>NC_064632.1:501374351-503841092 GCF_023864275.1 Schistocerca cancellata | reverse complement strand
ACAGTAACGATAACATTATCAACTTATCAATCAAGTCACATAAAAACAGATTAAAAACAGGATGAGGAACAATGGCAAGACTCTGCAAGTGAATTTACACCGACCATTTGATAGAACGAACAGATACATACATTGTCACATATCTATAACATACCATAATGAATTTCCATTCAATACATTGTACAATTATACTATCTATTAAAAACTTCTTTAAATAACTCTTTATGTTTTTTATTGGCTAATTGGACATATATTATCTGCACAACCCTGAAATAACCTACTGTAACACAAAATAACTGTAGAAGGTGACAAATGGAAGGAAACAATACCTCAAAAACAAGTAAAGAGAAGGAACATGACCCATGTGTTGTGTCAAAGCATAAAATGCTTCGTTGTACACAGATGAGGGGCATACACTATGTCATATCTATAAAATGAATGTCAAAGACATGTTATAAAACCGAATGTTACACCCACCTCAGATCATAAGGTATGTAGAACGTATGAAAGATGCCCACAAGGAAACTGTTCATGATTTAAAGTTTCCTTGAGTCATCCTTTATGATACACTGCATCCTTGTGGGCTACTTAGTATCCCTGTATGTGATTGATTCATGGCAGTACATAATATATAGATGTACCCATTCATGAATGTTTTCATCATGAACAGTTTCACTGAATGTTCTACATATGTTATGCTCTGAGGTGGTCTTACATTTGGCTCCTCATCGGTGTACAACTAAGCATTTTATACTTTGACACGACACATGGGTCATGTTCCTTCTCCTTACTTGTTTGTGAGGTATTGTTTCCTTCCATTATCACCTTCTGCAGTTATTTTGTCTTACAGTTCGTTATTTCAGGGTTGTGCAGGTAATGTATGTCTGGTTGTTGTTGTTGTTGTTGTGGTCTTCAGTCCTGAGACTGGTTTGATGCAGCTCTCCATGCTACTCTATCCTGTGCAAGTTTCTTCATCTCCCAGTACCTACTGCAACCTACATCCTTCTAAATCTACTTAGTGTATTCATCTCTTGGTCTCCCCCTACGATTTTTACCCTCCACGCTGCCCTCCAATAGTAAATTGGTGATCCCTTGATGCCTCAGAACATGTCCTACCAACCGATCTCTTCTTCTGGTCAAGTTGTGCCACAAACTTCTCTTCTCCCCAATCCTATTCAATACTTCCTCATTAGTCATGTGATCTACCCCATCTAATCTTCAGCATTCTTCTGTAGCACCACATTTCGAAAGCTTCTGTACAAATTGTACATAGCCTTTCGCTCCCTGTATTTTACCCCTGCCACCTTTAGAATTTGAAAGAGAGTATTCCAGTCAACATTGTCAAAAGCTTCTCCAAGTCTACAAATGCTAGAAACGTAGGTTTGCCTTTCCTTAATCTTTCTTCTCAGATAAATCGTAAGGTCAGTATTGCCTCACGTGTTCCCATTTTTCTACGGAATCCAAACTGATCTTCCCGAGGTTGGCTTCTACTAGTTTCTCCACTCGTCTGTAAAGAATTCGTGTTAGTATTTTGCAGCTGTGGCTTATTAAACTGATTGTTCGGTAATTTTCACATCTGTCAACACCCGCTTTCTTTGGGATTGGAATTATTATATTCTTCCTGAAGTCTGAGGGTACCTCGCCTGTTTCATACATCTTGCTCACCAGATGGTAGAGTTTTGTCAGGACTGGCTCTCCAAGGCCGTCAGTAGTTCCAATGGAATGTTGTCTACTCCGGGGGCCTTGTTTCGACTCAGGTCTTTCAGTGCTCTGTCAAACTCTTCACGCAGTATTGTATCTCCCATTTCATCTTCATCTACATCCTCTTCCATTTCCATATATATTGTCCTCAAGTACATCACCCTTGTATAGACCCTCTATATACTCCTTCCACCTTTCTGCTTTCCCTTCTTTGCTTAGAACTGGGTTTCCATCTGAGCTCTTGATGTTCATGCAAGTGGTTCTCTTATCTCCAAAGGTCTCTTTAATTTTCCTGTAGGCAGTATCTATCTTACCTCTAGTGAGATAAGCCTCTGCATCCTTACATTTGTCTGGCTGGCGAATAAAAATCATGAATAGTTATTAAAGAGGTTTTTAGTAGATAGTATAATTGTACAATGTATTGAGTGGAAATTCATGATGGCATATTTTAGATATGTGACAATAGATGTATCTGTTCGTTCTGTCAAATGTTTGGTGTAAATTCACTTGTAGAGTCTTTCCATTGTTTCTCATTCTGTTTTTAATCTGTTTCTATGTGACTTGATTCATAAGTTGATAATGCTATCATTACTGTGTTATGCATACATGCCTGAAGACAACACATTAACGTGCTGGAACTGGGTTGCAACAAAATAAAATAAAATTATAAGGACGGCTGTAGGTGTTTCATTTTGTCACAATAGTAAAGGTCCCAAAGATCTTCTGCCAAAAGGATGGGCATACAAAAGTTAACGAACTTGTGGTCAAGATATGGTAAAAGAATTGCAGGATGAAAATTTTTAGATAGTATGTTCTTCATTGAAATGCAAAGGAAATCATAAGAAGCAAATTAATATTATGATACAGGCATATATGTCAAGTCCAGAACATAACAACACTATTGTATGTACATATGTCATTTGCATGAAGTAATTATTCCCACTGTCATACAGGAATCATTTATCACAAATGAAAGTATACAAGTAGTGCTGCATATATTGCATGCAAAACATCAAATGATTTTTTTGCTTTATGGACAACATAAGGAAAGAAAACACATTCAGTACTTAGAAGAATGCAGTATTATTGAAAAGTATTTATTTTGCAAACTTCTAAAAATGGTAGTAAGACCTTTAAAAATAATTCAGATACTGGTGTAGGGTAGTAAGTGCACTTCCCAGTTAAGTGATTAAATGTTTTGTGATTTCATTGCTACAGACATGGACCACTATTTACAACATTGCCTATGTAATGGAAATTGCAGCAGTGTACTTGTAAGATAACCATGCTTAAAATTTTGGTTAGCTTTTACTGTTATATTTGGCTTCCCAAATAATCTGAGCCAATCCTGACTAAGATAATCTCAAAGGATGGATGTAGGTGAATATTATTTTCCAGAATATAACCCTGCTACTTTCTACAGATGCTGCAAGGTATGGTGTTAGGTGTATCTGCTGCCTGGACTCCAATCAGAGTGTGAACTATTATTGGTCTTGGGCCACTATTTATAGCTGATTGTGTGTTTGACTCCCAGTGTCCACTATGCTCTTTGTTCCTGTCAACAAAGATAATCAGTCTTGTTTGTAATATTAAAGATAATCTAGGTCTCAGAAAGCCAGATGTGTACTGTATTCCACGTGAATGAGGCCTATTTTTTGTGGGGCAGACTATCAGAGTAATCGAGGAGAGATGCAAGAAACATCAGCAATACAACCAACTAAAACGTCTATGGAAACCAGCTGTCACTGAGTGTTGCTTTGAATATGATCATTAAGTGAAATATGACAAGACTATTATTATGCGCTAATGCCGAGTTTCTGGGACCGTGTGGTTAAGGAATCTATCAAAATAAAATGTCAGAAAACTTAAATAAGTACGGATAGAGGTTTCAGTTCAAATAAAACTTGGGCCTAGATCTCTATTTATTAAGATCCACCATAGCTGGAAAACAATGAGAGAATGAGTGTTTCACGCAAGGTCATCCTGGGCTATGAAAAACAAAATCAAATAGCACAATGGGTGTCTGGAGTCGAACTCAGTCAGCTGTAAAAAGGAGCCAATACCAACAATAGTTCAGTCTGGTAGTAGTCCACAAAGTGAGTACAAGTATCATAACTCAAAACACCTATAAAAGCTGACTTGCTCAGTGCAAAAATGGAAATACAAACTTGGCTGAAAACCTCAAAGTAAATCGTTAACCTATCTCACCGAGAAAACCTGAGAGCTTGCAGCCTTTTATCAACAGTAACATCATTAAGGGTGGGGCACAAGCCAGTATTGGGGAAGGAAATAGGCCATGTCGTTTTCAAAGGAATCATCCCAGTATTTGCCTTAAGCAATTTATGGAATCGAAAGTAAAACAAAATTCTGAATGGGCAGGTGGGGGATTAAATTTCTGCTGTCCGAATCCCAAGTCCAGTATCTTAACCAGTGTACCACCTTGCTCAGTATGTAGAGAAGAGAGATAACTCTATAACACAGCCATTAGAAGTCTTGACTTAAAAAGGTAATCACATCCAAAGTATGGGTTTTGCCAGGGATTGAGTGACGGGTTTATGTTCAAGGGAATTTGATCAGCTGATGTTAGTGAAAGGGAGGCTTGACTGTCTGACGTAAGTTACCTCATGTGGATATAGGTGATAGGAGGATGAAGAGGAGAATAAACACTCAAAAGATACAATTAACCTTCAATCTCAACTGACAAAGTGACTTTCCTAACTGAGGTGCCTCTACACTGAAGTCCAGTTCGTACACAGAGAGAATGACTGCTTATCACTGTTCCACCTGCTAACTGAAATCCTTGTATAAATCTAAGATTAACACAGCCTTGCAACTATATAACTCCTGTCTGTAACTTCAAAACCTGCTGTCTGACTTCTGCCGACTTTTCTGCTAAATGAATTCTCTCTCTGGTTGGTAGGTACACAAGTTTTATTTTGCTTTCTCTTTGAGTGCACCTGTCCGTGACATGATGTAATGCCAAAGGGCTTCACTTTGCCTTACTGCCTAACTTGGTTAATTATTGTTCAGAAATCTTTCAGAGGCTGAGTGGAGTGAATAGGAAGTCTCTCCCCATAGGGCTACAAAATACATCCTAGGCCTTTCATTGGCGTTTCATGATAAATTATGTAAAATAACTTTTTTTATAGTCCCCTCTTCTGCCTCGCTCCTCTGGCCAAACATATGTGGCCTTTGTGGCTTCTTCTGCTATGCCAAACTTCTGTCTTTATTTCAAATATCATGTGCAATATTTGTGTGTTGGCTAAGGTCATGGCAGTTCCCCCCTTGGGAAAAATGGCATTACTCTTGGGTTCTTATTTTGGGTTCTTGTATGTCTTTTCTTGTGTTATATATCATTTACATAGTTGCAATAGTGCAACAATTACATTCAAATATTTTCATGTTGTTGCAGTTCAGGATACGTTATTGCAACATTTAATTGCATACATGTATGTATACTATATTTCAAGAATTCAGTGATGAGAAAATCAATGACAGAATAATTATCAAGTTGCAAGGAGTAAAGCAATATTACTGCTAAGTGTAAATGCTTTACATCTTGCGTGCTTCTACACATCAATGCACAGCCACTACATTCACTCTTCCCCCACCTCCTACCCCACCACCCCGAATGGTAACGATATCGCCGATTGAATTTGATGTGATATTGTGATCATGTGACAACAGGCCTTGCTGCTGTGGAGCCATCAGAGACAGCACTTTGTGTCTGTGGTAGCTTGCTGCGACAAGTGGTGGGCTGGCAGGTGATTCTGTCTTACCTTAGGAGGTGTGGCTGGTGATTTGCATGCATCAGTGGAGGCAGCGCTGAAGGCAGGTTTCAGACTGTCGACGGATATTGTTGTGGGCGTACCCATGACATCATCTGTCAATGTTATGCCATCTCTGCCAAGTACTGGCTACAGCCTGTCATACGGTGGCTGCAGAGGCATATGGACAGCATCGTGAAACACATACTTGTTGCACTTTGACAGGTTGGCAAAAACAAAAGGGTGGCAAGTCTCCTGGCTTCTTAATGCAATAGGATGGAGCTGCCATATCTACAAGCGCAGCTTGCTTACAAAGTCAGATGTATTGATGAGACTGTCCAGCATATTGCAAAGGAACTCACTGGGCAGTCTAGTTGGCTATCCATAGACAGTCAGCTGTAGTTGCTTTAATATTGGACTTGATGGCTGTGCAGAGGGCCAGTAGGATGATCAATAGCATCTCAGTCCAACATTGGTACTTGGGGCACTGAAGACATACATTAAGCTGATGATGTAGGTGTTCTACTAAACCGTTCATTGCCAGGTGATAAGCCATTGTCCAGATATGCTTTGTAGCTAACAGAGTGGTGAGTGCCTTGAACTGGTAGGATTGGAACTCCAAGCCCTGGTTGGTGGTAATGCACAAAAATACGCCAAAATGGGCAATCCATCCCTGAAAGAAAGTAGTTGTAACTGTATTGGTGATGATGTCAGACAAGAGGAAGACCTCAGGCTAGTGAGTAAATCAGTCGATGGTGGTGAGATAATAGGTACATCCCTTAGATGGAGGCAAAAGTCTAATGATGTGTGTATGGATATGGTTGAATTGCTGACTAGGCGAACAATTGTGAAAAGGGATGCACTAACATAGCAAGTGATTTTATTTTACTGAGGACCATGAATTGATGATCAGATGCTGAGCATTGTCTGTCAGTATTAGGCCACACGACAGTTCATATCACCAAGTATGCTGTAGTGCGGACCCCAGGATAAGGCAGATGATGCAAAGATATGGTAGCCTGATGTCAAAAACTATCTGCCACAGAGGGCCATGGCTTCAATGTGGGGATATCACAGTACAACAGCATATTTGTCTGAGGCACCTGGATACAATGGAGCTGCAGACTGGATGGCTGAACCAATAAGTCTTGAAGCTCATTTTCAGATTGTTGCACCAAGGTTAGTGACTCGTAGCTGACTGCACATGAAATCACTTCAGCGCAAGGGAGAGAACATCTGCTGGGACATTACATTCTCCCTTGACGTAGACAATATGGTTTGTAAAATGTACTGTGAAATCCAAATGACAAAGCTAGCATGGTGATGCTTTGTCTCGACGTTGGCGGAAGACATATTTCAGTGGTTTGCGGTCCGTGACAAGAGTAAAGCTTCAATTTTTGAGCATGTGCCTGAATTTCTAATGGAAACATATACTACACACAGCTCGCAGTTGGACGTGGACCAGCTCTGTTGTGATGGACGTAATTTTTTGCTGTAGAACACCGAGGCTTGCCACTGTTGATCAGTTTATTGTCATAGTGTGGGCACCTACTGCTTTCGCCGACACATCAACTATTAAGGTGAGTGGTGCTTGTGGGACACTGTGCGCTAGCAGACAAACCTCGGCAATAGCAGTCTTCACTTTGTTGAAAGCTGTCTCAGCTTTGTTACTCCATAGTGGTCTTGTCACCTGGTCCAGGTGAGCCATTTAGGAATATCATTCAGCAGATCATCCAACAGTGCATGATTACACATGTAAAGGCAGTAGAAATTGGTGACACCTAGAGATCATCATAATTTGTGAACAGTCACAGGTTGCGGTTAGTTGACTGACATCAACCATCTCTTGTGGTGGCCAGTTTCCGTGAGTATTCATCGTGTAGCCCAAGAAGTAGACTTATAAAGTTCCTAAGACATATTTCAAGGGATTAATAATTAGTCCACGCAAATGGAGGTATCTAAATATCTTACATTGATGTCCCAGATGTTCGGCTTCAGAGCTGGACGTAACCGATACATCATCAGTGTATATGTAGCAAAAATCTAGATCTCACATCACCTCATCCATAAAATGTTGAAATGTGTATGTGGCATTGCATAACCTACACAGCATTCTTGTAAATTCAAATAGGCCAAATGGATTGATGATGGCAGTTTTAGCTATGTCTCCTAGTACTATAGATACCTGATAGTATGCAAGATGGCCGCCGAGTAAGTGACGCCAGAAACCATTACCAGAAAGTTAAGTGATTTAGACAGGAATATAATTTAGTTTAACGCCGACAACAAATTAAATACATGCATTAGTGTATCGTTTAGTCTTGCCGTTAAAGGTTTGACTTTTCTTTGCGTATTTTTTCAGAAAACACGAAAAGATCGTAACTTCGCGAAGTCGCGCTTAGGCTTAAATTTTGTAAACGTGTTTGTTTCTTGTTTCACGGTAATTTAACTAATTTCTCGGTAACAAATAAGTAAACTACCGTAAATAGCGTATAACTCCATTGTTTTAATACAGATTTCAGAAAAACAGCGCAACTTTATATCAGAAACTTGCTTATATACATTTGTTTATAGGCCTAATTCTCGTAACGTTTTTGCAGAATCAAAGTTAAAGTATCTCGTTTAATTGTCCTTTTTTTCATTCCATCGAGTGAAATATAAAATAAATAGCGTATACCTTCATTGTTTTAATACAGATCTCAGATAAACAGCGGAATTTTAAATCAGAAACTTGCTTATATACATTTGTGAATAGGCTTAATTCTTGTAACGTCTTTTTTTTTTATTTTCGGTAATTTAATTGATTTATTCTAGCTAAAGTATTATTTTTGCCATGAGTGAGAAGTGCCTGACTTGCCGTAGAATTGTTAGTTCCGGGATTTGGTGTGATGGATGCAGTAGTTTTTTTCACTGGGGGGACTGCAGTGGCGTGGGTGTCGGGAAAGTGGATCAGGCTCATCAGTGGTTATGTAGGATTTGCAGCAGAGATAGGAAGATAGTGGAACAGGAGGGGAAAATTGCTGCCCTTCAGGCTGAGCTAGATCAGGCTAGGGAAGATCTGGACAGGTTAAGGAGGGAGAAGGGCAAAGAGAGGTGGGAAGTGGCAACAGGTAGCAGAAGGAACAGGCCTAGAACTAAGTCTGACAGTTTTGTGGTGAATGTCAAAAATAAGTTTGACCTGTTGCTTCAGTTAGAAACTGATGAGCCTCAAGCAGAGGTAGGTGTAGACAGGACACAACAAACTTTCAATAGGAAATTGAAAAAGAATGTAGGAAAACCATCAAAAAGGAAGAAAGTTTTGTTGTTAGGCAGTTCTCATGCCAGAGGTGTAGGCCAACTTCTGCAGGAGGAATTAGGACCAGAATACCAGGTCACAAATTTTTTCAAACCAAGTGCTAGTCTGGATCAGGTGACAGAGGATTTAGGTTCACTCTGTAAAGGATTTACCAGGGAAGACACCGTGGTTATTGTGGGAGGGCCAGGGAACAGCATCGACAGAGATCCTGGGTACAGTATAGAGTGTGACCTGGTAAAGATTGTGTCGGCATCGAGACACACCAGTGTTGAATTTGTATCTGTCCTGAGACGCCATGACCGGCCTCATTTGAACTCTTCTGTTGGGAGAGTTAATTTGGAGTTGGAACGGCTGCTTGGGTCGGGTGCGGGGGCTCATATTGGTGTGGTTCCTGTTGATGCTCTCAGTAGGTGGGACTATACCAGGCACGGCCTACATCTCAACAGGAAACGGAAGGGGAAACTGGCTGGGGTAATAGCAGGAAATTTAAGGGGGGGGGGGGGGGGGGGGAGGGGGGGAGGCACTGCCATGAATGGTAAAATACCAGTGGTTACAGGTGTTGGAGCAGCACCTTTTTTAGGATAGGTAAGACAGAAAGATGTCAAGTTCTACGAGAGGTCAGGATTGAAACAAATCTTCAGTTCAGGAAAGAAATTAAACAGCACAATTCTAGTACTTTGGATCACCAGTCACAGCTGTCAATTATAAATTTTCACCAATCACCAGAAATTTTATCTCCACCAAGTTGTATCTCAGTCCTAGGTAATTGCATTGATGAATTAAAGTCACCCAACCCAGTTGACATAATCTGCCTCTCTGAACACCATGTGACCACTGGTATAGCAACTAGGCCTAAGCACAATGAGAAACTCAGACAGGAGAGTACTGCAAATGTTAGAATAAGGAAAGGTTCTCATAAAAGTACAATTAAAAATAATGTAAGTATATTTCATCAAAATATTGGGAGTTTAAAGAATAAAATAGATGAACTTCTGGTTTGTTTAGAAGATTTAGAAGCTGAGGATGAAATAGATGTACTATGCCTGTCTGAGCATCACATTGTTACTGATATGGATAAGGTAAATGTAAGTGGATATAAGCTCTCTGCACATGTAATGAGAGAAAATATGGAGAAAGGAGGAGTTGCCATATATGTCAAAGTTATCATTGTGCAAAAAGTATAGAAACAAAAAAAGTTTTGTGTAGAGAAACATATAGAAGCATGTGCCTGTGAGCTTAAATTAAATAAAGGCACATTTATAATTGTAACTGTATATAGGTCCCCATCAGGAAATTTTCATCCATTTCTGAAAAATTTGGACTCCTTGTTGTGCTATCTGTCAGACAGGGGGAAGCAAATTATTATTTGTGGGGACTTCAATGTAGATTCTCTGAAAGAGGGTAATAGGAAAAATGACCTTGAAGTATTACTCGGTTCCTTCAATTTGACACCTGTTATTGATTTTCCTACTCGGGTGGTAAAGGATAGCAGCTCACTGATAGATAACTTCTTTATAAACCAAGATAAGTTTAACCAGATAAATGCTCAGCCTGTTGAGAATGGTCTTTCTGATCATGGTGCACAGCTAGTTACAATATATGACATAGCTCCATTCAGCAATACTAAACAGTCCTCCAAAGTAGTACGTTCAGTCAACGATTTAAGAATTGCAAATTTCAGGGAAAGCCTAGAGCAGTTAGACTGGGATGAGGTGTACCGTGAACCTGATGCCAATTTAAAATATAATTTATTTCATGACATTTTTGTAAATGCATTTGAAAACTGCTTCCCCAATAAACTAGTTAAATATACTCGTAAGAAACCTTGTAACAAACCATGGCTTACTAAGGGTATAAAAATATCTTGTAACCGGAAAAGGGAAATGTATCTGACAGCAAGAAAGAGTAGTGACCCAGAAACTATCGAACATTATAAAAACTACTGTATTATATTAAGAAAAGTTATTAAAAAATCCAGAAGTATGTGTATCATGTCTGAAATCAGCAACTCTGATAATAAAATTAAAACAATTTGGAATATTATTAAAAGAGAAACAGGTCAACCAAGAGCACAGGAAGACAGTATTACCATCAAATCGAATGAAAACTTTACGAACAAAAAGTCAGAAGTTGAAAATATTTTTAATAATCATTTTCTAAATGTTGTGGATATAGTAGGATCCAGCTGTTCATTAGAAGATGCTAGGCTGTTAATGGAAGAGGCCATACCTATGCAATTTGATACAATTGAAATCTCACCCACTTCTCCCTCTGAAATTAGAAAAATTATAAACTTGCTTAAAAGCAAAAACTCACATGGAATTGATGGCATTTCCAGCAAAATACTAAAAGCTTGTTCTCAACAGATAAGTAAGATTCTCAGCCACCTGTGTAATAGCTCTCTGGAACAGGGCATTTTCCCTGATAGACTGAAATATGCTATTGTTATACCTTTGCATAAAAAGGGGGATAGATCTGATGTCAACAATTACCATCCAATCTCCCTTCTAACAGCTTTATCCAAAATTTTTGAGAAAGTAATGTATTCAAGAGTAGCTTCACATATCTGTAACAATGAAGTACTAACAAAATGTCAGTTTGGTTTCCAGAAAGGTTTTTCAACAGAAAATGCCATATATGCTTTCACCAATCAAATTTTGGATGATCTGAATAACCGAACACCACCCATTGGGATTTTTTGTGATCTCTCAAAGGCTTTTGATTGTGTAAATCATGAAATTCTGCTAGACAAGCTCAAGTATTGTGGCATGAGTGGGACAGTGCTCAAATGGTTTAATTCGTACCTAACTGGAAGAGTGCAGAAAGTTGAAATAAGTAGTTCTCATAATATGCAAAGATCAGCACATTCCTCAAACTGGGGAACTATCAAGAATGGGGTTCCACAAGGGTCAGTCTTGGGTCCTTTGCTGTTCTTAATATATATTAATGACTTGCCATTCTATATTCATGAAGAGGCAAAGTTAGTTCTCTTTGCTGATGATACAAGTATAGTAATCACACCTGACAAACAAGAATTAACTGATGAAATTGTCAATACTGTCTTTCAGAAAATTACTAAGTGGTTCCTTGTAAACGGACTCTCACTGAATTTTGATAAGACACAGTACATACAGTTCCGTACAGTGAATGGTATGATGCCATTAATAAATATAGACCTTAATCAGAAGCATATAGCTAAGGTAGAATATTCCAAATTTTTAGGTGTGTCCATTGATGAGAGATTAAATTAGAAGAAACACATTGATGATCTGCTGAAACGTTTGAGTTCAGCTACTTATGCAATAAGGGTCATTGCAAACTTTGGTGATAAACATCTTAGTAAATTAGCTTACTATGCCTATTTTCACTCGTTGCTTTCATATGGCATCATATTTTGGGGTAATTCATCACTGAGGAATAAAGTATTTATTGCACAAAAGCGTGTAATCAGAATAATAGCTGGAGTCCACCCAAGATCGTCCTGCAGACATTTATTTAAGGATTTAGGGATATTCACAGTAGCTTCTCAGTATATATACTCTCTTATGAAATTTGTTATTAACAACCAAACCGAATTCAAAAGTAATAGCAGTGTGCATAACTACAGTACTAGGAGAAAGGATGATCTTCACTATTCAAGATTAAATCTAACTTTGGCACAGAAAGGGGTGAATTATACTGGCACTAAAGTCTTTGGTCACTTACCAAATAGTATCAAAAGTCTGACAGATAACCAACAAGTATTTAAGAAGAAATTAAAAGAATTTCTGTATGTCAACTCCTTCTACTCCATAGAGGAATTTTTAGATATAAATTAAAAAAAAATAAAATAAAATAAAAAAATAAAAATAAAAAAAACACAAAAAATGAAAAAGTTGTTATATTAACTTAAGTATGTTGTTAAATTAACTTAATTATGTCATGTATTGGAAAATTTGACTCGTTCCACATCATTACGAAATATCGTATTCATGATCCATGGAACTAGTATTAATCTAATCTAATCTAATCATCAAGTTTTAAGGTGGAGAAGATGTGCTTGCTGTAGATATTGTACGTGAAGTCTTCAATATGCAGAACTGGGTGGCAATCATGGATTATCATGGCACTGAGCTGTTGGTAGTCACTGCACGCTTCATGGGTGCCGCCCATTGGTCTTTTTTGGAACAATGTGCAATGGCGAGATCCAGCTGGTGCTTTGTGGTCCTTGTGCAAGCATGAAAGAAAATTCTTGTTTGGCTACTTTCAGCTTCTCTGGTGTCAAGGGGCATGGTCAAGCATGGATTGGTAGTCCTTGTGTTGTTAAGATATAACGTACTGTCGGATGGTGTTGGTAGTTGGGTTACCTCTGGGAAACTGTTTAAGAAGTTCTACATAGGAAGAGTCACCAGTGATCATGTGAATAGTGGTGTTGTCCATATACTATACACATCCCTGACTGGCCACATTGGTAGTGGTATCGAGGAGACAATGATGTCAAAGGACTGGTAGCAGGCCACAGAATTACAGAAAGTTGGGTCCTTGTATAGGATATGTCACCTTTGCTATAGTAAACTGCCATTCAAACTTATGACGTAGACCTAGGTTCAGTGAACTTGCCATGTGACTGTATGTCTATTGTAGATCCATTGGCGTGAAGAGATGAGTCATCTCTACTATGGTGAGGCAGATGGGAGGATTGGTATATAGACATATCCGCATCTATTTCTGCCAAGAACCGAAGTTTTGTGTGGATGTCAGTGACAAACAGTCAACAGCTGCTGTTTAGAAAGCCAGTAGCTGTCAGTAATGACTTCCTACTGTTTTTCCCATTTCACCTGGAGGACTGAATTTCTGTACATGAGAATCAAACGATGTGTGGTGCCAGCAAAGTTTTGTTGGCTAAGGTGATTGACTGCATTTTCCCAGTGAGCTGTGTCATTGAGGTTGGTGACTGGAACACTGTGTTTGTAGGGCAGCAACTTGCACAATAAGCTCCACAATCTGCACGTGTAGTTATGCAATAGCAGAGTCTGATTGTGAGCTAACAGTTGCTATCACTGCAGACAGGTACATCTCTGCTATGCAATCTGCAGTTTGTGCTAGTGCATCATTGGCTCTACATTGTTCCTATTACAATATGTTCTGTTGAACTTAACAACTACTTCTAATAGCTCCTTCTTGTCATGGTCTTTAGGACAGTGCATTATCTGGACACTGGTTCAATGTAGAAGTTCTAATACAATTTTTCCTCAACAATAATTCTTATCAAAATATGTATAAATAGCATATATTGCCCATATAATTAGTGTTGTGCTCACATGTGTTATAAATGAAAATTGTGTAACATATCTAGATTCTCATTTGCTCCTGCTATTCATCAGCCATTTTTTCAAACTCTTTTAATATTTTTCCTGCAATTTTCAAGTCATCTAATTGTATAATCACATGATTCAAATGTAATTCTTAATTTAACAAGGAAATATATGTCTTCTCATTACCTTACTATACAACGGTCGAACTCCAAATGTATCTGTGGTATTATATCTTTTTTAGTCGCATTTGCATGTATAATTTGGTTTATTTACATGAACACTCTTTTCCGAACCCTTTACATTTAATTGTAGAAACTTACTTTTCCAACTTCTTTCAACAATGCATCCTTCAGACCTGCTTTCCACATAGTAATGTCAGACCTTTGTCTTTAGGATCTGCTTGTATTATTTGTGTCCAAGTACTCTGAGCTGAAGTTACTAATCTTTTTACATAGTCATTTGGAATTTTGGATACCAGCTGAAGAAATTTGGCTACACACTCTTCTGATCAAGAATTGAGAGTAGTGCAAATGTTTGTCCACACAGCCATCTGTTCTTATTTAATTCTCTACTGTCTAGCTGTTCAATCAATAGTTTTGGATACTGTCCCTCTGCTTTATCAGTTAACACCGGCTGAATAAACATATACTTTCCATATGAGTGAGGAATCTCTTGTGGTAATGGAACATTCTATGCAATTTAAACAATGTCAACTAAGAGAACATGTACTACATAACCTAATCCACCCTCAACTACACAGGCGCCGACTCCATGGGGCCTGAACCCCCTCAAAACTTAGTTTGGGGGTGGCGGAATCCCCCCAATAATTTAAGAAAATTATTACTTATATTATGTTTTGTAAACTCGCAAAATTATGTTGGAATTTTTTATTTTGCTTGTTTGACAATAGTTATCTTTTAAAATATATCTAGTAATGAGTTAAAATAAATAATTATTACAGTAGTAAGCAGGTTAATTGAAAAGAAGTGGTGTGAATCATGATAGTGTTATGGTGCTGTGGGCACACTTAGAATTTGTCCCGGTGTGTGAACCTCCGAGTAAAGTCTGGCGCCAGCACTGCAGCCGCAGCGACATCAAAAGGACTGGAGCAGAAGCACCTGGAACCTTCCACCTCATGTCACATTGATGCTTCGAGACATTACGACACTGCAGCTACATAAAGCGCACCCTGCTGTCGCAGTCATTCAGTGTGGATAATTTCATTCAGTGCATGCTGCAGACGTGTTTAGTGTTCTAACTTTAGTATCTAGTGGACTATTTTATATGACTATATTTTATTCGTTTACTTTAGTCTCTTAGTGTACTGTGAATTAAGTTTTCAATGGATAAATTTGTTACCAAAAAGGTACGCTTGGTAGTTGATGATACTACAAAGTCAACCTCCAACAATTATTGTGTCATCAGTTGCTTCATCATCTTCAGGCGAGAACCGTTCACAGCCGAAACCTGGACAGTCTGGTACAGAAAGATTGTTTCAGAAGTCTTGCTTGATCAAATATACATGGCTAGAATATGAAGCATCTACCAAAAAAGTTCTTTGCAGCACCTGCAAAGAGGCAGATTCTAAAAATCTATTACAATTTTCTTCAAAAAAATAAAATGCATATGCTTCCTTAGGGTTTTCTAACTGGAAAAAAGCTCTGGAAAAATGCCGTCTTTATAAAAATACGTTTACGCATAAAGAAGGTGTTCTGAAACTAAATTCTATCACTAACCAAAGAGTGGCCTCCCAATTGAATGAATAGTTAGATAGTGATATGAAGAAAGGCCGTGTAGCTCTTGAGACAATTTTTACTATTGTGCAATTTCTATGCTGACAAGGACTAGGAATTAGAGGGCACAAAGATGTAAACTCAAATTCTTTTCAATTGTTGGAACTCCGAAAGAATGACATACCTGAGTTTAAAGATTGGTTAGGGTGTTCAGGGTATAAGTGGACATCCCACGATATTAAAAACGAGATCATTGATCTACTATAGGTATTGGCTTCAATCAAGAAGACTGAACATTTTTCTATTATGGTTGACGAAACAAGTGATTCTTTGATTTACGAACAAGTGTCATTTTGTATACGTACTCTCAATGATACCTTAATCACCAACAAAGACTTTATTGGCTTATACAAGACCCCCAACACTGAATCACAAACTCTGTTTAGTATTTTAAAAGATGTTTTTGCTCGTCTCGATTTGTCAATGGATAACTTAAGAGGACAGTGCTATGATGGTGCCTCGAATATGAGAGGTAAGTTCAAAGGACTATAAAAGTTAGTTTTGGATATATATAACCAAAAGCACGTTACGTGCACTGCACTGCTCACAGTTTAGACTTGGCAGTTGTAGCGAGTCTCCGCCATCTTAGGTCTATGAGGGATATTATGGCTTTAGCCAAGGACATAATAAACACTGTAAGGGAAGCCAACAAAAGGATGGGATTTTTCAGCAGCACGTGCTATGAGTCTGCCTATGACCAGGCTGGTCTTCGACCCCTTTGCCCAACTCGATGGACTATGCAAGCTTCTAGTATCTTGAGAATATTGAAAAACTTTGAAGAACTTCTAGAGCTTTTTGAAACATTTTCGGCAGACGACAAAAAAGAGGCTGGTTACAAATGTGCAGTCTACCTTAAGTCAATGTTACAATTCAAGACATTTCTTTTTACATCTTTATTGCCATGCAATGAACCCAGTAGAGGGTGTCAAATGAAAAAATTCAATGCCCTCATCTAAGTGTTGCTGATCTGGAAAAAAATATCTGAGGGCTTGATTTGTATATTGAATGGAAGGCATGATAGTTTTGAACACATTTGGGAATTGTGTTTAAAAGAAAAACCTTCACAAATTGATGATCTTCCACTTCCTCAGAATCAAAGTACACCAAAGAGGCACGAAAACAATGAAGCCAGCTCACCACACACTTTCAAAACCCCAAAGGAATACCACAAAGCTATTTACATTGAAGTTTGTGAAGCGGTGCAGTCTTCCATTACTGGGCGGTTTGCTTCACCTGGATTCACACCGGTCATTGCAGTTGAACAAGAGTGATTGCTTTTAGTAAATTAGAGGTGAAATAAATTTGGAAAAATCAACTGAGTTTTTCAAAAATGACCTAGACATTGAGAGACTGCGCTTATAATTGAATATGTTAGCCGATATCCTGCATAAAAAAACAACTGGTCTTAAAAAACATGCATGATATAAGAAAGTACATTACACTAGATCCTGCAGTTGGAGAAATCTTATGTGAAGCAGTGAAGTGCAGTAAGCTTCTCCAAGTAGTTCCTATCACGACAACAACAGCAGATTGGTCATTTATTGCCCTTAGACGTCTGAAGTCATGTCTCCAATCAACAATGGGATAGAAGAAATTGAACAACTTGGCTGTTCTTCATGCCCACCAAGATGTTTCGTATGAACTGGATATCTGACCAGTCATCAAAAACTTCATATTCAGGAATCCAGTCAGATGGTCGACATTTACACCTTTCTAAAGACACTGTAGCCCTAATAATGACATTTAGAGCAATATTAAAAATCTTTATAAAATAGAGAATTAAATACATACATAATGTTAAATTTTGAGTTTCGAAATGTTAGTACTATTTTAGTACTGTTACTATATTACTATAGTACTGTATTAGTTATTTTCAAATACTTAAATATTTTTAGGGTGCAAGACCCAATTAAAACCCACTGTTTAATACACTTTTGACTGAAAGTATTAGGCATACTGTATTAACTTTATTAACTGTATTAAAGCATTAACTTTGAGATATTGTTTTTATTTAACACCTTCGCTGCGGCATCGGTGTGGCCCGGCAATGTGCGAGTGTGGGCCGGTACCGCTCGGAGCCGACGCTCCTAAGCACACCTGAGCTACAGGCTGACGTCAAGACCTTGTAAGATTTGAAGGATCATGTTCTATACTGACTTAATGATGACACCTTAGATGCATTACTACAAGTAAGCTTTGATGGTATTGTGATCATGTTTTAAAGTCTGTTTGCTGTCTGACACCTATAGGGGTCACAGGCGTCATTCAAATGTTCGTGATTTGTTGATAATGTAACAAAAAATACAATTCAAACAAGCAACAAATCCACTGCATTCAGGATAAATTTGGATTCCAAAATGCAAATTCTTAAGACGGAAAAAGGAAACTGGATTCATTTGAAATTATTTTTAAGATTGACTCTGATAGAGGTCATCAATTTAGTAACATGTTTGCTCCTGGTATGAGAGAATTAGTTGTCTACATTTATCACAGGCACCCAGGGGACGCCCAGATGTGTAGAAATTAGTAAGCGAAACACACCGTATGTGGAGGCCTCTCTCATGTCCCCCATCACTTCAATTGCGGTGCTATTAAAAAAAATTTAGCACAGCAAATTCTTCCACAAAAAACTGAAGTGGATGCTTTACAACGCAATAAGAAATAAGTCGACTTAACACAAAAGAAAACCTCATTTTCTGGGTACTCGTGAAAAAAGTTTTAACCTTTCACGTTATAAAAAGAAAGTATGCAATGCCAAAAGAAATAAAAGAAGTTGTCTTTGATAATTGGACTTTCCCCGATATTATCGCGTTTCTGCTACTTATGGGAAATTATACAGCAGTTCAAGCAGTATCCAGATTTGTCTGGGCAGGTTGTACACTCATATCGTGTATCAGTGCACTTGCTTTGTTCCACGTACTTCTTACACCACTTCCTCATAACTTGCTTCTTCATTGCAGTAGCTTCCCGCTTTTGCACAACGTGTGTTTGTGATGTTTCTTGCTCACATTTCGTGGAATGTCCATTGGTGGAAGGAAGCCATTTATAATGTTCATTCTGTAATCGTACAACATCATTTTATTTCTCGAGTATTTGTTGTACAGATAAAGAGAATTGAAAACTAGCATGCCAATGACATGAAAGAGTAGTTTTTTCGGCCAGCTGATAGTCTTTCATTCACATAAATAATACGATAACATCTGATCTTGTTTATCAGTCCCAGACATACACGCATTGTACCTAAACAAAAATGTGAGTTCAGGGATAATGACGAATCTGAAGCTGAATTACAAGAAGATAATGCCGTGAATGTCAATAATGAAGAGGAACATATCCTTCCCATCGATGAATGGGATGCAACATTTGATCGATGAATGGGATGCAACATTTGATTGCATCTCTTTGGCCTGTTCCTGTTCAGTAGGTCCAATGCCGCTTTCTGACGAGTGGCTGCCACTCGTCAGAAAGCGGCATTGGACCTACTGAACAGGAACAGGCCAAAGAGATGCAATCAAATGTTGCTTTATCTACAAGAAGTACATTTGTATTATTATTGTTATTATTATTATTATTATTATTATTATTATTATTATTACTATTGCTACTACCACCACCACCACCACCACTACTACTACTACTACTACTACTAGTACTAATACTAATACAACTACTGCTACTATTGTATTTCAACCCATACACTGCCAAAAAAAA
The DNA here is from genome assembly GCF_023864275.1 of Schistocerca cancellata. NCBI lineage: Eukaryota > Metazoa > Arthropoda > Insecta > Orthoptera > Acrididae > Schistocerca > Schistocerca cancellata. The sequence goes on along the minus strand of NC_064632.1, from coordinate 503,821,531 downwards.
TATAGTACACCCAGAACAATTCACTCAAGATTTATTTTTGCAGTAGTGCATAAGGAGTACATGAAATTATTACATTTATAGACCAATAGCACAAGCAGTTCTGAGGTACCAGGTATTGGCCCACGCTGCAACATGCAATTTAGTATGTGGTGTAGCCTCCATGGGAGGTAATGGAAGCACTGACTCTGGCAGCCAGTCGATCATACAGATGGTGAATACTGTCCTGGGATAAGTTATGCCCTGCCTGCTTGACCTGTTCCTGTAGTTCTATAAGAGTTGTTGGTTGACAAGTTGCACGAGTCACTTCTCATCCCGTCATAACCCACAGGTGCTTGATTGGAGAAGTCCAGAGATCATGCTAGCCAAGGAAGCTGCTGTATGTCTTACAGAGCACGTTGAGTTTTACAGACAGTGTGTGGGTGAGCAGTATCCTATTGGAATATCACTTCGCCTTTCTATTGCTAGAACAACAAAAGAATGGGTCTAACAACATTCTGCCCATACTGAATGCTCATTAATGTCCCCTCCAGAAAAACCAAAGGTGAACAAGAGTTGTAGCTTATCACATCCTAGACCATAATGCCTGGAGTGTGGCCAGTGTATCTTCGACGAATACATTCTACGAGACATTGCTTACCGGGTCTGCGTCATATGCGCAAACAGCCGTCACTTGCATGCAGGCAGAACCTTCTTTTATTGCTGAAAACCACCATTCCATCTTCCAAGCAATCCTCTGATGGCATCAGTTGAGCCTTGAATGTCAATTCTGTGGCGGGAGGGAAGACGGGCTGGAGATGTGCATGTCCATAGTCCTGCTGCTAATAACTGGTTCGCAATTGTTACGTGTTGACACATCTGGGCTCACAAGCCCTATCATCTGTGGGTTGGCAGCTGTATAATCTGCCACTGCTGCCCATACAATATGAATATGCTGGAGGGCATCTGTGGTGTGTGGATGTCCAGAACCTCATCTACAAGTGTGAGAATTTTCACGTGACCACTGAGATCAGCATCATTGCACAACTTACGCAGCTCATCCAACTTGTGTGGCAGTTCACCAAAAGGACCATCCTGCTACTTGAAAGGCCACAATTTGACCCCTTTCAAATTCACTCAGTTGGCTGCAGGAACCACAAGCACATCTCCATGGTATGGTTGCCTGCTTGCTTCACACATTTGCACCACACTGTTCCTTCTGGCTGTGAACATTCCCTATTAAAAGGTAAACACAGATGGAGCTCTGGTAGCTGTGCTACTACAGTATCTGTTGGTGGACGGCATTGAAACCATTACCAGTACACCTACTATCCCCCCAGGTGGCATATGCCATCATCAGATCAAAATCAAGTAATCTTTGCAGGTGTACTAATTTTTCTTCCCCACCTCCTCCCAGCAGTGTATTTGGAAAGCATTATATGGGTTTTCTACATTCATTTTACTGTATAATAATTTAATAATTAGAAGTTCATTGTTTATGTTGTAAATGAATTATTATACTATACATTATCAGGCATGTCTAACAACAGTGTGCCGTTAACCCCTGCTAACAGTATTAGAGGCATTCATTGTAGAGGGAAAGGAAAAACTCAGGTGAAATTAAATCTTTCCATTGAAAGTAGTGAAACAGCTAATGATGCAACAACATTACTATTACACCTACACTAGCTGTTTCTGGAAGACAGCCACAGCAGAACATCTTGAAAGTAGCATCAGGACCTAAAGGCTATGTGAAGAGAGCTGTCAGAAAATGGATATACTTAAGTGCTTGGAGGTTAAAATTGATGACATGATGCTTCAAAAACCTCAGCTGTTTTGCACCTAAAGCAACAACAAACAAATAAAGTATGCTTCAAAACATAAAGAAGTATACACAAAATAGAACATGTCAAGAGCTGCATGATGACTGGACCATTGTCCTCCATGGAATCGAAGCAGTTATATTGCTTGTATATTTATGAGTAGTATACAGATCAAAAGACTTGCCATTGAGGTTGTTACGGTTGAGTACATGTATACCAGCATTTTTCTAGAATACAATAAGCAGTAATAAGACTTTCCATTGAGGTTGTTATGGTTGAATACATGGAGACCAGCATTTTTCTAGAATACAATGAGCAGTAATAAATTCATTGAAATTTTCGATTTATGTGATTTGATGAAAAGGACACATGCTCCCAAAGAATAAGAACAGACTACTTTGCACCTGTTACCCATGAGTGGCGTCCTTTCATTGCCAATTCCTTTCACTGTTACATTCCAAGTGAAAATATCACTGAGGATGATCAACTGTTTCTGTGCAATGCTAGATGTTCTTTCATTCAATAAATGAGACAAATTTGGAATAAAATTCTTGCAGCTGATACAGACTCTAGGTATCTGGTGAGTGGTTTCCTTACCTAGGCAAAGATGGTGCTTATGACCTCAGTTGCCTTTGTGCCCCTTAAAAAAAGGGGGGGGGGAGATGAGCAGCACCCCACAGATCTTGCTCTTTCAGAGCATACTGTTATGCTTTTATACAGCCCTTTGTTCCCACAGGAAAATATATTTGACAATTTCTTTCGTAACCAAATGCCTTGTAGAAAGTTTGAAATGTAAGAGTCCAAGCACTGCAGGAAAAGTGAAGAGGTCTGGAAGGGAAATCCCTCAATCAGCAAAATCTGCTGTAGCATTTTTGCACACAACCGTACTTTAAAAGTCAGGTGACATGACTCTCAAATGCTGTCTAGTGAAAAAGAACGAAAATGTGCTTTTGAGATCAATGCATGATACAGCACCCATCAATGAATGACATCCTAAAAAAGCTACCAGAATCATTGGTATACTACAAAACACCAACTATAGCATTGGTGTCATCGACCAAATCAACTTTACACTGTGAAGTGCCAATTTCACAGATGGTCCGTACATACATCCCCCCCCCCCCCCCCCCCCCCCCAGTTATTGGACTTGGCAACTCAGTACTCCACAAAGAAGTAACAGGTGAAAAAGAAGTAAGCAGGTGTCAGGTTGTACACAAGTGGGCAGAAGAGTTGGCTTCAGCATATACGACCAGAAGGGTGCAAAATACATTTCCTAATACTGTACTGCAACATAGTAACATTCATAAGAGTTGTCAAATCAGAATGTAGAGGGAAGAATAGGAGCAAGCATTTATGCACAAACTGCAGCATGTGTGTTTGTGGATCATGTCTAGGTAATGCTGAATACACATAGGTTAAGTGTCATGATGCAGCTGGTGGCTTTGAATGAGTGAAATTAAAGCTATAAATGTTTTCCCTACCATATATTGTGCTGTTCAAAATATGGAAGACATCCAGTTCACATTTTGTTATCATATATATTTGGATTAATTATTAGGTATAAAATGTTCATTCTAGCATGTAATTCTTCAGAAAAAACTAAAACTGCATCCTGGTAAACTATATAAATAGTATTAAATAAATTTGTATATGTACAAATTTGTTTACTATTTTTAAAATGGCAAATAAAACTGCACCCATCAAAATGACAAGTTGGTCCTCCTAGGGAGACCATAGTCATCAGAACTTCTGGTGTTAGTGTTATCCTGTGATACTGACAATAATTATTCTAGTTCATGAGGTGTAGGATTGCAGGAGCAGACATATATTTTGCAGCAGACAATGACCAGGAGTGTTGGAAGCAAAGGAATGGAACTGGTGATATTCTGTTGTGTCAGGACACATCCCAGTAATCAGCCTTTTTATTTATGATCATTAGCTGTAACAAAAGGCAGGAAAAATTAGTCGAGTTTGCATGGCATGCCAAAGTTCCCTCAGTTAGTTCAGCAGTCACCATGTGCATGAAGAGCATGAGTTCATTGTCCTGTATTGTTGCAGTTAGTTACAAACAAGTTCATTAACCCAAGATTATATTTTTTATTATTAATGGCTTAGCATACACAATATGAGGGTTTATGCTTAAAAAAAACCATATGATTTTAACTACAGATCAAGTTAATAATAACGGTTTGCCAAGTAGAGCCACCAACAATCAAAACTGATGTCACACATGCAGAGCAGTTAGCTCAGGCCAATACACAGTTCTCTCTTGCTCAACAGCTGTGTAGAGTTCCTCAGAAAGTGCTTGTGATGTGTTTGCAAGGAGCCACAGCTCACATGGAGTCCAGTTTCCATTATTCTACATGACACCAGAAGTAATTAGCAAGTCACTAAGGCCATCCAAAGGTAAGTATGGAACCAGAAAAAAGCAAATCCCAACACTTCAATTTGTCTTTTGTAATAACTTGTTCCCACACTGTACTGTTCCAGCTGTACCGTTGAACATGCAAATCATATACGTCGATCACTGTCATACCATCTTCTACTATTTACTACCATCTTTTGAAGTTGTATTTCACTACAACACAGTTTGTCATTACATTATTTACATGCTCTTTTTGTTTCCCACAAAGATTCAAAGATTTTTAATGTAAACAACTAGGCAATTGTTCACAAAATTAATATATATAGACATCTCCTTGCAGGAACCTTGCTTGTTGGCTGTTACACAGATATACTTACAATCATTTCTCACTTTCCTATATGCGATTTTGGACTGACTCTAACATTGTTTTGAGAAGGTAACATAGTTACAAAGGATAGGACAACATTGTCTATTACCAGGTAAAATTAAACCTTTATAGAGATTGCAAGATCAAGTCAAAAGCAGAAAAAAAGGACGAATAAAAGAAAAGGAATGAAGCAAGCTGTGCAGAATATATATGCTCATACTTATAACCCATAAGAATTCAAATACAGTACATATACATAGCCTGCTTACACTCTTATCCTAATTTCTACATAGCTTTGATATGAGTAACACTACTAATAATTTGCATATATAAATTTATATAGGTAGACTACCTCCCTGTTTTGTTGAGACTAAAATAGTGATATCATAAGTGATAGTCCTTACAACTACTTTTTACTTACATACCCATAAACTGGCAGTTATTCAAATAGTTAATACTGTAGTTTACCTAGAAAATTATTCCTCCTCCAAGTTAATAGTAACTGAGAAAGGTGGTGCAGTGGTTAGCACACTGGACTTGCATTTGGGAGGACAATGGTTCAAACCTGCATCCGGCCATCCTGATTTAGGTTTTCAAATGCCGGGATGGTTCCTTTGAAAAGTGCATGGCTGACTTCCTTCCCCATCCTACCCTAATCAAATGGGACTGATGACCTTGTTGTTTGGTCTTCTACCTCAAACCAACCAACAAACCAAGTTAATAGTCAGGAAGTGGAATTTGTTCACTTAAACACCTTATGTAGGCTGCTGTCGCTTGCGATAACCTTAATATTATTCTCCTTAACTTGATAGCAGCTTTCCTTAGTGTCATTAAGGCATCTCTCTTTTCTGTTTGACACATAGCTCCTGTTGATGTTGAGGGTTAACCTGTTATAAATCACCTTCAATAAATACATTTAAACATAAATATTACACATACAAAAATAAGATCTACTTCTTATGGAAATACGTCTTCAAATCCTGATGGGAATATAAATATAACTTCTTTATTTTATCACTGTTAGGATAACTTCCATGATGGAATATTCTCACTGTCCTAGGAGGACTAGCATATAAAAGTTGCCACTTACAATTTTTCGTGCACCAAAGTGATGAGTTAGTGCAAGTTTTTAATAGAATGTTATCTCCCACCTGGTATTTTTGTACTTCTTGTAGCTTCCTGTCACAGTGTAGTTTTTGTAATGTGCCACTTGTGTGGCTGTAACTAATACTTTCCTTATATTTTCCTTCCAGGAACACTCTTCCCTCCATGCTCTCAGAAGCAGATTTATCCATTCATTCTCTTTTGATTTAGCTATTAGATCAGCTGGAGTGAATTGTCTGTTATACAGAGAAGAATTCCAAGTACTTTATGTATTTCATTTGATGATTTTGTGCTTATGTCCTCATGAATTTGTTGAACTCTCTAAAGAAACGTTCACTGGGATTTCTCATGGATGAAAAAATGAGATTAATATCTGTTTAATGTCATGTGCATGTAGAAATGTTTTACAAGTATGACGCCCGCATCTCGTGGTCGTGCGGTAGCGTTCTCGCTTCCCACGCCCGGGTTCCCGGGTTCGATTCCCGGCGGGGTCAGGGATTTTCTCTGCCTCGTGATGGCTGGGTGTTGTGTGCTGTCCTTAGGTTAGTTAGGTTTAAGTAGGTCTAAGTTCTAGGGGACTGATGACCATAGATGTTAAGTCCCATAGTGCTCAGAGCCATTTGCACAAGTATGACAAGTAAAGTTAGATGCTTTGTCGGATAGCAGTGTGGCAGGTTTGCCACTGTTGGGATGTAATGGTTTACTATTCTCTTGATGACTGGAACTGATGCTGTAGATTTTGTAGCAAATAACTTAACATACTTGGTGAATATGTCATATAAGGCTGCAACATATTTAACTCCACCTCTCACAGAGGAGAGCTGCAACATCTATGCAGGCTGTTCGAAGTCGTTGTGTTGTATAATTGGATGTAATGATGTGTGAAAGAATTTATTGATGAGTTTGGATTTTTAACAAATAAGACATGTTTTAGCAGTAGTTGTATTCGCTTCCTCATATGTGAAAAGTAATAGCAGAAGTTAATGCATAATGATGACCTTAAGCATTATGCACATACTATTTTCATATTATGTACTTGGAATGCAAACACACCAAGTGTTGGAACTAGCTGGCCGGAGTGGCCGTGCAGTTCTATACGCTACAGTCTGGAACCGTGAGACCACTACGGTTGCAGGTTCGAATCCTGCCTCGGGCATGGATGTGTGTGTTGTCCTTAGGTTAGTTAGGTTTAAGCAGTTCTAAGTTCTAGGGGACTGATGACCTCAGAAGTTGAGTCCCATAGTGCTCAGAGCCAATTGAACAATTTTTTTTTTTTTTTTTTTTTTTAACTATAATTTTGTCTACAGAACAGGATAACATTCTGTACTATGAAGTGTTGGTTCAGTTTGTCTAATGGGTTTTGAGAAAGTAATGTTTTTTATCTTCTGCCATTAATTGTCTGCATTCTGTAAATCAGCCATGTCCCAACACATCTGAGTAATACTGGAAATAATAACTATCTTGCTTTAACAGTACTAGACAGTCAGTTGTTTTTTTCAGTTAGTTTCTTGTATTCAGGTATGTGCCTTGTGGTGATGGTGATGTGCTACATTGTTATCTCTTCTGGGTATGTAAATGATTTAGGAATTGTACTCCTGAAGAAACAAAGACCATCACATTAAATGAGTGTGTTGTAGCTTGGGTGACATGAGAAAGCCCAATGTCTGATGATCACAATAGACTTTAATTTTCTTTCCATAAATGTCATAGTTGAAGTTTCCAAACACTCAAATCACTACTAAAATTTCGAGTTCAGTAGTGGAGTATGAGTGTTTGCATTAAGACAAAGTGTGACTGGCAAAACTTGTGACTCGAATTTCTCTTTCTCCATCTTCCTCACATATCTGAAATAAGCAAGCTTCTAATCCAGAAAAAAATATGTCAGTAATTAAACAGAAATCCTGAGCCATATCAGGTTGATATAGAATGTCAGAATTTGCTAAAGGCTCTCTTATTGTGTTAAAATCATTCTCACAACCACTCGTCCAAATCCACACTGCATTTTTCTCCAAAAGACTTAGCAACTTTGAACTGTTTAAAAACCAGTTGTGTACAAACCAATGAAAAAATGACCATAAGCCCAAGAATGCTTTAGGTTGTTTCTTATTACATTGGTATGAAAATTTTTGATGGCACTGATCTTATCAGGGGCAGGTGTTATCCCAACAGAGGTAGTAATGCGACTAAGAAATTAACCTTCTCTCTGACAAATTCAGACTTCTGCAAATTCGCTATCACTCCTGCTGCTGAGAATTCATGTAGCATCTATTCTAATAATCATACATCTTCTTTCATTGTGAGAGTAGCTATTAGTATATCATTGACATACAGTGTATTTGGGCGCTGATGATCTCGATGTTGAACGCCCGTAAGCCCCAACACACACACACATACAGTGTAAATTGGTCAAGCAATTCAGGTCCTAATACAGTACCTAGGCCTACATTTATGCTAGTGAGGAATTTAATGCCTAGAACTTTCTGTACATATTCATCCAAATTATCTGGATGAGTCTGTATGGGGTGATAATCTTGTTAATTGCCCTCACATCCAAAACTAAATGAATATTGCCACCATGTTTTGCTGCAGCTAACAGCAGGCTGCAGTAGGGTGACACATGGTTCTGTTATAAGCCATTCAAGCATCTGTTTTATTTTTCTATTAAATCTGCTTTCTTAGACCATGGGATGGAATAGGTTTTGTAGCAATAAATCTCATGGGAGTGGGCTTCCATATGATACTGATAAGTGCTTACGATCATGCACATACTTTAATGATAAATTTTCTAGCTCAGCTCATTGTGATGAGCCAATACTAACCATTCTTTGGTTCTCATTATCTTCAACATGATTACTTTGTGTAGATGTATTATGGGTGGGTGCTATCTTGGCTTCAATTATTTCAACAAGAATTTTCCATTGTTTGCCTTCAATTAATTTACTTTCATATCATTGGCAGTACTTACTATTGTCTACTTTTGTCTTTACCATATTCATTATGATTCTTTGGCTATTAATGTTCAAATACTGTTTACCTGTGAAGAAGTCTATTATTATGTATTTCTGTCATAAAATGTCAAGGCTCGAAGTGCATTCAACTACTAATCCACTTGTGATTACAAATGGGCGTTTTATTACTCCATTTCCTAACATTACTTCTACCTGTGCCTGAATTCATACAGTCTGCAATTTAACTCTGATAGTGCCCAGAATCCTAAAATTCTGGACAGGACATTTAGGCACTTTTTTAACCTCACATATTTTATTGCATAAACTAGTTGGTATACCTCCTACCATTGTATATATGGTAACCTGTACAGTATTTTAGTTGGATTACTTCATTTAAACTGATCTGTGGCTAACTCTTCCTGATATCAGTATCATCATTATAACAGAGCGTATTTATTGGATTTTCTACATTCCCCCAAACCACCCACAATCAGCATTTGTGGGCTTAATATGATTTTGTGTAGTTAATTGACCCTGTGTCAGAGGAGTGTGGCCTATCTGCTACTTCAGTTATATTTACTGTCAGGTATTGAGTTTGCCAGTCACCTTTAATAATATATGTAGGTACTGGTGCCTCATGCCTGTCATTGCTATTTTAGTGGGTATGGGTTTGTTGTTGGTCATGACCTGGGTGAATCCCATCTGATGTTATTGATGTTGTTGTTCTGTTTATTGTGATGGATTTACTAGTGACAATTCCTGTAATATCCCAGAAAATACTGGTTGCCACTTTGCTTTCTTTTATTAAATTCAGGTTGTCTGTGTTCTACATGCTGTGAATTTCTGTTATATTTTGGGCTGCCGTGAATTTTGCACATGAGGCAGTTCTGTTATCTTTTGGGCTGTTGTCATAATACCACTGTGCCCAAAGCTCATAAAATTTTGCCACACTGCTATTGTTGTGATTGTTTCCTCTTGAATCCTCTTGTACGAAATCATGAAAATCAAGACTGATATAAAGTGATCAAGGTCAGCTTCAGGTACTTGTACTAATTTAGCCCAGAGACCCATTGGCAGTTTGGCCTTTAAAATTCTGAGAACATCCCAGTTGGAGACATATTTTCCCAAAATACTTGTGGAGGCTATCCTGTTTGCTGTCAAAGGGCTCCAGATTAAATACTTCCTTCCTAAGTCCTTCCTACACAGACTCAGACTAGTGCTTTGCTAAAAATGTTCACTCAAATTAGGCATAATCTTGGGAATTCTTGCCTGTCTCAGTGGCCCATAGGGCAGCTTCTCCTTGGATGAAGCTTGTGATGTACCGAATTATTTGATTATCAATCCATGAGCTGTGTAATGCATTTTTTAAAAGCCTTGATGAACACAACAGGATGTATACTATTTCCCTCAGTAATGAACACCTGAAACTACCTATGTTTAAGTAAGCTTTTGCCCAGTAGGATGGATGACAATTGTGGCACTCCCTCATACCATACAACAAATGGTCAGGTGACGTGTCATTGTGATTCACTTAATTTCCATACCCTTGCCTACATGTTGCATGACCAATCTTTCTCTCAGCTTTAGCAATAGTAAGCAATAAACTACTGACATATTGCATAACCTTTGCTGAATTTCTTTAACTTGTGACTTGACTTTCTCTCACCATTGTGGTAAATCTTTATTCCCTGTGGTTTTTAACTGTTTTAACTCCATATTAGCAACTGATGCTCACTACTTCCTTGGAACAATATCTCATTAACAGATTTCTGAACTATGCCTAGCCCGCTGTGGGACCAGGGTTTAGAATAGGCCCAAGGTATCGCTGCCTGTCATTAGAGGTGATTAACACTTTGCGGTCTATGCCCGCAGTCCCTGTAGTGAGTGTTGCTAACGAGCGATGAGCTATGCCCGCAGTGATGTATAAAAATGCATAGAAAACAAACTACGGGCTATACTCACAGTTCGTGTGTTCCGTTATGCAGCTTGGTGGTTTAGTTATGTGAAAAATCCACTAGATAGCAGCACCAACTGGAGAAATGTTCATTTCTATAGATTCTGTCACATCCATGCATTAGCAGTGGCGGCAAGATGTCACAGTGTAGACGAAGACTTACAGATGAAGAAATTTTGGATGTTCTGTTCAATTTCTGAAGGAGAACTTAGTGACAATTCTGAAGATGATAGAGATACTACAGATAATTATAACATATTTACTGGAATTTAGACTGTGATACTTTGAAACATGTAAGAAACAGTAGGCTGCTCATACACATTTGCTATGTATATTTCGAGTAATATATTTTAGACTTTTAATGATAATACAAGTTTATCCAGTTCTACATATGACTTATTTATTTATAGAAGAAGAGCTTCAGAATAATATTGACTTGACATCTCAGCAGGAAACACGTCCAATAGATTGCAAATTTCGGAATGGTAATTGCTCTCACTCCCTCTCTGTGCTTATAAATAATCAGTAGACTGTAATAAAAGTAAACAATTTTGGCCAGTGTTATGTAATAATTTGTTTAGGTATTTAGGTAAATAATATAATACATGTTAGCAAATCCTACATACGACTAATTTACAGAAACTGAAGATCAAACTGATGGTGTGGAGACACCCCAGCATGTAGAGCAAGATGCTCCTTATCATGAAGTTGAAAATGGTAATTATTCTCAATCTTATCTTTCTCATTACCAATAAGAATACTGTTGATTTAGAGCAAAATTATGACACCCTAAATTTACAAATCTACTTTCATATTGTCATTTTAGTTCATCAGCCGAAACCTCAACCTACACGTTGAATACATCAAGTAAGAAGACCCAGGGCAGACAGCGATGCTGACTTGGGATGGGATGACATTCCTGTGTCTGCACCTCCTGTAAGGAACACTGTTTATGGAGAAGTTCCGAGAATTACAGTTCCACTTGATGCCACATCAACTGAATTTGACTTTTTTGAAAACAATTTCAACAGGAATATGGCCAAGCTTGTGAAACAAGAAACAAACAGGTATGCTGCAAATACCATTGCAAACTTGAGGCATATCAATCAAATCAAGGAACACAGTTTGTGGTCGCATTGGAAACCTGTTACTTTAGCAGAGGTTTATAAATTTTTTTCTATAGTAATTCACATGTGCCTGGTAAAGAAGTCATCCATAGCAGATTACTGGTCCACAGCTCCCATTCCTCACTCCACATTTGCAGCTAGACTGATGTCCTGAGATTGTTTCAAGTCAATTTTGGCAATGCTTGCATATAAATAATAATGATACATACACACAACGTGAACAGGCAAATCATGATCCTTTACATAAAATCAGGCCATATTTTGATTATCTTGTGCAGAGCTTCAGAGACTCGCTAGTGCCAATTGAGGATCTGACCATAGATGAAGGATTGTGTGCCTTTAGAGGCAGGATACATTTTAGAGTCTATATGAAGAACAAACCAGAGAAGTATGGCATCAAACTGTTCTTTGTGTGTGACTCAAACACTGGTTATGTTCTAAATATGGAGGTTTACACAGGCAAAGGTGATGACTTCACAATTATTCCATTGTTTGAACATCTACTTTCACCCTACTTATCTAAAGGTTACACTGTTTACTTAGACCGGTTTTATACTAGCCCTAAAGTTATTGACTTCTTATGGAGCAAAGACACTTTAGGTGTCGGCACTGTTATGCTAAACAGAAAAGAAATGCCTAAGAGTTTGAAAAAAGCTGTACTGAAGAAATTGAAATGACATTCAGACACAGACCACATATGATGGCTTGTAAGTGGAAGGACACCAGGGATGTGGCAGTGTTGTCTTCAAAACATGGGGCAACAGTATCTGACCTAACTGTCAGGGCTAAAGGGGGCCATATAAAAAAATTCAAGCCTGATGCAGTCCTTGATTATAATATAAACAAGACAGGTGTTGATTGAAGTGATCAACTTGTTGCTTACTATCCCTTCAAAAAGAAAAGTATGAAATGGTGGAAGAAGCTTTTCTTCCATCTTTTCATTCAGAGAATAGTAAACAGTTACATAATGTATAAAATGTCACACAGACAACCATGTTCTCTGCATAAATTCATGTCTGTGATTGGAGAAAAACTGGCCATGATGGCAGGGGAGGAATAAGTGGGAGTGAACCCTTCGACTGTAGGTGACAGACTAACTGGGCATCATTTTGGAAGAAAAATTCCTCCAACTGACAACAAAGGGAGGCCATGCAGATCACGCAAAGTGTGTGGTGACAGGGCTAAGAAAGAAACTGGAAAGTGGAAGAGGAAAGATACAACTTATTATTGTGCAATGTGTGATGTTGCGCTGTGCAAGCCAGAATGCTTTGATCTATTTCATACGAAAGCCAATTACGTATAGAAATGATTTATACAAAATGTAATGTAATTTAGTTGTGCATTGTAATTTTTTAAAATAAATACCTTTCATTTTGTTTTTGTAAAACATAATCCAGTGCCATATTCTTTCTACCAACAATAAATCCTACTATAAGACTTTTTTATTTTCCTTGTTTCAGCTTTCAGCTTGTGATAACAGTCTAAATTTAAGTGAAGTTGGTAACTATAGTGTGTTACTTCATTGTAAAGTTTAAGTTACAGTGGTAAAAATGAAAAAAACTGTATGATTTATCTCTAACCATTCCTGAATTATGATTTTTTGAAAAACAACAAAAAACCCCAGTCTCGTGTGCTAGAATGTCATACTAAGTCCCAGACCTCAAAGTGTTAAAAGGAATCTCACACTTATTGACCCTATAACCTGCAATTCAACTATTTGGGTGAGGACACTTTCTGAGGTATGTGATCTTCTTCTGTTGTCTCCTGTCCTTGCCCCCATGACAGTAATGGATTTCTCTGTGCCCAGTATCCAGCATGGTAGCCAGTCCTATGTGGTGGGGCCAATATGTACCCATTTGGTGGTAGCCCCCCTGACAACACAGGGATTGCACTGCTGATGCCTGAGCTGTAAACTGCCCAAGTATGCCAAGGAGTAGATGCCTGTCTTCCTGGGGCATCAAGACTCCCAGCAACAGCCATCGTGCCAGGTGGCCTTTGCTGTGGCTGGGTGGCGCCCTTGGGGAGAGCCCCTGATCGAAGTGGGTGGCATCAGGGCAGATGACCCACAATGAAGCGGACTAAGTGATCTCTTGCTGGTGACCGTATGGCACCAGCAGTCTCTAAGAAGGGTAAGATTGAGTACAATGTTGACAGATATGACCCTAAATCATTTCCCTCCCTTACTACACCATGGAAGGAACATAGGGCTACAGAAAGAAGAGAGCTCTATTCACCTCGGTATTTAGTCTGTAGCAGAATGGACAGGGACTCCTTTCTACCTATGAAGCCTCAATTTTTTGTTGAACATCTTGAGGATAAGTCTGGGGAAGTGATAGCACTGTCCAAGGTGAGAAGCAGTGCAGTCTTGATTCAGACAGCATCCCCAGCCCAATCCAGAGCGTTGTTCGCTTGTGACTGGCTGGGTGATATTCCTGTTTCTGTCACTCCCCATAAAAGCTTCAACATGGTCCAGGGGATTATTTTCCATCACGACATCCTCTTCCAGTCTGATGACAAGCTCTGCGCCAATCTAGAACAGCAGGGTGTTCATTTCATCCGGCACATTTACAGGGGACCCAAAGACAACAGGGTTGCTACCAGTGCTTTCATCTTGGCCTTTGAGAGTGATTCATTGCTGAAAAGGTCAAGGTGATGGTTTACCACTGTGACATTAAACCATACATCCCTCCACCTATGTGGTGCTTTAAGTGCTGGAAATTCAGGCACATGTCTTCCCGCTGCACTTCCAATGCCATGTGTCGAGACTGCGGACGTCCACTGCATCCAGATACTCCCTGTGCGCCTCCTCCCACTTGTATCAACTGCGGAGAGTAGCACTCCCCCTGCTCACCAGACTGCACAGTACTCCAAAAGCATTGGAAAATCATGGAGTACAAGACGCTGGACCAGTTGACTTACCAAGAGGCTAAGCATAAATATGAACGATACTCCCCGTTCGGTTGACATCCACATACGCTGCAGCTACATTACCATTGCCATCACAAGTAGCAATCGTACCACACTCTGTGCCACGAACAGTGTGCCCTCCAGGCCTCCAGAATACATTGGCCCCATATTGGTAGGGGGAAAATCTTCTGTTGCTCCCAAAGTACCTACTTCGGGAGCAAAGCCCCCACAAATGCAGTGGACATCAATCTCCTCCCCTCAGCCAGAGAAACAACAGACTCCTCTGGCTCCTCTCATGCAGAAGGGGTCCCTTGGGACCCTCTCTCCCAAGATCTCTACTAATGCCACAGCATACACTTGCCAGTGGCTAAAGGAGCCAAAAGCTGCTGGATGAAGAGCTTCACGGTCTTCCTCCATGCCTGAAGCTACTTCAGAGAAGTCCCCCCAGCAAGCCCCTAAAGAGAAGCGAGAGGACAAGCAAACAAAGAAGTCGGCTAAGAAAAAAGACTGTCTGGTGGCTGCAATATCACCACACCCTATCAATTCTGCACCGGCGGATGAGGTGGAGATCTCAGCACCCCCTGAGGACCTGGATCTCACTGATGCCTCATCCACAATAGTAATGGAAACAAATACTCAATTGGTGGCAGCAGGTGACCCTGAGGCAAAACCTGCCTCCTTGCATGCTTCATGCTTTCCCAGCCTCATGATAATGTCATCCTACAGTGGAATTGCTGTGGTTTTTTCCACCACCTGGCTGAGCTATGACAGCTGTTAAGCTTTACACCTGCTTTCTGCATTGCGCTCCAGGAGACTTGGTTCCCGGCAATGCGGACCCCTGCCCTTCACGGCTATAGAAGATATTACAAGAACCGTAGTGACTATAATAGAATGTCAGGTGGAGTCAGTGTCTATGTCCTGAACTCAGTATGCAGTGAACCTGTGCTCCTTCAAACCCCTCTTGAAGCTGTGGCTGTCAGGATAAGGATGATGCAGGAAATAACTGTCTGCAGCATGTATGTTCCTCCAGATGGTGCAGTACGTCCTCAATGCATGGGCTGCACTGATTCATCAACTCCCTAAACCTTTCTTACTTTTGGGAGATTTTAACGCCCATAACCCCTTGTGGGGTGGCACTGTGCTTACTGGCCGAGGTAGAGATGTCAAAACTTTCCTGTCTCAACTTGACCTCTGCCTCTTAAATACTGGGCCCCCCATATATTTCATTGTGGCTCATAACACTTACTTAGCCATTGATTTATCCCTCTGTGGCCCAGGACTTCTCCCATCTGTCCACTGGAGAGCCCACGATGACTTGTGTGGTAGTGACCACTTTCCCATCTTCCTGTCTCTACCCCAGTGCCATTCCCCCAGACGTCTACCAAGATGGGCTTTAAACAAGGCAGACTGGGAAGCTTTCACCTCTGTTGTCACCGCTAATCTCCCCTACATAGTACCATCAATGCAGCAGTTGAGCAGGTCACTAGAACGATTGTTTCTGCAGTGAAAAATACGACCCCTTGTTCTTTAGGGTGCCCCCGGTGAAAGTCAGTACCTTGGTGGTCGCTGGAAATCACTGAGGCCATTAAAGAGTGTCGGCAGCTCTACAGCGACATAAGTGCCACCCTTCCCTAGAGCACCTAGTAGCTTTTAAATGGCTCCATGCCCCGCATTCACCAGCTTATAAAAAGATGGAAACAGGCATGTTGGGAGATGTATGTCTCGACCATTGGGTGCCATACGTCACCTTCCCAAGTCATACCATCTAAGGGTGGGCATTTAGCATTCTTGCTGAGGTCGCCACCCTCCCTCCATTTCAACTCTCTTGTACTTTCTTTGCATTTGTTTGTCTTGCTGGTCGTCTTTTCCCTACATGTGTTCATCTCGCCTTGCATTTTTGGGGTGGACATTTTAATGTGTTGCAGAGTGGCTGGCTCATCCTCTTTTATTATTGTGATCAGCCAGCCCACACCATATGCTCTATGGTTTTAATAACTTCTTCCACTTTTCCTTGTGGTGTATGTTTTTCCCAATTTTTGTTCGTTCCATTCGTTTTCTTTTTAGGTGTGGTGTTGGGTGTTTTTGTACCTTGAGCCTTACTTGCATCAGGAAAAAGGGACTGATGACCCTGTAGTTTAGTACCTTTATACCCCAAACCAACCAACCAACTAGGCATGGCAGTTCAGAATCTAAACATTCATTTAATAATTTATATTTACTAGAAAGCCATTTAGAATCGTCTGTATCAAAATTCCCTAACTATGCATTTAATTGAAATTTAATGTCAGCCCATTGTTCTGTAGTAAAATTTTCTGCTTTAAGATCTATCTTACTTATGGATTCTGTAGTAAGTGTATGCTCATCAGAAAGTTTGTTTCATTTCCTTAGGCGAAATTTTGTTGGCATCCTTCAATGCAGTGACTTCAGTATTAATTATAGGATTCACTGTAGCATTAATTACTTTTCTTTCAGCTGACAAACCAATTTCTGATGCTGAATCATTCCTACCATCAACAACTACATCATCAAATTCATTTTCATCAGCACTAGATTATATCATTATGTTGTGTTGCTGGCTCCATTGTGCCTCATTTTTCTGTCTTTACCATTCCAATACAGTATGACTGAACTCAGTTGTAGTTCAAATAAATGAGCCTCCAAGTATTTAATTCTATTGAGCAAGAATGTTTTTGCAGTACAACAAGGATAAGCTGAAACAGTGAAACAACGCTGCACCGTTATACACTCCCACATCATGAATTCAACAATTGTGTGTAGTAAATTATCTACTATTCTAATCAAAATTATTAATTTTACTGTAGTTAGCAAACCTACTGAATGAGTACTGACTGCAAATGACATCACTCTGCACATAACCTAATAGACAATATTGTCCCTACCTCTTTTTGTGTGTTCAGCACAGTCAGCTATTCTTTTGATTTTATAATTTTTCGTGTTGCTCTAGTAAAACTTATTTGTCATTATTTATCATATGTTCCTCTTTATAATCCATTGTCCTATTTGTTTTGTGATATTTGTTATCAGTTTTCTCCAATATGCTTTTTCATCATTTGTGTTGGTCATTCGTACATGAAATAAAGACAGAAAAATTACGACAATGCAACAACAGATTCTAACATGTATGCATGCTCCTGACATTTGATGAATTAGATTTATCTACACTCCTGGAAATTGAAATAAGAACACCATGAATTCATTGTCCCAGGAAGGGGAAACTTTATTGACACATTCCTGGGGTCAGATACATCACATGATCACACTGACAGAACCACAGGCACATAGACACAGGCAACAGAGCATGCACAATGTCGGCACTAGTACAGTGTATATCCACCTTTCGCAGCAATGCAGGCTGCTATTCTCCCATGGAGACGATCGTAGAGATGCTGGATGTAGTCCTGTGGAAAGGCTTGCCATGCCATTTCCACCTGGCGCCTCAGTTGGACCAGCGTTCGTGCTGGACGTGCAGACCGCGTGAGACGACGCTTCATCCAGTCCCAAACATGCTCAATGGGGGACAGATCCGGAGATCTTGCTGGCCAGGGTAGTTGACTTACACCTTCTAGAGCACGTTGGGTGGCACGGGATACATGCGGACGTGCATTGTCCTGTTGGAACAGCAAGTTCCCTTGCCGGTCTAGGAATGGTAGAACGATGGGTTCGATGACGGTTTGGATGTACCGTGCACTATTCAGTGTCCCCTCGACGATCACCAGTGGTGTACGGCCAGTGTAGGAGATCGCTCCCCACACCATGATGCCGGGTGTTGGCCCTGTGTGCCTCGGTCGTATGCAGTCCTGATTGTGGCGCTCACCTGCACGGCGCCAAACACGCATACGACCATCATTGGCACCAAGGCAGAAGCGACTCTCATCGCTGAAGACGACATGTCTCCATTCGTCCCTCCATTCACGCCTGTCGCGACACCACTGGATGCGGGCTGCACGATGTTGGGGCGTGAGCGGAAGACGGCCTAACGGTGTGCGGGACCGTAGCCCAGCTTCATGGAGACGGTTGCGAATGGTCCTCGCCGATACCCCAGGAGCAACAGTGTCCCTAATTTGCTGGGAAGTGGCGGTGCGGTCCCCTACGGCACTGCGTAGGATCCTACGGTCTTGGCGTGCATCCGTGCGTCGCTGCGGTCCGGTCCCAGGTCGACGGGCACGTGCACCTTCCGCCGACCACTGGCGACAACATCGATGTACTGTGGAGACCTCATGCCCCACGTGTTGAGCAATTCGGCGGTACGTCCACCCGGCCTCCCGCATGCCCACTATACGCCCTCGCTCAAAGTCCGTCAACTGCACATACGGTTCACGTCCACGCTGTCGCGGCATGCTACCAGTGTTAAAGACTGCGATGGAGCTCTGTATGCCATGGCAAACTGGCTGACACTGACGGCGGCGGTGCACAAATGCTGCGCAGCTAGCGCCATTCGACGGCCAACACCGCGGTTCCTGGTGTGTCCGCTGTGCCGTGCGTGTGATCATTGCTTGTACAGCCCTCTCGCTGTGTCCGGAGCAAGTATGGTGGGTCTGACACACCGGTGTCAATGTGTTCTTTTTTCCATTTCCAGGAGTGTATATCTGTAACACCATACTGTATATATGAACATTTATGAAAAGCTGATTCATACAGTTTGTAGAAGGTCCTGTTTTAAGGGAGCCAGTGTGATATCTCCCATAAAAAATATGGGCAGTCAGAATAAAGATGGAATGGTAGATTGCATTCTGCCTTGGAATACTAATTGTTTTGAGGTGAGAAAAATCACCAACACTGCAGTGGGAATGAAAATGATTCTGTTTAGTTTTCTATTAACATTTGATTTGAACAAATTCCCACTGTAGCTGATTCTGCATGTGTTACTATTATTTTTCCCATTGTGATGAAACCAGGCACAGAGATCACTGTAGGAGAGTGACAAGTTGCATGATGGTTGAGCATATTGAAATGTAGTACAATGCAATGGAATATACCACAGTGTACAACAAGAGTAATCAGACCATGAGTAACAAACAGTTTTTATTGCAGGTTGTGTGGGAAAGGATGCAGATATGTATATGATATATTTACAATTAAATGACAAAACATAATTTATTATATCTGCCCAAAGGTTATCAGTTCTAGTTTCTTTACTGTTCTACTAGGTGTTTTGAGATTGTAGCATGTGTGTGTGTGTGTGTGTGTGTGTGTGTGTGTGTGTGTGTGTCCTGAAAAGAAACTCCATAAACGATCTGCTATATTTAGTGTTTACTTTATCACTGATATGTATCTTGCATGCACATGTTCTTCATTTCTGCTCGGTGCTAGGAAAGATCAGATGTCTGCTGTTATTGAGTTCAGTTACAGTCATCTCTTTGATTATACTGTGCTTCATCTGTGGTCTCAAGATGTTAATGGGTTGTTGACAAGCTATGGTGCTTGTGCATACATATTTTGGTCAAAAAGCTTTCTGACTATGTCTATGAATTCCACAAGATCTCACAATTCAGATGAGAGTTACAAGTAATTGTGTATGAATTGTTAAGCAACGCCGATATCCTATTTACCGAACATCATGTGCAATCAATATGTGTATTGCATGTGTGGTCATAGGCTTTTGAGGTGACAATGCTTGTCCATGTTTCATTATGCTGTCTATGCTGTGGTATCATTGGGTTGGTTCAAATGGCTCTGAGCACTATGGGACTTAGCTGAGGTCATCAGTCCCCTAGAACTTAGAACTCCTTAAACCTAACCAACCTAAGGACATCGCATACATCCATGCCCGAGGCAGGATTCAAACCTGCGACCATAGTGATCGCGCGGTTCCAGACTGTAGCGCCTAGAACCACTCGGCCACCCCGGCCGGCCAGTATCATTGGGTCTCCATGATATAGTATGTGGCATGCTTAATGAGCACGGAGTGCTATAAAGAGAGAAAATGTCATGATTCTGTTTAGAAAAAATGAAAATGGTGCAACAGATGAAAATATAAACAGATTTCTGGAGGAAATCTTTCCGTCTTATAGCAACCTTCAAGCAGAGAATCTACAAACTAAGAGTGTAAACAGTAGCTTCAAGCTTTGTGTTGACTTCCATCCAAAGGAAAAGCTAATGGACACTGCTATATGGTCCAAGACTGTTGAAATAAGGCATTTCTTATTCCAGAGATCAACCAGTGCCCCTATAAAATAGTGTGTAAAACTGAAAATGAGGGCCAAGAATTGCCATGCAGAAAGGATATTAGTTCTGACAGTAATATGCTTTTAGTTACAGCAAGTGTTAATGCAATGTTTAAAACCAAGGTGGATGTTTTGTCATTCTTTTTAGCAGTTGTGAAACCAAATGTGTATCTGGGAGTACTGGTTGACTGAAACAGAAGGCAATTATTACAGATCTGTTAAATATCTGGAAATGGTAATTGCACAGTATTAAGCTACTACAACTCATGGCGTGTCAGTGTATGCAAACAAAAATCTTAGTCTAAAGAAAATCAATTTAAAAACCTTTTGTATAGGCCTGGATCTTGAACTGGCTACAATAGTATCAAGAAAATTGATCTCATTGTTATCACTATATACTATACACCAGGTGATAACTTTGAAAACTTCATTGCACAGGTGCAGTGCAGTTCATCTCACCTTACATGTCTCATGTCTAAAATTGAATTATGTGACTTAAACAAACACTGGTGTCCAAAAACAAAGCAAGAAACTGTTATTTCCCTGTCCTATGTCTAATTCATGATACAATCATACAAACTGTCAACCAGGCATCTGTATGCTCTTGTTCTGCATGGAAGATGGCATTCCAATCAACAGACAACCATGCCAATGATGATGTCAGGGCACCTATGAAATGAGGCAGTGTTTGCCGGGTAGTCCCATATCCATGATCTCTGTGCACAGAGTCACAGACAGTGGAGTACGGCACAGAGAAGATGCCTACCAGACTCTCTGACATGGAGGGCCATAGAGAGAACAGAAGCAAGGCAGTCACAAACTGATGCGACCCGATGGATTATTGTGAATCATTCTGTTGTTTACCAGATGTAATGACAGTTTATAGAGACTGAAACTGTAGCCCAAAAATCAGGGCAGGCAGACCATATGTGACTTTGGAAGAGAGGACCGTCTTTTGGCTGTAAGAGCATGATAGTAGCGCCTTAGTATTGCACAGCAAGTGACATGTAAGCTCGCAGCATCCACTTGACATGTTATATCAAACAAATGGTACACAGAAGGTTTCGGCAAAGTGGTATTTATTGTCAGAGACCTGCTCTATGTCTACCTCTGACATGTCTTCACAGAAGGGAACATCTGGAGTGGAGTCATCAACATGCCACCTGGTTGGTTGAACAGTGGGCCACTGTTGTTTTCAGAGATGAGTCCTCATTTAGTCTGGAGAGTGATTGTCAATGTATTCACGTCTGGTGGGAATGTGGAACGTGACTTCAGGACCCAAACATTGTGGAAAGAGACTGATTATGTTTGCCACTCAGACCCCTGTCCGTGAAATTGTATGGGTGAATCGGAAAGGTTTAACTTCTGTCAGGTATTGTAACGAGATCTTGGGACCTCATTTGCAGTTGTTGCAAGGTACTGTGGGCCCAGACTTCATATTGATGGATGATAATGCTCGACCTTATAGAGCATGGGTGGTTATGTTTTCTTGGAAATGGAAGATATTGCACACTTGGTGTGGCCTGTTCGGTCTCCTGATTTGAATCCCATAGAGAATGTCTGGGTTGCACTAGGGAGGTGGTTTGCATCACATCATAATCCACCAACTGCTCTCCAAAACTGTGAGCAGCTCTGCAGGAAGAATGGGCGTTATTGCCTCAACATGAGACTGAGACATGATTGCCTCAGCATGCCCTATCATTGTCAGGCATGTATTGCTGCCAGACATGTATTACTGCCCCATACTGAGCACATTAAACAGTTGTTGGAATGTTTGTGCAAATCCATTAAGTTGGAAAAAACAAAGAACATTTTTGTCTATTATGCATGTTGCAGTTGTTTACATTCTGAATTCTTTGCATTGTTTCTACTTTACTATCACCTATTTATATTGTTTCATGGTGAAATAAAAGCAGCCTTGCAACATTCTGATTTGTTGCTTTAATTTTGGACACCAGTGTATATATAGGTGCTGGAAATGCTAAAAAGAGGGTCTTTATGAGTTTAACAAACAATGATGGGATTGTATGTAGCAAACCAACATCCAATGCCTGTCTAGACAGTTATCACCAACCTTACTCCTTTGGATTATAATATCAGTGTAGCTGAACCAATGATTTCAGGTCACAGAGCATTAGTAATGGGACTAAATATGATGAGCAAGATTAAATTGCAACCATGTGCATGGCTTTCAAGTTACACATTCATTAGAAAGGTCATTAAAGAAAAAGCAGCTCTGTCTGGTGTAAACTGGCAACAGAAAACTGCAGAAATGGGGGAGAGTGACTCATTTGTATGTCTATTCCAAACATTAAGAATGAAATTTTATGACATGTTCCTAATAACCCTCAAGATGAATCCTGTAGGCCTTAATCAGAAGCATATAGCTAAGGTAGAATATTCCAAATTTTCAGGTGTGTCCATTGATGAGAGATTAAATTGGAAGAAACACATTGATGATCTGCTGAAACGTTTGAGTTCAGCTACTTATGCAATAAGGGTCATTGCAAATTTTGGTGATAAACATCTTAGTAAATTATCTTACTACATCTATTTTCACTCATTGCTTTCATATGGCATCAAATTTTGGGGTAATTCATCACTGATGAATAAAGTATTTATTGCACAAAAGTGTGTAATCAGAATAATAGCTGGAGTCCACCCAAGATCATCCTGCAGACATTCATTTAAGGATCTAGGGATATTCACAGTAGCTTCTCAGTATATATACTCTCTTATGAAATTTGTTATTAACAACCAAACCCAATTCAAAAGTAATAGCAGTGTGCATAACTACAATACTAGGAGAAAGGATGATCTTCACTATTCAAGATTAAATCTAACTTTGGCACAGAAAGGGGTGAATTATACTGGCACTAAAATCTTTGGTCACTTACCAAATAGTATCAAAAGTCTGACAGATAACCAACAAGTATTTAAGAAAAAATTAAAAGAATTTCTGTATGACAACTTCTTCTACTCCATAGAGGAATTTTTAGATATAAATTAAGAAAAAAACAAAAAAACAAAAAAATATTTAAAAAAATAAAAAATAAAAATAATAAAAAAAACACAAAAAAATAAAAAGTTGCTATATTAACTTAAGTATGTTGTTAAATTAACTTAATTATGTCATGTATTGGAAAATTTGACTCGTTCCACATCATTACGAAATATCGTATTCATGATCCATGGAACTAGTATTAATCTAATCTAATCTAATCTAATCTAATCTAATCACAAGGAACAGGGAAATCTATTAAAGGGAAGATGTGGTATACACCTGACTTAGATAAATTCAAATGTATTGCCATAATGTTCGGAGAATGAATAAAGACAGCTTTAGATCTTCCAACTAAAGAGCTGCTTCATTGTAACTATTTAAGAGAAAAGAGAATTTGCAGAAAGGGAGTGGAGGATGCAAAAAATAAATAAAATGACAGGTTCATTAAAGAGGCTTACAATCCATGGAAAGCAGCTTGGATCTGGTAAATGAGCACAGGAAGAAACCCACTCGTCTCTTAGAGTGCTGTAGTCCTGAAATCTTCAATCAGTATTTTATTGTCGTTGTTGTGGTCTTCAGTTGAGAGACTGGTTTGATGCAGCTCTCCATGCTACTCTATCCTGTGAAAGCTTCTTCATCTCCAAGTAACTACTGCAACCTACATCCTTCTGAATTTGCTTAGTGTATTCATCTCTTGCTCTCCCTTTACGATTTTTACCCTCCACACTGCCCTCCAATACTAAATTGGTGACCCCTTGATGCCTCAGAAAATGTCCTACCAACTGATCCCTTCTTCTAGTCAAGTTCTGCCACAAATTCCACTTCTCCCCAACTCTGTTCACTACCTCCTCATTAATTATGTGATCTACCCATCTAATCTTCAACATTCTACTGTAGCACCATATTTTGAAAGCTTCTGTTCTCTTCTTGTCCAAACTAGTTATCATCCATATTTCACTTGCATGCATGGCTACACTCCATACAAATACTTTCAAAAAAGACTTCCTGACACTTAAATCTACACTCAGTGTGAACAAATTTCTCTTCTTCAGAAATGCTTTCCTTGCCATTGCCAGTCTACATTTTATATCCTTTCTACTTTGACCATCATCAGTTATTTTGCTTCTCAAATAGCAGAACTCATTTACTACTTTAAATGTCTCATTTCCCAATCTAATTCCCTCAGAATCACCTGAATTAATTCAACTACATTCCATTATCCTCAATTTGCTTTTGTTGATGTTCATCTTATAACCTCCTTTCAAGACACTGTCCATTCCATTCAACTGCTCTTCCAGGTCCTTTGCTGTCTCCAACAGAATTACGTCATCAGCAAACCTTGAAGTTTTTATTTCTTCTCCATGGATTTTAATTCCTACTCCAAATTTTTCTTTTGTTTCCTTTACTGCTTGCTCACTATACAGATTGAATAACATAGCGTACAGCCTACAACCTTGTCTCACTCCCTTCCTAAACACTACTTCCCTTTCATGCCCTTCAACTCTTGTAACTGCCATCTGGTTTCTGTACAAATTGTAAATAGCTTTTGCGTCCTGTATTTGACCCCTGCCACCTTCCGAATTTGAAAGAGAGTATTTCATTCAATATTGTCAAAAGCTTTCTCCAAGTTTACAAATGCTAGAAACATAGCTTTGCCTTTCCTTAATCTAGTTTCTAATATGATTCATGAGGTCAGTATTGCCTCACTTGTTCCAACATTTCTACAGAATCCAATCTGATCTTCCCCGAGGTGAGCTTCTACCAGTTTTTCCATTTGTCTGTAAATAATTCATGTTAGTATTTTGCAGCCATGATTTATGAAACGATAGTTCACTAATTTTGACACCCGTCAACACCTGCTTTCTTTGGGATTGTAATTATTATATTCTTCTTGAAATCTGAGGGTATTTCACCTGTCTCATACATCTTGCTAATCTGATGGTAGAATTTTGTCAGGGCTGGCTCTCCTAAGGCTATCAGTAGTTCTAATGGAATGTTGTCTACTTCTGGGGCCTTGTTTCAACTTTCAACTTAGATCTTTCAGTGATCTGTCAAATTCTTCACACAGTATTATATCTCCCATTCCATCTTCATCTATGTCCTCTTCCATTTCCATAATACTGCCCTCAAGTATAATGCCCTTGTATATACCCTCAATATACTCCTTCCACCTTGCTGCTTTCCCTTCTTTGCTTGGAAGTGGTTTTCCATCTGAGCTCTTGACATTCATACAAGTGGTTCTCTTTTCTCCAAATGTCTCTATAATTTTCCTGCAGTCAGTATCTATCTTACCCCTATTTTATTATGATAGTGAAAAATATTGTAAGTAGAATACCAGACTCAGGCTTAGATTCTATAGCTCCTATAAAAAATGTAAGCCATTTCACTACTAAAACCTGTGTGCACCCTAAGGTCATTGTAAAAATAGTGAAATCATATAAGCATCCAGAGAGTGCAGATATCTGTGGCATGTCTTCCACAGTCCTGAAGAAAATTATTCCACAACTTGTTCAACCACTTGCCATATTTGTTGTTGTTGTTGTTGTTGTGGTCTTCAATCCTGAGACTGGTTTGATGCAGCTCTCCATGCTACTCTATCCTGTGCAAGCTGCTTCATCTCCCAACACCTACTGCAGCCTACATCCTTCTGAATCTGCTTAGTGTATTCATCTTTTGGTCCCCCTCTACGATTTTTACCCTCCACCCTGCCCTCCAGTACTAAATTGGTGATCCCTTGATGCCTCAGAACATGTCCTACCACCCGATCCCTTCTTCTAGTCAAGTTGTGCCACAAACTCCTCTTCTCCCCAATTATATTCAATACCTCATCATTAGTAATGTGATCTAACCTTCAGCATTCTTCCATAGCACCCCATTTTGAAAGCTTCTATTCTCTTCTTGTCTAAACTATTTATCGTCCATGTTTCACTTCCATACATGGCTACACTCCATACAAATATCAGAAATGACTTCCTGACACTTAAATCTATACTCGATATTAACAAATTTCTCTTCTTCAGACACTGTCCATTCCGTTCAACTACTCTTCCAGGTCCTTTGCTGTCTCTGACAGAATTACAATGTCATCGGCAAACCTCAAAGTTTTTATTCCTTCTCCATGGATTTTAATTCATACCCCAAATTTTTCTTTTGTTTCCTTTACTGCTTGCTCAGCATACAGATTGAATAACATTGGTGATAGGCTAAAACCCTGTCTCACTCCCTTCCCAACCACTGCTTCCCTTTCATGCCCCTTGACCCTTATAACTGCCATCTGGTGTCTGTACAAATTGTAAAAAGCCTTTCGCTCCCTGTATTTGACCCCTGCCATATTCAGAATTTGAAGGAGAGTATTCCAGTCAACATTGTCAAAAGCTTTCTCTAAGTGTACAAATGCTAGAAACATAGGTTTGCATTTCCTTAATCTTTCTTCTAAGATAAGTCATAGGGTCAGTATTGCCTCACGTGTTCCAATATTTCTACGGAATCCAAACTGATCTTCCCCGAGGTCGGCTTCTACCAGTTTTTCCATTCGTCTGTAAATAATTCGCATTAGTATTTTGCAGCTGTGACTTATTAAACTGATAGTTCAGTAATTTTCATATCTGTCAACACCTGCTTTTTTGGGATTGGAATTATTATATTCTTCTTGAAGTCTGAGGGAATTTTGCCTGTCTCATACATCTTGCTCCCCAGATGGTAGAGTTTTGTCAGGACTGGCTCTCCCAAAGCTGTCAGTAGTTCTAATGGAATGTTGTCTACTCCCGGGGCCTTGTTTCGACTTAGGTCTTTCAGTGCTCTGTCAAACACTTCACGCAGTATCATATCTCCATTTCATCTTCATCTACCTCCTCTTCCATTTCCATAATATTGTCCTCAAGAACATCGCCCCTGTATAGACCCTCTATATACTCCTTCCACCTTTCTGCTTTCCCTTCTTTGCTTAGAACTGGGTTTCCATCTGAGCTCTTGATATTCATGCAAGTGGTTCTCCTTTCTCCAAAGGCCTCTTTAATTTTCCTGTAGGCAGTATCTATCTTACCCCTCATGAGATAAGCCTCTACATCCTTACATTTGTCCTCTAGCCATCCCTGCTTAGCCATTTTGCACTTCCTGTCGATCTCATTTTTGAGATTTTGTATTCCTTTTTGCCTGCTTCACTTACTGCATTTTTTTTTTATTTTCTCCTTTCATCAATTAAATTCAGTATCTCTTCTGTTACCCAAGGATTTCTACTAGCCCTCATCTTTTTACCTACTTCATCTTCTTCTGCCTTCACTATTTCATTCCTCAAAGCTACCCATTCTTCTTCTACTGTATTTCTTTCCCCCATTCCTGTCAATTGTTCCCTTATGCTCTCCCTGAAACTCTGTACTACCTCTGGTTTAGTCAGTTTATCCAGGTCCCGTCTCTTTAAATTCCCACATTTTTGCAGTTTCTTCAGTTTTAATCTACAGTTCATAACCAATAGATTGTGGTCAGAGTCCACATCTGCCCCTGGAAATGTCTTACAATTTAAAATCTGGTTCCTAAATCTCTGTATTACCATTATATAATCTATCTGAAACCTTTTAGTATCTCCAGGGTTCTTCCATGTATACAACCTTCTTTACTGATTCTTGAACAACTATGGTTAAGTTTTGCTCTGTGCAAAATTCTACCAGGCGGCTTCCTCTTTCATTTCTTAGCCCCAATCCATATTCACCTACTATGTTTCCTTCTCTTCCTTTTCCTACTGTCGAATTCCAGTCACCAATGACTATTAAATTTTCATCTCCCTTCACTACCTGAATAATTTCTTTTATCTCATCATACATTTCATCAACTTCATCATCATCTGCAGAGCTAGTTGGCATATAAACTTGTACTACTGTAGTAGGTTTGGGCTTCATGTCTATCTTGGCCATAATAATGTGTTCACTATGCTGTTTGTAGTAGCTTACCTGCACTCCTATTTTTTTTATTCATTATTAAACCTACTCCTGCATTACCCCTATTTGATTTTGTATTTATAACCCTGAGTTCACCTGACCAAAAGTCTTGTTCCTTCTGCCACCAAACTTCACTAATTCCCACTATATCTAACTTTAACCTATCCATTTCCCTTTTTAAATTTTCTAACCTACCTGCCCGATTAAGGGATCTGACATTCCATGCTCTGACTCGTAGAATGCCAGTTTTCTTTCTCCTGATAACGACATCCTCTTGAGTAGTCCCCGCCCGGAGATCCAAATGGGGGACTATTTTACCTCTGGAATATTTTACCCAAGGGGACGCCATCATCATTTAATCATACAGTAAAGCTGCATGCCCTTGGGAAAAATTACAGCTGTAGTTTCCCCTTGCTTTCAGCCGTTCACAGTACCACAACAGCAAGGCTGTTTTGGTTTGTGTTACAGGGCCAAGTCAGTCAATCATCTAGACTGTTGCCCCTGCAACTACAGCAAAGGCTGCTGCCCCTCTTCAGGAACCACACGTTTGTCTGGCCTCTCAACAGATACCCCTCCGTTGTGGTTGCACCTACGGTATGGCTATCTGTATCATTGAGGCACGCAAGCCTCCCCACCAACGGCAAGGTCCATGGTTCATGGGGGGGCTAGCCATAGTAATGAACATATATTTATTCTTTGGTGTCCTTTCAGAATTCATGAAACTGGCATGGATGGCACCAGTCTACAAAAAAGGTGACCCATATGAAGTATCACATTTTAGACCAATTTCAGTATTACCAATTTACCTAAAGTTATGAAGTCTGTTATGAAACACCAGGTACTAAGTTACTTTGAAGACAATAAACTCTTCCAGGACACACAGCAGGGTTTTCATAAGGAATGTCAACAGTTACAGCAACACTGGATTTAATTACAAAGCAAATGAAACTATATGGTTCCAGAGATTTTTTCAGGTCTCACACATCTATGATGTGTATATGCAATCTGAAGTGGTGGATAAAAATTAAAAAAATAAGGGAGGAGTTTGAAGGCAGAGAAAGTGTGGCACTGACACTCTGTGACCTTAGCAAGACATTTGACTGCATCTCTGACAATATACTGCTTAATCAGCAAAACTGTTTGATACTGGAGGTGTTGTTCTGGTGACTTTTCAGTCTTACCTTGAAAACTGAAGATAAATAGAATCAGTCTATGGAGCAATCTCCCAAGAATAAAAATTGGAGCCTGGCGTGCCTCAGCAATCCATCATAGGGCTTCTCCTGTTTCTTATTTATCTCAGTGATATATGTTATGACAACTACATGTTACAGTTTGCTGATAACACCACCCTTTTCACCAAAGGAAAAACTGCTCTACAAGCTCTACAACAACAGATGTGCTCTTTGAAAACATCAAAGAGTGATCCATCAAAAATAAAATGAAAATGAACAAAGAAAAAACACATCATCTGACACGCAGCCTCAGCAATGTTGGATGCTGGGGTAATATGGAGGTTGTCAAACTGCTGGGCAAACTATCAATGAATGATTGCGTGGTCCAAGATCTCCCAAGTTATATTCCATATGAGTAGATTCAAGAGTGTATTAACTGAACAGTATCTAATTACTGTGTACTATGCGCTATTTCAAAGCAGTATTAATTATGGGCCACTGTTATGGTGACAATCTTCAGTTTGCAAGGACATGTCAATGCTACAAAAAAGCTATCAGGATCTTCACTTCAAGCAAAAAGCTGGAGCACTGCAAGTCTATATTCACTCAGTTAGGAACAGTGACAATTTTCAGTCAGTATGTGTTTTTGTGCCCAAACAGTATAAAAGAAAACCAAGAGGCTTACAGGATGAGGCAAGAAATATGTAATTACAACACCCACAACAAGAGGGACTTTAAAATACCAAGCTGTTGACTGTCTGGAACACAATACAATTTTCCAATGGTTGCACTAAAATTTTCAATACACTGCTTTGGGAAGTGCAGTGTTTGCCACGAGTACCATTCAAATGGAAAATTCCACAGGATGTGAAACAGCAACGTTATATTCGCCTGAAGAATTTTTCAACGGTGACCAGAGTGATTGGACAAGCTGTATTTTTCATTGTTTGTTGTCATCATCTGTTTTACACGTCCTTTTTCTGTTACATGAACAATTTTAAAAACTCACATGCATGTAATTTTGATGCAGTCTATCAAATCATGACTGGTAAATAATGCATATTTAGTAATAAAGTAAAGTAATATAAGTCATTCCATTTTTTTGTATAAACTTCCATTGTGTGCTTCATAATGTCTAACATCTCCCAATGATTAATGATACTTAGATCCTGTTGAATATGCAGCTAATATCTGAGTGCAGTCAGTGAATGACTTGAAGCTGCATTTGTTACAAAACATTCCTTCCTTCTTATGTGTAGTATAAATAATAATAAGAAGAATAAGAATAATGTCATGTGACTCTCTGGCAGAGTGCCAGTCTTTCAATTGGATGGCACTTTGGTGATTTGCATGTTCCTATCTTACTCCTTTTAGCAGTCTGAAGAAGGAGGACATACAGTTTAATGTAGAACCCAAGCCACATGTCATTCCTGATTACTCTTAAAATTGTTGAGAGGTGAAGGCTAGATTAAAAGCAGACTGAAAATTTCTGTGGTCCAGCTGGAATTCAATCCCATGACCATTCGGTTTCCAGGCACATGCTTTACCACTAGACCACCAGGCATGACTTGATGGGTGACTTTTATTATGATTATACTGAAAGCAATTTTCCTTTTCTCTGTACTATATTTGTATTTTTATGTGATGGATTCTAGTCTAATATTTACCTACCAATGATTGCCATCCATATATGTGTATTAGTACAAGATTACATAATAACTTTTTTGCTTCAACTACATGATTAACAAAGATGTTTGTTACTTTTCCTGGAACAGGTGAATTCTTAAGTAGTCTACGTTTTCGTAAGTAACTTTAGAATCTGAAGTGATTCTGTAGTAATTTTACGTGTGGTGTTCATTTGCTGATGCATGAATGTTGTAGCTGAGACCTTTGTGTAAGAGCCGTTTCTCATTGTTATCAGATGGTAGTGCAGCGCTAATATACTGGACTAGCATTCAGAAGGACAGTGATTAAAATCATCATTTAGCTACCCAGATGTATGCTTCTGTGTGTTCTCTTAACTGAATAATACAAATGCCAGCCCATTATGCTATGTTCCTCTTATGAGACAGCAACCTGCAAACATGCAAAACACCCATGCCTTGTGGGTGGCCACACTTCAGGCGTTCTTTGCCACAACAGGAAAAAGTGCTGCAAGTCAAACACTGACTCACATCCACCCAGCATGTTGGTAAATGTTCCAGGCAACAACATTAATGATGACAGAAACACACTGATTTACTGTCCTTGAAGCCTCTGGCTGCCACCATGTAAGGCGCCAAGTCCACTGCCAGTAGAATGCGCTTCCATGACCACAGCACTGTGATCATGGGCACTATTTTCCTGGACCATGTCATATGCCCACCAGCTGCTCACACCATATTGGAGTGCTGCAACAGTATTTAGGCCGATGCTCAGCCACAGACTGGCAATTTGGTTTCAGTTATCAAAGCAGTGACCCCTTAGAGTTCTCTAGGCCAGGTGCTTGCTGCATCTGCAGCCCATCAATCAGAGCTCTTACAAGGAGCAATCATCACATCTTCACCATGTAGTGTATATCTTCTAACCCCTATTGACCTTAGGGCAATGACTTTTTTCTCTTCAGACTGAGACCTAATGCAAACTAGGTGCTTACAGTCTCCCTTTGCTGAAACCATGACTGACTGTGTCATTAAATTCTGAACTTTCTTGATTATTCTGAATTTGCAAGTTTTTGTTATTCACTTTGGCATTATTTTTCTTTCTTGTTTGGGACTCAATGCACCACACAAACCTTCATTTGTATGTAAGATAACACTCCACAAAGGAGCCTTGTGTTCTTTAATATTGAAATAAAACTATCTGGGCAGTGTTCTCTTGCACTTCCACCAGCACAAGATATACCACTTGAAAAGGACGTGGCCAGTTCCCTTCCTGATTCTGAACTTGTCATCCATCTCTAATGAGCTTGTCAACAGGATCTTAAACACTTATTTTCCTTTTCGTTGCTGAGAGAACTTTTGAACTGCAGAAGGTAGTTGTGAATGTTTTGCAGGAAATCTATGTTTAGTTCTGTCTGAACCTTGCTCATTCATTCATTTGTACATTGTGTTCTGTAATCTCACAATGAGGGTGAGCCTTCAGGGACGTGGAATGAGCCAAACTATACATTAACAGGCAGAGGTAACTGGGTATATTATACTTACATGGAATTTACATCATTGAGTTAAAATAATCTGATAAATTGTATTAGTACTGGCTAATGAGATATTCTTTTACTTTGTTTTAAAATTTACAGACAAAAAAGTAAAGTATGCAGAAGGGAAGGAAGAAATAAAATGAAACTTCACAGTTTAAAGGGGTATGTGATGTTACTTCACAAATACAAAATCAAATCAAATTTACAAAGAAGTTGGCAGTACGAGCATGAGTATGATGTTGTACCACCTCTGGCTTGGATGTGTGGACTGACTCAGCTGGGAAGGGTGTCATCAAGCTCTTACATCCTCTCGTGAGACCAGCTGGCTGACAACTGTTGTAACTGGTCCTTGATAACTAGGGTACTGGCACTGGGATGAAGTTGACGTCCGATGTGGTCCCATACATGTTCTGCAGATCTTTCTGGCCACAGGACTACCTCAACATAATGCAGACAGTACATAGAGATACATGCCACATGCGGAGGAACATTTTCCTCTCGAAAATGGCATTACAATACTGTTGCATGTGAGCTAATGTGACGTACTGTTGTGTCATCAGAGTCACTCAGTCACTACCAGCTAAGACCTGACACAATGGATCTCCACACCTTGACACCAGGAGTAACACTGCTGCGCTTCTCCAAAACATTGGATGAATGGGATCTTTGCTCATGTCACCACCGTACTCGCCAATGATGACAGTTGTGGGTAGTGAAGAACCTCAGTTCTTTGCTGAACACAATGTGAAGCTATTTATCAACAGTCCATGCTTCCAGGTTATTGCACCACTCCGGACACAGCAATTTATGTTATGGTGTAATGGTAGCCTGTGAGTGAGACAGTTATTCCATATTCTGTTTGTTGCTAGTCACATAGACCCATACCAACAATACACTGATGACACAGCATATTGCAGGGAGTCCATCACTTACTCTTGGATGGCAGGTGCAGGTGTGAAGGGGCTGCAGTGTGCGTGGTGCACAATGTGGCAATTCTCCCTTGACATGATCGACCAGAACCTTAACGACGAGTGTGCCTACTCTCACATTCCCATGCAGTCCAACTAATCTGGATACTGCATGATCCGATCAGATAGCCAAATGGAGACTCCCATGCTAAGGCCCCTTTCATACTCTGTCACATACTTATAGTGCTGTCTCACACAAGTACACAGCAATCTGTGTCCTTCATAGTCATCACTCAACATCTGGCAATGTTCATGCCATTTATATGTACTATCAGGCCTGGTAAAACACTAAACATGAATAACAGTATGAATGAATGAGATACTGGCAGAAGTAAAGCTGTGAGTACCGGCC
Source organism: Schistocerca cancellata (assembly GCF_023864275.1). Lineage (NCBI taxonomy): Eukaryota > Metazoa > Arthropoda > Insecta > Orthoptera > Acrididae > Schistocerca > Schistocerca cancellata. The sequence goes on along the minus strand of NC_064632.1, from coordinate 503,787,170 downwards.
ATGAGTCGTGCTTCGGCAGCTCAGTTGGTAGAGCACTTGCCCGCAAAAGGCAAAGGTCCTGAGTTCGAGTCTCGGTCGGGCACACAGTTTTAATCTGCCAGGAAGTTTCATGAATAACAGTAATCCACTCCAGTAGCCATTCTACCTGTCATAGAGTGCTGCAGCTCCAAGTGTTTACTTACCCATCAATCATGTGAGGTGTACGGAGTTACAATGAAATCTGACCATCTCTTCCAGATGCTTCATGTTTTTGCCAGACAGTGTATTTAGGGATGTTCAGTTTCCTACTTCATACCTATTGGAAACTTATCATACATCTCTGTGCCAGAATGGAAAACTCCATTCTGAATCCTAGAGAGAAATGTATTTTGAATGTATTCACCATTATTAAAGTAAAACACACTTATTTGAAAGATTATCTCAGAAGCTGTCTGTCCATTCTGTTTTAGGCTTTTTGTGGCAGGTTCCCTCACATACTGGGCTGAGAAGATTCTCAAAACAGGTCATGATTGATTCCTTTCTTCAGTCCTTGTGCAGCTGAGTGCGTGCTCCATCTGTAGTACACTCCAATTAGTAAAAATAGCCAAGGCCATAGAATATCTGATTTATTAAAATGACCAGTTTCAGTACATTTAATCAGCCATCTTCAGATTATGGACACCATTTGCGAAGAACCTAACGGTGTTCCAAAAAGATAGGCTAAACACACTTGGCGGTGGCGTGTTTGTTGCTGTTAGAAGTAGTCTAACTTGTCGCGAAATTGAAGTAGATACTTCCTGTGAGTTAGTGTGGGCAGAGGTCATTGTTCGAAAATGGAATAAAATAATAATTGGATCCTTTTACCGACCTCCCAGTTCAGATGATACAGTTGCTGAAAGGTTCAAAGAAAACTTGAGTTTGATTTCAAACACGTGCCCGACTCATATGATAATAATTGGTGGTGACTTTAATTTACCCTCAATGTTGGTGAACACACATGTTTAATTCCGGAGGTATGCATAAAATATCATCCGAAATTGTGCTAAACGCATTCTCTGAAAATTATTTCGAACAGTTAGTTCATGAGCCCACATGAATAGTAAACAGTTGTGAAAACACACTTGACCTCTTAGCAACAAATAATCCTGAGTTAATAAAGAGCATCAAAAGTGATATAGGGATTAGTGAACACAGGGTTGTCGTAGCGAGATTGAATATAGTAATACCCAAATCCTCGAAAAATAAGTGAAAAATATACCTATTCAAAAGGGCAGATAAAAATTCACTTCAAGCGTTCCTGAGAGACAATTTCTGCTCATTCCAAATTAATAATATAAGTGTAGACCAGATGTGGCTTAAATTCAAAGAAATAGTATCATCAGCAATTGAGACGTTTATACCAAATAAACTAACAAACAATGGAGCTGATCCTCCTTGGTACCAAAACGGGTTAGAACACTGTTGCAGAAACAACAAAACAAACATGCCAAATTTAAACAGACACAAAAATCCCCAAGATTGGTGATCCTTTACAGAAGCTCGAAACTTAGTGCAAAGTTCAATGTGAGACGTCTATAACATTTTCCACAATGAAACTTTGTCTCGAAACCTGGCAGAAAATCCAAAGAGATTCTGGTCGTATGTGAAGTATGTTAGCAGCAAGAAACAATCAATGCATTCTCTGCATGATAACAATGGAGATACTATCGAAGACAGCCGGCCGGAGTGGCCGAGCGGTCAAAGGCGCTGCAGTCTGGAACCGCACGACCGCTACGGTCGCAGGTTCGAATCCTGCCTCGGGCATGGATGTGTGTGATGTCCTTAGGTTAGTTAGGTTTAAGTAGTTCTAAGTTCTAGGGAACTTATGACCACAGCAGTTGAGTCCCATAGTGCTCAGAGCCATTTACTATCGAAGACAGTGCTGCCAAAGCAGATTTACTAAACACAGCCTTCCGAAATGCCTTCACAAAAGAAGACGAAGTAAATATTCCAGAATTCGATTTGAGAACAGCTGCCAACACGAGTAACATAGAAGTAAATATCCTCGGAGTAGTGAAGCAACTCAAATCACTTAATAAAAGCAAGTTTTCTGGTCCAGACTGTATACCAATTAGGTTCCTTTCAGAGTATGCTGATGCATTAGCTCCATACTTAACAATCATATACAACCGTTCGCTCGACGAAAGATCTGTACCCAAAGACTGGAAAGTTGCACAGGTCATACCAATATTCAAGAAAGGTAGTAGGAGTAATCCACTAAATTACAGGCCCATATCGTTAATGTCAATATGCAGCAGGATTTTCGAACATATATTGTGTTCAAACATTATGAATTACCTCAAAGGAAACGGTCTATTGACACACAGTCAACATGGGTTTAGAAAACATTGTTCCTGTAAAACACAACTAGCTCTTTATTCACAAGAAGTGCTGAGTCCTATTGACAAGGGATTTCAGATTGATTCTGTATTCCTGGAATGCTTTTGACACTGTACCACACAAGCGGCTTGTAGTAAAATTGCATGCTTATGGAATATTGTCTCAGTTATGTGACTGGATTTGTGATTTCCTGTCAGAGAGGTCACAGTTCGTACTAATTGATGGAAAGTCATCGAGTAAAACAGAAGTGATTTCAGGCGTTCCCCAAGGAAGTGTTACAGGCCCTTTGCTGTTCCTTATCTATATAAATGATTTGTGAGACAATCTGAGCAGCTGTCTTCGGTTGTTTGCAGATGACTCTGTCATTTATCAACTAATAAAGTCATCAGAAGATCAAAACAAATTGCAAAACGATTTAGAAAAAATATCTGAATGGTGCGAAAAGTGGCAGTTCACCCTAAATAATGAAAAGTGTGAGGTGATCCACATGAGTGCTAAAAGGAACTCATGAAACTTCAGTTACATGATAAATCAGTCTAATCTAAAAGCCGTAAATTCAATTAAATACCTAGGTATTACAATTATGAACAACTTAAATTGGAAAGAACTCACAGAAAATTTTGTAGCGAAGGCTAACCAAAGGCTGTGTTTTATTGCCAGGACACTTAGAAAATGTAAGAGACCTACTAAGGAGACTGCCTGCACTACACTTGTCTGTCCTCTTTTAGAATACTGCTGCACAGTGTGGGATCCTTACCAGACAGGACTGACGGAGTACATCAAAAAAGTTCAAAGAAAGGCAGCATGTTTTGTATTATCACAAAATATGGGAGAGAGAGTCACAGAAATGATACAGGATTTGGGCTGGAAACCATTAAAAGAAAGGCATTTTTCATTGTGACGGAATTTTCTCACGAAATTCCAGTCACCAACTTTCTCCTCCGAATGCGAAAATATTTTGTTGGCACTGACCTACATAGGGCGGAACGATCACCACGATAAAATAAGGGAAATCAGAGCTCATATGGAAAGATACAGGTGTTCATTCTTTCCACGCTGTACGAGATTGGAATAATAGAGAATTGTGAAGGTGGTTCGATGAACCCTCTGCCAGGCACTTAAATGTGATTTGCAGAGTATCCACGTAGATGTAGATGTAGATGAGCTGGTAGTGTGGTGAACAGCTGTATCTGGTCACAACTGTAGCAATGCTAATTGGATCCTCCTATCGCCCACCAGGCTCATCTCCTGATGTAACCGGAAGCTTTAGAGAAAACCTCAGTTCATTTGCACCTACTTCCCCCAATCATACTGTAATCATTTTTGGAGACTTTAATCATCCAACAGTTAAGTAGGAAAATTAAAATTTTGTTAGTGGTGGGTGTGGTAAGACATCTTCTGAAACTTTACTAAATGCCTTCTCTGAAAACTACCTAGAACAGATAGTTAGGAACGCACTTGTGATGAAAATATATAGGATCTAATGGCAACAAACAGACCAGATGTCTTTGAGGATGTCCACACTGAAACTGATATCAGTGATCATGACATAGCTGTGGCAGCAAAGATTACCAAAAGTATATATATTCAGTAAACTAATTAAAAAATCAGTAGTTTCATATCTCACTAAGGAACTCAAAACTTTCAACACAGCTTAGGAGCATGTAGAGGAACTCTAGCTCAAGTTTAAAACAATAGTTGACCATGCACTGAATAGATATGTACTCAGTTGAACAGTTCATGATGGGAGGGAACATCTATGATATACAGTCACTGTAATGAAAGTTCTAAAGGAACAGAGATACTGCATAATAGACATATAGAAGAAGAAGAAGACGAAGAAGAAGAAGCCTAGGTCTGTAGATAGAGAGGTACTGAATGAAAGACATTTGGCTGTCAAGAGAGTGATGCATAATGCCTTCAATGACTAAACATAGCAGAATATTGCTAAATGACATTTCACAAAATCCAAAGAAATCCTGGTCATACGTAAAGGCTGTTAGGGGCACCAAAGTTAGTGTCCAGTCCCTAGTGAATGAGAAGGAACTGAAATTGAGGATAGCAAAGCACAAGCCGAAATCCTTAACTCCATTTTCAAATGTTCCTTTACAATGGAAAACTCAGGAGAGCTGCCTCAATTTAATCCTCATATCACTGAAAAGATGAATGAAATAAGTATTAGTGTCAGTGGTGTTGAGAAACAGCTGAAATCAGTAAAATTGAACAAAGTTCTGGGCACCAATGGAATCCCTGTCAGATTCTATACTGAATTTGAGGCTGAGTTAGCACCTCATCTAACTACAATCTATCGTAGATCTCTCAAACAAAAAAACATGCCCAGTACTTGGAAAAAGGCACAGGTCACACTCATCTACAAGAAGGGTAGCAGAAGTGATCCAAAAAACTACTGTCCAGTACCTTTGACAGTGATTTGTTGTAGAATCTTAGAACATATTTTGAGCTAAAACATAATGAGGTAGGTTGAACAGAATGACCTCCTCATAGTTTGGTATTTATTTCCTGATAGTGGCTATCGAGATGAATCCATTGATGTGTAACAGTAAGGTCTTTAAAGGTCAACAAAGGTCAAAAAGGTGGCATGAACGTCCATTTACAGGAGGTGTTCAAAGTGATGACCGTTGGTATCAATGCAGTGCTGCAATCTTTTTATCATGGATTGAGTGGTATTCCTTATCACTTCGGCATTTATTGAAGCATATGCTCTGACAATTCTCTCTCGTATATTGTGCAAATAGTAAATCTTTGCCGAATATGGCATATCCGAAATTGACATGTAAACACCATTTGACAGTTTTGCTATACAACACTAACAGGAACAGTAACATTAGTATCATAGAATCAAGTGAGCATGAATGATGTATTCCTTCAAAGAACAAGTCAATATATGTTTCCAATTTACGGAAAATGCCAATGAAATTCAGTGAGAGCTAGAGACTTATTCACTGAAAGATATCCTCATTGTACTCACCCTACACATTGTACATTCAAATATGTGTATGATAAATTGAGAACAACTGGATCTTTAATGCATCGGAAACATATCTGGCAAAGGAAAGTTACTAATGAGGAAACGGAAGTTAATACTCTTGCCACTGTGGTTCGAGAGCCTTGTGTTAGTTCACGTCAAATCGCAAGGGAATCTGGCATGGGCCAGAGAAGTTGTTCATGTTCTGCATCACCATAAATATCATCCTTACCATATCAATCTCCACCAAGAGTTAACTGGTACGGATTGTATGTGTAGCATTGAATTATGCCGATGGGCTCAACTTCAGATTCAGAGCGATGACACATTTATTAATTTGATTTTATTTACTTATGAGGCTACATTCACAAACCATGGAAATGTTAATTTGCATAACATGCATTGTTGGGCAACTGAAAATCCATGTTGGCTGCAGCAAGTTGCACACCAAAAACCATGGTCAGTGAATGTATGGTGTGGGATTCTGGAGGACAGAATTATGGGCCCCTATTTCATTGAAGGAAATCTTAATGGTAGGAATTACATCACATTCCTACAGAAACATTAGGTCTTTTATTGGAAGAAATACCTTTAGGAACAGGGAACAGAATGTGGTATCAACATGATGGGTGTCTGGCACCTTTTTCACTGATGGCTATAAATGAGTTGCAGACAAAATTCCCTGATCGTTGGATTTGACATGGAGAAGATGTGTTGTGGCTGGCTCATTTGCCAGACTTGATGCCTCTGGATTTTTTCTTGTGGGGATTCATAAAAGACATTGTCTATAAAGACGTTCCAACTATACCTGAAGATATGCGAGAGAGAATTGTCAGAGCATGTACTTCAATAAGTGCCGATGTGATAAGGAATACCACTCATTCCATGATAAGAAGATTGCAGCACTGCATTGATACCAATGGTCATCACTTCGAACACCTTCTGTAAATGGACGTTCATGCCATCTTTGTGACCTTCGCTGACCTTCAAAGACCTTACTGTTACACATCATTGGATTCATCTCAATAGCCACTATCAGAAAATAAGAACCAAACTATAGCATCCCATAAAAAAAAAAAAAAAAAAAAAAAAAAAAAAAAAAAAAAAAAAAAAAAAAGTTGACCTTCATATCTCTGAAGCAACCCCACCTAGCAACAAAAATCCAACATCATATTACTACGGCCCCCATTGTCCAATGCGACTTTTGTCCAACAAACTTTTGCAGCTCCTATCATACTTTTGGAGTTATTCTTGGTGGCAGTAGTTAGTGACTCACCCTGTATAATGAAGTGTTACCTGAGAAAAGCTGCACAAACATTCAGTCAGATCTTGAAAAGGTTTCAATATGTTACTGAGGTTGGCAACTTGCTCAAAATATTCAGAAATGTAAAATTCTGCACTTCACAAAATGAAAAAATGTATTATCCTACAACTATAGTATCAATAAGTCACTGTTAGAATTGGCCAACTCATACAAATACCTGGGCGTAACACTGTGTAGGGATATAAAATGGAATGATCACTTAGGTTCAGTCACTGGTAAAACAAGTGGTGGTAGACTTCACTTTATTGGTAGAATACTGGGGAAGTGTAATCAGCCAACAAAAGAGATTGCTTACAAATTGCTCTTTGTGAATGGTTCTAAAATATTGCTCATATGTGTGGAACCCATACCAGATAGGTACTAACAGGGGATACAGAATGTATACATAGAAGGGCAGAATGGTCACAGATTTGTTTAATCCATGGGAGAGTGTCACAGAGATACTGAAGGAAATGAACTGGCAGACTCTTGAAGATAGGTGTAAACTATCCTGAGAAAGTCTATTAACAACGTTTCAAGAACTGGCTTTAAATGAGGATAAGATTAGCATAATTACTACATACGTAGATGCATTCAAACAACCAGTCTTCCCACATGGTGGTTTTTGGAGTACAGATGTAGATATAGATGGAGATGTAGAACTGTAACAGTTCCAATTGTGCCCATGCACAGCTGTTCACCACATGGCCAGTTCCAGCCAAATGGTGCTCATAATCTTAAGATGGCTGATTAAATGTGTTGAAACTGGTCATTTTAATACATGAGATATTCTGTGATCTTGACTGTTCTTACTACCTAATCATCAAGGACAGATCACTGTTACCTCCTTGCCAGTTGGTTAAATTATGTAGTATCCTCCATGTCAACGGGAACTCAAATCTGTTTCCTTGTTAAGAAATCCATGTGGTTTGCAGTGGACTTTGAATTTAATATTGGCTTTTCATCATTTGTCAACAAGATACAAGATGTGGCAGCTGCACCACAGGTGATGAATACTTCAGTCACAGTCACCCTTCTTCATTAATTTTTTCCTGCTTTTCAGCAGATTCTTGAAGAACTGATATTAAGATTCTTATGACCTGTTTTTCTAAATAGACCACTAATAACTCAAATTTTCATAATATGAAAACCAGATTTTTGACTGTTAATTAGTTGTATGAATGTATACTTTCCAGGTGTGTATAGTTGATGAAAAGCTCTCAAGTTTCTAGTCAGGTGGCAATCTTAAGGTACTATACTGTTTCGAAAAGTGTCATACACATCTCATCCTGGAGAAGTCACTTCACCAGAAGATGGTGAGTTTTGAAGAGCATCAAACTCATCATTTTTTGGCAAAGTGACTTTGCCAGAAGATGAGGTGTATAATAAATTTTGAAATGCTGTGATGTTTTAACATCCTGTTTATGATAAGTGTGAAAGGACACAGGTGTTTAGTTTTTACAATGTAGGTTTGTCTGAATGCAATCTATTGATCAGAATTAGACAACATGCACACACAAACACTCTTATGCAAATGTAACACACACACACACACACACACACACACACACACAAGACCAGTCTCTTGCTGCGGAGGCTGCCAGAGACTGTGGTCATGTGTGTATGAGTTACATTATACATCAGCAGATTTGATGAGTTGAAAACCTTACAATATAGTTGCCCATTAAAATTCTTAGGATTAATTCTCTTCATATGGTTCAAAGCATATTGATCATTCTCCCATTCATGGTCCTTGGCCACACCAGTGCACCATACATACATGCTGCTGAGTGCAGCTCTTGAAGCACTCAAACACTTTTCCATTAGTGAGGGCCTACTATATTAAAAGTAGTTGTGTTGCTGGTGTCCCACTTTCAGGTGGTGCCCTTTGGCCTGAGTTTGATCATATATTTCCTGTTAGTTAAGTTGAAAACCACAAAGAATATTTAGGTTGGACTGATTTTTCAGACATAATAAAGACAGCCTTTTTTTAATACAAGGTTTTTGCTGCTCTATTTATTTTTTAACTCATGGTGACACAAGTTACACGATGAGCTTGTTTTGGCAATTTGCCATTATCAAGAGTATTTGTGTAGATGTTATAATAGGTATAATATTGTTCCTTATGTTTGTGTTAGTCCACATCTAAATATGGCACCTTATGCATGTGACATGGCCCATATGGCATCTTGGACTGTAAATGTCAGTTGTCTTTTTGTTATGATACAATCACGTTGGTTCCCCCCCCCCCCCCCCCCCCCCCCCCGAATAACCCATTTGGAGGGTACAATGAATCAACTTTGGCTACTCTTCATTGTATTAGATTTCTTCAGTTTTCAAATTTCCTTCATCCTTTTAGAGTGTTGTTCCCTTTCTTCTTGAGTCCACTTTCATCTAGTTATTTTCTTTCTCTCCTGAAATTCTGCCTTTTGAACTGCCTTTCTGAAATGTGTTTTGTTTTCTATTGTGTCTATTGTAGCTCCAGCATTTTCAATGTCCTTTTCAGTCTCTATGAACCATGCTGGCTTGGATTTGTAGCTATTGAGTAATGTGAATATCCGCTTGGTTAGTCTGTTGTTATCCATTCTGAACATATGTCCAAAAAACTGTAGTCTCCTCTTCCTCATTACATCAGTTAGTTTCCCGTTTTCAGATATAGCTCTCTGTTTGGTCTTAACCTGTATTCAGCATTATCATTTCTTTTAGCTCCCAGTATTTTCCTTAAAATTCTTCTTTCGACCTTCTCTCGTTTCTCAAGATCTCCATTTCTTGTTAGTTTAAGTGTTTCTGCCGCATAGAGAGCTTCAGGTCTGGCCACTGTTAGGTAGTGTCTTAATTTCGTGTTCCAGGACAAGGATTTTTTATTATAAACGTTTTTGGTCATATGAAACACTCTTTCCATTTTGTGCACTCTAGTTTCTACAGCTATCTTTTCTTTGGCATTGTATGTAATCCACTCTCCTAGGTATTTAAAGGAATCTGTTTTGTGTATTGTGTTGTTGTCAACTGCAATATTTTGAGGAGCATCACAGATGTTTGTCATAAACTTTGTTTTTTCATAGGATATTTGTAGTCCTACTTCGGCTGCTTGTTTTTGTAGTTCTCTTATTTGTTCTTGGGCATTGTCTAGTGTATCTGTAATCAATGCCATGTCATCTCCCTAGTTGAATCCCTTTAGTATTGATGGCCTTCCTCCATTCTCAAACTACCTTCTCCAAGACACAATTGAAAAGCAGAGGTGACAGACCATCTCCCTGTCGAACACCTGACTTTATTTCAAACGATTTTGAGAGCTCTCCCCTAAATTTTACTTTTGATTTTGTATTTGTCAAAGTACCTTTAATTATTGCAGTTGTTTTAGCATCGAGTCCCAATTCTTTTAAGATATCAAGCAGTGTATTTCTGTCAATTGAATCAAAGGCTTTTTTAAAACCCACAAAAGTAATTACATATTTTAAGTTCCTGATTTTCCTCATTTCTATTATGTTCTTTAAATTTAGTATTTGTTCTGCACATGACCTTCCCTTCCTAAATCCAGCCTGATACTCTCCTAGCTGTTTGTCAAGTATCTCTTCTGCTCTTTTTTTTTAGAAGTGCCTTAGACAAGATCTTATAGGTCACTGGTAAGAGGGAGATTCCCCTATAATTGCTAGGATCTGTTTTCTTCCCTTTTTTATGTAGTGGATGTATTAATGCAGGTGTCCAGTCTGGTGGTAATCTGTGTGTTGTCCAGATTTCTTTTAGTATTTCTGATAGGCACTGTATCATGTTGTCACTAGAGTACTTCCATAGTTCAGCAACTATCCTCTCCAGTGGCTTTATTATTTTTAAGCTCTTTTATGATTTCTTTTATTTCTTCTGTGGTTGGCGGCTTGAAGTCTGGTGGTGTTGGGTTTACTTTTCATCTGTGTGATCTTGTAAGTTATCGTTTGACAGCTTCTGCTCCAGTGATGCTATATGTTTTTGTGTTTATCACGATAATTTACAAAACAGTAGAACACATATCATTTATGAAAAAAACACAAAAATATTGTCTCTGAAACGCTGGAGCCAAAGCGTCAGAAAAGCTGTGAAAAAATAATTTTACAAAGTCAGGCAAATAAAAAGTAAATACATAACTAAAATGATCGTATCCTAACAAAAAGACACTGACACTTACGCTCCAAGGTGCAATGTGCACGATGTCACACCAGTTAAGACATAAGCATAAGATGCCATATGTAGATAGATTGATATAGATGTAAGGAACAATATTACACCTATTATACTATCTTAACAGGTACTCCTAATAATGAAAAATTGCTAAAATCATGTAACTTGTTTCAGCATTGTTAAATAAATAAATAGTGTAGCAAAAACCTTGCACTTAAAATAATATATGTCATTCTTCAACCTCATGCAAGCTGTGGGCCCACTGGAAAGTAAATTGTTGAACCACCATTTTTCTTTAATGTGGTTTCAGGCTGTAAAAATGTCTGTGCTGCAAAAACAGTAACACAAGCTGCTACAGGTCACTCAGATCCCTGGATGAGAGTGATACACAATATGATGACAGTGGTGGGCTGCTCTCATCCTGGGGATCTTAGTGTGTCCTGCCTTTGCTTTTTAACCTTCCCCCTCTCTGTCCTTATCTGCTCCCCAAGGAAGGAACTGGTACGTCCAAAAGCAAGGATAATTTCATCACTTTTACTTTTGTACATGTCTGTCAGCAGTCCTACACATTTCACCTCCTGAAAGTATTTTATGGCAAGCAATTCTGTCTTGTAATTTATTAGTTTTCTCAGTTAAATTTTCTTTTTATACAAAAAAACCCACCTTACCCAATTTCAAACAAATAAAATTTTTTGCAAGAAGTAGAGTTCACAGAGCAAACACTGGATGAGGCTCCATGTGTGAAGTTCCTCGGTATCCAGCATGTGAAAAAGTTAACCAAAAGATTCATTTCTGCCTATTTTATACTCAGAAATCTCCTTCTCTGTGCTGTCATGGAGACAAGATTGCTAGCATATTGTCACTTGGTTCTGTACTACAGCATAATCTTACGGGGCATTGCAGCTTAAAGTGAAGAAAGTACATGGGCATGCTGAAAGTAATGCCTCCAAATTTTTTATTCTGTTCTCAATATCAGTTGAGGTGTTACATATCATGCATATTACTAGGTCAACTTACCTGCTTTGTTGTTAAAAGGTGCAACCCTCTGCTGCTAGAGATCTCCAAATTGTAGCATGTAACATGGCTGTGTGTAACATAACTACATTGGTGAGTGAGAAACAGTGTGTTGTAATCTATCATAAAACTGAGCCACGTGGGGTAGCCGTGCAGTCTAAGGCGCCTTGCCACAGTTTGCGTGGCTTCCCCCCCCCCCCCCCCCTCACCCCCCCTCCCCATCGGAGGTTCGAGTCCTCCCTTGGGCATGGGTGTGTGTGTTGTTCTTAGTGTAAGTTAGTTTAAGTTAGGTTAAGTAGTGCGTAAGCCTGGGGACTGATGACCTCAGCAGTTTGGTCCTATAGAACTTACCACAAATTTCCAAATTTTCAAAAAACAGAAAACACAAATTTCAAGAGCTCATCTGCACATGGAGCACCCTCTCCTTCATCATGATGATGTCAGACCACACATGAGCACTGTAACATCTGCAAAAGTCCGACAACTTGTGTTAACCTCCATCGATCCTCCATACATTCCCAATATGGCCCCATCCAATTTTTTCATCTGTTTCCAAAACTTAAAGAACATATTTGAGGACTCCACTTTGATAGTGATGAAGCAATGTGAGTGGAGCTGAGATTGTGGCTCCATCAACAAAGTCGAGCACTCTACACTGACAGTATCACCAAACTGGTCGCTTGATGGGAGAAATGTTCAAAAGAAGAACAGTCACCATACGTGTAATTTTATAAATATGCCTCAATTAGCATATGGCCGGCCGCTGTGGCCGAGCTGTTCTAGGCGCTTCAGTCCGGAACCGTACTGCTGCTACAGTCGCAGATTCGAATCCTACCTCAGGCATGGATGTGTGTGATGTCCTTAGGTTAGTTAGGTTTAAGCAGTTCTAAGTGTAGGGGACTGATGACCTCAGATGTTAAGTCCCATAGTGCTTAGAACCATTTGAACTAGCATATGACTATTTCAATAAGGTTGCATACCATTGGTTCATCTCCTTGCAGGAATACACTGAGACTGTGAGCAATGGGGAAAATGAATCAGTGGTGAGCAACACTTGGGAATTTGAGGAAGATGGGGAGAGTGTCCAGATGGCCAAGGCAGTTAAGACAACTGTTCTAGAGAAGGGGAGTGCCCAGGTTTGAGTCCAGTCTGATCACAAATTTTCAAGTGCAGCTGATATTTCAACACCCAAATTCCCTTTAGTTAATAAAGTTTGTTTTATTCAAAAAGCTTAAAGAGTTTTCACACAAAAAGTTTGGAGGCATTAGTTTTCAGCATACCCTCATATTTATTTTAATGCCCTGGATTGTAAGAATACTGAGTAGAGTTGATAACAGAATATCATATTTTGCAAATTCTTACACTTATACCAATACATGTACTCCATAATGATATGTTTAGTTAATAGCAATTTAGGGTGAACTCAGCAAATCACAACAGTAATACAATAAATAGAAATTAATTTCCCTATTGAATTTGAGTGTTTCAATGGATATTCAGGAAAACATGCCATATGAATGTATATATTGTAAATAAATACTCCTAATTCTCAAAGTGCCTGCTGAAAGGCTGGAAAAAATAAAAAAGCATAAGTGTGTCTGAAGTATTCATTACTTATGATACAGCTGCCACATCTTGTGTCCTGTGGTCAAATGGTTAAAAGCAAGTTCTTAATTCAAAGTCAACTGTAAACCACATTGCGTTCTTAAGAAGAAAATAGGTCTGAGTCCCCACTGACATCAAATGGAACACTCACTCAGCTATAAGAGTATTGAAGAAAGGAGTCAGTCATGACCTGTTTTGAGAAATCACTAAGGCAAGTAACTGAGGGAATCTGCCACAGAAAGCTTAATATGGAATAGATGGATAGCTTCTGAAATCTTCCAAATAAGTGTGTATTACTTTAATAATGATGAAGACATTGAAAAATATATGATGAAATAAAAGAAATTATTCAGTACCTTAAGGGAAATTAAAATTTCATTGTGATGGGATACTGCAATTTGTTAGTACAAAAAGGAAAAGATAGAAAATAGTAGAACATGGAAGGAATGAAAGAGGATTTGACACAGGACACAATTTAATCATTGTTAACACCTGGTTTATGAATCCTTAAAAAACATTGTACATGTAGAAGAGAACTAGAGACACCAGAAAGTTTCAAATACATTATATAATGACAAGAGAGAGATTTAGAAACCAGATTCCAAACTGCAAAGCATTTCAAGGAATGATTGTGGACTCTGGCCATAATTTATTACATCTCCTGCTGAGCACACACAAAACATGAGTTTAAAGTGACAATTGTCTTGGCTGATGCATCTTCATACTGTGACTTTGTTATAAATGAGGTAGCTGAGGTGCTGGATGCTTGTATGGAGGCAGGAGCAGCATTTTCAGATAAGGGGTTAAACCCTCATGCTATCTGACGTCATCTGGTCCTGAGGTTGACTAAAGCTGCAAGAAGCTGCACAGCCAAATTTTCTGTGCATTTGTCGTATGATTCCTACTCTAATAGGTTGCTGATACTCCTGCCTTGCCTATATAACAAGAACACCACAACAGCCCCAGTAACTCTGATGGTATTGGCTAACACAGCAATTGAAAACTCAATGATTTTATTTGTAATTCATTAGTTATAAACTGCAGAGTAAACCTCAAGAAATTGCAGAAAGGTAGGGAAATTAAGAAGCTTGGACCTGGATAAGTTGAAACCATCAGAGAGAGCATTAAGCAACAGTTAACTGAAATGGGAGAGGAAACGGTAGTTTTGATATATGGACTAGTGAAGGTAGCAGAGAAACAATGATGTAAAAGAGACATGGAACATTGACTTTAACTGATGAAAGGAAAAAAATATAAAAATACAGTGGGCTAAATTATATTCTGGTGTCTAAAAACTGACAGCAACAGAAAGTGCCTAATTTCAAAGTAAGAACAGCTACAGCAGAAATACAAAGCTGTAGAAGCATGCATGACTATAGAAAATAGATATCTCATTTGTAGAATAACTGAAGAAGTCTTTAGAGAACAGAGAAGTATTCATATGAAGACCAAGAGCTGAGATGGCAAGTCAGCAAAGAAGCTGAGAGTTGGGAAGAATGTGTGGCAGGGCTATACATATAAAAGAAAGAAACTTGAATGTAGTATGGGAGAAGAAAAAAGTGAATAAAGATGAGATGGAAGGTTTGATACTGTGAGAAGATTTCAACAGGACCTGAAAGATCTCATGCAACTTTCTCCTACCGCAAGAGAGACAGGTATAAAAAAATCTTTTAAGTGCTTTACATTAATATTCTATGTTTGCTGTTTCTTTCTTCAACAGAAATACAAAATTATTAAAAAGGAAAATTTATTAAGCTAGTCCACACCAAAATTGTTGAGACTCAATCTTTATTTTAGCAAATATGTTACGTGAGCATGCTGTATTTCAAGACAACTGAAAATGACATGGTGGCAGAGACAAAAATGCTCAAATGAGCACCTAATTGATAATAAAGTGAGGCAGCTATCAACAGCAAATTGGCTATCAAAAGCAAACACAACAATAATATCTCCAAGATCAGAGATCTTTGTTAGGTCAATTCAATTCTGTTGAAGTCTGTTGTTGATGCACATGTTTGTTCCATTGTGTCTTTTACATTTCAATAATAAATTATCTTCATATGAAGGTTGGGTTTTCTATTCTACCATGACCAAGTGTAGAAATGGCTACCCACATTAGTGATCATGAACCATTTTGTTTTCCTAGTTATTCATTTTGTGCATTTTCCTGCACTGATTAGTTGAAGACAATAGATTTCTATTAGTGGAGTACTATGGCACCTGTGTTGCCTAGATTCACTCATGGATATGAGTGTGACACAATGGTATCAACACTGGTCTAACAGACAGATACAAATAATATCATGTTTTTGACTGCAACTGGGCTCTCAGTGACTTATCTAATCTCCCTGGTGGGAAACACTTACGCCAATGTCAACTTGCACACCAGGTTACATTGACCATTGAGTTTTGTCTGCAGCTCCAATCTTTGGCCAGCTCAACCTGAAGCCTGATGTTACTCCCCACTGTTTTAATGCTACACTGCCTGCAACTCCACATTGCTTCCTGCTCAACAAGTGATAAACTCATTTTCAGGGCACATTCCACAGTGCATGTTTGGGACTGCTAATATGTCTTTCATACAACTTCTGCCTCTCAGTCCGATGACCACCATTATTCCACTCATATCTGTCCACACTGCACCCACCCCTACTGCATCATGCAACATGTGCAGCTGCAATCTTGTCCCATCCACCAAGACCTCGTGCAATGCAGTGCACTGCATTCCTGCTCTGCATGGTGTCCTTGATCACGATCCATGCCAAAAGTCATGGATTCATCACCACAGCATCCACCTACTGTGTTCTCCACATCTCACAGATTGCTCACACAATCTATGACCATATAGTACATCCCAGCAAGTAGATTCCCCAAACTACCACAATTACAAAATGATAATCTGAAAACATGGTTTTACTTGGTTGACAACTTGCTAATCATCCAAAGAATCCTGGATGACAACGCCTGTTTTATTTGCCTCATGAGCCACTTACATAACTTTATGGATATCACTGCATACTCTGCAATCTCACCAGTTCACTTCTGCTGCACAACACCATCACACCCATTGCAGCCAATGCGTCCACAGCCTACCTCAGCATTCAGACACAACAGGTAGTAACATTCCTTGTCTCACTCTCCCACCTGACTGCACTGCAGTCCCATGGGATGACATGTGTGTCTCTCTCTTGCATTTGTCATATGCACATTTAGGGGTGATCATAAATGGTATTTGTCACAGGATGACCACAACAGAGGGCTCTCCCATGTGTCACAAAGCTTGCCACTACATGCCACACAAGTTACACCACGTGAAGTTGATTCCCAATGAACTGCTATCCACCAGGACTGTAACTGGTCATCGCCTTCCCATCTTGTGCACAAGAAGGATGGTCCATTCCGTCTGTGTGGGGACTATTGCTGACTTAATACCTGCACTATAATTGACAACTACCCTATTCCAACACATCCAGGACTTTGCCCAGCTACTTAATGGTGCACAAGTGTGTTCAGCGTCCTCAATTGTAGGAAGGTGTACTTGCACATTCCTATGGTTAGTGATGACATTTCAAGAACATTGATCATTGATCCTTTCAGCCTTTGAGTTCTGTTTTATGCCTTATGGTCTCAAGAATGTGGCTGAGACTTGGCAACAGTTTATTGACTCTGTATTGTTCAGTCTCTCATACTGTTAAGCCTATCTTGATGACATACTGTATTCTTCTCCTCAGCCAAGGAACATAAACAACTCATGGCTCAGGTTTGGGCAGCTCTCAGTCCCAATGGTGTTGAAATTAACCTCAACAAATTGTAGCTTACCCACATGAGTCTAACTTTCCTCAGTCACACTGTAATGACTGACAGCATTAGTTCGACATCTGATCATGTTGAGTTCATCTGGGTCCTTCCCTTACCCATGATTTATCATGACTTGCATCATTATCTCAGGATGACAGACTTTTACCATAAACATGTACCACTTTCCACCTCCATTCAGATTCCCCTCACAGAAGCTTTGGCTGGGAAGAACATTTTTGGGAACTGCATGGTTGCAAAATGGTCGGAAGTAGTGATCCAGATGTTCAACACACTAAAGACTGCATTATCGAATGCTGTTACACTCTTGTACACAGAGCCTGATGCACAGATATCCGTTAAGCAGATGCAGGTGAGACCTCAATCAGTGCCATCCTTCAGCAAAATGTCTGTGACACAGCTCAGTCCATCGGGTTCATTTTGAAGAAATGCATAATCTCTCAATGCAAGTGGTCAGCATTCAATCTGAGTTACTCATGGTTTAAAAAGTCATGAGATACTTTAATGAGGACATTGAAGGATGTGCAGTCACAATTTTCATGATTTGTAAGTTGCTTGCCGCTGGCATCCGCAACCCAGCAAAGGACCTTCTCCCTGACTAAAGTCCGCCAAATGGACCCCATTAGTCAGTATACTGCAGACATTTAACAGATACAAGAAGCATACAATGTAGTAGCAGATTATGTTTCCAGTGTAGACCCAATCACCACCCATTTAAACTTGGATGAGCTGGCTAAGTTACAGGTGGATGATGCCAAGGTTCTAAACTTGTACCAGGATGCCAGTTCAGCCCCAAGCTTGGAATCCCACTGTCTGCTTGGCTCTGCTACTCCTGTTTGTTGTGATTCATTGACTGGCAACCTATGTCCTTTTCTTTTGTCCCCCCCCCCTCCCCTTATGTCAGATAGTTTGTTTGGCCATGCATGACTTGTGCACCTTGGCATTAAGAGACAGGTTCCGTACCTGCGCATATCACTCATAGAATAATGGTATTATTGAATGACAGCATTATACCCTTAAAGCTGCCTTAATGTGCCAAGGAGATTCATGATCAGAAACTTTACCATGGGTCCTGCTTGGTATCTGTACAACCCACAAAGATGATTTCAATGCCTCTCTGGCTGAATTCCTTCATTGTGAGCTGTTTGTATTACTTGTTGAGTTCGTCGAACACATTGCTCTCCCTTTCCAGTAGGACCTATGCATGATAGCTGAGCATGTTGATTCACATATTGCAATCATTCTCACCCATCCCCATGCACTCACACATTTCCATGAGTGTTCATTCACAACAATCTAGCCCATTGTGAGTTTGTCATGTTACATGATGATACTGTCCAGTCAGCACTTCAACCACCATACTCTGGCCCCCAGCAGGTCCTCAGTCATTTGAGTAACACTTTAAACATTCTCCTCAATGGAAAAAGCCCAACAGTCTCTCTTAATCAGGTGAAACCTGCTTGGACCATGGATGACGACCATGGATCAAAGAAGGAAGGTGCTGACAGGTATATCACTAAACCATCAGTAATTCATGCTTTCAAAATGTTAATACAAATTGTTTACTGAGAAATGGAAAAATTGGTAGAGACCACTATGAGAGAAGACCAGTTTGAGATCCAGAGAAATGTAAGAACATATGAAGCAATATTGACCCTGTGAGTTATCTTAGAAGACAACTAGAAGACAGGGAAAACATTTACAATGTTGAGTGGAATACACTCTTTGAAGTTATCAAAAATAAGGTACAGGGAACGAAAATTTATCTAGAATTTGTTCAGAAACTTGATTTCAGTTATAAGGGTCAAAAAACTGAAAGAGAGGCAGAAGTTGAGGCAGGGTTGCAGCTTATGCCCCATGTTATTCTATCTGCACATAGATTAAACAACAAAAAATAAATAATTTGGGGTTTTCTGATGACATAATTTTGTCAAGGACAACACAGGCCTTGGAAGATCAGTTGGATGGAATGAATAGTGTTCTGAAAGAAGTTATGAGAGGAACATAAGCAAAAATAAAACAATAGTAATGGAGTGTGGTAAAAATAAAATTAGGCAATGCTGACAAAGTGATTTTAGGGAATGAGACACTAAAAACATTTCATGAGTTTTGCTTTGTGAGTACCTGAAGTAAACAGTATATAAAATGCAGAATGGCAATAACAATAAAAAGTGAAATTTCTCAACATCCAGCATAAATTTAAGTGCTGGGATGTATTTTTGGAAAGTATTTGACTGGGGTGTAGACAGATAAAAAGGTAAATGAAGGTTGGTTTGAACACAACAGTGCTTTACTATGCATGTTCTCATTGGAGTTGGCACTGTATGCTGTTGTCTTCCTTTGGCCTTCAGACTGACTTATCTACGAATCCCGTTTACAGGGGGAGTTCAGTTAAATGCAGAATCTTAATAATGTAGAATCTTAACAATGCGGCAACTTGGAACTTTTCACATTAATTGTTATTTACCAGTTGTCAAGGAGATGGTAACTGACAGAAAAAAATTCCTAGTCTAGGTGGGGCTCAAACCCTAAATCTGTGGACTTTAAGTCTAGCATTTACTCACTCTCCCACTGAGTCACTGTAGCCTTACTGCTGTGATGTTGCATTCCCAGTGAGGAAAATAAAAGTTTAGGTAAAGTTAAATGTATGGGTAACACAGTGCATAAGGAAATCACCAGAAACTCTTTTAGAAAGCTTAATTAGCAGCAAAACAAAATGCAGCTTTGAAAACATGTGTATGAAGCTGCAGGATGATATAGAGTAGAGCATTGATTATCTGAATTAATTGGGAAGCTCGGATGTTCAGAAAAATGGTTTATTTGCATAATCAAACTGCATACTTTCATTTACCAATTTGCCAACAAAAAATTACATATATTTACACTGAGGTGAAAAAAGTCATGGGGTACCTCCCACTAATGTGTCAGACCTTCTTTTGCCTGGCATAGTGCAGCAACTCAACTTGGCATGGACTCAATGAGTTGTTGGAAGTCCCCTGTAGAAATATAGTGTTTTTATGCGCAAACTGACCTCTCACTTATGTCCTGTAAAAGTTCAATGGGATTCACATTGGGCAATCTGTGTAGCCAAATAAAATCATTTGTTCAAATTGTCTAGAATGTTTTTCAAATCAGTCTCGAACAATTGTGACCTACTGACATGGCACATTGTCATCCATAAAAATTCAATCGTTGTCTGGAAACATGAAGTCCATGAATGGCTGTAAATGGTCTCCAAGGAGCTGACCATAACCATTTCCAGTCAATGAGCAATTCAGTCGGATGATAGGACCCAGTCTATTCCATGTCAACACAGCCCATACCATTATGGAGCCACCACCAGTTTGCACCGTGCCTTGTTGACAACTTGGGTCCATAGCTTATGAGGCCTGCACCACAATTAGACCCTACCATCACCTCTAACCAACTGAAATTGGGACTCACCTGACCAGGACACAGTTTTTCAGACGTCTAGAGTCCAACTGATATGGTCACAAGCCCAGGAGACGCACTGCAGGTGATGCTGTGCTGTTAGCAAAGGCCCTCACATCTGTCATCTGCTGCCATAGCCCATTAATGCCAAATTTTGCTGCACTGTGCTAATGGATATGTTCATCATAGACCCCACATTAATTTCTGTGGTTATTTCATGTAGTATTGCTTGCCTGTTATCACTGACAACTCTATGCAAATGCCAGTGATCTTGGTCATTAAGTGAAGGCCGTTGAACACTGCGTCATCTGCGGTGAGAAGTAACACCTGAAATTTGGTGCTCTCAGCACACTCTTGACACTGTGGATCTCAGAATATTGAGTTCTGTAATGATTTCCATAATGCAATGTCACTTGTGTCTAGCTCCAACTACCATTCCATGTTCAAAGTCTGTTAATTCCTTTAATGGGGGCCATAATCGTGTTGGAAACATTTTCAAATGAATCACTTGAATATAAATGACAGCTCCACCAATGCACTGGCCATTTATACCTTCTGTACACAATACTATTGCCATCTGTATGTGTGCATATCACTATTCCATGACTTTTGTCACCTCAGTGTATAATAACAGTATCTCTTTTAGTATTACAGAGGTGAGAAGAGCAGGAATGTATGTAGTGAAGCCTGGTAAACAAAAATATGCAATACATATTTATTTTGCCTATACAGTATATAAATATAGAATTAATGCTTAAGACAAATTCTGAAGTTTGGTCTGTCTAAGAAAGCCTACTTGCGTATGAGCAACTAAGCCACACATTCTTTTCAGTCACTTTCATCTTGAGCTTCAAACCTTTTGAAGACAGTATCTAAACATGTAAATGATTCAGAAACATCAAATATATTTTCATCTTTATCTTCTGGACCACTAGTCAATGCGATGTGGGCATTGTCAGCCTTATCAGTGACTATGTTTACAATTTTGCTATCCTGCATGCTTTGATACCTTGGATCTCTGTTGTTGGCACTCATCCATTCTTGAATGCCTCCTTAATCGCATTCATGGCCATTGAGTTGTTTTAGCATATTGAGCATTTCAGACATATCATTCTGTTTGCCATTTTCAATTAGACTTTGAAAACTTTCTACCATACCCAAAATTTTATCTCTCACTTTTTTCAGTCCTGTCCAAGGCACTGCCAAGGGTGCTCCTCAGCATTTGGTCATCATATAAAGATGACCTCCAAGCGTCACTTGCCAAGATCTTATACGGCGAAACCGTATTACTACCCGTGGACTTGGCACCAACTACGTCTGACGCAGCACACACTGACCTGCTGACATTAGTGAGTCAGATTCACACACATATTTAGAACATGTAAATGCCACCACTGCCACCACACACACAAAGCTGTATGCCTTTATTCATAAGGAACTCCACCAGTGTGAATTCATAATGATACATGATGACACAGCCCTCTAGTCACATGCATAGGACCTCACAAATTGCTGTTATGCAGTGAACAAACATTCGACGTATCAGTGCACATCACACCAACAACATTGTCACTCATGAGGTTCAAATCTGCATGGATTCTGCAGGGCGACCACACTATGTCCCTCACAAACACCAGACCACCCGATTCCAACACAGGCGAATGGACTACGCCGACAGAGACAATCTCACCCCTGCTATCGACACCACCTTGTCCGCCACTCACAGAGCTATCACTGCTGTCACCTGCTGTGGACATCATCTCTGAAATGTGTTATGGGCACATCAGAGAGCCATTAACAACTGGCACAATATCATCTGTACACTATTCGCAAATACATCCCCCCCACATTAAAGGCAGACAACGAATACCTATGCATACAAGAGACCTCAAATGAGCTTATCACCATGGTAGAGCAGCCATCTGACACACAGCTCAACAAGAAACATTCCAGCTGTATATTGCTCCCGCACCAGCTACGGCATGGTCAGTCTGGTGGTCTCGCCCATTACTTGCCATCGATTCAACCCACTTTGCTCTGTGCTTCCTGCGGTGGGGGGAGAGGGAGGGGGTGGGGGGTGGGGAGCTTTGTGGGAGCAACAAAAGCTTCAAGAGATCGAAACCTCTCTGATGCCCCAAGTAGAGGAGCTTTGAAACAGACTGGCAGTGTGTTTTTGACGTTATAAGTGTGTGGAAGCTCTGCAGATTCACTCTTTGTAATAAAACAATTCTTAAACAGTTGTGACAGTCATCATTTGGTAGTGGTTCTAGTATGCACTACTATCCTACTCCTACAGTCTTTTATGAATGCTTGATGTCCTGGGGAAATACAGGTTTTGTAAAACTATCATTTAAAAATAAAAGCAAGCACTAATGATATACAAGGCACCATCAACAGGGAATTATGTAGTAACATTTTTTTTACAGAACATTCTTTTTTGTCTTCCAGGATTGTATTCTTATATAAATGTGTGTGCCACCTTAAATTACATAGGGAATTCTCAACAATAAACAGCCAAATTCACTTCCAAGCATTGCCTGCAGACAGACAGAATGCAAAAACTCTGTGTCTATTTAAGTAAGCTGAAAAAGGTTCTAATATGTCATAGCTTCTATACTATTGATGAAACACTAAAATTATTCACACTGTGACTTTGTGCAATAGGTCTCTATATTTGGCCATCATCTCATTGCAGGTGGTTTGCATTTATGGACGATGAGGACTGCGATGTCTATAAGGAAGAGGGCTTGCTCAGCTTTATTGATCACTGTCATGTCAGTTCTATTATAGCAACTGCGTTGTCAGTTGTTACGCTGAAGTTCCAGAAAATTTTGTGATTTTTATTTCCTGCAACGCTGATTTTAGATATGTAAGCATTAAGCCATAACATAAATATGGAAGAAATTCTTCCATTAATTGCTTCTAAATCTTTACAGTTGTCCTCTCGCCATTCCTGCTCAGCCATTATGCACTTTCTGTAAATCTCATATTTTAGGCTTTGTATTCCCTTTTGCCTGCTTCATTTTTATATTTTCTCCTTTTATCAATTAAATTCAATATCTCATATGATATCCAAGGATTTCTACTAGGCCTTGTATTTTTACCTATTTGATACTCTGCTGCCTTCACTATTTCATCTCTCAAAGCTAGTCATTTTTCTTCTACTGTATTCCTTTCCCTTCCCCTGTTCTAGTGAGTCATTGCCCCTAATACTCCCTCTGAAAATTTCAATAACCTCTGGTTCTTTCAACTTATACAGGTCCTGTCTCAATTTCCTACCTTTCCATGATTTCTTCAATTTGAACCTACAGTTCATAACCAATAAATTGTGGTCAGAGTCCACATCTGCCCTTCGATATATCTTACAATTTAAAATCTGATATTGAAATCACTCTCTTACCATTATATAACCTATCTGAATCTTCTGGTGTCTCCAGGTCTCTTCCACTTAGACAGCCTTCTTTCATTATTCTTAAACCAAGTGTTAGCAATGATTAAATTATGCTGCATTCAGAATTCTACTAGGCAGCTCTCCCTCTTTCATCCCTTTCCCCCCAGTCCATATTCACCTACTATATTTCCTACTATCAAATTTCAGTCCTCCCATCATGATTAAACTTTCATCTCTCTAACTATCTGAATAATTTCTTATATGATAATGATAGAAGCTGAAGAATTCTTTTATCTCGTCATATGGTTTCTCAGTCTCTTTATCATCTGTGGAGCTAGTTGGCGTATAAACTTGTACTATGGTGGTGAGTGTGGGCTTAGTGTCTATCTTGGCTAAGATATTGCATTCACTATGCTGTGCACCGAGCGAGGTGGCGCAGTGGTTAGCACACTGGACTCGCATTCGGGAGGACGACGGTTCGATCCCGCGTCCGGCCATCCTGATTTAGGTTTTCCATGATTTCCCTAAATCGCTCCAGGCAAATGCCGGGATGGTTCCTTTGAAAGGGCACGGCCAACTTCCTTCCCTAATCCAATGAGACCGATGACTTCGCAGTTTGGCCTCTTCCCACAAACAACCCAACCCTCACTATGCTGTGTATAGTAGCTTAGCCACATTTCTATTTTCTTATTCATTATTAAACCTACCCATGCATCAACTTACTGCTCCAGATTATAAAGTTGCTTTCCACACAGCTGCTTCTTTCTCATGTTGGATACCTAGCATTTAGGACTGCAAGATGTCTCGGCAGGTAAGTCATGCAGATCAAAATAAAATGACTCTTTGTAGCTGACAAATGGATATTTTAGCAATGCCAATGGTTTTCAAGTGCCTACTCAGTAAGATCTTTTGATACTGTTCCCAGTGTTCCAGAACCACTGAGACCACTTTCATTGGTTCATGCCAGAGTCATTGTAGTTCAATTTTTAAGTCCTCATATCTGGTATATTTTCCAGTTGTTTGTCATCAATTCTGCTCTCTGAGACAATAATGACAATGATTCACACTTTCTTTTTCTCCACTATTGTGAAGTCCAATATTCTATGTGTCTGTAATTTGGCATGTTTGTTTTTGGTAACTTTTTCTGGCACCAGTACTTTGCCACTGGAGGTTGATAAGTTTGGCTTCAATTGCAGTGGATCATTTTTGCCACAGCAATGTGCCACTGCTTGTAATCAGTTGGAGGATATCTTTCTGCAACAGCCCAACATGTGGTCAATTGTTTCTCAACTTCTTTGCAGAGTCTGCTCTTTGGGTCATATGTTAAAATATGTTATTCTTGTTTTGATATTATTATTATTATTATTATTATTATTAACACATTTACAGTGGCCAGTATGGAAAGAGACTTCTTTATTTTGAAAAAAATGTCTAAAATCACCAACTGAAAGTTGGGTGATGATATTTTATCAGTGGAATCATCTCTCTTCAGAATGCAAGGTCTCTAATCAGAAAGACCAAATTAAATTCATTGCATCTGATGTTTTCAAAAGGACTTCACAATTACTTTAACTAAATCACATTTATTTCCAGTGGGAACTGAGTCACCAATAAATAAAATGGGACTTCAGTTCATCTACCATGGATCTATTCTCTACAATATACACACATTTTTAAAAATTTTATTGTACCTGTAAACTTCTTATTACACTCATGATAAACACAGCACACAGGAGGACATAGCAGATTGGGATCTTTTGTGAGAAATTAAGTAAAGAGTGGAATTCACATTAAATTACACTTTTAAATTTCTAAGATGACCATTTATTGCATTACAAAAGCAAACAAGGCTCAATTAGTGTGGCATTGTGCCACTATGTTATTGGTTGTTCATGTCCACAGGTCAGAGCAAAGAGTTGTAAAGGTCCTGAATAGCATACTGTGCACCTGAGCATGCAGTTCCTGCAAATTTGGCGGTATCATATGCTCTATAATAACCCAACTCTCCTTATGGAGCTGGCATGGAAAAATAAATGTATAGAAGGCTAAGTTAGACAATAGGCCTCAGGACAGAAGGATAATTTATGACAAATAAGTACGTATATTTAGCTAAAAAAATTGTTTATTTTTAAAAAATACAACGTCCCTACATACGGCGAGGCAGTGTGAAAAAACTTCAGTGTCTCACAAGTTAATTTTTTATCATTGCTACATACTTAAGGCTGGAAGGTAGCTGGCATGGAAAAATAAATGTATAGAAGGCTAAGTTAGACAATAGGCCTCAGGACAGAAGGATAATTTATGACAAATAAGTACGTATATTTAGCTAAAAAAATTGTTTATTTTTAAAAAATACAACGTCCCTACATACGGCGAGGCAGTGTGAAAAAACTTCAGTGTCTCACAAGTTAATTTTTTATCATTGCTACATACTTAAGGCTGGAAGGTAGCTCACCTCATCAAGGGCAAGTCAGCTAGAGGACATGTAATGTAATGTATCACTTTCATAAAGTGATGTGTTGCACAATGTCTATAGCATCAATGAAAAATGATCACTACCATAAACTATTTTTTTTAGTTTGAGTCGTGAGTTTAGACTTGAATGCTGTTTGCAGATTTGGTGCAGCTGGATGCAGTGTTTCTGCAAGGCAAGATGACAATAACTACTTTGCAGTACCTCCTGAGTTAGGTGGCTTATTCCATGCAGTCTTGTCCCGACTTGGAGATGCATCATGTGTCTTAGAGCATTGAGTACCATGACAATCAGTATTATGTCATGAGAACATGAAAGAAAGCTGAACTTATACTATTACTTACAAATGTATAAACACAAACAGAATGTACCATCTTCTATCATTGGAGAAATATCACATGTAGTCCAACATACAGTATTTTTGTGCACTGATGGCCAGTGATATATGTGTATTTTACTTTAAAAAGGTGGAAATATTCACAACCAATTCTGAAGATTGCAGGCCCTAATTACAGGGCCACAAGTGCAGAAAACATTCCATCCCACAAAACCACCATAAAAAGCACAAGGAAGATTAATTACATCAAGCAGAGGTAGGTGTAGACAGGTGTCGACAGGACACCACAAACTTTCAATAGGAAATTGAAAAAGAATGTAGGAAAGTCATCGAAAAGGAAGAAAGTTTTGTTGTTAGGCAGTTCTCATGCCAGAGGTGTAGGCCAACTTCTGCAGGAGGAATTAGGACCAGAATACCAGGTCACAAATTTTTTCAAACCAAGTGCTAGTCTGGATCAGGTGACAGAGGATTTAGGTTCACTCTGTAAAGGATATACCAGGGAAGACACCGCTGTTATTGTGGGAGGGCCAAGGAACAGTATCAACAGAGATCCTGGGTACAGTATAGAGTGTGACCTGGTAAAGATTGCGTCAGCATCGAGACACACCAATGTTGAGTTTGTATCTGTCCTGAGACACCATGACCGGCCTCATTTGAACTCTTCTGTTGGGAGAGTTAATTTGGAGTTGGAACGGCTGCTTGGGTTGGGTGTGGGGGCTCATATTGGTGTGGTTCCTGTTGATTCTCTCAGTAGGTGGGACTATACCATGCACGGCATACATCTCAACAGGAAAGGGAAGGGTAAACTGGCTGGGGTAATAGCAGAAAATTTAAAGGGGGGGGGGGGGGGGGGAGGCTCTGCCATGAATGGTAAAATACCAGTGGTTACAGGTGTTGGAACAGCTCCTTTTTTAGGATAGGTAAGACAGAAAGATGACAAGTTCTACGAGAGGTCAGGATTGAAACAAATCCTCAGTTTAGGAAAGAAATTAAACAGCACCATTCTAGCACATTGGATCACCAATCACAGCTGTCAATTATAAATTTTCACCAATCACCAGAAATTTTATCTCCATCAAGTTGTATCTCAGTCCTCGGTAATTGCATTGATGAATTAAAGTCACCCAACCCAGTTGACATAATCTGCCTCTCTGAACACCATGTGACCACTGGTATAGGAACTAGGCCTAAGCACAATGAGAAACTCCGTCCGCCGCTCGTGGTCTCGCGGTAGCGTTCTCGCTTCCCGAGCACGGGGTCCCGGGTTCGATTCCCGGCGGGGTCAGAGATTTTCACCTTCCTCGAGATGACTGGGTGTTTGTGTTGTCCTCATCATTTCATCATCATCCAGGAAAGTGGCAAAATTGGACTGAGCAAAGACTGGGTAATTGTACGGGCGCTGATAACCACGCAGTTGAGCGCCCCACAAACCAAACATCATCATCATCATCGAGAAACTCAGACACGAGAGTACTGCAAATGTTAGAATAACGAAAGGTTCTCATAAAAGTATAATTAAAAATAATGTAAATATATGTCATCAAAATATTGCGAGTTTAAAGAATAAAATAGATGATCTTCTGGTTTGTTTAGAAGCTTTAGAAGCTGAGGATGAAATACATATACTATGCCTGTCTGAGCATCACATTGTTACTGATATGGATAAGGTAAATGTAAGTGGATATAAGCTCTCTGCACATGCAATTAGAGAAAATATGGAGAAAGGAGGAGTTGCCATATATGTCAAAAGTTATCATTGTGCAAAAAGTATAGAAACAAAAAAGTTTTGTGTAGAGAAACATATAGAAGCATGTGCCTGTGAGCTTAAATTAAATAAAGGCACATTTGTAATTGTAACTGTATATAGGTCCCCATCGGGAAATTTTCATCTATTTCTGAAAAATTTGGACTCCTTTTTGTGCTATCTGTCAGACAGGGGGAAGCAAATTATTATTTGTGCGGACTTCAATGTAGATTCTCTGAAAGAGGGTAATAGGAAAAAATGACCTTGAAGTATTACTCGGTTCCTTCAATTTGACACCCGTTATTGATTTTCCTACTCGGGTGGTAAAGGATAGCAGCTCACTGATAGATAACTTCTTTATAGACCAAGATAAATTTAACCAGATAAATGCTCAGCCTGTTGAGAATGGTCTTTCTGATCATGGTGCACAGCTAGTTACAATATATGACACAGCTCCATTCAGCAGTACTAAACAGTCCTCCAAAGTAGTACGTTCAGTCAACGGTTTAACAATTGCAAATTTCAGGGAAAGCCTACAGAAGTTAGACTGGGATGAGGGGTACCATGAACCTGATGCCAATTTAAAATATAATTTATTTCATGACACTTTTGTAAATGCATTTGAAAACTGCTTTCCCAAGAAAATAGTGAAATATACTCGTAAGAAACCATGTAACAAACCATGGCTTACTAAGGATATAAAAATATCTTGTAACCGGAAAAGGGAAATGTATCCGACAGCAAGAAAGAGTAGTGACCCAGAAACTATCAAACATTATTAAAACTACTGTGCTATATTAAGAAAAGTTATTAAAAAATCCAGAAGTATGTGTATCATGTTTGAAATCAGCAACTCTGATAATAAAATTAAAACAATTTGGAATATTATTAAAAGAGAAACAGGTCAACCAAGAGCACAGGAAGACAGTATTAACATCAAATTGAATGAAAACTTTACGAACAAAAAGTCAGAAGTTGAAAATATTTTTAATAATCATTTTCTAAATGTTGTGGATATAGTAGGACCCAGGTGTTCATTAGAAGATGCTAGGCTGTTAATGGAAGAGGCCATACTTATGCAATTTGATACCATTGAAATCTCACCCACTTCTCCCTCTGAAATTAGGAAAATAATAAGCTTGCTTAAAAGCAAAAACTCACATGGAATTGATGGCATTTTCAGCAACATACTACAAGCTTGTTCTCAACAGATAAGTAAGATTCTCAGCCACATGTGTAATAGCTCTCTGGCACAGGGAATTTTCCCTGATAGACTGAAATATGCTATTGTTATACCTTTGCATAAAAAAGGGGATAGATTTGATGCCAACAATTACCGTCCAATCTCCCTTCTAACAGCTTTATCCAAAATTTTTGAAAAAGTAATGTATTCAAGAGTAGCTTCACATATCTGTAAAAATGAAGTACTAACAACATGTCAGGTTGGTTTCCAGAAAGATTTTTCAACAGAAAATGCCATATATGCTTTCAATAATCAAATTTTGTATTATCTGAATAACCGAACACCACCCATTGGGATTTTTTGTGATCTCTCAAAGGCTTTTGATTGTGTAAATCATGAAATTCTGCTAGACAAGCTCAAGTACTGTGGCATGAGTGGTACAGTGCACAAATGGTTTAATTCTTACCTAACTGGAAGAGTGCAGAAAGTTGAAATAAGCAGTTCTCATAATATGCAAAGATCAGCACATTCCTCAAACTGGGGAACTATCAAGAATGGGGTTCCACAAGGGTCGGTCTTGGGTCCTTTGTTGTTCTTGATATATATTAGTGACTTGCCATTCTATATTCATGAAGAGGCAAAGTTAGTTCTCTTTGCTGATGATACAAGTATACTAATCACACCTGACAAGCAAGAATTAAGTGATGAAATTGTCAATAATGTCTTTCAGAAAATTACTAAGTGGTTCCTTGTAAACAGACTCTCACTGAATTTTGATAAAACACAGTACATACAGTTCCTTACAGTAAATGGTATGATGCCATTAATAAATATAGACCTTAATCAGAAGCATATACCTAAGGTAGAATATTCAAAATTTTTAGGCGTGTCCATTGATGGGAGATTAAATTGGAAGAAACACAAGTATACACTCACACTATACCTGTCCTTTTTTCCCCCTAAGGTAAGTCTTTCCGCTCCCGGGATTGGAATGACTCCTTACCCTCTCCCTTAAAACCCACATCCTTTCATCTTTCCCTCTCCTTCCCTCTTTCCTGATGAAGCAACCGTTGGTTGCGAAAGCTTGAATTTTGTGTGTATGTTTGTGTGTCTATCGACCTGCCAGCGCTTTTGTTTGGTAAGTCACATCATCTTTGTTTTTAGATATACTAATCTAAATGAAAGTTGATAAGTGAAGGCAACAGTCTCACCAGACCTTTTATATTTTTATCTTATTCATTTACAGATTATATCAGCACTTCTTAAGATTTAGAGAAAATATTCTGCAGCTAGCTTGATCTAATGGCAGTTCTACATCCATTTTGTCATAATCTAACTGTAAACATCTAATCAATATTTTTTTTTTAATTCTCAGCCCAAGCAAACTGAGAAAACAACTGAATGGTAGTCACTTCAAGGTGTAACATGTGCTCTTTGCTTTGCACTCTTTACTGGATCAGCAGATAAATATATACTCTGACTAAGACAGACAGGTAGATATAACTGATACAAATGGACATTACATGGCTTGCAGTGGGAGCAGTACTATTAAATAATACTGCTGCCATTCAATTTACATTAGTCGATGCTAAGGTTATTTCACCAAGAATGTCAAAAGTTATTCTTCATTATCTCCATAGCAACACATAATAGAATGGACTATCATTCACAGAATGGTGTAAGATCCACTTATTCACTTTAAATGTTCATTTTACCAGAATGTAAGTATGTGCAGTTAAGTTTGCAATTAATTCTAAAAATTAATAATTCAGACACATCACTGCACTGCAATAAAAATCTTATATATTAAGTCAATTTACAGTGGTCCAGAGTTGATCCAATTCTTAACAAGGTAATATATTAGTGTCTCTTATTAATCAAAAGTTATTATTGCAATAGACTTCATAAAGTTTTGTGTGCTGTAAAATTGATAAATTTACAGCATTACGTATGCTTAAGTGTACCATACTCAGTCACTACACTAGCACTGGTGGATTCTTGGACAGAAAGATCAGTTATGCTTCCCTTTTGGGCTAAAATGCTCAAGGAAATCAAAGGCAAACCCTTGAACAAAGCTATCAGCACTTAGTTACATTGTTTATACATACTGAATTGTCATATTTAACTTCAGAGAATGTAAACTTCAGATAAATACATAGAAGATATCAATTATATTTGAATTTCAGTTAAGAATTGAAAATAATTGCAAATTTGGTTGTCCTACATAATCATCTGCGAGATTTGGTTGTCATGTGCAGGCAGTCATTCAGGAGACATATGTATTGATTTAATGGATTGTATTTGTACCACCAAGTTTGTTTTCTGATTTGAGTGGGAGAGGGTATGATGTTGAATGTGGTTCCAAAGGGCAGAATATTCACTATAATTATTCTGTAACTGACAGTCTTAATATGAAGGCAACACCACGTGATGTCAGCGAGGAAGTCAGAGAAGATGGCAGTGATGAATCTGGGGTGACGGACATTCTTGGTTATCAGTCAGGATGATCGAAGGGAGGACTCGAGAGTGCCAGCCAGGAATCAATGGTGAATAGAAATGTAACCTCAGTGCAACAAGTACAAGTAAACACTTCAAACAAAAAACTCCCTGAAAGAAATGGATTAAGAACCTGAATAAGCAGATATAGTACCAGAGGTAGAATAAACTAATTCCATTGAAATCATAATTGATTCAGGAATATCAAATTGATTCCAAACATCAGGTGTTAACATAATTTTCCAAGAAACTCCACCTCAATTGAGACAAAATCACCATAGAATAAAAAGAATTCTGCATTTCTCACATGAATCTGTTCAAAAACTCACAAGCACAGTCACGGAGTGTCTTTGGTAAGCAGTGCAAGGAATTATCAATATTGGCTTAAATCAAGAAACAGTCTCATTCAGCTATTGCATCAACAGTACAGTCAAGGACCTGGTATTTATCAAGCAACAGTTCACCTATAATAGTGGCTAATTTATCCACAGGTCCTGTGCAGTGAACTATTTACCTTCCTATGGCACTTACACATGGGTGGTCTTGACTTTAAGTCACTTCCTGCACCCCAGAGTCACATACAAGTAACTCAACAATTATAAACTGCTGTAGTCTTATTTGTAGTATTCTCCGTGTCTGCTTACAAAACTTAAGCATTTGAATCAGTACATCACTTGTTGATAATGGAGATGGAGATATGGTAATTGCTGTAATACAAGATGCCACTGCTAACAGCTTATATAATCTTACAGAAACAATTTAACTGATACAAATCCTGTATCTCCAATAAGTTCATCTCAAATATCAGTCATGAGGATTTTTAATCAAGAATAAATTAAAATAAGGATAGAAGCTGAAGCAATGAATTAAAATTAGTTCCAAGGCCAGGACTTTTTTTTGAGTGTATAAACTTTTATTTACAAAATAACAATTTTCGTTTTACAAATACAGTTTGCAATTTACTTGTTGCGATAAGACAATCTGTTCTGTGCTTTTATTTTTCTGTTATTGTCCAGTTAATTATTTCATTTGGTGTTTTTATATTTTTCAAGTGTCTGTCAGACTGAGTTCGTTAGTAGTTCCTTAAGCTGTTTATTATTTCAGTTTAGCGTTTTCTGAGTTTTGATACACTACATTTGCACATGTGGCAGTAGGAATTTGGAAGACAGTGTTGATTGCAAGATCTAGTTATTTACACAGAATAATTGGTAGATAAAAGTTATTTTAAGGAATTTTTTACTTATTACTAGTTGGGTTATTATTATTTATTTATTTTTTTTATATTTTGAGTTGTGTATGTTTTCTATGCATTTTAAAATAATGTTGTATTTTAACTAGTTTCTTATTAAATCTAGTGTTGGAAAGCAGAGATGGGAAGCATTTTACGTTGTGCCTTGAAAACCAGACCATATTGGAATATACACTAGACATGTAATCAACTTGACAGAAATATCAATGAATGTAATCAACTGTCAGATGTTATTTGGTGAGCAAAGTGGTATCCATAGGAAAACATTCATGAATAACTATCTTAACATAGAAAACAAAGAAAACAAACCATGATAAAATAAAAAAGAACAACATTACCATTGTAGCGAATTGTTATGCCATTTTGTCAGATTGAGCTAAGAGCAATACACTAGGAAGCAGTGGACAGTGCAGTCGTAGGGCTAGTTTGATACAGATTGGTGAGGGAGAGTAGGGGAGACTGAAAGGAGGGAAGAAAGCTATTCATGGTGGAAGGATGGCTTATATAAGCACATGAAACACTAATTTGTTGCACTGATATAACTATAATCATATTGAGGTACTCACTGCCGGGCATACCTCTCGATTGCACACAAGGAAGGTAGAGAACACTCGAAGCAAGGGTTACACTGGCACGATATGGAAAACTTCTACGTGTGATAACAATTTCCACTGTCATTTTTTTTAACACTTTGTGACACACGTATCGCTATTGGTGCTCTTGGGGTGTGGGAGGGCGTCGGCAACAGCGACGAGGGCGTGGGGTGGTTTGTGGCGGTGGGCGGCAGCGGCGGCGGTGGCGATGGACACGTAACATGGCAGCAGACGGGGCGTCCCTGAAGGCGGCACCGAGCGAGGTGGCTCAGTGGTTAGCACACTGGAATCGCATTCGGGAGGACGACGGTTCAATCCCGTCTCCGGCCATCCTGATTTAGGTTTTCCGTGATTTCCCTAAATCGTTTCAGGCAAATGCCGGGATGGATCCTTTGAAAGGGCACGGCCGATTTCCTTCCCAATCCTTCCCTAACCCGAGCTTGCGCTCCGTCTCTAATGACCTCGTTGTCGACGGGACGTTAAACACTAACCACCACCACCACCTGAAGGCGGCAGTCAGCGGGATCTCCAGGAAGTTGTGGAATGTCTCGCAGTATTTGGCGTGTTGTTTTGCCTTCTTGTGCTCTTCCCACCAAGTCCATGAGGAACTGCACGCTGTCTGACTGCCTTTTGGCAATGACTGCATGTGCAGTCATGACGAGTATCCACATCGTGGCCGTGCGTTTTGGTCTTGGAAATGGTTTCGCATCAGGGACAGTGAGTGCCGTGACTTGAATGTTACGTGGGTCGCTCCTGTTTATGTGGGCTATAATTTTTTTGCTTGTTACCCATATATTGCTGCTTGCCCTGCATAGGAATCAATATTCTATGGTGTCCTTTTTGTTGCAGGTTTCACAGTTGGGCAATTCTTTTATACAGATTAGGACCAGCCTCTCGTTGGTCGGTATGGTGTTCTGCACTATTTTGTACCATGTAGATCTGGCATAATCCGGTATTGCTGGTTCCGAGATATTTTTACAGACCACTGGCCAATTGTGGTCTGGAGATTTTATCTCGATCCTTGTTTTGTATGTTTGCCCTCTTAGTGTGCCATAGATGATTTTTGCCGTCCTTAGTTGCGGATTTGTCATAGTGGGAAGTGTGTAACTGTTGTCGAGAATCAGTTGCCTGATGCGTCGCATCTTAACCGGGATGTGTCTGGTGTCTACCAGCGCTTCCTCTGATCATGGCCTTTAGGTGTTTATTACCGTATTTACTCGAATCTAAGCCGCACTCGAATCTAAGCCGCACCTAAAAAATGAGATTCGAAATAAAGGAAAAAAAAAAATTCCCGACTGTAAGCCGCAACTGAAATTTGAGACTCGAAATTCAAGGGGAGAGAAAAGTTTTAGGCCGCACCTCCAAATCAAAACAAATTTGGTCCATTGTAATATGAGACACAATTTAGGTCGAATGACGATACAGCTACAGTAGTTTGGTTCGAGTCGTAAGCTTAGCAGGTAAGCTTTACCAGGTAGCCATTGCTATGCGTCAGGCGCTCCGCTTATACAGGTACCCTTCCTTTTTCACGTGCTTCGTCTGGTTTGAATCGATTGCTTATTTTGCTTTGATCTGATAAGTGCTGTTTTCTTTGTTATAGATGTTTACGTCACTCTAAGCTGAAAATGCATTACTGTACTGTGTCATGCATTGTCTGTCGCATTGTGATAGTGCGTGTTTACGGCCTGTCGCCGCTCGCGGTATGGCTTGCTTGTGTGCGCGCTACCGCCGCTTACAATTAAAAAAAAAAAAGAGAGGAATCGTCTCATTAGCGAAACAATGGCAAGCAACTGCTATTTGTTGTTACTTACACTGCTGCTTTCTTGGATAATGATCAACAAGAACCAAATAATAGACTACGTATGATAGAACATGTTCTGAACGAGAGTTAGGCGAAAATTTTTCTCCGTTTGAAAATCTTTGTGGCCGCTTATTTAGTACATCAAATTCTGCACAGAAATTAGTCATCTTAGATTTAAAAATCTAGTCAGTTGCCGTGCTTCATTTCTGACGGTATCACTATTAGGCATAAGAATAATACGAATATAAACATGACACGATACGTATATTCTTCCGCGTTTGCTGTTGTCACTCTAGTTTCGTAGTTTATTAGGCAGACAGGATTTAAATGAGATAGCAGCAAACACGAAAGAATACATGGCAAAATGTTTATATTCGTATTATTCTTATGGTGAAGAGAATACTGCATGTGATTCACATTTCATCAGGTTCCTATTAGCAACAATCTCTTCTCACAGGCAGGAAAAAATTCAGAACGTAGAGTTGGCCATATTGACAAACATCCCAAACAGTCTTGCCAGTTGGATTTTCGTAGTATATTGAAATTCTGCTAAATTCGAAGATGAACAACACGGAATTTGTATTTACTTCGTTGGATAATGTATGAAAATGCAGTGGTCGAAACTCGGGGCGGAGAAAAAAAGCTCGTCTTCCACCTTTTTTTTTTTAAATTTATTTAGTGACGCAGAGGTTTTGACGCCAGTATTTATCTTTGTGCCTACAAAGCATGTCTGTGTAGCGCTACATATATTCGACTGCAGAATTTAGCTGTGGCGGCACCTACCAACATTTTTCAGAACTTCCTCTTGCTTTGCACTCGATTCTAAGCCGCAGGCGGTTTTTTGGATTACAAAAACCGGAAAAAAAGTGCGGCTTAGATTCGAGTAAATACGGTAAGCAGGCCATGATGCTGTCTCTGTTCTTGCTCTCCATTTGGATTGCTCTGTCGAGCAACAGCACAGCACACTTTGTCCTGATGTCCACCAACCACAGCCCTCCTTCCTCCTTCTTCAGTGAACACGTCACCTGTGATACTTTGAATATCTCCCGCCTCCACAGCAGGTAATAGGTGGCTCCTTGTATTGCCTGTGCAATGTCTGTTGGTGCACTCAGTATCTGTGCCACGTACCAGGCTTTC
The DNA here is from genome assembly GCF_023864275.1 of Schistocerca cancellata. Taxonomy (NCBI): domain Eukaryota; kingdom Metazoa; phylum Arthropoda; class Insecta; order Orthoptera; family Acrididae; genus Schistocerca; species Schistocerca cancellata. The sequence goes on along the minus strand of NC_064632.1, from coordinate 503,750,100 downwards.
GACAGGTCGTTGTGCTGATCAGTTTGACTCTTTGTCCAATGTTAGATTTCTGTTTGAGTGAGTTCTGGTGAGCCCTCGTCTTGTATGCAGGGTTGTTTCCAGTTTTGTGCTGTCATCTTTAAAGGGCATTTCTGGATTTGTATCCCTAGTGTTTTGTGAGTATCGGTTATTCGATACCACTGCCTATTGACTGTCGGAATCCCATTGCCAATGGGGAGCAGCACAGTTTTTCTGGGATTCACCCTTGCTCCCAATGCGTTTTGTAACGTGTCCATTATTGACTCTATTTTGTCTATCTCCTGCTCGTTGTTCATGAAAATTCTCACATCGTCGGCGTAGGCCATGCATGTGACCTTCTGTTCTCCAATTTGGTATCCATTCAGGCTTGCAGCCAGTTTCTGTGGCAATGGGTCAAGAGCTGCCACAAAAAGGGCCATGGACAACGGGCAGCCTTGTCTTACTGACTTCCCTGTTGTAATGTTCTTGTTGTCCATCCGTTCATAGTTATTATCAATGCGTTCTGGAACGTGTTCATTATTGGCTCTATTTTGTCTATCTCCTGCTCATTGTTCACGAAAATTCCCACATCGTCAGCGTAGGCCATGCATGTGACCTTCTGTTCTCCGATTTGTTATCCATTCAGGCTTGCAGCCAGTTTCCGTAGCAGTGGGTCAAGAGCTGCTGCAAAAAGGGGCATGGACAACGGGCAGCCTTGTCTTACTGACTTCCCTAGTTGTAATGTCCTTGTTGTCCATCCATTCATAGTTATTACTGATATGGCATTCGTTAGGAGGTTTCTTGTGATTTGGGTGAATTTTTGTCCAAAACCAAGTTTTGTCAACGTTTGCAGGAGATATCGGTGGCTGATCCTGTTGAAAGCCTTGTGGAAATCAATAGATATTATTGCTGCCATCTTTCTGCTGGTGGCAGCATCCACAATCATGTCCCTGTATGTGCAGACAGCGTCAAAAATGTTCCTGCCAAGCATTGCACAGGTTTGCCATGGGCTGATGGTTTTCTTTAATGCGACCTTGATGTTTGCAGCCAGGCACTTTGCTGCTATTTTATAATCCGAATTTATAAGTGTTATGGGCCGAAAATCTTCAATTCTGTTGGCTGCCTGCATTTTGGGGAGCAGAATCACCGTCCCTTGCAGAAATTTTGAAGGCAATTCTGTCCCGTTTAGAATTTCATTTATTATTTCAGTGAGTATTCCGCCGACTGTACCCCAGAGCGCAGTGTAGAATTCTGTTGGGATTCTGTCTGCGCCTGGTGCTCTTCCATTCCAGTTGTCTTTGATGGCAGCTTTCACGTTGTCATCTGTGACATTTTCATTTACTAGTGCCCGGTCTGTGTTGTTAAGGATCCGGCGGGTTTCTTGCAGGATCCTCGCCATTTCTGCATTGTCATTTTCTTCTTCTTCTTGGAACAGGTTGCTGAAGTGTTCTTCGACATGACTCATGATGTCTTTTTTCATTGATAGTTTGTGACCATCCTTGTCAACGAGTTCCCTTATTTACTTACTGTTAGCCCTCTGTCTTTCCCAGTGCACATGGTGCAGTGTGGCTGCTTCATCTTCAATTTCACTGTTTGTCTGTCTGCAGGCAATGACACCTCTCATTTTGTCCCTTTTCAGGCTCAGTATATGTGCCTTGAGTCTTCTGATCTGCGGCAGAAACAGTTCATCGCCCACAGGGGCGTCCATCGCGTCTCGTAGGCATCTTGTGTAGAAGTCTGCTATGTTTCATTTCCAGAAAGCCTTCTCAGCACTGTACCTTATCAGTTCCCTTCTTATTTGCGGTTTGACGTGTTCTACCCACCACTCAGTAATAGAATTATACTCACCTCGCCACTGTCTGCATGCCTGGATCGTGTCAGCAATTTCCTGCCTTAACTTGTCGTCTGTGAGGTGGTTTGTATTCAGCTTCCACGTCCCCCTTCCCTGGTCTCCTGCTTACTAGGCAATGTGCTGTCCACTACACCTCCCTGGCATTGTGGCTCATGCAGCTGCATGGAATACCCTAATCCAATGTCCTCCCTAACACAGATTTCAATTAACACATCAACCCATCTTGATTTGCCCCTTCTTAAATTGTCAGTATTGCTGGGGCTCTCCACTATTGGAATAGCACCCTAGCTTTGTGCAAAATTGGGGAAATCCTGCCTATAGGTGTAGGTGATCTATTGATCTGATGTAAATAAATTTTCCTGGAGACATATTGAGTTTCAACTTTATTTTTAATAAGGATAGAAGCTGATGGACTGATTTAAAATTTGTGCCTGTGTCGAGGCTTGAACCTGGGTCTCCTGCTTACTAAGCAGGTGTGCTATACACTACATCACCCTGGCACTGTGGCTTTCACAGCTGAACAGAACTCAATAGTGAATTGAAGTTTGCATTAGGTTAACTTAGAGGTAGCCTCATGTGAACCCACCTGGGGCTTTCATAATTTGGAAATTTCATTGGCTAAAGTCAGGTGCAACTCTGCAGTCTGCCTTGTGAAATCTTTTTTGGTGGGAAGATCAATGAAACCTTGTATAGTGGTCATATCTGCTAGATCCTCCTTGATGGGCATATCTGCCACCAGTTTACTTATGTGGACAATATTATCACCAGACCTCTCCTATCCACAAAATATTTCTGCTATTGGGTCCCTTTTCAGTTGAATTGGAGCAACTGGTTCAGTCTCTTCCACCATTGGCTGAATGTCATGAGTTACTTAGTTGTAACACATAAAAGATGCAAGCCTAACAAACCAACAGCTCTGGCACAACAAAAGCTTTGCTCTTCTTCTGTCACTTCTTTCATCTTAACCCCAGACTAAATTGTTATTATGTATAAATTCTGCCACTTTTGGAAGCATAATTGTTACACTTAATGTTTTCAATGTATCACCTGATCACATAAATGGGTACAAATTATAAGCTATGTAACCTTGACATAAAAGGATTTGTGTATTACTGGAAATATTCACACTAACATCTCAGTTCATTTACACACAGTGCCTTAAGAATTGTTCCAACATAGTGTTTTTTTCCTGTATGTTCCTTGTACCTGTCAGTTTCTGGGCAATGCTCATCTTGCAAGACTTGTTAGAAGCCTTGTGAAACGAGTGTTACCCTTAGTTTCTTGACACCACCTTCTTTTATATAGTGTTATGGTTTATATGATGTATTATGACAAAGACAGAAGCCTGTGATCGCTGGAAGTATTCTGTTTTAGTTAATTTACTTTCACATTACATTTACATTCAGTCTTCAAAGTTATCAAAATAACCATGTTCTGAAATAGTGTTTTATTTTTTTTTCTACTAGACAGTGCCACAGGTTACCCTAAAGTCATTAAACAACACACACATGGCATAATACACATAAATCCACCTCATGATTGAGGTTTAAACTGATGAAACACATTGGAATAACAGTGACTGGTAACAGCAAACTACTTGGTCCATTCAGTATTATTAAAAGTCACACAGTAAAGCCTCACCTAAAATGTTTGAATTTAAAGAATTTGCAGAGTACATACAAAAGAAGAAAGTTGGCAAGCCAATAGTACTGAGTATAAGTAAATATTTGAATTATATATTGAAATATCAGTTTCATCACTATTACATTCCTACAGCAACTGCTGGTGTGAATTTTGTGACATTATTATGTAAATAAAAGAGGCACAATTCATCTTCTGTCTTCTGTTGCTTCTCTTCTGATTCTCTCTCTTGCAGCAGCTCAGCGTGTAAGCTCAGCTATGGTAGTAATAATAGCAATCACTATTTCTGTCCATGTTTCACTTACAGAACACCAGTTACTTTTTGTCACTGATGACACAAAAAGTTTCTCTATTTCAGTGTAATTGATTTTTAAAGAAGATCAAAATTATTTGAAACATTGCATTTAATACAAACAAGGCCTGCTATCACCAGACTTTTATGCTCAGCAACCATGATTCAGAGCTGACTACCAGCAAAGCAGGTAACCACATTAATTATAACAGACCATTTGCAGTAGAAGTTGTAACATTGATATTACTCAGTTCAGTTATGATTTTCATATTTAAATCATGCAGCGGTCACTGTGACTCACCCTAACTTCCAAACAGTTAAGGTTCGGAAGAATGCTACAACAGCAATTTTCTCAATTCTTAAAAATAAATTAAAAAGTATTTTAGCTTCTCTATGTCTCTTTTTTTATCAAGTGATGGAAACTGTTATCCGCTTTGATTTCAGAAAAATGTGGAAGTAAATATTGTATGGTAAAAATGGAAATGAGCGTTTGGTGTCATTGGCCGGGAGGCCCCTTGCAGGGCAGGTCTGGCCACCTTGGTGCAGGTCTTATAACATTCGATGCCACATTGGGCGACCTGCACGCCAGATGGGGATGAAATGATGATGAAGACAGCACAACACCCAGTCCCTGAGCAGAGAAAATCCCCGACCCAGCCGGGAATCGAACCCGGGCCCGTAGGACAGCAATCCGTTACGCTGACCACTCAGCTTTCGGGGCGGACAATATTGTAAGATGAGAAAGAATAATAACAATGGGAGCAGTAATCAACACCATAATCAGATATTGAAATTTGCTTCTAAGAATATTAGTACTAGTATGCCAGTGGATTGGTTGTTTTCACACCCATCATCAGAGAACAATGCTCATTCTGGGGTTCGGACTAAGCTTCAGAATGTAAAAAAGGAGCAGCAGAGAACCTAGTAGTCTCCACCTATTCTGCGCCTTGAACTCTGTCAGATGAAGAATAGTAGGGTTCCCCTTAATAGATAAGGTGTACACTACACACAGGAAGTGACTAGTAGTACATATGGCATGCACATGGTGAGAGATGAAATGCATGCTGAAAACGAAGTTACAATAGCCACAATGTTCTCAGAGAATGATCATCCTCACAGATCAGATATAGAAAAGGTTGATATGATAGCAAGCAGCATGAACATCCAAGAAAATATCCCAGAATTAGTATCACTTACTTTAGACTATAATGCCCACATAGAATGAGGAACAGAAAGTTGATGGAAACTGGAAATGAATGGCAATGAAATCATAATTTCATATTGGAAGATTTGTGGTAAGGATAGGTTAATTGTCAATTGTGGTGGCATATTTATTGCAGTAAAGAAGAGGTTCTCATGGATTCTGAATATGAATTAATCTGGATGAAGTTAAGCATCGAAGGTCAGTCAAAAATGGTAACTGCCTGCATCAGGATCTGTAGTGGTAGAGCTCTTCAGAGAGAACTTGCAGAATATTGTTAGTAATTTTCCTGACCATGCTGTTACAGGCTCTCTTAAATGGAATTAAAAAGCCTAGTGAGTACAGAATATGGACTGAGAGTAAATTGAACAAAGACAAAAGTAATGAGAAGTAACAGAAAAGAGAATGTCAAGAAGTTAAACATCAGAATTGGGGATCATGAAGTAGAAGTAGTTAAGAAATTCTGTTACCTAGGCAGCAAAATAGCCACTGAAGGATGCAACAAGGACAACTTCAAAAGCAGACTAGTGCTGATATAAAGGGAATTCATGGCCATAGTAGTCTAGTAGTATCAAACATAAGCCTTAATTTTAGGAAGAGATTCCTGAGAATGTATGTCTGCAGCACTGCACTGTATGTAGTGAAACATGCACTGTAGGCAAGTAAAGCATCTGAGACATAGGGCGACACAAGAATGTTGAAAATTAGGTGGACTGATAAGCTAAGGAATAAGGAGGTTCCCTGCAGGATCCATGAGGAAAGGAAATTGTGGAAAACACTGACAAGAAGAAGGGACAGGCTGATAAGACATCTGTTAAGACATCAGGAAATAATTTCCATGGTACTAGAGAGAGCTTTAGCCAGTAAAAACTGTCGAGGAAGAGGGAGATTGGAATACACCCAGTAAATAATTGAGGACATAGGTTGCAATTTTTACACAGAGATGAAAAGGTTGGCACAGGAGAGGAATTTGTAGTGGGTCACATCAGACCAGTGGGGTAGCTGAACTTGCCAGTTATAGATTGGGAGATACATGGAGACAGAGATTTGTGACACATTATTCTGAATGTCATGTCCAAAAATTACTTCAAGCAGATAGTTAGAGAACAAACTCGTAAAGGTAATGTCTTAAGGAATCAGTTAATGTAGAGAAAGGAATCGGTGATCATAAGGCTGTGATAGCAAATATGACTATGGGTATTACAAGAAATATTAAGAAAGGTAGGAAAATATTTTTGCTTATAAAGAGTGACAGAACACAAACTGCTGAGTACCTGACTGTTCAGTATAAAATATTCAATGATGATGATGATGAAGATGTTGAGCACAAATAGAAAAAATTCAAAAGCATCTTTCAGTATGCCTTAGACAAGTATGTTCCAAGCAAGGTCTTAACGGATGGGAAAGACCCACCATGGTCTAATAGCCATGTTAGAAAACTGCTATGTAAACAAAGAGAGCTTCATCACAGATTTACAAGAAGTCAAACCCTAGCTTAGAAAACAACAGCTAAATAAGCAAAAATGAGTGTAAGGAGAGTAATGAGAGAAGTGTTCAATGACTTTAAAAGTAACATTTTGTCAATCAACCTGAGTAAAAGTCTTACAAGTTTTTTGTGATGTGTAAAATCAGTAAGTGGTTTGAAATTTCCCACTCATTCTCTCCGTGACCATACAGGCACCAAAATGGAAGATAACAGAGAGAAGGCATAAATACTGAATTCAGTCTTCTGCAATTGCTTAACTGCAGAAGATTGTAATATGGGTTCCTCCTTTCAATCATTATACAAACATCGAAATGGTAGATATTTAGATAACCAATCATGGGATAGAAAATCAACTACCATCACTCAGAAGTGAAAAGGCAACAGGACAAGATGAAATACCTATAAGATTCTGCAATAATGTGAAAGAACTTTCTCCCTTCTAGCATCAGTTTATCATAGACCATAGGAGCAATGAAGGGTACTTAGCGACTGGATAAAAGTGCAGATTGTTCCCATTTTCAAGAAGGGATAGATGTACATACTTGTCTATATCGTTGATGCCCATCTGTTGTAGAAATATGAAACATGTTTTGTGCTCAAGAATCATGATGTTTTTGGAAAACAAAAATGCCTCTATAAAAATCAACAAGGATTCCACAAACAGAGCTCTTGCAGAACTCAGCTCGCTCTGCTCTTCTTTGAGATCCTTGGCACTGTAGACAACGGCGTTCAGGTTAACGCCGTGTTCCTTGATTTCAGGAAGGCATTTGACACCATCCCATACTGCTGATTAGTGAAAAAAGTATGAGTTTATCAAGTATTGGACCAGAATTGTGACTGGATTCAAGACTTCCTTGACGATGCAACTCAACACATCAGCCTTAATGGAATAAAATCGACAGGTGTAAAAATAATTTTCAGAATGCCCCAAGGAAGTGCTGGACATTCAAACTTTAAAATAAGCACATTAAAATAGAGCGGTTAGGCCCTTTTAGTATAGAAGAATTACTGTCAAAGTTTGAGCAAGTTAGGTTCCTTAGCTCCACATATTTAATGGCCAGCTGCAGGTAGGTGCCTTTACATGAAGACTCTAGACGTTATAGGGATTTGAAGGAAAATGTTATCAGTTTTGAGTACTATCTTCTAGCTGAAAAATATATCTACAGCCGTTTTCACATGTGCACTAGACAAATCATTGGTTAATGAATTACGTATGTATGCAGACACTCTATTACTCATTTCCAAACCAAGGGAAGAACACTGTGTGTTATTAAAAATTAAAACTTGAAAAAGATTACAGGAGAAAGGCAGAACAACAGAAGTAACTAAGTCCCATTTTGGAAGTGATGAATTAAAGTTTTTGGGTCATATAGTAGGTGTTAAAGGATACAATCCGATTCAGAATGGATTCAAGTGATAAACAAACTGCCCAGAAGCATGAAACATAAAACAATTGTGTTCATTTTTAGGGTTTGCCAGTTTCAACAGGATTTTTACAGGAGGACACTAAAGGCTGATCTGCAACTCCTGGGTTTGGGATGATTGTGTCTCTGAAGCATTTGATAATACTAAGTAAGCTCTTCTGAAAACCAAGATTTTAAGTCATCCAAAAATGAATCAAGCTTTTAAATTAGCCATAGATGCGTCAGAATGTGGGCTAGGTTGTGAATTGTTGCAAGGGGTATGAGATCCAGAGAAAGGAGAACATAAAGTGATAGCTTTTGCTAATAGAAGCCTTAATAAACATGAATTGAATTACACAGCTGTAGAAAAGGAATTATTGGCCATCATTTGGAGTTTACAGAAATTTCAAACTCTAATATGGGGATCAAAAATTATAATACACACAAGGTGTATGATGCAAGTAATGAGACACAGATCTTTTATCTACCAAAATTATTTTTTTCTAACAACAATACTGTCCCCCTTCAAAGTAATTATCTCTGGGAGCTATACACTGGTGGGTCATCATTCCCATTCTTAGAAACAGCTCTGAAGGACTGTATCTGGTATGGCCTTTAACATATCAGTCACATTCTTTTCAGTGTTCTCCATAGTTCTAAATGACATCCTTTTTAATATTTTTTTCAATTTCAGGAAAAGAAAAGAAGTGACAATACCTCATGTGAATGGGGCGGGGCAGGGAGGGGGGGGGGGGGGGCGTGGAACAACAAGAATGTCTTTTGAGGTTAAGAATTCAGATATGGCAGTGGCTATGCAACATGGGGCATTATCACGATGCTGCATACACTTGTCTGCAACATCTCAATTCAGACTTTTCCTGAGCCTTTCAAGGACATCTCTGTTAAACACTTGGTTGTGACGGACTGTCCTGGAGGAACACACTCGGAAGAAGACGCACATATCCGACTGACTTTCCATCAGTTTTTGAACTTGAAGGTCTCCCTGAGCAAGGTTCACGTTCAACATGTTCTCGACCTTCCAAAAATGATTTGAGCCAGCAGAAAACTGTGGTCTTGATAAGGAAAATTCCCCATAGGCCTGTGTCAATGTTTCAACTTTTGAAAGGTCCCACTCCCGGATTCCCCAAGCTTAACAAAAACTTAATGGCATACAGCTCCTTTAAATTCTGCTGTACCACTTTCGTAACACAAAACAAAAATATAACTTCAGTGACGACGCTCTCAAAACTTCCATGGTGGCTGTAGGAGCTAAAACTCTGAACACACCAATCTACACAAGTAACACAACACAGCGTTGTCAGATTGCTCACAGTGTTGTCAGTCTCATTACTTTTCTTGCACACCTCGTACACCGTCCGCCAAGCCCTAGCATCTTTAATAGAAAGTAGACAATTGTGTAGACAAATTATAAGATAGTTCTAATTCTTCCTAGAGTTTAGACTGCAAATAAATTACATCAACTAAATAACTTACTTTATGCATTTACCTCACTGCCCATAGGTTTGAAAAAGATGAGCAGAACAGAAGATCTTGGAATAACATTTACAGTTAAATTTATTCTGTTAATTGGGTCCTCCACGCATTGAGCAACTTAAATGAAACCTGTTGGTAACGCAATCTGGTAACCACTTGATTGCAAATGAAGTTAAATAGGGCTCCACAGACAGTACAACTGCAGAGTAACTCACCAGTAGATTGCTTGCAACACATTGCCAATGAACTGCGAGTTAACTCAGTGTCTGCATTGCCAAGCAAAGTTGTGCCATGTCCACAAACACAGCTCTGTATTGGTTTAATTTGAAGGTGAACAAGCAGGTTGTGAACATAAGCTTTGTATGCGAAGTGGAAAACATCCCGTTTATGCAACTAGATGCTTCCAGGCTACTGCAAGAGGGATCTGACATAGAAAGTGGGTGCAAAGTGGTAAAAGAATTTCATGTGCCATGTATTTAATGTATTATACATCTATTGTTCAAAATAAAATTAATAGTACATAAATGGGAGCAAATGTACAAAAAATGTTAAACATTCCAAAAAGCATTTTTTTGTGAGACTAGCAGTCTGTTATTCTCTAAAATTACAAACAGTGGAAACAGTGACAGAAAAGCAATAAGTCTCTGATATGAGCGAACACAATAATGTTCGCATGCAAGCAATTTAACGTGCACAAACAACTATAACCACTCTTCTGTGTATATAAATCTCAAGGTATTTGGGTTTTCAAAATCGAAATAATTCTACGTTATGAATATAATAGAAAGAAACATTTCACATGGGAAAAGTATGTATAAAAAAACAAAGATGCTGTGACTTACCAAACGAGAAAGCGCTGGTAGATAGACACAATAAAAAAACACACACACACACACACACACACACACACACACACACACACACACACACACAAACACACAAACACACACACACAAATTTCAAGCTTTCGCAACCCAAGGTTGCTTCATCAGGAAAGAGGGAAGGAGAAGGAAAGACAAAAGGATGTGGGTTTTAAGGGAGAGACTTTCCCCCTAAGGTAAGTCTTTCCACTCCTGAGATTGGAATGACTCCTTACCCTCTCCCTTAAAACCCACATCCTTTTGTATTTCCCTCTCCTTCCCTCTTTCCTGATGAAGCAACTTTGGGTTGCAAAAGCTTGAAATTTGTGTGTGTGTTTTTATTGTGTCTCTCTACCAGCACTTTCTCGTTTGATAAGTCAGAGCATCTTTGTTTTTTATATATAATTCTATGTTATAGTGGAAAAGATCTGCTGTACCAAATCACTGTAGTACTGTTTAGTTGCTTTTTAAAACCTATCAGTTTCAACTCGTCAGAGCTCCTTGGATGCTGCATACAGCCTTCAGTTTATGTTTCTTTTGATGTACAGATGAATCCAGGATTTTCTTAATTTTCTCCTCCATATGAAATAAAAATAAAAAAATAATAATAACAACAATAATAATAAAAATAGAGAATCACAACTTCCAGTGGGCTCCATCTATATCTGACATGCTGAGTGTAGTCAAAAGATGCTACAAACAGTACTCCTCCTCCTCCTCCTCCTCCTCCTCCTCCTCCTCGAGCACATATGGCAATTTTTTTTCTTTTTCTCCAGAGGTGCACTGTGTGCAGAACACCGCTGCCAGCCATTCAACAACCAGCTGCCTGCCTGCTACATTCCTTTTAACCACTCTGTGCACAGACAGTCTTATACCAATAATGAGGTATGACTACTAGCTAGTAAATTCAAAGGACAACGAGAGTTTGATGGGTATTTTGTTAATATTATTAGGTCATGGGACCAAGGGAAGTTATCAGAGGAGGCAGGGTGTAAATGGTTGTTCATGAAGATGCTTTGTTTTGAAGAATTAACAAATACTCAAAACATTTGAAATTTTGTACTCCTCAGTTAGCAGTAGAAGATCTTATTTGGTTTTTACTTAGAGGCTATGGTAGTTTTCGAATAAGGAAGTGTGTTCAACATATGATAAAATTCTACAATTTTAAGAATTTAAGTAGAATTTTAAGACTTTTTCACGGTGTCAAAACACTGAAAAAGACAATATCCAATTAATTTACAAAATGTATCCAATAATAACACATGCCTTACATGATATAACAGCAACCTAAGGGAAGAGGGAGAGTTTCATGTATATTTGTGGCTGTAGAAGGTTCGTGAAGTGCGTAAAATTATATCTTATAAAATTGACAAACACAGTCATTATAATAAATTGTTTATCAGTGTACTTTCAGGATGGGAAAAAACCCACCTGTTTACGTCCTTCGACTATTCTCTTAGAAATAGTTCTTATTGGAACAAGGAAAAGCTTAACACTAGCAAATACAATTTTTTGCAGAATTCACACATGGCTGACCAATCTGTATCTTGTGTGGTGTAAACTATGTAAGCCACAAATAGCAACAAATAGCAAGATGCTGCTGACCATTCCACTAACAGTGCAGTGGTTACAGATTTTCTCTCTATAGTGGCAGCACAAGTACGTCCAATGTGCAGCACAAGTATGTCCAATGTGAGACGAGATCAGAAGGATTTCCACAATCAGCAAAGATGACTGACAAACAGCCCTAACCTGGCCTCCATAATTTTTGGAAAGGACACACATGCTGCCATTACAAAATAATCACACAGTCAATACAGAAATTAGCAAAGATAAAGTAACCAAGCTTCTCAGACTAACTTGCATTACTTACAAAAAGTAGTGAATACTGTAATTAACATAATTAATATTTACATTTATGCTAAGTTGCCAAAAGTATGAGAAATGTCATATTTGTAATTAAACTGATAAAAAACAAGATGGTGATTTGAGGTCATGTGTAGCAGAGTACATGTAAGACACAGCAGCTGAGGAAGCCAAGAAATTAGCCACACGCTTTAAGTACAATAGGAGTAAATTATCTTGAAGTCCATGAGTAAAGAGGAGAGTAGAGAGATATGCGATATTAAACAGGATAAAGGTGTTCTACAGGATTTAGGTCAGGACTCTGTGCTGGCCAGTCCATTACAGGGATGTTATCGTCGTGTAATCACTCCGCGCCACAGGCCGTGCATAAACAGGTGCTCGATCATTTTGAATGATGCAATCACCATCCCTGAATTGTTCTTCAACAGTGGGAAGCAAGAAGGTGCTTAAAACATCAATGTAGGCCTGCGCTGTGATAGTGCCACGCAAAACAACACGGGGTGCACACCCCCTCCATGAGAAACGCAACCACATCATAACGCTACTGCCTCCAAATTTTACTATTGGTACTACACACTATAGCAGATTATGTTCACCAGGCATTCGCCATACCCATACCCTACCATTGGATCACCACATTGTGTACCATGATTCGTCACCCCACACAATCTTTTTCCACTGTTCAATCATCTAGTGCTTATGCTCCTTACACCAAGCGGTGCGTCATTTGGCATTTACCGGTATGATGTGTGGCTTATGAGCAGCAGCTCGACCATGAGAGCCAAGTTTTCTCACCTCCCACCTAACTGTCATAGTACTTGCAGTGGATCCTGATGCAGTTTGGAATTTCTGTGTGATGGTCTGGATAGATGCCTGTCTATTACACGTTACGACCCTCTTCAACTGTCGGCAGTATCTGTCAACAGACAAGGTCAACCTGTACTGTTTAGTGCTGTATGCATCCATTCACGTTTCCACTTCACTACCCCATTGGAAATAGTGAACCTAGGGATGTTTAGGAGTATGGAAATCTCATTTAGAGACTATGACAGAAGTGAAACTCAGTCACCCGACCATGTGCGAAGTCCGTGAGTTCCGTGGAGCACCCCATTCTGCTCTCTCACAATACCTAATGACTACTGGGATCACTGATATGGAGTACCTGGCAGTAGGTGGCAGCACAATGCACCTAATATGAAAAACTTATGTTTTTGGGGATGTCCGGATACTTTTTATCACATAGTGTACATAGGCTGTCCCTCAAAGTTGTCAGGATATTTTCTGTGGTGTTTTGGCAGACATTCATAATTTCATTTTTGCAATGTGTAGCTGGAGTCAGCCCAAAGAAATTCTGCTCACTGTGTTTTTCTTGGCCAGTGGCAATGGGAAGCCCTGACTTTTTTCCCCTTACAAACAAAATGGTTTTTGAAATGGAATATTAGTTTTATTGATAGGTGTGAACAAGGATAGTAAAACACCTAGAATAATCAGTATTGCAGCAGCAACAGCACTGCTTTGGCCCCCGCTGACTGCTTCCGCCTTGCAGCAGCGCTATCAGTTGCTGCAGGAATACTGATTATTCTTTGTGTTTTACTATCCTTGTTCACACCTATCAACAAAATGAATATCAATAGACATGTAAAATACCGCATTAAAAATAATTTTGTTTTTAATGGGAAACAAACTTGCTTTTTGTCAACATTGGACATCCCATGAAAAATGTGATACACATTATTCACTTGGGCTGACTCCAGCTACACACTGCAAAAATGAAATTGCAAACTTCTGCTGAAACACCAGAAGATGTAGCTGACGACTCAGAAGGGACGTACGTGTGTGTGTGTGTGTGTGTGTGTGTGTGTGTGTGTGTGTGTGTGTGTGTGTGTAGGAACACTATCACTGTGAAAATTAGTAGCTGCTTGGTGAATATCCTCCTGTAGAAGGAGGTGCACTTAATTTCTGTAGAAGTATACTGTGGATTTTGAGGCTTACTCAAAGCTGAAGAGTACACGTACCTCCCCGAATTCTATAGTCTGCTGTTTATATAGATGTAATAGATGGGTCATAAGGATGGAAGTGTTTTGAACTTTCTGTGCTGTTCATGACACAGTCAATAAAAAGTTAAGGAGTATAATATATAAGGCAACATAAGATTTCTACTAGTCTTTAAAAAATGCAACTTCTCTGGTTTGGCCCCCGCAGTGCCAAAAACAATAAAAAATATTACATGCTTTTACATGCTTTAGTGTATCTCCTGCGACACCTAAGGTAGGCAATGTAGCCAAGTATATTTATGTTTACCAAGTTTTGTATAATTTTCTACTGGTTAGTAAAAACCTGGTTAATTAAGAGGTGTCCTAGAGATGGTTCAATGGCTTTGAGCACTATGGGACTTAACATCTGAGGTCATCGGTCCCCTAGAACTTAGAAGTACTTAAACCTAACTAACCTAAGGACATCACACACATCCATGCCTGAGGCAGGATTCAAACCTGCGACCATAGCGGTTGCACGGTTCCAGGCTAAAGCGCCTAGAACCACTCTGCCACACCGGCCGGCTGTCCTAGGGATATTTATACCTTTTGCCATCAGTTAAGCTCTGTATTTGGGTTGTTACAGAATTTTGTACAAAATATTAGCTTAACCTAGATTACTTGTAAAACTATCTGCTTAGCTGTCTTTCAGATACAAGGTAGAGCAAGTAAGAAGTATGGATCACAGACCACAGTTGCCTTAGGAGTTTGTTTGGTTAACCAAACAGGAGTTATTTATGTTGCTATTCTCTCCACAGGCTGTCAACATCAGGATGCTACAACCTGTTTTTCGGACCTATGGAGGTGAAACTGGTGGTTACCAGTCTGTAGAATTGGGGATCATCATCCTCCAGTCCACAGGTATAATATGTCTCAGGAAGGGACACTTGTTGCGGGGGGTGGTATGGGCATATGTCTTCTCTTCTTCAGTTCTAACATTCCTTGTCTTTTTTCCTTTCTTCTCCATCATGAGTACCACGTCCATCTTCCCTCATTCATATTTAGTAATTTCTATCACAGAAATCCTTTCCTTATCTGTGCGTTACAACAGGTTTTTTTTTTTAATAGGACTGCCAGAGTTATTGTACAGATACCAGTAATTTCTTGACAATGCAAAAATAATGTTAATAATGTTCAGTGGGTAATAGAAATCCATGATTATAGCATGTACAAAGAAAATGATGAAATGGTGAATATCCATTCTGGGTAACAGAAAAGCTGTTAATCAAAACATAGGTGCAACTGGATTGCCAGTCCCCTTGGTGGCTAGTCTACACCTACTGAGTAATAAACATAATTAGGGAGGTGGACACTTTATAACTATGATTTTAAAACTTCGGGTTAAGTATTAAAGATCATAAACATGATTAAAGTTTCACAATGGAATTATATATAATAATGGTTGAAACAAAAATGATATGTTAATGGTCCTTTTTTATCAATGTGACACACACACACACACACACACACACACACACACACACACACACAGATATTGTTATCAAATTGGGGAAAAGTGAGCGATTGAGCACATGTGTAAATAGAAGTTGCCGCCATACTATCCCTTCATCAGCACCAACACAGTAACAATTACTTTACAATTGACAGTTCAGCACACAGCAGAGTTGCCACATCCCGCATGGTTCATGTGCATAATTTTACATTTCATTCCACTTGCTCCAACAGACAAACTACTTGCATTATAAATATGGAACTTCTGGTCACGAAGAGCTGCACTATGTTTCGAGGTGTAACATGCAGCTTGTCCAGAGATACATGTTCCACCTATTCATCGATGTTAGAAAAGAGATGATTATGTAAATGTAAGTAGCTCAGTAGTTGGTGGGAACATCCCACTGTTTGAGGCAGTTATGATCTGTAGGTAAAATTCATGAGGTAGAATGCATACAGAATGTCTACAAGGTGTGCCAACACCCTAGCAGACCCACTTGTGTGGACATTTAATTGGGCCATGCTGACACTACTTGGAGGTGTTCTGAACATCTCAGAATGGGAAACAAAGTTCATTATTAAGTTGAACTTTGGTCACTACGTGTGACACACATATTACACATGTATTAATGTAATAATTTGGAAATTCAAGATCTATTACAGTATAGTGTAAGATTGTTCAAGACAATTTAAAATACAACAATTTTGTGAGAGAACATTGAGCTATAACTTCATAGCTGTTGGACATATCAGTTATCATACCACCTGTATCTGAGAAGAGCCTTGTAAGGTAACCACTGGCATTGATTAGCAAGTCCAAGACATCAAGAAATCATCAGAAGGCAACCATAATTGAAAAGAATTACAGATAAAACTTGTGCAAGCTACCAAAAGGTGACAGAACCTTAACACCATTATCAGCATTAATATTACATGTCAGAAGGAGAATCAACACATTTTTCACTTTAGTTTCATTTGCATAAAGTGAAACACATTACGACATTGCACGAACAGTTTACAAAAATGCATTTTCTGAGTATGTTACCAAATTTTTGACATGCAGGAAACTTTTCTTGTTGAAGTTAGGTGAACTCATTAAGGGTATTACATCTTAATAATACATCAAATACTCCGAACCGGAACTTTGTCAGAGTTTTCTAACATCAGATAATTTCAGTTAAATACGATGCACTATTGTCCACTTACGCATAAAGTACTACATGGTCACCCACATGATTTTGTTATGAGAAACAGATTCCTAGGTTTATAATTAACCTGTTATTAGTTTTTCTGATCCACCTACATATTTCCAAACTAGCAAAACAAAGATTTGTGTGTGTTTATTGCAGTGAGAAAATATATCTTAAATCAGTCAGTGAGTATCAGAAGAAAGAACAAAAGCCACAGAAAAAAACATTACTTCAGTACTGCAGCAATTATGCTGCAAATAGTAATATTTGTTTTTTGTGATGCAGACTGAATTCCTCAGACGAACTTCATTTGGAGTTGGTTGCTGATAAGGCCTTCTTATAAAAAAATTTCAGAACTTAATGAGAATATTTTGTTACGTAGCTATTTACCATTGTAAATTGGGCACTTCAAACATGCAGGTGAATTCATTTTTACTCCTTTTCTGTGGTGATCATGGAAATGCTCGATGAACATCACTCTCACAACTATGACAGATGCTTGAAGCATCACTGTACCTGTCACTGTTATTAAATGAACTGGAAAAAACCATGTGCACCTGCACTGAAAAGGGCCGAGTCCATAATGGTGACCAATAACGGTGTTGGATATCCCTGTATGCTATAATAATCATAAATATGAAAGTAACTCACATCCTCAGAAAATGAATCTACAGTTATAATCTACTTATGCATAGAACTTTTTTCCTCAAGAGTTTCAAACTTCAGTGTTTTTCCAGCCTGCTTTTATTTCTCAAACATTTCCCTGCCAATTTTCACAAGAGTGGTTTTGTTCATGTTCAGAGCATTATTTCTAATGATTACATTGTTAAAGGAGAGCATTGAGCCACTGAGTTTTTCAGTCTCGGAGTAGTCACATAATGCACAAACCATTTCTCTCAACTGATCTCTTACAGAAATCCCCTGACCAACAGAATGCTGAACTTTATCACTCATAACTTTCGACGAACTATCTACCGACATTGTTCAGTACCACACAACAAATAACAGTAACAAATAAAATAGTACTTCCTGCAACAGTAAAAACAAACAAAATCACAGGGTGAAATGAACACACAGGACAGAAAGCTGTCTTAAACTCTAGCACACTGTGAGTGGAGGGGGCACGGGGTGGGGTGGGGGCTGGAGTGTTGGGGTGGAGTTTGGCACCTTCAAGGGTTTGCTGCACCTACAGATATTATGGGGTTCATGGAGCAGTGGAATAGTCAGTGCCTCCCCCCTGTGCTGCTTCCATCATAGCTGTCAACTATAAAGTAACTTTGAAGGGACTTTAACAATATGACATGAGAACTTCTGCTTCTCTGCCCTGGCTTGGGCAGAAGGATGAAGAGGTACATTTCACGAAAAAGAGGAGTAGCTATTAACAATTCTTGGTAAAACTTTTACTCTGCATGCAAGTATCCAAAACTGCAAGATATTCAGTACAACTGTGACTTATGAAATAGGTCATACTAGTGGGCATTCATAATAGCAATGCCATGGGTAACAAATCCTCCTGAGTATGTTACGCGGCTGTTACCATGCACATGAGGAACACCAACGTGATCAGACACCATATGATATCAAACATACAAGAAAGGTGTAGCTACTTTAAGGGATACTACAAACCAGCTCTCCCACCCAGTTCTCCCACTTCTCTTCCAGACACGAACTCAATGGCTGTCACAATTAACACTTGACTGCTGAACACGAAAACTGTGCCTTTCTTAGAATGCCAGCCTTTCTCGGCTGGTGTAGAAACTACATATCCATCACAACATAATGAAGACCAATCAAACCCATCAATATAACATTTCATATTTAAAACTGAGTGAAATCTTACCCTGCCTAATTATGGGACTGGTAGCAAAAGTGTTGATGCAGAAGTGTATCTGACAATTGAAAATGATCTACTAGTCTGAATGGCCCCATGAAAGATCCCTCACGCTACATGAAGGTATGGAAATGTTCCACAGCTGCAAGTTACAGAGCCCTGCATTGTGCAACTGCCTGCCAATGATCTGGTACTTCCATGCTGCTGCTGCGGCTGCTATTGTTGTTGCTGCTGCTGCTGGATCAGCACATGGTGTTTAACAGACACCCAGACACTGCATATTTGTGCATCCTTTCTTTACTCACCATTGTCAACCATATGCAACAGCAGTGGTTGGGCAACCACTGTGCCGCATTTTATTGTCCCTATCTGAATCACAGTACAAACAGCTTTTCCATCTAACATGTACATTAATATTTTGCTTTAAGAAAACAGGCACGAGCACAGATGCAGCTCGGTGTGGCCCATTTCAAACATGTTTCTTCCACTAACATCCTTTCATCGATATTAACTTACTGACATCCACAGAGCTCTCTTATGATAGAGATGCCAGTGATAACTATGTGGTGAAGTCGTTATAGAGGGCGATTCAGGTAATCTGTTCACCTAAAATATTTCTGGATCTGTCTGTGTGCTCCCAAGTCTGTTTTCACCCAGATGAGTCACAAGAAAGTCATCACTAAATGATCTATAGTCTCTTTTCATAGCTATACTAATTACAGAAGTATTGGCATCAACTTGATTTCTCTAAGGGAGCTACAGTAATTTCTGCTTTTAATATCTTAGTTCTAAAAGACAAATACAACAATATTTCATTCTTCAGAAATAAATTACAATATATCTGTTTTCAACATATAAATGATAGCTGCCTAACATGCAAATTGATGACTTCACACCCAAATAAAGAAATATAACAGGTAAGAAGGAAATAATGTGTTGAACTGCCACAATACCAGTATAAAAGTGGCACAGAGGCAGTTTGACTTTCATTTAGTTTGTATTTTCCACATGATTCAATTACTGATTGGTCTGAAAAAGTAAATGTCTTTAACAAACCAATAGAAACTATATATGCTACTTCCTTATGGAGGATGCAGAATAAACGTAAAGAGAAACGTTGAGTTGTATACTAAACATACCCTGACAAAGAATGACCAATAAAACCAACAATGCAGTGAACGTGCCAAAAATTGATATTAGAAGGTCACCAGAATATTATGCAGGGGTGAAAGATGCTCTGGCTGCTTTTGCTCATACCACATGTGTAACTCCATAGAATTGAGAGTCACTCTGGAATAAGTCAGCCCACTTTTTCTTCTTCTTCACTTTGCTTGCAAATAGTTTCTATCCATATCATGAGTCACTTCACCAGAAGACGATTGCAGAAGATCACTTGGAATTCTGTCACGAAGTTCTGATGTGATATCAGAACAAGAGATCCTTCCTTCAAAGAATTATCTTCACCAATAAAACCATTACTACCAATCACGGAAAGCTAAAAGCAGGAGATGTGCATTACTGGACCAATGGAGCAGGTTGAACATCAGAGGCAGTGGAGTGTGCAAGTTTGTTATGGGATTATTAGATGCAATGTGATCTGTCTGTACTTCATTGAAGAAACTTTAAAGGGTAAAATATATACACAACTTCTTTTCAAAGTGCTACCAGCTCTCCTAGAGGAAGCACCATTTGAAATACATAGAAATGTGTGGCTCCATCACGACGCATGCTCAGTCCACTACTCACTTGTGGTTAGGAAAGTACTCCCCATCTCTTTCCTGGCTGCTGGATAGGATGTGAAGGCATTATCAGTTGGTCTACATGTTCGGTTGATTCGATACCATTAGACATTTTTCTCTGTGTGCATTCAAAGATGAAGCCTAAGCGAAAGTTCAAATGGACCAAGAAGATTTAAAATATCTCATTGTTACGGCATATGTAATTATATAGACAGAATTTCTTCATTCTATCTGTAAGTCCTAGCACCAGGGACTGCAAATGTGTATTTCAGTAGACAATGGGCATTTTGAACACTTTATAACAAAGGGATTTTTAAGCAAGTGCTTACGGTCACAGTCTTTGGCAATTTCTCTTTTGTTGTTGTAGCTTATGTAATTTTGCAATGTAAGAGTGTATCTTACCATGAAACTCGTGGTGCAAGGCTATTATTAAATAATATTTACATACCGATTCCCTGTTTTACAAATCCATTCAGTTTGTTATGTCCACATTTGCTTCACAAGGATCTAGCAGAGAGAAGAGCAGAACTGTTACTGTAGCCAGGCATTGAATTAGTGCTCTATGCCACATCCTTTGCCTTTCAGTTGGTGTGTTAGTCCAGCCACATGTAGCTAAGTGTGATTAGCATCAGTTTTAAATTAAACTTTTCTTTAGTATTCCACTTCTGCAAGTAGAATCTCTTGGCTGTGTCAAATGGGAGTTCTCCATCAGGCTCGTGCAATAGTTTCCTTTAACAACAAACTTCTGCACAAGACTGCAATTTGGTTCATGTTCAAAATAGATAAATTGTAAGTTGTAAATAATGCAACTTCTCCAAACTAATAATTGCATTCTGAAGACAAACCCCCTTGAATTAGCCTCTTTTACAACTCCTTGCATCAGAAATTACTATTGTTCCATTTGAAAAAGTGAAGCTGATACCAATATTTCTGCACTTCATACAGCTATGAAAACTAGTACACATCTTTTAGTGAGGACTTCTTCACAACTAATTTGGCTGATGATAGTGTTATGATATCCTAAACAGTTCAGGAAATGACTGAGGTAAACAGCTTAGCTCATCACACTGTACATTACTTACTATGTAATGACTATGTCAGTGAGTGCCCATCTTAAACAGCACGGTAGGAAAGCCAGCCCAAAAAGAGTATATTGAGACCATTTTCTCATACTATAACTCTGGCAGAGCAGAACTCTAGTTTGAGCCCATCTCTCATTGCTCTCTTCATGAGAGAATGACATCCCAAGGACACTTGTTTAACAAATACCAATGTCCTCTGGTGGTTATTTTGTGTGTGCATCCATTTTCTTCTATAGAAAGGTAACACAGTATGTATCTGGCTGCCAACTGAACAACACTTGGTTACTGACTGTAGAGCACTATCTGGTGTAAACAACCATTCTTTAATTTACTGTTACTGAAATAAGACAAAATTTCGGATAGTAATGATCACATGAGCACTGAATTATCATTAAATATCCACTAACTTCTACATCCTTATTTTACAGTAATTTACACAAGTTTTCTAATGTTGTGGTCATAGGACTCTTGTGTTGTGACCTCCTGCACTTTGATGAATGAGACATTCATTGTCAAAATGACAATATGTCATCCACTAAGCCGATACCATTTCAAAATTTCCTCAGGTGTTCAAAATGACCTTTGTTGAGTTTTTAGGCCAACTCAGCTGGTGGTTGACACTTTCCATATCACTGAACGTGCTGCCTCATTACGAGACCTATGAAACATTCTGTGTACACAGCTGAACGTTTTCTTACTACCCTTGATTTGATGTCCTCTAACATCTGCAGAACCAACTTAACCCTAGATATGACGACAATGAATGAGTCGTCGCCAATGTGAATGACTGGGGCCAATGCTAAATAGAAACATACAAATATCTTCTTGCATATACAGCAGGTTTATCAGTGAAGTCGATAAGGAGCTGACTGCATGGTCTAGGTCTGCAACGACTAAAATAATTAGAAGTCATTGGTAAAAAATGTATTGTACTTAACTGGTGGTACAGGAGTCTTCATAGTCAGGATGAATATAATTACAAACAGAGCTACAGAGGCATCACATAGGCCATACTTTAACTAAGCGCCTTGACAGAGGTTGCTTCTTATTAGCTGAAGGCTATACTACTTTCCTACTTCATGTCCTGAACAAGGGTGGATGAGCGCTCGCTACAGAATTGTTACAAGCCGCGGAACAGCATTAGTCACGACTCGTGGGTCCAGCGATACTAGTATGGACCACGGTTGATAACTGCAACCCCTATCAAGTGTGGTATTGAATGTTGATACCACAACCCTAACACAAATTTTTCCACTTTCATGAATACTCAATAAAAGGAAAGTATGTTTAATTTAATTGCTTTCATTAATACTACCCCTTCCATTTACTAAACCCCAATTTGTTGAGAATAAAGGCTACTGCTGTAGAAAGAATTATATAATGAAGTATTTACATGTCTCACAGGTAATCAGAAAAAACATAAAAATGAAACTCCTTAATTACATGTAAAGCATTTATTCTACATACTGTCATACAAATATATTTCTTTATAATTGTGTTTCCTAAGAAAATTTCAGTAAAAGAAGCAAATGACAGAGGTAATATTTGCAATAACTTAAAATTTCAACTTCACAGAGAAAAGCCCCTACTTCCTCTTAAAGGAGAATGCGTCATCGCATTCATGAAACAGGCACCTATATCAAGTGCATTAAGCTTTATATTAATGAATATTAATCTAGTCACAATATATTTACATGAAATTTTAAAATTAAATATCACAGATGTGAATCCACTGCAGCTGTCATATGCCAAATAAAGCTGCTTACTAATTTCATGGCTTCTTCATAAATGGATTGTATTTTCATAAATTTTTGTATTTTATTTTTTATTCGATGCTTCATCAAATACAAACCTTGAATTAATCTTAAAATCATTTTCTGAATATTTTTTTTAAATCATAGGTCCTTATTCTTTTCCTTTGTTTTTGGAAAGTGATTCCTGTTTAATCTTGTAATCTGATAGAGCTGCCTTTATAGCATCCTCTGCCAACACTGAAAAAGCCAAAGAAAGAAAATGTAACTATTATACTTCCTTTGCTGCCAATATGGAATTAATCCATACATGGAGCACTGAAAGAAATACATTTCCAATTTCATTAACACTTCAAGATTACACACAAATTATCTCAATAGTGACACATAAAGCGTCAATGGAAAGTTCAGCTTTACAACAATAAAATTAAATGAAGCAAGCATTAAAATATATCTGATAAGCATTAAAATACTGAAGTCAGGAATGCGCATGCGACTTGAATGTGGAAGTTCCATTTTCAGAAGAAAAAGACTGTTGGTACCCCAGTTCCTATTGGTTAAACAGGGTGGTATCACTGAACTGCTAATTTTATTATTAAGTAGAGCAAACACCAGTATTATTGTTTAAAATCCAAAAGTTTTGGCACTTTATATATTTCAGAAGTTTTTAGCATCTTATAAAGCACTGTCTATTAAATACCTTTAAGAATTAATATGCTATATCAAATAAGACTTAGATTTTGAGCTTATGCGACAAATGCTTCAGGATGCGGTAACGGAAACTGGTTTAATGTATGGAAAAATTTTCATATTGTTTATTGATTCTGTTAAACTAAAACATTCTCCTTCCTGGAGTGTACAGAACCGTATGATACTTACCATTTTCGTTTTCAGTTTCCTCAGATGCAACTTGACCTGCATGTGTGCATCACACTGACACAGAAGTGCGGTGGCCATATGGTTATACGGCTAAACTTTTCTTATTCTGGTTTTAAATTAAACATTTTATTATGGCTGATGATGTCAGTGGCTTTCTTTGGGTAACTCTCTTACCTTTTTTTAGTGGTTTACTTATTGCTTTGAACCAGGGCAACCTTGCAAACAAAGGTATTCCCTCTGGCTTTATGTCAGGATTCAAGAGAAAACATTATCGTAATAGGCTATTTCATTAATGGTGTGAAAACTGTCACAAATTTAGGAAGTTTTAATGCTTTGTAATATTTTATTCGGCTTTGTGAATGGAACAGAACAATTGTGGCTCCAAGTAGTCCACAAAGCACCATTTTAAAAGTGCATGGAATCCACGGTTCATGATAAACATTGTTGCCTGGCCTTTACATGTTATAAAACTTATATTTGTAGCAGGACATGGGATCAGTAGATATGATCACATTAAGATTAAGGAAGCCTGCCTTGGCATATTTCAGTAATGTAAGTGGATAAAAAGTTACCATACATGCAGCTTCTTTTCCTCTCTCCCTTTCCGTTCACACTTTTCATTATACTTCAGACCACCACAACCCCCTCTTCCAACAATTCTTTTCACAATTTGCAACATCTGCTGACACAATACAATGGAAAGTGTTTTGCTTGCTGATAGAGAGCTGCCTTAATTACAGAGTTCCATTATACAGCCTTTTTATTGGTTTGACGTCTCTTCCAGTGCTGCTCATGCTTTCTGGACGCGTGTGCAAGCATAGCCATATATGCATAGAACAGTACACTATGTAAAAAGGAAATAACTAACCATGTATGTATAAAGAGTAAAAGATAGTCACAGACGTCGGTTCATGGGCACAGCAACGCTGAGAGCCTATCCTAGTTAGGGTATGAATGAATGGCACCACCTGTGTGCTCGGTCCCTAAACTGGAGTTATGAGTGAATGCTTCATATTTTATTGTAGAACCCTTTTGCATCTTTGGCTTTCATTTGAGGTATTAACAGTCTAACTTCAATTTACAATGTACGTAATTTAGAATGGTACATTCTTTGAGTATATGAAGTACCATCAAAGTACCGGTAAGTGGTGGGACCTGTAGTTCCCTTGGCGCCACAAGGCATGTCATTCCTTATTCCTGACCTGGGACTATAACACGGGGGAGTCTGAGAGGAGGTTCTTTGCATACAAGCAAGTGGGGGAGTAAGTTCTCTACACAGGCTTCCAAAGCCATACCTCAGCTGGTCTACCTTTCTGGAGCAGAAAGATCCTTTCATTGTGGCACTAGGCTGTGCCCTCCTGTTGCAAGATACCTTCATATGTGAGTTCAGTGAGTAATATGTACATGGTATAAGATGATGGGTGATGTGTGAGAGGCCTGGAGAGAAGTTCACCACTTCTTAGTAGTATCTTTGATCATTCCAAGTTCATTGGTACGTTAAGTATGTTGCCACTCCACATCCCGTGCCCTCAGGATATGATCTCAAATGTAAGTTAAAAACAGTACCTGGTGCAAAGTCAATGTTTTCATTGTGGATGCATCCCTGGCCAGTCTGTCAGCAAGTTCATAGCCTAATTAACTCCATAGCATCCAAAGTTTTGGAGGTGGCATAACAGATCATGAACATTGGAGACAAGCATGTCTCATGAGTAGCATTGCTCTACTTCTTACAATCCACTCAAGGAGCATTACATACAAGGAGGTTCAGTTTCAACAGAGTTTTCACTTATTGGAAAGCTCAAAATATAGCTGTCAGTTCTGTCGTAAAAGTATTGCATGTCTTTAACAGAGAACATTAACCCTTTTGCAAATACATATGCAAAACTGACACTGTCATAGACCTTAGAACCATCTGCATATACAGTTTCATGAGGTAGACAATCAATCATAAGGTACAGAGTTGTACATCCACCGGTAAGTGGTGGGACCTGTAGTTCCCTTGGCACCACAAGGGAAGTCATTCCTTATTCCTGACCTGGGACTATAACACGGGGGAGTCTGAGAGGAGGTTCTTTGCATACAAGCAAGTGGGGGAGTAGGAGTTCTCTACACAGGCTTCCAAAGCCATACCTCAGCTGGTCTACCTTTCTGGAGCAGAAAGATCCTTTCATTGTGGAACAGAATTGGGTAACAAGGGTGTTTTGGTTGCTGCTTGATAGTGATTGCATAGCTGATAAGGATGAACTGGTGTCGCACTCTCAAACGTGAGATGCATATGAAGGTATCTTGCAACAGGGGGGCACAGCCTAGTGCCCATCTTGAGCCCCTTTGATGGTACTTCATATACTCAAAGAATATACCATTCTAAATTACGTACATTGTAAATTGAAGTTAGACTATTAATACCTCAAATGTTAGCCAAAGATGCAAAAGGGTTCTACAATAAAATATGAAGCATTCACTCATAACTCTAGTTTAGGGACCAAGCACACAGGTGGTGCCATTCATTCGTACCCTAACTCAGATAGGCTCTCAGCATTTGAGGTTATCAACTGGGCCTGCGACATAAAATTAGCGTTTTATAAAACCACTAAATCTCTTCTCCAAGATGTCCACATTACTTTACTACAAATATAAATCCTAAAAAGCAAAATTGGTCAAATATTTCTGGCAGCTGGTCTCTCGAGCAAAGTTTCAGTTGATGATGTACAGATTTAAGTCTCCAAAAATCTTACTAAACTACTGAATTCATTCTCTAAGAGATGTTGGTGACAAAACAGAGAGCAAAAAATGCATGACAAGAGATTTTGTTGGTGAGAGAGAATGGCTATGCTTCTGGGCCCAATTTTGTGCCCTTTGTACAGCATTTGTGGTGGTTGTTCTGTAGAATGAAGTGATTAAGAGCTATAATATATACAGAAGTCTTCTACATATGATACTGTTGAGACGGTGGAATACACAATAGTTACAGTAACATTGATTGCAGTAGCAAAGAGGGTAGCACCAATCCCAGTGCGACTATTCTCCTGGACATATTGGGTGCTAAGGGTCATGCAAATTGGTACAGGAAACAGTCTGAATGAGAAAAAGTTCTTTATAAAAACTGTTAGGTAATCCTAATACACCATTTTACACAACGTGGACAAAACGTGATAGCTCTATGTAGTATCTTACACTTTTTGTATATCGATGAATACAATGCAATGTGTTGGCAGTGTGCAGACTGCAGACTGGTCTCAGAAGGTGGTCAGTGGTAGACAGATATTCTTGGATGTCAAAGAAAGTACCCATTTCGATACTATGCCCCGATAGTCACCAAAATTTCTAATAATTTAGATAAAGTAGATGTTAGACAATCTGTCTGTTGTTATCTATGTTGAGTGTGTGTTTTCTCAGTTTCAGGATGGGTACCACAATAATCTCCCTTCACTTGGACGGAGAAACTCCCTCTTGTTATATCCAATTAAAAAGTCTCCTGGATACTCAACTTCTGTTGTTCAGGTGTTAAAGCACCTGGTTGAAAAATCTGTCAAAACTGAGGGACATATTTTTTTGTGTGAAGCTAAAGCACTGTTGAGTTCCTATTCATTAAAAGAACCATTATATGTTTATAGGAGGTGGGAGTAAAAGGAAAAGTGTAACATTCTATGCAGTGTCCATAAGTTGCAAAGACAGGGCAGCAACTATGGGATGCAGATTTTTCTGCAAAGTATGCAGCACGAATTCCATGATGGCCAAAAGTCTGTGATAATGTTCCCATTATGAGAAATACTATAGATCTGTGGGGAGAAATGCTTGATAGATCTGTGGTTAGTTTATGTCCACAAATACGTCTAAATTTATTCCTTACTTTGTAGTAATTGAAGGAAAGCCATTGACTAAAACAGAAGTGATTTCTGGCATTCCCCAAGGTAGTGTTACAAGCCTTCTACTGCTCCTTGTCTATATAAATCGGTTAGGGGAAAATCTGAACAGCTGTCTTAGATTGTTTGCAGATGATGCTGTTGTTTATCATCTATTCAAGTCATCAGAAGATCAAAACAAATTGCAAAACAATTTAGAAAAGGTATCTGAACGGTGCAAAAACTGGCAACTGACCCTAAATAATGGAAAGTGTGATGTCATCCATGTGAGTGTAAAGGAATCCATTGAACTTTGGGTACACTATAAATCAATCAAATCTAAAAGCTGTAAATTCAATTACATGCCTAGCTATTACAATTATGAACAACAGAAATTACAAAGAAGACATAGAAAATCATGTGGGAAAGGTGAACCAAAGACCACATTTTGTTGGTAGAACACTTGGAAGATGCAACAGATCTACTAAAGAAAGTGCCTATACTATGCTTGTCTGTCCTCTTTTGGAGTATTGCTGCACAGTGTGGGATCCTTACCACATAGGATTAACAGAGTACACCGAGAAAGTTCAACAGTCAGTATGTTTCGTATTATCAAGAAATTGAGGAGAGAGCATCACAGACATGATACAGGATTTGGAGTGGACACCATTAAAACAATGGCATTTCTCACTGCAGCTGGATCTTATGAAATTTGAATCATCAACTTTCTATTCCAAAAGCAAAAATATTTTGTTGATGCCAACCTAAATAGGAAGAAACGATCATCACAATAAAATAAGGGAAATCAGAAAAATATAGGTGTTCATTTTTTCCATGAATTGTTCAAGAGTGAAATAATAGACAATTATTGTGAAGGTGGTTTGATGAACCCTCTGTCAGGCACTTAAGTGTGATTTGCAGAGGTTTTTTTTTTTTTTTTTTTTGGTTTAAGGGCGCTCAACTACTGAGGTCATTAGCGCCCAGTCACTGTTAGAGCACATGGAATCTGGTAAAACTCAAGGGGATGGAGGGGACACCAGAAGGACCTGACAAGATGCAGATAAAATAAGGACAAGATGCAGATAAAATAAGTAAAAAGATTAAATGTCTTTGGACAAGCCAGTTAAAGTTATAAAACGCAGAATACGAGCAGCTGCTCGAGCGTCATCAGCTAAAACATCCGGTAAAGTAGATGGCAGGGACAGGACAACACGAAATTGACTAAAACGGGGACACGACAATAAAACATGGCGCACTGTTAATGCCTGACCACAAGGGCACTGCGGGGCTGGGTCACCGGAGAGCAGGTAGCGGTGGCTAAACCGGCAATGCCCAATCCGCAACCTGGTCAGAAGGACCTCCTCGCGCCGAGATGGTCGGGAGGAGGTTGTCCAAGCAGTTGGGAACGGTTTGACTGCCCGGAGCTTGTTTCCTTGGAGGGATGACCAAGTATCCCACCACAACGACACAAGCCTCTTACAGACATCCCCACGAACGTCAGATGACGGGACACAATGGGAGGCTGGCCGAGGCAGGAGGACTGCAGCCTTGGCTGCAGCATCCGCAGCCTCATTCCCAGGCACTCCTACATGTCCGGGAACCCACAGAAAGCTGACGGAACCACCATTATCAGCGAAAGAATGGAGTGACTGCTGTATCCGTTGAATCAAGGGATGGACTGGATAGGGAGCTCCAAGGCTCTGAAGAGCACTGAGTGAGTCAGAGCAGAGTACATATGATGAATGGCGGTGGCGGCGGGCATACTGAATGGCCTGATGGAGAGCAAAAAGCTCGGCCGTAAAGCTGGAACATTGGTCGAGGAGCCGGTATTTAAAGGTGGCGGCCCCAACGACAAAGGCACAGCCGACACCATCGTCAGTTTTGGAGCCATCGGTGTAAATAAAGGCGTGACCGGCAAGTCGAGCACGAAGTTCGACAAACCGTGAGCAATACACTGCAGCCGGAGTACCCTCCTTCGGGAGTGAGCTGAGGTC
Organism: Schistocerca cancellata; assembly: GCF_023864275.1. NCBI lineage: Eukaryota > Metazoa > Arthropoda > Insecta > Orthoptera > Acrididae > Schistocerca > Schistocerca cancellata. Next base: position 503,720,215 of record NC_064632.1, on the reverse strand, counting down.
GAGATAAATATGAACCGGAGCCTGGAGCCAAGGTGGTGTCGGGCTCTCACCCTCTCTGAAGGTGGTAGGGAGGGCAAAATCCAATTGTCGAAGCAGGTGACGGAAGCGGACTCCGGGGGGCAGCAGGGCAGACACATACAACCCGTACTGACGGTCGAGAGAATCGGCGAAGAAGGACTTGTAAGAGGGGTGGTCGGGCATAGACGACAGCCGGCAGGCATACCGACACAGCAGTACGTCGCGCCGGTAGGTCAATGGTAACTCGGCAGCTTCAGCATAAAGACTCTCGACAGGACTAGTGTAGAAGGCTCCGGTCGCAAGACGTATCCCCCGATGGTGGATGGAGTTGAGCCGGCGTAAGAGGGACGGCCGAGCGGACGAGTAGACGAAGCTCCCATAATCCAGCTTCGATCGGGCTATGGACCGATACAAGCGAAGCAGGACAGTGCGATCCGCTCCCCAAGATGAACCACTAAGAACTCTGAGGACATTAAGGGAACGTGTACAACGGGCCGCCAAATAAGAGACATGTGGAGACCAACACAGTTTCCTGTCCAACATGAGCCCTAGAAACTTAGTTGTGTCCACGAATGGGAGAACAACGGGACCGAGATGTAAGGATGGCGGAAGGAACGCTTTATATTGCCAAAAGTTGATACAAACCGTCTTTTCTTCAGAGAACCGGAAGCCATTCGCCACGCTCCATGAGTAGAGGCTGTCTAGACAACGCTGAAGGCAGCGCTCCAGGAGGCATGTTCTCTGGGCACTGCAGTAGATCGCGAAGTCATCGACAAAGAGAGAGCCTGAGACATGAGGTGGAATGCAATCCATAATTGGATTGATCGCGATGGCAAAAAGGGCTACGCTCAAGACAGAGCCCTGAGGCACTCCGTTCTCCTGGAGGAAGACGTCTGACAATACGGAACCCACACGTACCCTAAACTTTCGATCCGTTAAAAAGGAATCAATAAAAAGGGGCAGGCGACCGCGTAGGCCCCACCTGTGTATAGTGCGGAGGATACCTCCTCTCCAACAGGTATCATAAGCCTTCTCCAAGTCGAAGAACACGGCTACCGTTTGGCGCCTTCGCAAAAAGTTGTTCATGATGAATGTCGACAAGGTCACAAGGTGGTCAACAGCGGAGCGGCGGCGACGAAAGCCGCATTGGACATTAGTAAGTAGCCGTCGAGATTCAAGAATCCAGACTAACCGAGCATTAACCATGCGCTCCATCACCTTACAGACACAGCTTGTAAGAGAAATGGGGCGGTAACTAGAAGGAAGGTGTCTATCCTTCCCGGGTTTGGGGAACAACAACGGCGTCACGCCAACGCATGGGGACTTGACCTTCGGTCCAGACGCGATTGTAGGTACGAAGAAGGAAGCTTTTGCCCGCCGGAGAAAGGTGTGCCAGCATCTGAACGTGAATGGCATCTGGCCCCGGAGCAGAGGACCGGGACAGTGCAAGCTCACATTCGAGTTCCCGCATAGTAAAGGGGGCATTATAAGTTTCCAGATTCAGCGAGTGGAAGGAAGGTCGCCGAGCCTCTTCTGCCTCTTTCCTGGGAAGGAAGGCAGGATGGTAATGGGCGGAGCTTGAAACCTCCGCGAAAAAGTGGCCAAAGGCGTTGGAGACAGCCACAGGATCAACAAGGACCGCATTACCTGAGGTCAGGCCAGGTACCGAGGAGTGGGCCTTAATGCCCGACAGCCGGCGCAAGCTACCCCAAACGACGGAAGAGGGAGTAAAACTGTTAAAGGAGCTGGTGAAAGAGGCCCAACAAGCTTTTTTGCTATCTTTGATGACTCTACGGCATTGCGCTCGGAGTCGTTTGTATTCAATACAATTCGCCAACGTATGATGGCGGCGAAAGGTGCGTAAAGCACGTCGTCGAGCACGGATAGCGTCCCTACAAGCCTCGTTCCACCAGGGGACGGAAACGCGACGTGAAGAAGAAGAAGTACGAGGAATGGAACGTTCGGCAGCATTGATGATAACAGCCGTGAGGTATTCGACCTGACTGTCACAACTGGGAAAATCGTGGTCCGGAAAGGTCGCCAGGGATGAGTAAAGTCCCCAGTCAGCTTTCAGTATGTTCCAGCTGGAAGGACGTGGGGATGGAGTGTGGTGCAGGAGACGAACGACACAGGGGAAGTGGTCGCTCGAATAGGTGTCAGAAAGGACATACCACTCGAACCGACGGGCAAGAGTGGTAGAACAGATCGAGAGGTCCAAGTGGGAGTAGGTATGAGAGGAAAGTCGGGGCGCCGGTATTGAGGCAGACAAGATTGAGATGGTTGAAGACATCTGCCAAGAGTGAGCCTCTGACAGGATGCAGGAGAGCCCCAAAGGGGATGATGGGCATTGAAGTCGCCAAACAATAAAAACGGCGGGGGAAGCTGAACGATCAGGTGCATCATGTCAGCCCGACTAACAGCAGACGATGGGGGAGTGTAGATGGTACAAACTGAAAAAGTAAAAGCAGAAAGAGTAATGCGGACAGCTATTGCTTGGAGTGGGGTGGTCAATGGGATGGGATGGTAATAGACATCGTCCCGAACGAGCAACATGACCCCACCATGAGCTGGGATACCGTCCACAGGGGTGAGGTCATACCGCTCCGAGGTATAGTGGGTAAAGGCAATACGGTCAGTCGGGCGCAACTTGGTTTCCTGGAGTCCAAGGACGAGCGGACAGTGCAGGCAGAGGAGCAGTTGTAATTCCTCCCGATGAGATCGAATACCTCTTATGTGCCAATGAAACAACGCCATCGCTAGTCAAAAAGTTGGGGGAACGAGACGGGGGAAGAGAGGGTCACCTCGACGGCCGCGGAGGGCCAGGTTGCGAGGGAACAACGCTACAACCGACGGGAGGCGGATCCGGGTCCATCGACTCGTCGCCAGCTGCGGCCGCTGTCCCTGGTTGTGTAGGAGGGGCAGCATCATTTGCCAACGAAAGGCCAGCTGAGCGCCTGGCAGCAGAGCGTCCCGGCGAAACTGAGGACGGCCGGGAGCAGCGACTCACGGATGGAGCGTCAGACGAAACGCGCCGGGGTGGAGAGGGGGATTGAGACTTCTTCTTGGAGGCCTTCTTGGAAGGCCGAGGAGGCACAGGGATGGTGAGCTGGACCCGAAGAAGGTCCTCACGCGCGGGGTCCGTTTTGGAACGCCGGACCTCGGAAGCTGGGGTCCGGAACGTTTCCCCGATGGACGCCTGAGAAGAGGATCGCTTCTCAGGTGGCGTGGGGGTAGGAGGAGGAGGAAGGGTGGCCCCTGGGGCAGAGGGGGTGGGGGCTATGGGGGAGGAGGATTTTGAAGGGAGGGATTTGGGAGGCGGAGGCAGAGCCCCCTGATGGCCGGAGGAGGCGGAGGGGGGACAGGATAGGGGTGAGGATACTGCGGAAGGAGTGGACACAACTGAAGCAAACGAAGTGGTCAATGGCACGGGATGGAGGCGGTCATACTTCTTCCTGGCCTCAGAATAAGAGAGCCGATCCAAAGTTTTGATTTCTTGTATCTTCTTCTCCTTCTGATATGCGGGGCAGTCTGAGGATCTAGGCGAGTGGACGCCAGGACAATTAACGCACCGAGGTGGTGGGGTGCATGTATGTTCCTCACGAAGAGGACGTCCACAATCGCCACAAAGGGACTCAGCCTCACACCGTGACGACATGTGCCCAAAGTGCAAACACCTAAAACAGCGCATAGGAGGCGGGACATAGGGTCGCACGTCACACCGGTAGCACATCACCTTTACCTTCTCCGGGAGAACGTCCCCCTCGAAGGCGAGGATAAAGGCCCCGGTGTCGATGCGACGGTCTTTGGGGCCGCGCTGGACTCGCCGGACGAAATGCACGCCTCGGCGCTCCAGGTTGGCCCTGAGCTCCTCATCAGATTGTAGCAGGAGGTCACGATGAAAAATAACCCCCTGCGTCCTATTTAGTGCCAGATGTGGGACAATGGAGACTGGGATGTCCCCTAGGCGGTCGCATGCCTGGAGCGCCGCCGACTGTGTGGCGGAGGTGGTCTTGATAAGAACAGACCCTGAACGCATCTTGCTGAGAGCCTCGATTTCCCCGAAGATGTCCTCAATGTGCTGAACAAAGAACATGGGCTTGGAGGTGGCGAATGTCCCCCCATCGGTTCGAGAACAGACCAAATAGCGGGGGAAGTACTTCGTCCCAAGCCGGCGGGCCTGTCCCTCCTCCCATGGAGTGGCCAAGGGGGAAAGGGCAGGAGAACCAGAACTAGAAACGGTACCTTTTCTTTTGAAAGACTCGGCCGCAGAGCGACCTAATACGTGGTGACGTTTCATCTGCGAAACGTCCGCCCCGATACCACCCACTCCGACCAGGGGCTCTCCCACGGGTGCCACCCAGCCGCAGCAAGGGCCACCTGGCAGGATGACCATTGCCGGGAGTCCTGATGCCCCAAGGAGACGGGCATCTACTCCTTGGCCAACGTGGGGAGGGTGCAGCTCAGGTATCGGCATACGATCCCTGTGTTGTCAGGGGGCTAAAACCTAGAGGGTACATGACGACCCCACCACAACGGGCTGGCTACCGTGCTGGATTTCTGGTGCCATGGAAAGTCCATCATGATCGCTGGTGCAGATGGAGATGCACTATGGGCGTAACTCTGACAACCCATCATCAGGCGTTTAGGCCCAATTTGAGGAATAGTGGGTATGGTTACAACGCCGGTGCAATGCTGAGTGCCAAGGTCTTAGTGCACTTAGGACCAGTGGTACACCACGTAAGGTGTCCTTCCCCAAAAGGCTCGTACTTCTGTAGAATTTTGAAAAATGGAGGTCAAACCCCAAGGGGGACCATCACATGGAAGGCCGAAACGGTTGAAACTCCTTTTAGTCGCCTCGTACGACAGGCAGGAATACCTCGGGCCTATTCTTACCCCAGACCCGCAGGGGGGGATTTGCAGAGTAGCCATGTAGATGTAGATACTCGAGATGGAGTATGCATACTCAGGAGAGACACTGTACCCAACTCTTTCTCCAGTTTTTAATTAAAAACCACACCTTCATTCTGAGTCATTTGAATGTAGCTAACTAAGTCGTAATGGGATGGCATTTATGACACTGTCACACTCTTCCCCATTCTATAATGGCCTTAACTATTTCACTGAACTATCAGGGTGCAGGTTTCTGCATGGGAGGCCTGTTGAAAAAGGTATTGTTGCATCTGTGGCACACATAATTGCGGAAGTCACTTCCTGCACCATCTCATCCAAATCTAATAATGAATAGGAAAATAGGAATAGGTGTAAGCTACTATGAATAGCACACTGAATGCATTATAATAACCAAGACAGACATGAAGCCAATACCCACCTGAATAGTGCAAGTTCATATGGCAACTACATCTGTAGACAAAGAGACTGAAAAAATATATGATTAGATAAAAGAAATTATTCAGGAAGTTAGGGGAGAGGAAAACTTAACTGTGATGGGAGATTTGAATATGGTAGTAGGAAGAGGAAGAGCAGGAAAGTATGGGCTGAGCAAAGGAATGAAAGAGGAAGCCACTTGTAGAATTTTGCTCAAAGCACAATTTAATAAACTGGTCTACAAACCATGAAAGAAGGTTGTATACATGGGAGACACTGGTCAGTTTCAGACTGATTATATAATGGTAAGAGAAAGATTTTGGAACCAGATTGTAAACAAAGACTTTTCAGGAGCAGATGTGGACTCTGACCATACTTTATTGGTTATAAACTGTAGATTAAAACCAAAAATTGCGTAGGGTAAGAAATTACAGAGGTGGAACATAGGTGAGTTGAGTCAGAGGTTGTTGAGAGTTGCAAAGGGAGCATAAGGCAATAACTGACAGAAATAAGGAAAGGGATATTGTAGAAGATGACTGGGTAGCTTTGAGAGATGAAATAAAGAGGGACAAGTAGGTAAAAAAAAGAAGAAAAAAGCCTAATAGAAATTCCAGGATATTACAGTAGATACTGAATTTAACTTGAAAGGAGAAAATGTAAAAATGCAGCAAATGAAGCAGGTGATAGGGAATACAAATGTCTAAAAATCAGACTGACAGGAAGTGCAAAATGGCAAAGTAGGAGTAGCTGGAAAACAAATGTAAGACTATAGAAGCATGTGCACTAGGGGAAGATAGATACCACCTACAGAATATTAAAGAAGCCTTTGGAGGAAGGATAAGCATCTATATATATCTCAAAAGGAAAACAAGTACCAAGCAAAGAAGAGAAAGCTGAAAGGCAGAAAATGAATGAAATATATAGGGGCTATACAAAGGAATCAACTTCAAGGCAATATTATATGAAATGATTTAAAATAGTAGTTTTTTGTATTTTTTGATACACATGAGTCAACATACATGGGATCTCTCAATATACTCTCCAGTGACTTCAACATACATGTGCCACCTTCCTGATAACTTCATTATTGCATAACAGAATCATTTGGGGGTCCTATGCACCCTATCATGGACAGTTGCCTGCAGTTCTTTGTTGTTGCTGACCTTCTTACCTAGCAGTGTATCCTTCATATTATCAGATAATGCACAACAACGAACCCCAATGAACTTGCAGTCATTCTGAACGAGAACTCCTTTAAACCACTTTCCCACATCACCTTGGCGGAATCCTGCATCTAAGCCATGTAAGGGTGTTGCAGTACATCCTGCTGTTGACAGTTGTTCCTTGTACAAGTCAGCGCATTGCTATTATGCAACATACGTCCCAAAGACAGAGATCATGTGCTTGCAGCAAATTGAGCAGCACAAAATATCTTGGGCCAGGAACTACCAGGATGTTTACACTGGGTGGATGACTATTATCAGGTGTCTGGTAATGTCAGCAGGCCTCAGTTTTTCCAAAAAAAATCTACATCTGCATTCTTCATTTCTGATAGTCACTGACATACTCCAACTCTGTTCTCCTTCTGGGCCTGTGTCAAGTCCCCAATGTGTGCCCATTTTTTTCATATCCAAATAGTCACGAATAATGGAGTGCAGGGCTGCAGCACCAGCATCTGTTTTCCATTCCAGTTCATCAAAGGTTAAGCATGTATCAGCCATAATTAACTCCGATAACTTCAATGTTCCCTGAAGACCAAATGTCTAGGGCCAATCAGTACTCGCATTCAAGCATGTAGATTCCTTTCTGCTAGAGAATCCAGCAATCCAGATGTTTTTACCCCACTATTTGCGAGCGGAACAGGAGAGGAAAATGACTAGTAGTGGTATCGGGTACCCTCTGCCACATTCCCCTGATGGCTTGCGGAGTACATATGTAGATATAGTTGTGAATAGTCTTATGTGCAGGAAATTGTTGTCCACACACCACAACTGAATGTTTATGTACACCTTTTGTTTTAACTCCTACCTTCCACAAAAACAATGTTATCCATCTTTGTCCTTGATAGCCACCTTCCATCTTACCCATAGCTTTTGATGCTTAACAACAACAAACAAGCACTGTCCTATCACTAGACACAATGTTCAACAACATGCATGGAGTACTAGAATCAGTTCACTGTGCTGTAAGAGGACAAGCCAGTATTTTGACAAGTATTTGTAAAACAAGCCAATTGTAAATCATTTCCAAATGCCCCTCATAGAAAGGGAAGAGAAAGTAGATGAAGATGAGATGAGAGAGATGATACTACGAGGGCATCTGAAAGAGCACATCCCTGGAATAGATGACATTCCTGCAGACTACTGATAGTCTTGGGAGAGACAGCCATGGCAAAACTATTCCACCTAGTATGTAAGATGTGTGCGACAAGCAAATACCCTCAAACTTCAACAAGAGAGTAGCAATTTCAATTACAAAGAAAGTAAATCTGAATCAGCTTAATAAGTCATGGTTGCAAAACACAGACATGAATTATTTACAAAAGAATGGAAATTTAGCAGAAGTCAAATTTTGACAGCATCAGTTTGCATTCTTGAGAAATGTATGAATGCAAGATAATACTGACACTATCACTTATCTCAGAAGACAGTTTAAGAACAGGAAAACCTACGTTTATAGCATTTGTAGACTTACAGAAAGCTTTTGACAATGTTGGCTGGAATAACCTCTGAAATTCTGACAGTTGGGGTGGGGGTAAAATACTGGGAGCAAAAGGCTACTTACAACTCGTTCAGAAATCAGACAGCCATTATACGAGTTGAGGGGCATGAAAAGGGAGCAGTGGTTGAGAAGGGAGTGAGACAGAGTTGGAGCCTATCCCAGATGTTATTCAATCTGTACAATGAGCAAGCAGTAAAGGAAACAAAAGAGAAATTCGGGGCAGGCATTAAAATTCAAGGACAACAAATAAAAACTTTGCAGTTTAACAATGACATTGCAGTTCTGTCAGAGACAGCAAAGGACTTGTAAGAGCAGTTGAACAGAAAGGACAGTGTCTTGAAAGGAGGAAATACACTAAAGAGCCAAATAAACTGATACACGTGCCTAATATTGTGTAGGGCCCCCACGAGCAGGCAGGAGTGCCACAACATGACATGGCATGGACTCGACTAATGGTGAAGTTGTGCTGCAGGGAATTGACACCATCAATCTTGCTGGGCTGTCCATAAATCCTTACGAGTAAAAGAGGGTGGAGGTATCTTCTGAACAGCATGTTGCAAGGTATCCTAGATTATCAATAATGTTCATGTCTGGACAGCGAAAGTGTTTTAATTCAGAAGAGTGTTCCTTGAGCCACTCTGTAGTAATTCTGGACGTTTGGAGTGTCGCAATGCCCTGTTGGAATTTCACAAGTCTGTTGGAATGCACAATGGACATGAATGGATGCAAATGATCAAACAGGATGCTTAAGTAAGTGCCACCTGTCAAGAGTTGTATCTAGACATACCAGGGGTTCCATATCACTTCAACTACATATGACCCACACCATTAAAGAGCCTCCATCAGCTTGAACAGTCCCCTGCTGACATGCAGGGTCCACAGATTCATGAGTGTGTGTGTGTGTACCTGTACACATTTATCCGCTCGATACAATTTGAAGCGAGACTCATCTGACCAGGCAACCCGTTTCCAGTTATCAACAGTCCCATGTTGTGTTGACAGGCTCAGGCGAGGTGTACAGCTTTGTGTCATGCAGTCATCAGGTGTGCACAATTGGGCCTTCGGCTCCGAAAGCCCATATCGATGATGTTTCATTAAATGGTTCGCACACAAAGTCAGCAGTGAAATCTGCAACAATTTGCAGAAGGGTTGAACTTCTGTCACGTTGAACAATTCTCTTCAGTCACTGTTGGTTCAGTTATTGCAGGATCTTTTACAAGCCACAGTGATGTCTGATATTTTATGTTTTATCAGATTCCCGATATTCACGGTACACTTGTGAAAGGGTCGTAAGGGAAAATCTCCACTTCATCAGCATCTCCGAGATAATGTGTCCCATCACTCGTGCACTGTCTAAAACATCATGTTCAAACTCCTTAAATCTTGAGAACCTGCTGTTTTAGCAGCAGCCTATCTAACAACTGTGCCAGATACTTGGCTTATATAGGTGTTGCCAACTGCAGCATCATATTCTGCCCGTTTACATATCTCTGTATTTGAATATGCATGCCTATACCAGTTTCTTTGATGCTTCAGTGTAAGATGAACATTAACAAAAGCACAACAAGGGCAAAGGAAAGTAGTCAAATTATATCTGGTGAGGCTGAAGGAATTATAGGAAGTGGAACACTAAAAGCAGTAAATGATCTGTGCTACTTGGTAGTAAAGTAAATAGAATAGCAATGGCAAGAAAAGAATTTCTGAAGAAGAGAAACTTGTTAACAAGGAATATAAATTTAAATGTCTGGAAGTCTTTTCTGAAGGTGTCTGTCCAGAATGTAGCTTTGTATCGAAGTGAAACATGGACTTATATCTACACAGAAGTAAGCAGTCCAACAGCCACCAGTTCCTATGCCAATGCATGAGTCTGCATGGAGTCAACTATCTGATGTTGCCAATCAGTATCCTCTAGCTGGTGGGCCACCCGTGGGCCTACTTCAGTCACTGTCAGCCTCCTAGCCTTGTGGTCTACAGTTCGAACCTTGTGCCATGCAGCCGTTCAGCCATCATTACCTGTGTGCTCTCAAATTCCATTCTGTCTGTCTTCTCTTGCATGGACAGAGCAGCCTTCTCCATGCTAAGACTACAGCACAATTGCATGTATCCGGCACACCCTGCCTTGAGTCACATGGCTGCCTTTAGCCTGCCATCACGGACTACTACCTGCTCCACTGCTACAGGCAACATCTTTAGATGTCACTGTTATCACCAGTTCATCTGGCCAGTGAAGCCAGTGGCCAGAGAAAAGCTGCTCTCTGACTGCAGAACCTTGCCAACCATGCACAGCTTACACTTTGGGAGCATTTACTTCTCCGATCATGTTGTAGGTTGCTGAGCAATAAGTGAATATTCTGACATTGCTATTTTCATGACAGAACATCAGACAACAACTAGACCTCTACTCAGTGCTTCACCATTACTCCGCCCGTGATGGTGAACTACCTGCTTCCTGACTTATGACAGCACAGCCCCACCACCAGAGGTCAACCACCGGCTTCTATAATTTTGTATTCTTGGATCTTTTCTTTTCTGAGCATGGAGCAGAATGATTAACATGGGCACTGTGGGCCTTGACAATTAACAAACATTGGAGGTCAGTTCTCGTGCAAAGCCCTCCACAATTTTCACAGCTAAGATAAATGATGCAGCAGGAACACAGGTGATCAAAGAACAGGCACCAAAAAGTCTCAAAGGTGGACCATGGAAAAAGTGCCTGTATCTATCCCATCACCTTTCAGACCTTTCTGATTTGGTGGATGAAATGAACTCTTCATCCTGCTAGGTTGTTCATCCATTGGTGTTGCTCAAGATGGGAACACAATACAGTTAGAAGTTCCTGGATTACAGGATTTTTCTCTACTGAGACAGCAGAGTCGTTATGGCTATCGTTTTGACTTAATCTGATTCTTTTCCTCTGTGGAATGTCCATCCTGATGCCACTTACTTCAATCAAGGACTCTCCTCACTGGCATCATCTGGCCACAGCAAAGGTCATCTGGCATGATGGTCATTGCCTGGAACCCTGGTAAGCCAGGAAGACTTAACACTTACTCCTTGGCATGCATGAGGAGTTAACAGCGCTGGCATCAGAAGTGCCACCCCTATGTTTTCAATGGACTCTGTCAAGAGGCCAGATGATGTTCCCCCCCATGACAGACTGGCTACTGTGCTGGCTTTTAAGCATATTTGTATAACTACTTAGTTACTGGGCACAGAGGATCTTCTACATGGTAGGTAAGTCAGCACTGCAAGTCCTTCCACAGCCAGTGTACACTAAAGAAAAAAATTAGAAAAATGGAAGTCAAACCATAAAGGGGACAAAAAATTACTTTAGCCAAAATGTTTGATGAAAAGTAATGCAGAAAGATGTAAATAAAAGTGCTCTTTATAAGAGAAGGGCAGCAGGGACTCTCCCTCCCTCTTGCTGTGTTCATACTAATTGTCAGCAACTGCTTGTAACATACCTGGATTGTTTCTATATCTGTGTGTATGTTCTCAATTGTTGTTAGCTTGTACGTGGAAGAAGAAAATAATAATAATAATAATAATAATAATAATAATAATAATAATAATAATAATAATTTGGCTCATCATGGCAATGCTATTGTTTGTGTCTTACAGTATTAAAATTGGAGATGAGTGTAGTGCTCACTACTTCTATTTGGTTGTTCCTTCAGTTCTTGTGTCCATGGAGGCAGTACTCTTACAGTGCCTATCATTAACTTGTCAGCTGTATGGGCTTTGCAGACTCCCACACTGCCAAAGTATCTGCTGCCATTTCCCCCTTACAATGATGCAGTCTAAGATTAGCAGGCTTATGGGAAGCAGCTTTGGCAACACTTCGTCGCTTTTGGTGTCACTGACAAAAAAAAAAAAAAAAAAAAAAAAAAAAAAAAAAAAAAAAAAAAAAAAAAAAAAAAAAAAAAAACATGTCTAAGGCTTTGTTCCTTTCTTGGATTTCTCCCTAGATTTATCAGTTTTTGTGTTAGTTTTCCAAATCCAGGAATCAATATCTCCTTTGTTCAACAAAATATATTAAGTTGTTGTCAAACATACGTATGTCATTGCAGTGCATAAAGAGTGATCAGTATCATAAACAGCCCTACCAGTCCTTCACGGCTTGGGTGGCCGAACTCCAAGTCCTCAGTTGCAAACAACAGTTTTAACCATGGCTCTGCATGACTCCTATGCTGATTCTATGGTCCATCATGCCATCATTCAGTTGGGTCCTGACAAGGAGGTGTATCAACATGCACTACAGTACAAGAATCCATGTTTGCTCTTGTTCAATCTTTTGAGGCATATTGTGCTGCTGGTGAACAGCTGAGGCTTCATGCAACATCACTGCAGTGGTTCCTGTTCCTGGTCCTTGGGCACTGGTCAGTTCTGTTCTTGGGGGATGGGAGGGGATGGGGAGGGAGGAGAATGATGTGGCAGCCATATAAACACAGCCTCAATGTTGCACTGGACAGTGACGTGCCAAGCAACCACAGCAATGACAGCACTCTACGCTTCCATCTTGCCCCCATTATTTCGTCTAACATGAGAGGGCCGTGCACCCCAGAGCACTGGGGAGTTTGCTACAACTGTGTATCATTCCCAGTCCCCACCTGCAGATATGGACGTTAATTGTGCATCTCCAATACTTACAAATGATAATGAACTGTTACTGATATGTGAATGATGGACAAAGTGCTCAGACAAGGGTGCAGACATGACTTTAATGAACTCACAAACTTATGTGGATTTGGGATCTCTGGCGTTGTCCCTAGTTACTCACCAGCTGGTGAGTTACAACAACCAGCATATCCAATTCTGTGGTAACTTAGTTCCCACAATGTATAACTCTGTGATTTGTTCCTTGACTTTTTTGGTAGTGAATGGTGCTCACATCCATGAATTGTTTGGTCTGTTGCTTTCAATGCTTTTGGTTTCTCCATTTCAGATAACATGCATCTCATTTCAGACTTGGTCCCTTATCGACAGTTAGATTCTCGCGTCTCTCCTCAGATAGGCTGTGTTCTGCCACTAATTTTGCAGCGCACATTACCATGAAACCTATGGTACGGTCGCGTTTTTTTTTTTTTTTTATTTTTCATGCATGCCCTACTCCAGTGGCTCAAGTGAAATCAGCATGGGACAAGATAACATCATTGAGAGTCATACAGCCTATTACATCAAGTGGCTAACTGGCAAGGGGCTAGTTTTTCTCCAAAACTAATTCATCTGAAGCCTATTTACAGGCTCTACTGGATGATGACAAGAATGGCTCCTTGTGATTCACACACCCTTTGGGTTGTACCAATATCAGCACCTCCCGTTCAGTGTGGCTAGTGCCCCAACAATTTTTCAGAATTCTTGGGAACAGCTGACAATGTCTGTTCTGGGTTGCATCAAATATCTCTTGATACAATTATGATGGGTGCCTCCACAGAAGAGCATTTACAGAACTTTCACACCTTGTTGATGTAAATGGATAGATAAAAACTATACACTCAAAAAGGTTTAACTATTACAAGCTTTCGGAGCAAGTGACTCCTCCTCCTGGCAGAAGTGTTGAAAGGGGAGTAAAGAGTGGTTAAGGTAAAGGACTGGAAAGGTTTAGGAAAAGGGATATAGTTCAGGAAAGTCACCCAGACCCCGGGGTCAGGGGAGACTTACTGGACGGGAGAAGGAAAGAGACTATTGGGGACTGCACTGGATGTAAACTTGAGAGCTTAAAGGTGAAAGAAAAGGGCAATATGCAAAACAGAGATTACTGCTAAAACATCGTCCATGAGTTATTGAGAATGAAAAGCCAAGTGCATTATATGTAATGAAGGTGGTGGGGGGAAAGGGGGGGGGGGGGAGTCCTCTCTTGCCATGATGAATCTCATCACACATTACGTCCATTCTTTTCGAAAACAAGCTTTTGCACTATCAAGATTAAAGTCCCACATTCTGTTTCTTGAAACCTGCTTGTCCTTTGGTGTTACTTCCAAAGCCCTATCACTGGAAACCCTGTTTCTGGATGTAATCCTACTCTACACCAGGCTCTTTTACAGTTTCAAATACAGAAATCTCTTGCACCTACCCGACTAATCTGTGACCTATATGCCTCATCTGCCAGTTTCCACTCCTCCAGACTTCTCTCCTCCAAAATGTTGCAATTACCTGGCCTTCATGTTTCTTTGGATGGTATCATCTGCCAAGCCAACTTTAGACTGCAACAACATGCTAGACTTCACCTCAAAAAGCTATCCCATCTTCTCCTAAACTACCTTAACAGTGATGTTTCCCTTCCTGTCCCTCTGCAACTCCCGAAACAGCCTCACCATTAACCACCACTTTTCTCCTACAAACCGAGGTTGGCTAACCTCCTTAACATCCCACAGCCTTCATCAATGCCTCCTAACCAGTAATAGCTCAATCACAAGAACCAGTCACAACAGTACAGTGTTCTCAACCTCTCATCTAAAGCACTCTCCGCTCCTGAATTATTTGTCTTATCCAAGGGTCTCACTTTCAGCCCTAAACCAGCATTTAATCATGCTGATTTGGTACAGGACCTACTTTCCTTTAAACAAATGTCAACTGCAAATATCACTTTGCAACCCAGTCCCAAAACCTTTCCAACAGCAAATCTGACATTAAATCCTGTCTGTAACAGTTCTGACCATGATCCCAATTTGGTCCACCACCACTACCTCAGAATCATCCCTTAAAAACCTTCCAAGAATTCCTCACATCCAGCACTGCTTTACAACCCTTCCTCAGGTCTCAGCAACATGACCCTAACCTGTCCTCTCCAGAACTGCAGGCTATATGTTCTCTACAAGCTGATTACTCCATGTACTTGCCCGACAGGAGTATGTTTGTGAATGTTTATGCCAGGTGTGACACATCTACATACAACATCTGCCATCAAGATCCCATCCCTGTGATTCAAACTGACCTGCAGTGCCACCTAAAAACTTAAGGCCCCTCACAAGGACTTACACCTCAATCCACAGAACTTCTTACCTCACCCAAACCACACACCCCCACCTTTTACCTTCTTCCTAAGATCCACAAACACCATCATCCTGGCTGTCCCATAGCTGCTGGCTTCAAATCCCCCACCAAATTTATATCTGCCTTAGTTGATCAACACCTGCAACCCATAGTATAAAAACTCCCCTCTTACATCAAAGACACCAACCATTTTCTAGATCGTCTGAAATCCTTGCCTGTCCCCCTCCCACCACACACATTGCTTGTCACCAATGATGCCACCTCCCTCTATACCAACATCCCCCATGTATATGGTCGGTCTGCTGCTGAACATTTCCTCAGTCAGCACCCACCTAATTCCAAACCTATGACATCCTTCTTGCTGACCTTAATCAACTTTATACTTATCAACAATTACTTCACCTTTAAGGGGCAGACATACAGACGGATCACGGGTATGGTCACGGGAACCAGGATGGCTCCTTCCTATGTCAGCCTTTTCATGGGTCACTTGGAGGGGGCTTTCCTGGGAACCGTAAGGCTTCAGCCCCTGGTTTGGTTTAGATCCAATGATGACACATTTGTCACATGGAATCATGGTGAGGCTGACCAGTTAAAATTACGGAATCTCTAAATACCTTCTCCCAATTAAATTTGGCATGGTCCTATTCTGAATCCCAAGCCACTTTCCTTGATATTGATCTCTTCCGTCCATATTAAACCGACTAACAAACAACAGCACTTACATTTTGACAGTTGACTTCCTTTCCATGTCGAACATTCCCTCCCATACAGCCTTGACATTCAAAGCAAATGTATTTGTTCAGATGTAGACTCTTTACAGCAATACACCACCAGTCTCACCTTGGCCTTCACTGGAAGTAATTACCCCAACAGCCTAATTCAAAAGCAGATTTCCAGGGTCATCACCTCCAATCCTGGTACAGCTGATCCCTCCAAAAAAAAAAAAAAAAAAGAAAAGAAAACTTCGGAGCACACCACAGGTCATTCAGTATTATCCTGGTCTGGGATGTACTAACCAGCTACTTCAAGAAGGCCATGACTTCCTAATATCATGCACTGAAATGAGGTCCATTCTGTCTGAGATTTTGCTCGCCACACCTAGAATAGCTTTATGTCACCCTCCCAATCTCCACAATATCCTTGTCCGACACTATACTGCTTCTGCACCCATCTCTCTACCCTATGGCTCCTACCCCTATGACCATCCCTGCTGCAAGATTTGCCCTATACAACCTCCTATCACCACCTATTCCAACACTATAACTGGCAAAAGACAATATCCTGTTGCAGAGCATTCTCTACAACATGACAGCCATGACCTCGGTGCCTATTTCACCCCACACACCATATGGATTCTTCCCCCGGACACTAGTTTCTCAGAACTCCACATGTAGAAATTAGTGCTACATGTCCTTGGTTCTTGTCATCCACCTGGCCTTAATTTACATTAGTTTCTTCTGTCTTAGCATTTCTTCACACTAACTACTCCTTTCTTCACTGCATTTTAGTTTTCTACATACGTCATTTTCTCATCTATCTATTTTTCACTGTCCCCGCATCCACCTTTGTTACACACAATGCTATGCTCTTAGCTTTTACTCTTATTAACTCATGCACAATGTTTTAGTAGTAATCTCTGTCTTGCATATTACCCTGTCTTCCACCTTCAAGCTCTCAGGTTTACAGTCTTGTTAAACCTTTTGTGTGTGTGTGTGTGTGTGTGTGTGTGTGTGTGTGTGTGCGCGCGCGCGCGCTTGGCCAAGTCACACTTTTTTAGCCATTCATTGTGTACTTGGGGTTTGAGGCTTGAGGCTGAGGTTTCTCAGGATGATGTTAAGCCTTTAAGCCATCATGTCACAACAGTCACAGCTCTACAACACACTACAAATGTCCCAAGAACTCCAAACTTTAGGTAAAACTGTTTACTGACACAAATTTATTCCAGGTGCAATCACATTGGCCCATCATCTCCACGAGTTGTTCCACAAAAAGTTGCTTTCCAGTGGATGCCAGACTGCAAGCACATGTTCACACTTTTGAAATCTAAGTTACATTCTATTCTTTGTTTGACTACTTTCAACTCTCACCACGACCCGGTATTTGCTACAGACCCCTCTCAGTACAGACTCTGGGCCATTCTCACACATCAACATGAGGATGATTCTGAACATCCTATAGTATACATGTGAAACGCTCTATTCCGCTTAGCAGCACTACTTCCAAGTCGAAAAGGAAGTAGCTTGCTATCGTCTACACTCTCAAAAACTTTTCATGCGTTTCTGTATGGGTCTAAGTTCCACCTCATTACTGACCACAAACCCTTGGTTACACTGTTTAATCCTTCTGCTTCATTGCCAGACAAAGCAGCACATCACCTCCAGTGTTGGGCTTGTTTGTCTCGCTACAACTCTGATACACATTTTTAGCCTATTGCGCAACATGCTAAGACCGATGTGCTGTACCGGCTTCCAAAGGTGGTCAAGATCCTATTTTTCGACCGGGATGATTTTTTTTTTTTTTTTTTTTTTTTTTTTTACTTAGATGTTGAGGCGCAATGTATAATGGAAGGGTTCCCTATTACGGGGTCCCAGGTATCAGGTAATAGCTGATGATCCCATTTTGCAGTAAGTTGTTCACCTCGTTCAGCACGGTTGGCAGGACAGGCCTCCTGGCAGGAGTTCTGAACCTTTGAATAACTATTTTGCCCTCCATCACTGTCTTTTGGTATTTAATGGTGGTGGTCTCTTAGCTACGGATGGGCTGTTGCCTATCTCAGCCACCCTATGGTGTGATATGCTTCAGCTCCTGCATAAACATTGTACGACAATGTCAGCTGCGGCTATTATTCAGGCCCTCTCCAACATTTTCTCTATTGAAGGAATGCCCTCTACACTTGCGATGGTTAACGGTGTTTGTGTCTCAGACCTTCCACCATTGTTGCACCCATCATAGTAGTCGTCGCATGACAGATGCTCCTTTTCACCCACAATCTAATGGCGAGGCAGAACGTCTGGTCCGCCTGTTCAAGGTTCAAATGAAGTACGCTGCGAACTACTCCATGAAAGACACATTGACATGCTCCAACAGGTTTATGTTGGTGGGGAATCTGGGACCAGCTGAGATGCCCCAAGGTCTCCAGCCACACACACTCCTATGCTCTGCTCATCCCGCCCCACCAATGCCCATTATCGTAGCCCACATTGTGGTTTGTTCCTGGCTTTGCAGTCTGGGCTCGTGGGTTCAGCTGCTGACTGAAGTAGATTCTAGCCACGGTCCACAGCTGCCGAGGTCACTGCCTTTGTGTGGTGCACACCGGTTATGGGCTGGTGGCACACCATCACAATCAGCTGCAGTCTCACACCACCTGAGCACTGTGGGTCTGCAATCACTGCCTCCTCCCTTAGCACCTGTCCCACCTCCCAGTCCCTTTTGTTGGGGTGGACCCACCATCCCTGTGGATGCCTCTCCTCTGAGGCCCAGGCCCCCCAGCACCTGCTGCCAGGCCTTCCCCACAATATTTCACTGCCTCCGGTGATTCTGCAGCCTGCTGGGCCACACCATCTGGCCCTTCAACACTGGCATCCCTTGTGCCCCAACCGAGTGACCAATGTCTTTGCTATCAGAGCAGTTCCACTACATCGAGTAACAGGATAATGAGATGCTACCTGTACTCTTGTCACCGGTCATCTCTTGCGATTCTTCGCAGGAGAGAGGCCACTGTGCGTGTCCATGACTACACTACTTCTGCCCCTACTAACCGATTCTGGCCTGGAATCTCCTGCCAACATGACCTGTGACATCTGCCACAGAGGCCATAGATGTTTCAACAGTCACACTGACACCTGCATCGATAGAGTGCCCTTTCCTGGGGAAGGAGGGGTGGGGGTGCTATAACCCTGTACGTAATACTTTGAGACCAGGCCACTGACATGCTACACTTTGAATATTCCATCAACGGCACCTGCATGGACCGCCAGCATAATCTGTCTGTGGTGGCCCATTTGAATCGTGCACATGACACAGCATCCACCGTGCCATCTGCAGGAACCCTCCTTTTCGTAAGCAAGCACTCACCCTCAGCAACTGCTTGTATCAGCACCTGGATTGTTTCTATATTTCTGTCTATGTTTTTAATGTTGTTCACATGTATGTGGAAGAAGTATGAACTTAAAGTAATTGTGATCATGCTGCTGTTTGTGCCATAGTACGACAAACTGCAGAAATAGCCAGGTCAACATGAAGAATTGTGAAACTTCCTGACAGATTAAAACTGTGTGCCCGACCGAGACTCGAACTCGGGACCTTTGCCTTTCGCGGGCAAGTGCTCTACCAACTGAGCTACCGAAGCACGACTCACGCCCGGTACTCACAGCTTTACTTCTGCCAGTACCTCGTCTCCTACCTTCCAAACTTTACAGAAGCTCTCTCATTCTGGAAACATCCCCCAGGTTGTGGCTAAGCCATGTCTCCGCAATATCCTTTCTTTCAGGAGTGCTAGTTCTGCAAGGTTCGCAGGAGAGCTTCTGTAAAGTTTGGAAGGTAGGAGACGAGGTACTGGCAGAAGTAAAGCTGTGAGTACCGGGCGTGAGTCGTGCTTCGGTAGCTCAGTTGGTAGAGCACTTGCCCGCGAAAGGCAAAGGTCCTGAGTTCGAGTCTCGGTCGGGCACACAGTTTTAATCTGCCAGGAAGTTTCATATCAGCGCACACTCCACTGCAGAGTGAAAATCTCATTCATGAAGAATTGTCATGCTGAGTTCTATAGTAAAAGAAGTAAAGATAGTCAGAGATGGAGATTGAGCTTGGGGCCCACGCTCACCACATATGTACTCACAAAACAGTCTCGAGCCCCCTAATGGGGAAATTTTCAACCATCCTTTCCTTTTTTTCAAATTAACAACATACTCTGACTGTACACATTTTGTCACACTGTACTTCAGTTTGCTCTGGAAGACTTCCCACCTGTACTCGCTTTGTCATTTGGGAGTGATCATCAGGTGACCGTCTAACTTCCTGGGAGTGCCTTTGGTACAATTATTGAGTGCCATTTTCGTCCCAAAGTAAGCTAGGGAATCAGAAGTCAATTTAGATATAGACACATTAATGATATGAATATAATAGAGGGAAACATTCCACGTGGGAAAAACATATCTAAAAACAAAGATGATGTAACTTACCAAACGAAAGCGTTGGTATGTTGATAGACACACAAACAAACACAAACACACACACAAAATTCAAGCTTTCGCAACCCATGGTTGCTTCATCAGGAAAGAGGGAAGGAGAAGGAAAGATGAAAGGATGTTGGTTTTAAGGGAGAGGGTAAGGAGTCATTCCAATCCCGGGAGCAGAAAGACTTACCTTAGGGGGAAAAAACGACAGGTATACACTCGCACTATACCTGTCCTTTTTTCCCCCCTAAGGTAAGTCTTTCCGCTCCCGGGATTGGAATGACTCCTTACCCTCTCCCATAAAACCCGCATTCTTTCGTCTTTCCCTCTCCTTCCCTCTTTCCTGATGAAGCAACCGTGGGTTGTGAAAGCTTGAATTTTGTGTGCGAGTGTGCGAGTGTGTGTGTCTATCAACATACCAATGCTTTCGTTTGGTAAGTTGCATCATCTTTGTTTTTAGATATAGACACACATACATAAGCAAGCCTTAAGCAACCAGAGTGTGGCAAGTGCTTCAAATGCTGTCAGCTACTGATGGTTTTTCCAACCCCTCCACCAGCATATTTATAGATTGTTTTTCTTATGTTTGTACAATACTCCCTATCTCAGCAGCCTAGACCAAGTTTCTATGATGCTTGCCATATGGCATCACCAAGGGTGGCAAGAGTAGCTTATGAATAGAATAGAATAGAATATTTTTATTCGCCTTTCAGTATTTTTCATACAATTGGCTTTGTCAAAGTTTACAATGGCCTACAGTTAAGCACAATAAACACTTACATACACAGAATTATTTAGCTTATTTTAGAATTGAAAACATTTCTTTATCACTTATTAAAAGCTTATATTATAATGAGTATTTCCTAAGAATTCTTCAATTGTATAGACTTAACTGCATTTTAACCAATTTTGCAATACACTCTTGAATTTATTAAATGGGGCTGTACGAGCTGAGTATGGTAACTTATTACAAAATTTTATGCCCAAATGTTTATAGTTATTATGGACAACAGCTAGCCTCGAAAACGGAAAATCCAACAAGTGACTATTTCTGGTATTGTGTGTGTGTACATCACATCTCGTGCCGAATTTGTCTAGATTTTCTTTAGCATACATTAAACAGTTATATATGTACATGCTAGGTACTGTCATTACACTGAGATATTTAAAGTGGTTTCTGCAGGAATCTCTGGGTGCTAATCCTAGTATACATCTGATGGCCTTCTTTTACCATCTGAAAATACATTTAGCCCCTGAAGAATTACCCAGAGCAAACTTCCAAAATCCAGATGGGAATGGAAGAAAGCAAAATATGAGTGGAGTAACAGCTGTTTGCTCACACTGTTTCTCAATTTGTACAGTAAAAAAAGTACATGGGCTAGTTTGCTGCACAGGTTATTGGTGTGTTCTTCTCCAGGAGAGTTTTTGGTCTGTGTACAATCCAAGTAGTTTCACTGCTTTATTTTTACTTTTTGTAGCTTTTAGATTAAAAATTATTTCTTCTGTTTTTGTACTGTTTATGCACAGTTGATTGGCCTGACACCAGTGACTAGTCATTTGCATTATTTCTCTGTTGTTATCCAGCACAGTTTGTAAATTGTCACCTGAGGTTATTAGTGTTATATCATTACCGTACAGTATATTCTTACATGGTACATAACTCGAGAAATCGTTAATATAGACAACGAACAGGAAAGGCCCAAGAACCAAGCCTTGGTGTATTCCTCTTTGTATAGGGAATATTGCTGATCTCTGTTTATTTGCATATACTAGCTGCAACCTATTGCTTAAATAAGATTTGAATAAGGTGAGTGGTATATCTTCAATGCCATAGTATTCTAACTTTTTAATGATTATGTCATGAGACACTGAATCAAATGTTTTGCTTAAATCAATAAGTGTTCCACATATATGCAGCCTCTTTTCATATGCTTCATGTACAGTGTTCACCAAAGCTTCAATTGCTTTTACAGTTGATAGGTGAGACCTGAATCCAAATTGCTGTTCATTTAATAGTTTGTTGCTTTCAAAATAGCTGTATAGCTGCATATGCATGCAATTTTCTATTATTTTGGATATGATTGGTACTATTGATATGGGTCTGTAGTTGTTTTTATCACATTTTTTATACACAGGTAGTGTAACTGTGAGCTTAAGACATTCTGGAAAAATTCCTTCATCTAGTACTCTGTTTGACAGAGAGAGAAGAGGCATTTTGATTTCCTTTGCTATACGCTTTATGATGAAATTACCGAGTCCATAATAGTCTTCTGTTTTGGAAATGCTTAGTTTGTTTATCGATTTGCAAATGTCATTTAGGGTGATAGGGGTCCAAGTAAATTTCTCACTAGTCTGTTTTGTATGGATGAGTAGTGCTTCTGCATCTATGGTAGAATTATTGAGTGGAGTGGTAGTGGCAATATTTACAAAATAATCATTGAGTGTATCACAGGCTATATGGATGTTTTTTCTTTACTGATGTTATTAATTTCCTGTTTTGCGACATTCCAGGCTGCTTTACATTTATTTTTGGAATTCAAAATGTATTCATCGTTTGCATTGTACTTAGCCCCTTTTATTTATGATTTGTAAAGTTCTCTCATATTTATGTAATTTGTCTTGTCTTTATCACTTTCATTAGACTTATCCTTCAGAATTAGAAGTAGTATCCTAAGTTTGTTAAGTTTTGGAGTGTACCACTTGTTAGTAGGACATTGCTTATGTGTATTACTAGGATGTTGTCTTTTTGTTACAGTGGGCCAAGTCTTTTCTACAATGTGCTTAATTTCTGTGAGGAAAATAGTAAAGCATTTATCAATTGCCTTATTATTATTATTAATTTTATGAGACCAATCAATTTCCTGTAACTCATTAATCACGTTGTTTACACTGGATTCTCCTAGAAGTCTGTGTGTCATTTGTCTTTCTTTAGCGTTGTGTTTTGAATTTTCTATTCGAAGCCATAGTCCTGCAAGATCTGATATTCCTAATTCTATTACATCACATTCAAGAGTATCTTTATATACATTACTTTACTAATTATGTTATCAAGACATTCATTCTGTCTGGTGGGCTTTTCATTAAGACAATAACAGTTCAATGACTTCAAAGAATGAACCATATAGATAACATTTTTCTTCTTTGCCCTTATATCTATGTTAATATTACTTACAATTGTAATTGTATGTTGTTTACATTTGGACAACTGCAAAATTAACACACTAATTTTTTCTATAAATATTATTTCATCAGATCCTGGAATTCGATACACTGACACAATTACAATTTTTTGTCTATGTATTACCATACCGGCTACTTGCCATTTGTAGACTGATGTTCCCACAGAAGGAGACTAGTCTTTACATTTGTTTTATATGATGTACTGTAAGCAAGCTGTAACGTTAGAACTTACAGAATTCAGTTATTTCCACTTCAAGCTACTTCAGTTTGTTACTAACATATTGGTTGATTTCATTAGTCTAAGAGGATGTAGTGAACTTCACAATAAAACTGTTTTGCTTTGAGCAGTGACATCATTGGCATTACTTTTTTCAAATTATGACTGTAGTGACAAACTGATATGTAGTGTAGCCCAAGATCAGGTTAGGTTGGAAGGTGGTTTTGAACTGTCTAAGCCTACAAATTTTATATGATGGCACATTTCATAGTAATACTTAAATCACCACAGAAAACACTTATTTTTCCCAAAGTTGTCAAATATTTCGAGTATTTAGAAGGGTGGTTTGGAAAGTTCTCAGAATCATCACTAGAGGTCAGCACTAGCACAACGTGTTGTTCACGTGTTATTCATTGAATTATTGCCTGTAAATGCATGCCATGTCAGAGCTCTTGGAAGAGAGCTGTGGCGGTGGCGTGGCTCTGTTGTTGTTCCCACATAGTGATTTGTGAAGATGGAAAAATAAAATCTTGAGAGTCGATCAGTGATTAAGTACTTCGTAAAGAAAGGTATGAAAGCAAAGGACATTCATGCTGATTTCCAGAATACACTGGGGGACTCTGCTCCTTCATATTCAACTGTTTGCAAGTGGACAAATGAATTTAAATTTGATCGGAAGAGGTTAGATGATGATCTGCGCACTGGTCGGCCAAGATGTGTCACTACTCCAGAAATCATTGCAAAAGTGCACAAAATGGTCATGCAGGATCGCCGATTGAAAGTGCATGAAATTGCTCATGTTTGCCAGATGTCATCTCAAAGGTTATATCACATTTTAACGGAAGAATTAGAAATGAAAAATTATCTGCAAGATGGGAGCCACAACTCTTGATGCTGGATCAAAAATATGTGGCAAGTGCTTCAAATGCTGCCACAATCATGGAAAAATTACACACAAAGAGGTATAAATTATTGCCGCACCCCCCTAATTCACCCGATATGGTTCCATCAGACTTCCATCTCTTCCCAAAAGTGAAAATTTTTCTTTGTGGATGAAGATTCACTTTAAACGAAGAATTGATAGCCAGAGTTAACAAATATTTTGCAGGACTGAAGGAAACTCATTTTTGAGATGGGATCAAGGCACTGGAACATCGTTGGACCAAGTACATTAATCTACAAAGAGACTAAATTGAAAAATAATAATAAAAAAAAGTTTCAGTGATGTCAGTATTTTTTCCTATTTCATACTGAGAACTTTTCAAATCACCCTCGTAGTATGCTTGATTAATAACAGCAGTCCCACAACTTTAATTGTTGTTGTTGTTGTTGTTGTTGTTGTTGTTATTTGCAAATAAGCCCATTAGTACTCACAAAGTATTTGGACTCATAAAGTGTCAAATTATTGTTTCTAAATCTGCAAATGCTAGGTGATCTATAGATAATTTGCCTCTGCCTAAAGTGATTGGTTGGTCAGTTTTGACAACTGATTTTTGTTTTCACCATTCTTTTAACACTTTCTCAAGGACGCAGTTGAAAAGTAATTGAGGCAGTCCATCTGCTTCTCTTGCTTCCTATTTTATTTTGAAAGGACCTAAGAGTTCCCCCATAAATTTAATTTTGGACTCTGTGTCAGTCAGTGCCTGTTTTATGATTGATCTAGATCTTGTTCATTTAAGGTTTTGAAGAGCGACTCTCAGTAAACTGAGTCACAGATCTTTTTTCATTCAACAAACGTGCAGACTAAATTTTTACTACAAATTCTCCGATGTCTTAGGATTAGCTTTAGGTTCAAGATTTGCTCTTGACACTAGTAAGTGTCATTGTATGACACCAAATCAGTCACGTAGTGCTGCTAAATAATCACTCAATTGATAGCGTCACTTGTCAAAGCTGATGGGTTGTATGGTCATCTTCACTATGTTCAGCTGCATTTAAACAACTGAGAACTTTAGCAATAATGTTTTATCAAATATGTCATATCATAATGGCATGTGTTCTTTCCTTAAGGAATTGTCAATAGAGACCGCGATAAGGAAAGAGAATGAACCAGACATAAAATTCCCTTTATTTCCTAAACATGTATTGATATGAAAAGTTACACATCGAAGTAAATAAAAAAAATTAGTGTTAAAACACGAATTCACTTACTTGAACAATGTAGTTTAACAGGCGGAAGGCGTAATTCCTTGGCAATGTCTGTGTTCTTCAGCTTCAGAGCTTCATCCAACTGAAATAATAATTATCCATTTCAATCTGCAGCATTTCTGAATTAATATAATTCTTTTGCCATAATAGTAATCCAAATTTTAAAATTATAGACATGAAGTATGTCACGCCATACTAAAAAGGCAACCAGTCATATTCTGCACAATCATTTTAAAGAATCGAAGTAAGAGTCGGCACAAAGCGCAGGAGTTCTCATTACTAGTTAGAAACGTATTCCATGAAGCACAAATATTAACTCGACTTCAACAGGTATCTATGTTGCATTGGTGTCTTCTTTTGACAAACTGTGGCAAAGTGGATTTCTACAGGCAGCATTTCATCTGTGTACGGTCTGAGGCAACACCCTTTGTATGTCCATTGGCACCATATCACTTAAGTCTTAATGAACTTTAGGAAGTACAGAAAAAGGCAGAAGAATTTTACTGCAATCTACCAGAAACACTAATGTCTAGAATTACCAACAGCATTTTTCAGGAACAATCTCTCTTTCACAGTGCTAATTCTCTTTGGCAGCAGTGTTTCAGCCAGATACAAAAGTGGCAAGTGAATCCCACCTGGGAAGTGATTTCTGGGATAGATATCATCATTTCGATGAGCATTATCAGTGAGGATCGTAGTGCAAAAGATACATTAAAAATGTTACGTTAATGAAGTGGGTTTCTTTTTGTTGAAGTAACGAATATTGTGATCTAGTATTACTAACACTTAACTTTGTCAATGTTGCAACTACCTCTAGAGAAGGGATGCTCAATCTTTTTAGACTTGAGATCTACTACATGTCTTCAGTCCATTTAGAGATCTACTGACTTAATCATACAGGTTTAAGCACAAAATAATACTGTAGACAAAATTAACCACTTTAATTACACAAAATACATAAAAGATAATTTTCTTTCTATTAAAAGTTGCATACTACTACTAAATTTTCAACATATTACACATGTGAAAAAAACTAAAATGTGCACTATCAAATGTTGACAAAATCTGAGTGAGATACTTGGTTTTGCCTATCATTATCAAGTTAATAATAAACTGGCAAAAAATTTATCAGAGCCTAATTAGTACAGTCAAAGAGGAGGACATCCGAAAAATGAATCCAAAAAAATGATCAAACATATGCTAGCACTCTTACAATGTTAGAGTAGGTTTTTACGCTCCCTAATTTCCACGAGTAATCTTCACTGTATTCTGACTTTAAAGGAATGTCACATTTAAATAGAATTATTTCGTCTGTATGTTCAGTCTCTCTACAAGAGAGAATTTTTACTTGAAATATCTTAATTTTTTTTGGGGGGGAAAACTGGACAGGTTCCATTGCCTTGAAATCTGAAAATCGGGTTTCAACAACTGTTTTCCATGTTGTCAGGATAGCCATATACTTCATTACAGTTTTTTGATCCAAAGGTTTTTCTCGATCACACAGCATCTGAAGAAAGAGTTTCACATTTAATTTCTGTAACTGTCAAACACTTTGCAGAAGACATAAAGAGTACAGATGGTTTGGCTTTTTTCCTTTAAGGTCTTTGTTCAACTGCCATATCAGTTACAAATGCCAAGACCTAACAACCAGCTCAAATCATACGGTTGCGAGTACTCTTCCTCTCTTTCAAACACAAAAGGCCTTATCACAGGCAGAAGTTCTCTAAATTATCCCTCCACTCAGCCATCTAACTTCAGTGTGTGATAGCAGCTCTTCATACTGGCTATCTAATTCTTCTAATAGCACTTTAAATTTTCTTCTCTGTGGTGATTGTGAGCGAACTGAATTCTCAATTTTTGTGCCAACATTAATATGTAATTTTCAAAACACATCCCCTAAGTACTTGCTGACGCATGAAACAATGATACTTAAAGAAAGGCATATACACAAGACACTGTAGTAATACATACACATTTTTGAACTGGCAAATCATATTCAGAAATGAAAGCTTTTTTAAAAAGCTTCTGCTCTCGCAGTGTTTTTAAAGATGAAAACTGTAAGTAAGTCTTCTTTTACAGTGATATCTGACCACATCAGTCTTACAAAAATTCTAACTTTATGTGAAATACTCCATCTTGATATTATCTATGATTTTTATGTGGAATACAAGGACCCACTAGCTGCCAGAAAGCACTCCTTAACAAATGTGCCACCACCTAATGGTTTTCCATGTTTCATCAGTATTTCTGATACACAAAATGATGCTATGTTTGATGAAAGACTTATTTGTACAGATATTACAAAAAACATCAGCTGTGATTGTATATTACTTTTACAATTAGAACGTTTCGTCCTCCTCAACTCACTACCAACAGCTGCTTCTGACTCAAATCAACTGTTCTAAAATCGCATTCAATATATTCCTTTTTAGGTATGGCTAAAGTAGCATTACATATCAAACATATACACTTATCTTCATGTATTGTAACAAAAAACGTCTCTCTCGTCCCACCATGGAAGTGTTATGTTTTCCTGTGTTTAGCTGCACTCACTTTTCACAAACATATTACTAAGCGAGGAGTATACCATGGTGACGAAAGTAGTGGGATACCTCCCAATATTGTGTTGGACCTCCTTTTGTCTGGCGCAGTGCAGCAACTTGATGTGGCAAAGAATCAATAAGTAGCTGGAAGTCCACTGCAGGATTTTGTGCACGAACTGACCTCCCGATTATGTCCCATAAATGTTCACTGGGATTCATGTCTGGTGATGTTCACTGGAATTCATGTCTGGTGATCCAGATAGACAAACTATATGCTTGAATTGTCCAGAATGTTCTTCAAAGCAATCGCCAACAACTGTAGCCCAGTAACATGGTGGACTGTCATACATAAAAACTCCATTGTTGTTTGGGAACATGAAGTCCATGAATGACTGCAAATGGTCTCAAGGTGGCCAAACATAACCATTTGCAATCAATTATCGGTTAAGTTAGACCAAAGGACACAGTCCATTCCATTTAAACAGAGCCCACACCATTAGAGAGCCACCACGAGCTTGCACTGTGCCTTGTTGGCAACTTGGGTCCATAGCTTTGTAGGGTCTGTGCCACGCTAACCCCACCATCAGCTCTCACGAACTGAAATCGGGACTCATCTTATCAGTTAACAGTTTTCCAGTCATCTAGTGTCCAACTGATATGGCCACGAGTGCAGGAGAGGTGCTACTGGTGATGACTTACTGTTAGTAAAGGCACTCTTGACGGTTCTCTGCTACCATAGCCCACTAATGCCAAATTTCGCCTCAATGTCCTATCGGATATGTTCATCGTATGTCCCACGTTGATTTTTGCTGGTATATCAAGCAGTGTTGCTTGCGTGTTAGCATTGACAACTCTACGCAAATGCCACTATTCTCGGTCATTAAGTGAAGGCCATTGGCCACTGCATTGTCCACGGTGACACGAGACAGGTAGTGCATGTAGTGTAGTATTCTCAGGACACTCTGGACACTGAATCTCTGAATATTGAATATCGCAACAATTTCCAAAATGGAATTACGCATGCGGCCAGCTCCAACTGCAATTCCATATTCAAAGTCTGCTAATTCCCACCATGTTGCCATAATCATACCAGAAACATTTTCACATGAATCAACTGCAAACAAAAGTCAGCTCTTCCAACACACTGCCCTTTAATACCTTGCTTACCCGATACTACAGCCATCTTTAGATGTGCATACCACTATCCCATGACTTTCGCCACCTCCAGGTATAACTTGCCTACTGATTGGTAGCATTTGGCCGCAGTCTGGAGATGTTCGTTGCCAACTGTACAGTACACTAGGCTCTCGCCTTCACTACACTGTTGCTTAGCTCTGCTGTGTCGCTGTGGTGTACATTGCTGCAATATGTTGATCGTGATTGTTTAAAAAAATGAGAGATGAGGCTGTTGTTTGACTTATCAATACTAACAGCAATCTCAGTATAAATAACACGAAGTATTTAACTGATTATTAGCTCCATAGTGCACATTGCTGTTTCATGGAAGCTCGGAAACAGACATTTGTGTTGCCTACTGGAGGCAGAGATTGCTACATATAAGTTTTATTTATATAAATGTATGTGTAAATAGGATGAAATTCACTGCTAACTGACCACTCATTATATTTGTACATAACTTGCTTCTGTCATTTACACAGTTGAACATTTTGTGACATTTCAACTTGAACTTATACCTGTGAATTGGTGTACTCACTCTCCTTTCTGAATGAGCTGAGTCCACTTGCACCTGACAACAGACTCCAGTGACAAATGAGCTGTGGAAGAGACTCATGAGCCGAGTCTACTGGCACCGGTAGAGGATGAGTTTGGAAATGTCACAGGATTGGTTGGTTGGTTGGTTTGAGGAAGGAGACCAGACAGCGTGGTCATCGGTCTCATCGGATTAGGGAAGGATTGGGAAGGAAGTCGGCCGTGCCCTTTCAGAGGAACCATCCCGGCATTTGCCTGGAGTGATTTAGGGAAATCACGGAAAACCTAAATCAGGATGGCCGGACGCGGGATTGAACCGTCGTCCTCCCGAATGCGAGTCCAGTGTCTAACCACTGCACCACCCCGCTCGGTAAATGTCACAGGACTCACTGGCAAGTTTAAAGTGGGTATATGGAGTGCATTTCTGATCTCTACTCTTAAGTTATACATTTTAGAACCTATATTTACTGTTTCTTTTTGTTTTTATTTATACCGTCTGTTTCCAAAACATGGAAAGCAAAAATTTGCAGTAGAAGAGATACATTTTACAGTATCAAAGAGTTCTTAAGACATGCAATTTGGAGCCATGTTTACTATACTTTTTCACTTTCAATGATTGCTCCTGTCATATCGCTGAATACTGACCATTCCTCCTGAGACACTCTGTATTAGGAAGGGACAAAGTTGACTGTTTGGTTGAGGGTTGAAGCCAACAAATGCTATCCAAATGGCCGACACTGGCCACAACTGATACATTATATTACACCCTTCACTACTTCCTTTCATGTGAAATCATTACATAGTTGCAATACAAGCTACAATTACAAAACAAATTATAGAAACACAGGTGGCTGGACTTTACATTTCATTCAGTTCCAGGTTATTCTACAAGTCTGGCAAAGCAACGTTCTCCATTAACATGGTCACTGACTTCTGCCCCTTGAACTATTATTCATAGCAGAACAAAATTCAAATTATTTCGCACTGGTGTTTATAAAGGTTCACTTTCCTGATGTTTTTGTTTCAATACCATGCTTAACCCGAGAAAAGGCAGTTAACTCTGAAAAAAATTTAATTACAATTTTTTCTTCATTACTACGGTCAAAAATGCAATCCTGTTACCTCTGCCGAAATGTACTAGTTCATTTATATTACATTTTACTCAGTTGAGCTAATGTACAAGGCTTATTACTTTTCTGATAAGCTTTCCCACAAAAAACAGTTACTTATAGTTCACAGTTAAAATGAAGTATGTTTAAGGCATCATGGAGATTTCCCTCTCAATATCTTTGGCCTGTGCAGCAAGTGTAACAGTGACCAGTTTATACTATGTGACAGACAAGTCGCAGCACTCTTACGCCTCATGTAAAATCAAAAACCAGAGTTTGCAGTATCACCCGTCTGCTTCAACCGGTGACGTAATTGTTTTATGCTATGCAACATCACGGTGGCCAGTGTATTTGAAATTGATCATGGTTACTGAGGGTGTACTAGAGTAAGTGGTGGCATTCTCTAGTGTTTCTAAGTTGTTTGTGAGTCACTGGACTGACTTAGTGCTGTTTGTAAGAATAATATTGAAAGTGTTTGTAATGACTTGGTACCACATTATTTTGATGTTGACTGTTAAGGGCAACAGATCTGTTTTCAGGTTTGGAATTATTAGTGTTGTGTGTTGTTTGTAGTTGGAAACATAATTTTGTTAGTTATGGATATGACAATGGATTTCACGAGTAGGTCATTGCATGCTGCAGTGGGGGTGAAAAATCTAGGCCAGTCATTAGATTTTGTTGTTGACTTACTATTTTTGCTATTGCTTAAGTTTGTTTTTATTTTGAAGGTGTGAATGGTGTTATTTTTTTTTAATTTTATTTGAGTGTTGTGTTTAGAATTGTTATTTACTTGGGAGGGTGGGGGTTTTAGGAAGGGAAGGGTGTGAGGGT
The DNA here is from genome assembly GCF_023864275.1 of Schistocerca cancellata. Classification (NCBI taxonomy): domain Eukaryota; kingdom Metazoa; phylum Arthropoda; class Insecta; order Orthoptera; family Acrididae; genus Schistocerca; species Schistocerca cancellata. Next base: position 503,688,249 of record NC_064632.1, on the reverse strand, counting down.
GTGTGTGTGTGTGTGTGTGTGTGTGTGTGTGTGTGTGTGTGTGTGTGTGTGTGTGTGTGTGTGTGTGTGTGAGTGTGAGTGTGAGTGTGTGTGTGCGAGCTGAATTTGGTCATTGGTATGGTTTTCTTCGTCTTTCTCTTCCTCTAGTATCAAGGGCGGTAAGTGTATTTGTGGGCATAATGGCGTGTTTCTTGTCTTTCAAAACTGGTGTTGATGCAATCTTTTTTTGAATTTTTGGGTTGTGTTGTTAGTAGAAGATAATGATGTTGAATTGTGATTGGTAGATAACATGGAGTGTCTTTGACTACATTCATGAGTTGAAGTTTTTGATATTACGTATATGAGAGAGTTTCGGTGCTGGGGTACCACCTACTTCAATTCAGGTCAAGCTAAGTGCTCAACACCAGATTTGTTGAGCAGTGTGTAGTTTTGTGGTAGCTTAGATTTCGTTTCAGCTATATATGTCAAGTAAAATTTCCAATACAGCTTTTTCTAGGTTTTGCTTTGAGGTTTCATTGATTGTATTTTGTTTGTTTGATTTTTGCATAGCTATTTGTTTTGGTATGTCCTCATTATTGACGTACATTTAGTGTGTCCCTCCCAAAACCCCACAAATCCGGTGGCTGTCCCATTAGTTTCATGTTATTTCTGCATTTTTTTTTGTTGTATATGTCTATTACCCACCTACACACAATACCCAAATAAAAAAGTAAAAACAAGAAATATTATTCACAACTTTGAAATAATAAAACAAACCACGAGCAACAGCAAAAACAGTATGTCATTCCTACAGTCTCCCTAATGGCCAGCTTATAATTCTCAAACCAGGAGCCCCTCCAAATAGAATGCCATACTTACCACCGACAATGCCACAAACACTGGTCCCTGATCCGAAGTGCTGGAACTTTGGTCAGTCCCACACCTTCTTCGTGAACTTAACACTTCACATACTCTGCAATTAGATCTGTTTAGTGTGTGCAGTCACAGTTACCACACTGTATAAGAATGAAGTAGCTGTCACTTTGACAATGTCACAGTTTAAAGCTGACAGTTGGTACCACAATCTGCAGTTATCCCTTATGTCCTTCCCCCATCTTGGTTACAGATAAAAGTTCTTTTAACAGTGAGAGCATTCATCCGAGTTTGACAGGGTAGAGCAAACAGCTCACAAATGTCTTTTATAAAATCGATAAACTATCAAAAGTTTTGCAGAGTCTTCAACTAAACGTAGACCTCAATTCTGTATGTATCAAAACAATTGCCTGATAACTCTGTCACAGTACCATTTCATTCTGTAGTGGTAGTTAAATAGGCCTGTTTAGCAAATATTACACTTTTTGGAAATTAAGACGTGTTATTTTGCTCTATGACCTCTGTGTGACTCATTAAGTAACCTTAAATGTTATACAACACCCATCAACTCTCAAAAGTTACTTAAAAAACCACTGTCTTTAGGTTTTCAACAAAGACTTTATTCACTACACGGCACTGTACTGTTGTGTGTAAGCATAATTACGGGTTTAACCCCCCCCCCCCCCTCACACACACACACACACACACACACACACACACACACACACACACACACACACACACACACACACACACACACACACACACACACACAGAGAGAGAGAGAGAGAGAGAGAGAGAGCCATAACCGCAGTGGAGGGACACCTGCCTCCACAAGTATACTGTCCACAGGGCTGGTCCGGAAAGCTCCAGTGGCAAGTCGGATCCCATTGTGAAGGATTGGGTCCAGCACCCGCAACGCAGAAGGGGATGCTGAACCATAAGCCAGGCTCCCATAATCCAGGTGGGACTGGATTAACGCCTGGTAGAGCCGTAAGAGGGTAGATCGGTCGGCGCCCCAGCTGGTGTGGCTCAAGCATCGCAGACCATCAAGATGCCGCCAACGCCTCTGTTTAAGCTGCCGAATATGTGGGAGCCTGTCAACCGGGCATCAAAAACCACACCCAAAAACTGATGTGTCTCCACCACAGCAAGAAGTTCGCTGGCAAGATAAAGCCACGGCTCAGGGTGAACTGTGTGTCGCCGGCAGAAATGCATAACGCAGGTCTTGGCAGCCGAAAACTGGAAGCCATGCGCCACAGCCCAAGATTGCACCTTGCAGATAGCGCCCTGCAGCTGACGTTCAGCAGCTGCAATGCCAATGGAGCTATAGTAGAGGCAGAAATCGTCAGCATACAAGGAAGCTGAGACAGACATTCCCACCGCCGCAGTGAGCCCGTTAATTGCAATTAAAAACAGGCAGACACTTTAAGACAGATCCCTGTGGTACCCTGTTCTCCTGAGCTTGGGGGAACTATGGGAGGCCGCAACTTGCACGCGGAAGGTACGGCGCGACAAAGTTTCATATGAAAATCGGCAGCGGACCCCATTGACCCCTACCATGATGCGTAGAGAGGATGTGATGGCACCATGTCATATCATACGCCTTCCGCATGTCAAAAGACAGCGACGAGGTGCTGATGGCAGGCAAAGGCCATACGGATGGCTGACTCCAGGCCCACCAGATGGTCGGCAGCAGAGCGGCCTTTACGGAACCCACCCTGAGACAGAGCTAGAATGCCCCGAGACTCGAGTACCCAACCCAACCGCCGGCTCACCATGCATTCGAGCAACTTGCAAAGAACGTTGGTGAGGCTAATCGGGTGGTAGCTGGCCACCGCCAACGGGTTCTTGCCAGGTTTCAAAACGGGGATAACAATGCCTTCCCGCCATTGCGACGGAAACTCACCCTTGACCAGTTGTAAAGGTCGAGGAGGTGTCACTGGCAGTCCACTGAGAGGTGTTTCTGCATCTGACAGTGGATGCGATCTGGCCCAGGAGCTGTATCAGGGCAAGCAGCTAGGGCACTGTGGAATTCCCACTCACTGAATGGAACATTGTAGGATTCAGGATGGCAAGTGTGAAATGAAAGGCTCCGATGTTCCAACCACTCTTTAATGGAGCGGAAGGCCAGTGGGTAATTCACAGAAGCGTTACTGAGAGCAAAATGGTCTGCTAAGCGGTTTGCAATTATGTCGGAGTCAGTACAAACTGCTCCATTCAGGGAAAGCGCAGGGACGCTGACAGAGGTCTGATAGCCATAGAGGCGCCTAATCTTGGCCTAAACCTGCAATGGAGAGATATGGAGGCCAATGGTGGAGACATACCATTCCCAGCACTCCTGCTTGTGTTGGCGAATGATGCGGCAGGCCCACGCACGGAGCCTTTTAAAGTCAATGAGGTTATCTAAGGAGGGATGCCACTTGTGATGCTGGAGCACCCACCTGCGATCTTTAATCACCTCGGCAATGGCAGGCGACCACCAAGGCACAGTCCTCCACTGAGGGGACCCAGAAGAACACGGAATGGCAGATTCTGTGGCAGTAACAATGCCGGTGGTGACCGAGTGAACCACCGCATCAATGGCTGCATTAGAAAGAGGCTCAATAGCGGCAATGGAGGAGAACAAGTCCCAGTCAGCCTTATTCATAGCCCATCTGCAAGGGCGCCCAGAAGAGTGACACTGTGGCAGTGACAGAAAGATCGGAAAGTGGCCACTACCACACAGTTCGTCATGCACACTCCATTGGGCAGACAGTAAGAGGCTAGGGCTGCAGATCGAAAGGTCGATGGCGGAGTACGTGCCATGCGCCACACTGAAATGTGTGAAGGCACCATCGTTTAAAAGGGACAGGTCGAGTTGTGTCAATACATTCTCAACGGTGGCACTTCGACCTGTTGCCACCGACCCACACCACAGAGGGTTATGGGCGTTGAAGTCGCCCAGTAACAGGAAAGGTGGCGGCAGTTGGGCTATCAGCGCAGCCAGGACATGCTGTGGAATATCACCATCCGGTGGAAGATACAGACTGCAGACAGTAACAGCCTGTGGCATCCACACGGAACAGCGACAGCCTCTGAGGGTGTTTGTAGAGGGACAGGCTCGCTGTGAAGAGAGACACAGATGCAGACACCACCAGATACCCTTTCATAAGCTGCTCAATTCTTACAATAACCCCAATAGCCACGGAGGGCGGGGGTTTGCATTGCTGGAAACCAAGTTTCTTGAAGAGCAATGCAGAAGAAAGGGTGAAGGCTGAGAAGTTGTCGGAGCTAGGCAAGATGGTGGAAGAAATTGCCGCATTTCCACTGGAGGATGACATTGTCCATGGCTGAGAAAGGCGTGAAGGGGCTGGGAAGCCAGATTACACCACTGTGTCACCTGCTACCACCGATTCAGTACCCGTGCGAGTGACATCCATTGCGTCCGAGGGTCCGGCGAGATCTAGATCCTCAGCGGACACGAGAATCTCTACCTCATCCTCAGACGCAGAGCTTGTGGGAAGTGGTGGAGTGGGGTGCCACCGCAGGTTCCTTGGTCTTATGGGTCCTCAATTTCGCTTTCTCGCACTGTTCCCTTGGTTGCCCTCACTGGGAGGGCTTCTTGGAGTCAGTCTCCGGGACAGAAAATGATTGCGAAGCCCTGCGACCAGCGATCTGTGGCTTCTTCAGCCACTGGTGGGTGTCTGCTGTGCTGCTGGGAGGAACCTGGGAAGGGATCCCCTCCTAGCAAGAGAAGCCGAAGAAGGCTTATGCTTCTCCAGCCTGGAAGTGGGGACTGGTGTCCCCAGTGGTTGAGGTGGTGCTGCTCCCGAGGGAGGTGATGCAGGAACAACAGGGAGGGAAAAAGCCCCCCACCATCTAGGGGGCAGGTGTGGTCCTTCGACTCTGAGAGCTGACTGCAAGTGTTGTAGCTGATGGAACTGTAGCAGGAGTGACAGTGGCGGCATAAGAAGACGTCATGCGCACGGGATGAAGCCATTCAAATTTCTGCTTAGCCTCAGTGTAGGTCAGTCGGTCCAGGGTCTTGTATTCCATTATTTTCCTTTCCTTCTGCAGAATCGGACATCCTAGCGAGCAAGGGAGATGAGAGGCGGGGCACATGGAGTATCAGGATGGGAAGGACGACCACAATCAAGACACGAGGCTGGAAGCACAGCAGGAAGACATATGGCCGAACTCCCAACACTTGAAGCACCGCATTGGGGGAGGGATATAGGGATTTACATCACAGCGGTAGACCATCACCTTGACCTTCTCAGCTAATATGTCACCCTCGAAGGCCAAGATGAAGGCACCGGTGGCAACTTTATGATCCCTCGGACCCCAGTGGACGCACCGGACAAAATGGACACCTCGCCACTCTAAGTTGGTGCACAGCTCGTCATCTGACTAAAAGGAGATCCCTGTGGAAAATAATGCCCTGGACCATATTTAAGCTTTTATGGGGCGTGATAGTAACTGAAACATCCCCCAGCTTCTTACAAGCGAGCAAGGCCCGTGACTGGGCAGAGGATGCTGTTTTTATCAAGACTGAACCAGACCGCATTTTGGACAAGCCCTCCACCTCCCCGAACTTGTCCTCTAAATGCTCTACAAAGAACTGAGGCTTTACGGATACAAAGGATTCCCCATCAGCTCTAGTATAGACAAGATACCTGGGCAAATATGTTTCACTGTCATTCACAGACTTTCGTTCCCCCCCCCCCCCCCCCCCCATGGTGTGGACAGGGAGGGGAACGATTTAGGGTCATACACGTTAGCTTTAATGCGAGCCCTCGAACGCTTAGAGACTGCTGGTGGCTGGCCACCAGTGAGAGGTGATGTACCACGCTTCATTGCGGGTCATCCGCCCTGATGCCACCTACTCCGACCAAGGGCCCTCCCCACGGGCGCCATCCAGCCTCAGCAAGGGCTATCTGGCAGGATGGCCATTGCCGGGAGTCTCGATGCCCCAGGAGGATAGGCATCTATGCCTTGGCGTAAGTGGGGAGTTAACGGTGCAGGCATCAGCAGAGAGATCCCTGTGTTGTCAGGGGGCTACAACCAACAGGGTACATGGCGGTCCCATCACAACGGACTGGCTACTGTGCTGGATCTTAGGTGCAAAAATGTCCAAGGTCGTTGTCTCAGCAAAAGGCAACACTGCATAGCGCATAGTGGTAATCACACCCAGTAACATATCCTCGCCCACGAGATGGAAAACGGACGGGACAGCATTGCAAAGACGACAAAGCCGGCTAAAGGTCTCAACACACAACAGATACAGTGCACCATGTAAGGCGCCCTTCCCCTATCGGCTCACTCTTCGGAATAATTTAGAAAGATGGAGGTCAAACCTGAGATGGGACAATCACATAAAGCCAAAACTTTTGAGACTCCTTTTAGTCGCCTCTTACGACAGGCAGGAATACCGCGGGCCTATTCTAACCCCCAAACCCGCAGGAGGGGGGGGGGGGGGGGGGGGGGCGTTTTGGTTGGCCTATCTGTATTGCTGAGGCACACAACCCTCCCCACCAATAGCAAGGTCCATGGTCCATAGGGTACTCTAGGCTTATGTATAATATATTTACAATCAATTACAACTACTGCCAATTGCACCCATTAATAATTATGAAAATCACACACAATTATTGAAATCATAAATGTGAGTAGATTAGCATTAGTTCTAATTATTTGCTAGCACTTTTTACAGACGTAGCCTGCATTGGGTGCTTCTGCCAATTTAGGTGTAAGTTTGACATGCTCCATATCCCTGAAGGCCGTGCGCTATGATAGAATTTATTCAGCACAATGTGTGTATAAGGAAAAAACCTTGTTGAATAATTAATCCAGCGCTTTTCTGGGTAAAAGCTACATACCAGAACCCCCTTGTGTGTATGGAACAGACATGAACAGTAGGCTGTAATACCAGTCAATTTGTTAACACAACCTTCATTTGGTTTTCACATTCACTGGCTTCACCAATGCACAACCAGTTTGTCACCTATCACCTACACCTTTGGCTATGCTACAAGAAGTTGGAAGGGTTTGGAACACGTGATGCATATTCTTCTGAAAATGAGCCAATGTGACCAGTGACAAATATAGTTAGTCTTTCTCCTAGTAGCACTGTCACCAGACTCCGCAGGAACAATGTCCTCAACATTTAACTTATCCACAGACCTAGGCTGGGTAGGATTACTGACCATTAGTAGTTAATGTATGTTGTATTTAAATTAAATGTGTCATACTACAGGACTCTACAGATGGTGGTTTACAATAAAATATACAACTACAGAAGCTTCACTGAACGTTATTCGTGTATTGAAATTTGTTAGGATGAAAAAACTAAGTTGCTGTCCTCTACTATGGCACACTATATGCACCCCCATGCTTTATCAGGGATGTATTTTTCAATAACAATAACTTCTCATTCACTCAAGTTCCACAGACCCCTCAGGATGTGGAACAAGTCAAAGTTTACATTAACACTACATATGGTGCATAAAATTCAATTTTTACTTACAGTTTTCCCCTTGACCCATTCCGTTGCCAACGAGCTAGAAGCAATTGCTGAGCCGCAGCCAAATGTTTTAAATTTGGCGTCTATAATTTTTCCGTTATCGTCCACTTTTATCTGAAGTTTCATGACATCACCGCACGCCGGAGCACCAACCAACCCGGTCCCAACTCTGCTGTCATTCTTGTCCAGTGATCCCACATTTCTTGGGTTTTCGTAGTGATCCAATACCTGTCAAAACCAATGATACACAATAGTCTAGTTCCGATTTTCATTTCTCAGAAAGCTCGTATTGCGCAGTAGGCCTTAATATCTTACTTTTTCATGATAATACAATGCTGGAGTACTTGTGCACCGCACTTTCAGGAGTGACGGCCGCAAAGTTTTTGAAAGCCCTCTGATCAACGACATACTACACAACTACCGTTGCGCTTCTATTGCACAAAAATTTTCTACTGTTGCACCACTAGAACTGCGTACTTCTCAGCTGCAGCAGAACAGACTAAACATCAATATAGTACCAAAGATAAAATTATTTCGTTTTTTAGTCAATAATACCGCTGCCTTCTATATCACGAATATAGCACTACAGCACCAGACCGATAGCAGCGATTGCTGTCACTCAACAAAATCTAATGGAAATACTCATATACTCTGTGACGCTTTAATTACGCTCATTTTATTTTCGTAACGGCATCGTGGGTTTGAGAAGAAAATGAGTTTTTGTTGATAAACGTTTATTTTCACTCTCCTTGGTTCACGTTCAAAAGAACGCTAACAGTAATCAATAAGCAGAAAAACTTTTATGTTATGTGATGAAAAATATTATTTAAAGGCAAGAAAACATTTTATTAGCTTTGTAATTACACCCTGGATACGGAAAAAACAACACATTTTCTGTAAGGAAAAAAACACAGGAGTTACACACAAGCCAAGAATAAAGATATTGACAGCAGAGTCATGGAGCAGCACATAAGACGTCAAGGAATTTTTTCTTTTCTTTTAACACTTCCTCCAAAAGAAAACAATCATGAAATTATTGCTTTGTCTCTTGCATGCCAATTTCTGAACATAGAAAATTAAATCGAACTCGTTCAAGAGGTTTCGTCAAAATGTCTGCCAACTGGTTGTGTCCATCAATGTGTTCCAAGAAAATCTCACCGTTCAGATATCTTTCACGAACATAGAAATGTCGGACCTCTATATGTTTAGAACGTCGATGATATTCTGGATTTTTTGCCAACTTCAATGCACTAGCATTGTCAATGTAAAGAACTGGAGGCTGCCCCGACATTTCCACTAATTCTGATAGCAGACGACGTAACCAAACTAACTCTTTTGCTCCTTCACTAGCTGCAATTATTTCCGCCTCGGTTGTGGATGTGGCCACTACTTTCTGCAACTGACTTGTCCATGACACTGCACCACCTGAGTACTTTGCAAGAATTCCAGTTGTTGAGCGCCTTGTCCGGTTATCACCTGCGAAATCTGCATCAGCGTAAATCTTTAACTCATCTTTTTTATTATATACAATTCCAAAATTTAAGGTCCCTTTCAAATACCGGAAAATGCGCTTTACTCTATTCCAGTCTTCAGTGGTTGGTTTCTCCATAGCTCGAGCAGCTTTATTGACTGCAAAAGTGATGTCTGGACGAGTTACTGTTGAAAGGTACATGAGACAACCAATTGCTTCACGGTAGGGTACAGATGACGAAACTTCTTCGTTTTGATTATTGTCCTCACGTCCAATAGGAGTTGAGATTGTATTGCTTTCTGCCATTCGAAATCTTTGCAGAATTTCTTCTGTGTATTTCTCCTGACTTATCATTATTGCTCCATCTTCATATTGCTTTATTTTTATGCCAAGAAAATTGTCAAGACTGCCAGTTGTTATTTCGAATTCATGTTGTAAAACATCCATAAAAACAGCAATTTCTTTCTTGTTACTGCCGACAATCAGGCCATCATCAACGTAGATTGCCACATAAAGGCTATTCCCATTTTGTCTACGATAAAATAGGCATGGGTCTGCTTCACTGTTTGATAAACCAGTTTTCTTCATGAACTCAACAAAACGTTTGTTCCAGCAATGTGGCGCTTGCTTCAACCCATAAAGACCTTTTTTTTAAGAAACATACTCGGCCTGTACCATCTTTGAAACCTTCTGGTTGTTCCATATATACTTCATCTTCAAGTATTTCATTCAAAAAAAAGCTGTCTTTACATCGAATTGTTCTAGCAGCATTTTCTTTGAAGCAGCTACAGCCAACAGAGTTCGTATGGTGTCATAACGTGCCACAGGGCTAAAGGCGTCGTCATAATCAATTCCTGCTTTCTGAATACAGACTTTTGCAACCAGTCTGGCTTTAAATCGAGTACCTCCATTGACTGCGACCTTTCGCCGTAGAACCCAGCGGTTTTGCAATACTTTGGCATTCTTCGGACAGTCAACCAGCACCCAGGTATTGTTTTCCTTAAGTGATTGAAGTTCTTCACTAATAGCTTGCATCCATTCTTCCTTCTCGTTTGACTGCAAGATTTCTGAAAAACACTTTGGATCTTTGTATCCAAGTGCATCAACTTTTGTTGCCATTCAAAATTCACCACTTTCCATGCAGGTTGGTTTTCTTCGTTGTCTTTTGTTCTTCTGTTTCTCTTCATTAGAAGATTCAGCAGCTTCTGCTTTTAGAAAGTCTGTTAATTCTTTATTTTCTTCAGATTCACTCGACTCTTGACTTTCTCTAGAATCGAGAGTGCCAACTTTTTCTTTAGTTTGGCTTCCTCCAGAAGTGTACAGCCTAGGAGATTTACATTGGTCATCGTTAGATGAATTCGGATCATTAAATTCTTCCCAAGGGACTTCAAATTCAACATGATCACTATGTAAATCACAAACAATTTCTGGCTTAAATTTTACATCGTGACTCAACACCACTTTTCTTTTAGATGGAATCCAGACTCTGAAACCATCTTTGTCATTAACATATCCAACAAGTCGTCCAAAAACTGCCTTATCATCAAACTTGGAACGGAATTGTTTGTTAATGTGAACATAGCAGCCTGTGCCAAAAATTCTGAGAAGATCAAGTCGTCCTACTGGTCGATTAAACCATAGTTCATAAGGGGTTTTGTTTTCAACTGAAGATTTTCCAGTACGATTTATTAGGTAGACTGCTGTGTGTGGGTTTGAGAAGAAAATGAGTTTTTGTTGATAATCGTTTATTTTCACTCTCCATGGTTCACGTTCAAAAGAACGCTAACAGTAATCAATAAGCAGAAAAACTTTTATGTTATGTACTGTAGTGGCCCAGTGGTTTAATACCACCTTCAACAATGGAACATTCTCTATCTAATGACAAAGAAGAGGAACTACGGAAAAAATTCTATAGCCAAGTAATTTATTTGCGACTCGATACCCGAATGCAACTTCATTATGGCTCTGGAGGATTTCAGTGCACGGCATAAAACAAGAAATAATTTGTACGCCAATGATAGAGAACGTTAGGCAACACGAGATTGGAAGTGACAATGACATCTGGCTAATAAATTTGCAATAGGTAACAACCTACAGCTCTCCAGCGCCAACATTCACTATACGAACATGCGTAAGTGAAACTGGAAGTCTCCTAATGGGTATATTGTCAAATATGTAGCTTAACATTGCTGTTCAGAGCTGTTTCCTGAGTAGCAGCACTAATGTCAGAAGTTACGTATCTGAGGACGATGATACATGCACTTTTTAGATTTGGAAAAATAGGATAAAAACTTAATGGCGCCAGCAAGCCAGTTTTTAGAACAGCTAGATGTTACTAAATTATCCTAAAAATAAAAGTTTAAGCAAAATGTGAAGAGGAAGTAATACATCAGCTATTCAAGTAATGACTGCTTAAATACAGCTGTGTGTACTGTAATAAGTTTAATCTTGTCTTCACTGCCTCTCGAGAGAGATACATAAGAAGTTGAAGGAGAGATTAGGGTTTAAGGCCCGTTCTTCATCGAGGTCATTAGAGATGGAGCCCACACTTCGAATGTTTCAAGGATGGGGAAGGAAATCGATCATGTCCTTTCAAACCTACCTGTGAGTTGGTGATGAACTGATAAAGTAATGGTGTTCTGCAGGGTCTGGTGTGATACGTGAGGAACTCTAGTAACGTGTGTGTGTGTGTGTGTGTGTGTGTGTGTGTGTGTGTGTGTGTGTGTGTGTGTAATTCGAACAATGTTCACAATATAGTGATGTTCAATTAAGTATCAGAAGACAGATTAAGTCGCAATAGTTGTCACTCACAAGGACGCAAATGCAACACAATACTGAGAATCGATTGACTTGAGGCCAAAACCATCGATTAGAAGAAATACAGGATATTGGCAGAGAATAGTAATTCCGAACTTTGCTCAACTTCATAGATTTTTTGCGAAAAATGTAGTATAGATTTGCAGTGAAAGGGCTAATTAACGAGGATGTCGTTTACCTGTATGAAACATATTACCATATTACCAATAGAGTTAGATCTGAATATATAAAAAGATCTAATACCGATTAGAGGTGATCGAGGTAAGCATTTGTGATCAGATGTCCATGCTGGTAGCGGTTCTGGCAATCTGGAGAGAAATAGAGAGAGAGAGAGAGAGAGAGAGAGACAGAGAGTACTGCGCATCTACACTAGATAGCTCACTACTGTCGCAGGTTCGAATCCTGCCTCGGGCATGGATGTGTGTAATGTCCTTAAGTTAGTTAGGTTTAAGTAGTTCTAAGTTCTAGGGGACTGACGACCTCAGAAGTTAAGTCCCCTAGTGCTCAGAGCCATATGAACCATTTTTTTTTAAAGAAATCTAATCTCGCAGCTACTCAGGGACCTATTCGGTCTGCGTCAGTATCTATCAAAAGAGGTTACACACAGGTCAGTAAATCTGAAGAGGCATAACCATAGGAATTGGGAAAGATGATTCTGAACACTGATGATTAACTTGGGCGCTAACAGAACGTCGGGAAGTCTTTCTTTCCAGAATATGCAGTATTTGACAAACAAAATGAGGTTCAAATTCGAAGGTGGTAAGAACAAGAGATCCACTATGTTATAAATCAAAGTGAGGGAGCAGTTGTTCTTTACATAAGTACACAGATGTACTAAATGGACCGAATGTTGTTAGATTTACTCCATGGAACCATGAGCATCTATGCTGTAGCTCTGAAGCAGCATGTGAAGGATAAAGGTGATAAAAGCAACATGTAAAAATCATGATTATTCGTACATTAACTTTTAAAACAGTAGGTAACTACCCCCAGATCTAGTGAGAACGACTTCTTTCTATTTCACTCACACATCTAAATGGCTGCCATATGATCACAACTATTGTGCAACGATACATGTGCATTCGTTTCTCGATATCACAATTCAATAAGAAGATAATGTATGCCACTGTAGTAGTAGGTACTTTTTCAAAGAGATGGAAAATAGCAGTCATTAAATTATTAAGGGGAAGGGAAGTAAAACAACAATCAGAGTGATGTGATTCCTTTAAAGTATTCTAAGCATAAATTCCCTGTTTATTTCAAATGAGCGATACGAAATTACACACCCTGTCCAACATCATCAAGTATACTGTCTTACATTTAGTAATACTGAATGTAAAATAAAATGTTTCACTCATAGTAATATTCACTTTCTTACAGGAAACCAAATTATATAGCTATGGCTAAGTTTTAGGGGAATGGACTGTCAGACATACACACAGAATACCACACACCAAAAATACAAAAATGCCAACACAGAGCTCATCAATCTCACACTAGTACAAGTGAAATATATAAAAATAACTTGCATTGCCTGTAGCCTGAGCAGCAGTGGGAATGGTTAGCTCTCCATTATTAGTTCCAGATCAGCATTCATTGCTACAGTCTGTTTTCCTATTAGAGTGAAGGTACTAGAAGTGTTCATTCATGTGTGAGATGGTTGGTGCCTTGCCTCACTTAAAAGGATGCAAAATTCAACACTGCCTCATACGCATCACTACCAAGAAACTGTTATTCTCTTTTTTTAAAAAATTGTTCACATGTTTTTAATGACTCAGGTAACTCCTCTTAACCATTGGTGCTACCGAATTAATGTACAGCTTATCTCATGTGCGAGTACTTCACATACTGTATCTGAATCTTCCGCTGTGTAGTTTCGTTAAGTTTCCTGCTTATGTGCTTCTGATCTACTCGTGGTGATTTATTTTTTGTCGTGGTGCATTGGTGATCTTGGTGAGCGGCAGCAACAGCAGCATATTCTCTACCGACCTTTCCTTTGATGCTGATGGGTTCTGTTGTAGTGCAGTAGCCAATAATAACGTAACAATAACTTTTCAAAAATGTAATATCTTCCTCAGAACGGTATTTAGCAAAACTTGTCATAATTTGTATTAGTTTCCTCTTTTTGTTATAATGGCTGAATGGTATTTGTTGTTTCCGCAACCATACGTATCTGTGTTGGAATAAGTGGTGCTCAAAGGCATGCATGATGGAGAAGTAGCCAGATTCCTGGTAAGTTATCCGACAGAAGTCCACTTTCCAGTGCTGCCACACACTTGCTTCACAGGTGGTAGCGAGCTCGCTCATAAATTGATTTTTATGGCTGTTTTAACAATGTAAGTTCTTGGACACTAACCTGCATTGTGCAGCAACGGAAGGACATGTGGATGCGGACATACCATATCTACTATATAGAGGAGTGGCGTTGCACCATGGGTTTTGCTGTTAGTATCTTGTTGTTAGGTACAAAGTACTTCCTAGCATCATGGTACTAACAGACTGCAACACGCCAAAATCGGTTATCGTATTCCTAACAATTGTGCATAAATGTATGAAATAAATATTCAATAAAATTAAGGAGGCAATAATTTTTAGTAACTGTGTCTTCACAGTAGGATATATGGAGATGTCCTTCTGGATGTTCAGGGCTCACCAGATTAATATTTGAATTGGATTGCTTGAATGTATATCGATCGCCTATCAGAACTATTCCAATTGAAATCCTGAGTATTCACCATGCGAAGGATAGATAGTCAAAACATCTTATTCTGGTGTGTAGATTTCTCTTTAAAACAACATTAAATGAAAATTGACAAGATGATATTCAGTTTTAAGTAGAGTATCAGACTCCATACAAAGTAGGCCTATAAATATGATGAGGATTTGAAAACAACCATAAATTTTATCTAAGGAATTCTAGTGGCATCGACATTTCCACATGAGGTCCAGTGATTGCCCTTTCTTCACACATAACAGGCGAACAAGCAAAAGCTGATAAGATAATGGTCAACTTTACAATAAGAGAACTTATTGGTTCCTTGATGAAACTTTGGTAATAACATTTTCTCAAAAACGCGGCTTCATTCCACTGATTTCTTTTGGCTGCATCTGTGGTTTTTATGGTTGATAGATAAAGCATTCTGAACCCGCTGGTTTGTCAACAGCTTAGTGCTCTATGAGGGGTTGATGAAGTTAACGACGTTATCACTCTTGTGATAACTTTTTCACCTCATAGGGGCAATTTTCTACTTCGCCACAAACATAGCCAAAATTATCTACCATAAAATCGAGTTTTTCAAAACAGTCGTTACTCAAGACATTTGTGTTGTTAACTGAGCTTCTCACAACGGTTTATAACAACTTAAAAATGTTAATAATAAAGGGACAAACAAGATGCAGTCATGTTATTACGAAATGTTCATCAAAGAATGAATAAATTCTCTTATTGTAAAGCAAGTACTGGTTATGGCCATTTAAGTAAATTTTGGGGAACAGCATGGAGCTTGAGGCATACTTAGCCTGAACAAATCGAGGATGGGTGTGATTTAATTAGGAAGCAGGCACTAGCATAAAATATTACATGGACAATGGCAAATATCTAGGAAGTGCGACAGTATTTCCTTCAAAAATTCCTATCCTTACAACATGTCCCTCCTTCTGTAATCCTGGTTACAGATATGAAAGAGATCGAAAGACATACCGCTCGCAGATGGATTAATGCTGAGGAAATTGAACACAAATTAAACTAATAGCGTTATGCAAAGGTTTCCTTCAATCTTTCGGTCCTGTGAGTTGAGTGCAAGGGAGGGATCTATAATGGCGCACACCATGTGTCCTGTTCTGGTTGGTGGGGCTGCGACTGGTGATCACGCTTGGTGGTGACTAGCCCAGCTGATCAGAGTCCACATAGTCTGAGTTGTCATATAGGTATGTCGTGCAGTGTCACACTTGCGAGGAATTAAAGCTTTCAAATTGTAGTTTCGCTCATATTTTATATGAGAATAGTATCAAACTGGTCTTTACGGCAAATCAAGGTAATCATATTGTGTAGTGTGTCCCACCATTCCGTTTCCATTAAGCACTGTACTCATCGCTGGTGAAAACAGAAATTACCTTGGTTGATCATTAATTCATAAGAGCAGGTATCACTCATAAACAGATTTATTGTCAAATAGTAGTAAATATTGCTTATTAATGTGTGAGAGCCTGTGCAGTACTGAATAGTTCAAGCACAAATTTTTCATGACTTGTAAGAGGTCAGCACGACTTCCAACTAACATTTCATAATTTTTTCCTAACCCATTTAAACAATTGCAGACTTTCTATATGAGTTAGTTCCAGTTGTCAGCTTCAAATAACTGCTATATTACGCTCTGGCCAATACTAGTCAATGTGCCTATTTGCTCTAGAGGTAAATGAAACAGACAACATTAACCATAAAACTCTACCAAACATTACCATACTGTTGAAAAGTACAGCCTCCATTTAACTATTTAATTAACTTTCGAGGAACAGCCAATATATCTGCATCACAAAATGATTTCAAGCGTGGCATGTGGGAGAGTAAAAGGCATGAAAATTTATTTTTCTATTCCTTTGGAACGATTATGTGTTTAACAAGAACTTCACTAGTCTATCATATAAAAGAAAGCAGTAAATTCTCTGTTTGTTTCTCTCTTGTAATTCTTTCAGGCAAACTTCAGTAAAAACCCTTAGATAAATAATGTACCCATAGTTTTTATTTAAGCACTTGTATGACTTACTTGAAATTTATGTTGGTGTGGTCTGAATTGTCAGTATAATATAATTGAAACAACTCTTACTGCTAGACTGTTCATTGCTTAAATAATTTCCTCTACTTCATACTTCAAACATTTACACTGTCAGTTACCACTGCCTTGGTTGCTGGCACTTAATACTACAATATATAACACAGCATTGTGCACTTACATACTATAATGCAGCACATGTGGTCCTGTCAAGTAACACCACAAAATGAAATAGCAGTTATCTTCAACTGAAACTATCACTATCAAATTAACATACGTTCTCTGTGTACACCGAATTAAGAGCACAAAGTGACTGACTGAATCACAAAAATAGTAACCTCAAAATCTTATCACCACTCTTCATAATTACATATAAATCATTTCTTAGACTTTCCATTAATCTAGCAAGATAAATAGCTATTCTGTGCACAAAACAAAAGAAGCCCCTTGATATCAGGGCATAAGGATGTTTGTTCCATAGAGTATATTTAGGTTATGCTGGCAATAGCTTATGTTATTTCTACCTCACCTTCCTTACGAGAGTGTCTTTACTCTGCTGTGAATCGTTTGAAGGAGGACTTGATGTTGCTCTAGGGAGGTCGCACAGCTGGGCCGTGATATGGTTTTAACCAATCAAAATTTACTATCGCAGTACAATCAGACGATTGGATCTCCACAGGAGAAGTTACTCTTATAACAGGGTATGGGCCTCATACTGAGGTGTAAATTTCTTACCTTTTCCTTTCCTGAGCACAGGTTTCGAATCAAAACAAGATCTACAGGTTTGTACTAAGGAAGAGGGTCACTTTCTTACTATGTTCTAGTTGCTTCTCAGTAGTTTTGGAATTGTTTTGTTAAACCTGTTTCAAGATAGCCTTAAGGTCTTCACGTCAGTCATATCAACACTGGGCGGTAGCTTTTCAAGTCTGAATGTAGAGTTCATAAGTGATTCATAAATTACTTCATAGGGTATACACTAAGTTGATTCATGTATACAAGTGTTACACACTGAAATCATGTAGGCAGTGTATCGATCATAATTTGAGTGTGATTTGTTGATGTAGTAGGACAACATGTGAACAATAATTGTCTTACAGACACATTCAAGACGATTGTTAGCTTTCAGATGAAAGTGTGGGTTCGCCATTTTTTTTATTTGCAACATTTTGCATATATGTGTGAACGAGAGAAACAAAATTAATTCCTTGTTTCGTCAAGATGATGTCAGGACTTCTGTCTGGCAGAACTAAATGTATGCCAAAGGCACACACAACAGTTTCTACAGTCATATCTGCAAGTAGTACTAGAATTAGGTACCTGAAGAAGTGATCAATGACAGGTAAGGAGTGTTTATTATTCTGTGTGCTTTGTGGGAAGGGACCAACGATATCCTAAGCGACATTTTAAAATGGTCTTGTAGCTTGTGGGAGGGTTGTTAAAGGAACTTTGGTCTTTGGTGGAAGTGTCTATTGAGCACAAAGCAGAAAATGCTATATATATTTCCAAAGATTGGTTTATCTACTTCACCAGCAAAAGTGGGAATCTATGCTAGCATTTGAGTCACTTGACCCATTACAGCACATCTACAAACTGTCATGATATTGTGTGATAATGTACTGTTGTAACTCTTTAGGTATTATGACTCTGTTACCCACTGGAGTGTAATGGTATAAGATACCATCTTACATAACGAAATCTGAGATGGAAGCATAATAGCGATGTTCTACATCTCTTTCTTGTGCTTCTTTTAGTTCTTCTATTGAAACATCATGTGGCTGAACAACCCTAACTTTACAACTTAGTGCACCAGCATTTAGGTGTAAATGGCCTGGCTAGTGATGTACATGATAGTCATATGCCTATTCATTCAGTGCCTCCAGTGTTAAGCGAGTGAGGGTGTGCTTGAAGCTCAACATTCACACAAGAACAATGTGGTCGCTGACCACAGTAAATTTTCGCCTATACAAATAGGATTTGAAACAGTTTACACCAAACTCCTTTTCAGTAGTACTTAAATTTATCTCTGCTGAGTTCATCTTTCTGCAACCAGGACCTATAGGTCTTTCTTCACCATTATACTCCTTCCTAAGTACAGTTACAGTAGCATAATCCGAGGCATCCATGAAGAGGATGAAGGGTTTCTCAAAATCTGGACAGATCAGCAAAGGTTAAAGTGTCAAAACCTCTTTAAGTTTTCTCATAGTTGCCTTACACTCCTCTGTCCACTCAAACACAGCACCTTTCTTTAGCAACTTTGTCAGTAGTTCAGCAACCAGGGAATAATCCTCCATGAAATGGCAGTCATAATTAGTGAGGGACCAAGGGAACGTTACAACTCTTTAACATTAGTAGGAACTGGAAAATTCGCAACTGCTTCTGTTAATCTTGGAAGTGGCTTAATTCCATCTCTGCTAATGGTATATCCCAGGTACTGGACCTGTGACCTTGCAAAGGCCATTTCTCTGTTTTCAAGCTTAAAAGTGCAGTTTGCAATCCTGACAAAGTACTTCTTAATCTGGCTACATGTTACCCAATTGTTCTTGAAAAACATGTGATGTCACCTAACTATACAAGACACATAGTATGATTGAAACATCTCAACAGGTCAGTGAATCTTTGGAAAGTGGCAAGCACATTCTTTAGACCAAAAGGCATGCATAAAAAATCAGACAGTTTGGAAGGAACCACGAAAATGGTCTTTGATCGATCTTGTGGTGCAATCGCAATTTGATGGAAAGCATAGTGCACGTCAAGGGCAGTAAAACACCTACAATTCCATAATCCGTCCAGTGTTTCGTCGATACAGGGTATACGATAAGTATTCGGTGATATGACCTCATTTACCACTCGCATATCAATGCACAGATGATAGGTATTTTTTTCCCATTGACTGACTTCTTGGGTACCATGGATGAATTATCTCTGCAGTCAGCTCTTGTTGAATAGCACCCTAAACAGGCTGTAGGCAAAATGGTAGTCTGTATGGTTCTGAGCAACCGTTTTATTATCTCCCATGGGGATTTCATGCAGTACCAGCTCAGTTGCTGGCAAACACTGCCGTTCCTCAAATAACGACATATATTTCTCCAGAAAGATTCCATTCTGACTCAGGCAAGTGCGCTAACTTCTCATCCAACTGATTTCTTAGTAAGGGTGCAATGGTGCTAAACTTTCTTACTGGCATCTGCTTCTTTTTGCTACTGTAAAACAGTTGTTCACACTGAACTTCGACTTTTATTACTTCCTGACTACTAACAAGTATATTGTCATGCAGAATCCCTAAATCTCTTTGGCCAAAGTTATCAACACATGTTGGCTCACAAAACTTTTCCCGTATTAATTCTGGCTTCCTTATACACCTTTTGCCATGAATATGCAACCTGTCAAGAACATCATTCTGGCTGATCGGATCAACCAGAACGTCTGATCTCAGCAGTCTCTTCCTGTACCTCTGCTGAGCATAACAAGGGCGTTAATTTTTAATGCTCACATAAGCGTTTCCATTGCGGCCTGTAGAGGAAGCCTCACACCACAGGTTCCTCATGACTGATGCATGCACTTACAGCTGAAACAGGGAGTTGCTTCACTGAATTGAACAGTTCACATCTTATAATCGCTACCTGGAAATGATGTAGAAAGTCGTGCCCTAAAATAACATCGAAATCCTGTCTGCATATTTGCACATCTTCCATACCAAACTCATATTTCTTTCAGTCAGTGTGGAGATTTATAAAACAAGTCCATGAAGGCACAATTATTTCCTCTCCTTATATTATGGTTTAGCGGCTTAAGCCCATGCTTATCACTATGAGACAAATAATATTCCAATCTGAGCTCTTGTATATACTAACATTCTGACAGTCTCTCCCCTCAGATTACCTTCTAAAACTACATTTGCCACCATGTCAACTGCTCCTTTCATTACAGAATTTATTGTTCTTGCAGAAGACGAATGTGTGTGGCAAGGTCTCTCCTCTGCATAATTTTTTTCTGTACACTTTCACCTCATGTGATATTTTGCTTAGAACTCTACTGCTAGTAACTTCACGTCAGGTTTTGCGGGAAGCCATTGCTTGTGTGACCTATTGTATGACATTTCTTATAGTATGGCACATGACAGCACTCAGCTGTGTGATTCGGTTTTCCACAGCGTTGTCAGTCAGGGTCACTCACAAGAGTTCAGCACAGCTCATTCATGAGGGAAGTGAGACAAATCGAGCCACCCACTCATGTAAAACAGGCAATCTTATGGGTTTGTCTAATGGGGTAGGGAAGGCTACCTTACTTCAATAGGAATCTGCGTGGTTTTTTTTTTTTCTGCAGATGAATACATCAATAGTTCTCGCTTCAGCTTCTTCAATTAGTATTTCATTGTGCATCACATCTTTTTCCAGCACACACATGTGACAAGAGACGTTCATACTCGATCTGCAAAAGTCTCAAAATCTTCCCTCATTTTTCTGGTGCAAAGTGAACAGAAGATCTCTGTAATAACTAACGCCTTTCTTGTCACAGTAGAGCTCTACTGACCCTTTGATAGGACAACAAATACTGGCGCATTGCATAAGGCATCCACTAATTCTATATAGGCGTGCCTATCCCCTTAAACCTTTTAGTTTTGTTATGTTTAGCAAAAAACTATTCGGCCAGAAGCATAAATTGCTAAAGTAAACAATGTCCCATAAAAAAGTAATAATATTCTTACTGCACTTCCCTGGAAAGGGTGGAACCAGAACAAACACCAGAAAAGTACTGGTTAAATATATATATATATATATATATATATATATATATATATATATATATATATATATATATATATATATATATATATATATATTTTGTTGCTCGTCTCTGAGAACGGCAGTTTTGTCCAACAATACACCCAGGGGATACTTTCTCAACTACTGAATGAGGAAGGGACTAGTAGTTCTTCTTCTGGCACCATTTGGCTATATTTAATAAGCAAAGCCATCTTGCCAGGAAGAGATGCATTCTATGTCTTGAACATTTTGCAAGAAGGTGGCTACATTTTCGGCAGGCTTACCTGAAAAGAAAGGGACAAAAGGGGCTGCAAATAGTGTACTAGCAACATTTGGTACGTAAGTGACAGTTTCCACTTGATGCCAATCTAGTTTTGCATTCGCATTGATGTAATAGATCCGCAACGTGTCCCTGTAACTGTAATTAACCTGTTCTTGAAGTAGAGTGGCAGGTAGTTCCAGCAGCAGCTGCTTCCTGCCATTCCAGCAATCTGTGAGTGCGTGTATCTGACATGTTGACAAATTCTAGAGCCACAAGTTCTAGAGACCAGAAGACTTTAAGAAAAGAAGAAAGATCTCAGTAGGCAAATGAACGTTAAAACCTAACTACCATAGCTTCCAGCTGTTGCAGCTCTCAGAAAGATGGCAGCAAAGGGTAAGCACGGCACATGGCAGCACAACTTACTTCAATTTTTCCCAAGTTGGTTGAAATGGCACGAAGACGAAGACGACAGTGTCAGCAAGGTCGGCAGCACGGTGTGATGCATTGGCGACTATGATGAGGACGACGACGACGTCGACATCAGCATGGACCCACAGTGGCGTGGCAGAAAGGCTCAGACAGACATGTTGGTAAAATGCCCTGCACGCTTTCTCAAGCAGAATGGCGCGCCCTAGGCGCATTTGACTCCAAAGAAATTCAGACTACTATGTAGCCCAGCCCAGTGTAGCCAAGCTCTGGGCAAACAGTGTACAGCCAGCTCTCTCCCATAGGATTAATATGTGGCAACTATCCGCAAGAGAATGTGTCAATAACCTGGACCGAACAGTGAGTCCTGATTCCACATTTGACACCAGCTGTACGTGAATGTCCGTGATTAGGAAAGGGAATGAAATGATTGTGTGGCACTGTTGGCTGCGAGGCTCCAATCAGGGAAGTTCGGCCACCGGGTTGCAATGTTATGTCACGTAACGCCACATTGGGCAACTTGAGTGTCGGTGATGACGACAACACAACACGCATGGAGAAAATCTCCAACCCGGCCGCGAATCGAACCCAGGCCCGCTGCATGGTAGGCAAATACATTACAAATCAACTAAGCAGGCGGACTCCATGATTAGGATTTAGGCAGGATGTAGGTGTTCGAGCTAGCTGGGATCACAACCGGTGGACAAGAGAACACACTTGTTGGTAGTTGTGTACTCTGGCAAGCCAGCTCCATGTTCCACACATGAATGTTCCCACTCCTCTGGCTGCGAGAGGGTACTTTATACACATCCCTCCCTCAACGATGTTTTTCAGTTGCATACCTTTTTGGTAGTACCCATCGGGAGAACGCTATTTGCATGGACTGAGCATGGGTAGGTGCAGTATCTAGAAGCATCTGACGTAACCATAGCCCAGGCCCAGTGACAGCTTGACCAAAAAACGCAGTAGGCTATGCCAAAAATCCAAAGGAAGGAATAAAATAAAAGGTGCTAATTCCACTAAACCCTTCAATAAACCTTTCCACACAGTCCGTGTGCTCACCATGCACAGAATCAAACATTAGAGAATACTGTAAGAAAATTGGCATCCTAAAAAACCACACAATGAAGCTAAATACCAAGTACTTCAGTGTGAGTCAGAACATATGAACGGGCACTTTAAGACGGGTTATGCCTTTTAGTGTGATTTACGAAATTCCGATACTCTTGACGTATTCTCTGATGTTTTGCTTTGTATATGTTTTGTTTTGATGTCTTGTGACACAAAGATGACTAAGCTGACGAATTTGGTTAGTAGTATGGAAGAAAAAACTTAGTCCAAATATATATTGTCAGCTTTAGCAAAATAAGTGATATCTTTTACACATCTTTGTTCCACGAAACACAATGTTTTTCGATCACAAGACATGTTTTGATACCTGTCTGTCATCTTCCCTAGAGTTGACGTTATTTCTGGCTTTGTGTTGTTTTCGTCCTACATTTATAGAATGTCATTCTGTGTTAAATTATAGACTGATGGCATATTGTGATTTATCATTGTGCTACATTTTCTTGGTTGATGAGTAATATATTTTTGAACACTTTTTATACTGTCATATACCTCACTTTTCTTGGTTTCGTTAATACACACTAATAAAAGAACGAAAAAACTTTAGACCACACATTGTAAGTTATTTTGGTACTGTAGGTGCTCTGCATAATTTACTGATATTATATAGAAATGCTGTAAATTTTTATAAGGCAGCAGATTAATTTCCAACTTTAAACTATGTAGAACCAGTTTCCTGAACTTTAATATTCAAAGACAAGGGCTGAGATTGATTTAGTCCATAACACAACATAAGGCCACAGCCTGACATTGTACTACGTCTGGTTTAATATCATAATACATGCTATGGTTGCTGTTTCCATCTAGCTCAGACTTTGTTCTCACTCAGAGAAGAGCAATGATCAGCATAAAACCAACAAAACCTCTTTTTGTAGTATTCTCGTATTTCACATCTTAGCAGTGTCTATTCATTGAGATTGTGTAAGTCTGTTGGAAGTAACAAGAAAAAATTAAATGTCCATGCTCAAAATACAAGACAAAAAACGAGGCACTGTATTCATACAACAGAAACCTTGCCATTATAAAAATAATCTTTTTATGAAGGAAGTCAAATACAGGATGTGCTAAAACAAATGAAATACAGGAAACACTTTTCTGCTGTTTGAGAACAGTATACTTGTTCTATGTGTTTTCTGTAGATACTTTGTGACTATTTTATAGATGCAAGCGTAGGGTTCATGATGTACAAGATCAAAAAAGTAGCTAAGATCAGAAAAGTAGCTAAGATCAAAAAAGTAGCTTGAATCGTAACTTAAACAGAGATAGACTTATGGAAGCTTCGCAGTGGTAAGTATGCAGAATAATATGCACCGATATTGACCAGAATCAATAAACAGGGAGAGAGACACACTTGAGTAACACCAGTATACAGCAAAACAATAACGAGAGAGATGAACTGAAACAATGCAATATTAAAAATTATAAACTCATACATTTTTCTTGGTATCGATTTTGTACGTACATATCAATACCGTCAGTCAATGGCACCGCAGAGCCCCACTCCAGTGCAGAGCACAGGGGATGGGATAGGAAGGGGATCCTATTCCTGTAAGTAATCCTGCATAAAGGCGAGATGGTGGAGGGGCCTGCTTCAGTGTGAGATGAATGAATCACCGAAGGCGATACTTGAAGAAGGTGGCTGGGTGTCAAATTCCTCTGTGAGGGTAGCATGGTTGGACAAAATATCAACATCGGTAGTAGTGGAAGCAGATGAGGAATCCTCTGGTAGTGGTGGCAGGTTTTTCTCCTCTTCCTGCTCCTCCAGTACCCGAGCTGGCTTGAGGAGGTGGACGGAGTCCAGGAAGTAAGATAGAAAACGTTTGTTTGTGTGGCCATTTTCCGCAGCAGTTAACATCTGTTATTATATGTTATCTGTCTTAAGCTGACTGAAATGTAATTAAAAGGAATTTCAACAGATGCGTTTCGCTTTTATTTTCAAAGCATCTTCTGTGGTATTCTGAAATTGGATACACATGTTTGTACATTTATTTGATTCTTTTACGTTAAAAACACCGTTTTCTTTATGAAGTTGGTCTGCAAGCTACTTACGGTGTTTCTTTACATTGTCTGCATCTTCCCATCTTGCTAGCAGTACTAGCTGTACAAAGTATTTATTTAGTTGAAGACTGAGCCAATTATTTTTGCATGACGCAAACTTTTTATGTACATAAACAAACGATTGTAGGTCTATGCTGCCGAACAAACCAGGTCAAAATGAGTGCAGACCCACTTATCGGCAGCTGATGAAGTTCTTAGGCAATTGAGGGGGAAGTAATATTGTGCAACAAGGTTAAACGCCTTTTAACTTTCATAACTTATGCATAAGTTGGCAGCCAATCAGGGCGTTTCCGCATGTAAGTTGACTTACGCAGATATTGCTGTGGGATGCACATGTAACTAATTCGTGCCTATGGGAACCTGGCTTAACACTCATTATACACCAACATAGCGTTTCCCAATTTTAAATACATCAAGTGGCCCAGAAACTGACCCTTTTCATAGATCTTTGGAGCATCAGAGTATCCAAGAATGGCATTTTGTTGTTGATATGTAAACTTCCAAAAACGACATTTAAGTTTTGGAATGATGGCATCCAGCATGCTGTAAAAATAAATTTGGGGTTGATAACAAACGTCACAGGTGACCAAACAACGAAATTACAAGTAGAACCAGTACAAGAAGCATCTGAGCAGCACAAACCGACTTCTTTCTGGTGCTTGATATTATAAGCTCTCTGCCAGCTGCTTAAACGAAACTTCTCTGAACTTTTGAGATTAATCACGACCACCCACCATCGTCACCAGAAGAAACAAAACTGGTATTCTAGGGATTGGAGTGTGGAATGTTAGATTAAGCGAAATTAGGCTGGTAGAATAAAAAATTTAAATAGGGAAATGGATAGGTTGAAGTTCGATATTCTGGGAATTACTGAAGTTCAGTGGCAGGAGGAGCAGGGCTTCTGGTCAGGTGAATACAGGGTTACAAATACAAAGTGAAATATGGGCAACACAAGCGTGGGTTTAGTAACAAATAAGAAAATAGGAATGCAGGTAGCTACTATGAACAGCATAGTGAATGCATTGTCACAGCTAAGATAGACACAAAGCCCAAACCTACCACAGGAGTAAACGTTTATATGCCAACTAGCCCCGCTGCTGAGGAAAATAGTGGGAAAAGCAGACACCAGACTCAGATTCATCGGAAGAATCTTAAGGAAATTTAACTTATCCACGAAAGGAATGGCTTATAAGGAGTTTGTTTGCCCAATTCTTGAGTATTGTTCACCTATCTGGGATCCCTATCAGGTAGGACTGATAGAGGAGATAGAGAAAATCCAACGATGAGCGGCGTGTTTCGTCACAGGATCGTTTAGCTGGCGAGAGAGTGTTACGGAAATGCTAAAAAAACTGCACTATCAGACGTTACAAGAGAAGCGTTGTGCATCACAGAAATATTTCCTATTGAAATTTCGGGACAGCACTTTTCACGAGGAATCAGAAAACATATTACTTCCCCCCACATACATCTCGCGTATTGACCACAAGGAGAATATTCGAGAAATTAGAGCCAATACAGAGGCTTACCGACAATCATTCTTCCCACACACTATTCGTGAGTGGAACAAGGTTGGAGGGATCAGACAATGGTACCGAAAGTACCCTCTGCCAAACACCATTAGGTGGCTTGCGGAGTACGTTGTAGATGTAGATGTAGATGAATGTTTCAGACCGATCACATAGAAGATTTCGGAACCAGATTTTAGATTGTAAGGCATATCCAGGAGCTGATGTGCACTCCGATTACAATTTATTGATTATGTACTGCAGATTAAAGCTGTAGAAATTGCAAAGAGGTATGAAATTAAGGAGATGAGACCTGGTTAAATGGAAAGAACCAGAGGTTGTCGAGAGTTTCAGAGGGAACATTAGGCAATGCATGACTAGAAAAGGAGAAAGGAACACAAAAGAAGATGAATGGTTCACTTGAAGAGATAAAGTAGTGTAGGCAGCACAGGATGAAATAGATAAAAAGACAAGGCTAGTAGATATCCTTGAATAACACGGGAGATACTGAATTTATTTGATTAAAGGAGATAATATAAAAATGCTGCAAATGAAGCAGGTGAAAGGGAATATTAAAGTGTAAAAAATGAGAATGACAGAGGGTGCAAAATGGCTAAGAAGGAGTGTCTAGAGGACAAATGTAATGATTTAGAAGCATATTTCACTAGAGGAAAGATAGATACCATCTGCAGGAAAAGTAAAGAGGCCTTTGGAGGAATGAGAAACATCTGAATGACTATCAAGAGCTCATATGGTAAACCAGCTCTAAGCACAGAAGGGAAAGCTGAAAAGGTGGAAGCAGTATACAGAGAGGTCCATACAAGGGATATGAACTGGAAGGCAATATTATAGATATGAAAGAGGGTGTAGATGAAGATGAGATGGGAGTTATGATGTTACAAGAAGAATTTGACACAGCACTGGGACACCAAAGTCAAAACAACGCCTCAGAAGTAGACAACATCCTGCCAGAACTACTGATAGTCTTGGGAGAACCAGCCATGACAAAACTCTGTCATTCATCTGGTGTACAAGATGTATGAAACAGGCGAAATATCCTCAGACTTCAAGAAGAACGTAATAATTCCAATTCGAAAGAAAGTACTTGCTGACAAGTATGAAACTTACAGCACTATCAGTTTAAAATATCATGGTTGCAAAATACTACCCCAAATTCTTTACAGAAGCAAGTAGAAACTGATAGAAGCTGCCCTCGAGTAAGATCAATTAGGATTTCAAAGAAATGTAGGAAACACTATGCTATACTGATCCTAAGACTTATCTTAGAAGACACATTAGGGAAGGCAAACCTACAGTTATAGCATTTATAGACTCAAAGAAAGCCTTTTACGATGTTGACTGGATTAGGGGAAAGTGGGGCACATTGATGGATAAAAATTAAAAGGGGTGTACATTTGTAAGTAGCCCCTGTACAGTTTTGCTATCACTAGTTTTTTAGAGTATAATTATTGTAAATACAATGATTTATGGTATTAGATGTAAATTTTGCTTGGTTTTCGAAAATTCTTTCAAAATATGGAAGATGTACAATGTGTTATGCTGCCCCACTGGCGGGGTACGTTGAGACACTGTATGGGGAAGGTTGATACAACATGAGGAAGAATGAGACACTTTAGAATTAGATTAGAAACATTGCTTTCCTATTTTTTGAATTATTTGGGGATAGTATTTTAAATTAAGTATTTTAAATTAAGTAAATAAAATATCTCTGAAGAAAATAACACTTTATTGGTAGAAAAAGGCACAAAACAGCTGTAGTAGTGAAACTTTTTACTGTGAGATAAAACATAAAATAGAATGGTAATAGAATTAGAAGGAAAATGTTATGAACTACCTCTATAAAAAAACTATTTTAACGAATGTTATACTGCAGAAACGAAACAGGGAAAGAAAGCAGCGATTGCTGGCATTTTGTGCTCTCAATGTTCTTGAGGTTGAGGTAACACCATAACTACAATCAGACATCTGGACATTAGAAATATCTTCAACTACAGGATAGAAGAAATTATTTTCAGCCTTTGCGACTTTCTCAGAAAACAAACTTCAAAGTCCCCATCATCACATTTCTTCAAAACCTTCCCTATATAATGGACTACACGTTTCTTGCTGATAAATGTAACGAGAACATAATGTCCAACGTCAGGGTTTCGTGGAACTGTAACTTCATTTTCACTTAATTGAGCAATATCGTCTTACAAGTCAGATGTTCTATAAATGTGGTGCATTTCGTCTTCAGTCTCAGACCTAGCTTTCTGTTTCTTGAAGAGAGTTGTCTTTACATTTATAACCTGCAGGCCTTCTTTTGTGGACTGCAAGAATTTTACTTTCTGTTATTCTACCAGAATTATCTTTTCTGGCATATAGTGATGATTTTGCTTCTCCCTTTTTCTCTAGGTTTCCTAGTCCTATTGTTTCTTTCTGCTTTTGGGTAGCCACAGAACTGTTCATGGCTGATGTAACTTGAAGATGAGGAGAATGGATGTCTGTGTGATTTGAACTTTGTGGACTTTCTGGCTGTTGTGAAAAATCAGCCTTCCTTCTAGGATCATCACTTTGTTGTGGTAGATCGCAATTCAAGCGCTGTCTGGTCACTGTTCTGTCCTTCAGTTGTAGGATCCTGGTTTGTTCTCTCTATTCATTTGGGGGATGGGACTGTCAACAGGAAAATGGCCAGCTTTCTTAAATGAATTGATTATATTTTCCCGATTCATTGTACGTACATCGGCTATACCTAAACAAGCTGCAACATAATAGATTGTGAATGACTGTCCTGGATGTTCACTCACTCACACGTCTACAGCAGCATTATAATAAGTCTGAAATGGCTTCATAATTCCAACATCCAGTGGCTGCAGTCTATGAGTTGAATTTTGAGGAACAGTTAAGATGTGCTCAGATGACAGTTTGATCCTGCTGGAAACCCGACAAGAATTTAATATACTAATACGCCGGGAAATCTACGTAGTCATATAAAGTGCCTCTGCGGGGAGCAGATGGTTCAAATCGTCAGTGAGTTTTATAAACATCGCAAGAAGAAAGGGAAGCTGCTGAGTGCCCTCGCCTTTTAACTGAGATTTTGTGATGAAGGTATTATACCAAAATTTGCCAGATTTGTCCATTACGTAAATACAAAAGCGGCCAATAGTATTAAGAGGCGAGCTAGTTTGGCCTCAGTTAGAGAACGCATCCGTTTTACTCGTAGCCGATTGGATATTAAACCCAAAGGTTTATTTTATCTTCACTTGGAGATTTCTTCACTGCTATATACAATATCTTGGGAGTGGGTTGATCTCTCTTCCTGGGCTTTATCAGATTTGGTGCACAGGAGTGCTTCTAGTAGGCAGTGCTCTAAATTTCAACGTCTTTGTTGTCAGCACTTGACATCGGGAAATGATACTTGTCGACGGACTGTGATTAATCTTACAAGGAAGGAACTGGATGATGTCACGGTTTCAGTGTTGGAAAAAGGTTTAAACTACGCACACACACCTAGAAGCATTGCCACCATGGAATTCATTTCTTCTGTTGAACGAGCTGTGTTTCGTCTTCCGGAAGAACAGGCGGAAGACATTAGGCAGGAGGTTTCTCACCTTTTGCGTCGGGCTCGGCCTCCACAAAGTAACATTTCTTCAGCTGAACGAGCAGCCATTCGGTCTATTACAGAGGACCCTAAATTGTTAATTTTACCAGCAGACAAAGGTAATGCTACCGTTTTAATCTCAAAGGAAGATTATGTGAATAAGATGTATGATTTACTTAAGGATCCGTCGTATCGTATAGTACAGAAGGATCCCATGGATCGCATAAAATGGACTACGATTTCACTTCTGAAGAAGAGTTCCTTACCTGAGGACACTATCAAAAAACTACGACCTGGTGCGGCCGTTCCACCTAGATTATACGGTTTGCCAAAGATCCATAAGGATGGCGTCCCATTGCGCCCTATTGTTTCTAATTTGGATGCAACAACTTACAACTTGGCAAAATATTAAGCATCAGTTCTCAGCCCTTATGTTGGTAAATGTTAACACCTTATTTCCAACTCCATGGATTTTATTCAGCATTTAAAGTTGCTTCATCTTGGTCCCTATGATTTACTTGTAAGTTTTGATGTGGTGCCACTTTTTACTCGGGTCCCTCTTGAAGAGTCATTGATTGTACAGTAATTAATGAAAAACTTGATATGGAAATGATGCAGCTCTGTTGTCATGTTCTGATGTCCACCTATTTTTTATTTGATGAAAAATATTTTGAACAAACCGACAGTGTGGCTATGGGGAGTCCTTTATCCCCCATAGTCGCTAATCTTTTTATGGAAGACTTTGAGTACAGTGAAACCTCTTTATAACGTTCCTCCATATAATGTTTTCCTCTATGTTACGTCCGTTTTTTTCGGTCCCGACTAAAAGCCAATATAAACAATGTTAAATTTTCCTCTTTACAGTGTTTCCTCTATATTACAGTTTCCTCCATGTAACGCTCATATTTTTGGAACCCTGGTCAATTATTTACCTCTTTATAAAATTTAAGTGACTGGATGTAGACGCATCGTTTTCCGTTATGTTGTTTCACAGTTTGCACTGGCTCGGAAAGCCCGCGCTCAGCGTATTTCATATGTCAGTGGCAAAACCCGGTCACGTGACATGTGACGCACATTCTGCTTGCAATCTTTTTGGCGCCATTTCAGTCGATGATTTGTATTAGTACTTAGTAGCGTGTTGCGTGAGCTGAGCAGCAAACAGTTCGTGTGCCTAGTAAGTGTGTGTCTTCGATATAACATTTTTTTAAAGCTTTCATCAGTGGACAGGGGTGAAAAGCAGAAGAATATTTCTCTGGAAGAGAAGGTTTCTATTATTAAAAAGTGGAAGCATCTCCTGGCGTGAGTCGCGTGGAGCTAGCGAAGAAATTGGGACTGGCCCCTTCAACACTCAACACTATTATGAAAAACAGATCGTCGATAATGGAAGGGTCTGAGAATTGTGGAAATTCGAAACTTATGCGTTTGAAACAATCGACTTACGACGAAATGGAGAAAGTTATATTAACTTGCTTTCAGCAAGCATGTGCTGCAAACATTCCTATAAACGGAACTATTTTGAAGAAGGCGCTTCAAATATCACTTCAGTTAGGAATGGACAATTTTAAGGCGTCCAATGGATGGATTGATAAATTTCGACAGCGTCATGGTGTTGTGTACAAATCGGAATGTGGAGAAAGTAAAAGTGTGGACGAACCAACTGTAGCTCAGTGGATACAGACTCTCCCTAACCTGATACAGGGCTACGAACTGCGTGACATTTATAATGCTGACGAAACCGGCATGTTTTTCAATTTAATGCCGGATAAGACATTTACTTTTCGTGGGGAAAATTGCCATGGCGGTAAGAAGAGCAAGGAACGTCTTACCGTTTTGTTGTGTACAAACGCTGATGGCAGTGAAAAACTGAAACCTTTGGTTATCGGGAAGCCAAAAAATCCGAGGTGCTTCAAAAACATTTCCACGTTTCCGTGCAAATATACAAATAATGCCAAGGCATGGATGATGAGTGAAATATTTTTACGTTTTATAAGGGAATTTGACGCCAAAATGGGGAGTGCTGCAAGTAAAGTGCTGCTGTTTGTGGACAGATGTGCGGCACATCCACCAGACGTTACCGTTTCTGAGAAATGTTAAAGTGATTTTCCTGCCACCCAACTGCACCAGCCGTCTGCAGCCTTTGGACTTGGGCATAATTCACGCCCTTAAGGTTAAATATAGGATAGCCCTTGTAAAAAAGGCCTTGAATTTGATGGACCAAAGAAAACCGGGAAGCCAGCAAAGCTCACAACTGAAACTGAACATTTTACAGGCAATAAATTTAATTATGTACTCGTGGAGGGAAGTAAGTGCTGAAACTATTAAAAACTGTTTCACAAAAGCGGGATTCTGTGAGAATGAGATGGCAGCTCCTGTGGAAGAAGTTGCAAGTGATTTGCAAGAGTTTCACCAATTAATAGGCAGTGATTCTGTCACTTTTGAGGACTTTGTGGCTGTGGATGGCAACGTGGCGACCACAGGGGTACAAAGTATTGAGGAGCTGACTGCAGAGAGAAGCTTGGAGAGTAATAGTGGTAGTGAAAGTGACAGTGACAAGGAAGATGACCCTGTGCCCTCATATACTAAGGCAGCTGAAGCCTTTGAAACATTCAGGAGGTACATGATGGCCCATAGACTTAAGGACAGAACAGTAGTTCAAATTGCTCATTTGGAGCAAGAAATGATTGCCATAGAGTCTAGGAGAAACAGAAAACAAGCAAGCCTGCTTGAATATTTTAAAAAATCATAGGTATGTTATTTTCAGATTCCTAGAGTTTTGTGCAAATTTAAATTCCATTTGATAATTTAATTATTGAAGTAATTTTTTGTAACTAATTCTTTTTTAATCTGTCCCATTTACTGTGTTTTTATGTAATATGTTCAGTATATCATAAACAAAATTTGGCTCATATTCTGTAATTGGGTCAACTGAAGAATAGGATACCACCTGTCAGCTTTGGAGAATGACGTCAATCTTAAGAATCTGTTATCACTTTTTACTGTACAAACTGATCCATTTACTTTCACCCATCCACCTACTGAGCCCCATGTTTTAATTAAAAAAACTAATCAGTTGATACATTGATGATTTGCAATGAATATCATATGTTGTGAAAATTTAAAACGTCATCTATGGCACCACTTGTCAAAGCTGATTAGTGGTATCCTGATCTTCAGTAATGCCCTATAATTATTATTTGGAAGCCTTCCTCTTTATAGTGTTTTCCTCTATACAGTGTTCAGAATTTGTGGTCCCTTGAAAAACGTTATATAGAGGTTTCACTGTAGTGTTTTCCTCTATACAGTGTTCAGAATTTGTGGTCCCTTGAAAAACGTTATATAGAGGTTTCACTGTATATGGCCCTGAAAACATCTTTTTTGAAGCCTTCATGTTTTCTGAGATATGTTAACGATATTTTTCTTGTTTGGCCACATGGAATAGACTCTTTGCACCAGTTATAGGACCATTTTAATTGTCTTTATCTGAACATCAAATTCACAATGGAAATTGAAAAGGAGGGAAAGTTACCTTTTTTGGATGTACAAGTTTATAGAAAAGAAGACAAAATGCTTGGACACAGTGTTTACAGGAAACTGACTCATATCGACAGGTATTTACATGATACCAGTTGCCATCCACCTTTTCAATGTACAGGAGCCCTTCGGACCTTGGTTAAACGAGCATATGCTGTCTCAAATGCTGAAAATTACCAGAGGAGCTGCAACATCTTAAGGTCGTGTTCAATAATAACGGCTATATGGACCCACAAATTGCTTTTGAGTTTGGACCACTACCTGAACCTTCTGAAGACACCTTTAGCTCTGTGGCTTTTCTTCTGTATCCTGGGAATGTATCTGCGAAGATAGGTAGACTTTTGAGACTTTTGAAGAAATATGAGATCAGATGTTTTTTCGTCCGCCAGCTAAGATTCGAGCACTTTTTGGCTCTGTCAAAGATGATTTAGGTTTGAGGAAGTCTGGCGTTTACAAAATACCGTGTGAGTGCGGGAAAATATACATTGGCCAAACTATTCTTGCCGTCAACGACAGGTGTACTGAACATCATCGCCATACGCGATTACTACAATCAGATAAATCTGTGGTGGCTGAGCATTGTCTTTCAGAGGGACACAGAATGCTATACAATGAGATGCAAGTAGTTGCAAATGCTTCTCTGTATTGGGATTGTGTTTTAAAAGAATATGTCGATATCAGACTAGCAGTCAGTATCATTAATCGTGATAATGGATACCCGCTAAGTAAAACGTGGAATCCTGTTTTATCAGAGATGAAGAAGAAACACCGGCGTCTGAATCGGCCGGCTATGAATAATCATTTGTAACGATATATCGTTTTCAACAGCATTCACCACTGGAGGCGCTGCAAGTTTTTTTGCGTCAGGGGGCAGCAGGAATGATTTAGCGCGTGCACACTGTATCTAGCGCATGCGCTGTTGTACTTCTGATGCATATAAAGGTGCAGTCATTTTTCGACTGGAATCAGTTATCGGCGAGAGCAGCGTAGCTTTTCTCACCTGATGATGGCGGCCAGTTGGACCGCTGAAATATTGTGCTCAGATGACAGTTTGATCTGGCTGGAAACCCGACAAGACTTTGATAATATGTGCACTCTGTTAGCTTTTGCCATATTAATGGCTTCAATGAACGTGTGACGTTTGTGGTTATCACAAATTATCAGTGTTTGTCGAGTCATAGAACTCCAAGAATATTTAATAAAATGCTGCGTTACGGGTACAAAGTTAACTGAAGTCATCCAACCTGAGGAATGAGCCAGTCCAACCGTTCCTGTAGCTTAAAATGGTCGCTTAGTCGTACATATTGCTATAAGCGCACTATTTCACTCCCATTTACAGAGCTTGTTAGCACATGATGTAAGATTGGCGCCATTAAAATGCATTGTGATAATCGCTGCTGCTTGCTGGATCGCTGCTGTGTCTCGATGCTAATGGTGGCTCTAAATCTGGTTGTCTAGGGGTAAAAAGATGAGGTCCCGTGGTTTTGATGTGCTTTTGATGATAAATAATAAGCGAAACGAACAAAAATTTAAACTTCAAATATTTAATACTCTGGTGGCCATCTTAATTCCACTGTCCAGCAAAGACAATGACACAACACAAAGTAGCACTTATTTTACATGTACTTTGCAATATTTATCCACCTCGAACAATAACACACATACACTTTACCAAAGTGACATTCAGACTCCGCTCCCGACCGTTATTGCTGCTTGTATTTATAACCTTGTCAAAGAACTACTAAAAAGAGATATAGTTTGTAAGTCACATGTACATCTGTTATCGTAATATGTGCAGAATTTAACAGACATAATTTAACAGGTTATTAAAATGACAGATTTGTTGACTTGACAGAATAATTCTTTGTTACGAAAAGGCTGTTTTTTAGGAGTTTGTCAATTGACTTCTCTAATTTGCATAAATAAGTAAATAACATGAATTATTAAGAATTACATTGGTTTTCGTCTAAAATAGGAGTGTTTACGTGAATACTGAGTGAAAACGGTCCTAGTGAACAAATAGGTTTCACTGGGTGATTTTTATTTAAGGAGATCCAAAATACGTAAGTTGGCCACTATTTTTCGTACTTCATTAAAATTATTTGAGATGAACTTAATGTTTTTACGTGATGACATTTGCTGTAACAGTGATCAAGTGATATTAACTTTTGTGTGGGTCAGTTATTCAGTATAATTCAATGGGTTGACTGTTTATGGAGACATGTTATGCAATCATTGTTAACATACACAATAACTTTTCTGTAATCATAAATACTGGTGAAACTGGTTGAATTTGGAGGGTATCGCATACTTCGGTAAAGTAAAGCCTTTAATAGTTTCCGTTACAAGCTGCACCATAAAGCATGAACTTTATAAAATGAGCTCATGGCAAAAGCATTATGGGTGGCATGGTGTTGTCCACAGCATTGATCACAAGCAGTGTTTTTACTAAAGTCCCCTTTTCTCCGCTGACAACTTTGGACACTTGTTCGATTCCTTTCTGTGCTAAAACCTTCGAAGGCCGCTGGGTGGTATCGGTTTTTGTCTCATCCAGGTTGTAGATGCGGGATGGGTCACACAGTTCTGTATCTTTCTTAAGTAATGTCTCTAAATTATCGGAAAACATATCCACATTGAAGCAATTGAAGGAACTGGCTCTTGCTAGATTGCACCCTTTAGCAGTTCGGAGACACAGTTGAGGATGGTGCTTGAGAAAACCATAGAGCCAGTCTTTGCGGCCATACAATGTTCGTTCCATATTTCAGGACATTCTATTTTATTGATTTTTGCTGTCCCATACGCTAACTTGCGTGTTTGTAAAGTTGTGAGACCACAGAACATCTTTGCATTAGATATTAGAAATTTAACAAATTCCTCTTCTTGTTCATCTGACAAAACTCTGCAAACATCACAGCGAGCTTCCATTTCTATAGCACTGCCAGGATTAGTTCTTAATTTCCTTACGTATCTAGCAAGCATCTGAAATTTTAGATTCATCTTTTTAGCAGCACTTCTGAAAGAATCCTTCATTGTATCTGCATCAAAGGTACTCTTAACCTTAGGCTTTTTTCGTTCTCACACCACTTTGAATCTTCAACAAACAATCTGAAAGAAAAAAGCATTTATTAAAATGACTATATCCGTTTTTTCCCACTTAAAGTGAGCATTTACACTGTAAACGACGTCTCAATCTACCCCTCTGTGCTTTGTCTCAACATGCCCCATCATAACCTCCCACAGTAAAATCATAAACAATTTCTAACTAATTTGAACAATTTCAGTTAAGCACAAATGCATATGCAATAACCTGATGTAAATTACACAAAAACCAATTCCATAACAAATTAAATATATCAAATTACCTGAGTGTAGAAAAATTTACATCACTAGTAAGAATTCAGTCCTTCCAGTATTTCTCAGATGCTATACAATTGTGCCAAAACAAATGAAATTCTTTCGCATTCTCCATGGCAAAGGTATACAGCTTTGTCAGAATAGCCAACCTAAAGCACTAAATTTTATTCAAAATGATGTTGTCTCAAGGTGCCCGTGTCTCAACGTGCCCCACTTTCCTCCACTGACTTTGAAATCAGGATGATAGCAGGGCTAAAATACAGGGAGCGAAAGACTGTATACCTCTTGTACAGAAACCAGAGGGCAGTTATAAGAGTTGAGGGGCATGAAAAGGAAGCAGTTTTTGAGAAGTGAGTGAGACAGAGCTGTAGCCTATCCCAAATGTTATTCAATCTGTCCATTGAGCAAGCAGTAAAGGAAATCAAAGACTAGTTTGTAGTAGAATTAAAAGTTCAGGAAGAAAAAATAAAAACTTTGACGTTTGTCGATGACATTGCATCTCTGTAGGAGACAGCAAAGGTCTTGGAAGAGCAGTTGAATGGACAGAGTTTTGAAAAGAGAGTATAAGATGAACACAACAGAAGCAAAACAGGGATATTGAAGTGATGTCGAATTAACTGAGGTGATGCTGAGGGAATTACATTAGGAGATAAACACTTAAAGTAGTAGATGAGTTTTGCTTTTTGAGCAGCAAGATAACTCATGATGGCTGAAATAGAATGGATATACTACATAGAATGACCATTCCAATAAAAGCGTTTTTGAAGAAGAGAAATTTCTTAAAACTGAATATAAATTTAATTGTTTAAAAGTCTTTTCCGAAGGCATCTGCCCAGAATGTAGCTTTGTACCGAAGGGAAACACAGGCCATAAGCAGTCCAGACAAGAAGAGAATAGAAACTTCTAAAATGTGGTGCTACAGAAGAATGCTGAACACCAGACAGGTAGATCACGAAACTAATGATGAAGTACTGAATAGAAATGGGGAGAAAAGAAATCTGTGGCACAACCTGACTAGAAGTAGGTGTGGATGTTGGAGAAAACAAGATATTCATTCTCACACATTCACGATAACAGCTTACAGTTACACAAACATAAATTCATGCACAACATACGGCATCAAATAACAAACAGAAACTAAACCAAACAACACCTATACTAATGCAGCTTGAAACTGCCACCACAAGCAACGTTTATGGGCACTGTAAATTTGTGGGAACAGAGAGTCAGAACAGGTCTCTACATGTCCCCCCCCCCCTTTAGTGCTAACGATAGTGCACATTGAACTTCGTATGCTGTCCAGACCTTATAACTATTTCTTTCTTGAAACCAGGTGGTCCACTACATGAGTCACTGGTTCTAAGTGGGAGCAGTGTAGTAATCCTTGACATCAGTCTCGGCGTCGCAGTGCCTAGTGTTCTGTGGTGCTTGGGGGGTACAGAAAAACCTCTTGTTGCTGATTCTTCTGAGTTCTCTGGTTTGCTTTGTGTGGTGGTTGTAATGCCTGTTGCAACCAGAAACGATGGCATGATCTGACCCAGTACGACTGTTCAAGGTGTACCATTGATCATTATGCCCCTACTGACTACCGGGCACTGTCCATCGTATGATGGCTGCAATGGCTTATGCATTGTATCATTTTGTAAGAACACATATGTGCACTTGTCTAACTCCAAAAAACCGAATGAGTGTCTTTCCAACAGGTTTCTAGGTATTGCTGGTCTCAACTGACATATATGTTATCTTCATCGGGAGTTGAAGTCTAAGGCAGTGATTGTGTCATCTGCTATGCTGAGAAAAAGCTCTCCAGGTAGGTGTAACGTTTGTCCATGTACCACTTCCGCTGCTGTGCTCTTCAGATCACTCTTAAACACGTTTGAAGACCTGAAAGCATGAAAGGTAGTGTCTCTGTTCAGTTTGGTGCTGTATGAGATCTCAGCACTGCTTTTGTGGTGTCACCGCCAGACACCACACTTGCTAGGTGGTAGCCTTTAAATCGGCCGCGGTCTGTTAGTATACGTCGGACCCGCGTGTCGCCACTATCAGTGATTGCAGACCGAGCGCCGCCACACGGCAGGTCTAGAGAGACTTCCTAGCACTCGCCCCAGTTGTACAGCCGACTTTGCTAGCGATGGTTCACTGACAAATAACGCTCTCATTTGCTGAGACGATAGTTAGCATAGCCTTCAGCTACTTCATTTGCTACGACCTAGCAAGGCGCCATTACCAGTTACTATTGATGCTGTAAAACATGTACCGTCAAGAGCAATATTCACCAATTATGGATTAAAGTTAAGTATTCCAGCAGCTACGTACATTATTTGCTATTATAATTACCTTGTCCTGTTCCAGATCTCACGCCAGCCTGCGTGAGCTTAAACGCATGCCTTTCGGCTTCCTCCTAGTGGATTGGCTGTCTTGCCAGTCCACAACAGCTTTTAACTGCCGATGAAGATGCTCAGCTAAGCCATTTGATGTGGTCATGTTGCGTGGTATGTCATTGCACATATGCACTTCGTACCTAATAATGTGATCAATGCTCTGAAGCCATAGCCTTCAAATTTCCATCACTGATCAGTGGTAATTTTCAGCAGAACTCCAAACCAGGCAATACAGCAACGAACAAAAGTTTCCGCTACAGTTTCTGCTGTGATGTCCTTCATTGGATATGCCTCAGGCCATCTGGTGGACCTGTCTACCACTGCGAGGCAGTAACAGTAGTCCTCCAATGTTGTGAATGGGCCTACGATGTCAGCATGCCCATATTCAAAATGCTGAATTGGCAGAGAAAATGCACGTAATGGTGCTCTGACATGCTGTGTGATTTTATTTCTCTGGCACATGACGCATCTCTTTACAAATGTTCTTCAGTATGTGTGCATACCTGGCCAAACAAAGTTCTGTCTGACTAATCCGACAATGCCCCCTACTGTCTGGTGTGCCAGATTGTGCATTGATGCTGTTTACTGTGCGCTGATTGCGGTGGCACAAATTGGCATATCTTTCCTCTTGTTACGTCACAATTTACTTTACATTTGCTTCAGGAGATGTAACACACTATAAACTCAATCCTTTGGATTATTGAAATAAATCATGCAACTTATTGTCACTTTGTTGTGTGTGCGCAAAGGCGTCGCTAGTGACGGCATTTGTCAATGCTTCCACACATATGGTGTCATCTGCTACCACAATCACTTTTTCTACATATGAAAGTGCATCGGCTGGAACAATTAGTTTCCCTTCCACATACACAATGCTGGTCGTAATCTGACTGATATAAACTACATGTCACAGCTGCCCTAGGCGTTGCTTTCTCTCGTTTTACCTTAAAGGTACAGGTAAGTGACTTATGTTCCATATAGATGGTGAAGTGTCACCCTTCTAAACCATGCCTAAATTTTTTGACTGCAGCATAAGTCACGTACAACTTAAGGTCATAAGTTGCCCAACATTACTGAGATGGCGGCAACTTATGACTATAGGATGAAATGGACTGCTAATACTGACCAATCTGTTGCTAAAGTGCAGCAGGAATAACAACAGATGAAGCATCAAGCATGAGTGCAAGAAGGGCATGCGAGTCTGGGTATGCTAATTGGGGGCCTCTGCTATAGCTGTTTTCACAGCCTGAAATGCAGTGTCTGCATCGCTAGTCCAATGGACTCTGTGGTTACGCTTTGATGAGCCCTTAAGGAGTTCATTCACCGGCATAGTTATCAGTTTGTGATTGCAAATGAACAGTTGGTAGAAATTCACCACTCCTAGGAACCATCATATTTCTCTGGCCGTGATGGGCTGATTGTATTTGCTTATGGCCTCTACTTTTTCGTGTAATGGTCGAATACCCAGTGGATTCATCAGATACCTTAGAAAGTGCACCTCTTTCTCACCAAAAAGACACTTGGCATGATTACTTGCTAGTCCCTGTCTGTGTAGGCGGCAATCACTTGTGTCAAATGCTGTAAGTGCTGCTCTTCTGATGTGGAAATCACCCACATATAATTTATGTACAAATAGAAAACTCTAAATCTCTTGTCACCTGATTCATAAAGAACTGGAAGGTCTACGCTGCATTACACAGTCTAAATGGCATTCTGGCGAACTCAAATAGGCCGAATGGTGTCGTCATTGGTGTTTTGTGAATGTCTTCCGTAGCTACAGGGATCTGACTGTATGCTCAGACTAGGTCAGTTGTAGGAAATATCGTCTTACTGTGAACATTAGCAGAAAATTCTTCTCTGTGTGGCACCAGGTACCAGTCTGGAATGGTCCTTGCACTGAGTTGGCGATGGTCACCACAGTGGCGTCATCTATTCTTCTTTTTAGGCATAATATGAATTGGAGCTGCCCTATCGCTTCTAGAAACTCTGCAGATACACTGCGGCATCAGCCTGTGAAAATAATGTTTTACGGCTTTTAGCTTTTCATGTGTCAAACGTCTAGGCTGATCGTGAGTTAATGGCCCTGTCGTGGTCAAAATGTAGTGAACAGTTGCGTACTTGACTGGAGAGAGTTTTGAGGGTTTGTTCATATTGTAAGTTATCTCGTTGTGATCTTCAGCTCAGAATAGTCTGCAGACCTCCGACTTGTTATATATTCTTCTTATCTGTAGAACAACTTAATTTTGATCAAAAACCAGGACTTGGCAACTCTGATCTTTTAAGGTTTTTATTGCGCCTTTAAATATAACACATATTAGATGAAAAGTATCTTGTTACGGGAGACCTTCTAGGTAACAAATCACAACGGTTTTTATCAATACATACATATATACATTATTGGTATAAACGTCTGGTCATTGGTATTCCATGACAGCGTGGCTGGTACAGAAGACTCATTGCTGCCTTTGACTACTTTGCTCATCAAGACTCCAAGTACATCTTCAACTCTCTTGGAATGACATGGAGACCAGGTGGAATACTTCACACAAATAATAAAATACAAGTAACACGACTTTTCCCCTAATAAACCTTCTTACCTAATAATTAATATTCTATATTCTGAACGAATATCGAATCAAATACAAGTAACACAACTTTTCCCCTGATAAACCTTCTTACCTAATAATTAATATTCTATGTTCTGAACGAATATTCTGGATAACACAAATGCATACAATTCTGCAAATAAGGTTTGTTCATTTGTATTCAAAAATAGTATGAGATTTCACTTCCCCTCAACGAAATTATTTATTTCTAAACTTTGGCTACAAAATTTTGTGGCGGCGTTCGTAGCGACAAACACTTCGCTGTAGAAACGGCTTACGAAATCACCGCCACACTTTTAATAGCGGGCCTACCGGTCCGCTGGAACAGTGAACAGAAAGATGAAAACCCAAACACTCTGATTAAATAAAAGTCGGTACTTATCTTTATCAACGAAGATACAGAAACACAGTAGTGAACTCCGTGTCTACAGAAATCTGTCTAGTTCGAGTCGGAGCGGCTAGGTCAGCGTCGGCTGACGACAAACAACAACTCTGCTGTGATGAATACACAACTGACTAGCAAGTACACAAATCGGTGGCGAGTATACAACTGAGCGGAGAATACAGAACTGAACTAGCGCTCGCGACTCCAGCGCTTAAGAAGCCAGAAGCCAGCGGTGGCGCGCGCAGACTTGCGGCGATTTCCTGTATCGCTGGCACTGCTTATGCGGACGGCGTCCGGACTTTGATGCTGCCAACCTTTTGGCAGCGGGCTCGGTTGGCATTACTGGCTAGGATATAACACAAAATATGTCGTACACTCACAGATTGTAGGCAACTGTAGAGTTTTCTTGGGGTATCCTTTCAGTAACCATATGTATGGTTCATCACCTGTGACTGTGTGTACCGCTAGTATGGTGACATAACAGACTTTCCCTGGTGTACGCAGATTAGTAGGCAAATCTATTAGATCATGACGTCGGACAACTGGCAGTATGTAGTAGAAGGACAAAAATTCCTCTCCAATAATGGGCTGTCATATATCTGCCATTGAAAATTGCTATTCAAACACACAGTGTAGCTCCGGGTTATGGAATAATATTACTAGACCATATGTTCTAATCTTGAGTCGTTAGTAGCGAACAGACAGCTCTGTTCTCACATCTCTGGCGTGGCAGCTGGTTTTCTGGATATACTGACACTTCTGTCCTTGTGTCGACCAAGCATTGTAGTTCTGTATCGCTGTCTGTGTTTGAAATAGAAGGTGTTTTTGCTGTTATGGTGTCTGACTCATGCTTTCACTTGCAGGGTGGCATACACTTTCGAGCACCATACCAATCTTCCGTGGTACCAACATAAGACCTGTGCTGATAGTGATCGATTACAACCTTGCGACTGTTGGTAACATGGTCGTTGATGGTTGTGCATTGTTTGCAATGCAGCTACCTGTGTGGTCCACTTTGCCAACTGCGATTGCAGAGAGGCTAGCATCACCATGGGCACGTTTTCGTGTCGCAGCGTCAATGCTGAGACACTTGATGCAGGTTATATTCAGCTATCCTGTCAGCCGTTTTTGCCAGTGCATTTAAATCGCCCGCACACTTCTTGAGACTTTTTTTTGAATCACTGACGGCAATTGGGATAACCATATACTACATAGCACATCATTACTTACAGCATCACTTGCCAATGTGCGTAAACAACTTAAGAGGTGTGATGGAGTTTGATCTCCAAGCTTTCCAGTGCGCAAAAGCTTCTCTAGCAATTTTACTTCTCATTGCCACAAGTGTGTCTTCAATGCGTTTTTAATCGGTGCATACCGTTTGGTACCCAGTGGCGTGGCTAGAATATCCTGGACTTCTGCTGCTAATTGCTCCATGAGTGCTGCAACTGCGTACCTATATTTAGTCTTGTCTGCTGGTATTTGTGCAAGGATGATCAGACATTCTAGTTGGGCAAATCATTGTAAAGGATTACATTTCTAAATGGTAGGGGTTTTGTTGTCACCATGTTAATTGTGCAGCTGGCTACCAGTTCAATTGTGGATGATGAGTCATTCAATCTCGTGTGAGAATGAGCGTGGCGCAGCTGGCGAGGAAGTTCCAAGAATCACTGTTGTGAAACTGTGTAAAAAGCTGAAGGGGGCACAAATGTGTCAGAATCTGTTGGGGTCACTAAATATGTGGGTATCAGAGAGAACGAGATGTTTATTCCCACATATACTCGAAAACAGCTTATAGTTATGCAAGCACGAATGCATGTACAACTTA
Organism: Schistocerca cancellata; assembly: GCF_023864275.1. Taxonomy (NCBI): domain Eukaryota; kingdom Metazoa; phylum Arthropoda; class Insecta; order Orthoptera; family Acrididae; genus Schistocerca; species Schistocerca cancellata. The sequence goes on along the minus strand of NC_064632.1, from coordinate 503,644,010 downwards.
AACCATAGAGTAACAAACAGAAAGTAAACCAAAGAACAAATACATTAATATGGCTTAAAACTGCAACTGCACGAAAAATTTATGTGCCACTCTACATTAGCAGGTAAGAACGTCAGAAAGGTCACTACAAAGAGACTGGTTGACAGAACACATTCTGAGACATCAAGGGATCACCAAATTGGTACAGAGGGGAAGTAGGGCGGGGGGGGGGGGGGAGTAAAAATGGTAGAGGAAGACCAAGAGATGAATACGGCAAGCATATTCAGAAAAGTGGTGTAGGTTGCAGTAGTTATTTGGAGATAAAGAGGCTTGCACAAGATAGAGTTGCATCAAGCCAGTATTCAAACTGAAGACCGCAACAACAACTTCTGAAGAACTTTCAGCAAGTCATGACTCACTGGACATAGCCCACTGTACGCAAGCTAGAGTCATGAGAAGTGGCAACACTGTGGAGATGGTCTACTGAACTGATGCAGTTCTGTGTACATTATGAATGTCTGGCTTCGTTTGCTGAGAGATTTACTACTGTGATTATTGTAAACTTTTTCTCTTGATGTCGAAAGACCGATAGTCTGTTTCTAAAGGTGAGTTTTCTGACTGATATATTCTTATAAAATGAAGTGTAAATATAATGTAGAGAGTGAAGCCGCATGGAGAACATTCTAGTGAAGAGTGGTTTGTTAACTACAGGAAATGTATATTACCATTAATTTAATGATTTTTTCAGATGCCAGGCAAGTGTTGTGTCTCAGGATGCTCAGGCAATTACAGACCCAGTGGCGATAAAAGCTATATCACGGTATTCCGGTTCCCAACAGATACAGGTATGCTCCAAGAATGGTTAAATGCCATTCTGAGAAAAGATTGATTACCTTCCAAGAGATCTGTGGTCTGTGCTAATTATTTCGACGAAGGGGATGTAATAAACCTTGATATGTTTAAAGATATGCTAGGAAACAAGAAGAAATACCCAAGAGCTTGACTAAAATTGAGATACGGCGCAATACCAAGAATTTTCGCAAATCTACAGCATTATTTAAACAAACTGTCTAAATCTGACTCTAGAAAATATCCAGACGAAAGCAAGAGGAAGATCTTCGTAACAGGAATGAAGAGCGGCTTGCAAAGGATGCTATTGAAAGTCTAATAGTTTTTGTGTGAAAATATAGGTAGAATTGTGCGAAATGACATGTGATGCCATGGTGTGGTTAAAGATTCTATATGTTTCTATAGGATATCAGTGGAAGGTATACCAAAAATCAAATTAGTGTAAAGATTGACAGTTGTATGTGCCTTCAGGTGTGTGTGGGCAATAATACTGTCAGTGCCCACGATCTGAAATGGATAGTGCTTCTAAACTTGAAAATAACTCTGTGGTAACAGCTAGAGAACATTCGGCAGAGGTATGTAACCTCTGAAACATCCAGTAGAAGTTGTGATCATGACTGTGTCAAAAAACTAAAACTGTGTTGTATACTTGGAGCACAATTTTACTGATGACCACAGAACCTGCATTTGTGTCAATTTCTTGCATGACAAATTATGTTATATGAATGATAAAGAAAAGGCACTCAGTCAATTTGTTGCTATACGCTTCCTTAACGCTTGAACATTCCAGTGCAACATACAGTGCTCTTCATTCAAATTGCCTTTGTACCTACCACATCCAAAGCAAATACAAAATCTTGTTGCTTTCTTAAAACTTTCAGCAGAAAATAACTCAAGTAATTGTCATTTTCTTAAGACTGTAGCAGCCAGATTGCCTAAAGAGGCCAACTTCACAGAAGCCGGATTCTTCAATGTGACAAGATCGCACAGTTGTCAAACAGATGACAGGCTTCCCAAAGTAAACGTGTTGTTGCACATTAAAAGCAATCCTGTTTTAATTTGTAATAAGTGCAACTGTATCATTATAGCAAGCACACATGAATGATTCACTTATATTCTTCATATTGGCAGTCAGAAACCATAGAATATCATTTCCGAGAAGTCTAATGCACTCAGCAGAATGTATTGTACGCAAAACTACACACATTGGAAAAATACTTTGCTCAAATGGCTCCAACACTTCCCTTTGAACAAAAATTTCTGAGGTACTGAACACTACAAATCACGGGTTAGACCATGATGTTTCACCAACATCTGAAACTTGTCCTTATTGAGAGGCTTAGTTATGAGATGTGATAACATTTCTTCTGTGCATAGACAGTTTATAGTTATATTTCCCTGCCCCATGTGGTCTCCAATAAATCGATGGTTTCTGTCAAAATGTTTGGATATCACACTGGTGACATTATAATTGGCAAGCTTAATAGTTCCCATGTTATCACAAATTATCACAGTTCGTTTTATTTTTGTAAGAGATTTTATTTCACCCATCAGTGTTCTGACCCAAATAGCTTCCTGGATATTAGATGATAAGGCCATATATTCAGCTTTCATGATGCTCAAAGCAACTGTCCTCTATCTCTTCCATGACCAGAATATCAAAGCAACTTCCAGTGATGGAGTGTCTGCTTTCCAGCTCACTTCCCCAGTCTGCATCACTGTAGCCTCCTAAATTTACATTTGCCTTTTTAGAATGTTTCAGCTTATAATCAGAAGCTCCCTTTATATATTTGAATATTCTCTTCATTGCCATCCAACGTTTTTCTCTTGGATCACTGTAAAACTTGTTTACAGAATTTGCAGCTAATGCTGTGCCTGGGGTGGAAGTCTGTGTTAAGTGCAGTAGACTTCCTACAACTTCTAAATAGTGTACACTTTCCCTTATATTTCTTGTCCTCATCAATTATTAAAATTTTTGCACTGTTTTCCATTAGGGTAGAAACAGGCTTACAATCTTCCATACTAAACTTTTCTAATCAATCTTCCATACCAAACTTTTCTAAGCTTTTTCTTATATACAGAAATTGATCAATCCATAATTGTTCTCTGTTGGCACTTTTTAGAATCTTCATGCCTAAGTATTGGCAAACTTCACCTAAGTCATGCATGTTAAATTCTGACTGTAACTGTTTTTTTTTTAAAAAAGGTCTATTTTATTTTCACTATTGGTCAAAATAAAAAAAATCGTCTACCTATGTGGGTACAACTGTAACTTCATCCTATATATTTGGATCTGCTTTTGTCTGTAACTTGCCCAGTTTTTTCAGTTTTATACAAACATTTATTCCAGCAATGGCCACTCTGCTTTAACCTGTACGTGCCTTTCTTCAAATCCAAACTTTGCTTTTCCCTTGATAAGGTCTTTTAGCTTCATCTGTTGGGATCACATACGTTTCCTCTTCCAGCTTTCCATTCAGAGAGGCTGTTTTCATATCCATTTGATAAATTAATAGGTCTTCCCTTACGTTAAAAGGTAAAAGATATCTTAATGATGATTATTGCACCAGTGGTCAGGAAGTCTCATAATAATCTATTCGTTTTTTCTGACAATATTCTTTAACTACCAATATGGGCTTGAATTTTGGTATTGCCCTCTCACGATTTTTAATACTAAATAGCGATATTGTTGTTAATAGCTTTTTATTTTCGAATATGTCAACTCATTCATATGTATCATTATCATAAATTGATTATAATTTGATTTCAATTGGTTCTTTCCAACTCTGAGCATTGGTACATGTGAAGGCTTCATTAGTTGTGATGGGTTTACTGATGAAGGTTTGGGCATCATACATTTCATATTCTGGTTATATTTTGATTTTGTTACATGTGTAGAACGCCTTAAACTGACTTCTTATATTGAATCTTCTTCTTCAGTTTCATTCTCAAGTAGCATGTCAGTTTACTCCTTATCCTTATCTTTATGTGCTTCAGTTTCTATCTCTTTTTCAGCACCATGCATCTTATATTTGATTGAATTACTATATTATCTTGAAGATTTTCATTTACTTTATATTTAGAATCCCCTAAAAATACTACATCTCTACTGCTTATTATCTTCTTACTCACATGATTACAAAATCTGTATCCTTTTGAATCCTCACAGTAGCCAACTAAAATATATTTCTGAGATTTTACATTTCATTTACCTCTTAAGGGTTTTGGAACCATGGCGTCACATCCAAAGACTTTTAAGTGCATTAGGTCTAGTTTCTTCTCAGGCCATGCTTCATAAGGTGTCCTGTTTCTCATAGCTTTGGTAGGTGATCTGTTAATTAAGTACACCACAGTTGACAGGACCTCTGACCAAAAACACTTACATATCTCTGCATCACTTACCATACTTCTTGCCTCCTCTCTGAGAGGAACTATAACAAATGGTAATCTGGTGCTTGGTACCCATTTCATTCAACCAAACAGTCTGTTTATATATTCTGGTCCATTGTGTGATTTAATAATTTTAATTTTCTTCTCCATTTGTCTTTCAACCATTTTGCAATAAGCAGCAAATATATCAGTCACTTGAGCCTTGGTACTTATAAAGTAAATATGAATTTATCTAGAAAAATCATCTACGAACGTTAGGAAATAGTAGTTACCTCCTAAGGATATATTCTCCAGAGGTCCACAGAGATCTGTGTGAATGAGTTGCAAGACTCTGTAGATCTTCTTTTATTTGATTTGACAGTCTGGCCTGCTTCCTTTGTATACACACCTCACATTGTACATTATTCTTCCCATAATTTTCCATCCCAGTTGCCACATTCTTCGATAAGACCATACTTTTTCTATTTAAATGTCCAAGTCTCCTATTCCTCAAGAAACCTTTTGCAGAACAAACAGCATGATTTACAGTTTCAGCAATATCTTTAACTGTATTTAATTTGTAAATACGTCTTACATTAGTTGCAGTAGCTACAAAATCGTCACAAGAGTCGATTATTTTGGCACTCTCTGTATCAAAGATAACCTTGTTACCCTTCATAGTAATGAAAAGAAATTAGTTCTTCATATCATGTGCATCATGAACAATTACAATTTGTTTTTTCCCATTCATTAGTAAGTTATGATCAACTCATCATGCGAGTTCACACTTTAACTTAGCCAACTTAAGCCTATCATTCCAATGTCAGGCTTTGAAATGAAGATCATACAAAACTGATGTAGCTGTAGTAATATGCACAGATGCTCATGAATCTAGGAACCATTCTGCTTGGTCCTTAGTCGCTTCACTACAAGAATAACACTCGGAAAGTGCTTTATGTTTGCGAGTAGTTTTCCTCTCAGAACTGCTAGAATTAACATGCTCCTCTTCATTGCTATTCAAATCTACGTTGCACTGTGATGGAAAAGGCACAGTTTTCTGGCATCTGAAGCATTTTATTGGATTCTTCTTCTTATACTTAAGAGTATAATGCCGACGCTGTTTCTATCTTTGGATCATAAGAATCTGTCTCATTTCTCACGTCCTGTAGAATGTTTAGCTTCACGCTTCCCCCCTGTAATGGGTATGCTCGAATTTTCCAATCATAGGTGAATGTTTCTCTGCCAATCCAGCTAACAATAAAGTGCCAATCCATTCTTCTGCAGCCGGCCGGTGTGGCTGTGTGGTTCTAAGCGCGTCGGTTTGGAACCGCGTGACCGCTATGGTCACAGGTTCGAATCCTGCCTCGGGCATGGATGTGTGTGATGTCCTTAGGTTAGTTAGGTTTAAGTAGTTCTAAGTTCTAGGGGACTGATGACCTCAGTAGTTAAGTCCCATAGTGCTCAGAGCCATTTGAACAATTCTTCTGCAATTTCAAAACAAATATTCCTCAGACGATTTGAGATTGAAATCATTTTATTGACAAATTCTTCCACGTGTGTGCACTTGTGCAATCTTGTAGTTTCAGATTACGAAGTAATCCTGCATTTCTGCTTAAGCCTCCATCTTCAAATGTGTTTTTCAGTTTGTCCCATTTCTCCTTTGCTGACATAGCCTTTCCTGTATGAACATAATTAATTTTATCAATCAAAAGGATTAGTTTTGATTTCGCCTTCCAGTCCTTAGCAGAAAAAATTGATTCCTTAGGTTTCAGTATACCATTTACAATGTCCCACAGGTCATCCAAATTGCAAATACATGTCAATGATAAATTTCCAATTTGCAAATTCTTGCGACCTACGAGCTGCTCCATTTGTGATATCTGTGTTTTACTCCTATTAACAGGCAATTTTATTCAGTGTACACACAAAGTAACTTTGTATAAAGTTCTGCAACCTTTTACATGAAAGCATGTCATCATAAAATTTATTATTTCACATTAATTCAGTGCTGGGGGCATACAGCGCAACAAAATGACGTGGAAAAATTACTTAGTAACAAAATAAAACTTATGTTTTACTAACACATGAAAACATTTTACATATAGACTACGCTCAAGATCTCATTGCCAATCAATACTCATAGAATATCATTTCAGAGAGGTCTAATCACTCAGCACTATGTATCCTATGCACAACTATACACTAGAGATGGGCAAAACTGTTCTTTTCAGAGATTGGATCAGAACTGTTCACTCCCTGAAATGAATTAGCTCTTTTTCATGACTCACCACTCATTTACAATAAAAATAAATGGAAGGCACATTGACCTTTAAACTTGGTTTATTCCAGTACTATACCTGTATTTTGATCTTATTTGATCCTATTTTGAAGTAACACAGATAATGAGTAAGAATTTTGTATTGTTTATTGAAATTTCCACGATATGACAAAGTTTTTGATTATTGATTTATTTTGCACTATCGTGGTTTTTTGGGTGATCAGAAAATGTTGTAACTTGAGATTTACATTAACAATATATTTGGCTATAATGTATTAAAATTTCATTAACCTCATACAAATACATCGCAAGCCATATATTTTTAAAGTGAACGTTTCCTTCCGAAGACGCCTAAAATCGCAAAATCCGTACCAGAATAAAAAAAAATATATAAATTTGACTGTAAAACGAAAGTGCTGCATATAGCCTTACGCAGAATAAAACAAGGAAAATATTGGTGTATCACATTTTGCGATACATTTATTGGTTCGCTCATAATTAAAGCGTAAATTCGAGTGTCCATAATAAAAATCCTATAGTAAGAAGAGTCATCAGGGACCTAATCTAATCAGTTTAAACAAATAAAAATAAAATAAAAACAATTGATGTATACATAACATAATAATGTAATATACATAGCGGTATTACTACGAAGAACAATATCCAGTGGGGACGAACTCTGATGCAGAGGCGCTGAGTCGAGCAGGTCGAGCCACGAGCTGTATTACTGCATGAGCTGAGACCGCAGAGACCAGAGTGACACCTGAGTCGCTTTGCTCAACGCTCTGGCTAGAGTCGAGACGGTGGGGTGAGCGTTGAGCGGGTGAGCTCCGTTCCCTTGCGAGCAGGTTTTTGCAAGTAGTTCCTATGTTATCCGCTAGGTGGCTCTCTGTCCTGTTGCTCGCATCAACTGCCCAGAGGGCAGGACGTGCGACTGAAACGATCGCCGACAGAGTGCGATGCGAAGTTAAGCTGCGCCAGACACTGCACACGGCAGACGACGCACAGAGACGGCACGGCATATGTGAAACACAAAATCCAATGGGGCACTGCACAATGCAGGCAGCCAAGGTAGAAGCAGGGCAGAGGCCGGCGCTGGCTGTGTTGTGTGGCGTGCACTGTGCTCTGACCAGCAGAGGCGCTGCTGATATGCTCCGTCTCTCTCTCTCTCTCTCTGCCGTGGGAAACGTTTGGAGCTACCGTTCTTTTTTTCTGAATCACTGATTTTTCACTCCTTTGAAAGATTCAACTCTATGAATTAGTTCAAGAGCGGATCCCCCATATCTACTATAACACTGTAAAATACCTTGTTCATGCTCCAACAATTACAAGTTGTAAAACTGCAAGTGCTTGTGTCCAGACACGTTTTTCACTGTATGTAATGAAAGAATGTTTCTCGCTCTCCCAAATGCAGATGCCATTAGAATGCTAGAACTGTTGTAGCTTCAGTTACTTATGAATTCTCTGTAAGACCAGTTATAACACCTCCCTTGAAATGAAATTTTGGATTAATATAAACATCATCCAACTGTAAAATGCATTTTCTTTCCTCTTCGGGCAATCTGGCTGATACAGTCTTAAGAAAATAACAATTACTTGACTTATTTTCTGCTTAAATGTTTAATTAAGCAATAAGTTTTTGGATTTGGTTTGGATGTGGCAGATATAGAAGACAGTTTGAAGAAAGAGCACTGTATGCTGCACTGGAGTGCTTAAATATTTTAAGATAGAGTATAGAAAGATATCGACCTAGAACCTCTTCTTTTTCAACCACATAACATAATTTTTCACACAGAAATTTACACAAATGCTGTTTCCATTGTCATCAGCAAAATTTTGCTCTATATATACAACACAGTCTTTTATTTTTGTAACACAATCATGCTCACAACTTTCACTAGATGTTTCGGTGGTTACATACCTCCACTTAATGTTCTCTAATTGTGACCACAGAGTTATTTTCAAGTTTAGAGGCACTATCCATTTCAGATAGTGGGCACTTTTATTATTGCCAAGGCACACATGAATACACATAAAATTGTCAATCTTTAAAGTAATTCGATTTTTGGAATACCTTCCACTGATATCCTATAGAAAGATATAGAATCTTTAATCACAGCATGGCATCACATGTCACATTGCACAACTCTACCTATATTTTTACACAAATCTGTAAAACTTTTAATAACACCTTCTGCAAGCCACTCTTCATTCCTGCTAAGAAGATCTTCCACTTGCTTTCGTCTTCTTTCGTCTGGATATTTTCTAGAGTGAGATTTAGACAGTTTGTTTAAATACTGCCGTAGATTGGCGAAAATTCTTGGTATTGCGCCGTCTCTCAATTTTAGTCGGTATTTCTTCTTGTTTCCTAGCATATTTTTAAATATATCCAGATTTATTACATTCCCTTCTTCGAAATACTTAGCACGGACCACAGATCTCTTGGAAGGTAATCAGTCTTTTCTCAGAATGGCTTTTAACCATTCTTGGTGTATACCTGTATCTGCTGGGATTCGTAATACCGTGATATAGCTTTTATCGCCACTGGATCTGTAATTGCTTGAGCAGCCTGGGACACAACACTTGTCTGTCATTTAAAAAATACCATTAAATTAATGACAATTCAATAATTTACATTTCCTCTAGATAACAAACTACTCGTCACTAGCATGTTTACCATTTGACTTTACCCTTACATTTACACTTCGTTTCTATAAGAACATACCAGTCATAAAACTCACCTTTATAAACAGATCAGCGCTCTATCGACGTCTAGAGAAAAAGTTTTACACACGTAGGAGATCTCATAGCAAACGAAGCCAAATCTTCAGAATGTACGCAGAACTGCACAGTTCAATAGACCGTCTTCACAGCGTGTCACTTCTCATGCCTCCGTTTTGTGTAAAGAGAGCTCTGGCTATGCACTGGGACCAGGAGAATGTCTCGATCTAACGCGTTCGAGCGATGATGACCAGTCCTGACCGCAACTCGGACGAAGCTACTGTTCCCGGGAAACTAACGTGAAGTCATGAAGTGAATTGATGCTGAAGTTCCGTGAAGTGTGAATCGACCTTAATTTGGTGTTTTGGATAAAATCTCTGCCTTGTTTATAAAATATATACACTAGTGATGGGCTAAACTGCGATTTTCCGATATCAGTGATTTCTGTGAATGCTACTTTTCAGTATCTGTTATTCTTAACTGTGATTTGTCGCAGTTAAGAGTCGCAGTTAAGGAACATAGGTCGTGTATCCCTCCGCCACTGCTATTTCTGCTACTTCCGCGATTTCTGTGACTTCTGCTACTTCTGCGATTTCTGCGACTTCTGCTACTTCTGCGATTTCTGCGACTTGCCACCGTATGAAAAACTTACATCTGTCAACACAGAAAATTGCATCTCAACAAACCTGTCATTGGCAAGTATGTTTTACGTTTTTTCTTACGTTGGCTTTAATTTTGTATTAAAGAAACAACTGTGAAAATATTAATAGTGTAATTAATATGTAAGTAGCCGTACAGTACCGTAATAGTTCGTATTTAGAAAATGAATTCTAACGTATTGTTATGTTCACAGGTACCTGAAATACATTTCAGTCACTCAGTAAAGTGATAACTCAAAATATCATTGTCAACAGATCTGAAGAAATTGCCACTGCGTCTTTAGACCGTTTTCGTCAGACGAGAGGTTAGTTTTTAAGCGTTTCGATGGACTTAATTACTTCAGTGAGATCGTTCTTGCAAATGTGATATTTATTATAGCAAATATTAGCAATCTACTCTGTCAATTATATTGCTAGTAATTAATGACAGCAAAAATTGTTTTATAATCCTTGTGTTTTTGCAGACACAGTTCTGACTCTGATTACTGGTTGCTGTACGTATCTATCCACATCAAGGCTGTTTTTGAGAGAGACTCGCGAAGATTCAAGACAGCTCTTAGAGGATTTGCAGTTTAAAAGTGAAGTAATTGTGAAATAAGTGTGTGAATGATTAAACTGTGTTTTATTGAAGTTGTTGTGCGATTTTAAAGGAATAATAAATGTCAAATACAGTAAGTGAATAATAAAAATCTCATTTTCCACATGTTTAAGCCGTCCTATACCCATAATTTTCCGCCACTTACTTATTGGTAAACACTTGTTGGAGAGTGACATGCCGCCCCCCCCCCCCTTTCTCCACAATCTTGGTGTGACACTGACCTGTAACATATCCCGAAGTCTACAATATGCATTTTGAGGCTGTTGATATGAAAGTGGTAAGTACAGATCTTCTAGTTAAATCAGGAATAGCTTAAGTGCATTACTTGAAAATAACACAGGAAAAGTTTACTTATGTAGGTGGTAGTAGTGTCGGCAAAAAGTTCTTGTGTGTGAAGTTGCCATGTAGAACACCAGGTGTAAAACTTTTCTCCCGAGTCTTGAACTGTGTCGGAACAAAAGTGAGGCATTCATATGACTGTTTTCATTTCTCTACACTTATACAGATGTCTGAGTTCTGCTGTGTTAGCATTGCAAAGTCCTGTAGGCATGCGGGGTATTAACCAAAACTGTCATATTGGAAGCAGAATCAAACACATTTGTTACATTACTTGATATTTTCAGGAGAAAAAGGCAATGTTGCTTTTCATTAATATAATACATTCAGAGTCACAGCAGTATTTGACCAACCATAACTGATGCTGAATGTGCATGTCGTCATATAATATGAAGGGCTTATTTCAATAGTGGTACAAGTCCATTACCTCCACTTTTCTGTCTTATAATTCTTCTGAAATTAGTGATCCAAACAAACATAAATAAAGGTTCATCTCTAGCAAGAAGCCATATGTTTGAATATTTCTGGTATCTCAAATGCAGATTTGTCAGCGCTCATTTAACTTTACGACTCTGTATCTCAAAATGAACAAAAATGGACTTGTACCACTATTGAAATAAGCCCTTCATATGCACACACAGCACATCGATCTCGTGAGGCACAAGGCTCTTATAACGAAGTACGTACGTCGGTCAACAGATGACACTAGGAATAGTATGTTAACTGCGCTTTTTAGTTGCTACTTGCGACTCTTAGTTGCGATTTGTCACAGAAATCGCAGTTTGACTGGTAGCGAATAGCGTAGTATAAACTTTGCTCAACAGATGGCAGTGCTAACTGCGCTTTTTAGTTGCTACTTGCGACTCTTAGTTGCGATTTGTCACGGAAATCGCAGTTAGACTCGATACCGTATCGCAGAGATGGACGTAGTACAAACTTTGGCCATCAGATGGCACTGTTAACTGCGCTTTTTAGTTGCTACTTGCGACTCTTAGTTGCGACTTGTCACGGAAATCGCAGTTGGACTCCATAGCGTACCGCAGAGATGGACGTAGTACGAACTTTGGCCAACAGATGCCACTGTTAACTGCGCTTTTTAGTTGCTACTTGCGACTCTTAGTTGCGACTTGTCACTGAATTCGCAGAAAGCAGTGCTAAATTCGACCAATAGATGGCTCACGTCTTTGAATATGAAATACTACTTGCGACTGCTAATTGTGACTGAAATCGCAGTTAGAATCTGTAAAGTTGCTTATGTGATATCTGTGACTTCTCAGTCACTGTGATTTCTAACAGATACGCGATTTCTTGCCCACCACTAATATACACCAAACAAACAGGTCTGCCACAATGTTACACGTGTTTGTTGTTTGTATTAAGAAACAAAAGGAGAGATGACATATAGAGTTAGATACATACCGACGCCCTGGTATCGCACTGGATCTTGTACATGATAATGCATCTTTTGAGATAGCAAGGAACTGATGTGAAATGGACTATCAGAAATACAAAATTGATAAGGTACAGAACTTGAATCAGTCAGTATTGCATTAGATGACTTGAAATAGCCCGGTGATAAACAAACCGAGTAGCTAAGTTTTATTTTTGACAACTGGTGATATATATTGTTGGTGTAAAGTTTTGTAGTGTGCACGAATGCCACTGGACTCGCCCTAAAAGAGGAAACAAAATAATTCTATAGGTTTAGAATGTTCGATTTTTAACATTACGGTGTTACAGGTATACATTTGACAAATATCTGCAATTCTGTCAAATTATAGGACTTGTTCTTATTACTAAGCCGATCCCTTACCGTAATTTCGCAGTACTGATTGCCGTTGTTAGAGGTTACCATTTGAAATTACAATGTATTTTGCCGCAAACAAATTGCCCGAGTATATGGGAAGTAATACCTATGCATTCATTGATGTACAGATCTCGCCTCTGTAATCTAAATACGCTATTGTAACTTCAGTAACCATGTGGATCAAATTAGGCATGGTAGGCTACGTCTAGTTAATAAGGCGTTGCATGGTTTTGTTAATTGTTTGTCATTTATATGTGTTGCATTGCACATGTTTTACAACGACAAGAATTTTTAGTGGATGAGGATGCGTTGCACATTAAAAGCATAAAAGCTAATTCACATGTGTACATGGAAAAAGTATAAATAAAAATATTAATTCTTAAAAAGTTGCTACAGCAAAAAAAATTAAAACAAAAACGGAAAGAGCTCACATTGTGAGATATATTTCCCCTTTTATTAATGATTAGTGCACAGAAAGAACAACTGTCAGTGGGCCTCACTATGTATTCATCAGTCCTCAGAATTTTAACAGCATTATCGTCATGGTGCAGCTGGCTGTTGTGGCCGAGCGGTTCTAGGTGCTTCAGTCCAGAACCATACAACCACTACGGCCACAGGTTCTAATCCTGCTCCGGGTATGGATGTGTGTGATGCCCTTAGGTTTAAGTAGTTCTAAGTTCTAGGGGACTGATGACCTCAGATGTTAAGTCCCATAGTGCTCAGAGCCATTTGAATGTCATGGTGCACATCATCTCTATTCTATCATCAGATTTCAGTGAAGTTGGATGGCCATCCCATGACACTTGTGCTAACTAAACTAAACTGCAAATACATGGCTGATCATCCTTTTGATGATTCTATCGTAAATGGAAAAAAACACAATATACTATGACTATAATATCAATTAATCACCATTGGAATAGGCCATCTCCTGCAAATACCTGGGTATAAAGATTTGTAGGCATGTGAAATGGAATGTTCACATAGGCTCAGTCGCATGTAAAACAGCCAGTAGATTTCAGTTTATTGGTGGAATGCAAAGGAGATTGCTTACATATCACTCATGTGACCCATTGTGGAATTTTGCCCAAGTGTGTGAGAACTATACCAGATATGACTAACAGGGGATATAGAACGTTTGCAGAGAATAGCAATAAGAATGGTCACAGATTTGTTTGACACATGGGAGAGGGCCACAGAGATGCTGAAGAAACTAACCTGACAGACTAATGAAGGTAGATGTAAACTGTCCTGAGAAAGTCTGCTTGCCAAGTTCAGGAATGGCTTTAAATGATGATTCTAGAATATACTACAACCCTGTACTTATCACTCACATAGGGATCATGACCACAATATTAATTACAGCACACACAGAGGCATTTGAACAATCATTCTTCCTTCTCTCATTATGTAAATAGCATGGGAAGAAACCCTAATAACTGGTATCATAGCATGTATCCTCTGCTACACACTTCACAGTGGTTTGCAGAGATTAGATGTAGATGTAAGGGGGACAGCCGAATTAGTGATCCCCAAGAACAGGTTAAACTACTGTTCTGTAAGCTATCTCCTGTGTGGGTCAATTATGTTTACATAAGGATTCTTTCAATGAACCTCACTTCCTGCATATGCTTTATTTGTAGTGAGTTTTATGCAGACAGTCTCTTTAAATTGCTCCAAATGCCTTTTTACAAATAGTTAATAGTTTTGTAATCGGACGAAAAGGGATCGCTCCACCTGTTTAGACACAGTACTTGATATTTGTTTCGGCTGAACATCACCTGTGAGACCTTGCACTAAGCACAGACAGCATAACATAGACCAACACACGAGACATCTCATATAAGGTCCCACACCATGTTGTCTGCTTCCACCATGCAGTAGCACTACTCACAAGTGTTGCTGAAGTACTGGGTATCATTCATGTTTTTCTATCACTGTTGAAAACACATCTTTAAGCCAAATATTTCACTACGCAAATTTGGAACCACTTTATTATAATTTAAAAACCGTTTTATTTGTAACGATAAGCAAAACCAACAATTTCTATTGCCACTAGGCATTGTATAAAACATGCACTGAGCAGTATGTTTTTGAGCTTACTCCATTAATAACATTACAGAATAATTTAGCATTTATCTGCTGAAACACCAGATGAAATGTGCCTGACGCCTCTTAGGAGGGACTCTCTCTTGCATTACTACCCATAGCTACTTTCCCATGTGATGATTTTTCCCCTGTTATGATGAACATCCTGCATTCTGTTAGCTAGGAAGTAATCTGTTAAACAACAAAGCTGGTCGAATTACGTGTGAGTGTACTTTGTTTAATTGACAACAGGGTCATTCCATGTCATGTGGCCTAAGGGCACCCACTCGACCATCTCAAATTTTGATGAAATTTTTACAGGATGTACATATAGACCTTACATGAAGCACTGCCAAATTACAGCTTCATAAGTAGTATGGTGGGGCCACTAGCCACCTTTTAGTAAAGGCTCGTTTTTTGACATTAAGACTAAAATGAATAAATGATCAACTTTGTTTTACCATTGTTCAGGATCTAAGTGTTAAATCTTCAAATTTAACACATATATCGGACAACACAACAACACACATAAGTCACTGAGTAAGTTGACCTGTGTACAAGTCGGTATTCGATTAAACACTGAGTCTCAGTCTAGCGGCCGCTGCTCGGCTGGCCGCTTAGGTGGCGCAGCTGCTGCATGGCTGGCAGACAGCGCCGCACGTAGAGGACGTGCGTAATTGCGTGGCGGCACTTTGAATAATCGGCGAGTCACAACACTAAGAGACCTGTCATGCTGAAACTCTGTGATCCTGTTCACTTTTTGGGTACAATAGCTTAGTTGTAGTTTAAAAGGTCAGGCTACGGTAAATTCATCATAGTGTGCTATCAAAGTGGCTCATAAATCTTGTCATACCAAATTTTGGCTATACTTTATTGCCTCGTATTTAATGAAAGAGTAACTTTCTGAAGCTAATACTTTAGGTAACTGCAGCCTGCCAGAATGTAATAAAGCTCTGCAAGTGGCACCCAGATTGCTCAAATAATAACTGAGTTGTCTGAGCTCACCTTGTCTGATCAGAAAAGTTTTTTTTTTTTTTTTTTTTTTTTTTTTTTTTTTTTTTTTTTTTTTTTTGGAGACAGACCAGTGTAGTGTAAACTTTTTAGTGTCAACAATGGAGTTTGGTAACATGCTTCAACAATCAGTCTGAAGCACACTGTTGTGTAGTGAAGAGTGGTTCAGATGTTGTGTGTGCCTATTTAAATGATGTAAAGTGTGTTGTAATTACTGGATAAACATCTTTTTTCGGTAAGTAAAAATTATTTCAAAGTGCAGGGTGGCTCTTTAGAAACGTTTATCAGGTTATTTAATTTTTTTCTGTTGTATTCTCAAGGAAGTTCCCATTATCTATGATTGTTTAATATTTTTCAGTTAGAAATATACACCACTTCAGCTTTATCTAATATTGAAACAAGTGGCAATTGGAAGCCTAAATTTAATTGTAGTGTAATGGATGTCAACGAGGTTTCAGTACCATGTGTCATTGGCCTGCAGATAATTCTGCATGTCATCTGAAAACATACACACATCAACAAGACTTCATTCCAATCAAAGAATTTTCAGTAGAGCATCAGGAATTAATAAACCAAAGAAGTGAGATATGTCTTACTGAAAATGCACAAATATGCTATCATAACAAAGCAATACTTGTGAACAAATATGACTTTCTACAGAGATCTTGTTGTAATCCTTTTGGTGCAAAGAATCATTTTGTTAAAAAGGGTTTACGGATTGTCAATGTGGAAACAGCAAAACAATTGCAAGCTGTGACTAAGAGCAATGTGAAACCTGGTCAGAAGACCTGCCCAACGTGCAGAAAACAATTTTTAGCAAAGAAAGCAGAAAAATCACAGTCAACTTCAAACCAGTCAGAAGATGAAGCATATCCAGAAGTATCAATCGATTCAAGTCTTAACTGCTTTGGGGTCTCCCCTCTAAAATTTCAGAGAGTATCAAAAGGGGATGTAAAAAGTTATGTAAAACAAAAAATAAACAAAGCTCAAGAGGCAGTTGTGAATAACATTGTTGCTGCTGGAGGATTCGCCCCTAAAGATCTTCAAACACCTAGTACAAGCAAGACATGTCCTATAGAGAAGTTGCAATTGTCAAGGCAGCCTGAAAAATTGCAAATACTGACATTAGTACCACAAAGCTGGACTATAAAGGAGACAATGCAAGAATTTGGTGTTTCAGAGAGGATGGTAAAAGCAGCTAGGAAGTTAAAAGTAGAAAATGGTGTTTAGCCCTGCCAAACAACAAGTGTGGCAAGAAGATACTGTAAAAGAAAGAGTGATAACATTTTTCAGAATGAAGAATTTAGCTGAATTTGTCCAGGTAAAAAAGATTGTGTGTACATTAGATTAGAAGGAAAGAAATTTTTGATGCAAAAATACCTTCTTCTGAATAATTTGAAAGAAATGTTTGATGCATATTGACTTCAGCATGGGCCTGAAATTAGATTTTCCAAATTTTGCGGATTGAGGCCAAAATGGTTGCATCACTGTGGGTGCTGCAGGAACCCACTCAGTCTGTGTTTGCACTTTACATCAAAATGTGAAACTGATACTTGCAAGCACTCCAATTAAAGAAGCTTATAAGAGTCTGATTGCTGAAACAGTGTGTGATTTGGAATCCAAAGACTGCATGCTTCATCGCTGTGAAGTCTGTCCGGGAAAAGAACTGCTGGAACAGTTTTTACAAAGCAGTTTTGAAGACAGTGATCCAGATGATATCATTGAGTTCAAACAGTGGGTGCACACTGATAGAGATACATTAGAAACCAAGCAGACGGCCACCGAGGATTTTATTGAAGACCTGAATTCAAAAATTGACAAACATTTCTCTCATCATTATGTTGAAAAGCACCAGAGCAAGCACCTAAAATTCATAAAAAAAAGCTATAAGCCAACTGAACTGGTCATATTAATGGACTTTGCTGAAAATTATTCCTTCATTTCCAGGATGCAGCTCAAGGTTTTCACTGGAATAACAGCCAAGCAACTTTGCACCCATTTGTTGTGTACTTCAGAAATAACTTGGACATCAGCAGCATCAGCTGCTGTATAATAAGCAAATGCCTGAAACATGATGCAATCGCTGTACATGCTTTTATAGTGAAATTAATAGAAGATCTAAAGTGTATCCTTGGAAAAATTACACACATTTACTACTTCAGTGTTGGGTCAACAGCGCAGTACAAAAACTTCAAAAATTTACTGAACCTCTGCCACCATCAAAATGTTTGGAATCTCAGCTGAATGGAAGTTTTTTGCTACAAGCCATGGAAAATCTCCATGTGGTGGAATTGGAGGAACAGTTAAGTGCCTGGCAGCAAGAGCAAGTCTTCAAAGACCAACTGAGGACCAGATTTTGACACCAACTGATTTGTTTAAATACTGTACAAAGAATATCAGAGGAATCCAATTCATTTTTGTTTCAAAAGAAGAAATTGAAACAGGAAGCAAGGTTCAAAAATGGCTGCACAGTATCAGGAACAAGAGAGAATCACAATTTTGTCACATTAAATGAAAAGCAAGTGTGTATTAGAAGAGTATCCAAAGATACAATTTTTTGTGTGGCAAATGTTGACCAAAGTCAAGCAACAGTTTCATTCAGAAATATTATAGCCTTACAACCAGGCCAATACATTGCCTGTACATATGATGGAAAATGGTGGATTGGTAATGTGTCTGAAGTTTCAGAAGAAGAAAATGATGTTTTAGTCAGTTTCCTGCACCCCAATGGACCTGCACATTCATTCTATTGGCTAGCTAGGCAGGATGCTTGTTGGATTCCAAACCAACACATAATTTCTGTCATTCCAGCTCCATCAGCAGCAAGAATGGGCCGACATTACAGCTTGTTAGAATTAACTGTAATTGCTATTAGTAATAACAAATTTCAGCAAATGTATTAATAAGAACTGAAATGTTTGGCTTGGGAACCATAAAGAGTAAGACTGGTACATGTATTTTTCATGTAATATAAATGTAAGTTTATTTGTTACAACAAGATTTATGGGCCACTTTAATAGCACACTATGATGAATTTACCATAGTCTGACCTTTCGTTTTACAGCTAAGATATTGTACCCAAAAAGTTGAACAGGATCACATAGTTTCAGCATGACAGGTCTCTTAGATCCTGGGTAATGGTAAATCAAAGTTGATCATTTATTCATTTCAGTCGCAATGTCAAAAAACGAGCCTTTACAAAAAGGTGGCTAGTGGCCCCACCATATAACTTATGAAGCTGTAATTTGGCAGTGCTTCGTGTAAGGTCTATATGTACGTCCTGTAAAAATTTCATCAAAATTGGAGGTGGTTGAGTGGGGAGCTTGTCCAAATGTAGGCCACTTGACATGGAATGACCCAACAGTGCAGAATTATATAAAATGTCTCCCAGAAGTTCTGGAATGCATCATTAACCTGAGCTATGCTAATGTCTGTATTTCTTACTGGAGAGCTATAATGATGTGTATTCTATGTCACAGTGTGTCAGTCTGTATATGCCAAGCATATTCATGTAATATGATGTGGTGCAATTTGTAGAGTGGCGTCTTTCACTGTGAGTTAAAATTCTTAAAACTACCCTGCTTTTAACTACATAGTATTAAAATTCACTGTCTTACCAAAAAAAGAGAAGCACCCAGAATTGAAATCAAACTTCATGGGTTTAGAGGTTGTGATATTACTTCAATTACACACATCAAAAAAAAGTTTTGCATCATCCCAGTTCCTACAAATCCTGAAGACAGATGTTGACTGTGGATATTGTATCACAGACACAGTCCCTTTGACTGTTTAGAGATGTCACTAAACCCGCACAAAGATGTAAACAACCATGCATGAGCAGTGCCTATTAGATCGAGGGGTTCCAACAGCCGATCAGTTCCAGTCATTCCACCAGGAAGGAGGTACACGGCTCATTTTGTCTGTAGTTCAACCATGCCTAGACGGTCAATAACACGGTTCGATCGAATCCGCATTGTTACTTTGTGCCAGAAAGGGCTCTCAACAAGGGAGGTGCCCAGGCGTCTCGGAGTGAACCAAAGTGATGTTCAGACATGGAGGAGATACAGAGAGAGAGGAACTGTTGATGACATGCCTCGCTCAAGCCGCCTAAGGGCTACTACTGCAGTAGATGACCACTACCTACAAATTATGACTCAGAGGAACCCTGACAGCAATGCCACCATGTTCAATAATGCTTTTCGTGCAGCCACAGGACGCCGTGTTATGACTCAGACTGTGTACAATATGCTGGATGATATGCAACTTCACTTCCAACATCCATGGCGAGTTTCAACTTTGTAGCCACAACACAATGCAGCAGTACAGATGTCCCCAACAACTTGCCGAATGGACGGCTCAGGATTGGCATCACGTTCTCTTCACCTATGAGTGTCACATATGCCTTCAATCAGACAATTGTCGGAGACGTGTTTGGAGGCAGCCTTATCAGGCTGAACGCCTTAGACACACTGTCCAGCGAGTGCAGCAAGGTGGAGGTTCCCTGCTGTTTTGGGGTGGCATTATGTGGGGCCAACATACGCCGCTGGTGGTCATGGAAGGTCCTGTAATGGCTTTACAATACGTGAGTGCCATCCTCCGACCGATAGTGCAACCACATCGGCAGCATATTGGCGATGCATTCGTCTCCATGGACGACAATTTGCACCCCCATCGTGCACATCTTGTGAATGACTTCCTTCAGGATAATGAGATTGCTCAACTAGAGTGGCCAGCATGTTCTCCAGACATGAACCCTATCGAACATGCCTGGGATAGATTGAAAGGGCTGTTTATGGATGACGTGACCCACCAACCACTCTGAGGGATCAATGCCGAATCGCCATTGAGGAGTTGGACAATCTGGACCAACAGTGCCTTGATGAACTTGTAGATAGTATGCCACGACAATTACAAGCATGCATCGATGCAAGAGGATGTGCTACTGGGTATTAGAGGTACCAGTGTGTACAGCAATTTGGACCACCCCCTCTGAATGTCTCGCTGTATAATGGTACAACATGCAATGTGTGGTTTTCATGAGCAATAAAAAGGGCGGAAATGATGTTTATGTTGATCTCTATTCCAGTTTTCTGTACAGGTTCTGGAAATCTCAGAACCAAGATGATGCATAATGTTTTTGGATGTGTGTAGTATAAAACTGAGTCACATTTGCAAAGAACTTGGCAGTATCAGTCCATTTGTCAGCAAGACGCTGTACCTCCTCTGGTTTGGATGAGTGCACTGATTCGGCTGGAAAGGCAGTCATAGTCCACCGTATCCTCTCCTGAGGCAAGCTGGCCCACAACTGTTCTAACTAGTTGTAGATATTCTGGACACTGGCAGTGGGACAGATTTTATGTCCGAGCTGGTTCCACACATTCTATCAAGGACAGATCTGTGGTCTTGATGGCCATGGAAGTACCTCGATGTCACACACACAGTTAATATAGTCATGCCATTTGTGGCCAAGCATCATCATGCCAAGAAAGTCACTATCATACTGTCACGCAAGAGGTAACTCTTGAGGGTGAAGGATAGCCATGATGTACTAACAGAGATCCCTCATTGACCATTAGTAGTGACCTGAAGTGGTATCCAATGGCTCTTTGCTCTGTGACACCAGGAGTAACACTGCTGGGCCTCTCCAAAACACTGGGAGAATGGGACTTTACCAACGCTGCCACCATTCTCATCAGTAATGATTATTCAGAGGAGTGCAGAACTGTGATTCCGTTGATGAACACTGTTGATGCCATTCATCAGCAGCCGTTCGTGTTTTGGTGGTAACGTCAGTGTATGAAAGGGGGGCTAATTCCCTAACCTAGCTCTTCTAGTCCCTGACCAATGGAGCAAGATGACAGAATGTTGCAGGGAGTCCATTAGATGTTCTTGAGTGGCGGGTGCAGAGGTGAAGGACTTAGAATGTGCTTAGTGTAATGGTTGACCGGAATCTTTACAATGAGTATACCTGCCCTCATATTCGGGTGCAGTCCAGCTTTGGGCCAGTCACATCCTCGTGCTCACAAATGTGGTTGTTGTGTGATTCAACCTGCCAGTCAAACGGAGATCGACAAAGAGGCCCCTTTTGAAGTCTGTCAGGTGCTAATAACTCTGTCCCACACAAATACATGACGTCTCCGTGTCGCTGGCAGTGATCATTCAACGTCGTACCCTGTTAATGCCCCTTATATACCCTACAGGTCTGAAACAACACTGATGCACTCTGATGCTTGTTCTAGCTGTCACAGGGATTGCAGCTCTATAATCATTTATCTACATACTGATGGTATGTAACTTACAATTACATCCTAATATGTCTTCTGGAGGTAATTCTGTGTCAATTCAACAAAGCACTCAACCTAACATACTCAGATTTCTTTCAGATTTAGTGATCCAGGTAAGAGATAGAAAACTACCAATTTGCAGTGTTATATGACAATTGTGAAGAAAGCTACAGGTCTGCAAAGTTGAAAATTGTGTGACATTTGCATGCATATCTCAAAACGCCCTATCTTCAGTTTTTCTGAAAAAATATATTTTATTGCTCCAGTATGTTACTATAAATATGGTAAACAATAAGATGGCACGCCAGTGGCATCATGCCCAAAACTTATTTCATCTACATTACTACACTAACAAAATGCGGTAAGTGTTCGTGTATCTTTTTTTTTCTTTTTCTTTTCAGAACAGCAGCCAATAGCAGCTACTGTTATTCTGACCAATTGGTGAACATTTCTTGTGGTCGACAGCCAATTAGAGACTTTTATTTCAACCCAATCATCATCAGCTTGTTTCATGGGTGTATTCAGCCTGCAATCTATAGTTGTAGTATTTAGTAGCAGTTTGCAAAAAAGTGGATTTCACATCAAAATTGTATTGTTGCAATCCACTTAATGAAGAAGGCACACAAGGATACAGAAGAATTTGAGGAATGTTCAGGAGTGGATGGTAAAAAAGTGTACCAATGTATTGCTAAATGGAAAAATTTGCAGCAGCTGTAGAAACCAAATATCAAAAAACTCATCCGTACCGGGACTGCTACGGTCACAGGTTCGAATCCTTCCTCGGGCATGGGTGTGTGTGCTGTCCTTAGGGTTAGTTAAGTTTAAGTAGTTCTAAGTTCTAGGGGACTTATGACCTAAGATGTTGAGTCCCACAGTGCTCAGAGCCATTTGAACCTCATCCGTACCTGCAAGTGATGCCTCAGCTGTGCTAGGTATTCCACAGAAAATTTAAGTGAAGGTGAAACAGCATCGTATCTGGCACTTGATTCTTTATATACTACCCTTCAGTATTTAGGTGAATCTGCTGTGAAGAAAAGAGGCTTCAGAGTGAGGTAAAGTACTCATAGCAAAAACTGTAAAAGGTTGCCTCAATGTTGGAGCATATTTACGTGACACAGCTGGAAAAAGAAGAGTAGGAAAAAAATGAAGAAAGAGAAATCTCATAGCCTGCCTGAAAGATAAGTTTCACAATTCAGACTCTATGTGTGACAAAATACAAATTTTGACAGTTCTTCCAAAGATCTGGAGTATAGGAAAAACCTTGAAAGACTGTTCCGATTCAGATTACATGGTTTGAAGAGGAAAACAGAAGGTAGCAGAACATGATACACTAATGACACAAAACCAAAGCCAGGTAAGACATTGTGTGGGAAAACTGTTCAATGTTTACATGATTTTTGCTGTGATCATGTGTGCTGTGTGATGCCAGGAAGAAACGACTTATGTGTCTGTAAAAGAAAATGGAATTAGAGTACACAAGCACAAGCAGAAGCATCTAGTGTTGCACAATCTGGAGGAATTATATGCATATTTCACGTATACATATCCAGATGTGAATACTGGATTCTCAAAATTTTGTGAGTTGCAACCAAAGCACTGTGTTCTTACAAATGCCAGTGTGATCCATACTGTCTGTCTGCATGCTTCACACCAGAATTTTAGGTTAATAGCAGAAGAGTGTAAAGTGAAAGAACTAACAAAGTGTGAAGGACACAAATTACCATCATACAAGCACTGTAAAGCATTTGTTTCATGCAATCCTGCACTTGCAGCATGTTTCTTAGGTGCATGCCTGTACTGTCCAAGTGTGACAAGACTGACTGATTATCTGTTTGGTACAAACTGCATTGATGAAATTACATATAAGTGTTGTTTAAGAACAGGCAGGGAAGTTCTAGATACTGTAACAAAACCAGTGTATGATTTCAAGAAGTTTTTTTGCATCAAGTTTACAACAGCTTCTACCACATTCATTTAATCACCCAGCAGCAGTCACATTTCTTTAAAATCACTAAAGAACTCAAAGCAAGTGACTATCTTGTTGTTTATGATTTTGAACAGAATCACACCTTCGCCATTCAGGATGAAGTATAGAGATTTCATTGGAATAATTCAGAGGTAACAATTCACCTATTTGTTGCTCACTACAGAGAGACAAATACTAATGAAATATGTGGAAGTATCTGACTACCTCCAGCATGATACATTGTGTTTGTACCGGGTCTGTTCAAAAAATTCCAGAACTGTATTGTCAGAATTTTTCTGCACTTATGTTCTGTTTATTGTGCATGGTCTCCTTCGAAATACTCTCCTTCACAATTGGTACACTGCTTCCAGAACTGTTCCCACTTCTGGAAGCAGTCTTGGTATGCCTCTTGCTGGAATGCGTGAAGTGCCATCTGTGAATTTTCTATTTTGTCTGTTGTTGTAGATCTTTGTTCTTTCAACAGGTTTTTCAACTGTGGAAATAAAAGAAAAAGTCCACAGGGGTCAGGTCTGGAGAGTACGGAGGATGAGGCAGCACAGTGATTTCGTTGTTTGTGCAATAGTCATGCACCAACAGCAATGAATGTGTGGGTGCATTGTCATGATGCAAGAGCCATGAATTGTCTTGCCACATTTCGGGCTGTTTCCTTCTCACATTTTCTTGTAGGTGTCGCAACACATCCCAATATTACCACTGATTAACAATTTATCCCTGTGGCACGAATTTGTGATGAACTAATCCTTCAAAGTCAAAGAAAACTATCAGTATGGCTTTGGCATTTGACGTGACCTGATGAGCTTTTTTTCTGATCATGGAGAACCTTTCCCGACTCAATGTGAAGATTGAACATTGGTCTCAGTATGGCTTAAGTGCTCATACTGTAGGCTTCCTGCATCATTTGGTGTGTTTCTGTAAAGGTTTTCTTGAATTTCACGCAAAATTTAAGGCAGACATGTTGTTCCTCTAACTCTGCCATTTCTAAATTAACAAACTGTGTGACACAACTTTCTATTCAATACAGCACTAACAATAACTAACAGACATACAACAATGAAACTTCCGGTAGTTACACAGCACACAGGTGTGTGCAGGGATGCCAACCACATTTTGCTCCAGCACACCATTGGTGCAAAATTACGAATGTTACAGAATTTTTTGGACAGACCTCGTATTCTGTCTAGTGTAATTTTATTAATTTCTTAAAATGTCACTTTCCAACTCCAATGCACATTTATTACTTTTTGGATAGATATGCTGCTCAGTACAAAAACAGAAAGAATTTAAAGAATCTGTCATACCATCAGGAAGATTTTTATGTTTCAGCAGAATGGCAGGAGGCTTTGATGTTTCAGCAGAATTTGCTACAGAACACAGTATAGTACCTTGTGAGAGGGTTGCAGGAATTTTAAAGAGAATAGCCACACTTACCAGCCTCATGCGATCTCATGAAAACCATACTTTGACACCACAATAGTTGTTTCAGTGGTGCAAAGAAAATGTTCCTTCATGTGTCTTCCAATACACATCAGCTTCCCATCATGATGAAGACATTGCCAAGCTGAAGCAACATTTCAAATGTATAAGAACAATTCGAGGTACCCATAAGCTTCATTGTGTAATACCTATTAACAAAGGTGTAGTAAAAACAAAGGCATATTCTGCTTCTTTAATAAGCAGAAAAAAGTCAGTGATTGCTATGGTGAATGAAATGCTGTAAGACATATATGGATTTGTTGCCTGTATGTGTGAAAGTCACTAGTGAGTTGTGTAGGTATTGCAAACTTATGAAGTATAGGCCAGTTTCTTGCATCTGCATGGACCACCTCCATCATTTGTGTTTCCTGCTGAACTTGACACTTGTGTTATCAAACAATGTGACATTCTCACAAACGTGAATCCAGTGACACCAACTAGAAGGACGTACAGTCTCTCTGCATCAGATGAGGTGAACATTAACAATTTAAATGGAGACTTGTGAGAGGAGATTTTACCACATTTTATTGCCTTTTCATTCAAACTACACTGTAAATGATTCATAACAACACTAAATAATATAACCATATTTTTACATAACATTACATATAAATTGCACTTTTTAATAATTTGGGTTTCAAATTTATGCGCTACCTACTGCATTTTGATAGTGTACTGATACTGACAAAATAAACTTTTGAGTATGATACCTTTAGTTGAAATCTTGATAGATACTGTGTTTATAGTAACACATTGGAACAATACATTATATGTTTTAAAAAAAAAATTGAAGATGGGGTGTTTTGAGATATTCAGTGTTAAAGGTTAAGGTCAATGACCTTGAATGTGAAAGTGCTTAGAAACCTGTGTTGCATATCATGTTTACTCATTAGCTTTTCAATAATACAAGTTTCATTGCTGTATCTCGAATAGAACCAGAATTATACTCATTTATGTTGAAACAGATGCATATAAATTTCACACAATTTCCAAACTTTGGAGACCTGTAACTTTCTTCACAATTGTTGTATACCTCTGAAAACTGCTAATTTTCCATCTTTTATCTGGGCCATTGAATGCACCAAATTTGAAAGAAATCTGAGATGGTCAGATTGAAAATGTCACTTTTCTGCATGGAATTGACATGGTATTACCCCTAGATGGTATTACCCCTAGATGCTTCCCTTTTTTGTCAGGCAGTGTACCTCCTCACTCTTACATGCGAGAGTATACGGTTAATGCCATCTAGCAATTCAGCATTTAACTGCAATTCCCTACCACAATTTAAAATTAGTAACACTTTGCATTTTAAATAGTATTATTATGTTACCTATCACTTCTACATCTGTATCAGACATTTTCTTATCCTGAACAGTTAACCTAAAATGCAAGCTACAAAGGAAATGTGCCTTTCCAACTAGGCAACAGAATGACCCCTGCAGGGCTCTGTGTCAGCAGTGCCACACTATCTTACTTTACAACATTTTTTCCATGAAATTACTGTAAATTTATAGCTTATGTGCCAAAGGGATTTACTGCTAGTAAATGAATAAACAAATTAACTTCACATTGCTCTTAAATTGCTGTCAATGAAAGTGGGACATCTACAGCTGTGTTCATGATAAGTACACAGCATTTAAGTAACATTCAACATTCTGATACTTGTAGATTCCAGGCACAGTATACTACATTCCTCAGTTCATAACAGAGGAGGAGGAGAAGTACATTATAGAGCATGTTGATTCTGTACCAAAACCAAAGTGGACCCAGTTGTCACACCGTAGACTTCAGAACTGGGGTGGTGTTCCTCATCCAAAAGGAATGATTGCTGAGAAGATACCAGATGTAAGTAGGCAAGAATGGAGTGGTTTCTTTTTCCAGAGTAGTATGGAATTTATTTAGACAGTTAAATTGAACCATTAATGGAGCTGGTATCATACTGTTAACAGTGTTGAAGTAAGTTACGAACTTTGTTGATGCTGTTGATCACTTTTCAGTGGTTAAAGAAATATATTGATAAGATAGCCACCCTGGGAATCTTTGAAACTGAGAAGTGTCCAAATCATGTCCTAATAAACGAATATCTCCCTGGACAAGGGATAATGGTAATGTATGACACATTTAATTTTGTACTGTAGGATCCCTTATAATGTGTGAACATAACATTGTACTTAACATATTTCCTCAGCCCCATACTGATGGTCCTCTGTTCTATCCAACGGTTACAACAATAAGCTGTGGCTCTCACACCCTTCTGGAATTTCAGCCTTCTAAGAGTGAAGACTGCCAGGGAGCATCTGTGGTAAGTGCATTTAGAGGAAATCAATATTTCTTCTCTAATAGAGTTTGAAGTCAACAATTACAGAGAAAATTTTCTGTGTATTTCTGTAGCAGGATGATGCATCACAGGGTCCAACATTCTCTCTTCTTTTGGAACAAAGGAGTTTACTCATCCTGCAGGATGAATTATATCACAATTACCTTCACTCAATAGCAGAAGTTATGGATGATCATGTGACAAACAATATTGCAAATCTCCATGTGTGTTCAGGTAATTACGTTTTGGGAGAGAAACTTACTAGGGGCCGAAGAGTTTCTCTGACTATTCGTCATGTTCCCAAGACGACTAAGTTAAAGATCTCATTAGGCAAGTGACACTGGATTCAATATAAGCTGAAGTGTGCTGAAAAAATATTTGTATTACACTTACTTTACCAAAATAAATGTTTGTACATTTTTTATGATGTAATGCCTCCCAGATCATTCACCCACCTCATTCCTACATGATTTCTGGTTTAAATATTTACCTGCTGCAGAGATTCTGTTGTGTGTTATGCAAGGGGAAAATATTGCCAGATATTTTATTAAAATAATTTTTGTAAAGATTTTTTAGGTAAAGTAGATTAAGGTTTAATGTCCCTTTGACAGTGAGGTTGCTGTAGTGAAGCACAAGATCGGATGTGTAAGGAAATCATCCATGCCATTTTTGAAGGAACCATCCTGGCATTTACTTAAAGTGATTTGTGGAAACCATGAGAAACTTAAATTAAAATTGTCAGATGGGATTTGAACAATCGTAATAGGAAACGTGAGTCCAGTGTCGTAAGTAGTGCGTCACTGCACTGTGTAACTCCTGAGGATTTTTTAACATTAGGAAAAGCCATCATCTTTTACAACTCCATCTATTGCACTTGCTGGCAACATTCTGTCTTGAGGAGATATTTACAGCATCTGTAGAGATATTTTCATACTAAGTCCACCTGAAAAATTAAACTGTCAACCTTTGGAAAGTCACACAATGTAAATCTGGCTTAGGCTTGATAACGAATTGGTTATGGCAACTCTACGGAACTAAAATGGTTAATCCTATTTGCAATTATCAGGATGAGAAAAAGCAGTGCTCTAATATTATTGCAATAGTAGTTGGGCTGCTTGTTTATCTGTTATTTTATTGCCAGCAGAGTTTGGTACACAATAACAATTGATGTATTCACTTAAAGAGGAACAATATTCCCTGAAACAGCTTTTAATTCCCCTTATTTTTCCCACCAACCATTTAGTAAATATTTAGCATAGAAGAGGAGCCCTGTGAATTGCTGAATCAGGAAAAAACTGGAGAGCAGCACATATTCATACAAAATTTTAAAAAATCTAGAGTAATACCTGTAAGAAGCTGTTGACAACAGACCAGTGGGGGGGGGGGGGGGGGGGGGGGGGAGAAAAAAAAAACTGAACTCGGGAGAAAAGTGTGTGAAAAGAAATAAAAGATACTTCATGAGATGGTGATAGGGGAAAATAATAAAAATAAATTCACTGAAGATATATGTGTAGTGAGTCAATTTTCTCAAAGTATGACCCCCCTACTCAAATACACCACAACACTGCTTTTTTTCAGTCTTCTTAGGGCCCTGAAAGGCAGCAATCATGAGGCTGATCAGGCACCCTGTTGAAGTCACTCGGACTGCCTTTGTTGTGTCAAAGCAATATGTTCCAGTCTTCTTTTCATCCAAGGAACAAAAAGAAATTGGTTGAAGCCAAATCTGGACAGTAGAACAGTAGGAACAGCATTATCAAATTGTGACTGGGAACTGCCTTTGTGACTTAATTTTACAACTGAAAGTCTTCTACAATTTGTGACAAAATGGGATTCCCCCTCCCTGTAATTTTTGTGTAGGAGATTCTTGCATAGTGAGAAGTAGGAGTTTAACAGTTACAAAAACTGTTGTGAATGCAATTTTTAGGTCTTTCTTTACATGCTGTGTGGTTCTTTAGTGGACACAGAAACGAGGAACAGATGTCATTCATGGATAAGAGTCTTCAGATATTAATTTAGTGTACGTCCTAATATCCAGTAGTAAAAGTAATATATAACTTTGTTGCTGTTTTGGCAGACTCAGTTGCTAACAGTAGCTTGGAATGTTGAAACATATACAGATACAAAATGTTTATAAATCTGTCAATATTCAAAACAATGTCTGTTAAGAAGATGCTGAGATCTGGCCACTATGAAAGCCTGTAAAAGTTATTCAGCTGGCAAACACACAAAATGGTGGTTGTGCATGAATGTCTAACATAAGGTCGCCAACCACTGGAGCTTCGGATAGGGGATGCTTGCCTCTCACTAGCAGCACCCTCATGCCACGTTGATGGCTTTAGGAAATGCGACAGCATAAGTGCCGGCATGCATATTTGAAAGTGCAGCCCATCAGATAACGGCCGATACCACAATAATAATATAAGGGGCAACCAGAAAGTTTCCGTTCAAAGGGCGTGCAATACAGAATTGGTATGCCAATCAGGCTGTGAGCATTGAGCAATCATCCCACTGATGCAAAAGGGTTAAGATACCCATTTGATAAAACACCATGTCCTGTGCTGCGTGTAGAAGTCTATAACTGCTTACTGCACGTCCTCGTTCGACAGGAATCGTCGACCCTTCAAGGCCTTTTTTTAAGAAACCGAAGGCGTAATAATCACACAGGGACTTCTGTGTTACGACATTTGCGAGACATAATTTTACCAGTTTTGCATAGTACCATTACCCAGTGATGGAGACTCCAGGTTCCTTGAAATCAAGAAGCAATGGGTCCCTGTTTCCAGCAGAGGGCTGGTCGTGGAACTTCTTGGGAGGAGGGGACAATGGATGACGCTTTTGACTTCTGTTCCCAGTGGTGGCACCAGCATTCATAGCCTGCAACAGTGCACTCAAGGATGAGTTTCCTTCAAAACTTAAATGCACCAGATGCTTCTGGCAAACAGCCATCCTGTTTGCTATTTATTCGGCATTCAGCGCCTGAAGTATCCTCTTGCTGCAGACCTTACAGTAGCCTAGCCTACCTCCTGCAGGATAGTGTGTTGCATGCTACCAAAGCTGATGTCAAGATTTTTCACTAGTGCACGAGTGGTTATGCTCTGGTCCACCATAATTGCATCAACTGACCACTTGTTTTTGTCCATAATGGAAGAGGTTGGCCTCCCAGATTGACTGGCAACTTGTATCAAATTGTGACCTGTATGGTACTTGGCACACGAGTCCACACTGGTGGTTTTTGTCACACACGTTGCCCCTTATACATTCTTCATTCTGTGATGAATGTCTTCTGGCATTCATTCTTTGGCATCCAAGAAAAGAATAACAGCACGTTGGTCCTGTTTGGTGATAATGTCACCATAGTTCATGTTTCTGTATTTACTGCACACACATTGGAAAGACACAAATGCCACACTAATCCCTTGCCTACATGCCAGTGCATGTTTTTTAACAGTTTTAGTGCACAAGTAATGAGGCATTATGAAATACTGATACACGTTACCATAGCAGGTACAACTCTCATATTTCCAACAGCTCACGATAACGAATGCAGAATTAGCATGCTGAGAAAGTACAAGAGGTGATCAAAATGTACCGTTTGAGGGAATTGCTGCAGCGTATATGCAACATAGCACGACTCCGATGCATGTGTATAACTTGTACAGAAAGCGGACTTCAAATATAACAGTCGGAGGACATCAACAGAAGATAGTGGTTAAGAAGGAAGTGAGACAAGAATGCAGCTTATCCCCCTTGTTATTCAATCTGAACATAGAACAAGCAGTAAAGGAAAGCAAGGGGAATTTTCAGGAAGTAGAAATAAAAATTTGAAGGTTGGCCAATGACTGTTATTTCATCAGAGAGAACAAATGACCTGGAATATTAGCTGAACAAAATGGATAGCAATCTTGAAAAGCATTTACAGGATTAAAATCAACTAAAGTAAAGCAAGGGAACCAAAGTGTAGAAAATTCAATCATGTGATGCTGAGGGTCTTAAATTACGAGATGATACACTAAAAGTAATGGAGGAGTTTTGCTATTTGGGCTGCAAAATAGTGATGATACCCGAAGCAAAAAGGAAAAAAAGAGTAATTTGTTAAGAACAGATATAAATTTCAGCATTAGCAGATCTTTTTTTTTTTTTCCACAAAGTATTTGCTTACGGTATGGGAAGAATTGAAGCCTTTGAAATAGTTTGCTAGAGAAGAATCATGTGGGTTACAGGGATATCTTATGACACAGTACTTAATCAAGTTGGGTAGGAAAGATATTTGTGGCACAACCTGACAAAGAGATGGGTAGGTGGACACATCCAGAGGGACCAAGGAGAAGTTAAGTGTTAGTGGAAGAAGTATGGGGTAGAAATTGTAGAGGGGATACTGTGACATATTCAAGTTTATGTATTTTGCAGTAGTAATGCAGACATGACTAGATAGGGTAGAATGTGGAGAGATACATGAAACCAGATTTCTGACTTTGAACCAGAACAGATATTGTCACAGAAGCAGCCCAGTAGCACCATGGTGTAGTGGATATGATACTAAACTGTTGCATCAAAGGTCATAAGTTCAAAACTCATTTAGACTGTACAATTTTAATTTCTATATTCGGTTCGAGTACATTCTAGAAGTATCCACAAATGGCAAGAATCATTGTACTGGAATGTTCTGTATCTGTATATATATACTGTATGTGTTCTGGCAGGAGGCAGCTCGCTCTGCGCTCTTGTATGTGCAAGTACTGAATAAACCTTATTTAAGTGAAGTTAGTGTTCGTCATTCATCTACTTACACCTTCCTCTATGTGACATTATTCTGGTGCAGGCGCTGGGTATTGGAACTTGTGATACTGCACATTATCGACGACTCAGTGGCTCCCATCAGGCCATGACAGAGCTGCCGTTTACATGGCTAGAAACCTGAGTTCGAGCCCTATTCAGCAGATCGCATTCTATTGGAGACGGAAGAAGAAGTGGACATTACGATGACAGCAACTGTGTGCCACCACATGAGACATCCTTCCAGGTTCTCTGATGACGATGGCCAAGATCCAAACA
This sequence comes from Schistocerca cancellata, assembly GCF_023864275.1. Taxonomy (NCBI): domain Eukaryota; kingdom Metazoa; phylum Arthropoda; class Insecta; order Orthoptera; family Acrididae; genus Schistocerca; species Schistocerca cancellata. The sequence continues at coordinate 503,611,205 of NC_064632.1, read as the reverse complement.
AGTGGCTGAAGATATATGAGCGTATAGACAGATTTAACAAATGGGATGACACCGTGTATTTGGCCAATGTATTTTTCTACCTGGAGGGCACTGCCAAACAATGGTATGAGAACAACGAGGAGAAGTTCACAAGCTGGCAAGTATTCCAGGCAGAACTGCTCAAGTAATAATAATAATAATGAGCGTATGGCATTGGTGGCCAGGAGACCCCTCAGAGGGCGGTTCGGTTGCCACTCCACAAGTTCTATGGCGACTTGCGAGTGAATGAGGATGAAATGATGATGAAAGACACACAACACCCAGTCATCTCGAGGCAGAGAAAATCCCTGACCCCGCCGGGAATCGAACCCGGGACCCTGTGCGCGGGAAGTGAGAACGCTACCACGAGCCGCGGACACTGCTCAAGTATTTCGGCAACACAAAATGACAGAAGTGCAAGGCTGAAGATAAATTAAAGTGCAGGGCACAGTGTCCAGGAGAAACGAAAGGTTGCACATCTCATGAAGGGTGTTAACTGAGGACATGTATCCAGCCCTACTCGTGAAGGAGGTTTTGACAGCAGTCAACTTCATAAAATGGTGCCAGTATATCGAGACAATGCATCAAAAAAGAATTACACGCAAGAAGTTTGAACGGCTTCCAAACATCGTATCGATGTCTGTGATGGAGGAAGAAACTGATGTCACAAGTGTTCTTCGTCAGATAGTGAGAGAGTAAGTTCAGAAAGCACTAGGATTGCATGGCGAGCAAACAACCAAGACGCTTCAAGAGGTTATCAGGAAAGAAGTGGAACAGACATTCAACCCAATCTCTCGTCCTTCATTTCCTTTTAAAATGGTAAAAAAGTTGAGACCCAGGCAAAGTTACGTTCCTACAATGCCGCTTGAGGAACCTGCTTGGGCACCAGGATAACTAACCAGTATGTTTCCACTGCGGACGATCGGGACATGTGGTGTACTATTGTCGAGAAATGTGGCAGATATTTGGTGATGCCCACGCCAGAAGGGAGCAGACCGATCTTAGCTGACTCCAACTCCGGCACGATGAAGATGAACAAGATGATGTGGGTGCAGGACGACGTAGGTCACCATCGCCAGAAGCTAGCCGCTGGAGAGGACGCTCCCCAACACACCAATCAAGGTCTCCATCACTGTTTAGAAGCTCCAGCCGATCACTAGCCACCTCAACCTGGAAAACTAAAGGATGTGACCTTCCTTAGAGGTGAGGCTGCCAAAGAGAAATATCCTCCGCCGTCGATCACTACAAAAATGATATGAAACTACGTCGATATCCTCATGATGGATGGCTGACCAGCCCAAGCTCTTGTGGACTCCGAAGCATCATATTCAGTCATTTTGGAGAAGTACCAGTGTCAGTTGCAGAAAACCATATTCATCGACAACAAAACAGCTTTGGCTAATTAGAAATATGTAAAACCCACAGGAAGATATGTCATTTGTGTCGGTATAAGTGGCCATACGCAGCACTTAGTATTCATTGTCTTACAAGATTGTAGTCATGACGCCATTCTCGGATGGAACTTTTTGAAACCTAATGAAGCAATTGTAGATTGTGGTGACTTGAAGATTATGCTAGACGAGATGAGATACTGTGGACAGGAAGATGCGCATCCGAGTGTGTGGAGACTGTGTGTGCTGGATGAAGTGATTGTTCCTGCAGTCAGCGCTAGAAAGGTAGCTTGTAGTGGAATGTAAGAGAAGCATACCACTGAAGAATAACTTGGTCGTCCCAGCCTCTGTCGTCTCATTTAAGAATGGATTTGTTGAATTGTGAATAGTTAATTGTCGCCGAGAACCACAGATCCTTCCAAGACGCGTGTGTGTAGCAAATGCTAAGCTGTTAATTGCAGAACAGCTGAGCATCATAGAAACCTCCCATGCCGAGTTTGTGGGTGAAATTAGTGCTACCACTATGAGACAAGATCTTCTAGCTCAACTATCACCAGATCACACTAAGGAACAACAGAAGAAGCTACTTGCCATTCTTCAAGAGTTCTCTGAATGCTTCAATCCACAGGTGAAGAGCAAATTAGACAAATGGATGGTGAAGCACCGTATTAGCACTGGAGACCATCAACCAATAAGCCAGAGAGCATACCGTGTGTCAGCAACGGAACGTCAAATAATTCGCAACGAGGTAGAGAAAATGATAAAGAATGACATCATCATTCAGCTTTTGCAGGGCCCATGGTCGTCACCAGTGGTTCTCATCAGGAAGAAGGATGGCAGTTGATGCTTTTGTGTTGATTACAGGAAGCTTAATAAGGTAACTAAAAATGACGTTTACCCTCTTCCACGAATTGACGATACACTAGATTGTCTGAAAGGGCCAAGTTTTTCTCAGCCATGGACATGTACTCGGGATACTGGCAAATCAAAGTAGATGAAGCTGATCGTGAGAAAACTGCATTCATCACCGCTGAGGGCCTCTATGAGTTTAAGGTAATGCTGTTTGGTTTGTGTAATGCACTAGCAACTTTTGAACGAATGATGGATGATCTTCTGAGGCACCTGAAATGGACGATGTGTCTTTGTTATTTAGATGATGTCATAGTGTTCTCAGAGACATTTGATGAACACACAAAAAGACTGAGGGCCGTTCTTAAGTGTCTCCAACAAGCCGGACAGAAACTTAATCCAAGAAGTATCTCTTTGGAGCAAAAGAAATCAAAATATTTAGGCACCTTGTGTCAAACGAAGGTGTGCAGCCAGACCCAGTAAAGATAAGAGCTACGACAGAATTTCCTATTCCTAAAAGTATTAGAGATGTGAGAAGCTTCCTCAGATTGTGTTCTTATTACCGTTGTTTTACCAAAGACTTTTGTATCAATGCCAGGCCACTCCAAGAGTTATTAAAAGTCGATGCCAAATTTATCTGGGGTGGTGCTCAACAAGATTCTTCAGATATGCTTCAAAAAGCTCTGATGACTGACCCTGTACTTGGTCTGTATGATGAGAGAGCATCTACAGAACTACACACAGATGAGTGCTGTTCTGGTGCAGATTTCGGATGGAAAAGAGAAGGTTACATCCTCTGTTTATAGGACACTTACAAAAGCCAAGAGAAAGTACTTAACTACAGAAAGAGTATGTCTTGCTGTGATCTGGGCCATGTGCAGATTTCAACAGTATCTCTATGGAGGGCCATTCACAGTTGTTACTGACCATCATTCACTTTGTTGGTTGACAGGACTTACGGATCCAACAGGACGACTTGCCAGGTGGGCGCTACATCTTCAAGAGTATAACATTACCATAGTGTACAAAAGTGGAAGAAAACACCAAGATGCTGACTGTCTCTCAAGAAATCCCTGTGCAAGACCATCAAGACTTTGATGAATATAGTGACTGTCTTGCTGCACTCCAGGATCGCTCTGGTGAGCAGGAGGAGGACGCCAAGATATCTCAAATTATGCTTGCCATAATTCGGTCAGAGGATATGAAAGGGCAATTTAAGGTAGTTAATGGATTACATTGCAAGAAAAACTGTGATCTGTTTGAAAAGAGTTGGCTACCAGTGATTCCTAAACACATGCGCTTAGATGGTCTACAGAAATTCCATGACACACCTGAGGCCAGACATACGATAGGATCCGCAAGAGATTTTTCTGGCCAGGTTTATTTAGAGTGTCCATCACTATGTGTTGCACTGTCGAGAGTGCCAGAGGAGAAAGGCAGTTCCTCAGAAACCAACTAGCCGACTCATATCAATTCCACCAGCCGAAACGCCTTTCCAGCGTGTTGGGATTGACCTCCTTGGACGATTTCCAATGTCGTGGCAATAGATGGATTATTGTTTGCACTAATTATCTGACACACTATGCCATTACTAAAGCCATGAAAACAGCCAAAGCATTTGAGGTAGCCAAATTCATTGTAGAAGACATTGTATTAAAACACGGTGCCCCAAGGTCGTTAGTTATGGATTGAGGGAAAGTTTTTCAATTGAATCTTGTGACAAAGATAAACTGTCGGTGCAACATTAATCATCACATGACTGCCTACCATCCGCAAACTAACGGGATAACTGAACACCTTAATAAGACCTTGGCCGACATGCTTCAATGTTTTTTAGTGTTGAGCAGAGCAACTGGGATGATGTGCTACCTTTCATAAGTTTTGTCTACAACACTGCCAAACAAGTCACCACAGGATTTACCCCATTTTTCCTGGTGCATGGGCGTGCGATTACGACGATGGACACTATGTTTCTGTTACATCCTGATGATGACTACATCAGCCAGGTGTTAACTAGAGCTGAGGAAGCTTAGCAGTTAGCTCGATTCTGCATTCTGCAGGCTCAAGAAAACGATCGCCGAAGCTTGACACAAGCCACTGCCCTGTTGTCTACCAGCCTGGTGACCTTGTCTGGATCTTCACTCCTGTTTGGAAGGTTGGTCTCTCTCAAAAGCTCCTCAGGCGCTAATTGGGACCTTATAAGGTTGTAAGACAGTTGTCTGATGTTACTTATGAAGTTGAAGGTTTCGACCCCAACACAAGATGACGAAAGATCAGAGATACGGTCCACATCCTTCGAATGAAGCCCTATAAAGATCCTGCAACCCAGGGTAAATTCGAAGCTCCAGCAACAGGCAACAAGCGTAAAGGTAACGAAGAATGTAGCGGTGAGGGAAGTTCTAAGAAGATCATCGCCAGGGCAAACATCAGTCATTGGGAGTCGGAGTATGCATGACTATGCATGACCGATGACTTGTTCCTGGACTAGGAGAACGTAACACCAAGACTCTTTTCTCTCAAGGAGGGAGCAATGTCACAGAAGAAGCTGAGTAGCACTGTGTTGTAGTGGATATGATACTAAACTGTTGCATCGAAGGTCATGAGTTCAAAACCCAACTGAACTGTGAAATTTCAATTTATATACCACTATGTTCGGTTCAAGTACATTCTAGGAGTATCCACAAATGGCACAAATCATTGTACTGGAATGTTCTGTAGCTGTATATATACAGAATGTGTTCTGGCTGGAGGCAGTTTGCTCCGCACTCTTGTATGTGCAAAGTGCTGAATAAACCATTGTTAAGTGAAGTTAGTGTTCGTCATTCATCTATGTACAGCTTCCTCTATGTGACAGTGTTATTTACAATCTTTAGTTTTCTGAGACACATTCCTGTATATAAGACTCTTCCAATTTATTGGTATCTCAGAGCATTATTTACATAATGAAGAAATAGTAAGACTTTGTTTGGTGTATCAAAAATGATTTCTTTGCAAGGAATTCATTGTAGTGAGGAGGACTGGCCATTTATGCCAGATCTAAGGTCGCATTAAAAAGAGTTGATTGATCAAAATATTATAAAAACGAAGTGCTTGAAGGTTGTGTAGGCAGTTTGAATTTCCAAGTGGAAAAAACTTCATTACATGCCTGTACAGATCCTCCCACCCAGTGCAAAATACAAGTTTTCCTCTCCAGGCTTTACTATGCCCAGTTATTAAGAAAAACATGAGGGTTATTTTGTGCGGGGATTTAAATATAAACTTTCAGACTAATTCTTCAACAGAAATAAAGTTAGTGCATTTATTCCATTGTTACAGCTTGGTAAAATATAATTTTCAATTAGAGTACAGGCAAATAGCAGTACAATCTCAGACAGTATCTTTGTAGATCATTCTCTGGTTGATGGGCACAGTGCGAGAAAAATTAGTTTGGCCTGTCAGACCATGACACACAGATAGTGATACTGAAAGGAATCAGTTAGAGTCATATCCCACAGTAGTAAACAAAAGATTTAGAGTTTTGAGTTCACTAGCAACGCAGACATTTAATGCCAGTCTCGAACTCGAAAGGCTAACTTGGCAAAAAGTCTACAATCCAGACAACTTTAATGGCAAATATAATACATTTCTTCCAACCTTTAGCACCTCCCGGCCAACAATGCTATGTGATCATTTCATTTCATCTCTTTATTTAATAGCTCTTTCCATTAAACAAGTGCAGGCACATATACAGTATTAATAAACAACTGCTTTGGATAACTAATGGCATTAGAATACCACATAAGAGGAAATGGGAGCTGTGTCATAATATAGACAGTCAAGGTTCCAGTAACAGAATTTTATTACAGACAATATTGCAAAGTGCTGCAGAATATCATTAGACAGACTAGGTGCAAGACCTGTCCCACTAGCACCACCAACTCCAGTCAGGTCACAAACATCACCTATCCCATCAAAGGCAGGGCTACCTGTGAAACCAGTTATGTGATCTGCAAGCTAAGCTGCAACCACTGTGCTGCATTCTATGCAGGCATGACAACCAACAAGCTGTCTGTTCCCATGCATTGCTGCCGACAAACTGTGGCCGAGAAACAAGTGGACCACCCTGTTGCTGAGCATGCTGCCAACATGACACCCTTCTTTTCAATGACTGCTTCACAGCCTGTGCCATATGGATCCTTCCCTCCAACTCTAGCTTTTCTGAATACAGGGTGTATACATGGACAAGGAAAAAAAATTCCCGCGTTTCCCGGTTAAAAATACACTTTCTCCTAGGTGGAAACATAGTTTTTCCCCGTTAATTGACAGTATATTTTGTCTCGGAACTGTATAACTTATGAATCCTTTGAATGGTTATGGTTTTATACATGGGCGTAGAATTTCCCGGCACTTTAGAAGACGAAACACCTTTTGGAAAGATGTTTGATGTGCAGTAACATGTACGCTGCATATTTTCGTGTTATGAAAGTATAAATTCGAATTCCACCAAACACCGCACGATACTTTCCGAAGCATTGAAATTGAGATTGCGATTTGTAAGCCAGTCATAGCTCATGTCACGTGATCTCGCCAGCCGATGACAGCGGATATTCAGAGCTTCGGACACGTGCTGTAGTCAGCCAATAGCAACGTCACTGTTAAGTAGCGCGAAACACGAACAGGAAAAGTTAATGGTTTAAATTAATATATATAATGTTGCTACAAGAAAAACAAAGCTTTCACATATAATATTGGTCTTTTATGCACATATTACATTTTAAGATATATCACACAAATGTGCTAGTAAGTTTTTTAATAACGGCATAAAACTGTGATCTTCTGGGCTATAAATTCTTCTAAATGGCTCATCATCAAAGAGCTGATTTTTAAATGAGTCCCAGATTCCCAGTGAAGTAAGCATTGACCTGATATTAAGTTTTTCAATGTGATTTCTAGATGTAAATTGCCTTGGGTACCAGTACTTAGTTATCTCATGTCTGGTTATTTGTTATGGCATAGTGCCATACATGCTAGAAGATGAAAACGTACACTTGAAATGCACCAAACAGTTGAAAATAGCCAGTAGTTTGAAATTAAACCCTTTGTTTCACATATATTGACTGCCTCAGCGGAAAAGATTAGTAAAAGAAAATTTCTTCAGCAAACTGATAAAAATAATTTCATTGTTCTGCATGGCAATTAATGCTTGACTGCCAGAAAGGTGGAAATAAAATAAAATCTGAAACTAATAACGTATTTAAACCTTCCGTAATTATGTGAATGTAGTTTAATTCACATGATAGCTCCCAGCCAAAGAAATCAATTTTGTTTTCGTTTGACGTGAGTGCAGTAAACAAAGAGGAAACAGCAAAATCACTAAATGTAAACACGGGTCACATGGAGACTACCCGCTTCCCTATTATAACTCAAGACTGCTCTGCACATCAGACCCATATCTACGATATTTCCAAACTGGGGCAATAGTAGACAGTGGTGTCCCTCGAGCGTTTGAGATAGGACGTCAAAAATTTAAAAATAATCCAATTTTCAAAAATATGTTCATTTTGTAGCGTACATATTTCTGAAGACTCTGATACATAAAACATACTTGTCCGAGGAATTATAAGACATGTTATCTGATTTTAAGTGTGCCAAAGTGCAGTGCCACACCTCTTCACACAGCATTCTTCTATCGCACGTATTTCGGTCTGTGGAATTGAAACGTGTATATCTTGTACTGGATGTCATGAAACTATATTCAGGATAGCGGAAATTAAAATGTCCTATGGTGCCTCTCCTGCTTCCAGTCGGCCGGTTTGACATCCTGCCCCCCGCCACCCCCCCTTTTTTTAAACTCTTCAGAAAATTTGCTATTAGCTAACAACTTGCTGCTTTGTGTGACATGAAATTAAGTATAGGATACATAAAGCCAGTAAAGAGAAGAAACAAGCAAGACAGTACACATTTCTTCAATCCTTAGCTCCTAGAATTTTTTCTCTCTCTAATCTTGCTACAGCTTTACATGACATGCTTTCCTTTCTGTGAAAGGATCTGTTACCTCATCAAAGTTCGTCACACATTTTGATACATGAAAAATTGAAATGTTGTTGTCTAATACTGAAAAAGCTGTAATTACAAATAGGCCCAAGACTGGTGTGGTTTCTCGACCTGATTACCTATATTTTGTCACTGTCTGCGAGATAAAATTAAATAGGCCTTTATAATACTGCATCAATTGTAACACACGCCAAATAAACGAGACTGTTTTGGCAGAAATGGTCATTTTTATAACACGACGGAATATAATTCACTAAGTACCAATATCAAATGCCTAATAGGCCTACCACAAGCAAAAAGCTTTATGTTAGGAAATAGTTTTACACCAGCTTCTCAAGCATGAGATCGAAAAGTAGTAGTGCGAAATTTTTATATAAATTTGGAATAGTCTTATTCTTCCATAACTTGTGTGATGTCCCCGTTTCTTCTCCTTCCTCGTTCTAACAAACAATGTTTTCATCACTAATTCTGTATCTATTCCTGCCAATGTCAAAGCTTATTCGCTGGTTAACTTCACTAACTCTGCCATTATCACCAGTTTAGTTATCCCGTGATTATTCTCCAGTTAGGCATCGTTACGTGTTCGTACAACGCGTTTTCTGCCCTATTTCCAGAACAGACCTTAAAGAGGCTGCTAGCTGGAGACTGTACAACTGGCCCTTGCTAGTATAGCGATCTGGCCAAAAATTTTCTGTCAAAATTTCATTTTCTTGGATACACCGAGAAGATAATATGTAATCTTTCTTACCTGTTATTCCTGTTAGTCGTTTATTCGCACTCTGGTAGTCTGAATCTATGGATTTCTCTGGTAATTGTAACAACGCTCACCATTCGCAAACCCAGTCAACCACAGAATCAGGCAGTGGTTGGCTTTCTTTCGTTCGGCTATACTCTGCTCAGTTCGCGTAGCCCCTTTTGTCTGCAGGAAAGCTTATTTCTAGATGTGACGAGAATTCCGCTGACAGAGACATCACATGCACTATGCACGCATTCACAAATCAACTTATAATTCATTCAGAAATCAACTTAGAATGTGTTCAACAATGTACAAAAACCGACAGGGACATGTTTCAAAGTCCTATGAATAATCGATAGACCAACGTGCACTGGATGCTAGATGCTTTGTGAAACAAGGTTTATATGAATTTGCCCCCCCCCCCCTCCCCACTCCTAGACACACGGCTGCTGCGCAATCTGGCAGCTTGGGCGCGCCAATAAATTTTTTCCCGGTAGCACCTAGCTGTCTTTTTTTTTTTCTTTTGCTGCGACTGCTTACACAGCCAACAGCCATGTTTCTGTAGCCAGAAGTGGAAGAAGATACTACTCAACTACACATGTGCATGATCCCACTCGTAACTGCTAAAACAAATCTCATGTTAACAGTTGTGATATCATGCTCATCAGTGGCAATTTGTTGTTACAAAGCATTGCGTAGTCTTCCCAAAGCCTTTGACACATTTTGCTGTTGGCAGACGCTTGTATAAGCACTGTGTTTTGTTGCTGTATATGGCGCATTTCCTTTGCAATTTAAGTTTTCTCTCTTGTTCATGTTTTATTGCTGCAGTATTACTCTGCAGTAGCAGGATACAGTAATATCCTTTTTTAGAGTATTGGTTCTTACCAGTCAAAACTACAAAAATTTAACTGCGAACAAAAACAATGAAAAATTCCCAGGATTAAAAAAAATTCCCAGTTTTCTCCCAGATGAAAAAATTCCCGGGGTTTTCCCAGATCTCCCAGGTCATAGACACCCTGTGAATAGCACAAGTGGGAACTTTCCCTGCAATGTATCCATTCCTGTAACCCTGGCCTCAACCCTCGTTAGTCATTATCGTCTCCCATCAAGCCCATTCCAGCACTACACAGCCTTCATTCCACCATTGCACCCAGTATTTTTACTTCTATCCTTTTCCCCTCTCGTAGACCTTTACCCTATTACTGGAACCTACCCTCCTATACAAAAGATACCAACCATATCCTCCACAGACCTTTACCACACAGTGTCCTGCTTGTCACTATTGATGCCACCTTCCTTTGCACTAACATCCCTAATGCCCATGAACACTACCTTTCCCAATGCCTGATGGATTCCAACCAATAACCTCCTCTCCCACAATTGCTTCTCCTTTGAAGCAATTACCTACAAACAAATCTGGGGTACAGGTATGGGCATCCATGTGGCACCATCCTATGTGAACCTAGTCATAGGCCATCTAGAGGAAACCTTCCTAAACACCTCACCTGGATCTGATTCATTGATGACATCTTTGCCATCTGAATGGAGGGTGAGGACACCCTTTTCACATTCCTCAAGAACCTGAACAGCTTCTCCCCATTTGCTTCACCTGGTCCTACTCAACCCAACAATCCACCTTGTTACATGTTGACCTTCCTAGATGGGTACATCAGTACCTCTGTCCATATCAAACCTACTAACCACCAGCAATACCTCCACTTCGACAGCTGCCACCCTTTCCATACCCCTTCCATACAGCCTAGCCAACCTTGGTTGGCACATATGCAGTGACTAGCAGTTCATCTCAAAATATACTGAGGGTCTCACTGAAGCCTTCACAGACCATAATTATCCTCCCAGTCTTGTACAAAATCAGATCTCTTGTAACCTTATCTTTCCAGTCTCCCAGAGTCTCACCATCTGACATAAAGGAGCATTCCCCTCACCTCAGTATCACCCAGAACTGCAGCATCTGAATTACATTCTCTGCCAGGGTTTTGACTACCTCTCGTCATGCCCTGAAATGAGAAATGTCCTACCCTCCTACAGTGGTATTCCACTGTCCACTGAACCTACACAATATACTCATCCATTCCTACGCAACCCCTGCTTCCAACCCCTTACCTCATGACTCATATCCCTGTAATAGACCTGTCCCACACATCCTCCCACCACCGCCTACTCTAGTCTGGTCACAAACATCACCTATCCCATCAAAGGCAGGGCTACCTGTGAAACCAGGCTGCAACCACTGTGCTGCATTCTATACAGGCATGACAACCAACAAGCTGTCTGTCCGCATGAATGGCCACTAACAAACTGTGACCGAGAAACAAGTGGACAATCCTGTTGCTGAGCACACTGCCAAACATGACAGCCTTCATTTCAGTGACTGCTTCACAGCCTGTGCCATATGGACCCTTCCCTCCAACACCAGCTTTTTCTGAACTGCGCAAGTGGGAACTTTTCCTGCAATGTATCCTTCGTTCCCGTAACGCTCCTGACCTCAAACTTCGTTAGTCATTGTCCTTACCCATCCAGCCCCTTCCCTGTTCCTATTCCAGCACTACACAGCCCTCATTCCACCCAGTATTTTTACTTCTCTCCTTTTCTGCTACCCCCCCCCCCCTCCTCCACGCCCTCCGTCTCACCTCCTGACTGCACATAGCCGCCCTACCCTTCTCCACCTTGTCCCTGCGCGCTTCCTAGCAGCACGTCACTGTCCACCAACCCCATCCCAGCCTCCTCCTTACCCCACCCAGTCACCACTCCCATCATGCACTGGTGCTGCTGCTCAGATTTGTGACAGTCTTTTTGTTGTGCCTATCTGTTCTTGGCTATATGGTGAGTAGCAACTTTCTGTTTGATATTATTATTTTTATGGTCCATCACAGTTGTGCAAGATATTTAATTATTGCTTCTTGTATTTAGTTGGCAAGTTAAATTAATTTTTTTATTGGTTCAGGGAAATATATAGAACTCCCGAAAGCTGCTGTTCTGAGACAACTACATAATGCTGCTCCAAGGAACAGGTAAAGATTAAATTGAATAAATTATTACATGATTAGAGAGTAAAGGCCACTGAACTCTAGATGTAACAATTATTTACCTTTGGATAACATTTCCTTAGACATTGTACAGAAAGGTGTAAACTCTTCAGAAGGTTTTGTTTCCAATAGGCTTCCAGCAGAACTGGACAAAAAAGAGTGGTACACCCTAAGTATTCAAATACAAGTTGAAAGTTTTTTTATTCTGTACAGGAGTTCCAAGCAGTAATTGATAACCCTTCTGTGCAATGTGTTATTTATTCATATACTCTGTTTTTGTGTTTTATTAAATATTTGTTCATAAATTTCCTAGGAACATTCTGAAAACTATGTGACGACTTTTCTCATGACCAAGTAACTTTGGCTGGCTTTGAACTTGGTAAATAAATATGCCAGATCATTAGATTTGTTGCAGCCAGAACCAGTCTTTTAAAAAATATTTTCAGCTCATCATAGCTGGTGTCTTTTGACACTTTCGCATCTCATGGCTTTCCGTCAATACCTTGGTAATTCACTGGCTCAAATCTGTCTTGGGAAAAAAAACTGGAAATTTGTGGTAAGGTCTTAAGGGACCAAACTGCAGAGGTCATCGGTCCCTAAGCCTACACACTACTTAATCTAACTTACACTATAGACAACACACACACACCCATGCCCAAGGGAGGACTCAAACCTCCGACGAGGGGAGCCGCACGGACCGTGACAAGGCGTCTCAGACTGCGCAGCTTGTCTTGGGAAAAGGTCTGACCACTTTCAGCGTAGATGTGTGGTAGATCATGCTAGTTACCACCGATCTTTTGTAGATTTGTATGTTAATCTAAATTAGGACTCCAAGCATGTATATTGGGATATGTGTAACAATAAAACTACATTCTACGATAACTCTCATAAAATTTATTTCTATCTTTTTCCTTTGTTGCACACAGTTGGTACAAAGTTGAAATCTGACACTGGATTAGTAGGTGCCCAGCCATATTCTCCCATTCTCTCTCTCTCTCTCTCTCTCTCTCTCTCTCTCTAGTATTACATGCTTCAAGTGTACTGGGATTACTGCACCTCTGACTGAAATCACAAACTGCTGTCAGTGCTAATTTTAGTAACATATCTGCATACCATTTCACCCTAAACATAAATCTTTGTTCTCCTGAACATGGTTAGCTATGTCGTAACACATCAGCCAACAAAATAAGAGTTCAGACTTTCATACAATAATATCTTTGATACAGTCTGCTTCACTGATATAGATTTAGTATAAATGTTCACAAAATACAAAACTTAAATTTACAATTTGAACACAAAATACAGGATAGAACTGTGCACACTTATTCCACCATTGGCTCTGCTCTAATTTCTAGTTCATCATCAAATGGATCTTCTAAGGCTACATCCATTATATCCTCAGCATCTTCATCCAGCATTGCCTGAAGCTGATGAATGGAAGCAACTAGCACATGGAATTGTTTCCTTCTCATATCAAGTTTCCTTTCCAGCTGTTCCTCCGTTTCCTAAAATGGAAGGCAACATCAGTAGCTGGCTGATAAAAATAAAAGTACAGATGATAAAAATATGGACACAATGTTCTAACAAAGACATGACTGAGAAACACATTATAGTATGCACAACCAGCCTTTAATTTATCCGCTCAGCAAGTATGTAGCAACAATAAATGCAAATTTGTCCTTCTTTGAAATACTTGTTTTTTCCTCTTTTTTTCTTGAATTCTCCATTATCAGTTTTTTTTCTTTTCAACATCACTGTCTACTACATGTTTCTGACATTTCATTGTTAATATGCGGCTCTGCCTGTCCTAGCCTGTACTCATCGGTGATTATTCTGTCTAACCCTTGGAAAAGTTCCACACTGTCCACACCTCTTCCTCCTTTTTCTAAGCTAGAGAATCCTATGTTTTGTAAGCAAGAGCATCAATCCATGGCTTAGTGTACTGATGTATGAATGCCACAGACCTGCACAGTCATGGCCTTTTTAGTGTTCGAGGAGCTTCATACCTTTATCGCACAGATGCTGCACAGCTCCAACTACTGTCATTCCATAATAATTGACCCCTGACTTTGATCTGTATTTTGGTTACATCCGGACATGTGGAAATGTTTACTTTTATTTGGTGTATGACTATTACATTTTAATTGAAAAGGGAGTGGTAATATTTTACAATAAGTGTGCTTTTTTGAACATTTGTTTGGTGAGTAACAGCTCTGAAGAGATACAGAAGCCAGACTGCAATTGTGTTAACAATTTCCTTTGCACAGTTTAAACATACAACCATTCCTTTCTAAATCGTCATTTTGTCGTAATAATGGTGGATGTAGATGGCTGCAATTTGCCTAATGGTGATATGTATGGTCAAGACAAAGGATGTAAATGCAAGCTCTGTTGTTGCCTTTCACAAATGTGAACAGACTAGTGATATTTTAGGGCCAATAGAAAGACTGCCTACACAGCCGAATGGTAAGTGTCACTAATGCAGGAGTGAAGGAGGACCCAGATTCAATTTCCTGTACCTCCTGGATTTTTCTCAGGCACAGAGGTCTCTAAAAGAACCCACTCAACCTCTTGAGGCTGCGTGAGGAGCTGCTTGAATAAAGAAGCAGCAGCATCATAAGGATTTAACACTGCTAGAGAGATTGGTGACATGCTGATCACGTCCCATTATCATAGATCGCTCCCTGTACTGCCTTATTTTATGCTAATTTGCTCATATGTTTGAGAGTGACAGGATATTGATTAATATTAGTAGATGTGACGAATAATATCAAAGAGACTGGTTACAAGTGGAAGCTTGTGTGTTGTGTGAAATGTCTTTGACGCTGGAGTCGTCTGGGAGATGTGTTATTTTCTACCAGATTTGTCGATACCAAATCTAATGAGGGAGGTTGTAAATGTTTTCTTATATTTTTGTCAGAATATTTTTTGTGAATTGTAATTTGCCTTATTTTATGCTAATTTGCTCATATGTTTGAGAGTGGCAGCATATTGATTAATCCAGAATGAGATTTTCACTCTGCAGCAGAGTGTGCACTGATATGAAACTTCCTGGCAGATTAAAACTGTGTGCCCGACCAAGACTCGAACTGGACCTTTGCCTTTCGCGGGCAAGTGCTCTACCATCTGAGCTACCGAAGCACGACTCACGCCCAGTCGTCCCAGCTTTACTTCTGCCAGTACCTCGTCTCCTAGGTTCGCAGGAGAGCTTCTGTAAAGTTTGGAAGGTAGGAGACGAGATACTGGCAGAAGTGAAGCTGTGAGGACCGGGCATGAGTCGTGCTTCGGTAGCTCAGATGGTAGAGCACTTGCCCGCGAAAGGCAAAGGTTCCGAGTTCGAGTCTCGGTCGGGCACACAGTTTTAATCTGCCAGGAAGTTTCATATTGATCAATATTAGTAGATGTGACGAATAATATCAAAGAGACTGGTTACAAGTGGAAGCTCGTGTGTTGTGTGAAATGTCTTTGACGCTGGAGTCATCTTTGACCGTAGTCAGACAGTAGTGAACACTCGGTGTGTGACGGTGGAACAATGAACATGTCCCCGTTATAATAATTTGCAAGTGGCCAGTTATTCTACTACTTTTTTATATAAACATCAAGAAGGAAGCACATTCGGAAAAATGGTATCTGAAGCACCAAAAATGAGGCAAACACATTGAACCAGTACATTTCTGCAGCCGACAAAACAGCATTATGGAATCATACTTTCACTAGACGACTGAAGTCAACACAAAAAGTCAAATATCATCTTATAAACATCCATGGAAAAGTGAGTACTGTCACAAAATATGCTAAATTCAAATATATAAAAATAGTGAGCATATTTCACCTTGTAGGCAGAAGTCAGTCAGGCTTAAGGTCTAATTTGGGAATGGTGTTTATGTTTAAAAACTTAGATTGACACAAAATATTTTTAGCTATCTACCTCAGTACAATTAATCTGCACCTTGAGGAAGGCCACTCCAAAACAGTCAAAATGTTGATTGTCTGATATGATGAGGTGGCATCACATCATGAGGGATTTTAATAGTGTTTCTTTTTTTACAGTGACTTCAGAATACAATTTTAGAGAGAGACATCATGTAAAGTACATTAATTTACTTTTTTTCCCTTTCTGGAAGTTCCAGTGATGTTAAGTGTGAAATTGGAAGAACATACTAGGTTGGTACATAAGTTCGTAGTGTTTTTGTTTTGCATGATGGTATTCTGGTTGCTGTGGGTTTATTTATCAACTGTCACTGTTTATTTGTAGTTCTCTGTTGCTTTCTGAGTTGTCATTTTGAGAGGGTTAGTGGAGCTGTGGATGCTAGACAATGGAATGCCAAGTGGAGAAATTTGAAAATTTTTGACATTCTTCTGTTTGAGTTCAATAGAGGGGTGACAGCTGCACAGGCAGCATTAAACAACTGCGCCATGTATGGGGATAATACCATTGGACAGAGCACTGCAAGAAAATGGTTTTCTTGTTTTAAGCAGGATCATTTTGGCCTTAGTGACTCTCCACATTCAGGAAAACCTTCAGGGTTTGATGAAGATCATTTAAACACATTAATCCACAATGATCCATATCACTGTACTTGAGAACTGGCAATTGTGATGCACTGTGATCATTCCACCATCATGTGATATTTGCATACAATGGGGAAGGTTGAAAAATTGGGTTTATGCGCACCACTTGCTCTAAGTCAAAATCACAAAAATCAGTGGGTGGCCATATGTGCATCTCTGCTTACTCATCATTAATTGGCTCGTGATCAACACCAAACATTCCTATCTTGCAGTGTTATTGGTGACGAGAAACAGCATCTCTATGCTAACATAAGGAAAAGAAAGGAATGTTTGAGGCCAAACAAAGCAGCAACTCCCCGTACAAGGAACTGCGCGCATCCACAAAAGACAGTATTATGCATCTGGTGGAACAGTGATGGTGTGGTACACTATGAATTGCTTCCCCGGGGTTAAACTATCACTGCTGACATTTACTGTCAACAACTGAGATATCTTGCACACGCAATCTGAGAACAATGACCAGCAAGATTGTGTGAAGTGATGCTGCTTCAAGATAATACCTGCCTGCACTCTGGTAGACTAACAAAAAACACTATACAGGAAATGGGTTACGAAGTCATTCCACACCCACCTTATTCATTCGATCTTGCACCCTTAGACTGTTCACGTTTCCACTCTCTATCAAAAAGCTACCCCAGCATTGACAAGCTGTTGTAACTAGTGAAGGAAAATATATTACTGACTAAAGTCTCTGTTCTGTGTATCTGTTGTGTTTATAACACTTATGGAAGAAAGCTATGAACTTCAGCACCGTCCCAATAGTTTAATAATTTCAAAATATGGTTTTTGAAGTATATAATTCACATTCTATTTAATATCTAAATCAAATAGATTTTATAGACTGCTTAGTTATTAGCTCCTGTTAATGTACTAAATGCTTTACTCATGTTCTGATCTTAACATACAGAACTGAATGTATTGTTTCTTACAATATTCTTCTTATTCGTCACATGTGAGATGGGCTGTTTTTTAGCTACACCTTTAATTCCATATATACCTGTTTTTGCAACTAAATGTGATTTACATTGTTGTGACTCGCCAATTATTCAAAGTGCCGCCACGCAATTACGCACGTCCTATACGTGCGGCGCTGTCTGCCAGCCATGCAGCAGCTGCGCCACCTAAGCGGCCAGCCGAGCAGCGGCCGCTAGACTGAGACTCAGTGTTGAATCGAATGCCGACTTGTACACAGGTCAACTTACTCAGTGACTTATATGTGTTGTTGTGTTGTCCGAAATATATGTGTTAAATTTGAAGATTTAACATACATACTAAAATTCCTTGGATGGGTAAAAAAATACCAAATGAGATATTCCTATAACATATGGTGCATAAATGGCATTATCAGTCGAGCAAACTTGAGAAATGCAAATTGTGTTTTAATTGGATACTGTTATTTGAGTACGGTTAAGATAAAAAATAAATAAATAAATAAATAAATAAATAAACATGGCTTGGATTGGAAAACATTATTGAAAATCTGGCAAGATGAAAATTATTTTTCCTTTTAAATAATTAGTAAGTTAATACCAAAATATAAAAAAAACTAAATTCATTTTTACCTCAAAGTGTCTATGTTTCCATACAATTAATCATATTTTCTATGATTCCTGCTACTTTGAGCAGTTAAATTTAAAGAGTTTAAGTAATCTACTTTGATTTACATACCTTGAGAGATCCCAGTTCTTTCCTTAATGTTGATAGTTTCTCATCAGTCTCCCTACGGTCTGGTTGTTCATTTATGACTTTAGCCAAAACGTCATATTCTATACGGTTTTTCCTCACAGTTTTTGCTTCTTGAAGTTCTTGCTTTGTGCTTTCTATTTCTTCTTTTGCATTCTGTATACGCCTTTCTATTTCTTCGGCTAAACTTTCATAATTTCGTAGTTCAGCTGCACTCATTTCAGCTGACAGGCGTGATTTTGTCATTGCAAATTCACACTGTGAAAGCTGTGCCAGCATTCTGTCATGAGCCAAGGCACTGTGCAAAATTAAGTAAATTTTCAATAGCTTTCATAAAACAAGCACAGTTAAGACAGCAGTATGCTAATAACCATCTAGCCTGTTTCTAGCCTGTTTCCTTACACCTATGGTCCTTTACCTTCCCCAAATATGTGAAAATAGCAAAACAAATAAATATGAATAAAGGCGGTCCTAATAAAGCTTTTTAATATGAGGCTTCCTGTAAAAATGGAACATAGTTGGCTTGTAACTAAAGGCTCAGCAGTGGAGTTACCCAGAAGATGTATTTCACTATATTTTTCAATAATATATTACAAAATTTAATTACCAGTAAGCATTTTGAACATTTCTCACTGGCATTTAAATAATGGTGGTCAACTTTTTAGAACTGTTGATATAAAGTGATGTTATGTCAATGGGTGGTACATAGTCTTAAGGCTGCACAGTGAAATGCAGAGAGCTTCATCCGGAAGAGATTTGTGAATGCGGCTTCTGCAGAGCACAGCTCTTATGGGCTTCTACAACACTCAACTAGCAGAGCCTAAGGGTGGTGTACAAACCCCAAATTTACAGTTAATATAAGTTTCACTACCTAGTGAGAGTTTCATGACTGATTAGAGTAAATAAAGGCATGAGAGGTGTTATTACTTTCAGTTGCTAGTAAATTTATTGCTTGTGAGCAGCGTATGCCTGATAAAGTGTGTGTCATTTAAGACAATTTTTACTGCTATTATTGAGATGCATTCTGACAGTTTTCACAGTGTGACCATTAGATAGAACTGAAGACGACAAAAAAATCAGTACGACTCTCTAGCAATCAAGAATCTGATGACACTGGTAACAGATTTGCAACCTTCCTCAGTATAGAAACCACAAATTGCTTTGACAGAAAACTATTACACCTGTACATGTTTAGAACTGTCAAGACATGTACTATTCTATTGTTTGCTCTCATTGATCAGCCAATGACAAAGGTCATTATATTACAAGACATAAGACTGGAAAACATTTTCAAGGTACACCTTTTATTGGGGGACTAAGTGCATCAGTGCTTGGAGGGAATTTCCACAGTGTTTGGACAAGACTGAGCACATAAGATGGTTCAAATTGTGTTAGAAAGTCAGTGGTTTCCTGTTCAAGATGAAGTAAGTCATCAGCAAGCAGAAAATAATGTTGAAATTTCCTGGCAGATTAAAACCGTGTGCCAGACCGAGACTCGAACTCGGGACCTTTGCCTTTCGCAGGCAGGTGCTCTACCATCTGAGCTAACCAAGCATGACTCACGCCCCATCCTCACAGCTTTACTTCTGCCAGTATCTCGTCTCCTATCTTCCAAACTACAGAAGCTCTCCTGTGAACCTTGCAGAACTAGCACTCCTGAAAGAAAGGATATTGCGGAGACATGGCTTAGCCACAGCCTGGGGGATGTTTCCAGAATGAGATTTTCTAGAAACATCCCCCAGGCTGTGGCTGTGGCTCCTTCACAGGAGAGCTTCTGTAAAGTTTGGAAGGTAGGAATTGAGATACTGGCAGAAGTAAAGCTGTGAGGACAGGGCGTGAGTCGTGCTTGGGTAGCTCAGATGGTTGAGCACTTGCCCGCGAAAGGCAAAGGTCCCGAGTTTGAGTCTCGGTCCGGCAGACAGTTGTAATCTGCCAGGAAGTTTCATATCAGCGCACACTCGCTGCAAAGTGAAAATCTCATTTCAGAAAATAATGTTGTAGCATGCAAATAGGTAAGGAGAAACAGTTAATGTGATACCACCAGGTACAGGCATCTTCTGGTCTGCCTTCATCTGCAATTCTCATCATTTTACAAGACCACATTCAGGCAAGAAACTTTTTTTCTCCACAGAGCAAATGGCACATTGTCTCTCATGGTGCACCAAGACTCAAAAAATCTGAAAAGTGTTGTACCTCACTATGTGAGTAGCACTTTTACACAGACAAGTTGTAATTTGCAGCTTCTTGTTTTCAAGCTACTACTATCCTACACATTCTTTATATGGTGTCTGTCTTCACTAATACTGTTATTTATGTTAGAACAAGAGATGGAACATAACTGAAGTCAAAATAGTGTCTCATAAGTAATTGTTGATAGATTTTGCTGTGAGGAGTGTATGCTAAGCATACTATTGTCTTTATACTAATTAGGACAAGAATATAAATAAAAGTTACAGAGATTTAAACTTGTTCTAGAATGCATACAACCTTTCTTTCTCATTGCACAGCAATGTCTATTGTAGAAGTTGAAATTTATTACCAAGTACAATATACTTAACATTTTGTTCCACATGGCAAAGCAGACATTCAACCTATGACTATTGTGTACAAGTTGCCATTTGTGAAGTCTGCATCAATGTCTCTGTAATCCTATCAATTAAGTCCCACAATTGGGCATACTTTACTTCCCTACAATATGAGGTAAATAATTCCAATCAGATATGAGCATTTTACTGAGATCAGTGTTAAAAAAACAAGCCTATTACTAAGATACTGAAATGCGCATGAGAAATACAAAATGCATCTACTGATTCAAAATGAGATTGTTGCTGGACTTAGTCAACATATGAAATATGTCTTGAGAGTAATGGTGCAACATAATTTATAATAAAACACAAGGAAAAGAGAGAAAAGGAGTGTGGGAATGCTAACAGGAAGGGACAGACAATATGGACACAAAAACACGACAGGCAATTTAATGTTTGGAATTTGTGTGTGGGGTTATTTTTCAAAACTTGTGGAAATTACAGTTCTCAAGCTACCTTTTTTCCAATTTATGTGGCACCCTCCTTACACACAGAGTGCACTTACAGCCATGGGTGTCCATGCGACACGTGTCAAACTTTAACGAGAGTTGTTGCCTTTCCACATTTATGTTTAGGTTTCAGTTGTAGAATTTCAGTAAAGGATACATCACTCACACTTTAAAGCGTATAGGAGAACAATAACAGTGAATTCTAAAACAAATTTTAGTTCTCTTCAGTCACATTGCACAACAGATAGGTAATTGTAAGACACAGTTCTCTTCCAGCATAGTTATGAACCTAGTTTATTTACTTATTTAACAGAGAATTACAGCAACAAACTAAAGACTTTACATAGAATATTATTGTTTTCTATTATGTAACTGATGTATTTAAACCAAACGTGTATCAGTTTAAATCATATTTCTATCAATTTTGGTTAGGCAGCTAGAAATGTTCAAAGTTTTAGGGAAGGATGTAACATGCTGTATGTAACTGGCTGTGTTCAGATGGTTGTTCTGATGGTGGAATCTACATTCAAGTGAGTTGAGGACGCGATAAGTTGTAACACCATGTTTTGTAACTACAGTGGAAATATGGTGAGAAGCAGACTATGTCTTGTGGACTTGAATCCTAGACAAACTTTCCTAGTTCCTACAGATGTTCAATAATTAAACACCATTTAGAGAAGAAAGTGAAAACATTTAGGAAAAAAACCCTTACGCACATAAAGACACGTTAAATGACCAATATAACAAATAATTAAATAACTTGTGTAATGTGGTCCTGCATAAGGTGCCTGGGAGTGATGTTCAAGAGTACGGGGGATAGTAACCATTTGAAACAAACGTGTTAATGTGTGGAGCCAATACATCCTGTGAAAGACAATGAAAATACCTATCACAAAGCATACATACACTTATGCATAACGTGTTTTGTGAGCTAATGAAGACGCATGCCTGTGCTATTACAGTACGTCTCTCCCAAAAACGGATATTGTCATTACATTTGGATTGCAACATGAACTGTGGTATTTTTGCATAGTGCGCAATGTTTGGCCAATAATACCATAGATCCAGGGCACATATAAAATAGATATAGAAACTATGCACAAGTAGTTATAGAGACATTGTTTTTGAGGGCAACTTAAAAGTCATTTCAGAAGTGCTGAAAAAATCTCATAAGTCAACAATTTTATCAAAGAAATTTACAAATCGGCACTGGCTCCTGGACACACATCTTTCTGTTTCTTGCTTTCAACTTGAATACTTTGATATTATTTCATCTTCCTTTCCCACACTTTTTTTTTCATCACTGCAGTTTAGCCTTCACCCCTTTATTCATATCTTGTCTGTACAGTCATATCCTTTTGTCTGCATGTTTACTAAGTTTGTGTATCTCCTTTGTTTATCTCTGTTTGTAGCTATAGATTCTAGAAGTCAGTTTGAAAATTTTTTACGGTTCCTGACACCACTTATACAGTTAGTTGTGTGTCTTTATTTCGTTGATAATTTCCTTCCCTTGTTTAAAAATCTCCTTGTTCTTCCTTTTCATCACAAATGCCTTTACTGACTGGTCCAATGTTGTTTGTTATTACCAACTTCCAATGAAGATTTATTCTGAGCACTTTCTTACATACAGAGGGGTTCAGAAAAATATAGACACTCTTTGATATCTTTGGAACAAAATGACACATCGTTACAATTTTGTGCGGTAGCGTAGGCCATTGTTTTCTCAACAGACCTCGGTGTGCATTTTCCAGCAGATGACAGCACACCAATGAATGGAGTAAGATTGTCACTTGAGCAATGCAAGCCAGTATTTAAGTGGTACTGGAAATACAAAAAGATGATGGAGGTCCAACGGCAATGGCATAATCTTTATGGAACTCAGCCACCAATGCGTACAACAATTTATCATATTCGGGATAAATTTGAAGCCAACATTACTGTTCAGGATTTGCATAAGGGACGGTCTGGCTGACCATAAACACCAACAAATCCAGCTTCCAGCAGTGCTGCGTTGCAACATTTTATGCCGTCTGTCCCAAATCTGTGAGACAGAATGAACGTGAAAGTGGCGTAAGCTGCTCAAATGTACAGTGAATTCTGAGGACACATACGACAAATTCTGAAGGCTGCAAACTGGAAAGTGTACACACCAAGATCACTGCACGCTATGAACAAGGACAACCCGGATCAAAGGATGGAGTACTGCAAATGGTTTGATGGCATGCTTTGCGAGGATTAACGGTTTGCAGGGATCATTATCTGGTCTAATGAGGCGCAAAACAAACTACACACTGTAAACCGCCACAGCTGCATGTACTGGGCTCCTGAAAATCCTTATGTTCACACTGACAAACATGTTATCTACCACATGTTAATGTATGACGTGATCTGTCATTATGCAGTTTGACAGGCACATTTTTCTTTGATGGAATCGTAACTAGTGAGGTCTATCTTCATATGCTGCAAACACTGATGTTACCTGCTACCCGCAAGGTGTTTGGAAATGAAAGATTTTATCTACAACAAGATGGCGCTCTGCCTCAATACCACGGAGACGTCAGAGCCAACTTGGATGAAAATCTACCTGGACTATGACAGGAGCTGTTGAGTACCCACAACGATCTCCAGAACTTATACCTCTTGACTTTTGTCTAATGAAGTTTATCTACAGAAGCCAGCTACATTGAACGAGCTATGAGAAACCATTGAAGTGTCCGTTTGGCTAGCACACTAGCAACACTGACAGCTGTACTTCGGCCAACAGTTCATTAGCATCAATGTTGTCTGGCTGCTAATGGGGGTCACTTTGAACACATAAAATAACCTCCCCCCTCCCCGTGAAAGAATGGTAATGATATGTCATTTTGTTCTATTAATACTGAATATAAAAGAGTGTCTACATTTTTCTTTATGCCCCTGTATTTAAACTGTGAATCTCAGCAGTCATGTTTCATTGCTATTTCCATTGCATCAATCATCATGCCACAATCAAAATCCTTTGCATCATTTCATTATAGATAAAATTGTAAGGTAATAGCAATATTAGAAGTGGCTAAGAACATGAACCCCATCAACAGGACACAAGATTCCTCAGAATTAAATCAAGGTACATGGTATCAATGTTATGGCATAGTTATAAAGGTCCAGATACAAACTCACTGAAGTGGGAAAATCAAATTGTCCTTAAAATTACACAAATATGCAAAAACTTCAACATCTACATTTTGCAGGTAAACGGGAAGACAATTCCTTTCGTAGTACCCAATGAAAGAGTTACTAAAGAACAGATTTTTAAGGGAATCACAGAAGTGTTCCCCCCCCCCCCCCCCCCAGACGAATGGCAAACAAAATTGGGGCAGTTACTGAACATGCAGTGTAATGAATCATATGTCTATAATCAAATGCCAATTATGTTTTATTCACTTAGTTCCTTATATAATACATTCTTACAAGCCTGTGTTCCCATACACTCAAAATTAGTGAAACCTCTGCACAAGGGAGGTTAAGTAGATGAATTCAACAGCTACTGGTACCATTATGATTTGTGCTTTTGAATTATTATTATTATTATTATTATTATTATTATTATTATTATTATTACTATTTTCTTTATGCACAATAAAATAACCATGACTGATCAACAGACTCAACAACATTCTCAGACTTCTTGCCATGTCAGTCAGTTGCTCCTGACAAAGATGATGGTGGAAATCACTGAAAGCTTGACGTTTTATCATGAACTGAGGCGACAAGAAGACAGAAAATGTTTTATACAACAGTGTCGTCAAGGAAGACTTTGTTCTCAGACTCAAAATTATGGAATAATTAATCAAATACTTTTTTTCTTACAGGAAAAACAGAAATAAATAACTGTGATCATAAAACAGCCACAGTGGAAAATGGAATTGTTTTTTATGTACAAGGTGTACAACTTTGCTTCCACTGTTCTTTTC
Source organism: Schistocerca cancellata (assembly GCF_023864275.1). Classification (NCBI taxonomy): domain Eukaryota; kingdom Metazoa; phylum Arthropoda; class Insecta; order Orthoptera; family Acrididae; genus Schistocerca; species Schistocerca cancellata. Next base: position 503,585,889 of record NC_064632.1, on the reverse strand, counting down.
CCCAACATTTGAGGCTTTAATGAAACATATTGGTAACACAGTTACCATTCAAAGTATTTTCCATTGCTGGCAACAACTTTCTCCCATCTTTCGGGCAGTGTATGAATCCCGCATAAAAAAAATTGTTTATCTTTTGAAGCGATCCATGAATCGATCCAATTTGTGACTTTTTCATGAGATCGGAAGTGTTGGTCAGCCAGGTCATGCGCCATTGATCTAAACAGGTGGTAGTCAGAGGGAGCAATGTATGGAGACTACGGTGGGTGGGATAGGACTTCCCATTTTAAAGTTTCCAAGTACATTTTGACCTCTTTTGCAACGTGGGGGTCAACCATGGTCATGCTGCAAAATCACTTTATCGTGCCTCTCGCTGTATTGTGACCATTTGTCTTTTAATGCTCTGCTCTAACACATTAATTGCGTTCAATAACGAGCACCTGTGATTCTGTCACTTGGTTTTAACACCTCATAGTACACGACGCCGAGTACACTATGCTGAGCTGGTATCACCAAAAAGTACAATCCTGGAGCCGTGAGTATTCGGTTTGGCCGTTGACATGGCAGGGATATCCCCATGATTTTTTGCATTTAAGGTTATCGTAATGAACCCATTTTTTATCCCTGGTCATAATGCGATGCAGAAATCCCTTCCATTTTTGCCTCTGAAGCAACTGTTCACAAACACTCAAACATCGTTCAAGGTCTCTTGGTTTCAGCTCACACAGGACCCAAGTTATTTCTTTCTGAATCATGCCCATAGCCTTGAGATGTTTCGAAATGGCTTGCTGTGTCACTCCCAATAATCATGCCAATTATTCTTGAGTTTGACGCGAGTCTTCGCTCAGCAATGTCTCCAATTCTGCATCTTCGAAAACATTCTCTCTTCCACCACTATGCTGGTCTACGACGTTAAAATCACCATTCTTGAAGTGTTGAAACCAGTCACCACACGTTCTTTCACTAATAGCGTCCTTACCATAAGTACTTAAGAGCATTCAATGAGACTCAGCCGCTGTTTTCTTCATATTGAAATAAAACAGTAACACCTCCCACAAATGACGAGAATTAGGCTCGTAAACTGACATTTTCAATCAAGAACAACTTTACGATGCAGACAAAAATCGACCAATGTTTGAATGAGGTTATGTTGACCGAGGTCCAAGCAAACTGCCTAACGTCTGCGATCTGTTTTTTTCAACCACTACTCACCATTGTCGCCACCTATCGACAAATGGCTGAAGCAAAGTTGTACACTTAAAAAGTTGCACCACAATGACATATAACATGACACAGGCTTACATTTGATTAGGGCCCTGTACTCGAGGCTTTCTGAGGTTTCTTGAATTCACAAGTGTTTGTGTTGTCACTTTATTTTCAGTAAGTAGCTGGGATATGGACCATATCCCAACAGGTAGTGTATAGCTCCCTAGGTTGGCAGAAACTATGACATTCCTGATCTTTCTTTTGTGTTAGGAAGGAACAGCAAGTTCTTCCCCCTGTTTCTGCCCTGCCCCGGATTTCTTGCCATTCTCTACCAATGCAAGCCTTTATTTCCTTATTCGATGTGGCTCTTGTGTGCAGTATCTCCTGTACCTTATCATATTCATCCTTTCTGAGCCAAAATTGTGCACCTCTCTTTCTTATGTCTAAGTCTAGAGGTATTAAACCTCGTTATCAACAGCAGCATCTCAGTCGGTATTGTAAAATATGCACCTGTGACATGCAGAAATACAATTCTCGCCATTGCGAGTTCCTGGCTCTCTGTCCCAAACGCGGTCGCCCACAATAGCAATTGACACTTTTTTGTGGTACGTTCTTATTGCACTTAGTGGCAGCTGAGAACATCTTTGACCAATTGTTGCTATTTTGTTCAGGATTTTAATACTTCTTTGCCAGATGATTTCAACAAGTGCATGAAAGTCTTGTTTCTCGTCAATGTTTATAGCAAGTTACCTATATAATTCCTTTCTTTTCACAGGTTGGTCATTTATTCCAATTGTGGGGTTTCTTGTTCCTGATAATGTTCCTTTTAGAAACATACAAACTGTTTTGTGTGCAGATATAGTTAGATTGTTTTCTACACAACAGCTACTTAGTCTTTCAAAAACTACCCTATTTTTTACCCTCTAATTTAGCCTTGAGTTGGCAGATATAATTAGCAGATCGTCTGTATAGGTAATGCAGTCTCTAGTGTTCGTTACACTCTGGAGCTGATTTATTAACGGCTCTACACCAACATCCCAGAACTCTGCATCACAGAGCTCTGTGGGCAGCCTTTCGTGATCTTTTTAACAATTTTCTTTCCAGGATTTTGTAATTGCAACTGTCTGTCTGTGCAATAATCTCATCGGCTGTTACAGAGACACTAGGGACAACCCACCTTTTACAATATATTGGAAGGGCAGCCACCACAAATTACAAACACTCTAGCTTTATCACTCATTATGTCTATAACATGTTTGTTACGTGAGGTGTTCACAGTGTCTACTGCATGATTTATCACATCATCTGTGGATTTCCCTTTCCTGAAACTGTACTGCCAAGGCTAATGCCTACTATCTGTCTTTGGTCCTTCAAGCAAAGGCACAGAATCTTTTCCTGTACTTTAACAAAAGCATTTACCAAACAAATCGACCTGCAAGATTTCAAGTCTGGTCTTTGTCTTCCCCTCTTTTTAGTATAATGATATTCAATATTTTCTAGATTCTGTGCACCCATCTCTGCATAAAACAACTGTTTTAATAACTCTGTTATATATGGTACAATTTGGTCCACTGGCTGATGCAACACATCTGCCATAATTCTCTCAGTCCCTGGCACTTTCTTCCTCTTTCAGAGTCTGTGCACCCATCTCTGCAAAAGACAGTTGTTTCATAACACTATTATATATGGTATAATTTGGTCCACTAGCTGAAGCAACACTTCTGCCATAATTCTATCAGTCTCTGGTGCTTTCCTCTTCTTTCATTATTGCTGGCCTTACTTCCTTCAGGGCAAATATAATCACAACACTATTATTCATATGCTGCTCTAGTAATTCAGAGTGAAGTGTCTGATGGTTTGCTGTGTTGTCCATCGTAGTATCATTGTAGTGCCTTAAGAATTTCCATGTCAATTCTAGAGACACTCAGCTTTCCACAGTCTCAAACACCCGATATTTTAAGTACGAGTATGAGAGAGTGGATATGTGTCTGTCTCACCGCCAGTTTCTGTGTGTGCAGGATGGACATGTATCGTGAGAATACAGCAATAGTGACAGTCAACCGGCGCGAAAAAGTGTTTGCAGCACGTGCCTGAGAAGTTGTAGTCCAGTACAAAGAGCAAACACGCTCTATTTCTTGATTGTGTAAAGACTGTATTGTTGTGAACAAATGAATTATGTTTTGAACAAAAAGACACTTACATTTGACTTGAACAAAAAGACACTTACATTTAGCTTTCTGGTATTGAACTTGAGAGAAACAAGAACTGGTTTTATAGTGGTTATTACACCAAACACATTATAACTGTATCTGTTAGTTTCTAATGATCCAAGAAGGGGTTGACTCGCAAGAGTTGAACGCTTGTGTGAATCTTGTGAAATTGTTTTATTGTGGAGATGAAAATAAAACAGAGCTGAACAAAAATATCCTGAGAGTACAGAATCATTTCAAGAGTAGTAAAGAAGTCTATTTTCAAATTCCCTTAACCAGTTACAGTCTTCGGAGAAGAAGAGTTTGTGAAGATCAATGCAGCTGTCTGACCCCAGAAGAAGATACGCTGCACACAATACATGAGTCAACTGCGAGAGAGGTGAGTGTCTTGCACCAAGTACCACACTGTCTCTCCTGACGTCCGAAAACTGTTAGATCGTGGTGATAATGACAGGACTCGAAGAAAACAGGAATTTTATGATAGAAATGTAGAGGAGATATTACGCATTGCCATAGCAACCAAGCCTAACAACATACGAGAACTGTTTCCAGAAATCGTATCGAGTCCAATGAACAAATCGAAGAAAGTGGTGAGGGCAACGCCGTAAAAGATGTGAGAAAGTAATAGTGGAGAAAACTGGAGAGAATACCTCAACTTTTTGACTAAGACAATCGGGTGTGGGAAGTAAGCAGTCTTCACACACGTACACCGCACTGACGCAGATGCAGTAACCAGCCACTGATGCCGACTGCACCATCTGCTGCTCACCGGTGCTGACTCCGCGCCCGCTCACTGACGACGATGCTGAAACCAACGTCCGACACCACCGGCGCTGGTGCTGTCTCCACCATCGCCGATTACATCTGCTCACCACCGCAGCTGGAACTCTACGATGGGTGAGCGAAAACAATAATTTTTTGGTAAAGTTGAGGGGACGATTGCATGATAAACTGTTATTATAGTTATTGTATTCAGTGGTGAATTTTCTTTAGATGATCACTAGGTTTAAGATCAATAAAACTATGGATCAAAAACAACAACGTGGAACAACTTCAGAGCCAGCCATGACTGGGGAAGTCGAAAGGGGAGTGTCACACTGGACGGAGTTAGTAAAGTTAATAAGTACCACTTTGAGTTAAAAATTAGATGCACAAATTGCAACTTTGAAAAATTAGATGCACAGAGTGCAAATTCAACCACTTTAAGACATGAACTAAATGCTAGATTAGATGACCAAAGTGCTACGTTAGATGATCAAAGAACAGATTCAAATGCTCAGAATGAGGCTCTAAGAAAAGAAATAGGTTTAGTACATTCTAGTTTAAATGCCCAAAGTGAAACCTTGAACTGTCAAGCAGCAAATATAGTTTTATTAAAAACTAAATTTGACTCTTTAAATAATAAGGTAGAAAATCTGAAGTTACATTTGAAGAGTGAACTCACTAATTCTTTGAATACTCTCATAAATCAACTGTTCACTGACTTTAATCAGAGACAGAATGAAACTTTAAATATTCAAATGACGAATATAGGTTTGTTGCCCATCAAGATAGACGCTCATAGCAAAGAATCTAGCAATCGATGCGAAGGCATAGTTACTTTGGAGACTGAATGCGACGTCAAATATAATAATAATAATAATGTAGGATCTGAATTTAGTAGAAAATTAAAATTTTGTGAAAATGTATGTAATGTTAAATGTAATTCCGTAAGACAGGAAATGAATATCATGAAAGGGAGCACAGATCGAGCTATGGAATTAATATCGATTATGCAATCGAAAATTCCAGGTGTTAGTATATGAGCTGTTACTACACGAGATGTCAGTTCACGAGTAAATAATGTAGAGCAAAATTTCAAAGAAAATATAGTCAACTTTGACATTATAAATGTGAGTAGTCTGGTGGAACCTTTTGAGCTAACTACAGATCGAGAAATTTCCGTGGGTATAATCTCTGGAAACGTTGTGACTGTTGCTTTTTCCAAACCTAATGATACTAACAAGGTTTTAGACGACTTGGGCGAGGAATTCAAACTTGTCCATGACAAGGTAGAAAACAGAATAACTTTACCTGCTGTGGTGTTATGTAGTGAAGTGGTGGTTTTTTTTGTCCCCCAGGGACGTTAATGTTCTGTGTTAATGGGTGGAGTGATGACTGCCAGCTCCCGAGTTGTTTTTGGTGTTTCTTTGAACTTAGTTTTTCTGCACAGAATTCCCTTCAATTTTTAAACTATTCTGTAAACTATTCTTGAATTCTTAAACTATTCTATGATTTCAATATGTAGGAAACCAGATATGACTACAAGATTAGGACCAATTTAAGAGAATCACAAATGAACAGTGATCTCTAGACATGAAACACATAGAGTAAGTACTTTATGTGTGTATGAAAAATAGTATAAACTGAATGACTAAACAGCTGTTATCGTAGTGTATAATTTTATAGAATATTTTATATCTTTTGTGAGATGTAATGTAAATGGGAGGGTTTGTATATAACTTTTGGAAAGGGTGGGTAGTGTAAGCACAAGCATAACTAACACTAATCACACACCCCACCTTTCAGATAACCCTCACAGACAAGCGTAACTGATTCTTCACCATTTGCCGTTCAATAGGTGTTGCTAAGATTTTTCTTCAGGGGCTTCAAAGGTGAAAGTGAGAATGTTCGTTCTGTAGGAGACGTTTAACATCATACCTCCTCCGGCTTCTCACTCAAGTACCGGCGAAGTAGGGATCCTGTGGAAGGGGAGTGGGAAGGGTTTTCCTGTCTTTGGGGCTATCTTCTTTCTCTTTTTTGATCTTAGCTGTCATCTCTACTTTTTCCTTTCTTACTCCTCTATTGAGTACCTATCTATCCTTCCCTCTTTTCACATGCATCTACTTCTATCATTGAAGTCCTTCTCAATTTCTGTGGTTCATTATAACCTTCAACTTATTTCACATAAGTCGGCCGAAGAATCAGGATACACGAACACACACCTACATACACGAAAAAATACACTTAAAACACAAACAGGAGAATTACAAATTAGGAACCTGAAATGATGCCAGAAGTGCCAAGGGATGTAGGGGAATAAAGATATATGTACATCTGAGTCGATGCACATATTACACTGTTGATATGTGACGGTTCTGCATCGTTATTTTTTGTCGCTCTCAAACATATATTTACATGTGCCGTGCTAGTCCTTGGAGAAAAGGCATAGTATCTAAGGGGAGTTGGTAAATACAGGTAGACATAGCATCTACTATGTATGTGCATGACATAGTTTATATGGTAGAAGTGATGAGTGAAAGAGGACTCTAGGGTATTAGATGGAGTATTGGAAAGTGGAGTGAAGTTGTAAAGTAGAGTGTAATTTTACCAGAGAGTATTTAAGAATAGTATTCATAAAGATACATGCTCGGGCAACGAACCAGGAGGTCTTCTCAGGAAGGAGAAGGAAGGCACACCCAGCATTTATTGGATGAAAAGGGCAGATAGGCAGGCCCAAGACCAAGAGAGGCTGATCTATACTGTGCAAACAGGGGCACCAAGAAGGGGATCGACCTGTACCGTAGATTTGGGAAAGGATGCTCCTAGGATCAAGCCATGTAAGATATAGGTACTGTTCCTAAAGGGAAAAAGGGCAGTATCCTGACAGAAGTCACACGTTTAAAGGGATGAGTCTGGTAAGTTTGAATTCTATGCATAAATAGCCTCATTAAGTTTCAGATTTACAAATATCCAAGAAGGGAACACTTTTATTCTACCCAGAGTTCCTCCAGATTACAATAGGTAATGAATAAGAACATACTTAGAAAAAGTAGTACAGAAAGTAAGAACAAAGCAGCAGAGTATTAATGGGTTATGTGAACCTGGAATTTATGGTTGGAAGAGGAATAAAAAAACATAGGTGGTTTTTTTTTTTTTTTTTTTAAATTGAAAAGAGCTAACTCGCAACATGGACTGAAAGGTTCACAGTTTGTAATTGTGGTAATATATGCTCAGTACTGTTAAAAGATAAAGAATTATCATCTTGTGTAATATTAGTGTACATAATGAATGTGTATAAAATATCGCGTGTTTGAGTTAAGGGGAGCGATATGGAGTGTCTCGAGAATTTTGGTGTAAATTCTAGAGATACTTGGCTTTCCATCATCTCGAACACCCGATATTTTAAGTACAAGGGAGAGAAAGTGGAGATGTGTCTACCTCGCCGCTGGTTTCTGTGTGTGGAGGATGGACATGTATCGGGATAATACGGCAATAGTGACGGTCGATCGGCACGGACAAGTGCTTGCAGTGCATGCCTGAGAAGCTGTATGTCCAGTACAAAGAACAAGCATGCTCTATTCTATAATGATGTAACGACCGTATTGTTGTGAACAAATGAATTATGTCTTGAACTAACGACACTTGCATTTGGCTTTCTGGTGTTGGACTTGAGAGAAGCAAGAACTGGTTTTATAGTGGTTATTACACAAAACACATTATAACTGTATCTGTTAGTTTCTAATGATCCAAGAAGGGGTTGACTCGCAAGAGTTGAACGCTTGTGCGAATCTTGTGAAGTTGTTTTATTGTGGAGATGGAAATATAACAGAGTTGAACAAAAGTATCCTGAGAGCACAGAATCATTTCAGGAGTAGAAAAGAAGTCTATTTTGAAATTCCCTTAACCAGTTATAGCCTTCGGAGAAGAAGAGTTCATGAATATCGACAACGCGGTCTGACCCAAGAAGAAGATAGGCTGCACAACACGTGAGTCAACTGTGAGAGACCTGTGAGTCTTGCACCCAATACCACACTGTCTCTCCTGTCGTCCGAAGACCGTTAGATCGTCTGGCAACAGAGTTCTGAGTAGATACTGCACTGATGTCTACCAGTCTGACGTCACTGTACTATTGGATCATCTCAGGGTTGATAATACTATGGGTGACTGAATATTGTTGGTTGCAAGTTTGTATGGAAATCCCCAAACATTGATAGAAAATTAGCCTTCTTTGTCGTCCTAGCACCCCTAAGGATCTCTGTTGGGATCTTCTTGCCTGCCTTGCTCTGCATCTTAAAAGACTGTAGGGCAGGACTCTAGGGAATTTTGACTTCCTAATAAACGTTGAGATCGCTTTTTCTTGTGTCATCTTCAAGGCTCGCTAATTCGTCGACTTTGGAATCAACATCAAATCAAACTTCATAGCAGTGGTTGTAACTTGAATTCTGTCTTTAAAAATATCCCAATTAACTCCGCATCGATTGTACAGTTGCTTGTACTGGATGTTAGGATTTAAGTCATTATTTACATGTGCAATTGTGAAGAAAAGAGATTATGGTCACTTGTTGCAAGTCCATTACATACCTCCATTCTGCTCTGCAATGCACACACTGACTTTCGTATTCGCAAGGCTTATATCCATATTTGTTGCCATACCAGCAAAATTCTGGAAAGTAGGTGGGTTGAGAGGCCTGTTCATCACATGAAAGCCGCCAGCATTTTGTGTAGTGTTCTGCAGGCAGAGTCATCTTTCATCAGTTACTCTGCTATGACACAATACTGATTTCGCATTTGCATCCATTACAAAGACATGTCTGTCATGTCAACCCAGTATTGCTGCTGTTTTTAAATTTTCTATATGTGGTTTTATCTCCACACTGTATTGAAAATATTGATTAGTTATGTAAAATTTTCCTAAGGCTGTCATAATTTCTATTGTCACCACTTGTTCGTCACCGAGTTGATGTATCTTGGTCACTGTTCTGTCATTATCCAGCACCACAATGATGGCCATTGTGTGGTATCGATAGTAACGATGTCACATAGTTTCAAAGGTTGGCACTACCACGAAGCACCAACGGCAGTGCCCTCTAGCTGGTGCTGTGCAGCTCTACGAGCTCCGCTACAGATTCTGCCCATTTCATCAGGTGCAGTCAGCCAGAACGCTTCGCACTTCATTCCAAGTTATGTATTCTTATTGTTGAGTAGAGGGAATTTAAATTCATACAGCAGTACTGATGTGTTTTACCTTTTCCTGATCCAACCCACGTGCCGCCTTCCAGGTGGGATACAAAAGATGGCGACGATCAGGGACTAAAATTTTTTTGCCTTTCCTATCATTTCCTTTTTTGCTCAGTACTGCTTTAGCTTTTTTGTGATTTCCCCGTGTAACCATGGCTTCGCCACAGGAACAGAGTCTGCTGTCAGATCTTGTACGTTTTCAGGCTCAGCAAATGACACAGCTGCTTCCTACCATAAATGGACTGGTCACACTACAAACTGCAGCTACTTCGGTGCCTCCGACGCCACTGCCTGTACCGACGCCATCGCCGCCATTTCGTGCCTTCAATCCTGATGTTGAACACTGGCCGGAATACATCGCCCAGCTCGAGGCACACTTCACAGCTTACAACGTACCAGGTACAGAGCGGTTTGCTTTTTTCATTGCCACCGCGGGTGTTGTGTTGTACCGTGTGCTCGTGAAATTGTTCCCCACCACCCACCCAGAAACTAAAATGTATGATGAAGCAATTGATGCTTTGAACTTCCACTTCCATGACAGTGTAAATGCGGTAGCTGCATGTTACAAATTCTTTCGTCTCCAGCGTGGCCCTACTCAGTCTAATAAGCCTTGGTTAGCGGACCTTGAGGGACTAACTTCTGATTGTGATTTTAATTGCTCATGTGGACGTTCATATGCGGATATAATGATTAGAGACGCTATTGCACATAATGTGGCGGATCACCGCAACTGCGAACAAATCCTCCGATTTAAAAACCTGTCTTTGAAGGAAGTAGTGGACTTGCTAGACTGACAAGATACTTTAGACATGGCTACTTCCGCGTTCGAGGTGACCCCGGGTGTGTGCACTGTTAGTGCGACACAACACGTGCCCTCCCACCCGCTAGCACGGCCAGCCACGTCATGCCACGCCACGCCGCTCGCGTGCTCGTAAAAATGGTTCAAACCAGGCATCCTCTAAGAAACTTAAATCCTGTCTGAACTGCTTTCACGCCCAACCACGGGGCAGTTGCCCATCCCGTCAAGCACAGAGTTATTTTTGTAATAAGAAAGGACACGCGCAAGCTGTGTGCAGGCATAAAAACTCTGATTCACAACATGTCTCCCGTTCACAGGACTCGCGTGGGCGTCACCGCAACGGCAACGCTATTATCAGGTTTCCCATCAGCCTATGGACATTAATGCCATTTATTCAAAGCCTTCTGCTTCACGTGCGTCAACAGCTTGTCATGTGAATCAAGTTTTGCCAGGCACTTCCTCTCGCATTCAGCGCGATGCGAGGAAACTTTTTGTGACTTTGCATATTTGAGGATGTTCTGTTTGCTTGCAGCTGGACACTGGTGCATCAGTTTCTTTACTGAACAAATCAATGTATGAATTGTTTGGTTCGCCCCCGCTTCGTCGTTCACATTCCACGCTGACTGCATTTCCTGGACATGAAATCTCAATGCTCAGCGTGTGTAGTTTGCTAGCCACGTATGGTGCAACGACCTGTACAGTGTCTTTCCATGTGCTCCGCTCTAGTGATGCTACAAACATTTTTGGCATGGACGCATTTGAACTTTTTGGCCTCGCCATTCAGGACAATGTACTTTGCATCAGCGCTAGTGACAATGCAGACAGTGTTACCGCATTATGCGATGATTTTGCTGAACTCTTTTCTGATGGCCTTGGTTGTGCCACAGACTTTGCAGCACATGTTGTAGTTAAAGGCAATGCCCTGCATATTTTCCAGCGCGCACGCCCAGTACCACACGCACTGTGCGATGCCATAGCTTCTGAACTTATGCATTTGCAAGACAGTGGTGTCATTGAACCTGCTTCTGCTTCGCCTATAGTGTGTGTGAAGAAACCAAACGGTCGTCTCCGTATTTGTGCTAACTTTAAGGCAACAGTAAATCCCCAGACAGTGCTACATTTCCCTTACCACGTCCTGAAGACATTTCTGATAAGCTTGGTGAGGGAAAATTCTTTTCCACGATTGACTAGTGGGATGCCTACTTTCAGATTCTGCTTGACGAACAGTCACAGCACTATCTTGTGATCAACACCCACCTTGGCTTGTTCAAGTTTCGCCACCTTCCATTCGGTTGTGCTTTGGCTCCTGCTACTTTTCAGTCTTATTTGCAGCAGTTGTGTGCCTCTGTCCCTGGTTGTGCCAATTATCTGGACGATACAGGTGTATCAGATCGCACCCCTGACGAACATTTGCAGAATTTGCGTGCCTTATTTACTGTACTTTTGCAGGCAAGACTAAAGTGTAACAGAGACAAGTGTAAATTTTTTCGAACTGAGATACAGTATTTAGGACATGTGATTAATGGACAGGGTATCCACCCCTCCCCGTCACATCTCAGTGTGTTTAGAGACTTGCCAGCGCCCAGGAACTTGAAAGAACTTCCGTCTGTGTTGGGCAAAATCACTTACTACACTCGGTTTTCGTGATTTTGCCCAACACAGACGGAAGTTCTTTCAAGTTTTCAAGTTACTATACTCGGTTAGGAAGCAGGTTTTAAATTGTAAGACATTTCCAGGGGCAGATGTGGACTCTGACCACAATCTATTGGTTATGACCTGTAGATTAAAACTGAAGAAACTGCAAAATGGTGGGAATTTAAGGAGATGGGACCTGGATAAACTGAAAGAAGCAGAGGTTGTACAGAGTTTCAGGGAGAGCATAAGGGAACAATTGACAGGAATGAGGGAAAGAAATACAGTAGAAGAAGAATGGGTAGTTTTGAGGGATGAAGTAGTGAAGGCAGCAGAGGATCAAGTAGGTAAAAAGATGAGGGCTAGTAGAAATCCTTGGGTAACAGAAGAAATATTAAATTTAATTGATGAAAGGAGAAAATATAAAAATGCAGTAAATGAAACACGCAAAAAGGAATACAAACGTCTCAAAAATGAGATAGACAGGAAGTGCAAAATGGCTAAGCAGGGATGGCTAGAGGACAAATGTAAGGATGTAGAGGCTTATCTCACTAGGGGTAAGATAGATACTGCCTACAGGAAAATTATAGAGACCTTTGGAGATAAGAGAACCACTTGTATGAACATCAAGAGCTCAGATGAAACCCAGTTCTAAGCAAAGAAGGGAAAGCAGAAAGGTGGAAGGAGTATATAGAGGGTCTATACAAGGGTGATGTACTTGAGGACAATATTATGGAAATGGGAGAGGATGTAGATGAAGATGAAATGGGAGATATGATACTGCGTGAAGAGTTCGACAGAGCACTGAAAGACCTGAGTCAGAACAAGGCCCCCGGAGTAGACAACATTCCATTGGAACTACTGACGGCCTTGGGAGAGCCAGTCCTGTCAAAACTCTACCATCCGGTGAGCAAGATGTATGAAACAGATGAAATACCCTCAGACTTCAAGAAGAATATAATAATTCCAATCCCAAAGAAAGCAGGTGTTGATAGATGTGAAAATTACCGAACAATCAGTTTAATAAGCCACAGCTGCAAAATACTAACACGAATTCTTTACAGACAAATGGAAAAACTAGTAGAAGCCGACCTCGGGGAAGATCAGTTTGGATTCCGTAGAAATACTGGAACACGTGAGGCAATACTGACCTTACGACTTACTTTAGAAGAAAGATTAAGGAAAGGCAAACCTACGTTTCTAGCATTTGTAGACTAAGAGAAAGCTTTTGACAATGTTGACTGGAATACTCTCTTTCAAATTCTAAAGGTGGCAGGGGTAAAATACAGGGAGCGAAAGGCTATTTACAATTTGTACAGAAACCAGATGGCAGTTATAAGAGTCGAGGGCCATGAAAGGGAAGCAGTGGTTGGGAAGGGAGTAAGACAGGGTTGTAGCCTCTTCCCGATGTTATTCAATCTGTATATTGAGCAAGCAGTAAAAGAAACAAAAGAAAAATTCGGAGTAGGTATTAAAATCCATGGAGAAGAAATAAAAACTTTGAGGTTCGCCGATGACATTGTAATTATGTCAGAGACAGCAAAGGACTTGGAAGAGCCGTTGAATGGAAGGGACAGTGTCTTGAAAGGAGGATATAAGATGAACATCAACAAAAGCAAAACAAGGATAATGGGATGTAGTCGAATTAAGTTGGGTGATGCTGAGGGAATTCAATTAGGAAATGAGACACTTAAAGTAGTAAAGGAGTTTTGCTATTTGGGGAGCAAAATAACTGATGATGGTCGAAGTAGAGAGGATATAAAATGTAGACTGGCAATGGCAAGGAAAGTGTTTCTGAAGAAGAGAAATTTGTTAACATCGAGTATAGATTTAAATCTCAGGAAGTCATTTCTGAAAGTATTTGTATGGAGTGTAGCCATGTATGGATGTGAAACATAGATGATAAATAGTTTGGACAAGAAGAGAATAGAAGCTTTCGAAATGTGGTGCTACAGAAGAATGCTGAAGATTAGGTGGGTAGATCACATAACTAATGAGGAAGTATTGAATAGGATTGGGGAGAAGAGAAGTTTGTGGCTCAACTTGACCAGAAGAAGGGATCGGTTGGTAGGACATGTTCTGAGGCATCAACGGATCACCAATTTAGTATTGGAGGGCAGCGTGGAGGGTAAAAATTGGAGAGGGAGACCAAGAGATGAATACACTAAGCAGATTCAGAAGGCTGTAGGTTGCAGTAGGTACTGGGAGATGAAGAAGCTTGCACAGGATAGAGTAGCATGGAGAGCTGCATCAAACCAGTCTCAGGACTGAAGACCACAACAACAACAACAACAACAACGACAACAACACTCCGTTTTCGGCGTAAGAACATTCCTTTTGTTTGGTCTTCAGAATGTGATGCTGCTTTCCACAATCTCAGATCTGCTTTGTTGAGTGATCGCTGTTTGATTCCTTTCGATCCCTCCAAACCAGTTGTTTTGGCTGTCGATGCATCCTGGCATTGGATTGGTTCTCTCGCACTGCATTAATTCTGTCGATCGCCCGATCGCTTTTGCATCCAAATTGCTCAATTCTGCCCAGCAAAACTATTCTCAAATCGAGAAAGAAGCTTTAGCTATTGTATATGGTGTAACTAAGTTTCATTATTTTTTTGTACGGTCAAAAGTTCTATTTGGTCACCGACCATAAGCCTTTGACGTTGTCGTTCCACCCCTCAAAGCCAGTTCCACAAAAGTTGCAACATTGGTCTTCGTTTTTGTCCGACTACAATTAAGAAATTTTGTTTCGGCCTACGGCTGAGCATGGCAAAGCTCATGCTCCGTTTCGTCTGCCTATCGGTGCTGACGAAGTGTTTGATTCTTCCGAACTGTCATGTATGTTTATTGATTCGCAAGATAAGGACTTAGCTGATGGTTTTCTGGTGGATTTTCATCGCATTGCTGCCGCAACAGCCGCCGATGCTTCTTTGCAGATTCTTTTGCAATATATTCGTACTCAGTGGCCTCCATCTGCTACGCAGATTCGAGATCCACTTGTTTGACGTTGCAGTTGGAAATCCTCCTATTGCTGCACGCTGGTCATTGGGGTATCGTGCGGACGAAGCAATTAGTGCGTCGTCACTGCACTTTGGTCGGCATTGATAGACAAATTGAGAATTTGCTTGCTAATCATCGATCTTGTGCGGAGGATCAATCTGCTCCCTGCCAGCGCTTCTTCACGTGGCTGACTCCCAGTGCGCCTTGGCAGCGCGTTCATATTGATTTTGTGGGTCCTTTCTGGGACACCCATTTGTTGATTGTCATTGATGCATACAGCAACTTTCCTCTTGTTGTGCCTATGTCTTCTACTACATCTGCGAGTACTATTCGGGCTTTGACGTCTACTTTTTGCACTGAGGGCTTTCCTGAAGTTATTGTCTCCAACAATAGCCCCATTTCGTGTCCTCAAGAGTTTGAAGCATTCTGTGCTGCTAATGGCATTCACCATCTGACCTCAGCCCCGTTCCACCCCCAGTCGAACAGCGAAGCTGAACACTTTGTGCGTACGTTTAAAAAGTCGCAGATGAGCAAGTTGCACACCATGCACTCACGCAAGCGCGCGCTCTGGACTTTCCTTGCTTCCTATCGCTCTCAGCCGTGCAGCACCCATTCCACAGTGGAATTGTTACATGGCCACGCCCGCCCATCGATCGCTCCTGCAGCTATTGCACCCATCGCTGCAAGCTCCCACTGCTTCGCATCGTTCTGCCTTGGCGCCACATGATTTGGTGTTCTGTCGCGTTTTCTCTGGCAGGCAGTGGGAGCAGGGGCGCATTCTTCACCAGCTTGGGCGCGCCTTATTTGCCATTTCTGGTCCCTCCGGCACTGTCTAGTGACACCAGAACCAGATTCGTTTGTGCCGTCCTCAGTTTTCTGCCACTGGTTGTTTTCCGGCAGAATTGGAGGCTTCGCGGCTTCCGCCGCCACAGCCCATGATGTCACCGACGGCGCCTCCGCAGTGGGCACGCCTCCGGTCGTCGCCGCTGTCGGTCCGGTCACCTGCTCCGGATGGATGCCTCCCACCGCCGCCGCCCATGGGTCATTGCTCCACCTCCTCCTCCGAACATACCCAGTAGCGGTGCGTGGCCTGGGCAGGTTTTCCATGGGGCGTTTTCCTCACCCCCTCGCGAGTAATTCGAGGTCGCAGGTGGACAGCGCCCCGGCAGTTTGTAACGCCGGAAATGCATATCCTTCAATTTCCATCTATTGCACTGCAAATTTTTTTCCTTATTTTGTTACCTGAAGATATAACATTTCTGTGTCTTTGTATATTGTAATTGTTTTACTATTTGTATATGTTTATGCATTTATGTCGATGTATAAATGGTTTGTTTTGTAAATATTATTTGTATTTTTACAATGGGTCTGGCCTAGGGAAAACTATGCTATCGAACGATTACATTGATAGGTCGTGTGGAGAATGAAAGTGTTTAGGATCTTTGGTAGTGTTAACTCTGCTGCGTGGAGCGCGGGCAGAGCAGAGGGGGTCTGGCTGGGGTGGTGCAGTGGAGCAGGTGTGTTGTGTGACGCTCCCGCGAGTTGCCGCATTTTCGGGGTTGGGCAGCATGTAATTGCGCTCAACTTGCTATGATAGTTTCTGACACGGTGTCGCGGACGGGAAGCATTAGCTGGCGCACATCAAGAGCCCGTTTCGCCTGGTGATCGTGTCGAGAAGAAGGCGCGCCAACATCCAGCTTCTGCAACAGCGATGGCCGACAATGAGTGACTGTCGCCACCTCCTCGATCAACGGCTTCAAACCTTTAATCAACCAACAAGGAAGACTGGAAGCACGTAAAGTTTTAGAACTGTATGGCAGACCTCAGCTTTTAAAATTGTTGCGTCACAAAATTACAGCAACGTAGCATGAACCTTTGTTGCTCATTGTCCCAATTGCATTACCAAGCAGGGTCCCTTCCTTTTCCGGAATGAACCAGAGTGTCGTTGAAATTCAAACGTCAGCATCATTCGATTTCACTGCTTTAATTTCAAAGTTCAGTTAAGGTATTCATAGCTGGCTACAATATTTAGATTACACAAGCACAAATTAAGAGTGCGAGTTTTGTTACCGTATTTTGGCTTACCTGTGACTGCAGCTCAGCTTGGTACGTACTAAATTTTACTATTGTTAATTGTTCAGAATCATTTAATTCAAGTTCAAAGTTAAATCTCTTATTTCTAAATTGCGTAGATTCAAGTAGCTTTTGAAATGATTGTTGAGGTAGCCCAAGACTAACCTTATTTTACTTAATTTCGCAGTGCTTCAGAAACAAATCTCACTATTAATTTCAGTCACTAAATTAACTTTCAATTTTCCGGATTTATTAATTCTTTTGCTAAATTAAGTCAGAGTGTAGCGAAATTCATTACTTCTGACAAACTTTCAGTTTTCACACAACACGTGTCAACTTTCAGTTGCCACGCTTCTAGTGCTAATTATATGTGTAATAACCTTTCTTTTTCAGTTACTATAGTAATTGTCCTTAGGACTGGCGACCGTAATTTCCCCCATATCTCAAATATCTAATTACCGCTAGTTAATTGTTAACATAACGGCCGCACATTTACTTGCTTTATTAACTTTACCCCTTTTCAAAATTAATTTCCACCAGTTTCATTTGCATTTTTCCTTTCATTTAGATGTAACCCTTTCCTCCCTCTTTACCGACAAATTAACTTCGGTGACGATTGCTTTTCCCAAATTTACATTAGGTACACGCGGTTTAATTTTTCACTGTCATTAAGGTCGATAAGTGAGGGGGAGGTTACAAGTTCCGCTGTCTGCCCCCTCCGCTGAGCTGCCCCTGGGTCGCTCCACCCGCCGTCGGAAACCATACTCAACGACGGTCCATCATTTCAGGGGGGAGGGATGTGGTATCGATAGTAACGATGCCACATAGTTTCAAAGGTTGGCACTACCACGAGCCACTGACGGCAGCACCCTCTAGCTGGTGCAGTGCAGCTCTACGAGCTCCACTACAGATTCTGCCCATTTCATCAGGTGCAGTCAGCTAGGACACTTTGCTTCAGCTTTGCACTTCATTCCAAGTTATGTTTTCTTATTGCTTGAGTAAAGGGGATTTAAATTCATACAGCAGTACCGACGTGTTTTACCTTTTCCTGATCCAACCCAAGCGCTGCCTTCCAGGTGGGATACAAAACATTGGATGATGACTTTATGCTATGATCTGTGCTGTTACTGGCAAGGAGGGTAATGCCCCATTATTGGAATATGGCTCCTACTTCTGGTTTTTGCTAGCTCATTCTCCCTCATTTTTCATTACTATATTTTTTTCGACATGGTTCATGAACCTTATCCACAGTTTTGCCCTTAAAAAGTGCAGCTATCCCATCCTCATCCTCCTCCTGCTCCTCCTCTTCCTCAACTGCTTCAAGAACATTCTTCAAGACCACTTTGGGCCTAAGGGCCAACACTTTTCTCCCATTGTCCAGTACACTTCTCACTTGAACTCATTATGTATGACAATTTTATACATTTAAACTGAATTTACCAACTGCAGAAATATTCTAAGTGAATATTTGAGGGTGAACTCAAAAACAACAGCCTGCACTGGAGAACAACGCACAAGACTGACATTCCCACATACCAAGCATTCCAATAACATTTTGACACCTGGCGGATGAAACTCTGATACAGATGTGCAACAAAGTACAGTCAGGGTGCAGACAGGATGGGGGGTGAGTAGGTCCTGAGGTGGCCAATCTTTTCAGCTTTGAAATCGCACTTACTTCACCACACACTACACGCTATATAGTTGGTGTGACAAAAAGGTCACATGGAACTACTTTGTGGCAATTTTACCCTATTTTCTTTCACGAATAGGCAGCTTAAACCAAAAATACTTCCATTTTTTCATGGATCTATCTATTTTCCACCCATTTCCTTGCCAAAATTTTGGTGGGACTTGAAAACTTCAGATTCAGCACCCATGAAAACATATACAACATTTTTCAAAAAAAACTTCTACTAAACTTTCCACTACTTGGCATTTTGGAGCACCATTTGACTGTTCTATTATTTCATGCAACAATGTTTACAGATTTAGATTACAGCACATGGAGGTTTCATACCATACTGAATTCTATATCTCAGAAATCATACACAGATCTTTAGTCCTAATGATTGCTACAAATAATTGAAGGAGAAAGATAACAACTCACCAAATTGTTGAGGTGCTGAGCCATCAACTGACACACACACACACACACACACACACACACACACACACACAAACTACTATAAAGTGTCAGCACAAAAAAGCAAGTGTTCCCACAAGTGAGGAATCCTTTTTGTCTAAGTCATTTTTAGGGCAAAACGTGTCATTCATGTCATGAGCATTGTAAACAACTCTGTATTTGGATCAACTCCGGAGAGCTTTTTCCTTGTCCTGTTAGAACTGACCTTTCTTGTGGAGTTTCATTTGTAGAATTACACCACTTTATGAATGATTTTAGCAAAACATTGAGTCTACGGTCATCCCCTGTACCATCACCATCAATCAGGAGCCTCCGTCGAATAACATCCTCTGAAAATTAGAACAAATTGTTTACATTTTAGTACTGAGCAACCATATTTTTTAGTTTTGCAATAAAATTATGATTTTGGACACATTATTATTAGAAAATAAACAATACAATTACCAAATGTGAACCACTATACAGACAGACAGACATCCATCTTGAAGTGCTGCTCTGCTGTTACTAAAAGTGGAGGGACATATTTCTTTTATGAAGTACCAAACATACAAGAAGCTACATGTGTGCGCATTAATGAAATAGTTTCTCACGGATGTAATAAAGAAAAGACGTGGTTGATGACTGTCATAGAACATCAGACATCTACATTCTTTAAGAATTAAGACCTGTTTACAATGAAGGCTGTTATTTACCATGGTACTAACAGTGATTTTCAATGGTCTAACCTAGTAAAAAAATAAAAAAAAAAGTGTTTGCAAGATAGTGTAATAAGAAGGCAGCTTACTTTCTGCACAGCAAAAGCTGAGAAAATGCCTCTTGTAAATTTGTAGGTAAGGAATAGAGTCCTGGTGGTATTTAATGTTCATGCACGTAAGTGTGAATAGCTGTATGCCAGTACGAATTACATGACCATGGCAAATCAACAGTCAACCACAACAGATATATTAGACACCCACGGCATCACTAAGCACCAATCAGGAAGACAGTAAGCGACATCTCCGGTAGTTGCGAGCCACTGCCTCATGGTCTTCAAATACTGCCATGCAGGACAAGAGCAGCCAGTTCTATTCTGTTCTGTCTCTGAGTTGTATCTACAATTCTGTCCTGAGTGCAGTCACATCTCGAAGTTCTTCTATTTCTGCCTCCAGAGGACAGTGTCATCATATCTTCAAGCCTAGTTCAGTCTTAAATGTGCAGTGTGCTGAGTGCCATCAACAGACATATTTTCATCACAGTTGTAGAAACATTTAGAGTTCATTAACTGCAGACTTGAACTTTTAACACAGCTCAGTGTCTATAGCTGACTCTTGTGTATTTCGAAAGCAAGTTCCACACATATTCACACAGTCACAGCAGTTGTGAGCTGAAGGTAAGTATATTTTTTGCATCAATACAGCGTGCTGTTATTTGACTGCTCATACAACCAACTCTATCTTTTGTATACTTGTATTGTTTGAAGCACAATATAACAAAACCACACTTTTTTCCCTTTTCTTTCAGTATTTAACCAGTGACACTAAACACTAACAATTAGCAATCACTACTCTATGATTTGGCAATAATTTTTATATGTCTTCTGTAGCCGGAAGCTTTTATTTTAGAACAGATGTCACAATATTAACAACATGAAGTAGATCAACATAACGAAGAACACTGCTGTTTCTACCAAGTGTGAGTTTCTCTTTTATATTGCATAAAATTTTTCAGTGGATTCTTTTTCTATTTTTACTCATCTTGACAGCCTGTTTTGTTTATATTTTATTTATCGTAATGCATATAAGCAACTCAAACATAAAGAAAGAATTTTACACGTTTACAACATATATACATATACTGCAAAGGGATGGCATCATCACGCCTTTAGAGCAAGCACCTCTGTCCACTCAATTGCACAGACAAACTAAGAAGCTTGTGCTTCATATGAATGAGCTAGGTAAATGCAAAAGTATTGTACTGGGTAAGTTGAAAACTAGTGTCACTACCTTACTTGAAGGTTAAGATTTCTCTACGTTTGAAGAGAGATTCAGTATGGTCTCTCAATGATGCAGATTCTGTAAAAAGATGTTCAAAACCTTCAAGGAAGTGCAAACTGATGACTGCCGTTGGCGGTCAATTCCTCCTCCCAATAGTCATTTACAAAATGACGCCATGGAAAGGCAGGCTCCAGGATACCACAATTTTGTGATATTTCTGCACCAAAGCAACTTCTCTTTGTAGGTATGATCACTAAGGAGTGGAAGCCAGTAAACAGATGTAGGTCTGAAGACATCAGCAATCTGTCTAAGTGCCCCATTAAGTTGGGTGTGGATTAGCTTGATGTGAGGGTGATTCAATCACATTAGTGCTCAGTATAAAGATGCAGAGAAGGTGATTTTATACTAGCACACCTCAAGGTGGCTGTAGTAGCTCCCCTATTGAACAAACAATGCTATGGATTTTATCCGCTATATTTCATTTGTGATATTTGAATGAGTGTGCATTGCTAATGTTATTTTCAAGTATTTTGAAAACTTTGTATTTGTTAATACTATATCCTTCAGTGCATCATGAATTATGTTATCGGACAGCAAATGAAATCCAACTTCAATGCTGACTATCAATATAACAGAACTTCTGGGACTCTGTTTAATACAAGTCACATTTCTATGCTTTAAATGGCAGGAAAGATAGCACTGCACCCTGTGGGGCTCTATTGTTTATCTACCTGTATCCTACACAGCTGTCATTTCAAGGAATAGAATAGAAACCACTCACTGGAACCATTTCCGGTGTTATGGCCAAAAACAAGCAAGCACATTATTATTATTGTTGTTCTTATTTATCGTATGACATGCCAGCAGCATATATACAAAAACTGTCATTACAATGCAAAGGAATATACAGGGTGATTATAATTAAAGCTTAACTTTCAAAACACTGTAGAAATAATACTACTGGTCAGAATGATGTCAAATTGCAACAGAATATTTTTGGAGACGGGGGAAAACTTATGGCAGAAGAAAAAACTAGTGTAAAATTGATCAATAGATGGCACTGTATGTGTCAGAATACGTAAATAAAAACACCTGTCATGTGCACATCCCACTGAAGTTGGTATAAACAAGCTGGGTACATGGCTTTTCCTCCTTTGGTGTCTTCGATGTTCGCCATTACTGTCTCAATGCAGGATTCTGCTCTGCTTGTAAAGCTGTATTACAAGAATGATGAATGTGCTCACTTCGCTCTGCAGAAGTTCTGGACACTGAAGGGTTTGAAAAAAGGCGATGGTCCGATAACTGCCGACGGTCTGGAGAAAATTGTTCGAAATTCGAAAAGTTGGGGTCTTTTGCTGTGCAACCTGGTAGAGGGAGGAAACGAATTGATTCAACATCAGTGGAAGCAGTGGCCGCAGCAATGCAGGAGGAGACGAGTGGTGATGTGCAAATGTGTAGTGCACAGAGACTTGCCCGAACACTGGACATTCGCGTGAGCGCGGTGCTTAAAATCCTATGAAACATCCTTCTTTGCTATCCATTCAAAATTACCCATGTGCACGGGCTGCTTCCTGTTGACCTGCCAGCATGAGAGACCTTTGCTTTAGAATTTCTTGCTCGCATGGAAGTGGATATGATTGGCCATGAAAGATTTTGTGGACAGACGAAGCCCACTTACATCTGACAGGATATGTCAATACACAGAATTGTCGAATATGGGCAATGGAAAATCCACACGTAAATCAACCAGTACCACTTCATCCTGAAAAGGTCACTGTGTGGTGCGAGTTCACAGCATCATTACCATAGGACCATATTTTTCGAAGAAACAGGTGCTTCTGTACTGTCACTGGTAAGTGCTATGAGTGTCTTTTGCGCAACCACATCATTCTGGCTCTCCAACAGCATGGATGTGTGGATGGGATCATTTTTATGCAAGATGGCGCACCTCCACACACTGCAAAATCCAGTTAAGCAGCTGCTGAAGCGCCATTTTAATCCGTGTGACTTCTGGCTATGGGACTATCTAAAAGATGTTGGCTTCAGTGTTCCAACTGCAAACGTAGCTGCACTGAAGGCATGCATTGCGCAACACATTCTGAATGTGACCCCGGTAACATTGCAATAAATTGTGGAACATGCTGTTTCTCAATTTCAACTTGCAGAAAACAGTGGACAACACATTGAACATGTTTTGCCCCAGTCACATGGAAATTAATAATCCAATTTGATTTTGATTGATGCTTTTTATGCGGTTTTTAGTCTCAGGGCAATTAATAACTGATGAGATTGATGCTTTTTATGCAGTTTTTGCTCTCAAGACAGTTAAAAACCGATATGTGATGCTTTTTATGTGATTTCTGGCCTCAGTATAATTAAAAACCGACGTGAGTGATGTTTTTTATGCGGTTTTTGGCCTCGGTATGATTAAAATCTGATTTTTTCCATCTGATGTGATACGACCTTGCCGTGGTGGATGGGCTTACGTAACTAACGGTATTGCACCTGTACACCCTGCACACTGAGTAGTACAGTTTGTTTAACGTCGAACATACACCTTAGGCATTGTTGTATGATTCATTCGTCATTTGTAGTCGACCACTATTAAACCTTTCCACTCCAGTGTCGAGTGCCACTTGACATAGCGAAATTTGTTTTCCGCTCCAATGTCGAGCCTCATTCGACACGACTTTTCGAAGCTCTCAAGACGTATTTTGGGTCTACTAGGCATTATTGCTGCAGTATGCTGCCATCTAGGAAAACTAGTGTTAACTCGGTGTCGAACAGTAGCAGCTGTGTTAAGTCAAAGATTGTAATTATTCCGTTCAAGTCCACGCGCTTGAAATGGCTAGTTCTTCACGTACAGTGCTTTCTGAGGAAGAGATTTTAGATCTTTTAGAGTAATCTCTAAGTGAAAACGAGAGTGAAAATGATTTTGATTATGATAGTGATTCATTTAAAAACAATTTGAGTGACAATGGCGAATAAAACAGTGACAATGTGCATGTTTCTAGTGTTTCAGCAGAGGATTCGTGGCGAATGTGGAGCAACACTGACACTGACTTCACAGATTTTCCTTTTGACGGATCAAAGTGTGGTTTTATAACAGAAAGTAGTTCTGTTCCATCATCGCCCTTCGGATTCTTTCAATTAATTTTTACAGATAACCTATTTCAACAAATAGCAGATGAAATGAATAGGTATGCTACATCAAAAATACGTAAAGTGACACCACTTCCACAACATTCTACATGGTGGGACTGGAGAAATGTTACCATGGAAGAAATAAAATGCTTCCATGGTGTGCTACTGAATATGGCAGGACTTTTTTTCAAGAGAATGATTACAATCATCCAACTTCTTTCCAGACTGTTTTAGTCACCGACGATTTATGCAAATTTTCTGGGCACTTCATGTTTCTAATACGACGAGTGCTACACATGTCAACAGTCAGGTTCAGTCACGTCTGAGTAAAGTGACAAATGTACTGAATTACTTGTCTGGCACATTTCTCCAAATTTATCGACCATATCAGTATTTAGCTGCTGATGAATCTACAGTATAATTCAAGGGTCATGTATTATTCAAAATGTACAATCCTCAAAAACCAAAAAAATGGGGACTCAGAGTTTATGTCATTTCGGATTCATCAAATGGTTATATCTGCAGTTTGATGCCCTATTTTGGCGCTGTAACAACTGAGTCATTGATTCGTCCACACTTGAATTTTTCTGAGAGAATAGTTCTTCAGCTGCTAGCTAATATCAGAAATGCTACAGGGCAATCATTGTATCATTTGTACACTGACCGTTTTTATACAAGTGTTGCATTAGCTGATGAGCCGTTGAAACAGAACATGCATCTAACAGGAATGATACAGGCCAATCACAAAAACCTTCCAGCTGCAATCAAGAAAGGAGCTTTGCATCTAAGGAAGCACGAAATAAAATGCCTCCGCAACAACAAAATGATGGTTCTGGCATGGCAAGATAAAGTTCTCATGGTTTCTACAAAAGCCAATAACTCAGTGTCACTTATAGAAAGGAGAAACAGAGTGGAAACAGAAGAAATAAAGAAACCAAATGTGATTATTGATTATACTTCAAATATGGGTGGAGTTGATCGATCTGACCACTTTATTTCCAGTTACGGTTTTCTAGTGAAAAGTCTCAAGTGATGGCGAAAACTATACTTCTGGCTGTTGGAGGTAGGACTTGTAAACAGCTACTTACTATACAAGAACCACTGTGAGAAAAACAACTAGGCAATACTGTCTCACAAAGCATTCCGTAAAAGTGTTGTAAGAGGATTAGTTGCCGAAGAAAGAACTCAAGGACAGAAACGAGGACGTCGTTCAACTTCTGATGACGAGGAATGCTTGAATGGAAAGTTTCTCATTATCAACGAGCATCCTGGGAACAAGCGTAAGGATTGTGCAGTGTGCTTAGACAGAAAAAAGAAAGGTGGCAGGCGTGAAACTGTGTATTACTGCGAAACATGCTCACGAAACGCATCTCTCCACTATGAAGAGTGTTTCAAAAAATACCACACAATGGAAAGTATTGTACTGTAAAAGCTTACGTAAATATATGAATGAAAGCACACATTATGTTTTAATGTATACCCCAATTGTTGGCCAGCGGCCACATTGTTTCCACAAAGACATCCGCGGAAATCTCTGCGGTGCACTGCCGCCCAGGCGGCGGCGATTTAAATAAGAGCGCGCGGAGCCGCCCTGTGTCTGCCATACGGAGTGCAAAGGGTTAAATTATGATGCTTACAGCGCCATCTTTTGCTACATTTTGTAACCATTTATTTTTCTTCTGCCATACGTCTTCCCCCTTCTCCAGGAATATCCCATTGCGATTTGACATCATTCTAACCAATGATGTTATTTCTAAAGCAGTTTCAAAGTTTAACTTTAATTATAATCACCTTGTATATACAAATATATTTAAAATAATGAATAAAATATTTCTTATACATGCAAGTGGTCAATGTGATATGATATACAGAAACATGACAGGTATTAGGTGAGACTAGAAGCTATTGGTTACACATCGACGTACAGGTCTTGGATCCACTTCATAGCTCGAGGAGTGGCTTCTGTGAAGTCCTCTTCTGATCCACTGAATTTCCTAGTAGGGCACACTTTTGTGATGTGGTCCAGAGTTTGCTCACATGCTCCACAGCCACAGCTTGGGTTATCTATGAATCCCCAGTTTTAAAGCATGGCCTTGCATCTAGAGTCGCCACTTCCGATACGGTTGAGCTTAACCCAGTCTTACCTAGCAAAGCCGAACCCTTTTAGTGCTTTTGAGGGGTCAGTTATAAGGTGGTAATTACTGACTGAGTTCACCTTCAACTCTATGAACAGCAGAAACATCAATAGTCTACACCACTGTAGAATACTTTGTTCCTGTCTGGCAGAGAAGTCACCACACCAACATGGTAGACGTGCAACTCCACGATACCATGCATATTACCACTGGGACATTAAAATCTACCCCAATACCATGGCTCTCTGTCATTGCCGATATAGCACCACTGAAACTAAGATGGTAGAAAACATCTATTAAAGAATGGGAAAAAATAACACAAATAGATGACACAAAATGCCAGCCTATTCAAGATGTCATTAAAAATTTACCAAATCACCGATTGAAGTTACAAAATTTGATATGGAATAACAACTACATAAGAGGAGAGGACAGCTTCAATC
Source organism: Schistocerca cancellata (assembly GCF_023864275.1). NCBI lineage: Eukaryota > Metazoa > Arthropoda > Insecta > Orthoptera > Acrididae > Schistocerca > Schistocerca cancellata. The sequence goes on along the minus strand of NC_064632.1, from coordinate 503,559,135 downwards.
TTACAGACACTTGGAAAAAGTGAGAACATGATTGTAAACTACAGGTTTTACATAAACCAACATTCAACTTTCTGACAATCTGGTATATTTCTGTTGGCACTATGTCACCTCCTATAATCTAAATAAATTTACATATGGTATGTGGCTGTAGTCTCTAATCTGTTTGCCTTCATATTTTAACTACTGACACATTGTGTGTTCGATATACAATTGATGAAATAATCCAGTATTTATATGAACCACAATGAAAAACTAGCCAAAGACCACAAAACAAAACATGCACAGTGTACCAGACCACTGACCACTAATTTATCATGTGGATTCAGTCTATATCAGGCTTGGCTCGTGGTTTTCATGCTAGGGTAGACTAATGCATTTACCAGTCAGAACTATGGTGCCAGGGTTCTCTACACAGTTACACATTATAAAAATGTTTACAGAATGTAACTAATTTCCTTTTTGTAATAAAGTACTAAATAACAGTAAAAGATAAGAATCATATGTAACATGTTTAGATGCTAACTTCACATTTCCTGACACTTTACTGCAACAAACCATGTTAAAAATGATGTATTTTGGAAAGATCTACAATGCGGTGTGTTGGTTGATATGGTGGAGGGGACCAAACAGCAAGGTCATCGGTCTCATCAGATTACGGAAGGATGGACAAGGAAGTCAGCCACGCCCTTTCAAAGGAACCATGCCAGCATTTGCCTGAAGTGATTTAGGAAAATCACGGAAAACCTAAATCAGGAAGGCTGGACACGGGTTTGAACTGTCATCCTCCTGAACGCAAGTCTGGTGTGCTAACCACTACGCCACCTGACTCAGTACAATGCAGTGTGTGTTAGCTTTTTTGCATGCAAAGTTTTTTTCATATTTTAAATTCCAAACTTTAAATGTGTGTTGTGATTGGCTGACAGAAACAAAGCTTCACAAACATGCTGTATTTACAGGTTTTCTTATTTATATTTATGCATTATGAAAATATGCGATTTCAATTAAACACCACAGTAAAGGTCTCACCAACAGCTAAATTGCTGGGAAATGTAACTAAATATGTTACCCCATTTTGTGCTATTTTCAGGCTCACGGTATGCTGTGATTATTCACAAGAAAATACAATTCACAAGAAGTGAGGAACAATAAATGTAGAAAAAGAAACTTGCTATAAGGCACATTATCCGGAAAACATTACCAGCAAGTAAGGAAATTCTTAGCAACTGAAGGTAATAGCACATGGTTCACCCCATTATTTTCTCTAATTATACATGTAGGTCTCTCAAACTTTTGACAGTTATGCTACTGTAAAATAGGGTGCTCTGGTGAGACATTTTAAAAATTTCACATGCTTTTCCTGCGGTGGATAGATTATCAATGCCAGAAACAGAAAACTAATGGTAGGACACTGTTAGGCAGTACGAGCTGAGCCTTCAGTAGGCCCATAAGATCTGTCCTCTGCAGAGGGCACATCTGTAAACCTCTACTACACAGAGCTAACTGCCATTTCAAGGTGAAGCCTTATGATTGATTGAGAAACATCACCCAATATCAACTGTTCCAAGAACGTTGACAGTCATTATTTAAATCCATGTGGCAAATATTCAGAATGTGGCATGACAATTTAAATTCTGCAATACGATAGAGAAATATATTTTAATACATATTTTGAGGTGGCTCTGCCTCTGAGCCTTTAATTATGAGCTACACCAGATCTAGATGTATCTTACATCATTGCCTCCAGAGCCAAATTGAACATGATACCATAAGTGACAAATAAGAATCACTGATCAGCACAGAAGTCATTTTACCAATACTAAACAGATAATAATCATTATAGGGCAATAACAAAGTGGTATATGTAATGCCTCTAATCTCTCATACTGGACATTTCACTGAACAACTTACTGAAGTGTATGAGTTAAAGTGAACAACTAACATGAACAACATAAACTGAGAAACGTATCCAGGAGTGGACTCTGACCATAATTAGTTAGGCAATGTTAGAAATTACAAAAAGGTAGGAAATTAAGATGATGGGACTCAGGTGAGTTGAAACAGAGATGGTTGCAGGTTTGAAAGTGAGCATTAGGTAATGACTGACCAAAATAAGCAAAAGATATGCAACAGAAAAAGAATGACTAGCTTTGAGGAATAAAATTGTAATGCCAGCAGAGGGATAAAATGGCAAGGCCCTGTAGCAGTGCTTAGATAACGCAGAAGACATTTAATGTAATTTATGAAAGGAGAAAACACAAATGCAGCAAATGATGCAGGCTAGACTTAATACAGACTTCTACAAAGTGAAACTGACAAAGTCCAAAAAAGGAAAGTGCAAAAGTTTTGAATATAAATGCACAGCTTTACAGCACCCAGGTATAGGAAAGTTATAGAAGCATTTTGAAGCTTTTGCTACAACAGGAAAAGATTTTTATGGTATGTTAATAACACTCCCAATAAACAGGGTTTCATCTCGTAATTCTGAATTATTTATGAAGCAATTTGAAGTGTTAAACTTCGTGCCTTACACACAGACTGAGGTAATATGAAGTAGAGATTTGAATTTTATAGAGCACACCTGTTCTAGAAGTGGATTCAAGCTGTTTCTTATAATATAGATACACTTGCATAATTTGCAAAGAGAGATATAGGATGCACCATCATTGCTACTGGTGGTATTTTTATGGACACACTGACATTGTAAAATCATAGCATAATTCACACAGTTAATGGCCTCTCACATCATGGTGGTCAATTGTTGACATTCAATATCAAAGAGCATGGCGTAAAAAAAAAGAAAGAAAGAAAACTGTAGCTGTAATACCTGAAAAAGGAATTACAGAATTCAAGAAGAATTAGCAAAATACAGAGTGGAAGGTACGAATAATACCCTTGGTGTAAATGAAAATAAAATGTATTCTGTAACATAGTCATATGCTACTTCCAAAACTGATTTCCTAAGAAATTAACCATAGGAAGCAGATTAAATGCACCTCAACACCGGATTGGAATCAGAATATCATGCATGACTAAGAGATGATTACTTGTCATAAAGTAAGGATGAAACCAGGGTTAAACCACGTTACATCCTTACTGTAAAATTGTGAGCAATGTCACCGGAGAATCAAAATGTTTGGACTGTTGAGGAAGCATAAGCCCCTCCAGCAACAATACATAATGGACAAAAGTATTACAGTAAAATCTATTTGGAACATAGTAAAAATGAGACAAGAAAAATGAAAAAAGAGAATGAGGAAATTTCATTGAAAGTAGATTACGAACAGATCAAAGGTAGCCCCCAAATTGAAGACACTCTTAATAACTTCTTTTTTATCAATTCCTTATCACACAATCTATAATTCCAAAAAAAAAAAAAAAAAAAATATAAAATAAAATAAAAAGGCATCTTCCAAACCAGGTTCGATAAAACTCAACTTCATCCTACATCTCCCAAAGTATTTTTCAGTGTTGTCAAGCTTCTTAAAAATATACGTTCAAGTGGTCACGGTGAAACCAGCAGTAAAATAATGAAATGTCATTCAGCTGAACTTAGTAATATATTGTATTACTTCTACAATGAATCTTTACACAGTGGCACTTTCCCAGACAATCTTAAGGAAGCTGTTTTCAAGACCATGATATAAGATACATATTACACACACTCAGTACAATCAAGAACACTCAGCAGCAAATAGTTTGGATTTCAAAGAGGACTTTAAACTGAAGAACCATTATTTATGTTGGTAGATGATACTCGAGAACCAATAAATCCGAAATTACTATCATTGGGAATATTTTGTGACGTGGCTACGGCATCTGAATTTGTTGTAGATGGATGTTGGATGAGGATGGGCTGTCAGGATGCACCATATTAAAACTCATCCGAGTTTCCCAAGTGGTTTATTATTTCCAGCTACAGTGACCCCATTCCTCTCGATCTGCGTCACCGGGTCCCGCAATGCTGAGGGCACCACTTGGCTGTTTGCAAAGCGGCTTGGCGGCGGAATGGTTGCGTCAGTGACCCATGCAGCGCACTGCTGTGTGTCGGCCTTGTACAGCCGCAGAGTTGTGACGATATCAGGCTGCACCGGCAGTTGACTCAGTGGTCTCTGTCCCTGCCGCCCAGGAGAGCTGTAAGGTGAATCACAGCATGCTTCCTCTGAGTCATGTACTCCTAACAGCTGGGTTGGGCCAGTCGGCCCCTTCTGCTTGTAACTTGCGCCATGCACACCGCTACGTTTACTCTTTTCAGCAGGTCTACAGCCCTGTGGCCTCCATTCTACGTTGCAACCCCTGGTAGCGTAACTTACTGTCAACAGGCCCGCGTCTGGCTGCAACTTATGGGCTCCGAAATATTACAACGAAGTTAACCTTTTCCCATCTTAAGCAGTGGTGCCGTTACAGTGTAAACCATGATAACTTAGTACAAAAGTTCCAATATTATGAAACTGTAGATGCAGAAAGTTCATGGTTGTTTTTTTTTTTAATTTACTTGAATGACAGAAAGTTATGTGTAACAACATAATGAAGGGCGCTCAGAATATGAAGCAATCAGACATGGTGCACAACAAAAAATATGATCCATTTGTAGTTTCAGAAGATGCAAATTTTGTACATTTTGCAGATGATACAAATATAGGAATAAAAAATAGTACCAGTCCCCTTACTGAAAAAGCAGTTAATGAAATAATTGAGACATCAACAGACAATTCAAGGCAAATGGATTATCACAGAATTTTGACAATACTTATTACATACAATTCAGTACTTCTCATGGAACTCCGTATGCTATAACACTATGTTTCTTAAACAAAGAAATGCAAGCAGTAGAAAGTGTTAAGTCTTTGGAATTACATTTAGATCACAACCTCAGCTGGAAAAGCCAATGCCTGAAATTAATTAAGTGCCTCGTTTCAGCTATGTTTAGAGTACACATGATTAATATTACAAGTGATTTAATGAGGAAAAACAACTAGTTTATTCTACATACTTCCATTCACTAATGAGTTACTGAAACATTGTTTCGGGAAATTCAAGTTACAGGGATAGTATTTTCAGAATGTTATTTTGTACATCCATTTGTACTTATCATAGACTGACATGGCTAACATGCTCATCAAATATGAAAACAGCACTTTGACCGGGTAACTGGTGATTCGTACAACATTTTTGCATGTGAAGTATAAAAGCTGTACTTATAGTGAAACACTGATAAAACTTAGGCTCCTCAGTACAGCTATTTGTTGAAGCAGCACGAAGTATCCCTGGGTAGATGTTATTTGAAGTCCATCGACTCTGAACTGCAGCACCCTTCTACACTCGGATGACAAAAGCAGACGTACAGTAGGTATAAAAGGGCAGTGGATTGATGGAACTGTCATTTGTACTCTGGTGATTCATGTGAAAAGTTTTCTGAGTTGATTATGGCCACAAAACAGTAATTAACAGACTTTGTATGTGGAATGACAGTTAGGACTAGAGGCGTGGGACATTACATTTCAGAAATCGTTAGGGAATTCAACATTCCGAGATCCACAGTGTCAAAAGTGTGATGAGAAACCAAAATTCAGGCATTCAGACCATGGACAACGTAGTGCCAACAACCTTCACTCAATGACTGATAGCATCACCATTTGCATAGAGTTGTCAGTGTTAACAGACAAGCGACACTGCAAGAAATAACATAGAAATCAGTGTGGGACATACGATGAATGTAACTGTGAGGACAGCGAGGTGAAATTTGACATTAATGGGCCATGGCAGTAGATGACAGGCACAAGTGCCTTGGCTTACAGCGCCTGTTCTGGGCTCATAACCATATCGGTTGGCCCCTGTACATGTGTTCTGGGCAGATGGCTCCTGAATTCAGATGGTAAGAGCTGATGGTAGGGTTTAAGTGTGGCATGGACCCAGATTGTCAACAAAGTATGTTGCAAGCTGGTGGTAGCTCCACAATGGTTTACGTGGAATGAACTAGGTCCTCTGGTCCAATTGAACTGATCATTGACAGGAATTGGTTATGTTCAGCTACTTTGAGACCATTTTCAGCCTTTCATGGACTTCATGTTCCCAAACAACAATGGAATTTTTATGGATGACAATGCAATGTCACTAGGTCACAGATGTATGTGATTGGTTTGAAGAACGTTCTAGACAGCTCAAGCAAATGTTTTGGCCACGCAGATCACCCAACATGAATCCCATCAAACATTTATGGAACATAACTGAGAGGTCATTTTGTGCACAAAATCATGCATCAGCAACACTTAGGAATTATGGACAGATATAGAGGCAGCATGGCTAGTTATTTCTGCAGGAAACTTCCAACAACTTGATAAGTAATGTCAAGTTGCTGTAGTACACCAGGCAAAAGGAGGTCCAATATAATATTAAGAGGTATCCAGTGAATTTTATCACCTCAGTGTGTATCATCAATGGTAGCAAGTGAGTGTCATGTGCACCAACACAGCCCAAAACAGTTGTTGATTCCCTACCTGACCTACCAGAGACCCTATTCAGTGGCATTCCCTGTTTCTCAAAAGCTCTTACCCTTGTTGGATAATTGCCAAACCCAGACGCATCATCGTTGTAGACAAAGAATGTTTTCTCATTAGCTTTTAGTCCACATCTTCTTCTTGTTCTTTACAACCCTGTGTTGATCTTTGCCTTCTTAACAGTTTCTTTCCATTCTGAACTCTCATTTGCTTCCCTTCTCCATCCTCTGATTCCCAGGACTCTGGTGTTTCTTCCACATTTTACAGCCATCATTTATGTGGTCTTCCATTTAATTTTATTCCTATCAATTTCCATTTGAAGACCTTTGTAGTTTATGTGTCCTGCATCCTTAGATAACACTCTAGCCAGGTTATTCTTCTACTTTTAATTGGACCTACAATATCAGCTCCTTGTATAAGACAATCCAACATAATTGCTCCATGCTCTCCAGGTACCATCATTATTTTTGGATCCCTCCATAATTTTTCCATAGTATTCATTGTTCAAATTTTTGAGTTATTCATCAGAGCTGGTTAGTGCCCATGCTTCACATCCATATGTAACCAGGTGGCCTATCAAAGGCATATATACAGGGTGTTATTCCTCACACACGAAGAAAGAAAATATGTTATGTGGACATGTGTCCGGAAACACTTACTTTCCATGTTAGAGCTCATTTTATTACTTCTCTTCAAATCACATTAATAATGGAATGGAAACACACAGCAACAGAACGTACCAGCATGACTTCAAACACTTTGTTACAGGAAATGTTCAAAATGTCCTCCATTAGCGAGGATACATGCACCCATCCTCCGTCGCATGGAATCCCTGATGCAGCCCTGGAGAATGGCATATTGTATCACAGACGTCCACAATACGAGCACAAAGAGTCTCTACATTGGTACCGGGGTTGCGTAGACAAGAGCTTTCAAATCCCCCCATAAATGAAAGTCAAGAGGGTTGAGGTCAGGAGAGTGTGGAGGCCATGGAATTGGTCCGCCCCTACCAATCCATCGGTCACCGAATCTGTTGTTGAAAGCGTACGAACGCTTCGACTGAAATGTACTGGAGCTCCATCGTGCATGACCCACATGTTGTGTCGTACTTGTAAAGGCACATGTTCTAGCAGCACAGGTAGAGTATCCAGTATGAAATCATGATAACGTAGGTGGATGAAACTAAAATGAGCTCTAACATGGAAATTAAGCGTTTCCGGACACATGTCCGCATAACGTCTTTTCTTTATTTGTGTGTGAGGAATGTTTCCTGAAAGTTTGGCTGTACCTTTTTGTAACACCCTGTATAGCCATTTGAGCTGTCAGTTTACCATCTACATAATTGCATCTCCTATGGTGTACGGTTTCTTTCAGTTCCACCAAACGGACAGTTAATTCCCTATCCACTCTCACCACTGGCATGGAATCTGCCAACGTTACCTTAAAAACAAAAATATATTTGGATGGTATGTTCAGCAGTTTTATATCTAACACCTCTTCCCTTTCCAGACTATCGAAGGCCTGCTTGAAGTCCTCATAGGTACTGTTGAGCTTATTATTATATTCATATGCATTTTCCTGTATTTGTATCAGTATGAAAATTTGGTCAACAGTTGATCTATTAACCCTAAAACCACACTGATAATCTCCCACTATGGAACTAGCCTATTGTATAGGATTCTGGATAAAACCTATTATGCGACATTCAACAGAGTGATCCCTCCGCAATTAGAACAACATGCCTTGTCACAATTCTTATGTTTGGGCTGGATCACTCATATAGTCCATTCTTCTGGAATTCTTTCTTGATTCAAGAGTAAACAGAGATTATATATCTGGTTGTGTTATTTGCAGCAATGCAGGCCAAAACAGTTGTTGGTTCCCTACCTAATACACTGGAGACCCTTTCAGTGGCATTCCTTTTCCCCAAGGGCTCTTACCCTAGTCGGATCAATGACAAGCCCAAACTCATTGCAATTGTAAACTAAGCATGATGTCTCAGTATCTCTTAGCCAACATATTTAATACAAATTATTCAGTTCATTGTAGGAAGTATAAACTACAAATGGATATCTAGCATTCTTTTGGGACTTGTAGGTTTATGACTGGAGACACCACAGCTATGTACTGGGAAGTATCTTCAGAATAATGTGGAAGATTTATGTATGATCAATGCTTGGTACATTGAGTGTTTGTGGTCTACATTTTGTCACCTCAAGAAGAAAGTTTCATAAAGGCCTGATACCAATTCTTATCAGGGTGACCATCTTTAGATGGTCACCTTTAGTTTTCAATGAAAAATTGTTGTAACATTGATTTAAGTTCATTTTTCTCAGATGATACCCCATTTCTGAATGAGCAATTAAATAAACGACCAGTATGTGGGGAAAAAAGCATGAGGATGCCTATGTGGGGAAAAAAGCGTGAGGATGCCCAAGGCCTAATTTAACCAATATCCTCTGCCTAAAGAAGAAATTAGAATAAAATGATGCAAATCCTGTATAAAGGGTCAGATTTAATTTCTTCTTTAATCTTTAATTCTAGACACCCAGAGAAACATAATTTTCACCTTTTAATTCAATAGTATGGGCTACGACTGATTTTGGGACACCATAAGCTGCTTTTGCCTCTCTAAAGGTTTTAACTTGATTGATACCATCATGCATGCTCCTTGACACACATCATTTACAGTGTAACTGCAATCTAGACTAGTTGTAGATCCTTGACATTTTTCAAAACCTGATATGAAATAACATCGTCATATAGCTTTTCCATCTCCACTCAGTATCTGTTCCTAATACCTACCCCACTTTGCAATTTTTTAGCAGATAAATGTAAACAAGCAGTGGTTCTTATTTAACTTGAAAGTAGGTAATTTCATTATTATAATCTCATTTTGGAATGATGAAATAACTTAATAAGCCATAAATGTATTTTAACTTACCAGTAGATGAAGGAGAAAATACAATTTTCTTTCTTTCAAAACCGGGAGCTATCAGACTGCTAGACACATCAGCATGAAAATCTCAATAATTAAAAAAATTACACATAAAAAAGAAAGGGTAGTGATGTAAGTTTTTTTAAGAGGTCTTTGCATAATGATCTAGATGTAATTATTACAACACACCGAATGCAGTCATTTAGTGGGCTAGCCGAGCCATTTAGCTGACAGACCACAATCTATTGACAAATTTGTATTTGGACCTGTTAAAATCAAATGGTGAATAGAGCTGAGCTGAATATTTTTGTGCTTAATGTTATGTGATAAATTCCTTTGGAAAATGGCCCATTTTGTAATTTTCATAACATGCTGTTTGAGATGGTTATAAACACAGTTATAATCACTCAAGAAGGTCATAGAATGGTGTTGGTTTACTGTTACCCCTGCTGGTAAACCCATACCCAGTCCACACTTCGGGACTGCAGTTTTCACTTACCCCTGACCTAATCAGGGAAATATGAACACTTGGGGTAAATGTAAACTTATCATGATGTCAAGTTCGAATCAATAGATTAATGAATCCAAGAGCACAGTTTATATTTTGGGCCTATTATGTCTTAAAATTACAAAAATAACTTGTTGAAAAGTACGATTAAAATACTAGGACCAAAAACAACCTCTATGAAGACCTCAAGGGGTTTAACATTAATACAGAAAGGAATCAGACATATGGGTACACATGTATTCAACAACCTAATGGAGTACATTAAATATTATGTTGATAATACAACAGAGTATATGACTGAAATAAAGAATTTTATGTTGTGGAACTTGTTCAACTCCATTAGGAGTATCTTCACAGAAACTTTTAAATTTAATATTTTTAAGTTAATGTATAATTAGAATTAGGCTAGCACTCTAACACACCATATAAAGTTATTTTACTGCAACATTTTACAATTGAATGCTTTGACCCCTGACGCAGTGGTGTGTGACGTCACTACGGTGCGGAGTCTTTGAATTGGTTGTGTTTGGCAGATGTCGCATTGTTGTATCTGATCGTGCCCACTGGTGGTGGATGTGCTGTTGTATTTGATCATGCCCTCTGGTGGCGGATGTAGATGTGCTGAGTTTAACGTTTGGTATTGGGTTAATTTGAGTTTTGGCTGTCATCATGCTAACATGGTCTAGAGTTTAGGATGTTTGTGTAATAAAGTGGACCGTGGAAGTGTTTTCAGTATGTTATTAAGGTCTTTTGTGTTTATGTGTTTGGCATTTTTGTTAGGTCTGATTAATTTGGTGTTTCTTGTGCAGGATGAAGTCTATTTTCTTTATTGTGTTTTGTTACGTATGGATATGACAGTGAAGATCACGAGTTCATCATTACATTCTGAGATGGGTGATGATATGTCTGACGCACAGGTTCTGTAGATAGTTTTGATCTTATTGCTGAATATATTAGGTTTCTTGTTCGTGTGGTGCTGATGAGAATTCCGGTGGCTTGGACCAGGAACCTGTATATGTGGCATTGTCGGTGCAAATTTGTGTATGTGTGTGTGTGTGTGTGTGTGTGTGTGTGTGTGTGTGTGTGTGTGTGTGTGTGTGGTGGGCAACGTAGGTGGTATTGCCAGAGGCTTTTGTTGTTAAGTAATTTCGTTTTGGTTTGATTCTATACGAACTGTGTTGTTCTGTGTGTTGTATATTTATGGTAGGTCAATTGTGTTTTAATTGATGTAGGCTAGTGAATATGGAATATTTGGGTTTTTGAGTTGTTGGGGATTTGGTCCCACTTTTCGGGGTTGTAGGTGCTGGATTTTTGGGATCAATAGCTGCGGTTAAGCTACGTAGGTCAAGGGAAATGCCTGAATCCATTTTTCGGTGTTGTACATTTTGGTTGTATCAGTATCTGTGGCTGAGCTATATAGGTCAAGGGAAACGTCTGCAATTTTAGAGGTCATAGATGTTGGGCTTTTGGTAACAATAGTTGTGGCTGAGATATATACCTCAAGGGAAATTCCTGTGGTGTTGTTGGTGTAGCGGAATGTTGTAACTTAATTTTGTTTATATTATTTGTTTTGGGATGGTGTAGTGATTTTTTGTAGTTGTATATTTAGTTTATCACCGCCCTAAACTCCTAATTTTCCGCAGTTGTCCTGTTAGTCTCATTTTATTTTTGGAGTGAGACATTATTGTGGCATTTTTATTTTTGTTCACATTTGTTGGCGTGTGTGCGTAGTGATGGCATTGTCTTCATTTTGTAAATGCTGGGAGCAGTTGTTTCCACCATACTGATGACATCATGGGCCAAAGCAGATGGACACTTCTGTAACACCATTAAGTAAATGTACATTTTTGATGGCTTTCGACATTCCACAGAACACACCACGTGAGATCCACGGGACACAACTAACATAATGCAAAAAAAGTTGGTCGGTTGGTTGTTTGGGGAAAGAGACCAACCTGCGAGTTCATCGGTCTCATCCGATTAGGGAAGGACGGGGAAGGAAGCCGGCCGTGCCCTTACAAAGGAACCATCCCGGCATTTACCTGGAGTGATTTAGGGAAATCACTGCAAAAAAAGTAACAGAGACCTTTGGAGAATAGAAAGGCATCCATTCTAAGCAAATAGGAGGAGGCTGAAAAGTGGAAGGAAAATACAGAATAAAGGAAACACACTTGAATACAATATTAGACAAGAAATTAGGTAAGTGGAAGAAAATGTGATGGGGGCTACATTAAGGTGGAAGGAAATTGACAAGGCACTAAAAAGAATCAAGTTAAACAAGGCACAAATGTTGGACAACATTCCCTCCGAACTGTAAAATGCTTTGGGAAACCAACCATGGCTAAACTGCTCCAGCTGGTATGGAGATATATGACAGAGATGAAACACCCTCAGACTTCAAGAACAACGTGTACTCTGATTAAAATAATCTTGTGAGTAAAGTTACAGTGAGTAGAGCAGTAGGGGGCCAATCATAGTTCTTTCTCACATGTCACATGCTCGTTCTGTTGCCTGTTTTGTAGGTACATGCAGAACTTGGCTAGTGTGGCTGGCTGGACACTGGTAACAGTACCCCTACCATTGCTATCTGCCAACCACAAGGTTATTTTAATGGGAGAATCATAATCACAACACAAAAGAAAGTAGTTGTGGACAGGTGTATTACTGAACCATCGGTTTAATAACTCATTACGGCAAAATATTAACACAAAATTATTTAGAGGAGGATGGAACAAACGATTAAAGCTGGCCTGGGCTAAGATCAATGTGGGTTCACGAGGCAACACTGGCCAACAAATTATTTTAAAGGATCATTTGAACAATGCCAAAAGGCTTTTGACAATATTGACAGAGAAACACTCTGAAAAATTATGATGATACCAGGCACAAAATATAGTGATCGACAATTTACCTACGACACCTACGGAAACCAGGATGTATTGTAACAGTCCAAGGACACAAAAGGGAGATAGCAGCTGCGATGGGAATGAGACTGAGACAGGACTGCAGCATATCCCCAAACAATTACTTACAGACGGCAGTTTATTGCTTCGGCGCTTTTTAAAATATTGTATTTTCGTAAATGTGACCTATGAAACTTACGGCCTACTCATACAAGCTGTGGAAAAAAAATAATAATAATAACGCGGGTTTCAGAAACATAAAAAATAATTTTTCAGAGGTTAACATGTGTGTCTAAGCAGAAAAAATATAACTACTAGTGGCTCCCCAATATTGCATTCTACTACCAGGTACAAATAAGCGGCTGTAACATCTTAGTAAAGTACCCACAAGCTTATCACAAGTACCACTTAAATCTTTAAAAGAAAATTTCTATTCATGATTTGTTTTATTTCATAACACATTGTACGAAAATCTTATTTTTCACCGTGCATTTCCCAGTTTTTTAAATCACAAACAGTTTAACTTTACCAATATCGCTATTTCTTTACTTGGTATCTCACATTATTTAAGAACAGCACTTAATAAAAGAACGGATGCCGCACAACAGGAAATAGAACGGTTTTCCATAGTTTGCCTTACATACCATCACTCATAGCACTTGTTTTTCGCTGCAGCGTCACTCTGCAATTTACTGCCGCACCAATAGCAACAATAATGACAACAACACCCACGCTCGCAAGAAACGCTGTAAACAAAATCAAAGGTAACACGCAAAGAATCAGAGGTAATTCGGCGGCATTCTCGTGTATCGACTTTTGGGGCAGTTCAACATACATCGATATAACGCGAAATATGAATTCAAGAAAGGTAGAACTAGATTAATGCCACAAAATTTAAAGATATTTCGCCACTTTACATACTGTTTATTTAGCTGAAAACAAAGCTCCCCTCCCCCTCGCTTATTTTTACTATTCAGACACAAAAGCAAATGACTCGAGACCAGTGCTGTCAGATGCCGGGTACCACGAAAAACGTATTTCATCCTACAGGCTTACTAATAGTTGTGATCTAATTTGTGCATTATACACTTCTGAGACACGTATCATCGCCCAAGCAATCATTCCCCCTATTTCAGTGCGAACAGAATTATATTTTTGAGAATTTTCAGACTTTTACGAGTGCCGTACATGTCGTATTTTGAGGTAAGTCGACGTTCACGAGTTACTGTTGCGAATCCAGCAAACTTCATTAGCGACATCTGGTTTGAGAAATCACTTTCCCGTTAATTGCAGTGTAGCTATTTAAGCAAACAGTGCAATATTTAAGCAGAGAAATATGTTCACTTTTTCCCTCTCGTCAGCCAGTTTCTTTTGACCGCGATGTGTAGCTCTTAAGAAGGCGATTGATGTGGCGCAAGAGTGTAGAGAATTCTTTCATCATTCAAACAGTAATTATTCAGGGATAGACATGTGCTATAACCATCTGGTTTTATTCACATATTTAACGAAATACAACTTGACAACGGAAACTAAACAAAGATCTGTCAAACTGAAAGATAACGAGAAAACATAACTTCGGCAGAGTTAGATCAGAAAACCAAAGAATAATATACACTTTTAATCCCCATCCGAATTCAATGCTTTCCACACAGTGCCCCCTGGTGGTAGAGGAGAGCTTCTGGGATGTGCGATTATTTATGGCGCACTTGACGGCCTTCTCATGAACAGACTGCCGGCGTCTCTGGTGCTTCCTGTGGGCTAGTTCTCTGAGTCAAGGGCGACCTTGTAATTGTGTGACCAATCCCACTACTGGGTTGACTTGAAGACACTGATGTGGCGTCCCAGTTTATGTTTCCGCAAGGGAATGTCAGGAAATACGTCAGTCTGACCCGTCTCAGTGACATCGTTAGCAGCTTATCACTGCATATTATTTGACTGTACAGCCATCACATTTTAGTATCTGTAAGAGTCCGGAGTATGGTGGTTGTAATGATGGGTGCACTACATCTGTCCTTAACATCATGGGCGAGTATGTCTGTTCTCCAAGGCGGTACGCTGTTGAAGGGTGTAACACAGAAATTTGAAGCTTTACTTGTTGCAGCAAATATGATAGCTCTGACTCCACTGATAGCTGTTGTTCTGAGAAAAACTCGTCCTGCAGATATAATATCTCCCCATAAACCACTTCTGCTTTTGGTGCTCCGACCTCTGACTTGGCATTGGCCCGTTAAGACCAATCGCAATGTGGTGGTCCAGGTGTTCTTGTAACATTTAGCGCAGCTTTTAATGCTCTTTGTCACTACTCTGCCATCACATTCCTTTTGATATGATATATGATTGTATAATGGTGATTAAACCCACATAACTTGGATAGGTGTTGACTCAAATAACCACCCCTGATCCATAGTGACATGAGTTGGACTGCTGAAACAAGAAAGCCAAGCCATTAGGAAGGTTCTTGCTGTTGTTCCTGCCGATATTTCACTGATTGGCTTTCCCTCCGCCCACTGAGTGTATCTGTTAAGAGCGGTAAATATGTAACGACGCCCCTCTGATGGTGGGAGCTGGCCCATGAGATCTATGTAAACATGGGAGAAACGATCTGTCATTTGTGTAAATTCTCCCACTGACATGTGTATGTGTTTGCCAATTTTGCATTGTTGTCATGTTACACATTTTCTTGTCTTTTTATATACTGGGCTACACATACTTCTATATCATTAGTTTAATGCTGGCTTTGGGATTTGGATGGACGAGATTTTAAATGCTGTCAAAAACCACTCATCATAGCATTATGGGCACGAATGGCCTGGGCGAGGGTCTATACACATCACACCAGATTAAGTCCTAGGTACCTAATAACTGCAGTTGTTTGAGGTACAGAGCTATCTGTTGCTTTACAAATACTCCTGCAGCTGCTTGTCTGTAGTTAGCACTGTGTTGAGGTGACTTTAATTTCTTGTATCAGAGATAGCACCGATTCTGGAGGAAAAAAAATCAAGTGTTACATTTCCTGCCCCTCTTATCTGACTTACAGCTGTTGTAAACTGAGCAATAAATTGTTACTGGTGAAACTGTCGGTGAGAACAACCCTCCTTAAAATGGTTCAAAAGGCTCTAAGCACTATGGGATTTAACATCTGAGGTCATCAGTCCCCTAGACTCAGAACTACTTAAACCTGACTAACCTAAGGACATCACACGCATCCATGCCCGAGGCAGGATTCGAACCTGCGACTGTAGCAGCAGCGCGGTTCCGGTCTGAAGTGCCTAGAACCGCTCGGTCACAACAGCCGGCCAACCCTCCTTATGCTTGTTAAAAGTGAATGTCATTGGTTTGTGTTCTGTATAGACTACAAATGGTCTAGCTTCTACATAAGAGTGAATTTGCTGCACAGCTTTATAAAAGACCAGTAGCTCTTTGCCATATGCACTCCAGTTGGCTTGAACCTCTGTCAGTTTATGGGGAAAAAGCCTAAAGCCTTCCACCTTTTCTCAACATATTGCTGGAAAGTTGTCCTGATAGTCTGTTGGTTAGCGTTCACAACTACTGCTAATAGCGAATCATGGATAGGGCGGGACAAAGGACTGCTTGTAGCAAGTTGCCTTTTACCTTTTCGAAACGAGGAA
Organism: Schistocerca cancellata; assembly: GCF_023864275.1. Classification (NCBI taxonomy): domain Eukaryota; kingdom Metazoa; phylum Arthropoda; class Insecta; order Orthoptera; family Acrididae; genus Schistocerca; species Schistocerca cancellata. The sequence continues at coordinate 503,542,663 of NC_064632.1, read as the reverse complement.
GGAAGATCAGGTTTAGTGTCCTGTCGGCATCGAGGTTGTTAGAGATGGAGCACAAGCTAGGACTTTGTCAAGGATGAGGAAGGAAATTGGTCATGCCTTTGCAAGGAACCATCCTGGCATTTGTCTGAAGCAATTTAAGGAATTCATGGAAAACCCGAATGCAAGTCCAGTGTGCTAACCATTGCGTCATTTCACTCAGTCACCTTTTCGAAGGCCCCACTGCATCTCTGGCGTCCATGGCAGGGAGCATCAGCACATGATGTTACTTGACAGTACTGCATATATCTCTGCTGCTACAGGTAGGTGACAGTAGTAGAAGTTAAATATTCTCAGGAATCTTCTTAAATGCTGAATGAGGAATGCTCTTAACGAACTCTGTCTTCTATTTGAGCAGAAAAATACTGGTCTAGAATGGTTCATGTGTTTAAGGCATGGTAATTTCCTCAGTATCTCCAGGTGCTGTCTTTCTTTTTCACTAAATGTAATGGTGATGCCCACGGGTTGTCAAATCTATGTATGATGGCTGCTTGTAAGATTTCATCAAATTCTCCCCTGCTGCAGAAAAATGGTCAGATCCTAGTTTCTGTAACCCTTGAGAGAATGGTCGTCCAGGTGTTGATATGGTGCACCATGGAAAGAAGAACCTTACCTAAGTGGTTGGCATTTATCCGTCTACCCTCTAGTACTGAATTATGGGGTGAAGTGATGGTGTTGGTAACACTTCTGCCCATAATACCTGTGACCACCTGACTGCCCATTTTAACCTGTACCATACAGAGATTTATTTCCATTCCTTGGTTGTGAGTGAAATCTGCTTCCAGTATTGGCTCGATAACATTAGCAAGCTTGAACCTCCATTCGAACTTTTTACTGAAACCCAGGTCAGCTGTCACTTCACAATGGCCATATGTAATGGGCGATCTGCTGACTGCTGTAAGGTGGAGAGGTGTGCCCCTTGGTGCGGTTTCGCTCTGTCTGTATGATTGCATACTTACATCTAAACTTGAGTAGATAAGGTGGCAGCAGGTAGCTTTCTTGTCCTTTATAAACAAACGATGCAGTGATGTAAGTAAGCATGCTTGATTCGCTGTGTATGTGATCGTGGTCGATTTGTCGCTAATAACTTGGCCAATCTTGAGTTGTGTGCCTTGGCTGTATGGATTATGTCATTGATGATGCTTCCAGGACTAGTAACAGCTTCTTCGTTTACTATTTGGTATTCTTGTGGAACAGTGCGGCCTGCTGTGCCTTTTGCAAGTCACTGAGGCTGTTTGGGAATGCACATGGAGACATGCACCTTGTGGCCTGATAAACTAAACACCTGTGGTCCAGAACTCTGGGTGACGTTGTAACCCTTGTACTGTTTGGCCGTCTGTTTGATTTTGCCAGTAGGGTGGATGCCTGTCTTCCTTATTTTATCCAGTGCAGTTCTGCTTATTTACCGTCAGTGTTGTTAATTGCTTCTGTAATATGTCCATTTAGCATTTAAAACTTCTGAGCTGTTCGTTAACGTTGGTTTGTTGATCCTGTCGTACAGCCTTGGTCTCCCATGAGCTGATGTCATAAGCTACTTGCGTCACCAGTGAAGTATTCACTTCCTTTTCTACAGTGTGCGTTTATCTGTCATTGAAAGAAAGGAATTAATCTCGATTTTCTCACATACTGCCACGGCTGCCTTTACTGGTAGCAGTAGTTGTGCAGCTATATACGACGTAGCGTTGCGTTTGACATTTCTTCTATGTTGATGAAGCTCCTTAGGTGACACAACAATTCCGATGGTGTTCTATCACCGATAACCTCGAACTATAATACCTTCTGCATGAGATGATCCACTGATTTACGTATCCAGTGTCTGTAATGTGAAGATATTGCTGCTGCAAGGGTGGCTTTAATATAATGTCCAGAACAATTTGGAATATTATTAAAAGAGAAACAGGTCAACCAAGAGCACAGGAAGACAGTATTACCATCAAATTGAATGAAAACTTTACAAACAAAAAGTCAGAAGTTGAAATTATTTTTAATAATCATTTTCTAAATGTTGCGGATATAGTAGGATCCAGGTGTTCATTAGAAGATGCTAGTCAGTTAATGGAAGAGGCCATACCTATGCAATTTGATACAATTGAAATCTCACCCACTTCTCCCTCTGAAATTAGGAAAATAATAAACATGCTTAAAAGCAAAAACTCACATGGAATTGATGGCGTTTCCAGCAAAATACTAAAAGCTTGTTCTCAACAGATAAGTAAGATTCTCAGCGACATGTGTAATTGCTCTCTGGAACAGGGCATTTTCCCTGACAGACTGAAATATGCTATTGTTATACCTTTGTATAAAAAAGGGGATAGATCTGATGTCAACAATTACCGTCCAATCTCCCTTCTAACAGCTTTATCCAAAAATTTTGAGAAAGTAATGTATTCAAGAGTAGCTTCGCATATCTGTAAAAATGAGGTACTAACAAAATGTCAGTTTGGTTTCCAGAAAGGTTTTTCAGCAGAAAATGCCATATATGCTTTCACCAATCAAATTTTGAATGATCTGAATAACCAAACACCACCCATTGGGATTTTTTGTGATCTCTCAAAGGCTTTTGATTGTGTAAATCATGAAATTCTGCTAGACAAGCTCAAGTATTGTGGCATGAGTGGGACAGTGCACAAATGGTTTAATTCGTACGTAACTGGAAGAGTGCAGAAAGTTGAAATAAGCAGTTCTCATAATATGCAAAGATCAGCACATTCCTCAAACTGCGGAATTATCAAGAATGGTGTTCCACAAGGATCGGTTTTGAGTCCTTTGTTGTTCTTAATATATATTAATGACTTGCCATTCTATATTCATGAAGAGACTGATGATACAAGTATAGTAATCACACCTGACAAACAGGAATGAACTGATGGAATTGTCGATAATGTCTTTCAGAAAATTATTAAGTGGTTCCTTATAAACAGCCTCTCACTGAATTTTGATAAGACACAGTACATACAGTTCCGTACAGTAAATGGTATGACGCCATTTATAAATATTGACCTTAATCAGAAGCATATAGCTAAGGTAGAATATTCAAAAATTTTAGGTGTGTCCGTTGATGAAAGATTAAATTGGAAGAAACACATTGATGATCTGCTGAAACGTTTGAGTTTTAGCTACTTATGCAATAAGGGTCATTGCAAATTTTGGTGATAAACATCTTAGTAAATTAGCTTACTACGCCTATTTTCACTCATTGCTTGCATATGGCATCATATTTTGGGGTAATTCATCACTGAGGAAAAAAGTATTTATTGCACAAAAGAGTGTAATCAGAATAATAGCTGGAGTCCACCCAAGATCATCCTACAGACATTTATTTGAGGATCTAGGGATATTCACAGTAGCTTCTCATTATATATACTCTCTTATGAAATCTGTTACTAACAACCAAACCCAATTCAAAAGTAATAGCAGTGTGCATAACTACAATACTAGGAGAAAGGATGATCTTCACTATTCAAGATTAACTTTGGCACAGAAAGGAGTGAATTATACTGCCACTAAAGTCTTTGGTCACTTACCAAATAGTATCAAAAGTCTGACAGATAACCAACAAGTATTTAAGAAGAAATTAAAAGAATTTCTGAATGACAACTCCTTCTACTCCATAGAGGAATATTTAGATATAAATTAAGAAAAAATAAAAAAAATTATAAAAAAGTTAAAAAACCAAAAAATAAAAAAGTTGTTATATTAACTTAATTATGTCGTTAAATTAACTTAATTATGTCATGTATTGGGAAATTTGACTCATTTCACATCATTATGAAATATCATATTCATGGTCCATGGAACTAGTATTAATCTAATCTAATCTAATCTAATCTCTAATCTGTCTGGCCATTCAAGCAATTAACTGCCACAACAAACTTCGTACTGTCCTCTTAAGTTATCCATTGGCAAATCAAGACGAGCAAAAACGTCTTTTAAAATACTAAACAGAGTTTGTGATTCAGTGTTGGGGGTCTCTTATAAGCCAATGAAGTCTTCGTTGATAATTAAGGAATGATTGACAGTATGAATACAAAATGACGCTTGTTCCTGACTCGAAGAATCACTTGTTTCGTCAACCATCATAGAAAAATGTTCAGTCTTCTTGATTGAAGCCAATACCTTTCTCAACACAGACTTTCGTAGCAGATCAATGATCTTGTTTTGTATTTCGTGGGACGTGCACTTATACCCCGAACGCCCTAACCAATCTTTAAACTCAGGTATGTCATTCTTTCGGACTTCCAACAATTAAAAAAATTTGAGTTTACATCTTAGTGCCCTCTAAATGCTACTCCTTGTTGGCATAGAAATTGCACAGTAATAAAAATGGTCTCAAGAGAGCTAAACGGCCTTTCTTCAATCATTATTTAACAGTTCATTCAATTGGGAGGCCACATTTTGGTTAGTGACAGAATTTAGTTTCAGAACACCTTCTTCATGTGTAAACGTATTTTCATGAAGACGGAATTTTTCCAAAGCCTTTTTCCAGTTAGAAAACCCTACGGAAGTAAATACACCTACTTTTTTTGAAGAAAATTGTAGTAGATTTTTAGTATCTGCAACTTTACAGGTTTTGCAAAAAATGTTTTTGGTAGATGCTTCATATTCTAGCCATGTATATTTGATCAACCAAGACTTCTGAAATGATCTTCACTTACTGGATCATCCAGGTTTCGACGGTGAATGGTTGTCGCCTGAAGATGATGAAGTAATTGATGACACAATAATTGTTGGAGGTTGACTTGCAGTATCATCAACTTCCAAGCGCGCCTTTTTTGGTGACAAATTTATCCATTGCAAACTTAATTCACAATACACTAAGAGACTAAAGTAAATGAATAAAATATAGTCATATAAAACAGTCCATTATACAGTCGGAACACTAAACACGTCTGGATCATGCATTGAACGAAATTATCCACACTGGATGACTGTGACAGCTGGGTGGGCTTTATACAGCCTCGGCATCAAGGCGACACGAGGTGGAGGGTTCCAGGTGCTTCTGCCCCAGTCCTTTGATGTCGCCACAGCCACAGTGCTGGCTCGCCAGCGCCAGACTTAACACAAAGGTTTGCGCACCGGGACAGATTCTAAGTGTGCCTGCAGCACCTTAACACTATCGTGATTCATAGCTCTTGTTTTCAGTTAACCTGCTTACCAGTGTAATAATTATTTGTTTTAACTCGTTACTGAATGTATTTTGAAAGGTAACTATCCTCAAGCAAGGAAAATAAAAAATTTCAACATAATTTTTGTGAATTTACAAAGCATAATATAACTAATAATTTTCTTAAATTTTTTCTTGGGCGGGGGGGGGGGGACCCTCCGCCCCCCACCCATAAACGAACGTTTGAGGGGGCTCGGGACCCCCCAGGCCCATGGAGTCGGCGCCTGTGTACTGCACCCTCGCGCAGCTCAGAGATACTAGCTTAACTTCTGCGATACAGCTTACAATAACGCTGCTCGCCCACAATCGATTCAGATACCAAAACTATACATGACACCTATCAACCTTTCTGCTGCAAGACAGAGTGTACCAGACTGTATTGAGTAGCAGTAAACACCACACACTTAAACCACATTCATTTCATAGCAGTAGTTGTTACAGTTAGATGTCGGAGATTACTTAAACACTCGTACATCCCGAATGCTCATGTCCCAACGTCCACATGCAGCGCCTCAGGCCAGAGAGTTGCATAGCCCTAGTTGCCGCCATTGACGCACTTCTCAGCGATTGCGCCAGGTCTGCAGCCAGACCTGCACTGCCAGAGAGGACCGCCCAGCCATGGAGCGTGTCCAGGATGACCGAAATGGTAGGAATTCGGATGTTGTCAATATGTCCAGCACCAACACTTGACAGTGATCGATACTGAATCTTCTCAAATATCCACATAAAAAAAACGAAGAATACTAGCAACATGCAATCGCGAAGGCTGTCCAACAGAAACCGAGTATTAGTTCGTTATTCACCTGCCCAGAGGGCGACATGTTGAAGTCAACTGCATCTCCATTTCTCACCTGACCGAGTCTGGAGGCTTGCACCTTAAGCCGGAAATGCCTATTCATTCTGGCTACTGGCTACCTTCACCACACACCCTGACTCCATGAAGAGCCGTCCCAGAAAACCAGAGAGAATGACTTAAGTTCTTAATAATGGAATGTTAAGAAAGTTGGTGAAAAATGTGTGACTTTGTAGAAAATTGTAAATGGGTTTTTACAAGGTACAGCATCAGTTATTCTGATTTTAGTGAGAGGTAACATCAGACAAGAATCATCAGAATTGCAACAGTTGAATGCTGCGTCCCTCATGCCAGTAACGGGAGAACCAGAGTCCCAAACTGCTTTTAACATGTGTTTGCCAACTTGAATGGTAATAACAGGATGGTAAAAATGTTTCAGAGGCTGTTCTGTTTCATGTAACAGTGAATACCTGATGTCTTCTAAGCGGATCATACGCTCTGTAATGTGTGCAGAACACGATGTATCCTGCGTTGGTGCAGCGCTGGCATCGTCTGACGCATAGTCTGCTAGTCATCATTATGTAGTGTCTGAACCGTTTGGTGCGTTGGCGCATGCGACTTCAATGATTTGAACAGTGTGCTGGGGTTCTGAATGATTTTCATTACCTTGACGCGGATGAAAATGTGAATCTGGTTCATTTAAGCATAAAGACTGGTTGCTATTAAAGTGCCCTTTATTTCTGAAATTATGATTAAAATTTCTGTTTCCCTCCTTATTCCCATTGTGACTTTGAAAATGATGGGCATATGTGGAATAACACACCACTTTGCTAAAATGATGTGTTATGTGATGTCTACCTCACTTATGAATGATGATCACCACAGCTGAACGTATTGTTTTATTAGTTAAGTAGTTTAAATTCACCAACTGTTAGAAGATTTTGTTATTGTTTGTGCATGTAAGCTAGTATAGATGGACATGAATATCAACAAAGTGGACTACGACTGCAGTTTACTATGCATTGCAGTACATGCTGGGTTGGCAGTTATTCCGTGCTGTGGTATCCTAGGTTGAAGAAGTGGGGTGCGCTGTTGAATAAAGGGTAATGGTACTAACATTACAGAAGGCACAGGACAATTATCTGTCAATTCCTACAGAACTGTCATTCCTTTCAGACAGAGTTGATGAAATATCAAATCCAATGTACAGGCACTAATTGTATATGAAGTGTTACCTTGTATAATAATATTGTGACAGAGACATAAAATAACTGTGTTCAGCAGACGAACTTCCTATTATTTACTAGAAAGCAGAAAATTTATCAAAGCTTTACATTTCCAGGTCACTGCTACAACAGAAAGTCAAGATTAATGCGTTCTACGTGTTTAAATCAGCATTTATTCAAGATGCAGCACTTCATAGTTTTAGGATAACACTTGCAATCTGAACATATGCATTTCTCAAGCTAGGGAACATTTAACACTAAAGACAATTGAAATTCTGTTTTTTTCTTGTATCGTTATTCTCACTGTTAGGACACTTATCTTTCAAATGTCCCAGCCTTTTGTATTTATAGCACATAAATTTTTCTTACTGTGATGTTGGTGGCCCACACGATTTGACAATATAGGGTCAGAGTTATTTCTCAACGACTATACCGGAGTACCATTTCAGTGAAAAAATTTTTGTTTGCCTTGCCAACTCCTTACTATAAAAGCATTGCCACTCATAGATTCTTCATCCATATTGAAAAACTTGTTTTTAATTACATCTGTTGTAATAGGAATTCCTAAATATTCAGAGGCCATAATCATTTGAGAGTATTTTTCCTGTAACCCTGCTAACAATAATGACTGAATCTATTCATCACTAATTGCAAAACCAATTCTACATGCTGTAGGACAAAAAGTGTGAATCTGTGTATAAATATGTCTACTCCTACTATGCTTAAAAGCAATGCAGATATTGCTGGAAACAACTTTCTGGTGTCATTTTAGCTTTGTAAAAATTGTAGTCACAATGTGCCTCTTTCTAATATACCTAACTACTCTTAACAGGACCAGTAGTAACCTACATTCAAATATAGATGTAGACTGATGAAGCACCTGAACATGAGACCCCAGGGCTCAATATGCAATGTGGACTGAAATAAAAATCACGATTTTTGATTGAAAGTGGTTGGTTTTTTATTTGGCAACAGTTCTGTATAGTTTTTGACCATCATACATTACTCATTTACATAGCTTGTCATTTGGTCACGTTGTTCTGGGTGCAATGATACTAATGTTTTCAATAATTTTTCTTGCAAAACCAGAATCATTAAACGAAGATTTCAGTTTCTGCCACAAGTATACCATTGCTTTTGCTTCTCTTATACGCACATGTAAATGTGGATCAATAATAAGAATTATATTCGCTTTCGTCTGGGCATCTTCTGTTTTAAATACTCGCGAGACGCATTTTTCCCATACTTCGTAAAAAAGCATATTCTTGATTGCAAATGCAACAGTTCTGATGTCCTTTCAGTATTTTATGGGTTTCAAATAAGAACACATTATCCTTGATCTCTTCGCCATATGCTGAGAGTTATGTTGCATGTGGATTCCGCCTGTGATGTACTAGTACTGAGAGAACTGGCAGATACATTACTTAACTCTTTATTAGACCACTTTATGTTAAAAGAAACTAGCACTTTCTTCTGCACTCAGTGTTACACAATAAACAGATATGACACACATCACACAAGATAAGGTCAAAGGGAAGACATGCATATACAAAAGAAAGAATCACTAAAGATCATGTCTCACAGAGATCATCATCATCATCATTATCAGTGTTCTGCCAAAAGGCAGGTTTTCACATGATAGTTCTCCAGTCTGTTTGGTCTTCTGCTGTCCTCTTCAGGTTTGCATAATTACCTCTTCCCTTTATGTCATCTACCATCTTGTATCTCCCTCTTCCTCTCAGTCTTCTCCCACAAACCAATCCTTCCAAAGCATCTGCTAGCAAGCACTCCCTTCTCAATGAATGTCCCAGCGAGTTCTTTCTGCTTTCTCTTGCAACTGAAAGGTAATGCCTCCACCTTCGTAACTCTTTAACAGTTGGCAGCACTGGTATGTGGCAGGTACTGGATTGTTTCGTAGTCTCTTCTCTACAGCTCCAGTTGGCGGGAAGTCTTAGCATTGAACAGTTGTGCTGTTGTAGTGTAAAGTATGGAACCCTGCGCAGACGCTCGGTCAATGCGATTCAAGCAACGTGCAGTCATTGAATTCTTGACAGCATAAGGTGTCACCCCACAGAAGATTCATCAGAGAATGAAAGCAGTTTCCTGTGATTGTGTTGTTGTGTGAGTAATGTGTGTCGTTGGGCGAGTAAGTTAAAGATGTTGAGGCGGGAACATCTGACCTGCGTGACAAACAAAGAGTTGGACGTCCTGTGACAGCAACTACCGTCTTCCAGAAGCCAAATGTTGATTCAGGATGATCGTCATATAACTCAAAAAGAAACTGCAAGCACAATCGGCATTTCACAAGAACGTGTGGGTCACATTATTGCTTTGCAGCATGACAAGCCAAACCACACACTTCATGTGCCACCACAGCAGAACTTCAGAGACTGAATCTCACCACTGTACGACATACTTCATACAGTCGAGATTTAGTACCGTCTGACTTCCATCTGTTCCCAATAATGAAAGACGATATGCGGGGACATCATTGTGCTTCTGATGAAGACGTTGAGAGAACTGTGAGATTGTGGTTGCGGAAACAGAGTGTCGACTACTTTCGTGATGGCTTCAGAAAACTTGCGCATCGTTGGCAGAAATGTATCCAATTGGCTGATGATTACGTGGAAAAGTGAATACTGGTAATTAAAGATCACATTCTAAGGATTATTTCCAGATTTGATTTATTAAGTAATTCCCATCCAAACCTAATTAACGAAGGTGGAGGCATTACTTTTCATTCAACCATTGTATTTAATTTTCTACAAATATCTTTAATCTGTTAATTCCAGAAAGAATAATTATGCCCAAAAAAGTAAAATAACTTTCATTACACTTAAAATTTACTTTGGTGCAGCAAGGTCTAAATACTGTTGCTATCGGAATATTTTTCCTCTTACCCAGTCACAGAAATTACTTTTCATGTGGCAAAACAAAGTTTATATGAAGCAACTCTTCTGTTACATAGCCTACTTTTTATAAGTAGATTATCTAGTGCAAAAGGATTAAATAAAATCTTTTCCTCTTATAATGCAAAGCCATTAGTAAACCACCAGCATGCAGCCACATTTAAGTCTACTTAAATCTAAATTGTATTAAATGCCTTCTAAAAATACTCATTCCTCATCTTGACAGTATAGTATGCTAACAATCTACTAATCATACAACTGTATAACCCAAGAAGAAGGTGCTCCACCCCCTAGACGATGTTTTAGCCTAATCACGTCTTGTGTGTTTGAGGACGCTAGAGGAAATCTGACTTGAATGAGGTGAGATATTCCCGAAAATCCTCTGAGTTCCTTATTGCTGCATAGTCTATGTACATTTATTCCAACGATGCAAAATTGTACAGCATACTCTGTAAGATAATTTTCAGATGTTGTAGCAAGGAAAGGCAGTGGTATTCCGCTAGGTACCTTGCAATATGTACATCTGGGAGTGGTGATTGTTATGCATTATTTTCCACGAAACATACCAGTACCTTAAGTAACAATGGCTTACAAGGTGAGAGCATGGTGGCCCTTTGTTTAAGTGTGGTATGATAGAACAAATCTAAGGAGAATTTTAGAATTTTATCGATTTCCATTGTTCTCTCACAAAAAATTAGCGAGGAACTGTGAAGGTGTTGCAAAGCAGCTAATTCATCCTGAATGTTGCATGATCATTCACCTACATAAATATCTGCATACAGCTTTTTGCTTTAATTTGAAATTATCATTTGTTTATCAAATCAAATGGCTCTGAGCACTATGGGACTTAACAGCTATGGTCATCAGTTCCCTAGAACTTGGAACTACTTAAACCTAACTAACCTAAGGACATCACATAACACCCAGTCATCGCGAGGCAGGGAAAATACCTGACCCCGCCAGGAATCGAACCTGGGACATTTGTTTATGATATGAAAAATTAATGTATATTTGTAAAAATACAGTATGTTAGCGTTTTCTTGAATAATAGCAGAGGCATTGCAAGAAGTGAGGACACAAACTCTACCCACAATGAACACTGTCTTTCACACCAATGAGTGATAATGAGAATTTTTTATATCAGTGAATTCAAAGAGAAAGCAGAGCTACTAGGATTACCAAATGTACCTACGTTTTGCGAAATGTACCTATGAGATTGCATTGACATGGGTCGAAAGTAGTCCCACCACATCGACTTGAGGAAAACTGGCGCCGCCGACCTGATTAACAACAAACAGCTGAAACAATACCACTCCCTGCCTAATTCTTGTCTATACACAACACTTGATACTGTGTGCCTGCTGTCTTCTCATTATAGGCGCTGTTCCTTTGTGGTAGTGATGGTGATAGTGGTGTGGTGGTGGTGATAATGGAGGAACGGTCATGACCACCCATCCCTCCAAAAAAACAGAAGCACAGCATTAACTAACTACAAAATATTATATTAGAGCATTTTATACACTTCATTGTCATTGTTATGACACTGAAGCACCAAAGAAACTGGTACAGGCATACATATTCAAATAGAGAGATATGTAAACAGGCAGAAAATGGCGCTGCGGTCGGCAACGCCTATGTATGACAAGTATCTAGTGCAGATGTTAGATCTGTTAGTGCTGCTACAATGGCAGGTTATCAAGACTTCAGTGAGTCTGAACGTGGTGTTATAGTCGGCGCATGAGCGATGGGACACAGCATCTCCAACGTACCGATGAAGTGAGGATTTTCCCGTACGCCATCTCACGAGTGTACCGTGAATACCGTGAATATGAGGAATCTGGTGAAACATGAAATCTCTGACACAGCTGCGGCCAGAAAAAGATCCTGCAAGAATCGGATCAATGACGACTGAAGAGAATCGTTCAACGTGTCGGAAGGGCAACCCTTCCCCAAATTGCTGCAGATTTCAGTGCTGGGCATCAACAAGTGTCAGCATGTACGGGTATGCCGACAACCTCATGAATCCATGGACCCTGCAATTCAGCAGGTGACTGTTCAAGCTGGTGGAGGCTCTGTAATGGTATGGGGCATGTGGAGTTGGAGTGACATGAGACCCTTGATACATCTAGATATGGCTCTGACAGGTGATAAGTACATAATCATCCTGTCTGATCATCTGTATCTGTTCACGTTCATTGTGTACTCTGACGGACTGGACAATTCCAGCAGGACAATGTAACACCCCACACGTCCTGAATTGCTACTGAGTGGCTCCAAGAACGCATTCCAGAGTTTAAACCCTTCTGCTGACCACCAAACTCCCCAGACACGAACATTATTAAGCGTATCTGGGATGCCTCGCTAGGTGATGTTCAGAAGAGGTCTCCAACCCCCCCCCCCCCTCCCTCTTGACATGTGAGTAATTTCTTCCGTTGGGAGGGGGGGGAGGGGAGGGAGAAGTTGGAGAGAGAATAAAATTCTGACTCACGACAGCCCTGAATCGCAGCCTGGGATCCCTGCTTGCTTTTCAAAACATAAAATAATTGTAATCATCAATTTCCTTATATTTTTGTGGTTGTTCATAGTATCATCATGATACCTCCTCAGCAGGTGATTTTAAAATTTCAGAAAAATAATTAAATCTCCTTAGTGGAACAGCATTAACATTATTTCTTTTAGTTTATACTATTTTATTGTATAACAATGAAGTTACACGTGTTTTGAACATTCATCACTGATTTTCTGAACTGATCTGGTCGGTGGAGCTATTCCTAAGAGTGTATCACTTACATACAGTATTTTAAACAGTTTGCTTCTAGTTCTCAAAAGGAAAATGGGGTAACATTTGTGGTTCCATGGCTGCACGTGCTTTGCCATTCTAAAAGTAGGTGCTAAGGTGTGTGCTACGCTTGTCTCCCATATAGCTTGCTTACTCTCATTTCGCTTATTTAAAGTAATCCCCAGCGTGCCAGCAGAGTGTGGTACTGTCTTGTTGTATTAATTTTGCGAGAAAATCTTCAATACCGCAACAAATTTCTCAATATTTAACGCACAATGATAATTAGGTTGAATGCATAGTTACAACAGATGTTGACTACTGTTAACTCTTGAGTCTACTTCTGCAATGGGGTCTCATACGTGTTACAAAAATAGCAGTCACACACTGTCTTTCTATCGGGATATTTTTAAGCACAAATGAAATTAATTAGCATCATACTTTTCCCTTTAATAGCAGTTAGCCGTTTTCGTATGCTCGTAAATTTGTTTAGTGCATTTAGATAACTGAGGGATCAAAATGAGGAAAAGTACACGAATTTTACAGCTACGTATATACAGTCATATTCCATTCGAGCATAGATTTCCGCCTCGGCAGGCAGTCACATGATGCCGGTTTCTGGTCCGAAACGTCAACACAACCAGATGTTTTACTGGCGCATACACCCTCGGTTCCATAGCTTTGTGCAGAATACCATGTGAAGTCCTGGTTAGGTGCAAATAATCTGACAAATCTGGTGGACTGTATTTAATATATAAATTCATAAAAAATTATTGTATGTAGGATGTTGTTGTCACTGAACGGTACGACCATCTTTGGTTGCTACTTGCTAGTTGAGTCAGTGATGCACGAAGACGCTGTGACGGCAAGTGGTAATTGTGGGGTGCGGTGTTTTGATCCCGTAGATTGTTTATGTGAGAAAGCACGTCAATGAATACTAAGGTTCTGAAAACCTCTGCCATCAAAGATGCGAACATTGTCAAGATTGCTGTGGAAATGGTACATCAGGTACCTCAATTAATAGAGTTCAATCAGAAGCAGCCGCTTGCAGCAATAATACAGGAGCTATGCAATGGGTGGGGACTTTCGGAGCCTGACCAGTATGCACTGCAGTTTTCAGAAAACAACAACCAGAACTATATAACGGAGAAAAATAGAAATGAGATTAAAAACGGATCAGTTCTGAGATTGACACATTCACCATCTACCACTGCTCAGGAGATATTGCAGAAACTGAACACAGGAACAAACGACGAAAAACTTGCAGCGTTACAGAGACTTGCTAAATTAAGTACAGATATGACATTTGCTTTGGAATTCATAAATAAACAAGGACTTGCGTTAATAATAAATATGATTGAGGGGGGAAAGTGTAAAATCAACATGTTAGCTTATTGCTTGGCGTCCTTTGTGGAACTAATGGACCACGGAATAGTTTCATGGGATATATTAGAAATACCATTCATAAATAAGGTTGCCAGTTACGTGAACAATCAGTCAGTCACACAAGATGCAAAGGTGATACAGGCTTCTTTGTCTATACTCGAGAATATAGTACTGAATAGTTCGGGAAAATATGGACAAGTAGAAAAAGAAGTCACTTTTCCGAACTTGATAATGCACCTGCAAAGTCCACATCCTGTGATTCAACAGAATGCCATTGCGCTCATTAACGCACTGTTTCTTAAAGCCGACCATGTTAAAAGAAAAGCTGTTGCTGCTACATTGTGTTCAAAGCAAGTCCGGAATGTTATATTAAGCAACGTCATACAAACTGTGTCAGGACAGGTAAGTTTAGAAAATTAATAGTTGCATGGGAACAGTACATAACATTAAAATAAAACTGCTTGTAGGTAAACTCTCGGTGTTCTCAGATGTGTGAAGCTGGAAAATTGTGTATGGATATGTGAAGGGGTAAATTTTTGGAGTATTAGAATATATTTCTCAGAATGAAAACAAAAATTGTAGAATAAATCTCTCTTGCAATATCCTTTCATTCATATTACGGAGTCGTGACAGCCAGATTTGCATGCACCAATGACACTGATTCTATGACATTTATGTGCTATACAGCACTTCATTAAAGGTGTTTCTTGATGGGTGGAGTGAGATTTAAAGCAGTCTGTTAACAAAGTCCCAGTCATTAATTAATACTACTGTGACTTCTAAAGAAAAACCACAAATACTTTGCCCTGAACTTTTTATGTAAGTCAGCTGATTCACAGTGTCATATGAACCACTGACTTATGGATCATTATAAAGAAGAAAATTTATCATCATGATGTTGAAACACACAGATACAGTACATACAAGGCTGAAATGCCATTTTCAACATTTGTTATAGGTTGTAGGGTAGAAGAGGAGTGGGAAATATGCTGCTCAGAAGTCATTACAACCAACCAACGAAGAGGTGGATTACAAATTTTGTGGTTTTGGAAATTGTGTGTTTCTTCTGTAGGAGTCACGGAAAAAAGTGAAACAAAGTACTTGGGGCGACCGGGAGCTGAGTGTGTTGCAATAAGTATGGTAGATCTCTATCCAAAGGGCAGGAATTGTGGTTTAGAATGTTATAAATGCAAAGGTAAAGCTAACAAAAACCTACACAGGTTTCAAAGGACATTGTTATGGTTTGGGCTGATTTTCAATGCTACTAATGTGTGTTCAGCTGGACTGCAGGCAGCGAGTCTAATGTCTTGGCAGGTGTAGTAGTTCGTACTAGCATGTAATTGTTATTTTGACAGCCCTCTGCTTGATAGCGAATGACAGTGTCTTATGGAATGAACAAGATGTGACACTGAAATGAATATATTGTCAGCAGATTGTTGACGGTAAATTACATAGGGCATGCCACCTGTGGACTTGGGCTGGACAGGGCTTGTCATTGGTCCTGATAACATGAAAATTCTTTGAACACTAATTTCTGAAAAAAAAAAAAAAAAAATTAAATTCTTCCACAGAGCCACAGCTTGACTAATGAGTAAACTACTATGATTTTCTCTGGTGTTTTAAAGCTATTTATGTAGGTGATCTGATGGTCAGTGGTTGCGCGATGTCATTAGTTCCAGTGCACTTTCAACAGGTAATTTTGTCTAAACACTATCTCATGTTGTGACAACTTCTATCCATGACTTTAATTTATTCTTAACTGAGATCAAGTACAAAATACATATTGTATGTGATTTACTTTCCTTTTGGACAAACTCTGTTTTGTCCCAAAGCTGCTGCTGTTGAATTCAGGTTTTAACTGTCATACAATATGTGTTAATATGTTATCTTCCTGCAGTTGTGTGGAATTGGATTAGAGATACTTTATTAACACAGTATAGCACTGGCTAAAGTGCACATTGTTGGGAGCTCTTGCATTGCGTGCTGATGTTGGAAAGTTGTTGGTGTTGCTCGTAGCCAGTTGAGTGATAGTAGGCCTATATGGTAGCTAGTAAGAATCTCTAACTCAGAATCACATTGTTGTACTTCAGAAGTTATTCAGGTTGTGACATTGTGTTGCAAATGTTTAGCCAGTTGATTGCTAAATAATACCTTCTGGCTTGAGCTGTCAGAAGAATTAGTCTGTTGTTGGGGTTCTCTGTCATAAGGTTATATGGACTGGATAGAGATTTCTGTATGCTGTAAGATTCCAATCTCATATTCCTACTTGTTTTAAAAGGCAAGTCCTTTTTTTGTTGTTAGTACGTTTACAGTTAATGTAATTTTAGTTCATGTTGTGTCAAAAAAATGCAAACCATCTGACCAATTTATTTTTGTGATTGGTGACCCAGCAAAATTCATAGTTATGTCATTCTCATATATCACTTTTTTATGAAAAACTCCAGTCTATTACCACCCTAACAAATGGAGAAGATACGATTTTGACTTTCTCACCAGAATTCACCAATTTCTTAAACTTTGAGATTAAGGCATGTCACTGATACCAACTCCAACTCTTATTCTTCTAATTGTCTGTGTGTGTGGTATAACACATTCATTCAGCTGCATCTGTCTTCTGTGATTACCAACACATGACCAGACCCCTACCTCTTTTTTAACTCAGAGATGTTATGTGTAACATCTGCTCCTAATTATGTATACATCTATGCCCCACAAGCCACATTGCAATGTGTGGCATGGTGCCTTTCCTGCTCCTTTTGCGATTATAATGTGTGGAAACAATGACTGTTGGTAAATTTATCTGTAAGTTTAGCTGTCTCAGATTTTCCTTTTTCGGTTATTTCACGAAATGGTATTTGAAGCTTTGTGGCACAGTGGTCAAGTACTCGACTGTGGATACATAGATCTTGAGTTTGATCCCTGGTGAGTCTTTGGTTTTTTATTTGTAACTTATCATTTCTTTCACCTCAGGGAAGGTTTTTTAATGTGAAAAGTGCTTCTTCATACTGATGTTTGCAGAGTCTCCATTAAACTGTAGGGCTCACTATAACTGGCTGGATAAATGAGTTCAAAGGTTGGAGGCAACAGCTTACTACTTACAACAGGAGCATGCCTAGTAAAGAACAGTGGCACTCAAACCAATCGTCTGATTGATGAGAGCATTAACTTCTTTTTAGGATGATGTGATGTGTTTCTGAAATCATCTTGTGTCATAAACTCTTTGACATTTAATGGTAATCCTTTCTTTGGTGCAGAAAGTACCTCTTATGGTGACTTCCACTGAAGTCTGATGAGTATCTCCTTGATGTTCTCACATTTGCTAAATGAACCCGCGCTGAAACACACGTCTCTTCTTTGGTGCTTCTCTGTTTATGTTACCTTGTACAGTTTGTATATAGTCATGAAAAACAAAAGTAATTAAATATATGATTTACCAAATGTGTAGCCTGCACAAGAAAATTTTAAAAATATTGAAAAGGAAGATCAATACAAAAGCCCCAAGCAACCTCCCCCCCCCCCCCCCCCCCCCCCCCACATACACACACAAAACATTTCAAATTTGTTAATCTATCAAGAAGGAACATACATTTTTGCTAACACATACATATTGACGTGCCTGTTGCAGAAAAGTCACAGGATCATTGAATAAATCACCTTTAAAATTCTGTTTCAGGTAGGAACAGAAATGGCACATCAGTTGTACGTTCTCCAAACATTAACTTTGGGCCTGCTGGAGCATCGTATGAACACTCGCATGGATTCTCAAGATCAGGATGCACATGACAAAATTAAAGAATTGCGTCGAATTGCATTTGATACAGATATTGGAAATTCTGGAGGTGGCGATTTGGCATCAAGGCGTCAACTTGGAGTTTTTGCAAAGGACTACAAGAAGCTTGGCTTCAAGCATGACATTAATCCAGCTTTGGATTTTATGGAAACTCCTCCTGGAATGCTGGCACTGGATTGCATGGTTTATTTTGCTCGGAACCATACAGAGAGTTATACTAAGGTACAGACAGCTACTGTACAGTATTATGTTTTTTAGATCTATGTGAAGGTAATTTCCCTTTATTGTATGTATGGGTCATTGGAACCGACCGATTCCATCTGTCTGCTTTGTCCTGTGATGTAATGGTTTTGTTGTGTGTGGCGTCACTATGGCGCGCTGTTGGTGGATGTTTGTGTGTTGAATTTAACATTGGGTTCATTTGAATCTTGGTTATGACTGTGGTGATGTGGGTTTGTTTGTTTGGGTAATAACACGGTTTTGAAGTGTTTGCTTTGTTTTCAATGAATTATTATGTTTTTTTCCTTTTGTTTATGTGTTTGGTGTTTTTGTGAGGTCTGATTAGTTTGGTGTGTGTGTGTGTGTGTGTGTGTGTGTGTGTGTGTGTGTTTTGCGGTAATTGTGATGTTTTGTGTGTTTTATATTTATGGCATTTTGGTTGTACTTTAATTGATGTTGTGAACATGGGGGTTTTTGGGTTTTCGAATTGTTGGGGTTTTTTGTTTCAGTGGTGTTTTGTGAGTTATGTAGATGTGAGAAGTTTATGGCTGTTATAAAGGTCAAGGAAAATGTCCAATTCTGCTTTTCGAATTGGAGATGATGGTTTTTTTGGTATCGTGGACTTTGTTTGAGAAATATAGGTCAAGTGAAGTGTACAGTTACTGTTGGTTGTGTGGCTGTAACGTTTTGTTGTGAGTTGAGTTTTTTTAATAATATTTTCGGATGGTGCGGTGTTTTGTATTGTTATATATTTAGCTTCTCCTAAATCCTCTGTTTCCTGCACTTGTCCCATTAGTTTCCTTTTATTGTTGGATTGACAAGTTCTTGTGTCATTTTTTTTCTTGTTTGCATTTGTTGGCATGTATATGTAGTGACATCGTAACTATTTTGTATACACTAGACATAGTTGTTTCCACCATATTGATGATGTCAGGGGTCAATCAAGACGGTGGAATCAGTCACTTCCCTAATACCATGCTAGAGTTGCGTCACTATTACTGTCTTTCTTTCTGTAGGATACAATTTCATCCGTACCTGGTTTCTTATGGTGTTTAGTCTTGACTGTCAGTTGGTTGCACGTAATTATTGAAAAACCTGGAATTTGATTTTTGTTACGTACATTAGTTTTTGATTCAGACAACATATTGGCATTGTGAGTGTCTCCCTTAAGCTAGTGCACTACTTATAAATCTTCCCAAACCACAACTTGTGAATATTCTTCTTTTTGTGCTTGTTGGTCCTGCTACAATTGACTCACTTTCTGTGATTATTTATTAGGAATTCTATTTTATCTAGTGTAGATTTTAATTTTTGAGTGAGTTAAATCACCACCACCATTGTCCATTCTTTTCTCTCTAGCAAGCTTGATGCAGTTGTACATGAAGATCTCCCAGACAGTTCAATCCTTCTTCTCATGTGACATTATTACTATTTGAGTGTCTCTTGTCTTTGAAGATTTGTATGTCCCAGTTATCACAATGTCCTCCTCCAGATTTTTTCAAATATCGTTTGAGGATTTATGTAAAACCATTCTTTCCATATAACCGTGTCACGGCCGTCTTGAAATATATCAACTAGGCCCCTTTCTAAATGAAACTGCTGTTTTATTTCCTCATTTTTCTTCTAGTGTTTTTGATTCAAAACCAGAGTAATATCATGTAACATGTCTGTAGACAATTTCTGGTGGGTAAAGTCAGTGTAGCTGTTTGCAAAACCATTCACATTTGGATCAAGTTATGCTCTGTGAAATGTGATGTTTATAGATAGCAAATTTGTGTTCTAAAATAACTGATAAATAGAGTGGTACAATTTGGAAGGTATGTTTATTCTGCTGATGATGTGTGTTGTGCCTAGATAGCCCAGTCGCTAAGAGCAATTCCTGTCAAAAGCAAATTTCCATATGTGCTGTATTATGTGGTCATATGCCTCCATTATACGAGTGACTTTTTTTCCTCCCATTATTTTTCAAGCAGTATTCTTGTAACAAAAGTGAGCTCTGCAGTTGTCCCATAATTTGGCCACTCTCCCTTCTATCGAGGTAACTGGAAAAATATATTTTTAGAACTAGTCAGCATACAGTTCAGTGCTGTGTATTGTTTGTTTTCATATTTTGTAATCACTGTTGAAATTTAACATTACTGTGCTGTTTGGATGGTACAAACTTAAGTGTTCTGTGTGTCTTCTTCAACATGTATTTAGATTTTTCAGTTTTAATCCGACAGGCAACAGTAGCTTGTACATCAGTTCCTACTTTCTGCTGTCACCTTTCTTTTTGTTTTTGTAACTTCTTCTCATAAACCTACACATGGCTTGGGAAATAGACATTAAGAAAGTAATTTTGTTAGTGATCTAGAGGTAGCGTCTTTGATTAGCAATCAAAATGTCATACGTCCTGGGTTTAAACTCCACCATCAGTTAAATTTGAATAATAAACGGCATTGGTGGCCAAAGACTTCCTGCGTAAGAAGTCACCCTCATTCTGCCAATGGCCTTGTTAGAGGGGCCAGAGGAGTGGACAGAGGTTCAGGGCACTCTCTTGTCTTTGGGGTGGGAAATTGCCCCTGAAAGGTGGAAGAATCAGGAATGATCAACAGCATGAGGATGAAGAAGGCAATAGAAACTGCTGCATTAAAGAGAAATAATGTGTATCCACATGATATCTGTAATTGAAAAGTGTTGTTGCAATCTCTCCATTGTCAAAAGATTCTGGAATAGTCCCCCATTTGGATCTCTGGGACAGGACTGCGAAGGGGGAGTTGACCATGAGAAAAAGATTGAATAATCATCAAAATGGTAACATTCTACAAGATAACATTCTAGGGGTCGAGGCATGGAATGTCAGAAGCTTGAACGTGCCAGGGAAGCTAGAAAATCTGAAAAGGGAAATGCAAATGCTCAGTCCACATATATTGGGGGTCAGTGAAGTGAAATGGAAAGGCAACAAGGATTTCTGGTCAGATGAGTATAGGATACTACAAACAGCAGCAGAAGATGGTATAACAGGAGTAGGATTCATTGTGAATAGGTAGATAGGGCAGAGAGTGCGTTACTGTGAAAAGTTCAGTGATAGGGTGTTCTCACTGGAATTGACAACAAACTGACACCAGCAACAAGAATACATCCTGATGTTGCAAGCTAAACACAAAGTATAGGAGGATATTGAAAGGGTAAGAGGATATTGAAAGGGTAATGGGGTATGTAAAGGGAGATGAAAATCTGATAGGCATGGAGGACTGATATGTGAGTGTAGGGGAAGAGCAGGAGAAAGTGTTACAGGAGTGTGTAGGCTTGGTACTAGGAATGAGAGGGAAGAAAGACTAATTGAGTTCTGTAATAAATTTTAGCTAATAATCGTGAATACTCTGTTCAAGAAACAAAGAGGAGGAGACATACTTTGAAAAGGTCTGGATCTACAGGAAGATTGCAGTTATATTACATCATGGTTAGACAGAGATCCTGAAATAAGATACTGGATTGTAATGTGTACCCAGGAGCAGATATAGACTTAGATCACAATGTAGTAGTGATGAAGAGTAGGATGAGGTATAAGAGATTACCGAGGAAGAAACAGTACACAAAGAAGTGGGATGCAGATGTACTAATGTTCTCTTAGGTTATAGATACTGCAATAAAGAACTGCTCAGTAGGCAGTACGGTTGAAGAGGAATGGGCATGGCTCTAAAGAGCAATCACAGAAGTTGGAAAGAAAAACATAGGTACAAAGAAGACAACATTGAAAAAACCATGGGTAATGGAAGAAATGCTTCATGTGATTGATGAAAGAAGAAAGTACAAAAATGTTCAAGGAAATTCAGGAATACAGAAATACAAGACACTGAGGAATGAAATAAATAAGAAGTGCAGGGAAGCTAAGACAAAATGACTGCATGAAAAATGTGAAGAAATCAAAAAGAAATGATTGTCGGAAGGACTGACTCAGCATATAGGAAAGTCAAAACAGCCTTCGGTGAAATTAAAAGCAAGGGTGGTAACATTAAGAGTGCAATAGGAATTCCATTGTTAAATGCAGAGGAGAGAGCAGATAGGTAGTAATTGAAGAAGAAGCAGGGGTCGATTTAGAAGAGATAAGGGAGATGGTATTAGAATTAGAATATAACAGAGCTTTGGAAGATTTAAGATCAAATAAGGTGGAAAGTATAGATAACATTCCATTAGAATGTCTAAAATCATTGGGGGAAGCGACGACTGTTCATGTTGTTGTTAGAATATATGAGTCTGGCTATATAACATCCGAATTTCGGAAAAATATCATCCACAAAATTCTGAAGACTGCAAAAGCAGACAAGTGTAGAATTATGGCACAATCAGCCTAGCAGCTGGTGCATCCATGTTGCAGAGAAGAATAATATACGGAAGAATAGAAAAGAAAATTGAGGATGTGTTAGATGATGATCAGTTTGGCTTTAGGAAAAGTAAAAGCACCAGAGAGGCAGTTCTCACACTGTGGTTGATAACGGAAGGAAGACTAAAGAAAAATCAAGACTCTTCATAGGATTTGTTGACCTGGAAAAAGCATTTGACAATGTCAAATAAATGTTGCAAGATGTTTGAAATTCTGAGGAAAAATCTATACATCGAAGAAGCAATGATGGATATAAAAGGAACGTTCAGGAGTGGAATTAGAATCCAAGGTGAAAGGATACCAATGATACAATTTTGCTGACAACATTGCTGTCCTCAGTGAAAGTGAAGAAGAATTATATGATCTGCCAAATGGAATGAACGGTCTAATGAGTGCAGAATATGGTTTGAGAGTAAATTGAAGAAAGACGAAAGCAGCAGAAATGAGAACAGCGAGAAATTTAACATCTCACGAAGCAGATTAAGTTAAGGAATTTTACTACATGGGCAGAAAATAATCAATGATAGACAGAACAAGGAGAACATCAAAATCAGACTAGCACTAGCAAAAAGGGCATTTCTGGCCAAGAGAAGTCTACTAGTATTACATGTAGATCTTAATTTGAGGAAGAAATTTATGAGAATGTGAGTTTGGAGCACAACATTATATGATAGTGTAATATGGATTGTGGGAAAAACGGAACAGAAAAGGTTCGAAGCATTTGAGGTGCTGCGCTACAGACGAATGTTGAAAATTAGGTGGACTGATAAGGAATGAGGAAGTTCTGTGCAGAATTGGAGCGGAGAGGAATATGTGGAAAACACTGACAAGACATCAGGGAATAACTTCTATGGTACTACAGAGTGCTGTAGAGGGTAAAAACTATAGAGGAAGACAGTGATTGGAATACATCCGTCAAATAATTGAGCAAATAATAAGTTACAAGTGATACTCTGAGATGAAGAGGTTGACACAGGAGAGGAATTCGGGACAGGGTTCATACAAAAAAGTTGTGGACTGTTGTATTCGAGGAATACAGCGTATCATTTCAAAACATGAACAAGAAAGAACATGAATATGGTAAAGAAGTTTTTCAATCATTTAAAGATGTTTTAGTGTACCATTTTCAAAAATGTATTTACAGTAAATGGAGTGATAACAATCTCAACAAAAATTATATGTTAGAAAACTGCCAGTTTACAGACAAAGCTGAAGTAAGGGTAATCCATCGTTATGTTCCTTACATTATTTGCTGAAATTCCTCCACTAAAACCCGTGCTAGCATTTGTTCTTGTTGGTTTTCTCTGGGATTGTGCTGAGAGGCCGGGAAGGACTAACATGATGGGCTTTATCATGCCGTGCCATTCTGTGTGCAACAGCAGCCACGTGAATGTAAAACAGACATGGCAGCATGCCATTTAGATGTCTGCTTGACGTTGGTGGAATGGGTCTAAGAGGCTTAGATGTTCACTTGGGTCACTGGTTTACAGCTAGTCTCTACATGTTTCAAAGGTGGTGGTGTTAAAGATTACTTTTCAAAATGATCTATAGAAGTAAGAAACAGATAATAGGGGAAACAATGAACTATAAATTGTGGCAGTGTTATGTGCAAAGTTCTTTTTTTAAAGATGTGTTACTCGGATAGCACAACATTGACTTTGCATTTAATTTCATGTTACTGCTCTGCATTTCACTTGCAATTAAATGTTTCTGTATCAAGCATCTGAGATGTTTTGTGTTAATTTTTTACTCTCACCAGGTGGTTTTAGAGAACTCATGTCGAGCAGATGAACACGAGTGCCCATTTGGTCGTACAAGTGTGGAACTGTGCAAGTTGCTGTGTGAAGTTCTACGAATAGGAGAACCACCTAGTGAACAGGGGCAAAATTTTCATCCGATGTTCTTCACGCATGATCATCCCTTTGAAGAATTTTTCTGTGTTTGTATTGTGCTGTTAAACAAGACATGGAAAGAGATGCGTGCAACAACAGAAGATTTTGTTAAGGTACTAATGCTTCTCTGTTCTCCAGTTACTCTGTGTTTGTGCTGCCATTTTGTTTCCTAATTCAGTATGTTCAGAGAATTTTATAGTTCTTGTTTTATGAAATGATATTTATTGTGCAATATGCCTGATGCTATGTTGGTCTGTTCAGTATAGTGCATATTTCTCTTTCTTGCTTTATACGTTGTCATAATGGTTATATACAGGCTGTAACGAAAGGTATGTCCAAACTTCCAGGAAACATTCCTCACATATAGGGAAAGTAAGTATGATATGGGCATGGGTCTGAAAATGTTTTATTTCCATGTTAGAGCTCACTGTCTACCTCTCTTCATAACCAGATTAATAATTGGAAATGCACAAAAACAGAAAGTACCAGTGTTACATGAAGTGGTTCCTTACGTGACATGTTCAACATACTCTCTTGGTTACTGTATGAAACACCTTCCTACATGAAATGCTCAAAATACCCTCTGCCTCTGTTAGCAGAGACACATGCATAAACCCACCATCAGATTGAATCTTTGATATGCTGATGTATCCCTGGGGGAATGTGTATTGTTTCACAGCTGTCCACACTGCAGGCACAAAGACTGTACACCTTGTTCCTGGGTTTCATACACAAGGGCTTTCAAATGCCCGCACAAATAAAATTCTAGTTTGTTCTAGTAGAACAGGTAGACTAATCTCTAAGAAAGCATGAAAAGTTTCTCCGTTGAGCCTGGGTGGAACAACATGACGGCATAAAAGGCACCAGTGCCAGCCCAAATGCTGACAGAAAAGCTTTGTTGGTGATGTGATTCTCAGGGATACATTAGTGATTCAGCGTGATGGCAGGTCGATGCATGTATCACTGCAAATGGAGGGCATTTTGAACATTTCAATTAGGAAAGTGTTTCAGTCTGTAACCAAGAGAATATTTTGAACATTTCATGTAAGAAAACATTTCATGTAATGTCAGTAGATTCTGTTTCTGTGTGTTTTGCATGGTTAATGTGATTATGAAGCAAAGTAGAAAATGAGGTCTGACATGTAAAGAAAATATTTCCAGACCCATGTCCAAATAACAAATTTTCCCCTTCTATGTGTCAGGAATGTTTCCTGAAAGTTGGACATATCTTTTTGTTATACCCTTATCGGAAAACAAAATAAATGGCCTGGTTCCTGTAAATGTAATTAAAGTTCAGTCTCTATTGTTGACTGTATCTTAGCAAGCTAAAGCATTCCAACTATTCAACATTTAGAACAGATATATTCACTTATCTTAAAGACAGCTGAAATCCCAGTAGAACTTGCAACAGCAAAGAGATAATCATTTTGAAATAAAGCTTATTTGCTTAGAAGGCACAACATTAGTAATACTTGTGAATGCCTGATGGCTTAATGCGTGTCTCTTTCCTAGTAACACCCTTTGTTTCCTGCCAGAGATATAAGATTTGAACCATTCTGCAGCATTTCCTGTTACACCATAATATTCGAATTTACTTAAGAGGATATTGTGATTTACACAGTCAAATGCTTGCAATATTTTGTCTAATGAATTAAGTACATTTTCACTGTGTGTGTAGATAGCCTTCTCAGTATCAGAACCCTTTAGAAATTCGAACTGCGACATTGACAGTATGTTATATGTGATAAGATGGTTATAAAGCCGATTGTACATTACCTTTTCTAAACTTTTTGAGAATGCTGGCAAAAGTGAAATTGGACGGAAATTTGATGCTATTTCTTTATCTTCCTTCTTAAACAGTGGCTTAACTTCAGCATATTTCAACCATTCAGGAAATATTCCACTGACAAAAGACTGGTTACACAGCCAGCTTAATATGTTAATTAACTCAAAATCACATTTTTAATTAACTTTGTTGATATTTCACCATAGCCACTAGAAAGTTTTTGATTTTAAAGATTTTATGATAGACATTACTTCTGCTGGGGTAGTGAGGGTCCAATTCACATTATGGAAGTTATTTGAAATGTCTGGTCTGAGGTATCCCATGGCAGCATCTACAGAACCTGACAACCCCCACCTTTTCAGTAACAGTTATAAAATGTTTGTTAAAAAGTTCTGCAACACTATACACATCTGTCACCAATGTATCATTTACTCTTAATGCTATTGGCCCCTCTTCATGTCTGGATCTACTGGTCTCCTCCTTCACTACATCCCATATTGTCTTTATTTTGTTATCTGATATGACTGTCTTTTCCTGCAATATATTTGCTTTGATGTCCGTATTACAGTCTTTAATATTTTTCAGTATTTCTTGTATTGTACTATTGCATAAACATCAGAACTGTTTTGGAGTGACAGATACAGTTTTCTTTTTGTTTTACAATATACCTCTATTCTTTGAGTAATCCATGGCTTCTTTGTAAACTTTGCACTAACCTTGGTAAGTTTTACTTTGCACTAACCTTGGTAAGTTTTGGGGGAAAGCAGTGTTCGAATAAGGTAAGCACTTTATTAGCAAAAATGTTATATTTTTCATTCATGCCATGAGAACTGTAAACATCACTCCAGTGAACGTCTCTGAGGAGTGCCCTAAAATAATCAATTTTTGGCTTATTGATTACCCTCTTGAGTTCAGATTTAACATACTTTATATCCTGTTCAGTATTAATATTTAACAGAAGGAACTGCATGTCATGGTCTGAGAGGCCATTGACTATTGGTTTTGTAATATAATTTTGTTCACTGAACTTTTCTATAAAGATATTATCAGTGGCTGTTTGTGAGCAATTGGCTACCCTCGTTGGGAACTTTACAGTGGAAAGTAAGTTGAATGATAGTGTTACTAACTCAAATAAGTTCTTATTGGGGAGAGTCTTTAAGGAAATCTACATTGAAGTCACCAGCAACCACTATTTCTTTGTTTTTGGTTGTTAAATGGGCCAGTACACCTTCAAGATGGTTTATGAACAGATTAAAGTTACCTGCAAGTGCTCGATATACATTTAATATTATGAAGGATTTTTTATGAAATTCTGCTTCTGTTGTGCATGCATCCATATGCTGTTCTAGGCCAAATATATGAATGCCTATTTTCTTAAATTTATGACAGTTCCTGGTGAATGTGGCAACTCTACCTTTCTCCATTTCTGCTCTACAAAAGTGAGAGGCTAACCTAAATCCTGTAACACTTAACAGTTCTATACCAGTGGTTGCATGATGTTCAGAGAGGCTGATTATGTCAGCTGGATTGGAGGACTCAGATTCATCTGTGCAGATAATTAATTCATTAATTTTATTTCTCAGTCCTCGAATATTTTGATGCAATAAAGATAGCTGACATTTCACATTGACTGAGTTAAAATTGGGTAGAGTTGAAATGTCTGCTGATTGTTGAAAATTGTTAATCAACAGCTGTTTATGCTGATGTAATGAGCTAGAACTATGTTTTTTGGCTTCTTCAATGTTTTGCATTCCTAAGCAGGCAAGAAATATTTTCTGTTATGTTTATGTTCTATGAAAAGGGAGTATATCAGCGCAATAACAGATATCATCCAGTAGGTAATACAATGTACAGAAATAGTATCTTAACAGCTACTTCTCTCTGTTGATGTATACCCTGACGGTTTTTACACCTTACATTGTTCTTCTTCATAATATTACCTCAAGAATGTGATAGTTTGATGATTCACGACTCACTTTCTTTCAGGAGTGCTAGTTCTGCAAGGTTCGCAGGAGAGCTTCTGTAAAGTTTGGAAGGTAGGAGACGAGATACTGGCAGAAGTAAAGCTGTGAGTACCGGGCGTGAGTCGTGCTTCGGTAGCTCAGATGGTAGAGCACTTGCCCGCGAAAGGCAAAGGTCCCGAGTTCGAGTCTCGGTTGGGCACACAGTTTTAATCTGCCAGGAAGTTTCGGTAGGAAGACTGCTGGAAAGCAATGCATTTATTTTCAAACAAAAGTGAGAGTGAGCCTGCAGCCACTTGGCCTTAAATTGGCTGGCTAAGACACTGTTCTTCCCCCCCTGAACCATGGACCTTGCCGTTGGTGGGGAGGCTTGCGTGCCTCAACGACACAGATAACCGTACCGTAGGTGCAACCACAACGGAGGGGTATCTGTTGAGAGGCCAGAAAAACGTGTGGTTCCTGAAGAGGGGCAGCAGCCTTTTCAGTAATTGCAGGGGCAACAGTCTGGATGATTGACTGATCTGGCCCTGTAACACTAACGAAAACGGCCCTGCTATTTTGGTACTGCAAACGGTTGAAAGCAAGGGGAAACTACAGCTGTAATTTTTCCCGAGGGCATGCAGCTTTACTGTATGATTAAATGATGGTAGTGTCCTCTTGGGTAAAATATTCCGGAGGTAAAATAGTCCCCCATTTGGATCTCCGGGCGGGGACTACTCAAGAGGATGTCGTTATCAGGAGAAAGAAAACTGGCGTTCTATGGATCGGAGCGTGGAATGTCAGATCCCTTAATCGGGCAGGTAGGTTAGAAAATTTAAAAAGGGAAATGGATAGGTTAAAGTTAGATATAGTGGGAATGAGTGAAGTTCGGTGGCAGGAGGAACAAGACTTCTGGTCAGGTGACTATAGGGTTATAAATACAAAATCAAATAGGGGAAATGCAGGAGTAGGTTTAATAATGAATAAAAAAATGGGAGCGCGGGTAAGCTACTACAAACAGCATAGTGAATGCATTATTGTGGCCAAGATAGATACGAAGCCCACACCTACTACAGTAGTACAAGTTTATATGCCAACTAGCTCTGCAGATGATGAAGAAATTGAGGAAATGTATTATGAGATAAAAGAAATTATTCAGGTAGTGAAGGGAGACGAGAATTTAATAGTCATGGGTGACTGGAATTCGACAGTAGGAAAAGGAAGAGAAGGAAACGTAGTAGGTGAATATGAATTGGGGCTAAGAAATGAAAGAGGAAGCCGCCTGGTAGAATTTTGCGCCATAACTTAATCATAGCTAACACTTGGTTCAAGAATCGTGAAAGAAGGTTGTATACATGGAAGAACCCTGGAGATTCTAAAAGGTTTCAGATAGATTATATAATGGTAAGACAGAGATTTAAGAACCAGATTTTAAATTGTAAGACATTTCCAGGGGAAGATGTGGTCTCTGACCACAATCTATTGGTTATGAACTGTAGATTAAAACTGAAGAAACTGTAAAAAGGTGGGAATTTAAGGAGATGGGACCTGGATAAACGGACTAAACCAGAGGTTGTACAGAGTTTCAGGGAGAGCATAAGGGAACAATTGACAGGAATGGGGGAAAGAAATACAGTAGAAGAAGAATGGGTAGCTTTGAGGAATGAAATAGTGAAGGCAGCAGAGGATCAAGTAGGTAAAAAGACGAGGGCTAGTAGAAATCCTTGGGTAACAGAAGAGATACTGAATTTACTTGATGAATGGAGAAAATATAAAAATGCAGTAAGTGAAGCAGGCAAAAAGGAATACAAACGTCTCAAAAATGAGATCGACAGGAAGTGCAAAATGGCTAAGCAGGGATGGCTAGAGGACAAATGTAAGGATGTAGAGGCTTATCTCAAGAGGGGTAAGATAGATACTGCCTACAGGAATATTAAAGAGACCTTTGGAGAAAAGAGAACCACTTGCATGAATATCAAGAGCTCAGATGGAAACCCAGTTCTAAGCAAAGAAGGGAAAGCAGGAAGGTGGAAGGAGTATACAGAGGGTCTATACAGGGGTGATGTTCTTGAGGACAATATTATGGAAATGGAAGAGGAGGTAGATGAAGATGAAATGGGAGATATAATACTGCGTGAAGAGTTTGACAGAGCACTGAAAGACCTAAGTCGAAACAAGGCACCAGGAGTAGACAACATTCCATTAGAACTACTGACAGCCTTGGGAGAGCCAGGCCTAACAAAACTCTACCATCTGGTGAGTAAGATGTATGAGACAGGCGAAATTCCCTCAGACTTCAAGAAGAATGTAGTAATTCCAATCCCAAAGAAAGCAGGTGTTGACAGATGTGAAAATTACCGAACTGTCAGTTTAATAAGTCACAGCTGCAAAATACTAACGCGAATTCTTTACAGACGAATGGAAAAACTGGTAGAAGCTGGCCTCAGGGAAGATCAGTTTGGATTCCGCAGAAATGTTGGAACACGTGAGGCAATACTGATCCTACGACTTATCTAAGAAGAAAGATTAAGGAAAGGCAAACCTACGTTTCTAGCATTTGTAGACTTAGAGAAAGCTTTTGACAATGTTGACTGGAATACTCTCTTTCAAATTCTGAAGGTGGCAGGGGTAAAATACAGGAAGCGAAAGGCTATTTACAATTTGTACAGAAACCAGATGGCAGTTATAAGAGTCGAGGGGCATGAAAGGAAGCAGTGGTTGGGAAGGGAGTGAGACAGGGTTGTAGCCTCTCCCCGATGCTATTCAATCTGTATATTGAGGAAGCAGTAAAGGAAACAAAAGAAAAATTCGGAGTAGGTATTAAAATCCATGGAGAAGAAATAAAAACTTTGAGGTTCGCCGATGACATTGTAATTCTGTCAGAGACAGCAAAGGACTTGGAAGAGCAGTTGAATGGAATGGACAGTATCTTGAAAGGAGGGTATAAGATGAACATCAACAAAAGCAAAATGGTGATAATGAAATGTAGCTGAATTAAATCGGGTGACTCTGAGGGAATTAGATTAGGAAATGAGACACTTAAAGTAGTAAAGGAGTTTTGCTATTTGGGGAGCAAAATAACTGATGATGGTCGTAGTAGAGAGGATATAAAATGTAGACTGGCAATGGCAAGGAAAGCATTTCTGAAGAAGAGAAATTTGTTAATTTTGAGTATAGATTTAAGTGTCAGGAAGTCGTTTCTGAAAGTATTTGTATGGAGTGTAGCCATGTATGGAAGTGAAACATGGACAATAAATAGTTTAGACAAGAAGAGAATAGAAGCTTTCAAAATGTGGTGCTACAGAAGAATGCTGAAGGTTAGATGGCTAGATCACATAACTAATGAATAGGTATTGAATAGAATTGGGGAGAAGACGAGTTTGTGGCACAACTTGACTAGAAGAAGGGATCGGTTGGTAGGACATGTTCTGAGGCATCAAGGGATCACCAGTTTAGTACTGGAGGGCAGCATGGAGGGTAAAAATCATAGAGGGAGACCAAGAGATGAATACACTAAGCAGATTCAGAAAGATGTAGGCTGCAGTAGGTACTGGGAGATGAAGAAACTTGCACAGGATAGAGTAGCATGGAGAGCTGCATCAAACCAGTCTCAGGACTGAAGACCACAACAACAACAACAACAACAACAACAACAACAACAAGACACTGTTGTGACCTCCTAACTGGAGATGCTGTTTATTCACTACTTGCAGCGATCCCTTTGAATGAGGTCATTCTAAATGGTGAGTATTCACTCAGGAAGTGCAGCATTTATTTGCTGGTATGGGCTTGCCAATCCTGGCTGTCATGAACTGGGGTCTGGTGAGTGTTGCCAGTCATCTATTACTGTAAGCCCTAGCATGCTTCACTGAGCATTTCACAGAGAAACACCTGGAGGTCCTCACATATTTGAGACCTGGCATATTTTTGATTGCCTCAACGTAGTCCCCTCTTTAATATGGACATCTTCTAGGTAAGTGACAGAAGATTGAAAAAATTAACATTCAGAAAAATCACACAGACCCTACCAGACAGAGCCACAAAAACCTGATGTAAATTTCCTAAATGTTCCTTGTTTGTATGATTTGTAATCATGAGGTCAGCAGGATAATTGATACGTTGGGAATATCTGCTATCAGCTGTTATAAAAACCTTTGGAAACTAGCAGATTCACTTGTGACCCCAGATGGCAACCTATTAATTTGATGATAAGGGTTGACAGGTGTACTTAATATCAAGAGTTTCTTCAATTTTTTGGCTTATGCAAGCTGTAAATAGCCTGTGCCAGGTCAGTTATTATAAATAACTGATCATTTGCTAATTTGTAAAAAAGTTCATGAACTTCTATTTGCTCACAGACAGTAAGTTAAAAGTTGACATACATGAGTGGAATGTCCCAGGCTTATGTACACCCACTAAGGGAGAGGCCCATTGTCTAAAAGAAATAGACAAAAGAATTCTCTGTTGTTCCAGCCTGTCTAATTTCAGTTTCACTTCATCCAGAAGGGCCAACGGAATATGGTGAGCTTCAAAAAATGTGGTCTGAAATTCATGGTTGTCATAGACCAGTCTCAAATAATGTCACAAATTGGGAACATAAAGTGTGAATTTCTTCACATAGCACTGAAAGCTAAATGATATTAACTGTGTGGTGCAGAATAGGAAAACCATAAGCTGAATAAGTATCGTCAAGTAAAAACATATTTTCTTCTGATGGTGATCACAAGAAATGGCATGGTCCTTGTCACTTGTTTATACTTGTTAGAGAGCTCTGTTTGGTCTAACAACAGAATTTTATCACACCTGGAAGTCCAAAAATTTGAAATGCATACTGTCCAAAGGTGGAACACCAATACTAAAGTAATTAGATTGATTTATCACAGAGGCAGACTCTATATTGGCATTCCTGGTTTCTTTGTGTAACAGCATTTGTTGTGGAACCACTGTACAATCCCTTCATGTAATGTTGTTGATCTGGATTGTGGGAACACAATGGCTGGGTGCAAGTTGAACTTCCACTAAGTGTCCCTTATGAAAACACTTTTAGCTTTTGGTATCATAATGATGGATGTAAACTGAAATAGGCAGGCTAATTATGCATTAATTGTAAACATTACATCCTATATCTCTGAACAACATGAGGTGGAGTAGAACAGGGTTGGTTGGCTGCCACTGGGCGAGACATACATGTTACCTTTTTTGTTTTTAACCTGCTTTTTTCTGCAATCACTGTTACACAAGTAATATTTTCTGCGTTAAAATTGAAAGGAAAGTTTTGTTGCACTTTGTCAGTCGTTTCTGCAGTTATTGTAGGTAGTTTAAAGTCAGTGGAAAACATTTAGTGGTTGGTTAGGGAAATTTAAAAAGTACAACTGACATGCTTCACCTCTGCTAACAACAGATCAGACTGGTGTAAGGCCTGTTAGCATTCATCTGTATTCAGAGGCAAGATGAATGGCAGTGTCCGTTTTTAGATTAGATTAGATTAGATTTACTTTCATTGCAATTGATCCATAGTGATGAGGTCCTCCAGGATTTAGACCATGTCAGGAAAACAATAATACATGACAAATATTTACAACTAAAATTAAACTTTCAGTGAATGATAGGCACAAGTACTTGTAAGGTTACATTTCCTACTAAATCCTTGAAGATTTACAGACCATGAATTGATGCTTCCTGTGTCTGGTTTAGGTTTACAATGTTGCAGAAATTCTAACCATGCTGTGACCACAAACATTTTAGTAGGAAACCAGTAAATGCCCAGTTCGTTAAAGAATCAAACTCTCTTGCATAAAACAGCTTCAAACATCTGATTACTTTACAGATGTGTTAATATATTTGATGTCAAGCATCTAAGTAGAAAAATTTAAAAAAGGTTTGAAATTGTGCTTAAAGTATGTTGAAAGTCACTAAGTGCGCTCATGAAACACTGAATGAATATAGTCTTCATGGTTATCATTCCATATTAAGCAAATGCAAGTTTTTCACATATCTCAATGTTTATGATATTATATCTCCTGAACTGTGTGTTGTACAATGATATACTTTTTTTGGTACATCAATTGATATACATAGATACTGTCTGCAAATTATGTTACAAATAGAGTGGGTAGTAAAGAAGTAATAAATTAAGTTTTTTTTTTTTTTGCGGGGGGAGGCGGTTTCCAGTGCGAAAAAGTTTCATAAATGTTTGAAATTATGTGTAAAGTTTGTTGAAAGTTGCTAAGTGCTCTCATTCTCAAGTACAGGATGAATAAAGTTGGGTATTTGTGCACTGTCAGTTGTGCTTCCTCAAGACAAACACACAGTTTCTAGCTGTAACATTGTCTTGTTTGTTAAAGTTTTAACATAAGATTATACCTCTTAATGAGTAAATTATCACAGCATTTTAAATATGACCAGTAATTACATGAAGTATTGAAAATCAAATTTTTGTGCCTTCTGGAAGCCATTAGATAAGCAACTTGCAAGTGGGACCAGGTTCTGGGACAGTTGCTTAACATAATAGATCATTCTGTTGACGAAGTGTAAATGTCTGAAAGAGGTAACTCTGAGGGTTCTACCAGCAGGTCGAATTTTTACATGAGATAATACAACTAGGGGTTGCTGGATAGCAAAAAAGCCCACTACCGCTGTCAGCACTGAACATCACTTGTTCGGAAATGTAATGCTATCTCAGTCCTCTTGTGCATTGTTTAAACTGGAGTAGCTGGGAGGAAATGTAGCTGTTGAGGAGCAAGCTGATCAAATGTTTTGGTATCTCATGTTGATGTACCTGCTGTTACCACAATTTCAGAAATTTGCATCCATCGTAGCTGTGCTATCCAATGGAAGTGGAACTTACTTTGGCACAAGTTTTACATTCCCAAAGTTAGACCATAAAAATCATGTGTTCACTCTTTGTTCAATACACTCATGACACACAGTTCATAAGATATACTGACATTGTTAATTTCCCATAACTACACTGAAAATACTCAGAATTAACAACACTTGAACTGCAGTGGTAGAAATCACATGTGGGCGAGGCTGAAATTAGTCAGATGGTCAAATGGTATCACAGCTTGTCAAAGTAAGAGGGATGTTCATTAAGTAATGCAACACATTTTCCCCCTGAGAGTAGGTTGGTTTTTGTTCAGGATTCCACTTCACCGTGTTATATTCCTCACACTTTTGGCTACAAAACCCTATTTTTCAACATTACATCCATTCAATGTGACAGCCTTATGCCTCCTTACTGGGAGGGCCTGTATGTTTGTGTGGTACCACTCTACTGGTCGATGTCAGAACTAACGTCTTGCCGCATCGATAACCTTCTGCTTTCCATGGAGTGCATTCTTCATTGGGCCAAACAGATAGAAGTCAGAAATTGGGAGATGCATGCTGTAGAGTGAGGAACCCAGTGGGCACACTTCTTTGAGTACCCAACTGTGGACAAGTGTGTCAGTACTACCAACAGAGATGTCCAGTTATGTATTAATATGTTTGAGTGTGAGCCATTGATCACCTCAAATGAAAGTGTTGCACGTTCCAACATTGCAG
Organism: Schistocerca cancellata; assembly: GCF_023864275.1. Taxonomy (NCBI): domain Eukaryota; kingdom Metazoa; phylum Arthropoda; class Insecta; order Orthoptera; family Acrididae; genus Schistocerca; species Schistocerca cancellata. The sequence continues at coordinate 503,506,838 of NC_064632.1, read as the reverse complement.
GAGCCACAGCTGTCTTCTGGGTGGCACACTTGAGATCAGACAGGTTTACGCGACCTTGCTGCGATGATGACAGATGCTTCGCCCAACAACTCGCTGTGCTTTTGTTCACTGCCAGGGCTCTGTAACATTCTGCAAACACCTATGAATATCTGTAGTACTCTGGCTTTCCACCAAAAGAAACTCAATGATAGCTCTCTGTTAGGAACGCTCCTCCATTACAGATACCATTTTGAAGGCTACGTACAGCGCAGCCACATATTTGAACTGCATGAAAGTAGAGAGGCTGGAGCAGGAATATTCCATGACGTCGCACAAAAAATTCCATATTTTCCAACCAAAATTGGTGGAGAAAAAAAAAGTGTTATCACTTATGAAACGTCTCCCATAGACCTTATAATGGTAGGCAGAATGTCACTATAATTACGTGTCAATTACAGATACATGAAGAGTCCAAAGTCTAGTACGGAGTAATCAACCATAATTCAGTGCACTTTGAAAAGAAACACATTAGCTTTAGAATAGAAGTGTGAATGAGCCTGCAGCCGCTGACCTTAAATCAGCTGGACACAGGCATAAGAGATGGGGGGCAGCATTACAAATATTTCCTTATTAACTTCTGAACTAAAGAAAAAACTATATGATATTATCAGCTCAGATTTACCCCATTATGACCAAATTTTGGGTTGTAGCATAAGTTCATAGTGTTTTTCCATAAGTTTAATAAATGTAATGGATACACGCAACAGAGACTTCACTCGTCAGTAATATATACTCCTTCACTGTTTACAATGGTCTGCCAACACTGGGGTAACTTTTTGATTTCATGATTGTAGAAATCACATGGTTTTGTGGCGAAGAACTTGTTGAGCCATGTTCAAAGTGCATTTTCATCCAGGAAGAAAGTTCCTTGAAGGTCATAGGATAGAGAACATAAAAGGTGAAAGTCTGAGGGCGAAAATCAGATGAATAAGGTGGGTGCTGAATCACTTCCTAACCCAACTCCTGTATAGTGTTTTTTGCCAATGCAGCAGAATGTGAGCGGGCTTTATTGTGGAGTAGCATCAATTCACGCAGTCTTCCTGGTCTTTGTTCTTGGATTGCATCTCCAAGACATCTCAGTTTTTCACAGTAAATGTCAGCAGTGATGTTGCTCCTCAGGGAAGCAATTCATAGTGTATCACACTGTCACTGTTCCGCCAGATGAATAACATTATCTTTTGTGGATGTGTGCAGATATTTATACGGACAGTTGCTGCTTTGTTTGGGCTCAACTATTCCCTTCTTTTCCTTATATTAGCATAAAGACACAATTTCTCGTCACCAGTAATGACACTGATAGGAATGGTCAGTGTTGTTCATGAGCCAATTGATGACGAGCAAGCAGAGATGCACATATGGCTGCTCGATGATTTTTGTGATTTTGGCTTAAAGCATGTGGTACCCATACACCCAATTTTTGAATCTTTCCCATTGCATATAAATGTCCCATATCAGTGGAATAATCACAGTTCATCACATTTGCCAGTTCTTCAGTACAGTGACGTGGATCATTGTGTATTAATGCATTTTAACAATCTTCATCAAACTCCAAATGTCTTCCAGAATGTGGAGTCACTAATGTCAAAACAATCCTCCTTAAGATGAGAAAACCATTTTGTTGCGATGGTCTGTCCAGTGGCATTATCCCCATATGTGGCACTAATGTTTCCAGCCGTCTCCACTGAAGTCAGCCCTGTATTGAACTCAAAGAGAAGAGTATATTGAATATGTTCAGATTTTTACTCTTTGTAATCCATTCTCTAGCACCCACAGCTCCACTTACTATTTCCAAATGACACTATATGAACTCAAATAACAATACTAAACTACAAATAAAAATTAACAGTTGATAAATAAAACCACAGCAACTGAAATACCACCATCCAGTATTAAAACACTACAAACTTATGCATCAGTTTAATACTTGTCTTAATATTTGCAGGATATTGAAATAAAAAGGAGGATATGTACTTTATCTTCATTCAGAAACACTTTAGTTCAGCTCTACTCACATCCTCCTCAGGTGATCAGAACTCTCTTATCTCTTTTGCCCATCATTTTTAGGGTTCCATGGCTCGATCTGTAAAAATTGGCCCCTTTTTGTTGCTGTTGTGGTCTTTAGTCCAAAGACTATTTTGATGCAGCTCTCCATGCTACGCTATCCTGTGCGAGGCTTTTCATCTCCAAATAACTACTGCAACCTAAATCTCTCTGGACGTACGTACTGTATTCATCTCTTGGTCACCCTCTTATGATTTTTGCTGCCCATGCTTCCCTCCAATGCTAAATTGGTGATCCCTTGATGTCTCAGAATGTGTCCTACCAAGCAATCCTTTCTTTGTGTCAAGTTGTGCCACAAATTTATTACCTCCTCAGTTCTGTTCATTACTTCTTTGTTAGTTACATGATCAACCCATCTAATCTTCAACATTCTTCTGTAGCACCACATTTCGAAAGCTTCTAGTCTCTCTCTTTATCTAAACTGTTATCAGCCATGTTTCAGTTCCATACATGGCTACACTCCAGACAGGTATCGTCAGACAGATATCTTCAGGAAAGACTTCCTAACACTTAAAACTATATTTGATGTTAACAAATTACTCTTCTTCAGAAATGATTTTATTTCCGTTGCCGGTCTGCATTTTATATCTTCTCTACTTCAGCCATCACAATTATTTTGCTGCCCAAATAGCAAAACTCATCTACTACTTTAAGTGTCTCATTTCCTAATCTGATTCACTTGGCATCGTCTGATTTGACTTCATTCCATTGTCCTTGTTTTGATTTTGTTGATGTTCATCTTATATCCTGCTTTCAAGACACTGGCCATTCCATTCATCTGCTCTTCAAAGTCCTTTGCTGTCTCTAACAGAATTACAGTGTCATCAGCCAACCTCAAAGTTTTTATTTCTTCCAAATTTGCTTTGGTTTCTTTTACTGCTTGCTCAAAGTACATACTGAATAACATTGGAGATATGCTACAACCCTTTCTCACTCCTTTTGTAACCACTACTTCCCTTTCATGCCCCTTGACTGTTATAACTGCCATCTTGTTTCTGTACAAATTGTAAATAGCCTTTTGCTCCCTGTATTGTACCCCTGCTACCTTCAGATTTCAAAGAGAGTATTCCAGTCATTGTCCTCTACAAATGCTGAAAATGTAGGTTGTTTTTAGGTATGCCTTTCCTTAACCTATCGTCTAGGATAAGTCGTAGGGTTAGTATAGCCTCATGTGTTCCTACATTTCTCCAAAATCCAAACTGGTCTTCCCTGAGATTGGCTTCTACCAGTTTTTCCATTCTTCTGTAAAGAATTTGGTTAATATTCTGTGACAATGACTTATTAAACTGATAGTTCACTAATTTTCACACCTTTCAATAACTGCTTTCTTTGGAATTGGAATTACTATGTTCTTCTTGAAGTTGGAGGGTATTGTGTCTGTCTCATACATCTTGCACACCAGATGGAAGAGTTTTGTCAAGGCTGGCTCTCCCAGGGCTATCCGTAGTTGTGACAGAATATCTTCTGCTCCCAGAGCCTTGTTTCAACTTAGATCTTTCAGAACTTTGTCATATTCTTCTCGCAGTATCATATCTCTCATTTCATCTTCATCCACATCCAGTTCCCTTCCTATAGTATCACTTTCAAGGTCATCTCCCTTGTGTGGACACTCTATATACTCCTTCCACATTCCAGCTTTCTCTTCTTTTCATTGGGTTGGTTTACTATCTGAGCTCTTGGTGTTCATACAGCTGCTTCTCTTTTCTCTAATGGGCTCTTTAATTTTCCTGTGGGCAAAATGTATCTTTCCCTATGTCCTCTAGCCATTCATGCTTAGCAATTTTGCACTTCCCATCAGTCTCATTTTTTAAATCTCTATATTCCCTTTCACCTGATTCATTTTTAAATTTTCTCCTTTCAACAATTAAATTCAATATCTCTTATGTTGTTCAAGGATTTCTAGTAGGCCTTGGTTTTTTACCTATTTGGTCCTCTGCTGCCTTCACTATTTCATCTCTTAATGGTTCCCATTCAGCTTTTGCTGTATTTCTTTCCCCTGTTCTTGTCAGCCATTGCCTAATGCTCGCTCTGAAACTCTCAACAACTTCTGGTTCTTTCAACTTATGCAGGTCCTATCTCCACAATTTCCTACCTTTTTCATGTTTCTTCAGTTTTAATCTACAGTTTATAACCACTAAATTGTGGTAGAGTCCACATCTCCCCCTGGAAATGTCTTACAATTTAAAATCTGGTTCCTAAATCTCTGTCTAACTATTATATAGTCAGTCTGAAATCTTCCAATGTATCCAGGCCTCTTCAATGTATACAACCTTCTTTTATGACTTGTAAATCAAGTGTTAGCGATGATTAAATTATGCTGTGTGCATAATTCTACCAGATGGCTTCCTTTGTCATTCCTTCCCCCTAGTCTGTATTCAAATACTATTTTTCCTTCTCTTCCTTTTCTTACTACCGAATTCCAGTCACCCATCACAGTTAAACTTTTGTCTCCTTTAACTATCTGATTAATTTCTTTCATCTCATCATACGTTTCTTCAACCTCTTTTTCATCAGTGGCACTAGTTGCACGTAAACTTGTTCTACTGTGGTAGGTGTCGGCTTTGTGTCTAACTTGGGTACGATAATGCATTCACTATTCATAGTAGCATTCATAGCAGCTTTCTCGCATTCCTGTTTTCTTATTCATTATTAAACCCACTCCTTCATTACTCCTATTTGACTTTGTATTTATAACTCTGTATTCACCTGACCAGAAGTCCTGTTCCTCCTGCCACCGAACTTCACGAACTCCCACTTAAACCGATCCATTTCTATGTTTAAATTTTCTTGTTTACATGGCTGATTTAGGGCTCTAACATTCCAATCACCGATCTGTAGAATGCCAGTTTTGTTTCTCCTTATGACGACATCCTCCTGCGTAGTCCTTACAAGGAGATCTGAATAGGGGACTATTTTATCTCTGGAATATTTTACCCAACAGGATGGCATCTTCACACAACCATACAGTAGAGCTGTGTATGCATGGGAAAAATTACTGCTGTAGTTTCTCCTTGCCTTCAGCCATTTGCTGTACCAGCACAGCAACACTATCTTGGTTGGTGTTAGAAGGACAGATCAGTCAGTAATCCAGACTGTTGCCCCTGCAGCTACTGAAAAGGCTGCTGCCCCTCCTCAGGAGCAATATGTTTGTGTGGCCTCTCAAGAGATCCACTCCATTGTGGTTGTCCCTACAGTACAGAACCCGTATATGGTCGCTTTGTTGTCCATCCATCTGTCTGTCTGCTAAGAAATATTTTTCTCAGAAACAGGGACACTTATCAAGTTGCAATTTATGTCGCATATTAAGGTCTGTGGTCCCTTGATTGTGTAAATATTGTAAGCTTCTAAGAAAGTGCAATCAAAAATTTCAGCCATTTTTGTCACATTTTTTGATGCTCAGAAAGTCACTCGTCAAAATCTATAGGGTGCTTCTCGTTGATCTAGAATCGTGTAATTTGGCAAGAAGCAAGAGTTCACAGTACAAGTAAAGGAAAAAATCTGAAAAATTGTTACACTGTATTTATATCACGTGAAAATATGTTTTGCCATTTGAACATACATTGCATTCATCATCCATCAAAAGTATAATACAGGGTGTTTCAAAAATGACCGGTATATTTGAAACGGCAATAAAAACTAAACAAGCAGCGATAGAAATACACTGTTTGTTGCAATATGCTTGGGACAACAGTACATTTTCAGGCGGACAAACTTTCGAAATTACAGTAGTTACAATTTTCAACAACAGATGGCGCTGCAAGTGATGTGAAAGATATAGAAGACAACGCAGTCTGTGGGTGCGCCATTCTATACGTCGTCTTTCTGCTGTAAGCGTGTGCTGTTCACAACGTGCAAGTGTGCTGTAGACAACATGGTTTATTCCTTAGAACAGAGGATTTTTCTGGTGTTGGAATTCCACCGCCTAGAACATAGTGTTGTTGCAACAAGACGAAGTTTTCAACGGAGGTTTAATGTAACCAAAGGACCAAAAAGCGATACAATAAAGGATCTGTTTGAAAAATTTCAACGGACTGGGAACGTGACGGATGAACGTGCTGGAAAGGTAGGGCGACCGCGTACGGCAACCACAGAGGGCAACGCGCAGCTAGTGCAGCAGGTGATCCAACAGCGGCCTCGGGTTTCTGTTCGCCGTGTTGCAGCTGTGGTCCAAATGACGCCAACGTCCACGTATCGTCTCATGCGCCAGAGTTTACACCTCTATCCATACAAAATTCAAACGCGACAACCCCTCAGCGCCGCTACCATTGCTGCACGAGAGACATTCGCTAATGATATAGTGCACAGGATTGATGATGGCGATATGCATGTGGGCAGCATTTGGTTTACTGATGAAGCTTATTTTTACCTGGACGGCTTCGTCAATAAACAGAACTGGCGCATATGGGGAACCGAAAAGCCCCATGTTGCAGTCCCATCGTCCCTGCATCCTCAAAAAGTACTGGTCTGGGCCGCCATTTCTTCCAAAGGAATCATTGGCCCATTTTTCAGATCCAAAACGATTACTGCATCACGCTATCTGGACATTCTTCATGAATTTGTGGCGGTACAAACTGCCTTAGACGACACTGCGAACACCTCGTGGTTTATGCAAGATGGTGCCCGGCCACATCGCATGGCCAACGTCTTTAATTTCCTGAATGAATATTTCGATGATCATGTGATTGCTTTGGGCTATCCGAAACATACAGGAGGCGGCGTGGATTGGCCTCCCTATTCGCCAGACATGAACCCCTGTGACTTCTTTCTGTGGGGACACTTGAAAGACCAGGTGTACCGCCAGAATCCAGAAACAATTGAACAGCTGAAGCAGTACATCTCATCTGCATGTGAAGCCATTCCGCCAGACACGTTGTCAAAGGTTTCGGGTAATTTCGTTCAGAGACTACGCCATATTATTGCTACGCATGGTGGATATGTGGAAAATATCGTACTATAGAGTTTCCCAGACCGCAGCGCCATCTGTTGTTGAAAATTGTAACTACTGTAATTTCGAAAGTTTGTCTGCCTGAAAATGTACTGTTGTCCCAAGTATATTGCAACAAACGGTGTATTTCTATCGCTGCTCGTTTAGTTTTTATTGCCGTTTCAAATATACCGGTCGTTTTTGAAACACCCTGTAGGTGAACATTACTGCATGTGAATATAAAATGTAAGTTGTAGTCATGTTTTAGTAAATAAATAATGTTTTATTAAATTTTCTCCCTCTCCATGTATATACTGAAGTCCCCAACTTCGTACTTTTTGTATATCCGAACTACTTTACTACAGATATTGATATGGCCTCGGAATTCCTGGCACCAATATCTTGCAACTATTGATATTGATAACAGCAAAAATCATTGAGATTCTCAATTCCCAGGATGGATGAACTATGTAAACACGTAATTAAGTTTGTATGGAACCCTCAGTGTGAGTCCTATTAGCAATTGGCCAATTTTTGCATGGGGCAAGCTATCTCCTTGTTGCCTCTTTTTAGAGACTTACACATACCTATTGTACCTCTAACATGTCCTGCTCTGTCTAAGCATATACATACAAGTTCCACTTAATATGAAATCTAGTTAAATTAAAGGTCTGATGGTATTGACTTCATCGGCAGTAGGAAAAGATTCCTGTACACATTACTATTTAGTTTGTAGAATTTTTCGTTCCCTGTTACCAGTAAGGCAATTCAGAGAACTTGGTTTTATGTATGTAGGACATGTACTGCTGTTTAAAACTGATCATTTTTGGACCTTGTTATTCAACTCTGTTAACTATTTGTAACTGGGCCTGCTACATGAGAGACAGTTTCTTCTTGCTTGGCTGCACTAAATATAGTGAAGCCCAACCTTCTTATTTCTCCAGCACTGCTGGTAGATATGGCTGTACCTTCAAAAAAAAAAAAAAAAAAAAAAAAAAAAAAAAAAAAAAAAAAAAAAAAAAAAAAAAAAAAAAAAAAGGTCATTGTACTTAAACTGCCAGTTAGATAATTTCTCTAAGCTCCCGTTTGTACCGACAATGATGTCAGAGTCCGCTAATCCTAAACTTGGAAATGGCTTCAAGAAATTTAACAACTCACAGCTAAACGTGAAAGTTGATGTTGTAGAAAAGTCACACAGAAGCATTGTGTACTCACTTGATTGTGATTGAGGTCCTCTTCCTGAATGAATGCGGAAGTGTGGGCTTCACATATGGAATGTATGTGAAAAGAAAGGAACATTACTTAAGTATCACTTAGAACTGTATATGAAGAGAAATTGGTATTAAGTCCTTCAAAAGGAAGGTTTATTATTAGCACACGTTTTGACTTGTGACAGTGTTTCATGAACTTGTCATAATTATTAGGAGATACAAGAAAATAACTTCATCAGAGAACAGACAGGAGTGGAGGATGTAATTATGATTGTAATGAAAGTGAGGTGGAGGCAGGTGGGACAGGTAGCTAAGTGAATAGATTGATAAGTGGAGCAATGCTGTTTTTTACTGGATTCGAAGGAATGAATTAACTCTGAGATGATGACCTAACGGAAGATGTGTAGATGTCAGTAGAAAACCTGCAAAAGCGGCACTAATGTATACCACTGTAGGCTCTAATGCATAGAAGTAGACCTAGAGTAGACTTATACAGGGTGTTACAAAAAGGTACGGCCAAACTTTCAGGAAACATTCCTCACACACAAATAAAGAAAAGATGTTATGTGGACATATGTCCAGAAACACTTAATTTCCTTGTTAGAGCTCATTTTAGTTTAGTCCACCTACTCTCAATGGCGCACGTTATCATTATTTCATACGGGATACTCTACCTGTGCTGCTAAAACATGTGCCTTTACAAGTACGACACAACATGTGGTTCATGCGCGATGGAGCTCCTGCAGTCCCCAGTCGAAGTGTTCGTACGCTTCTCAACAACAGATTCGGTGACCGATGGATTGGTAGAGGCGGACCAATTCCATGGCCTCACGCTCTCCTGACCTCAACCCTCCTGACTTTCATTTATGGGGGCATTTGAAAGCTCTTGTCTACGCAACCCCGGTACCAAATGTAGAGACTCTTCATGCTCGTATTGTGGACGGCTGTGATACAATACGCCATTCTCCAGGGCTGCATCAGGGATTCCATGTGACGGAGGGTGGATGCATGTATCCTCGCTAACGGAGGACATTTTGAACATTTCCTGTAACAAAGTGTTTGAAGTCACGCTGGTACGTTCTGTTGCAGTGTGTTTCCATTCCATAATTAATGTGTTTTGAGGAGAAGTAATAAAATGAGCTCTAACATGGAAAGTAAGCGTTTCCAGACACATGTCCACATAACATATTTTCTTTCTTTGTGTGTGAGGAATGTTTCCTGAAAGTTTGGCCTTACCTTTTTGTAACACTCTGTATACACCAATAGGTCTTAATTGGTGGCTGATGATGATGATGATGATGATGATGACAACGTGAAGAGATGGAGACATATTGAGAGCAATAGAAACTGTTTTTTGCCAGTAAAGTAAGAAAGTGATCTGTCAACACTGACATAAATTCTATGCACGTCAGTAATGTAGTCTTCTTTATTATTGTAATTATGTTGCAAATGTAGTATGTTGATGATTACTTTTAAGTTCGAATATTCAACTGCAAACACTGTTGTTACTTAAATCTAAATTTTTGTTCCAGTCAGACTCAAAGCTTTAAACCAGTTAGATGATTTGAAAGCCTAGCTAATTGCCACAACAGACTTTATTGACCTTGAGTGTAGTGCAACCAGTAATGAGTGAAAAAAAAGTTGTTTCTTTAGAACATACACTTGCCAGTAAAATTGTAAGAGTAACTGCTCATTTCATTATCCACTGTGTTTAATAACATGATGAATGTAACACAATTTGTTCGTCAGACACAAGCTCTCCGAAGTGATGCAGAAATTTGTAATATATTTATTTAAACTTGTAAAATGCTACATTGTAGAGAAATCAGTCAGAATTCTTAGAAAATGGAAGAGGAAATTGAGTAAAGACTGAATGAATACCTAACATGTTTTTTTAAATATAGTGGGGGACATGGGGGGGGGGGGGGGGGGGGAACGGGCAGTTGCAACTGGAAAGAGTTTACATGTGCAACTCTGGGCTTCATCACATATAGCTTGACAGAAATGTAAGAAGCAAAGGAAACATATTTTCTAAATGAATTTCTTGAATGAAGAAACCTTTGTTGTAGTGAGCATGACAGACTTTATCTGCAGACCAAATTTAAAATGTGGCTTCGATACTACTTATCAGTCTATAAAATTCATTTATCATGTTCAAAGAATAAATTGCATCAACAAGTTGGAAGAGCATTTTTATTAGGTTTACTTGTTAGATGCTGGAGCTATTGCTTTTTGTTTATGATGACCTATAATCTTATGCTGTGGACGCTGCACAATCTTAAACTTTTTCTTGAGGGTTTATCCACTGACAACCTTGGTAGTAAAACAATGCCTGGTGCAGCAGTATTGTAGTAGCTATGTTAAATTTGCCATGCTGTACTTGACCTTTTAGTGTTTGAAAAACTGGTGAAGCAATTTCTGGTCGGTAATGGTAACTACCAATGACTGCTTCTATGAAAAAGTTCACTGTCTACAGTGAGAATAGATGTTGAACATGAAGACCAAGCATGGCTAAGAATGGCCACTCTGTGTGAGATGATGAGTGCTGTTGTCCCCTCTGCATATCGTCTCTGACTGAGACAGCCTATGTACTGTGAAGCACTTGCTTTGTTCAGTTCGTGAATGCTACTTTCACTAACATTCAAGAAGTCATGACTGTATCAATTACATAATTAAGTTGTTGTCCTAAATCTTTGAGAATCATTTTTGTATAACACTCTTGACTCATGTAACTCTTCAGGCTTTTCCGGCGATCTATTGACATCTTGGGTTGTCGGGTGTTCTGCCGGATATTAGCGTCGTACAGACCGTAGATGAAACCCCCAGGAGCGGGTTTGGTGGGTGCGGACCGCAGAGGGAACACCTAGAACCGCAACGGACGGAAAACGGAGCAGCAACGCTCCAGCAGGTCGCAGGGAATGGGTGTGGACCACAGAGGAAGCGCCTGCAGCCGTTGGTGAAGGGGGGAAGGCCATAGGCATAAATACTGGACCAGGTCCACTCAAGGAGCAGTCTCAGGTCGCACCTGATGAAGGTCACGAGCTACATGACCGAAATATCGTGCAAGTACAACGCTGATATCCGGCAGAACACCCGACAACCCAAGATGTCATTAGATCGCCGGGAAAGCCTGAAGAGTTACATCAAAAGTCTCTATGGGGAGGAGATGTATCAGAATATCAAGAAGCTGGACAAACTACGGCAGAAGAAAGGGAAGATGCTGAGTTCTCTCAGTTTTTTGCTGAGATGTCGAGATGGAGAAGTGGTACCAGTATTTGCCAGAATTAAACATCACATCAACTCCAGAGCGGCGAACAAGATAAAACGCAGAGGCAGCATGGCACTGGTGAGAGAGAGTATTCGAGATATGTGCCACAGGTTAGATGTTGTGGCCAGGGAGCTGTTACACATTCATCTGTACATGGCAGCCTCCTTAACAAGAGAAGATTGGGATTGGGTAGACCGTGCCTCCTGGTCTTTAGGTGAGTGTGCTAGAAGGAATGCCTCATCTTGCCAATCTGCAAAGTTTGACCGCATGAGTAAGAAAGCACAGCAGATGGAAGAGACACGCACTGTGACGAATCTGAGTGGCATACAGTTTGATGATACAACCTTAAAGGTACTCAGCAAGGGTCTCAACTTTGCTATGACCCCTAGAAACGTACCCATTTCAGGTTTTGTCAGTGCAGTAGAGCAAGTTGCAGCCGCACTTCCACCTAATGGGGCAGAGGAAGTCCGCCGAGAGACCTTCAGGGCCCTCACCAAGGGCAGGCCGCCGAAATCAAACATCACAACCGAGGAGAGGCTTGCACTCAAGAAACTACGGGAAGACAACAGCATTGTGGTACTGCCAGCAGACAAAGGGAACTCCACTGTCATCTTGCAGTGGGTGGATTATGATCATCTTGCAGTGGGTGGATTATGATGAGAAAGTACGCCAACTTCTGGAGGACCCTGCATACAGAATTCTGGAGTGTGACCCCACGGACAAGGTGGCCAAGAAGACTAGTGCTCTCTTGAAGGAAACAGGGATGCACGATAAGATCATCAGACAACTACGGGAAAAAGCGCCAGTGCCACCTAGGCTGTATGGTCTGCCTGAAATATACAAGGAGGGCGTGCCCCTACGTCCTATTGTCAGTAATATTGGGGCACCTACGTACACAACAGCCAAGTACTTGAAAGGTCTCCTGTCTCCATATGTGGGGAAATGTATTCACCACATCTGCAACTCAGAAGATTTCCTGCAATGCCTCAAGCAACTGCACATCACAGATTCGGACATCATGGTTAGTTTTGATGTGGTATCGCTGTTCACCAGGGTCCCACTGAAGGACTCACTAGAACTGATTACAGAGAAATTTGACGGTGCTCTGTTGGACCTGTTCAGTCATACACTGACATCCACGTATTTCCTGTACAGAAACCAATATTACGAGCAAACTGAAGGTGTAGCTATGGGCAGCCCACTGTCCCCTGTGGTTGCCAACATGTTTATGGAGAGTTTTGAGGAGAGGGCATTGGCGACAGCCACATTTAAACCCGCATGCTTCTTTAGGTATGTTGATGACGCCTTCATGATCTGGCCACATGGGATGGACAGGCTCAATGAGTTTCTTGAACATCTTAACTCATGCCACCCTAATATCAAGTTCACCATGGAACTGGAGAAGAATGGCCAGCTGCCATTTCTGGATGTACTGGTCCAGAGGAAAGCAGATGGATCAATTGGCCACAGTGTGTACTGAAAACCAACACACACTGATTTATCTCTGCAGGCCAGCAGCTGTCACCACCCTGCACAGAAGAATGGGGTTCTGAAGACTTTGGTCCACAGAGCACATGCCCTGTCAGACCAAGAGAATCTACCTATAGAGGTAGAACGTCTCAAAACAGTTTTCTCCAAGAATGGATACACGGACAGACAAATTGAGAGGGCACTCCAACCAGCCACTATACCACAGGTTCCTGAAGAAGACCAAGATGAAGCAAAGAAGGTGGCATATCTGCCCTATGGTGGCTCTGTTTCTGCCAGAATCAGTAGGATCCTCTGTAAACACAATATCAAGTGTGTTTTCTGTCCATCCAACAAGATCGGGGAACTGCTGGGGAGTGTCAAAGACGACCTGGGGTTACGAAAACCAGGGATTTACAATATACCTTGTCAATGTGGCATGTCCTACATTGGTCAGACGACAAGAACTGTGGAGATCAGGTGCAAAGAACATCAGAGGCACACTAGATTAAGACAGGTGACTAAGTCAGCCATTGCTGAACACTGTCTAGAACTAGATCATGCCATGAAGTATGAGGATACCAAGATTCTAGCACAAACACCCAGATTTTGGGACAGTGTTATAAGAGAATCGATAGAGATTAAAATGACTGACAATCTTATGAACCGTGACACAGGGTACCAGCTAAGCAGAGCCTGGGATCCGGGTCTGGAATTGTTAAAGGAGCAACGGGGCCAGCTGCAACACTACACAAACAGAAGAACCAGAGACATGGAGATGGAAAACGAGCCCCTGACAGATTGCCAGGCGCACCAGACCGAAGATGGATCACCCAGAAGTGGGACTGGTGGGCGCGGACTGCAGAGGGAACATCCAGAGCCACAGCGGACGAAAAACGGAGCGGCAACACTCCAACAGGTCGTGGTGAGTGGGCGCGGACCGCAGGGGGAACGCTTGGTACCCCAGACCGTAGATGAAACCCCCAGGGGCGGGTTTGGTGGGCGCGGACCGCAGAGGGAACACCTAGAACCGCAGCGGACGTAAAACGGAGCAGCAACGCTCCAGCAGGTCGCAGGGAATGGGCACGGATCACAGAGGAAGCGCCTGCAGCCGTTGGTGGAGGGGGAAGGCCATAGGCATAAATACTGGACCAGGTCCACTCGAGGAGCAGTCTCAGGTCGCGCCTGATGAAGGTCACGAGCTACATGACCGAAATATCGTGCAAGTACGACGCTGGTAACCGGCAGAACACCCGACAACCCAAGATGTCACTCTTGACTCATGTTGAGTTGATGTAGCCCTAATGTAGTGAAGAAAGTAATTTTGTGTCCATACTTAGCACCCATTTACAGATATTTTAATTGTTGTTTGTTTTCTTTCTTAGTTAAGAAATTGAGTGTATTTGAATGCTATTTTCATCATACTCTAATTATTGTAACTCACAGATTTCCAGTGGTTTATTTTATTTACTCAAATCGTAAGCTTACACATAGGGTTCTACAAATTTACAATTGCAGGTAAGGAAATAGAATGAATTTATGTATATACACACACATACAAAATTGAAATGAAAAAGCCTTTGCCCAGAAATGAGCAGGTTGCAAGAGCCGGGGTAACATAAACACTGACACAGGTATTTCTTTGTCTGCTCTTCTCAACATTCACATACTGTTGTCCCTTGTAAGTATATGTATTTCATTAGTTGTCCTTAGGTTTGCCGATGTCCATATGTAACCTGTTCAGTGATCTCCATGTGGTCCAGTCTGTGTCTGGCTGGTAAGCATTGTGCTGGCTTTTCTCCTGCTTGTAGATGGCTTATTTTGGATGCCCACAGATTTTCTCTGCCTTAGTTCGGATGAAAACTGTAAAAGCTCTTCTTAGACATCAACAAAAGTCTTGTTAGAGTATTTCCATGGAGTGGGTTAATTCATTTTCTTTCACTTTCTTTCTACCGGCGTTAGCAACCACTTTCTGGCACGTGTCAGGAGGAGCAATGCCCGCCTTGCAGTACAATTGAACAACAGGAGTTCATTTCAGGCATCCAATAATTAGCCTTGCATTCTCAGTAAGGGCTACATCTATTTTCTTCCTGTCTTACCTGACAGGTGACCAATCCAATTTCACATGCAGTGTATCATCTCACTTTCATATTACTGTTTATTAATGAGCATTTCAGATTACAAGCAGTCATTATTGAATTTCAAATGGTGTTTGAAACTTTATAATGGATGCCTGCCATCTGAAACTGATTATTAATAAATTGATGCCCAAGTGAGACTATATACTATGTTCTATTTCCGACACCTTGTGGTTGCTCCGTGCCTTTATGATAAATATTACCAATTACCTCATCAGTCACTGTTTTACCTTATCCAGCTGCTCTTCAACTTCCAGTCATTTTCCTTTACTTGTTGTCTCTACCATTTTACAGAGTGGCACACACAAAACCGGCCTGAACCAGAATGCGAAAGCGAGTGAGTAGCATTACTAGCTTGTCAGTTTCTTTGCAACCTTCCAACAGCAGTAGCATGTGAGTAGTTCATACGTAAAGTAGTTGTTATAAACTGTGTACTTCATTGTCATGCCTTACTCCATTGAAGAACGTGTGTTCATTGCTGAAGAATATGTGTGGTCTAAATCCATTAAAGTTGTTCGTGACACTTTTCATCAACAGTTCCCTAAAAGAAATATTCCTGCAAAATCAACGATTCAGGATCTAGTGAGAAAGTGGCGTTTGATAGGCAGTGTTGGTAATTCAAAGAGAAATAAGGCACCGACTGTATGTACACCTGAAGTTGTGGCAAATGTGACGGCACACATTGAAAGAAATCCCTACAAGTTAACATGATGATTATCACAACAGTGTGGAATATCTCGCAGGCCATGTCAACGCATCCTTCATGGCTAAAAAATGAAACCTTACCATGGGAGTGTTGTTCAGCAAATAAAAGAAGCGAACAAGGGTAAGCATACACATTACTGTAATTGGTTGCTGGAAAATGTCGCTGGAGGACAACTTGATCTGTTCCTCCATTTTTCAATGGATAAAGCTTGGTTTCATCTGTTGGGTTACGTTAATTCACAAGACACGGGGATACAGAGAATCCCCATGGCATACTGCAAAAGCTGTTACATGATTTAAAAATTGGTGTATGGTGTGCTGTATCTGGTAACAGACTTATCGGGTCAGTGTTCTTCAATGGATCTGTCAACACACGTTTACTTGCAACTCTACAATGAATTTTCGGCTCTATAAGCTCCAAACAAAAAATGTTGTGCATATTTACAGCAAGATGGGTAACTTCTCATACATCAGATTTGTCCTTAGCTTGTATACATACTGATTTTACAGAAGAGAGGACCATTGGTAAGGGCTTGTGGCCACCCAACTCTCCTGACCTGTCACCATGTGACTTTTGCCTCTGGGGATTTCTAAAGGCTAGAGTCTATCGCAACAATCTCAGAACACTTGACACATTAAAAAACAACATATATGAAGAAATTGTGAACATTCCTCAATGAGTACTGAAAAGTGTTTTTCTTAACATGCTTCAACGTGCACAACTTTGCTGGGATGATGGCGGAGAACATTTTGAACATAGACTTTAAATTCCTTTCTAAAATATGCTTACTAAACTAATGAAAGTAAATCTGTACTTAAACTGTTAATTACATAGTTAATAATGAAACTGTACAATAAAAATGTGAGAAAGCAATGATTTATGTTGATTTTCTTCATTCGTATTCCTTTCAGCGTAGGGTCTGGTTTTATGTGCGCCACTCTGTATTTCAGTGTTATTCCCAGTGTCAGTATTAGGGTTAGTGAGAGAAAGGATGAGTTAATGTAATATTATTCTTCTGACATTCATATTTACTTGTTTATAGGTATTTAGTGTTGTGCGAGAACAAATTACAAGAGCACTAGCTACTCAACCCAACAATTTTGAAATGTTTCGAGCAAAGCTGCAATTGCTGACATATTCAGAAATAACAAACCTGTGGCAACAGGAACGCATGTCTCGTGAAGAGTGGGAGTCACATGCTCGGCCAATTGTTGAGCTTCGTGAACAAATTACACCTGAAATTATGGAACTTATCCAACAGCAACGGCTTGGGTTTCTTGTTGATGGCACACGATTTACTAAATACTCCATGCGTGGACAGGTAAATATGAAATTGAAATGCTGAGCATACTGTTCAGTAATGACCTTCCTTTTTAAATTTTATTACAGTTTGTGTCATAATATACTTTTATGAAAAAAATGCGGTTGTATTTTATGAATTCATGTTTGATGTGCTGTCTGTCTTAGTGTGTCAGAAATTGATGTATAGTACGTGGATGTTACAGCAGAAATAAAAAGTGTGAAGACGGTAATGTTACAGAATAATATTTCATAAGTGCAGTAGGCACTGAGAATTTACATTTACTTTTGTCATAAAAATCATTGATAAATTTTTCCTGTGTAACTTACATCCCAGATATTCATAATAATTGTGACAGGTAGTGGATTTTAGTCAATACCACCATTCTTAATAATCTTTGAATTTCATCTTTTATCAGTATTTAGTATGTTACCTAATTGTAATAGTTTTGGTTGAGTTTGAAATATCAGAACTACACGAAACAGCAAAACAAGATGTCACTAAATTTATTTAAAAGAATTGATTTAAAAGTGTTGTCACACACACACACACACACACACACACACACACACACACACACACTTGGGTAAACTATACACATGAAGTGACAAAAATATAAAATGCCATTATCCTTGTGGAAAAAGAGCAGTACTTCTATTAGTTGTAGGATATGAAATCCGTGTAACAACCTGTGACTGAACTTTAACAAATTGAGCTAAATGCAATATCATATTGTTTCACAAAACTGACAGTTTGTTACTGTTTGTGATATATGGGGTTGGGTTGAATTATACACTGATGGAAAAAAAATCGCAACACCAAAAAATAATTAATGTAGTGAAATTAAATTTTGGGAATACGTTAGTCTAGGTAAGATATTTAAGTGATTGACATTGTAAGACCACAGGTTAATGTAAGTGAGAGGTAAGCCATCACAAATTTGAAATGCTGGTACTTTAATAACTGGTATAACTGCCAGACCGTGGAATGCATGCAAGCGAACGTGCATGCATTGTGTTGCACAGGTGCTGGATATCAGTTTGTGAGGTGGAGTTCCATGCCTGTTGCACTTGGTCAAAACAGGGGTGATAAATGCTGTTTTTTGATGACACTGGAGTTGTCATCAATGATGTCCCATATGTGCTCAATTGGAGACAGATTTGATGATCAAGCAAACCGAGGCAAGACGTCGACACACTATAGAGCAAGTTGCATTACAACAGTGGTGTGTGGATGAGCATTACCCTGTTGCAAAACACCCTCTGGATTGCTGTTCATGAATGAAAGCACAACAAATCAAATCACCAGATTGGCATACAGTTTTACAATCAGGGGGCTTGGGATAACCGCGAAAGTGCTCCTGCTGTCATAAGAAATCACATCCCAGACGATAACTCCAGGTGTAGGTCCCAACAAGCAGACCTGTGGGTTGCGAGCCCTCCTCCTGACCAACATGTGGCCATCACTGGCAGCGAGGCAGTATCAGCTTTCATCAAAAACACAACAGAGCTCCACCCTGCCTTCCATCGAGCTCTCGATTGACACCACTGAAGTCGTGAATGGCGGTGATCTGAGATCAGTGGAATGCACACTAAAGGGTGTGTGCAGAATGAGGTTTTCACTCTGCAGTGGAGTGTGCGCTGATACGAAACTTCCTGGCAGATTAAAACTGTGTGCCGGACCGAGACTCGAACTCGAGACCTTTGCGTTTCGCTGGCAAGTGCTCTACCGAGAGGTCCCGAGTTCGAGTCTCGGTCTGGCACACAGTTTTAAACTGCCAGGAAATTTTAAAGGGTGTGTGGTTTGGAGCTGCCCTTGAAGTAACCAATTTGTAATAATTTACTGTGTCTCTGTAGTGTCAACTGTTGCTCAAATTGATGCTGCAGATGCAGTATGATGTTTCAGAACCATACACTGAACACAGTGGTCTTCCCCCTCGGTATTGCCACATACCCATCTGGAGCCCGGTCTTCTTGCAACAGTACATGCTCGTGACTACTGCTGCCAACAATTGTACAGTGGCTACATTTCTGCAAAGTCTTTCTGCAGTATCGCAGAAAGTACATACAGCTTCTCCTAAGGTATTACATGACCTTGTTCAAACTCAGTGAGGTATTGATAATGCTTCTTTGTTGCCTTAAAGGCATTTTTTTTTACTAACATCAACTCATCACGTCCAATCTCAAAGGTAACTAACACTCCTGACTGTTACAGCATGAATTTAAATCAAACCTGATTGGCATCCTCATAGTGATGCAACTAGTGCCACTCTTATGCGGCTGATGCAAAATTTGAATAGACATCATCTTTCAGATGTAGAAACACGCCTACCAACTTTTGTTTGTCACACAGCTCCTTTTTCGTGTTCCAGTTTTTTTTTCCATCAGTGTATTTGTATTCACTGACTGATTTACATCATATACATTTGATACAGCTGGTATCATCAGTACTTGTTTATAAACATAAACTACACCCTCTGGGAATTTAATAGCTGGATCTTGTAATTATATAAAAGAAAAAAATCAAATATTTTCTTTGATTTCTCAGTCAAAATTGTACACACTTCGTTCTGTAAATATATGACATTTCTCATTACTCACTGAAGGGGAGTTTTCTGCCATTATCAAAAATGGTTCTCTGTAGGTATTATGAGACATGTGTTAACTACTACAGTATTGTCCGCCACCGTAGCTGAGTGGACAGCGTGCCGGCTTGTCATGCCGGGGGGCCCGGGATCAATTCCTGGCTGGGTTGGAGATTTTCTCCGCTCAGGGACTGGGTGTTTGTGTAGTCTTCATCATCATCATTTCATCCTCATTGACGCACAAGTAGCCGAAGTGGCCTCACCTCAAACGACTTGCACCAGGCAATCGGGTCTGTCTGCCGGGAGGCCCTCGCCACACGACATTTCATTTCCTTGGCAAACCATCCAGCTTAAAACATATCCATTTGCTTGGGTGTGTGAGTTGGAAGGTGCTATATTATATAGTGCAGTGGGATTATTGCTAACATATTGGGCAAGGCATGCCACCATCAAGCAATTAGTAAAATGTGTGACATGATCTCCTGGTAATCCTGGATGACTGCTGCTGAAAGGCAAGATTATGTTTGCCGAGCTATTATAGACAGTGAAGTTATTTCAGCCACAACTGTCTTCACACTGTCTTAAGCTGTTACAGTAGCACAGTACCAGAACACTATATTTGTGACTGTATCCTTCAAAATATTAAATGTTTATGCCATAAGTAGGAGGCATGAACAAAGTGTCTCACACTGCAAAACTGGGTTTAAACTAAAACTGAAGCTTCCATATGACCTAGATTAATACAGATGGATGAAATTGAAACACTGTCAAAGCATGAGAGATTGTTTTATTTATTTTAATATAAAATACTGATTGAAACGCAATATACCTGTGGTTTCAAACAATATAACTTCTAGAAAAGAGAATACAATGTTTGCTCTGAGAGCTTCCAGAATGTGTCACCACCACCATCACTGACAGACCGAGATACTGCATTATCCATTTGTAATGAAATGTAGTTTGTCCACATTTACCTCTTGCTTGTACTGTAGTTTTCTCCAACTTCCACTTCTATCCCCTTTTCACACTGTCTTCCACAGCACTTCTGTCTCTCTCTCTTCAGCTATTTATTGAACAAACTTTTCTCCCATCCTCCTCATCTCCTTGTTATTACAGTGTATCCACTGTTCATTGCCTTAATATTTGAATCTCTGGTATTGAATTCTGATGCACTACGATTAGTTGTTATCTGTATCTTTTTCAGGCATGCTAACGGTATGAGAGAGCAAAGTGTAATGTTCGTGACCAGCTATTGCATATTACTGGGCACAGTAATGAATCCATAACTAGTGAGGAAAACACTTTTCTCAAAAGAAAATCACATCACTTCCTATCTATTTTAATTTTATGTTGAAGGTGTACTTGTGTACATTCATACCACAAATGTGATTTAAATTTTTAAATATTACTTCTGTCATTCTTGTGCACTTGGCAGTTTTGATGGCAGCGCTTCACATTGTCTACCAATGTCAATTTATAACCGTACAAAAGTGAAAAATTACTTTTCTTAATACTTCCATTAGATATTCATTTTATTGGTTTCTTAGTTTCTTCATATATGGGTGGTGCATGTCATAAGACTGGTAAATATTTCTCATTTGTTTATGCTGAGTGTTAACATGCTTGTATCGTACCATCCCACAGTTGTCAATTCTGTTACGCAGTATGATATATCTGAATAAACTTCAAACAGTTATTATTTAGTGTTTAATGCTGTAATGATGTTTGTTTATTTGTTATTATTTTTTCTCTGACAACTGCTTCATGACTGGTCATTTTAGTATATAGGATGGCATAACATACTGTTTAGCAATTTCTATTGAGAATAAAATGAAGAAATTTCGATCTATATGCTACAAAACTTATAAAATAAAAGTTTAATTTCACTTTCATTTGCCTCTTCTTTTGCAGCGAATTAAGGACAAATTTTGGTATGTGAGACTGTCCCCAAATCATAAAGTATTTCATTATGGAGACTGTGATGAAAAGAGTGTACCATCTCTAGAAGAACTTCCAAATAAACTAGCTGTTGTAGACATCAAAGCATTGGTTACAGGAAAAGAATGCCCCCACATGAAGGATGTGAGGTATGTCTGCTTGATGATATCTTGTCTGCAATTTATTATGCTGATAACCACATTTCATATTGCACAAAGGGTTTGGAATTTAAATGGATTTTTTCATGCTTTTTGGTCATTCCAAATTGATGCATGTAATCTCAATACATTCAATCTAATGGGACTATGTTGTGAAAGAGTTTAGAAATTTCATGTTGCAAGTGGTTTAGTAAATAGGCAAACAATGGAAAACCCAGGATGGAATGTAACATTATGAAAAGGATACTTGTTACTCATCATATAGCGGAGATACTGAGTTCCAAATAGAGCAACAACAAAAAGACTGTCACAAAATAAGCTTTCTGCCAACAAGGTTTTGTCAAGAACACACACACACACACACACACACACACACACACACACACTGAATTGCGTGTGTGTGTGTGATCTATTTTTGACAAAGGCCTTGTTGGCCAGAAGCTTATTTTGTGACAGTCATTTTGTTGTGCCTTTCTGGAATTCAGTATCTCCACTGTATGGTGAGTAGCAACTATCCTTTTCATAATATTGTTAGTACATAGACACTGTGATTACACATGAGCAAAACATGATAGTGTAGTTAAACTCAATTCAAAGCACAAAGTAAAGTGAATAAGTGACTGTCGCCAAGTATGGATAAAATCGTGGCTGGTGTATTATTTGCTGTAGGTCAGACAACAGCACTGTGTATATGTGAAAATAAACAAAGATTTTTTTTTTTTTGAGGAATATTTTGTGAAATTATTTGTCTAAAATAGATTAGAGTAGCGTTTGATTCGCCTTTGAATGATGCTCAGAATCATTTGTAG
This sequence comes from Schistocerca cancellata, assembly GCF_023864275.1. Taxonomy (NCBI): domain Eukaryota; kingdom Metazoa; phylum Arthropoda; class Insecta; order Orthoptera; family Acrididae; genus Schistocerca; species Schistocerca cancellata. Next base: position 503,484,235 of record NC_064632.1, on the reverse strand, counting down.
GAAATGAGGTGCATCAGATGTTTCTCTAATGCATTTTTTTATTCCTTACTTTTAGACAAATCATTTCACAAAATTTTGGACAGTTCTGTTTTCATTTTTTTTTTTTCAAGTTTTGTTTAGAAAGAATGAAATATAATACATTTGAGTATCAATCTGTATCAATTTTATATTTTTATTTATTTATTTTTAGCAGGAAAGAAGTAATTTCACAATTCGTACACCAATGTAACATTTAAATGTACAAAATAGGTAGGCCTTTTTAACACTTCATTTACATAGCTAGGAGCAGCCATGTATTAAATATTTTAATTTTCCCTCAAATCAAACTTTTCTTAGTTACCATGATTATTCTCAAGCAATTAAATGTCTTTAGACATCACGATGACTAGACATCACGATGATTACTTTGATACTCCATTTGTCCATTTCCCACTCTGTTTGGCTATGAAAATTTGGAAAAAAATGTGTTGTGTGTTTTCTAGAGTGTGTTGTTTTTGATCCATTCAAACATTTGACCAATAACTCCCAAATGCAGGCGACATCTTTCAGTATGTCAGGATGCCTTCCAATGTCAGCACAATGTTATTAAGTAATTTCTATGATTTCGTGTGGCTGGACGCACAAGAAGCATTGAGTGAAGTGCGGTAAAGGGGAAGAAAAGACACTTGGGAGGGATGTCAGGGTTTCCTTTCTGTGTTCATTCCTGAAATATATTGCTCTCTTCTGGTGTTTCTTTTCAGTGATGGAAGACTATCCTGCTTTCAAAATTGTAAGATTTGTCTTCCTTTTATTTCTGTATATGCAGCTACTTCCATCTCATGTGAGTTCAGTCCATCTGTTGTCTAGCTACACATGGTTGAAATTGTATTTTGATTTGCCCACACACCAATTGAAATGATGCTATGATTGAAGCATTAGACGTGCATTCAGGAGGAGCACAGAGTAGGATTCAAATCCCAGTAATGCAACTAGATATATATTTTTCATGGTTTGCCAGAATCAGGTAAGGCAAATAGCAAGATGATTTGATTTGAACAGGCCAAGGCCATTTTCTTGTTCCATACATACCTTCTCTGAGCTTATACTCCAACTCTAATGACATTATCATTGAAGTGACTTTAAAACATAGCTTTCTTTCCTAGATTTTGTGATTATCTTTGATTAGTTTCTTGACCTCTGCTATTGGATGGAGAATTGTAGAGTCCATGTAAATACACTATCTGATCAAAAGTATCCAGACATCTCTGTAATGCAGAATTTTCCACTAGATGTCATGGGAGTTGGACCTATCAATATAAAAGGAGGCGGGGAGTATCGCGTTTCAGTAAAGAAGCAGTAACAGCAGTATGGTTCTGTCAGGAGTGCTCAGTGACTTCCCACATGGACTAATCATTGGGTGTCACTTGAGTAACAAATCCATCAGGAACATTTCAACCCTTCTAAACCTGCCCGAGTTGATTGTTGGTGATGTGATTGTGAAGTGGAAATACAAAGGACCAACCACAGCTAAACCAAGACTGGGCAGACCTCTGTTACTGACTAACAGGGACCACTGAGCATTGTGAAGGGTGGTTGTAAAAAGTCTCATGAAATCCGCAGAAGGAATCTCTCATCAGATCCAAAGTGCTACCAGCAATCGAGCTAGCAGAATGACTGTGCATAGGGAGTTAAATAGGATGGAGTACAGTAGCTGAGCAGCTGTTCATGAGCCACACATTTCTGTAGTCAGTGCTAAGTGACACGTAAGGCAGTGTAAATGAATGCAAATGAGTGATCCGGAGTGATGAGTCCTGTACCCTGTGGCAGTCCAATGAATGGGTTTGAGTGTGGCAAATGCCTGATAAAAGTTACCTACCATCATATGTATTGCCAACAGTTGAAATACAGAGAATGTTTTGCTATGGTGTGAGGGTGTTTTTCATGGTTAGTGTGCTAAATGCAGAAAGATAGAAATACATTTTACAGCATTGTGTACTATGTACAGTAGAGGAACAGTTTGGAGATGACGATTATTCGTATCAGCAGGACAGTGCACCCTGTCATAAAGCAGAGTCTGTGACACAGTGGAGTATGGACAATAATATTTCTGAAATGCGCTGGCCTGTCCAGAGTTCCGATCTGAACCCAGTGAATCACTGATGGGATCGACATCACTCTAGACCCTGGCTGTCCGACTTCGACCCTTGCTGTCGAACATCACTACCTTTTCTGATTTTGGATTCTGAGAAAGAATGGGCTGCCGTTCCTCCACAAACATTTGGAGTCATTGAAAGTGTTGTCAGCAGAGTTCAAGCTCCCATAAAGATGAAGAGTGGACACACACCATAATGATGCCCACTAATAAGTGTCCAGATTGATCAGAGTGTGTAGATTTAGCTTTCACAACAGATAGGAATTGTTTACTTGGATGAGATCCGAAAGAGAAAATGTCAGTTAACTGCAGAAGTGCTCATAGTAATGTCCCAGCATTAGTATCTATTATTAATGATAATGTCCACACAGGACTACTAAAATAGAAGTAACTAGCAGCAAAATCTTGAATTGTAACTGGACTATATACGTGATAAGGGTACCTCAGATACTAGTTCTGGTAGGGCATTTGTTACTGTAAAGCACTCGGTCATATCCAGTGAGGTTATTACAGACTGAGAAATAATTTCAGTAAGATAAGCATCAAAGATTGATAACATGGTAGACCACCTGCCTCAGCATCTGTAGCAATAAATTTCTTCTGGGAAAAGTTGGAAAATATTGTGCATAAATTTTGTCATGATACTGAGATACAGAAGGACATTTACCATTTATATGTATGCCAAATGTCTTACTGGAAAATTATCTGTAGGGACTGGACTGTCATCTTTTCGTGACCAACATACTTGAACTTCAATTCACTAATGCAAAGGAGGTGTATTGTTGAATACAAAGCTGATACAATGTCAATGTCTACATGTGTTAAAAGAATGTTAAGGAAATATAATAGAGGGAAACATTCCAGTGGAAAATAATATCTAAAAACAAAGATGATATAATTATTGATTGGCGACTCCATGTTGTCTTGTGCACTACGACCAGATAACAGGTATACTTGAAAAAAGAAACAGCATTGGTCGTATATTTTTTACTATCGCAAAATCGATTTTCTGTCACTGAGTGACCATCTTCAGTGCTATATTGTATAACTTAAATTAGGATGCACTGTTGTCACTAAGCTTACGGCAATCACATGATGATATAAGTTACCAAACAAAAAAGCGTTGTTATGTTAATAGACACACAAATAAACAAACACACACACACAGACACACACACACACACACAAAATTCAAGCTTTCGCAACCCACGGTTGCTTCATCAGGAAAGAGGGAAGGAGAGGGAAAGACGAAAGGATGTGGGTTTTAAGGGAGAGGGTAAGGAGTCATTCCAATCCCGGGAGCGGAAAGACTTACCTTAGGGGGAAAAAGGGACAGGTATACACTCGCGCACACACACACACACACACACACACACACACACACACACACACACACACATATCCATCCGCACATATACAGACACAAGCAGACATTTGTAAAGGCAAAGAGTTTGGGCAGAGATGTCAGTCGAGGCGGAAGTACAGAGGCAAAGATGTTGTTGAATGACAGGTGAGGTATGAGCGGCAGCAACTTGAAATTAGCGGAGGTTGAGGGCTGGTGGGTGGGTAACGGGAAGAGAGGATATACTGAAGGGCAAGTTCCCATCTCCGGAGTTCTGATAGGTTGGTGTTAGTGGGAAGTATCCAGATAACCCAGACGGTGTAACACTGTGCCAAGATGTGCTGGCCGTGCACCAAGGCATGTTTAGCCACAGGGTGATCCTCATTGCTAACAAACACTGTCTGCCTGTGTCCATTCATGCGAATGGACAGTTTGTTGCTGGTCATTCCCACATAGAAAGCTTCACAGTGTAGGCAGGTCAGTTGGTAAATCACGTGGGTGCTTTCACACGTGGCTCTGCCTTTGATTGTGTACACCTTCCGGGTTACAGGACTGGAGTAGGTGGTGGTGGGAGGGTGCATGGGACAGGTTTTACACCGGGGGGGGGGGGGGGGGGGCGGTTACAAGGGTAGGAGCCAGAGGGTAGGAAAGGTGGTTTGGGGATTTCATAGGGATGAACCAAGAGGTTACGAAGGTTAGGTGGATGGCGGAAAGACGCTCTTGGTGGAGTGGGGAGGATTTCATGAAGGATGGATCTCATTTCAGGGCAGGATTTGAGGAAGTCGTATCCTTGCTGGAGAGCCACATTCAGACTCTGATCCAGTCCCGGAAAGTATCCTGTCACAAGTGGGGCTCTTTTGGGGTTCTTCTGTGGGAGGTTCTGGGTTTGAGGGGATGAGGAAGTGGCTCTGGTTATTTGCTTCTGTACCAGGTCGGGAGGGTAGTTGCGGGATGCGAAAGCTGTTTTTGGGTTGTTGGTGTAATGGTTCAGGGATTCCGGACTGGAGCAGATTCGTTTGCCATGAAGACCTAAGCTGTAGCGAAGGGACCGTTTGATATGGAATGGGTGGCAGCTGTCATAATGGAGGTACTGTTGCTTGTTGGTGGGTTTGATGTGGACGGATGTGTGAAGCTGGCCGTTGGACAGATGGAGGTCAATGTCAAGGAAATTGACTTGGGTTTGTGAATTTTAGGAAGTAGGTAGAAGGTAGGGGTGCGGGGTGTCGGTGGGGTCAGGAGGTTGATGGAGGCACGTGAAAGGTTTTGTAGGGGGCCTAAGGTTCTGAGGATCCCTGGACATCAGGAATAGGATTACCTTGGCAAACTTTGTATGTCGTGTTGTCTGAAAGCTGACGCAGTCCCTCAGCCACATTCTCCTGACGATCAAGTACCACGGTCGTGGAACCCTTGTCCACCAGAAGAATGACGATGGATCAGTCAGCCTTCAAATCACGGATAGCCTGGGCTTCAGCAGTGGTGATGTTGGGAGTAGGATTAAGGTTTTTCAAGAAGGATTGAGAGGCAAGGCTGGAAGTGAGAAATTCCTGGAAGGTTTGGAGAGGGTGATTTTGAGGAAGAGGAGGTGGGTCCCGCTGTGACGGAGGACGGAACTGTTCGAGGCAGGGTTCAATTTGGATAGTGTCTTGGGGAGTTGGATCATTAGGAGTAGGATTAGGATTATTTTTCTTCGTGGCAAAGTGATATTTCCAGCAGAGAGTACGAGTGTAGGACAGTAAATCTTTGACGAGGGCTGTTTGGTTGAATCTGGGAGTAGGGCTGAGGGTGAGGCCTTTGGATAGGAGAGAGGTTTCTGATTGGGAGAGAGGTTTGGAGGAAAGGTTAACTACTGAATTAGGGTGTTGTGGTTCCAGATTGTGTTGATTAGAATTTTGAGGTTTTGGGGGGAGTGGAGCTGGAAGTGGGAGATTGAGTAGATGGGAGAGACTGGGTCTGTGTGCAATGAGAGGAGGTTGAGGTTTGCTGGAAAGGTTGTGGAGGGTGAGTGAGTTGCCTTTCCGGAGGTGGGAAACCAGGAGATTGGATAGTTTTTTGAGGTGGAGGGTGGCATGCTGTTCTAATTTGCGGTTGGCCTGTAGGAGGATGCTCTGAACAGCCGGTGTGGATGTGAGAGAGGAAAGATTGAGGACTTTTACTAAGGATAGGAGTTGACGGGTGTGTTCATTGGCTGAGTTGATGTGTAGGTGAAGGATTAGGTGGGTGAGGGCTATGGATTGTTCAGTTTGGAACTGGTATAGGGACTGATGGAAAGAAGGGTTACAGCCAGAGATGGGAACTTTAAGTGTGAGGCCTTTGGGGATAATGCCAAATGTCAGACAAGCCTGAGTAAATAAAATATGGGAGCATAATCTGGCTAGGGCGAAGGCATGTTTGCGGAGGGAATGTAAATAAAACTTAATGGGGTCGTTGTGGGTATGTTGTGAGGGTGACATGGTATTAGAAAGTGGAAAGTGTAACATGAGGCTGAAATGAAAATGAAAATAAAAATATATGGGGAGAGATAAAGGTGAACTAGAAAGCAACTGGAGATCTGGTGTGAAAAGTCAAAAAAGTGTTGGTTAAAGCTGAGCTATGTTGATCCTGTGGTGAATTTGGGTTGGTAACCAACGATGTGCACAAAGGTTAGGTTGTTGTGTAGTCGCCAAAACACATTAAAGGGTGGAGAAATTTGGGAAAATTTTGAAAAAACTGTGTGTAAATGTATTAAAAGGTGTGGTTTTGTGGTGGCAGATTATGAAAATGAGGCTAACAATTGTCTGCCCAAGAAATAATGACGTAAAAACCTGTGGGAAGCGGCTAAAATGATCAGTGATGTGGGAAAAGTGGAAATGGAAATAAAGCGAAAGTTGTTAGAACTAGCTGAAATGGTTGTTTAATAGGTGAAAGTAACTGTTTGTGAACTGGGAACGGTGGATTTTGTAGCAATGGTAGTGTTGAAAGCGGAAAAAAAATTTTTTTGGTTATGGTTTGGAAGTGGGTTACATATTATTGAGTATATATAGGCAGGATAAAATTGTATGGTAGATTACAGTAAAAAGGAGAAGGTGAATACAAAGTGAAACTACTTACAAAAACAGAAAGAGAAACTAAGATGACAGAAAAGATTTCGAAATGCAACAGTGACAATAACTCCTCCGTCACAGCGGGACCCACCTCCTCTTCCTCAAAATCACCCTCTCCAAACCTTCCAGGAATTTCTCACTTCCAGCCTTGCCTCTCAAACCTTCTTGAAAAACCTTAATCCTACTCCCAACATCACCACTGCTGAAGCCCAGGCTATCCGTGATCTGAAGGCTGACCGATCCATCGTCATTCTTCCGGTGGACAAGGGTTCCACGACCGTGGTACTTGATCGTCGGGAGTATGTGGCTGAGGGACTGCGTCAGCTTTCAGACAACACTACATACAAAGTTTGCCAAGGTAATCCCATTCCTGATGTCCAGGAATCCTCAGAACCTTAGGCCGCCTACAAAACCTTTCACTTGACTCCATCAACCTCCTGACCCCACCGACACCCCGCACCCCTACCTTCTACCTACTTCCTAAAATTCACAAACCCAATCATCCCGGCCGCCCCATTGTAGCTGGTTACCAAGCCCCCACAGAATGTATCTCTGCCTACGTAGATCAACACCTTCAACCCATTACATGCAGTCTCCCACCCTTCCTCAAAGACACCAACCACTTTCTCGAACGCCTGGAATCCTTACCCAATCTGTTACCCCCAGAAACCATCCTTGTAACCATTGATGCCACTTCCTTACACACAAATATTCTGCACGTCCAGGGCCTCGCTGCGATGGAGCACTTCCTTTCACGCCGATCACCTGCCACCCTACCTAAAACCTCTTTCCTCATTACCTTAGCCAGCTTCATCCTCACTCACAACTTCTTCACATTCGAAGGCCAGACATACCAACAATTAAAGGGAACAGCCATGGGTACCAGGATGGCCCCCTCGTATGCCAACCTATTTATGGGTCACTTAGAGGAAGCCTTCTTGGTTACCCAGGCCTGCCAACCCAAAGTTTGGTGCAGATTTATTTATGACATTTTCATGATCTGGACTCACAGTGAAGAAGAACTGCAGAATTTCCTCTCCAGCCTCAACTCATTTGGTTCCATCAGATTCACCCGGTCCTACTCCAAATCCCATGCCACTTTCCTTGACATTGACCTCCATCTGTCCAATGACCAGCTTCACAAATCCGTCCACATCAAACCCACCAACAAGCAACAGTACCTCCATTATGACAGCTGCCACCCATTCCATATCAAATGGTCACTTCGCTACAGCCTAGGTCTTCGTGGCAAACGAACCTGCTCCAGTCCAGAACCCCTGAACCATTACACCAACAACCCAAAAACAGCTTTCGCATCCCGCAGCTACCCTCCCGACCTGGTACAGAAGCAAATAACCAGAGCCACTTCCTCATCCCCTCAAACCCAGAACCTCCCACAGAAGAACCCCAAAAGTGCCCCACTTGTGACAGGATACTTTCCGGGACTGGATCAGACTCTGAATGTGGCTCTCCAGCAAGGATACGACTTCCTCAAATCCTGCCCTGAAATGAGATCCATCCTTCATGAAATCCTCCCCACTCCACCAAGAGCGTCTTTCCGCCGTCCACCTAACCTTCGTAACCTCTTGGTTCATCCCTATGAAATCCCCAAACCACCTTCCCTACCCTCTGGCTCCTACCCTTTAACTGCCCCCAGTGTAAATTCTGTCCCATGCACCCTCCCACCACCACCTACTGCAGTCCTGTAACCCGGAAGGTGTACACGATCAAAGGCAGAGCCACGTGTGAAAGCACCCATGTGATTTACCAACTGACCTGCCTACACTGTGAAGCTTTCTATGTGGGAATGACCAGCAACAAACTGTCCATTCGCATGAATGGACACTGGCAGACAGTGTTTGTTGGTAATGAGGATCACCCTGTGACTAAACATGCCTTGGTGCACGGCCAGCACATCTTGGCACAGTGTTACACCGTCTGGGTTATCTGGATACTTCCCACTAACACCAACCTATCAGAACTCCGGAGATGGGAACTTGCCCTTCAGTATATCCTCTCTTCCCATTACCCACCAGCCCTCAACCTCTGCTAATTTCAAGTTGCCGCCGCTCATACCTCACCTGTCATTCAACAACATCTTTGCCTCTGTACTTCCGCCTCGACTGACATCTCTGCCCAAACTCTTTGCCTTTACAAATGTCTGCTTGTGTCTGTATATGTGCGGATGGATATGTGTGTGTGTGTGTGTGTGTGTGTGTGTGTGTGTGTGTGTGTGTGTGTGTGTGTGTGTGTGTGTCAACATACCAACACTTTCGTTTGGTAAGTTACATCATCATTGTTTTTAGAATGTTAAGGAAAGTATGATAAGGAAATGGGACAAGAAACAAATTGCCATTTACCTGAGCTGTTGACAGACTTTCGTTTCTAGGGCAGGAGAGAAGTATCAACAGATAAAATTCACGTGTATGATACAGATTACTCTAGTTGCCAAGCAACATTGTGAAGAATGAGAAAGACCTACTATGGTTAAATATCGATCCTAGAAAGTTTCAACAAAAGCAGAGAGAATTTTATCACCCCAGCAAAATATGAACAAAGGTAAAATGAGCTTAAGGAGAGTAATATGAGAAGCATTCAGTGAATTCAAAAGTAAAATTGTAGCTACTGATCAGAAAAAAAATCCTAGTGAGTAAATGAATCCTGAGTCTACTGTACAGTTGCTTGCTGATTACAATGGCACCAAATTAAAGCCTGAAGCACTGGCTCAAGTCTTCGGAAATTATTTTTGTGATGGATGTTGGACTATTGGTCCTCATTTCATCGAACACATCAATGCAGTAACGATAAATATTAGCATAAGTAGCAGTGGAAAAGAGAATCAACTTAAATTGCTCAGAAGAGGAAAAATGCCTGAACATCATGGTATACATGCACCATTTTATATAGATTATGGGAAAGATTTGCTCCTCTTCTAGCAGAAGTTTAAATAGATAACTGGAGCAGAGAAGCTTTCCCACTTTAAAGTATAGTCATTAGAGACAGTGTAAATATCTAGAAGAATTGTATACTTAATTGATCTAATGAAACTCAGCTTCTCATTTTATTCACAATACAGAGGTCAGTAGTTTGTGGTTGGCTGATGTTTCGTTCATTGTCTCTAAAAATCTGCAGTCACCTGGGAAATAAAATATGTACTTAACAAATGTTGAATCACTTTTACTGATTGTATTGGATGCTTTCTATTAAATAGGACACATCATGTTCTTACCAGGGAGAAACTGTCATATGGGATGTGGATGAGTCTGTTGTATATAGGGATGTCGTAAGTGCCAGAAAATGATAGTGTATTGCTGGAAGATCTAAAGAGGGATAACACTTGGTGAAGGACTTGACAGGTGACTCTCAGCATAAAGAGATGTCGTGTATTATGCATACGTAGGCAGAAAATATCGATACTGATTACACAGCTAGTGGACAGTCACTAGAATCTGGTAAAACTGTTTCTAGAGGTGTATGTCAGGAAAGTTTAAGATGGAATAACCACATAAAATAGTTGATGGAAAGGAGATGCCACTCTGTGATTTACTAGAAGAATCCTAATGAAATTTAATTCATCTATGAAGGTGCTTACAAAACACTTGCTTTACTGATTCTCAAGTATTATAGGTCTGTTTGGAATGTTTACCAGATAAGCTAGAGAGAGGAGATTGAGAAGATTCATAGATTGATTGTTTACTAGGCATGAGGATGTCACAGAGTGATATATTTGTATTGCCCTCAGATCAGTTAACTATTGAGTGAAATATTGTGAACAGTCTGTATAATTAATCTTTTTAAATTGGAAATTTTAGTGACTACAAGAGAGATGTTCTCTTTGATGATTGCGCACTTTCGAGACTTGTATGATTCAGTCAATTAAAGGTGTTTGTCACTTTAATGTTCTTCCTTGAAAATTCAGGAGAAATAGTACTTGATGCTCACTGGATTTACAGTTGACATTTTCTGCTGAAATCTCGTAGTTTACCTGGTGACATTTTGCAACCTCTTTCAGAAACTGTCAGCTGTTCCTATAAGAGTCATAAAACCATTACTTACACCTTCATAGGCCATCTGGAGTCCATTTGTGTGCTAATACGGACTGTCAATGGAAAGTGAATGATAATTGTATGCACAGAGATTAAAAATATTTTCAAAATTAACATGACCACGTGTGCAATTTCTAACTATCCATCCATTCTTCATCAACCAGCATGATCTATAAAATGCTGAGATATCTGGGATACATAAAGTTTGATCCAAAGATGAGAATTCCAACATACCTTTTGGAATAATTAACAAAGTATATTCTCGAAAACATCAAACCTGTCTCAGGACTGAAGACCACAACAACAACAACAATTCTTGAAAAAGCAGTATGCTTTTGTCCTTAACATTAGAGTTGATCAATTTATCCTGTCATTTGTGGCGTTTTTCAAGGTGGATAGTTTTTCTACCATATAGGTTCACAGTGTTTGCAGTGTTTTTCTCTGCTGTTGCACAATTCAGATACTAAGGATGGTATGTGGGTGACACACATATGACAGATATTTGCTGGATTTTGAATTATTATTCAAGGGATACCACAGCTAGTTGTTTTGGGATGGTGACCAATTAAAGCTTCAGACTTCTCTGTGTCTATCTTTTAACCAGCCATAATAGGACAAGAAGCAGAGAGAGGTTATGGAGTTCCACGCAAAGTAAGAAGATGGCTGTACAGGGGTTTACCATGGATGCAGGGAACATATTTTGAGAGAAATCAAATGATTTTATGTTTTATTGGAAGCCACATTTCACGTACGTGTGTTTATATTTATACCAGGTAGTCTGCATTCTATTATCATAATATTGCAGTCTAATGAAATCATTTTAAGATGCATTTTTACACCTATATGTATGTATTCAGTGTCACATGTAACTAGTTACAAAAATAATACTATGGTGTTCTAAATGAGCCTGCACTACCAGGACATTTTTATTTATGATGATTTCCACAGTGTCTTTGTAAAAGTATAGTACTATTTCATTATTCACACTCAAATCATTGAGAGCACTCTGTTTTGAATTAGATAGTAGTACTCATTGCAGTCATAGCTCCATTGTTCCTGTTTAATGTGTAAACAGTCATTAAGTATTATCTCATAACTTCATTCTGATACAGTGAGTGTTCCTTTGAAATGCTGTCTGAAACAATTATTTCAGTGAAATGGCTTGTTATTTTTCATTTTGAATTCTCAGTCTCTTTCAAAAGAACACAAAGGTATTGCATGAGCTTCATAATTTGTGTAAGAAAATGTGATACAAGTGATTATAGTAAGAAAAGGAACAGCTGAAGGAAAACTGGTGCTGTGAGAGTTGATGACAGAAGGAATGCAGCTAACACTAATGTTTTACACTCATTCCTTGTTTCTTATATGGTTACAAGCATGATAATAATCAGATATTCAAAATATCTGAATGATGCGGAATAATATGAGTTTCCATATATACATATAACAGAGAAGGAAAGTTGCTACTCACCATATAGCGGAGATGCTGAGTCGCAATAGGCACACCAAAAAGATTCACTCACTTAAAGCTTTCAGCCAAGGCCTTTGTCAGCAGTACACACACACACACACACACACACACACACACACACGTGCATAAACGCAACTTGCACACACATCTGCAATCTCAGAGAGCTGAAACCACATTGCCAGCTGTACTGTTAGTGCACTTGTATCGCATTTTACTACACACATTATGTCAAGGTGTGAATTAACAGTGCAGCTGAATATAACAATTATGAACCTCATACAATACCTTTGTGTTCTTTTGAAAGAGAAGTGTGGTTTCAGCTCTCTGAGACTGCAGATGTGTGTGCAAGTTGCATGTACGTGTGTGTGTGTGTGTGTGTGTGTGTGTGTGTGTGTGTGTGTGTGTGTGTGTGTGTGTGTGTGTACGTACCTTTTTGTTATGCCTGTCGTGACTCAGCATCTCCGCTTTATGGTGAGTAGCAACTTACCTTCTCTGGTATTTTTACATTCCATCCTGGATTTTCCATTGTTTCTCTCTCTCTCCCCCTCTCTCTCTCTCTCTCTCTCTCTCTCTCTCTCTCTCTCAAATGTACAATGGAATCTAGATTTTAATAGTACTGTCTTAATGCAGGAGTCGGAAGACAACACATCAGTTGGCGTTTTCACTTACTTTAGACTCAGTGGAACTCTCGTCACTAGATTTTGTTGCACCTGATGAGCAAGTATTTGATTACTGGACTGATGGAATCAATGCACTTTTAGGTGAGTTTTTACAGTTTTGTCTGTTATGATAGTATTTTCATACTGGTGTGACAGAAATGTTGATGCACATGCACATTCTTTTTTAGGAAGTAAAATGACAAGTAAGGAAACAGTAGGTGATTTGGAAACACTCCTATCAATGGATATAAAACTGCGACTCTTGGATGCAGAAGGGATTGACATTCCACAGGATCCTCCTCCTATACCTGCTGACCCACCAAACTATGATTTTTGTTATGATTTGAAATGATAGTAACTTTTTAGAATATATAGATTTTATGTAACGTTCTTTAGTGATATTCTTACATATACCAAAGATTAATCTTATGTCATGATTTTACAGCACACTCATTTTTAAAATTTTTATTTATTATTGTTTTTAAGCATGTATTTATTCTCATTTTTATTGAGTATGGATCACCATGAATGTTATTAATAAATTAAGAATATTGTCATTCCAGTCAAGTGCTCTTCAGTCACATAAAGCTATAACTTATATTGTGAATGGATTACCTTTGTATTATGGACTAGTTATTGTTTGTCAGTTACAAATTTTATGAACAGTTTCCACAGAGATTTATTTTTTAAAGACTGATATATGAATTGCAACATGTAGAAAATGACTTTTCACTGCAACAATTTCTGTGAGCGGAGAGTGGAAAGACCAACAAGTTAATTATTTCAGAAGAAAACATCAAATACCACATCTTTTTATAAGAGGATGCAATCTCATTTGTTTATATTTCCATCAAAATAAGAGCTGTTGTTTTACCTAGATAAATGTGCTGTGCTGTATTTTGCTAGTGATACAGCAAAAAATATGGTGCTCAATCTCCTTATGAGCCTTATTGCAGCCACTGGCACTGCCATCTCATTGTACATGATCTGTTTTGTGCAGTACCATTCGTGTTCAAGAATAATTGTGATTTTTGGATATGTTTGTATTGAACATTTGTACAAAGACTTTTTACCAAAACATTCATATCTCATGTATTCCAGTATTATACTGTACGTATTGACTGCTGAAATATAAAATTGTTTGAAACAAAAATGTTTTTCTCATTGTTGACTGCTGATCCATACAGTCTTTTTATGTTGAAAGTGAATTTCATATGCTGTATAAACTAAAACACAAATGCAGAGCAGACCACAGTGTTAACTTTTGGAATGTATGTAGGCTGATTTTAATTTATTGGAAGTGAAAGATATCCATTCTGTGTCCAGTTGTTGGGTGTGGACCTCAGTTTTCATTAAATTAGTGCTACATGCTTGTCACTGTGCTCGAATTTTGGCAACCTTTTTGCATGAATTCCTGTGTTGAAAGTTGAAATTGGCATAACATTCTTACTGTAGAAATGCCATTGGCCAAAAATAGCAACATTATAAGTAAAGGGAAAAGTTACAATTTGGAACTGTGTGTGTTGTTAAATGTCACTACATTGAACTGCATCCAGTAGACATTATTGTTGTTATCAATATTAACGTCACTCAGTTGATTTGCCAAGACATGGATGGGTAGAAAGGTTTTAGAGTCCTGTAGACCCAAACTAGTGTAACAGTAAGCAAACATTTTCTTGGAGTAAAGCAACTTTAATGTATTGCATGGGTGAAAGTGGTAGTATTGTGATCAGGTTGATTTTTAGTCATTGTTCAGTATCAGCTGTAAGTGCTCACCAGAGCAAGCCAGTACAATTGTTCTTGTGCCTTAGTGTAATGTTGGCATTGGGAGGACACCCTATCCACATTCCTCCTCAACTACAGCACCATATCACCCATGCTCTTCACCTGCTCATCCTCAGTGCAACAACCTGCCTTGCTTGTTGTCAGCATCCACATTACAGATGCCTCCATCAGCACCGTCACCCACATCAAAACCACCACGCATAAACAATACCTCCATTTTTACAGTTGCCACTCAAGCCACACCAAGAAGTCCTTCCCATACAGCCGAGCCACACGTGGGTATCTTATCTGCAATGGTTATCAGTCTCTTTCCAAATATGCCGAGAATCTCGCAGGTCTTTACAGACTGAATTTACACTCCCCATTTTGTATAGAAACAGAAGTCCCTCACTTTGTCTCTCCAGATACCTACCTACCCCAGCCCCCTTTCCCCCATATGTGGTCTGCCAGAGACCAACCAATTGCTGAGCATACTGTACAACAGCATGCTTGACTTTGCTTCACAGTCTGTATCATCTGGATTGTTCCCATCAACATAAGCTTTTATAAATTGCATGAGTGGGGACTCTCCCTAAAAGATATTGTTTGTTCCTGTAATTCCCCTGGTCTCAACTTTTGCTAGTCCCTTTCCCCTCCTGCCATTATCCCCTCTGCTGCTTACTCTTCAGTTTCACACAAGCCTGCACCCCTCTCCCCCCCCCCCCCTCCCTTCCTCACACAAACCAGTGCACATGTGTAGTCCTTTCCCCTTTTCTGTTCTCTCCTCTCTCCCCTCAAATACAGCCTCCTGATGCTTTCAAGTACAGCTTCCTGATGCTGCATCTAACAGCCCACCATCCTGCCCCCATAGGCAGCACTACAGCATCCATCCCTACCCCTACTATGCTGTCTTTCTCCCTCACCAAACCACACCCCTTCTTTATCCTTCCTATCTCTTCCAGCTGAGATCATTACATTTGTGCCTCAGAACCTGAAGACAATATTAGCTGTGTGTGTGTGTGTGTGTGTGTGTGTGTGTGTGTGTGTGTGTGTGTCTGCAGGGGGAGGGGGATATGTAAGTCTGAGGTGGGATGTTTCCAGTAGCTCAATTGCTTTTAAATGTGCCTCTCTCATCTCATACAGTGGCAGTTCTATGTGGTGAATAGCAATTTACCTTATTTCACTATTGTGTGCACATGTTTCACATAAATAATTTCAAGTAAATAGAACAGCTGACATAATTATTTTAATAAATATAGACATATTTAAAAGTGAAAAACTATTCCTACCATTCAAAACTGGTAAGAGAGATAGGTTTGGGAAGATCAGGAAAGACGGCCAGATATCCCATATATTTCATGAATGACCAACCACTTGTTCAATTCCCAATGAAATCATATTAGAGATGTGCAGTAATAACACAACAGAAGAGCCTGTAGTGAACTCAACACTTATCAAACAGCGTAAACTACTGATTTACCATACCAAGAGGGTGCCTGTAGCAGCAATCTTGTGTATGACATAATTTGGTTTAATATGGGATGACGTGATGAGCCAGCTAAGGTATAAATTTGGGTGTCTCAACTGGTGAAATGGGAACAAATCATGTGGAGTAAAACACTGTTCTTTTGTGCAGCCCTTGAAGTTCTGTTGGGACAGTCACTCAGAGTGTAATAGTATTGGCTCACTAATGTGGACAGGTGATGGTGAGTAGACCAGTTCCAGATTATCACAACAGCATTTCCCACATTCTTTTTCAGTTGCTAAAACTACCTGTCAAAGTAAGGCTTATAGATTTGTGCTTAGTTTTGTTTTACAGGGGATTATCGTATTGCATGTGGCATGCTAATTAAACCTCTAATCTGTGAACTAAATTGCTTGACTTGTTATCAGGTAACTTGCAGTATAAAGTATTTTATGAATTGTGTTGGGCATATGCAAAGTTTTGAAAGATCTGTGAGCTGCCAGGAGTACCGTCTAGGCATTAATTCAAATGACACACAAAAATTCCAGCATTCAGACCGTGAGCTAGTTTATACTCCATACCTTATCAAGTGTAGCCCGTATGGACATGGCATTACACATTTCTTTGTCGGGGCCATCAGTCCAAATTAAAGTGACAGTTGTGGCATGGTATTGTTGAGTGATCATATTGATCAAGAATGATTTGAAAAGAAAAAATCTTTTGCTTGTAGACCATGCTTAGTTGTTTTGTGGCAGCTGATTACTTATTTTGTGAGTTGAATGAAGTTGAAGGGGAAATGCAAAGGAACTGAACAGTTCCTCCCTTTTCATCAAGAGAGTAGAACATGAAAGTTAAAGCTGCCTTAGGACTAAGCTGTGCACACATACACTAAGAGGTTACAAAAATCAAGGGATAGCGATACACACATAAACAGATGGTAGTAGTATTGCGTACGCAAGGTATAAAAGGGCAGCACATTGGTTGAGAGCTGTCATTTATTCACATTTCCGATGTGATTGTGGCCACATGATGGGGATTAACGGACTTTGAACACAGAATGGTAGTTGGAGATAGATGCATGGGTCATTCCATTTTGGAAATTGTTAGAGAATTTAATATTCGGAGCTCCACAGTGTTGAGTGTGCCAAGAATATAAAATTTCAAGCATTACCTCCCACCACGGACAACGCAGTGGCCAACGGCCTTCATTTAATGATTGAGAGCATGGCGTTTGCATGGTGCTGTCAGTGTTAACAGACAAGCAACACTGTGGGAAATGACCACAAAAACCAGTGATGGAATTACAACAAACGTGTCCATTAGGACAGCATGGTGAAATCTGGTGTTAATGGTCTGTGGCAGCAGACAACTGAGGTGATGCCATTGCTAACAGCATGACATTGCTTGCAGCATTGCTACTGGGCTCATGACCATACCCATTGGACTTTAGACAACTGGAAAACTGTGGCTTGGTCAGATGAGTCCCAATTTCTGTTGGTGAGAGCTAATGGTAGGGTTTGAGTGTGGTGCAGACCCCATTGAGCCATGGACTGAAATTGTTAACAAGGCACTATGCAAGGTGGTGGTGGCTCCATAATGGTGTGGGGTGTGTTGACATGGAATTGACTGGGTTCTCTGGACCAACAGAACTGATCATTGACTGGAAATGGTTATATTTGGCTACTTGGAGACCATTTGCAACCATCCATGGACTTCATGTTTCTGAACAACGATTCGCCATGTCAACGGGCCACAATTGTTCATGATTGGTTTGAAGAATTCACTGGATAATTCAAGCAAATGATTTAGCCAGCCAGATTACCCAACATGAATCCCATCGGACATTACAGGACATAATGGAGAGGTCATTTCATGCACAAAATCCTGCAGCAGCAACACTTTTGCAATTACAGACAGCTATAGAGGCAGCATGGCTCTATATTTCCACAATAGACTTCCAGCGACTTGTGGAGTACATGCCAAGTCAAGTTAACCAACTGTGTTAGGTGAAAGAAGGTCTGACACAATATTAGGAAGTATCCCATGGCTTTTGTCACCTGAGTGTATAGTGATTTAGCACTGAACTTCAAGCAAATAAAATATAGCCAAATTCAAAACACTTTATTAGAATACTTTATGTTAATCAAGTAGCTGCAATTAAATAACATTACCAACTACAAAATGGGCACAACATGCCCCTAAGCCCTGTTGTATGCTGACAGTGGCGACCTGCAGTTTCATGAACAGTCTGTTTATAGGTTGGTACAGGTACCTTCTAAAACGAGAACAAGCATACATATAACAAAATTTACAAAAGTCCAGATTCCACTCTGAGCTCAGGATTGTAATTCATAGTTACAGCAATTATTATTAAATAATATTTTCCTAGCTAGGAAAAGCTTAAAAACAAAAAATAATCAGCATCAGCTGATGGTGCTACTAAAATTACTTAGCACTTAATTTACTTGTAAGAAATGAATGTCTAGCAGTAGCTGGCCAATAACAAAAGAATTTGTGAGCAGTTACTGTGGCAAGCTAATGGATCAGTGATTACAAATTAAGGTAATTAAGAAAGAATCTGTTTAAATAAGGTCAGCAAGGCTAAAGATTAAAGATAGTTTAATAAAATCTAAATCATGCAACAGCTTTAAAACACCTGTAACTGAACATAATAATAATAATAATAATAATAAAATAATAAATGAAGAACAAAAAGGCTGTTGCAAAGGAGCACGAGGATGTAAAGAGCAACTGATAATAGATGCAGAGGTGACATATCAAGCTAAAACTAAACAAAGGTCGCTACACTGCGCATACATTGATTACCAAAAAGCTTTTGATAGTGTACCCCACTCATGGTTACTACAAATATTGGAAATATACAAAGTAGATCCTAAATTGATACAGTTTCTGAACATAGTAATGAAAAATTGGAAAACCACACTTAATATCCAAACAAATTCAAATAATATCACATCACAGCCAATACAGATTAAGCGTGGAATATACCAAGGAGACTCATTAAGTCCTTTCTGGTTCTGCCTTGCTCTGAACCCACTATCCAACGCTAAATAATACAAATTATGTGTGTCTGTCGACCTGCCAGCACTTTCATTTGGTAAGTCACATCATCTTTGTTTTTAGGTATAAATTATGGATGCAATATTACTGGAACATACCCACACAAAATCACACATTTGCTATACATGGATGATCTAAAACTACTGGCAGCAGCAAATCAACAACTCAACCAATTACTAAAGATAGCAGAAGTATTCAGCAATGATATAAATATGGCTTTTGGAACAGACAAATGTAAGAAAAATAGCATAGTCATGGGAAAACACACTAAACAAGAAGATTACATATTGGATAACCACAGCAACTGCATAGAAGCGATGGAAAAAACAGATGCCCATAAATATCTAGGATACAGACAAAAAATAGGAATAGATAATACAAATATTAAAGAAGAACTAAAAAAAAAATATAGACAAAGACTAACAAAAATACTGAAAACAGAATTGACAGCAAGAAACAAGACAAAAGCTATAAATACTTATGCTATACCAATATTGACCTTCTCATTTGGAGTAGTGAAATGGAGTAACACAGACCTAGAAGCACTCAATACACTTACACGATCACAATGCCACAAATATAGAATACATCACATACATTCAGCAACAGAAAGATTCACATTAAGCAGAAAGGAAGGAGGAAGGGGATTTATCGACATAAAAAATCTACATTATGGACAGGTTGACAATTTAAGAAAATTCTTTCTAAAATGAGCAGAAACTAGCAAAATACACAAAGCAATCACTCATATAAATACATCGGCTACACCACTGCAATTTCATAACCACTTCTACAACCATTTAGATCACATAACATCAACAGATACGAAGAAAGTAAATTGGAAAAAGAAAACACTACATGGCAAGCACCCGTATTATCTAACACAGCCACACATCGATTAAGACGCATCCAACACATGGCTAAGAAAAGGCAATATATACAGTGAGACGGAAGGATTCATGATTGCAATACAGGATCAAACAATAAACACCAGATTTTACAGCAAGCATATCAAAGATCCCAATACCACAACAGATAAATGCAGACTTTGCAAACAACAAATAGAAACAGTAGACCACATCACAAGTGGATGTACAATACTAGCAAATACAGAATACCCCAGAAGACATGACAATGTAGCAAAAATAATACATCAACAACTTGCCATACAACATAAACTAATAAAAGAACACGTTCCCACATACAAGTATGCACCACAAAATGTACTGGAGAGTGATGAATACAAATTATACTGGAACAGAACCATTATAACAGATAAAACAACACGAGATAACAAACCTGACATCATACTCACCAATAAAAAGAAGAAATTAACACAACTAATCAAAATATCCATACCCAATACAACAAATATACAGAAGAAAACAGGAGAAAAAATTGAAAAATACATCCAACTGGTTGAGGAAGTCAAGGACATGTGGTATCAGGATAAAGTTGACATTATACCAATTATACTATCAACTGCAGGAGTCATACCACACAATATCCACCAGTACATCAATGCAATAAAGCTACATCCAAACGTATATATACAACTACAGAAATCTGTAATTATTGATACATGTTCAATTACCCGAAAGTTCATGTAACGTATAATGCAATGTAACATATACTGTACAGTTAAAAGGAAGTCACGCTTGATCAAGGTCCGTGTCACTTTCCATTTTTAACCAGACATAACATCTGAGAAAGGAAAGAAATAATAATAATAACCCTGTCTTTCAAGTGCAGCCAGCATATCATCTGATAAAGTTAACATACCAGATTCACTTAAAACTAATAGAAATGAGTTCTGTTGGGAACAGGATAAAACACACTAAAATAATTAAAGCATGAGCAATGGTCAAAGTTTAATAGACGTGCAGATGCTCAAACATATCATGCAAAAGTTGCGGACATCTTTGTTCAACCACATAGAATAACTTTCCATCACCTACACTACTTTCCAGTGTGATACCAACTAATGGCGCTAAGCATCCAGAGGATTCCACTTTTGTGAGTCATACAATGCTGCTGCCTAGTGCAGTTACAACAGCTGATTCCAACTGCTGAAATATGGAACTTCCTTCATGCCAAGAGTTGCATCCTTATGCCAGTCCATACGCAAGGGGTTAACAACACTTCACAATATTCTCAATGTCCACTGCTGCCTACTGTAGATATTAAAATACACTTTGGTACCACACCATCTAGTGCCTGCTGTAATCTCAAATGCAAGTGAAAAACAGTAAACTGTGACACTCGTCTTCTTGTGCCACAACTGTCACTTTATGGTCTCTTTTTTTCCTACTTAAGGCTTTGGTGCTCCATGCCTGCCACCTTGTGGCAAGCAATATTCTGTGGATCTGTGGATGGAAAGCAACACTCTGATCTCCCCTGCTGAAAGCCCAATTGGGTGGAGAAGGAGGGGGGGGGGGGGGGGGAGAGGAAAGGATATACCAGCCTCCTGGTTAACATTACATTTACTGTTGTGCTTAACCTGACTAAGATGGACCTGATTTGGCATCCTTATTTTAGTGTGCTGCTCTCAGAAACCAACAGGAGAGTTCTTTTCCATAATTTTGCATTGGCCTACAAAACAGGGAAGCATTTTATGTGCAATAATGTGACTGGCCTCTCTTTGAGCCCCAAAACCCTGCATATAAACCAAATCACCAACACAGAAATTATGTTCCTGATGCCCTTGACTGTACCATTTGACCAGCCTCAGACTTGCATGAGCAATATTTCAACATGCCACATTCCACTTGGCCTTAATACTGCAAGAATCAGCCTCCTCCAGCAGAAGATCGCCAGTCGTCCACAGGTTTGAAAGTGGTGAGTTGACTGGGTAGCCCAGCATCAACTGAGTGATCGTAGTTCTGTGGGCTTTGTGAAGTGCAGTATTAAAGGATAAAATTAACCAACTCACTAACTTGTCCCAGCATGACTGACTCTTAGCATGGTATATAAGTAAAGCTGCCTTTCAATTATGGTTGTTCTGCTCAGTGAAGGATGGTTGGAGACGATAAGGAATTGTTGTTGAATGTTTTATGGCATAATCAAAGCAAAACCTCCTAGAAGGTGCTGAAGAGAAGGTGGCTGCATTATCTGAGATGAGGGTCCTAGGAGAGCCAAAACTGGTAAAGATGCTAGTAGAATGGTGAATGGTCAGCACCTTAACTGACCTGCTTGGAACCAGCCATGCCACCAGTTGAGTGTCAACTGCTACAAATATGTATTGATAACCCCAAGTACATGGAAACAGTGTGACATAATTGATAAAAATTTCATGCATTAGATTGTTCTCACGGGAGAAATGCAAGAGACCCTGTTGAGTAATCAAGTTAGATTTTGTCATCTTACATGATTCACATTGTGCCACAAATGTTTTGACATTCTTCACTAAACCAATCCACACCAGATGCTGTTTAATTCTCTAGAGCTAAATGCAAATGCCTCTCGCAGATGGATGCATGAAAATAAATGAAGGATCGCTGGAACCAAACTTATAGGAAGGCAATTTTCAACCTCGGGTCATAATGGGTCTGGTAGCAAAGCAAATCCCAAGACACCAATTATGGGCCCGCTACTTTGTCCCAATCGATCCACTCCCAGACCTGAGACAGTCTGGGGTCCTGCTCCAGCTGCTTCTCATAATTACAAAACAGAGGGGAAATCTCTTGTCAAGAGAGTAGTCACTCTTTCTACAAACAATCCGCATTCCTCATTGCCATAATGAACTTCACTTTCATCCTCATGGAACAGCTTGCTTAATGGGTCAGCAAGTGTGCAGTCTAACAAGCATCCAGCTGACAGTTTGATTGTCTTATCTCCACCAGAAAGGCTTGTGTTCCAAATAAAAACAGAACTTTTTTTTTTAAGCACAAGTAGCATACTAGCATTTCCAACTCATAAACTGAGTACCTGCTTTCAGTCTCAGACCAACATAGTGATGCATAGGCTTTGGTCTTTGTTTGTCATCCTTGCCCCGAAGAAGGACGGCAGCAACATCTGAGAGTGAGAGATATATCTCTGGAGAACAAAGTTATGAGTGAAACCAGTGATCCCCAGTACCAGTGCACTAGCAAGAGCCTCCTTCACTGTGTTGAATGCCTCCTGTTGGGCCAGTATCCAACAAAATCACTTGTTCCTCTTGCAGAACTGGTTAAGAGGAACAACTATCTGAGCCAAATTGGGAATATACTATCAAAAGAAACGAACCATTTCTATAAAACACCCAACCACCTTTCTTTTCTCTGGGAGGCTTAAAACAAAATGGCCCAATTCTGGAACTGGTCAGTCGCCACACCAGCACTCAACACAATGTGTTCCAAAAAGGGAAACTGACTGTGAACATATTTCGCCTTCGTTGGCTTGACAGTAAGTCCCAGTTCCTTAAGCCTATCCAAAACCTTAAACAAATGATCCTGGTGCTTCTAAATGTTTTGCTATATATCACTACGTATATTCAGCAGAACCTGAGGTCCCCCAACATCATATCTAGCAATTTCGACAACACCACTTTTGCTGTAGCCAGATCAAAGAGCACCTGACTGAACTCATACGAGCTATAATCGGTGCAAAACATGGTCACACCTTTAGAATCCTCAGCTAATGGGATATGGTAGTATGCCTGGTTTAATTCAATGACACTAATGAATTTAGCTCCAGTGAACCAAGAAAAGCAATGATGTAAATTGGGCATGGGACAGCTTTCTGACTGAGACCCTTGTAATCAACAACCAGACCATAGCCTGTGCCACTGACCTTAGGCACTAGAAAAATAGGTGGGGTATAAGGCGACACTGAGAGCCTAATACCCTCATTCTGTAATAGCTGACCTGCAATATGGTGATGCTCGTTCATCTTAGGGGGTGACAACCTATATAGACTCTGCCTCAGAGGTACAGAATCAGTTCACTGGATCTGATACTGGATGTGATTTGTAACCCCAAACCTGTTAGTGAGAACTTCACTGAACTGCTACACAACTCCCTGCTCCCTCTGAGCAGGATTTAAATTGCTCAGATCAAAGATAGTACCATGGCTACTAATCACATAAACACTCTGCTGAGATTTATGATAATAAAATGGAAATTTAATACTGTCCTTAAATTTAGAGATACATTTCCTATCCACATAATTAATAATACAATGGGTCTTAACCAGTCACACCCCTTAACAACCAGAAATCAAAGAGACCAAGAGAAATTGCCTAATTCAAGTTTTAAGCGACACTGATCAAGATCAGACAATATACTGTCATTGGTGGCTGTACATTCATTATTGATATGAGTGATCAGGCCAAACCCTCCTACCCCATGATAGTGATAATAGTGTTTGCTATCCAAAAAGGACACAGAGCAGCCTGAATCCAATAGAGCACACAAAGGTTCAGAATTTAGACTAACACAAGTAAAAGGGAATGAATTAATCTGAGTACATTGTATATTATGAATATAGTGTGGTGGTCTGTGCCTAGTTCTATTATGCACTGCCACTCCCTGGCATCATGGTTTCTTGCGAGGCTGTTTGCGATCCCTCACCAGATGACCTGGCAGATAACCCCCAAAAAGCACCACCTTCTCCCCACTTCACATCAGACCTGTTGCCCAGCTGCCATAGAAATCTTATGTTTGCCATCTGCAAATTTAATATTCTCTACTGTAGAAATAGGTGCAAACAACTCTGCAAAGGAATTTGGTTTATGGTAAAGTACTATGCAGCTGCAGCCTTGTGAGCTACGTGTTCTAAAGCAACAGATTCCACATCGTGCTTCAACAAACCTAGTTCGAAAGGAGCACATGAAATATGAATGCTTTCAACATCTTGCACTCTGAAACAATACCCATTAACAAAGTTTTCTTTCATCTGAATCCCTGTTCCCTGTTTGATAACTAACTTGTGAAATTCACGTAGTGAAATCTGACCCTGAATAGTTTTCACTACTAACTTATTCAAAGGAACAGGCAAATAACTTGCAACACAAACAACTGCAAAAGGTGCAGCACAACAGCTTACTCCTCCAATAAAGCTGTTAGTGACAAAAAGTCATTACAGCTTATCTGCTATCTACAGACAGACACTTATATTCACTCAAAAAAGACAATATAAAGGATTTGACAACTTTGCATATGCTCAAAAACTCAGTTTGATTACCACATGCCTAATTGGTCACAGTGGGGGTTTCGGAACCCATATCACCTTGCCAACTTAAAAGGCTAACTCACTGTTGCAATGAGCATAAATCTGCTTGCATTTGCAAAATTTATGGGCAATTAGTAACGTCTTTAAATGCTGACAGAAGAGCAATGATTCTCTCAAAAAAAATATTGGCAATATGATTGAACCTGAAAAATATGTGAGCATGATGCTCCTATTTGTCCTAAAATGTCAGCATTCTTCTGTGCGTCAGATAACAATATAGCACAACGCAGCAAAAGGTACAGACAGTACTCAACCAATATCTTTAACAGCTGATCTGACAGGCTCCTTCACCACTGCATGAACTCCACAGCACTATCTTCAACCAGGGCTCCACAAATCTGCAACTCATAGGCCAAACTTGCTTTCTTATGGTAGGTGGCTCCGATGACAGGTCTGGATACAGTCTTCATCTCTGTAACAAAGTGGGGGGGGGGGGGGGGGGGATGTAGAGCACTGAGCTTCCAGCAAGTAAAATACAGGTCAAGAAAATCATACATACAAGAGAAAGCACAAAATTAGATTCAAACTCGGGAGTGCCAGAAACATAACCCAGAGGCAAGAAATTTTAAATTCACAACAATTAATTAGAATACTTTACAGTAATTAAACTGCTGCAACCAGAAAACATCAATTACAAAAACTGGCACAACATGCCCCCAGGCCCCATATTATGCTGACAGTGACCACCTGCAGTATCATGAACAGTCTGGTCCCACATTGGTAGAGGTACCTTCTAAAACAAGAATGAGCATAAATAGAACAAATATTCAGTTATAATAACAACTTTTAAATAAAAGCCTAGACCGTGCCCTGAGGTCCGGATTGTAATACACAATTACAGCAATTATTATTAAATAATATTTTCCTATATAAGGAATACTTAAAAACAAAAAAATAATTTGAGTAAACGATATACAGCATCAGCTAATGGCACTGTTAAAATTACTCAGCAGTTAATTAACTTGTATGAAACAAATCACTAGGAGTAGTTAGCCAATACCAAAAGAATTTGTGACTGGTTACTGTTGTAAGCTAATGAACCAATGGGTACAATTTAAAGTAAGTAAGTAAGAATATGTTTCAGTAACTTCAGCACCCCTTAGGATGGTTTAATAAAATCTTAACTCACACAACAGCTTTAAAACAACTGTAACAGAATATACAAAAATAAAAGGCAAAACCCACTAAATTCCATCCCCACCACCTCATGGCAAATGATACACCACAGATGGAAAGCAACACACTCTGATATTGACTAAGGACCATCTCAGGAACAACTACAGTTAAACCAAGACCAGGTAGGCCTAATATACTGACAGACAGCAGCCCTAGAGGATTGCAAAGGGTGGTTGTTAAAAACTGCATGAAATCAGTGGAAAAAAGCACTCTGACTTCCGAGTGCTATCATCAGTCCAGCTAGCACAATGATTGTGTAGGAAGTTAAAAAGAATGCAGTACAGTGGTTGAGCAGATACTCCTAAGCCACACATTTCTGAAGTTGATGCTAAGTGACACTTGAGGTGGTCTAAAGAATGATGCCACTGGATAGTATATGACTGGAAGTCAGTGGTGAGTCACTTTGTATCCCATGGCAAACCGATGGAACGGTTTGTGTTCAGAAAATGCCTGGAGAATGTGTAGTGCAAACAGTGAATTGCGGAGGAGATGGTGTTACGGTATGGCGGTGTTTTTCATATGAGGGTTGGAACTTAAATAGTGGTAACTATTTATTCACAACCAATACAAAAGAGTTAAATGTTTGCACCTGTTACTGTCCTTCAAAGCAGTCACCAGCATTGTGTAGAACCTGTTGCCAGTAATGTGGAAGGCATAGTATACCATTAGCAGAGCCTGTTCTGTTGATGGTGTGAATGGAGCGGTCTAGAGTTATGGTGATTCTCCTGTACGATTGTGATGGTGTTATCCTAACACATTACATTCCTCCACAGCAGACTGTCAATGCACAGAATTACTGTTCATTTTTAGTGCATCACCTGTGATCAGCTTTGCAAAAGAAGCGGTGACACTTTCTGCGACAGTGCGCGGGCACATACAGTGCAAGCTGTGGCTGCTCTGTTTGGTCAATGGGACTGGGAAGTATTGTACCATCCACCACACTCCCCAGACTTAAGTCCTTGTGACTTTGATTTGATTCTGAATATGAAGGAACCACTTCATGGCATTCAATTCAGAACTGTTCCAGAGATTTGACAGGCAGTAGACCACTCCATTTGCACCATCAACAGAACAGGCTCTGCTAACAGTTTACTATGCCTTTCACATTGCTGGCAATGGGTTCTACACAACACTGGTGACTACTTTGAAGGACAGTAACAGGTTCAAACATGTAACTCTTTTGTATCGGTTGTGAATAAATATTTGCCACTATTTGAATTCCAACCCTCATATTTAGGATGTGGTTCCCTTGTGCTGTGTAAGAAAATGCTGAATATAGGTGGGTATGAACACATTTTACAGCACTCTGTACTATGTACAGTAGATGGACAGTTTGGAGATGATGGTTATTTGTAGCAGCGTGAGAATGCATCCTGTTATAAAGCAGCATTTGTGAGTCGTGGAGTGTGGATAATAACACTTGTAAATGGGTGAGCCTTCCCACAGTCCTGACCTGAAACCAATGGAACACCATTGCGATAAGTTAGAACACTGACTTTGCTCCATACCCCAGGAATCAACATCACTATCTTCTTTGGTTTCGGCTCTTCAGAAAGAATGGTCTGCCACTTCTCCACAGATGTTCCGCCACCCAATTGAAAGTGTCCCCAGCAGAATTCAAGCTGTCATCAAGGCAAAGGGTAGAGAGATGCTATATTAATGTCCACTAATAGGTGTCCAGATACTTTTGATCAGATGTGTAAGGAATGGTTCTTGCAGGAGAGCAAGGGAATGTAAGAATCTGTGACTTGTCACATTTTGTGGAGGTGGTGTTATTAACGTAACCAATGTCTGGAAGTGCTTCTTAATGACTGAGAATGGATGAACAGACACTCATGGTACTAAGTGACTAAGATAATTCAGCAGAGTCAGAGATGGTTGAACATCTTATAAGTGATCACACTATGGATGCTGAGGTCCTTTATGATACTGTTGTGAACTAGTGGAATTGAGTGGCATCTCCCTGGTATGAGGTTGTGTCGATGAATGACAGTTGTTTCATCGTTTAAGGCTACAAGCTGGAGTAGTAGATAAATGTGTGCAGCAAACAGAGTATCTTGTGATCCTGTAGTGTTACTGATAAATATATTCTGTGGACAGATTTTTATACGTAAATGCCTTTCATCTGAAAGTTATAGCAATTCAATGAGCTATTTGATGAATACCTAACTCACTCATGTGTTGACGTGTTTTTGTGCGTTTGCCCCTCATACGCTGGTTTCTTTGATGCTCATTGTGTGCATATTTAGGACAAGATTATGAGCTACTGAGATGTAAATATTACTGTGCTTGGGATGCATAGAAATGGGAGGCCTAATGTTAACAGAGAACTGATATTCTGTATTCTGATTGTTTTTGTAGCATGTAATGCCCCTTCTTAGTCTCTATAGTTAGTTCACTGATAACACATCATGTTGATGAGTCCTTGTGTTCTTGTTTCAGAGTGAAATACTTCTTTCTCTGTTCTTATGATACAAGTTGCTTTTTACTTCTCTTATGCATTCAAACATGAACAAACAGCTTGAGTCTTATTTTTGTGGCTGTGTTGTGACTAACCTATACATTAAATTACTTTTGTTGAGAAGTAATATAAACCTATCATTTCTGTATGACTAATTTTAAAAGTCATGATATTTGTTAAGAGTTACAATGCGTGCTATTGTAAGGATGATTAACCTAAGTTTTACACCTAAAATACACTCCTGGAAATGGAAAAAAGAACACTTTGACACCGGTGTGTCAGACCCACCATACTTGCTCCAGACACTGCGAGAGGGCTGTACAAGCAATGATCACACGCACGGCACAGCGGACACACCAGGAGCCGCGGTGTTGGCCGTCGAATGGCGGCTAGCTGCGCAGCATTTGTGCACCGCCGCCGTCAGTGTCAGCCAGTTTGCCGTGGCATACAGAGCTCCATCGCAGTCTTTAACACTGGTAGCATGCCGCGACAGCGTGGACGTGAACCGTATGTGCAGTTGACGGACTTTGAGCGAGGGCGTATAGTGGGCATGCGGGAGGCCGGGTGGACGTACCGCCGAATTGCTCAAAACGTGGGGCGTGAGGTCTCCACAGTACATCGATGTTGTTGCCAGTGGTCGGCGGAAGTTGCACGTGCCCGTCGACCTGGGACCGGACCGCAGCGACGCACGGATGCACACCAAGACCGTAGGATCCTACGCAGTGCCATAGGGGACCGCACCGCCACTTCCCAGCAAATTAGGGACACTGTTGATCCTGGGGTATCGGCGAGGACCATTCGCAACCATCTCCATGAAGCTGGGCTACGGTCCCGCACACCGTTAGGCCGTCTTCCACTCACGCCCCAACATCGTGCAGCCCGCCTCCAGTGGTGTCGCGACAGGCGTGAATGGAGGGACGAATGGAGACGTGTCGTCTTCAGCGATGAGAGTCGCTTCTGCCTTGGTGCCAATGATGGTCGTATGCGTGTTTGGCGCCGTGCAGGTGAGCGCCACAATCAGGACTGCATACGACCGAGGCACACAGGGCCAACACCCGGCATCATGGTGTGGGGAGCGATCTCCTACACTGGCCGTACACCATTGGTGATCGTCGAGGGGACACTGAATAGTGCACGGTACATCCAAACCGTCATCGAACCCATCATTCTACCATTCCTAGACCGGCAAGGGAACTTGCTGTTCCAACAGGACAATGCACGTCCGCATGTATCCCGTGCCACCCAACGTGCTCTAGAAGGTGTAAGTCAACTACCCTGGCCAGCAAGATCTCCGGATCTGTCCCCCATTGAGCATGTTTGGGACTGGATGAAGCGTCGTCTCACGCTGTCTGCATGTCCAGCACGAACGCTGGTCCAACTGAGGCGCCAGGTGGAAATGGCATGGCAAGCCGTTCCACAGGACTACATACAGCATCTCTACGATCGTCTCCATGGGAGAATAGCAGCCTGCATTGCTGCGAAAGGTGGATATACACTGTACTAGTGCCGACATTGTGCATGCTCTGTTGCCTGTGTCTATGTGCCTGTGGTTCTGTCAGTGTGATCATGTGCTGTATCTGACCCCAGGAATGTGTCAATAAAGTTTCCCCTTCCTGGGACAATGAATTCACGGTGTTCTTATTTCAATTTCCAGGAGTGTATTTCCAGAATCATCAAAGGCAATAATTTCTGCTGCTAATATTGTAGGTCCAAAGGGGTGAATTCAACTGCATTTCACTCTCCAAAATCCAACGAGTACTTTCAGATAAATTACAACATTTAGATCTTACCATTTATCTGTTCAAATGTCAAGATACGCAGAAGTTCATGATTTTATACCCAAATAAAGAAATACAGCAGACAGTAAGAAACAACATTTTCCACTGCCACAATACCAATATGAAAGGGTCGCATAGAAAATGTAGCTTTCTATTACTGTTGTGTAGTTCACATGTATCGAATGCTGGTAACTTAAAATCTTTCACATATGTACTTCTTTAATGAGAATGCAGAAAAATCACAAAGTGAGCAATTGAATTGTACACATGAAGGTATCCTTACAGACAGCATCAAAAGAGTGACAATACAGTGAATGTGCAAAAATTTTGATTGCTAAAGCACTGTAGAGTTACACACAGAGTCAGGGCCAAGCCCATAGAGGATGAGATGGGCAAAATTGTTGTTGCAGCAAGTATTGCTCATAATCCATGTGTTAACTACAGAGAAATAGCAAGTGTCCTTGGAATAAGTCAGTCCAGTATTCACATTTTGTGTGCAAACTGCTCCCATCTGTATAATGAGCCACTTCAGCAACACTTTAATGAGAAGAACAGCAGAAGGCATATGGGAGTTGTGTCAGTACTGATGTTACTTCAAAGAATTCCTTTACTGATGAAGCAAGCTAAATGTAAAAAAAAAAATGTGAAAAAGATAGATTGCTACTCACAATAAAGATGACACATTGAGTTACAGACAGGCACAGCAAAAAGACTTACACACTCAGCTTTTGGCCAAAGTCTTCTTCATAAAAGAAAGGAAAACACACACACACACACACACACACACACACACACACACACAAGCAAGCACACCTCATGCACACATGACCATAATCTCTAGCTGCTCTGGGCAGACTGTAGCTGTTTCACTGAACAAATGCAGCAATCTGGAGTGGAACAGGAAAGGGGAAGGACAGCAGAGTATGGGTGGGGGTTGGGAGAAACACTGTGGAGCAAGTGGATAATTCAGGGACTCGAAGGTGGAGGAACGAGGCTGCCTGTGTCAGCTTTGGAAGGCTGTAGTAGAGAGGGTAGGGGAAGGGAGAGTAGGGATGGGGAGTAGAAAAGAGAGGAAGAGGGAGGGGAACAGATTGGCGGGTGCATTGGCAGAGAGTGGTGGACAATGAGAGTGAGGGGGCGTGAATTGGGAGTAGGTTATAGGTCAGAAGTGGAGGACATTGTTGGGTGAAGGGTGTGGGGATAGTAGGCTATGATAAGTTGAGGCCAGGATGATTTCAGGAGTGGAGAGTATGTTGTAGGGTAGCTCACATCTGCGCTGTTCAGAAAAACTGGTGGCAGAAGAAAGATCCAGATGGCTCGGGTTGTAAAGTAGCCATTGAAATCAAGCATGCTATGTTCTGTTGGTGTTGTGCCACAGAATGATCTGCTTTGCTCTTGGCCACAATTTGGCAGTGGCCATTCATCCTGGTGGTCATAGATGGTTGAATATCTTATAAGTTATCACACTGTGAATGCTGAGGACCTCTATGATACTGTTGTGAACTAGTGGAATTGACTGGTATCTCCCTGGTAAGAGGTTGTGTCGATGAATGACAGTTGTTTCGTTGTTTAAGGCTACAAGCTGGTTGGTACTCATACCAATATAAAAAGCTGTGCAATTACTGCAGCAGAGCTGGTTTGTGACGTTTCTGCTTTCACAGGTGGCCCGGCCTCTGATGGGGTAAGATAAGCTGTGACAGGACTGGAATAGAAAGTGCTGGGTGGGTGGATTGGGTAAGTCTTGCACCTGGGCCTTCTGCAGGGATATGACCCTGAACTCAGGGCCAAGATACCCTATCCTCAATCCTTCACCACCTTGAGATATTCCCTCCCATATGCTTCACATGGTCCTCCTCAAACCAGGGTGCCACCTTTCTAGACATTGACCTCCTCCACTCTGGTGGCTCCATCCACACCTCTGTCCATGTTAAACCCACAAACACCAACATGACTGCATTTCGACAGCTGCCATTGCTTCCACATAAAAAAATCCCTTCCATATAGCCTAACCACCTGGGGTGGTGTACCTGCAGTGACAAGAACTCCCTTGCCCAGTATACTGAAGGTCTCACAAAGATCTTCACAGACAGGCACTATCCCCCTGACCAAGTCAACAACAGATTTCCAATACCATACCCCTACCCCTCATCTTCCCACCACCATAAGAATGAGATGCAAAGGAATGCCCCCTTCATCCTTCATCATCCAATACTTCCCTTGTCTGGAACAGCTGAACCACATTTCTGGTACCGCGCGCGGCGGAATTTGAATACCCGCCATCATGGACGTGGAAGAACCCGTAGAGATCTCTGCACCATCGCGCTGTAAGCTGTGGCGGCGCATGCCTCCTGGCCTGCATTTAGTATGAGGGCGCCACAGTGGAACACATGGTTCCAGCGGCCAATAGCGGCGCCCTCGATAGAGTATTTAAGCGCCTACCTCTTACTCAGCCAGCGAGTCTAATCTTGCATACGTCTCTGGACACATCACCTCACATTAGACAGCTTACTCACTTTCTTGTTCTGTGTACGAGGTTGTTCGTTCTGTCCTTCATTGGCCGTGTCCATCCTCTCCTGTTGTGTTGTAGTTCGCAGGCCGCTCCGCGGGTCCCACCATGCTTTCCGTCACTTCAACCCCGCGACCATCCCGTTCGCAGTTACAACAACATTCTTTGTATGGACTTTGATTATCTATCATAATGCCCTGACATGTGGGAAATCCAACCCAAGGCTCTTCCCAACCATGCTAAAGTAGTATTCCAACATCCACCCAACCTCGATAACATCCTAGTCCTTCCCTACGCCATTCACAATCCCAAATCCTTGCCACAGGGATAATATCCCCGTGGAAGACCCAGGTGCAAGTTCTGCCCAATCCATCCAACCAGCAGTTCCTATTCCAGTCCTGTCACAGGCTTATCCTACCCCATCAGAGGCCAGGGCACCTATGAAAGCAGCCATTTTGTATGCCAGCTCTGCTGCAATTGTTGTACAGCTTTTCATATTGGTATGACTACCAACCAGCTGTCCACCAGGATGAATGGGCACTGCCAAACTGTGGCCAATGACATGGTAGATCACCCTGTGATGCAACATGCAGCTGGGCATAACACATTTGATTTCAATAGCTGCTTCACAACCTGGGCTATCTGGATCCTTCCCTCCACCATCAGCTTTTCTGAACTGTGCAGATGGGAGTTATCCTTAAAACACATTCTCTACTACTGAAATTATCCTTGCCTCAACCTATGGTAACCTACTGTCTCCACATCCTCCAACCAACAGTTTCTGCCCCTTCTGTCCTGTAATTTCCTCCCATCTCATGTCCCCTCACCCTCATTGTCTGTCACCCTCCGCCAAAACACACACCAGTCCTTTCCCCTCTCCTTTTCCACTTCCTGTTTGGCTTCCCCTCTCCTGTCCCCTAGAGTCTCCTGATGCTGCACCGGGCAACCATGTCCTGCCACCTACCTGTCCCTGCATGCTCCGCAAGACAGTGCTCTTTTCTCTGTCCCCCTTCCCTGCCCCATTCCAGATTGCTTCTTTTGTTCAGTGCAACAGTTGCAGTCTGCCCAAAGCAGCTGCAGGCGGCAGTAATGTGTGTGAGAGAAGTGGCTGTTTGTGTGAATGTGTGTGTGTTTTCCCTTCTTTTCTGAACAAGACTTTGGCCAGAAACTCAGTGTGTTACAGTCTGCAACTCAGTGTGTTATCTTCATGGTGAGTATGACTCTATTCTCATAATTGTTGATATACCAACCTGAACTTTCCAAGCAGAATGTAAGAAATACGAATTATTGGGCTGCTGAGAAACTGCACTGGCTGAGCCAGATTAAACAACAGATCTAGTGGTCCACAAGCGTTTTAAGTTGGAATATTGGAACAATATAACTTCTCCCTGTTTCATTCAACAAACTATACCAAAATGCTGCTGGTTTACTTAGAGAGAGTACCACTTTAAATATAGAGATGTATGTAGTACCAGTATGATGGATACCTTGCTCACTGCCCACTTTTTAGCTAAGTGCTCACCCAATTTTTTGATAGACATTGAACAGGATGTGAAGGCTTGCATGTCCAGCAGATTTACTCCATTGGCCATTTTTTTAAACTGGGGATAGCTCAAAGAAGAAGCATGTGCTCAAGTTCCATGGCATTTAGAGAAGCGTTCATGACCACTTACTTTCATGATTTCCTTTTGTTGCTGTTGCAGATGTTACAGATTTAAAATGTAAGTATTATCTCACATTTAGACTTGCCTTTTTTTGTTTGTATGAAATTATTGTTTAACAACCTCCATTCCACAGTTTCTTGTTTTACAAATCCAGTTTATTTGTGACAGTCGTCTTCCTCTCACGGCTCTGGCAAGAACAAGAGATGAACTGTTACGGTACCATAGTTAACTGGTGA
Source organism: Schistocerca cancellata (assembly GCF_023864275.1). Classification (NCBI taxonomy): domain Eukaryota; kingdom Metazoa; phylum Arthropoda; class Insecta; order Orthoptera; family Acrididae; genus Schistocerca; species Schistocerca cancellata. The sequence continues at coordinate 503,449,165 of NC_064632.1, read as the reverse complement.
CCCAGCCAACACGGCTTTGGCAAGAACAAGAGATGAGCTGTTACGGTACCATAGTTAACTGGTGACCCAGCCAAATTCTTTGTGTTCCAGTAGGTGTATCAGTCTAACAACACGTAACCCAGTGTGATTATTGATAATTTTAAAATAAACTTTTCTCAACTCTGAATCTGTAATTAAACTCTCTTAGCTGCATCAAGTTGAACTGATCTATCAGTCAAATATGACAGTTCTATATGATAACACAAACTTACAAGAAGACAGCAATCAAATTATGCTCAAGAAGGATGAATCTTTAGTTTTAAATATTGTAATTTCACTAAACTACTTATCAGCTTTTGGAGATGTGTAGTACTAGCAACAGAAATTACTAGAGTTCCATTTGGAAAAGCAATATTGATACTGATACCTCTATAATTAATACACCTATGACATCTACATCTAAATACATACCTACACACACCTACAGTGTGTGGTGGAGGGTACCCTGTACCACTACGAGCATTTCCATCCCTATTCCACCTCCAAACAGAGGGAAAAATGACTATCTGTATGCCTTCATATGAGCCCTAATTCCTCGTATGTTATGTTTTTGGTTCTTACGCAAAATTATGTTGGTGGCAACAGAATCATTCTGTGCTCAGCTTCAGATACCAGTTCTCTAAGTTTTCTCCATAGTATTCATTGACAAGAACTTTGCCTTCCTCCAGGGATTCCCATTTGAGTTCCCAAAGCATCTCCATAAAACATACATTTTGTTTAAACATACGGCTAACAAATCTAACAGCCTGCCTTTGAATTGCTTAAATGTCTTCCTTTAATCTGACCTGGTATGGATCTCAAATAACTGAGCAGTACTCAGGAATAGGTCGCACTAATGTGCTACATGCAGTCACCTTTACAGATGAACCGCACTTTCCTAAAATTCCCCTAATAAACTGAAGTCAACTATTACCCTTCTCCATCACAATCTTCATATGCTTGTTCCATTTTATATTGCTTTGTAATATTACGCCCAGAGATTTTTAACAACATGACTCTGTCAAGTAGGACACTACTAATGCCATATCCAAACATTACAGGGTTGTTTTTTCTACTCATCCACATTAACTTATATTTTTATACATTTAGAGCTACCTGCCATTCATCACACCAACTAGAAACTTGGTCGAAGTCATCTTGTATTCTCCTACAGTCAATCAACTCTGACAACCTACCGTACACCTCAGCATCAGCAAACATCCACAGACTGCTGCCCACACAGTCCGCCATATCACATATGTATGTAGAGAATAATAATGGTCCCATCACACTTCCCTGCGGCACTTTTAATGATACCCTTGTCTCTGATGAACAGTTGCATTGAGGACAACATATTGTGTTCTGTTACCTAAGAAGTCTTTGAGCCACTCACATATCTGGTAGCATATTCCATGTGCTCGTACCTTCGTTAACAGTCTGGAATGTGGCCTTGTGTCAAATGCTTTCCATAAATCTACAAATATGAAATCTTCCTGTTGCCCTTCACCCATAGTTTGCAGTATATCATCTCAGAAAAGGGCAAACTGAGTTTTGCATGAGTGATGCTTTCTAAAATCATGCTGATTCATAGTACATAATCTTCTCGGTATCATGAAAATTTATTATATTCAAAATGAGAAAATGCTCAATGATTTTGCAGTGAACCAATGTTAGGAATATTGGCCTTTAATTTTGCAGGTGCATTCTTTTGTCCTTCTTATACACAGGAGTCACTTGTGCTTTTTTTGTCACTTGGGACTTTGTGCTGTGTGAGAGATTTGCGATAAATGCAAGCCAGGTAAGCGACCAGTGCTATAAATACTATTTGTAAAACTGAATTGGTGTTCTATCCAGATCTGGCAACTTATTTTTCAACTCTTTCAATTGTTTCTCTATGCCAGGGATGCTTATTACTGTGTTGTCCATATGGAAGTCTGTTCGTTTGCAGAGGTAGGAGAGGAGATACTGGCAGAAGTAAAGCTGTGAGTACCGGGCGTGAGTCGTGCTTCGGTAGCTCAGACGGTAGAGCACTTGCCCGCGAAAGGCAAAGGTCCCGAGTTCGAGTCTCGGTCGGGCACACAGTTTTAATCTGCCAGGAGGTTTCATATCAGCGCACACTCCGCTGCAGAGTGAAAATCTCATTCTGGAAACATTCCCCAGGCTGTGGCTAAGCCATGTCTCCGCTATATCCTTTCTTTCAGGAGTGCTAGTTCTGCAAGGTTCGCAGGAGAGCTTCTGTAAAGTTTGGAAGGTAGGAGAGGAGATACTGGCAGAAGTAAAGCTGTGAGTACCGGGCGTGAGTCGTGCTTCGGTAGCTCAGACGGTAGAGCACTTGCCTGCGAAAGGCAAAGGTCCCGAGTTCGAGTCTCGGTCGGGCACACAGTTTTAATCTGCCAGGAAGTTTCAATGGTATGTTTGTTTGATTCTCCTGTGTGAATGATTTATGAAACATGAAATTTAAAACTTTGGCTTTCATTTTGTTATCTTCAACTGCCACACCAGACTGGTCAATGAGTGATGGGATGGAAGCCTTAGATCCACTTAGTGATTTCACATAGGATCAAAATTTTCTTGGGTACTCTGCCAGATCTTTTACTAAGGTATGACAGTGGTAGGTGTTGTTTGCTTCATGTATTGATCTTGTCACTGATGCACGAATCTCTACTAATCTTTGCCTGTCATAATTTGTGTGTTCTATTTTGAACTGAGAGTGCAACAGCCTCTGCTTCCTCAGCATATTGTGAAGAGACTATATGTCATTTAGCAAAGACTTTCTTACAGTTTCCTGGATGAAAACAATTACAATATTTAAAATGGTTCTGGAAATATTTGAGGTCAACATCTTAGTTGAGTCACAATGTATTTTATAACTTACTAGAGGCATGGTGTTTCTTAACATTGGTGTCATATAACATAGTGATTAAGTACATTATGTGCTGTTGAAAGCCTTAATACCCATAAACTAACAGATAGAAAAAGAAATGAGGACATTAGGAAACAGCTTCAGATAGGCAGCGTACAAGAAAAAAACTTGCAGAGAATGGATCCAGAAAGACTGCCAATATAGTTAAAAGCTACAATCCAAAAGGAAAAAGAGATGTTGGTGGACAAGGAAAAGATAGGTATTTATAACTGGCTTTTACTCATAGACACTACACAGTAGTTATAGTAACTTCTGAGGATTCTTGAAAGTCATTCCCTTGCACCAATGCCAGACTGTTTCTGAGTAGTTCTCCATTTGTGACTGAATTGTCTACTTGTGAAACTGTGAAAATCATTCTGTCTGAGTCTTTTAAAAATCTTTTGTAGAACCAGTCGTGAAGAATACCATTTTTACATGGCACAGTAGTAAAGGAACACATTTTTCTATTCATGGGTGCCACAGCATTCAATACATTGGAGACTTTTTCTGTTATTTTTAGTATTTTGGGTAAGCTATATGAATTATGAAACAAAAACTGATCCTGCATGCAGTAAGTTAATTTTAGGACAGTAAAATTTAAAACATGATACATAAAAGGAAGTCTCATTCAAACACAGAGCAAAATGTGATTTGATGGCCAGAATATATTGCCAGTTTGTGTAATTCAAAAGAGGTGTCAAGCAACATTATAGAGGAAGAGCAGATGATTGATCTGAGGGAAACTGATTATCTACTAAAGATTGTGACTGAGCTCAATGATTTGAAATCAAATGTGGCCACAGAATTCAGTGATGGAATTCAGAGTTGATGGTTATTTAATCTGATGTCTACAATGCATGGAGTACAATATACACAGTAAAATTTACAAAGCAGTATAGTCATCGCACTACCATAGAAGGCAGGGGTAGATATGTACAAAAGGTGTAAGATATCTCATAGTCAGACTTGTGAATTACTGACTTGAATAGATTGAAAAGAACAGTCAGAGAAAACTGAAGAGTTTTTGGAAAGCATTTTTGGTGTTGAAATGATAAAGGTACCATACTGAAGAAAGAAATGCAATTTTCAGAGAGGAACAAAGAAAACCACAACAGCAGAATGACATTTATGGGCTTGCCGAGCACCTTTCAATGGTGCAATGAGAGACAGATAAATATTCTGTACTGCCTATAATGAGGTGCAATGAGAGACAGATGAATGTTCTGTACTGTCTATAATGCAATAGCATTGTTAGAGTAATATAAGAGGAGAATCAAGATTATACCTGAATGACAAAAATAAATTCGAAACAGTGTTGCTGCTTAATGATGATGATGTCTTGTGTTTCAGAGAAGAAAGTTGGGCAACTGCAAGCTGCTTGGAAGTGCAGAGGTATGCAGATACCATTGCTAGTTTGCAGATGACATATATCTACTGACTGAAAATATGGATGGTTTGTAAATGGAATAGACAAACTACTTACAGGTATTACATAATTTCAGTTAAAGATAAACAAAAACAAAGATATAAATGTTGAACATTAGTTCAAGGGTGCATACTGACCTGCTTAGCATCATAATGAAGTAACATATAGTAAATTTTTTTAGAATTATGCCGTCTAGGAAGCAGGTTTATATTTACAGGTGCTGTCAGAAGTAGGCTGACACAAGTGGAGAAAGTTTCCTTTGCCCTAAAATACTGTTTGGAACAAATAATGATGGTTATGATAATTTAAGAGGATATTTCTGAAATTAACCTGAGGCACAAAAAATATGTAAGTGAAACACAGAGTGTGGAAAAATGAGGAACCTGGAAGTATTTGAAATGTGGTGCTTTAGAAGAATGCTGCAAGTTTATGAAGTGAAAAGATTCTAAACAAACTGCTACGGAAGGCAATCTTTGAAAAAGTCTGGCAGGAGAAAAGACATATGCTGAATAGTCCTGGAATCACTAACTTGGCTCTAAATGGAGCCCTAGATGAAAAAGAAATATTAGAATCTTTAACGTATTCATGGATATTGCAGGTGGCCATGCTTCTAGGAAGGAAGACATGTCACTGCCCCCAATATGACTTGTGGTATGAAAGAATAATACCCCAGTGAGCTCAAATACTGTCTAGCATGTAAGAACCTTCATAGTATCAAGAATTTGTGCAAATTGGTAATGTTCACTTTTTAAAACCATGGGTGATGTTACAAATCGAAATCAAAGTTATTAACGAAAATTAAGATATTTTTTGACTAATATTTTTATTTTACTGCAAACTTTGTAATCATGTTTCTTAGACGCCAGTAGTTCAACTGACATGCAGGTGATCTGTTTATACATCTTCTCTATTTTTAATGCTGTGAAGTGTAATGCATATGAACATGCACACTTCGCCTTTATAATCTTCACCTTTCTATTTCTTAATAGATGAGTGTGATTAATGAATAATTACGTGTTTTAAAGACTTGGATGTTCATTACCTCTGAACTAGTGGAATCAGCTGCTTCATAACTCCTGCCAAATGAACTGTAAATACTTCCACGTAACAGAATAAACATCATGAGGCAAATACTGATACCTGTTTTTATGGTGTTTATTTCTGATGCCTAGTTTGGAAATAGTTTACGTCCTGAAAGTATTTGAGAGGTGTTGTAGCGGGTGCATAGCTACGTGGGAAACGATAAAAGTGCCAACTTTTGCACTTCTAAGAGGAGACAACTATGTAATACTTTTGTTGATAGGGTTTTCTAATGTAAATAACTACCACTTCTATAATCCGTATTAATATGACCTGTTTAATTTTCCCATTGGTCATTAAGATGAATTAAAATGTACATTTCGCTTTGGAATAATGTTTTACTACTGTGAATTTACTATTCTGTTGCCTTTCAAGCGCTGCAACTCATGTACGCAGAAAAGCAGCAACGTTTCTCACTTTTTTTCTGGATCTGTACCGGAGTTCAGTCTCTCATATTGTAAAGGTGTAAGGCAGTAATATTGTATTTCTTTCTCTTCGTTGTTTTTCTTAGTGACCCGTGTAAATTCAGGCTTCATCTTTGTACTATGTTACATAAGTGATGCATCACGTCATTAATTTTTTTTAGTTGTATGTGGAAAGTGGGCGAGATAGATTTTGCACCAGATCCCCGTGCTTGATGTTTACTTACACAAATTCGAATTTGAGAATGGCGCCAACGCGCAGTCTCAAATGGCAGTTGTGTAAACCGCGCTCTAGACCATCTGCCACTGATGAAACAAGGGAAGAGTAAGATCCTAAAAATAGAAATATTTATCGTTCTGAGTTTGTTTGTAATGTAGTATAACGTTTAATGCTGTATCTTGCAAACGAAGCGTATGGTGTAACTTAATCTATTCGTTATGCGAAAAGTTATCGGCGGCTGTAGAATTCGCAGTGTTGGCGAACCTGCGCTGAAGCCGGCAGCACGCGACAGGCACAGACGCTTGTAAGTGTTACAACCGACAGGACGGGTGTGTGGTGTCTCTGTACGATTGCTCACTTAGATCGGTTACGCGACAGTTTTACGCGGTAATTATAAACGACGTATCTTAACGGTGACGTGTGCGAGTGACGAGCCGTTGTTCTTAACGTGAAATGTGGTGCATTACGACATAATTCATTTATAATATAGTTCGAAATTGTTATTAAAGACAAATACAGTGGAAATTAAAGTGTTAAAAGCATTGTTCCGCCACGATTTGATTATTTTGTCCTACTCCAGGTATGTTCATCTGGCAGATTTTTTCCCCTTGCCTTTTCCTTCCTTGTATACGCGCTGCTGCATGACTATTAACAACCAGATGTCAATATTTGCAATGCTTTTTAGGTGATGGTGAGAGGCATCAAAACTGATATTTTTTTTAAAATATTTATGTTACTTATATGGTGTCATAGCTTTGATAAACAACGACTGGATTCGAAAATAAAATACATTTCCGACAACTGATGTTTACGATGTCAGGAAGTTTTTAACTATCACATCTAGAGGTATTCAACACAGGTGCATGTGTTTGAAAATAACTTACAAGTAACGATTAAAATAGTTGTTCACTATCTGATTTTAGAACTCTTTAAAAGAGAAAGAACATGTTATAAAGCTGGATATTTTTGAGCTAACAGCGTTATAAATGCAATAGCAGGAGATAGTGACTTTCAGGCCTAACACTGTATTCACTACGTTCCAAAATTTTGTTTGCTTAGAAGTCAAATTTCACACTTTCTTTCATTGCTATAAGTAATTATGTTGGTTAAACTTTTAGTCGTTTCAATTGAACTATTAGTACCTTTGCGGAGAAATTTGCATGCTGTAAAATTCACTTTTGGATACGCCGGCGTCCCAAAACAACGGATGGAGTCACGTGCTTTTTACGTTCTAACGTATAATGCATCACAACGTAAACAACACATCACAACGTAAACAACACATTTCCCAGAATTTATCGGGGAAAACGAAGCCTGTTGAGAAGTCTAGTTCGCTTAAAGCGTTATTTGTGGTAATTTGCTTTCGTCTTTGCATATATTGAGCAGGAGCCACAATGCAATCCTTACAATGCATATACAGCGTTCCTAAACTCTGGCCTTGGGAAATGATTACAAATGAAGCAGGATCTGGAGAACGTACATTTATTGGGAGTTCCAATAAAAAAGTGGGTGGGGGTGTTCATACCGACGTATGCGAATAAAAGGAGAAAGTTCAAGTTTCACGTAACTGTTTTATTGTTGAAGGAAGTGACGTCGCATTAAAATACTGTATGTCATCGGGAGGATCGAAATTTGAATCACACTTCGTCCTTACGTACGTTCACTCTTTCTTAAACTCAAACATTCTTTCGTCTCCTTTTTGCGGCAGTTTGACGTCACCTAGCAGTGTCATGGGATGAAATATAAACAAAACTTTAAAAACTGGCACAGGACAAGCACTGTGACATAGGCGCCAAGAAAAAGAGGAATACGTACGGCGACAATACCTCCGACGACATCAACACTTATGCGAAGACGGAAAGTTTCTTGAGTTACTTTCTCACCTTTGCAGCATCATGAACGTCGACTTGCCTGCTGCTCGAAAGATTCGCTTACGTTATTAGCCAGACGATATAAACGTCATTCTTGAATGGTTGTTATTTTATTTGCATACCAGTATTTTAAATTGTTTAGTTTCAGAACAAGTCTCGAGCGGCATCTGCAAGGGCATTATTACATTACTGCAACTGTTCGACTCGGAACATCCTTACTATATCAAATTACCTGTGTTCTTTCCTTTGAGAAAAAAATGCGTAACTATTATATAATGTCTCCCGTTTTTTTAGTCATCAGTCTTCTGAGTTGTTTGCTGCGGCACGCCACCAATTTCTCTGCTGAGCCAACTTCTTCATCTCAGTGTAGCATTTGCACTCTACATACTGATTTATTTGCTGAATGTATTCCAATCAACATCTCCCCACACAGTTTTTTACGCTTTGCAGCAGCCTCTAGTACCATGGAAGCTATTCCCTGATGTCTTAACAAAGGATCTATCTTTCTATCTCTTGTTCTTGTCAATTATCTCCGTATGTTACTCTCTTTGCCGATTCTGCGGAGAACTTCATTTCTTATCTTTCCAATCCACCTATACTGTGATGACAAGTCATGGGCTACCTCCTATTGTCGTGTCAGACCTTCTTTTGCCCCAGCTTAGTGCAGCAGCTCCACGTGGCATGGACTCAACAGGTTCTTGGAAGTTCCCTACAGAAATATTTAGCCATGCTGCCTCTATATTCGTCCATAACTGCGAAAGTATTGCCGATGCAAGATTTTTTGCACGAACTGACCCTTAAATGTCCGATGGGATTTATATTTGATGATCTGGGTGGCCAACTCATTAACTCGAATCGTCCAGAATGTTCTTCAAACCAGTCGCGGCCAATTGTGACCAGGTGACATAGCACAATGTCATGCATAAAAATTCCATCTTTGTTTGGTCTCCAGGCAGCCGAACATAACCATTTCAAGTCAATGATCAGTTCAGTTGGTCCAGAGAACCCAGTCCATTCCATGTCAACACGCCCCACACCATTATGGAATCACCACTAGTTTGTGCAGTGCCTTGTTGAAACTTGGCCCATGTCTTCGTGGAGTCTGCGCCACACTCGAACCCTACCATCAGCTCTTACCAACTGAAATGGGGTCTTATCCGACCAAGCAACGATCTTCCAGTCGTCTAGCGTCCAACCGATATGGTCACGAGCTCAGGAGAGGCATTGCAAGCGATGTCGTGCTGTTAGCAAAGGTTTTCGCATCGGTCGTCTGCTGCCTTAGCCCATTAACGCCATGTTTCCCCGCGCTGTCCTAACGGATACTTTCGTCGTACGTCCCACAATGATTTCTGGGGTTATTTTCAGCGTTGCTTGTCTGTCAGCACTGACAACTTACTCAAACGTAGCTGCTCTCTGTCTTCAAGTGGAGGCCGTCGGCCAGTGCCTTGTGCGTGGTAAGAGGTAGTGCCAGAAATTTGATGCTCTCGGCACACTCTTGGCACTGTGGATCTCAGGGTATTGAATTTCTTAACGATGTGCGAAATGAAATGTTCCACGCTTCTAGCTCCAACGTGCCATTCAGCGTTCATGGTCAGTTAATTCCCAGTGTGTAGCCATATTCACGTCGGAAACCTTTTCACATGAATCACCTGGAGTACAAATGGCAGCTCTGTCAATGTACTGCCCTTCTATACCTGTATACGCGATACTACCGCGATCTGTATATGTGCATATCGTTATCCCATAACTTCTGTCACGTTAGTGTAATTTTCAAGATCGTTCTGTAACAGTACATCTAAATCGCTTCGGTTCTCTTCTTTTCACAGTATTCCCAAATTCCGTGATTACTGCCATACAATGCTGTGCTCCGAACTCACATTCTCAGAAATTACTTCCTCAAATTAAGGATGATGTTTGATATAGCAGACTTCTCTTGGCCAGGAATGCCCTCTTCACCTGTGCTTGTCTGCGTTTTGTGTCCTCCTTGCTTCTGTTACTTCTCATTACTTTCTACTTTTGTTTACTCTCAGCCCATATTCTGTAATTATTAGACTGTTCATTCCATTCAAAGGATCCTGTAATTCTTCTTCACCTTCATTGGGCATAGCAATTTCACCAGCAGATCTTATCGTTGAGATCCTTTTACCCCGAATTTTAATCCCACTCCTGAACCTTGCTTTAAATTTCCGTCATTGGATCTTTAATATGGAGATTGAACAGTAAAGCAGAGAGACTATGTCCCTTAATTCCGTTATTGGTCTTCCATTCTTATTGTTCTTTCTTGGTTCTTATACACAGTGTCTATTACCCGTCTTTCCCTACAGCTTACCCCAATTTTTCTGAGAATTTCGAACATATTACACTTTTGTACTTTGTCGAATGTTTTTACTAGGTCGACAAATTTTATGAATGTGTCTTGACTACTCTTAACGCTTCTTCCATTACTATGTGTAACATCAGAATGGCCTCTCTTGTGCTTTTATCTTTCCGAGGATCTAACAGGTCCTCAGTTTTCTTTTCAATTCTTGTGTTTATCATTCTTGTCAGCAGCATGAGGCGTTAAACTGATGTGCGATAGTTGTCACACTTATCTGTCTTGATGTCTTCGAGATCGTGCGGATGATAGTATTTTTGACAGTGTGTTTCCAGTCTCATAGATTCTACATCCTATCTTGAATATCGTTAAGTCGCCACTCCTTCCAACGGTTTTAGAAGTTCGGGAGGGATTTTATCCGTATCTTTTGCCTTATTTGTTTGAAATTGTTCCTAAGTTCTGCTAAACCTTGACTCTACACTGGATCGACTCCCATTTCTTCTTCTGTTACGTCATCAGGCAAGTCCTCCCCTTTGTAGACAACTTGAGTGTACTCTCTTCACCTAACTGCTCCCTCTCCTGTGCGTTTGTCAGTGGAATACCCATTGCACTCTTAATGTTGACTCCCTTGCTTTTAATTTAATCGAAGACTGTTTTGACATTTTCTATGTGCTAAATCCGCCTTTCCTACGAACAGATCTGTTTCGATTTCTTCAAATTTTCTCTGCAGCCATTTCGCCATGAATTCCCTGCCCTTATTATCTATTTCATTCCTTAGTGACTGATACTCTGCATTCCTGTCTTTCCCTCAACATTTTTGTATTTCCTTCTTTCGTCGACGAGTTGAAATATTTTATTTGTTACCCACAGTTTCTTCGAAGCTACCTTCTTTGTACCTATGTTTGTCTGTCCAACTTTTGTGACTCTCCTTTTCAGAGATGTCATTTCCTCTTAATCTGAACTACCTACTGTGGTATTCATTATCGCAGTATCTACAGCCTTATGGAACTGCAAATGTGTCCTTTCGTTCCTCAGTACTCCAGTATCCCACTTACTTCCACATTGATTCCTCCAGGTTATTCTTTTAAACTTCAGTCTACTTTCCATTATTACTAAATTCTGACCTGAGTCTATATCTGTATCGGGGTACGCCTTATAATCCAGTCAGAGATTTCGGAATCTCTGTCTGACCATGATGTAATCCAGGTAGAATCTTCCCATCTCTATCTGATCGCTTTCCAAGTATACTTGCTCCTGCTGGGATTTCTGAATAGTTTACTCACTATTACTATCGGAAATTTATTGCGGAATTCAATTAGACTTTCTCCTCTCTCATTCCTACTACCAACCCGTAAATCTTTCTTCTGTTCCTTTCCATAGTACCGCGTTCCTGTCCCCGCTGTTATTAGATTATCATCACCGTTCACAGAATGAGCTACACGTTCAGCATCCTCATACACTCTCTCAACCTGTTAATTTTCTGCTTTCGACGTCGACGTTTATACCTGAACTATTGTGCTAGGCGTTGGTTTTCTGTCGATTCTGATTAGAACAACCCTAATACTGACCTGTTCACAATAACTCAGTATAGACTGTCGAAGAAGTGGTAATAACGCTCTAATAGTCTAGTCTCTTACCCCGAAAGATGTATAAAACGGGCAATGTATGTTTTGCTTTTCACCAAATCACTTTTGCCTAACGATTATCATCCGTTCTTAAATGAGTCTCAAGAATGCATCCACAAATGACACCCAGTCATAAGCAGCAATTTTAATTAATTAATTAAAACTGCAACCGATGAAATACGCTACTAAGTGGATCAACTTAAGATTCTGCCAAATTTTTAAAACTTTAGAAAAGAAAAAAGTACGTATACGTCTAAATTTATGTGCTTTAATAAACACGAAAAGCTTTAAGAAAAATTTGATATATAAATAAAAATGGTTGCACTTGATCGAAGGACGCTACACTATATAAAATACACCTCTGTACATTATATCAAAAGACACTCTTGTAATATACTAAGGTCATTTGCGACTAACGACGGTTCTCTGTTGACATTAACTAATACACTACTGGCTATTAAAATTGCTACACCAAGAAGAAATACAGTTGATAAACGGGTATTCATTGGACAAATATATCATACTATAACTGGGATGTGATTACATTTTCACGCAGTTTGGGTGCATAGATCCTGAGAAATCAGTACCCAAAACAACCACCTCTGTCCGTAATAACGGCCTTGACAAGCCTGGGCATTGAGTCAAACAGAGCTTGGATAGCGTGTACAGGTACAGCTGCCCATGCAGCTTCAACACGATACCACAGTTCATCAAGAGTAGTGACTGGCGTATTGTGACGAGCCAGTTGCTCGGCCAACATTGGCCAGACGTTTTCAGTTGGTGAGAGATCTGGAGAATGTGCTGGCCAGGGCAGCAGTCGAACATTTTCTATATCCAGAAAGGCCCGTACAGGACCTGCAACATGCGGTTGTGCATTATCCTGCTGAAATGTAGGGTTTCGCAGGGATCGAATGAAGGGTAGAGCCACGGGTCGTAACACGTCTGAAATGTAACGTCCACTGTTCAAAGTGCCGCCAATGCGGACAAGAGGTGACCGAGACGTGTAAACAATGGCACCCCATACCATCACGCCGTGTGATACGCCAGTATGGCGATGACGAATACACGCTTCCAATGTGAGTTCACCGCGATGTCGCCAAACACGGATGCGACCAACATGATGCTGTAAACAGAACCTAGATTCATCCGAAAAAAATGACGTTTTGCCATTCGTGCACCCAGGTTCGTCGTTGAGTACACCATCGCAGACGCTCCTGTCTGTGATGCAGCATCAAGGATAACCGCAGCCATGGTCTCCGAGCTGATAGTCCATGCTGCTGCAAACGTCGTCGAACTGTTCGTGCAAACGTCCCCATCTGTTGACTCAGGGATCGAGACGTGGCTGCACGATCCATTACAGCCATGCGGATAAGATACCTGTCATCTCGACTGCTAGTGATACGAGGCCGTTGGGATCCAGCACGGCGTTCCGTATTACCCTCCTGAACCCACTGATTCCATATTCTGCTAACAGTCATTGGATCTCGACCAACGCGAGCAGCAATGTCGCGATATGATAAAACACAATCGCGATAGGCTACAATCCGACCTTTATCAAAGTCGGAAACGTGATGGTACGCATTTCTCCTCCTTACACGAGGTATCACAACAACGTTTCACCAGGCAACGCCGGTCAACTGCTGTTTGTGTATGAGAAATCGGTTGTAAACTTTCCTCATGTCAGCATGTTGTAGGTGTCGCCACCGGCGCCAACTTTGTGTAAATGCTCTGAAAAGCTAATAATTTGCATATCACAGCATCTTCTTCCTGTTGGTTAAATTTCGCGTCTGTAGCACGTCATCTTCGTGGTGTAGCAATTTTAATGGCCAGCAGTGTAATAATTCGGATGTGATAATTCAGTGGCATGCCCGGATCATAAGGGCTGGATCCTGAAAGTGGAAACATTTTTTCCTCGTTGTATAACATTCGTCGTGGTAACCTTGCTACTATGCTGTATTTTCCATCAGCACGTTTGGGGTGGGGAGTGTCTTAACGCCTTGGAAGCGTTCCGTTCGGAAACGACTAACATTTTAAGAATTTCCTGACGAAGTAAATATTACCTAGGCTTTCAGGCATTGCTGCGGCTGATGGAACTAAAAAGCTGCTGTGTCACTACCCAGCACTTATTCATTACACGTCGTATTTCAGGTGTCTCTTCCGCAGCCGCAGTTTTGTAAGCAATATGGGATTACGGTGACTGCTGTTGTTGAGGTCTTCCACTGACGCTCTTAGCGATAGATGTAAGGCCTCAGTAATATGTGTCACATTGTTTACGCTGCACCAAAACTTACATGACTCGTCCACGGGGAATTTAAGACTACTGTCATCCACAGGCTGCTGCTGTTCGTTTTCAACGACTTCAAAGACAATAAAAAATGTCCTTTTCAAGATACAGATCGCTGGAGAAATTGCTACCTTTCGTTATAAATGGTCGAAGCTTTAGACAGGTTATCGCTTTAAAGACGATTTCTCACCGTATCGAGATTGTCCTACATCAGGTATGTTCAGGAGACCGCTTGGCGAGCTCGAGTGATCTAACTTGCTCACCACTTTAACGCTGAAAGGTATATTCTAAAAATATATCAGTGCTGCTCCGAGGTACTCCAGTACCTCAACAAAAAACATAATTTTTTATTCATATTTCATTTAATTATGTAATTACATTCTTGAAAATCTCATGTGAAGAATAAAAAGAAAATATTACTCAATATTTGCAGTTTGCACATGCTTTTCTGTGAGTTTCGAGGCATATAGTGTACTGAGTTCGTTTTTTTTCTGTTTCCTGTATTGACCATGCAGATTCAACACCTTCCGACCAAAAGTCCATAATTAAACGATGCTTTTGATGGTACGTCAATTTTCAGAATATCCTTTATCAGTGAACAATCTTCAAAGTATGACTTGGTAGACGCGACGGCATGTACAGTGTTATGAGATCAAACTGTAAGGAATTTTTTAAATGTTTTTCTGTCTTTTTCTCCTTCGTGGTGTTTCCTGAGTTGCTGAATTTAATCGGTGAATTTATTCCAGTAGCAAAATAGCCTCAAAGGCCAACTCTTCGTCATTGTCCCACATGAATACGAAAGACATAAATGAACCAAGGTGTCCACACCCAATTATTTGACAGAGTTTGGAGCTTTTACATTAAGGGGCACTGAAGTCTAATCTTATGATCGTCTTTTTCATGTTTCGAGGGTAACATAACAAGAATGCAAAACTCGAAGTAACTGAACAATGCTGTGATTTTCCCCCTCCTCCCTTCACTTCTGTTATTATGCATGGAATCGCTCCTTTATTTGCATATGCTAGAGAAATCAAATAACACGCATTATGTTGGTTGAATACCAGCTGATCAAAACGTCAACAAATAGCCGCTACGTGAAAAAAACTTAACCTTACACAATCGCTAAACAGGGGTACAGCTGTGTCACAGAGCATTCCTTACAAGCGTTGGCGGGAACTGCAACAGTTTCTTAAAACCAGCTTGTAGAATTTACAGATATTAATAAATAGTTGGGGTACACTGGTGCCCTTGTGTAGCGGTGAGGGTTTAAAATATGTGGTCGCAATAATACGAGGCGGGCTTGATAGAAACAAGTTTGTGCCTCTCATCCGTGCCTTTATCACGTGTTGACTTCGTTGCAGCCTTGATCGCAAGCGTTTAGCCTTGATCGCAAGCGAAGTCATTTACGGCGCTGTGATGTGAGGATTTATTGCCTTTGCATTAGTAGCAAGAGGCATAATTGTTGTGACAGTATCTTCAACCTGTAGGTCGCACATCCCGACACCCATTTACAATATTAGCTTTCAAGATTTACAACTGTGTGTGGTATGTTTCAGAATTTAATATACCTAATGGAAAAGTTAAAGTTTCTGCACCACCGCAGTGATGTCCATGGAAAGAATTATGCGCTCGTATAATGCGAAGTTGGAAGGCTGAGGCGATTAAAGTTTATCTGATCGATTTGACTGGTTTAAAATATTACTAAATGTGAGTGGAGAAAGAAATAAAATTTTCGTTTTAGCGAATATTTTCAGCGTGGAAATATATTTATGTTTCCAGGACGAGCACAAATACATCTAATTCGAGGTAGCTAAGTCATTGCTTTTAGTTACGCCAGAATATTACGTAGTTTCAGGTAAGATGAATTTGTAAAAAAATAAAATAAGATTCATTTTCTATATCTGCAGGTAAGCAGGTTAGTTATGTCCTGAGAAAACTGAATAATTTCTCCAATTGGTGTCTTATCTCTGTACAGCAACATGTATAAAATAGAAAGGAAGGTGGAATTAAACGCCTATTGACGACGGTATCATTAGAGACGGAGCACAAGCTTCAACTGGGGAAGGAAACTGATCGTACCATTTCAGTGAAACCACACTGGCAATCACCTGTAACCTGTTGAGGGAACTCACACTAAATCAACTTAGTCCGGCTGGGATTTGAAGTGCTGCCTCTTGAATGGGGGTCGTCTTAACAATGCGTTCGGTGACGTATTTGAAGTCTAAGTCTACAATGCAAAGGAGAAGTGTCTCTTCTGAGGATGGAGACGCTGTTGTAGCTCTGATTGAGCGGTACGTCGATTTTCTGCCACTTTTACGAAACGCATGGAATTCGTCAGCTACTCCACATTTTTGTAATAAGCTGCGAAAAAATCTTTATTTTGGCATTCGCCCATCAATAGTTATTCACACATTTGAGATTTTCGACCAGGACTTGTAAAACGTTAGAGCAAAAGTGTACATTTTTCTCTTCTCTTTTCTATTGAGGGGGGAACTAGATTACACTTTAGAATTAATAGGCCGGCAGTTACGTGATCATGAAAGTGTCATATTTTTCTGAAGGATTTTCCTCAATTGAAATTTCCCAGACTTAACGGTTTTGTTGTCACGGTGATGCCTGTGTTCCTTTACCCTCAACTAAAAGAAGTAAACCCATCCAGAGAAGCTCACTGATTTATAATTCTGTCTAACAAGCATATTTTCGAACGAATAAAGATCAGAGTGGTGCATGGCAGTGACACTATGGCGAAAGAAGAACTAAGGAATATTAATTAATAATCGACGATTTTGAGTTTAACACACATATCAATGGTAATGAAATGCAAGTTTATGTAAGGAGAAACTTCATGCGGAAATGTGTTACTCGCTTTAAGGCTACGTCCTGTTTCATCTCATAGCTGCTCCATTGTCACCATTTCTTCACAATGTTGTAAGCAAGGTGAGTGTATATGTACGTTACATTTCGTTGTTTTATCTCATTATAGTGCTATAGCGTCATAAAGCCACATATTTTAGAACTGTTCAGCGCACACACATCCGCCAATCACCGGCAGTCAACAAGTTTTAAGCTCCTTCCGTGTGCCTTTCCGTGAGCATCGCTGAGGGCGAAAACAGACTGTGCAGGATCATCTTCAGAGCCAGTGCAATTTCATTAATTGTTGTCTGCAGCTAGGGACTCTGTGTCAAACCCAATGTATGTTCGATCGACTATCGCGTGGTCTTCAGGGCCTGATCGCGGGGTTCCCGTTTCAGTGTCGGTAAGAAAAGTATTGCACTCATAAAAGTGTCGAAAGAAAAATTTCGGTGGACTGAGATATTGATATTTATCATTGGGAATGAGATCAGTGTAGGCGTTCATTATCGGCTACAATCCCTCTAGCTCTGTCTTTAAAATAGAATATAAAATAATGAAAGTGTTAAAGCAAGCACTGCTTGGAATGAGATTTTCACTCTGCAGCGGAGTGTGTCTCGGTCCAGCACACAGTTTTCATCTGCCAGGAAGTTTCAAGCACTGCTTATATTTTCATTACAGATTACAGTTTCTAAACATTTGGAACTTGTAACATGAAATTACGAAATTGATTTTCGGGAAAACAGCCCAGTAGGAGCCAACAGTTAATAAATTAAATCTTACACAAACAATATTGTATCTACTCGTTTCGCTGACAATCTGTTACGTGTCTCTGACAACGTGCGTCCCTTATTTGATGAAACATTTTCGGAGGGAATTGATTTCGCTGTTAATTGTCAGGTACTCGTTGGTTGGCTTGTGTAATTGGAGGAATGGAGCTTTTATGTCTTCCCATTGCTCTAATGGGCTAGCCCACAACGGTGACACATAAAGGCTCATTCCATCTTTTTGTTCAAGTAGAGCTTTTTCTTTTTTATGTTGTATGCGAATGTCTTATCATGACTCCAAAAGTCATCTACCACTTCAAGAGAAGAATCATTCTGGAATCACTATCTAGTTCGCTATTGCTGGTGCAGCAGGATTAGTTGCTGATGAACGCCTTGCGGTAGATATTGGCCTAGTACAAACTCTTGGACCCCGAAAATGTAAGCAAGATTTCTCCACATGTGCCTTCTATTTGCTTGTCTTTTACTGCCTCCACTAAACTGCTGTCAGTTCCGTCATCAGGTTTTGCGGTTCTAAGCAGTTGACCATTGGCATAATTTTGCTTCTAGACACAAACTTCTCGCTCGATTGCTATTTCTTGATATGTTTTATGGTCTTCAAAATATTAAGAAACAAATTAATATCCTGTGTTTATAAAGCTGAGAGGGTAGATGGTACCTTTCTACTTAGCATCAAAATTTGATGTACAACAGGAAGCTTGTAATAAAACGTAATTCCAACGGGTCTTTGCATCTAAGATTAACTTAAGGTACTGAATTATGCGGCCAAAAGTAATAAAAATGAATAAAAAATTTAATAAATCAATACTAAGATCACTTAATACCAATAAAAGTGTCAATTGAAAAGTATCGAGTGAAAAAGCACCCGATACCAAAACGTTTTGATACTCTCTTCGTGTCTCTATCCCCAGCAATACCTTGCAAAAGCTTGTCAACGTGGAAAGTATGCTGTCTGTTCCTGCCTCCGTGCGTTACCAGACCTTTCCGTTCCGTTCTTCTCTAAAGCGCTGCCTCATTCTCTCTCTTTCTCCCTAGCTCCCTCCCCCCCCCCCCCCCTCTCTCTCTCTCTCTCTCTCCCCTCACGGCCAGCTTTTTAACCTTTAACGTTGTTGTCACATAGTTAACTGTGGCCTTGGCAAGCATACATGATCAAGCTGCAGGTAAGTTGCAGAATCATTTGCACTATTCAGTCTACTTATACTGAAGTGACAAAAGTCATGGGATACCTCCTAAAATCGTGTCGGACCTCCTTTTGCCTGGCATAGCGCGGCAACTTTACAGGACATGGACTCAGCAAGTCGTTGGAACTCACCTGCAGACATGTTGAGCCATGCTGCCTCTATAGCCGTTCATAATCGCGGAAGCGTTACTGGTGCAGGATTTTGTGCACGAACTGTCCTCTCTATTATGCCCCATAAGTGATTGATGGGTGGCCGAAACATTCCCTCGAATTGTGCAGCATGTTCTCCAAACCAGTTGCGAACAATTGGGGCCCGGTGACAGCCCATTATCACTCATGAAAATTCCACCGTCGTTTGGGAACATGATGTCGATGAATGGCTACAAACAGTCCCCATGTAGCCGAACATAACCATTTCCAGTCAGTGATCGGTTCAGTTGGACAAGAGGACCTAGTCCATTCCACGTAAACACAGCCCACACCATTATGGAGTCACTACTGGCATGCACAGTGCCTTGTTGACAACCTGGGTCCATGGCTTCGTGGGGTCTGCGCCACACTCGAACCCTACCATCAGCTCTTAACAACTGAAATCAGGACTCATCTGACCACGCCGCGATTTTACCGTTGACTAGGGTCCTACCGATATAGTCACAAGCTCAGGAGAGGAGTTGCAGGCGATGTACTGTAAGCAAAAGAATTCGCATCGGTCGTCTGCTACCATATCCCATTAAAGCCAAATTTCGCCCGACTGTCTTAAAGGATACGTTCGTCGTACGTCCTAGATTGATTTCTGCGGTTATTTCAAGCAGTGTTGCTTGTCTGTTAGCACTGACAATTCTACGAAAAATGCTCTCTGCCGTGAACTGAAGGCTGTCGGCCACTGCGTTGTCAGTGATGAGATGTAATACCTGAAATATGGTATTCACGCCGGCGGCTGGCATATGTTTTCCTAGCCATGGGGTGTCGTACGGATTCATACTTCATTTGGCGGCGCTGCTTTTCGTGTTTCTCATCGTGGGAGTGGCGGTGGTATTCAAATGCCTGAGGCTACTCTTTTAATACATTGACCTTTTCTAAAATAACCACCAATTATGGGATATCCCATTTGTTCAGAAAGCTCTCCCGTTGAAGGGTCACAGAAAATAATTGTATTCACCGCTGTTCACTGCGCTTAGCCGATAGGTGATACATTAAACGTTATTGTTTTGCTGGTACCAAAATTGGGAGGCAATTATGGTTGAGTGACCTGCCGCTCTGTCTCATTTACTGTTTGCGGAGAATCACGTTATGGGGACGCCAATTATAGACTAGAGTGTGCGCAAAGTAATGTGGTCGGTAGATGGGCAATCGGCAGGGCAAATGTGGGGAAAGTGGTGGTGGTGTGGGTTGTGGGCAGGCTCTTATGAAAGTGCCGAGCGCTGGAGGAGGAGAGCCGTTTTAAACTGAAGCCTACTCTCACATTTTTTGTGAATATTACGTGGAGCCCCTCCGAGCCCACACTTGCATGTCATCTGTGGTTTGGTTTGTATCTAGAAACAATTCCGCAAAAAATGCAACAAAAACAGCGGTTTGTTTTCCTATGGCTTGTTAATCATTTATAACTTTCAGAGAAGCATCATGAGTGGCGAATTTTGAATAAAACCTACATTTCTCTGGTTGCTACGTTGAAATTCGCTTCTCTTGCCAAAACACAACACTAACATGTTTTGCAGACGCTATTGCGAGAGAATTCTGAAGCCATGGTTTATTGAGAAACTGAGGAAAAGCAAGGTCAATAGCTTATGAAAAATCACATCCTCAGTACAAAAATAAACGTGCAATGTCTTTGCCTATATTGTTCCAAAACTCAGAGGATTTCTCATTTAACTGGATATCGATGGCCCTTAAAATTATAGTCTTTCATCGAAAAAGTCTGTAGTTAGTGGAATAACACGATAGATAATGAAGTATTGCTTAATAGCCATATGGCAAAATACTCTTCTCTTTGCATGCTATGACTTGCCAAAACCTAATATTGTTTATGAAATATGAGAAATGTTGCAGATATTTCTTTCTGGCTTTATTACTGGCACGAGCGATCGCCAATGAGTTTGCTAAATCGGATGAATTTTCTCGAGATTGGTGACAGACGGAGACCTGCACCCAAGCGTAAAGAAAAATTCAACATGTTAGCTAAATTTCATACGCAGCAACATATTATATAATATGCACCAAACGCAAAATCATATAGATCCTTATTTCTTGTTGCAAACATTTTCTAATTTCACGCAGTGTCTTACTTAAATTCAAATATCTATGACAACTTACGAAAAGATGGACACATCATAATGAAGCTGACAAATAAAATAAAATTTTTTAGCGAGTAGTTTCTGTAAAATCGTTTGAGAAAAATTGCAGTGTGTGCGTCTCGTTTCCGTCATTGCAGTGTGTAGCTGAGCGGCAGAAAGCAGGCAAACAATGTCGGCCTGTCCTTACGAACAAACGAGTGAAGTCGTCCAGAGCTTTGGATGGAAGTTGGTCACTGCACACCGGCCACAGTGTCTTACGTGGACTCTACAAATGGACTTAACCCACCTTCAAAGTAAAGGATTCAGTATTTACTTCATTGCATGAGTGAATTGGTTTTCGAAACTATTTGTGCGAATAGTTGTCAGAGACAATGAACTGACGTTTTGATGAAACATCAAAACCAAGCGTATTTGCTGTGTTTGTTGAATTATATTCATACCAGTTCATACTGAATCATCAAGTTACTTTCTTTCACCTCCAGCAGGCTCCTTTTCAATAATCTATTCGCTGTAACAACTTCGTGTTGCAAGATACACAAAACTCGTGACTTTTGTTAATCCTGACAATTAATTGCATCAAATAATAAAATCCGTGAATTTGTCAGTATTGCAGTATGTAGACTTTGTCTGTAATTTTAATACTGACTGATTATGTCATATGAATCAGTTTGGCCAATTTTAAGATTGACAATGTAATTTATGTTACTATTTGACAACAGTGACAACTTCATGGATTTTATTATTTGACGCCATTCATTTTAGATCACCTAGTATGATTTAAATCTTTTATGAAGCTGACGATGGGCCTTGGACTGAAATTGGTTGTTCAATAAAGAATATTTTTCAGCAACTCTTGGTGGTAAAACATGTTTTTCAAACAGTGACAAATGTTGCGTTTGTGTCTGTTTTGGCTATGACAATACATTCACTATACTGCTTATAGTAGCCTAACTGCAATCCTGTTTCATCATTGGTTGTTGGACCTACTGCTCATGTTACTCCTGTTGCTACTGGACCTGAGGAGTAGTGGGGTAATGTTTATTTCAGCATATTTTGTTTGTACAGGATGAATACTTGTAGGGGCAAGCATACATTCAGGAGTAAATTATCCTTCTCCCCCTAACCTATTGTTCTGCTAAGTGGTTTATGACTCCCTGGGGGCTTGTTAATGACCCCCTGGGGATATTACATCCTTCTGAGAAACTGTGGGTTTTCCATTGTGGTGGAGGGTTGAAATACTGGGGTGAAGTGAATAACACATGGGATGAACACACTGTGTGGTTTTCCAAGTGCTTACTTGTGCTTCCTTCAAGAGGTAGGGATTATGTGGATAATATTTGTCAGAAGAGAAATGCACAAATTTCTGAAAAGATTGCAGCTAATAATGAACCTCTGTAAAATATTCTGTAAGTAGCAACATAACACCATGAGACTGTGAGAGCTTCTGACAATGTTCACCTGTATAAAATCTGCTCCCAGGAAGAAGTGGGAGTAGTATTCTTTCCATGCAGATGTATTTCCGCTTGTGTTAAATGTGAGCCTGCCCTTTTCTTGTGTGTCATTTTTCAGAGACCTGTTTCTGCTATAGTAAGAGCATTTTTGATGAAAGCATCAATGTTCTGAAAGATACTATTTTTTTATGATGTACTTTTTCTACTTTGTTATGACACATTGTGAAGAATAAAGCATTATAGATAAAATACATTCTCTTCTTGTTTCTTCCCTACATTAATCACACTTAGGAGTGCTCTGAATGTGATAGCTATGTGCTGGATGGAATGATGATGTGATATATCAGTACTTTAATGGAGGGAATTCTGTGCATTCTAGAGACATTGTACCATATTCCATAGTCAGAAGCATGGTGTATATTAGGAGGAATTGGTATGGATGCAGAGCAAACATAAAAAATCCATCTAAAGCAGAACCAGTTGATATTGAACTGGACTCTCAATCTGTACTATTGCCATGCCCTTCTATGGATGACTACTAGCTTATGAATTCTGACAATCAGAATGAATATGTGCAACTACATAACGTTTGGGTGAAACATTTACATCTTTCTTCACTAGAAAGTACCTGGTTTTTAAGTTCTGATTTATAATTGTGGAATTGGACTGTTTGAGTTTGATATTGTCTAAATGCTAACAATACAGAAGTACATTTCAAAAATCAGTATGGAATGTGTATGGTGCAGTAAACTAGTTTTAATGTAACATTTCTTAATGGTGGGAGGAAATATCATACACAGCATCACTGTATTCGAATGCCCTGCCACACGTTTGGAGGTTGTTACACACATCTCATTCCACTGCACCACTGGAAGTATGGAGTACTTTCTTTTCTTACAAAATCTAAAGGAGATCTACATGCAGGTATATGGTGTGAAAGACTGTAACTTAAATAGTGCATTTGTAAACAGTGGAATGGAGCACCACACACAGCATCACTTTACTTAAACAGCCCTGACAAACATTTGTAAGCTGTGTGACAGTACTTCGAAAATAATTGTTTTTTGTATGCTCTGAAGTCCACATTTGTTGCATGCACAACCTGTTGTAATAGGTATATCATCTTGCAGTGAACTTTCTTTGATCTAAGAATGACTGAGAGACTGAAATCATGAACAGCACACCTCCAATGCAATGCTTCTATTCTCTTAAGCAAAACAATACCACATACCTACTCTACCTCTACTGCAGTGGATAGCACTTCCTGCAGACCATGTGTGTTGATGGCACTTTGTTGCTTTAGAAATACCTCCTGTGATGCCTCTAGAGCTGTTAATTTTAACGGTATTAATGGACTAACACTGCTGCTGCCAGAGATGAGAATGCCAAGACAGAATGTGCTTTACATAGCTGTCAACTGCCCCTCCCCCCCCCACCTTCTCTCTCTCTCTCTCTCTCTGTCATATATATATATATATATATATATATATATATATATATATATTTTTAAAAAGAAAGATGATGAGACTTACCCAACAAAAGCGCTGGCAGGTCGATAGACACACAAACAAACACAAACATACACACAAAACTCTAGCTTTCGCAACCAACGGTTGCCTCGTCAGGAAAGAGGGAAGGAGAAGGAAAGACAAAAGGATTGGGTTTTAAGGGAGAGGGTAAGGAGTCATTCCAATCCCGGGAGCGGAAAGACTTACCTTAGGGGAAAAAAGGACAAGTTTACACACACACATATCCATCCACACATACACAGACACAAGCAGACATTTGTAAAGGCACTGCTTCCCCCCACTCTATTTCAAAGAGGCCTGTCTTTGTCTTTGTACCTTTGTACCTTACTATAACTTCGAGATCATTGTCAGCTGCTATCCTGACATTAACAGGCATAGATCCATTTGTTGTTAAATGATACATACTGGTGAACAATAACATTGATTTGACAGCTCGACTGTACATAGTCACTGTCTACCATAGTCACTGTCTACTAATCCTGTAAGTCCACATCTGTTCATATTACTTGACTGGTCTGCAAAGCAAAAGCATCATGTGAATGCTGCTGGGATTGTATAGGTATGAATACTTCATTCAAATGTATAATGAATTAAAATAAAATCTCTGGGAAAGACAAAATATTTTTTTCTCCCAGAAATGTAGGGGTGGGCTAGGGTATGTATGGAAAAATACAGCCAATTTTTTACTTGATTAGCATGTGAGATTGGGATAGATGAGTAATCGATAATATTGGGATGATTTACCCTCCACTGTGCACTGTACTGCTGCTTGCATTGTATTTGTATTAGATGTGGAATGTTTGTAGGTGATGGAGTTGTTTGCAAGAAGTCAGGAAGAGCTGTGGTAGAGTTGGTAATTGACCTGAATGTAACTAAATCTATTGCATGTTAATTGAACTAGAAATGTCACACACTGTTATCAGAAGCGGTAACTGCTGTAAAATGCCTAGCAGTATGCATACGAAGTGAGCTGAAGTAGAATGCATATGTCGGGTTTGGCTTCATTTGCTAGCATCTTAAGGGAAGCACACAAGCACTAACAACTGGCAAGTCGGTGAGCTAAAGCAGAAGAATGTGCCAGGCTCAAATTCATCTGTACGGATTTTAAAGGAAGGGGTGTGATTCACTCACTAAGATGTGATGTTGTAGGAGGTGAGTGATTGCAGATCCTGTCATGCAGGATACACAACATTGTACTTTGGCTTACACTATGTTGGCGAGCCACATAGCTTGTATTAGGGTTCATCTCAATATCCTGTAGAACCCGGTCTTCCAAATCTGATGTATGCACAGTATGCCGTCTCCCTGCATGTTCGTCTGTCTGAAAGGACTAATGATCACACAAATACCCAAAAAGTGCTTGACATATTGTGTGATGTGGTTGGTGTCTGTGGGAGCTTGGTATAGCTATGTTGCCTTTCGACCGTTTCCACCTGCTTCTCCGTACACAAACACTATCTCTGCTTGTTCCCGACGTGAACAAAGGACCATTCTGCTGCTTACAGCAAACTGAGTCAGTCACATAGCCTGCAACACACAAGGCATCCACAACACGTGGTCAGAGGAATTGTCACTCGTCAGTGCCGTCTTCAATGGTAATGATGCATTTCCAGACACGTTCATGGAACATTTTTTCCTCCGTTTTCAGTCATGAATCCGTTACTGCAGCTTGTCGGCTTTATTAATGCTCACCCCGTATTTCAATGCATTATACAATAGGAGAAACGATCACAAATATTTAATAAATGTTTTAAATGTCATTTTTCTTCTACTCATTGCGCTGTATTACAACAGCCTTAATTTAATTTCATATTCATTGCTACAAATACGTATTGTGTTTGAAGATGACCATCTCTATAATGCACACTCATGAATCTGTGTTACTTTCGTTTGAAATTCACACCATAGCAGCTGACCAGTACGAGGCACAGATGCCCATAAGTTGGATTAATATAAGTTTTCAGCACTGTGAGCCAAACAAGAAGGCCTTCCCCATATCAAACCCCCTCACTCTGCAATGACAAATTTATCTGTCCCTGCGCGTAGCTTCGTCGCTGAGGTGACTGACCAGCTTCTTGCACGCCTACTATAATTCCTCCAGTGTATTTTAATTCGACGATGGTGTCAGGTGCAGCCAACAATTACAAATGGTAAGTATTCGTTCTTTACCAGTAAATTTAAGCATAAAAGTGATTTAAATAATGTGTCTTGCGATGTACTTGTTTGGCCTTCTGGCCCATAATTGCACCTATTCAAATGTGTATAATCCATACTGCGTCTTCTAAAACATCGACTATTACGTGAGAGAGTATTCTCATGTAACTAGATTAAAGTTGCTTTGTACCTGTCAGTCAACGAAAGGGAAATTTGTGGCAAGTTCTATAGGACCAAACTTCTGGGGTCATCTGTCCCTACCCTTACACACTACTGTACATACTCTAACTTTAACTAACTTACGCTAAGGTCCACACACACAACAATGCCCGTGTGAGGACTCGAACCTCCACGCGGCTACCCCGCGCGGCGAACGAAAGGGACACACTGCCTTTCCACATGTAGTAGCGCAACAGCAGTAGTAAGAGAGTGCATGTCGGGCAGATAGCACCTGTGCAGAGCTTGTACATTAGAGTGCATTCAGATGAAGACAACATGTGCTTTTAATTACCAAATGCAATATTATATCAATAGCACCGTGTTTACAGTCAACATCTACAACAAATTGGGAAAATTTCTCTGTCCATACTAAGTGCTGTGGTAAGTACACCGAGAAATTTTAAGTAAAACCTCAACCTTACACATCTCTGTAATTTGAAGAGCATTTCTACTCGTGTAGTTATTATTCACTTTTTGAGAGTTTTTTTTAGATATATTTACACTTTTTTCTCAAAATGTTGACGACACATGTACGTAACCTATACGCAAAGTGTAATGCCAATCTGAAGATGGCAGCATGATTCTTCCGAAACTAGTAATTCGAATAAAGGTCTTAAAATCAAGCAATCTTAGCTTTCACACACACACACACACACACACACACACACACACACACACACACACACACACACACATATATATATATATATGTGTGTGTGTGTGTGTGTGTGTGTGTGTGTGTGTGTATCCTCACTTTTGTTATTGATAGTATAATTCTATAGTAGACATGCAAAAGTAGGTAGGCAGCCCCAAAGTACTGATTGCTACATGTTGGTAGCATTTGCAACACCTTAGTGTTGATTGTGGACTAATTAACAGTTGTGATGTTAAGTTGTGTGGTGAAGTGTTGCTGGTTTCATAGTGTGTGCGAATGACTTGGATTGATATACACTTCTGACATCGTCAGCGTGGAGACGATCTGTCAAGATCGATAAAATCATTTATTCGTATAGATAACCGGTTTCGGCCATTCTCTGTTGCCATCTTCGGATATGCAAAGGACGGCATGGAAAGTGCTAACAACTAGCATGGACATACATTGTATAGCACTTCTTACTGTACTGAAGGAGAAGATTGTATAACGATGTAAACATAGATATGTTGTTATTCCATGTGTTGCAAATATTGGGTACAATTACGTGTACTGTTATGTTACTTGCTGTATCCTAGCATTTTCGGTCCTATCTTTTGCGGATCCGAAGATGGTAACAGAGAGTTGTCAAACCCGGTAATCTAAGTGAATAAACTATTTTAGCGATCTTGGCAGTTGGAAATTTATTCTGTGTTCACTTGGATTAATAATAATATTTGTCCTTATAAAGTATGGTAAGTGAAATAACAGTGTTATTCTACTCGCCGCATTGTATTACAACAGCTATAAGTAATTTAATATTGTCTGCCGCAAATAATTTCCGCGTTGGAAGATGACCGTCCCTGTGACGCACATTCACGAATCCATGTTACTTCCGTTTGAAATTTATACCACAGCAGCTGACTGATACAAGTCGCGCTCATCTGTGAGTTGTCACAAGAAAAACAATAAAACATCCCTCCTCTCGCATCCTCCAACCCCGCCGTGGCCGCGCCACTTACCCCTCTGTAGTATTACTGTATCTTTAAGTATTTTTGTTTGTTACTGAGCAGGAAGCAAGAAGTTCTTAACGTTAGTTGACTCTTTTCGGATTCGGCTGTTAGTTGCTCGATGCGTATTTTTATAAAATGCGGCTGAGAACCGCGGTCCGCAAGAATACTTAATTAGAGGACCACTGCTCTAGATCCTGAAATAATTTTACCAATAATGTGGATATAATTATCTTCAGCCCGTGACAGAGTTAGTTCATGTGGGACCATATTTTTCGGTTTATTAACCAATCTTCTTCGCATTACAACAGCAAAACGAGCATTGTACCATTCTTGTATCAGTAAACCACTTCGAATTGCTAATGACAATTCATTAGCTATTTATACACGTAATAGGTATACGCTGTTGGTGGAAACGGTGGAAATGACGCAGCCCACTTACTTTGTTAAGTCATTTTTGCTTCATTAGATAACCTCCTTGGCAGAAAAGAATTTCGCCGTCGAGAGATTTCACATCCTTGCACACATAGAAATTGTTTAGCGTATTTTGTAGATACGTAAAAGTGTTGCATGATTAAGAGTCACTGTGAAGCGAGAAGAAGATCCCAGAAAGATCAGACGGGTTACTGTGTATAAAATTATGGAAGATAAAAGTACTTACACAGCCAGAACATGGTGGAATCACGTTTAGAAATACATAACGAAATAACACTATGAAAGACAAAAAAGCGGAGGAAGGCAATGAAAACAAGCTAAGTGAGGCAGTTGAAAAGTATCAAAAGAAGAAAAAAAGGTAAAATCAAAAAGGTTGCCTAACTTCAACACCGGGGAAAATACATTAATCCCGGAAAATTCAAATATCTTGGCCGCTGATAATTCTGTTTTGCTCACAGCTAACAATGTGAGCGCTAAGTGAAACATTATTGTCTTGGCAACGAAAATCCTTTTTAGGTCAAAAATGAACTTTTTCGATGTAATTCCCTTTTAGGCCAACGTACTTTACCAAAGTTTTCCGACAAACAAATTCCCACCACATTGTACGATTCTGGAAGGTCTACACAATAAAGGGTTGCGACTACTGGAACCTATTCATTGGTCTCAGAATGTT
Source organism: Schistocerca cancellata (assembly GCF_023864275.1). Lineage (NCBI taxonomy): Eukaryota > Metazoa > Arthropoda > Insecta > Orthoptera > Acrididae > Schistocerca > Schistocerca cancellata. The sequence continues at coordinate 503,419,795 of NC_064632.1, read as the reverse complement.
TCCCGTACACAAATTTCATTAGATGTAGGATGGATAGAAGTAAGAGCCAATCTGGTGGATAGGGTGAATGTTCCAACAATATTACTTCAACGTTATCAGTTTTTCATTGGCCAAAGTATTGTGGACAGATGTGTAGTGCAGACTGAATATGATTGGTTTCCTTTTATTATACAGGCGTCTTATGTATTTTTTAAAAAATCCAGTACAGTACCTACAGACGGCTCCTATGGTCTTCTTCAGTTACTGTCTGACAGTTTGGAAGGTAATCAATGAGAAGAATACCAGAAAGCACTGGCCGTTACCTCCTTTTCTAGTTACAGTCGGACACTAAAGTCTACATACACCCTAAAAATAACACTTGAAGTCAAAATTAATCAAGAAAATAATATGTATTCACTTTCTGTGACATAAACAGACATGTTAAGAACTGAAAAACAACATATACACTGCATAAATAACAATAATACTTTTTACTGACATCTTGAGCATACAAATGAAACAGCGATCAGGTACAAAAGTAAATATACACTCTGATGTTCTTCATTTTCAGGTCCAATTCAATATTTTCTACTGCCTCCTTCTGCTTCGATCGCAGCTTCCAAACGTCGAGGCATAGATTCCTCTAATTGTTTTTTTTTTACGTAGGTGTAAAGTTATTCCACTCTTTCACAAAGGCTGCTTTTAAATCATCTTTGCTTTTGATGTATTTTTTTATCCTACGCTTTAGTTCTCCCCAAAGATGTTCATTTGGGTTAATGTCTGGTGACTGGGGAGGCGAATGCAACTGTTTTGGTACATTGTAAAGTAGCCATTCTTTTACAATTCCCGTATGCTTGGAGTCATTGTCTTGTTGAAACACCCAGTCTGTTCTTAGTCCCAGTTTCTCCGCAGATTGCTTCAGATTCTCCTTTAAGAGGGTGAGATGCTTCCAATTATCCATCATACTTTCAATAAATACTAAATTCCCAATAGCAGCTCCAGACATGCATCTCCACACAAGAATATTTCCACCACCATACTTCACTGATGGGATAAGATTTCTCTTCTTCCAACTTTAATTCCTTTTTTGCCACACCTTTTGCTGTCCATCTCACTGGAAGATGTTAAACTTATTCTCATCCGTGAAAAATAATGTATTCCAAAACGTGGAATCTTTATTTCGATGCAGAGTTGCAAATTCTAGGCGCTGTTCATTTACTCTGCTTATGAACGGTTTCTTGCTTGCTGTTCTACTTTCAAATCCATGATTGTGCAGAAGTCTTCGTACTGTTATGGGATGAACATTATTTCCACTAGTATTTGCGACATCTAATGCCAACTCCGTAGCTGTAATTCTGGGATCCGCATTCACTTTTCTAATTATGTGTCGGCGCTCCCTGTTAGATAATTTTGGTGGTCGTCCACATCTAGCTTTGTTTTCTACACTTCCTCGATCCCTGTAATTTCTTATTACAGTATTGGACACTTGCATGGCTCCTTCTAACAATTTCCCAAATTTTCCGCAGTGAAAACCCCTTTTTGGTGAGCTCAATAACGTTTTTCCTCACCTCCACTGGTATTTCGGTTCGTATTTGAATCCATGTTACGCGATCGAATTATGTATTGCAAAACAAGTCTATTATATCTACAAACCATACCACTTGCTGTGTGTCAACTGTAACGTCTCTCTTGCAACTAATGACAGACTCGAAGTGTATGTTGACTTCCGTACCTCAGGAAGCAAACACTGTTGTGTCTATCACGCTTGCAGTGCACGATACCGGTCTGCAGACCTTGATATACGAGGGCTGTCCAGAAAGTAAGTTACGATTGATCGCGAAATGAAAATCACAGTGAAAATCAGAAATGTTTCATTTGTAACAGTTAGCTACACCTTTCAGCTACTTCTCTACGTAGTCGCCGTTCTGACTCAGACATTCGTCGTAGCGTTGTACCAACTTTCCAATACCCTCATCAGAGAAGGCAGCCGCCAGTGCTTTCCGCCAATTCTCTACGCTGGCCTAAAGCTCGTTGTCTGTGCCAAAATGTTGTCTTCATAGCCAGCGGTTCGTTTGAGCAGAGATGAAACTCAGTGGGAGACAATTACGGGCTGTATTGTGGGTAACCAAACATTTCCAAATGAAACGATGCAGGAACATCTTCATTGCCCCTGCAGAATGAGGCTGAGAATTGTCTTGAAGAAGAAACCGCACGACAGTTATGTAATGTTGGTTGCATAGCTTCAGGGGAAAATTCTCACCAGGCCCACGTACTTGGTGGATAGACACTATTTTCTATAACATCTTTACGCGCTCACTAAGAGCTCAGGAATGAAAAGAACGACATACTTCTACCTAGAGTCATACTAGAGACACTGCCCAACACATCTTTGCAGAGCTTTATCGGATTTTCATAGTCGTTTCCATTTCGCGACCGATAGTCACTTACTTTCTGGACAGCCCTCATATGTCATTGTGGACGTGGATGCTGGCACGGAGTTGCACATCTACCTCTGTGCATACAGGCTGTACGCAACATGCTACAAAATGGGGGTGTATGTAGACTTTAGTGTCCGACTGCATAACAATCTCCCTTTCTTTGCTTATTGTTATAAAAATTCTTTCAATTCTGTCACTTAAAACATTTTTAATTTTTACGATCATTGTAATATTACATATCCCTTACTGTTAGAAAGTTCTTAGATGTACCGAAAGTTAATATACTACGTTGAAGTAGCTATTCTGGTATTGCCAACATTTATATAATTTCGTAAGGGCAGAAATATTATATTAGCAGATAAATGTTACTTACGTTACTGTGGCTGTCTCGTTGTCTAGGATGTCTGTTTCTGTTTATGCGTTCCAGTTAATAGGTTCAAGGTTCTTTGTTTCAGTAGAGGTCCCTGGGATATTGTTGCTTTTTGACATTATCAATATTTATTCATAAATTCTTGACACTTGCTACAACACCACTTGTTAAGTAAATGCATTGTGTAACTTTTCAACACAACACAAAGAACTTGACTGTTACATTGAGCACTCTCGAGAACAGCTGAAACTTATGACGCGTTTGGCGCCTAAAATTTGTATAAGTATTACTGCATAGCTTCCAGATCCTTTTGGACCAGGATGTAGTTAAAAAGAATTTTATTACGACTATCTTACTTGAAATTATATTTCAGGTATAATTTACGTAATGTTTTCTGGAAATATTTATTTATATAAATATTTATGCGCCTAATAATTAATAATGAAGGTTTCTGCCTTTAAAATTGTCAGTTGAATAATCGACGGTAAAATTAGAAAAATTAAAAATTAAAACAGGAATTTTGTTTACATGACAACTAAGCCATAATAATATTAGTTTCATTGTAATGTGGCTTTTGACTCATTTAAGTTAACAATTGTGATTCCTAATATTCATGCTTCAAGATCGATGCTGCCAAATCGATCGACATGAAAAATAAAATTATGTTGTCAAGAAATAGTATTTTGGTGAGCAAATATATGGAAAATTATCTTTAGGTGTGGAATATGTAACTTTAGCATAAAAATTTACTGAATTCCGGATGAAATTTATATGGAATCGAACATTTCCATTAAAATAAGAAAGTTCTGAAGAGGCAAGATACATTACACCATGTAGCCTTTCTTTCTCTGGTGTGGGACGAGAAATATTGTGAACAAATTTACGTCGTCGAGGATGTGATTCTGGGAACAAAAATCACAGTGGATTATTATTGTACAGAAGACACTGAATAGATTTTAATGATTACGACTAGTTTATTATACACCTTCCTTCAGAGGTATACGACTGGATACTTATAAGTTAATCTGAATGTTAATATTACATATGCTTCCGTATCATAAGCTTTCACGCAGCGACAGATTATAGTTTCCATTCACTAGATCACTGCAAAATGTGGACGAGCAGACGAATGCATCTTACCTGTTTCAATGACTTACTAGAATGCACCATCTTTGCTCATTATCTTCGGAAAGAGGGAGCACAAGAAAGACATCTACAGATGAATGATTGTTTTTTATGATCCTTGGTCTACGTAATCATAGGTTGTATTTACTCATTGCTAATACGAGGGGTGTCCGTAAAATAAGGTTCCCAATTTTTTTTTCAAAGTGTAAAACATGTTTATTTCATGAATGCGTACATTTTTGGAAGTTCAGTCTTAAAGCTATTTTTCTACATAGTCGCCACTGAGGTCAATACATTTTTGCATGTGGTGTATGAGCTTTTGAATGCCCGAGTCAAAAAAATCTGCCGCCAAGCCGCGTAGACACCTGAGAACCGCTTCTTCCAGCTCTTCTCTGTCGCCGAAATGCGTTCCACCCGTGTGTTTGTCCATGTCAGGGAAGGGATGGTAGTCACTTGGGGCTAAGTCCAGGCTGTAGGGTGGGTGTCTGACAATACCCCATCCAAATTTTGCGACGAGCTCGTTGGTGGCTTTAGCGGTGTGCGGTTGAGTGTTATTCCGATGCAAACGCACCCTCTTTGACAGCGTACCACTCCTCTTGTTTTGAATTGCACGGCGCAATTTTTGCAGTGTCTCGCAGTGCCCGGCAGCGATGATTGTTGTACCGGTGGGCATGAACTCGCACAATAATACCCTCTTCCTGTCCCAAAACCCTGTTGCCATCACTTTGCCGCCACTTTTTGCGTTTTTTGAATTTTTGCGACCTCGGCGACTCTGGGTGCTTCCATTGTTTGGACTGTTCTTTGGTTTCGGGTGTGCAGTAGTGCACCCAAGTCTCGTCTCCAGTGACGATGAAGTCGAGGTATTCCTCGCCGTGAGTTCCGTGATCTTGAAGAAGTTCTTGGGCCGCTTCAACGCGTTGACGTTTGTGGTCTTCGGTCAACATTCTGGGCACCCACCTCGCGCAAACCTTAGCATACCCTAGATGCTCCGTCAAAATCTTGTCAGTAGAGGTTTTTCTGACATCAGGGATCATTTCGGAGAGCTCACGAACCGTCACTCTTCGATCTGAGGGCACGGCTGCCTCCAGTTTTGCGATTGTTTCGTCAGAAATAGATGGCCGTTCGGAACGCTCCTCATCATGAACGTCAGTACGCCCGTTATTGAACCCTCTGCACCATTTGTGCACGTGTTGTACGCTAATACACTTGTCGCATAGCTGGGAATGGATTTCTGCCTTTGCAATGTTTTTTTGCAGACAGGAAACGGATTACCGAGCGCAGCTCACACCTGGCGGGCGAAGCAAGGGGAAGACCCATCACGTACGGCTGCCAAGCCAAGACTGACCTCTGCAGGCAGCTCGCTAAGGAGGGGGTTTGGAGTGGGGGAACCAAGGTACACTACAGAATCGCGGGATCCACCGTAACAGAGCTTTTCAGGACTGTAGCGCCATGGGAACCTTATTTTACGGACAACCCTCGTAGCTTAATTTATATCAAAATTACTGATCTGATTCATAACGAGGTTGGAGGCGGAAAATAGAGATATTCTACATCTACAGCTACATACACACCCATATTCTTCAAAACAAACTGAAGTACATGATTCAAATATATCAACGAAACAAAAACAAAATTTCATTTACATCTAGTCTCGCTCACCCTAGCCACGCATAGTAATACGCTGCTTTCGGGATTCGGGTTTGGTTGGGTTGTTGTGCGGGTGGAGACCAGACAGCGAGGTCATCGGTCTCATCGGATTAGGAAAGGACAGGGGAGGAAGTCGGCCATGATCTTTCAAAGGAACCATCCCAGCATTTGCCTGGAGCGATTTAGGGAAATCACGGAAAACCTAAATCAGGATGGCTGGACGCGGGATTGAACCGTCGTCTTCCTGAATGCGAGTCCAGTGTGCTAACCACTGTGCCACCTCGTTCGGTTCCAGGACTTGGGAAGCTGTGCCGGCCGCCGGTCGAAACCGCCTAGTGGATTAACGGCGAGGGCCGGTGTGCTGACCAGCCTGAATGTGGTCTTTAGGCTGTTTTCCACACTCGACTAGGTAAATACCAGGTTGGCACCCAAGCCCCACCTCAATTACATCATTCGAAAACATTAAAAATGTTCGCACACTTTCACGCACTACACTACGGCCAGGCAGGCAAGGATGCATTCAGTTTGGGGTACACGTATTCCTTCTGTGGAATAATGAGGTAATGACAGGGAGGGAATCCCGCCATCCCTTAAACTATGCCCAATCCCGTAATAACAGTGTCGACCCCAAGTAGGTGCTGGACAAAGGCAAAAGAAAAAAATCTAGACTGAGGTTGTCGTTGCAAGTGTTGGGTTGGGTTGGATTGTTTTGGGGGAGGAGACCAGACAGCGAGGTCATCGGTCTGATCGGATTAGGGAAGGACGGGGAAAGAAATCGGCCGTGCCCTTTCAAAGGAACCACCCCGGCATTTGCCTGGAGCGATTTAGGGAAATCACGGAAAACCTAAATCAGGATGGCCGGACGCGGGATTGAACCGTCGTCCTCCCGAATGAGAGTCCAGTGTGCTAGCCACTGCGCCACCTCGCTCGGTCTAGACTGAGGTGACAAAAGCCCTGGGATACATCTTAATATCATGTCGCACCTCCTTTTGCCATGGCGTAGTGCAGCAGCTCAATATGGCATGGACTCAACAAGTTGTTGGAAGTCCTCTGCAGAAACATTGAGCCATGCTGCCTCTATAGCCATCCATAATTGCGAAGGTGTTGCTGGTGCAGGATTTTATGCGGGAACTGACTCTCGGTTACATCCTATACATTGATCAACCAGAACATTATGACCACCGATCTGCTGTCGATATAAATCGTTCCAGGCGATACCAGCGTCACCTGGTGGGGAATGACTGCTAGTCAGACACACTCACAGAGCATGTAGTATCAGTGAGCGTGCTGTCCGTGCGTAGAATGGGCAAGGCGCGCGATCTATCTGAGTTTGATTGACGTGAGATGATGATGGCTCAGAGGCTTGGCACGAGCATTTCGGAAACTGTAAGACCTGTCGTGTGTTCGAGGAGTGCTGTGATGAGTGTCATCGACACGTGGTGAAACCAGGGTGAAACCACATTCAGACACTGTGGGGTTGGGCAGCCAACCTTCATAACAGATTTCGGACGTCGTAGGATGGACAGCCTGGCATAAAAGGACAGGCAGAAACTGTGGTGGAATTAACATCAGACTTAAATGATGGGTAGAGTACAAATGTACCTGAACACACAGTGCACTGAACACTCCCTACGATGGGCCTCCGGAGCTGACGACCCATGCATGTGCCAATGTTAAAACCACAACATCGGCATCTATGATTGAAACGTGTAAGTGATCATCGGCACTGGACGTTGGCGCAGTGGCAGAGCGTTGCATGGTCTGACGAATCCCAATATCTTCTTCATCATGCCGAAGGGAGGGCGTGAATCCGTTTTCTTCCAGGGAAACATCCTCCTTGACACCTGTACTGTGGGACAGAGACAAACTGGCGGTTACTCCATTATGCTCTGTGGAGCATTCACGTGGGCATCCATGGGTCCAGAGGAGCTCGTACAAGGCACCATGACGACCAAGAAGTATCGTACTCTGGTTGCAGACCACATACACCCCTTCATGACGTTCATGTCGAAACTTCTTTATTTAAATGTGTGTGTCTGCACTTAAATTGCAGAATGACAGAGAAGATGAAATTTCTACGTTATTTGATTCTGAAACAGCTGAGTAAAACTGAAAGTACTGAGACTACTTTCTCTTTACTTTTTCTTATCATGTCAACACTGACCCACAATATTCTAGCACAACGCAATCTGACTGCTCAAAAAAATTACAACCTGACTTCAAATAATTAATTCAAAAGAATGGCCCTGATTAAAATGAAATCTTAACAATAACCTATACATTTCATTAAGCACTTACCTCACAAAAATCTTCATTACGGAACTACTGCAATACAGCGAGCGTCAATACTGCCAGCTAAATAAAAGATTCTAACCACTAAAGTTACTAACTACTAATAGGAATGTGGTTAGCAAAGCAACATTTTGTTGCAAACCAAATAATGTATTTTTTACCTTAATAATGTGACATCCAGTTCAAACACCTATATAAATCGTCATTGACATCTAGTACAAAGGTATATAATAAAGAATAATATTCAATCTCCAAGTCGAACATGTACAGATCGTTAGCCTGCGCTAACACTTCAGACCTCTACCCTCCATCAATGCTAACTTCTCACATCTAACATTCATCACTGCTGGCTGTTCACCTCCAACTGCCCAACAGTACTTCATCACTGCTGGCGACTAACTTCCAACTGCCCAACACTACTGGCTGTTAACTTCCAACAACGAGTCCAACCAGCCACAGAGTCTCTTACAAAGAAAGCGCAGTCAGAGATCCAATGCAAAGGGCTACACAGCGCAGCCAACACAGAAGCAGCCCACTTACAATGTTTCCCGATGGTAGTAGCATTTTTCAACAAGATAATGCGCAATGTCACAAGGCCAATAAAGTGACGGAGTGATTCGAAGAACACAGTGGCGAGTTCCAGTAGATGTACTGGTCCCACAAATCGCCAGATCTGAATCCTTTCGAATACATTTGGGATGTGACTGAACGTGGGGTCAGGGCTCGTCGCCTCCCTCCCCGGTATTTGCGGAAATTAGGTGACTTGTGTGCAGATATGGTGACAACTCCATTCAGCAACCTATGAAAGCCTCATTGAATCCATGCCACGACGTGACACTGCCGTTATCCGTACCGAAGTTGGACGTACCAGTTATTAGGTAGTGGTCAAAATGTTCTGGCTTATGAATGTAAATGTTCAATGGGATTCACGTCACGCGATCTGGCTGGCCAAATTATTCACTCGAATCGTCCAGAATGTTCTTCAAGCCAATTGCGAACAATTGTGGTCGTGTGATATAGCGCATTGTCACCTATAAAAATTCCATCGTTATTTGGGACCATGAAATCAGTGAATGGGTGCAAATGTTTCTAAGTAGCTGAACATAACCATTTCCAGGCAATGATCGGTTCAATTGGCCAGAGTAAGCACAGTACACGCCATTGTGGAATTACCACCAGTTTGTGCAGTGCCTTCTTGACAACTTGGGTTCACGTCTACGAGGCGTCTGCTCCACACTCGAACCCTACCACGAATTCTTACCAGTTAAAATTGGGACTCATCTGACCAATCAAGGTTTTCCAGTGATCTAGGGTCCAACTTATGGTCATGAGCCCAGGAGTCGGTCGTCTGCTGCACAGCTCATTAACGCCACATTTCGCGGCTCTGTTCTAACGGATACGTACGTCCCTCATTGATTTCTGCGGTTATTTCACGCAGTGTTGCTTGTCAGTTAGCACTGACAGTTCTACGCAAATGCCGCTGCTCTCGGTCGTTAAACAAAGGCCGTCGGTCACTGCGTTGTCCTTGTTCAGATGTAATACCTTAAATCTGGTATTCTCGGCACATTCTTGGCACTGTGGATCTCTGAATATTGAATTCCCTAACCATTTACGAACTGGAATGTCCCATATGTCTAACTCCAACTACCACCCCGCTTTCAAAGTTAATTCCCACCGTTCGACAATAATCACGTCGGAAACCTCGTCCCATGAATCACCTGCGTACAAATGACAGTTCCGCCAATGCACTGCACATTTGTACTTTGTGTATGCGATACTATCGCCTTCAGTATGTGTGCGTCGCTGTCCCATGACTTTTGCCAGCTCAGTGTAAGATCGCTATGGCTCACGAAAAACCGGCCCCAAGTTCTAGACTGCTTCTTGTCGCCTGCCAGCTGCTGTTGCTTGCATCAGCTTATTTCTTATTTCTTTATTATCTAATTATTATGCATTTATCTATTTGTTGTTGTATCTGCTCGTGGCGAGCAGCAGTTCGCACGTAACTGACATTATGTTTGAGAAATTACAATTCTATGGTATAAATGGAACAGCATATGATCGGTTTAAGTCATATCTAGTGATTCAAAGGAGTTTGCCTCTTTATCTAACTGGGGTGAAATTACATTAGGTGTTCCACAAGGTTCGATCATGGGTCCCCTCCTGTTCTTGATATATGTGAATGACCTCCCTTCTTATGTGAAACAAGATGCTGAACTGACACTGTTTGCTTATGATACAAGCATAATCATTAATTCAGTAAAAAAAATCCGATAGAATATGATACAAATAAGGTCTTTGGAAAAGTTATTAATTGGTTTTCTGCGAATGGGATTGCTCTTAACTTTGAAAAAAAAAAAAAAACACAGTACATCCAATTTTCTGCTGCAAAATGTATAATTCCTTCAACAAACAACACATCAAAAGAAGTCAGTAGCCAGGGTAGAGCATACTAAGTTTTTGGGTGTACATATAGATGAGAATCTTAATTGGAAAATTCATATTTTGGATCTCCTAAAGCGACTAGGTTCAGCAACTTTTGCAATCAGAATAATTGACAATTTTGAGGATGTAGAAATTAGTAAGCTAACATACTTTGCATACTTCCACTCTCTGATCTCATACGGAATAATATTCTGGGGCAACTCAACACGTAGGCAAAAGGTATTCACTGCTCAAAAGAAAGTAGCTAGAATAATGTGTGGGGTTCATAGTCGCACATCTTGTAGGCATCTGTTTAAAAGGTTAGGAATTCTTACAACTGCTTCACAGTACATTTACTCAGTAATGAAATTTTTTCTCAACAACATGGACCAGTTTAAAATCAACAGCGACATTCATGATTACAATACCAGAAAAAAGTAAGACTTACACTATCCTTTACTTAACCTATCTTTGACACAGAAAGGGGCAAAATATGCTGCTATAAAACTTTTTGATAAATTACCAGATGAAATAAAATGTCTGACAGACAGCAGTAATAGTTTCAAAAACAAATTGAAATCATACCTCCTTGACAACTCCTTCTATACCATAGATGAATTCTTGAATATGAGTAAATAAATCTGGAGATATAATATATGCATTTTGTGAATTTAAGGGAATGGGATAGATAATAGAAATATTTAGGTATAACACTATAATGTAAACAAAAAAAGAAAAAGTACACACACACACACACACACACACACACACAAGCAGTCTGTACTCGGAGCCGGTTTTTCGTGCGCCACCTGTAGGTTCTGTCCTCTTCTCGAGTTTTCGTATCTTTTGTTGTCTTTCACTCATGATGTAGTGGTAGCATCTTTGATTAATAATCGAAACGTTCTCGGTCCTGGGTTCGAACCCGAACAGCGCTTAAATTCTGAATAAAAACCAGCATTGGCCGCCGAAGACTTGCAGCGTAAGCCACCCTCATTCTGCCAACGGCCTTCACAAAGAGGGCGGAGGGACAGAGATTCAGGGCACTCTCTTGCCCTTGAGGTGAGAAACTGCCCCTAAAGGCGGAAGAATCAGCAAGGATCAACGGCATGAGGATGCGAAAGGCATTGTAAACCACTGCATTAGAGACACATAATGTGTATCCACAGGGCATGTGGCCTGGAATTGAAGTACCACAATGATCTCTCCATTGGCAAAAGAAGCCGTAACAGTCCTCCATCCGGATCTCCGGGAGGGGGCTGCCAAGGATGAGGTGACCATGAGAAATTCACTGAATAACTAACGAAAGGATAACGTTCTACGAGTCGGAGCGTGGAATAATGATGTTTGGTTGGTCTGGCTTGTGGGAAGCTCAACTGCGCGGTCATCGGCGCCGTACAAAGTCCAATTTTTACACGATCCAAGCTAGCCACTGTCACGAATGATGATGATAGGAGGAGCGTGGAATGTCAGAAGATTGAATGTGGTAGGGAAGCTAGAAAATCTGAAAAGGGAAATGCAAAGGCTCACTCTAGATGTACTGGGGGTCAGTGACGTGAAATGGAAAGATGAAAAGTATTTGTGGTCAGATGAGTATAGAGTAATATCAACAGCAGCAGAAAATGGTATAACGGGATTAGGATTCGCTATGAATAGGAAGGTAGGGCAGAGAGTGTGTTACTGTGAACAATTCAGTGATAGGTTCATACTTATAAGAATCGACAGCAAACCAACACCGACGACGATAGTTCAGGTATACATGCCGATGTCGCAGGCTGAAGATAGAGAGACAGAGAAAGTAAATAAGGATATTGAAAGGGTAATACAGTATGTAAAGGTAGACGAAAATCTAATAGTTATGGGGGACTGGAATTGAGTTGTAGGGGAAGGAGTAGAATAAACGGTTGCAGGAGAATATGGGCTTTGGGCAAGGAATGAGAGGGGAGAAAGACTAATTGAGTTCTGTAATAAATTTCAGCTGGCAATAGCGGATACTTTGTTCTATAATCATAAGAGGAGGATGTATACTTGGAAAAGGCCGGGTAATACGAGAAGATTTGTCAGATTACATCATGATCAGACAGAGACTCCGAAATCAGGTACTGGATCGTAAGGCCTACGAAGGACTCAGATTGCAATGTAGTAGTGATGAAGAGTAGGCTGAAATTTAAGAGATCAGTCAGGAACATCTAATGCGCAAGGAAGTGGGATACGGAAGTACTAAGGAATGGCGAGATACACTTGAAGTTCTCTAAGCTATAGATACAGCAATAAGAAATAGCTCAGTAGGCAGTACAGTTGAAGGCGAATGGGCATCTCTAAAAAGGGCAACCAGATGAGCTGGAAAGAAAAACATAGGTACAAAGAAAGTAACTGCAAAGAAACCATGGCTAACAGAAAAAATACTTCAGTTCATCGGCGAAAGAACGAAGTACAAAAATGTTCAGGGAAATTCAGGAGTAGAGAAATAAGGGTCACTAAGTAACGAAATAAATAGGATGTGCAAGGAAGCTAAGACGAAATGGCTGCATGAAAAATGTGAAGAAATCGAAAAAGAAGTGATTGACGGAAGGACTGACTCAGCATAAAGGAAAGTCAAAACAACATTCGGTGAAACTGAAAGTAAGGGTAGTAAATTTAAGAGTGCAACGGGAATTTCAGTGTCACATGCAGAGAAGAGGCAGATAAGTGGAAAGAGTACACTGAAGGCCTCTATGAGTGGGAAGATTTGTCTGATATGATAGAAGAAGAAACAGGAGTAGATTCAGAAGAGATAGGAGAACCAGTAATTAAATCGGGATGTAAAGAGCTTTGAAAGACTTAAGGTCAAATAAGGCAGAAGTGATAGACAAGATTTCATCAGAATTTCTAAAATCGTTGGCAACAAAACGACTATTCACGTTGGTGTGTAGAGTTTGGCGATGTACCATCTGAGTTTCGGGAAAGTATCATCCCCACAGCGGAGAAATGCGAGAACTATCGTACAATCAGCTTAGCAGTTCATGGGTCCAAGTAAAGAGGAAGCAAGACTCAAGAGAAATGAAGACAGATTCATAGGATTTGTTGACTTGGAAAAAGCGTTCGACAATGTAAAATGGTACAAGATGGTCAAAATTCTGAGGGAAATAGCTTACCTCAGCTACAGGGAGAAGATAGGGGTAAGCTATAGGGAGAGATGGATAATATATAAAATGTACGAGGGTGGTTTGAAAAGTTCTCGGAATGACCATGAGAGGTCAGCGGTAGCACAACGAGTTGTTCACGTGATATTCATTGGACTGCTGCCTGTAGACACTTGCCACGTCAGAGCTCTTGGAAGAGAGCTGTGGCGGTGACGTGTTCCCGCGTAGTGATTTGCGAAGATGGAAAAAAATCGAGATTCGAGCAGTGATTAAGTACTTCGTAAAGAAAGGTATGAAAGCAAAGGAGATTCATGCCGATTTCCAGAACACACTGGGGGATTCTGCTCCTACATATTCAACTGTTGCCAAGTGGACAAATGAATTTAAATTTGGTCGGGAGAGCTTAGATGATGATCCACGCAGTGTCGGCCAAGATGTGGCTCTGAGCACTATTGGACTTAACTTCTAAGGTCATCAGTCCCCTAGAACTTAGAACTACTTTAACCTAACTAACCTAAGGACATCACACACATCCATGCCTGAGGCAGGATTCGAACCTGCGACCGTAGCGGTCGCGCGGTTCCAGACTGTAGCGCCTAGAACCGCTCGGCCACCCCGGCCGGCGGCCAAGATGTGTCACTACTCCAGAAATCGTTGCAAAAGTGTACAGTAAGGTCATGGAGGATCACGAATTGAAAGTGCGTGAAATTGCTCACGGTTGCCAGATGTCATCTGAAAGGGTATAGCAGATTGTAACAATTCCTTCGGCGGGAAAGGTCATAGCATCAGTGTTCTGGGATGTGAAGGGGATTCTGTTAGTAGATTATCTCCCTACTGGGCAAACAATTACTGGGGAATACTACGATAACCTCCTGGACAAATTGCTACGAAAGAAATTCGAAAAAAGGCCAGGTTTGGCAAGGAAGAATGTCTTCTTCCATCAAGGCAATGCGCACCCGCACACATGTGCCGTCGCCGTGGCAAAATTACACGAACTAAGGTATGAATTGTTGGCCCCATCCGTCTTATTCACCTGATTTGGCTCCCTCAGACTTCCATCTCTTCCCAAAACTGAAAATTTTTCACTTCAAATGGAGAATTGATAGCTGGAGTTGACGACTACACTCCTGGAAATGGAAAAAAGAACACATTGACACCGGTGTGTCAGACCCACCATACTTGCTCCGGACACTGCGAGAGGGCTGTACAAGCAATGATCACACGCACGGCACAGCGGACACACCAGGAACCGCGGTGTTGGCCGTCGAATGGCGCTAGCTGCGCAGCATTTGTGCACCGCCGCCGTCAGTGTCACCCAGATTGCCGTGGCATACGGAGCTCCATCGCAGTCTTTAACACTGGTAGCATGCCGCGACAGCGTGGACGTGAACCGTATGTGCAGTTGACGGACTTTGAGCGAGGGCGTATAGTGGGCATGCGGGAAGCCGGGTGGACGTACCGCCGAATTGCTCAACACGTGGGGAGTGAGGTCTCCACAGTACATCGATGTTGTCGCCAGTGGTCGGCGGAAGGTGCACGACCTGGGACCGGACCGCAGCGACGCACGGATGCACGCCAAGACCGTAGGATCCTACGCAGTGCCGTAGGGGACCGCACCGCCACTTCCCAGCAAATTAGGGACACTGTTGCTCCTGGGGTATCGGCGAGGACCATTCGCAACCGTCTCCATGAAGCTGGGCTACGGTCCCGCACACCGTTAGGCCGTCTTCCGCTCACGCCCCAACATCGTGCAGCCCGCCTCCAGTGGTGTCGCGACAGGCGTGAATGGAGGGACGAATGGAGACGTGTCGTCTTCAGCGATGAGAGTCGCTTCTGCCTTGGTGCCAATGATGGTCGTATGCGTGTTTGGCGCCGTGCAGGTGAGCGCCACAATCAGGACTGCATACGACCGAGGCACACAGGGCCAACACCCGGCATCATGGTGTGGGGAGCGATCTCCTACACTGGCCGTACACCACTGGTGATCGTCGAGGGGACACTGAATAGTGCACGGTACATCCAAACCGTCATCGAACCCATCGTTCTACCATTCCTAGACCGGCAAGGGAACTTGCTGTTCCAACAGGACAATGCACGTCCGCATGTATCCCGTGCCACCCAACGTGCTCTAGAAGGTGTAAGTCAACTACCCTGGCCAGCAAGATCTCCGGATCTGTCCCCCATTGAGCATGTTTGGGACTGGATGAAGCGTCGTCTCACGCGGTCTGCACGTCCAGCACGAACGCTGGTCCAACTGAGGCGCCAGGTGGAAATGGCATGGCAAGCCGTTCCACAGGACTACATCCAGCATCTCTACGATCGTCTCCGTGGGAGAATAGCAGCCTGCATTGCTGCGAAAGGTGGATATACACTGTACTAGTGCCGACATTGTGCATGCTCTATTGCCTGTGTCTATGTGCCTGTGGTTCTGTCAGTGTGATCATGAGATGTTTCTGACCCCAGGAATGTGTCAATAAAGTTTCCCCTTCCTGGGACAATGAATTCACGGTGTTCTTATTTCAGTTTCCAGGAGTGTATTTTGCAGGCCTGGAGGAAACTCATTTTTGAGATGGGATCAAGGCACTGGAACATCGTTGGACTAAGCGCATTTATCTACAAGGAGACTACATTGAAAAATAAAAAAGTTTCAGTGATGTATGTGCTTGTTTTTCTATTCCGTTCCGAGAACTTTTCAAACCACCTTCGTACTCGGATTAAAAAGGGTGTAAGACAAGAATCTTTCACTCAGTTAGCCCAGGCGCGCGTATTGAGACGCAGCCGACGAAGGGCGGTGCAGGGCAGCACAGTGAAGGATATACTTCGTGACAGTGTGTGCTCAGACTGGGAAGCAATTTGCATTGTTGCGACCACCCCGGGAGAGCGCATGGTCTGCATGCTGCCCGTCGGCTGCGTGGCGCTCGCACCGTGAACTGTTCCGGACACTGCGCGGCGAAGTCTGCCATGCTCGCCTCGCCCTGTTCTTCAGTAATCAATTTGCGCTCTTGCATTTACATCTTTTAGTCACAAAAGCATGTCCTGTGCTGTCCTGCCTTGCCTCATATGCGTCTAGCCTTACCATCTCGTTTTCACGCTAGTTAAGAGCTGATAACTTTCTACCTATTACTCTAATATATGAACGGGGACTGAACTAGTCAATTTGCAGCACAGTTGGTAAATGATTATACTTTACAAAAACCTGTCCAGAGACAGGTAATAATTTCAAAATGTTTTATCTCTGAGGCTTAGCTTTTCTTGAAAGGGCTCCATAAATCTTTACATATCTATAAATACTGTATAACAGCCGTTACTGTAGATTTGTTCTAATACAACACGAGTCTGTACCGTGGTAAGATTTAATGCTATTTTCTCCTGAGTTTAACGAAATTTTAAGTTGAGCTATGGTTTCTTGTTATCAGTTTTGGTTCGTATTTTCTCGCTTATCGCTTGCACTCGCACCCGAGTGACAATTATTGAACTGTATGAAATACAATCGTCATAACTTCTGACCGGTTTGCGTTAGGACGTTCAAACTGCATGGTAGCCGCGGGGCATGGTGGGAGCTAGTAAGCGCATTGTTGTTTGGTTTAGCGACGAAGCAAACTTTCATTTGGATGGGTTCGTCAATCAGCAAAATAAGCGCTTTTGGGAGGCTGGGAATTCGCATTTCGTGATCGAGAAGTCTCTTCACCCTCAATCGGTGACTGTGTGGTGTGCAGTGTTCAGTCGCGGAATAGCCGGTGCTATATTCCTTGACGGCACAATGACTATGGTACGGTACGTGAAGGTTTTGGAACATGATTTCATCCTCGTTATCCAAAGTAACCCTGATTTTGTCAATATGTGGTTCATGCAAGAAGGAGCTCGACCCCATAGAAGCAAGTGTTTAGTGTCCTGGAGAAGCACTTTGGGGACCTCATCTGGGTCTGCCCTACCCAGAGGCTACTGGCAAGGACCTCGATTGCCGCCATATTCTCCGATCTGAAAACATGCGACGCCTTTTTGTGGGGCTTTATTGAAGACGAGGTGTACAGAAATAACCCCAAAGCCATTGCTGAGCTGAAAACAGCCATTCAGGAGGTGATCGACAGCTTCGATATTCCGTCACTTCGCGGGTCATGAAGAATTTCGCTATTCGTCTGTGCCACTTCATCGCCAAGGATGGCAGGCATATTGAACATGTCATAACCTGAATCCGAATATCTGAAGTGACGTACGAATGCATGCTTTCGCGGCGATCTCCGGAGTGATCCTCTCTCCGTTGTGCTACCATCTGACAAGGGCAATGCTGCCGTCTTAATGGAACGAGCCGACTATGACCCAAAAATCAGACGGATGTTGGAGGAAGACACACACCAAAAATTTCCTCGGGACACAACATCCATAATAGTGAGGAAGACTTCAGAGCTTCTCAAACGGTCATCGCTGGAAGAGAATATTATTAAGAACCTCCTCCCCAAGGCACCAAGACCGCCCACGTTCTGTGGTCTGCCGAAGGATAAGAAGGACACACCGTTGAGGCCGATAGTGAGTACCATCGGATCACCGATCTATAAACTTGCTAAACATCTGGCCAGCCTCCTCTCTACGCACGTTGGACACTCTGGACACCATATAAAGAATACGACGGACTTCAGCAATCAGATTAAAGGTCTGCGACTTGCTGAAGGGGATATATTGGTTAGCTTCGATGTGGTTTCTTTATTAACGTGTGTCCCCATCACAGACTCTATTGACTTTGCTGTCCCAGCTCTTTGACGACACCATCACGAATTTATTTAAGCACACTCTGACGTCATCATATTTCTTACATGATGGAGAATATTTTAACTAAACTGACGGCGTGGCGATGGGAAGTCCTTTAGCTCCAGTAGTAGCCAACTTCTTTACGGAGCATTTCGAAGATATCGCCTTGGACATAGCTCCTGCAAAGCCGAGCTGTTTTTATCGCTACGTCGACGATACCTTCGTCATTTGACCACATGGACAAGAAAAGTTAGAAGAGTCCCTGGAGCACCATCCACGATCACATCAGATTCACAATGGAAGTAGAGAAGGAGGGTTCCCTGCCGTTCTTGGACGTGCTTGTCCGCCGTAAACCTAATGGGTCTCTAGGTCATATCGTTTACCGCAAGCCCACTCACACGGATCGGTATCTGCACGCCACCAGCTTCCATCACCCAGCACAGAAACAGTCAGTTCTGAGGACCTTAGTACATCTAGCTGAAACCGTCTCAGACGCCGAAAACTTGCCGAGAGAATTGAGCCACTTACGCAAATTTTTTAAGGAAAACGGTTACAACAACAAACAGATCTCACAAGCAGTGTCATCCAAGCCTCAAAGGAAGAAGACCTCTGAAGAGGACACCAAGCAGGTTGCATTCTTACCGTTTTGTGGTTCGACAACAGGGAAGATTAGTCGACTTCTGAAGAGGCATAAAATAGATACAATCTTCAGGTCTCCGGCAAAGATCCGGAAACTAATGAAATCTGCGAAAGCCAATGTAGGCCTCAGAACGCCAGGAATTTACAAGATACCGTGTGAATGTGGGCAGTTCTATGTCGGCCAGACTGTTTGCACTATCGAACAGCGCCGCATAGAACATGAAAGGTCCAGAATGAGATTTTCACTCTGCAGCGGAGTGTGCGCTGATACGAAACTTCCTGGCAGATTAAAACTGTGTGCCCGACCGAGAGTCGAACTCGGGACCTTTGCCTTTCGCGGGCAAGTGCTCTACCATCTGAGCTACCGAAGCACGACTCACGCCCGGTCCTGACAGCTTTACTTCTGCCAGTATCTCGTCTCCTACTTTCCAAACTTTACAGAAGCTCTCCTGCGAACCTTGCAGAACTAGCACTCCTGAAAGAAAGGATACTGCGGAGACATGGCTTAGCCACAGCCTGGGGATGTTTCCAGAATGAGATTTTCACTCTGCAGCGGAGTGTGCGCTGATATGAAACTTTCTGGCAGATTAAAACTGTGTGCCCGACCGAGACTCGAACGGCAAGGTGAACCGAAAGCAACGAAAGTGGTTCGTTCGGGAAGAACTCTTGAACATTTCTTGATTATACTGGACCAATCGCGATCATTAGAGCAGTAGTTTTCAAACTTTTGGGTCCGCAGCTCCCTAGACCTGATTTTTAACACCTATGTCTCCGTCGCGTGGTACAAACGTCCGATTCAAAGCGTGGGGTAAATAAATTTACATTTCGAAAATAAGTGTAAGAGAAGTTGTTCCTTTAACTGTTGACATAACACACTTTCATCAATTTTTGATGTCATTTCATCTTATTCTTGCAACGAAATTAATGGCAAGGACGAGCTTGATTTTCTTCATCAGTTCTTCAAACCTCTGCACAAAATTGGAAATTGCTACTCGTATCTCTTTCTCCACATTCATTCGCGATGTGCGTTTCGTGTTGATGACTGATAATGCTGAAAAACCTGCCTCGTCTGAGTAGAACGTGGCTAAAGCTATCAAAACTAGTAGGGCCTTGTTACCTATTTGCGGATACTCCAGCTTCAACAAGCTCCAAGCCTCTAGCAGTGAAGAGGAAACCAACTTCGATTTCAACGAGGACTGTGAAGTATTATCAATAAATTCCTCTTTCTCTTCACTGGTAACAGAAGTTGATGGCTCTTGATCTTCCACCATAATCGAGTCCATCAACATGAGGTGGCAAATATGAGGTAGCCAAGGAGGTGGAAACGTAGGTTCTACTATGCCAAGACTGCTTGGTAGCTACAACAGGAAAACACAATTAATTAGCAGGAGTACAAAATAAGAAAGTATTAATTACGTTGCTGTAGTCCATGATCAGTTGGTTGACAATTATAGAAGATGCGACTAGACTAAGTGTCTGTATAGTTGAATTCTTTTATCTTGGCGGCTCGCGCATGCCCGCCCAGACGCGGGAGATTGCTGTGTTGCCAGTTGTACGCGCCAAGAGAAGCAGCGCCATAGTGTAGTATATTATAATTCGCAAACTTACGTTTAGGGGGGAGCGCGCAGTTTATGAAGTAAAGCCACCACGGCCACATTAACCCTTTGGCTGCTACAGAGACGTGCTCCCCGCATTCCGCGCTGTGCGCGATTTTGTCATCACTGCACTGCTCGCCTGTGCAGACACACGTTGTTCCGACTGCTTTGGCACACTTATCATTCGATTTCACAATAACTATTTGGCCCAAAAATTTGATTTTTACGCATCTGCTTGACTGATACCTTCCCCCCATAAATGACTTAATTTTGTTTCGATGTTCAACGCAGTTATTGTGCAGTATTAAATGCAGCAAACCATCGCACGAAATTTTCAAGAGTTTGCACAGGTCAAAGTCCACATCGTATACTTCCCGTATGGTCGATTTTAGTTACCCCTAGAAATTTCAAAAAATTACATTCAAACGAATAAAATCCATGAAGTAAGACACTTCGATATTGTTTTTAAATAAAGAAAATATTAAGCACCGAACAAAGTTTGAACTCAGAACCATATGCTTAGCAGCCAAACACCTTAACCATTACGTTAACATAGTTCATCATTACAGAGAGTTTCTTGAGGACTTTAAAGGGCTCCGGAACGCCCTATACTTGCAATGTTAAAATAACGCTTATAAATTACATCTTTCCTCACAAAGTATTTGAGGTAGGAAGTTGAACTTTTTACAGATTATTTATTGGAATATGGGCTACAACTTAACACAGGGATTTTACAAAATTTTAGTTCAGTTGTTAAAGATGATTTTTTTTTCAATTGTAATGAAAATTCACAACTTTTTTTGCAATTTTTTATTTATATATTCAAAAATATACAGTTTTTTGGAAAAAGGCTGTGTTAAATTATGCAGAAGGTACTGTGTAACATTTACTGAAAGATTGAAACAAATATGTTTGGAAGATCCTTAGAAAACATGTAATTAGTATGAGAAAATAAAAGTTTTGGGAATCGAGTGACAAAGATTGGATTAACTTTTTAGTGCATTCCAGGTCCATAGGATGGATTATTTTCATCCTCTGCAAACTTCTGCTCCAGCTTCCTCTTGTTCCTCCTCCTCCTGTTTACTCTTGCTTGTATTTCTAGACTCTTTACAGCCCTGTCTGCAGCCCCGAAGGCGTTCCTTGTCTAAAGCAAGCATCGCTCGTACCATGTTAGAACCTATCTTCATTCCCATATTTCTAAATACCTTGCACCTTACAATGTTGCCATCATTGAAAGTCGCAACAGCATCATACACACCAAAGTGAAGTGTTTCTATTCCAACAAATACAGTCTTGGGGATTCTCGACCATATAACACTATTTACACTTTCATTGGGGTTTTGAGTTTTTCCGTGAATACACTTTTTCAACAGTTCAGGTGCTGCTAAGTCTCTGAAAATAGGTTTAGCCACAACACATACTTTATCTCACATCACTAAAATGTACCTGATGAACACAGACGTTAATAATAACACCATTTGACAGCAGTTTAACAGCGCCACAGTGGGTCACTCCCATGTAGAACACATTTCAAAAAAAATTTAAAAATAGTTGTAGTCTTCGGAATTGAATAAATTATATATCTAATAAAAGGTAATAGTCTGCAGATTCAGAAAACGTAAAAAAGTAAAAATTGAACTTTTCATGATTTTGAGCCTTTCCGGAGCCCCTTAAACCACCACGCGAAATACCAACTAACACTGTTAGTATGACTATGAATTACTTACGTTTCGTCGAAGTACATGAGGAAATAAACAATTACTGCTGTTCATTATTGCGAAAAACCGGTTAGTGAGAATGAATTTCCTTGCTATCGCCTGAATTAGGAATCTTATTGCTTGTTTGGTTTAATTAATTAATAGAATATGAAGCAATTAGTGTGAAGAATGCTTTTTCCAAACATTCTTTTATACAATGTCCGTTATCAAGACATTGCTTTTGTTCAATTACTTTATTTATGACTGGACATTTCTAAAACTGAAGACACTCGTCCGTGCTCTGCACTGCAGTCGAGCTCTGGCAACGTCGTTCTCTGTTCATTAGCTGACTGTGTTTTGTGACGTCAGATGCGCAGAAAGAACCTAAACTCGGCCGCCGTCGTAAATGACGCGCACTTTAGTATGACATAATTTACGAGTCACAAATCTTGCAGTGACGAATTAATCTCTCGTAATCTTGAATGTTTAATCCGGTGAATTTGAAGACTAACTTGTAACGGAGCTACAAAGACTCGATGGCAGCATTGACTGAGCTGCAGACGCTGACTAACCTCGGCGCTGGCCGACCACTGAGCGCGGCTACGAACTGTAGACTCATAGACTGGCACAACTGCACTACTCTCCTGCTGCACACGAAGTGGCCTAGCGGCGCCTCGCGGCATGCATAAGTACTGCGACTGGCTGTGTACTCTTTGGCCAGCACAGCAGTTCTTCTGTTCCGTTTATCGAGAGAATCACATCCGGCGGATCGATCTCTCGGGCGGCGGTGTGGTCGTATGACTGACGACATAACAGAAGTTCTGTACTGAGAGAATTTTTCATCCATCTGCGCTGATCAGATTCTACCAGAATGCACTTTAGAAATTAATCGCTAAGTTCTGTTAAATCGTCTACAAATATACACTTCAGTTCCTCAATCAACTGAAAGCAATTGTCTTCTAAACTGTGTGAAGAGCAAGAAAATCATTATTTACATCTTTATCATCCAACTTTTTCTTCCACAATAGTAATTTCTTTTGAACGCTGAAATTTTGTTTGTAAGTTGCAGAATTCAGATTTCATTATCTTGAAGTGTTACATTAAATGAACTGAATTTTTCAAAGACGTCACGAAGATATATGCCAGTTTCAAAATAGAGTCACTTTCTATGAACTTCTCGGAATTCAAATGTTTCTCTTGACCGAAGTAACAGTAAAGTTCATTTCTGAGTTCTTACATTCTTTTCAAGACATTGCCACGTGAAAGCTACTGTAATAATTTTGGGAAATGTGCCCAGCCCCCGTTACAATGCACATTTGTTGAAAAATCTCGACATAGCCTGTCAACTTTTAATAAAGTTTACCACTTCGATAGCTAATTCAGGAACATCATGAAGGAGAAGGTTCTTACTTTTTGGTGCCAGTGGTTCAAATGGCTCTGAGCACTATGGGACTTAACTTCTACGGTATCAGTCCCCTAGAACTTAGAACTACTTAAACCTAACTAAACTAAGGACATCACACACATCCATGCCTGAGGCAGGATTCGAACCTGCGACCGTAGCGGTCTCGCGGTTCCAGACTGCAGCGCCAGAACTGCGCGGCCACTTCGGCCGGCCCTGGTGCCAGTGCTTCTCGGTGAATAAAACAGTGTGTCCTAAAATAATGCGGATCCTCTTTACGGAGCACAGCTTGCAATTTAGCTTAACAGCCAGCCGTATTACGACTTCTATCACACACGCCTCCACAGTTTTCCCAAGTAATGCTGTTTTCTTCCATAAAACAGTTTCGTATATCAAAGAAATCTGTTACTTTTATTACAGGAATTATTTTCCTGGAGGAAAGAAGATATTCATAAACTTAATTGTCTTCTATAAGTTGCACGTAACAAAGAAGGTGCTGAAAGGTGGCTACACTGAGCCACAGCGCCAAAAATCGCGCCAGAGAGAGTATTGTTCCGCCGCCTCCACTGGCAGTGCTCATTGAGAGGTAGTGGCAAGCAGTTCTTGCCGAGCAGTCGTGGTGGACACTGCTGGTATCTGAAGTGGGAATGAGATGAGGTAGTAGTGAGTGTTGTTCCATGTTATGCAGCTATGTGATGGGAGAGGTAGCAGATGTTATTCTAATGGAGATATTGAAATGATCTGAGTGCTTTTCGTCAATATAAATTAAGGTAACTAACTACTGTTCTTTATTTTCTTATTATTTGTGTGTCCTGAATAATGCTTCATTACAGGTTCAGTCAACAAAGCATCTGGCGTGTGTCCTTGTATTAGAGTGTAATTCTGATTTCTTGCGCAAATGTAGTATTTCTAATTTTCCTTTATCACGTCAGTATAATTGGTATTAAAAAATTCTTGTCTTGTTGAAGAAGAACCGTGCCAGATGTGCGTTGAGTCATACTACCACATACAGAACAGCTACACTTGTGCTTGTTGGTTTCGTAGGTTTTATAGTTGCTGGGGACTTAATTAGTTAATTGTGTTAACAGAAATTTTCTTACATTCTTTGTTGTCATTCTATGCAGTCAGATAGCGTAACAATTACTAGTCAGGGCCAGCCGTTTACGAGACTTGCGTAATCGGACATACAGCAACTAAAATTATTGGCATTTTAATTTTTTTATTTAATTAAGCCCCCATGCAGTGCCCATAATAATTATGGTTGTCAGTAGCTTAATCCAACTGCATGATACATTTGAAATATAATGTTTTGTACTTCCGTTTAAAAATTAGCCCATGCTGAGAGATAAACACAAACCACAGTAGACAAATAACAATTAAAAACGATTTGCATAAACTAACCTTCAAACTGATTTTTATTGAAAAAAAGGAAAAATAAAGAAAGCAAATGTCCCAAATTATTATTTTAATGGAACTATCTAGGCGCCTTTAGTGTAAAGCTAGGATGCCCTTGGGGGCCGCAACTCAGTTTGAAAACCCTGCTTTAATCCTGACTGCTACTCAACATTCAGTTTGCTACGGGCCATCGATTAAATCAGGAGAAACAAACGAGAACATTGTTATCACGTCAAGGCCAGCTGCCTTAAAGTACGTCAAACAGCTATGTGTTTAGTACAACGAAAAACCAGTCCAAAGTTGGACATTTCACTTTTTTTATTCACTCGATGACTAGTTTTGAGCTGGGAATCAGTTTTAAATCATCATCGAAAATGGGTACCGGCACGAAACTAGTCATCGTGTGAATAAAAAAAGTGATATTTGCAACTTTGGACAGGTTTTTCGTTGGAGTGATAGACAAAAGCTGCTGACCCATAGTTATTCCAGCATGCTGGAAGTTCGTAACTGTGTATTTGACAGAGACAAAAATCAAATGAATGTCTCATTGCTGGTATTCACATGATTAATTGCCCAAAATGTCCTTTTTTTACTTATGTCACACAAAAACTGCGCTGTCAGCGATTTTCATCACCTGAAGAAATTTTCCTAAATCATGTTTTTGAGATATTAAGATCAAAGTAGAAAAATGTTTCCAGGACTGGTTACAATGCATGAAAAAGTATACAGCTACATTTTAAAGGCGAATGCCTTGAGAAACAACAAAAGGATTTGTTCTCAAAACTGTTTTTCTTTCATGGTTTTTGTAAAATTTTAAGATGGCCATCACACTAAAGCTACAACTAATAATAATAATAATAATAATAAAGCAATCATACACAACAAAATAAATGAAAATACAACTATGGAAGAGTTACAACTACTGGTTTATGTAGGAGCACTCACTACACTAAATATACACACTAGGCAGAGATCAGAACCAACCAACACACAGAAGAAACCCACAAAACCAGCGTGGCAACACAGGCTACAGATCAGATAGAAAAACTGAGAAAAGACATCGGACAGCTAACACAATTTATAAGAAATGAAATATCAGACAAAAAACGAAAAAGGTTAGGTAAAACCTCACAACAAGAAGCAATAGAGCAATTAAATGAAAAGAAGCAGAAATTACGAGCACTGGCCAAACGACTTAGAAGATACAAAAAAAAAGTGAAAATAGAAGGAAACAAAACCAAACATTCAACACAAACCAAAAGAAATTTTACCAGACAATAGATAACACACACATTAAAATAGACAATCCACCAAACATAACAGACATGGAACACTTCTGGAGCAACATATGGTCAAACCCGGTACAACATAACAGACATGCACGGTGGATACAAGCTGAAACAGACTCATACAAGATGATACCACAAATGCCTGAAGTGATAATTTGCAACATGAAGTCACCCGAGCAATTAATTCTACGCACAATTGGAAAGCCCCTGGAAATGATAAAATAGCAACTTTCTGGCTAAAGAAGTTCACCTCAACACATTCACATCTAACTAAATTATTTAACAGTTACATTGCAGACCCATACACATTCCCTGATACACTTACACATGGAATAACCTATCTGAAACCCAAAGATCAAGCAGACACAGCAAACCCAGCTAAATATCGCCCCGTAACATGCCTACCAACAATCTACAAAATATTAACTTCAGTCATTACACAGAAATTAATGACACATACAACACAGAACAAAATTATAAATGAAGAACAAAAAGGCTGCTGCAAAGGAGCACGAGGATGTAAAGAGCAACTGATAATAGATACAAAGGTGACATATCAAGCTAAAACCAAACAAAGGTCCCTACACTACGCATACATTGATTACCAAAAAGGCGTTTGATAGTGAACCTCACTCATGGGTACTGCAGTTATTGGAAATATACAAAGTAGATCCTAAATTGATATAGTTCCTAAACATAGTAATGAAAAACTGGAAAACCACAATTAATATCCAAACAAATTCAGATAATATCACATCACAGCCAATACAGATTAAGCGTGGAATATACCAAGGAGACTCATTAAGTCCTTTCTGGTTCTGTCTTGCTCTGAACCCACTATCCAACATGCTAAATAATACAAATTATGGATATAATATTACTGGAACATACCCACACAAAATCACACATTTGCTATACATGGATGATCTAAAGCTACTGGCAGCAACAAATCAACAACTCAACCAATTACTAAAGATAACAGAAGTATTCAGCAATGATATAAATATGGCTTTTGGAACAGACAAATGTAAGAAAAATAGCATAGTCAAGGGAAAACACACTAAACAAGAAGATTACATATTGGATAACCACAGTGACTCCATAGAAGCGATGGAAAAAACAGATGCCTATAAATATCTAGGATACAGACAAAAATAGGAATAGATAATACAAATATTAAAGAAGAACTAAAAGAAAAATATAGACAAAGACTAACAAAAACACTGAAAACGGAATTGACAGCAAGAAACAAGACAAAAGCTATAAATACTTATGCTATACCAATATTGACCTACTCATTTGGAGTAGCGAAATGGAGTAACACAGACCTAGAAGCACTAAATACACTTACACGATCACAATGCCACAAATATAGAATACATCACATACATTCAGTAACAGAAAGATTCACATTAAGCAGAAAGGAAGGAGGAAGGGGGTTCATTGACATAAAAAACCTACATTATGGACAGGTAGACAATTTAAGAAAATTCTTTCTAGAACGAGCAGAAACTAGCAAATTACACAAAGCAGTCACTCATATAAATACATCGGCTACACCACTGCAATTTCATAACCACTTCTACAACCCTTTAGATCACATAACATCAACAGATACGAAGAAAGTAAATTGGAAAAAGAAAACACTACATGGCAAACACCCGTATCATCTAACACAGCCACACATCGATCAAGACGCATCCAACACATGGCTAAGAAAAGGCAATATATACAGTGAGACGGAAGGATTCATGATTGCAATACAGGATCAAACAATAAACACCAGATATTACAGCAAGCATATTATTAAAGATCCCAATACCACAACAGATAAATGCAACTCTGCAAACAACAAATAGAAACAGTAGACCACATTACAAGCGGATGTACAATACTAGCAAATACAGAATACCCCAGAAGACATGACAATGTAGCAAAAATAATACATCAACAGCTTGCCATAAAACATAAACTAATAAAACAGCACGTTCCCACATACAAGTATGCACCACAAAATGTACTGGAGAATGATGAATACAAATTATACTGGAACAGAACCATTATAACAGATAAAACAACACCACATAATAAACCTGACATCATACTCACCAATAAAAAGAAGAAATTAACACAACTAATCGAAATATCCATACCCAATACAACAAATATACAGAAGAAAACAGGAGAAAAAATTGAAAAATTCATCCAACTGGCTGAGGAAGTCAAGGATATGTTGCATCAGGATACAGTTGACATTATACCGATTATACTATCAACTGCAGGAGTCATACCGCACAATATCCACCAGTACATCAACGTAATACAGCTACATCCAAACGTATACATACAACTACAGAAATCCGTAATTATTGATACATGTTCAATAACCCGAAAGTTCCTAAATGCAATGTAACATATACCGTACAGTTAAAAGGATGTCACGCTTGATCAAGGTCCGCGTCACTTTTATTTTTGACCAGACATAACGTCTGAGAAAAGAAAGATTAATAATAAGACTTCTACTACAGCAATTATCTCACCCACTGCAGCTACTAACAGTTTCATTCGAAGATTTACATGTGACAATATTTTTGGGGTTGCATCGCTATCGACATCATTGTAAAATGTACCTTCAAAGATAAGTTATTGTACTTTTTAATTCTAGTTTCGGAGTAACTTTCGAATGATTCTTGACTTTTTCGCACGCCCAAATAATAGAAATGCACATACAAAGCACGAGCAGAAAGCCCTGGAATCGGAATAACAGAAATTCAAGATTACGTTTAACAAACTGTAACTCTGCGAAAGACTGGTTTCCACTGAATGAAATCCTGAAATAATAAAAACGGATGTTTGTATATTATAGTACGATGTAAAGAACCGAGCAGACATACACTGCTGAATCGGTAAATAAATTTTTTCACAAAGCAACAATAGACATCATTACATGCCGAACAGAGCAAATCTATGATTATAGTCTATATTTCTTCCCTCGGTACGGTGAATCGAAGCGAAGCGGTTCTTAACACCATTATTATTAATATTGTGCCATATGTCTGTGTTTTACGATAGTTTGTGGGTTACTGGCGCACGAAACCGGACACTAATCTCGAATCTCTGAACCGTTGCTGCGCAGAATAAGCCCGCCAAAATTATGTAACGGTGCCCAGCTCAAGGTGACTCCGTCGAAATGAAGTACGAACCTAACGGAGAGTCTGGTCTTTCGTAATCGAATGAATCTCATTGTTTATGCTGTACCGACACAACTCTTTCAAGATTTTTGGCGTTCAACAGTTTTTCCGGTCCCAATCTCACAATCACCTCAGTGAGATCTTGTTGACCCGAGCGGCATTGTCATTTTAGGGTTGGTGAAAAAATACTGAAAATAATAATGATAAATAGGTTTAAAAGGTATCAGTCACACTTGTCTCACTAGCTGCTTACATAGATTCCTTCATACAAATATTGAAAATAAATTTGTCGTCTGGTTTCATAGTCGATGTCGGGAAGGATGGGAACGTTTGGTGCACCTAAGAGAATTTCATTACCAGTCAAAAGATTATAATATTAAAATCATGGAATTTGCTCCTAAGCTCTTACCTATGCGTCTGTAACTCAACTGCAGGGCCGGCCACGGTGGCCGAGCGGTTCTAGGCAGTTCAGTCCAGAACCGCGCGACTGTTACGGTCGCAGGTTCGAATCCTGCCTCGGGCATGGATGTGTGTGATGTCCTTAGGTTAGTTAGGTTTACGTAGTTCTAAGTTCTAGGGGACTGATGGCCTCAGATGTTAAGTCCCGTAGTGCTCAGAGCCATTTCGCAACTGCAGGCCAACATTACTCTGAATGAATAATTCTTATATGACGCAATATCTATACTAATGTTAGCGTTGTACCATTTTTAGCAGAACATGGCGGGGAAAATGACGTTTCAAGTGATGTTAAAAAACGCATTATAAGGTATGTAATTTTATGCTTTATCTAGTTTTTTTCTTCTTGCTTCTTTAGTCTACATATGTTTGTTTACAGCAGTAGGCCAGTCCACTCTTCTGCCTGCCTTCCACTTCATTTACGCATACTTAGCACATTCTACACCCCTAACAGTCTACTGCATGTATGATATCATTGGGTGTTCCAACCGATTCCTTCCCTCAGGAGCTCCTACTATTTTTTTTTTGTTTTATGATATTTGGCCTCGAGAGTTTATACTCTATTTAGCATCGAAAATATAAATAATTCTACAGAGAAAATACACAAATGCATATTTACGGAATTGAAAACTAAAACCGTTTTCTTACAATACTTTTAACAAATATCATGGTAAGTAAACTAGACTCTTTGTGCTGTCTTAAAATTAATCATAAGCGAGACAGATAAATGAAAATATGAATGCTATTAGAATATACAGATCTCTCCCTATATTCCACTTTGTAAAGGTGGATGTCTTTAGTAATCAAGAGAGAAGAAGCTGGTTGAGTGAGGAGGTAATCCATACTAATCAAAGTCTTGAAAAATTGCGATCGTACACAGTCAGACCACGAAAACAAAATGTGGTTTACATCAACTTCCGAGTCAGAATCGCACACACATGCAGCGGAATTGTTACTTGTTACAATAACTGTTATTGTGCCTTAAAATGTGTCCTACGAGTCAGTCAATTCCTGTCTTGATGTGCATCCAGAAATATTTGGTTTCCTGAATATTTATCAGCACCTCTTCTTTGGTAACTCTACTTCTCCGCTGAGCGGTCTAAGGTGGTGCAGTCATGGTCTTTGCGGCTGATCCCGGCGGAGGTTCGAGTCCTCCCTCGGGCATGGATGTGTGTGTTTGTCCTTAGGATAATTTAGGTTAAGTAGTGTGTAAGCTTAGGGACTGATGACCTTAGCAGTTAAGTCCCATAAGATTTCACACACATTTGAACATTTCTACCTCTCCAGCTGATCTTCAACATCCTCCAGTAGCTCCAATTCTCCAGGACTTCTAACTGTAGTCTCTCTTGTTTCCCGATTGTCCAAGTTGTACACCTGTATAGGGCAACGTCCTAAATGTTCAAATGTGTGTGAATTCCTAAGGAACCAAACTGCTAAGGTCAACGGTCCCTAGACTTACACACTACTTAAAATTACTTATGCTAACAACAACACACACACCCATACCCGAGAGAGGACTCGAACCTCCGGCGGGAGGGGCCGCATAGTCCGTGACATGGCGCCTCAGACAGCACGGCCACTCCGCGCGTCGGTCACATCCTAAACGGATGTTTACATAGTCTGTTTCCTTATGTTCTGAATGATGTTCTGCTGGTAAGTTCTTTCTCAGATTAAATAAAATATTTTCCTGCCGTATTCTGTTCACAGTTTCTTTCCGGCTTCTTCCCTTCCTTGCGATTCTGCTCTCAGAATTCCTCTATCACTTCTCACTCCTCTCTTACAATTTTCATTATTAGAGGCTCATGTTCTTCTTCAGTACTGCATAGCATTACTGTAATCTTTCTCTTGGTCCTTTTACAATTAAATTTTGTTTTAACGTGCTACCTGGTTCATATTAAGCTTAATCTAAAAACAAAACATATCAATATAAACAACAGAAGTAAAGTGTTAATTCCAACGCTGAGCAAGTGCATTTAAAACTTGAGATATTTGCTGTTAGCGTAAACATGTATCACATAAATGATTGTGTGGAGTGTCCCATTCATTGCATTTGTAATTAAACAAGCTTCTTTCTTCGAATCAACATCCTCATCATATAGTTCATTTCCTCACACATGTTGCTCAAGTCTCCCTCTGGTTCAGACGCTGAAAATTCAGAATTTCTATTATATAAAAGACAGTTAAGTGATAAAGAAACAGGTGGAAAAGTAATGGCCGTAGTTAATTTATTTATCCCACTGTGAAACAAGGCGGTCAATGGCTTCATGGAAAAGAGTTTGCGGTTTCCTGCGAAACCACGATTGTAGCCAGGCGTGTATCTCTTCGTCCGAAGCAAGCCAACGGCCACGAGTGTCTTTCTTCAGGGCTCCAAAAATACGGAAATCGCATGGGGAGAGATTGGAACTATGGAGGATGTGTAAAGGCTTCCCAGGGCAACTTCTACAGCATAATCGGAAGAACAGGCACGCAACTGACTTTCTGGAACACAGCGCTACAATTAAAGTACAGTGGTACGTGGACGCTGCAAAAATGAGCCATCAAGTCCAAACGACCAGGAATGCTGACGGGGGGTGGGGAGCATGGTTCTGTTGCAGGATTATGCCTCCCACCTGTTGGCAAGTTGTTTTGAGAACGCTGCGGAAGTGGAAGTTTCACTGCAAAGCCCTTGCAGATCATCCACGCAGTCCTGTTTTCTTCCCATGCGGTTTCATATTTTGGAGCTCTGAAGAAATACATTCGTGGCCGTCAGTTTGCTTCAGACGAAGGGGTGCGCGCCTGGGTCCAATCATAGTTCCGCAGACGAACGCAGATATTCTTCCATGATGGCCGACTTGTTCACACAGTCGCATGAATGTGTTAACAGTTATGGCAGACCCTGAGTTCATCTTTGTAATTTTTTGTTGCTTTCAGATCTTCGCATTTTCTTTGATCTTCCGTTTCTCTTCTTTAATTTTCGTCACTACTTTGTATGGCGCAGCCCTCAAAATTGTGGAGTACTGCTCTTCTCAGTATGTCTCTGTACGTCTGTTAATAGGCTAATTGTTGCTAAACGTAGACAGAGTTGGTGATATCTCCTCAACTGATATTCAGTGACTTCTTTGGATGTTTCAAAATTGTTGTTGGAGGAGGCCTAATTTTTCTAGTCACCTTCTGTGTTGATTGTTGTTCTTTGTCTTCGAGGATTAATGCTGTAGTAGAGCATTACCTTCCTCGTCCTCTGGTTCTGCGATCTGTACAGCTGATAGATTAAATTGAGATTAGGTTGACATTCATCATTTCTCAAACAAACATTTTTCACTATTTAACGGGAAAATATTTGCTGCTCTGTATTCAGTCTGTGCTTTTTCTATTGGCCTCACGTGACATAAGCGTTATTAAATATCTCAGCCAATACATACGTGGTGAATTTTGTTATTTCGGTCGCACTTAATGTACGAGTCTCTTTCTCTGTTCAGAACTTTTTACGGGGCAAGACAATGTGAAACCCAATGGCGGTGTTAAATAGTATGTATGGGGTGGAATAGTTAACGCTATCATCCTACTGGTGTTGTAATATTCAGAAACTGGAAATGGTATACGACTGGAATGATTGTCTAGAAATATCTTCCTGTGATGGTCTAACAAACTCTTTGAAGAGTTTTATCGAATCAGAAAACAGATGTTCGTTGCTCCATCTCTTATGGGAACAATTATGTACAGCAGTCACAGGTCAGTTTTTGCACAGGGTTCTTGCCATTCTTTTCCCGGGGAATAAGAGGATTGGTGCGAATTCCCGGTTCACTAAAGACAAAAGTGACAGTGACATCTTTTCTACTCTCCCACGAAATAAGAAATTGTCGAACGAAGTTGCTTGGCCCCTTTAAGCCCAAGTTCGTCAGGTATTTGAATCGTTGATATTCAACTTTCCGTGAATTTGTATTTTTTTAAGTTGATATTCTAAATTATCAAAATACAACTTCAAAAATTGTTCATTGAAAGTAGTTATTCTGTTTACCCCAGTCCCGTCTGGCTGTCTGAGGCTTATTTCTGAGTGCCTATTCATAAAAATGAACTAACACTTCTCTCCTCCGGCCTACTGCTTCTCCACACACAAATCACTACAGATGTTATTGGCTTTGGCATAGCAGTACACAACTTTAAGTGACTCATGCTATAGTATCAAGTCTTAACACAAGATTTCCCAACCTCATACCTCCGTCGGAGGTTCGAGTCCCCCCTCGGGCTTGGGTGTGTGTGTTGTCCTTATCGTAAGTTAGTTTAAGTTAGCTTAAGTAGTGTGTAAGTCTAGGGACCGATGACCTTAGCAGTTTGGTCCCATAGAAGCTTACCACAAATTTCCAAATTCCAACCTCACATTCATGACAAGAGGTTGTTCTAAATCGCATTGTTTTGCTCCGTCATCATTCAGATTACTTTTCCTTCGCAGTGTTGCTTCCGGTATACTGTACTGCGTGCCATTTTCTCTAATTGGACCTGCATGATAAATCGTAGCAGCTGCATTTTACAGGTCCTACACAGTTCCAGAAGTTCTTGTCAGTTTTCATAGTCTAAGGTTCCGGCATCTGTAATGCAGGCCCCAGAATTAAATACACTGTCGTCCAAAATTAAAGCAACAAACGGAAATTTTTCAAGGTTCCGTGTGTTTTGCTACAGAACACTGTGAACAGTTGATAGTAAAGTAGGAACTATGTGAAGAATGCAGAACGCAATCAACTGCAACATGCATAACCGTAAACGAAAATGTTCTTCGTTTTTTTTTTCAACTTAACGAATTTGTACACACATTCTGACAACTGTTTAATGTACTCAGTACGGCGTGTGACCACATCTGGCACCAATATAGGCCTGACAACGACGGGACTTTCTGTGAATGATGTCATCATCAATCTCATGTTGAGGCAATAATGCCCATTCTTCTTGCAGAGCTGCTCACAAGTGTTTGAGAGAGGCTGATGTTATACAACCCATCTCCCTAAAGGATCGCAGACATGCTCTATTTTTGGATTCAAATCGGGAGAGCGAGCAGACAACGCCATGCGTGAAATATATTTTCCATTTCCAAAAATACACCAACCAACCGTGCTCAATGAGGACGATCATTATTTTCCATCAGTACGAAGTCTGGGCCCACAGCAACTCGCAATAACCGCGCATGAGATCCCAGTTTCTCCTTACGGTATCTGACAGCAGTTAAATCTTGCTAATTCACCCACACAATTTCATGAAGAGGTGTTTGGGTGGTCAACATAATTTCTACCCGTACCATTAGGGATGCCCCTCCGTATTTATCTCTTTCCACAATGTTTTGGTCCCGAAATCGTATGCTACGTGCCCTCCAGATGCGAATCCGTCGAGAACCGCTCTCCAGACCAAATCGGGACTCATCTGTGAAAAACACATTGGTTCACCTTTCGACCGTTCAGGAGGCGTGTTGACGGCTCCACTCTAGACAATCCCCTTTGTAAAGACACGCCAGAGGTAAACAGACAGCAGGTCTCCAACAACAAAGGCCACTCTGCTGAAGCCTTCTGTACACCGTTTGTCTCGGTACAACACGTCCAGTGGATGCCGCGAGGTCAGATGCCAGTCGCGATGCAGTACTAAGGCGGTACCGTCGTGCCCTTACAAACAAATAACGGTGCACTCTTTCTGATGTCACACGCGGTCGGCCCTGTCCTGGTCTCTGGGATACTATTCCGGTCGTCTCCGGGATACTGTTTCGGTCTGTATAAACTGTCACCTAATCCGAGAAACAACAGAACGATTCACGTTAAACCATCAGGCCACATCAGTTTGCGACTCTCCTGCTCCCATTCTTCCTATGGCCTTCCACAGCAATGAGTCCGTAGGCGTCTTCTCTGTGCCATACTGCAACGTCTGTGACTGTTGATATGGGACTACCCTGCAAACACTACCCTGTTTGATAGGAGCCCTGACGTCACTGCTGGCGTGGTTGTTCGATGAACGGAATGCCATCTTCCGTGCATAACACAGTCGTAACGACGTCTGTTGACAGTTTGTACGATTATATCGTGAATTAATCATAGGACGGGGAAATAGCAGTTTGTTGCTTTAATTTTGAACATCAGTGTATGTAGACCAAATAAATAATATACACATCTAGTACTAAGAAAATAAATCTCAAATACAATCTATTAAACACTCAATCTCTGGATGTAAAAATACATGAAAATTATTCCTTTGTACATGCATTTGATACAAATTTTGGAGATTGTTCTATATCTTAAAATTGACATTAGAAGAATTACAGTGAAAGGGAGGATGGATCATAGAAGCAAAAGCTCTCCAATAAATATGGATCTGCAAATGAGGTTCAAAATGGCTCTGAGCACTATGGGACTTAACATCTGTGGTCATCAGTCCCCTAGAACTTAGAACTACTTAAACCTAACTAACCTAAGGACATCACACACAGCCATGCCCGAGGCAGGATTCGAACCTGCGACCGTAGCGGTCACGCGGTTCCAGACTGAAGCGCCTATAACCGCACGGCCACACCGGCCGGCTGCAAATGAGGTGTTGGTGTGGTTGAGAGCTACCACTGACTTCAGAATGAAGTACAAGTGTATTTACCCAAATGTAAACTTTTCGATTAAGTCTT
The DNA here is from genome assembly GCF_023864275.1 of Schistocerca cancellata. Classification (NCBI taxonomy): domain Eukaryota; kingdom Metazoa; phylum Arthropoda; class Insecta; order Orthoptera; family Acrididae; genus Schistocerca; species Schistocerca cancellata. The sequence continues at coordinate 503,383,375 of NC_064632.1, read as the reverse complement.
CATGTACCAGGTTTCAAATTTCAAACACGGCTCTTGGTTGGGGAATGTGAATATGGATGACAGGGCGCTGGCACATTTATCTGGTGATGTAAGATTGCGTTTAAAGTGCCAGGGTTTTGGTCAGAAGAACTTGGAGGCCATGACACGAATTACTAACCATCAGACTCACCACAGCTTATCCATCAATTTCTCAGTTTGCTTTTAAAGATTTCATCGACGTAATGATGGGAGTTGAGTGAAGCATCATCCTGTTAGTAGATGAAGTCCACATTGTTGGCCTCCAATTGTGGCATGGCCAGTTTTCCAGCATGTCCAGATACTCGTGTCCTGTAACAGTCTTTTCACAGAAGAAAAAGAGACCGTTAAATTTAATCCACGAGACCGCACCGAACACGTGAATGTTTAGTGAATGTCGAGTTTGCTACATGATAATGTGAGGATGCTCTGTCCTCTTGATTCAGAAATTGTTCCTGATGACTGTGCTTTTCATAGTAAAATGTTGCTTCATCACTGAAGAGTTTCTAACAAAACCCATTGTTTTCCATAAGCTGCTGCAACTGTTCCGAAAATTCAAAGCATTTGACATTTTCATCAGGAGTCACGGCTTGTAGCAATTGCAGGCCGTAAGATTTCAGTTTCAAAAGTTTCCCTAAGCTTTTCCAAATGGTAAGCTGAGGTATGTTCAGCTCTCTGCTTCCACCATTCATCGACTCACGCGGTGTACGTGGAAACCCACCAGCATGCGGTCAATAATTTCTTCACTTACTGCAGGCTGATCTATTGATTTCCTGTTGCAGAGGCATCATGAACCTGTAAACTGTGCATACCATTGCCGAATGGAATTGAAGTGTCATTGCACTGTTACAGCAGATTGATGTATATACATTTCAAGCACAACATACGTTCTCTGCGCGCCTGTCGCTATCTTACCTAACTGCTCACTGATGCTTGCTTGTAGCGGAAATTCGAAGCGATCCTGCAACAATACGAAACTTTTTGAATTTTTCTATATGAATGTGAAGTTTTGTGACAATATGTTAAATAATGTAGCGACAGTGAATATATGAAATCGCTTAAATCATATATACAGGGTGTTTCACTAAATGTGTTTGCCTCTGTAAGTTATGAAGTAATAGGTGACGGAAATATTTATTGCGGTAGGGCACAATAAGGAACGTTGCACTGTCTGCGGAGCTAAGAACATTGTTTATTGTGTTATTATCCAAAGAGTTACAGCAAAAAGGTACATTTTTTAAAATGTAACTCTTTGGATAATAACACAATAAACTATATCCATAGCTCCACAGACAGTGTAACGATTCTTATGGTGCCCTAGCGCAATAAATATTTCCGTCGCCTATTACTTCGTAACTTATAGAGGAAACACATTTAGTGAAACACCCTGTATATGCGTCTGTGTGTTCCACATCTGCTCCTAAATTACTGGATAGATTTTTAATCAAATTTGGTACACATATTACTTATTATATGGAAAGATAGGAATGGGAAAGGGGGTCCAAAATATTGGCAATGCATGACATCTACGCCGTCTCGCATGACTGCCACTTTGTGCCGGTTGTATTGGAATGTGTTCCAAGGGGTGCATGTGCATGTGTGCACTGTTGAGCAGAGAGAAGAGGGAGGAGAAGATGGAGAGTGAGGGGGGGAGGATGAGATGAGCAGAGAGTAGGTGAAAGACTAGTGTATACATAAAATGAGTAGAGTAAGAAGTAACATCCCTTTCATTTCATGAAAATGGAGATCCAAGAACCATATTTTCGATAAATGATAGTATGCAAATGGACATGTAATGCTGTTGTAGAGTTAATGCTCTTAATTAGTATATCAGCAGAGATGCTGAAGCGAGTATTTTGTAAATCGAACAATATACTTTTTTGTTGGGATTCGGAAGCTCTTGGAGAGGAGGGAACAATGACATAATGCTCTCAAGTCAAGTTCAGTCATTTCATGCAGCAAGAATATAGGACTACGCCACTAAGAAGGATAAAATGTATTTTCTCTTGGCCTCCTACTTCATACAACACAGATGCAGGGTCAGCTAATTGTTATAGATGGGACTGCATTACCTGGAAGTCATAAAGCCATTGTGTGCTCTCCTGAGGCAAGTTGGCCCACGACTCTTGTAGCTGGTCTTCGATATGTGAATACTGGCACTAGGACAGAGTTATGTACGATCTGGTGCCACATACAAGGTGCATTCAAGTTCTAAGGCCTCCGATTTTTTTTCTCCGGACTGGAAAGAGACAGAAACATGTGCATTGTTTTAAAATGAGGCCGCGTTCATTGTCAATACGTCCCAGAGATGGCAGCACCGTACGGCAGATGGAATTTTACCGCCATCGGCGAGAATGAGAACTGTTTTAAATACTTAAAATGGCGACGTTCTCCTTACTGGAACAGCATGCAATCATTCGTCTTCTGAATTTGCGTGGTGTGAAACCAATTGAAATTCATCGACAGTTGAAGGAGACATGTGGTGATGGAGTTATGGATGTGTCGAAAGTGCGTTCATGGGTGTGACAGTTTAATGAAGGCAGAACATCATGTGACAACAAACTGAAACAATCTCCGGCTCGCACAAGCCGGTCTGACGACATGATCGAGAAAGTGGAGAGAATTGTTTTGGGGGATTGCCGAATGACTGTTGAACAGATCGCCTCCAGAGTTGGCATTTCTGTGGGTTCTGTGCACACAATCCTGCATGACGACCTGAAAATGCGAAAAGTGTCATCCAGGTGGGTTCCACGAATGCTGACGGACGACCACATGGCTGCCCATGTGGCATGTTGCCGAGCGATGTTGACGCGCAACGACAGCATGAATGGGACTTTCTTTTCGTCGGTTGTGACAATGGATGAGACGTGGATGCCATTTTTCAATCCAGAAACAAAGCGCCAGTCAGCTCAATGGAAGCACACAGATTCACCGCCACCAAAAAAATTTCGGGTAACCGCCAGTGCTGAAAAAATGATGGTGTCCATGTTCTGGGACAGCGAGGGCGTAATCCTTACCCATTGCGTTCCAAAGGGCACTACGGTAACAGGTGCATGCTACGAAAATGTTTTGAAGAACAAATTCCTTCCTGCACTGCAACAAAAACGTCCGGGAAGGGCTGCGCGTGTGCTGTTTCACCAAGACAACGCACCCGCACATCGAGCTAACGTTACGCAACAGTTTCTTCGTGATAACAACTTTGAAGTGATTCCTCACGCTCCCTACTCACCTGACCTGGCTCCTAGTGACTTGGCTTTTTCCAACAATGAAAGACAGTCTCTGTGGCCGCACATTCACCAGCCGTGCTACTATTGCCTCAGCGATTTTCCAGTGGTCAAAACAGACTCCTAAAGAAGCCTTCGCCGCTGCCATGGAATCATGGCGTCAGTGTTGTGACAAATGTGTACGACTGCAGGGCGATTACGTCGAGAAGTAACGCCAGTTTCATCGATTTCGGGTGAGTAGTTAATTAGAAAAAGAATCGGAGGCCTTAGAACTTGAATGCACCTCGTATGTTCTGTCGGGGATTTTTTTGGATTGGTACTTGAATGAGGATAGTTAACAGAGCAAAGACATACAGTTCTTTATGTGGAAATGAGACAAAAACAATCAAGGTTGCGTAACTGCGATTAATTTCGTGCATAGCATACTTGTATACAACATAACTAGTGCATTTGAAAACAAAGCTGCTTACTTCTTCGAAAAAATGCATGTGAACTGTTAGAAACAACTGGGCATTTTTACATGCAGCCTACAGTAGTTGTTTAGTAAATCATTCACATATTTCCCTAATAATATTTCCACACAATAACTCAGAGGCATGCACATCACAGTCTGTTGTATTCACACAGTTTTCTGTTACCAGTACAACATCAAAAACAAATTCAATGACTAGAATTTTGTTTAATGAAACTTCTTTTGAATAGACCTCCACTTTCAAACGAATAGTTATCAAATGGTTCAGATGGCTCTGAGCACTATGGGACTTGACACCTGAGGTCATCAGTCCCCTAGAACTTGGAACTACTTAAACCTAACTAACCTAAGGACATCACACACATCCATGCCCTAGGCAGGATTCGAACCTGCGACCGTAGCGGTCGCGCGGTTGCCGACTGAAGTGCCTAGAACCGCTCATCCACAACGGCCGGCGAACAGTAATCACAGTACACACTAAGTAATGGGACTACACAGATACGTGGACACATATAAAAATAATACGCTCTTTTTTCAGTGTTTTCACCCTTCTTTAACTTTTCTTTGAGTTCCTGAGTGCTGTTATACGTAATTCTTTTCAAATGCTCATTATTGTGGTTGCACTAATCTTGATGTTTTCCTTCAACACTGCTGCCTCCAAGGTGGTTTTTCTTCTGGTCCCTCTCTGCATGGTCCTACTACTGAAGATAGGCTGGGCAGATCGGAAAAATGACTGGTAAGGCACTTGGCTCAAGCCGTGGTTTTGGAAGTCGAACAGTTATGGCTTTTCTGTCTGTGGCTGATACTTCCCAGATAATGTAGCTATCTTTGACACACCTGAAAAATGAGCAGTGAAGTACATTAATCGTAATATATTCAAGCCAAGTAATCCGGCAAGTGATAATATACCATAATCTAAAACCTGCATTACTAAATCACATTAAAAACAAAACTTACCGCTGAACAATTAGTAACTACAAGAATTTGACTTGGGATTTTGTGCAGCAATTTTCATTACATTGCCTCCAGGAAACTTGAACACATGACCCTTGTTACTTGCTGTGTAATTTCCAGTAGCTTTTGGTGCTCAACAATTCATAATCGAAATGTACCTATATTATGTTGCGTCAAACTCACACGGACACAACTTAGTTCAAAATGTGTGTGAAATCATATAGGACTTAATTGCTAAGGTCATTAGTCCCTAAGCTTACACACTACGTAACCTAAATTATCCTAAGGACAAACACACACACCCATGCCCGAGGGAGGACTCGAACCTCCGCCGGTATCAGCCACACAGTCCAGAACTGCAGCGCCCCAGACCGCCCGGATAATCCCGTGCGCCACACAACTTACAAGGGAACCTCCCCATCGCACCCCCCTCAGATTTAGTTATAAGTTGGCACATTCGATAGGCCTTGAAAAACTAAACACAGATCAATCGAGAAAGCAGGAAGAAATTGTGTGGAACTATGAAAAAATAAGCAAAATATACTAACTGAGTAGTCCATGTGCAACATAGGCAACATCAAGGAGAATGTAAGCATAGGAGCGCCGTGGTCTCGTGGTTAGCGTGAGCAGCTCCGGAAGGAGAGGTCCATGGTTCAAGTACTCCCTCGGGTAAAAATTTTACTTTCTTTATTTTCGCAAAGTTATAATCTGTCCGTTCGTTCATTAACGTCTCTGTTCACTGTAATAAGTTTAGTGTCTGTGTTTTGCGACCGCATCGCAAAACCGTGTGATTAGTAGACGAAAGGACGTGCCTCTCCAATGGGAACCGAAAACATTTGATCGCAAGGTCATAGGTCGACCGATTCCTCCACAGGAAAACACGTCTGATATATTCTATACGTCACTGGTGACGGCATGTGCGTCACATGACAGGAATATGTTGTCGACCCACCTAACTTGTACACTTGGCGAATGGGTAAAAAGGTTCTTCTACCTTGCCCGATTTAGGTTTTCTTGTGAATGTAATAATCACTCCTAAAAAAGTGATGAAAACATAAGCGTATGTCACATAAACTGAAAATAAAATGTTAAAATTTTCACCCAAGCGAAGGCTTGAACCATGGACCTCTAGTTCCGTAACTGCGCACGCTAACCACGGGACCATGGCAACCGTGTGCTTACCGATTCCTTGTTGTTGCCTATCTTTCCCATGGACTACTCAGTTTGTATATTTTGCTTATTTTTTCACAGTTCCACACAACTTCTTCCTGTTTTATCGATTGATCTGTGTTCAGTTTTTCAAGGCCTATCCACTGTGCCAACTTATAACTAAATCTGAAGGGGGTGCGATGGGGAGGTTCCCTTGTTAGTAACACACAATATGATTTCTGTGTACTTAAATAAAATATTTTTAACAATCAAATAGCACGATTTTTTGTGCGCAATACGGTGTTGATACAACGCAAGAGAGCTGTTGCCTTTCGCCGCTTCTCGCTGACGTCACAACTTCGAATTTTCGCAGTTGTCCGCCCTTTCCATCGAGTTGGTGCTGGTTACTGCCCTTTTATTGCACGCATAAAGCAGCAATGCCTGTGTTGTGAGCACACAGTGCTGCTCATGCTGTCAACATCAAATCGGAACTGGTACGTGACTTCAGTTTAACCCTGTATTTTTGCACTTTGCGCCTAGACCGAAACCTTAATATTATATCCACCTGATCATGTCACCTGGGGTTCCATGTACCTGGTATTTCAGGTGTATTTTTAAACGACAGCAATGGCAAATACTTGTTGGTGTCATGAACATAAATCGAAATACGTCAAGGGAGGAACAGTTACTTTTCATAGGTAAGTACTTTACAGTCACCTGACTTTGGAAGCAATGCATGTTGGTGACAAAAAACTGATGTGCTCATCAGAATGCTCAGTACGTAGATGTTGCTGTTATATGGTTCAGTGATCTCTTTACCACCTGAATGTAGAGCTCTGATCTCAGAACGTGGAACTTCGGCGAGCTTGCAGATCCTTGTCATCTGCATGGCCCATCACGTTATAGTTAGGCAAAAAGAATTTCCATCGGTCTGTAGGTGATAAAGAATTCTTTACTTATATTTGGCGTCGAGATTTATATCAACATGCGATGTGATAGGCTGATGTGGGAGCTGAGTCGAAAAGTATTTTCATTTGGCGTTCTCATGATATTTCGGGGCAGCCATACGATCTTTGTCCGGCACGCTCAGACAGCTGACATTCGACATCTGAATTGTATAGAGATCGCTGATATGATTGCACAAGTTACCGCCTCTGTAAGCTGGTGTCGTCAGAGAATACATCGATTTTTCTTTCTGTCACTGGAAAAAACATACGAGTGGATCGAGGGTATACGTTTCCCTTACTGTTCAATATATATATACTGCTTCCCTTGTGAAATGAACATTATTTCAAGTTTATTACACAGGTTAATAACTTGGCTAGACTACACAGGTTAATAGCTTGGATAGAGCCTTGTGAAATGAACATTACTTAAGGTCTATTACACAGGTTAACATCTTGGATAGACAAAATAGATTTTTCTTCGGCGCACCGTTGTCAGATGTATAAGAAAATGTGTTGTAAGTAATGGCTGACGGAGACATGTTTGCAACTTCTCCGATGGGGCACACTACGGTTTACACATTTGGAGAGTGAGGTAAGTTTCTAAAATGTTTCACACTTTTGAAGCGAACGACGAAGCTTGTAGATTAGAGATTGTTTTATGGTCGACTTAGAAATTAATTGTTTATGCACATTTTTTCGAAGTAGAGTATTTGTTACTTTACAACAGTTCAGTAGCATTACGTCCGTTTAAAGCAAATACCTTGATGAAGCATTGACAACTCTGTCCTATGCGGCGCACAATTTCAGTGCTTGTACTCCCCTTACAAGAGGACCGAACCTATTTGTCGTCATAGATTTAGTCCAAATCTATGATGTGTACAAGTTGAACCGTGGTACTACCCAATTATTTAGAAAATCAAAATTACAATCTCACCACAGTTATTTAAAGGAAATAGGAAGCCCAGGATCACTGGTGATGGACAAGCTTGTGATTGTTTTACAATTTTAATTTGACTCAAAGCAGACTTTATTATAAACTTCAATTCGGGCATTTGCCCTCTTACTGATGCAATATACAAATCTTCACATTGATTGAATTACATAAACACGAATAAGAATCATACTATTTTGCGTCCGCAACCAAAATCATTGATAGTAGGCACGGTGGATAATCAATTACAAACAATCGTTCTTGTTTAACCATATCTCAAGAGACTAATAACACTATACACTTGCAATCAAAGTTACACAACCACATAATGCCACAAACTCATAAAGAACAAAGAGATCTTAAAGCTTAATAAAACTGAACTACCCACATAAAGGTCCACAGTGAAAAATGCTTATACTGAAAATACACAGCGAGCCAACCAAAGTCGCAAAACTTGCACGCAGGAATAATAACAAGTTGCACGTTCATTAAAGATTCACAAGTGAATAACATAAGTGTTAAATAAGAAGGGCTAGTAATAATAACTCAACCAATACAATTACCTACAGAAACGCCAATATTAACAAGGTGGTAATGGACATAATGATTCAGAATGATTCCCAAATTGCACTTAACTTTAGAGAACAGCGTTAAGGCCCATAGCAGTGTTTGGAAGAAATAACGCTACGGCCGGCATGCAATACGAGAGTTCACTCCCTACTGTTTGTGCACAGGGTCACACAGCGGGCGGTATATGTTTACATATAATCCGACCGGCCCCACAATGAGCGGTCCTGACAAGAATCCATAACCACGCCGACGCCAGGGAACGGCAGTCTTAACAAATGGCCTGCAGCACAAGTAGATTGCAATGGAAACAAGGTCAAACCACAGCCACAATGGAATATATAATACGCACGCTCCCAATTTCCTAAGGAGCAATACTTCAACATTAGCCGTCTCCCAGTAAATTAGCAGGAAACATGGAGATCACTTCCAGTTGCCTTAAGGCACTTTCAACATTAAATAAACATACCAAATGCTGCCGTGACAAATTATTAAACCAATAACTACGGCTGCCGGGCACTTTCACAACCGCACCCAGTCTCAAAGTGGACAATATGTCCTAAAGCAAGTTAAAATTTGCATGAAAACCACTTAAAAAACACACTCCACGGATGATCAAAAAACGGAACATCAGACTCCTTAAAATAGCCGCTGTGGAACCAAGTTCAGAACCATCTCCGGCAGCTATCCATGCCACCATAGGTTTCAACAATTTTCTTAGTTAAACACAGAAAAAAAGTCATACGTAACTTAGAGCTTGCAAATTACGAGCTATGAAGCTGTTGAGCGTGAGACGACGAACCCACCACAATTTTGCACGTCAAGGCGCCCAGTGTTCGGCACCGTACATTCGGCGAGACAAAAGACAAGGACGGAGAGCACGGCGAGGCCCCCGCACCACGTTTAGGGTCGCGGGCTTGTTTTCAACACAAGCTGGCTCGTTGAACGCCGACCGGAGACTCGTCACACGTTCACCTGGAAAACCCGCCGGGGGGGGGGGGGGGGGGCAGTCAAAGATAGCAGAACAGCCAAATATCGTCATCAGCGATGCAAGTGGAACACCCTAGCGCCAGCCGCCTCGGCTCCCAAGTCTTGGCCAGGAATGAAAGTGATAGAAGTAAGAGCTCCAGAAGGCAAAGTGTTTAGAAAAATATCGTTTTTGGCGTGTTTCGGGAGAGGCACGAATCATTTATGCTAGCGCAGTTTCTAGGTAGCAGTTGGCGCAGCGGCAAGAGTACAGACAGGTAATCCGAGGGTCGTGGGGTGGAGGCCTTATTTGGAAACTTTTTTTAATTTTTAAGTTGCTTACAATGCAAACGAAATAATTCTCAAAATTGTATTAATTAATATTTTCCAAAAAGGCATAAAAAAGGCAAAGAGTAATTTACGATTGCAAACAAATTAGCAGGAAGGCGCAACAAGAACAACGTGTATAAATTATATACTTTTATTGTTTTGCAGGTGATGTACATGAGCTGGGGTAAAAACTAAATGTCGTGTGACTAGGGCCTCCCGTCGGGTAGACCGTTCGGCAGGAGCAAGACGCCACTTCGGCGACTTGCGCGTCGATGGGGATGAAATGATGATGATTAGGGCAACACAACACCCAGTCCCTGACCGGAGAAAATCTCCGACCCAGCCGGGAATCGAACCCGGGCCTTTAGGATTGACAGTCTGTCGCGCTGACCACTCAGCTATCGGGGGGCGGAGACGGGCTGGGGAGATATTCATTGTAAAAACGGGGGGGGGGGGAGCAGTAATTTTCTCGGCATCTTGGACAAGTTACACAAGCCACATGTTTACAGTTACATGGCTGTTTTAAAGTTTCTATAGAAATATGTGCTTGCGTTACAGTTATAAAAACGTCTCTCTCACTGAGCAGTTTGGCAGCAAAGCACGCGTAACGCGTCATTTCGCCATATTGGCGAGAATAATTGGCCATGTACAACTGAACATATTTTGGTGCAGTCTCCTAGGAATGAAATTTCTTTTTCTCTCCCGATGAGACAAGACGAGTTTTGAAGCTTCTTGATTAAATTCTTAACCTGACGATTAAAGCTGATATCGCAGGACTGCACTCGCGGAGCGTATTTGGGAGGAATCACTTCAATACTGCATGATGGCAATGCTTGTTCATCTTGAAAAATCCTGTCCTATAATTGACGATTTTTTTGTTCACCAGCGAGTGAGTTAAACTGAAGAAATTTGTTCTTTCGCACGCTGGGCTTCATCACATCAGTCAAAATTTTTTTGTACAAGACTGTTTTAAGTATCTAAATTTTTCCGCGTACTCGCCAACCGTTTTTTGAATCTCTGGTCTATAAAGAGTAAGTACCCTCTTGTAGGCATACGTAGACGGATCGTATTAATTTTCCAGGAAGAGTTATAGCATATTGCGCTGTGTACGAGTGTGTAACTTTGTTCATTTCCTATCTTTTCACGAGAACGGCTTTTGCTCCTCAGTGGTCCTGGATTCGCTTGTAAGTCGGTTGGTTCTGGTAGTGTGTAAGTATTTCATTATACGTGACGTCGACGTACGAGTATTCCCGATTTACGTGTTTGGTCAGTGTTGAGAGCGTAAAAACTGAAAATGAAAAAAAGAGTTTCCATGTAAGGACTCGTCCGCAGCAAGCTGGCTCGCCAAGGCCTGCATATACCATAAATTTGGGGGAAATCGGTGCTGCATAGGCGCGTTCCCTTTGTTAGTAAACTTTAGCCAGTACTTTGCATATATTTCAGAGCAGCGATTGAGTTTTCATTCAGATAGCGAGTGTTCTACTGTCTGTGGGTAACCAATGATCGATATAAAACTTTTCGAAGCGCCTCTGACAGCGAAACTAGAAATTAAAAATTGTGAGTCGTCTCAGGATCAACGCGAATTAATAGAGTTGGTCATTTGTTCTATTACACTTCATTGTCATGATCACATTTGACTGTGTCGTGTATCCCGAAGTGAACATTAATTTCGGGATGGAAAAATTGTTTGTCTTTAGACCACTAGTCTATGGATAGCGTGTTTGACTAATAATCAAAATGTTCTGGATCACGGGTTCGAATCCAACCACTGCTAAAATTTTGGAAAAAAATAAGCAGCGGCAGCCGAAGAATTGTGGTATAAGGAGTCATCCTCCTTGTCACAGCCCTTTCAAAGAGAACGGACATGTGGACAGTGCTTCAGGGCAACTTCTTGCCCTTAGGGTGAAAAACTGCCCCTAAAAGATGGAAGAATCAGCAATGATCAAAGGCATGACGAAACAGAAGGCAATGGAAACCACTGCATTAAAGCTACATACTGTGTCTCCACAGGCCATCTGGCCTGTAATTGAAATAGTGTCATGACGAGCTCTCCATTAACAAAAGATTCCGGATTAGCCACCATTCGGATCTCCGGGAGGGCACTACTGAGGGGGAAGTAATCATGAGGAAAAGACGGAATAACCCACGAAATGGTAACATCCTACGAGTCGGAGCGTGGATTGTTAGAAGTCTGAATGTAGTAAGGAAGATAGAAAATCTGAAAAGGAAAATGCTAAGGCTCACAAGGAACCCCTCGAGTGCGAGGAAACAAGTTCAATCTTTAGTAAGGCTCATTTGAAATATCAGCTGCTAATGACTCACAATGTAAATCAGAAAGGCGATAGAAAATGAGTGACCGGGAGATGCACAGATCAACGTCCTGTGGGATGTATGTATTACACTTCATAAAATGGACATGCAAGAAGTGTTCAAAACGAACCACTAACTTGCCCCCTGAACGCCGAATGAAAACGGCGCGTCATGGTGATCACAAAGTTTCGCACAATCAAGGTCGAAGGGAACTCATCGGGAGTTACAAACCGTGCAGGACGTCCAGCTAGGTATCCACTCTTAAAGAATGCATATAGAATCATAGTGGTGTAACGGAGTGATGAGAAAGGGTGGAAATGTGATGGCGTGCAACCGAATGCGAAACAGTCTGTCGTGGAGCTTATCGTGAAACTGGCTATGCTTTTAGGTGTAGGTGCGGTTAGTGCGATAATAAGTTTCATAGGCGCGGATAAAAAACATCCAGAGACAATTTGTCGATTGTTTCCAGGTGATATTAAATGCAATGTCGCGTACTTCTTTTCAAGAGGGATAGTTTGCTCTAAAGAGTACGTCCTTTTTCCCACACTTCCTTGCTGTGACACAGATATTCCCTACTGCCTTTGCAAGGTCACGCACACGAGAAAGAATCGTAGGGGGCGGAGCACCTCCAACTTCTCACAACACAATAATAACTTTCCAACCAATTTACCATCCAGCTTAACCGTCGGTATAATTGTATACGAATGCGTCAAGGTACTGATGTTAGTTAATCTTGATACATCTCTCTCGGTGCCCGTGATTTCCAGGGTTCTTTCATATGCATTTCCTCTTCAAATCTTGATTGGTCGGAGTTGAAAATTAATTCCTTGCCGAACGATGGGATGAATTTGTTTATCTTATCTACAAATTTTCCGGCCGATTCCGCAGTTTGCTGTGCATCGTCAGGTTGACGCTTTGTTTGAAATTACGTTATCGTACGCCTTACAATTCTGTGGCACTATTCGAAGTTATGCAACCATCCATTGCTTCCCTTGAAATCACTGTAATCTACGTCGCGCGGAATTTGATGTGCATAACGTAGTAGGTCACTGTCATACTTATCTTGTAAATTGTATCGAGCATCCTTGAAACACGCAAACATGAGGGTTTTTTTTTTTTTTTTTTTTTTTTTTAACAAGTGCACCTTGTCCTCTCTTCAATACCCGTAGTTTTTGTTATGCACTTTACGGTCGTATTGCTGCGGTTTTATTTGATATATGTTCACAGTTGTTTTTTTTTACTATGCTGCAGATGATCTTCCATGTACGTAATTATGTTTAACACCCGCATCTTCCGCGCCCCCCCCCCCCCCCCAATGAACCATAGACCTTGCCGTTGGTGGGGAGGCTTGCGTGCCTCAGCGACACAGATAGCCATACCCTAGGTGCAACCACAACGGAGGGGTATCTGTTGAGAGGCCAGACAAACGTATGGTTCCTGAAGAGGGACAGCAGCCTTTTCAGTAGTTGCAGGGGCAACAGTCTGGATGATTAACTGATCTGGCCTTGTGACACTAACCAAAACGGCCTTGCTGTGCTGGTACTGCGAACGGCTGAAAGCAAGGGGAAACTACGGCCGTAATTTTTTCCCGAGGACATGCAGCTTTACTGTATGGATAAATGATGATGACGTCCTCTTGGGTAAAATATTCCGGAGGTAAAATAGTCCCCCATTCGGATCTCCGGGCGGGGACTACTCAAGAGGACGTCGTTATCAGGAGAAAGAAAACTGGTGTTCTACTGATCGGAGCGTGGAATATCAGATCCCTTAATCGGGCAGGTAGGTTAGAAAATTTAAAAAGGGAAATGGATAGGTTAAAGTTGGATATAGTGGGATTTAGTGAAGTTCGGTGGCAGGAGGAACAAGACTTTTAGTCACGTGAATAGAGGGTTATAAATACAAAATCAAATAGGGGTAATGCAGGAGTAGGTTTAATAATGAATAAAGCAATAGGAATGCGGGTAAGCTACTACAAACAGCACAGTGAACGCATTGTTGTGGCCAAGATAGACACGAAGTCCATGCCTACGACAGTAGTACAAGTCTATATGGTTGGTTGGTTTTGGGGAAGGAGACCCGACAGCGTGGTCATCGGTCTCATCGGATTAGGGAAGGATTGGGAAGGAAGTCGGCCGTGCCCTTTCAGAGGAACCATCCCGGCATTTGCCTGGAGTGATTTAGGGAAATCACGGAAAACCTAATTCAGGGTGGCCGGACGCGGGATTGAACCGTCGTCCTCCCGAATGCGAGTCCAGTGTCTAACCACTGCGCCACCCCGCTCGGTTAAGTCTATATGCCTACTAGCTCTGCAGATGACGAAGAAATTGAAGAAATGTATGATGACATAAAAGAAATTGTTCAGACAGTGAAGGGAGACGAAAATTTAATAGTCATGGGTGACTGTAACTCGACAGTAGGAAAAGGAAGAGAAGGAAACGTAGTAGGTGAATATGGATTGGGGCTAAGAAATGAAAGAGGAAGCCGCCTGGTAGAATTTTGCACAGAGCACAACTTAATCATAGCTAACACTTGGATCAAGAATCATGAAAGAAGTTTGTATACATGGCAGAACCCTGGAGATACTAAAAGGTTTCAGATAGATTATATAATGGTAAGACAGAGATGTAGGAATCAGGTTTTAGGGGCAGATATGGACTCTGACCACAATCTATTGGTTATGAACTGCAGATTAAAACTGAAGAAACGGCAAAAAGGTAGGAATTTAAGGAGATGGGACCTGGATAAACTGAAAGAACCAGAGGTTGTACAGAGTTTCAGGGAGAGCATAAGGGAACAATTGACAGGAATGGGGGAAAGAAATACAGTAGAAGAAGAATGGGTAGCTTTGAGGGACGAAGTAGTGAAGGCAGCAGAGGATCAAGTAGGTAAAAAGACGAGGCCTAGCAGAAATCCTTGGGTGACAGAAGAAATATTGAATTTAATTGACGAAAGGAGAAAATATAAAAATGCAGCAAATGAAGCAGGCAAAAAGGAATACAAACGTCTCAAAAATGAGATTGACAGGAAGTGCAAAATGGCTAAACAGGCATGGCTAGAGGACAAATTTAAGGATGTAGAGGCTTATCTCACGAGGGGTAAGATAGGTACTGCCTACAGGAAAATTAAAGAGACCTTTGGAAAAAGGAGAACCACTTGTATGAATATCAAGAGCTCAGATGGAAACCCAGTTCTAAGCAATGAAGGGAAAGCAGAAAGGTGGAAGGAGTATATAGAGGGTGTATACAAGGGCGATGTACTTGAGCGTAATGTTACAGAAATGGAAGAGGATGTAGATGAAGATGAAATGGGAGATATCATACTGCGTGAAGAGTTTGATAGAGCACTGAAAGACCTAAGTCGAAACAAGGCCCCGGGAGTAGACAACATTCCATTAGAACTACTGACAGCCTTAGGAGAGCCAGTCCTGACAAAACTCTACCATCTGGTGAGCAAAATGTATGAGGCAGGCGAAATACCCTCAGACTTAAAAAAGAATATAATAATTCCAATTCCAAAGAAATCAGGTGTTGACAGATGTGAAAATTACCGCACTATCAGTTTAATAAGTCACGGCTGCAAAATACTAACGCGAATTCTTTACAGACGAATGGAAAATCTGGTAGAAGCCGACCTCGGGGAAGATCGGTTTGGATTCCGTAGAAATATGGGAACACGTGAGGCAATACTGACCCTACGACTTATTTTTAGAAGCTAGATTAGAAAAAGCAAACCTACGTTTCTAGCATTTGTAGACTTAGAGAAAGCTTTTGACAATATTGACTGGAATACTCTCTTTCAAATTCTGAAGGTAGCAGGTGTAAAATACAGGGAGCGAAAGGCTATTTACAATTTGTACAGAAACCAGATGGCAGTTATAAGAGTCGAGGGACATGAAAGGGTAGCAGCGGTTGGGAAGGTAGTGAGACAGGGTTGTAGCCTTTCCCGATGTTGTTCAATCTGTATATTGAGCAAGCAGTAAAGGAAACAAAAGAAAAATTCGGAATAGGAATTAAAATCCATAGAGAAGATATAAAAACTTTGAGGTTCGCCGATGACATTGTAATTCTGTCAGAGACAGCAAAGGACTTGGAAGAGCAGTTGAACGGAATGGACAGTGTCTTGAAAGGAGGATATAAGATGAACATCAACAAAAGCAAAACGAGGATAATGGAATGTAGTCTAATTAAGTCGGGCGATGCTGAGGGAATTAAATTAGGAAATGAGACACTTAAAGTAGTAAAGGAGTTTTGCTATTTGGGGAGCAAAATAACTGACGATGGTCGAAGTAGAGAGGATATAAAATGTAGATTGGCAATGGCAAGGAAAACGTTTCTGAAGAAGAGAAATTTGTTAACATGAAGTATAGATTTAAGTGTCAGGAAGTCGTTTCTGAAAGTATTTGTATGGCGTGTAGCCATGTACGGAAGTGAAAAATGGACGATAAATAGTTTGGACAAGAGGAAAATAGAAGCTTTCGAAATGTGGTGCTACAGAAGAATGTTGAAGATTGGATGGATAGATCACATAACTAATGAGGACGTATTAAATAGAATTTGGAAGAAGAGGAGTTTGTGGCACAACTTGATTAGAAGAAGGGATGGGTTGGTAGGACATGTTCTGAGGCATCAAGGGATCACCAATTTAGTATTGGAGGGCAGTGTGGAGGGTAAAAATCGTAGAGGGAGACCAAGATATGAATACACTAAGCAGATTCAGAAGGATGTAGGCTGCAGTACGTACTGGGAGATGAAGAAGCTTACACAGGATAGAGTAACATGGAGAGCTGCATCAAACCAGTCTCAGGACTGAAGACCACAACAACAACAACCCGCATCTTGGAAAACGATTGTCCTTTACTACGTTTCACTGGAGACAGGATTTGTGGCTCCCTGTCAGACAAGGATAATGAATTACATAGCTCGACTCCTGTTACAATACCACTTTCACTTATTAAGCACTTTTCTTCATCATTGTAGTCCTCGTGTACATTGTTCGTACAGTCGAGCGTATACGACACCAGACATTCCATTGGCTCATTTGGTAGAAACGCTGATATTTCATCACCACTTCTTTCTCACTCTGCGAAATTCCTTGGGTTCTTTTCTGACGATAACTTCGGCAACTGTTCTTGTAGATATAATGCGATGTTTGCGTTGTTTATCGTAGCCGTTGCTCTGCTTTGTATCAACACCACTAGCAGTGCAGCACAGTTGTGCGTTACTCGTCGACTAAGCATTTGAACTACGCTTCCTAGCCTCATGCTGGATACCTCCAGTCCTCGTCCCTGTTGCCATTAGCAGCCAATATTATTGTTACATGGTAGACAATACGTGGGGCGTCGAATGCCGTAAACTTCATTGGCACCTTGCGACCTCGCACTCAAGGGGTTCCCCGCTAGTCTAGATTGGGGGGGGGGGGGGGGTCAGTGAAATGAAATGGGAAGAAGATAAGGATTCCTTGTCAGACGACTATAGGATAACATCAGTAGCAGTAAAAAATGGTATCACGGGTATAGGGGTCGTTTTGAATAAGAAGGTACGGTAGACAGTAAGTTACTGTCAAGAATAAGTTACTGTGAACAGTTCGGTGACAGGGTTATTCTCATTAGCAGTGGCAGCAAACCAGAGCTGTATCAAGCCAATATATGGACTAAATACAGCTACAGAACATTAATAATTATTTTCTCCTCATTTTTCTCCTGTCTCTTTAGGGGATATTTGTAACAAATCTTTCTACAGTTTAACTGCTACACCGTTCGGCTTCGATTGTTTTGTGTTATGCGTCATGCGGAGTCACTTTCTTTATGACAGGTCTGTTGACACTTATTTGGCTTATAGAATTACACTGATAATATATCAATGAGTTAAAACAGTATCTAGATCGACGTAACACTGTCTAGTCATGACATATACAGAGTGTAAATTTTAATTTGACAAACCAGAATAACCCGAAAAATAAGCTTCACAAAAAAAGTGTCGAATTTAAAGTTGATTATGTTCGAGGGGGACATCTGCTGGTGCTAAAATTAGCCCGTCACCCCAGCGCCTTGTGGGTGGGGCGGGAGGCAACTTTAAAATTTCAAATGGGAACCCCCATTTTTTATTGCAGAGTCAGATTCTACATAAAAAAATACGTACATTTTGTCTTAAACTTTTGTATTGATTCTTGGTAGTTAGCGCAGTAATTCAAGAAAAGCCATGTTCTCATTTTTGCGTGGAAAATGGTTACGGATAAATAAAAAATACTTATGTACTTCGTAAATTTTGATTCCTTAAAATTAAAAGGAATTAGATTGGGTCAACATCTGCAAAACTCTAATTCCTTTCCTCAAACCCCACCCTATGGGGAGAGAGGGAGAGTTTTAGTTTTAGCGAATCAAAATTTACGAAGTAAATAAGTATTTTTTATTTATCCGTAACCATTTTCCATGCAAAAATGAGAACATGGATTTTCTTGAATTACTGTGCCAACTACCAAGAATCAAAACGAATGTTTAAGACAAAATGTACGTAGTTTTTTATGTAGAATCTGATTCTGCAATAAAAAATGGGGGTTCTCATTTGAAATTTTAAAAAAATAGTTCAAATGGCTCTGAGCACTACGGGACTTAACTGCTGAGGTCATCAGTCCCCTAGAACTTAGAACTACTTAAACCTATCTAACCTAAGGACATCACACACATCCATGCCCGAGGCAGGATTCGAACCTGCGACCGTTGCGATCGCGCGGCTCTAGACTGTAGCGCCTAGAACCGCTCGGCCACTTCGGCCGGCTGAAATTTTAAAGTTGCCTCCCGCCCCACCCCCATGAGGCTGGGGTGGCGGGCTAATTTTAGCATCAGCAGATGTCCCCCTCGAAAATAATCAACTTTGAATTCTACACATTTTTTCGTGTGAAGCTTATTTTTCTAGTTATTCTGGTTTGTCAACTTAAAATTTACATCCTGTATATCATAACACGCAATTTATTCATACCTGTGGCACCATATGATTATCAACGTAATGTCCGCACCTTTAGACAGGATGACAACAATGTACATTTCTAAAGAGAAGCATTTTCGATTTAGAATGATTGACAGGAGCCACATGCCTTGCGTGTGGGGCCGATGCCATGGCGGATAAGTGCACATTCTGAAAGTAGCGGTTAGTCGCAACGACCTTTGCCATATCGAAATACATTTCTACGTGAGAATAACTGTTAAACCAATCCCATCTCCACTTTGTTGTAATATTATGACGTTTACTGAAATGTTTGGGATGTGTAAAATATTATTATGTAACTAAAGACAAATTGAGCTACTATTGAGATTATTTTGTTGTCTCGATTACTGTGCAAGACTGGAGTTCGCACTGGACTTATTCTTCACCCATATTGTGAAAAGCATATACATTTTTTTAAAGTCAGCGGCAATGTATAGGCCAGTAACTGAAAACTATGACAGTACAAATATTTTATGTATCAATTCAAAATTATGGCAGCTGAGCGAAGATTTTTAGGAACGTAAATGGCATGTACATTGCCACTAGTTTCCGAAGTAATACAGAATGGTTCCGTGATCATGTTACAAACATTCAGTGGTATCGGAGAAGGGTAAACGTATCAATTTAAGGTAAGGGACCCTGCTCCAGAAACGACGGAGTCGGAAATTATAAGCAAAAATCGTTCTGATATCTCTGGCAATGGACCTCTTCTGTTACAAGCTCTTTGCTTTCCATGTTTTGGGAGAGGTAGTACGGACCAAAACAGGAAAGAGCTGTGGGCACTCTTTCAGTAGAAGTGATTTCCAGAACGAGATTTTCACTCTGCAGCGGAGTTTGCGCTGATATGAAACTTCTTGGCAGATTAAAACTGTGTGCCCGAGTTCGAGTCTCGGTCTGGCACACAGTTTTAATCTGCCAGGAAGTTTCAGATGAGATTTGTTACACAGTAACGAAGATGAACAGCTGCTCACAGCTCTTATGGCATGCGTCTTAGAGCCTCTATTTACTGGATTTTTTGTTGTTGTTTTGATCCATACCACCTTCTCCAAAAATATGGAAACCAAAGAGCTTACAGTAGAAGAGATGTGCTTCACACTAGTGAAGATAAACAAGCGCTTATAGCTCTTAAGGTATACATTTTAGAGCCCATGTTTGCTAGTTATTTTTCTCTTGTTTTGTTTCGTACTGTCATCTCTGGACCGCTATACGTATTTCATTGTCAGTGGTAACAGAAAGATTTTCGCTGATAGCTTTCCAGACCAGGGTCCCTTACTTCAAATTTGTATATTTACCCTTCTCCATCATCCTGGAAAGTTTGTGACATCCTAACTGAATTACTCTATGTAAGGCAGATCATTAATGATGTGGGATGCGGTGGTTATGAAGAGTATCAGGTGTGCGACAGGAAGGAGAGCTGTTCACCAAAATAACAACATTCATAGTTCTCAGAATCCAAGGTCGGTAGCACAAATACCAGAGCGTATTCAAGTGTGTTGGTACTACGAACTAGTAGGAACTCTTTCTTTACAAACACGATACGGAACACATGCTCAGTGCAGAATACTCACGAAGGTGATTGGGCCAACGAAACTCTGAAAGTTTGTCGGTATAGTTTTCGAGTCACCCTGCATACGGCACAATATGAAGTACTTTTTGCGTGCATTTCATAGTGTAGATGTAGCTGGCCAGCCAATTTTCTGTATAATCGCCACAATCTGTCTGCAGTAGAATTAATTTCGTAACAACGACTGATACACATTCAGTTAGGTATTTGGCATAGCTGACAGGTACACCAACATTAATAAACCATAGAACATTTCCTTTTCATTTTGTTAGTGGTGCTGTTTAACACATTTAGACGTGCTAATTAACTGCAGGAGCGTCTGAAAGAGGTCCCGGAAATAATCTCGCTTTTAAACGGTAACAATGTCCACAGGTCTGGGGACAGAAAGCTGGGTGAAACTAGAAGTTTATAGCATCGAAATTCTAAAAGCCGTCTGGAATGTTTATCGCAAATATAGGTCGAACTGTGGCGATGGAGGCGTGTTACCCATGACGAAACTCACCTCTCTTCTTTGGATCTAACCTTCTCTTCCACTAATCGAACGTGGTAAGGGTCCGAGACTGACACTAGAATCCGTCGAATAAGTGTTTTGTAATCCACTTCTTTCGTGGATGAATTACATTGTCTTTTCTTCCTAATAAGCTAAGTTTGGCATCTTTTTCTACTGTCAGTATTGTCTTGAAGCTCCACAGCCTCAGTTTGCAAGTTTTCCCCTCTTGCAAAGTATTTGACAAATACTGTAACAGTTGCGAATTTTGTTTAAGCTTTTTCGTATACGACGAAGGAGTTCAAAACCGCTGGTTATTTGCGATTGATCTGTTAGGTCAAATAGACAGCAGGGCATTGCAATGATAGCCAGAACCGGCCGAGGTGGCCGAGCGGTTCTAGGCGCTACAGTCTGGAACCGCGCGGCCGCTACGGTCGCAGGTTCGAATCCTGCCTCTGGCATGGATGTGTGTGATGTCCTTAGGTTAGTTAGGTTTAAGTAGTTCTGAGTTCTAGGGGACTGATACCATAGAAGTTAAGTCCCATAGTGCTCAGAGCCATTTGAACCAATGGTAGCCAGGTTGCCAAAGGTATCTTATGTTTGTTTCAGTTACCAAACAGGTTTCTTGGTAGTGATAAGATAGTTTGAAACTGGTACCAAGTAAATGTTTGTTTGTTAGGAGCTCTTGGCGTTACATAACAATTATTTTGTACCTTTAACGAATTTTTCTTTCTGTACTTGACAACAATATTAGCTAAGAGACACTTTACTGACGTTCTGCAAGCAAAATTTATCTCCTCACGAAGCATCTTCTGGCTTCTTATGTAGCTTAAGGAAAGGATGAAAGTGGCGCTTGCTTCGAGCTGTGAACAAAGGGGCCACTGCCTGGAGGCTGTCTGGAGCTGGAATGGGGTCGACCGGAGGAACAGGAACGGTATGCTAATGGCGGATGAGAGTGAAGTTCCAGGTAACCGGGCCAGTGAGCAGCATTCCACAGTCGCCTCGCCGAATTAGGAGCTCGTGCGCCTCTTAAGCGTTATCTCACAGGTGGTTGTCTGCTTGCGGGCAGCGCGTGGCAGGATGTAGTATGGCTAGGCTGAGAACTGAGGCTGCTGTGCCCCACCCGGTCCCCCAAAAGCCCAGCGGTCGGGGTCAAGGTCGTGGCCCTCAGGCGGCCAGCGCCGTCAACACGATCACCTTCACTCGCCGCCGACGCCGCACCCTGTTTACACTCTGCCAGCACAACGCTGCACTGTCAGTGGCTCACACTACCAGTAGTACTTCTGACGTCAAGTTTTTGATTGAGACGTTGGTGACATTTCAAGTATTTTATCAACTACATCAGAAGCATAGGAAACGCAAAGCTGGCGCGGTTCTCATCATAACACAGTAGGCTGCTGCCCACACTGCATGGAATCTGGCACGTGCGCATACACTTTGGAGAACTGTCCTGCCTGCCTAGTTCAGAAGGCGATGATGTACCCCCAGTTCACGCGGGAAGTATTAGTAGAAGTAGTAATTTTATTCATCTGCGAATAATTTTCCGGAGATATTGAACATGATTTAGCATTACAGTTGTAATTCCTATACACAGGCATATACATTCTTAAGGTTTAGTGTGGCAAGTGGCATATGGTCGGCTGTGACATTTGCCTGAAGTGATTTAGGGGAACCACGGTAAACGTAAGGTATTGATTATTATTTATTTATTATTATTTTGAGCTTTTCCTCATTACAGAGGCTTATCTCCAACATAATAATTTACTCGGAAATTACAATAAAAAGAATAAACGTTCTTAAACTATATTTTCAAAATATTTCACCAGGTATTTCGATCTTGCGTGTCCTCTTCCTCTGCGCCCATTCTCCTCATTGTGTGCTGTACATTTTGGAGCCAGGTGGTCATAGGTCGTCCTCTTCTTCTTCTACCCTCCGGTTCAAACTCCAGTATCAATTTTGGTATTCTAGCTTTTCTCCATTCGTCGTACATGCCCATATCACTGCAATTTCTTCCTATCCATTACGTCATATATTCTTTCTTTTATTTCCATTCTCCTTATTATTTCGGTGTTCCTTATCTTTTCTTTCCTTGAGATTCTTGCCGATCTTCTCCAGAAGTTCATCTCTAGCGCTTGCAATTTTTTAATGTGCTTCATGTTAATTGTCCAGGTCTCTGTTCCATACAGAACCACACTCTCTATTATGGATTTGTATATTAATTTTTTAGTTCTGTTCATTAAATTCCTTCTCCGTACGACTGAGTTAAGCATCCCAATGACCTTCCGTCCGCTACTAATTCTTTTATTGATTTCTGACTCTGATTTACCCTCGATTTCTAAAATGGATCCCAAATAACAGAAAGTGTTCATCTTCTTGATTTTCTTTCCTTCAATGTATAGCTCATCTGAATCATTAGTCAAGCATTCTGTTTTTTGGCAATTAATCTTCAAACCCCAAGTTTGTATGCTACTGCTAGTTGATTGCACATATAGTTAGCATCCTCTCCATCTTGTGCTATGAATACTTGATCATCAGCAAACATTAAATGATGTAGGTAAACTCCATCTCTTATTTCTAATCCCATACTATTACATTTACGAGACCAAGTTTATTACCAACTTTCACTTGGCAAATGTTATCTTTATACATCTGATGTATTATTTTAATCAAGGAAGGGTGTATGTTTGCCGTATGTAGTGCTCTCCAAAGTAATTTTCTTGGAACAGTATCATACGCTTTTTCTAGATCTATATTTTTTGATTTTTCCCTATGTTTCTCCAAAATTTGTCGTAAAGTGAAAAAATGGTCTACACTTGATCTCCCAGCCGTGAATCCACATTGTTCTTCTTGGGTTCTAAAATTTTTTTCCAGTTCGTTTTTAATTACTTTCTCAAAAATTCTCATTACTGTGTTTGTATCACAAATTCCTCGATAGTTTGAACAAATTTTGCGATCCCCTTCCATAAATATTGTATTAATGTAACCTACCTTCATCTCGTTGAGTACTGAATCTCGATGTATCATTTTGTTGAAAAGCTGTGTTATCAGTTTCACAATTTTGTCACCACCGTATTTGAGACACTCTAGATTGATATTGCCTGGTCCTGGTGATTTACCATTCTTTCCAGTTCTCAACGCCTAAAGCACTTCACTTTCTAAAATCTGGATCTCATCATCTTCATATCCTTTTTCTTCCACTGTTCCTTCTTCTAGATTTTCTTCTCTGTCCTCATTTAATAATTTTTGGAAATACTCTTCCCATTCCTTTTGTGTTATCAGTTGGAGATTGGTTTTGATTTTTTTATCCTGTCGAAACCCTTTTGATACTGACCATGCTTCTTTTGCTCTCCCAAAACCTAATTTGCTATTCACTTTGGCACATGTTCTTTCCCATGCTTCATTTTTTTCCATCCTTATTTTTTTCATCACTTCATTCTTCTTTTCCTTGTATATTGATCTTGTTTCTTCTGATTTACCGTTCAACCACTGAAGGAACGCATTTCGTTTTTCTCTAACGAGGAACTCTATTTCCTCTGACCACCACTCTGTTACGCGGTTGTGGTTGCTATCTATTTTACCCAACACCTCTGTTGCTATGATTTTCACATTAGTTTTTATATAGTCATATATTTCCTCTGTACTTCCTTCAAATGATTCAACCAGTTTCCTTTCCATCCTGGCCGCAAAGTGTTATGATACTTTTGTCTTGTAGGCTGTCAATATTAAAGGGTAAATTTTCATCTTTTTCAGTCTGGTTCGTTTTATTTATGTTACTTGTATCATTCCTTGCATTCTTCCATGGCCAGAAAGACTTCATTTTTACTAGATAGTGGCGGATCCACACTGGGCTTCTCTATAAGATCTGACTTTGATGTAAAGAAAATACCACTAGAGGGTATTGTTAATGAATACTTCCATCGCTTCGAGATGAAACAGTATCATGTTTGAGAGTGAGAAGCAAAAAGTGTGCTAGCTGTAACGGAGAGTCGGCGACATATTCACAAGTAGCTTAAGGCGTGCCCTGGGGAAGTGTATTCGCGCGTTAGCTGTTCGCATGAAATTTTAACAACCTGCGGATCGTATTTATAGCAACCTCACATTTTCTGTAGATGACGCAGTTGTCTCTAATGAAGTAGTATCTGTGAAAAAGGTTCAAAAACATTAAGGCAGTTGTGTAAGGATTCGCGACTTGCTTTGAATGTTCAAAAATGTAAAATTGTGCGATTCACAAAAGGCAAAAAACCATATGTCCTACGATCACAATGTTAGTAAGTCACACTCTGAATGAATCAACTCATACTAGTGGCTGGGGGTAATCATCTCTGAGGATATGTCATTGAATGAGCTCATAGGCTTAATCGCAGATAAATCAAGTGGCAGACAGTTTCATTGGTGGAATATTTGTAAAGTGCAGTCAGTCTACAAAGGAGATTGCATCAAAACACTCGTTTCCTAGAAAATAGCTGGAGAGTGTGGTACACATGCTACATAGGAGTAACAGAGGATATGCAACTTCTACAAAGAAGAGCAACAGGAATGGTCACAGTTTTGTTTGACTTACCGGTGGGTGTCGCAAAAACGCTACAAAAATCTGATCTGATAGACGCGTGAAGACAGATGCAAATATTCCTTCGAAAGTCTACTTACAATGTTTTAAAAACTGGTACTAAGCGAGGAACCTAGGAATATGCTACAGCCTCCTACTTATCGCTCCCGTAGGGTAGAATAATAAAGCCGAGTACAGTGGCATTTAAACAGCCATTCTTCCAGCGCTTACATGCGAACGGAACGTGAAGAAATCCTAACATTTTTTTCAATGCTAAGTACCGTCTGCCATGCAGTACATAGAGACCTACAAAGAATGGTTGTAAATGTATACAAATTGTATTTTGTTTCAATAATATTAGTTTATTATTAGCCTGTTTTGGCTTATGAGGCCGCCATCAGGTAACAACTCATCTTTGCTTGCGATATTACGCGGAAAAGTCATACTGAATGCCTATAACTCGCTTTATGCTTCAGATACGTTACAACCAATTAATGACTTTTGCTTATTGCAGTTTGGTACGACTGTATATGGAAAAAAGATGAGGGTGTATAAAAAAGCAGAATGTAAAGAATGGTCTCTATACGAGGGATATAGTTAAGCACAAACCGCACATGGACGCTAATTTCTAATAGAACTAACACGCACTGAGACAAAATTATTAATCTTTTTTTCCACAGGAGAGATAGCTTATATACTGGGTGAGTCGGGTAAGACAGGCCACATCCATATATACAAAACGAATAAATAGGTCTTCGTGCGGTTTTCGACAAGTGATAGAGATCAATGCGACGTACTGCCGAATCATAATATCGAAAGTTTTTTAATGGAACCCTATAGTTTTACTAGGGCAATTGAAAGAGCATTCGAATGGGATTTCAACAACATAACATAGTGGAATGTGATCAAATAGTAACAAGATAACTGCCCCGAAAACGGCTGTCCCTCTGTCAGGAGAATCCCTATACTACCATATGGCCGCAAACACGTAACACGTTAAGGTTCGTGTGTTTACCTGTGCGATTGAAGCCCACCAGTCCGTTTTTGTAGCGATCAGAGAACTTTCTGGTCAAGATATTTAAATTTTCACTATGTATACGACAACGAAAAGTGGTTATGGTTTTCGATTATGGCGAATGTCGCAAAACTGCTAGAGCAGCGGCGGGATTCTGCGCTGAAAGATATCCTGATCGTGCCAAGCCCACAAAGTCTGTCTTTGCAAACATTATAAAAGAATAAAGGCACTGGAAGTGCGAAGAATAAAATAGTCTTAAGTCAAAGAACAGCAACTGAAGAGAGAAATGCAACTAACATTCTGGCAGCGGTATCACACCGTCCACGGTTTACTACGAGCCCTGCCGGCCGCGGTGGTCTAGCGGTTCTGGCGCTGCAGTCTGGAACCGCGGGACTGCTACGGTCGCAGGTTCGAATCCTGCCTCGGGCATGGGTGTGTGTGATGTCCTTAGGTTAGTTAGATTTAAGTAGTTCTAAGTTCTAGGGGACTTATGACCTAAGATGTTGAGTCCCATAATGCTCAGAGCCATTTGAACCATACTACGAGCCAGCATGAATGTGTGAGTGCCTTCAGCCAGAGGAGGGTTCTATGCTCATTACTTGCCAACACGTTTCATCATTTTCACATTTAGTTTGTTCAATAGCTTCGTGGCATGTTGTTCTGAGTTTAGAAGTCTGGAGTCGCATTCGAGAGGACGACGGTTCAAATCCGCATCCGACCATCCTGACTTAGGTTCTTCGTGATTTCCCTAAATCGCTTCAGGCAAATGCCGGGATAGTTCCTTTGAAAGGGCACGGCTGACTTCCTTCCCCACCCTTCTCTAATCCGATGGGACCGGAAACCTCGTTGTTTGTTTGTTTCCCTTCCCCAAATCAATGGAACAGCCAACCAACCACGCATGGCAATGTTGTTGTTGTTGTTGTTGTCGTCTTCAGTCAGAAGATTGGTTCGATGCAGTTCTCCATGCCAGCCTATTCTGTGCAAGCCTCTTCATCTCTGCTTAACTATTACAGCCCACAACCAGTTGTACCAGCTTACTGCATTCAAGCCTTGGTCCTCCCCCTCCCCCCCCCCCCTCGCAACAGTTCCTTCCATAACCAAACTGACAGTTCTTTGACGCCTTAGTATGTATCCCTCCTTTAGTCAAGTTAAGCCACAAATTCCTTTTCTCTCCTGTTATATACACTATCTCCTCATTGAATGCATGATCACTCATCTAATCTTCAGCATTCCTCTGTAGCTCCACATTTCAAAAGTTTCTATTCGCTTCTTGTCTTAACTGCTTACCGCCCATGTTTCACTTCCGTGCAGTGCTACACTGCAGACAAATATCTACAGAAAAGACTTCCTAAAACTTAAATTTGTGTTAGATGTTAACAAATTCCTCTTTTTGAGAAATTCTTTTCTTGCTGTTGGCATGTCGCATTCTATATTCCCTCTGCTTCGACCATAATCTGTTAGTTTGCAGCAAAAGTAGCAGAACTCGTCTGTTACTGTTGTTGTCTGATTTCCTAAGCTCATTCCCTCAGCATCGCATGATTCAATTAGACTACATTCAATTAACCCTCTTTTCAGGACACTATCCACTCAGTTCAACTGATTTTGCAAATCCTTTGTCACCTCTGATAGGATTAGAATGTCACCGGTAACCTCAAAGTTTTTATTTCTTCTCCCGGAACTTTAATTCCATCTCTATATTACTCCTTGGTTTCACTTACTGCTTGCTCAGTGGACAGATTGAATTACATCGGGGAGCCCTCTCTCTCTCTCTTCTCGACCACTGCTTTCCTTTCATGTTCTTTGACTCTTACACACTGAAGAACCAAAGACACTTGTACACCAGCCTCATATCGTGTAGGGCCTTCGCGAACACGCAGAAGTGCCGCAACACGACATGGCATGGACTCGACTAATGTCTGAAGTACAGTAGTACTGGAGGGTGCTGACCCCATGAATCTGCGGGGCTGTCCATAAATCCGTAAGAGTACGAAGTGTTGGAGATCTCTTCTGAACAGCACGTTGCAAGGCGTCCCAGATACACTCAATAATGTTTATATCTGGGGAGTTTGGTGGCCAGCGGAAGTGTTTAAGCTCAGAAGAGTGTTTCTGGAGCCGCTCTGTACGTATGGTGTGTCACATTGTCCTGCTGGAATTGCCCAAGTCCATCGGAATGCTCAATGGACATGAATGGATGCAGGTGATCAGACAGGATGCTTACGTACGTTTCACCTGTCATAGTCGTACCTAGACGTATCAGACTTCCCGTATCACTCCAACTGCACACCCCTCACACCATTACAGAGCCTCGTCCAGCTTGAACAGTCACCTGCTGACATGCAGGGCCCATGGATTTATGAGGTTGTCTCCATAGCCGTACACATCCATCCGCTCGATACAACCTGAAACGAGATTCATTCGACCAGGCAACGTGTTTCCAGTCAACAGTCCAATGTCGGTGTTGACGGGTCTAGGCGAGGCGTAAAGTTTTGTGTTGTGCAGTCATCAAGGATACACGAGTGAGCCTTCGGCTCTGAAAGCCCATATCGATGACGTTTCATTGAATGTTTCGCACGGTGACACTTGTTGATGGCCCAGCACTGAAATCTGCAGCAATTTGCGGAAGGGTTGCACATCTATTACGTTGAGCGATTGTCTTCAGTCGCAGTTGGTCCCGTTCTCGCAGGATCTTTTTCCGGTCGCAGAGATGTCGGAGATTTGATGTTTTACCGGATTCCTGATATTCACGCTACATTCGTGACATGGTCGTACGGGAAAATAACTTCCTCGGAGACGCTGTGTCCCATCGCTCGTTCGCAACTATAACACCATGTTCAAACTCATATCTTGATAACTGCCATTGTAATAGCAGTAAGCGATCTAACAACTGCGCCTGACACTTATTTTCTTCTATAGGCGTTGCCGACCGCAGCGCCGCATTCTGCCTGTTTACATATCTCTGTATTTGAATAGGCATGGCTATACTAGTTTCTTTGGCGCTTCAGTGTATCGGCAGTCTGATATCTGTACAAGTTGTGGCTAACGTTTCCCTCCCTGCATGTCATCCCTGCTACCATCAAAATTTCGGAATCTGTAGTGCAGTCAACACTGTCAAAAGCTTTCTCTAAATCAAAAAATGCTATAAACGAAGATTTGTCTTTCTACAACCAATTCGTAGGGTTAGTATTGCCTTTGTCTTCTTACATTTCTCTGGAACCCAAAACGATTTTCCCGGAAGTCTGATTCTGCCATCTTCTCTATTCTTCTGTCGATAATTATTGTCAGTATTTTGCAACCATGAGTCATTTGAAAGATGGTTTGGTAATGCTTTCGCCTGTCGATACCTCGAACTGGAATCATTACATTCCTCCTGAAGTGTGAAGGTATTTCGCCTGTCTCACACAGGGAGTTTCACAATTCATGTTACACAATTCTAGAGGTTCGTAGAGGGGAATTAGTAGATCACTTTTTCATAAAAACCCATAACGATGCTAAGAGCGTCAAAGGTATAAGCGCCGGCGCCTGTAAACGTACATTATATACAAGGTGATTCCGTGATGTTGTTACAAACTTTCTAGGATGATGGGGAAGAATAGACGTTTCAAATTGATGTCAGGGGCCTTGTAGCAGAAACGCACGAGTCGAAAGCTATAAGCGGAAACCGTTCTGATAGCTCTGACAGTGGAACACATGTACTGGTACTGCTCCTGCTGAGATTGTAGGGTAGGCAAGGGCAAGTTTCAGAGATGGTAGAACGGACAAAACAAGAAAACAATGTCTACTGAACATGGCCTCTAAAATGCATACCTTACGAGGTATGAGTACTTGTACGATAGAGGAGATGTGTTTCGGAGTAGCGAAGACGAACAAGTGTTCTTAGCTTCCCAGGTACGCGTTTTAGAGCCCAATGTGTATATGTATGATGATTGTGGTTGAAAATTGGGCCGTGAATATTGAAATGTTGAAAAACGCTGCTGTACAGTAACTCGTAGGGTCAGCATTGACTTTAGTCTTCTTACATTGCTCCAGAACCCAAAACGATCTTCTCCAAAGTCAGATTCTACAAGTTCCTCCATTCTTCTGTTAATAATTCTGGACAATATTTTGTAACCATGACTCATTAAACTGATGGTCCGGTAGTACTCATACTTGTCGGCACCTGGTTCTTTGGTTGTGTACTTACTACATTCCTCATGAAGTCTGAAAGCATTTCGCCTGTTTTACACCAGATGGCATAATTTTATTATACCTCTCTCTCCCAAGGCTCTTAATAGTAATGACGAAGCATCTACTCCAGCGGCATTTTCTACATCTAGACCTTTCAGTCCTCTTTCGAACTCTTCTCGCAGTATCTTATCTCCCACCTCATTTTCCAAGACACGTAAAAGAACTTTACCACCTACTGCACATGAAAATGGTCTGTAAGGCCGAAATTGGCCAATCGTGCCGGTGAATACTTGTCAACAACAGCCGAGGTAGAAAAACCTTGAACATGTCGTTTAACAAATATACGACAGTAGTATCCCACATGAAGAAACTTATCTTCACTTACTTCCTCATCTCTTTCTATAATATTGTCCTCAAATTTGTTTCCCTCTAGAAATTCTTCTCACCTTCCAGCTTTCCCGTCTCTGCTTGGTAGTGGCTTGCCTTCTGAACTCTTGAAATCATGCAACTGCTTCCTCTTTTCTCCTAAGGTCTCTAATTTCCCTATTGGTGGCATATATCTTTCTCCTAGTTAAGCATGCGTTTGCCCTCTAGCCATTCCTGCTTAACCATTTTACACTTTCTGTCAATCTCATTTTTAGACGTCTCTATTGATATTCACCTGCATTTTTCTAGTTTCTTCTTTCGGCAGTTAAATTCAGTATCTTTTGTGTTATCCTGATTTACACTAGGTCTTTTTACCTGTGTGAACCTCTGCTGTTTCTCCTATTTCATCTCTCAAAACTACTCATTGGTCTTCTGATGTGTTTCTTTCCCCTCTTTCAATCCAACCTTGCCTGATACTCTCTCTGACACTCTCAACAACTTGTGGTTCTTTTAGTTTGTCCAGGTCTTATCTTGTTAATTTCGTACCGCGTTTTGCAGTTTCTTCAGTTTTAATCTGCAGTCCACAACTAATAAATTATAAGCAGAGTCAACATCTGCCCCTGACAATGTCTTACAGTTTAAAACCTGGTTTCTAAATCTTTGTCTCACCTTTATGTAATCAGTCTGAAAGCTTGCAGATTAAGTATCAAGTATCTAAAAAATTTCGAACACTACAATTTCTTTTTGCATTGTCCGTGTGCTAGGTTACGTGTACAGCTGCTGACAAGTTGGAAATGAAAATATATAGTATTGTGTATGAACCGCTGTGATTTTGATATACTTTATAAATGTATTAGACATAAAGCAGAGAAGACTTGACGGGCAAGAGTTGACTGACTGATGAACAACATGGCTAGGGTACCTAGTATAGAACTTGGATCAAGGAGAATAGCGGCTGAAATTGGAGAATACAGCGTATAAAAAATGGAAGAAAGCTCCCACATAGGAAGCAAAATTTTCCAAGTTCATTGAAAGGAAGGAGATACCCGAAGTTGCCTGGCACATGTAAAGAAAGCTTTATCTGGAAAGGCTCCTGATATCAAATGTTGAGATGGAACTAGTTTCTGAAACTGTACGACTGGGAGACAGAACTGTATGGTAGTTATCTTGGGAATACTGGAGACGAGGAGACAGAGCACTTGGAATAAGATGCTGCAGAAGGATGTGAGAATTTAAAATATTGAAGTAGTAGACGCTGAACAAAGTACACTACTGGCAATTAAAATTGCTACACCAAGAAGATGATAAACGGATATTCATTGGACAAATATATTACATTAGAACTGGCATGTGATTACATTTTCACGCAATTTGGGTGCATAGATCCCTTAGAAATCAGTACCCAGAACAACCACCTCTGGCCGTAAGAACGGCCTTGATAGTCCTGGGCACTGAGTCAAACAGAGCTCGGATGGCGTGTGCAGGTACAGCTGCCCATGCAGCTTCAACACGATACCACAGTTCATCAAGAGTAGTGACTGGCGTATTGTGACAAGCCAGTTGCTCGGCCACCATTGACCAGACGTTTACAGTTGGTGAGATATGGAGAATATGCTGGCCAGGGCAGCAGTCGAACATTTTCTGTATCCAGAAAGGCCCCGTACAGGACCTGCAACATGCGGTCGTGCATTATCCTGCTGAAATGTAGGGTTTCGCAGGGATCGAATGAAGGGTAGAACCACGGGTCGTAACACATCTGAAATGTAACGTCCACTGTTCAAAGTGCCGTCAATGCGAACAAGAGGTGACGGAGACGTGTAACCAATGGCACCCCATACCATCACGCCAGGTGATACGCCAGTATGGCAATGACGAATACACGCTTCCAATGTGCGTTCACCGCAATGTCGCCAAACACGGATGTGACCATCATGATGCTGTAAACAGAGCCTGGATTCATCCGAAAAAATTACGTTTTGCCATTCGTGCATCCAGGTTCGTCGTTGAGTACACCATCGCAGGCGCTCCTGTCTGTGATGCAGCATCAAGGGTAACCGCAGCCATGGTCTCCGAGCTGATAGTCCATGCTGCTGCAAACGTCGTCGAACTGTTCGTGCAAACGTCCCCATCTGTTGACTCAGGGATCGAGACGTGGCTGCACGATCCATTACAGCCATGCGGATAAGATTAAGATACCTGTCATCTCGACTGCTAGTGATACGAGGCCGTTGGGATCCAGCACGGCGTTCCGTATTACCCTCATGAACCCACTGATTCTATATTCTGCTAACAGTCATTGGATCTCGACCAATGCCAGCAGCAATGTCGCGATACGATAAGACACAATCGCGATAGACTACAATCCGACCTTTATCAAAGTCGGAAACGAGATGGTACGCATTTCCCCTCCTTACACGAGGCATCAGAACAACGTTTCACCCGGCAACGCCGTTGAACTACTGTTTGTGTATGAGAAATCGGTTGGAAACTTTCGTCATGTCAGCACGTTGTTGGTGTCGCCACCGGCGCCAACCTTGTGTGAATGCTCTGAAAAGCTAATCATTTGCATATCACAGCATCTTCTTCCTGTCGGTTAAATTTCGCGTCTGTAGCGCGTCATCTTCGTGGTGTAGCAATTTTAATGGCCAGTAGTGTATAAGGAAAATCATTACCAGCAGGGAAGCGGACGGGTCTCTAGGCTCTGAGCAAAATTGTTCAGGAACTAGGAATTGTGTTGAAGAGGCAGGAGAGAGATAATATTATGTAAAATATGTTATAGAGTGCGGTAGATGCTTGGTTGGTTGGTTTGTTGATTTGGGGGAGGGCATCAACAGCGAGGTCACCAGTCCCATCGGAAAAGGGAAGGATGGGGAAGGAAGTCGGCGGTTGTGTGACGTCCTTAGGTTAGTTAGCTTTAAGTAGTTCTAAGTTCTAGGCAACTGATGACCTCAGAAGTTAAGTCGCATAGTGCTCAGAGCCATTTGAGGAGCATCTTCCACTGAAGTCAGACCATTTGCGAACTTCCTGCCCCATTCGTAGACTTGCTGCTGTGACAAACATGCATCAGCGTACTGTACCTTCATTCGTCGATGAATTTCAATAGGTTTCACACCTTCACTACGCAAAAACCGAATAACAGAACGCTGTTCTTCCCTGGTGCAAGTCTCAAGTGGGGCGGCCATTTTATAATGATACTGCGACGGTATGTTATCATCTGCACTATGCTGCCACCTGCAGGCCATTCTGCACGCTGGTTGTAGCACGCTTACCAACTTACAGCATAACGGTGCGAAATTTCGATTTGTTATTACAAATTTAAGGTTTTCATTTGACTCACTCTCGTATGAACACTATGTGATCGAAAGTATCCGCACTCCCCTATGTCATTCCGAATTGACCATCAGATGTCAGGGGAGTATTAAGCTGTCATTAGAGTAGCAGTAACTGAGGAATGGGTCGGAGAGCTCAGTGACTTTGAACGTGGACTACTCACTGTACGTGACCTGAGTAACAAAATCATGAGGGCCATTTCAGCCCTTGTACAGCTTCTCAAATCGACTTTTCGTGATGTGAATGTGACGTGGAAACGCGCAGGAACAACTGCCGCTAAACCACGACCAGGCAGACCTCGTCTACTGACTGACAGGAACCGTGAAGTTTGCAGATAGTGGTTGTAAAAAGTTTCACAAAATCAGCATAAGAAATCGCTCTTGAGTCCCAGAGTGCTGCCTACGGCCCAGCAAGCACAAGGACTGTGCGTAGGGAGATAAGAAGAACGGGGTACCATGACCGCGCAGTTCGTCATCAGCCACACATTTCTGAAATCAGTGCTAAGCGACGCTTGTTGTAGTGTGGAGATCGACGCCGATGGACAGTGGATGACCGGAAGCGAATGATTTGGAGTTTCGAAACATCACTCTGTAACCTCCCCCTCACTTACCGACCTTAATGACAGTGAAAAATGAAACCGCGTGTACCTAATGGGAGTTTTGGAAAAGCAATCGTCACCGAAGTTAGCCTGTCGGTAAAGAGGGAGGAAAGGGTTACATCTAAATGAAAGGAAATGTGCTAATGAAACTGGTGGAAATTAATTTTGAAAAGGGGTAAAGTTAATAAAGAAAGTAAATGTGCAGCCATTACGTTAACAATTAACTAGCGGTAATTAGGTATTTGAGATTTGGGGGAAATCACGGTCGCCAGTCCTAAGGACAATTACTATAGTAACTGAAAAAGAAAGGTTATTACACATATAATTAGCACTAGAAGCGTGGCAACTGAAGGTTGACACGTGTAGTGTGAAAACTGAAAGTTTGTCAGAAGTAATAAATTTCGCTACACCCTGACTTAATTTAGCGAAAGAATTAATAAAACCGGAAAATCGAAAGTTAATTTAGTGACTGAAGTTAATAGTGAGCTTTCATTCTGAAGCACATCGAAATTCAGTAAAATACGGTTAGTCTTGGACTACCTCAACAATCATTTCAAAAGCTACTTGAATCTACGCAATTTAGAAAGAAGAGATTTAACTTTGAACTTGAATTAAATGATTCTGAACAATTAACAATAGTAAAATTTAGTACGTACCAAGCTGAGCTGCAGTCACAGGTAAGCTAAAATATGGTAACAAAACTCGCACTCTTAATTTGTGCTTGTGTAATCTGAATATTGTAGCCAGCTAACTGAACTTTGAAATTAAAGCAGTGAAATAGAATTAGCTATATTACTTTAGTGCTGGCGTTTAAATTTCAACGACGCTCGGGTTCATTTCGGAAAAGGAAGGGACTCTGCTTGGTAATGCAATTGGGACAATGAGCAACAAACGTTCATGCTAAGTTGCTGTACTTATAGTGACGAAAATGGAACAAGATTAAAAGCTGAGGTCTGCCATACAGCTCTAAAACTTTACGTGCGTCCAGTCTTCCTTGTCGGTTGATTGAAGGTTTGAAGCCGTCGGTCGAGGAGGTGGCGACAGTCACTCATTGTCGGCCGTCGCTGTTGCAGAAGCTGGATGTTGGCGCGCCTTCTTCTCGACACGGTCACCAGACGAAACGGGCTCTTGATGAGCGCTAGTTAATGTTTCCCGTCCGCGACACCATGTCAGAAACTATCATCGCAAGTCGAGCGCAATTACATGCTGCCAAACCCCGAAAGCGCGGCAACTCGCGGGAGCGTCACACAACACACCTGCTCCACTCGCTACTCCCGCCACACTCTTTCTGCTCAGCCCGCGCTCCACGCGGCAGAGTTAACACTACCAAAGATCCTACACACTTTGATTCTTCACACGACCTATCGACGTAATCGTTCGATAGCAGTTTTCCCTAGGCAAGACCCAGCGTAAAAATACAAATAATATTTACGAAACAAACCAATTATACATCGACATAAATGCATAAATATACAAATAGTAAAACAATTACAATATACAAAGAGACAGAAATGTCATATCTTGAGGTAACAAAGCAAGGAAAAAAAATAGTACAATAGATGGAAATAGGAGGATATGCATTTCCGGCGGTTACACGTGCCCCACATTGTCTGAGGATGTTCGTGTAACGTAAACAGACTCAGAAAATGTCCCAAAAAAGAAACAGCGGAAATGCATATGCTCAAAACATCAAAAAAATTTAGCATTCGTCTAATTAACCATAACCCAATTTTTTAGACAATAATAATTGAGTGTAGACACTCCTAATCTTATTCCACTCTGTCATCTTGCACAAAATAAAACAGGTTGACAACATATCACAATTCATAGAAAACATAGAAAATGGTTTAGCTATTCCAAAATCATTAAAATTCGTAACACTGTAAGAAATGGAATACTATTTGCAAAATTGATCAGAGTACATGGTCATAAAAAACAGGTATATCAAAATACGCAAACTAATAATTAATTACATAGAATACACAATTTTATGTAACCTTTTCATAATTAATATTCTCGTCATGTCCAATTAACGCTAAACAAGAAAATAATATACAGCAGATAAAATAAAACATAAATATTGACAGTAGAATTCTTTCAGCTGTCCAGGAAGAAAAACAGTTCCGCCTTCCGTACCCGCAAGTACAAAGAATGCTGACAGCGGCACAATAGCCGACAGCGGCACAGAGCCGACAGCGGCTTCGCCTCGCAAGTATTGTTGCGCCCGCCTGTGCGGCACGCTTGATCTCACCTGCCTGTGTGATGGCATTTCCAGAACGTCCGTTTCACTGAATTCTTTAGGAAAAACTCACTCCCGAGTAATCTCAAGGAGTCCCTTAATACTATCACAGTGGATAACTCAACACTGTCCATCATCACACGCATGTAGTAGCCTGAAACTTAAAACAGCGTCTAAGTACATCGGCAATGACTAATAAAAACACACATTCATGAAATATTACAGAAAGTTACAAAATCATATTTACATTGCTTAATCTACTGTGACTCAGCTGAAAACTTAAACTAGCAGCTTGGATTTTTCAGATGATTACTAATCAGTTACTCTTAAATCATTTAGTCAAAATTAATTACTTATTAATTACAACTTCTTTAATGACCTCTAGGTCAGGCAAAAGCATCGTAACATGGCACATCCTTAAATCTTACACTCTATATTTACATACCGTACAAATTACCCATTGTGTGGTATTAATCGATCCTAGGTTGGTACAATTTCAAGTCTACAATATTCCGTATACCTAATCGTTTTCCAGAGCTTGGATACTCTAAGCAATAAGCATTTGTGTGAGGTATACCAATGACTTTATATGGTCCATTATAAACAAACTTAAATTTAGAGATTTCATTGTCTATCTCGCTCGATTTCTCATGAGCTTTTACAAGTACTAAGTCTCCGATTGCAAACTTAGCAAAACCATCGGTTCTTAGCTTCATTATTTCTGGCAAACGATCTTTTTTCACACCAATACTCGGTTTGTCTGCAAACACACTCTTATTCCTCATTATCATTTCATACAGGCCTCGTCTTTGTTCGTGTGTTACGTTTGACACACCGTCTACAATACTTTCCAATTCACTTTCTACACTATTGTCAATGCCGAGATTCCTCACATTACAGTAGTTCAAATTCATACCTACGTCAATGTCATCCGGCCAGTTAACAATGTGTATAGGCTGGTATTGCCTATGCACACCGTCTCCTGCCTCGTCAAAACTAACTACTACTGCTTTATCTTGTGACGCACATGTCAAAGTTTTGCTTTCGCAATTAATCACTGCATGGTACTTTAACAGCCAATCTAACCCGATAATTACTTCCGTAGTCAAGTCTGGCACGACGACAAACTCTTGTTCAAATCGTGCCCCACATATCTCGAAGTTGACAAAAATCTGTTTTGTGACCGGTTTACTGGCCTTCCTAGTAGCACCGATAATTTTCACTCCTGTTACTGGCATAACTACGATGCCAGGTCTGTCTTTCAGTAACTCAAATATTTTCCGAGATACAGCACTCAATTCTGCACCGGTGTCAATCAACACGTTTAGTTGTAGGTCGTGCATATTAACCGACACTACTATTTGTCTACACTTGTCCTCGACTGTTTCTTTATTTTCCCACAATAAATCCTCTTCTATATCCAGGTCATTCCAGAAAAAACCATCCGGCTTTGATCCTAAATCCTGCTTATCTGGCGGCTTTTTCAGCCTCTGTTCACATACAGTTTTAATTTCAACACGTTTGTCCTGAGGCTTAGTCTGTAGCTTCGCCTCCAATACCGAAACCTTTTCCTGTAACTCGTCAACTAGTGAGTGTTGCTTTGCTATCAATTCATTAATCGTCACCTTCGTTGATTCCACTTTGGTCAGATTAATCTCATCCGCCAATCTACCTGGAGAAATGTGCCCAGTAGTATCTGCAATTACTTCCTCTGGATCTGCGCAACCCACACTGCTACCGTCTGACCGTATAACGTCAGCTCTAACCCCATACACGTTGTAATCTATGTGCTTTTCTACCAATCGTGTCCGGCTATCACTAAAATTTTCGCAATCTTTCTCCTTAATACTCTCGCAATGTTTAAACTGGAGGTTTGCGTCGGATGGGTCGGTTACTTCTACCACTGAAACTTTCGGTAAGGTCTGCCGGTTAGGGCCAGAACTTTCCGTTACTACTTCAACATCTAACTCCTGCGGGACGAAACACGACGAATCTTGCTCGTGCTCCCCCTTAACATCAGCTATTTCTAGTAAAGTCTGCCGATTAGGGCCAGAACTTTCTATCATTTCACAAACACTATCTTCCTGCGGGACGAGACGCGGCAAATCCTGCACGCGCTCCCCATAAACACTTCTCCCATACAGACCC
This sequence comes from Schistocerca cancellata, assembly GCF_023864275.1. Taxonomy (NCBI): domain Eukaryota; kingdom Metazoa; phylum Arthropoda; class Insecta; order Orthoptera; family Acrididae; genus Schistocerca; species Schistocerca cancellata. Next base: position 503,344,073 of record NC_064632.1, on the reverse strand, counting down.
CTATAATCTCTTAGTTCGTCGTATAAGCGACCGAACTGCCTTAACCAGACCTCATCCCTCTCTGCACCCCCTCGGTCGATGACGGACGTTTTATCCGACATCTGACCTTCTCTCAACAATTGCGAATCATTCTTAAACTCAATCTCCAGTTCCGCTGTGGGTATTACAGCTGCCACTTTATAATCGATTTCCGGAACACTACTTAAATTGTTCTCACTGACAGTGAATGTACTACCTACTGCCGTGTATACAGCTGATCTACTACTTGTGGGCGCACTCCTTTCTCCTAACACTGGCACACTCTCCCGCCGTTGATTATTCCACACGGAATTTTCATAATGACGATACCTGGGTTTTCTCCTGTTATTGGGCCGCCAAAATTTCTCCACGCCCGCTCGGCCCCTCACCGGCGCGGCTAATGGTTTCCCTGTCTCGTCCCAGCAGATACGCTCCACGGATGCTGCTGAGGCGGCTGATCACACCCTCTAGCGTTATTACTATTCTGCGAAGCCCGTATCACGCTAGTGTGATACTGGTTTCCGTCATTCCTGTTATTATTTGCATTGTACCGATTGTCATTACGGTCCGAACCATTATTGTTATTGCTGTCATGGTTTCGGTATGCATTATTCCCATGGTTATCGTTGTTGTGGTTGCTGTGGTACCCGTTGTTGTTACCACGGCCTCTACCACTGTCACGATTATTGCGCCAATTGTCCTCGTCCTCAACTCTTTCCAGGAAATCATTCACTGTCCTATAATTGCTTCCTACGTAGCGTTTTGTATCATCTGGAAGCTTCTTGTAGAGTTCCCAGACTATTTCGGATTCCGTGCGGCGATCACGCAAATATTCCAACTTGCGGATCCAGCCCTCACAAAACTCCTTCATCGAGCCGCGCGAATTCGCATCGAAAGGCCTCGATACGACAAATTCGCGCCAGACACTTTGCTGTTTTTGCTCTGACCAGTATTCAGCCAGAAACAAATTTTTAAACTTGTCGAAAGTCAGGTTCGTAATGTTGAGGTTTAAACCGCAACGCTTGGCATCACCAGCCAGCACATCAATAACCGCATTAATTTTTCTCTCATTAGTCCATGATCTGGGTAAAACTCTTTCACAATTTTTAATGAAATCCGTCGCGTGTATACCGCCTTTTTTCAAGGGGTCGAACCGCTCCTCTTTCGTCAACAATTCCGAACTATGTGCACAGATTGGCACATAGCTCTGTTTTTCGTCAAGTTTCTTTTCTAATTCCGACACCCTCGTAATTACTTGGCAAGTGGTTGTCGCAAGCGTTTCCACTTCCCTCTTTTTCTCTTCGCAGGTATTAGCCTGCTCCCTCACTTTAGTGTCTACTTCGGACACTAAAGCCTTTAAAGTTTCCACCTTCTGTTGATCCTCTTTTTTCACTAATTGAATTTGTTCCGTCACCTTATTCTCGATGATCGGAGCAACTGCTTCTCCTACACTTTTCTCGATTCTGCTAATTTCGGAATCAAAACGAGTATTTATGCTCGCAATTTCCGCCTGAACGCCTATCATTTCCTGTTTAAGATTACCGATTTCGGTATTAATTACAACAATATCTTCTTTGATTTTATCAACTTTTGTATTAACAACTCCAACATTGTTGTTAACAACGTTAATAGCTTTGTTCTGATTGTCTAGCATCCGTTCAATTTTTTCAGACTGAGCTTCTTGCTTGGCAGCCTGAGCTTCTTGCTTGGCAGCCCGAGCCTCTTGCTTGACAGCCTGAGCTTCTTGCTTGGCAGCTTGAGCTTCTTGCTTGGCAGCCTGATCTTCTTGCTTGGCAGACAGAGCTTTAATTTCTGCCGATTGACTCTTGATTTCGTTAATCAAAACATTCAATAAATCAGTTAAATTCCCGGAAACTACCGGTTTTACTTCCGTAGCGGCTTCCTCTTTAATTGTCCCCCCGTATTCGTCATCAAGGGATTCACATTTGATTTTCACTTCTGATTCCGAAACATTTTCTAAAGTGTGGAATTCCATTTCTGCTCTTTGTTGCGTTTCGGCGGTCGCGTCTTTCATGCTAGCCGCCTGCCCCTGAACAATGGGTACCGCGGTGCGCGTTTCCCACTGTTCGACCGATTGTTCCGTAACCAAGTCTACCAAATTTTGGCAATTGTTGCCTTCACTCATTTTAATAATTTTCAATATAAATGCCAAACCTCAAATATAATTAGGATTACTCCCACTACTTATTCTCGCTGACATAACGGCCTGTACGTAACCAGTACTTTGTTACGAGATTTGCACAATGCAAAATTCGTGTCCAGAACAACCTCAAATCCGAAGATTGTCCTGTCACGGTCGCCACGTGTAACCTCCCCCTCACTTACCGACCTTAATGACAGTGAAAAATGAAACCGCGTGTACCTAATGGGAGTTTTGGAAAAGCAATCGTCACCGAAGTTAACCTGTCGGTAAAGAGGGAGGAAAGGGTTACATCTAAATGAAAGGAAATGTGCTAATGAAACTGGTGGAAATTAATTTTGAAAATGGGTAAAGTTAATAAAGAAAGTAAATGTGCAGCCGTTACGTTAACAATTAACTAGCGGTAATTAGGTATTTGAGATTTGGGGGAAATCACGGTCGCCAGTCCTAAGGACAATTACTATAGTAACTGAAAAAGAAAGGTTATTACACATATAATTAGCACTAGAAGCGTGGCAACTGAAGGTTGACACGTGTAGTGTGAAAACTGAAAGTTTGTCAGAAGTAATAAATTTCGCTACACCCTGACTTAATTTAGCGAAAGAATTAATAAAACCGGAAAATCGAAAGTTAATTTAGTGACTGAAGTTAATAGTGAGCTTTCATTCTGAAGCACATCGAAATTCAGTAAAATACGGTTAGTCTTGGACTACCTCAACAATCATTTCAAAAGCTACTTGAATCTACGCAATTTAGAAAGAAGAGATTTAACTTTGAACTTGAATTAAATGATTCTGAACAATTAACAATAGTAAAATTTAGTACGTACCAAGCTGAGCTGCAGTCACAGGTAAGCTAAAATATGGTAACAAAACTCGCACTCTTAATTTGTGCTTGTGTAATCTGAATATTGTAGCCAGCTAACTGAACTTTGAAATTAAAGCAGTGAAATAGAATTAGCTATATTACTTTAGTGCTGGCGTTTAAGTTTCAACGACACTCGGGTTCATTTCGGAAAAGGAAGGGACTCTGCTTGGTAATGCAATTGGGACAATGAGCAACAAACGTTCATGCTAAGTTGCTGTAATTATAGTGACGAAAATGGAACAAGATTAAAAGCTGAGGTCTGCCATACAGCTCTAAAACTTTACGTGCGTCCAGTCTTCCTTGTCGGTTGATTGAAGGTTTGAAGCCGTCGGTCGAGGAGGTGGCGACAGTCACTCATTGTCGGCCGTCGCTGTTGCAGAAGCTGGATGTTGGCGCGCCTTCTTCTCGACACGGTCACCAGACGAAACGGGCTCTTGATGTGCGCTAGTTAATGTTTCCCGTCCGCGACACCATGTCAGAAACTATCATCGCAAGTCGAGCGCAATTACATGCTGCCAAACCCCGAAAGCGCGGCAACTCGCGGGAGCGTCACACAACACACCTGCTCCACTCGCTACTCCCGCCATACTCTTTCTGCTCAGCCCGCGCTCCACGCGGCAGAGTTAACACTACCAAAGATCCTACACACTTTGATTCTTCACACGACCTATCGACGTAATCGTTCGATAGCAGTTTTCCCTAGGCAAGACCCAGCGTAAAAATACAAATAATATTTACGAAACAAACCAATTATACATCGACATAAATGCATAAATATACAAATAGTAAAACAATTACAATATACAAAGAGACAGAAATGTCATATCTTGAGGTAACAAAGCAAGGAAAAAAAATAGTACAATAGATGGAAATAGGAGGATATGCATTTCCGGCGTTACAACTCTATACACTGTGGCAATCCGATGGAAGGGTTGGGATCTGATGAATGCCTGGAGCACGATACCTGCAAGAACTTGTAGAGACAACAGTGAAGTACGAAGGAGGTGGTGTTAAGATATTGGCGTGTTTCTCGTTGTCAGCTTGTCGTCCTGTATTGCTGATTAAGAGAACGCTAAATGTGCAAGGATATGAACACATTTTACAGCTTTGTGTGCTGCATATATTAAGGAACAGTTGGGAGACGAAGAGTGTGTCGGCATGAAAATGCATGTCAGCGTAAAGCAGCGTCTGTGAGGCGATGGTTCGTGAACGAGATGCTGAACATAGGCTTACCACGACAGCTTACTATCTACCTGAACGCCTAGGAATTTGAGCTTTTCAGTCTGACTAATCTCATGCTAACTGTGTGTAATCATAAGTCAGTTTTTGTTGAACTGTGTATTAGAAACTGTAAAAACTGATGTTTACTGTGATTTAGCATCAATTTATTTTCTGCAAGCCGTGAAATTATCTCTTGAACTGCTTTATTTGATACTATGTCAATATTACACACATCATCTTTCACTACGAAGCGTTTCTAAAATGGACTGGCCTGTGCAGAGTCCTGACCTAAACCCAATGGAACGCCTTTCGGACGCGTTGGAATGCCGATTTCGATCCAGACTGCAGCGCCAAACGGTATTACCTTCTCTGTTTTTTCCATCTCTAATGACCTCGTTGTCGATGGGACGTTAAACACTAATATTTTCACTCGTGTCCGGCCATTCTGATTTAGGTTTTCTGTGATTTCACTAAATCGCCGAGGACACGGCCGACTACCTTCCTCATCCTTCCCTAATCCGACGGGACCGATGACCTCGCTATTTCGTCCCATCCCCCAAGCCAACCAACTACTCTCTTCCTTATTTCGCTTCTCTGGTTTGGGCTCTTGAGGAGGAATTCCTCAACAGACATTCATGCACCTGACTAAAATCTTCCCCAACAGCGCTCAAGCCGTCGTAAAGATGAAGTGGGGTACACCCCATATTAATGTCGACTTTGCCTGGGTGCTTTTCAACAGATAGTGTTTTCATTAAAAAATTTATTGGCGGTTTTAGTTTCCTACAAATCTACGTCACTTTTCTGCGTGATCGCCGTTCATTTATAAGTACTTTTTACGAAGTTGCTCTAGGTTTCTTCAACCGCCCTGTATAGATGTTCTCCGCCTCGGACATAACCAGGTGATCTTGCGTCATTAGACATCTCCAAACCCTTGTCCACCAGAATGAGATTTTCACTCTGCACCGGAGTGTGCGCTGATATGAAACTTCCTGGCAGATTAAAACTGTGTGCCGGACCGAGACCAAACCACTGTTTCAAGTGCAAGAAGGCGTAACAGTCGCTGGATACGAGGGATTGTTGGGTGGGTGGTAGCAAAGTTCTTAACGGAAATGCCGATTCTTATTCTTGATATGGGCAGCGGTGTACGGACGGCCGCTATCGTGGAGGCGGACCGTCGGTGACTGCATTTTCCCGCGCCTTTGACTTTGGACGATACGTTTCCTTTTGGTGAATGTTTCGCGGAACATGTCAGCGGTAATTTTTTACCCACGCCCCGTGAAAGTAACCTAGAGAACGATTCCATTGGTCTGAATACTGGGCCTGCCCCTCTCCTCTTCGTCACGTACATTTGTACCGCTGCTTTTAAAATCTCAGCACCCTCATCTTTAAACTAGGCATAACGAATTTGAGCACTTTCGGAGCCTTTAGTACACAAAAATCGAATTACAGCAGGCACGTTGCAAATGGCGGGAAAAAGATTTTCAAGGCTATTTTTATTTGCTTCCATCCTTAGTTAAACTAGTAATGACTCCAAACAAAGACTTCTGGCTTGGTAAACAAACAAAAGGCTGCAATCGTGAAACCTCAGTTCTGAGATGCTAACAATTGGTACAAATGTCTGAGCACTATGCGACTTAACTTCTGAGGTCATCAGTCGCCTAGAACTTAGAACTAATTAAACCTAACTAACCTAAAGACATCACACACATCCATGTCCGAGGCAGGATTCGAACCTGCGACCGTAGCGGTCACGCGGTTCCAGACTGAAGCGCCTTTAACCGCACGGCCACACCGGCCGGCCAGGTGCTAACATATAGATAAACAAACGGTCCTTACTTTTCGGATACGCCTCGTACGTGGGCAGTGTCTAGAATAAAATCTTTCCTATATTCATAGTTCTTCTGATTTTGGGTGCTCTCGGAGGTTGCAAAAAAGAAAAAAACAAAAAAGGAACGACCCCCGTGTAAATGCAGTTTCATAACACTCCATTAGGCTCACTAACTTGAACAACTTTACTAGAGAGGAGAAAGAGGGCGGGATGAGAGGGAACAGGTAGTCTGAGCTAGACCAGAGTGATTCGAGCATACATCGAAATGGTAACAGAACTATACAATGCACGTTTGAAAATCACGCCCCGGTGGAAATTTGCACCCAGCCCCGTTTGGACGAGTTCCATTTGTCAGTGCTGTGTTACTAAAGTTGGTGACTGACAGAGGTACCAGCCCGTTCTGTTTCGCAATCGTCCACTTATGCACGCAGCACTAGAAGCTGCGGTCCAAAGGTGTACGCGAGTGCTGCTTATTATAAGGTGGTTGCTGTCACCTTTATACGGCTTTAGTGGGTTCCTCACCTTCAGTTCATTAATTGGTTTGATGCTGGCAGACACATCAACAGTGATCCATTACACAATGTGCGTTCGTACTCTTAAGTCGTTAAAATCTTGAAAGTGTTCTTTCGGCCGATAGTTCTATAATAGCAGAAACGTTTAACGTAGGCTACCAGTGACGCCTAGAAAGGTATGCTTCCGAAATTGATTATAACATAAATATTAACTATCATACCCCTTAAATACGGCAACATGTGGCGGCTTTCACAAATTTGCAGAGATTAAAATAGCCAGTGTGTTAATTTATCCTCATCCACCAGAAAATTGTCCCAATTTTGTAAGATAATGCTTTTCATAGTTTTCATTTACACCACTCATGATCTGAAATTCTCATTTGCTGCTGTTCCGCGTTTTACAATTGCAAAATTAGCTGCGTTTTTTTGTGGAATTGTTGCTTCAGATAGCAAAGTAGAAACAAAGAGGAGCCTCTGGTTTAAAGGAAAGCTTGCACAGAAACGGGTCGTATTTTCAGGGTGTGCTGCTCAGTCCAAGATATGCAGGAGAGATGCTGTCGGAGAATGCAGTATATCAACATCCATCATCCAAGATGGACCGCTGTAAACGATGTTGATATATTCTATGCAGGCGTTTTTATTCTTAGGCGGTAGCTACCGTGAAACATTGCCTGTACTTTATACATAGCATGATGCTGTATATGTTGAATCATGGGGTCGAAAGTAACGCGGGTCAATGATAACGTTTCACAATTACCAGCAAATGTCGCTCGAAGAATTTCGAGGAGGCGGCAATTGATTTCAGTTGCCTTCCATAAGGAGGGCACCGCTTGTGCGTTCATTGTATGAGAGAGCCGAAATTGCTTATAGTTTGTTGAAGGAAAAATAAATTTTCTGAAATTTTGTTCTTCTACTTTCCTTAAAAGAATGTTTTTTATATACGGCGATTCAAAAAGTTGCATACAGTTTGAAGGAGCTAATGAGGAGTCGAAAGCAACAATCGTGGAACAGAACTTATGGTCTTGGAAATAATTGTGACCCAGTGAAAACTTTGGAATGTCAGCAACAACAAGGGCAATCAAAACAAAGAATGTACTGCTTCTGGACACATACCATTAGATGCAACCAGATGGAGCACTTGCACAGATTTCTGTGCAAGTACGTGACATACTCTCCCGCGACAAATGCTTGCTTGATAATAGAGATAACGTAGACAATTTTAGACTTATTTCTGTGCCATCGGTGTTTGCTAAATTTACTGAAAAGCCTATGTGTGCAAAGGTAATTGATCATTTCAGTTCACATGAAATGTACAGTTTTGTTTTAGAAGCGGTTTAACAACTGGAAATGCTCTATTATCTTTTCTCTGTGAGACTCTGGACGGATTAAATAAAAGGTTCGGAACGCTGGGCGTTTTCTTTGATTCAACTAAGGCTTATGATTGTGTTGATCACAAAATATTACTGCAAAATAGGACCATTGTGGAGTAAGAGGAGTAGCCCACAATTAGCTCATCAGTTACTTTAAGAACAGACAGCAAAAGGTCATTCTACACAGTACTGAGAATGACTACGACGTGCAGTCACAATGGGGCACAGTTAACTGGAGGGTCCCCCAGGGGTCGCTGCTGGGACTGCTACTGTTTCTTATTTATTTAGATGATATGCTTTCTAGTATTACCGGCGATTCTAAAATATTTCTGTTTTCTGATGACACCAGCTTGGTAGTGAAAGATGTATGTAATACTGAACCAGTATCAATTAACGCAGATCAAGACATAAGCTTTTAGAAAATAAGTTGGTGCTAAGCCACAGTAGGACTCAGTTTTTGCAGTTTCTAATACACAATTAAACAACAACTGACAGTTTGATTACACACAGGATGGGCATATGATTAGTGAGACTGAGGAGTTCAAATTCCTAGGAGTTCAGATAGATAGTAAACTGTCGTGGAAAGCCTATGTTCAGGATCTTGTTCAAAAATTAAATACTGCTTTATTTATCATAAGAACAGTATCGGAAATAAGTTCAACACGATAACTAGTCTACTTTTCTTATTTTGATTCGCTTATGACGTATGATATTTTTCGGGGTAACTCTTGATTCAAAAAGGATATTTTTAGCCCAGAAACACGCGGTTCGAGCAATATTTGGTGTAAGTTCGCGAATCACTTGTCAGTTCCTGTTCAGTAGTCTGCGCTCTCAATACATATTTTCGTTAAAATCGTTTGCTGTTAACAATATGAACTTATTCCAAGAGTCAGCAGCTTTAACTCAGTTAGTACTAGGCAGAAATCCCATCTGCATTTGGAACATACTTCCTTGACTCCCGTGCAGAAAGGTGTGCAGTATTCTGCTTCATCCATTTTAAATAACCTGCCACAAGAAGTAAAAAAACCGTAGCAGTTATCCTCTCACTTTCAAGTCTAAACTGAAGAGATTCCTCATGGCTCACTCTTTCTGTTCTGTCGGGGAACTCCTGGAAAATTAAAAAAAAAGCTAATTCCTTTGTAACGTTGTTATTTATCTTTTATTACTTGAGACGCCCTGCTAAACCCACTGGACAGGACAGATAGTTTACGTTGTGGAAATGGGCCAAAATAAACGGCTGTCAGTTACACTCGAATGTACAGCCATTTATTTGATCAAACATTACAAGAGCCAAGAAAAAATTAAAAAAAAACACTGCTTTAGTTTTGGAATTTAGTTAGCTACTGAATGCGCCGTAGAATCTCATGCCTTAAGGGCAAGGCCACTTTAATTTAAAAACGGCTGAAAGTCAATAAGTTAAAGCTCAACCAAAATCGGAAATTTAAAAGGCAAAGCCTTATCTTAAAACAGTTCCTTAATTAGGCTGGAGGCCCAAAGAATCTGACACTTCAAGAGCAAACAACTTAAATTCAAAATCGGCTGAAGGCCTAACACTTAAACTCAATAACATTAATGTTAAAAACGCCAAAGGCTTTACGTAAAACAGTTCTTAAATTAGGCTGAAGGCCCAAACCATCTGACGCCTTAAGGGCAAAACAACCTTAATCTACAAATCGGCTAGAAGTCATACAAGTACAAACAACAAGAACATAAAAGAGAAGGCAGTACAGCCAAGGGCACTCAAAGTTCCGACGGTCGGCCTGGATTTCAAACACTAACGCTCGCTTAGGTGAGACAGGCAGTCGGCCCAACCATTGTCGATCTGACGACAACCAAACCGACAGACAGTCAACGGACTCACCGACAAGATAACCTCCGCTTCACCCGACCAGCACACAACAGGGAGATCAATGGAACAACGCAGAAGGTATTGGCGCCCAGAACGAATTACACATTGAGCTGTCAAACTATACACCGTGGTGGGCAGCGACAACACGATGAGGAAAATACAATGCCTGAATTTACGTCAACGGCCAGGGCAGGTAACCGGAAAGTTAACGGCCACGAAGCAGAGGATTCTGCTGGTGCACTTAAATTCAAATAACCAAGAACAGTTTAACTCCAAATGACACAATGTGAACAGTTGTGACTTACTGGTAGAGTAAGTCAAAACTCAACTTTCATGTCCAGGATTGGTGAGCCACGAACCTCGTAGCAATGGGAACAGCACCATACACTCCGTCATAGAGGCCACCAGCAGGGCTCCGGCCAAACTACGCGCCGCGGAGATTTCCTCGCTGCTCCACGCCAACCGACCAACTGCACGCCCGGAAATGGTGAAATGACCAAATATACGTCGGCCGATGAGACGACCAACCGAACGACCTAGCAAAGGTCGTCCCGCTCCAATCTCCCTCCGTCGGACAGTTCGTGTGTGTCGCCAACAGTCGGCGAGCACTGGCTGTCGGAGCCTCACCGGCGCTCCGTCCCCGACTTCACCGCTGCTGCGTCCCGACTGCTCTGCTGGTCCGTCTCCGACACACGACGACCCGGAAATACTGTCGGTCGCTCAAGAGATGGTACGACAGTGTACTTATCGATACGCGCTGCTGCTGCCGCTCACGGGCAAGGCAGGAAGTTAGTGACGCCAGTAAATGGAATAAGGAAACGAGGCGGCAGTACCGTAACAGAAGACGACAAGCAATAACTGGCATAAACACGAGCCGTGCACGGATCATTACTGTTCTAATTTCATATACTGACTCGTTCCATGACCATGGAGAATTGCTTCTCTATTCGGTCTTAAGGCACATGACAAAGGAAATAAAAATAAATAAATGCAGACGCTAGCCAAGCCTGCAGGTTGCACTGTTGTATTTGAGGACGAACGGTACTTATGCAATGCTCTCAATACGCAGCAAGTGTCAGTCGTGGTCAGAACAGCGTTTTGCGTAGTCGTGAGTGGATTATGTCAAAGCTAAGTGAATTCAGGGGTGGACAAATTGTTGGTGCTTGTATGGTGGGTACTTGCGTAACCAAGGTAGCCGAACTATTTGGCGATTCAAAAGGCACGTACGGAAAACTTACACTACATACAGAGAAAGCGCAAATCGTCATCCGCTAAGTCACAACGCGGGCTAGAGTCTGTGTTGAGTGATAGTGACAGACGATCTTTAAAGAGGATTATCACGAAAAATAAAAGGATGAAAGCTTCAAAAGTGGCTGCAGAACTGAATGTCACACTTGCAAGCCCTGTCAGGAAAAAAAAAAAAAAAAAAAAACACGAAGGAAGCTCCAGAAGAAGGGAATTTCAGGGCGAGCTAAAAAAAAAAAAAAAACACGAAGGAAGCTCCAGAAGAAGGGAATTGCAGGGCGAGCTAAAAAAAACAACACGAAGGAAGCTCCAGAAGAAGGGAATTGCAGGGCGAGCTAAAAAAAAAAAAAACACGAAGGAAGCTCCAGAAGAAGGGAACTGCAGGGCGAGCTAAAAAAAAAAAAACACGAAGGAAGCTCCAGAAGAAGGGAACTGCAGGGCGAGCTAAAAAAAAAAAAACACGAAGGAAGCTCCAGAAGAAGGGAATTGCAGGGCGAGCTAAAAAAAAAAAAACACGAAGGAAGCTCCAGAAGAAGGGAATTGCAGGGCGAGCTAAAAAAAAAACACGAAGGAAGCTCCAGAAGAAGGGAATTGCAGGGCGAGCTAAAAAAAAACACGAAGGAAGCTCCAGAAGAAGGGAATTGCAGGGCGAGCTAAAAAAAAAAAAAACACGAAGGAAGCTCCAGAAGAAGGGAACTGCAGGGCGAGCTAAAAAAAAAAAAACACGAAGGAAGCTCCAGAAGAAGGGAATTGCAGGGCGAGCTAAAAAAAAAAAAAAACATGAAGGAAGCTCCAGAAGAAGGGAATTGCAGGGCGAGCTAAAAAAAAAAACACAAAGGAAGCTCCAGAAGAAGGGAATTGCAGGGCGAGCTAAAAAAAAAAAACACGAAGGAAGCTCCAGAAGAAGGGAATTGCAGGGCGAGCTAAAAAAAAAAAACATGAAGGAAGCTCCAGAAGAAGGGAACTGCAGGGCGAGCTAAAAAAAAAAAAAAACACGAAGGAAGCTCCAGAAGAAGGGAATTGCAGGGCGAGCTAAAAAAAAAAAACCACGAAGGAAGCTCCAGAAGAAGGGAATTGCAGGGCGAGCTAAAAAAAAAACACGAAGGAAGCTCCAGAAGAAGGGAACTGCAGGGCGAGCTAAAAAAAAAAAAAACACAAAGGAAGCTCCAGAAGAAGGGAATTGCAGGGCGAGCTCGAATTCCAAAACCACACGTCAGTGATGCAAATGCCTACAGCAGGAAAACGTGGCGCCGAAACCATAAAATCTGCACTATGAAGCAATTGAAGAAAATCATTTGGTCGGATGAACCTTGTTTCACAATGTTTCCATCTTCTGGAGAGTAGGCTATAGGGAGAGACGAGTGACGTATAACATGTACAAGAACCAAGGGGGAGCAATAACACTGGAAGACCAGGAACGAAGTGCTCGTATTAAAAAAGGGGTAACACACATTAAGTCTCTCGGCTCTCCCGTTCAGTTTATACGTTGAAGAAGCAATGACGGATGTAAAAGAACGGTTCGAGAGTGTGATTGAAATTTCGGATGAAAGGATGTCAATAATAAGATATGCTAATGATATTGCTGTTGTGAAACTTCCTGGCAGATTAAAACTGTGTGCAGGACCGAGACTCGAACTCGGAACCTTTACCTTTCACGGGCAAGTGCTCTACCATCTGAGCTACCCAAGCACGACTCACGCCACCTCCTCACAGATTTACTTCCACCAGTACCCAAGCCCATCCTTGACACAATTCGAGCTTGTGCTCCGTCTTTAATGATCTCGATGTCGACGGGACGTTAAACCCAGTCTTCCTTCCTTTCCTTTACAACTGACCCAAACCATGAGACTAATGTTACACACCAAAATTTTAAGTGTAAATTTAATTAATATATAAAATGTCATAGAAGTATTAGTAATGATTACATATTCATAACTGCAAGGAAAAGAGGATTTAATTCAATGACTTACATAATGTTTACATCATAAATGGAAGTTTGCTTACAAAACAATAGACTTTTGTTACAATTGACTCTGGGCTCTCCTTATACGGTATAACGTGTGACACGGAAAATAAGTAACTCCACCAGTATATATACGAAGATGGTATCTGTTCTTTCGGACATGTAACCATCGGTGACCATGCAGCTCGTTAGAATGAAATTACAATGAAATGAACACCCTTAGCTGCTTACAGGCGTTGACATACGTTAACGGGGACAGATGAAAACGTGTGCCCCGACCGGGACTCGAACCCGGGATCTCCTGCTTACCTGGCAGACGCTCTATCCATTTTTTTTTTTGTCTCGTTTTTGTTCATTGTATCTGCTCGGTGCGGGCGTCGCAAGACACCAGTTTCACTTCGTCGTTGATCCATTAACTCAGTTTTTTTATTACAGAGGGCATCTAACCCTCTGACCTAACACGCTGAGTTACCGTGCCGGCTCCCATCTGAGCCACCGACGACACAGACCAGAGCGCGACTGCAGGGATATATCTCTGGCACACCTCCCGCGAAACCCACATATACACTCCCAGAAATTGAAATAAGAACACCGTGAATTCATTGTCCCAGGAAGGGGAAACTTTATTGACACATTCCTGGGGTCAGATACATCACATGATCACACTGACAGAACCACAGGCACATAGACACAGGCAACAGAGCATGCACAATGTCGGCACTAGTACAGTGTATATCCACCTTTCGCAGCAATGCAGGCTGCTATTCTCCCATGGAGACGATCGTAGAGATGCTGGATGTAGTCCTGTGGAACGGCTTGCCATGCCATTTCCACCTGGCGCCTCAGTTGGACCAGCGTTCGTGCTGGACGTGCAGACCGCGTGAGACGACGCTTCATCCAGTCCCAAACATGCTCAATGGGGGACAGATCCGGAGACCTTGCTGGCCAGGGTAGTTGACTTACACCTTCTAGAGCACGTTGGGTGGCACGGGATACATGCGGACGTGCATTGTCCTGTTGGAACAGCAAGTTCCCTTGCCGGTCTAGGAATGGTAGAACGATGGGTTCGATGACGGTTTGGATGTACCGTGCACTATTCAGTGTCCCCTCGACGATCACCAGTGGTGTACGGCCAGTGTAGGAGATCGCTCCCCACACCATGATGCCGGGTGTTGGCCCTGTGTGCCTCGGTCGTATGCAGTCCTGATTGTGGCGCTCACCTGCACGGCGCCAAACACGCATACGACCATCATTGGCACCAAGGCAGAAGCGACTCTCATCGCTGAAGACGACACGTCTCCATTCGTCCCTCCATTCACGCCTGTCGCGACACCACTGGAGGCGGGCTGCACGATGTTGGGGCGTGAGCGGAAGACGGCCTAACGGTGTGCGGGACCGTAGCCCAGCTTCACGGAGACGGTTGCGAATGGTCCTCGCCGATACCCCAGTAGCAACAGTGTCCCTAATTTGCTGGGAAGTGGCGGTGCGGTCCCCTACGGCACTGCGTAGGATCCTACGGTCTTGGCGTGCATCCGTGCGTCGCTGCGGTCCGGTCCCAGGTCGACGGGCACGTGCACCTTCCGCCGACCACTGGCGACAACATCGATGTACTGTGGAGACCTCACGCCCCACGTGTTGAGCAATTCGGCGGTACGTCCACCCGGCCTCCCGCATGCCCACTATACGCCCTCGCTCAAAGTCCGTCAACTGCACATACGGTTCACGTCCACGCTGTCGCGGCATGCTACCAGTGTTAAAGACTGCGATGGAGCTCCGTATGCCACGGCAAACTGGCTGACACTGACGGCGGCGGTGCACAAATGCTGCGCAGCTAGCGCCATTCGACGGCCAACACCGCGGTTCCTGGCGTGTCCGCTGTGCCGTGCGTGTGATCATTGCTTGTACAGCCCTCTCGCAGTGTCCGGAGCAAGTATGGTGGGTCTGACACACCGGTGTCAATGTGTTCTTTTTTCCATTTCCAGGAGTGTATATAGTTAAGGCTCACCGGCCACTTGACCATCTTCTTCTTATGTACGAATGCACAAACAGTGCCCGAACTCTTACGGGAATCGGCAACGCGCCGCGAGTACATCTACATCTACATTTATACTCCGCAAGCCACCCAACGGTGTGTGGCGGAGGGCACTTTACGTGCCACTGTCATTATCTTCCTTTCCTGTTCCAGTCGCGTATGGTTCGCGGGAAGAACGACTGTCTGAAAGCCTCTGTGCGCGCTCTAATCTCTCTAATTTTACATTCGTGATCTCCTCGGGAGGTATAAGTAGGGGGAAGCATTATATTCGATACCTCATCCAGAAACGCACCCTCTCGAAACCTGGCGAGCAAGCTACACCGCGATGCAGAGCGCCTCTCTTGCAGAGTCTGCCACTTGAGTTTGTTAAACATCTCCGTAACGCTATCACGGTTACCAAATAACCCTGTGACGAAACGCGCCGCTCTTCTTTGGATCTTCTCTATCTCCTCCGTCAACCCTATCTGGTACGGATCCCACACTGATGAGCAATACTCAAGCATAGGTCGAACGAGTGTTTTGTAAGCCACCTCCTTTGTTGATGGACTACATTTTCTAAGAACTCTCCCAATGAATCTCAACCTAGTACCCGCCTTACCAACAATTAATTTTATATGATCATTCCACTTCAAATCGTTCCGCACGCATACTCCCAGATATTTTACAGAAGTAACTGCTACCAGTGTTTGTTCCGCTATCATATAATCATACAATAAAGGATCCTTCTTTCTATGTATTCGCAATACATTACATTTGTCTATATTAAGGGTCAGTTGCCACTCCCTGCACCAAGTGCCTATCCGCTGCAGATCTTCCTGCATTTCGCTACAATTTTCTAATGCTGCAACTTCTCTGTATACTACAGCATCATCCGCGAAAAGCCGCATGGAACTTCCGACACTATCTACTAGGTCATTTATATATATTGTGAAAAGCAATGGTCCCATAACACTCCCCTGTGGCACGCCAGAGGTTACTTTAACGTCTGTAGACGTCTCTCCGTTGATAACAACATGCTGTGTTCTGTTTGCTAAAAACTCTTCAATCCAGCCACACAACTGGTCTGATATTCCGTAGGCTCTTACTTTGTTTATCAGGCGACAGTGCGGAACTGTATCGAACGCCTTCCGGAACTCAAGAAAAATAGCATCTACCTGGGAGCCCGTATCTAATATTTTCTGGGTCTCATGAACAAATAAAGCGAGTTGGGTTTCACACGATCGCTGTTTCCGGAATCCATGTTGATTCCTACATAGTAGATTCTGAGTTTCCAAAAACGACATGATACTCGAGCAAAAAACATGTTCTAAAATTCTACAACAGATCGACGTCAGAGATATAGGTCTATAGTTTTGCGCATCTGCTCGACGACCCTTCTTGAAGACTGGGACTACCTGTGCTCTTTTCCAATCATTTGGAACCTTCTGTTCCTCTAGAGACTTGCGGTACACGGCTGTTAGAAGGGGGGCAAGTTCTTTTGCGTACTCTGTGTAGAATCGAATTGGTATCCCGTCAGGTCCAGTGGACTTTCCTCTGTTGAGTGATTCCAGTTGCTTTTCTATTCCTTGGACACTTATTTCGATGTCAGCCATTTTTTCGTTGGTGCGAGGATTTAGAGAAGGAACTGCAGTGCGGTCTTCCTCTGTGAAACAGCTTTGGAAAAAGGTGTTTAGTATTTCAGCTTTACGCTTGTCATCCTCTGTTTCAATGCCATCATCATCCCGGAGTGTCTGGACATGATGTTTCGAGCCACTTACTGATTTAACGTAAGACCAGAACTTCCTAGGATTTTCTGTCAAGTCGGTACCTAGTATTTTACTTTCGAATTCACTGAACGCTTCACGCATAGCCCTCCTTACGCTAACTTTGACATCGTTTAGCTTCTGTTTGTCTGAGAGGTTTTGGCTGCGTTTAAACTTGGAGTGAAGCTCTCTTTGCTTTCGCAGTAGTTTCCTAACTTTGTTGTTGTACCACGGTGGATTTTTCCCGTCCCTCACAGTTTTACTCGGCACGTACCTGTCTAGAACGCATTTTACGATTGCCTTGAACTTTTTCCATAAACACTCAACATTGTCAGTGTCGGAACAGAAATTTTCGTTTTGATCTGTTAGGTAGTCTTAAATCTGCCTTCTATTACTCTTGCTAAACAGATAAACCTTCCTCCCTTTTTTTATATTCCTATTAACTTCCATATTCAGGGATGCTGCAACGGCCTTATGATCACTGATTCCCTGTTCTGCACTTACAGAGTCGAAAAGTTCGGGTCTGTTTGTTATCAGTAGGTCCAAGATGTTATCTCCACGAGTCGGTTCTCTGTTTAATTGCTCGAGGTAATTTTCGGATAGAGCACTCAGTACAATGTCACTCGATGCTCTGTCCCTACCACCCGTCCTAAACATCTGAGTGTCCCAGTCTATATCTGGTTAATTGAAATCTCCACCTAAGACCATAACATGCTGAGAAAATTTATGTGAAATGTATTCCAAATTTTCTCTCAGTTGTTCTGCCACTAATGCTGCTGAGTCAGGGGGTCGGTAAAAGGAGCCAATTATTAACCTAGCTCGGTTGTTGAGTGTAACCTCCACCCATAATAATTCACAGGAACTATCCACTTCTACTTCACTACAGGATAAACTACTACTAACAGCGACGAACACTCCACCACCGGTTGCATGCAATCTATCCTTTCTAAACACCGTCTGTGCCTTTGTAAAAATTTCGGCAGAATTTATCTCTGGCTTCAGCCAGCTTTCTGTACCTATAACGATTTCAGCTTCGGTGCTTTCTATCAGCGCTTGAAGTTCCGGTACTTTACCAACGCAGCTTCGACAGTTTACAATTACAATACCGATTGCTGCTTGGTCCCCGCATGTCCTGACTTTGCCCCGCACCCGTTGAGGCTGTTGCCATTTCTGCACTTGCCCGAGGCCATCTAACCTAAAAAACCGCCCAGCCCACGCCACACAACCCCTGCTACCCGTGTAGCCGCTTGTTGCGTGTAGTGGACTCCTGACCTATCGAGCGGAACCCGAAACCCCACCACCCTATGGCGCAAGTCGAGGAATCTGCAGCCCACATGGTCGCAGAACCGTCTCAGCCTCTGATTCAGACCCTCCACTCGGCTCTGTACCAAAGGTCCGCAGTCAGTCCTGTCGACGATGCTGCAGATGGTGAGCTCTGCTTTCATCCCGCTAGCGAGACTGGCAGTCTTCACCAAATCAGATAGCCGCCGGAAGCCAGAGAGGATTTCCTCCGATCCATAGCGACACACATCATTGGTGCCGACATGAGCGACCACCTGCAGATGGGTGCACCCTGTACCCTTCATGGCAGCCGGAAGGACCCTTTCCACATCTGGAATGACTCCCCCCGGTATGCACACGGAGTGCACTTTGGTTTTCCTCCCCTCCCTTGCTGCCATATCCCTAAGGGGCCCCATTACCCGCCTGACGTTGGAGCTCCCAACTACCAGTAAGCCCACCCTCTGCGACTGCCCGGATCTTGCAGACTGAGGGGCAACCTCTGGAACAGGACAAGCAGCCATGTCAGGCCGAAGATCAGTATCAGCCTGAGACAGAGCCTGAAACCGGTTCGTCAGACAAACTGGAGAGGCCTTCCGTTCAGCCCTCCGGAATGTCTTTCGCCCCCTGCCACACCTTGAGACGACCTCCCACTCTACCACAGGTGAGGGATCAGCCTCAATGCGGGCAGTATCCCGGGCAACCACAGTCGTAGTCCGATCGGGGGATGCGTGGGACGAGCTGGCCGTCCCCGACAAACCCCCATCCGGTCCCCCACAGTGATGCCCATTGGCAACAGCCTCAAGCTGTGTGACCGAAGCCAACACTGCCTGAAGCTGGGAGCGAAGGGATGCCAACTCAGCCTGCATCCGAACACAGCAGTTGCAGTCCCTATCCATGCTAAAAACTGTTGTGCAAAGAACGTCTGAACTAATCTACAGAGAGCGCAAAGAAAACGACACAAAATTGAAACGGTTATTAAAATACAAGATTGCCTAGTAAATGCAGTAATGCTGCCACTTGTGCACTGCTGACACACTGCTCGGCGGCGGAAGGAGACTACGCGATTTAACACTATTCGAGTACTAAAACTCGATGCTACAACTCTCAAATACTATAACACGCCCGAAATTTATGAATTAAACAATGCAAGTACCAAAAACACGCAAAGAAATTAAGAATTAATGAGTATAATGGGCGGGGGCACTACGAATGTAGTGTGGGACAATATGTTGAATATGTGGGTTTCGCGGGAGGAGTGCCAGAGATAAATCCTTGCAGTCACACTATCCTCAGTGTCCTCGGTGGCTCAGATGGGTAGAGCGTCTACCATGTAAGCAGGAGATCCCACAGTCGGGGCACACATTTTCATGTCCCCGTTGACGTATGTCAACGCATGTAAGCAGCTAAGGGTGTTCATTTCAACAGCGCTGCTAGCTATCAGCGATCATTTCTCGTAGTACGAACTATAACATAGACTATGATATTAATATTGATAGTTCAGGAGCCTGTAATGACTCGAACCGCATAAAAAAGGAAAACAGTCTATTGCAGTGTTAATTTGGGCATATCATACATTTCAGTTTTAGATCTTTAGTAGCAGCCTAAAAGTTTCTGTCAGTGATCCTCTGGACTTGAGAGTCCAGCTTGGGAGGCCGGAGCTATCCACCATATTTACTCGACGCGACTGATTGATGTTGACTTTAATTAGCTGCTATATCCTCCGAAAGTAACGATCGGGTCTTGTTAGGGACTGCAGCGTCTTTTCGGCATAAATCTTTGGCGTGGATTCGTTTCGCAAGTCGCACAGCGTGCAGCATCAATTCTTAAGGAGGCCATTTGACGTCCCTCCGTAATGAAAGCGCGTAATGAAAAAAGTTTCTTCTCGCTCTCGTTAATAGTTCGCAGCCAATTACGGAACTTGTTGTGAATGGCATCGTTAGTCCTCCATTATAGTGCGGCAGCCTTTCCCGGGAAGCGCACCGACCAGAGGCTCCCATCGATGCAGCCGAGCGCGCGCTGGGAGCGGACGCAGGCGGCTGTCTGCGGGGGCGGAGCGGGGGTGGGGAGGCCCTTTGTCCAGACCACCGAACCAGGCGAGGCGGGAGGCCACCGGCCCAGGGCAACCTCCTCCTAACCGGCCGGAGAATACCTGCAAATTGCGCTTTAAATGCAGCAACGTGTTACTGTGTTTGTCCAACTCTTGTGAGAGCCGTAACTGGCTGCTCCTCGCATCTCCTCGATATCGCAGTCACACTACTGGCCATTAAAATTGCTACACCATGAAGATGACGTGTTACAGACGCGAAATTTGACCGACAGGAAGAAGATGCTGTGAAATGCAAATGATTAGCTTTTCAGAGCATTCACACAAGGTTGGCGCCGGT
Source organism: Schistocerca cancellata (assembly GCF_023864275.1). Classification (NCBI taxonomy): domain Eukaryota; kingdom Metazoa; phylum Arthropoda; class Insecta; order Orthoptera; family Acrididae; genus Schistocerca; species Schistocerca cancellata. The sequence continues at coordinate 503,323,600 of NC_064632.1, read as the reverse complement.
GGCGACACCTACAACGCGCTGACACGAGGACAGTTTCTAACCCATTTCTCATACACAAACTGCAGTTGACCGGCGTTGCCTGGTGAAACGTTGTTGTGATGCCTCGTCTAAGGAGGAGAAATACGTACCATCACGTTTCCGACTTTGATAAAGATCGGATTGTAACCTGTCGCGATTACGGTTTATCGTATCGCGACATTGCTGCTCGCGTTGGTCGAGATCCAATGACTGGTAGCAGAATACGGAATCGGTGGGTTCAGGAGGGTAATACGGAACGCCGTGCTGGATCCCAACGGACTTGTATCACCAGCATTCGAGATGACAGGCATCTTATCCGCACGGCTGTAACGGATCGTGCAGCTACGTCTCGATCTCTGAGTCAACAGATGGGGACGTTTGCAAGACAACCACCATCTGCACGAACAGTTCGACGACGTTTGCACCAGCATGGACTATCAGCTCGGAGACCATGACTACGGTTACCCTTGACGCTGCATCACAGACAGGAGCGCCTGCCATGGTGTACTCAACAACGAACCTGGGAGCACGAATGGCAAAACGTCATTTTTTCGGATGAATCCAGGTTCTGTTTACAGCATCATGATGGTCGAATCCGTGTTTTACGCCATCGCGGTAAACGCACGTTGGAAGCGTGTACTCGTCATCGCCATACTGGCGTATCACCTGGCGTGATGGTATGGGGTGCCATTGGTTACACGTCTCGGTCACCTCTTGTTCGCATCGCATTGACGGCACTTTGAACAGTGGACGTTACATTTCAGATGTGTTACGACCCGTGGCTCTACCCTTCATTCGATCCCTGCAAAACCCTACATTTCAGCAGGATAATGCACGACCGCATGTTGAAGGTCCTGTACGTGCCTTTCTGGATACAGAAAATGTTTGACTGCTGCCCTGGCCGGCACATTCCCCAGATCTCTCACCTACTGAAAACGTCTGGTCAATGGTGGCCGAGCAACTGGCTCGTCGCAATACGCCAGTCACTACTCTTGATGAACTGTGGTATCGTGTTGAAGCTGCATGGGCAGCTGTACCTGTACACGCCATCCAGCTCTGTTCGACTCAATGCCCAGGCGTATCCAGGCCGCTATTACGACCAGAGGTGGTTGTTCTGGGTACTGATTTCTCAGGATCTATGCACCCAAATTGCGTGAAAATGTAATCACATGTCAGTTCTAGTATAACATATTTGTCCAATGAATACCCGTTTATCATCTGCATTTCTTCTTGGTGTAGCAATTTTAATGGCCAGTAGTGTAGTTATGACAGATCGTACACGTTGTCTTCGTACTGGATGTCTTCCTTCCGGGAGGATGTTTCAACGGAGTTCTTCCTGCAGGACTCCTAACTGTAACTCATACTGACTCCTGATTGCATACAACTGTTTGGACAAGTGCTGCTGACACGTGAGAATATTAATAATAGACGGCAAATCTACGTAAGTAGCATTTAATAATTTAGAGATAGCTTTTCGAAATGTTAATTGCAATACATTCTTTGAATTTCTGTAGGTAGTAGTGATAAAATACAGGGCGCGAAAAATTGTCTGCATCCTGTACGCAAACGAGAGTAGAGTTATAAGAGTCGAAGGACATGAAACGGAAGTATAAGTAGTTGGTTCAAATGGCTCTGAGCACTATGGGACTTAACATCTATGGTCATCAGTCCCCTAGAACTTAGAACTACTTAAACCTAACTAACCTAAGGACATCACACAACACCCAGTCATCACGAGTATAAGCAGTAACTGGGATGAGATTGAGGCAGTATTCCAGACTATTCACAGTGTATGTCAGTCTGCACACTGAGCAAGCAGCAAAGCAGAAATTGGGAAAGGGAATTAAAGTTCAGCGAGAAGAAACAAAAACAAAAACAAGTTTTCTGACGGCATTGTGACTCTGTCAGAAACGGCAAAGGACATGTAGGAGCAGTTGAACGGAATAGTTATAATTCACGGAGGTCCAGTGCAGGTCTCTGTGGCCGAGCGGTCTAGGCGCTTCAGTCCGGTACCGCCCGACTGCTACGGTCGCAGGTTCGAATCCTGCCTCGGGCATGGATGTCTGTGATGTCCTTAGGTTAGTTAGGTTTAAGTAGTTCTAAGTTCTAGCGACTGATGACCTCAGATGTTAAGTCCCATAGTGCTCAGAGCCATTTGAACCATTTGGAGGTCCAATGTGGGCTGTAATTACCGTACGGCAACAAAACTTGGTAGATACGCTAATCCATTAATACGGAACCGATTAACGCTGGAAAAAATTACTTCCAATTTTGGCCACAAGACGCAAATCTGGCTCCGTAGTATACTATCGACGTCTCTAGTGCTCATATTTGAAAAACTGTGTAAGCAGCGATTAAAAATAAAATCAACATTATGCGTTTCTCACTTGTTTGCCCTTTCCTGCCCACGTCTCGTTTGTAATCCATTACATATAGAAACATTTCTATACGTCTTTCTTGCTTTAACAGTGCCAGATTTGCACTTGGTGGGCAAAATTGAAACTAATTTTTTACCAGCGTAAATCGGTTCCGCATTAACGCATTAGAATATCTACCAAGTTTCGTTCCATATGATAATTACAGCCCACATTGGACCTCTGAGTAGCTGCAGTTTAATTAGAACAACTCGGCATCTTCGAGAGAGGCTATTAGATAAATATCTTCCGAATGATTACTGTTCAAATGCGCGTCAGACCATCGAGATTTAGGCTTTCCCTGACTCCCCCAAATCGCCCCAGGTAACTGCTGGAATGGTTTATTTGAAGGAGTCGACTGATATTTCCCTCATGATTTCCTTCACTGTCCTAGAAACACTCCTCTCTTCCGCTCCGTCTCTAGTGACGGGACGTTAAAATCCTAATGTCCCTACGCTAAGATGAACATCGACAACAGTAAACAAGGACACTGGAACGTAGCCGAATGTGTTCAGGCGTTGCCGAGGGAATTAGATTAGGAAATGAGACACTAAAAGTAGTGGATGAGTTTTGATATTTTCCAGACAATACAGTAACTTGTAATGGTTGAAGAGTGAGGATATAACAAGCGCACTGTCACAGCAAGAACAGTATTTCTGAAAAGGAGGGATCTGTTAACAGCGAATATGAATTAAGTGTTACAGTTACATTCCTGAAGGTGTTGTCTGGAATGTGACATTGTACGGAAGTGAAACGTGGACGATGAACAATTCAAACATGGGTATAGAAACTTTAGAGATAGATACGCAGCACGACTTTTTCCCCGCGCATAAAATGTTAAGACATGTTACGGGAATGCGGCCGGGTGACATCTTCGACAACGGTCGATACTTCGACAGGTGCAAACACCGTCATTTTCAAGGCATAAAAGCACAAGAGAGCGCTGTACTAGGACATATAAAATCGCGGAGAATAGGAAAGTTGGTACACCATATGACGGATTATTTCCGGGCCGCGACCATCTGCGAATTCTGGCGCCATAATGGACGAAAGTGTCTGTTTTCCGGCCTCCGTGGGAAGGCAGCTGTTCTCACGCCTGGAGCGAAGTGGCCGGTCTTTGCTAAACCCGGCTAGCGGGTGTGGTGTGGCCCGACCGGGACGTTTTCAAAGGCGAGTGTTTACCCACAGTATGGCCGGCGTTTCCTAGCACCCTTTGGGAATAAACTACGGAAAATGTCGTCAGGCAGCAACACTTTGCTGTAGTACTACGAGCATTAGCAAGAAATGGCCAATCGCAGTGCCTATTTTCAAACGTCTGCATATGAGAAGAATGTCTTGGAGCTGTAAGCAGGTGGAAAAATAAAATCAGAATTGGTCGGTGTCCCCGGTAGGGTGCAGTAGGCGAGATTTTTTTTTTGTGTGTGTGTGTGTGGGGGGGGGGGGAGGTGGTGTGGAGGCGTACGCGTATTTCGGAAGTTCTTAGTCGATGTTTTCTACGTGAGGGAAGTTCAGAAAGTGTTTCGAATTGTCTTCGTGTTTGCGGACGTGGGAAACGTCTTAGTCTGCGTTAGTGTTTGAAATCCAGGCCGACCGTCGGAACTTTGACTTTCGGTGTGGGTGTTGCTGCTTAACATACAAGGACTGCTTAGGAAGAGGATACCTAACAGAGTGTGGAACAACCGGCTAGATGGTGGCGTCGTGTAACAGACGAAGCGGATTTGTCGACGGATATTAGAAGAGAATAAACTACGTTTTACTTTAATGGAAATTTGAACTGTGGAGTTCTTGTGTATGTCCTTGTCCTCTTTAACTTTAGACTGTGGTCGTGTGTACTTTACAAAGGCAATAGTAGAAACCGGTTGGTGACGGTGCAAAGACTGTTCTAGAGTGTTGTCCACTTCAGTGGTCGGACTTGGGAGTTCCTCGAGAGTAGTCAGACTGCTGCAGTGTAGAGTAGTGGTATGGTGGAAGTGACTAATTAACCTTGTCTCTCGGGTCAAAGCGACGCTGGCGATCGTTACTTAGCATCATAGCTAATGTGTAGCAGGACGTAGAAGTTGTACAGGTCCGTCAGCAAAGGTTTCGGATGAAGACTACGGAGAAATACGACGTGTAGTATATCTCGCGCACCACACGGTGCAAAGACTTCGTGGACCCTAGCCGCGGCCGCGAGTTGACTTCACCAGACGCTACAGGAGCTCCGAGATGACGGACGAGGAAGAGCGTTAGAACCAGTGTTGCAAATTAATTTGTAAGTAGCGTAAATACGGTCGAAAGATTCCATATTTTGGATAAACAAGACAGCTGCAGCTGTTAGAATTCTTTATTGGAGAACATGACCGGTTCCATTAAATTTCCATCTTCAGGTGCTTCACTCTATACAAAAGGATAAAAGAACTTCTCAGAATTCAGCCACGCCAAGAAATGGACAAGTGAAAGTGATAATGTCTGTCTCTACTTACTATTTGGAACGTATAAAGCCATTCCCAACATTTATATCGAGGTCTTTAAAAACTTATAACTCACGAATGTGCGAGCGTCTATGATAAAATGTATTGCGAGCTAAGACCATCCCCAGCCTAAAAAAGAACCCAGTAAAACCGTCGAAGTAAGAACGTAGTAACTATTAAAATAATTTATAATAAAATATTTGAAACACTTAGCATAAACGCCACGTTTGTAACATCAAAAGAGAAACAGTTGACAATAGTGTCGCACTTTACCTCCATTGTAGACAGTCTGGGGAGGAAGCGTTGGTATTGCCGGCGCCAACTAACCGCTGTCTGTAGCGAGTTCTACGCAGAAAGTCGCGCAAGTGCAATGTCACAAACATTAAGCAACCAGGGGGCTGACTTCACATTTTAAATGACCAAACTGCAATAATCCTAAATAATTCACTCTGTTCATGAGTCGCATAAGTCAGAATAATTACTGTTGAACTAATTTCAAAAGGCTTATTGATACTAATTTAGGTACTATATGCCGTCACTATCCAATATAGTGTCCTCACAATTAATAAAATTGTTTTCATAAATGAATAGCCTGTTACGTTAATAAAAAACAATGGTAGAGCTGGAAAATATAATTCGCTTAAATAATTAAGATTGGCTAGGACATTTCAGTGACGTAAATCTGTCTGGAAGATGAGTGGATTTTCTGGGGCTCTTTTCAATGCTAGAAAAATCTGCAATTCTTCTAAAATATTCGGAACATTATCCTTTTTCTCCGGCGAAGTATTTGAAGATTGGTGGCAACATCACAGACTGTGTGACCCGTCTCCTGTAAATGAGCACTCAAAGCTGACTTTGTACTGGAATTAGCATTATGCTCCTTAAACCGTACACTAGAACTTCTCCCCGTTTGGCCTACGATTTTGAAGGACAGCTGTCGCAAGAAATACTGTACACCCCCGGAGCTAAATTTTTGGCCGTTATTTTTGGGGATAATATAGGATGACGTTATACCCTTTGCATCCAGCTGTTTATCTACACTCATGCTCATAAATTAAGGATAATGCCGATGCATGGTGAAACAACGCTCTGGTGGGCGGTTTCTGGGTTTAAATCACTTTGGGGTACGACCATGCATCTGATCTAAGACGTCGCACGGTGGCGCTGGCAGCAGTCCACATATGCAAAGGTGTGCTGGTGCGTGTAAGAGTACGGTGCTGCGAGTAAGTGTGCAGACGTTTTCATACGTGCTGTTTGAGCCTGTGTATTGAAAATGGATCAAATAATACATATTGATGACGTTATGAGGGGTAGAATACTAGGGCGACTCGAGGCTGGTCAAACACAGCAGGTCGAAACACGGGCCCTCCGTGTGCCACAAAGTGTGATCTCAAGATTATGGCAACGATTACAGCTGACAGGAAACGTGTCCAGGCGCTACAGTACGGGACGTCAACAGTGTACAACAACACAAGAAGACCGATATCTCACCGTCAGTGCCCGCAGACGGGCACGGAGTACCTTACCGCAGCCACTGGAACAGTTGTCTCCCGACTCACAGTCTACAGACGACTGAGAACAGACATTGTTTATTTGCCTGGAGACCTGCAAGTTGCTTTCCACTGACCCCTGCTCACAGGAGAGCCCGTAAAGCCTGGTGTCAAGAACACAGTACATGGTCATTGGAACAGTGGTCCCAGGTTATGTTCGGGACGAGTCCAGGTAAGTCTGAACAGTGATTCTCGTCGGGTTTTCATCTGGCGTGAACCAGGAACCAGATACCAACCCCTTAATGTCCTTGAAAGGGACCTGTATGGAGGTAGTGGTTTGATGGTGTGGGGTGGGATTATGATTGGTGTACGTATACCCCTGCATGTCTTTGACAGAGGAACTGTAACAGATCAGGTGTATCGGGACGTCATTTTGCTCCAGTATGTCCGTCTTTTCAGGGGTGCAGTGGGTCCCACCTTCTTCCAGATAGATGATAACGCACGGCCCCACCGAGCTGCCATCGCGGAGAAGTACCTTGAAACAGAAGATAGCAGGCGAATGTAGCGGCCTGCCTGTTCTCCAGACCTAAGTCCCAGCGAGCACGTCTGGGATGCTCTTGGTCGACGTATCGCTGCAAGTCTTCAGATCCCTACGACACTACAGGAGCTCCGACAGGCACTGGTGCAAGAATGGGAGGCTATACTCCAGCAGCTGCTCGACCACCTGATTCAGAGTATGCCAACCCGTTGTGCGGCCTGTGTACGTGTGCATGGGGATTATATCCCATATTGATGTCGGGGTACATGCGCAGGAAACAGTGGCGTTTTGTAGCACATGTGTTTCGGGACGGTTTTCTGAACTTATCACCAATACAATGGACTTACCAGACCTGTGTCGTATGTGTTCCCTATGTGCCTATGATATTGGCCCCCGTTTTGTGTAGTGCCACATTGTGTGGCACCACGTTCTGCAATTATCCTTAATTTATGAGCGTGAGTGTATTTTCTTCGATGTGTTTCCATAGTAAGGAAATCCACAATAATTCATATCTTTAACAACACTATCACTTAGAGGGATCAGAGTAGCATACTCGCCATGTAACTCTGTGCTACATTTGAGGGAGACTCCTTTTTCTTTTTTACAATACTGCTATTAATTTTATGAACGACGTCTGCTTTGTAGCCACTGGAGTTAGCTATATACTTGATTAAGCGTAACTCACGTTCAAAAGCTTCACTGCAACGCGGGACACTATGTACCTACAAGTTCTTTTATCCCTTTGTATACACTGAAGCACCTGAAGATGCAAATTTAATTTGCTAAACCGGTCGTGTTCTCCAGTAAAGAATTCTAACAGTTGCAGCGGTCTTGTTTATTCAGATCACGAAGTGCGGCAAATGACTCAATTGTCATGACTCTTGTATTGCAATACTAGAAATATACAGGGTGAAAAGTATTTAAACCGACAAACTCTGGGAGGTTGTAGGGGACATCAAAAGAAATATTTTTCCCTTATGTCATTTTTTCCTATGAGGTGTATTTAAACCGGTAGAGGAAGATTTCTCTGGCGGCAAATTAATTAAACCAACGAACATTTTCCCATTTTTTTTTATGACCAAGAGACAAGACATTAACACAACCCAATTTCAATTACAGTAGATTTTCAAAAATTCCTCCATTGACTCGTAAGCAAAGGTTACATCGTCGGATCATGTTCCGTCCGACACGGACAAAAACCCCAGGAGTATCCTGATTTGTTCCTGCTGCTGTTACTATCCGGGCAACCAGATCCTCTTCTGATGCAACAGGAGTTGCGTAAACAAGGTTGCGCATCTCTCCCCACACAAAAAGTCCAGAGGGGACATATCTGGACATCGAGCAGGAAATGGTACAGGACCACCTCTGCCAATCCACATTTCTGGGAACCGTCGGTCCAGGAATCGACGCACACGACGACTGAAATGTGCCGGCGCCCCGTCATGTTGGAACCACATGCATTGTCTTGTAGGGAGCGGGACGTCTTCCAGCAATTCTGGCAATGCCCTGGCGAGAAAATTGTAATAGTGCCTGCCATTTAATGGCCTAAGTAGCAGATACGGCCCAGTTAAACAGTCCCCAATAATACCGACCCACACATTAACGAAGAACAGCACTTGATGAGCGCTAGTAACTGTGGCAAGTGGGTTATCCTCACTCCAAACATGCGAATTGTGCATGTTGAAGACTCCATCACGCCCGAACGTTGCTTCATCGGTAAAGAACACAGAGGATGGAAACGTAGAATGCATTTCACACTGTTCCAGGTACCACTGCGAAAACTGTGCTCTGGGTGGATAATCAACTGGTTCCAGGTTGTGGGAACGCTGTAAGTGAAATAGACGTAACAATTGCTCTCGAAGGACTGTTCTTACATTCGTCTGATTCTTCCCCAAGTTCCGTGCAACTGCACGAGTGCTGATTGAAGGATCCCGCTCCACATGCTGCAAGACAGCTTCCTCAAATTGCAGCGTTCTTACCGTGCGACAGCGTCCTTGTCCAGGTAATCTGCTAAATGATCTGGTCTCACGCAGACGTTGGTACACAGCGGCAAAGGTCGTATGATGCAGAATACGGCGATTAGGATATTGTTGTTGATAAACCCGCTGGGCAGCTCGTCCGTTGTGGTGCGCTACGTAGTACGCACCAACCATATCAGAGTACTCACTCCAGGTGTATCGCTCCATTAGTGAACAGAGACAATGCACTACTACACTGGAGGACAGCAGTTGCCTACAACTGAAGAGCGTAATACGCCCTCTAACAACGGGAGATCGTAATACGATCTATAACAACTGAAGACCGTAATACGGCCTCCACCAGTATAAATAATCCTCATAGGAAAAAAAATGCCATTAGGGAAAAATATTTGTTTAGATGTCCACTACAACCTCCCACAGTTTGTCGTTTTAAATACTTTTCACCCTGTACGAGGCGTATTCGAAATGTAACGGTCTTTCTGTCATATATACACTGATGAGCCAAAACTTTATGAACACCATCTTAACAGCGCGTTGGTCTCTTTTGGGATCCAAGACAGCAGCAATCCTGAGACATGAATTCGAAAAGTGCTCGGTAAGTTTCCGGAGCTATGCGGCATCACATTACTACAAACAAGTCACGCAATTCCCGTAAATTACGGACCGGTGGTTTGTGGGTGTGGAATTGGCTCCTGGTGTATCGTGTTCAGACCAGACGAATTACGCGGTCAAGACATCATTACTAGTTCACTGTCATGCTCCTCAAACAATTGCAGCACGATTCTGGCCCTGAAGCAAGGTCAGTTACCATGCTATCGCCATGAGATCAAGTTTGAAAGGGTGCAGATGGTCCGCAATAATGTTCACATAGTCTTCAGCTTCCATGGAGCCTTCGATTAGTACCATTGGCACAGGTCTCATGGAAGCCCAGTTGAACGTTGGCGGCGCGGTACGTGTTTTCAGAAGCCGCTCGCCTGGACGACGGCGTATCCGGGCACAGCCATTGAGCTTCCGTAACAAGAAACGTGATTCATCCGGCCATGAGACAGGTTTGCATTGATCTACGGCCAATCCCTATGATCCCAAACCACTGCAGTCGTAGTTGCTGATGTAGCTGGATCAACATGGGAACACCTAGGGGTCATGTGCGTGGAGTTCCATGTCCAACAATGTGCACTGAAGGTGTACTCAGAAACGTTCTACCAGCACCAGCATGGTTCTCTGCCGTCAGATGTGACGCATATCGCCCCCTATTCTGTTTTATAGGGCGGTCAAGCCTCCGATCGCTGTCTCGTGTGAGGAAGTGTGAACGTCAACACGTCGTTGTTTTCCCGTCATTCAGTCACTTTCCGTAGAGACGACAGTAGCATGCGTACCGCTTTGCCATTTTCGATGTTGCTTCTAGGGGCTGGACTGTGACAATGTGCCCTTTATCAAAGTCGCTTGCGTCGGTAGCTTTCCCCATTTTCGGCTTGTATCGTCTTTAGAATGATCCCCATGCGTCTCTGTTCTGTTTATGTGCTTTCCTTACACGTCATGTGCCCACAACACCTGTAAGTAGCCTGTTTATATGTTGGCAGCGCTATAGACTGTGTTAAAATTGCCAAATGGCTCTAAGCACTATGGGACGTAACATCTGACGTCATCAGTCCCCTAGACTTTTAACTACTTAAACCTCACTAACCTAAGGACATCACACACATCCATGCCCGAGGCAGGATTCGAACCTGCGACCGTAGCAGCAGTGCGACTCCGGTCTGAAGCGCCTAGAACCGCTGCGCCACAGCGGCCGGCTAGACTGTGTTAATATCGCTGACAGCTCTCTGCGCCGTAGGCAAGAGACTCTGTGGTTGGTCGGACTAGCAGTTAGCGAGTGGATAGAGAAGTGTATGGACATGTTTTTTCTTAGTGGAGACTCCGTGTTGGTAGGACGTGCATTGTAAAGTGAGATGCAAGGAAATATATGATGACGTATGTTTGAATGGTAATGTCTGGGAAGTGCAATTATTGACAACTATATAATTTTTGGAACTGGATGTCACATGAATAAGGTATAATTTTCTAAATGCATTGTTTGCTCTTCAACAAAATCTTTCTTTTACTAACCATATGCCTCCTAGTAGTTAGAGCCTGTAGTAGTTAGAATCTTTTTATTTAGCTGGCTGTAGTTGCTGCTTGCTGTAATTGCTGTAGTTCGTGTTATGAAGACTTTCTGTGAGGTAAGTGGCTTACGAAGAAGAATGAGGTTTGGACTGTCGGGATTCGTGATTGAAATGTTCAAATGTTCAGATGTGTGTGAATTCCTAAGGTACCAAACTGCTGAGGTCGTCGGTCCTTAGACTTACACATTACTTAAACTAACTTATGCTAAGAACAACACTCACACCCATGCCCGAGGGAGAACTTGAACCTCCGGCGGGAGGAGCCACTCAATTTGTGACATGGCGCCTCAAACCACACGGCCACTCCGCGCGGCCGTGACTGAAATTTTAGGCAGTTAACAAGAGTTGGAGGAAGTTTCATATTTCTTTATTTCATATTTTTTGGATTTGTACTATTTGTTAGGATTTCTTGCAATTCAGGGCCATTCTTTTGTGTTAATTATCGGAAGTCATGCTGTCACTATAACGCAGATGGCGTCGGGCTTGTATATTGTGGGTACTAAATGAATAGGTTAAGTCTGAGTTGTCTTTGTTAGGGAAAATTCTGTAGGTCAGTGTTTAATATAATAAGATACTTAAAGACTTAGTTTCACACCACCAGGCGGAATTCAGTGTCGCTATGGGCAGCGGTCGCAATGGAGTGGTTCTTCAAGATACACTCATACTCAAAGGCAGGGTGAACCAAAACTCTGCTGAAAAAAATTCGAACTTTTTTCAAGAACTTTTATTCGGTATTTTAATACAAGTGACCCGAGCCCTACAGTGGCTTGTTGTACACTAAAGTGATAAAAGTCATTGGATAGCGATATGTACATATACAGCTGGCAGTAGTATCACGTACATAAGATAGAAAAGGGCAGTACATCGGCGGAGCTATCATTCGTACTCATGTGATTCATGTGAACAGACTTCCGACGTGATTATGGCCACACGACGGGAATCTAAAAGCTCTGATCGCGGAATGGTAGTTGGACCTCGACGCGTGGGACATTCCATTTCGGAAATCGTTAGGGAATTCAAAATTCCGAGATCCACAGTGTGAGGAGAGTGCCGAGAATACCAAATTTCAGGCATTAACTGTCACCGTGTCAACGCAGTGGCCGACGGCCTTCACTTAACGATCTTGCGTACAGTTGTCAGCGCTAACAGATAGCAACACTGCGTGAAATAATCGCAGAAATCAACGTGAGACGTAGGACGGACCCATCCGTTAGGGCACTCCGGCGAAAACTTGCGTCAGTGGGCTATGGCAGCAGACGACCGACGCAAGTGCCTTCGCTAACGCCGGCCGCGGTGGTCTAGCGGTTCTGGCGCTCCAGTCCGGAACCGCGGGACTGCTACGGTCGCAGGTTCGAATCCTGCCTCGGGCATGGGTGTGTGTGATGTCCTTAGGTTAGTTAGGTTTAAGTAGTTCTAAGTTCTAGGGGACTTATGACCTAAGATGTTGAGTCCCATAGTGCTCAGAGCCATCCATTTGATCCTTCGCTAACAGCACGACATCGCCTTCAGCACCTCTCCTGAGCTCGTGACCATAACGATTGCACCCAACTCAACGGTACAACCGTGGTGTGCTCAAATGTGTCCCGATTTCAGTTGGTACGATGATGATGATTTTTGGTTTGTGGGGCGCTCAACTGCGCGGTTATCAGCGCCCGTACAAATTCCGAACATTTGCTTAGCCCAATATCGCCACTTTCATGATGATGATGAAATGATGAGGACAACACAAACACCGAGTCATCTCGAGGCAGGTGAAAATCCCTGGCATCGCCGGGAATCGAACCCGGGACCCCGTGCTCGGGAAGCGAGAACGCGACCACGAGCTGCGGACTCCAGGTGGTAAGAGCTGATGGTAGGGTTCAAGTGTGTCTCAGACCCCATGAAGCCATGGACCCAAGTTGTCGAACAAGGCACTGTGTAAGAAGGTGGTGGCTACGTAATAGTGCGGGCTGTGTTCACATGGAATGGACTCTGTCCTCTGATGCAAATGAACCAATCACTGACTGTTCGGATATAGGAGACCTTTTGCAGCAAAGTAACGATGGAATTTTTATGGATGACAATGTGGCAAGTCACTGGGTCACAACTGTTCGCAGTTGATTTGATGAAAATTCTGGGCACGATATTAAGAGGTATCCCATCACTTTTGTCACCTTAGTGTAGAGTAATTACGTGTCGTTTTGCTTCTTATTACCGATGTATCTTTGTGTGTTTGTTGGACAGAAAATATTTGCACAAAAATACAAATTTCGACGGATTTCAGATGTCGGAGGGAGGTCACATTTTTGAAACGAATGGGAGGAAACCTAATGGCTAGCTTTTTCGTATTTTTTCTCAAGATCTGTCAACTCTGCCTCCATCACGGCAAAGAGTTTTGGAAACTACAGCTATAATTTTTCCCGAGGACATGCAGCTTTACTGTATGGTTAAATGTTGATGGCGTCGTCCTCTTGGGTAAAATATTCCAGAAGTAAAATAGTCCCCCATTCGGATCTCCGGGCGGGGACTACTCACGAGGACGTCATTATCAGGAGAAAGAAAACTGGCGTTCTATGGATCACAGCGTGGAATGTCAGATCCCTTACTCGGGCAGGTAGGTTAGAATATTTAAAAAGGGAAATGGATAGGTTAAAGTTAGATATAGTAGGAATTAGCGAAGTTCGGTGGCAGGAGGAACAAGACTTCTGGTCAGGTGACTACAGGGTTATAAATACAAAATCAAATAGGGGTAATGCAGGAGTAGGTTTAATAATGATAGGAAAATAAGAGTGCGGTTAAGCTACTACAAACAGCACAGTGAACGCATTATTGTGGCCAAGATAGACACGAAGCTCACGCCTACCACAGTAGTACAAGTTTACATGCCAACTAGCTCCGCAGATGACGAGGAGAATGATGAAATGTATGATGAGATAAAATAAATTATTCAGATAGTGAAGGGAGACGAAAATTTAATAGTCATGGGTGACTGGAACTCGATAGTAGGGAAAGGAAGAGAAGGAAACGTAGTATGTGAATATGGAATAGGGGTAAGGAATGAAAGAGGAAGCCGCCTGGTAGAATCTTGCACAGAGCATAACTTAATCTTAGCTAACACTTGGTTCAAGAATCATAAAAGAAGGCTGTAAACATGGAACAGGCCTGTAGATACTCGAATGGCTCACATAGATTATATAATGGTAAGACAGAGATTTAGGAACCATGTTTTAAATTGTAAGACATTTCCAAGGGGTAGATATGGAGTCTGACCACAATCTATTGGTTATGAACTGTAGATTAAAACTGAAGAAACTGCAAAAAGGTGGGAATTTGAGAAGATGGGACTTGGGTAATCTGAAAGAACCAGCGGTTGTAGAGAGCTTCAGGCAGAGCATTAGGGAACGATTGACAAGAAGGGGGGAAGAAATACAGTAGAAGAAGAATGGGTAGCTTCTAGAAATGAAATAGTGAAGGCAGCAGAGGGTCAAGTAGGTAAAAATACGAGGGCTAGTAGGGCTAGTAAAAATCCTTGGGTAACAGAAGAGATACTGAATTTAATTGATGAAACGAGAAAATACAAAACTGCAGTAAATGAAGCAGGCAAAAAGGAATGCAAACGTCTCAAAAATGAGATCGACAGGAAGTGCAAAATGGCTAAGCAGGGATGGCTGGAGGACAAATGTAAGGATGTAGAGGCATATCTCACTAGGGGTAAGATAGATACTACCTACAGGAAAATTAAAGAGACCTTTGGAGAAAAGAGAACCACTTGTATGAATATCAAGAGCTCAAATTAAAACCCAGTACTAATCAAAGAAGTAAAAGCAGAAAGATGGAAGGAGTATACAGAGGGTCTATACAAGGGCGATGTAATTGAGGACAATATTATGGAAATGGAAGAGGATGTGTATGAAGATGAAATGGTAGATATGATACTACGTGAAGAGTTTGACAGAGCACTGAAAGACCTAAGTCGAAACAAGGCCCCGGGAGTAGAGAACATTCCATTAGAACTACTGACAGCCTAGGGGAGCCAGCCCTGACCAGACTCTACCATCTGGTGAGATAGATGTATGAGACAGGCGAACTATCCTCAGACTTCAAGAAGAATATAATAATTCCAATCCCAAAGAAAGCAGGTGTTGACAGATGTGAATATGACCGAACTATCAGTTTAATAAGTGACAGCTGCAAAATACTAAAACGAATTCTTTACAGACGAATGGAAAAACTGGTAGATGCCGACCTTGTGGAAGATCAGTTTGGATTCCGTAGAAATGTTGGAACACGTGAGATAATACTGGCCCTAAGACTTATGTTAGAAGATAGATTAAGGAAAGGAAAACCTACATTTCTAGCATTTGTAGACTTAGAGAAAGCTTTTGACAATGTTGACTGGAACACTCTCTTTCAAATTCTGAAGGTGGCAGGGCTAAAATACAGGGAGCGAAAGGCTATTTACAGTTTGTACCGAAACCAGATGGCAGTTATAAGAGGTGGGAAAGAAGTGAGACAGGGTTGTAGCCTATCCCCGATGTTATTCAATCTGTATACTGATCAAGCAGTAATGGAAACAAAAGAAACATTCGGAGTAGGAATGAAAAACTTTGAGGTTCGCCGATGACGTTGTAATTCTGTCAGAAAAAAATGGTTCAAATGGCTCTGAGCACTATGGGACTCAACATCTTAGGTCATAAGTCCCCTAGAACTTAGAACTACTTAAACCTAACTAACCTAAGGACATCACACACACCCATGCCCGAGGCAGGATTCGAACCTGCGACCGTAGCAGTCCCGCGGTTCCGGACTGCAGCGCCAGAACCGCTAGACCACCGCGGCCAGCATTCTGTCAGAGACAGCAAAGGACCTGGAAGAGCAGATGAACGGAATGGACAGTGTCTTGAAAGGAAGATATAAGATGAACATCAACAAAAGCAAAACGAGTATAATGGAATGTAGGTGAATTAAATCGGGTGATGCTGCGGGATTTAGATTAGGAAATGAGACGCTTATAGTAATAAATGAGTTTTGCTGTTGGGGGAGAAAAATAACTGATGATGGTCGAAGGCGCAGGCGGCCGAATTTTATGACGAAGGAATTTCCAAGATCGTCCATCGCTACGATAAGTGCCTTAATTTAAATACCAACTATGTAGAAAAGTAGTATTGAAGTGTGGCTTTCATCTGTATATAATAAAAAAAATTTCCAATACTTTATTTATTTTTTATTCCAAAACGTAATGTACTTTGTGGATAGCCCTCGTAAATATTTTGGTTTCAGTTCTTTACAGCTTAAAAACAACTATTTCCATTACGCAAAAAATATTTCTATTGACATTTTTATCAGTGGGACTTAACATTTCACATTGAGCAGCGTACATGTATCTTTCTAGAAAGTGAAAACAAATTGTTTCTCTCTTTCATATTACTGTAGCATTAACAACGTAAATCACGCTGCTGGAAAACCAAATAAAATACACTAAAACCGATTTATTTACCTTCAAATTTATTTGAGTTTTCACCGATTACGCTAAACGTTTATACGGTTCGGAACAAGGTAAATTGCGGCCACTACGTTATGTGGAACACGAGAGCTGCAACATTTTATCTGGCTGGTACAAAGCCTAGAGGAAAAATTATCACCCAAGCGTATTACTAACAAAAATACCCACTGCAAAACAAGTTTTGGCACGAAACGAAGAACACTCAATCTCCACTGCTTTTTAATGCTTTTTAATGCGTACGACTACTACAGAAATACTGGGTGTCCCAGGAGGATGGACAACATTTAGGAATGTGACAGGAACAATTGTTAGTAAAAATGGCTAATAAAATGCATAGCTTAAGAGCTATAAGAACTTGTTCATCTTCGCTGCTGTGTAACACATCTCTTCCACTCATAGATCTAAAGGTATGCATTTTAGACCCCGTATTTACTAGACGATTTTTTTCTTCTTTTCGTCCAGGCTACCTCCTCCCAAAACATGGAAAGCACAGAACTTGCAATAGAAATGATTTGTTTCACAGTATCCACGATGAAGAAGTGCTCGTAGTTCTCAAGGTATGCATTTTAGATCCCCCGTCTACCAGAATTTTTTGCTTCGGATGATCGTTCCTGTCATATCTTTAGATATTGACAATTCCTTCCGGGATACCCTGTAGATAAATTTAAAGGGAATATTAAAAGTACTTGGTACGCAGCTACTGCGTGGTGTTGTCTAACAGGGGAAGGACCAGGTCCAAGTAAGGGTAGAACATCAGTCGTGACCAAAATATTTATTGAATAACGTACGCTTAAAAGAGCAATCAAACTATTTAAGAAAAATTTACTTGTAAACTTTCAACAGTTAATTAAAAACCATTTAAGAACAATAACAACAATTCTCAAAGGTGATCAAATTTCATAAACGTGCACATCCCCGAACAGGAGCTGCAGTGTTTATTTTGGATTGAAGTAAACCTTTAATACACTGTCACACTGACCCACATTTTACTGTTAAAAACACAGGAAACCAAAAATGTTGTATACCGTTATTAAAATATCTATGTTAAAAGATAAAAAATGAGCTTTGCACTTAAGTATCACAGTTATGGAGGCAAATACTTTCAACAACGCATATCACAGAAGCAAAGAAATTTGTTGCAGTTCCTTTAGAATTAATCACTTATCACGAAGTTTCAATTCCTGTAATGAGGTTCCGTGCAATTATTAGGACACAGACAATACTTTTAGTACAAGCTTGTGTGACAGAAGAAAGATCCAAATATTTAATTTGTTTTTACGCTTCAAAATGATAGCTACAACAAAAAGAATTTGTGTCACCAACAATTTGGCAATTCACCTTGTCCTAATTTCTGATAGCTTGTTTATTGATTTACAATTTTTTGGTATCACAGAATGTTCCACAAGACTACTGACCAAAGGAATGAGAACTTACTAAAACTATGGACTTAAAATTTACATTCGGTTCCCCAAAAGGACACACACATACATTAAAAAAAACGAAAATTAAAAAAAGGCATGACTGGTACAATGTTGCATCTCGCAATTTTTTTGGCCACATGAGTACTGTTGATCAAGAGGCAGCACAACGCGCGATCTCAGAATCCAGCTGGCTCCATCTAGGTCGGGCGCTGATAACCTCGTTGTTGTGCGCCCTAAGACACTAATAATAATAATAATCCATCTAGGTAGTTACTCAGCGTAAATAAGATATAATCTCCCGGATAATCGTGACAATTCTGCGCATGTGACCTAAAACCGCTGGTATTACCTGGCAGGAAAAAGGAACTTTAAGCTCAACAAATGATCGAATCATAAACGATCTTTATCATTGAATTGAACACAATATGGCTACGAGCATAATTACACACCGGCATATCAATAAATGGACAGAAACCAAGGCCTCTAGTATTAATAGAAAGAAAAAAAAGAGGTCAGAACATTCGCAATTCAGTTTCAAAACAACGCCAGTGGCATACCGATAGCAAGGGGCCGCCAAGCGGGACGGATCAAGATGATCTGAATGGGTGCACATGGTTGGCAAACGAACTTCAATTACTTTAGCAGACAGTACCTTAAATACCAAGGAATTGGCACGAATTCTTTTGTCCCAGAATTAGCAAGCTGATTAGCAAGCATCAAAGCCACTCACAGCAATAAATGAGGTAACTTAAACTAAAGTCCACGAAGCTGTCATACACAAGGTGATAAAAACACAGCGTGTTTTAGTTGCAGAAAATCATAAATTGACGCTGGTATAATAAACAGTTGGTGCAGACACGTACAGGCCTCTCAGTGGTTCAAATGGCTCTGAACACTATGGGACTTAATATCTGAGGTCATCAGCCCCCTAGAACTTAGAACTACTTAAACCTAACTAACCTAAGGACATCACGCACATCCATGCCCGAGGCAGGAGTCGAACCTGTGACCGTAGCAGTCCCGCGGTTCCGGACTGCAGCACCTAGAACCGCACGGCCGAACCGCTCGAGACCTCTTGAACTCCCACTCTACGTACTCAAGACTGGGGCGTAAGCAAACAGGAAGATTAAGTCGGTATTTTTAGAGTTCTTATAGCCTTGAAGGTGTGTAAGGGGCATAAGAAGACTGCGGCACAGCAAGGAAGAAAATAGGGAGAAACATTTTGCGAACCTCACTCTGTCCCCAACTTCACTCACCAGAAGTAAGGTACCTCACCGTAGTTCTAAGAAGGCAACTTAACTGCGGACTTCCGCAGTAGGAATATCTCCGGCCGCCTCGTGTCCTCCGGAGCCGCCAGGATGAAAATTTACTGTTGCAAACACGATCCAAACGGAATACCAAGCTCCAGTCGTCCGACACAGAAATCTCACAGCCCAAATCGCGACACGCCGCGCGTGAAGAGCCCTTCCTACTCCGCCGCCTGCCGCCGTCCGACTCGGTCCTCTTACTGCCACCTGCTTGCCTCAAGACGCCGCGCCCTCCGCTAGAGGCAAAGATGGCATGCAGAAGACGTACCACGACCGATCGACACGATATGGCTCAGTACTGACGCTGCATAGCTGCTTATTATTGCACTCAAGGATTTGAGAAAAGAATTCTTGTTGTTGTTGTTGTGGTCTTCAGTCCTGAGACTGGTTTGATGCAGCTCCCCCCCCACGTTAATATATCCTGTGCAAGCTTCTTCATCTCCCAGTACCTACTGCAACCTACATCCTTCTAAATCTGCTTAGTGTATCCATCTCTTGGTCTCCCTCTACGATTTTTACCCTCCACGCTGCCCACCAATACTAAATTGGTGTTCCCTTGATGCCTCAGAACATCTCCTACCAACCTATCCCTTCTTCTTGTAAAGTTGTGCCACAAACTCCTCTTCTCCCCAATTCTATTCAATGCCTCCTCGTTAGTTATGTGATCTATCCATCTAATCTTCAGCATTCTTCTGTAGCACCACATTTCGAAAGCTTCTATTCTCTTCTTGTCCAAACTATTTTTCGTCCATGTTTCACTTCCATTCATGGCTAAACTCCATACAAATACTTTCAGAAACGACTTCCTGACACTTAAATGTATTCTCGACGTTAACAAATTTCTCTTCTTCAGAAACGCTTTCGTTGCCATTGTCAGTCTACATTTTATATCCTCTCTACTTCGACCATCATCAGTTATTTTGCTCCCCAAATAGCAAAACTCCTTTACTACTTTAAGTGTCTCATTTCCAAATCTGATTCCCTCAGCATCACCCGATTTAATTCGATTACATTCAATTATTCTCGTTTTGCTTTTCTTTCAAGACACTGTCCATTCCGTTCAACTGCTCTTCCAGGTCCTTTGCTGTCTCTGACAGAATTACAATGTCATCGGCGAACCTCAACGTTTTTATTTCTTCTCCATGTATTTTAATACCTACTCCGAATTTTTCTTTTGTTTCCTTTACTGCTTGCTCAATATGTAGATTGAATGACATCGGGGAGAGGCTACAACCCTGTCTCACTCCCTTCCCAACCACCGCTTCCATTTCATGTCCCTAGACTCTTGTAACAGCCATCTGGTTTCTGTAAAAATTGTAAATAGCCTTTCGCTCCCTGTATTTTACCCCTCCACCTTCAGAATTTGAAAGAGAGTATTCCAGTCAACATTGTCAAAAGTTTTCTCTAAGTCTACAAATGCTAGAAACGTAGGTTTGCCTTTCCTTAATCTTTCTTCTAAGGTAAGTCGTAGGGTCAGTATTGCCTCACGTGTTCCAACATTTCTACGGAATACAAACTGATCTTCCCTGCGGTCCGCTTCTAAAAGTTTTCCCATTCGTCTCTAAAGAATTCGTGTTAGTATTTTGCAGCCGTGACTTATCAAACTGATAGTTCGATAATTTTCACATCTGTCAACACCTGATTTATATGCGATTGGAATTATTATATTCTTTTTGAAGTCTGAGGGTATTTCGCCTGTCTCATACAACTTGCTCACCAGATGGTAGAGTGTTGTCAGGACTGGCTCTCCCAAGGCTGTCAGTAGTTCTAATGGAATGTTGTCTATTCCCGGGGCCTTGTTGCGACTGAGGTCTTTCGGTGCTCTGTCAAATTCTTCTCGCAGTATCATATCTCCCATTTCATCTTCATCTACATCCTTTTCCATTTTCATAATATTGTCCTCAAGTACATCGCCCTTGTATAGACCGTCTATATACTCCTTCCACCTTTCTGCTTTCCCTTCTTTGCTTAGAACTGGGTTTCTATCTGAGCTCTTGATATTCATATAAGTGGTTCTCTTTTCTCCAAAGGTCTCTTTAATTTTCCTGTAGGCAGTATCTATCTTACCCCTAGTGAGATAAGCCTCTACATCCTTATATTTGTCCTCTAGCCATCCCTGCTTAGCCATTTTGCACTTCCTGTCGATCTCATTTTTGAGATCGTTTGTATTCCTTTTTGCCTGCTTCATTCTTAGTAAAATTAATTCAGAACAGTAAACGTTAATATTTTTTAGACTCCTCATTATGCACAACGTAATATATTTTTTTAAATATTTACCCGGTCATGTTTCATCTTTGGGGTGGCTATCAATTTTATTCTGTAAAATGTGGTCTAGAGGTAGCGGGTTTGATTACTACACGAAACATCCTCGGTCCCGAGTTCGAACTTCGCCACTGCTTAAATTTTGAATAAGAATCACATGCAATGGCGGCCAAAAACTTCCGGCTTAAGGTCACCCTCATGCTACCAACGGCCTTGTCAAAGAGGACGTAGGAGCGGTCAGAGCTTGAGGGGTCTCTCTTGCTCTTGGGGCAGGAGACTGCACCTAAAATGCGGAAGAATCAGCAGCGACCAACGGCATGAGGATGCAGAAGACAGTAGGAACCACTGCATTAAAGACGCCTAAGTGTATCCATAGGTCATGTGGCCTATCACTGACAAAGTCTCATTATGATCCCTACATTGGCAAGCGATTGGGAAATAGTCCCCTATTCGGATCTCTGGGAGGGGACTGTCAACGGAGAGGTGACCTTCAGAAAGATAGAGTAACCAACGAAAGGGAAACGTTCTATGAGTCGGGGCGTGGAATTTCAGAAGTTGGGACGTGGTAGGGAAGCTAGAAAATCCGAGAACGGAAATGCAAAGGCACAATTTAAATATAGAGGAGGTAAGTGCAGTAAAATGGAAAGAAGATAACGATTTCTGGTTAGGTGAGAGTAGGGTAACATCAACAGCAGCAGAAAATGTTATAAAGGGAGTAGGATTCGTCATGATAGGAAACATGGCAGAGAATTACAACGAACAGTTCAGGGACACGGCGATTCTCATCAAAATCGACAACAAACCGACACCTACAACAATAATTTAGGCATACATTCCGATATGGCAACAGAAGATGAAGAGAGAGAGAATGTTTTTAAGGATATGGACGGGTAATTCAGTACGTAGAGGGAGTTGGAAATATAGTAGTTAGGGGGACTGGAACGCGGTTGTAGGAGAAGGAGTAGAAGAAAGGGTTGGAGGATAATATGGGCTTGTTACTAGGAACGAGAGAGGAGAGAGTTCTGCAGTAAATTTCAGCCAGTAACAGTGAGTATTCTGTTCAATATTCAGAAGAGGAGGAGGTATAATTAGAAAAGACCGGTAGATAAGGGAAGATATCTGTTAGATTACATCATGGCCAGGCACAGTTTCCGAAATCAGATATTGGACTGTAAGTCGTACCTACGAGCACATATAGACTCAGATCACATTTTAGTAATGATGATGAATATGCTGAGGTTTAAGGTACTATTGAGGCGGTGTGCGTGCGCAAAGAAGTGGGATAGGGAAACACTAAAGAAAGAGATACACTTGAAGATCTCTGAGGTCGTAGATACTGCGATAATGAATGGCGCAGTAGGTAGTTCAGTTGAAGAATAATTGACAAGGGTAATAACAAAACTTGGGAAGATAAACATAGGTACAAGGTAATTGCGACGAAACGGTGGGTAACAGAAAGAAAACTTCAAGAGACGAACGAAATACGGAAATGTTCAATGAAATTCAGGAATACAGAAATCAAAGTCACCTAGGAATAAAATAAATAGGAAGTACAGGGAAGTTAAGGCGAAATGGCTGCACGAAAAATGTGGTGGAATCGAAAAAGAAATGATCGTCGGAGCGTCTGACTCAGCATATAGAAAAGTCAAAACACCCTTCGGTGAAACTGAAAGCAAGGATGATAGCGTTAAGAGTACAATGGGAATTCCAATTTAAATGCAGAGGAGAGAGCTGGAAAGGGCATATTGAAGGCCTCCATGAGGGTGAGGACCTCCCGGATGACGTGAAAGAAGAAAAACAGGAGTCGACATGGAAGAGATAGGCAGTCCAGTACTAGAATGAGAATTTGGAAAACTTAAAACCTTATAAGACAGAAGCGATAGATAATATTCAATAGAAATTTCTAAAGTCATTGGGGAAAGTGTCAAAAAACGACTATTCACGTTAGTGTGTTGAATATATGAACTGGCGATATACCATCAGACTTTCGGGAAAGCATAATCCACATAGTTCGGAAGATAACAAGAGCCGACAAATGCGAGAATTACCGCACAATCAGCCTGTACATCCTAGTTCCTGATAAAAATAATATACACAAGAATGAAAAAGAAAACTGAGTGTCCGCCAGATGGTGACAATTAGTTTGGCTTGAGGAAACGTAAGGGCACCACAGACGCAGTTCTGATGTTGCGGTTGATAAAGGAAACAAGACTGAAGAAAAATCAAGACACGTTCATGTGATTTGTCGACCTGAAGGATGCATTCGACAATGTCAAATGGTGCAAGATGTTAAAATGTTCGAAATTCTAAGGGAACAGGGGTAAGCTATAGGGATAGACAGGCATTGTGCAATATGTACAAGATCCAAGAGGGAGCAATCAGACGGAAGACGAAGAGCGAAGTGCTCGGATTAAAAAGCGAGTAATACAGAGATGTAGACTTTCGCCCCAACTGCTCTATCCGCACATCGAAGAAGTATTAGTGGACATAAAAAAAAGGTTCAAGAGTGGAATTAAAATTTTAGGTGAAAGGATAAATTCGCTAATGACATTCCTATCCTCAGCAAAAGCGAAGAAGAATTACAGGATGCGCTGTATGAAATGAACAGTCTGATGAGTATAAATACGGATTGAGAATAAATCGAAGAAAGACGAAAGTAGTGAGAAGTAACAGAAATGAGAACAACGAGGAAGTAAACATCAAAATTGGGGATCGCGAAGTAGATGAAATTAAGGAATTCTCCTACCCAGGCAGCAAAATAACCGTTGATCGATTGAGAAAGGGAGACTTAAAAAGCAGACTAGCACTGATAAAAATGGCGTTCCTGGCTAAGGGAATTGTACAAATGTCAAACATACGCCTTAACTTGAGGAAGAAATTTCTGAGAATATACGTTTGGAGCACATTTTGTGTTAGCGAAACATGGACTGTGGGAAAACCGGAACAGAAGAGAATCGAAGCATTTGAGATATGGTGCTACTAGTTGAGAATTAGGTGGACTGATAACGTAAGGAATGAGGTTCTCTGCAGAATCGGCGAGGCAAGGAATATGTGGAGAACACTAGCAATGAGAAGCGACAGGGTTACAGAACATCTGTTAAGACGTCATGTAATAACTTCGTGGCACTAGAGGGAGCATCTGTAAAGGGTAAAAACTGTAGAGGAAGACAGAAATAGGAATACATCCAATAAGTAATTGAGGGCGGAGGTTCCAACTGCTACTCCGAGATGAAAAAGTTGGCACAGGAGAGGAACTCGTGGTAGGTCGCATCAAACCAGTTACACGACTGGTAACTCAAAAAGAGAACAAAAATCATACAAAGTTCATGGTTGTTTATCTGTCTTAGGCCTGAAAACTGTAACATGTGTATTTTTGTTAATTTCTTTCGATTGCTCACGTGAAATTACGTAGCTTGTGAAGGTTGATTTTTACACGTCGGCTTTTTGTGCCTTTTTATCGTTTTTGACAGCATGTCATCTGCAAACCAGTCATGAAGAAATTTGCTTAATTTTTAAATACTTTTTCGTGAGAAGTGGTTCCGTATGTCATTGTAGTTGCATTTTCCGTCCAGGTGTGCACCTCTGGCGAATTTCTCTTTACATGGCAATTCTGTGCAATGTATTCCACTCACTTTCTTATATTTCACTCCCACCTTGTTTTCTTCAAACGTATTTTTCGCATAACGGTATTTGACTAAACCCTTATGCTTCAAGACTCTAGCGACGTTCTGTGTTACTGTCGCTGCTCATTCGTAGATCGTTCTCTTTCTGTTCAAGGAGTAATTTAACTTGTTGCGAAATTGAAGTATATACTTCCTGTGGGTTAATATGGACAGAGGTCATTTTTGGCAACAGGAATAAAATAATAATTGGATCCCTCTACCGACTTCCCAGTTCAGAAGATACTATTGCTGTAATGTTCAGAGAAAACTTGAGTTTGATTTCAAACACATACCCAACTCATACGATTATAGTTGGTGGTAGCTTTAATTTACCCTCGATATGTTGACGAAAACACGTGTTTAATTCAGGAGGTACGTATATACCAACCTCCGAAATTGTGCTAAACGCATTCTCTGAAAATTATTTCTAGCAGTTAGTTCATGAGCCCACGCGAATAGTAAACGGTTGTGAAAACACAGTTGACCCCGTTAGCAACAAATATCCTGATTTAATAACGAGCATTCAAAAAGCAGATAAAAATTCACTTGACGCCTTTCTGGGAGACAATCTCCACTCCTTCCAAATTAACAATGTTAGTGTAGACCATATGTGGCTTGAATTCAAAGAAATACTATCGGCAGCAAATGAGAGAGTTATACCAAATAAATTAACATATGACGGAGATGCTCGTCCTTGGTACACAAAACGGGTCAGAACACTGTTGCAGAAACAACGAAACAAACACGCCAAATTTAAACAGACGCAAAATCCCCAAGATTGGCGATCTTTTACATAAGCTCGAAATTTAGTGCGGATTTCAATGCGAGATGCCTATAACAGTTCCCACAACGAAACGTTGTCTCGAAACCTGGCAGAAAATCCAAAGAGATTGTGGGCGTATGTGAAGTATGTTAGCGGCAAGAAACAATCAATGTCTTCTCCGCGCGATAGCAATGGGGATACTGTCGAAGACAGTGCTGCCATATCAGAGTTACTAAACACAGCCTTCCGAAATGCCTTCACAAAGGAAGACTAAGTAAATATTCCAGAATTCGAATCGAGAACAGCTGTCAACATGACTAACGTAGAAGGAAATATTCTTGGAGAAGTGAAGCAACATAAACCACTTCATAAAAGCAAGTCTTCTGGTCCTTGACGTAAGATCCGTACCCAAAGACTGGAAAGTTGCACAGGTCACACCAATATTCAAGGAAGGTAATAGGACTAATCCACTAAATTACAGGCCCATATCATTAACGCTGATATGCAGCAGGATTTTGGAACTATATTGTGTTCGAACATTATGAATTACCTCAAAACGAACGGTCTATCGACACACATTAGAAAACATCGTTCTTGAGAAACAAAACTAGCTCTTTACTCGCATGAAGTCTTGAGTGCTATTGATAAAGGATTTCAGAGTGATTCCGTATTACTGGATTTTTGGAAGGCTTTTTGACACTGTAGCACACAAGCGGCTTGCAGTGAAATTACGTGCTTATGGAATATCGTCTCAGTTATGTGACTGGATTCGTAATTTCCTGTCAGAGAGGTCACAGTTCATAGTAATTGACAGAAAGTCATCGAGTAAAACAGAAGCGATTTCTGGCGTTTCCCATGGTAGTGTTATGGGCCCTTTTCTGTTCCTTGTCTATATAAACGATTTGGGAGACAATCTGAGCAGCCGTCATAGGCTGTTTGCAGATGACGTTATCGTTAATCGACTAATAAAGTCATTAGAAGATCAAAGCAAAATGCAAAACGATTTAGAAAAGATATCTATATGGTGCGAAAATTGGCAGTTGACCCCAAATAACGAAAAGTGTGGGGTCAACCACATGAGTGCTAAAAGGAATCCGTTAAACATCGGTTGCACGATAATTCAGTCAAATCTAAACACCGTATATTCAACTAAATACCTAGGAATTACAATTACGAACAACTTAAATTGGAAGGAACACACAGAAAATGTTGTGGGTAAGGCTAACCAAAGACTACGTTTTATTGGCAGGACACTTAGAAAATGTAACACATCTACTAAGAGACTGCCTACACTACGCATGTCCGTCCTCTTTTAGAATACTGCTGCACGGTGTGGTATTCTTACTAGGTAGGACTGACGGAGTACATCGAAAAAGTTCAAAGAAGGGTAGCACGTTTTGTATTATCGCAAAATAGGTGAGAGAGTGCCACTGAAATGATACAGGATTTGGGCTGGACATAATTAAAACAAAGGTGTTTTTCGTTGCGGCGGAATCTTCTCACGAAATTCCAGTCACCAACTTTCTCCTCCGAATGCGAAAATAAATTGTTGACACTGACCTACATAGGGAGAAACGATCACCATGACAAAATAATGGAAATCATAGCTCGTACGGAAAGATATAGGTGTTCGTTCTTTCAAACGTTCGTTCTTTCCGTGCGCTATACGAGATTGAAATAATAGAGAATTGGCCTCTGGCAGGTACTTAAATGTGATTTGCAGAGTATCCATGTAGTTGTAGATGTAGATGGTGCTATTTTAAATGTTTGGTGAGATCTTCTGTGGTATGTCTGCTGGAACAGGGCTTACGCGATATGATTTGTGTGTTTGTGGAACGATACCGACATCCCACAATGATATGTTACTGTAACGATTTTGTTATTTCTCATAAACTTAACAGTATAGGAAACAATCTTATGAATGTTGGCTCATAGAAAGTGATAACTGCTTCGAAACGTGAGACTAGAATGGGATGTTTGGGGTAACAATATAGAAGAAAATTGGCATTATTACATTGACGGCATTTTTTCCGAACGTCACTACGTGGGCTGAAGCCTCAGTTTCCTCCTAGCTTTTGGCAATCACATCATGTACGGATAGGTTTCTGCTATCGAGATACTGAATGTTTCTTATTGTTGTTATCTTCCACTAAACTTTCCACCAGTTTCGTTCCATCAGTTAACAAAAAGCCAATCATGGGTTAGTACTGATATGCTGCACCAGCCTGTTCCTTATTCTGGTAAGGGCTTGTACCAAACTTTGTCTTCTCTCCTAACTACCAGAGGTCGTGAATCTGAACCAGGCTAGAGTGGATTGACGGGTAGGATCAACAACCTTTAATATGGTACACCAGTCGGTCAATGCGTGGTTTCGAAGAAGTTTCTGACAGCAGTTCAGACAAATTATGGCTGGTTCTCGAACTACACTACAGAAATGCAACACAGTTAGATACGTAAGGATGTTGTATATTACAATACTGGTCGATGCAACACAAAGAAAGGAAACACAAGAAAATATACATGTTTGTTTGTCGCTCATAGCACTGAGATAGACGTTATTCTCAATTTTTACTGCCTTTTAAAAAGGTTGTCTGTTCCACGTAAAGTTCGAAGTTTCCTTGTGTTCAGAATGAAAAGTAGAGTCCTTAGCGTATGTCAAGTTGATATCCTTTCTTACTGCGCTTTTTGTGTTGTCCTGAGATAACGTGTCAGTTAGGGTGTGCTTTCGGGTGTTCTACCGAGTTTTTTTTTACATTTTATGCTCGATATTTCGACGAGCGACCCAACTGTCTTCTTCAGGTGCTGTGAATTTCATTGTTACATGCACTGCCTGGACTCCAACCAGACTGTTGTTAATAGAGGCATAAATAAGAGTAAGCTGATCTCTAGTCCTATTCAGACTCCAAACCAGGAATTTGATGAGACGGACAGGATCGTTCCTATCCTTAATGTTGATAATAAGAGATGTTTTGTAGAGTTGTTGGCCATTAAAGGGGAAAGGATTGATACTTCGATAAATAGAGTATGAACCGATTATCTTGATTTACTTACCTTTTTACATTATATTAAGATGTATGATGCACATTAGTTTTTGATACTAAGTGAGGTAGTTTAATTCTATCTTATGTAATGTGTATAATGAAGATAATTTACCCTTCAATTAGGCACTTCATTTTTTTATTTAATAAGTAAATTGAAAGATTTTTATGAGTTTGTAAATGTAATTTTTATTTGGATTTGATTGATTTGATTTGATTTTTATAAGATATTTTGTTTTTAATGTCTATTTAATATAAATAATTTATTTTAATATATAACAGATAAATTAACATATATACCCATATGTTTTATTTTATTGACGTTAACTGTTTATTTTAAATTATATATTTACCTAGGATTATAGCTACTTACAGCTGAGGTCGATTCCCGAGGCCCACTGTCCACATCGATGCTCTTTTGTTTTTCTGAGTCCGTAGTGATATTACGCGAATCGCTAATTCTCTCAGCGTTTCTCGTCTCTGGTAGATGTGATAGCCAGTGAGATCTTAATAAATTGCGTGCTGAATGTCAAGCCTTGACGAAATTGAGACCTCCGCCCCTGCTTATTATGTTTCCTGACGGCATTATTTCGATGGACTCCCTAATGATGCTGTACCAGAAACTTTACATTTGAACTACGATACCGGCTTCATGATATTTTATCTCCCAATTATTCACGAGAGAGTGATCGGTAACAGCTGATTTACTTGGTTGTCTTAATGGTGTTTGTCGCTGATGTGCACTGCATCTCTCTTCGGCCGTTCAAATAGTCTGCCCCGCATAATACATGACATTCATATAGAATGCGATACTCAGCCTGCTTTCGGAGATCTTTATCATTACAAAGAATTTTTATCTTAGAAGGAGAGGTCTCCAGCGGTAGGGTAGACTTTTTGAAACCATCTATACGGCGATGTAGATTAAAGTCCCAGGTATCAGACCCTGCAGGCATTCATCCTGATGGGCCCTCGTTTGCAGGTAACCGAAAAAAAATATAAAATTCGCGTGATACTCTACAGCTTTATAAAAGGAATGTTTAACTCACTGGATGTACAGCGTAACGGTGAAGGTACAGACGTCATATACTAAAGGTTGTGGATTAGAATCTTGTTGATGCTTTGAAATTTTTCTTCATATGTTTTTGTCGAGATGACTTTGGTCATTATTTTTATTCAATGTCTTGGGTTAAATGTAATTTTTATCTCTATTCCTTTGTCATATCATTTTAATCACTGTTAACTTTTTCAGTTTTTCTCATTTTTTTTTCTTCTTATCAATCGTTGTCCACTTGGAATCTTTGTTCATGTGAATTTCATTCTTTATATACATAAAATATTATCTAAAATTGTGAACCTGCCGATGCATTGGTTAAAAACATAGAACGAAGTGATCTATTTGTACTGATTCCGCAATGGTGTCAAAAATTCATTTTTTGTTGCAAGCTGTAAGTTTTTGGGGCAGTAATCGTCATACAAACATTTAAAACCTGAATCTTTAATTCACTGCGGACAAAGTAATGCGGATGAAGATTTGAATGAAAGAAGGGAATATAAATAAAATGAAATTCAAGCAAAATGAGAAACGGAAATAATGAATGCAATAACATGAGAAAAAATACAGGATAATAAAACGAAAGGAAGTAAGTCAAAGTTAATATGTAGACACTTAAAATCACATGAACGAAGATTCCAAGTAGAAAATGAATGACAGGAAGAAAAAATGGGAGCATTTGAAAAAGATAGAATGTTGATTAAAATGATATGACAAAGTATGAGAAATAAAAACCATTTAATCCTATTAACTGGGTAAAAGTAACGAGTAAATTCATTTCAGTAAAGATATTAAATTAAAAATTTTCAAATCAGCTGACAAGATTCGAATCCCCAACCATTTACATGTACCTTACCCACTACACTGCGCAACTAGCCAACTACCCATTCCGTTTAAAAGCTATAGAGCATCACGCGAAATTTCGAAATTGACTGCAAGGTGTGCTAACAAGGACTTAAATGCGCATCACCATACAGAATCTTTCAAAAAGCCTGTCCCACCACTGGGGACCTCACCTTGTTAGTTGAACAGAGTGAAATGCACTGGATGCGATATTTCCGTAGGGGTCTACCGATCTTTTCGGATACTGACCAGAATAAAATATTTTAGCTTCTCTTCCTCTCAGTCTCAGACTCTTTTCGGGCGTTATTATTTATGACTATTGGTAATTGTTTGTAATTCTTCGAGGAGACTCTCCTTGTCTGAAAGTGTTCCAGCTCTATGGGCCAGAGTCTTTAGCATCGAACACGGACGGTGGTGGCTCGAGACGTGGAGGCAGAAGTCGGTGTATATACACTGTGACTCAGGTATCTGTATGCTTTGCTCTTAATTAATACGTCCGGGAAAGATAGTTGGCCCTTTTATCTATCGTGCATTTTATAAAACAGACGACCGTTATTCCCTCTCTCAGTCAGTGACTGAAAGAGGAAAGAGAATGGCCAGCA
Source organism: Schistocerca cancellata (assembly GCF_023864275.1). NCBI lineage: Eukaryota > Metazoa > Arthropoda > Insecta > Orthoptera > Acrididae > Schistocerca > Schistocerca cancellata. Next base: position 503,292,118 of record NC_064632.1, on the reverse strand, counting down.
GTGACAGAAGATACCCTCGACCATGGATTCTATCGTGGCTTGTGGAGTACCTGTGTAGATGTAGATGCAGACGATAAAAGTTTACCATTCCATCCATGCCATTGTCACTATAGGTGATACTGACCAGAAGTTTATGAAACTTCGCTAATCGTATCACAGCTTAGTGTTAGCGCACGTGTTCTGAACTTTAGATTAGCTAGTAAAATATTTGGTTGATTCGACTTGTAATTCTATCTACAATGTGCGTTATAGAGTGAAGTCAAGATTGGTCTAATGTAACGCTGAATTTTCGAAGAAATCTTGGCGTACAATTATAACCCACCAAATAGCACCGGGTAGTAAACCTCTGTTTATTAAAATTCAATTCAAGCTTTTGTGGTTATTTCTACGAGTTTCGAGTAAAATTTTTGAAAGACGTCAAGCAAAAGAACTGTTACCGAAGATCGCTGCTAATTTCCTTCGAAATTGTCTCTGTAGGAACTGACTGCTACCCTTACAATCGACTACTTTCCTCACCGTTGAAGTAGTTCTCTGAAGAAGTTCCCCGCCTTTGCAAACGCGATTCATAAATTATCGCCCTGAATGTTTCAGTGTCGTCTCTCTCAGCGGCAACCCTGCTGACAGGAGTGTACTCCAGGTAGCCTACTAGAAGGGGCTCAGACATTCCGTGGTTGGTTCTCGGTCCCGAGCCACTAGTATCACTCGTTCTGGAAACAACAGCAATGGCTTCGCAGAATAATAAATGTGAAATGTATGTGGATATTCAAGACAGATTTATGGTTCAACATGTGTTATCTGCTTCATTATTTCCGTTGCCGATTGATTCCATGTCGTCTTGGTTAGCGTCACTGGCTACTAACACGAAGATTATTTTTTCGATTTGTTGTGAACGTTTTCGTGGAACAAAAATTCGACAAATTATCCATTGTTTTGCTTATTCGCACCTAGCTGTTTCAGTGGAAGCAATTTTTTGTCACTGGACTGTGTGAAATGAAAAATTGATGATGATAAGCGATAAAAATATGTTAATTAGTAATTATTTCATGATAACCCTTCTTGTTTGAGTGGTACTAGGTATTGCCACACACGAATCGCACTGCCTAGCTGAATGCAGAAATGTAGCTCGTCATTGGCGTGACGTCGAAATGAAACGGAACTAAGCTGTTGACGAAGACTGTGTAATGTCTCTTGCAGCGGTCTCTCCGCGATATTTTCAGAAATTTTATAAATTATATAACTCAGTACATATCTCGAAATATCTCTTCTTATCTTACCGATTATCAATGCAAAGTAGTTTCAAGACTAATTATTCCTTGGAGCGTCCATTTACTCCATGGAATAGCTTCTCTGCTATCTATGTTTTCTCTTATGAAAAGCATGAAGGAATTCTTGCCGATTAGTCGTGAAAGAAGGAGGATGTATATGTATGTATTGTTGAGCTAGTCGCCATCTTGATGAGATTCTGTACGAGAAGGAATTTAATACATGAACTAAACTAAAGTAAGTATGTTCGCGTATTATTTAACTGATTATTATTGACAGTGTCTGCTTACTACGCTGTGTTGGACGGGATCAGTGGGGAACGTCTGATTTACACTGGACGAACCTGCCGTTTTGTATGCTCAAGATATCCAGTTACTTCAAATAAATAGGCTAACACGGTCTTACCAGCAGATCTCCGGTCTTCCCCATGTGATCACCGAAAGTTAATAATTATTACAAATGTTTTCAGGAGATCGACTGACAATTTTCGTCGCACCGAGACTTCGAAATTGCTTCACTGCCTTATGGAATTTAAGTTAAGCTCAATTTAATCAGGATAGAACAGTATTGAACTGTGTGAATGTGATAAGCCTGCTTTGTGAATGAAAATTCCCTTAACATACGCATGTATTTACTATCCTGATCAGTGAAGCTAAATCAGGCCGGTGTGAGAGAGGTTTTTTAAATTTTAAATCACACAAAAAAAGTATTAAAACTGGTCCGTCAGGCTCAATGAAATAAAGCAGGTAAAGAAGTAGAAATGATTTTTAATGTATTTTTTGAAAAAATTCATTATACCAGCTGTAATTTACACTCAAAGTCAGTCGAATTTAATACATCTCTGGGGAACTATGATTATAAATGTATGTGAAGCTTGTAATGGTACTTGAATTACGTAACCATTGCGGCACCTCACCTCAACCTCTCGATACCAGCAATATTCTACTGTGTTTTTGTAAAATAGTTAACATATTTCTGTGACAACATTCAGATTTGATTTCATTAATGTAGAGGTACTTCGATACATCGCTATGTATATATTGCAATGATATTATTTTTATGTGTATTCTTTTTTTTGTCATTATGATATTTGACGTACTTGTAACTCTGATTTTTGTGCGCGTAAGCGGTTATTCGTCAGTCAAGATTTGGTCGTCATGTTAAAAAGACGCAAATTGTGGTCAGTTTATGAAATGTGAACTTTAACAGTGGGGAAGATATTTTCAAGTATGTTTTATATTGTGAAGTGATGTTTTGGAACGAGTTACGTGATATTGCAACAAAAGTAATAAAAAAGAAGTGTAACTTAAATTCGGAGTGCTGATTACTTTTTTTACATCACCATTGTCCTAACCTGCAAAAGTTTAATCTTCAAGAATGGTTTATGAAACACATCTATAAAACTTTTGAATATCGCAGAATAACACCTAGGCCTCTTTGCATCCGAGCTTGGAATCATCACTACCTAGATTTTCGACGATTGAGCCATGAGTTCACAACGAGACCAGCGTGGGAACCACGAAAATATGAGTGCCTAGTTTATCCATTATTTCCAAAAATGACTTTATTAACTGTGCTCTAATGACACCTGCCACATAATATAACTTTGTTGTTGCCCGAAAATGTGATATTTAGCAGCGTGAGCAACACTACAATCATAATTAATTTTTGACCTTTGTTGTGGTGGGGTTGTTAGAAGCAGCAATCGGTTATGATGGTTAACTCACTTCAGAAGTGGCATACTGAACTTTGCTGATAAATTACTTCCTGTTCCGGCGTAGCGACAAGCGCCGGCACGACGATGAAGAACGAAAGAGCAGAGAGGGCTGTGAGACGACGTAAGCCCATAGTACGCTGACTAGGACAACACCACGATTGGAGCGGCATCTACCCGAAGGGAATATAAGCGCCGCACCGCCGAGCAGCTGGCGGAGGGGACGACGAGCCTTCATACAAACGCTACAGCAGTGACTTACGAACTGTATTGTTTTGCTTGCAATGAAATTGTATATATCGAAGGGCATTGATTGTTTGCATGTCGCCATTTGCTTGCGACACACCTATGTGAATACGCAAAGTTAAGTATTGTCAATTTAACTTACTGTAATAATCTCCATTGAATTGTTGTCTAGCGATCGATGATGATGATGATGTTTGGTTTGTAGGGCGCTCAACTGGGCGGTCATCAACCCCCTTACAAAGTCCCAAGTTTTACACAGTCCAATTTTTTCACAATCCAATCTAGCCACTGTCACGAATGATGATGATGATGAGGACAACACAAACACCTAGTCCCCAGTCAGAGAAAATCCTCAACCCCGCCGGCAATCGAACCCGGGAGCCCGTGATCCAGAGGCAGCAACGCCTAGCGATCCGAGAAAACAGCTTCCTAGGCACCCTATATTAGACGAGTGGGCAGGATACCACACTTTCTATAGAATTCGTATGGAGAATAAACTGCAATAACTCGATTGAAAATAGAATATTCTAGTGATTAGTTGGTGTCATTGAAGAAATTGACATTCCCAGCTGAAAGCGTTCGAAACAAGTATAGAAAGATTTTTCGAAGTTCTACATGTAGTATTGAATCGATTGTACTAATACAAATCTGCATGGTGTCACTGCTTGTCTTGGAAGAATGACTTTAAGAACACAAAGCCAGTTTATTCTCACTTCGTTACCTAACAGAATCATTAGTTTCTCTGTAATGAAATAGGACTCGGCTTGAAGCTAAACTATTAGAAGAAATACATAAACCATTAATTGGTTGATCCGCTGTCCACAGGTGCACTTAATTATAATTATCTACCGCATCTATCTCTTAATAAGATAAATAAAAACATGCCTTTATGAAATTGTACCACTGAGCGTAAAAACAAGGAAGATTACCATTTAATATCCTGTCATTAGCGACAGGTCTGCGATGGAAAACAATGGTAAGAGAAAACGGATGTCTCTTTTCCTAAGAAATCATCCCGCTATTAACGCTACCTGATTTGGAGTAAACACGAAAAGCCTAAATCAGTATGAGCGGTCGGGGACTTGAGTCGCCATCCTTCCGAATGTGAGTTCAATGCCTCACCAACGCCCCACCTCATTAGGTGACTGAGTATAATTCCTGAGGCCACAAGGGACACCTTTTCTTCAACGATGTTCCTGGCGCGCAGTAGGAGTGTTATATCGGCTGCGGCCATGGCAGTTAAATACACTACTGGCCATTAAAATTGCTACACCACGAAGATGACGTGCTACAGACGCGAAATTTAACCGACAAGAAGAAGATGCTGTGATATGCAAATGTTTAGCTTTTCAGACCATTCACGCAAGGTCGGCGCCGGTGGCGACACCTACAACGTGCTGACATGAGGAAAGTTTCCCACCGAATTCTCATACACAAACAGCAGTTGACCGGCGTTGCCTGGTGAAACTTGTTGTGATGCTTCGTGTAAGGAGGAGAAATGCGTACCATCACGTTTCCGACTTTGATAAAGGTCGGATTGTAGCCTATCGCGAGTGCGGTTTATCGTATCGCGACATTGCTGCTCGCGTCGGTCGCGATCCAATGACTGTTAGCAGAATATGGAATCGGCCTCGTATCACTAGCTGTCGAGATAACAGGCATCTTATCCTCATGGCTGTAACGGATCGTGCAGCCACGTCTCGATCCCTGAGTCAACAGATGGGGACGTTTGCAAGACAACAACCATCTGCACGAACAGTTTGATGACGTTTGCAGCAGCATGGACTGTCAGCTCGGAGACCATGGCTACGGTTACACTAGTTGCTGCATCACAGACAGGAGCGCCTGCCATGGTGTACTCAACGACGAACCTGGGTGCACGAATGGCAAAACGTCATTTTTTCGGATGAATCCAAGTTTTGTTTACAGCATCACGATGGTCGCATCTGTGTTTGGCGACATCGCGGTGAACGCACATTGGAAGAGTGTATTCGTCATCGCCATACTGGCGTATCACCCGGCGTGATGGGATGGGGTGCTATTGGTTATACGTCGCGGTCACCTCTTGTTCGCATTGATGGCACTTTGAACAGTGGACGTTACGTTTCAGATGTGTTACGACCCGTGGCTCTACCTTTCATTCGATCCCTGCGAAACCCTACATTTCAGCAGGATAATGCACGACCACATGTTGCAGGTCCTGTACGGGCATTTATGGATACAAAATATGTTCGACTGCTGCCCTCGCCAGCACATTCTCCAGATCTGTCACCAATTGAAAACGTCTGATCAATGGTGGCCGAGCAACTGGCTCGTCACAATACGCCAGTCACTATTCTTGGTGAATTGTGGTATCGTGTTGAAGCTGCATGGGCAGCTGTAACTGTGCACGCCATCCAAGCTCTGTTTAATGCCCAGGCGTATCAAGGCCTGAGGCGGTTGTTCTGGGTACTGATTTCTCAGGATCTATGCACCCAAATTGCGTGAAAATGTAATCACATGTCAGTTCTAGTATAATATACTTGTCCAATAAATACCCGTTTATCATCTGCATTTCTTCTTGGTGTGGAAATTTTAATGTCCAATAGTGTATAATCAGAGATCTACAAAAGGTAACACATTAATAAGTTTATTTACACTATGTACACTTTGAGTTATATATAACTTTGGACGTTGTAATTTCTTCTCTGAGCTGAGTTATGTACAAACGAAAGTAACGTTCTTGATTGTAAAAAAGGGTCTTGAATGCTGATACTCTAATATAAGAGATTGAATATTAGTAATACCAGCTTCGAGCTACTTCAATATAATGTTTCTGTCGCCAGTCTTCCACATTAATTTTGATAAGCCTATAGATGCACTCGATCGGGGCCGACCCCAGACAATCAGAGCTACGTGCCGTGAGATCATGTTAACTGCGCGTGCTATCATGGCGTGTATGCGTGGCGCCATCTCCCGGAGTGCGGCGAGCGAAGGAAAGCAAAGAAAGCTGGTCTGTCTCGTACCTATCAGCGGAGCGCACGGTGCAGTCAACAGAGATTATGTCGATATCGCAAGGAGCAAATAAATCAGATATTATGCTAGTCTTTGTATCGACGGAAAAGGTGGACAAGACACAAAACGCTTGAGGACGCCACTAGAGAACTTTTGTATCAACAGAGGCCGCGATACTATGAAAGTCAGTGCACAAAATAGCCCTAAATCTTAGACGCGAAAACACAATGTTCGTTCCGAGAAAACATGGTATGTAAATGCAGGCCAATGCTAAAGATCCAAACAATATATCTGCTACGGGGCATGGATTTGTAAAACCTCTAAACATCATCAAAAACTCGATATCGACCCTAATGAATCGCAGCTACAATTAGATGACAAAAGTCATTGGATGGCGATAAATATGCATACAGATGGCGGTAGTGTCGCGTACAGAAGGTATAAAAGGACAATGCGTTAGTGGAGCTGACATTTGTACTCAGGTGATTAATGCGAAAAGGTTTCTGACATGATTATGGCCTTGTGGCGGTTTTTGTGTATCTTCAATATGGACAAATCCAATGAATATGTATGATACGATACTCTATGGTATTCTGCGGTTTGAATTCACTCTGTTTTTTTAGCAGTTGCATTGATTTGATTTTGTAAATGACACTGACAGTATTATACACATGTATAATGCATTATTCATACCTCAACTTCTCCCGTATAATTATTTTGTTCAAATTGCACAAGAATTCCACCTGACGTAGTGTAATAATGTTAACTGTAAGTTCTGTTCATCTCACTAAAATTACAGATCGTACATCAGAGCTTTTACAATTTTTGTCTTCGATGGATTTAATTATTATTAGCAAATTGATCATGAAAAGGAACCACAGAGTACCACCCGCACACAGCACTGAGTATGCTACCAGAAATATTTTTCTCTGGGATTCGTGCGTAGTTTAATTTTGGCCTCATACATCAGCAATGAAATCTTGTTCAACAATAAATACCATCAGCACTGTTCTTAGAAAATGCAGTCTGATTCGATTAATTTTTTCTTTTATAGATAGAGTTCAGTACCACCGGTGCACATTTATTTCTTACACATCGGAATATTGTTTGCAGTTTCAAGTAATTTAAATCTGCCGCTGTGATAAAAGTTAAGATGGCGGCCAACAAAAGATAGAGGATTTCTTTTTTAATTAAAATTTTCCTTTCCTCAATAAATAATTAATCATTTAAATTGATGCCACCAATAAAAAAATTATTAAATCGTTTTGCAAATTAGTTTAACACAAACCCATGCTATTTTCAACTAGAAGTACAGACGAAGTTGCTGTACAATTGCAACTGACAATGACTGCGCTTCTAGCAGCTATGATAAAACAATTAATACAAAATTATAATTAAAAGAGGAAGTAATTTTTCAATAATTAATCATAAATAGTTATAACGCATTTGGCTCTATTTGTTTTTTTTTTACCAGCAAATGAACATAAATATACAATAATTTTACATTAAATGTTTTTCATTCAAGAGTCCTCAAATCGATTCGCGTCTTGCGTCGGCGACGTACATCAGAAGAAGACGACAAAAGGGTACAAAAAAAAGAAAAGAATGACATAGATTAACAAAGAATGTGAGACAAATATTGTCTCTGCTTTACATAATTATCATCTTTTTAAGAAATAATTACATAATTGAATGAATATTATTGAGTTACGTAATTTTCCACACGTTCATATTCCACTGGTAATAATATATATATATATATATATATATATATATATACACTCCTGGAAATGGAAAAAAGAACACATTGACACCGGTGTGTCAGACCCACCATACTTGCTCCGGACACTGCGAGAGGGCTGTACAAGCAATGATCACACGCACGGCACAGCGGACACACCAGGAACCGCGGTGTTGGCCGTCGAATGGCGCTAGCTGCGCAGCATTTGTGCACCGCCGCCGTCAGTGTCAGCCAGTTTGCCGTGGCATACGGAGCTCCATCGCAGTCTTTAACACTGGTAGCATGCCGCGACAGCGTGGACGTGAACCGTATGTGCAGTTGACGGACTTTGAGCGAGGGCGTATAGTGGGCATGCGGGAGACCGGGTGGACGTACCGCCGAATTGCTCAACACGTGGGGCGTGAGGTCTCCACAGTACATCGATGGTGTCGCCAGTGGTCGGCGGAAGGTGCACGTGCCCGTCGACCTGGGACCGGACCGCAGCGACGCACGGATGCACGCCAAGACCGTAGGATCCTACGCAGTGCCGTAGGGGACCGCACCGCCACTTCCCAGCTAATTAGGGACACTGTTGCTCCTGGGGTATCGGCGAGGACCATTCGCAACCGTCTCCATGAAGCTGGGCTACGGTCCTGCACACCGTTAGGCCGTCTTCCGCTCACGCCCCAACATCGTGCAGCCCGCCTCCAGTGGTGTCGCGACAGGCGTGAATGGAGGGACGAATGGAGACGTGTCGTCTTCAGCGATGAGAGTCGCTTCTGCCTTGGTCGTATGCGTGTTTGGCGCCGTGCAGGTGAGCGCCACAATCAGGACTGCATACGACCGAGGCACACAGGGCCAACACCCGGCATCATGGTGTGGGGAGCGATCTCCTACACTGGCCGTACACCACTGGTGATCGTCGAGGGGACACTGAATAGTGCACGGTACATCCAAACCGTCATCGAACCCATCGTTCTACCACTCCTAGACCGGCAAGGGAACTTGCTGTTCCAACAGGACAATGCACGTCCGCATGTATCCCGTGCCACCCAACGTGCTCTAGAAGGTGTAAGTCAACTACCCTGGCCAGCAAGATCTCCGGATCTGTCCCCCATTGAGCATGTTTGGGACTGGATGAAGCGTCGTCTCACGCGGTCTGCACGTCCAGCACGAACGCTGGTCCAACTGAGGCGCCAGGTGGAAATGGCATGGCAAGCCGTTCCACAGGACTACATCCAGCATCTCTACGATCGTCTCCATGGGAGAATAGCAGCCTGCATTGCTGCGAAAGGTGGATATACACTGTACTAGTGCCGACATTGTGCATGCTCTGTTGCCTGTGTCTATGTGCCTGTGGTTCTGTCAGTGTGATCATGTGATGTATCTGACCCCAGGAATGTGTCAATAAAGTTTCCCCTTCCTGGGACAATGAATTCACGGTGTTCTTATTTCAATTTCCAGGAGTATATATATATATATATATATATATATATATATATATATATATATATATATATATATATATATATCTCGTGGATGTTATAGCCTCACGACGGGAATTAACAGACTTTGAAAGCGGAATGGTGATTGGAGCTGACGCACGGAAATCGTTAGTGAATTCAATATTCCGCGATCCACAGTGTCAGGAGTGTGCCGAGAATATCACATTTCAGAGGTTACCTCTTACCATCGACAACGCAGTGCCCGACGGCCTTCACTTAACGAACGAGAGCAGCGGCTTTTGCGTAGGGTTGCCAGTGCTAACACACTAGCAACACTGCGAGAAATAATGGCAGAAAGCAATGTGGGACGTGCGATGAATGTATCTGTGGGGACAGTGCGGCGAAATTTGGCGTCAATAGCCTACGGCAGCGGAAGACCGACGCTAGTACCTTTGTTAACAGTACGACGTTGCCTGCAACTTCTTTCCCGGACTCGTGTCCATATCGATTGGACACTAGACTAATGTAAGACTGTGGCATTGTCAGATGACTCCCGATTTCACTTCGTGAGAGCTGACGGCAGGGTTAGACTGTGTTGTGTGGTGTAGACTCCACGAAGCCATCGACCCAAGTTGTCAACAAGCCACTGTGTAACCTAATGGTGGTGGTGTATGAAATGGACTGGGTCTTTTGGATGGCCGGCTACTTGGCAGACCATTTACAGCCATTCATGGACGTCATGTTCCCAAAAAAGATGGAATTTTTATATGCGTGACAAAGCACCAGTTCACTGGGCCACAACTGTTCGCTGTTGGTTTGAAGAACATTCTGGACAGTTCGAGCGAATGGTTTGGCCATCCAGATTCCCCGACATGAATCTCATCGAAGATTTATGGGACATAATGGAGAGGTCAGTTCGTGCCCAAAATCTTTTCACTGGCAACACTTTCGCAATTATGGACGGCTATAGAGGCAGCGTGGCTCAATATTTTTGCAGGGGACATCCTTCGACTTGCTGAGTCATTGCCACGTCGAGTTGCTGCGTTATGGCGGACAAAAGGAGGTCCGACACGATATTAGGAGGTATCCCATGACCCTTGTCACAATAGTGTCTATCAGTATCAACCACCGATGAGGACAGGTGTATCGAGTTTACTTATGGCAGACGTCCAATAAAGTTCATACATTAGAGTGCTTGTTTCCTGCAAACAGATAAGGAAATGCTCCGGTGAAGATGCGTCGAAATGCACTATTTTTTTAAAAGTCGTCAGTCCTTCACTGGTTTGACGCTGTTCTCCGTCTGCCTTGTGCTACACGTCTCATCTTTACGTGACTATTACATCCAACATACTTTATAAAAATGTTTAAATGTGTGTGAAATCTTATGGGACTTAACTGCTAAGGTCATCAGTCCCTAAGCTTACACACTACTTAACCTAAATTACCCTAAGGACAAACACACACACACACCCATGCCCAAGGGAGGACTCGAACCTCCGCCAGGATCAGCCGCACAGTCCATGACTGCAGCGCCTTAGACTGCTCGGCTGATTCTGCGTGGCAACATACTTTATATTCTGTTTTATTACATTCTAGGTCAGTTTCTATTATTTGCCATTACGATGATACTTCTAGCGCCAGGTTACTATGGATGACCGCCCGCTAATTTCTCCCTTCTCCTGGTAACGGTTTTCCGTAGACTCTTTTTTCACTACTTTATTCCGTACCTTAAACGTCGACTTAACTTATAACAAGCTTCGATAACACCACGTCGTAAACATTGTCTGTTTCTTCTTCTCTTGAATTCTGGTGGTCCTCACTTCTCTTTAAAAAAATTTCTGTGCTCCCAACGTACTTCAGCAACTTCTTCCTCACTTCCATATCAGTGTTACACTATCTAGTGAAAAGTACCCTGACATACCTATGTAAGTGATAATTAATTGAAACCCTCAGCTGCCAACAGGTGTTGTTGATATACCTCGATGTGGACAGCTGAAAATGTGTGCTCCGACCGGGACTCGAACCCGGGATCTCCTGCTTACATGGCAGACGCTCTATCTGTCTGAGCCACCGAGGACACAGACGAATAACGTGACTGCAGCGACTTATCTCTTGCACGCTTCCCGTGACACCCACATTCCCAGTTGTCCACAATCTACATAATAGATATTTGCCCATCCACTCATTACTCGCGTACACTAAGGTGACGATTCCCGTAAGAGTTCGGGCAACCTGAGCGCATTCGCACAGACGAAGGTCAGTGGCTGAGTAGCCTTTAACTATATATATGAAGATAGTAACTGTTCTCGAAAGAACAGATACCATTGATGACCGTGCAGCTTCTCTAGAATAAATGATAATTTATTGAAACCCTCAGCTGCCGACAGGTGTTGTTGATATACCTCGATGGGGACACTTTCTTAACTTTTCGACATTAAAGTTGAGCAATACTGGTGTAATTACACGAGCCTAGGTCTGAGGGCTGGACACCACGACGGGACCCATTGCAGCAGTATGCTGGTACAGTCTGCGCCACAGAACATGCTAGGCTCCCACGTCCACCTGCCGGTCAAAGCCTGGTTAGTTATCAAAACCATGAACAGTTTGTCATGCGATGTACGTGACATCTGCAGCAGCAACACCAGAACAGACCCGCTTTGGCACATATAACTACTGGCCGTGTAGCCAGGCCTGATGTCGAATGATAAGTCATTGAGCCGGTGGGTCTCACAGTGTTTGCTAGCTTGTGAGGTCCCTCAGCTTCAGTGTCATCTTGACAGGACTGTACGGCAGGTCTAACCGCCGCATGATGTGTTGAGAGGCGAACTGAGGTCCTCGTAGCCACCGAGCAACTGAGGTGCCTGCCAGCTCCAGTCCCTTCAAGCCAGCCGTCTCGTACTCGGCCTGCCACATCAGCACTGCCGTAATGTTTTGAACATCTGGGGAATTTTACTACGTAAAGTCGCGTCATGCCTGGGCCGTGCTGGCATAACAGCAGCTGGTGACCTACTACAATGCTTTGCCACCATTTCCGTGGGTTGAGGACAAACTTCCAGCGCCACCAGATGTTGTCTTGAGACAGTCATACACATTTTTTTTTGTATCATCACTCTTCTGACTGGTCTGATGCGGCCGTTCACAGATCCCTCTCCTCTGCCAAACTTTTCATCTCAGAGTAGCAGTTGCAATCTACTTCGTCAATTACTTGCTGGACGTATTCCAGTCTCTGTCTGGCCTACAGTTTTTACCTTCTTCATCTCATTCTAGTACCATGAAGTCTTAACACATGTCCTATCGCTCCTGTACCTTCTTCTTGTCAGCGTATTTCATATATTCCTTTCCTTGCTGATTCTATAGGGAACCATCTCATTTCTTGCCTTATCAAGTTTTTGTATGTCCATCCTTCTGATTGAAGTTTTGAGGGGCTTCGGCGGTTCACTTATACAATAACGTAGAACACCTGCTACTGTTCCTTCAATTTTATTTATTTTATAACTACCAGTTTCGGTGATCCAGTACACCATCATCAGGCCTGTGTGAATAAACAGTAATGATAGCATCGTTAGCATACCACCAATGCAAATACAAAGACAGATTAAAAACAGAATAAGAATCAAGGACAATACAATAGAAGTGAATTTACAGTAGTCATTTGATAAAACCAACAAATATATCCATCGTCATGTACCTAAAATAGGATATATATATATATATATATATATATATATATATATATATACCATAACGAATTTTCACTCTATACATCTATACATTGTACAAATGTACTGTCAATTAATAAAATCATTAATTAAATATTCCATGATTAAAATTGGTCAGTCGGATGATATATTGAACTGCACTGTCCTGAAGTAGCCCAGTTACTTACAAAAATAACTGCAGAAACAGATCGATGTATGAAAGAAACTACAACATCATAAATAAGTAAACCAATGAAATATGCATTTATGCGCAAGTAGTCGTTGCCCAAGGACAGCATCATCAATATATTAGTGTTGATATAAGTACAGCTATCAAAAAGACAAATTTATGTCACATCAAAGCTATTAAATGTGCATAACGTAGTAGGTCACTATAATGCACATAAATTGTATCGAGCATCACTGTCACGTGCAAACACCAGCTTTTATAACAGGTGTGCGTTGTTCTTGAATACCTGTAGTTTTTCTTTCATGTACGTAATTACGTTTAGTACCCACCTTGGCAACGACTGTTGTTTACTAAGTCTCACTGAAGACGGGATTTGTGACTCACTGTTCGACAAGGATGATAAACTACGTGTCCCGACACCTGTTTCAACATCACTTTCACTTGTTAAGCACGTATCGTCATCTTTGTACTCCTCGTGTACATTGTCTGCATAGTCGAACGTATACGACACCACACATTCCACTGACTCGTCTTGCAGAAATTCGAATATTTCAACTGCCACTTCCTTCTCACTCTGTGAATTTCCGTGGATTCCTTTCTGACGGATGTTAACTTCGGCATCTGTTGTAAATATAATGCCATGCTTGCATTGTTTATCGTTGTCATTGCTTTGCTTTGTATGAAGACCACTAACGCTGTAGCACCGTTCTGAGTCACTAGTCGACTGAGCAGTTCAACTACGCTCCGTAGCCCCATACTGTGCTCATCATTGGATACTTTCAGTCTCTCCCCCTGTTGCTACTTGCAGCCAACATTGTGGTTGGTTGGTAGACAACAGGTGGGACGCTGAACGTGGTATATACCTTTGGCCCTCTGCAGCCTCGCACTCAAGAGGTTCGGTGTAAGGAATGGCAATGACTGCCACTGTGAAACTTGACAAAAACGATACTGCATTGTACGATTTACGCTGAGTCCGCATGAAAAAAAGAAAGAAAAAAAACTGTGAACATATTAGATAAAATTAAATACATTAAAAGTTTAAAATATAAATGTTTACCTGCCGTCATTCAGGCGGAAAAGACAGCACTGTCAATGTCGGTATTTGCAACACTACTGTTGTGTACATAGTTCCGCGTAGTCAGCGCGTACACAATTTCCCACTAAAGCGCGCCCCGCTAAGCACAACAGCGCAGGCGCAGCGATCGTCCGTCTCCGCACTACGAGCTGGCACTGTCTTAGAGACGGACCAAATTCTGCTTCCGCCGATCCGTGTATTAATATGTAACGCAGCCAATGAGATCGCTGCTAACGTAGAACCTTTTCTCCTCACGGATCACACTCGCGCAGTGATACCTGAACGCGCGAGGTATTATAACGAGTGTACAGACCTCCGATCAGTCAGTCTGCATTAGTCTGCACTAGTCTGTACCAGTCTATAGTCAAGTTTCAGTCTGCACATAATAAGATTATCATATTCCAGTACATAGCCATGAAGAGAAATGTATAGAAACTTTGTCAAATATCAGAGATATGTGAGAAAAAGATTAACGTACCAAGACCAAAGGAACTTCAGATTGTCAATTGTAAATAGCATCCAGAATCAAGTTAAGTAAGGTTTATGATTGTTATTATTTTAATAAATGTGTGTGAAAATTAATCAAGTTCTGTTTAAAGTTGGTCACCGTCAATCTGCTACTCTAAGCGTGCAAGTGGCATTTCTATCGTCTGACCTAATGGAAGAAGATAAACACGCCACGATAAGACCACGAGACATATTGCTGACACTCGCCTACTTCGTTAGAGCGCCAAGTCAAATAATCTGATGGTGTGTGTGCCGAAGGTCTTACAGTACGCACACCACAACTACAGATGGTGAAAGATCTTTTCCTGGAACAAAGCTTTCACAGTTACTTGTACGTATATATTATTATGGCTGTGAGGCAATCATATTACCCACGACTTCAGAAATGGTACGCATAATCAGTCAATATGCATGGATTCATTCATTTGCCCTCTAAAGTTTAAAAACACCGTATTCCCCTATCCTCTGTAAAATTGTGGATTTATGCAGTCTGAATCTCTGGCAAGTGTCCAATATTCTGGTATCACTAAAAAACAGTGCTTTGTCACACTGATAATCTTTCCATCGTATTGGCATGTCCTCGCATGTCATATCACACAGCCGGCTTTCCGATGCTCTTTTCTCCCTCACTTCCACATGCACATCACAACGGCATGGCAGATCCGTGCTTCTCGGCGCAGTGCTACGTATGGAAATCTCTTTAATATAAAATTCCATTTCGTCAGTATTAGTTCTCACTCAAATTCCGAAAGAAGCTAATATTCTGCAGCTATTGATATAAATGGGGAGCTTAAATCTAATATGCTTTCATTCGTTTCGTGTGCACGAATGTCCTATAAATTTAGATTTTCAAATAATTTCTTAATGGTTTTTTAATATTCACAAACTCTTTTATTTTTAATAATGTTTAAGAGACTATCGTTAGTTAAAATACCTTGTGCGCTTTTAGAATATTTACACTACTGGCCATTAAAATTGCTCCACCAAGAAGAAATGCAGATGATAAACGGGTATTCATTGGACAAATATATTATACAAGAACTGACATGTGATTACATTTTCACACAATTTGGGTGCATAGATCCTGAGAAATCAGTACCCAGAACAACCACCTCTGGCCGTAATAACGGCCTTGATACGCCTGGGTATTGAGTCAAACAGAGCTAAGATGGCGTGTACAAGTACAGCTGCCCGGGCAGCTTCAACACGATACCACAGTTCATCAAGAGTAGTGACTGGCGTATTGTGACGAGCCAGTTGCTCGGCCACCATTGACCAGACGTTTTCAGTTGGTGAGAGATCTGGAGAATGTGCTGGCCAGGGCAGCAATCGAACATTATCTGTATTCAGAAAGGCCCGTACAGGACCTGCAACATGCGGTCGTGCAATATCCTGCTGAAATGTAGGGTTTCGCAGGGATCGAATGAAGGGTAGAGCCACATGTCGTAACACATCCGAAATATAACGTCCACTGTTCAAAGTGCCGTCAATGCGAACAAGAGGTGACCGAGACGTGTAACCAATGGCACCCCATACCATCACCCTGGGTGATACGCCAGTATGGCGATGACGAATACACACATCCAACGTGCGTTCACCACGATGTCGTAAAACAGGGATTCGACCATCATGGTGCTGTAAACAGAACCTGGATTCATCCGAAAAAATCACGTTTTGCCATTCGTGCTCCCAGGTTCGTTGTTGAGTACACCATGGCAGGGGCTCCTGTCTGTGATGCAGCGTCACGGGTAACCGTAGCCATGGTCTCCGAGCTGATAGTCCACGCTGGTGCAAACGTCGTCGAACTGTTCGAGCACATGGTGGTTGTCTTGCAAACGTCCCCATCTGTTGACTCAGGGATCGAGACGTGGTTGCACCATCAGTTACAGCCATGTAGATAAGATGCCTGTTATCTCGACTGCTAGTGATACGAGGCCGTTGGGATCCAGCACGGCGTTCTGTATTACCCTCCTTACCCTCCTTAACCCACCGATTCCATATTCTGCTAACAGTCATTGGATCTCGACCAACGCGAGCAGCAAATCGCGATACGATAAACCTCAATCGTGATGGGCTACAATCCGACCTTTATCAAAGTCGGTAACGTGATGGTATGCATTTCTCTTCCTTACACGAGGCATCACAACAACGTTTCACCAGGCAACGCCCATCATCTGCTGTTTGTGTATGAGAAATCGGTTGGAAACTTTCCTCATGTCAGCACCGGCGCCAACCTTGTGTGACTGCTCTGAAAAGCTAATCATTTGCTTATCACAGCATCTTCTTCCTGTCGGTTACAGCCATGTAGATAAGATGCCTGTTATCTCGACTGCTAGTGATACGAGGCCGTTGGGATCCAGCACGGCGTTCTGTATTACCCTCCGTACCCTCCTTAACCCACCGAATCTATATTCTGCTAACAGTCATTGGATCTCGACCAACGCGAGCAGCAAATCGCGATACGATAAACCTCAATCGTGATGGGCTACAATCCGACCTTTATCAAAGTCGGTAACGTGATGGTATGCATTTCTCTTCCTTACACGAGGTATCACAACAACGTTTCACCAGGCAACGCCCATCAACTGCTGTTTGTGTATGAGAAATCGGTTGGAAACGTTCCTCATGTCAGCACCGGCGCCAACCTTGTGTGACTGCTCTGAAAAGCTAATCATTTGCTTATCACAGCATCTTCTTCCTGTCGGTTAAATTTCGCGTCTGTAGCACGTCATATTTGTGGTGCAGCAATTTTAACGACCAGTAGTGTAGTAATTACGGGGGATGGGCTGAGATGTTTAGTAGTAATCTCTCCCGCCCCCAAACGATTCAACAAATGGAATCCCTCCGTTTAAGAAAAGATTTTTCACGCGTCTCAATGCTTATGACGTCATATCTCCTGAACTATGTGTCGTACAATGGGATAATTTTGCAGGTACATTCAATTGTATATGTGGATACTCTTTGCAAACTGTATTTGAATAGTGTTTGTAGTAAATGTGTAATAAATTAAAACGATATGCCTGATACCGAAGTTTTACTGCACGAATAGCGAAAATGTACTGAATGATAAACTTCATTTCTTTAATTATTTTGGAGGTGATGTCAGCGAGAAAAATTTTCAAGAAGGTTTGAAATTATGTTAACGTCCGTTGGAAGTCGCTAAGTGCTCTCATTCTCGAAATTGGATGAATACATTGTGGGTAATTTGCGCAACATGAGTTACGATGCTCAAGACGTAGAAACACTACCTAATTCCAGTGTCGAGTTAGTGCATGGGTTCGTAACGTTTTACCGTAAGTTTAATAAACACAACAGATACATATATACATATAGTCATAAAGAATATATTCTCCTTCACTATTCACAGCAGTCAGCCAACACTGGAGCATCTTTTCGATTGCGCGACTGTACGAATCGTGTGTTTTGAGGCAAAGTACTCGTCGAGTCATATTCGGAGTGCATTTTCATCCGGAAAGAAAGTTCCCTGAAGGTTGTTGGATAGAGACGGGGAACAGTGAAAATCTGAGGGTGCAAGATCAGGTGAATAATGTGGAATATGCGGAATGATTTCCCAACCCAACTCCTTTATAAAGTTTTTTGTCAGTCTAGCAAATTGCTGGCGGGCGTTACAGTGGAGTAGCATCACTTCACAATAGTCTTCCTGGTCGTTGTTCTTGGATTGCGTCTGCAAGACGTCTCAGTTGTTGTCAATAAATGTCAGCAGCGATGGTTACACTTCGGGGAAGAAGTTCGTAGTACACCACACAGTCGTTGTTCCACCAGATGCATAACACTATCTTTTGTAGCTGAGAGCAGGATTTTGTACGTGGAGTTGCTACTTTGTTTCTCAACCATCCCTTTCTTTTCCTTATGTTAGAATAAACAGACAGTTTGTAGTCACCGGTAACGATACAGGATAAGAAAGGTCGGTGTTCTTCACGAGTCAGTTGATGAGGAGCAAGCAGAGATGCATATATGTTCACCAGCTGATTTTTGTGACTTTGGCTTAGAGCATGTGGTATCCATAAACCCGATTTTTGAACTTTCACAATTGCATGCAAATGTCGCTCGATGGTTGAATGATCACATTTCATCACATTTGCCAGTTCTGGAATACACTGACGCTGATGATTGTGGATTAAAGCGTTTAAACGATCTTAAGCAAATCCCGGAGGTCTTCTTGAAAGTTGAGAGTCGGAAATGTCAAAACGATCTTCCCTGAAACGAGAAAATCATTTTCCTGCTGTGCTCTCTTCACTGGCGTTATCCTCATACACGTAGCAAATGTTTCTCACTGCCTTCGCTGTTGTCACCCCTCAATTGAACTAGAACAGCAGAATTCGTTGGAAATCTTCCGATTTCTCCACTTGACACTCCATTTTATAGCGTTCACAGCTCCACTCACTATCTCCCAACGACAAAAGTACAGTATGCTAGCTCAAATAGCAACAGAGAACTACAAACAAACAAGTAAACCCACAGCAACCGGAATACCAATATGCACAACAAAAACGATAGAAACATACGCACCAACCTAATACTTGACTTATTGTGTTCAAACTCCAGTATAAGATTATGCGTCTTGATGAATAAATCAGGACAACATTTTAAATTATTGAATTCGGCCAAAAATTATGTGAAATACTGAAAATCATATTTTTATTGCCTCTGGAAGGCATTAGATATGCAACTTGTAGCTGAGACAGTGCGACCGTTTTAGCCGTTTAATAATATAGATATTGCACTGCGCAAGGCCTCATAGAATCTCAACGTCCCACGTTCCCGAACAATTGAAGATCCATACTATTTCCTCCTTCAGACATCTCCCTTAATAAGGATGACGGTAGAAAGTGACAAGCAGGTGTCGCATGTTTTCCTTACTACGTTCCATCCGCGAACCGAATAAGCACATGAGAAACTGATAGCTGTTGCACTGTGTAACCTCCACCGCACCCTGAACTGTGGCTTGTGGGTTTCGGATGTAGACGAAGATGTGGATGTCGATGTACGTTCGCGTTGCGCTTTTTCGAGTACAGTTACATTGATGGGAAAAAAATCGCAACACCGAGAAGGAGTTGTGCGACAAAGACGCCATTATCAACACCTCACTGAGTTTGAACTAAATCGTGTAATAGGGCTACTAGAAGCTTACTGTTCCTTTTGTGACAGTGCAGAAAGACTTGGCAGGAATGTAGCCAGTGTACAGGACTACTTGCAGCGGTGGTCACGATACTGTATGGTCGCAATAAGACCGGGTTCCGGGACGGCTGAGTGGCGCTACCGAGAAGGAAGACCATCATGTTCGGCGTATGACTCTAGCGCATTGCACTGTTTCTCCAGCAGCGATCTGACCAGCAGTTGACACTACGGTAACAAAATGGTTCAAATGGCTCTGAGCACTATGAGACTTAACTTTTGAGGTCATCAGTCTCTTCACTACGGCAACACAACGAACTGGTATAAATCGGTTTGGCCGGCCGCGGTGGTATCGCGGTTCTAGGCGCGCAGTCCGGAACCGCGCGACTGCTACGGTCGCAGGTTCGAATCCTGCCTCGGGCATGGATGTGTGTGATGTCCTTAGGTTAGTTAGGTTTAAGTAGTTCTAAGTTCTCGGGGACTGATGACCACAGCTGTTAAGTCCCATAGTGCTCAGAGCCATTTGAACCATAAATCGGTTTCTCCGAGGAAGGCTCCGAACCAGACGCCCCGTAGCGTGCTTTCCACTGACACCAAACCAAGGCCATTTGCGATTACAGTGGCGTAAAGCGAGAGATCGTTGGAGGGCAGGGTGGAGATCGTTTGTTCTTTCTGATGATACCTGATTCTGCTTCGGTGCCATTGATGGCCACGTGTTGTTTAGTTGGAGACCAGTTGAGGACCTGCACCCAGGTGCTAGACACATTAGACCCATAACTGGATTATCATCTGGGGTGCGATTTCGTATGACAGCAGGAGAACTCTCGTGGTTATCTCACGCACCGTGACTGGAAATTTGACGTCAGTGCGGTGATTCGACCAGTTGTGATACCATTCGGGGGATGTTTTCCAACGGGATAACGCTCGCCCACGTTGTAACCAAACATGCTCTACAGAGTGTCGACATGTCGCTTTGACCTGCTCGATCAGCAGATCTGTCTCAAATCGAGCACGTATGGTACATCATTGGACGACAACTCTAGCGTCATCCAAAAAGTGCACTAAGCATCTCTGTATTGACCGACCAAGTGTAACAGGAATGGAACTCCACCTCACAAATTGACATCCAGCACTTTTACAACACAATGCACGCACGTTTGCATGCTTGCATTCAGCGTATTTGGGGTTACACCGGTTATTAGTGTACCAGTATTTACATTTGCAACGGCGCATTTCATGCTTACATTATATTCCAGATATTTGATTACTCTACATTATTTATGTTTTGCCGTTGCCTTTGGCTGGCCGGTGTGGCCGTGCGGTTCTCAGCGCTTCAGTTTGGAACCGCGTGACCGCTACGGTCGCAGGTTCGAATCCTGCCTCGGGCACGGATGTGTGTCATGTCCTTAGGTTAGTTAGGTTTAAGTAGTTCTAAGTTCTAGGGGACTGATGACCTTAGAAGTTAAGTCCCATAGTGCTCAGAGCCATTTGAACCATTTTTTGGCGTTGCCATTTTTTCTGTCTCTGTGTTTGCATTTAAATCACGTTGGTGAAATTTTAGATGTTTGTGGCAGTTTCATGAGGCTGTTTACGACGTTTGGAGATCTTCGGGACGCCTCACGAGCTGGAGATGGCCTTCGAGTACGTCACCAACGCCACCAGCAGCTCCCTTACATCTTGATAGTACATCTGTGAAGACCGTCATGCACACAGGCATATTCAGTAACGTATTACATATTTCATGTCATTGTAATACAATCATAGCTTCATTGCACACTCGTGTGTCCATTGGTAGAGCTCACCTTGCCTGTTATGGGGATCGCTAAAAGTTTCAAAGGCTGCTCGGTTACTGGCAATGTATTTTTAAATAAGTTTTTAAGGATGCCCTGATACCTTTATTTATCGCCTCCTGGTGGGATGTGCACCGCTCGTAATCAAAAGCTGTTTAAAAATAACTATGCGTAATTACTGAAAGAAAATAAAAATATGCTCTCGCAGTATGTACGTCTCTGTGAAAGCACATTCTCTGTGTGACTGAAGCCACCTCCTCGTGTCAAGCGATTATCGAGTCTTTGTTCTCAAAAACTAGTCAATCAGAGGCAGGAAAATGCAACTCTTACCTATGTAAGTGGGCTGCTTCTGTGTTGGCAGCGCTGTGTAGCGCTTTGCATTGGATCTCTGACTGCGCTTTCTTTGTAAGAGACTGTGTGGCGGGCCGGACTCGCCGGTACTGTTTGGCTATTGGGAGTTAGTCGCCAGCAGTGATGGAAGTACTGTTGGGCAGCTGGAGGTGAACAGCCAGCAGTGATGGATGTTAGATGTGAGAAGTTAGAATTGATGGAGGGTAGAGGTCTGAAGTGTTAGCGTAGGCTAACGACCTGTACACGTTCGACTTGGAGACTGAATATTATCGATGATTATACAGGGTGAGTCACCTAACGTTACCGCTGGATATATTTCGTAAACCACATCAAATACTGACGAATCCATTCCACAGACCGAACGTGAGGCGAGGGGCTAGTGTAATTGGTTAATACAAACCACAAAAAATGCACGGAAGTATGTTTTTTAACACAAACCTAAATTTTTTTAAATGGAACCCCGTTAGTTTTTTAGCACATCTGAACATATAAACAAATACGTAATCAGCGCCGTTTGTTGCATTGTAAAATGTTAATTACATACGGAGATATTGTAACCTAAAGTTGACGCTTGAGTACCACTCCTCCGCTGTTCGATCGTGTGTATCGGAGAGCACCGAATTACGTAGGGATCCAAAGGGAACGGTGATGGAACTTAGGTACAGAAGAGACTGGAACACCACATTACGTCCACATGCTAACACCTTTTTATTGGTCTTTTTCACTGACGCACATGTACATTACCATGAGGGGTGAGGTACACGTACACACGTGGTTTCCGTTTTCAATTGCGGAGTGGAATAGAGTGTGTCCCGACATGTCAGGCCAATAGATGTTCAATGTGGTGGCCATCATTTGCTGCACACAATTGCAATCTCTGGCGTAATGAATGTCGCACACGCCGCAGTACATCTGGTGTAATGTCGCCGCAGGCTGCCACAATACGTTGTTTCATATCCTCTGGGGTTGTAGGCACATCACGGTACACATTCTCCTTTAACGTACCCCACAGAAAGAAGTCCAGAGGTGTAAGATCAGGAGAACGGGCTGGCCAATTTATGCGTCCTCCACGTCCTATGAAACGCCCGTCGAACGTGCACCTCACCCCTCATGGTAATGTACATGTGCGTCAGTGAAAAAGACCAATAAAAAGGTGTTAGCATGTGGACGTAATGTGCTGTTCCAGTCTCTTCTGTACCTAAGGTCCATCACCGTTCCCTTTGGATCCCTACGTAATTCGGTGGTCTCCGATACACACGATCAAACACTGGAGGAGTGGTACTCAAGCGTCAACTTTAGGTTACAATATCTCCGCATGTAATTAACATTTTACGATGCAACGAACGGCACTGATTACGTATTTGTTTATATGTTCAGATGTGCTAACAGAACTAACGGGGTTCCATTAAAAATGTAGGTTTGTGTTAAAAAACATACTTCCGTGCATTTTTTTGTGGTTTATATTAACGAATTACACTAGCCCCTCGCCTCACGTTCGGTCTGTGGAATCGATTCGTCAGTATTTGATGTGGTTTACGAAATATATCCAGCGGTAATGTTAGGTGACTCACCCTGTATACATTTGTACTAGATGTCAATGACGATTTATATTCATGTTTGGACTTGATATCACACTATTAAGGCAAAAAATACATTATATGGTTTGCAACAAAATCTTTCCTTTGCTAACCACATGCCTATTAGTAGTTAGTGGCTTTAGTAGTTACAATCTTTTATTTAGCTGGCAGTATTGACGCTCGCTGTATTGCAGTAGTTCGCGTAATGAAGATTTTGGTGAGGTAAGTGCTTAATGAAACGCATAGGTTATTGTTAAGATTTCTTTTTAGTCAGACCCATTCTTTTGAATTAATTATTTGAAGTCAGGTTGTAATTTTTTTGGGCAGTCAGATTGCGTTGCGCTAGAATATTGTGGGTCAGTGTTGACATGATAAGAAAAAGTAAAGAGAAAGTAGGCTCAGTACGTTGAGTTTTACTCAGCTGTTTCAGAATCAAATAACGTAGAAGTTTCATCTTCTCAGTCATTCAGCAATTTAAGTACAGACATTTAGAAGTTTCACCTATAATGGCGTGCTCTGGGCAGCCACTGGGACATGAGGAAATGTATTTCTCAGTCGTTTTACGTGCTCCATCACGCACCCAGCACTTGGTCACGGCGCAATATGTGTCGCCCAGTTAAGTTTATTCCATATTGCACAACATTGCATTTACTATTTACCGCGTTATTTTGCTGAATTAGCTGTTTCTCAATAAACCAACATCACATTTCAGATTTTGCAGATCCCAGCATTGGATCGATTAGCTAAAAACAATGTGACATGTCCGTTCTCACTTTCCGGGAAAGAAATCAGCAAGTTGGACTGACATCCTTAACACTTTCCCAAGCTATTCTCACACGTGCATATTTGAAGATAACTTCAGTAAAGGCAGACGGATGCCGTAACACTAGCCTAATGCCCGAATATTTAGTCTGATTTATGTGTCTAGCCTAATGCCCGAATATTTACGAGTCTGATTTGTGTGTCTTCAGGGCTGAATCGCTCGGCGTCATGACAGTCTAAAGGAAGATATAATTATTCTCGTAATCTATAAAATCCCTGCATTTCATTTCACACACGATACCTCCTTCAAATTTTATTTTATTTTATTGTTTATTCATTCAGTGATCGTGATGATATAGGAAGTATCATCGTAATACAGGAATGTAAACGTTGTCTAGGGGTAGCGTCTTTGACTAGTAATGAAAACTCCCTTTGTCCCGGGATCGAACTTCGCCACTGCTTAAATGCTGCATCAGCAACAGCGGCCGAAGACTTACGGCATAAGAAGTCGCCCTCGATACGCCAACGGCCTTGTCAAAGAGGGCGGAGGATCAGTCAGAGGTTTAAGGGACTGTCTTGCCCTGTAGGTAAGAAATTGCACCTAAAAGGCGGAAGAATCAGCAATAATCAACAGCATGAGGATGCAGAAGACAACGGAAAAAACTGCATTACAGACACATAATGTGTGGCCTGTGACTGACAATGTGTCATAATGATCTCTCCATTGGCAAAAAAAAAGTCTGGTCTAGCTCTCCTTTCGTATCTCCGGGGGGGGGGGGGGGAGGGGGGGACTGCCAAGAGGGATGTGACCACACAAAAAAGGTCGGGGGGTGGGGGGGTGGGGGGGTGGGGGTGGGGACTGCCAAGAGGGATGTGACCACACAAAAAAGATCGAATAGCCAACTAAAGGGTAAAGTTCTACAGATTGGGTCGTGGAGTGTCAGAAGTTTGAGTGTGTTAGGGAAGCTAGAAAATCTGAAAAGGGAGATGCTAAGGCTCAATCCAGGGGGGAGGCGGTTCAGTGAAGCGAAACGGTAAGAAGACAAGGATTTCCGGTCAAAAAAATGGTTCAAATGGCTCTAAGCACTATGGGACTTAACATCTGAGGTCATCGGACTCCTAGACTTGGAACTACTTAAACCTAACTAACCTAAGGACATCACACATCCATGCCCGAGGCAGGATTCGAACCTGCGACCCTAGCAACAGCGCGGTTCCGGACCCAAGCGCCTAGAACCGCTCGGTCACAGCGGCCGGCTGATTTCTGGTCACACGAGTATACCGTAATATCAGCAGCAGCAGGAAACGGTAATACAATGCAAGTCAGTAGCTCAAAATATACAACACACAGAATACGTGACATGCTTCATGAGGGTGAGCGTGTTAGGGAAGCTAGAAAATCTGAAAAGGGATTAAGGAATTATCCCGGCATTTGCGTAAGTGATTAAGGAAAACAAAAGAAAACTAAAATAAGCATGTGTGGACAGAACAATTCCATCCACCCATATATGTCAACGTCTTAACAGCTGGACTGCGTCGTTCGGTTGGTTTTTATTATACAATGTTGTTTGATACGCACACAATTTATTTCGTGTGGCTCGAAATATAAAACATAGTTTCGTTCTTCATCTCTGCATACACCAAAAACTGGTGTCTCCTAGACTGCGAAGGTGCTGTTGCGCCACTTTCACCAACTTCAGTCTGTTCAGAAAGTTGACTCCATGCCCGCAGACTTTCAGACATCCTCCTACGTGAAACTTAAAAACTGAGTCAGCGACCCCGAATGCTGTGTGAAATGTTTAACTCAGGAGAATGAAAAAAGTATTACGAGTATTATCATGCAACTTATGTCTTGACACATGAATTCCTTGTGAAAGCAGTCTTGAAATGCGACAGGGTGTTGTAGTTATCTATTTTCATTATTACGCTACTAAAAGTCCTCTAATCGTGTGCATTACTTACTGTTTTAGCTAGCGTTTTAAACAGATGTATGTTAGGAATATTTTTCATTTTTTGGGAAGTTTATTATACAGTTTTATTCCCTCATAGAAAACGTTGTTTTGAGTTTTTTGTTTGTTTGGGAAGTACCTGCGTATGAAGTTTTGTACGTTAGTGTCTGTTTACAAGTTCCTTTTAGCGTACGACAAGAATCTGCAGAGTGCCTAAACTCGCTACCCCCAAACTACTGCTGCATGTTTCTCGAAACCGAAGGAAAGTCTATATCTCTGTACGAAAGCCCATACGATCTTACACGAATGCTGCCGATGAAAAATGAATCGTCCACTCACAGGAGCGCCTTGAAGCGGTGAAGATGCCTGCAGCAGTGACCTCACAGCTCCCGCGGCGCGGTGAGAAAATGCTTTCGAGTACAAGGAATTTAGAGTATGGCAACTTGGAGCAAAGAACTTTATGAAATGAAGCTGTGTCTTTTTGATATCAGAAACAAAGATTAACGAAAGAACAAGCGTGCATCAGCATAGAACGAAATATGTTGCTCGTTAAAAGAGTGTAGATCGCAGAAAACAGTGGAGAAAATTAAAAGTAAAAATAAAAACCCAGCTTCCAAAGCAATACGGAGAAAGATTTGGCATTGAGACCTGGAAGAGAAGTGGTGTTGGCGGAGAGGATCCTTACACACTAAGAGTACTGTTTTGTGACAAGACTTCGATGCACAAGTGGAATGGAATAGCCGATAACTTCTCGGAAGAAGTAATTGCTTTTCTCATTCTGCAGCCAGTTTCTGTTGTATAAGTCAACTACGAATCGCCAGTTATTCTAGTTTATCCTTAATTAATATCGAAACTAATGTTCATAGTATAACAGAAGTTATTTCCGAGACAATGTCAAGCTTCCCCTCTCCTACTGTTTGCTCATCCATAATAACCGGTTTCTTCTTTTCGTGTTGTTCACTGCCACGGCATATAATGCAGCTGCCACAGAGTGAGACAGACGTGTGATTTTCTTTTAGCGCTCGACGCCGTGATAACTGCACTCTGAGCGTGCAGTAATGACGTGCGCTTTGTGGCGTGTCTGACCACACGAGACTTTCCAAGTTCGCTTTACACTGAGGTGGCAAAAGTCGTGGGATACCTCCTGGTATCGAAACGGCCGTCCTTTTCTTCGGCGTAGTGCAGCAACTCCACATGGATTGGGCTCAACAAGTCGCTGGAAGTCCCCCTGCAGGAATATTGAGGCATACTACCACTTTGTGTTGTTGCTGTGGTCTTCAGTCCTGAGACTGGTTTGATGCAGCTCTCCATGCTCCACTATCCTGGGCAATCTTCATCATCTCCCAGTACCTACTGAAACCTACATACTTCTGAATCAGCTTAGTGTATTCATCTCTTGGTCTCCCTCTACGATTTTTACCCTCCAGTACTAAATTGGTGATCCCTTGATGCCTCAGAATACGTCCTACCAACCGATCCCTTCTTCTAGTCAAGTTGTGCCACAAACTCCTCTTCTCCCCAATCCTATTCAATACCTCCTCATTAGTTATGTGAACTACCCATCTAATCTTCAGCATTCTTCTCTAGCACCACATTTCGAAAGCTTCTATTCTCTTCTTGTCCAAACTATTTATCGTCCATGTTTCACTTCCATACATGGTTACACTCCGTACAAATACTTTCAGAAACGACTTCCTGACACTTAAATCTATACTCGATGTTAACAAATTTCTCTTTTTCAGAAACGCTTTCCTTGCCATTGCCAGTCTACATTTTATATCCTCTCTACTTCGACCATCATCAGTTATTTTGCTCCCCAAATAGCAAAACTCAACTACTACTTTAAGTGTCTCATTTCCTAATCTAATACCCTCAGCATCACCCGATTTAATTCGACAACATTCCATTATCCTCGTTTTGCTTTTGTTGATGTTCATCTTATGTCCTCCTTTCAAGACACTGTCCATTCTGTTCAACTGCTCTTCCAAGTCCTTTGCTGTCTCTGACAGAATTACAATGTTATCGGCGAACCACAAAGTTTTTATTTCTTCTCCATGGATTTTAATACCTACTGCAATTTTTTTTTGTTTCCTTTACTGCTTGCTCAATATACAGATTGAATAATATCGGGGAGAGGCTACAACCCTGTCTCACTTCCTTCCCAACCACTGCTTCCCTTTCATGTCCCTCGACTCTTATAACTGCCATCTGGTTTCTGTACAAATTGTAAATAGCCTTCCGCTCCCTGTATTTCACCCCTGCCACCTTCAGAATTTGAAAGAGAGTCTTCCAGTCAACATTGTCTAAGTGTACAAATGCTAGAAACGTAGGTTTGCCTTTCCTTAATCTAGCTTCTAAGATAAGTCATAGGGTCAGTATTGCCTCACGTTTTCCGATATTTCTACGGAATCTGATCTTCCCCGACGTCGGCTTCTACTAGTTTTTCCATTCGTCTCTAAAGAATTCGCGTTAGTATTTTGCAGCCGTGACTTATTAAACTGATAGTTCGGTAATTTTCACATCTGTCAACACCTGCTTTCTTTGGGATTGGAATTATTATATTCTTCTTGAAGTCTGAGGGTATTTCGCCTGTCTCATACATTTTGCTCACCAGATGGTAGAGTTTTGTCAGGACTGGCTCTCCCAAGGCTGCCAGTAGTTCTAATGGAATGTTGTTTACTCCCGGGGCCTTGTTTCGACTGAGGTCTTTCAGTGCTCAGTCAAACTCTTCACGCAGTATATCTCCCATTTCATCTTCATCTACATCCTCTTCCATTTTCTCTTTAGCCATTCATAATTGCGAAAGTGTTGCCGGGGCAGGATGTTGTGCACGAACTGACCTCTCGGCTGCCTCCCATAAATTTTCGTTGGGGTTCATATCGGGAGCTCTTGGTGGCCAAATCATTCATTCGAATGGTCTAGAATGTTATTCGAGTCTTTCGCGAACAGCTGTGGCCCGGTGACATCTCATCGTTTTTTTGGGAACATAAAGTCCTTGAATGGCTGCAGGTAGCTGAACACACTGGAGGATCCAGTCCATTCCTCGTAAAGACAGCCCACACTATTGAGGAGCCACCAGCAGCTCGCACAGCGTCTTGTTTACAACTCAGCTCTGTGGTTTCGTAGGGTCTGCGCCACACTCCAACCCTACCATCAGCTCTTGCCAATTGAAGTCGGGGCTTATCTGACCATGCCGTGAGACAAACAGAAACCTGGTTACAAGGCGTCTGCAAACCGCCCTAAACAGGACGGAAAACTGGGCCAAGCAGCGGCGCATCTCAATAAACTCTGAGAAGACACAAGCCATGCTGCTCACCAGACGCTATGGGAAACGCCGACCCCCAAGAAGACCATACCAACTGCTGCGATTGCAGGGGCAGAATTTGCCATGGAGAAATTCTGCGAAGTACCTCGGTGTCACACTTGACAGACGCCTGACATGGAAGTGCCACATAGAGGAGCTTCGCAGAAAGGCTCACGCCAGGATTCAGATTCTGTACCCTGTCTTGAACAGCACCAGTTCCCTCGACCCCGCAACAGGAGTAGCGATCTATCGAAGTCTAATTCGACCGATACTGGAATATGCGTGCCCTGTATGGGGCTACGCAGCCAGATCGACGATAGATCGCTTACAGAAGACTCAAAATAGAGCGTTACGACGAGCCTTACACGTCCCCACGCGCTTCCCCGCGGCAGACCTGCATGAAGCCGCAGACATAGAGCCAATCATAACACGATTCCGCGCCCTGGCAGAAGTGTTCTACGCCACGGCGCGGAAATCAGAAAACGACCTAATCAACACCCTTGGGCAATATGAACCCCAGAGGGAGAGATATAACAGACACAAGTCGCTACTGCTGCAGTAGCACAAAAAGAACAACTAAAGAAAACTCTCAACAAACAGCAACCAACAAAAGCAAAGTAACAAAAACAACACAAAAGAAAAGAGGAGGAAATGTCCGAAGGCGACAACAACCTCCATCAACACCCCCTCTAACGGTAGAGGACTAAAAGAGAGAAGCAGCAGGGTCCAGCCGATACGGTCACGAGCCCAGGAGAGGCGCTGCATGCGATCTCGTGCTACTAGCAAAAGCACTCGCGTCGGTCGTCTGCTGCCGTAGGCAATTACCACCAAATTTCGCCTCACTGTTCTAACGGATACGTTCGTCGCACGTCCCACATTGATTTCTGCTGTGCGGCTGACAACTCTACGGGGACGCAGCCCCGAATCCTGCCGAAACCAGGCGGGTAAGCAGGTAACAGGACCGAATCCTCCCAAACTGACACAATGCGACAGAGCATTGTGTGCGCTAATGACCACACTGCCTGCGGCCACTTCGCAGTTCGCGGCGACAGAGCATGCCTGCGGCCACTTCGCAGCTCAAAAAACGGTTCAAATGGCTCTGAGCACTATGGGACTTAACACCTGAGGTCATCAGTCCCCTAGACTTAGAACTACTTAAACCTAACTAACCTATCACACACATCCATGCTCGAGGCAGGATTCGAACCTGCGACCGTAGCAACAGCGCGGTTTCGGACTGAAGCGCCTAGAACCGCTCCGCCATAGCGGCTGGCCATCGCAGTTCGCGGCAGATCGTTGTAGAGAGAACATGTCCTCAGACGAGCTTACACGTTCAGTAAGTAGGAAGGGAAGGAAAAAGTTGGTTTTGAAAGGTAACACCTTCGGTTGTCAAAAACTTACTTCCAAGAACTAGGAACTTTCATCAAAGTAGGCCGACAGTATTCTTTTTCTGAGTCTAATTTATCAATTACAAGGTCAACATTTATGCTTTTTGTAATTTCGTGTTCAATCCACAATAATTTTGTGCCTGTGCCCCAGCGGAGCGGTGTACTGGCATCGGGTGCCAAGTACCGACACTCTGGCCAGCCCCTAGCTACGACACTGGCATCCGCGCGCGATCTTACGGTAACACTGTTATAACTGTGCTTCTAGGCTGCTTATAAAGAAGAAATATGTAGCAGATTTTACGTTAGACCCGCAACAATATAGGTGTCAAAACAGCATCCAACTTAGTGCATTACTTTTTGCATAATGTGAGTACAAACATTCATGCAGAAGAAGTTATAAAAATATTTTTTACCGTCTATTGCGCTTCTATAGACCATTCAGATTAAGTTTTCTTGACCATCTTCTATATTCAGACATCGGACACTTATCAGTTTGTTGTATGTATAGATTTGCTGGAAATGTAACCATAATTCATAAAATGAACATTGAGATACAATATGTGTTGCGAAATCATGATTTGCCATTTTAATAAATTAATTATGAAGAAATCAAGGCTATAAATGATTCCATTTCCTAAAAATAAATATCTAAATAAGATAAAACTTTTAAACATACTCACAATACACGCGAAAATTTTTTACACCTTCTACTGTCACTTCATAGGCTTTCCTTTGCCTGCTTGGAGTATTCATAACGTTTAGAACTGCTACCTGCTTCAAACGGGAAGATTCGGTCCCATCGTTTTTCAGACCCTTGCGGGCTTGGGAGGATCCGGTACCATTTTTCTGACCGCGGGAGAATTCAGGGCTGCGCCACTCTACGGAAACGCCGCTGCTTTCGGTCGTTAAGTCCGCCGGCCACTACGTTGCCCTTGGTGAGAGGTAAAGCTTAAAATTTAGTTTTGTCGGCACACACTTGGTGTTGTGGATTGGCAAGACGGCCAGCCCACTGTGAGGAAGCCGAAAGGCACGCGTTTAAGCTCACGCAGGGTGGCGTGAGGTCTGGAACAGGACAAGGTAATTATACTGGCAAAAAAAGTACGTAGCTGCTGGAATACTTAACTTTAATCCATAATTGGTGAACATCGCTCTTGACGGTACATGTTTTACAGCATCAGTAGTAACTGGTAATGGTGCCTTGCTAGGTCGTAGCAAATGACGTAGCTGAAGGCTATGCTAACTATCGTCTCGGCAAATGAGAGCGTAATTTGTCAGTGAACCATCGCTAGCAAAGTCGGCTGTACAACTGGGGCGAGTGCTAGGAAGTGTCTCTAGACCTGCCGTGTGGCGGCGCTCGGTCTGCAATCACTGATAGTGGCGACACGCGGGTCCGACGTATACTAACGGACCGCGGCCGATTTAAAGGCTACCACCTAGCAAGTGTGGTGTCTGGCGGTGACACCACACTTCTGTCTCGGTTTCTTCGGCCGACGTTCGTCTGATGATTTTCCTGACGTTTCGCCAGCACGAGTGGCTGGCATTGTAAAAGCTTCCTAAGACACTTCAACAGCCTCCACGCCAACATAAAATTTACCATGGAAGTAGAAAAGGACAAAAGAATACCATTTCTAGATGTACTGGTCACAAGGGACGGCGAAAACCTGGGACATGGCGTGTACCGAAAACCGACACACACGGACCGATATGTGCACAAACTATCAAACCACCACCCGATCCAGAAAAGAGGCATGATTCATACGCTCGTAACGAGAGCAGGACGAATATGTAAGCCGCAGCACCTCAAACGCGAAATGCAACATCTGGAAAGTGTTCTGAGGAGCAAAGGGTGTAACAGAACCAAAGACTCGACGAAGTAAGAAATCAGGAAAAGAAATGTCGGGTACGGCCTTTCTGCCATACATTCCCAGAGTGACGGACAGAATCGGCCGTATATTGCACAAACACGGCGTAAAGACGATTTTCAAACCGACAAGGAAGATCAAAGAGTGTCTTAGATCGGCGAAGGAGAAAAGAGACCCACTTGCAATGTCGGGAATATACCGCTTACCATGCACATGCGGAAAAGTTTATGTCGGAATGACTGGACGATCAATCAACACCAGTATAAAAGAACATAAACGACATTGCAGGTTGGGGCAGGTGGAGAAATCGGCCGTGGCAGAGCACGCGCTGAGTGAGACCGACCACGTAATAAAATTCGCCGACACGGAAGTTCTGGCTGAGCACTATCACACCCGCGTGTTCAGAGAAGCTGTAGAAATACACAAACACGGGAACAGCTTCCACAAGAAAGAGGAAAGCCTTAAGGTAAACGGATTCTGGCTTCCCGTACTGCAGCGAACGACCGTCGCAGGAGGAGAACCGCACCGGAAATGACCTCGGAGAAGCCCTCGGACGTTGGCGCGCCAGGTACATGTAGTCTGCGGCTGCGAACTGGGCTCCAGTTCACCACCGGCAATGGAGGGTGAAGCTTTGACAATGCCAGCCACTCGTGCTGGCGAAACGTCAGAAAAGTCATCAGACAAACCTCGGCCGAAGAACCCGAAACAGATGCAAATAGGCAGTTTGTCTGTTAATTCCCGTCGTGTGGCTATAATCATGTCGGAATCACCTGAGTTCAAATGACTGCTCCCCCACGCACTGCCATTTTATACCTTGTGCACGCGATATTACTGCCATCTGTGTAAGTGAATATCGCTGTCCAATGACTTTTCTGACCTCAGTGTAGTGCGGTCTTCGTCGTGTGCTCTAAAGAACAGACATGGGCATGCGCGCTGTATTTCGTGCTCTTCCATGTTCACTGTACTGTGACCTGCGAAGTATTGATGAATATAGCTTTCTAGGATTACTTTGTTATGAAGCTAAATTGAGGAAATGAGACGAATTAACTTTTAACTGAGAAAATACGCCAACCGATTTCAGAGACTGCTGGTGATTGTACATTCCATTCCAATTTGCATATATGCACATAGATTAGTAGCTTTTATGGACAGGCGCTTCAGTGTGCTTGAAGCAGCAATTGCACAGACGTGCCGCACCCGATATGAGTTCCCCTGGCTGCGAGTCTCCAAATAGCCAATCACTGTCAGCCAATATTGTTCGTTGCTGATCAGTCCGCTCGGAGAGTCCATATTAGCAGCTGCAGACTTCTTTCTCATGAACAGCTTTTTATCGATTTCAAAACGTGATGCTAATTCTTTCAAATATCGCTTTTTCTTTACTTGCTACGAAACATTACTTTTTCATTCTTGATGTAAATTGCCTGTGAACGCCTGGAAAAATACTATCAATTTTCGCGACGTTTACGTGGTTTTAATTTAAAAACTTGAATTCCTAGTAGGATGAAAATTGTAGGATAGTAGGATTGCTTTTTTGCTGAAATTTTGATACACAACTAATGACATTAGATCTCATATTGATTTTATTACAGTTTTTTTTTCAAAGCTCAGTAAATTACATATTCTATTTGCCGACCAATAATTGGAATTTATGCACTGACTGACCACCTTACGTGGATATTTGAAACTTTTCATACACAACAATGTGTCCATCTAAAAGTAGACTACAGTCACATCATTTCAGTCACATCGTCCGCCACCCAGTAGCTGAATGGTCAGTGTGACGGATTATCAGTCCTCTGGGACCGGGTTCGATTCCCGGCTGGGTGGGGGAATTTTCTCCGCCCAGGGACTGGGTGTTTTGCTGTCCTCATCATCATCCTATCATCCTCATCGATTGCAGGTCGCCGAAGTGGCGTCAAATTGAAAGACCGGCACCTGGCGAACGGCCTGCCCGTCGGGGGTCCCTAGCCATACGATTAAAAAAATTAATTTCAGTCACATGTTTTTATTCTAGAAGTACTTACACTATGTGATCAAAAGTATCCGGACACCTGGTTGAAAATGACTTACATGTTCCTGGCGCCCTCCATCGGTAATGCTGGAATTCAATATGGTGTTGACCCACCCTTAGCCTTGATGACAGCTTCCACTCTCGTGGAATATGTTCAGTCAGGTGCTGGAAGGTTTCTTTGAGACTGGCAGCCCATTCTTCACGGAGTGCTGCACTTAGGAGAGATCTCGATGTCGGCCGGTGAGGTCTGGCACGAAGTCGGCGTTCCAGAACAAGGTGTTCTATACGATTAAGGTCAGGGCTCTGTGCAGGTTAGTCCATTACATGGATGTTATTGTCGTGTAACCACTCCGCCACAGGCAGTGCATTATGTACAGGTGCTCGATCTTGTCGAAAGATGCAATCGCCGTCCCCTAATTGCTATTCAACAATGGGAAGCAAGAAGATGCTTAAAACATCAATGTAGGCCTGTGCTGTGATAGTGCCACACAACAACAAGGGGTTCAAGCCCCCGGTATGAAGACCGCTACGGTCGCAGGTTCGAATCCTGCCTCGGGCATGGATGTTTGTGATGTCCTTAGTTTAGTTAGGTTTAACTAGTTCTAAGTTCTAGAGGACTAATGACCTCAGCAGTTGAGTCCCATAGTGCTCAGAGCCAATTTTTTTGAACCCTCGGCATGAAAAACACGACCACAGCGTAACACCACCGACTCCGAATTTTAATGTTGGTACTAAACACGCTGGCAGATGACGTTCACCGGGCATTTGCCATACCTACATCCTGCCATCGGATCGCCACTATACCGTGATTAGTCACTCCACACGACGTTTTTCCACTGTTCAATCGTCCAATGTTTGTGCTCCTTACATAAAGTGAGGGACCATTTGCAATATACCGGCGTGATGTGTGGCTTATGAGCAGCCGCTCGACCATGAAATCCAAGTTTTCTCACCTCCCGCCTTATTGTCATAGTACTTGCAGTGGATCCTGATGCAGTTTGGAATTCCTGTGTGATGGTCTGGATAGATGTTTGCGTATTACCCATGGTGACCCTCTTCAACTGTCGGCGGTTTCTGTCAGTCAACAGACGATGTCGGCCTGTACGCTTTTGTGCTGTACGTGTCCCTTCACGTTTCCACTTCACTATCACATCGGAAACAGGGGACCTAGGGATGTTTAGGAGTGTGGAAATCTTGCGTACAGACGTATGACACAAGTGACACCCAGTCACTGACTACATTCGAAGTCCGTGAGTTCCGCGGAGCGCCCCATTCTGCTCTCTCACGATGTCTAATGACTACTGAGGTGGCTGATATGGAGTACCTGGCAGTAGGTGGCAGCACAATACACATAATATGAAAAACGTATGTTTTTGAGAGTGTCCGGATACTTTTGATCACTTAGTGTACATTTGATAATCAAAACTAAGGTTACTTTTCCATATCTAATCAGTATGTATTTCTGTTCCTGTTGGTAGTACGTTAGTGTATGTAATCTACTTCACTCCAGATACGTAGTATTCTTAAAATTTCAAACCTCTAGCTCAAATAGATTTTCTTTGCATAAAACAATCATGTCAGAAAACTTAATTCTTAGAAGATTCAGTTCAGTTTGATTTATGGGTCGCTTCTGTCGTCCCCTATACGTTCCAAACGTACAACGTTCTTGGTTTACATGTTCCTTATCTTCTCTGTTGCTTTCCTTGCCCCTTTAGTTGCTTCAGGGACTCACTTTTCAGCTTTGTCCACTCTCATGGAATCAACAGGTACCAGTGACTGCCTCATACTGAAACCAAAATATGTTTCTAGGAACTCTAGAGCGTCACACCAGTAATAAAACAATATTTTTTGGGCTTAATAACATTAGAGAATGACAAAATACAAATAACTCGAAGTACAGAAATCGTTTTAAGCAAAATAACTCTAAAAACGAAAGATATACAAGGGGAAACGTAAGACCACCGCAAAGCGCATCTTCTAACACGACTGCAACTACAATTTTGTTCAAAAAACTCTAAGCACCGTTTTAAGATGAAAAAGAAAAAGAAGCGGATTGACAAGTAAGTTATCTTAAGATAATGACGAAATCAGTCCGGTAAAAATCTCCGCAAAATATTTCAGTAAACATCTGCACGACTGCGAAGCTTCTCATTATATAGTCTCATGTCTTATACAGAGTCTTTTGAGGTGAAAGAAGTTCGTTCCTGGGAGACTATCAGCTTCGAATCACATACCATTATCTTAAGACGCACGGTATACCAAAAACTTTACCAAAAACTTTAGAAAGAAATGCGCAATAGAGCCGAAGATTATTTGTTATTTTTGCATCACTTGGAACAGTAAGAAGCCGGCCGGTGTGGCCGAACGGTTCTAGGGGTTTCAATCTGGAACCGCGCGGCAGCTACAGTCGCAGGTTCGAATCCTGCCTCGGGCATGGATGTGTGTGATGTCCTTAGGTTAGTTAGGTTTAAGTAGTTCTAAGTTCTAGGGGACTAATGACCTCCGATGTTAAATCCCATAGAGCTCAGAGCCATTTGAACCATTTGAACAGTAGAGAATTACCCATTTTCCCTCTCGTGTCATGAATGACTTCTTGTATTATTGTGTTGAAACACAGAGGAGATTTCTGAACAAGGGGTGGAGACACGGAGCTTCTCCCCTGTTGAAAATGAATGAAAAATTATCCATAATTTCCAAGACATTACTTTTTACAGCCAGAGTTTGCAGCTTCTCGATTCCATAAGGCTCGGGCCCGGAGTGCGATGCTATCTAGAAACAAGGCATGAAATGTAGACACATGGACAATCTGCCGAACAGTGTAACACATTTCCACTACGTCTGCTCAAGTATTTAGAAACTGGCGAGGGAACTCGCCACACATCTATGTACGAAATGCTTTAACTTCCTTCTTAGAGCTGAGGTATGCCGTTTAGTGACTGACGCGATTTGGGAAAATTAACCAGAGACAGACGAAGATATATACAACTGCCTGTGATTTCGTCAATCATCTAAAATTGCGAGAATCATGTTGACAGTCATGAAAAATCACCACGAAAATCACTCAACAACTACAGGATTTACTTTGCGGTGCAAAATTTGGAACAACTGACCCGTTGCAGAATGCCTTCCATTTTTCTTACCACTATGTAGCACTTTCTTAACCTTAGTTATTGGATAGGGTCCAGATAAAGTTCCTCCGGCCTTCGAAATGACCTACGCGGTCTAAAACACGAAATGTTTCGCGGTTGCGGAACAATGATCAGCTGCGTCATGGAATGACAACAATGAATCTGTCTACAACCTGTACTCGTACATCCAGTACGTGTATTTCCGTACAGGCGAGATATTTTACATGAACATCACTTGCCCGGTGTCGGCAGATATATACGATATTGCAGTGCCTGCGTTATTGCGAATTACGATGCAATGTTCCTTTGGACAAGCATAAATATCCAAAGGAACAGGCTCTCTGGCGACGACAGCCTTTTCACGGTTGAAGATATATGGAAGTTTGGGTTTAGCCGTGAGTCGTGCTCGGATAGCCTAATATCAGTCGGCACGAAAGCTCAGCGTGTTCCGTCAGAGAGCTGCTTGGCCTCTGTAATAAAAAACTGAGTGGAAGGATCAACAAACAAGCTTTAACGGATGAATTGTGACGTCCGCAACGACAAAAAAAAAAAAAAAATCGCTCGCGATATGCGGGAAGTCCGTGTTCGAGTCCCGGACCGCCAAAGTTTTTCATTGTTTTCATTCCATTACGCAGCTGATGGCTGTTTATATTCGGAACTGCGAATACATTTCACATATTTCATAACGTCTGTAGTCGCCGCAGTGCTTACTCCTTTGAACATGCATGCACACCCGAAGAACATCGTAAATCGTAATAACACTGGCACTGCAACATCGGAAACATCGTACGCAGTCTAGCGTCGACATTGAAGGGAAACTTGCCATTTTTTCAACTCTACAGATCGAAAACTTCACAAAGCGAAAATTAAAAGAAAAAAATCCCTGAGGTTACGTAGAACAGGACTAAGGATGGTTCAAATAGCTCTAAGCACTATGAGACTTAACATCTGAAGTCATCAGTCACTAGACTTAGAACTACTTAAACCTAATTAACCTAAGGACATCCCGTCCGACGCAGGATTCGAACCTGCGACCGTAGCAGCAGCGATGTTCCCGACTGAAACGCCTAGAACCCCTCGGCCACAGCAGCCGGCAGGACTTAGGACATATCGAATTTTAGTCCGACATCCACTCTCATACTACATTGTCACATTGTAGACCTTAGAACGTGTTTTGAACGCGGTAAACGTATGGGTCACATTGAGACACAACATGTAGTATCTGAACAGAATTACACTGATCAGCCAGAATATTATGACCA
Source organism: Schistocerca cancellata (assembly GCF_023864275.1). Lineage (NCBI taxonomy): Eukaryota > Metazoa > Arthropoda > Insecta > Orthoptera > Acrididae > Schistocerca > Schistocerca cancellata. Next base: position 503,252,746 of record NC_064632.1, on the reverse strand, counting down.
CTTACCTAATATCTTGGGTATTAATAATCGCTTCAGTTCTATTTTGGTCCTTTAATAGTCTACCACTACCGGTTTCGTGGCGTTAAAGCCACATCTTCAGGTGACATCTGTATAACAATAAATCCAGAAGGAATAACAACCCTGACACATACACTGGTATGGTAAATTGTATTAAGATTTTAAAAAATATTAAAAACTTTTACACGAGTACATGGAAATGTTATTACTCACATGATTAAAACATTAGAGCAAAAAGCTTGAAATCTTTTTTCCCAACATCCGTTGTCTGTCAAATTCAAAACACCGCTAAGAGACGGTATGTCATGGATTGAAAACTGTCAAATTCCAATATAGTGGATGGGTCCAAAACGAGTCGTATTATAGTGATCTATTGGTAAGAAGAAAACAAATGAATACAATCAAGACTTGATCTTGGACCAGAAAGAAAAACCAAGAAGTGCTTTCCACTCAATCGTGAAGTGAATAGCTAATGGCGGAAAAGCAGAAACTGAGAAACGCACTTACAGCTTCTCCAGTCTCTATGGAACAGCGTACACGCGGCCGCATGCTGTGCCACACTAACGGCAATAAGGTAAACAGCTTGCCTGCGGACACCTCGCGCATGCGATGATGAAGCGCGGTCTTGACCGAATGATTGGTTGTCTTAAGGGGATTACACAAAAAACATGCCACTTGCTCCAAGTATAATGAAACTGAAGTGTATTGCACCCCTTGAAATAATCGTCCAATGCGGTACATCGGTCAAACAGGCAGAAGCTTTAGCACCAGGTTTAAAGAACATCTTAGGGTTTCTGGCTCGAAATCTGCCTTGAGTACCCATATTCATGAGCAGAGGCATTCCGTCACCGATCTCACAAGTAACTTAAGAATTTTACATCTAGAAAACAAGGGCCACACTTTAAGCATTCTGGAGGAGGTAGAAATTATGAGAGCCATTAGTATTTATCCACACCAAATCCTGAATAGACAAACGGAGTTGAGAAATCGTAGCATTTTGGCAAATTTTGACTGCTTAAGTTAATTGGCCGTACTGTCGTCACCCAGTCCCCTTTTTTCCTCCTCAGCCTTTCTACACTACTGGCCATTAAAACTGCTATACCACGAAGATGACGTGCTACAGACGCTAAATCTAACCGACAGGAAGAAGATGCTGTGATATGCAAATGACTAGCTTTTCAGAGCATTCACACCAGGTTGGGGCCGGTGGCGACACCTACAACGTGCTGACATGAGGAAAGTTTCCAACCGATTTCTCATACACAAACAGCAGTTGACCGGCGTTGCCTGGTGAAACGTTGTTGTGGTGCCTCGTGTAAGGAGTAGGAATGCGTACCATCACGTTTCCGACTTTGATAAAGGTCGGGTTGTAGCCCATCGCGATTAAGGTTTATCGTATCGCGACATTGCTGCTCGCGTTGGTCGAGATCCAATGACTGTTAGCAGAATATGGAACCGGTGGGTTCAGGAGGGTAATACGGAGCGCCGTGCTGGATCTCAACGGCCTCGTATCACTAGCAGTCGAGATGACAGGCATCTTATCCGCATGGCTGTAACGGATCGTGCAGCTACGTATCGATATCTGAGTCAACAGATGGGGACGTTTGCAAGACAACAACCATCTGCAGGAACAGTTCGACGACTTTGCAGAAGCATGGATTATCAGCTCGGAGACCATGGCTGCGGTTACCCTTGACGCTGCATCACAGACAGGAGCGCCTGCGATGGTGTACTCAACGACGAACATGGGTGCACCAATGGCAAAACGTCGTTTTTTCGGATCAATCCAGGTTCTGTTTACAGCATCATGATGGTCGCATCCGTGTTTGGCGACATCGCCGTGAACGCACATTGGAAGCGTGTATTAGTCATCGCCATACTGGCGTATCAACCGCCGTGATGGTATGGGGTGCCACTGGTTACACGTCTCGGTCATATCTTGTTCGCATTGACGGCACTTTGAACAGTGGACGTTACATTTCAGATGTGTTACGACCCGTGGCTCTAGGCTTCATTCGATCCCTGCGAAACCCTGCATTTCAGCAGGATAATGCACGACCGAATGTCGCAGGTCCTGTACGGGCCTTTCTGGATACAGAAAATGTTCAACTGTTGCCCTGGCCAGTACATTCTCCAGATCTCTCACCAATTGAAAACGTCTGGTCAATGGTGGCCGAGCAAATGGCTCTTCACAATACGCCAGTCACTACTCTTGATGAACTGTGGTATCATGTCGAAGCTGCATGTTCAGATGTACCTGTACACGCCATCCAAGATCTGTTTCACTCAATGCCCAGGCGTATCAAAGCCGTTATTACGGTTGTTCTGGGTACTGATTTCTCAGTATCTATGTAACCGAATTGGGTGAAAATGTAATCACATGTCAGTTCTAGTATAATATATTTGTCCAATGAAGACCCGTTTATCATCTGCATTTCTTCTTGCTGTAGCAATTTTAATGGCCAGTAGTGTATTTGCTTTAACGATTTTCAGAAAACTTTGTCCATTCAGGGTTTGGTGTGGAAAACGACTAATGGCTATCATAATTTCTACCTCCTCCATGATGCTTAAAGTGTGGCACTTGTTTTCTCGATGTAAAATTCTTAAGTTACTAGTGAGATCGGTGATGGAATGTGTGCTCACGAAGGTGGGTACTCAAGGCAGATTTCGAGCCAGAATCTCTTAGATGTTCTTTAAACCTGGTGCTAAGGCTTCTGCCTGTTTGATCGATGTACCACATGGGAAGATCATTGCAAGGAATGGAATACAGCTCGGTTGCATTATATTTGGAACAAGTGGCATTTTTTTGTGTAATCCCCATAAGACAACCAATCATCCGGTCGAGCCCGCGCTTCATCAGCGCATGCGCGAGGCGTCCGCAGGCAAGCTGTTTACCATCTTGCCGTCAGCATGATAGAGCAAGCGGCCTCGGGTACGCTGTTCCATAGAGACTGGAGAAGCAGTAAGTGCCGTTCTCAGGTTCTGCTTTTCCACCATTAGCTATTTACTTGACGTTTTTCTCAAGGTAGAGCATCCCTCCATTGTGTGGTTTTTCATTTTCGCCCAAGATCAGGTCTTGATTGTATTTATTTGTTTTCTTCTTACCAATAGATCACTATGATACGATTTGTTTTGGACCCATCCACTATATTGGAAGTTGGCATTTTTCAATCCATGACATACCGTCTCTTAGTGGTGTTTTGTATTTGACAGACAACGAATGTTGGGAAGAAAGATTCCGAGTTTTTCCGCTCACATGTTTTAATCGTGTGAGTAATAACATTTCCATATTCTCATGTAAAAGTTTTTAATATTTTTTAAAAATCTTAATACAATTTACCATACCAGTGTATGTGTCAGGGTTGTTGTTCCTTCTGGATTTATTGTTATACAGATGCCACCTGTAGATATGACTTGGTAGTTCGTTGGAGGGAGTTGGCACCGCATTCCATAAATTTCCTGGAGGGCGGCGATGAGTTCTGACGCCACGTTCAATCACAAGCCAGATGTGTTAGATCGGCAGGGCAACATATCAATTGGAACTGGCCACTGTGCTCCTCGAACTACTCCATCAGACTCCTGGCCTTTTGACATGGCGCATTATCTTATTAAAAAATGCCACTGCGGTTGGGAAACATGATTGTCACGAGTGGGTGTACGTGGTCTGTAAGTAGTGTACAATACTCCTTGCACCAGCTCCACTGGACCCATGGATGCCGACGTGAACGTTCTGCAGAGCACAATGGAGCCGCGCCAACTTGCCGCCGTCCCGTAGTACATGTATGAAGGAGCTGTTCCCCTCGAAGACGACAGATTCACGCACTTCCATCGGCATGATGAAGAAGGTATCGGGATCCATCAGACCATGCAACTCTCTCGCACTGCGCCAACCTCCAGAGCCAATGGTCACGTGCCCATTTCAGTCGTAGTTGCCGACGCCGTGGCGTTAACATTGGCACATGCATGGGACAACGACTGCGGAGGACCATCGTTAGGAATGTTCGGTGCACTGTGTGTTCAGACACACTTATACTCTGTCCAGCATTAAAGTCTGATATTAGTTCCGCCACAGTTTGTCGCCTCTTCTGTTACATCAGTCTGCTCAGCCTACGACGCCCGACAGCTGCAATGAGGGGAGGCCTGCCAACCCCGCGACGTCTCGATGTGATTTCACGTTGTGTTGAAGACACTCACCACGGCACTCCTCGAACATCCGACAAGTATTGCAGTTTGCGAAATGCTCGTGCCGAGCCGCCGCCCCATAACAAATGTTCAAATGTGTGTGAAATCTTATGGGTAGGTTCAAATGGCTCTGAGCACTATGGGACTTAACTTCTGAGGTCATCAGTCCCCTAGAACTCAGAACTACTTAAACCTGACTAACCTAAGGACATCACACACATCCATGCCCGAGGCAGGATTCGAACCTGCGACCTTAGCGGTCGCGCGGTTCCAGACTGTAGCGCCTAGAACCGCTCGGCTACTCCGGCCGGCGAAATCTTAAGGGACTCAACTGCTAAGGCCATCAGTCCCTATGCTTACACACTACTTAACCTAAATTATCCTAAGGACAAACACACACATCCATGCCCGAGGGAGGATTCGAACCTCCGCCGGGATCAGCCACACAGTCCATGAATGCAGCGCCTTAGACCCCATAACAATCTGGCGTCGGTCAACCTCAGATACATCGCGCGTGTCTGACTAGCAGTCACTTCCGCTGTGTGACGCTGCTATCCTCTGGACGGGTTTATATCGGTATTAGGTAGGTGTCATAATGTTCTGGCTGATCAGTGTATTTCCTTAAGAGTCTTACAATGAGTCTCAGTTTCATCTGATTTTTTCTGCAATTGGTGTTATGTGTTCATTCCACTTCAGGCCGCTCCGGATGGTTTCTTCCAAGTATTTTACGGTAGTTATTGTTTCCAGTTGTAAGTAGGCTGTTTATGTTTTCTTATTGGCAACGTTACGTAGCGCTCTGTATGAAAATCACTGGCTGTGCTGTGTGCAGTCTGTGGCTAGTTTGCATTGTTGTCTGCCATTGTAGTGTTGGGCAGCGGCAGCTGGATGTGAACAGCGCGTAGCGTTGCGCAGTTGGAGGTGAGCCGCCAGCAGTGCTGGATGTGGGGAGAGAGATGGCGGAGTTTTAAAATTTGTAAGACTGGATGTCATAAACTGCTATGTATATTATGCTTTTTCAACACTATTAAGGTAAATACATTGTTTGTTCTCCATTAAAATCTTTCATTTGCTAACTATCCCTATCAGTAGTTAGTGCCTTCCGTAGTTTGAATCTTTTATTTAGCTGGCAGTAGTGGCGCTCGCTGTATTGCAGTAGTTCGAGTAACGGAGATTTTTGGTGAGGTAAGTGATTTGTGAAAGGTATAGATTAATGTTAGTCAGGGCCATTCTTTTGCAGGGATTTTTGAAAGTCAGATTGCGTTGCGCTAAAAAAATATTGTGTGTCAGTTTAAGCACAGTCATGTATAATTGTTCTAAGGGGACGTTTCATATGTCGACCCTTAGCCGAGGATACCTCACTGGAATCTTCTGATTTTTTCTTGTAGTTTGTGTAATTAGTGTAGCTTTTGTTTATTGCTATTGCGTAATTGTAGATAGAATCTCCTTTGTAGTTGCAGTCTTTCATTGTTGTACAGTAAAACAGTTGTGGCATGCATGTAGATTTGCACCAAGTATTTCGCAGCTGCGCTTGCAATTAACGAGATATTATTTTCAGTGCTATGTTTATGTGTTCTCTTATTGTTGCTCTTCAAATTGTGCTTTTCTGTGTTATTGTGTGAAATATTGTGACAATAACGGCGTGTGAAAAACGTAATACTAGGCTCCAAAGTAAACTGAGACATGACAGTGAAGACGAAAGTAGTGTGTTAGCGCCACCGTGTAATGAATTAACTAATGTTCAAAGTAGTAATTTGGTAATTGTGCATAGGGAAATGGAGCGGGCTGCAAATAATGGTGTAGGCAGTGAAACAATTAGTGAACAGGGAAGCATTATCGATCGATCGGTCGGCAACAGCTCGCCTCAGGAATCCGAAATGACAGAACACAATATTGCAAATACTGTAGATTCAGGTTTTGGGGCCTCACCGTTTTCTCAAACAAGTCAAAACACATTTTCTGCTTGTCAAAATGTGAATGCTGCCGGTGCAAATGCACTGCCGAAATGCATAGAGGAACAGATTCCAGACACTAATACATTATTACTGCAATTAATGCAGCAAATGAAACAAAATCAGAGACAAACACAGCAACAGTTAGACACAATGGAACAAAATCTTCGGAAGTTAGACACCACGCTTGAACAAACACGTGAAGATTTAACTACTGAGTTACATAACATTGAATCGAAATGTCATTTTCAACCTATTTTTTCGCGGCATAAAAATGCATTACAGAATCACGAAGCAGCCATAAAAGAACTGCAAACCATTGTTCATGAAAATCATGAGACCTTGTGGGCTAAAATTGACTCAGTTGCATCTACCGATTCGGTTACGCAACTTGCAAAGACTCAGGAAATCTTAAAGGACACAGTAGATTCGATTTCAACACAAATGGACACTCTGAAACTTGGTTCAGAAAAACACACTGAGGAAATGTGTTCACTATCGGAGAAAGTAGCCGAACTTTCGGATCAGGTCACTAACTTATCTACAAAGGTAGATGATGATCTGAATGACACAAGACCCGTAGGCTTCACTGACACAGAAGAGTATGAACAAAATAGAAAATTCAAACAAAATCAAAATCAAATCAATACACAGTACAAAAGAGAAATCCGGGAAGTACAAGATCAGTTGAGCGGCAGCTGGATGTGAACAGCGCGTAGCGTTGCGCAGTTGGAGGTGAGCCGCCAGCAGTGCTGGATGTGGGGAGAGAGATGGCGGAGTTTTGAAATTTGTAAGACTGGATGTCATAAACTCCTATGTATATTATGCTTTTTCAACACTATTAAGATAAATACATTGTTTGTTCTCTATTAAAATCTTTCATTTGCTAACTATGCCTATCAGTAGTTAGTCCCTTCAGTAGTTTGAATCTTTTATTTAGCTGGCAGTAGTGGCGCTCGCTGTATTGCAGTAGTTCGAGTAACGGAGATTTTTGGTGAGGTAAGTGATTTGTGAAAGGTATAGGTTAATGTTAGTCAGGGCCATTCTTTTGCAGGGATTTTTGAAAGTCAGATTGCGTTGCACTAAAAAAATATTGTGTGTCAGTTTAAGCACAGTCATGTATAATTGTTCTAAGGGGACGTTTCATACAGTGATTTGGTATACTAGCTCTTACAACAGTGAATCTGTTTGCTTGTTTATGAACAAATAAGCTACATTTATGAGGGCTATTTATTTTTAATCTCCGATCGGTCGCGAAATTAAAACTACAGTCAAAAATCCGGTGTAACTATGCTCAGATGTGTTGCGCAGTGTTTCTGGTGCACTCCGTCTATCGCGTCACGTTGCATTTTCAGTTCTGAGCGCACAGTGAGCATGTAAAGATGCCTAGAAAATAGTGTCTCCCACCAAATATGTTTGGCTGTGAAAGATTTCGCATGGTTTCATACAGCCCACAAACGTCACTGTCAATCATTTCCTTGTTCATGACAAATCTCGGCCGCTTACTGCAGGCGCAACGAAGACGCTCGTGCAACGTTTGCCATGTGAAATGTTTGATCAGCCACCACATAGTGCGGACTTGGCGCCCTCTGATTTTTATCTGTTTACTCACACGACCTGCTGGCTGTCAGGACAGCATTTTGGCACACACAACGAGCTACAGACCAGCGCAGGGAATTTGCGGATATCACTAGCGGCTGCATTCAAAATGGCTCTGAGCACTATGGGACTCAACTGCTGAGGTCATTAGTCCCCTAGAACTTAGAACTAGTTAAACGTAACCAACCTAAGGAGATCACAAACATCCATGCCCGAGGCAGGATTCGAACCTGCGACCGTAGCGGTCTTGCGGTTCCAGACTGCACCGCCTTTAACCGCACGGCCACTTCGGCCGGCAGCGGCTGCATTCAATGCAGGGTGTACTGGAGGGTTGGTACCACACTACGGCAAATATCGAAGTCCGAAAGGCAACTTTGTAGAGACGCAGCTGGAAGGTGTAGCTAAAGGTTGCAAATTACACTGATTTCACTGCGGTTTCCATTTCGCGGGCGATCTGTTTACGTTTTGGGTAAGCTGCCACCCCCTGCATGAATCGTCGATTTCTGCAGGTCTTCCTGCATTTCACTCCTCGTCTGGTGTTGCAGTCTTCCTACAGACATCAACATCGCCCGAGAAGAGCCTCATGGAGACTCCAACGTTGTCCTCTGGATTATTAATTTTGCTGTTGAAATGTTACGTAGTACAAGACTCCCTTGGGATGTTCTCTAATTTTTTTTCCTTTAAGAACGACATGTTGAATTCTGTCTACGAGGCTGTAATGAATCTGCTCGAAAACCTCGCCCCATGCTACTCCGTAAGCTATATTTTTGTACACTACACAACTGTGCGGAACTGTATCAAATACCTTCCAGATGTCGACGGACACGGCTGCATCGTTGGCACCATTGTTTATAGCGTTCTGCATCGTGCGCCGCGCGGTATTAGCTGAGCGGTCTAAGGCGCTGCAGTCATGGACTGTTCGACTCATCCCGGCGGAGGTTCGAGTCCTCCATCGGGCATGGGTGTGTGTGTTTGTTCTTAGGATAATTTAGGTTAAGTAGTGTGTTATCTTAGGGACTGATGACCTTAGCAGTTAAGTCCCATAAGATTTCACACACATTTGAACATTTTTTTCTGCATCGTGCAAGATCCCCCCCCCCCCTCCCCCCACTGGCATTAAACCTGCAGAAAGTATCAGTGTAGCCAGTGAGACCGGGCGTAGAGGATGGTGTACGAATTTACGGTATGACTGGCCGTGCTTTTACATCCGAGTTTTGCGGAGATTAAGACAAGCCTTCCTTAGACTGTCCTGGTGTAGGATTCTTTCCACCTGTTTTGCTGCGAAACTCTCGAAGTTTATGTCCCTCTCAGAAGCGGAACCAGCGCCGTCGGCTCCTCTGTAAAGTGCAGTCCTACTTCCTGTGATTCTAAATGATGAAGCGGGAAGCTATATTATTCGGAATAACTCTCAAAAGAGATGCCATTATGACATATTTATTTATTGAACACCATGAACTGATAATATCCATACAACTAACAACCTCCTGAGGGCTTGGTCTTCCGACAGACCTATATCGGAAAGCATCCTACCGGCGACTGTCGACCAGAAGTGGCAAACTTGACGGGAAGAAATAACCAGTTAATAACTGCACATACCGCGTGATTGCCTTTCGGTCTCACTATGTCATACCACGAATAATGAATACATTTTATTCGTAGCGGATTCGTAGCGGACAGAGAAAATCCCCGACCCGCGTGGGTATCGAACCTGGAACCCCGTGATCCAGAGGCAGCAACGCCAGCCACTAGGCCGCTTTTTTTTCCTCCAAAGCTCTTATTTAAGGCAATCAATTAAATATAAAACAAAAGTAGTCATTTCCACAAAAACAAAAGAGTTAAATATGAAGGAATATGGCGTTAATTTTAACGTGCCCACACCTGTTTTCCTCCGTCACTTCTACATCGGGTAACATTTAAATCGAAACAAGAGTGTGCCCAAAAAGAGGGGGATTTCAACTCATCCAACTCCTTGTCGATGAAAAACAAGATACAGCATATTAGAAAAAAGCTCTCGATAACGTAGCATCCTGAGCCACGTCCAATCGGCTGTGGCCATATACTGGGAAAAGGCACTCGAATCTGCGTCATATCCACTCACCATCACGTAGTGGACATAATGTCTAACAAGTCACATGATAGCATTGTTTCTCAATCGGGGAAAGAAGACTGAATCGAGACTCACGAGAATCTCCCCCGAGGTAGCCGCCTCCGACGTCCTGAGAAGAAGAGCCAGTTGTCGGAGAAGCCATCGCCAACGGTCATGACCGCAGGAGATCAATCGATGATATAACGTATCAGTTTCATGGCAACGATTGTAGCGATCCGTCACTCTGAGGGCATTACGAAAAAGTCGCACGTCTGTAGGTACAACATCAAGAACAACTTGGTACCACGAGGACGCCCATCGGGAAAATCGGGAGGCTAACGTTAGACCAAACAGTCTTCCAGTTCGTTTCTGGGGACAGGGCTTCCACAGGGGGAATACTGTGAGGAATTGGCCAGCAGCATAACAGCAATTTTAGGGAGAGATTCGCTTGGGAAAGGATATTTACTCCTAAATAACTGACTTCGAGAAAAAATTCCTTAACGTGCCTAATAACTAATCATACCAATATCTACTGGAGATGTTAAATTCGCCGGTCGGATAGAGTCATGAAGGCGAGCTGTAAGTGACTGGGGGGCTGCTTAGATAACTACATTTCACTTTAGGTCACGATCCCCAGCGATAACCTCTGAAACATCGTTAACTCGGAGCTTTGCTCGGCAGTACTGCTGATATTGTTGCCAGTTACCAACAACAGTAGTAACTGCTACACTGAGAAATAACCGCATCCGCAATAACTTATACCAGATGTGGTGGGATAGTATTGATACATTTGGTAGTACGAAAAAGTTATCTTTGACAGTTAATTGTAACCGCTGTCGGCCGTTGTGGCCGAGCGGTTCTAGGCACTTCAGACCGGAACCGCGCTGCTGCTACGGTCGCAGGTTTGAATCCTGCCTCGGGCATGGATGTGTGTGATGTCCTTAGGTTAGTCAGGTTTAAGCAGTTCTAAGTCTAGGCGACTGATGACCTTAGATATTGAGTCCCATAGTGCTTAGAGCCATTTGAACCATTTGTAACCAATGTAAATAACCGATACCGAAAAGACGATAAGTGATATCGGAAACAGTTTTGCCCAACACTACCGGCGACTACGGCACGCAGCCCGTACCTCATACCTACACTCGTGAGATTTCGTAGCTGTTCGTACATTTTCGGTAGCTTAAATATTATTGGTTTATTTATTAAGATGATCGGTTTATGGCGTTGTAATATTGTTGTGAGAACGGATGTATGCCCTGTAGGCATCTCCTAATATCTGTAATGGAAAAAGCGACTTTTGTCAGCAGACATTTATTAAGCAATATCACTTGCTTCGTTCTTCCCCTACGTACCTTTAGCTACAACGCCTGTCACGACCATCGTCATATGGTCCACCGACTCCACCAGCCAATGTGGGAACTGAAATCTTACTTCCGACTGTGCCTTCTGCTGCACCTCTTTACTCACTAAAAGCTACATGATATCTGCAGACGCTATACAAAATTGTAAGACTGGAAAATAAGGATACAAAATGTGACTTGAAAATAAAGGGCACCTTACAATCTCATGGACGCACAGAGCGTATGAGTTTCATGAGGTCTTTATTTGTGAAATCTATTTTGATTTTTATAGTGGTGATTATTGTTCTACAAGAACGTCATAGCGTGTGAGCATAAAACACGTTCCATAATACTTAAACACATTCACGTCTACGATATCCATACATACTATAAAAATGGATGTATGTGTTTATGTTCCACATCTCCTAAACCACTGGACCGTTTTGAACCACACGACGTACACATTTCCGCTACTGTCAGGCATTAATCGATGTGGTGTTAAGAACCACCTATCTATCATAGTTCAACAGATATGTCGTCATAAACAATGAGACTGCCGCATGAAGCACGACGTTTATATTTATTTCTTACGTGCTACTAACCCTATTCGCAATAATGGTTCAAATGGCTCTGAGCACTATGGGACTTAACATATGAGGTCATCAGTCCCCTAGAACTTAGAACTACTTAAACCTAACTAACCTAAGGACATCACACACATCCATGCCCGACGCAGGATTCGAACCTGCGACCGTAGCGGTCGCGCGGTTCCGGACTGAAGCGCCTAGAACCTCTTGGCCACAGGGGCCCGCCTATTCGCAATAAAATCCGCAATACCGCTAAACATCTACAAAATTATATCATGGTTTTACATATAATTCAGCTACATGATGTCGTAAACGCTCACATCCGTGAAAAATTGCCGCATTGAGCATGACTTTTAAATTTATTACTTCTTTGCTACTAAGTCTATTCGCAACATTTTTCCCAAACTGTCGCTGAATGTACCTACTAAAATATATCACTGTACGACACACAGTTCGAGAGAGATATAACGTCATAAACACTAAAATGCGTGAAAAAATTCCGCATCATGAATGAAGTTTTAATACATGTGTTCTTTACTAGCAACAAACACTCCTGCAGTCGAGTCAACTTAAGGAAATCCCCGACACCTGGCAGCATTTTTGACAACTTTCAACCGCAAAGCGCAAACGGCTTTACGTGAAAACAATAGCCGTTTATAGAGATACGAAGAGGCGCTGCCATGAAGACGTTTACAAAATCGCGTTGTAGACACGAGAAGCAGCTGCCCCCAGCGTACAGAACCTGTCCGGGATACTGTTCTTATATATTTGTACATTATGCATATTTCTTTGTAATACTGTTTCAGAATTTCAAAGATATTTTCACTAATACATGGAAATGAAATTTTTTCGGCACAGTTCATTTTTTTGTTTCATTTCTAATAGAATATCGGTGAAATGAATACCCAACAAAAGCCACGTTTGTCTATAATTATGCGCATTTGTCCGACAACCCTTCTTAAGAAAGAGAACGAACCGTTAGAAAAGAGAATGAATCGCTAGATAATCTCCGTTGTTGCAGTGATCACACATGTAAAGTTGTTTGTATATTTACTCGGAAATAACGACTGCCAACGCACGCTTTTATGATAATGCAGACACCTTTCCTTGCTATATGTCGAGATTGCAGTGCAGAATGAGTGTTTGGTCCATTCCATTTCTAGAATATGAAACAATCAGTGCAAAGTCTATTTTCTGCAGACGTAAAAATGCGAGGCAATCGTGCGACGGTTGAAGGAGAAACATATCACGATCTTCCGCGGTGAAACGATTTCAGAAGAGCGAATTCAGTATTTCGTACTTCTCTCAGGTATCTTCTGTCTCGGTTGTAGTACGGTCGTCGAGCGACTGATTCGACCATTCCATCTACTACATAAAATTGATAGAAGTTATTTGTGGCGACGCTTGTTTTCAAGTGACAGTACTGTGCAGAACTAGTGCGGTACAAATATAGTAAACTGTCGTGTCAGTTAATGTATGTCTTCTGCAGTGATTGTTATTGTGATTTTCGATAATTTATAGAAACCATTGCCGTTAGCGTGCGTGTGTCGCACGTTGGGTTGTCATAGACTCTTTAATATGTTTTTTTGATCAAAAATTTGAAAAAAAGTCTCTCACACCGGCCTGATTTAGCTTCACTGATCAGGATAGTAAAAACATGCGTATTTTAAGGGAATTTTCATTCACAAAGCAGGCTTATCACTTTCACACAGTTCAGTACTGTTCTATCCTGATTAAATTGAGCTTAACTTAAATTCCATAAGGCAGTGAAGCCATTTCGAAGTCTCGGTGCGACGAAAATTGCCAGTCGATCTCCTGAAAACATTTGTAATAATTATTAACTTTCGGTGATCACATGGGGAAGACCGGAGATCTGCTGGTAAGACCGTGTAGCCTGTTTATTTGAAGTAACTGGATATCTTGAGCATACAAAACGGCAGGTTCGTCCAGTGTAAATCAGACGTTCCCCACTGATCCCGTGCAACACAGCGTAGTAAGCAGACACTGTCAATAATAATCAGTTAAATAATACGCAAACACACTTACTTTAGTTTAGTTCATGTATTAAATTCCTTCTCATACAGAATCTCATCAAGATGGCGACTAGCTCAACAATACACACATCCTCCTTCTTTCACGACTCATCGGCAAGAATTCAATGGTTCAAATGGCTCTGAGCACTATGGGACTCAACTGCTGAGGTCATTAGTCCCCTAGAACTTAGAACTAGTTAAACCTAATTAACCTAAGGACATCACAAACATCCATGCCCGAGGCAGGATTCGAACCTGCGACCGTAGCGGTCTTGCGGTTCCAGACTGCAGCGCCTTTAACCGCACGGCCACTGCGGCCGGCGGCAAGAATTCCTTCATTTTTTTTCCATAAGAGAAAACATAGATAGCAGAGCAGCTATTCCATGGAGTAAATGGACGCTCCAAGGAATAATTGGGCTTGAAACTACTTTGCATTGATAATCGGTAAGATAAGAAGAGATATTTCGAGATATGTACTGAGATATACAATTTATAAAATTTCTGAAAATATCGTGGAGAGACCGCTGCAAGAGACATTACAACCCCATAAGATCTTTGTTGGATGTGATAATCTGTGAGGGGATACATTCAACCCTGGAGGCCGAATAAAATACCGCTCTCGAACGCAGGTACCACCGTTGCATTATTGACCTCTTTTAAGTGTAAAGCTGCGGTATTCCTGTGTAAGCGCTGTCATCAAACAGATGCAAGAGGAAGCACATCTGACTGACGTGTGGCCGCTTCGTTGACACAAGTGTGTTTACATTTGGAACAGAGGATACAAGGCAATTATCTGAAATCCGTTTATCTCGGAACGCCTCGTTAGCGTGATTAACGGCCTTTGATTCAGCAGATGGCTGGGAGTAGCAGAGGTTCTGGTAATTTGTACATCAGTGATACCACGTTAACTCAACGGAATAAATAAACTGATGTAATGCTGTGAACCGTAAATGATCCTGATACGATGTTCACTTACACCAATTACAGTCACAACTGGTTATTTGCTATATGGATTCTTAGTAACGAAATATGCCGAAGAAGAACAAATAATAATTGCGAGTAGGAAGGGGGCCTGCTGAAACGTTGGTGCATTCGATGTATTTTGCGATTTTTTTTAATTGGCGTCAAGGTGTCAAGATACGAGAGCAAAACCTCTTACCACTGTAGGTAAGTGACATATTCTATTTGAGGATCACAGTGATTGCGAAACGTGAAGGATGATTCAGTCTGCTCGTTTTAGTTGCCTTGGCCTAATAGTTTATTCAGAAGTTTCTTTTTTAACTGTTCCGTTCGCAGAGTAATTTACAACTTCTTCACGCACCCTGGCTTGTTCTGAAAAATGTAGGTTACGGAATGCTTGAAATCGAAGAGCAAACTGAGTATACGGCGCAAAACAAATCTACCGAGTGATCAAAAAGTCATTATAAATTTGAAAACTGAATAAATCACGGAATAATGTAGATAGAGAGGTACAAATTGAGACACATGCTTGGAATGACATGGGGTTTTATTAGAACAAATATATATGTATATATATATATATATATATATATATATATATATATATATATATATATAATAAAAATAAAAAGAATAAAAAAGTTCAAAAAATGTCCGACAGATGGCGCTTCACCTGATCAGAATAGCAATAATTAGCATAACAAAGTAAGACAAAGCAAAGATGATGTGCTTTACAGGAAATGCTCAATATGTCCACCATCATCCCTCAACAATAGCTGTAGTCGAGGACTAATGTTGTGAACAGCACTGTAAAGCATGTCCGAAGTTATGGTGGGGCATTGGTGTCGGATGCTGTCTTTCAGCATCCCTAGAGATGTCGGTCGATCACGATACACTTGCGACTTCAGGTAACCCCAAAGTCAATAATCGCACGGACTGAGGTCTGGGGACCTGGGAGGCCAAGCATGAGGAAAGTGGCGGCTGAGCACACGATCATCACCAAACGACGCGCGCAAGAGATCTTTCACGCGTCTAGCAGTATCGGGTGGAGCGCCATCCTACATAAACATCGTACGTTCCAGCAGGTGTTTATCAGACAGGCTGGGGATGATGCGATTCTGTAACATATCGGCGTACCTCTCACCCGTCACGGTAGCAGTTACAAAACCAGAATCACGCATTTCCTGGAAGAAAAAAGGCCCGATAATTTTGTTTTTGTTCTAATTAAACCCCATGTCATTCCAAGCGTGTGTGTCAATTTTTACCTCTCTACCTACATTATTCCGTGATTTATTTTGTTTTCAAATTTATACTGACTTTTTGATCACCCGGTATATAAAAAATCAATTGGTATGTGAATGAAAGATCATCACCTGAGAACGGCTTGACCGATTTGGCTGATTTTTTTTTTTGACAGAGTTTGCATGAAAGAAAATTTATGGAAAATCCAACGGAAAAGTCGGAAATTAACATCAACTGCCGCATGTATGAAATATCATCAGTTAAGAACGGCTCAACAAATTTGGTTGTCTTTTGTCTTTTTTGTGTTCGTAATTGTCAGGATAACGTTCGTATGACAGAAAATTTACGGAGAATACACCGGAAAATTCGGAAATGAAAATCAGTTGTGAAAGATAATCACTTGAGAACGGCTCGACCGATTTGGTTGATTTTTTTTTATGTTAGTAATTGTGGATGGCAACGGTCTTTTTGGTACGCAAAAGAAAATTTAAAAAAATTTCAAAAATTTTATTCACTTTGACAGTTCTGCTGTCACATGTTTTCACAGCAAAAATAAAATCAGTTTGACAGTTATCAAAGTCTCTAAAAGATCTTGACGGATCTACTTCAGATATTTACACGTTACTCTACTGAACATTCAGACGGATTGGACAAAGTGGAGGGGTGGGAGGAAGAAGGGGGGGGGGAGGAGGTGCACATAGAGAAGCGGGAGGAGGTAAAGCACAGAGAGATGGTGGAGCACGAGATGAACGGAGAGAAGGGGGGGAAGAGAAGACATGAAGAGAGAGGAGGCCAAGGAATTTAGGATGTATATGTAATTCCCAAACATGTTTAGCAATTGCGAAGCATTGCCAGATTTACTAGTGGCAAAATAAATAATATCCAGTACGAAGAGGAAGCTTCTCGAAAGGACTTTGTAGTGTGAACATTACGGTATTTTCAGCAGTTTTCCAGTCTTGAAATTTTATCTAAACCGTGATTAACAAGAATGGAAAAATGAGCAGAGGTAACTGATTTCATGAACTCATGCATCTCTCACTGTCACCAAAGGAAATTTAGCTTACAACCGCATCACCCACAGTGCCTTTGGCCCACTTCCCTGATAGATGGCAGAAGTAATTTTTTTTCGGCGTGAAGACTGATAAAGCGTGTTGTGAACTGAAGAAGAGCTGTTTCACTACGCTTAAGACAATGAATCTAAACAAAATAAAATAAAATAAAAATAAAGGTTGAAGTGCTTCTCTAAATTATTGTTCATAATTTTCAGACGAGGACGTTTGACAAATGGTGTTCCACCCACTTAAACTTAGAGTACCAATCTATCTTTTGTGCCAACAAAAACTAATTTTTGTTTCAACAAAATCTAAATGCTGTATTTATACATAATATTTTTCCAACATATTCCAAACTGCAATGCGTGAACTATAAGGGCCGTCACAGGAGACAAATCGAATGAAAATATCGCTTTTTAGCTTCACGGTCCGGATGCGCCACTGTTTTTATTTTTTCTCATTATCGTTTGATTTCAGTTGGCAAACGTTTGACGAATGCGACTGTATTTTTCTGCGGTGGTTTTGTGAAATGTGTCAGACCTAGGGAATGTGGAAACGTACATGGGGTCAAGCGCTGTTGCATTCACTTGTGTTTAATTTGACAAAACATTCCACGTGAAAACCCGTATGATAATGTGATCATTTATTTCTCAGATTCTTGCTAAAGAATATCTCTTCTATTGGGAAGACAGATTTACTACGTTTCATAAATTTCAAAGTTTTCTTTAAAATGATTCTAATGGTATCTGTGCGAGAGTGCATATAGAATGGTACAGTATCCAACCTTTCATATCTTCTGACACGTTACAGATATCGATAGTTTATTTTGAACTAGACGAGATGCCGTGCGGCTCTAGGCGCTACAGTCTGGAACCGAGCGACCGCTACGGCCGCAGGTTCGAATCCTGCCTCGGGCATGGATGTGTGTGATGTCCTCAGGTTAGTTTGGTTTAATTAGTTCTAAGTTCTAGGCGACTGATGACCTCAGAAGTTCAGTCGCATAGTGCTCAGACCCATTTGAACACAATGCTGATAAAATAATAACTGGATATTTCCGCATACTTACTAACCAAGAGGTCCACACTTCATAACTTTTTTCATATTATATCAGCTCGAGAAGAAAAATTGTTGGCTGAAAAAACACTTTTATAAGTATTTAATTGATCAGAAGGAAATTAGGAAGAAACATATGTATTTTCTGTAATTTATGAAGTGGACTGAATGATGAATAACCTCAAGATTGTTCTCACTCAATGATAAAATGTGTCCGAGAGAGGGGACTGTCTGATAAACTGTGTGTTTCATTTTGGAGTATTAGAATAAATGTCTGTTTGTACAGGAGCTGTAATAACCGATGATCATTCTTCCGCTCACTCGCATGTGTGTTTGCGTGTGTGTGTATGTGTATATCAAGTAATCACGGGGTGGGCAGGAGTTTTAAAAGTAACAAACTGAAGCTCACTTCATCTCTGTCGAAAGCGGTGTCCATTTCTCTGTGAGTCCAATCTTTTTTGTTCAGTCTTCCATTTCCAGCGGTCTCTTGTTGCTTGTTGCTTAGCTGGGTGTCACACGGATCTCATTCAAAATAACTGTTTTGGTGTGAAACTTTTTAACTGCTCATATTACTTGATATCGTTAGGTAGCTACATGCTTGCTTGCTATTTACAAGTTATTAATTGACTAATTATTTCTGTTAAATAATAACTGTACGATATGGAAGAAGTTAATAAGGAGAAATAACTTTAATCAGAATTTGAAAATACTGTTAATACACGTCAGACATTTCCCTATTTTTGGTAGATTTTTATAGTATGAAGTTTTTCTCCTTTCTGTCCCAATGTTGGACTCACAAAGAATAATGAAAGTAATGCTTTCTCCCAAAAAAGTGACTTATCGGTAGCAAATTTCATTAGTGGATAATTCTAATGTAAAGCTGTCTACAACAAAATGTTTATCTTTGAATCTGAAATTTGTGTTACATTCTAATACAGGATGAATAAGATTTGTCTAGTTGAGCAACTATCCTAAAATAATATCCGATATAGCATCAGTGAGTGAAAATATGGAAAATATGTTAATGTAATATTTCTCCAGTAGGCAATTATTCTTGTAGTAGAAGTAACTCAACCTAAACCTTCTATCAGATTATCAGCACTATCCACGTCCGGGAACATAACATTTTCCACTTTATTTATTATCTACAGTTACTGCAATAATTGTTACAGTGTAAAGTATGGAACCCTGCGCAGACGGTCGGTCAATGCGATCTAAGCAACGTGCAATCATCGAATTCTTGACAACAGAAGGTGTCACCCCAAAGGAGATTCATCAGAGAATGAAAGCAGTTTATGGTGACTGTGTTGATGTGAGTACTGTGCGTCGTTGGGCGAGCAAGTTTAAAGATGTTGAGACGGGAACATCTGACCTGCGTGACAAACAAAGAGTTGGACGTCCTGTGACAGCAGCCATCGGAGTTTCACAAGCAAAATGTTGACAGATTGATTCGGGACGATCGTCGTATCATTCAGAGAGAAACTGCAAGCACAATCGGTATTTCACAAGAACGTGTGGGTCACATTTTTGCTTTGCTCGGCTGTCAGAAGATCTGTGCACGATGGGTATCCCGGATGCTGACTCCTGAAATGAATGGGCACAGAGTTGATAATTGCCTAGAACTCCTCTCGCGTTACGAGAATGAAGACGCACAGTACTCACATCAACACAAGCACCGTAAATTGCTTTCATTCTCTGATGAATCTCCTTTGGGGTGACACCTTATGCTGCACGTTGCTTAGATCGCATTGACCGACCGTCTGCGCAGGGTTCCATTATTTGCACTGTAACAATACGACCGTTCAATGCTAAGGCTTTCCGCCAACTGGAGCTGTAGAGAAGATGTTACAGAACAAGCCAGTACCTGCCGCATACCAATGTTGCCAACTGTTGAAGAGTTACGAAGTTGGAGGCATTACTTTTCAACCAACGCTCGTGTTAATCTTACGAAACTGGTTGTTTTTTATCTGTAAAGCAATCCGTTTATACAAAACCAATTAATAGTGTTCTTTAAAATATTTGCTTTTTCACTATTTGTGCCTCCTTACTCGTATGAACAACGATACTTATATCCTTGTATATACAGAGTTATGAATCAATAATATAGAAATATTCAGTATCTGCGGTTAGCGGCAGGTGGGCCATCTTTTGCGATGGTACGACACCGGAGACTTGCAGTCATTGTTAGTTCATGATTACAATGTGCTCGTAGACAGCAAGATCCCACATTTGCGTCTTTATAGATAAAATTACCGACGAGAAATGTGACAGCTGCAACAGCACTGAGTGGAGATGACAGGGATCTGCTGTTGTGTACGACAACAGAGGCAGACGCTTCCTGCTGGCTACTGTTAGCTCTGGTGCCGCCTTCTACCCCCGGGTTTGTGTATGTTCTGCTGGGAATACAGCGGTGGTGGTGCACTGTAACGCTCTCCTTAATGTGTAATTACGGCAATGGATGATCCTTAGAACGAGGAGTTGGAAATTTCAAGCGAAACTCTAGAGGTAATTGCCATCAAGGATAATCAGGATCTTATCAAGTAGTTTAGACCCACTCTCCTATTTCAAGCGGATAAACACAGCTGCGGCCGAAGTTCCAAATTTGCTTTCCATCACATTACCAGAAGTGTCTTAGAACTGACAAGTGGCACAAATAAAGATCCTTGCATAAAATAGTGAGGTTGTAGTTGGTAGTTGCCAGTTCGTGATTCGTTGCTTCTAATCACTATTTAACCCATACATGAAACTGAAATGAATTTGAAATTATGCATTTCTCAACATGAGTGGTACGTAATGGAATATTAGAAATCTGATTATAAAGGTATACTTTTCTATTAGCCCATTGAACATTTAGAACCACTTACGTAAGCTTGTTAAGACCCAAAGAAACCGATCCCAGCAGTACTATCTGACAAATCCATAAGAATACAAAAGAATGTAGTTAACAATATTCAATGCTTTAAAAATTAAAGAATAGTTACTGAATCCCATAAAAGTTAATACATCTTTTAATGAACGCAGGGAATTATGGACACGAAACGCCTATTATTCCAATGCCTTCATTTCCTATTTTAATTGGCTTTCATTATGCTACTCAACTGCAACCATTGTAATTGTAACACTTGTACCTGCGATCTCCAGCTCAAATAAAGCGTAGTGGCGTGTTTGTACTTGGACGTGCAGTGAACACTTCAAGCCTATCTACCAGTAACATGCGCCTCGGCGTCTCAAAATGGAGTAAATTTCAGACCTTAATAATCAAAGGAAAAAGGAAGAGATACAGCCATTTATAGTGCTTCAAAAGGGGTAAATTGTATGGATGAATAAGATCGTATACAATGGCAGCCCCAAAACAATTGACAATGCTAGGATCATAGTTGGGTACTGTTGCTGACATAGGACGTTTCAGTGACAGGCTCATGAAGATACTTTCAGTTACAGATGCCTCTAAGGTCCATATTGTTTCATACTATGCTCTGCAAACTGGATTCTCCGAGAAATTAAAAGATATGTTTTAGGAGATTCTCGAAGAAAAGTTCCTAGAAGTACCGCAGGAAGATACTTTAATCATCGCTGGTAATATCGAAGAACTTGTTGGATCGAAAGCAGGTGGCTATTGATGCCACAGTAACAACTAAGCAGGCGTAATTATTGAAGATGGTAACAGAATACCAGGTTTTGTGGAAGCTCACGATCTGCGAGGGCAAACCCAAAAGTAAGGCTTCCTATTTTTTTATAATTACATAGACCTGTTTATTTCTACAATGGTTTACATCAGTTTACAGCTTGAACATTTAGCTATTTTTCGACATAATCACCATTTCTGTCGATGCATTGATGTAGACGCTGTGGCAGTTTTTGTATGCCCATGTCACACAGCTCGCCGCCATGCTGTTCAGAAAGTTATGAACCTCTTCTTTCACCTCGTCGTAGGAGCTGAATCGCTTTCCGGCCAAATGTTCTTTCAACCTAGGGAACTTGCCCCCCTTCTAACAGCCGTGTACAGCAAGTCTCTAGAAGAACGGAAGGTTCCAAATGATTGGAAAAGAGCACAGGTAGTCCCAGTCTTCAAGAAGGGTCGTCGAGCAGATGCGCAAAACTATAGACCTATATCTCTGACGTCGATCTGTTGTAGAATTTTAGAACATGTTTTTTGCTCGAGTATCATGTCGTTTTTGGAAACCCAGAATCTACTATGTAGGAATCAACATGGATTCTGGAAACAGCGATCGTGTGAGACCCAACTCGCTTTATTTGTTCATGAGACCCAGAAAATATTAGATACAGGCTCCCAGGTAGATGCTATTTTTCTTGACTTTCGGAAGGCGTTCGATACAGTTCCGCACTGTCGCCTGATAAACAAAGTAAGAGCCTACGGAATATCAGACCAGCAGTGTGGCTGGATTGAAGAGTTTTTAGGAAACAGAACACAGCATGTTGTTATCAATGGAGAGACGTCTACAGACGTTAAAGTAAGCTCTGGCGTGCCACAGGGGAGTGTTAGGGGACCATTGCTTTTCACAATATATATAAATGACCTAGTAGATAGTGTCGGAAGTTCCATGCGGCTTTTCGCGGATGATGCTGTAGTATACAGAGAAGTTGCAGCATTAGGAAATTGTAGCGAAATGCAGGAAGATCTGCAGCGGATAGGCACTTGGTGCAGGGAATGGCAACTGACCCTTAACATACACAAATGTAATGTATTGCGAATACATAGAAAGAATGATCCTTTATTGTATGATTATATGATAGCGGAACAAACACTGGTAGCAGTTACTTCTGTAAAATATCTGGGAGTATGCGTGCGGAACGATTTGAAGTGGAATGATCGTATAAAATTAATTGTTGGTAAGGCGGGTACCAGTTTGAGATTCATTGGGAGAGTCCTTAGAAAATGTAGTCCATCAACAAAGGAGGTGGCTTACAAAACACTCGTTCGACCTATACTTGAGTATTGCTCATCAGTGTGGGATCCGTACCAGATCGGGTTGACGGAGGAGATAGAGAAGATCCAAAGAAGAGCGGCGCGTTTCGTCACAGGGTTATTTGGTAACCGTGATAGCGTTACGGAGATGTTTAACAAACTCAAGTGGCAGACTCTGCAAGAGAGGCGCTCTGCATCGCGGTGTAGCTTGCTCGCCAGGTTTCGAGAGGGTGACTTTCTGGATGAGGTATCGAATATATTGCTTCCCCCTACTTATACCTCCCGAGGAGATCACGAATGTAAAATTAGAGAGATTAGAGCGCGCACGGAGGCTTTCAGACAGCCGTTCTTCTCGCAAACCATACGCGACTGGAACAGGAAAGGGAGGTAATGACAGTGGCACGCAAAGTGCCCTCCGCCACACACAGTTGGGTGGCTTGCGGAGTATAAATGTAGATGTAGATGTAGGTGATACTCACTGGGCGCCAAGTCAGGACTATAGGGTTGGTGGGTGATTATGTACCACTGAAACTGTTGCAGAAGAGCAACGGTTTGCCGAGCGATGTGTGGGCGAGCGTTGTCATGGAGAATGTGTACTCCCTTGGTCAACATTCCTCTTCTCCGGTTCTCCGGTTCTGAATTATCCGTTTCAGTTTTTTCAGAGTCTCACAGTACCTGTCAGCGTTAATTGTGGTCCCAGCTATTCAGCTCCGACAACGAGGTGAAAGAAGACGTTCATAACTTTCTGAACAGCATGGCGGCGAGCTGGTATGACATGGGCATACAAAAACTGCCACAGCGTCTACAAAAATGCATCGACAAAAACGGTGATTTTGTCGAAAAATAGCTAAATGATCAAGCTGTAAACTGATGTAAAGCACTGTAGAAATAAACAGGTTTATGTACTTATAAAAAAAGTAGGAGACCTTACTTTTGGTATTAGCCTCATATTTATCACAAACACGTTTTCCAAGGAACGAGACTCGCATTTTTGGACATACTACAGTGACACCAACAACAGCCAGACTGACTTCCTTTTCGAGTGAAAACGTGATCAAAAGATAATTGTAGACGCAGAGTAATAGTGGATCCTAGACTCCGTCCACTTGTAGTCCAAAAGCGTGTCAAAATAACTACTCGAAGGAAATGGCCCAGCAGTAATAAAATTGAGGTAGTTAAAAGAAAGAGAAAAAACATCTCAAATATCACTGTTCCATTACTGGCGTCGAAACATGAAGAATATTAAAAGAAAATGCTAAGACAGTTTCCCGTAAACGAATAGGCCTGTCCATGTATGGACGCCGTAAAACAAATCGTCACATGTGGTTGTGGATAGCAGACCTTAAGAACGAAGTGAGAGCGAAGAGAGAGTAGGTCTACTACAAAAAACTCCTCGCTTCGAAAACATACTGGAACTCCTTCTGCGATGTTAGACATGATGCAAATAAAGCAGATGGGGCATCCAAATCATTCCATTACAACGAGATCTATGAAAGGCTCGACAGATCAATTGATGAGCAAGATATCTATCGCCTAGATTAGTAGTGCCATGGGTCTACGGAAAACCTAGAAAAATTCTTTGCCATCAGTGACGGCGAAGGAAAGCTTATCGTTGAGCAAAAGAAGGCAGGAGAGTGCTGGTGGCGGTAATTCTGGGCAGTCTGCAATGAAGGTTCCCTAGGATAACGGTTCGCATCTTTCGAAGGTCACATCATGTTGATCACCAAGCCTGATGTTCTAAAAGTCATAGGGCAGATGAAGTTTGGGAAGGCGACTGGGACCGATGATCTGGCAGGAAAACTGTGGCGATCAAGGCACTTGGAGGCAGCCAAATGACCGACAGCTTTCCTCAACAACAGCATTGATATCTGCTGCGAGGACTTTGAACAGAACAGTCCCAATTTTAAAGCAAAAGGCGAGTGCGGCTGAAAGTTCTAACTGCCAACCTGCACTCCTCCTCTTACAGACCTGAAGATTTTTGGAGCGCATCATAGGCAGCAGAATATCCAAGGTTGTCAGCATCGCCGTCAAATCGGTGTAGCTTTGTGAACGACTGTGGGAGCCCTGATGCTATCCATGCAACTCGTTTGCTTATTGAGAAGACTGTGAGAAATCATCTTTACTTGCTTTGCCGGAGCTTGAAAAGGCTTTTGACCTATTACCAGGGGATCTTAAATGGTTTGCCCTCTGAGAGCATGAGTTACCTGAAGAACTAGTAGCTCTACCACATTGCTATCAGCCAAGTACCTTCTGCTGATGGGGTATCACACGACTTTCCTGTTTCTGTGAGTGTCCATCTGCTCTTTCTCCCCTTATGCTCACCATAATCTCGGTCACCAGAAATCTATTCTTATCCAATAAAGATAAAATATTCTTTTCAATTAAATAAAGAAAATGAATAATTTACTTGTGATTTGAATATTTATTCTTTTCCTTCACTCTACATAAAATCGCTACATCGACGTTAACCAACATTTTAAAAAGCAAGTAGCATCTTGGCAACCCAGTCACAACTCATATGTATGGTAGTGTGTTTACACGCCGCGAATAAAATGAATGGAAACTGAAACACAGCAAACAAAACAGTTTCTCCAGAATCAAAATTAGAATGTAAACAGGGGCATCCAGAATTGCTACTGGGAAGTCCATGTTGTTACTACCCTGCAAAGTGAACTGAAGATCTGGCCAATATCGTAGCACTGTGGTGTTTACGCCAAGCAATCAAGGATGGGGAAGTAATAACAGTGTACAATTGGAGTACTGCCACATGTTACACATCTGTACGCCAACGTTCAGCATAGCTCAATTGAACTCTGACTGTCATTTTTGCTTCACAATGCTCCTTTATTTATAATATACTGAGTATAAATTGAAACATCCCCTTAGAAAAATTTATGAATTACTGTGCTGGTAAACCTCTTACGTTATTTGATTTTCAAACAGCTGAGCAAAACTGAACGTACTCAGACATTTCTCTCTTTACTTATTCTGATCAACAGTAAACTGACACACGCGCAACGCAGACTGACTTTCAATAATCCCTACGAAAGAAGGGCCCTGACTAACAATAACCTATACCTTTCATGAATCACTCACCTCACAAAAATATTCGTTACTTGAACTACTGCAATACAGCGAGCGCCAATACTGCCAGCTAAGTAAAAGATTCTAACTACTGAAGGCACTAACTACTGATAGGCATAGTTAGCAAATGAAAGATTTTGATAAAGAACAAACAATGTATTTACCTTAATAGCGTTCAAAAGTCATAATATGTATATCAGTTCATGACATCCAGTCTTAAAAATTTCGTTCTTCTGACGGACACACGTCCAGATCGTCCGCTCTCAAAACTCTGCCATCTCTTTCCCCACATCCACCACCGCTGGCTGGCTCACCTCCAACTGCGCAACGCTATGCGCTGTTCACATCCAACTGCCCAACACTACGATAGCAAATATTCCAACAACGCAAACCAGCCACAGACTGAACACAAGTCAGTGATTTTCGTACAGAGCGCTACGTGGCGTTACCAACATAAAAACCTAAACAGCCTACTTACAAAATTCACGTCATAAATTAGTGGCCGCTTTAATTCTGATGACTTATTGATCCTCGCATCTTTTGGAACCGAAGCTAAAAGCCAGACAATTTTTCTCGGGGTTTCGTTGCTGTGCTTCGTGTCCAGTTCTCTTCGTTATGTTGTTCATAATACCGTAGAGATTGCTGATTAATAATACGCTCTAAGACAGAAAAAAATACGACGCACCACGATGAGGTTATGTAAATTGGTTACAGATTCATATTCGAGCAGATATTGACGGAAAATGCAAAATGCGAACTTTGGTTCCTGATGGATGAATATGTGACGCTGCAGTGAAATTTCACTGTGAATCTGGCAAGGATAGGAAACGGGGGACATGTCGATACGAGGGCATAGTCTTTGAGAATTTCATTCCGTATTCTCAGTTGGACAGTATGCCTCGCAGGCAGACGCATAAACAGTATATGGAGATGGTAACATTTGAGGACGTGTAGTTAGGCTCAAAAAAGCCGGTTGGAGTAATCGGCGAAGCGCTCGATATTTGAATAGGAGCGATGCACTGTTCAACGATGTTTGCAGGAATGGGTGAACCATGGCCGAATGCAGCGTCGAGAAGGAAGCGGTCAACCTAGAGAGACAGGCGGGGAGCGGCCAACCGTCAGAGAGGCAGTCAGAGCACTGGATCCATCATTATCATCGATCCGACGTGCTACTGGTACTTCAGTGACCACAAGAACCATTAATACGTAATTCACAGAAAGGGAGCTGAACTCACTACCAGGGGAGTGTCGTAGGACCGATGCTATTCACAATATATGTGAATGACCTTGTGGATAACATCGGAAGTTCACTGAGGTTTTTTGCGGATGATGCTGTAGTATATCGAGAGGTTGTAACAATGGAAAATTGTACTGAAATCCAGGAGATCTGCAACGAATTGGCGCATGGTGCAGGGAATGGCAATTGAATCTCAATGTAGACAAGTGTAATGTGCTGCGAATACACATAAAGAAAGATCCTTTATCATTTAGCTACAATATAGCAGGTCAGCAACTGGAAGCAGTTAATTCCGTAAATTACCTGGGGTAGGCATTAGGAGTCATTTAAAATGGAACGACCATATAAAATTAATCATCGGTAAAGCAGATACCAGACTGAGATTCATTGGAAGAATCCTAAGGAAATGCAGTCCGAAAACTAAGGAAGTAGTTTACAGTACACTTGTTCGCCCACTGCTTGAATACTGCTCACCGGTGTGGGATCCGTACCAGATAGGGTTGACAGAAGAAATAGAGAAGATCCAACGGAGAGCAGTGCGCTTCGTTACAGGATCATTTAGTAATCGCGAAAGCGTTACGGAGATGATAGATAAACCCCAGTGGAAGACTCTGCAAGAGAGACGCTCAATAGCTCGGTACGGGCTTTTGTTGAAGTTTCGAGAACATACCTTCACCGATTAGTCAAGAAATATATTGCTCCCTCCTACATATATTTCGCGAAGAGGCCATGAGGATAAAATCAGAGATTAGAGCACACACAGAGGCATACCGACAATCCTTCTTTCCACGAACAATACGAGACTGGAATAGAAGGGAGAACCGATGAAGGTGCTCAAGGTACCCTCTGCCACACACCATCAGGTGGCTTGCGGAGTATGGATGTAGATGTAGATGTAGACCTCTCTATACGAACAAACCCGTTTGCAGGGGTTTCGGACACTTTCGACCTGGAATCTCGTTGACTGGACTAGAATTGTCTTCAGTGATGAGTCTCGAAAGAGCCCTGATGACCAGTCAAGACGATTCTGAAGACGCTCTGGACAACGTTGGGATACCAACCTGACTTTCGCCCGCCATACGGCCCGGCAGCCATGAGTGATACCCTGGTGTGCCATTTCTTTTCTTAGCAGGACCTCTTTGGTTGTCATCCGCGGCATCATTACAGCACAGCGGTTCGTCGACGATATTCTACGCCCCCTTTTGTTGCCCTTCATGGCAGGCCATCCTGGGCCTACGTTCCAGCAACCAGCTCGGTGTTTTGACGCTCTAATGCTTCAGCTGGGCAGAATCTGGCACGACAGCGTCAGGAGGACATCCAACTCTGTAAACCAGTATCCAGCCGAATGACTGCTTGCTAATGGGCCAGAGGTGGGCCAGCGCGTTATTGACTTGCTCAATTTGTGACGTCCTTTCTTTTGAACAAATCATCTGTTTTTTCTAAAACTGAAACCTTTTCTTTGCCTGTACATATACATCACATCTACCGATTCCCATCCCATTCAGATGACTCCTTCGTTGTGCGTCTTTGATTTTTTATTTTTTTGTCTCAGATTGTACATTTATACAGGGTGGTCCACTGATAGTGACCGGGCCAAATATCTCACGAAATAAGCATCAAACGAAAAAACTGCCAAGAACGAAACTCGTCTAGCTTGACTATTAAAGCGCCATCTATCACAAAGCGAAAAAAGTGGTCCAACTAAAACATTCATATTTATTTACGTACTACACGAATATGTAAAAAAAATGGGGGTTCCTATTTAAAAAAAAAGAAAACGCAGTTGATATCCGTTTGACCTATGGCAGCGCCATCTAGCCGGCCAACCATAGCGCCATCTGGTTTCCCCCTTCAAGCCAGACAAGTTTCGTTCTTTGTAGTTTTTTCGTTTGACTCTTATTTCGTGAGATATTTGGCCCGGTCACAATCAATGGACCACCCTGTATATGGGATGTTTACTGTGTACTTTTAGATTCTTCGTCTTCGGGGTTGATAGTAGATACGTGATTCCACTGAGCCCGGCGTTGTTCTCCCCTGCCCCAGATTACACTCTGCCCACTTACTAAATTTTGACGTTTTGCTTGCACGTTACGGTGCCTTCTCCGTCAGTACTGTCACTTCTGTCTCCTTTTCATCGTCAATAAATTTAACACGTAAACGGCAAGCCATCGCAGTTGCTCGTGACAGTGTTTTCCATGATCACCTTCCTTGCTTGCACTGTGGTGTAACAAAGCGCACTACTCTAAACTGAAGGCCACGCGGAGTGGTCGCGCGATTCTAGGCGCCATGTCATGGACTGCGCTGCCCCTCCCGCCGGAGGTTCGAGTCCTTCCTCAGGCATGGGTGTGTGTGTTATTCTTAGAATAAGTTAGTTTAAGTGGTGTGCATTTTAGGGACCAATGACCTCAGCAGTTTGGTCCTTTAGAAATTCACAGACATTTGAACATTTCTGAACTGAAGTCACGCGACCAAGTCAGCTGCCCAGCTACGACCGGGCATTCGGTGTGCTTTGCCGAATAATAATTGCGTACACTCCGGTATTCTTGCAAGTGCAGTGCTGTAAGTGCTCATTTAAGCATGTATTACACGATGAGTCTAAGGTGTACACTTCTGCAGCAGCGCCCGAGGTGAACATCATTATGTTTACCTATATTTGTGTTTATACAGCGTTTTCCACAGGGAGAAAGTTGTTGTTTTTATCCCGGCGGTGCCTATTACCCTTGGGACTACGCCAGAATGACGACTTCGAAAAGCCAGATGTTGTTGGTGTGAAACCTGCCTGGGAAGAAGGGGAATGTACTACCTATTAATGAAGGAATTGAGTCTTGAGAAACTGCAGGAATTTCTGAACTTCGTGAGAATGCACTTAGCTTGTTCTAAACAGCTGTTGTCGATGTGAGAGGAAATAATTCGCTCAAGTGGCGCAACAATGTAGGAGACTGAAACTTCCTGGCAGATTAAAACTGTGTGCCCGACCGAGACTCGAACTAGGGACCTTTGCCTTTCGCGGGCAAGTTCTCTACCATCTGAGCTACCGAAGCACGACTCACACCCGGTACTCACAGCTTTACTTCTGCTAGTATCTCGTCTCCTACCTTCCAAACTTTACAGAAGCTCTCCTGCGAACCTTGCAGAACTAGCACTCCTGAAAGAGAGGATATTGCGGAGACATGGCTTAGGCACAGCCTGGGGGATGTTTCCAGAATGAGATTTCTCACTCTGCAGCGGAGTGTGCGCTGATATGAAACTTCCTGGCAGATTGAAACTGTGTGCCCGACCGAGACTCAACTCGGGACCTTTGCCTTTCGCGGGCAAGTGCTCTACCATCTGAGCTACCGAAGCACGACTCACGTCCGGTACTCACATCTTTACTTCTGCCAGTATCTCGTCTCCTACCTTCCAAACTTTACAGAAGCTCTCCTGCGAACCTTGCAGAACTAGCACTCCTGAAAGAAAGGATATTGCGGAGACATGGCTTAGCCACAGCCTGGGGGATGTTTCCAGAATGAATGTAGGAGACTATTTCACTTGGTCGGAAGTTAGAATTAAACCATTTATTTGTTCATTTTGCGACAGGACTGTATTGGTGACTATTACCAGTTTCTTCTTTCTGGCATGCTGAAACAGAGCAAAAGATAAATCAAATCAAACGTAAACTTCGATCAGTTTAGGAGCTACGTTTACAAATCGAAAATCAAACATGTAAAGTTGTTTATATATTTACTCGGAAATAAACGACAACCAACGCACGCTTTTATGATACAGCAGATCGTGAAGATGATGGAGACACCTTGCCTTGCTGTATGCCGAGATTGCAGTGCAGAATGAGTGTTTGATCCATTCCATTTCTAGAATATGAAACAATCAGTGCAAAGACTATTTTCTGCAGACATGTATAAAAGAAAGTCTGCAGGCAAATGATATTTATTTTGTTCAGTTATTGCGTTTATGAAAATTTTCTCCCCAAAAATGTACAAAAGCTCCAATACTGAAGCCAGAAGTCATTTTCTGACCACAGATGTAAAAAATAACAGTAATCAACGATCGCTAACAAGTAGAAAGTATACTCAGAGTTGCCCATCTACATATGCGCATGTTATTTCCGTCTAGAGCGCGTTGGTGGATTCACAGACATTTCCAGTTGCTGCCTAATTCCCCTTAGTTGCACTCGTTCTACCGCTAGGTGACAGTTGCGCTAGACTCGTTTCGTTCTAGAGACGGGCAAACCCATTCATCCTTGGGAACTAGTCCACTTGTGATCGCTCTTTTTTGGGAACCTTAATTTTTACTCGTTCACCGTTCATTTGTGCTAGTTATATTGTTCTTATGAAAAATTAGTAGCATAGGTGTCTGAAGATCGAAGACGCCAAGAGGGGCACTTGCCTCCCCCCTGGAGTACCGAGTTTGCATTCATAACAGAATTCTCACACACATGAAATTTTCGTGATTCTGCAAATCCTCTCGTTTAACCAACTGTCGCGTTATGTAGCTGATCGCAGTGAAATAAGTTGGTGCACGGAAAACGGGCCCCGAGTACAGACAGCTCCCCAGTTAGTTACACACGATTTGTTGACCGCTACGACCAGAATAGATAAACATGTAATAATTAGGCAGTGAATAAATAACAAAAAAATAATGCAAACAACAACTTCGAAACAACAGACGATGATAGATGGTGGGAGACAATGAGCGGTATAGTACTTGGAGCCGTATTTTCGTGCGCCACCCTGTACCACTGAAATAATATTGTAGAAGTTATATTCTCTTTACAAAATGTGACACCAGACACTCGATTATGGAATGCGAGATTCACTCGGTTTTAAGTCGGTCTGCCTTTCAAAACAATGAACAAGTCCTTTTACATTGGATCAAAAAAAGACGGAAAATGGCCAGCCGTGTGTGCCGTGCCGACTTCCTTCGCGTGTCTAATAACAAAAAAATCCTGCCTTGTTACAAGTATTTCTTCTGCTATTTATCTAAATAGTGAAGTAAGCTGACATGCCGTTTTGTTACCTGAAAAAATGTATGTATTACGTACCAAGTAATTTTCATGTAATTTACGTAATTATAAAATACATTTTAATTACTGGTCATGGACGCTGAATAGAATACGAAAAGAACCAGAAGTTCAGAGATCAAAAAAGGTTTCAAACTGATACAGAATGGACTTGCGCAGCGACTGAAACGATCAACGAGATACTGAACTATGAGCAGTCGGCGCTGGCCTTAGTGGCCGAGTGGTTCTAGGCGCTACAGTCTGGAACCGCGTGACCGCTACGGTCGCAGGTTCGAATCCTGCATCGGGCATGGATGTGTGTGATGTCCTTAGGTTAGTTAGGTTTAAGTAGTTCTAAGTTATAGGGGAGTGATGACCTCAGAAGTTAAGTCCCATAGTGCTCAGAACCATTTGAACCATTTTTTTTTGAGCAGTCGGCAATGGATCTGCGACGAGTAGCACACGAAGAAGGACGAGTCCAGCTGTGCGAGACCGATGGGAACGGGACCGAGGCTGGAACGAGACCAGTCGACGTGCCGTTGCGAGAACGAGACCGACCGTTTCCCGTTCCCGGGAACTATAAGTAGAAATCCGCGACCGAAGTGAACTATGGAAGACCGTCCGTTAGAATTCGTTCCTCGCTCGTTCCATTCATCTTGGTGAACCGTTCCTTTGGACTTGTTAGTTCGCGAACGACCCATCTCAAGTTTTTTTTTCTTTATTGTTATTTTAAACCTGTACAACAGGCAGGCTGTCAGCAGCATTCTACGCTGCTCTTCAGCCATAGGATACACAATGAGAGATAAACACGAAGAAGACACATAAGTTACAGAACGGTGGGCAATAAAACAGGAGACACATAAAGACAAACACGGAGCCGTTCACACTCGACGGGAATCCACACTGCAAACTGTTGATACGACGCACAAACACTGAAGAAGACGATGGCACTGGTGAACGATGGAGTGTGACGGTGAACACTAAGCATGACGGCACACACGAGATACTGATGGCGGTGATCTCCAGCGCGCGAATGTCCACGTAGCGTGTGCGAGTCCGGGGACCTGCCAAGAGGGGAACAGGGGTTCATCTCAAGTTCGTTCACCATTCCTTTTATGTTGCACCGAACCAAAGGCAAGTCTAAATCAGTGTCATTCGAAACTTACTGCAAAGTGACGTCAAGATGATGTGCTAATTATATTCAACAGTCTGTATCGCATAAATATTTATTTATTTAAAGCAAGGGCAGCGAAGATTTCGGCTCGCGTACCATGCCCAGGTACGAGTGCCAAAGCGCTCAGCCTCGCTTCACATTTCCCCCACCACCATGCCACGCTGTCTGAGTGCGAGGAGGGGAAGATGTGAAAACTGTTAAAGTGCCGCAGTTACATGGCAGTACAGTCACACTGCATACTACGTGGTTTCACATTTCTCGATATCATACGTCATAAACAAAACAAATTTACAGTATTACACTGAAGCGCCAAAGAAACTGGTATAGGCACGCTTATTCAAATACAGGCAGATACAGGCAGAATACGGCGCTCTGGTTGGCAACGCCTATATAAGAAACAAGTGTCTGGCTCAGTTGTTAGATCAGTTACTGCTGCTACAATGGCAGCTTATCAAACGGTAAATGAGTTTGAACGTGATGCTAGAATCGGTGCACGAGCGATGGGACACAGCATCTCCGAGGTAGCGATGAAGTGGGGATTTTCCCATATTGTAAGTAGGCTGTTTATGTTTTCTTTATGTAAGTAGGCTGTTTATGTTTTCTTATTGGCAACGTTACGTAGCGCTCTGTATGAAAATCACTGGCTGTACTGTTTGCAGTCTGTGGCTAGTTTGCATTGTTGTCTGCCATTGTAGTGTTGGGCAGCGGCAGCTGGATGTGAACAGCGCGTAGCGTTGCGCAGTTGGAGGTGAGCCGCCAGCAGTGGTGGATGTGAGGAGAGAGATGGCGGAGTTTTGAAATTTGTAATACTGGATATTATGAACTGCTATGTATATTATGATGTTTCAACACTATTAAGGTAAATTCATTGTTTGTTCTCTATCAAAATCTTTCATTTGCTAACTATGCCTATCAGTAGTTAGTGCCTTCCGTAGTTTGAATCTTTTATTTAGCTGGCAGTAGTGGCGCTCGCTGTATTGCAGTAGTTCAAGTAACCAAGATTTTTGTGAGGTAAGCGATTTGTGAAACGCATAGGTTAATGTTAGTCAGGGCCATTCTTTTGTAGGGATTTCTGAAAGTCAGATTGCGTTGCGCTCAAAATATTGTGTGTCAGTTTAAGGACAGTCTTGTATAATTGTTCAAAGGGGACGTTTTATAATATGACCATTCCATGAATGTAACGTGAATATCAGGAATCTGGTGAAACATCAAATCTCTGACATCGCTGCGGCCGGAAAAAGATCCTACAAGAACGGGACCAACGACGATTAAAGAGAATCGTTCAGCATGACAGAAGTGCAATCCTTCCGCAGATTGCTGCAGATTTCAGTGCTGGGCCATCAACAACTGTTAGCGTGTGAAGCATTCAACGAAACATTATCGATATGGGCTTCAGGAGCCGAAGGACCACTGGTGTACCCTTTGTAAGTAGGCTGTTTAGGTATTTATGTTGGTAACGCCACGTAGCGCTCTGTGTGAAGATCACTGACTACGCTGTGTGCAGTCTGTGGCTGGTTGGACTCATTGTTGAAATATTCACTAGTGTAGCGTTGTGCAGTTGGAGGTGAGCCGCCAGCAGTGATGGATGTGGAGAGAGAGATGCCAGAGTTTTGAGAGGTTGCTGTAAGCGAACGCTCTGGACGTGTGTCCGCCAGAAAAAGGAAATTTGTAAAGATGGATGTCATGAATTGATATATATATATATATATATATATATATATATATGTGATGACGTTTGAACATTATTAAGGTAAATACATTGTTTGTTCTCTATCAAAATGGTTCAAATGGCTCCGAGCACTATGGGACTTAACATCTATGGTCATCAGTCCCCTAGAACTTAGAACTACTTAAACCTAACTAACCTAAGGACAGCACACAACACCCAGTCATCACGTGGCAGAGAAAATCCCTGACCCCGCCGGGAATCGAACCCGGGAAGCCGGGCGCGGAAAGCGAGAACGCTACCGCACGATCACGAGCTGCGGACTGTTCTCTATCAAAATCTTTCATTTGATAACTATGCCTATCCGTAGTTAGTGCCTTCAGTAGTTATTTAGATGGCAGTATTGGCGCTCGCTGTATTGCAGTAGTTCGAGTAACGAAGATTTTTGTGAAGTAAGTGATTCACCAAAGTTATAGGTTATTGTTAGTCAGGGCCATTCTTTTGTAGGGATTTTTGAAAGTCAGACTGCGTTGCGCTATAAATATTGTGTGTCAGTTTAGTGATGATCAGAATAAATAAAGAGAAAACTGTTTCAGTACGTTGAGTTTTGCTCAGCTGATTGAAAATCAAATACCGTAAGAGTTTTAGTAGAACAGTCAGTCATAATTTTTCTAAGGGGACGTTACACCTTGATGACTGCACGACAGAAGGCTTTACGCCTCACCTGGGCCTGTGAACACCGACATTGGACTGTTGATGACTAGAAGCATGTTGCCTGGTCGGACGAGTCTCGTTTCAAATTGTACAGGTATGGAGACAACCTCATGAATCCATGGACCCTGCATGTCGGCAGGGGACTGTTCAAGCAGGTGGAAGTTCTGTAATGGTGTGGGGCGTGTGTAGTTGAAGTGATATGAAAACCCTGAAACCTCTAGATACGATTGGCAGATGGCACATATGTAAGCATGCTGTCTGATCAGCTGAATCCATTAATGTCCGTTATGCATTCCTACGAACTTGGGCAATTCCAGCAGCACAATGCGATACCCCACACGTCTAGAATTGCTAGAGAGTGGCTCCAGGAACACTCTTCTGAGTTTAATCACTTCTGCTGGCCACCGTACTCCCCCGACACGAACATTATTGAGCGTATCTGGGATGCCTTGCAACTTGCAGTTCAGAAGAGATCTCCACCCCCTCGTACTCTTACGGATTTATAGACAGTCCTGCAGGATTCATAGTGTCAGTTCATTCAGACGTTAGTCCAGTCCATTCCACTTCGTGTCTTGGCACTTCTGCGTGCTCGCGGGGGCCGTACACCAGTTTCTTTGGCTCTTCAGTGTATTTAATTACTTTTGGCTCTCCAAAGACAATTATTATCTGGTACAAATGGTTCAAATGGCTCTGAGCACTATGGGACTTAACATCTGTGGTCATCAGTCCCCTAGAACTTAGAACTACTTAAACCTAACTAACCTAAGTACATCACACTTATCCATGCCCGAGGCAGGATTCGAACCTGTGACCGTAGCGGTCACGCGGTTCCAGACTGAAGCGCCTAGAACCGCACGGCCACACCGGCCGGTTATCTGGTACAAACTGTTGTTATACGGACAGGCACAGACAATTTCACAGAGTTTCACACTCATGTTACTATGTAGTCAAAACTTATTTAGTTTCGTAATGGAAAAAAGGTCTTTCGTACAAAAATGTCGTTCTTAATATCGTAGGATTTTTGCAACCTCATTATGGAGACTTGGAAACACTATCTCAGAAAATCAATGTAGACGTCCTAGGCAGTTTTAACGTAAAAGTATTTGTCATTAAAACTGGAATATTCCGTGCAGATCAATCAATTACATCTTCACATGCACAGTGGCGCTTTCAACTGAAACGGCAAACGGTCTCAAAAACGGCTCGGAAACACATGTAAGACTGACAGCATCCTCAAAATCTTTATATGTAAAACTATCCTTGTAATTCTTTCAAGGCCGCGATGAATTCCTCAGACCTCGAGTTTTCTTTAATGCTAGAGAGTTAATGGAACTCTACTGTCTTTGTCAGAATACGTCCCGTCTAGAAGGCGATTTTCTTTTTTACATGCATACCCATCAAATCAGAAAGAAGTTAACTTGTAATGTCTTACTGTGGGCAGTGTACAATCAAGTCCTCTTAAAATGCGATGTGTGCACCCCATTCCGTATGTTCTACTTTTAGTTCTTGCGCGCCTTTGTCCTTCATATAGTCAACAGTAACAAGTTTTAAATCGAAAAGTTGTTCCAGGCATGCCCCTAACTTAACCAACAAACTTTTCAGTGATATAAGAAGTCTTCATACTCTTCGTTCAATTTCATTAAAAAGTATTACAGCTGACAGTGGAGTAATGCGTGCGACTTCAGAAATTTTATTATTTTCACTACCAAATTCCACACGTGCTCTAGGCCTGCAAATTTAGCACCAAGTGCTTTTTGATGCACAGAGCAATGAATCCTATCTATCGATCCTCGTAATTTTTTGCTCTCTCATTGTCAACTAAATCTTTAAATTCTTTCTGCATGGTACTGTAATGTCGTTTCATAGCAAATATGTTGTACCTGTCGCTTATGCAAGTTGAGGATTTTCATGCCTCTCCTCTGGCATTCACGTTCATTTTAAAGGAGTGCGGATACAGACCGCTGAATTCGCGCAAGCTAGTAAGAACACTGCTGTTTGTTAAATATTGATCGAATATCTTTGTCACCACCATGAACAAACAGCGAAGGTGAAACAGTGCAGACAATACTTTTCCGCCGAACTCAGAGAGTTGTAGAGACCGAAAAATGCCGCGCGGCAATACTAAAATGAAACCTCACGCTGTTCCGTGTAGTTCCGAGAAGGACCGAGCAAAACCGAATGACAGGCGGGGCCTTGGCCCGTTCGCGGGCCACACACGCTACACGCGTGAAGTTTGGCACGCCGTAGCCGGCCCTGATTTAAGACAACCGGTTTCGACAGACTTTACTGTTATCTTCAGGTCTTAAAATTTTTGTTGTTGTGAAACGTGTTCATTTTACGTGGGACCTCACGCAAAGTTGCCATATGGATAAAAATCAGCACATTATGTAAGATTTGTCATAACTGAAATCACTGTCCAGCTTATGTAAACAGATGCGCTACTGCGTACTGTGTTTTTGTGACGTAACAAGCACCTGTCAGCGATTTGTGTGTATCACAAATACACAGTACATAGTAGGACATCTGTTTGCATAAGCTGGACATTGATTTTAGTTAGGACAAATCTTTGATAATGTGTTGATTTTTATCCACATGGCAACATGGCATGACGTCCAACGTAAAATGAACACGTTTCACAACAAAAAATTTTTTAAGATCCGAAGGTAACAGCAAAGTCTGTCGAAACGTCGAAAAGGGTTTGTCAAAAAAATGGCTCTAATCACTATGGGACTTAACATCTGAGGCCATCAGTCCCCTAGACTTAGAACTAATTAAATCTAACTAACCTAAGGACATCACACACATCCATGCCCGAGGCAGGATTCGAACCTCCAAACGCAGCAGCAGCAGCGCGGTTCCGGACTACGCGTTTGTCGTTTCTGCTGAAAGTGCCACTTTGCATGGACATGGCCATTTGCATAAAGTGCTGTATCTTTTTAAATAGTTTAGTTATGACAAAACTTTCAGAAAGTGTTGAGTTTTATCCACATGACAGCTTAGAATGAGGTCCAATACAAAATGAACATGTTTCACAACAAAGGTGTTTAAGATTTGACGATGACAGCAAAGTCTTTCGAAACTGGCTATCTTAAATAAAGAAATATTTATGCGTTCTAGGCTGTTGAATGTTTTTAGCATGTAAGACAGA
This sequence comes from Schistocerca cancellata, assembly GCF_023864275.1. Lineage (NCBI taxonomy): Eukaryota > Metazoa > Arthropoda > Insecta > Orthoptera > Acrididae > Schistocerca > Schistocerca cancellata. Next base: position 503,213,699 of record NC_064632.1, on the reverse strand, counting down.
TCGTTGTTTCAGTATTCTCAAAATGAGAAAATTCAATTAAGATGATATGTCTCCAAAAATCGTAACACAACACACACACAAATGTCATTCTAACTAATTTAAATCCACCCGATGATGGAGGTTATACCTTTGAAACGCGTCGTGGAAATAAATAAAACGGTGACTGGTAACAGTAAACTTGTTGTATCATTTAATGTCAATAACAGTCACGGCAAAGCCTAACCTAAAAATGTTCGCATTTAAAGATGACATGTCTTTCATAAACAACAAATGAAGAACTTTCGAGATTCCGTACCGGATTAGGTTGAATTTGATTGTTTTCGTATTATAACTTGCGTGTTATGACAATATGCCATTTGAAGGTTTATCGCAACTGCATCACTCTTGAAATGACCTTTTTTATAATTAAATGTCAGTTAATGACACAATAGCGATAAAAGCCTTCAGGAGATCCTAAGACAAAAGTCGCTGTTGCTGAAAGTTGTATGTGTTCAGTGTAGTGTACTAGTAGCAGACTTGGAGTTATCGAGTCACAAGAAGCGGATTCGCACCCTGATATATTAAAATATTTTCTATACATCTTCACATTTATAAAAGATTCTGGGATTTTCTTATTAATGTAATCTTAGGTTATTATGCAATATTCGATCTTACTCGTATAAACGAACGAGGGTAATCCCAAAAGTAAGGTCTCCTATTTTTTTATAAGTACAGAACGCTGTGTGGCAGTTGGTCGCACTGTTATGATGAGTGCTTCGCGCGCTGTGTGTAAACACGCGCACGCCGCGCTGAGGCACTCAGTCTTGGCTTGGCAGCCGTTGAGAATGGAGCTCCCGTTGGATTCTACCGCCAAGTGCGAATTGCGCGCAGATATTCGGTTTTTGAACGCAAAGGGTACTGCACCGATTGAGATCCATCGCCAATTGACGGAAGTGTATGGTGAGTAGTGAATGGATGTCAAAAATGTTCGTAAGTGGTGTAGAGAGTTTGCAGCTGGTCGGACCGAAATACGAACAAAGGAGCGGAAGATCGTCAATTTCAGAGGATACAGTGTTGAAGGCTGGAAAAGCGTGCGTGAAGATCGGTGGATCACCCTGGATGATCTTTGCACCTTGGTTCCTGAGGTTTCCTGAAGCACCGCTCACAGAATTTTAACGGAAACATTGAACTCCCGGGAGGTGTGCGCAAGATGGATGCCACACATGCTGACTGAGTACCACATGCGGCAACGGGTTGATGCTTCCCGCTCATTTCTTCACCGCCTTGCAGCCGAACAGGATAACTTTCTGGACTCAATTGGCACGGGTGACGAAATCTGGGCATACCACTTTACAACTGAGACCAAGCAACAATCACGCCAGTTCATAACTTTCTGAACAGCACGACGGCGAGCTGGTATGACATGAGCATACAAAAACTGCCACAGTGTCTGCATAAATTTTGTGACTTCATTGCCATGACTTCAGTGTGATTAAAACTCGAAAGATTAAGCTTCCGTGAGTCAAACGAGAAGCAGTGACATTTATATTCTTGCTTCTCACAAGTATTTGGTTGTTTATTTGCGAATAAGTCGCGATAACCGAGGAACCTAGGAGCACAGCTTAAATTCCTGCGACTGAACGACCAAAGGTCACAATTACATTCTTGTCTGTTACAAGTATTTAGCTGTTTTTTCCGAATATACCACGATTAAAGCTCCATGCAACCACGAAATTTGCTGAACAAGTACTCGTACACGTCGTTTTGATGCCACTTCCAAGTAAGCTTCGAGTAAAACTAATCACTCCAATCTGTAACTGTGCATGAAAGCACACACGATGATACACGAATGTTGCCACAGGAATGGAAGCATTCAAGCACAGGTGTACAACTGTGCACTTCAAAATTGCCGCGGCGCACTGACAAAGTGATTTCGAGAAGAATGGAAGTGGAATATGGCAACTTGGTGGAAAGAACACGTTTGTGAACTGAAACAATATCATTTTGATATAAGTAGTAAATATTATAACAACAGGAACAAAAGTGAGTGGGCTGAACAGTGTCTTTCTGACATCAGAAGTAAAGTTTATCACATCAGGAACAAAAGTGAAACAGCGTTAAACGAAATATTTTACATGTCAACATTTTAAGAGAATGTAGGCCGCAGACAACAGTAGAGGCAATTAAACAGGAAAAAAGGTCTGCGTTGACGGTACTGCCGAAAGAGGCATGTCACTGAGACCTTGAGGAGAAGTGCTGCTAGCAGTGAGGCTATTTATGTACTGAAATTATAGTTTCTTGACAGACTTCGATTCACCAGTGGAATGGAATCTTGGAATTGCCGATAACTTCTCAGAAAAAGTAATTGCTTTTCCCATTACCGTCTACTATTACGTTAAATACACTACTGGCAACTGCTACACCACGAAGATGACGTGCTACAGACGCGAAATTTAACCCACAGGAAGAAGATTCTGTGATATGCAAATGATTAGCTTTTCAGAGCATTCCAACAAGGTTGGCGCCGGTGGCAACACCTACAACGTGCTGACATAAGGAAAGTTACCAACCTATTTCTCATACACAAACAGCAGTTGACCGGCATTGCCGGGTGAAACGTTGTTGTGATGCCTCGTGTAAGGAGGAGAAATGCGTACCATCACGTTTCCGACTTTGATAAAGGTCGGATTGTAGCCTATCGCGATTGCGGTTTATCGTATCGCGACATTGCTGCTCGCGTTGGTCGAGATCCAATCACTGTTAGCAGAATATGGAATCGATGGGTTCAGGAGGGTAATACGGAACGCCGTGCTGGATCTCAACGGCCTCGTATCACCAGCAGTCGAGATGACAGGCATCTTATCCGCATGGTTATAACGGATCGTGCAGCCACGTCTCGATCCCTGAGTCAACAGATGGGGACGTTTGCAAGACAACAGACGACGTTTGCAGCAGCATGGACTATCAGCTCGGAGACCATGGCTGCGGTTACCCTTGACGCTGCATCACAGACAGGAGCGCCTGCGATGGTGTAATCAACGACGAACCTGGGTGCACGAATGGCAAAATGTCATTTTTTTGGATGAATCCAGGTTCTGTTTACAGCATCATGATGGTCGCATCCGTGTTTGGCGACATCGCGGTGAACGCACATTGGAAGCGTGTACTAGTCATCGCCATACTGGCGTATCACCCGGCGTGATGGTATGGGGTGCCATCGGTTACACGTCTCGGTGACATCTTGTTCGCATTGACGGCACTTTGAACAGTGGACGTTACATTTCAGATGTGTTACGACCCGTGGCTCTACCCTTCATTCGATCTCCGCGAAACCCAACATTTCAGCAGGATAATGCACGACCGCATGTTGCAGGTCCTGTACGGGCCTTTCTGGATACAGAAAATGTTCGACTGTTGCCCTGGCCAGCACATTCTCCAGATCTCTCACCAACTGAAAATATCTGGTCAATGGTGGCCGAACAACTGGCTCGTCACAATACGCCAGTCACTACTCGGTATCGTGTTGAAGCTGCATGGGCAACTGTTTGACTCAATGCCCCGGCGTATCAAGGCCGTTATTACGGCCAGAGGTGGTTGTCCTGGGTACTGATTTCTCAGGATCTATGCGCCAAATTGCGTGAAAATGTAATCACATGTCAGTTCTAGTATAATATATTTGTCCAATGAATACCCGTTGATCATTTGCATTTCTTCTTGGTGTAACAATTTTAATGGCGAGTAGTGTATGTTATGCGAAGTCCGCTAAAAAAATGTTTCAAATGGCTCTGGGCACTATGGGACGTAACTGCTGTGGTTATCAGTCCCCTAGAACTTAGAACTACTTAAACCTAACTTACCTAAGGACATCACACACATCCATGCCCGAGGAAGGATTCGAACCTGCGACCGTAGCGGTCTTGTGGTCCCAGACTGTAGCGCCTAGAACCGCTCGGCCACTCTGGCCGTCCGAAGTCCAGTAAGAATTCATAATTATCCTCGCTCATCCGGAATCAATTTAGAAAGGAGTATTCGTCTTCTAAAATAAGTTATTTTCGAAGAAATCTTAAGCTTTTCTCTACTCTTATCCGCTCAGCCATTTTTCCCCCATAATGACTGTTTTACTGTTTTCGTGTTGTTCACTGCCACGATATGCAATACAGCGGTAGCAGAAAAAGCAAGAATTGAAGATTCTCTTTTGGCAGTCGACACCACGATAGCTTGCTCTCTTTCCTTGCAACGGGAACTACTAACGTGCGCTTTGTGGCGCCTCCAACTACATGCGGCTTTTCTGGTTGGCCTACCTCTCGCTTTTTTGTCTGCTTTAAGTAAGGTGTAAACAGACACTAACACATCAGTACATGAACACCCGAGGCCCACGAGGCTGAGGCGCGTACTTCACAGCACGTGACACTACAGGTATTACGAGAACCAGCAGCCGTCTCTGGCGGGGAAGGAGTAACTACTGTACTTCAGACGAGTTTCATAATTCTTGAGTGCACGTTCAAATACCTGCAAGCTGTCGATAGCATACGGTAAAGTTAAGACCTTTAGTGTTTACATTTCAATTACGTATTGATTCCCTATGGGCCCTGCACCAAGTGTGCGTTCACAAAGTGTGACGTCGCAAGCCCGTTGCATGGCCCGTATTTCTCGTTGGCCCCGCTCAATGCCCTCCATAGCACAGCAATTACACACTGACGAGCTCCTTCCTCCGACAGAATCTCTTGCATACTGTGACAACATTTATTCACGGTGTAATATGTGTGATCCACGCTTTAATTTTGATGCATAATATTTTCCTAAAAAAATTAATCTGGAACTTTTCTGAAACTACATCGTCTCGTTTGCACACGTGACTATTCGTTTGATCCGGAAACTCTTAAAACCAAATCGCACAGAAAGAATAACTTTTTCTTAGAGTTTCTATGTTAGCTTTGTGCAACAAAAGCTGCGAAGTCTTCGCGAATTTGGTATTTCTTGTTTTGATCGCCATATAGAAGAATCTCCTGCCAGAGAATAAAATTATCCGTATTGCCAGTGGGACTGTATTGTGCCGGCCGCTGTGACCGAGCGGTTCTAGGCGCTTCAGTTCGGAACCACGCGGCTGCTACGGTCGCAGGTTCGAATCCTTCTTGGGGCATCGATGTGTGTGATGTCCTTGGGTTAGTTAAGTTTACTTAGTTCTAACTCTAGGGGACTGATGACCTCTGTTTTTAAGTCCCATAGTGCTTAGAGCCATTTGAATCATTTTGATTGTATTGTATGGAACTGCGGACCTAGAAACGACGGAGAGGCTTCGTCCCCGCCGTAGCCCTCAGTGGTTCACAACCACAACAGGTTACAGCAGTCCACTCACCCCACCGCCGCCCCAAATCGAACGCAGGGTTATTGTGCGGTTCGGCTCCCAGCGGACCCACCCCAGGGAACGTCTCACACCAAACGAGCGTAACCCGAATGTTTGCGTGGTAGAGTAATGATGGTGAACGTGTACGCGGAGGAAGTGTTTGCGCAGCAATCGCCGACATAGTGTAACTGAGGCGGAATAAGGGGAACCAGCCCGCATTCGCCGAGGCAGATGGAAAACCGCCTTAAAAACCATCCACAGAGTAGCCGGCACACCGGACGTCCACACTAATCCGCCGGGCAGATTCGTGACGGGGACCGCCACGCCTTTCCGCCCGGAAAACAGTGCGTTAGACCGCACGGCTAACCGGGCGGGTGCCAATGGGATAGTGTTGTCTACACTTTGTTACTAGATACCTAAATCCCACTCTGTACGGCATCGTTCCCTCCTTTTGTAAACTGCACACATGACTTACTCAAGTATAAAATTTTGATTGCACATTCCCTTACCTTTTCAGTCAGAACTGTCATTCTTTTCTCGTTCTGATCGTCAGTGATTCTAATGACGTTAACCCTTAACTACAGTTTTGTTGTCCCTGGGACCATGCTGCTCTTCACATCCCTGTTCCTAGGAATGCTAATGACATTTGAGAGTTGGGCTGCTCCAGTAGCTTTCATATTCTCAGTTTGCTGCTAGTTGCCAAGGTAGCCATTGTTGAAAGTGCACTGTTTGCTTTCGTTTGCGGAACCGAAAGGCTGTATTAGTGTAACTCTGTGACACGCTGAATATTTTTCTTCCTCGTTGTGTTTGTTCTTTTCTTCGCGTCTGTTGGTGACAATAACTCTGGAACTATATTAGGTAACCCTTGTCCATCGTATGTGAGAACAGACGATGCATATTTTGAAGAAAAGTTTTCAAGAATTATCGATGAAGTGGGGACTGACATATCCGACTTCGATTTTTCTGACGTCGATGATGGTGAATGTATACACAGCGAACATTCGGAATCCATTGTGTCTGGCGAGAGTGTAAGCGGCGAGGAAACGGCGGAAGGAGAATCAGAAAACGACAAGATGAGGAATGTGCTAGGAAATACTTCTGTGGCAGAAATAGGTTCAAGTGGTCGGCAGCAGAACCAGAGAGGAAGATCAGAATCGCAGCTCGTAACATATTGAAGATACCAGCACTTCGATACGATCTCAGAAGATAATCACAGTTTGGAGCTATATTTTCAGTGATGATACGCTGAACGAAATACACGGAATAATGAAAAACGTGAAAAAATTCTGGGAAAATAGACGATTAAGGAGACAACAGAAGTCAGACCTGTGTGAAATGTAGAGTTTTATCGGCATACGTTTTTTTTTTTTTTTTTTTTTTTTCTGATGGGACTGACCCCGCGATACTTACCGTATCGCTATGTCATCAACAAGATTTGCTGTAATTCTCAACTGCCTGAGAGTCGTCAAATCTGATGACAGGGAGTTACGTAAAATATCTGATCCACCAGCTGCTATAACAAACGTTCCACATAAGTTCAACGAAAATTCGCAACGGTCCTATATTCTTGGGGCTAATGCTACAGGTGGAGAATGCTAATCGGCTTTAGAGGACGCTTAAAGTTCATAATATATATTCCTCCTGAACCGACGAAGTACGGCCTGAAGCTTCAATGCCTCGCCGATTCCAGGAATAATTATGTCTTCAACACCATCTCAACCGTGGAAAAGGTACCAATGGACCAGAACTTTCACCAGACGAGAAGAAATACGACGTTTCCACTCAGGCTGACCTCGGACTGCGCAAGGCAATAGCACATAGTAACCGAAACATTACTGCTGATAACTGGTATGTGTCAACCGAACTTGCAGATGTGCTACGGAAAAATGGTTTGACCATAGCGGTAACAATGCGAAAGTACCGAAAGAAAATGCAGGTATCGTTCTTGCCTTCCCGTGGACGTGAAGTTGGAACAACGCTGTATGCATTTACCAAACACATCACGTTGCCTTCCCAGCTTCCCAGGTGCCTAAGAAAGGAAGAGCTGTAATTCTTGTATCAACGATGGATCGCTCCACAGACAGTGACGTGGAAAGTGAAAAGCCTGTAACTACAGCTCACTATAATAATATAAAGGGTGGTGTTGATACTGTAGATGAAAAGAGTGCTATATATTGTTGAAGCTGTCGTACACAACACTGCCTCATGGCTGTGTTTTCCTTTTCTTGATATGAGTGTCACCAATGCGTATATTGTTCACCTGTCATTCAAGGAAAGAACTGTACTTCCTAGAAAGAACTTCATGAAAGCTCTGGAGAAAGAACTGATAGAACCTTCTTTACTTGAAAGGATAATAAACAAACACCTTCCACGACAATTAAGATTTTCTATCAGTCGAGTTCCAGTAGCTGAGGTGCAGCTCCAGGAAAACCTGAAGAAAGACGACCTAGGGATGGAAGGAAGAAATGGGGAATTTGTTCACCAGGATTGAAGAGGATGGCAAGTTATTTTTGTTGCAAGTGTAAGGTCTTGATTTGTTTGGAATGCTGAAGTAAGGTGTGTCTGCAGTGCGTGTAAGGTAACGCGAACTGTGGCCACTTTCAGTAGAGCAGATTTTTTCTGTGTAATTCTCTTTCATGAGTACTCATTAATTGCAACAATAATGGTACCTGTTCAACATCAACCGGCAGCAACCAAGTTTCAAGTAAGGAGGTACACTTAAATATTTCGATGTGTGTCCATCACTGTAGATTTCGATGAGAATTTTAAGTGCAATAGTGTAAGGTGCCAGGTGTGTAAGCTTATTTGTCCGTCGCTGACATAGAAGACCGCAAACCTTCTTTCCTTCTCGTCTGGGCAAGCTGTGCAGTGACTAGAGTACATGTAAAGCTTACTGGGACAGGGTAAATGCTAGCTACAATGTAGTCGATAATTCGATTGTAATATTGGCATTTTGATATTCATCACAACTGACAAAATTAAAAAAGAAAAAGAAAATGTGAATCTCTTTGTCCACCCACATACTCCTGAGAATGGCACACTGACAATTTGTAATTACGCGCCCCTATTACCGGCAGCTGCGTTGATAAATACTCGGCACCTCGCAAGGATAACTACCAGATCAAGAATATTAGGTAAGTTGTTGGAAGTAGTTAAGCGTTGGTGAAATACTCGCTTCAGGGCACAGAAAGGGCTCTAACCGCAGAACTCAGCACGGAACACGCGTTGGTGCAGTACTGCGATACAGACCGTATATCTCCCTTCGAAGACGATGGCCAAGACGCCGTTTCCAAGTCCATACCGCTCGATGGCTGAAGGCGAAGTCCTCTCTCTCCACAAATCTCCCGTCTCACACGCATACGAAAACGCGGCGGAAGAATACCCCGTTTCGACCAATGTCGAGAACGCTCTGTCATCGCCGAAATCCCTCCAACGGCATTTCTGAGATCTACCCAATGATCGAGTAGGTCGTATCGCCCCTAGGCAAACGAAATTCCCGTCTTCGCCACGTGTTGCCCAGCACAGATGGCTCCGGATGCCGGGCTATCCCCAAAAGCTCCGTACTGTCCCGCGTTTCCGGTGACCGCTACCTGCCGACCACGGCGGCCCGGCGAGCTACGACCAGCTGCAGACTCATATACCACAATTCTCAACTTCCGATACTTTTCACCAACAGTTTAAGTTAGTGACTTAATCATGCAGACATGCAGGGAATACTGCTCGAGAGTGCCTCACATTTATCAAAATTCAATAGAGTCAGGATCTGATGCCCTTGCCAGTCCTTTTATTACTAATATTAATGTTGGTAAGCTAACGTGTGAGTGCCCATGTTCTGGCACCTTACAATAGGATAAGGCATTTTCCACAGTATCGAAACAATATTCTGTAGATATGTAACCTGTGGTGTCACCGCCAGACACCACACTTGCTAGGTGGTAGCTATAAATCGGCCGCGGTCCATTAGTACATGTCGGACCCGCGTGTCGCCACTGTCAGTGATCGCAGACCGAGCGCCACCACACGGCAGGTCTAGAGAGACTGACTAGCACTCGCCCCAGTTGTACGACGACTTTGCTAGCGACTACACTGACGAAGCCTTTCTCTCATTTGCCGAGAGATAGTTAGAATAGCCTTCAGCTAAGTCCATGGCTACGACCTAGCAAGGCGCCATTAACAAATTCTAGAGAGAGTCTCACTTGTATCATCAAGAATGCTGTATACAAATGATGGATTAAAGTTAAGTATTCCAGCAGCTACGTACTTTTCTTTATAGCGTTCATTACGTATCCTGTTTCAGACCTAAGCAAGCCGGCGTGATTTGACGCGTGCATTTCGGCCTCCTTCTCTAAAAACAGTGTCGGCACGTCTGCCGACACTTCATAACCATTTATGTATAACTGAAGATCAAATATGTAAATGCAAAGGCCGGCCGCTGTGATCTAGCGGTTCAGGCGCTCAGTCCGGAACCGCGCGACTGCTACGGTCGCAGGTTCGAATCCTGCCTCGGGCATGGATGTGTGTGATGTCCTTAGGTTAGTTAGGTTTAAGCAGTTCTAAGTTCTAGGGGACTGATGACCACAGATGTTAAGTCCCATAGTGCTCAGAACCATTTGAACCATTTTTTGTAAATGCAAAAAGTAGCGCTAGAGGTGGTTTTTTTCGTATTTTTCCCGCCTCCTGAACGTGATCCAAGGGACCGCACGACTGTAATTGCGCGAGAAGTACTCACGGCTCTGATTACGATTTAACAGTATGCCGCCGCAGCTGCCTACAAAGACCTTTCCTGCTAACACCATCTGTTCTTGCACTGTGAGGTAGCGATGCGCGCGACTTTCAACTGAATGTTAGTTCGCGCTATGGCGGGACTACGATTCCCTTTGTCCAGTAATGCCAAGTCTCCTTCACGCAATGTCATTGTACCGCTGTAGACGTTTAAACCGCTGTATTGCCGTGTACACAGTGACGCTCTAGTGCTACGCTGTTGGCGCGTGTACAGAGGTAAACACAAGATAGTCTGTGTGTGCTTACCAGACAGACGTACGCGAGCTCCCTGTCGCCACTGATTTACGACCGAGGCCTGGAAGTTGGATTATACCGGCTGAGACGCACACGGGACGGGTCGCCACGTCTAGAGCGACCCGCCATTGTCATAGGCAAGCTCAATGCGCGCGAAACAAGCTGGCAGAAGCTACTGACAATAAAATTTGCTGTTACATATATACCCTGAGGGCCAGCTCAAACCGAAGAAAATAATAACATGCAAATGATCAAGCATGCCACTGTGAATTACGTGATGGCAGTAGTTAACCTTCTCAGGTGCTACGGAAGTAAATGATTACTTAGCGTACAATGCCGACACCTGGGGCAATACCGACACGATAGGTTTTAGTTGTATTTTGATAGCAGAGCAGCTAGATATAACATATTGTAACGAACATTTTGGTATAGTAGTTCAAATGGTTCAAATGGCTCTGAGCACTATGGGACTTAACAGTTGAGGTCATCAGTCCTCTAGAACTTAGAACTACTTAAACCTAACTAACCTAAGGACATCACACACATCCATGCCCGAGGCAGGATTCGAACCTGCGACCGTAGCTGTCGCGCGGTTCCACAATGAAGCGCCTAGAACCGCTCGGCCCCTTCGGCCGGCGTGTAGTACTTGTAACATTTCAACGTGTGTAGGCCTATAAGTGGAACTAACAAGGAAATGATACAATTCGACATGTCGAAACCTGTTCTGAATTTTTTTTATATAGGAAGAATACAGCTAAGGAAACAAAGTCAAAATTTTAGCTGCTAAGACAAACTGCAAGTGTTTTTTAAACAACGCTGAAAAGTGCCAAATTCGTAGTTCGCCAGGCGGCTGGAGAAATGTTTTCGTTTTCGTTGATAGTTTGTCTGTTACAGTTGTTCTCAGTTACTGTTCACTAGAATTCGCGGATCCCTAATAATTAGCAGTTCCCTTTGCAGCGTCGCTAAGTGTTAACAACGGAGATGAAAATGATTTTGTTTAATGTTTTCTTCTTATATGCTTGCTAATAGCATCTGTCCTTGGCAGGTTCCAGGTTTCACAAAAATGTGGATTTCAATTAATGTTCTCAACGATGCAAAGACGAAATACGAAGAGCGATTGTGGTATGGAATCGAAATCACCTCCGTGTCCTGAAGACCTAAGTCTGTGTTATTTATTAATTTATTGGAAATTCATTCGAATGAAGACATTTCGTTAGAAATTATGTAAACATTAGAAGAAACTAGGAGTAACTCGGACGATTCCGTGAATTGTGGTTCGAACGACGATTTTTGTGCTAATTAAAATTCAGGACAAAAATAGAGTGCCTTCTAAGCCCAAAGAAAGAATGTATAGTAATAGCTTTCAGAGGCAAAGGAAAGCTGTAAATTTTTTGGTTAAACGAAGAAGAGTGAACATGCTTGAAGTTAAGTGGTGTGCAAAGCCGGTTTCGTTTCATAAAATCTGAACGTAAACTGAATAAATGGAAGGAAGATTTACGCGAAGCACGAAACATGCGTCAAAATGAAGCTCGTAAAAGTCTGAAAGAAAAACCATTCGAAAAATTTAGAACTGCACATGACAGGCAATGCACCGTTAGTGAAGGAGATGTAGAAGACTCTGCTCGCAGGTTACCCAGGTTTGGGAAATTATACGTAAAAGAATGTTGTAAAATGACAACGTTTATTAAAAGTAAAGGCGTAGAGGTGTCATTTAGACAAATTTGTAGATGATGTGAAGACGGAGCGTCATGCTATTCCTTAAAATACTGTGTATAAAGGCAGTCAGTCAGATTTCATGCAAGAACTGTGTGCAATCTGCACTTTATCACTTAGTATACGACAATGCCAGTGATAAGTATCATTGGATTGTTTCCCTAGCTTTATATGTGTCTTCACCAACCTCATGGCAAATTAGGACCAAAAATTAAACAAAAAAGGCTGATTGGTTGCAAAAATCCAGTAATCAATGTAGCAAAATCCGGAAAGTGGGAGTGAATAATTTTCAAGATTACAGCCGGAACGTCTTGTAAGCAGTTGTATAAATTATTTCGCTGCTTTTGTTGGATTCTTGGCCTGAACCTAACGACATTCTGACTTTATAAATATGACGAAAAGACTGTTCATAAAATTCGGATTCCACTCGGAAATAATAGTGTGATTCAGCCTCTCGATAAAAAAAATATTAGTGCACTGTAAGCACATCTTAGAAAATTTTCAGACAAATATAATTTCCAGTAGTATTCTTAAACGTCACTCATTTGTGGATTGTCAGTTTGCATCGATCAAGTACGCCTGATACACAGCACGATATGCAGAACAAAGGCCTCGACCATTTCTTATTCCAGCCATGTTTTGTCTAAACTAAATTAGTAATTACTGTGAAATGCCTGAATCCATTAAGGGTTTATCTCTCATGTGTGCCTGGTGTAAGGAAAAGTTTTGTTTTAGTCATCCAATAGACACTTCGCATTTTTGTGACGACTATAAGGAACAAACAAAGAACTATCTCATTGTTAGTGAAATATAAATTACATAAAATTTTCATAAGAACTGAGCTACAGGAATTATTATAAAATATTGCATGTCAACGAATCCAAGTTCCGATCGTTGGAAGCCATCTGTAATGTAAATCATTCACAGTCTTGATCGTCTAGTCACTTGTGTTAAGAATTACGTCTGCAACAGCTTAAATAACGCTGTGAACTGCAAGTTACTAAAATAGTGATTTGAGACACTTATGGTATAGTTTAAGTACTTAAAATATGCGTGTGGTCACTTTAGACTTCGCGCTACGTTCTCTTGTCACATCTTCGTCTACTTATTGGCCGAGCTGCGCGCTACTCAGCAAGGGCGGTACAAATCACTTTTGTAAGCCGTTCTTTTTGCTGCAAAAATTAGTGACTAATATTTTCTTAAAAATGTCCATATCACAAAAAATCGCTAACCTTTTTTTATTAAAAAAACCCAGATATAATAGTTACATTCTCAACTACTGTAGTAATAAGTTAGTAAACTTACTCGTCGGTAACATAAAATTAAATACAGAAAAATTCAGCAACAGTGGAGCGTACAAAGTATCATGCCCCAATTGTCCTGTCTGCTATTAGGGAAAACAGGCAGAAACTTCAAAACCCGTTTTCAAGAACACGTAAATGCTCTCAGGCTCCACCATTCGAAAAATCAGTTATTTACAACACATGTTGGAAACGAAACATCTCATCAACAATCTAAAAAACCAATATGGTAGTCCTGCATAATGAAGTCGATGATAAGACCCTAAATCTGTTAGAAAAACTGGAGATTTACCTCCATAAAATAATAAAAAAAACAGAATGTATGCTAAATGAACAGATTTCGCAAGCCACAGTTATTTCGGTAATTTTAGAGATCTAGTATAAAGTTACTGCTGCAAATGTCAATTGTTTAATAATTATATCTCTGGAACTACGAATGAATTCATCTTTGATCACACCATGTACAACATCACGTGTGAAGCGTTTACAAAAATTTGTACCGGTATGCAAATGTGCCTCTTGAGTGAAGTGATATATGCATGAACAGGATGGAAGAAGCATTGCACGATAGTGTTAAATAGTTATAAGCGCTGTCTTGGATTACGTGGTAAGTTTACACCGTTCATTTTTACAACTGTTTCGCACATATTTTCCGCATTTGAAATACGAAATTCATAACCTAACATCAAACCGTTTCATTAATGCATTTCACCTCATTCAAGAGCAAAAATAAATCCTGTACTAAGTCAACTTGCACCTGAGGATAGACCCACAGGGTCCGAAATACATCTTGTATTTAATAAAACACGAAAATTTGTGACAGAAGGCGTTTTTTAAATTCATACTTCCAGTGTATTGAATACAGTCACATTTGCAGCAGCAAGATATGGATAAAATTAAGTCTATGGATTTGTTCTCAGTCTTTAAATGCTGGGACTGCCGTAGATAGACCATTTTTAATAAGTTCTTACTTTTCACTGAATAGCCGTGAGTGTAAATATTTATTAAAAAAGTATAACATCTCTATTACAATCACTGATTTTGCGAAACTCCTGGCTAAATATTATTCAGACATAGTAACAAGGAGAGATCCCCAGCTGTGGGATCGATTTTCCGAAACCATCTATACAGTGAAGTAGGTTAAAATCCTGGGTATCACTCCCTCCAATCATTCAAGCCGGTGGTTTGCGAGTAATCGACGAAAAACAAAAATGCGGAATTTTGCATGGCATTTAACAGCATTGAATAAGTGAAATCGTATTGACTGATTTCGTGATGGAATGTGCAAAAACGTTGTGGGTTCAAACCATGTTAAGAGGCTTAAGTTTTTTGTTTTTAAATCTTTATCAAGATGATTTTGATCATTACTTTTCTGCAGTTAAGTAGTTTAAATTTAATTTTTTATTTCTATTCCTTTGTCACACCATTTTTATCATCATACCGACTTCTTCATTTGCCTTCGTTTTTCTTCATATCATTTTTTTTTCCATTTGAAATCGATGTTTGTGTGGCTTTAATTAATTTTATGTATTAATTTCGATTTAATTTCTCCTTTCGTTTAAATCTTTATCTGCGTTATTTTTTCTGTATTGCAATAGGAATGTAGGCTATGTTTTCAACGTATGTATGACGATTAGCATCTAAAAAAATGTGCATCTTTTAGTAAAAATACATTTTGGGCACCATTGCACAGTCGATATAAATAGGTTATTTCGTCTTTTATTTTTTAACCGATAGATTGACGTTTTGAAATATTTAAATATTATGGTAGATAAATATAATTAAATTCACATTCACAAACATTCCGAGCGGAAAAAGGATGGTAGGAAGAAAAATGGGGGCAAATGAAGAAGTTGGTATGATGATTAAGATGACTTGACAAAGGAATAGAAATTTGTAATTACATTTAAACTACTTAATTGAAGAAAACTAATGATCAAAGAATTTCTATAACGTTTTAAAAAGACAATTAATTTAAGGCACGTAACGAGATTTGAACGCACAATATTTGCACATAAAAGCAGTAGTCTGTTCATTCCACCTCGGAATTTGTCGACACAATCCTTTTTATTCAATGTTATTGAATGCCAAGAAAAATTCCGAATTTGTTTTTCTGTCGATTACTCGCAAACGAGGGTCCGCCAGGATGAATGGCTGTATGGAGTGACACCTGGGTTTTAACCTACATCACCGTATAGATGGTTTCAAACAATCGATCTCACCGCTGGGGACCTTCCCTTGTAAGTACGATGCATTCATCCGTCACTAAAATGACTAACGCATCCTAAATTCAGGGTAGCAGAGGTGCTTGATGCAATATACCTATTGCATGCATACATCCACGTTTCACGCGGGCATGGTGTGTCGTCACAAAAACGGCCAAATGGAAATCGTGACAACCCCAGCACCTTGCTAATACGTTTCAAGAACTATTACAAGGAAGTGCGCATCTGAGTACACCATCTCTTGTGCAGCACAGAATCTACGGACTGTGAAATATGGATTATATTAGGATTTCATAATCACGGGTGGACTTACAAAGAATATTTGTGCCTTAACGACTCAAATATTTAATAGAGCATGCAGTGCATTGTATTCATATGCAACAAACCCCTGGCAATAGCGCTGGGGAGTGGCCGTTAGTTTGCTCGCGGGCAGGTGCAGCTAATGTAGGCTGCCTGCCAAGTAGCCGTACTGCACGTGTTCT
The DNA here is from genome assembly GCF_023864275.1 of Schistocerca cancellata. NCBI lineage: Eukaryota > Metazoa > Arthropoda > Insecta > Orthoptera > Acrididae > Schistocerca > Schistocerca cancellata. The sequence continues at coordinate 503,197,639 of NC_064632.1, read as the reverse complement.
GCACACGCAAGAGTCACGTGACCACCACTACTCGTGGGCGCGTGGCCAAGGCAGTATGACCCCTACGCTACAACCCGACTGCCAGATTGCACGTGCCTCAGATGTTTGCACACCCCTGTCCATCACACCCCTGTTCATCGCTGACTGCAGGCGTCCTGCTGCCCACGGGCTGACACTCGAGCCAGGGATGGGAAAAAACCGACCGGTATTTTCTCGATATACGTTTGGTCTCGGTTATAACAGATGTTTTTTATTTTTTAATCATAACCCGTTACAAAACCGTAATATCAGTTAGCCGTAGTAGCAGTGCTAAAATTTTTCGTTCATAAATAAACCTTTTTCTAAAAAGAAGTAATTTTTATTCGTAATATTTGCACAGATTTGAAATATTGCGTTATTGTAGAATATGGGAAATGGGATCAGTGCTATTTTAGGATTAACTGTGCCGACAGAAACGAGCAACAAACATATTGCATAATAATTAGTACAGCATTGCTGAGACAATAATGTCCCTGTTGCTGTGTGTTGTGGTTTAAGGTACGCGTGTACGTGCAGTCTGCAAGATTTGTCCCCGCCTGATCTATACTGCAATTTCTCGCTTTTGTCGTCAGATATCCGTCGTACTGCAGAATGGCACCAACACTATTCTGGAAATAGTTTTAAGAGATGTCGCAGTAATGAAATAGATGTTTCATTTACTGTAAAAGATTAACGACTTGTTGCCATTTCTACGAAATAATAAGAGTGAGGAAATTATGATAACAGCAATAAATTAAAAACTTAATAATGCATTCACAGTACTCAATAAAAATAGGAAATAGCTGATCTTGTTCCTATGCCTACGTAATTGCCTTTGTTTGTATGTAGCCCTTGAAAACGGACACATTAACACGAACAACAAAGTTGTACAGCCTCAGCTTTCACCTTTTAGCACTGACTACTCTTGAAGACCAAACAGAGCTTTCATCCTCGATTACAACATGATTTTTGAGCTGAGTTTCAAGAAATTAGAATCTACCACTTATGTCTTTTCGAGAAATGGAACAAACGGTGGACGGACTCAGTTTTCTTATTTGCTTGTTTAATTCAATATTTTGATTCAATATATCTTGTAAGTGAGAGTTTCAAATTTTTTTATTTATTACAGGGAATAATAGGAATCAGAAACAGAAAATTGGTTACTTCTTAAAACGGTTATCCTGAGCGTTTTTACCAGTCATGTTAAACTGTCACGGAAAAAAGCGATGTAACCGAAAACTGGTTGTTTCAACTATAACCGCCATCCCTAACTCGATCTAGGACAGCCTATAGTAGCAGAGCATCCTAAACAAGCATTCAGAGAAGATAAACCAACACTCGGCAGTTCGATGTGTTAAATGAATAACGGATGGCAGGCATGTATTGTTTAAACTACTTACTGTTTGACAAACAACTGCCTGCTATGTCGATGTTGATGACGCTACTTCTAAAAACAAAATACGCAATCGTCTGTGACGTGTACAGGACGCAGTATTCTACTCTGTACATTCACGACTATTTGCCGAAAATGGAGCAAGATTCATTACAGGAACTTGGAGACATTGATTTAATTTATGGTGCAGCAAGATGTAGTGTCTGGAGAGACGATCGAATTTGTAGAGAGATGAGTTTCGCAACAGTCCTAGTCCAGCTGTACATCGGCGTTTGTAGATGTACGAGAATGCGAAACAGAGAGCTGGCCACAGTTCTCGACGAAGAATTGTTCACACTATAGAATTTGAAGAGATGATGTTAGATTGCGTACGAGATATTTCATCAATAAGTACTCGCCAAGTAGACCTTGAGATGCGTGCTTTGGACAATAGAGTGTGAAGAGTAGGCCTACAGGCGTAGCAGAAAAGTAACCTCTATCACAGGCAATGGGATAGACGATTTTAAACTCTGGTTTACTTTTGAACGCATGTCCTGAGACTGTCAAACAAAAACTAGATATTCATCTGTGATTAGTAGCTCCCTACCTCAAAGTTCTCAGTATTCGTCCATGGTGGTTACAACTGTAAACTTTATCTAACCCAAACAGAATTTTCCACGACATAAAGGCTCTTATCGTGGTGATAGATCGTATCAGGCCCGGTTCGAGAACACTTTTGAACACAAGCATCATATTATTTCGCTCTCCCCTCCTTCCGCCCCTCCCTCACCACACCTCCTGAAAGAGATCAGTTGGCTCTCGTTAAGCTCTTGGTAACACCTTTAAAAATTATATCTAGTGATCGTGGAAATAGGTTGTTTTTCCTTTAAAATAAGTGCTATGTAGATATTTATCTTTAACAAAAATAAATTTCGGGATCTTATTCCAATGCTAAATCTTAAAACAATAAACAATTTCCAATTTTTAGTGAAAGCAGAAAGCAGGATTGCATTATTGTTGCTTCAATAAAAATATGCTATCTATTAAAGTAGATGTAAAGATTTAAAAGATGAAATTTGTGTTATTTTTTTAGTTTCGTGAAGGAACTTTGTAAATCAATAATTTACGAATTGTTAATATTGTGCAGCCCTGTCAGCAACTGTGATAATTGAACATATAACACGTCAGCCTCAGTTGCAAATAGAAACCAAACATTACCCAGGTTTCAGCCAAAATAATTTGGCCTTCTTCAGAAGCGAGTGACACGAAACTACTGCATGCCAAAGTTTGGCCATGTCAAGTATAAAACTGTAGCACCGTAGTACCCAGTCATAAGTCTACATTACTTGGGCTGGGGAGAAACAGCAGGCCCCACTGCGCGGACGAGGTCGGTAGGCCGCGAGAGCTGCACTGGAACTCTCTCTTCAGCCCAAGTAATGTGGATTATGACTAGTTGACTACGGTGCTACAGTTTTATACTTGAATTGGCCAAACTTTGGCATGCAGTAGTTTAGTGTCACTCGCTTCTGAAGAAGGCCAAATTATTTTGGCTGAAACCTGGATAATGTTAGGTTTCTATTTGCAGCTGACACTGACGTGTTACATGTTCAGTAATTTACAAATTATTTCTCTTTCTTTCGGAAAGAACGGTACAGAAATACAAAAAAAATTGCCTGATTTTATAGTGACGTTTTAAACATAAGACGCTCTTCGACTGCATGAGATGTACCTTACATATGAAGAAAATTCACTAGTAAGTAATTAAATTTCAGAAAACTGGCCATGAAGATAGTTAAAAATTCATTAAAGCGTTCAAAACTTTCATGTACTCAACTGAAAAGGCTAACACAAATTTGGGTATGACAGCGAAAGATAAATCCAGAAAGGAGCAAACAGTCTTGAAATAATGAATTAACTGTTGCAGCGCCAGCGTCAGGGAGTGGAGTGATGTCTGCGAAAGATAAATATTCTCTCAATAAAGTCATGTGCGGTCGATACGTGGAACACAAACTCTAACATGTAATGTGCTGAAGTAAAGAGACTGAAAATTTTTTTACACTGACGCAGGATTTCTGATGTTCGAATTCGTTTCTGATCGTTAAGGCATTTATTCACTACAGAGCCCGTTTGACCCCATTTTGTTACTACTTTTTGCATTGCAAACTTTGCTGGTGGTTTTGCCAAAACACTTCCAGTCTTAAACTCTTGCAGAAACAATTATGCACACGTTTTCCACAGATTGTGCTAAGCACAATACTCGACAATGAGCACACGCTATTTTATAGAGAACACCATTTGGTGCTGCGTTCAGCTGGTCACGTTTGCACCTCCCACTCAACACGTCATGACACAGCGAAGTACATGGGCCGCAGCATGGGAGAGCTGTGCGTGTGCAGACATGAGACAGCATCCGACTTGTGAATCACCACTGCCGTTTTCAGCATTTTCTGTGATGAGCAATTCTTCTGTTCATTAAAAAAAATTAAATTCCGCGTCAGTCGTATAAATATTTTCCAGGCCCGTTTTATTTCGTGCATCCTGTAGCATTGTACTTCAATTTAAGGTACGCATGTCTTCAGAGAAATTTCAGCCCAATTATAATTGGTCTTGAGCAACAAGTTTACATTTTAAATACACTGTAATAAAAAAAAGTGTACCACTAAGGAATTATCCGAATGGGATGGAAATTGGCAGAAGTGATGTACATGTACAAACAAATAATTACAATTTCAGAAATATTGGATGATTATTCGAGAGAAAGAGCTTCATAAATAGAGCAAGTCAGTAACATTGAAAGGGTCCTGTAGTCCCCTTTCATTATCATTTCATTTGATTTCCAGTGATACAAAACTCTCTGGCAAGTGTGAGTGAATGAATGTGGGTGTGTTTCATGTTGCTATACGGTGGTCTGGTCTGCTGCAGAGAATCAGCGGTAATCGTACAGAATGGCCAACCCCTTTAGTTTTCAGGTAGGCGAAGAGGTTTGCTCTCCTTGCGTGAAAGTTACCTGTGTTATTTTGGTGGCGGAAGCCTCATCTCTGGGCTTTCCTGGCCACGGAATCGCGTGGGACACGTTGGAGTGTGTGAGACGGTCAGCCTGCTTCCAGCTCGCTGTGGGTCTGCAGCAGAGCTCTCTTCGAAGGAGTGTGAGTTGGTTTAACCGCGTGGCGCGTTGTCTCGTAGCGAGAGCTTTTGGCTTTTGGCCTCGCGCCTCGTCTTATAAAGATTGTTTAACCTTGTCGCAGCAAGGAATGCAAGGCTTCTGCAGACTTTCAGTTTAATTACTAATGCAGACTTTGATCCGTAAGAAGAACTTAACACAAAGGTGTTGCATATACAAGAAGTGCGCCCTCGGTTCAGTGTGAATGTTTTTCTGCCTGCAACTGCGTCTGTATACGTTCTAATATTTCCTCAACCTTAATAATTTTGCCTCTTCGTGAATTTTCCTTGTCTCAATTACCTTATGTCCGTTGGATGCCATCCACGTGGTTTAATATTAGAGTTTGTTGGCCCACTGCCATCACCCTTCGTCCATTCAAATGTGCCTTCTGAAAAATGTTAATTGTTCGCGGTTGCGTGGTTTAATGTGATTAAAACTTGGCCACGGTATGTAGAAATTGTGGCTCCGCAAACCACGTGGGCGTACGAGTATACTGTGAATCGTGTACCGTTTCACAAGAAATTGTACTTAGCTACCAGGCAACAGCAGTTGTGTAGATGCATCACATCAATGTTTTAAGGAATGAATAATTTTGCCACCAATCTTATGCTGTGTACCGATGTTACGTCTCCGTTACCTACGCCATTTACCTTGTAGTTTCCTAGTTAGCCCATCCATAGCGTTTCCATGCGCACAGGTCCAATAATTAGTGTTCCCTTTTTATTAAAAACAAATCCATTAGAATAGATGTTGTTTTCTGGAGTGCTGCTGCAAGATGCTGATGTGCACGGTGTTCACGCATTATTTACTTTATTTTAATATTTGATTCACGTGAACAATGCCTGGACCAGACTAGTAATTGCGTCCCATTCTTTACGAGTGATAGTACAATGAATGTTCTCTTATGAGTCTTTTTTCTTATGATTAAATTAATTAATATTCCGATTCAGCCGAACCCTTTATTTGTCGTGTGGCTAGAGTTGGTGGTGACTCAATCTTTTACGTTGATTTCAATGTCAGATAGCATTTTCTTATTCAAAGTGAGCTTCACGCAACTTACACATAACGCCAATGTTTTCCGCAACTTACACATATTGACCATCAAGCAAGCTAACTTACAACATGTTGGTCCACATCGGGCCCTTATGTAATTACTCGGCTTAGCACTGATTGACAGAGTTGTTGAATGTCCTCCTGAGGGATTTCGTACGAAATTTTGTCGAAGTAGTGCGATAGATAGTCAAAATTCGGAGATGGTTGAAGGGCCTTACCGATAATACTCCAAACGTTACCAATTGGGGAGAGATCTGGGAACATTGCTAGACAAGGCGGGGCTTGGTAAACACGAAGGCAAGCAGTAGAAACTCCAGTCGTGTGCAGGCGGGCATTGTCTTGCTGAAATGTAAGCCCCAGATGGCTTACCATGGAGGGTAACGAAACGGTGCGTAGAATATCGTCGACGTACTGCTGTCACTCAGGGGTGTAACAGATGACAATCGCAGATAACAACCAAACTGTCCTGCTATGAAACAAAATGGCACCTCAGACAATTACGCCTGGTTGTTGGACCGTATGGCGGGCGACCGTCAGGTTATCCAGCTCCTGTCTGGAGCGTCTCAAGACACGTCTTCCCTTGTCGTCGGGGCTCAGTTCGAATCGGGATCATCACTAAAGACAGTTCTACTCCGGTTAATGAGATTCCAGGCCGAAGACATGTCTGGAGACGCCCCACACAGTGGCGGGATATAACCTCGCAGTCACCCGCCATACGGCCGGATAACCAGGCGTAATGTCCTGGCGTGCCATTTCTTTTCATGGCAATACCCATTTGGTTGTCATACGCAGCAATCTTATAGAACAGCGGTACGTCAACGAAATTCTTTTGTTGTCCTTAATGACAAGCCAACCTGGCTTATACTTCAGCAAGATAATGACCGCTCGCACACGGCGAGGGTTTCTACTGCTTATTTTCGTGCTTGCCAAACCCTGCCTTGGAGGTTTACGGATCATTCCCCAACTGTGAACATTTAGAGTATTATTGGTAGGACTCTCCAACCATCTCGGATTTTGACGATCTAATCCACCTTTGGATAGAATTTGGACGATATGCATCAGCCCCCCCCCCCCCCCCCCTACCCATGAACTATGGAACTTGCCGTTGGTGGGGAGGCTTGCGTGCCTCAGCGATGCAGGTAGCTGTACCGTAGGTGCAACCACAACGGAGGGGTATCTGTTGAGAGGCCAGACAAACGTGTGGTTCCTGAAGAGGGGCAGCAGCCTTTTCAGTAGTTGCAGGGGCAACAGTCTGGATGATTGACTGATCTGGCCTTGTAACACTAACCAAAACGGCCTTGCTGTGCTGGTACTGCGAACGGCTGAAAGCAACGGGGAACTACAGCCGTAATTTTTCCCGAGGGCATGCAGCTTTACTATGTGGTTAACAAAAAGAGAATGACTAGAAGAAGGGATCGGTTGGTAGGACATGTTCTGAGGCATCAAGGGATCACCAATTTAGTTTTGGAGGGCAGCGTGGAGGGTAAAAATCGTAGAGGGAGACCAAAAGGTGAATACACTAGGCAGATTCAGAAGGATGTAGGTTGCTGTAGGTACTGGGAGATGAATAAGATTGCACAGGGTAGAGTAGCATGGAGAGCTGCATCAAACCAGTGTCAGGACTGAAGACCACAACAACAACAGCATGCCTCAGGAGGAAATCCAACAACTCTCTCAATCAATTCCAAGCCGAATAACAGCATGCATAAGGATCATATGTGGACCAACACGTTATTGACTTGCTCATTTTATGAAGTTCTTTCTCTTGAATGAATCACCCAATTTTTTTGAGATTGCAATCATTTGTCCGACTATGCATGTATGTTACGTTTACCAATTTCCGTCTCATTCGAATAATTTCCCCGTAGTGCGTCCCTTTCTTTGGCATATTGTGTATATTTATAGTATCACAATATTTGCTACTAAATTTAGCGGGCTCTTGTAACCAAAAATTCGCAGTTATCTCATTAGTGGCTAGTTTTTAGATCCCGTTTTGATGTGTTATCTAATGGTTTCAGTGATGTCAGTTTCTACAAGTTCACATATGGAACAATACTTGTCATCTTGACAGAAAAAGCACTCATCTTCTTGAATCTTTTTGTGCGCCTCCTAGGAAGCATTACCATTTAACTGACTGGTCATTGTGACTGTGAACATTAAATACATAGAACGAAACTAACCTCTTGTAGAGTGCGCAGTAATGCTCGGTTTAGTCAGACGTAACTTCAGTATGTACACTCTTTGACATAAAACTTGACCGGCGGCCGGCCGCTTCAGAGGCTAAATCCGCGCCGATCGCGACATGGGACAAAGAAACTGGCCAACTCGCTAATTCTCTAAGTCCGGTTATCTGCACAATCTGGCAACACTGTAGACTGCGGCACTTCCTGGAGGAAAACTTGTCCCAAGATAGAGAGACTCTAGGCTGATTACGCCTGTGGTCTAGCGGTAGCGTGCGCTGTTTCTGTTCATAATGTCAGTGGATCGAGAGCAGCTGGCATAAAATATTTTTATAGCCTCTTCTGTCTGAATGCTGAAGACGTGAATGTAATGGTAGCGCAGATTCAATCTATTTCGCTTTGTGACACACCGATATCAAAATTTTATCTAGTAACGATTTTGCGGCAGATTTCCTGCAGACTGTCCTCCTCTGGACGCCGTATGCGGCAAAGCTCCGGGATCCATTTGCTGGCTACTGGCAGCGGCCGTGGCGACAGCAGCGGCGCTGCACTCCCCCGTTCTTTATCGAAAGCGCCTGCTACCGCTCATCGCTTTTGATGATTTGAAACGCTTTATTATTAAATGTTGCTCCACAGAAAATTTCTACAATTTCCATTCACGCTCAAAAGCAACGGAGACAGACGCCCTGATTAGTAGGCGGGTAATCGGCAAGAGCTGAGTATGGCCCGAAATTAATTTTATAGACTGGGACGAAATTAAACCACCTCACTACATTCGATGAATTTATAAATGCTTCATACCTCGTTTCTTTTCCTTTCAAACTTAATTATTTGTGCAACGTTTGGTCAATGATTGGATGTTTTCGTCAAGCCAGAGTGAGCGTCTGTGGTGTAAAGTGTATTACAGTTCTTGTTTCATTCCTTATGGTAAGTCTATGCGATAAACTGTGTGAATACCTTGCAATGCATGCTCTGTAGCAGTGCAGGCACACTGCACATTTGGAGTTCCATGTATGGGTTCATGAAGTATTTATTGTTGATCGGAAGTGATAGTTAAGGTCATCAGATTTAATCCAGATAAATTTGTCGTTTTGAAGGTTTCAGAGAACGGAAAGGAATTGCTAACGCCGGTGTTAGAAAACGTCTACAGTTAAATGCTATTGCAAAAATTTAGAAGATGTGAACTATATTAATGAACATGTGCACTTCATAAACAACCTTCTGACATGTTAGACCTATATGACGAACAAAGCTCAAATTTATATCGTTGACAGTCGGTTTGAATCTTTTCAGGACCTATTTTACAGTGAAGCACCTTGGAATTTGCAAAGCAGAAATCCATGATATTAACTTAATTTACTAAGTCGAAATCGGACGAAGATTGATGTTTAAAGGCATTCTTCAGATTTCGCATAAGAAATTTTTACTAGCAGTTTGCAACTCCATTAATTAAAATGGAAAATAAAATGTTTTAGTCAGCGGCTTCTACCATGATTCGAACTTACAGTACAAGCACTGCAACGCACAAGGGAACCTCTGAGCTAACGACACACTGGCGGCCAGAGGTGGACTATAGTCACTGCGATGTTGCCTGAGCCTCAAAACGCAACCTTAAACACAGAAACAGAGGAGGTGGAGATTACTGTTTTAACGTCCCGTCGACAACGATGTCATTAGAGACGGATCACAAGCTCGGATTAGGGAAGGATGGGGAAGGAAATCGGCCGTGCCCTTCCTAAGGAACCATCCCGGCATTTGCCTGAAGCGATTTAGGGAAATCATTGAAAACCTAAATCAGGATGGCCGGGCGCAGGATTGCACCATCGTCCTCCCGAATGCACACACAAACAGGTGTTACTTATGTGAAGAACGCCGTTCTTGGAGTCCAGAAATTAAATATACTTTCTAATTGTGTCATCTTGCAGCGGATTATATCGTACGAGTCTTCGATGTGGAAAACGAATGTTAAGTGAATTTAGCGAGGTAACGCCGACCTACACCCGGAAGTAAATGCACTATCAGAGTGTTGACAAATACTTGCTACGACGCTGCCATTTCTCGGCTCTCTGACGAGGCAGCTCTTCAGCAAAATGCTTGCCGTGATTCTCCGATACGGTTCTTCAGAGTGGAGACGCGCGCGCACGTTTGGTTTTTATGCGGCGTTCTCCCCTGGTGGTTTCTGACGTCGCCTTGTGGGCTATGTATACATATGAGACATTCAATTATCATTAATCCAGAATGATACAAGTTTCAGCTTCCGGCGTGGAAGAAGGCTGTTGACGCCGACATTATATCATTTCAACGTAGGGAAAGCAAAACGGATCATTCAATGTTTCTCATTCAACATAAAGCATGTGAGATAAATTTCCGTAACGTTCATAATCATCTAAAAATACAAACGAAGTAAAAATACACCGGAATCTTATTCGAATTGAATATAATGTAAGATACCAAACGCTTTGCACCTCGATGTCGAATTTGTCCACTTGCAATCGTTTGCAGCATGCACATAGATTGTCATGATTACCACGAGAATGAAGAAATATGTTGGTAAGGATGGAAGCAAGAAGAGACGCAGTCAACAAATATTCTATTCCTCATGGCATTCATTTCATTTGACACGTAAGAAGAGGTAAAGCGGGAATTTACTTTCGTTAACACGAAAGATATGCCGCACATATTGATAACGAGGAAGTCTGCGTCTTCATACGTTTCCTCCTTGAAATCTGTATGCTCTATTATATACTAAGTAGCCCGATCATTGTTTCAGTAATGTGACCCTCTTGTTTGACCCCGTAACGATGAACAGATTCCAAATGCATGTCTCTGCTTGAAAGTAGCTGTTCGAACCCTTCCTGGGTTGTTTTTTGTGTTTTATTGCTTGGAATTCCTGAAGCAGACCACTGTGCCTTCCCCCCTCGTGGGTTAGGTCTCAAAACTAAACCGCTTTGTATCCAATGGCATAATTTATTCATACAGCATCAGCATAAGACTCTTGCGAGTGAGAGAATGACAATAACAATCGTAACAAGAACAAGCAAATAATGAACGATGTTTATTCCAACGCAGAACGAGAATGGCTTTAAATATAAAAATCTATATCTATATCCATATCTATTGATCTTTGAGTTGGCACAATGAAAATATATTCTTAGCATTTAGTTACTGAATTTAGTTCTGGATGTTTGCAGAGAAAAGGATAAGTCGATACTTCTCGCTAGTGTAATATAATGTGAACCAGCAACTACCCTTTCCTTAGAACACGACTCAAGCAGGTCCTCAAGTAGGCACTGCTGCACTCTGTTCCCTGACATTGCTCTGATGACGGTTAATGCAGATGGTTCCGATTATGAAATACAAAACGTATTGCACGTTAGTTCCTAGGATAGTAACATTAAATTTGCGTTGTAGACGGCACATGAACGTGACGACTATCCATATTACTCATCAATATAAAAAGACAATATTTTGGGAATTTAACAGGATTACTCAAAATGAATTCTGAAATTGGGTGACTGACCGCACAGGTGCTAAACGTCGTCAAGAGTATACGATGTCCTAATCGCATTAGGAATATGAAGATCGTCTTCGACAGCTCGCAACTTTCACATTGCTATCCCCACCCTACTCCAGACAGCTCTCGGTGGAGTTGCACTACGTTGCCGATGTTACGGAAGGCCTTCAAACCGACAACAGACCACATATTGAAAAATACAAGCGAATTCTCTTGCAGCGTAAGCTTATTGTAACTAATCTAAAAATTATTGGAGAGGAACATTGTCCTATTCAAAAAAGTAAAATGTTACACACTGTTGACGTCAAACGGACATTATCTATGTCCTGTCTTGTGTCCTACTCATCTATAATATCAAGTGTACTATGAAAATGATTATATATAATGGATTATAAGGTAATGCATTGATACCAGATGCTGGGGGCCGGTCGATGTGGCCGTGCGGTTCTAGGCGCTTCAGTCTGGAACCGCGTGACCGCTACGGTCGCAGGTTCGAATCCTGTCTCGGGCATGGATGTGTGTGATGTCCTTAGGTTAGTTAGGTTTAAGTAGTTCTAAGTTCTAGGGGACTGATGACCTTAGAAGTTAAGTCCCATGGTGCTCAGAGCCATTTGAACTATTTAATACAAAATGACATTAAAAATTTAAGTTATTCACGAGCAGCTAGTTGAGAATATGTATGAACATTAAATGACACGACGAACCGTCATGTTCTGCATATGGATTCAAACCCAGCTCATGCAGACTAAGCAAAGATTTCGTGACTGACGGAAACTAACAGTCATTCCTGATTAGGCATACAGAGAGTGATATACCTCGATTTTAGACAGTATCAGTTAGCAAATATCAACTTTAAATTGCATAACGCAAACATTTTTAACAGACGCGAATTCCTACCCAGCATCTATTGTCCCTGTTAACGAACTACGAGAGATGTTAAATATTGCTTCTTCACAAGTAACTTACTTGAAATGCCGTGAGGTAAAGCTGTGTGTTGGACACGGATTCGAACCCGGAACCTAATCGGATTGCTATCGAAGCATAGTCAAATGTGACATATCGGAATTTCGCGGCAGTAACTAGATGTTATAACTGAAATGACGAGACGAAAAATTAATTTTTTCCTTCCCAGGACTCCAACCCGGCACCTATCGCTGTTATATTCTAGAGAAAACTAACGTTAAATATGGGTTTGTTGCACCAGCAGTGACATGTGAGCATGTTTGAACTGAAATAATATGACGAAGAGTTCAGCGCTCACTGGGAATAGAGCCCCACACATATCGTTGTTGACTACACACAAAGAGACGTCAGCTACCGAATTTTTCTCCACCAGCTGCTCAGAATAGCATCTTGAACTTACAGTCATCTCGCAAATAGTTCTGTGTCTCACTGGGAGTTAAAAACGTCAGATATCGTTAGTGTGACAGCGAATGAAAATACATTAAAAATCAAAATTATTATCCACCAGCAGACAGGTGTTCTCATGCTAGAGCTTGATAATACATAATTAAATCTTTAGTGCCGGGCCAGGATTCGATCCCATTCACGCATAATATGTGAAGGTGTTGAGGAATCTGCAGTTTTGAACAAACAACAAATTGTAGCCGAGCTGTATTGCCACGAAGGGATCAAATTCCGCGTTAAGGGCGGTCTGAGTTGCATTCCCAGTTCAGAACCAATTTTATCGACATACAGAAGCTCAAATAAAAGATGGAATAAGTGTCCTGTGACCATACATAGCGTTTGTGTCGTCACTTGAAATAAATAACTAGTATAAGAAAGGTTACTGGTGGTAGAGTTTCTACATGTCGCCACTCCAGACTTTATTGTGGTTCAACCTACCGTCTACTTGGTAAAGAAGGAATATCATCTTTAATGTGAATTTTCTGACCATGCAGCCATTATATCTCCTTCACTTGGTGTAGCCAGGAGAGAATGGAATCTGTCTCTCCCTATCTAAAATCATTGACAGAAGTGGGAATCGAACCCAGACCATAGGTATAACAACCTACCATCCGTCCAGCAGACCACGAAATCCTCTTCTCTGCGAGTCATTTTTCTATCGTAACGCAGTTGTGCCACACTGGATGAGAATTCTGACACACAGGCTCCCTGTAGTAATTTGCAGCATGTTCAGTAAATTCATTTACTTGGTTGACCGAATCACCATGAACTAGTTGCCTCGGCTACCCAGTGCATACGTTCGACTATTTTGTAATCACAGAAATAAAATCACGTTACTGCCACCTACACACAACTGCCAACATTGTAGGATGCAGAAGTTTAAATAAGAAGTGTTCCTTTTCACTTGAGCTATTCTATTGCGCTATCTGTTACTAGAAAACGTCGTTCAGTCCAAAAGAAAAGCTGTAACTGTTTGTCTCTCAGAAGTCAAGACATGGCCATATGCATAATCTCACAGTGCTGTGGAATCCAAAAGTTCTGAAGGAATAGTTGCCGAGCTCTGGAGCTGTTGTAGTTCCGTGTCAGCTTGTAGCATAGATAAGATGTCGTGAGTTCGAATACATTCAGTGCTACATTTTTTAAAACGCAATTCTGCTCTCTGCTGAAGTTATCAATCTAATGGAACTTTGAACAAATTCCCTTCACTTCTCAACCCAAAGTAGTCGCATGTGGAAAAAGGACTAACTACTGTGACATTTTGTCCTATTCAGGTTTAATAGACAGCAGGCAGCAGATGCATCTCGAAGATGTGCAGGGAGAGTGCATCGTGCCATAATATGTCAGAAAAGTATTTTCTACATTAGCCGTCGTGTGGTAGTGATATTTTATTCTTCTTCAAACTTTGATTGACAGCTTTAACTCAGAACAAATTTTCTACATGCATGTAATCAATAAACTGCATGTGCATTGTCAGACTGTCATAGGTAACATCAGAGAATTCGCATATATCGTTGATGATTAATTTCTCTCTCATGTTTACTATTGTTTTAACAACACTAAAGGAAACCTTACGAAAATTGTGCACTGTATTATAAGAAATGAAATAAAACTAATGATGATAACCTTACGACGAAAGTATCTGTACACAAGCATGCCTCTATCGACACGAATTAGTAAAATACTACTCACTTAGATTTTGATAGGGTCTGTGTTTAATTGGTATGCTGTGTCATACTCAAGAGGTATGCAAATGTGGCATTTCATAAATATAGTTACGTATTCCTAGAAACCCAAAATTCGCTTGTCAGCAGCGGAAAGAGGCGTTACCTGTTGTGCAGCATTGTAAGTTTCTCAACATTGCACTATGAGCTGAAAGCATTTTCTTGCGATTTCCGTATTGATGTTTGATCTGACTGCTTGTAGCTCTTTCACAGAAGGGATAAAAATGTTTCAGTCAGTGAGACTGGAACTGCGAACCGTAACAGACGCTGTTTCACATGTCAGCATGTTACCACAGAGCTGGCGAGGGGGTATGTGTCTCAGCTTCCTATTACGACACAATAGTAACTAGAACTCGTAAACCGCTATTTAAAGGTCGAGATTAGTTGCGATTTCCACCTGCAACGACTTTCTTGGGCTGAAAACCGTAAATTTTCAATCTTTTGTTACCCTTCAAGCTATAATAACTCAGATTATTCAATGGAAATGACAGGTAAAATCAAGTGAACTTTGAGGCTTAATTCCGTGCACACCAGGAAGTAACTCGTCGATCACAGAGTTGCCAAACATACGTTGCCTTGTTGCCAAATCTCAGTTACAGTACCAGCAGGAAGAAGACGAACCGATGTGATCCTACAGCGGTCTGGGAAGTGACCATAGCTGGTGTCTCCAAGTCGCGGCTGCTACGGCCTGGAATACGTAATGCGTCTGATTCGCTTTCTGTAACTAGGTTTAGGGACTGGAGCGTAGTTACTAATAATACTCAGAACTGACTGCAAACTGAGCATCATAAATCAGTAACTCTCATTGTTGTTTTTATATTTCTTTCGTAAGTGCACTCAAAACTAAGAAAGTCATTCACAGGCGTTTTCCTGCCTCGCCGATAGTCGAGCAGAACATACAAATAAAAATAAAAAAGAATGTGTGTGTGTGTGTGTGTGTGTGTGAGAGAGAGAGAGAGAGAGAGAGAGAGAGAGAGAGAGAAATAAAAAGCAATGAGAGAGTGTGTAAAAAATTGTTGTAAAGAAATTGAATCATGGTATTTAAAGAAATCTTTCATTAAAATGACACGTTCCACATCATTACGAAATGTCGTATTCATGATCTATGGAACAAGAGTTAATCTAATGTAATGTAATCTAATCTAATCACATCATATTGATTATTAGCCATGAAGAGTCATGAACTACCGAAAGTTTTGCCAATACCAGTAACCAAATCTAAACTTGAAAATAAAAGACGACAATTTTTGTAATAAACCGTGACTCCTATCAAGACCCTTTCATCCCTGTTATCTAACCACGAAAGATGTCTGATATACCTCCATTCTGAAGTAACAAAGTGTGCATGCATTTAAAGATGAAGTGCATGATGTGAAGTTCTGTGACGGAGATACGAACCCAACACGTAATCCGATTGTTAACTAAGAAAAATCAAATGTTACGTATCGGTTTTTCTTACGAGCCGCTAGGTGTCTGAATCTAAAATAAGGATACAAACTTTTGTGCCTAAGCGACAATCGAACTGCACACCTACCGCGCATCCACGAATATAGCTTAAGTATCAGTTGCTTACTCATGAACAGTAAGATGTGTGCGTGTTTGACCAGAAATAACGACACCTGTTGCGATTGTTGGCAACACATCAACAGACATTGAAATTGCGCGTTAATTTTCACTAGCAGGTGGGTGTGCACTTGATAAAGCTAGAAATGAAATTATGAATATTTTTGTACTGGATCAGGTTTCAGACCCACATTAATAATAACAGTAATAATCGAATTATCCGGCAACTTCACACTTCACAGTGGATTTTCTCGAACTAAGAAATTTGCTGAATTTGTGAAAAATCAAAATGGCTTCACATCCAGCCTATGATGCCTAGAAGAGTCTTTACATCCTGCTGACATGAGAATAGCATAATCTCTGCGTCAGAAGCTTGCTTCTACTTGACCATTTAATAGACTCGCATTTTTTCCACCGTGACTAATTTTGTAAGCTAAGCACATCATCCGTTACAGCACACTCCTGGGGCTGGGTAATGTGGCCACAATGGTCTGGTGGAACGAGCTATCACAAGTGCAATGCGTGGGTTCAGGCATTTACTTTTAAGAGGCACAAACAGATTTATTTTACCTCTGGTAACCTCAAGAGAAAGACGTTATAATCCAGAATCCGCATTAAACATCACGTTCCTTCATAACCAACTGAGCAGAGCCAGTTTTCGTTGGGAAATGACAAAGCGGAAGTCATGGTAAACAGAAATACAGTCGCCAGTAAACTTACTTACATTAAAAAATTTTATTTTATTTGATGAACCGATAGCCATTTAAAGGGACAGGGCTCTTATTTTACTTGTACTTGATTGAACTAGAGACGTTTAAAAATTTGGTGCTGGACTGTGATTCGAATTCGTATCTCCTCTTTCGAGGATCTGAATCTCTCGGAACAGTATAGTTCACTCATTTCGTTCCTTTTCCCAAGACTGCAATCTTCTCTAGCTCTCTTCCAAAGGTAAGTATGTGGGTCTGAAACCTGATCCAGTACAAAAATATTCATAATTTCATTTCTAGCTTTATCAAGTGCACACCCACCTGCTAGTGAAAATTAACGCGCAATTTCAATGTCTGTTGATGTGTTGCCAACAATCGCAACAGGTGTCGTTATTTCTGGTCAAACACGCACACATCTTACTGTTCATGAGTAAGCAACTGATACTTAAGCTATATTCGTGGATGCGCGGTAGGTGTGCAGTTCGATTGTCGCTTAGGCACAAAAGTTTGTATCCTTATTTTAGATTCAGACACCTAGCGGCTCGTAAGAAAAACCGATACGTAACATTTGATTTTTCTTAGTTAACAATCGGATTACGTGTTGGGTTCGTATCTCCGTCACAGAACTTCACATCATGCACTTCATCTTTAAATGCATGCACACTTTGTTACTTCAGAATGGAGGTATATCAGACATCTTTCGTGGTTAGATAACAGGGATGAAAGGGTCTTGATAGGAGTCACGGTTTATTACAAAAATTGTCGTCTTTTATTTTCAAGTTTAGATTTGGTTACTGGTATTGGCAAAACTTTCGGTAGTTCATGACTCTTCATGGCTAATAATCAATATGATGTGATTAGATTAGATTACATTACATTAGATTAACTCTTGTTCCATAGATCATGAATACGACATTTCGTAATGATGTGGAACGTGTCATTTTAATGAAAGATTTCTTTAAATACCATGATTCAATTTCTTTACAACAATTTTTTACACACTCTCTCATTGCTTTTTATTTCTCTCTCTCTCTCTCTCTCTCTCTCTCTCTCTATCTCTCACACACACACACACACACACACACATTCTTTTTTATTTTTATTTGTATGTTCTGCTCGACTATCGGCGAGGCAGGAAAACGCCTGTGAATGACTTTCTTAGTTTTGAGTGCACTTACGAAAGAAATATAAAAACAACAATGAGAGTTACTGATTTATGATGCTCAGTTTGCAGTCAGTTCTGAGTATTATTAGTAACTACGCTCCAGTCCCTAAACCTAGTTACAGAAAGCGAATCAGACGCATTACGTATTCCAGGCCGTAGCAGCCGCGACTTGGAGACACCAGCTATGGTCACTTCCCAGACCGCTGTAGGATCACATCGGTTCGTCTTCTTCCTGCTGGTACTGTAACTGAGATTTGGCAACAAGGCAACGTATGTTTGGCAACTCTGTGATCGACGAGTTACTTCCTGGTGTGCACGGAATTAAGCCTCAAAGTTCACTTGATTTTACCTGTCATTTCCATTGAATAATCTGAGTTATTATAGCTTGAAGGGTAACAAAAGATTGAACATTTACGGTTTTCAGCCCAAGAAAGTCGTTGCAGGTGGAAATCGCAACTAATCTCGACCTTTAAATAGCGGTTTACGAGTTCTAGTTACTATTGCCGTCGTAATAGGAAGCTGAGACCCATACCCCCTCGCCAGCTCTGTGGTATCGTGCTGACATGTGAAACAGCGTCTGTTACGGTTCGCAGTTCCAGTCTCACTGACTGAAACGTTTTTATCCCTTCTGTGAAAGAGCTACAAGCAGTCAGATCAAACATCAATACGGAAATCGTAAGAAAATGCATTCAGCTCATAGTGCAATGTTGAAAAACTTACAATGCTGCACAACAGGTAACGCCTCTTTCCGCTGCTGACAAGCGAATTTTGGGTTTCTAGGAATACGTAACTATATTTATGAAATGCCACATTTGCATACCTCTTGAGTATGACACAGCATACCAATTAAACACAGACCCAATCAAAATCTAAGTGAGTAGTATTTTACTAATTCGTGTCGATAGAGGCATGCTTGTGTACAGATACTTTCGTCGTAAGGTTATCATCGTTAGTTTTATTTCATTTCTTATAATACAGTGCACAATTTTCGTAAGGTTTCCTTTAGTGTTGTTAAAACAATAGTAAACATGAGAGAGAAATTAATCATCAACGATATATGCGAATTCTCTGATGTTACCTATGACAGTCTGACAATGCACATGCAGTTTATTGATTACATGCATGTAGAAAATTTGTTCTGAGTTAAAGCTGTCAATCAAAGTTTGAAGAAGAATAAAATATCACTACCACACGACGGCTAATGTAGAAAATACTTTTCTGACATATTATGGCACGATGCGCTCTCCCTGCACATCTTCGAGATGCATCTGCTGCCTGCTGTCTATTAAACCTGAATAGGACAAAATGTCACAGTAGTTAGTCCTTTTTCCACATGCGACTACTTTGGGTTGAGAAGTGAAGGGAATTTGTTCAAAGTTCCATTAGATTGATAACTTCAGCAGAGAGCAGAATTGCGTTTTAAAAAATGTAGCACTGAATGTATTCGAACTCGCGACATCTTATCTATGCTACAAGCTGACACGGAACTACAACAGCTCCAGAGCTCAGCAACTATTCCTTCAGAACTTTTGGATTCCACAGCACTGTGAGATTATGCATATGGCCATGTCTTGACTTCTGAGAGACAAACAGTTACAGCTTTTCTTTTGGACTGAACGACGTTTTCTAGTAACAGATAGCGCAATAGAATAGCTCAAGTGAAAAGGAACACTTCTTATTTAAACTTCTGCATCCTACAATGTTGGCAGTTGTGTGTAGGTGGCAGTAACGTGATTTTATTTCTGTGATTACAAAATAGTCGAATGTATGCACTGGGTAGCCGAGGCAGCTAGTTCATGGTGATTCGGTCAACCAAGTAAATGAATTTACTGAACATGCTGCAAATTACTACAGGGAGCCTGTGTGTCAGAATTCTCATCCAGTGTGGCACAACTGCGTTACGATAGAAAAATGACTCGCAGAGAAGAGGATTTCGTGGTCTGTTGGACGGATGGTAGGTTGTTATACCTATGGTCTGGGTTCGATTCCCACTTCTGTCAATGATTTTAGATAGGGAGAGACAGATTCCATTCTCTCCTGGCTACACCAAGTGAAGGAGATATAATGGCTGCATGGTCAGAAAATTCACATTAAAGATGATATTCCTTCTTTACCAAGTAGACGGTAGGTTGAACCACAATAAAGTCTGGAGTGGCGACATGTAGAAACTCTACCACCAGTAACCTTTCTTATACTAGTTATTTATTTCAAGTGACGACACAAACGCTATGTATGGTCACAGGACACTTATTCCATCTTTTATTTGAGCTTCTGTATGTCGATAAAATTGGTTCTGAACTGGGAATGCAACTCAGACCGCCCTTAACGCGGAATTTGATCCCTTCGTGGCAATACAGCTCGGCTACAATTTGTTGTTTGTTCAAAACTGCAGATTCCTCAACACCTTCACATATTATGCGTGAATGGGATCGAATCCTGGCCCGGCACTAAAGATTTAATTATGTATTATCAAGCTCTAGCATGAGAACACCTGTCTGCTGGTGGATAATAATTTTGATTTTTAATGTATTTTCATTCGCTGTCACACTAACGATATCTGACGTTTTTAACTCCCAGTGAGACACAGAACTATTTGCGAGATGACTGTAAGTTCAAGATGCTATTCTGAGCAGCTGGTGGAGAAAAATTCGGTAGCTGACGTCTCTTTGTGTGTAGTCAACAACGATATGTGTGGGGCTCTATTCCCAGTGAGCGCTGAACTCTTCGTCATATTATTTCAGTTCAAACATGCTCACATGTCACTGCTGGTGCAACAAACCCATATTTAACGTTAGTTTTCTCTAGAATATAACAGCGATAGGTGCCGGGTTGGAGTCCTGGGAAGGAAAAAATTAATTTTTCGTCTCGTCATTTCAGTTATAACATCTAGTTACTGCCGCGAAATTCCGATATGTCACATTTGACTATGCTTCGATAGCAATCCGATTAGGTTCCGGGTTCGAATCCGTGTCCAACACACAGCTTTACCTCACGGCATTTCAAGTAAGTTACTTGTGAAGAAGCAATATTTAACATCTCTCGTAGTTCGTTAACAGGGACAATAGATGCTGGGTAGGAATTCGCGTCTGTTAAAAATGTTTGCGTTATGCAATTTAAAGTTGATATTTGCTAACTGATACTGTCTAAAATCGAGGTATATCACTCTCTGTATGCCTAATCAGGAATGACTGTTAGTTTTCGTCAGTCACGAAATCTTTGCTTAGTCTGCATGAGCTGGGTTTGAATCCATATGCAGAACATGACGGTTCGTCGTGTCATTTAATGTTCATACATATTCTCAACTAGCTGCTCGTGAATAACTTAAATTTTTAATGTCATTTTGTGTTAAATGGTTCAAATGGCTCTGAGCACCATGGGACTTAACTTCTAAGGTCATCAGTCCCCTAGAACTTAGAACTACTTAAACCTAACTAACCTAAGGACATCACACACATCCATGCCCGAGACAGGATTCGAACCTGCGACCGTAGCGGTCAAGCGGTTCCAGACTGAAGCGCCTAGAACCGCACGGCCACATCGACCGGCCCCCAGCATCTGGTATCAATGCATTACCTTATAATCCATTATATATAATCATTTTCATAGTACACTTGATATTATAGATGAGTAGGACACAAGACAGGACATAGATAATGTCCGTTTGACGTCAACAGTGTGTAACATTTTACTTTTTTGAATAGGACAATGTTCCTCTCCAATAATTTTTAGATTAGTTACAATAAGCTTACGCTGCAAGAGAATTCGCTTGTATTTTTCAATATGTGGTCTGTTGTCGGTTTGAAGGCCTTCCATAACATCGGCAACGTAGTGCAACTCCACCGAGAGCTGTCTGGAGTAGGGTGGGGTTAGCTATGTGAAAGTTGCGAGCTGTCGAAGACGATCTTCATATTCCTAATGCGATTAGGACATCGTATGCTCTTGACGACGTGTAGCACCTGTGCGGTCAGTCACCCAATTTCAGAATTCATTTTGAGTAATCCTGCTAAATTCCCAAAATACTGTCATTTTATATTGATGAGTAATATGGATAGTCGTCACGTTCATGTGCCGTCTACAACGCAAATTTAATGTTACTATCCTAGGAACTAACGTGCAATACGTTTTGTATTTCATAATCGGAACCATCTGCATTAACCGTCATCAGAGCAATGTCAGGGAACAGAGTGCAGCAGTGCCTACTTGAGGACCTGCTTGAGTCGTGTTCTAAGGAACGGGTAGTTGCTGGTTCACATTATATTACACTAGCGAGAAGTACCGACTTTTCCTTTTCTCTGCAAACATCCAGAACTAAATTCAGTAACTAAATGCTAAGAATATATTTTCATTGTGCCAACTCGAAGATCAATAGATATGGATATAGATATAGATTCTTATATTTAAAGCCATTCTCTTTCTGCGTTGGAATAAACATCATTCATTATTTGCTTGTTCTTGTTACGATTGTTATTGTCATTCTCTCACTCGCAAGAGTCTTATGCTGATGCTGTATGAATAAATTATGCCATTGGATACAAAGCGGTTTAGTTTTGAGACCTAACCCACGAGGGGGGAAGGCACAGTGGTCTGCTTCAGGAATTCCAAGCAATAAAACACAAAAAACAACCCAGGAAGGGTTCGAACAGCTACTTTCACGCAGAGACATGCATTTGGAATCTGTTCATCGTTACGGGGTCAAACAAGAGGGTAACATTACTGAAACAATGATCGGGCTACTTAGTATATAATAGAGCATACAGATTTCAAGGAGGAAACGTATGAAGACGCAGACTTCCTCGTTATCAATATGTGCGGCATATCTTTCGTGTTAACGAAAGTAAATTCCCGCTTTACCTCTTCTTACGTGTCAAATGAAATGAATGCCATGAGGAATAGAATATTTGTTGACTGCGTCTCTTCTTGCTTCCATCCTTACCAACATATTTCTTCATTCTCGTGGTAATCATGACAATCTATGTGCATGCTGCAAACGATTGCAAGTGGACAAATTCGACATCGAGGTGCAAAGCGTTTGGTATCTTACATTATATTCAATTCGAATAAGATTCCGGTGTATTTTTACTTCGTTTGTATTTTTAGATGATTGTGAACGTTACGGAAATTTATCTCACATGCTTTATGTTGAATGAGAAACATTGAATGATCCGTTTTGCTTTCCCTACGTTGAAATGATATAATGTCGGCGTCAACAGCCTTCTTCCACGCCGGAAGCTGAAACTTGTATCATTCTGGATTAATGATAATTGAATGTCTCATATGTATACATAGCCCACAAGGCGACGTCAGAAACCACCAGGGGAGAACGCCGCATAAAAACCAAACGTGCGCGCGCGTCTCCACTCTGAAGAACCGTATCGGAGAATCACGGCAAGCATTTCGCTGAAGAGCTGCCTCGTCAGAGAGCCGAGAAATGGCAGCGTCGTAGCAAGTATTTGTCAACACTCTGATAGTGCATTTACTTCCGGGTGTAGGTCGGCGTTACCTCGCTAAATTCACTTAACATTCGTTTTCCACATCGAAGACTCGTACGATATAATCCACTGCAAGATGACACAATTAGAAAGTATATTTAATTTCTGGACTCCAAGAACGGCGTTCTTCACATAAGTAACACCTGTTTGTGTGTGCATTCGGGAGGACGATGGTGCAATCCCGCGCCCGGCCATCCTGATTTAGGTTTTCAATGATTTCCCTAAATCGCTTCAGGCAAATGCCGGGATGGTTCCTTAGGAAGGGCACGGCCGATTTCCTTCCCCATCCTTCCCTAATCCGAGCTTGTGCTCCGTCTCTAATGACATCGTTGTCGACGGGACGTTAAAACAGTAATCTCCACCTCCTCTGTTTCTGTGTTTAAGGTTGCGTTTTGAGGCTCAGGCAACATCGCAGTGACTATAGTCCGCCCCTGGCCGCCAGTGTGTCGTTAGCTCAGAGGTTCCCTTGTGCGTTGCAGTGCTTGTACTATAAGTTCGAATCACGGTAGAAGCCGCTGACTAAAACCTTTTATTTTCCATTTTAATTAATGGAGTTGCAAACTGCTAGTAAAAATTTCTTATGCGAAATCTGAAGAATGCCTTTAAACATCAATCTTCGTCCGATTTCGACTTAGTAAATTAAGTTAATATCATGGATTTCTGCTTTGCAAATTCCAAGGTGCTTCACTGTAAAATAGGTCCTGAAAAGATTCAAACCGACTGTCAACGATATAAATTTGAGCTTTGTTCGTCATATAGGTCTAACATGTCAGAAGGTTGTTTATGAAGTGCACATGTTCATTAATATAGTTCACATCTTCTAAATTTTTGCAATAGCGTTTAACTGTAGACGTTTTCTAACACCGGCGTTAGCAATTCCTTTCCGTTCTCTGAAACCTTCAAAACGACAAATTTTTCTGGTTTAAATCTGATGACCTTAACTATCACTTCCGATCAACAATAAATACTTCATGAACCCATACATGAAACTCCAAATGTGCAGTGTGCCTGCACTGCTACAGAGCATGCATTGCAAGGTATTCACACAGTTTATCGCATAGACTTACCATAAGGAATGAAACAAGAACTGTAATACACTTTACACCACAGACGCTCACTCTGGCTTGACGAAAACATCCAAACATTGACCAAAAGTTGCACAAATAATTAAGTTTGAAAGGAAAAGAAACGAGGTATGAAGCATTTATAAATTCATCGAATGTAGTGAGGTGGTTTAATTTCGTCCCAGTCTATAAAATTAATTTCGGGCCATACTCAGCTCTTGCCGATTACCCGCCTACTAATCAGGGCGTCTGTCTCCGTTGCTTTTGAGCGTGAATGGAAATTGTAGAAATTTTCTGTGGAGCAACATTTAATAATAAAGCGTTTTAAAACATCAAAAGCGATGAGCGGTAGCAGGCGCTTTCGATAAAGAACGGGGGAGTGCAGCGCCGCTGCTGTCGCCACGGCCGCTGCCAGTAGCCAGCAAATGGATCCCGGAGCTTTGCCGCATACGGCGTCCAGAGGAGGACAGTCTGCAGGAAATCTGCCGCAAAATCGTTACTAGATAAAATTTTGATATCGGTGTGTCACAAAGCGAAATAGATTGAATCTGCGCTACCATTACATTCACGTCTTCAGCATTCAGACAGAAGAGGCTATAAAAATATTTTATGCCAGCTGCTCTCGATCCACTGACATTATGAACAGAAACAACGCACGCTACCGCTTTTTTTATTTATTTATTTATTTATTTATTTATTTGTTTTTTTTAATTCTCATTTTGTTCGTTTTCGTTCGTTGTATCTGCTCGGGGCGGACGTCGCAAGACACCCGTTTCAGTTCGTCGTTGACCCATTAACTCAGTTTTTTTATTACAGAGGGCAGCTAACCCTCTGACCGAACGCGCTGAGCTACCGTGCCGGCGCCGCTAGACCACAGGCGTAATCAGCCTAGAGTCTCTCTATCTTGGGACAAGTTTTCCTCCAGGAAGTGCCGCAGTCTACAGTGTTGCCAGATTGTGCAGATAACCGGACTTAGAGAATTAGCGAGTTGGCCAGTTTCTTTGTCCCATGTCGCGATCGGCGCGGACTTAGCCTCTGAAGCGGCCGGCCGCCCGTCAAGTTTTATGTCAAAGAGTGTACTCAAACTCGATTACTAAGGTATCAGTGTTTATACATTGCCCGGCCTCAAGTATTTATCCTTTAGCTTACTGTGCTGTATAACTTTCATTTTATGATTTTTATATATTTCCTTGCAAGGATCATTGGCGTTGACACTCAGTATATCTTCACACTCCCAGCGCCGGTCGTAGTGGCCGTGCGGTTCTAGGCGCTGCAGTCTGGAGCCGAGCGACCGCTACGGTCGCAGGTTCGAATCCTGCCTTGGGCATGGATGTGTGTGATGTCCTTAGGTTAGTTAGATTTAATTAGTTCTAAGTTCTAGGCGACTGATGACCTCAGAAGTTGAGTCGCATAGTGCTCAGAGCCACACTCCCAGCGGAAGTCACAGGTATAATTTCCTGGTTTTCTAAATCAGTGGAGACTATACTCTACAAAGAACTCATGATAAGATTTACATTTCATCTGGAGCACCGTAATAGCTTCGTGGTGAAAAGTGTTGTGTACGACTTTTATACATAACAAATGATTCAAATGGCTCTGAGCACTATGGGACTTAACTGCTGAGGTCATCAGTCCCCTAGAACTTAGAACTACTTAAACCTAACTAACCTAAGGACATCACACACATCCATGCCCGTGGCAGGATTCGAACCTGCGACCGTAGCGGTCGCGCGGCTCCAGACTGTAGTGCCTAGAACCGCTCGGTCAATCCGGCCGGCTTATACATAACAGTAAGGAGACGTAGGTTACAGAGCGTTGCGGCAACTGCCGTCATAGGAAAGCTGGACAGGAACAGAAACGATCAGCGAACAAGTTAACACAACAAACATAAGATTTGTTTAACTTGTATTTCTCCAAGCGTAGGAAACCTCATTACAAAAAATACAGCAAGAAACAGAGTCCAGTATCAAGATATTAACAAGGAGGAGGCACCCTGCACAACAGCACAAACACTGGTGTCGGAGATGCGACTATACGGCGTCTGCATAGCGGCACGTAGCAAGTAGCTCCAAGCGCAAGTGGGCTGACTCGCTGCCGCCGGCCATCCTACTGTATAGCACAGCACCAGAGGGCGCCCGTCGTATGGAGCCGCTAGAAGCGTGGCTCAGCGGGTATGCACCACTGGGTCTGGCAGAGCGCACATGACTGCTGTCGTCGTCAGACAGAAACTTGCAATTTCACTGGTATGGTGGTATCAATACGTGATACCACAAAAACAATTACGGAAGATTGAATAATTTGTCAATACTAAGGTCAGGATTGTCAAAATATGTCCTTTGCCGTTTGCCTTGGCAATAATGTGAGGATTTGGAAGTAAAATGCTCCCAGTGAGATCGTACAGTTGCCATATTTATGTTGCTATTTTAAGCGGTTTGTTGCTGCGTTTTTGTCTTTTGTCTTGTACTGCAAACGCACCAGCATTCATCGTGTTTACAACTGTTTGTGAACGACGTTTGGTAAATTGCAAAACTATCTGGAATATGGATTTACAGCCTATTGTACGACTGTGGCTATGTTTCAGGTGATAAATATATACTGATGTGACAGAAGTCATGCGATACCTCCTAAAAGCGTATCGGACCATATTTTGCCTGATGTAGTGCAGCAACTCGACATAGAATGAACTCAACAAGTCGTTGGAAGTACCCCTGAAGAATAATTTAGTCTCCTGTGCCAGCCTCTTCATCTCAGAGTAAGAGCTGCAACCTACATCCTCAGTAATCTAGATATATTGCAATCTCAGTTTTCCTCCGACGGTTTTACCTTCTACAACTCCCTCTGATATCATGTAAGTTATTCCGTGATGTCTCAACAGATGTCCCATCATCCTGTACCTTCTTCCTGTCAGTGTCTTCGATATACTCCTTTCCTCACCGATTCTCCGGAGATCCTCCTCATTCCTTACCTTACAAGTCTACCTAATTTTCAGCACCCTTCTGTAGCGTCACATCTCAAGTGCTCCGATGGTCTTCTTCGGTTTACCCACAGTCCACGTTTCACTACCACACAATCCTATGCTCCACACGTACGTTTTGAGAAATTTCTTCCTCAGATTTGATAGGCTTCTCTTGGCCAGGAATTTTCCTTCTGTCAGTGCTAGTCTGCTTTTTATGTCCTCCTTGCTCCGTCTGTCATTGTTTATTTTGCTGCCTAGGTAGCAGAATTCCTTAGGTTTCTCCGTGACCACCAATAATGATGTTCAATTTCTAGCTGTTCTCATTTCTGCTATTTCTCTTTAATACTGTCGTCTTTCTTCGATTACTCGCAGTCCATATTCTGCATTCATAACACTGTCCATTCCATCCAGCAGATCCTGCAATTCTTCTTCACTTTCACTGAGGATAGAAATATCCTCAGCAACTCTTATTATTGATATCCTTTCACCTTGGATTTTAATTTCACTCCTGAATCTTTCTTTTATTTCCGTCATTGCTTCTTCGATGTATAGCTTGTACAGTAGGGCCAAAACACTGTCTTACAACCTCTTTGAACCGAGCACTTCATTTTTGCTCTTCTACTCTTTGCTCTTGTACATATTCTACCTAACCCTTCTTTCCCAATAGCTTACCCCTATTTATCTCAGAATTTCGAATAACTTGCACCACGTGACATTGTCGAACGTTTTTTCAACAAATCCTATGAACATGTCTTGATTTTTCTTTTGTCTTGGTTACTTTATCAACCGCAACGTCAGAATTGCCTCTCTGGTGCCTTTACCTTTCCTAAAGCCAAACTGATCGTCATCTAACACATCCTCAATTATTTTTCCCTTTCTTCTGCATTTATTCTTGTCAGCAACTAGGATGCATGAGCTTTAAGCTAATTGTGGGATAATTCTCGCGCTTGTCCGCTCTTGCAATCTTCTGAACTGTGTTGATGATGTTTATCCGAAACTCAGACGGTATATCGCCAGATTCAAACATTCTACACACCAATATGAATAGTTCCTCCAACGATTTTAGAAATTCTGATAGAATTTAACTATTCATTCAGCCTTATTTGATTTGAAGTCTTCCAAAGCTCTTCTAAACTCTGTTTCTAGTATTTTCGGATCTCCTATCTCTTCCCTGTCGATTCCTATTTCTTTTTGTATCATATCATAGAGGCCCTCAGTTTACTCTTGCCACCTATTCGTTCTTTCGTCTGCATTTAACAGTGAAAATTTCCATTGCACTGAGTCAGTCCTTCCGACAATCATTTCTTTTTCGATTTCTTCACAGTTTTCATGCAGCTATTTTGCCTCAGCTACCCTGCACGTTTTATTTATTTCATTCCTAAATGACTTGTATTTCTGTATTCCTAAATTTCGCGGAACATGTTTGTACTTCCTTCTTTCATCGATCAACCTTCTCTCATCGATCAACTGAAGTATTTCTTCTGTTACCCTTGGTCCCATCACAGCTACCTTTTTTGTACCTAAGATTTTTTTCCATCTTATGTTATTGCTTTTTTTAGAGATGGCCATTACACTTCAAATGATCTGCCTAGAGACCTATTCCTTATCAGAGTATCTATATTTCTATCTATAGCATTCCATAACTGAGTAAGTGTCACCATTGCAGGATTTTGTGCCCTAATTGACCTCTGGATTACGTCCCACAAGTGTTCTATGGGATTCACCTGGGCGTTCTGTGTGGGAAAATCACTGCCTAGAAGTTTCTGGAATATTCTTCAATCCAGTTGCGAACAGTTGTGGCCCAGTGGCATGATGCTGTGCTGTTTGGACACACGAACTCCATGAATGGTAGCAAATGGTCTCCAGGTAGCCGAACATAACCGTTTCCAGTCAATGATCGGTTCATTCGGACCAGAGGATCCACATCATTCCATGCAAACACAGCCCACAGTATTTTCTAGCTACCACCAGCTCTCACAGTGCCGTGTTGACAACTTGGGTCTATGGTTTCGTGGGGTTTGCGCCACACTTGAAACCTACCGTCAGCTCTTACCAACTGAAATCCGGGCTCATTTGACGAAGCCACATTTTTCCAATCGTTTAGGGTCTAATCGATGTGGTTACGAGCCCAGAGAGAGGCGTTGTAGGCGTGTTGTTGAATAGGCACTCGTGTCGGTCGTCTGCTGCCATAGCCCATTAAAGCGAAATTCTCCCGCGCTGTCATAATGAATACGTTACCGTACGTCCCACACTGAATTCTGCGGTTATTTCAAGCACAGCTGCTTGTCTGTTACTACTGTCAACTCTACGCAAACGCCCCTGTTCTTGGTCGTTATGTGAAGGCCGTCGGCCACTGCGTTGTCCGTGGTGAGAGGTCATGCCTGAAATTGGTATTCTCGGCAGACTCTTGTCACTGTGGATCTCGGAATACTGTATTCCCTAATGATTTCCTGAATGAAATGTCCTATGCGTCTAGTTGCAACTACTATTACGTCTTCATAGTTGTTAACTGTCCGCAGCTCGTGGTCGTGCGGTAGCGTTCTCGCTTCCGACGCCCGGGTTCCCGGGTTCGATTCCCGGCGGGGTGAGGGATTTTCTCTGCCTCGTGATGACTGGGTGTTGTGTGATGTCCTTAGGTTAGTTAGGTTTAAGTAGTTCTAAGTTCTAGGGGACTGATGACCATAGATGTTAAGTCCCATAGTGCTCAGAGCCATTTGAACCATTTTTAGTTGTTAACTCCCATCGTGCGGCCATAATGACTTCGGAAACCCTTTCACACGGTGCGAATGACACTTTGGTCAATGCGCTGCCCTTTTATACATAGTGTACATGATATTACTGACATCTGTATTTGTCCATATCGCCGTCGCACGATTTTTGTGATTCAGTGTATGAACAACTACGGTTCCGTCCAGACTTAGCTTCACAAGATGTTTTAGAAATTTTTTTCTTGCCTATTGAACTTAAAATAAACTGTCTTGAGAGTTCTTTCCATCTATAGCCCAAAATCGTCCATGCACCTCCTCTAATATTTTGGGTTTATTTTTACAAATCATTCTCTTGTGTATCTTTCCTTATTGACTTCAAGTTTCTTAGAACTGGCTTTCTTACTAGTTGTTAACGAAACATAACATTGTCCAGAATTTTTCGCCTTCTTTCCAAACTCTTTCTTCCACTTCCTTTTGTGAATTTTATGTTTCCTTCCAGTAGCATTGTTCTCATATTCACTCTCCTTATGGATATATTATCAAAAGCACTTCCCATACTTCTTTACAGTTTCTTGTCGCTTCCATTGTGATATTATCAAAAGTAAATTTCACGGTAAATAGACCACACCATTACTGAATAAGTCTCAGCACAGCGCACACGAAACACAAGCCCGGGCGGCGAGGAAGTGTTTTGTCTACTGTCTACAGCGGTCTGTGGAACAACTTGGCGCCGCACGGCCGTCAGATATTTCTAGAGGACGTTGTGTCTCTAGGTGAATAATAATATTTTCTCAACGGAAATACCTGTTAGTACAGATTCAATATTTGCTGGAAGCAGGAAAACGACTCAATGGACTTAAAGTTGTTATTCCGGGGAATGACTTAATTAAAAAAGGAAATGATGATGGCTGTGTTCTATTCTCAATTGCCGGCCGGGGTGGCCAAGCGGTTAAAGGCGCTACAGTCGGGAACCGCGCGACCGCTACGGTCGCAGGTTCGAATCCTGCCTCGGGCATGGATGTGTGTGATGTCCTTAGGTTAGTTAGGTTTAAGTAGTTCTAAGTTCTAGGGGACTGATGACCTTAGAAGTTAAGTCCCATAGTGCTCAGAGCCATTTGTTATTCTCAATTTCTTTGCGTACCGTGAATCAGAAGATTTAGAAGTGGTATACAAACGACACCCCTACAGGCATGGGTCCCTCTACAGTCCATAAGAGTTTCTAATTGTAATTGTGAAGCACCCTTTATATACTGTAAACAGTAACGACCTTATACTTAAAACCGAAACACAAGCTCTGTCCATTTAACCCCGTTATAAAAAAAGGGGTGTAGTAATGTGATTTATTTTAATTTATTTACAGAGAATAAAGAAGTTCTTAGCTTTGTAACATATGGGTGACATATATGCTTTCTGGCTGCGGAAAACTATTTTCGTTGTACGCATAGACTTAGTCTAATAGTGTCCTGGTACGACAACGAGAAAAATGCAGAGATATGACGAGTGCATCCTATGATACACTGCTACTAGAGGGATAGCAAGACCTTTTGTCTGCATAAGAGCCCATACACATCATTATCAAGTGCAAAATGTGGACATCACACTACTCTAAATCTTTATTTCGGTAGCTTTCAGTTGAGTTCACAAGTTTACTTGTTAGTGTCAGACTTGATTCCCCAAACCTTGTCGCTGTCTGGGATGTGTCAAGTGGAAGTCATAAATTTTTACAGCCTCCACTTTCCGTTCTCCACCGGCCTCTGGACCCTCTTTTACGAGTTTTTCACGACCAGTTACGCCAATTACCTCTCATCTTCTGCGTTTATTTCCCCCCCCCCCCCCCTCCACACAAGTTTGTGCGGCTAGACCGACTCCCTCGGCATCGATGCACTCCTTTTTCTTCTTATAGCCGTACGTCATACACAACCGCAGGCATTTGCTGGGAACAAGTCGCAGGATGACTCGTAGTACCTTGTTTCTCTCTTCCAGTGATTATTGCTGCTAACCGTGTGACTTCCTCACTATTTCCTTTGTGGTAATTTGAGTCGTTGATTTAAGCTCACGTCACATTTATCACAGTAGCTAGTCTGCAGCTTGAGACAAACACCCTCAGCTGTAGCCGATTACGGTAACTAAGTTCCGCTTGATTATGCAAACCACAAAATCAACTTATTTAATATTTCTTGCCCAAAAATGTTTGGTCACATCGTTGTACCGTTGTAATTGGAATCTTATTTTATTCTGTTCTTAATTTCCAGATTTTGTAGGACCATCAAATACTGGTTCGGCAGTTTGTATTGTTTTTCTTGTAAAATTAAACTTCTAGGATGTGCTACGAAATTAACTGTGCAGTTTATTTGCACCTCCATTGGAGGCAAATATTAACACTGCACTGGAAGTGCGCTATTGATACGGGCAACGCACAATCTACACTATCAACTCGGCCCTCTTTAACGTCGTGGAGATCGATAATGTCACAATGCTCTGAAGCTCATGTATTTCTTAACGAAATAAATCTTAGATCGTTATAATTTAGTAAGCAGGTTTGCGAAATAATTTATAAGCTAGTAACTGCATGGATAAATCCCGTGGCATTAATGATGATGTCAAAATCGGCTATTTAGCGTTTAAATAAAGTAAACGTTTGTTGAAAATAATTCACACATTTACGAACTGTAGCGGTACACATTTGTGAGTTAAAATGAAACAAAGATAAATAATATTAATAGTGCATCAGACAAACGTAAACAGAACACGTGCTTGCAAAGTTCGTTCAACAGTCCGCTAAAATTCGAAAGCAAACATTTGAAGTCCGCAAACATAGTTTCTCACTATTATTCCAATATAAAACTATTATCTTAAATAAACAGTGCGACAACTGGAAAACAAGTCCATCATCATATGCGAGTCTCATTGGCAACAATGTTCTCAGCTGCCTCAAAACCTATAAGTAGAATTTGAACCGGTGCTCAAACTCAATCACCGTTATCAGAGGCAAAAATTTAAGTCCATCAAAATGTTAAAACACACACATCAAAAAAAGTTTTGCATCACCTCGGTTCTCAGAACTCCTCAAGACAGACGTTGACTGTGGATATTGTATCACAGACGCAGTCCTTTGACTGTTCAGACCATGCATGAGCAGCGCCTATCAGACGGAGGGGGTGCGACAGCCGATCAGTTCCAGTCATTCCACCAGGAAGGAGGTACACAGCTCGTGTTGTCTGTAGTTCAACCATGCCTAGACGGTCAGTACAGCGATTCGATCGCGTCCCCATTGTTTCTTTGTGCCAGGAAGGGCTCTCAACAAGGGAAGTGTCCAGGCGTCTCGGAGTGAACCAAAGTGATGTTGTTCGGACATGGAGGAGATACAGAGAGACGGGAACTGTCGATGACATGCCTCGCTCCGGCCGCGCAAGTGCTACTACTGCAGTGGATGACCGCTACCTACGGATTATGGCTCAGAGGAACCCTGATAGCAACGCCACCTTCTTGAATAATGCTTTTCGTACAGCCACAGGACGTCGTGCTACGACTCAAACTGTGCGCAATAGGCTGCATGATGTGCAACTTCAGTCCCGACGTCCTGTGGCGAGGTCCATCTTTGCAACCACAACACCATGCAGCACGGTACAGATGGGCCTAACAACATGCCGAATGGACCGCTCAGGATTGGCATCGTGTTCTCTTCACTGATGAATGTCGCATATGCCTTCAACCAGACAATCGTCGGAGACATGTTAGGAGGCAACCCGGTCAGGCTGGACGCCTTAGATACACTGTCGAGAGAGGGCAGCAAGTTGGAGGTTCCCTGCTGTTTTGGGTGGCATTATGTGGGGCCGACGTACGCCGTTGGTGGTCATGGAAAGCGCCGTAACGGCTGTGTGGTACGTGAATGCCATCCTCTGACTGACAGTGCAACCATATCGGCAGCATATTGGCGAGGCATTCGTCTTCATGGACGACAATTCGCGCCCCCAACGTGCGCATCTTGTGAATGACTTCCTTCAGGATAACGACATCGCTCGACTAGAGTGGCCAGCAAGTTCTCCACACTTGAACCCTATCGAACATGCCTGGGATAGACTGAAAAGGACTGTTTACGGACGACGTGAGCCACCAACCACTCTGAGGGATGTACGCCGAATCGCTGTTGAGAAGTGGACAGTCTGGACCAACAGTGCCTTGACGAACTTGTGGATAGTATGCCACGACCAATACCGGCATGCATTAATGCAAAAGGACATGCTACTGGGTGTTAGTGGTACCGGTGTGTACAGCAATCTAGACCACCACCTCTGAAGGTCTTGCTGCATGGTGGTACAACAATTTATGTTTTTTATGAACAATAAAAATGAAGGAAATGATGTTTATGTTGATCTCTACTTCAATTTTCTGTACAGGTTCCGGAACTCTCAGAACCTAGGTGATGCAAAACTTTTTTTGATGTGTGTATGTGCCTGTGCTCACCCAAAACTGTCCTGTCCAAGCCTACTTCCAGAATACTTTTCCGCCTCCAACGAAAAGTTAAAATGTTTAATTTGCCGCCGAGCAAACTCACCTACAGAATAACACTCACAAAAGATGATAGCCTCCAACAGTGGAAGATCGGACCAAAGACTGCTGCTAAATCTTAATAACCTTCCATGATGCGTCTGTTTTAAATAATAAAAACTATAACTAAAACTATATCTATCATTCAAAACTAAGGCTATTTGTACATGTATACACAATATTAGAAAAACCAATAATTATCACAGTTATTTTGTGACCGCTCATTACAAAAATAATACAGTATTACATAAGTTATTACCAAAATGATTACGTCTGGTTTTGGAATGTAAAACAGTTGCGTTAAATTATAATACAGATGTGCCCAGCTTTTAGAAAGAACGTCCTGCTGCATTATAAATACAGTCCTTTTATGCATGTATTTTATTATTAATCTCACTTCCGTAGCCATTTAATTTCACTCAGCTGTACATAGTCATTGTTTGGGATGATTAGATGAGGAACTAGATGACTCACGCTGCCTTTACGCTATGTATAGCTGAAACTTCCTGGCAGATTAAAACTGTGTGCCGGTCCGAGACTCGAAATCGGGACCTTTGCCTTTCGTGGGCAAGTGCTCTTCCATCTGAGCTACCCAAGCACGACTCACGCCCTGTCCTCACAGCTTCACTTCTGCCAGTAACTCGTCTCCTACCTTCCAAACTTTACAGAAGCTCTACTGCGAACCTTGCAGAACTGGCACTCCCGAAATAAAGGATATTGCGGAGACATGCCCTAGCCGCAGCCTGGGGGATGTTTCCAGAATGAGGTAGGAGGCGAGGTACTGGCAGAAGTGAAGCTGTGAGGACGGGGCGTGAGTCGTGCTTGGGTAGCTCAGATGGTAGAGCACTTGCCCGCGAAAGGCAAAGGTTCCGAGGTCGAGTCTCGGTCCGGCACATAGTTTTAATCTGCGAGGAAATTTCATATCAGCGCACGCACCGCTGCAGAGTGAAAATCTCATTCTATATGTATCTGTTCAGAATTTATAGCTCTGGCAAATTTGCGTATCTGTATTTTATAAAAAACCGTCTGTAACTTTAGATATACATACAGGATTTGAAGTATAACCTATTGTGGTGTTTTCTGCTGTCATCAGCTTTTCTTTGATATGCCGTATTATGTGATATAGTGATTTAATTGTTATTTATTTCTATTGTCCAGCACATCATTCATAGTTAAAAACAATAGTGAGTTTTTTAATACTTGTCTTAGAAGGGAAGTTAAAGAAAAATTCCATTTGAGGGAGATGATGCAGCGTATACGTAGCGCGATTCCGATGGGGTATGTAACCATCGACATGTGGGCAAGGGATTAGTGTGCCATTCGTGTCTTTCCGATGCGCTTGCGATAAATATAGAAACGTTAACTGTGGCGCCGTTATTACTAAATGCGTCCAAACAGGACCAGCGTGATGCTATTCTTTTCTTGGCTCTGAAGAACAAACACTGGTAAACATCCATCGGAGAACGAAAAATCTGTATGGGGCAGCATGTCTGTCCCAAACCATCGTTGTGGAATGGTGCGCTAAGTTCCATGCAAACGCATGTCGCCATATCGCAAATATCGAAACGCAGAAGTTACGCCAACTCGACTGGGAGACACCCGAGCACCCGCCTTATTATCCTGATGACTCCCCACGCGATTGTTACTCCTTCGATCCCTTAAAACAGGCCTTGAAGGGCCGACGATCCCTGTCGGACTAGGATGTGCAAAAGGCAGTTAGGGGCTACTTCACGCAGCAGGTGCCTTATCAAACGTGTATCTTCAACCTGGTATGTCGGTGGGGTGATTGGCACATTGTTTCTGGACTGTACGGCCTTCGAACGGAAACTTTTTAACCGCCTCTTGTAGGGTATGCTCAGAGTTGCAATGGTCGTGTCTTGTCGCTGTGATTTTTATAGTGTATTTGGTCTTGTTGTGTCGTGTGTGGAAGATATCTAACGTAGTTTCCCTGAAAATGCAATATCTAAATTGTATTTCGTTTACTATAGTCGATATGGGTCTTCCGCAACCACCTCAGTTACGCTTGTGTGGACCGGTACACCGGTCATTCCGCTTGCATGGGACGCTCCTGCCCTGCTCAGCCGCTGCACTGACGGTTAAGACATTGTTCTCCAGTGCTCGCTCCGCGAATCTACTGTTCATGTCACAGCATGTGCATGACGGCTAGGACAAGAATGCAAACTATGGCAAGCTACCTGAGCAGTTAGCGAAGATTGTACAAAGCCTAACCATCTGGGAATTAACAGCATAATTAAGTAGGAGGGCCGTTCAGTAAGTAATACGACACATTTTTTTTCTCAGTCAATTCTGTCCGATATCCCGCGTGCAGGTTGGACGGACATAGTTGTGACCCCTGCAACGGTGGAACGTGGGCACTCTCCTTCTAGGTAATCGGTGGAGTACAATCAAACAACTCGCAGCTAAACTGGACCTCTCTGTTGGTAGAGCTCACATACCCGTCCACCATTCGGGGTACTCGAGAGTGTGTTCCCGCTGCGTTCCTCGCCGCCTAACAGAAGACCATAAAGATCAACGAAAGACGATCTGTGCGGAGTAGCTTGCACGTTACGAGGCTAATCCTGACAATTTTTCGTCGAACATTATCACAGGCGATGGAACGTGAGCTCAACACTTTGAACCTGAAACGGAACGGCAATTCATGGTCTGGTGCCACACCAGCTTTCCTCAAAAGGAAAAGATCAAGGCCGCACCGTCGGCCAGTAGAGTCATGGCGACGGTCGTCTGTGTCACTGAAAGTGATGTCTTCTCTCATTGTGCAATGATCAACTGTGAAACTTATTGTGGTACCCACAGGAAATGCAAGAAATCACTTCGCTTATTCATTGCAGCAAAAATGTAAACGAAACTTCATTGGTCTGTTCTCCCATATCCACTCTTCAGCCCGCATGTCCCGCCTTCCGATTTCCTTCTGTTTGGCCCAATGGAGGATGCACTCCGTGAGAAGCAATACATATATGATACAGAGTTTATTGATGTAGCAAGACGTCGACAAATGGAGTGGTACCATGAGGCATACACTACCTCCCAGTAAGGTGGTGTAAGCCCATTGAATTGAATGGAGATTATGCTAGAAAAATAGAGTTTAGTAGCCAAAAGAGTGGGGAATAATATGGTGTACTGGAACCTTCAATAAAACCAACCTGCTTTTAGAAAAAAAGTGTGTTGCATTCTTTGTTCAACGCTCCTGATGATGGTACAAATGTGCGGAAACATGTTCTGTCAAGAAAAGTAACAGAAACAGACTTTACAGACCGCACGAAGACCCATACTCAACATCTGTGCCGGCCGCTGTGGCCGAGCGGTTTTAGGCGCTTCAGTCTGGAACCGTGTGACCGCTGCGGTCGCAGGCTCGAATCCTGCCTCGGGCATGGATGTGTGTGATTGAAACGTCCCCTTTGAAAAATTGTACAAGACTGTGCTTAAACTGACACACAATATTTTTAGCGC
This sequence comes from Schistocerca cancellata, assembly GCF_023864275.1. NCBI lineage: Eukaryota > Metazoa > Arthropoda > Insecta > Orthoptera > Acrididae > Schistocerca > Schistocerca cancellata. The sequence goes on along the minus strand of NC_064632.1, from coordinate 503,159,546 downwards.
AACGCAATCTGACTTTCAGAAATCCCTACAAAGAAATGGCCCTGACTAACATTAACCTGTACCTTTCACAAATCACTTACCTCACAAAAATCTTCGTTACTCAAGCTACTGCTATACAGCGAGCGCCACTACTGCCAGCTAAATAAAAGATTCAAACTACAGAAGGCACTAACTACTGATAGGCATAGTTAGCAATTGAAAGATGTTAATAGAGAACAAACAATGTATTTACCTTAACAGTCATAATATATATAGTAGTTCATGACATCCAGTGTTACAAATTTTAAAACTCCGCCATCTCTCTCCCCACATCCACCACTGCTGGCGGCTCACCTCCAACTGCGCAGCGCTACGCGCTGTTCACATCCAGCTGCCGCTGCCCAACACTACAATGGCAGACAACAATGCAAACTAGCCACAGACTGCACACAGCACAGCCAGTGATTTTCATACAAAGCGCTATGTGGCGTTACCAATAAAAAAACCTATACAGTCTACTTACATGATGTCCTTAGGTTAGTTAGGTTTAAGTAGTTCTAAGTTTTAGGGGACGATGCCCTCAGATATTAAGTCCCATAATGCCCAGAGCCATTTGAACCATTTTCAACATCTGTAATCGGCTGCAGTTGAGAGCAGCTGCCTCAAAAGTCATAGAGCTAATTTGATAAATGTGATAACAGACCAATACCAGTATCTCTAAATTAGTCCTGAAAAAAAAAATTGATCAAAAGTGCGCGGTTCCGCCATTTGCAGCCAGGTGATAGGCTTCGAATCCATGAGGAACATATGGCGTAGTGGTAATGGCACCGAGGCCGCACAATGTGGACCAACAGTCGCCTGGTACTCTGAATCAGCCTGCAACTTGTTTTTGGCAACAGATCGCGGTTGTGTGTAACCTACGCCCAAACTAATTCATGGCATCTGTACTGAGGGAGCGAGTAGTCTGCAGGCTGGTACAAACAACATTCAGTTAAAAAAATGGCGCAGTGTAATTCTAACGCTACTCGTGTTGTATTCTGGGGACTCTACGTGACGCAGGAGGATCCCCTGCTAGTATAAAGGAAACGTATTTCTTGGATTCTGAACAAAATTCTCTGATGGGCACATTTTCTGGATGCTGTACAGGACATTCTTCGAGTAAGAGCAGAAGACGAAAGTCTTCGTAGGGGCTCATCTCAACTGCTTAAGTGCCACCAGAACTGTGTAAAAACCGGCACTAAATATGCTGAATTCTGCTGGTGGTGCGTTCTTAATATGCTGTCCGGGAAAATTGCGGAGCAGACAAGTAAGCCCCCTTGCTTGGAGCCATCTGTGTGTAAAAGACAAATATATGTATGTCGATGGATAAAATTTACCCTATTCAATATATGCAGAAGTAGTTTAAGATTTATAATGTGTCTCTCTACCAGCCAAGGTGGCTGCTTGTTCCAACATTCTCGAAGGACCTTCATTACTTGAATGTTGTTTACGTACTTCCAGCTGTTTCGCCCTAAATCCCTAGTGTGTTTGTGGCTCATGGTGGGTTCAGATGTAATCGCTCTGCTGGAGGGTGGGAAATGGTGGAGAACGTTGAGATACTTTCACTGACTAACATTTAACGGCATGTTGCATGGTCAGGAGCTGCTGACGGGTAGAAAAATGGGGTAGAAAATGAAGGCTCTCTGGCTTCGACACGGAGGCTAGCTCTTGTTTCCACAGTCGCAGTGATCCACATCAATAATGGATAAAAATTTTACTAGCTCATGCTGCCGCGTAAATGCCCTCATGATGTAATACGTCAAAATGGTTCAAATGTTTCTAAGCACTTTGGGACTTAACATCTGAGGTCATCAGTCCCCTAGACAGTGCGGTTCCGGACTGAAGCGCCTAGAGCCGCTCGACCACCGCGGCCGGCTGTAATACGGCCAGCACCATCAGGTACGTAGTTCGCTCTGAACCATACACGGTATGGCCATAGCCTAGACGGGACCGAAAGTAACCTTTATACAATTTAGATATACTAGATGTATCTGTACCTCAGAACTTACCATCGAAACACTTTAAAATACCTAAAACTTTCAGTGTTCTTATTTTAAGGTCTCGCACATTTGGTAGCCATTTGAACTGTCACTCAAATGTTCTTAAAAAATTTCACTAAATAAATGAGATAAATAAAATCTTTAAACCAACAAAGAAAATAAAAAAATTCAAAGATAAAGGTAAAAAACTTTTTCAAGCTAAGTACATTCAGATTAAAATGTAGAATGCTGCCTTGAAAATGTAGTTTTGGTTCATTAAAAAGCGACGCATATTATTAAAATGAACACCCGTTGTTTTGTCTGTTGAAAATTTAAAACATGTCGTTTATACCCAATCCTCAAATTCTGAAGCGTCAACTGTAGTGCAAGGGCTGTTGATGCTTGTCAGGAGCAACAAATCTTAAAATAGCCCACTGGGATCTAATTTCCTTCAATGCAATTACAAATGACATTTATACTCACGAAGGCAAAGATAAGTGAGAGAACTATTGCTCAGTCATCTTGACGGCCCATACATCCCAGTAGCTAATATATATAATACTGTTACGTAGAAGAAGGTGTAATTAGATGAATGACGAACACTAACTTCACAGAACGCATACAGTATATATTCAGCTACAGAACATTGCAGTACGATGATTCTTGAATTTGTGGATACTTCTAGAATGTACTCGAACCGAATATAGAAATTAAAATTGTAGAGCCCAGATGAGGTTCGAATTCACGACCCTCCATGTAACAGTTTAGTATCATAAACACAACACCGTGGTGCTACTCAGTTTCTTTTGCGACATTGCTCCCTCCTTAAGTGAACAGCGTCTCGGTGTTACGTCGTCCTAATCCGGGAGCGAGTCATCGGTCCTCCACACTCCGACTTTCGATGACTGATGTTCACCCTGGCGGTGATCTTCTTAGAACTTCTTTTGCCGCTACGCTCTTTGTCTCCTTTCCGCTTATTGCCTGTCTTCGAACTTATCCTGGGTTGCAGGATCCTTATAGGGCTTCATTCGAAGGACGTGGACCGTATCCATGATCTTCCGTCGTCTTGTGAAGCAAGACTGAAGAAAAATCAAGACCCGCTCATAAGGTTTGTCGACCTGGAAAAAGATTTCGACATTGTAAAATAATGTAAACCATAGGGAAAGCCGGATAATATCCAATATGTACAAGAACCAAGAGGAGACAATAAGAATGGAAGATCGAGAAAGAAATGCTGGGATTAAAAAGAATGTAAGACGGAGATGTATTCTTGGACCCCTGTGGTTCAGTCTATACATCGAAGAGGTAATCACGGCAATAATAGATAGGTTCACGAGTGTAATTAAACTGGGGTGAAAGGATATCAGTGATAATACTCAGTGATAACATTGCTGTCCTCAATAAAAGCGAGGAATAATTGTAGGACATGCTGAATGAAATGAATTCTACTGAGCACAGCGTAAGGACTGAGGATAAACTGAAGAAAGAGGAAAGTACTGGGCAATAGAAGAATAGCGAGAGACTTAAGATCAGAACTGGTGATCACGAGGTAGACGAAGTTAAGGGATTCTGCTATGTTTGAAGCAAAATAACCCATGGCAGACGAAGCAAGGAATACGTAAAAAACAAAGTACTAAAGGCGAAGAGGATATTCCTGGCCAGAAGAATCGGCCTTAGCATGAGGAAGTAATTTCTGCGAACATACGTTTGGAGCACAGGTAGTGAATTACGGAGAATGGGAAAATTGGAAAAAGGAGAAGAGAAGTGTTTGAGATGTAGTGCTACACAGGAAATTAATAAATGAGGAGGTTCTCCGTAGAACTGGCGGAGAAAGGAACAAGAAGAAGACAAGAAGAAGGGACAAGAAGACAGGGAATAACTGCCACAGCACTAGAGGATAAATACTTTAGGGGAAGACAGAGACTGGAATTCACACAAATAATTGGGCACATACGGTGCAAGAGCAACTGTGAGATGAAGAGGAAGAAAAAAATAATTTCTCACGGACAGCATCGAACCAGTCAGAATGGTGACTTCAGAAGCAACCCACGAATGCTGTGTGTTCGTTGGGACTTCACTGTTTCTATTAATTTGTAGACAACGTTTATGGATAATATATGAGTTTGAAACCCAACCTAACTTGTGTAATTGTCTTACCGAACTGTTTCCCTTGACGTTTTCTTTGACTCTGCAGAATATGAAACTCCGACTCCTTAAGTTTTACCTTCATTTTTTGTTCAACAGGCAGAGGAGATCCGATGTCTTCTTAGTTTCCTGAGAACGCCCGTCGGAAACTGGCCCTTCAGACTCCTCAACGACGAATTAAAAATTACCTACTCATCATCCCCAGCTGATAAATTATTCAGGGGTAGCGGCCGTGGATTTGCATGTATAACAGCGCGGCGCCGCTCAGCCCTCCTCGGCCAAAGGACGCTCGGTAAGCGCCCTGGCGAGGCCAAGCAGTAGATACATCCGCTGGATGACCATGTGTGAAGCTAGTATGGGAAATATGATAACGAATACAGTTCATTTTAAAATATATTTCTTTTGCGTTGCAAAGTTTCCATCGATAACAGTACACTTATTTCAGTGAATACGAAATTATTTCATCCCACTGCGAAAGTCAAGTTCTACGGAGAAACCGTAGGTAAGGAATGGGAAGGAACCAATCAGGACGGGATGAGAAGGCATAAATCAGGACTAAATTAGGAAAGTGAGCCAGTAAGTTGAAATTCATATGCTAGAAGATGAAATTTTGTTACAGAGACTATCGATCTGTGGGCTGGTTCATTGCCCCAGTGAAAGAACACTCACAAGGGGAGGCCGCCAATCGTGAAATTCAGATTCGATTCATACTGCGCATAATAAAAGCTCATGGCAAGAGGTGTATTGTGGCAAAGCACCAAGATGCACTTCACAGCCGTTATCGAGAAAATCGACAGTTAAAAGAAACCGTTGCAGTGAAATACTCTCTACGATTTGTGATTTCCTACAGCGTCGTGGCACAGCGGTAAGCGCTAGGGTTCGTAATCCGAAGGTCGCCGGATCGAACCTCGCGTCATGCAGCCTTTTTTTGTGTTTGTTTTCTGTAATTCATATATATATATATATATATATATATATATATATATATATATATATATATATATATATATATATCGTGGGGTCTCTGCTCTAATTCGAACGCTTGACTTACACTATACGTATTCGTTTCGGAATATCGTTTCTACGCCTTCCGTTAACTACACGTGTAAACATTATGAAGACAATTAATAACATTTGTGAAATACAACTTTGTTTGCGGAAAACATAATCATGTTCGAAGTCGCCAGTTTTTCCACGACAAACGACTTTCAACAACTTATTATATGCATAATTGTTGCAACTGATTGCCAGGAATTTTATATATATATATATATATATATATATATAAAATTCCCGGCAATCAGTTGCAACAATTATGCATATATATATATATATATGAATTACGAAAAACAAATACTAAAAAAAATAGTTGCATGGCGCGAGATTCGATCCGGCGACCTTCGGATTAGGAAACAGAGCGCTTACCGCTGCGCCACGACGCTGTAGGAATCTATAAATTGTAGAGAGTATTTCATGGCAACGGTTTCTTTTAACTGTCGATTTTCTCGACAACGGCTGAGAAGTGCATCTTGGTGCTTTGCCACAATACACCTCTGGCCATGAGCTTTTATTATGCGCAGTATGAATCGAATCTGAATTTCACAATTGGCGGCCTCCCCTTGTCAGTTGTGTACCTGTCTTAGTTGTTTTTTCAGTAAAATGCGGTTCAGTAATGAAGTACGATTTAGGCCTGTTGTGTCTCTACATTGCTTTCGAGCAGTCGCGCAAAAGTCACCGAATACTTACGTGTGACGCAGACAGTCTTCGCCTTCTTCGTATGACATTTACCACATAAAAAATAAATTTGCCAAAAACAAAAATGCACATGGCAATACGTACATGATTTGACACTACCATTTTATGAAAATGTTAACGCCAAATTTCTGTTATACATCCATATGCAAACGAGGAGCTTTTAATAACTTCTCAGTCTTAGCGACGTGCAACGTCAGATGCTGGTAATGGCAACTGTCTCCCAGTGTTTTAGTTAACCAGTTATATTGACTTACCTGTTTTCTTCAAATGTGTCTATAAATAATGTTGACGGTAGATAATAATTTATAGAGCTGTTTACCTTTACTGTGCTTTTAGATCCGAAGGTAATCTTGACTGTTTTGTTCATAAGATTAAAAAAGAAATTACTTTTGTCTCACGATTGGGCTAAAGGCTTACGATTCGTTGCCTTCTTGGCTGTTTGTGTGTCAGTGTCACTGTTCACTTATTCAGACATCTCCATATTTTATCTTTGCAATGCAGAAAAATCTAGCACTGTCACTGGGAATCGACTTGTCAGTGTCTAATAATTACGTTAATCACATTGCCAAAGAGGCACTTAGTTTTGCGTCAAAATTCTTGTACTATGGCATTCGGAAAGCACCCATCTAACTTGTTCTGCAGCTAAGAAGCACTGTTTCGACTTTTGGCCTTGTGGCACCATGTTACGAATTTATTTTCTGTAGTTTCCTATGTGGCAACCTCAACTGGTAGCAAGGGTCCGATTTTTTTTCTGCGCTTCTATGAGCACGGTAGAACTCACTAATCTTTAACTCTAGTACCTAATTACGTAATCACATTACCAAAGAGGCACTTAGTTTTGAGTCAAAATTCATGTACTACGTGCAGGAAATCACATTCAGTTTTGGTCTATGCAGCTGTCTGATGAGTCAAATAAAACTGTTCAGTACAAGCTCGAAACTCACTTTCATTTGTCTTCCCCCGTCATTAAAATGTAGGCCTACCACGCCAGCGCCTGTCTGTAGCGGAACGACCTAACCGAAACTGCATGGGAACTTCTCTGTCTCTCCACTTCTTGAATTGCCATCAACACTAATTTCTATATCTGATCAAATTGCAGTTGGAATTTATGTATCTGAAGTATATTCAAAGTATGAGAGATTACTTACTTACATTTAGAAGTACGACAACTTCCTTGTGATCTCACGATGCTCATAATGTCCACGTTTCACCAGAGAAGAGTGATGAATAGGCCACGCTCAAATGCAACTGATGGAAATTGGTGTTATTTCCTGTATTCGCCTACTGGTTGAAATTCCCACGTAGTTACCATCGTCACAACTATTTCGGTGCATAACACCTGAATAAATTCTACAGCGTTACGAAGCTGTTCACTTGTTTAATGACTGTAGCCAGGAGTAAAAGAAATGAACACACTTAAGATAAAAACTGTGAATCATGAAGGTGCTCTGGGGAAAAACTGATAGAAGGGGCACAGGCAATCAATCTTCGCGCGACACGGTAATGTGCAAACACTCAGCTGAAGATGTGTATCGACCATATTCCGGCTGTTACTGTATAGCACCTACCATGGCTACACCAAAAGGTAAAGATAGTCCCCACCGAGCGGTGCCAATGAACAATCTTTTTTTTTTTTTTGTTATTTTTCATACGAAGCTGCATGGCCCCCGAGCACAGCAAAGAAATACTCATTGATAGAACGGGAAGATGCATACTTGTCAGAGAGTTTTGGCAGCTACCGTTAATGCCACATACCTTCTTTGACAGTGCCCTAATGAGATGTGGTTTACTATAGTCTTCCACCAACATTATGATGGTCAGTGAGATGTACAGTTTCTTTGTATTCGTGCTGTTTCTTATGTATGTAAACGATAGTGTGAACCTATTGGCGGTACATACAATATCTCACTTGAATGACACGAAATATGCTATTGAACGGGCGGATCATGGTGAACCGTATCTACATATTCCTATGGAGAGCACATTTCGTATTTACTCCACGGTAGTGAAGATCGATTACAACAATCCGTAAATATAAGCTGTTGCTTCACCAAGTTGAACATTATTTCTTCCATCCCAAGTTGGATGTTGGGCATCAACGCGCTAACGTCCTTCAGCAATCATAGTTAACATCCTATACCACTCGACTGATTTCAACCAAATTTGGTACACATATACCTTAATGTCAGACAGTAAATGCTTTGGAGGTAAGAACCACGTACCTAACATAGTTAAAGAAATATGACGTCTTGGACAACGAGATGCGTGAAAAACTGCCGCATCATGCATGACGTTTAAACGTATTAATTCTGTGCTACGATCTATATTTGCAGTAAGTATCCACATACGCCGCTAAATGCACTAACTTAAATATATCATGGTACCACAGATAGCTCAGGAGATTTGACGTCATAAACACTTAGATACGTGAATAACTGCTGCATAGTGCATGACGTTTAAATTTATCATTTATTTTCTGATAAGTCTATTTTCAACAAATTCTTCAGACACTATCCACATAAGTCGCAGAATGTACCTACAAAATTATATCACATTATGACACAAAGATCAGAAATATGATGTCATAAACACTGAGACAAGAGAAAAATTGGCGTATCATGCATGAAGTTTTATGCATTTATTCTTTACTACTAAGACACTCGCACAGTCGAGTCAAACGAAGAAAATACCTGATACCGGTCAGCGCTTTTGACAGCCTTCAACTGCGACGCGCCAACGGCTATAGTCGAAAACAGCAGCCGTCTGTAGAGCTGTGAAGAGGCCTTGCTACACAGACGTTTATAAGATATCCACGCTCAGCGTATCGACCCTGTTCGGGACCATTTATCGTAATTTAGATATCGTACTTACACATTTCTACTATGTACTTGGATGTAATAACTAACGTAAAAACATACTACTAGTAATAGCTGAAATTATTAGTCTGTAAATGAAGTAAATACTGATGTAATGTTGTTTAGCACATTGTCCTGAGTCACCAAAAGAAGTATGCTCCTAACATGCTATACACAGGACACATATGTTTATAGGATTCATTCTGAGACATGAACGGATCATCAATTTAGTATGGGAGGAGTGTGGAGGGTGAAAATTGTGAAGGTAGACCAAGAGATGAATAAAGTAAGCAAGTTAAAATGGGTGTAGGTTGCATTCTTTCTGAGATGAGGAGGCCTGTACAGGATAGAGTAGTATGGAGAGCTGCATCAAACCAGTTTTCGGAATGGATACCACCACAACAACTACCTGTTTATGAAAACAAAGACAGAAATTTTAAAACAAATTATACGCCTGTGCTGAATATTTTATTACTGCCAGTTATTAAAAATTGTATTATTCATAATCAGTGATGCGCATTTGAAATAACAATAGCAAGAAAAGTTATAACGGGAGTAGGATTCTTTATCAATAGGAGGTAGGACAGCGAATGTGTTACTGTGAACAGTTGAGTGATAGGGTTGTTATTATCACAATCGACAGCAAACCAACACCGACAACGATAACTCAGGTATACATGCCGACGTCACAAGCTGAAGATGAAGAGACAGAGAAAGGATACGAGGATAATGAAAGGGTAATACAGTACGTAAAGGGAGATGAAAATCTAATAGACATGGGGGACTGGAATGCAGTTGTAGGGGAACGAGTAGAAGAAAGGGTTGCAGGAGAATATGGGCTTGGGGCAAGGAATGAGAGAGGAGAAAGACTAATTGAGTTCTATAATAAATTTCAGTTAATAATAGCGAATACTCCTTTCAAGAATCACAAGAGGAGGAGGTATACTTGGAAAAGGCTGGGCGATACGGGAAGATTTCAGTTAGATTTCATCACGGTCAGATAGAGATTCCTAAATCAGATACTGGAGTGTAAGATGTGCACAGGAGCGGATATAGACCACAATGTAGTACTGATGAAGAGTAGGCTGAAGTTTAAGAGACTAGGCAGGAAGAATCAACACGCAAAGATGTGGGATACGAAAGTACTAAGGAATGACGAAATACACTTGAAGCTGTCTAAGGCTATAGATACAGCAATAAGGAATAGCTCAGTAGGCAGTACAGTTGAAAGGGAGTGGACATCTCTAAAATGGGGAAAGAAAACATAGGTACAAAGAGGGTAACTGCGAAGTAACCATGGGTAACAGAAGAAATACTTCAGTTGATTGATGAAAGGAGGAAGTACAAAAATGTTCTGGGAAACTCAGGAATACAGAAATGCAAGACGCTGGGGAATGAAAGAGATACGAAATGCAGGGAAGCTAAGACAAAATGGCTGCTTGAAAAATGTGAAGAAATCGGAAAAGAAATGACTGTTGGAAGGACTGACTCAGCCTACAGGAAAGTCAAAACAACCTTTGGTGACATTAAAAGCAACGGTGGTAACATTAAGATTGCAACGGGAATTCCACTGTTAAATGCAGAGGAGAGTGCGGATCGATGGTAATACTACATCTGAGGCAGAAAATTTGTCTGATTTGATAGCAGAAGAAACCGGAGTAGATTTAGAAGAGATAGGGGCACCAGTATTAGAATCAGAATTTAAAGGAGTTTTAGAAGGCTTATGATCGAATAAGGCAGAGGGGATAGATAGCATTCTATCAGAATTTCTAAAATCATTGGGAGAAATGGTACCAAAACGACTATTCATGTTGATGTGTAGAATGTATGAGCCTGGCTACATACCATCTGACTTTCGGAAAAAAATATCATCCACACAATTGCGAAGACAGCAAGAGCTGACAAGTGCTAGCACAATCAGGTTAACAGCTCATGCATCCAAGTTGCTTACAAGAATAATATACAGAAGAATGGAACAGAAAATTGAGGATGTGTTAGATGACGTTCAGCTTAGCTTTAGGAACAATTAGGCAATTCTGACGTTGAAGTTGACAATGGATGCAGGACTAAAGAAAAATCAAGACATGTTCATAGGATATGTCGATGTGGAAACCGCGTTCGACAATGTGAAATGACTCAAGTTATTCTAAATTCTGAGAAAAAGAGGGGTAAGCTACAGGGAGGGACAGGTAATATAATGTAAGACGTCGTGGTCTCCTGACCTTCATTGCTTACATATTCCGCCCTCACAATCATGTTCCGCACATCAAGACGCTTCATTCGAACCCAAACTCGATAAGATAAAGTCAATGTTGTATGAATTCATGTAAACGATATGCAAATAACTAGTAAATCGCAAATGCGCACTGAGATTGAAATACTCAAGGCTGGCACACACACACACATTCAAGACACGATGGTCGCAGGGGCTTTTAGTTTGGGAGACGCAACTCGCACGCCGGGGGGGGCCGGTCCCTTCAGAGGACGACTCAGCCTATCTATGTTGCTGGCGACCGCCCATAGAGCAGACAGCGTTTGCCCGAGTGAAAGCAAGAACGACCCTGTGTTTGGCTTAAAAGCAAATTCCGCTACATTGTGTGGGAGCGCCCAGCCTAAGCATTCTTTACAAACAGAGCACGCAGTTTCAGAGGTTTTCACAGGGAGACAGCAAACGCCAAACGCCGGTGCTACAGATTTCCAGATTAGTCGCCTTAAACGAAACGTCAGTCTCCTGTTTTAGAAGAGCAATGCTGATTGGCAGACGATATTTCTGACGCCTTGAGCTGAAGGAGTAATGGAAGAGACCGAAAGATATACCCCTTCATGTCTGGCATGGAGAGGGGCCGTTCCGTTGTCGCTCTTGGAGCGAGAACATGTAACGAGAACGTGTGCGTTCGTACGTGTACTCAAAGGGCGAGGAACAAATCTCTCCTCAGTACTTCACTGGGAGAGCACCTCTGTCGAGAGTGAATCAGAATGCGACTCTATATTGAGTCCTTGTGATTAAGCGTTGTTCACTGTGTTGGCCACCACACTTATTGTGCAGTGTGAACAGACAGAGTTATAATTAAACGCCTCCGAGCGAATTTTTGAGTGGCATCGCTGTGGACTGGTTATCTGACCGGTGTACCACGCCAATGGTTAGACTAGGGGCGAATAGGAGTCCTTGACTTCATCAAGGCTTAGGGAGAGTTTGGTTGGCGAAGGTCAATCCAGATAGAACGAGAGGTATCTTATTTGTCCGCAGCGAGCGGCGCAGACAGCAGTCACCGCAGCTTACGGTATTGTGCGCTACAGCTCTTGCGAGCCCCATATTTCCTCCACAACAGTACACTTCACTGCATTTCAGATGCGACAGCCTTGACCGTACCTAGCAACATTCTAACGGATAATTATTCAAGTTGAGTAGGTGCGGCTCTCAACCATTCTGCCAAGTCAATAACAATCTTAAACTATGTATAGAAATTTCGTTAGCGAACCCTATCCTTAAGAGGTAACTTCACATACCGAAAAGAACCCGGAAATAACGTGTTCAGTTCATAACTAAAAGAGCCATTGTGATTTCTCAGAATTTTTGCAAAATAAATAATAATTTTCGTTAGCACTACTCCAATACCTAAGTATCCCACTATTTAGGTAAGAAATTTTGTGAATTTTTGTGTCATTTCCTTACAGCGGACGACTCCAGAAGATAGTTATTGCTGAAAGTTTTTCAGGAATTTCTCTTTAGAAAGTTAGGAGCGTCTGGCTAACTTCTGTAGTAGTGTGGGGGTGGAAATTGCATCTTGCAGGAGCCATAGGGTAAAGGGTACATCTCAGATTAATCCGTTGCGCAGAATGACAGAATAGCGCCCACGTGCTCACAATACAATATGTACAAAAAAAAAAAATGGTTCAAATGGCTCTGAGCACTATGGGACTTAACTTCTAAGGTCATTAGTCCCCTAGAACGCAGAACTAATTAAACCTAACTAACCTAAGGACATCACACACATCCATACCTGAGGCAGGATTCGAACCTGCGACCGTAGCGGTCGCGCGGTTCCAGACTGTAGGGCCTAGAACCGCTTGGCCACCCCGGCCGGCAATATGTACAAAAGCCAATAAGGAATAATAAGAGTGTACGACCAAGATCAAAGTGCTCGGATTAAAAAGGGTGTAAGACAGGGATGTAGTCTTTCGCCTCTACTGTTCAATCTGTACATCAAAGAAATAAAAGAATGGTTGAGGATTGGGATGAAAAATCAAGGTGAAAAGATATCAGTGATACGATTCGCTGATAACATTTCTATCCTGAGTGAAACTGAAGAAGAATTACATGACCTGCTGAATGGAATGAACTGTCTAATTAGTACAGAATATGGTTTGAGAACAAATGAAAGAAAGACGAAAGTAATAAGAAGTAGCAGAAATGAGGACAGCAAGAATCTTAACATCAGAACTGATGATACGTAGTAGATGACGTTAAAGAATTTTGCCACCTAGGCAATAAAATAATCCATGACGGATGGAGCAAGGAGGACATAAAAAGCTGACTAGCACCGGAACAGAATAGAGCAGTAGCATTTGCGATTTGGTGCTACAGACGGATGTTGAAAATTACTTGCACTGATAAAGTAAGGGATGAGGAAGTTCTGCGCAAAATCGGAGAGGAAAGGAATTTGCGGAAAACACTGACAAGGAGAAGAGACATGATGATACGACATCCGTCAAGACATCAGGGAATTACTTCCGTGGTACTAGAGGGAGCTGTATAGGCCAAAAACTGTAGAGGAAGACAGATATTGGAATACATCCAGCAAATAATTGAGGACGTGAGTTGCAATTGATCCTCTGAAATGAAGAGATAGGCGCAGGGAAGCAATAAGTGGCGGGCCGCATCAAACCAGACAGGAGGGTGATGACTCAAACGAAAAAAAAATTTGGAATTTATGGAAAATTTTTGACCTCAGTGGGATGATAGGTGTTCTCTGCGTGCTTGTACGGTTGCGAGACCTGGACCGCGAAAGCCAGTGTCAGTGACGCTTTCGAGATGTGGTGTCGGCGGAAGATGTTAAGCGTTCCTTGGACAGAAAGAAAAACCATTGCCTCCGTTATAGAAGAAGTTGGCATCGCATTATCATCGTTTTTCGGCCAAAGATACTTTAGTTCCTATGGCAGATTCTCAAAGAGAAGAGATAATTTGGAAAAGACCGCCCTACAAGGCAAAATCGAAGGCAGGCAAGGTTGCTAGTTCAAGCGGAGAAGATTGCCGGCCGACCTCTTCAGATTATATTGAGAAGAGGTGAAAATCGCTGTAAATGGACACGTCTAGTCGACGATTTGGTATGAATGGCGAACTGAAGTCATGACAGTTGAACAGCGAGTAAGCCGACTGATGATGATAATATCTCTTCGAAACAGAATTTACAGGCAATCTACTTCTATTATTCTGAAATTTTAATCCGAATGCCTGATTCCCTCATGTAGTATCCTACCGGCGGATAATTCTTTTCTGTGAAACATCTTGATTGTAATTTCAAAATGACAAGCGTCAGAATCTTGTCGGTTAGTAGAGTATGTGAATCTAGTGAAGCATTCCAGCGACCTGCAGTTTAGCGCCGTATATGAACCGCAAGGTGATATTGCGTTTTTCACTCGGCAGGCGGTGTCAGAGCCGTTAGAACTCCAGCAGAAGATGAAAAATGGAAATGTGATCCGCTAACGTGGAGATATTTCGTGTAAATGACGATGGCGTCGTGTCTGAGAGACAACCGATGTTTCTACTTTAATGGCGGACACATGACACCAGCGGTAACCGATGCAGTCGTGTCAACGCAAACAACACGTTTTAAATGTTTGAACGCTGTGTGGGATTGTGTAATGCTGTGGAACAGTTTTACATAACATTTCTCCCTCTGGCTTACTACAAGAAAATTAAACGTTATATTTCCCCACTAAAAAACCCGCGGACACGCTTAGTTAGTAACTGCTGTACACCTTAGCTGAAAATTCATGAGTAGCCCGCATCTTTTGTTTCTCACCTTGCAGTAATGGGTAACAGTATATTGCAGTGACTTGTAAAACACCAGAAAAGGATCACTCAGCACCATGAGAGAGTTACTGTGTAATCTGAAAGTGTTCATCGGAGCTGGAAATGTTTACGAAAGTAACAAAGAACTTTATTCAGATTTGCACATAATACAACACAGGAACAAATTTTCACAAGAAGATAATGATATCAATTATAGTTCTACGATATACGGCAAGAAATCCATTAGGAAATACGGTTTCCTCTGAGTGATTAACACATTAACTTGTATGTCACTAGGGGGTACCCCCATATATGACTAGTCACTGGAAGTAAAATGCTCGACTTCTGTAGGATGACTGTTCAAGTCTCTGTCCGGCCTTCCAGATTTGGTTTATTCGTGGTTTCAGCAACTCATGTCAGGTAAATGCCGGGATGATTTCTCTGAAGAAAGGATGGCTGATTTCTTTTCTCACATCGACCACAGACCTTGTTCTCTGTCTGCAATGACCTCGTTATGGACGTAGCTCTAAATCTGAATCTTCCTTCCGATACACCGGCGCACATACGGGTTCTCCATTCCGAGGCTGCACCATCCGGAAACAACGTGCTATAAATACTACGTCGATGTACAGATATAGTGGAGATACTCTACGCTTGAAACTTCCTGCCAGATTAAAATTGTGTGATTGAATTTTCTCATTATGGGAATACTGAAGGGCAGTCTGTTTTATTTGCTAAAAACCATTGGAAAGCCAAGATCACACAAATTTTTTTTTTATTGAAGACAACCACTTTCAACAGTTTTAGCTGTCATCTTCAGATTTTAAACATTTTTTTGTAGTAAACCATGTTCATTTTACGCTGACCTCATGTACTAGCTGTCAAGTGGATAAAATCCAGCACATTACAAACGTTTGTCGCCGCTAAAATATTTCAAGTCACACAGCATCTTTTAACAATTAAGACTGAGTGCCGGACATGTACTCGAACTTGGGACCTTTACCTTTCACAGGCAAGTGATGTAGCTACTGAGTTATCCCACCACGACTCACGACCCTCTCTCACAGCTTTACTTCTGCCAATACCTGATCTAGAACCTGCCAAATATCACAGACTTTGTCCTGCGGCGGCAGTGAGAGCTGGTTGAGAATCGTGCGTGGAAAGCTGGGTCGGTAGAGCACTTGCTCGTGAAAGGCGAAGGTGCCGGGTTTGAGTCCAGGTGGCTCACAGATTTAATTTGCAAGGAAGTTTCAGATCAGCGCGTACTGTGCCGCAGAGTAAAAATACATTCTGGATACTCTGCACTTCTCCGATTTGCAACAAACGAAGATCAATGTCGTCCGAAGAAGTCTTGTTGCATCAAGACAGCACATTTCTCCACACAGCAGGAACAACACTACACAGTGGATTATTTCACATTCATCTTACAACCCCCGCTTAGCGCAGGAAGACTGTCACATTTTTTGTCTGTCGATGACACGCTTCACGGCCCCAAATTCACCACAGCGTTATAGATCTGGCATCGGGGGCTACGCGGAATATCCTTTCCAACAGGGACATAGGAGCTTGTCGGCCAGTCCAACAGATGTGTGGAGAAACGAAACTTTCGTTTATACTCACAAGGGAACCTCCCCATCGCACGTCCCTCAGATTTAGTTATAAGTTGGAACAGTGGATGGGCCTTGAAAAACTGAACACAGATCAATCGAGAAAACAGGAAGAAGTTGTGTGGAACTATGAAAAAACAAGCAAAATATACAAACTGAGTAGTCCATGTGTAAGATAGGCAACATCAAGGAGAGCGAAAGCCCAGGAGCGCCATGGTCCAATGGTTAGTGTGAGCAGCTGCGGAACGAGAGGTCCTTGGTTCAAGTCTTCCCTAGAGTGAAAAGTTTATTTTCTTTATTTTCGCGAAGTTATGATATGTCCGTTCGTTCATTGACGTCTCTGTTCACTGTAATAAGTTTAGTGTCTGTGTTTTGCGACCACACCGCAAAACCGTGCGATTAGTAGACGAAAGGACGTGCCTCTCCAATGGGAACCGAAAACATTTGATCGCAAGGTCATAGGTCAACCGATTCCTCCACAGGAAAACACGTCTGATATGTTCTATACGACACTGGTGACGGCATGTGCGTCACATGACAGGAATAAGTTGTCGACTCACCTAACTTGTACACTTGGTGAATGGGTAAAAAAGATTCTTCTACCTTGTCCGATTTAGGTTTTCTTGTGGATGTGATAATCACTCCCAAAAAAGTGATGAAAACATAAGAGTTCGTCACACAAACTGCAACAAATGAATGCAACAGTTTCACAGTCGGACGGTTTTCCCTGTGCTCTGTCAGAACATATGTTTTTAACGTTTTCAAATTTTTCCGTGTGTAGACCGTCAAATTCTGCATATGTCCAAGCAAATCTGAACATGTTCTGGAATTTTGTAGAGCGAAGTTGATTATTTGTGAGTGCCTGAACTTTGATAATTGTCTGAAAATAAAAAGTTAAACTTCTCATTCGAGGGATGACTTGAACCAAGGACCTCTCATTCCGCAGCTGCTCACGCTAACCACGGCACCACGGCGCTCCTGAGCTCAAACTCTCCTTGATGTTGCCTGTCAGGCACATGGACTACTCAGTTTGTATATTTTGCTTATTTTTTCATAGTTCCACACAACTTCTTCCTGTTTTCTCGATTGATCTGTGTTCAGTTTTTAAAGGCCTATCCACTGTGCCAACTTATAACTAAATCTGAGGGGGGTGCTATGGGGAGGTTCCCTTGTCAGTGACTATTGTTCCAAATGCCATAAGAAATTTATATAAATATAGCCGAAAAACAGGCTGAAATACTTGGACAAAGAGCTGTGATCTCTGTCTGCGAGTTCATTGTCATTCGTTGAATGTTGCTGGAAAATCATCAAAGCTTGCTCTGGACGGAGATCGACAGACGCATCTTGGGTACGACGAAGCCATCCAGTTGACGTACGTAGAGCATACCGTCCCGGAAATCATCTGCGAGTGATGCAGTACATTTTTTTTCCATGTATGGAGATTGTATACAGAACATCATTGGAACTAAGAGACGGTGTCGACAGTTTTCTTGCCACCTTTGAGATCCCTCAGAATATCCTCCAGCGGTCGTCCTTTCGTCTCGGGCAGCGTTGACAGCCCGATGATCGAACACGCGAGGCAGATAGCCGCGAAGAACCAGAAGGTGCCGTGGACGCCCATGGCCTCCGACATGAGTGGGTAGAGCTTGGTCATGAGCGCCGCCGACCCCCAGATGGCGCTGAAAGCCAGGACGGACGCCACGCCTCGGACACGGGGGGCGACGATCTCTGACAGCAGTATGTACGGCAGCGGGCCCAGGCCGAACGCCATCATCAGCAGGTAGACGGAGAGGCACGTGACGGGCAGCCAGCCGATCAGCGAGACGTCTACGTCGGTCTCCGTCCTGAGGTAGAAGTACACGCCCAGCACCATCACCGAGACCCCCACGCACACGTTGGAAAGCAGCAAGATGACGCGACGTCCCAATCGGTCCATGAGCGGCGCGGATGCAACACCACCAGCCACCTGCCGGGAACACACATATCGCGTCCTCAAATGCAGAAGTGACAACATTAGATGTTTATCAGTAAGAATCAAAGCAAAAAGCAAGAGAACACCTCTCAGAAAAAAAACAAAAAAAACTGGGGTCTAACATTACTCTTCAGGACAATGACTGGTCCAGTTTCATTTAATTGAAGGGTGAAGGTTAAGCGGGCTGCTTGGGGGCGTGGCGGGGAGGGGGGGGGAGCAGACGGAGGGTGGTGGCAATTTGTGTCGCTTTTAGATTCACGATTCGTCTTTAGATTTTTGACTTGTGATATGCACAGTTCGTTAATCGTTAAATAAGGAATTCAAGAATGAACTGACAGTTGGAAACTGGAGAAGGGAACTTTACTCCTTTCAGCTTTCGCATATTCTCACTATTAATCCAGTAAGAAACACCTCAACGTAAGTGATATAAGAAACGTGTAGGTATTGTTGAAAAATTTGCTATTCAGATAGAGGCGCTGAAATTTAAGATAAATAGGAAGTGGTGAAAAATTAAGTAGACAGTAAAGAAACATAGCATGTTAGTCTTTCAGCCTGACACTGTGTGACAAAGTAAGTTGCACATATCCTGGATGAACACTTCTGAAGAGCTAAATGGAGTTGTGAATTCCGCAGCCACTCCACACAGCAGCTATGCCAGGATTTTCTAGTATAATAACACCACTGTAATCTAGATTTGTTTGGTAACGTCTGTAATTCTACAACCGTTCAAACATCTCTTCGAACTGCACTCCGAACAGCTTCTTTATATTTCTGAAACGTTGGGGATGTGATGGCGTCTTCTTACACGCTGCAGCTCTGTGATCCGTTCAGTTTAGGCTTTCATCCGCTATCGTTGTTACTGTGGTCTTCAGTCCGAAGACTTGTTTGATGCAGCTTGTCACGCTAGTCAGTCCTGTGCAAGCATCTTCATCTCCTCATAACCACAGAACCTACATCCATCTGAACTGTTTACTGTCTCTCTTTACAATTTTTACTGCCCATACTTACCTTCATTACCCGACTGGCAATTCCTTGATTCCTGAAGATTTGTTCTACCAACTAATCCATTCTTCTTGACAGGTTGAGCCATTAATTGCACTTCTCCTAGCTTCGATTGCGTATCTACTCATTTATTATTCAAACTACACATCAATCTTTCAGTATTGTTCTGTAGCACCATGTTTAAAAAGATTCTATTCACTTCTAGTCTGAATTGCTTATCGTGTACGTTTCACTTCCATACAAGGCTAATTCCAGACAAATACCCACAAAAAAGTTGCCTTACACTTATATTTTTATTACACGTTAACAAATCGAACTCCTCCTTTTCAAAAGCCCTTTGCTTGTTTATGATATTTTCTTGTTTTTGGGCCACAATTATCTAATAATGTTTGAATGAAATTTCCGCAGTTTGATTCTGCAACTTCTTTATGTTATATTACTATCATGATTTCGGCCTTTAGCCATTGTCAAGTACAACATTGAAAAAAGTTTTGTACAAGTGCATAGAAAATGAGAAGGACTCTATCTTTATAAATATCCGATCATTATATTAATTGTACATTTCGTACTTAATATTTCATGCGTTATATCTCTTCCACAACATATTGGTTACAACACGTGGTATTTTAATGTCAGACTTTCGTAATTTTTTGTACCATATTTGTGTATACCACATAGACGCAGTTTATAGTAAGATTCGACAGATGATTGTTCTCTGTCACGGTTATAATTGTTCTGCATTGCACTGGTGTATGGATGTTTCTCATTTAAACCAGTATACACTACAATGTGGGGTACTCATTTCGGCGTGATGTCATATTTTCGTGCTATAAGCATATTGTTTATACCTTGCATACACAGATAACACAGTTCTTCCAAAGATGTACTTATAGACGTACTCACAGATAACACAGTTCTTCCAAAGATGTATGGATTATGCAACATAGAGTTACAACCTACAATGTTCATCTTTCAAATTATCTTCACCGCACATGTAACTACTGTACTGATGTTCATTCGGTGGCTCGATTCTTTTATGTCTGGAAACATGTTTACTACTTGTCTGCCATACATTTATGTGGTTTTCAACTAGAATGTCCAAGTCAATAGGATCCTGACAATGACTTCACTTAACAGAGTCTAATTATAGCCAATATGTAAGCAGTATTATTTCGGTAATTTTATTTCGGTAGCTGCTGCGACCAAGTATTGTCTCTCACATCCTTCATAGAGTCAGGATACCAAATGAAGCAGAAAACATCTGTGGCATTTGTTGATCTAACTGCCGCCTTCGACACTGTGTGGAGGGAAGGCCTTATCTGCAAAATTCTCCGCATCATACCCTGCAGAACAATGGCTCGACTGATTAACAGCATGCTAAGTGATCGGAAGTTCCAGATAATCACTGGAAGCAACATAAGTAAGGAGAGGAAGCTGAACAACGGATTGCCTCAAGGATCAGTTCTCTCACCCTTACTGTTCAACCTATATCTATCTGATCTACCTGACACTTCGTCCAGAAAATACTGCTATGCCGATGACCTGGCTCTAGCCGTCAAACACCAGGAAATGAAGACAACAGAAGAGATTTTAGCCAATGACCTGTCTGCATTAGACAATTACTTCAAAATCTGGAGACTCCAACCCAGTGTGAGTAAAACAGAAGTGTGTTGCTTCCATCTATATAACCAGTTGGCGAACGTAAAACTGGAAGTAAGTTTCAGAGGCAGTATTCTTCGTCACAATTGGTACCCAAAATATCTTGGTGTCATCCTGGATCGTACACTATGCTTCAAACAACACCTTCTTAACTTAGCTCAAAAGATGAGGACTCGAAACAACATCCTCCATAAGCTATGCAGAACTACCTGGAGATCTTCAGCAACCACCCTGCGAACTTCAGCTCTAGGCTTGGTATGCTCAAGTGCTGAGTATTGTGCACCTATTTGGATGAATAGTCATCATACCAGGCTTGTTGATACCCAGCTGAATACGACAATGCGCATAATATCTGGCACAATCAGATCTACTCCAGTTTATTGGCTTCCACTGTTAACCGGTATAATACCTCCTGATCTACGCAGATGTACTGCCCTTATGAGAGAATTCCACAAGATCTCCAGGAATTCTAACCTACCCGTGCATAGCGACCTGCCACTTTTAAATCGCAAGAGACTGAAACCACGTCATCCAACTCTGTGCGATGCTGCTGACATGGTTGCTAAGAATTTCAAGCCTCTTGAAGAATGGAAAGGTCGGTGGGAAGCAGTGATAGATGTGCACCTGCATAACATCTTCTCAGGTGCTAAACTTCCAAGTGGATTCGACTTACCACGAAAGACCTGGTCTACTCTCAACAGAATCCGTACCAGCCATGGGCGATGCAGGGATGCTCTCTTTAAGTGGAAGAAGCTGCCTGATCCAGCTTGTGACTGCGGGGCTCCATACCAGACTGATCACCACATTGTCAGTGAATGCAGGATTCGAGCCTATCACGGGGCCAAAGAGGACTTCCTGCTAGCAACTCCAGATGCAGTGCGCTGGATTGAAGGACTGGATATTCAGTTGTAAAGACAAACTTAAGTTTCTTGTGTGTCAATATGTACATATGCATATGTAACTTCGTGATATGTCTGTATTAGCCATACGCTAAATAAATAAAATCGGTAATTTTTATTCTGATGTTGAGAGGGCGTACTGATGTTACATTTTGGCCCTTCCCACATTCTCTGCATTTGTACAAACTTATTCAGTGTTGTACTTAAGAATGGCTTAAGCCTAAATCATGATAGTAATATGAAATAAGGAAGGGGCGAAAAGTTAATTAAATTAAGCTTTTCTTGATGTTGTCAGACTGCATTTTACATCCTCCCCAGTTCTGCTATCATCAGTTTGCTACACGAATAACAAAACTCATCTACTATTTTCAGTGTCTCATTTCCTAATCTAGTCCCCTCAGCATCACCAGATTTAATTCGATTAGTTTTCATTACTCTAGTTTTACTTTTGCTTAATTATAATCTCATATCAAGACAATATTTATTCCTTAAAATGCTCTTCCAAGTCCTTTGGCGTCTCATGAGAGAATTAGAATGTCATCGCAAACCGCAAATGTCTCATTTATTCTCCCTGAACCTTCCTGCTTGTTCAATGTAGAGATTGAATTACATTGAGGCTAGGCTACAACCCGGTCCCTTGTTCCTCAACCACTGCTTTCGTTTCATGTCCTTCAACTCTTATAATTGCAGTCTGGGTTCTGTACGGGAGACCGTGACGGAATGAACTACCGGGGCAGAACAGTCTCGGTGGTCTAATTTCGTCTAGAGCCGCTACAGTGCTCTCAGACTGACAAGTGTTTATCAAACCAATGTCTGTTACGGTTTAGTAAGGTTGGAGCTGTTGTCACGAGTTAGTCACTTATTTCTGCATACAAAAAGTGAGCGAATTCGCTGTCTTGTTATCACTTAAAAGACCGTTTCCATTCAAGGTAAATCTGTCATAGTTTTTTCTTCACAATCAACGTTTGGTTCACCTAGATCAGCATGTTCTTATCTATCTTTGTGTACAATGCTGTTGTAAAAGAAGTGTTTACATTTGTTACCGTATATTGTCTCAACAGATTTGCATTCAGGGACGGTGTGGTGTACTGTTATAGTCTGTTCTGCCCCTGTCGCCTTTTATTTTTTATTTGACAAATTCTACCGCATGTTGTGCCTTCCTCGTCTGCAGATGGTACGTCGTTATTTGCGGAAAATGGAGAGACAAAACTGGTCCACAAAAAATATGTGCCCATCAGTAACTCAATTAGGTCAAACTTCCCTAATTTTAGCCTGGAAAACGTTATTCCAATATCCAGAGTTAAACCAGGACAGAAACGAGTGACAAGAAAGAGAGGTAAAACTGTACCCTTACATCATCTCTCTACAGCAATGCGCTACAAGAAGCGGTAAAAATGTCCTGGGAGCTAAAGAAGCTAAAGAGACTAAAGATCAGGCTGCCAGTTCGACAAGTAGAAAGTGAAAGGAAAAGGAGAAGTTCTTCAATGAAAGAAGAGGAAGAAAAAAGAAAAAGAAATTGACCCCATGCAAAATGAAACATCCGAAGACGACGAATATGCGGCACGTACATATTGCAGGAAATTATATTCCACTTCAGCTGACGGATGGTTCAAATGGTTCAAATGGCTCTGAGCACTGTGGGACTTAACATCGGAGGTCATCAGTCCCCTAGAACTTAGAACTACTTACACCTGACCAACCTAAGGACATCACACACATCCATGCCCGAGGCAGGAATCGAACCTACGACCATAGCAGTCGCGCGGTTCCGGACTGAAGCGCCTAGAACCACTCGGCCACCGCGGCCGGCAGCTGACGGATAGACTGCATGTCAGAAGTGCAGGCAGTCTGCTCATAACTCATATACTGGTGTAGATAGTGAGGACGTCGAAGCCCAGCTTATATGTAAGATGTGTCATCCAAGAAATTAAAAAAAAAAAAAAAAAAAAGGAAAAAGAAAGAAACGGTGTTCATTCTTCCACCCTGTGTACTGGGTGGAACGGACTTAAAAACACTTTCTCAGTTTATTGCTGTAACAAACCAAGTATGTTATTAACTTTTAGATAAAAGGTTCCTAATTTTTCTAAACAAATTTTCATTATTTAGCCCTTTTGATCCAAGCGTTAGGTGGTATGTTCCGCTCAGACTCCCCTACAAGTTGCGAATATCCTTTCGCTCTACATTTTGTTCTCGGTACCTTCAGAATTTGAAAGCGTGTATTCCACAGTACATGGTCAAAAGCCTTCCCTAAATCTACAAATGCTACAAACGTAGGTTTGCCTTTCTTTGACTTGTCGCCTAAGACAGGTAGTAAGTATCCGTTTAACCCCGTGTGTTCGTAGATTTATCCGTCATCAAGACTAATCTTTCCCGAGGTCGTCATCTAACAGTTTTTCCGTTGTTCTGCAAACGATTCGTCTCGGCGTTTGGCAAGATTGACATTAAACGTGGTTCGGTAACTTTCGCACCTGTCAGCAGCACCTGCGTCCTTCGGAATTGGGATTATTACATTCTTCTCGGAGTCTGAGGATATTTCGCCTGTCTCATATATCTAACTCGTGTACACGCCGGCATCGACCTCTGCAGGGTGGAGTACGTACCTGTAGCAGACCCATGACAATGGTAGCGAGCTCTGGCGAGAGAGAGCTGCCCGACTCCTGGAAGATGAAGACGGCGTAGTTGAGAACGGCGAAGAGGCCGGCCATCTGCTGGTTGATGGCGACCACGATGACGAGCGAGATGCCGACCAGGCTGACGGCGGAGCACAGCCGGCCGCCCACCGCCGCCCCCTGGGCTGCGCCTTCCCCGCCGCCCCCGCCGCCGCTGCTGTCCCTGCCCAGCGACGCCTCCAGGCGGGCCATCTCGAGCTCCAGCTGGTCCTCCGTTATCCCGCGGCGCAGCCAGCGGAGGGACTGCGCAGTCGAATACATTGTCTTTCATACCATCCGCGTTCAGCAAAATAGCCCTAGACTGACGGATAAAGGGAGACGTAAAAGCAGACTAGTACTGGCATTAAGGGCACTCCTAGATAGTTGCCTGGCCACTTATAGGTCGGGGCAAATTCTCAGGAAAAATACCTGGACAAATGCCCAAAATTCATAAATGCCCAGGCATTTATGCATTTTACAGATGATTGATAGCCGGCGCTTCTAAAAAAATTTAAGCTGATATTTTGTGGTGGAAGAGGTGTTTTGCAACACTGCTACTTCAGTGGTTGGGTAACCAAGTTGAAAAAGCTCCTTGAGAGTTCGGGGCGAGCTGTTAGGGGAAATAAATTATATTGTAAATGTAGCTTTTTACATCATTAATGAGGTCACTCATTGGGGTAGTACGTAATAATAAAAGAAAACCACACTCAAGTATAAAAGTAATTTTTAAAATAAAGTATTATTTATGTTAAATAGCTAGCCTGTAGGTACTATTTTTACTTATACTAAGCTACAGCAAAAAATTAAAAATCTCTTCTGAACCGCTGTACTTAACGCAAGCAGTTTTTTCAAATTCTGAGGGCACTTGAATCATTTGTTGATATTCTTGTCCATTTTGTCGAAATGTGACTGTTCGTCTTCCGTAAAACAATATTTACAAGATAATCGTTTCCAGTTTAAACTGATAAAATTCCAAGCAGGTAATTTTTCTGTAACCTTCTTCCAAAAGTTCATCTACATCTACAAGGACACTCGGCAAATCACATTTAAGTGCCTGGCGGAGGGTTCATCGAACAACCTTCACAATTCTCTATTATTCCAATGTCGTATAGCGCGCGGAAACAATGAACACCTACATCTCTCCGTACGAGTTCTGATTTCCCTTATTTTATCGTGGCGATCGTTCCTCCCTATGTAGATCGGTGTCAACAAAATATTTTCGCATTCGGCGGAGACAGTTGGTGATTGGAATTTCATGAGAAGATTCCTTCGCAAGAGAAAACGCCTTTCTTTTAATGATGTCCAGCCCAAACCCTGTATCATTTCTGTGACACTCTCTCCCATATTTCGTGATAATACAAAACCTGCTGCCTTTCTTTGAACTTTATCGATGTACTTCGTCAGTCCTATCTGGTAAGGATCCCACACCCCGCAGCAGTATTTTAAAAGAGGACGGACAAGCGTAGTATAGGCAGTCTCCTTAGTAGGTCTGTTACATTTTCTAAATGTCCTGCCAATAAAACGCAGTCTTTGGTTAGCCTTCCCCACAACATTTTCTATGTGTTCCTTCCAATTTAAGTTGTTGTTAATTGTAATTGCTAGGAATTTAGTTGAATTTACGGCTTTTAGATTAGACTGACTTATCGTGTAACTGAAGTTTAACGAGTTCCTTTTAGCACTGATGTGGATGACCTTACCATTTTCGTTATTTAGGGTCAACTGCCACTTTTCGCTCCATTCAGATATTTTTCCTAAATCGTTTTGCAATTTGGTTTGATCTTCTGATGACTTTATTAGTCGATAAACGACAGCGTCATCTGCAAACAGCCGAAGACGGCTGCTCAGATTGTCTCCCAAATAGTTTATATTGATAAGGAACAGCAAAGGGCCCTTAACACTGCCTTGGGGAAAGTCAGAAATAATTTCTGTTTTACTCGATAACTTTCCGTCAATTACTACGAACTGTGACAGGAAATCACAAATCCAGTCACGTAACTGAAACGATATTCCATAAGCACGCAATTTCACTACGAGCCGCTTGTGTGGTGCAGTGTCAAAAGCCTTCCGGAAATCCAGAAATACGGAATCGATCTGAAGTCCCTTGTCAATAGCACTCAACACTTCATGTGAATAAAGAGCTAGTTGTGTTTCACAGGAACGATGTTTTCTAAGCCCATGTTGACTGTTTGTCAATAGACCGTTTTCTTCGAGGTAATTCATAATGTTCGATCACTATATCTATCTACACTCCTGGAAATTGAAATAAGAACACCGTGAACACCGGGGAAACTTTATTGACACATTCCTGGGGTCAGATACATCACATGATCACACTGACAGAACCACAGGCACATAGTCACAGGCAACAGAGCATGCACAATGTCGGCACTAGTACAGTGTATATCCACCTTTCGCAGCAATGCAGGCTGCTATTCTCCCATAGAGACGATCGTAGAGATGCTGGATGTAGTCCTGTGGAACGGCTTGCCATGCCATTTCCACCTGGCGCCTTAGTTGGACCAGCGTTCGTGCTGGACGTGCAGACCGCGTGAGACGACGCTTCATCCAGTCCCAAACATGCTCAATGGGGGACAGATCCGGAGATCTTGCTGGCCAGGGTAGTTGACTTACACCTTCTAGAGCACGTTGGGTGGCACGGGATACATGCGGACGTGCATTGTCCTGTTGGAACAGCAAGTTCCCTTGCCGGTCTAGGAATGGTAGAACGATGGGTTCGATGACGGTTTGGATGTACCGTGCACTATTCAGTGTCCCCTCGACGATCACCAGTTGTGTACGGCCATTGTAGGAGATCGCTCCCACCATGATGCCGGGTGTTGGCCCTGTGTGCCTCGGTCGTATGCAGTCCTGATTGTGGCGCTCACCTGCACGGCGCCAAACACGCATACGACCATCATTGGCACCAAGGCAGAAGCGACTCTCATCGCTGAAGACGACACGTCTCCATTCGTCCCTCCATTCACGCCTGTCGCGACACCACTGGAGGCGGGCTGCACGATGTTGGGGCGTGAGCGGAAGACGGCCTAACGGTGTGCGGGACGGTAGCCCAGCTTCATGGAGACGGTTGCGAATGGTCCTCGCCGATACCCCAGGAGCAACAGTGTCCCTAATTTGCTGGGAAGTGGCGGTGCGGTCCCCTACGGCACTGCGTAGGATCCTACGGTCTTGGCGTGCATCCGTGCGTCGCTGCGGTCCGGTCCCAGGTCGACGGGCACGTGCACCTTCCGCCGACCACTGGCGACAACATCGATGTACTGTGGAGACCTCACGCCCCACGTGTTGAGCAATTCGGCGGTACGTCCACCCGGCCTCCCGCATGCCCACTATACGCCCTCGCTCAAAGTCCGTCAACTGCACATACGGTTCACGTCCACGCTGTCACGGCATGCTACCAGTGTTAAAGACTGCGATGGAGCTCCGTATGCCACGGCAAACTGGCTGACACTGACGGCGGCGGTGCACAAATGCTGCGCAGCTAGCGCCATTCGACGGCAAACACCGCGGTTCCTGGTGTGTCCGCTGTGCCGTGCGTGTGATCATTACTTGTACAGCCCTCTCGCAGTGTCCGGAGCAAGTATGGTGGGTCTGACACACCGGTGTCAATGTGTTCTTTTTTCCATTTCCAGGAGTGTATATCCGGATCCCGCTCCAGCTACTACCGGGTCTCGGTGCTCACGAGTCCTCTCGATACAATATATGTTCCAAAATCCTACTGCATATCGACTTTAACGATATGGGCCTGTAATTTAGTGGATTACTCCTACTACCTTCAATAGCGTATTGTCTATAAAACTGTAAATAACGCAAAGACAACCTTATGTTGCAGCTCACTCAGCCACATAGTGATTAATGACTCAGGCGATCAGACCAGTTCTGCCAGTTCCAATTAACTAAATAACCCACAGAATTGCATGAATTACCTGAAATTACCAGCCATACGCTCAAAATTTCATCTAATACCTATTTGCAATAATAGCAACAACAAAAATATTTACTTAGAATAACTGGAATTAGAGTAAAAAAAAAAAGCTTATCCCTAATGACTTTAGTTGGGAATGTATCACGTAGCGATTGCAATTGCACAATTCCAAGAATCGTGAATTCTCTAGGAATCGACTAGTATCGGAATCGAATGATTCCAGCATCTTGCACATCGGTTCTTTGATATTAAATCTTCTTTATGTTAATGTCCTCGTTTTATCTTCACAACACTGCAGCCATACGTATGTGGATAAAGAAAGGAGCAGAACAGAAAACTAGTTTGTCTCAAATGTCATTACATCTGACAATAAATCTTTTTATTTTTTTCACTGATAACAGTTTAACGCTTAAGGCTACATCTATCATCAAGAAACACATGTAAGCAGTTTAATACACGTGGTAATATTTTTTATCAATCATTCTTCAATAATATACAGATGTTTTGCAGTGATTACAAAGTGTGTTACATTAGAAAATGATGACCTAAGGACAATGTTTTTTACACCGGCTTATCACTACACAGCTGTTCAACGCGGTGAGTATGTATGTATGTGTATGTGTGTGTGTGTGTGTGTGTGTGTGTGTGTGTGTGTGTGTGTGAGAGAGAGAGAGAGAGAGAGAGAGAGAGAGAGAGAGAGAGAGACTGCGTGAGTGCGAGAGATAGAGGTATCAAGAGTGTGAAGTGTAGAACTGGTGAAAATAAAAAGGACGTTATAAATGGTAAGTAGCTCTCAGCAACACGCACCCTTCCTTGGTTTAAAAAAAAGTGCTTCTCTCTTCTTTCCTTGCGTTCTTAGTAATAAAGGCAAGAGTAAACATTTACTAACCTTTAATATAGGGAGTATTATCCCATTCCCCTATTTTAGTTGGTAATTATCCATTCTAGCAGGAAAACTTTAAAAATAGTTTCTTTTATAAATGCCCAGATTTTGGGCATGTAAAACTGCTTTGCGCAAATTCCCGTGGAATGCCCTTTTACAAATGTCCAGCCCATTGGGCATTTGCCTGGCCCACGTCACCACTCCTAGACAAGAGAACTTTATTGGTATCAAACATAGAACTTAATTTGAGGAAGGAATTTCTGAGATAGTACGTTTGGAGGATAGCTTTGTATGGTAGTGAAACATGCACTGGGATAAAACCGGAACAGAACAGACTCGAAGCGTTTGAGATTTGGTACTACGGAAGAATGTTGAAAATTAGATGGACTGATAAGGTAAGGAATGAGGAGGTTCTGCGCAAAGGAACATATGGAAAACACTGACAAGAAGAAGGGACAGAATGGTCGGACATCCGTTAATTGGAATAACTTCCACCATACTAGATGGAGCTGTACAGGGTAAAAACTATAGAGGAAGACAGAGGCTGGAGTACAGCCAGCACATAATTGAGGACTTAGGTTGCAAGTGCTACTCTGAGATAAAGAGGTTGGCACTTGATATGAATTCGTTGCGGGTCAGGTCAAACCAGACAGAAGACTGATGATTCGAAAAGAAAATGTTCATTATCTTTAAAAAATAATGGGGTTACATAAAGTAGTTAGTGGATAGCAAAAATATCACTTAGTTAGTTAGTTGGTTAGTGTTATGTTCCATGGATCATATTGTCCAATAGATCGTAATGATGTGTAACAAGTCATTTACATTCACATTGCAAACTGAACTTAATTTTTTTTTTCAAAAAGAAAGATGTACAAATATTGTGAGTTAGTAAGTCCTACCCACCACCTTTCACACATTACAGTAACAGAAATTCTTCTGTGGAATAGGAGGGGTTGTCAAGGCGACCTAGCGAGATGGCGCAGTGGTTAGCACACTGGACTCGCATTCGGGAGGACGATGGTTCAAGCCAGCGTCCGGCCATCCTGATTTAGGTTTTCCGTGATTTCCATAAATCGCTTCAGGCAAATGCCGGAATGGTTCGTTTTGAAAGGGCGCGGCCAACTTCCTTCCTCATCCGATGGGACCGACGAACTCGCTGTTTTGTCTCCTCCCCAAAATCAACCAACCAACCCGCTTATCACTGTCAAGGAGAAAATTTCTTAGTTTGTTTTCAAATTTTACTTCTCTGTCTGTGAGAATTTTATGTCACTGGGTAAGTGATGAGAAAGTTTTGTTGCAGCATTGTGCGAACCTTTTTGTTATAAAGACAACTTTAATGTAGAATGATGAAAGTCAGTTTCTCTTCTGGTATTGTAATTCTGTACATAATTGTTCCTTTTGAACTGTAATGGATTACTTACAACAAATTCCATGACGGAGTAAATATACTGTGATTCAATTGTCAGAATGCCCAACTCCGTAAACAGATGTATATCAAATGATCGTGGGTAACGCCACATATTCTTCTTACAGTGCGTATCTGCGAAATAAAGACTTTCTTTCTTTAAAATGAGTTACCCCAGAACGTTATCCCATAAGACATTATTGGATGAAAGTAGGCAAAATACGTCAACTTATTGATTTGTGTCTTTCAAAGATGACACATGCAGGATGTCCCCCGGAGGAATGGCCAATATTCAGGACGATTTTGTAAAATGAAGAAACCGCGCGACAGTTAATCGATCAACAATCCTTTATTATGTACACTACCGCTTTCGGTACACTTAAATTTCCGTCATCTTGCGTAAAATGTAATACGAAAGATATTGAGTTAGAAGACAGTGGGAATGGATCCTCAAATATAAAATGTCACATAAGGACTACGTCGCTAAAATTCCTAAAATGGATTAACATAAATTAATAGAGAGAACAGGACTTAACTTACATCATTCGTATGGCACACGCAAGCTACATTTATAATATGTAACGAATGTCATTGCCTAACAAAAATAAAACAGCTAAATATTAATATCTAGTTTTCTAATCCACTCCAAAATCATTCCACGTGTCCTAATAGCATCGAAGGACACACTCCTCTGTTACATGTCCGATAGATTGTTTCAGTGTATCACAGTCACAACTCGGAGCCTCCACATACCCCATTTATAGAGCAAGTCATAGTACCTGCCACATCGAGTGCGGATTATATTTAATTCTAACCACAGTTTCCTTTCAATTTCGTCACCAGCAGTATCACTGTTATATTTCTCGAACCATTCCCGCTCTTGGTAATTTGACAGTTGTTGTTTCAGAGATCTCTTACTTTCCTGTTACTTGTAACCAGCTGTTCAGCGCCCAGTAGTGGCGGGTGTCTCGAACGCAGCCTGTTTCTTCGTATGACAGGGACGTTGTGATAAATGGGCATTTCCTTACTGTCTGGTATATAATGTGGTAATCTCTAAGCAAGGTCTCAGTTCTGAGAATCTGTGGTGGATAGATATTGCTTAGTAGCGGAAGCCAGTATAAAGGAGTGGTCTGATTGTACCAGTTATCATGCGCATCGTGCTGTTGAACTGCACATCGATGTGGCTGGTATGACAACTATTGCCTGAAGCACATTACCCTGTTCCCGAAAAATCCAGTGCAGGAGCCAACGTACGCAAAGTCTCCATTGAACCCCACCAGGTTGTGTCACACAGTCTCTGGATGATGCTGTTGCGATTTTTGTCTTGGCTGATGAGATTTCCAGTAGTTTTTAATAAGATACAGTGCGGCTGAATATGATACCAAAATACTTGGGGTAGTTGTGACGGAGAATATTGCCATCAGATTGTACCTTGAGCTCATGTTAGCTTGTTTGTTGTTAAGGTGAAAAGCACAAACCTCGCTCCTACTGGTACTGGACTTAGACGTCCATTTTTTGAAGTATGAGTTAAGGGCCGCTAAGTCCTGTGTTAATGTTCCCTTTGACTAACTAAGCTCTTTTGATTGACAAGATACAAATAAAATCACTTAACCATCTGAGGTCATCCTCATCCCAATGTTGTCATGGAACAAAAGGGGGATCTAGACAAATGGTTCAATAGGCTCTAAGCACTATTGGACTTAACATCTGAGGTCATCAGTCCCCTAGACTTAGAAATACTTAAACCTAACTAACCTAAGGACATCACGCACATCCTTGCCCGAGGCAGGATTCGAACCTGCGACCGTAGCAGCCGCGTGGTTCCTGGAACCGCTCAGCCACAGCGGCCGGCAGACCTAGACAAATCCGAAAGAAAAGGACATCACGACCGTACACCAAAAGCCACCAGAATCTTCAAATATGTTAACTGCAATAAAGAGGCGAAGATAAATCTCATGTTGCGTGGAATTAATTAATAAATTCCATAAAAACCATTCCCTCCATGCTGTCATACCGGAAACAGTAACTAGAAAACCATATACTGTAATAGTAAATGCTAGCCTTGAGTACTGAGGCCGCACACGACCCATAGCGCAGGCTGTGGTTAGTGAACTGTTTAAACTTGAAAATCGGGAAGTAACAGCAGAAAGGAGAAGGAACCATCACAACATTAGAAATATTACCTTACATGCACACCTTAAGTGTCCAGAATAATGGCAAGGCATCCATTAATCGTCTTTAGAGGATGAAAATGAAGACTTCTTAAGATTTACACTTTTTCCAGGAAACTGAGTATCCGACCTTTCCCTGCACTGTGTAGAATAGTTAAGTTATCGGTAACCTGCCGCAGCTGATGCTGGATGTCAATCAAACGCACGGTCAAAGCTGACCTGGAATTGGCCAAAACTTCGTGTTCTTTAAATCTCATATGAAAATGCCGCCTATTTATCTGCTCTTACACAACTGGCTTCTACCACAGTGTGTACGTTACACTCCAGGATAAACCCAAGGATCCTCTTTGAAAACGTAACGGACCCAGTTTTTTGGCATGAAAAATGTCGGAGCTATGTTGGCTGACATCAGTTTCTGTCCAGCCCTGTGTGATACGTATCCATGATATGGAAACTTATAAAACCCTTTCCTTTTTCTCCGCTCGGTACAGAGTGATTCTCTCCCATGCTCCCTCGCGCTTCAGTCGGTCTTTTTAATCCAGTATCTCAATCATAGACTCCCGATATCCGCTACGCGCAGCAATATACTTGATTACACCGAACTCGCTTTGATATGCCTTTGACGTCAGGTGAACATTATTTAACCTGTTTAGAAGGGCCCGGAAGGCTCAAATGATCAGTAGCCTCTTTTCTACACATGTCAAACTCTACCTAGCCTTCAGGGATGTGACAGGAACGATCATTCGGAGCAAAAGAGTGTAGTAAACATATACTCTAAAATGCACACCTTAAGAGTTATGAGCACTTCTTGATCTTCGGTACCGTGAAACAAAACTCTACTGCTGCAAGCTCTTCGCTTTCCTTATTTTGGGTGAAGGTAGTGGTGAGCAAAACAAGAAAAACTGTGCAGTAAACACCGACTCTGATATGAATACCTCATGAGCTATGAGGACTTTTTGAATAGAAGAAACCTGTTTCACGGCAGCGAAGATGAACAAGTGCTAAAAGCTTTTAAGGCATGCCCCTTAGAGCCCATGTTAACTTTTTTATTGGTGTGGTCCATACTACCATATTCTCCGAATATGGAAAGCAAAGAGCTTGCAGTAGAAGAAATTTGTTTCGCACTATAGAAGATGAAGAACTGCTTATAGCTCGTAAGGTTTGCAGTTTAGAGCCCATGTTTACTAAACTTTATTGCTTCGATTGATTGTTTCTGCCATATTCCTGAATATTGGCCTTTCCTCCTGGGCATCCCGGATACACATCAAAATCTTTGAAAAAATCGATTTTATACTGACACGAATTATCTGAAGAATGGTGCAAAATTGAGACAAGTCGACCCCGGGGAAGACCAGTTTGGGTTCCGGAAAAAAATGTAGGGGCTTGCGAGATAACACTAATCCCACGACTTATGTTAGAAGAAGGCAGACCTACAATTATAGCATTTGTAGATTTAGAGAAAGCTTTTGAGTTCTTGCAGATGTGGTCCATCTTGGCAGTTAAATGAAAGATTATTCGTTTTGTGCCATACGCGTTTCGCTTCTTTGTATTTATGAAGCATCTCCACTGGCCTGTGATACATGTTTATTTTATGTATACAATGATAGCGATATTTAATGTTTCCAGACATGTTACTATATTACAGTTTATGTTCTTGTCTTATGCCATAAACAACAGTTTGGAGTGCAAGTTCCGTAAGGTTAAATTACTCTTTGGTTATGTTTACGATCTTGTGATCTTTTTATTTCGTATGTATCGTCTTGGAATTGTATTTAGTAGTCCTGAGTGTATCAGGGTATCGGATTTTCGGAGTTTTCGAATACATTAAGCACGATGGGTATGTCATCACACCTGATTGTTCACATTCAGTTGTGTCACTCTAAGAATGAATATTTAATGGAATTTTATACGGACTCAAGATATGCCTACAACAAAGTTCTTTTACCCATCCTTCCGCGGTGGTCTAGCGGTTCTGGCGCTGCAGTCCGGAACCGCAGGACTGCTACGGTCGCAGGTTCGAATCCTGCCTCGGGCATGGGTGTGTGTGATGTCCTTAGGTTAGTTAGGTTTAACTAGTTCTAAGTTCTAGGGGACTTATGACCTAAGATGTTGAGTCCCATAGTGCTCAGAGCCATTTGAACCATTTTACCCATCCTTACAGAAAAACTGAGACAGTTGCAGCTGCCACCGAGTGTCGTCTGAAGTCTTTTGTGCCCATTTCCCGAAAGGAGGTTAATAATGTTTTCGGACCAGGACACTAACGGACTGAGGACGGCCAGTACGGCTTGGCAGACGGATCAGTTCTGTCCTCGTTGTTGTTTAACATTTATACCAGTGACTTAGGACTTGTATAATTCAATATAACGACGATCTGTGTATTTACGATAGTGTTGATCCGTTATAAATTATTTTGACGAAACAGTACACGTCTTCAGATACTGTCTTCATATGAGCGGATTTATCATTGCATCTACTAAGTCGGCAGTCAGCGTCTAGACGCGGGACAAATTTGAACTGTCTGAAGCCATTCGACTGGGCGCTTACCAGATCTCCTTCAAACTTTGCGTTAAATATGTAGACCTCTAAACAGACAACAATCTCCGATGGTCTCCCCATATAGCCCATATCGAAGCTAAGTGTGAAAGCGCTCTGAATATACTTCGCGCCACTGCGAGGAACCCGTGGGCTTTGTATCGCGTAATAGCTTTAGATATGCACTATGTGATCAAAAGTTTCCGGACACCTGGCTGAAAATGACTTACAAGTTCTTGGCGCCCTCCATGGGTAATGGTGGAATTCAGTAAGGTGTTGGCCCACCCTTAGCCTTGATGACAGCTTCCACTCTCGCGGGCATACGTTCAATCAGGTGCTGGATGGTTTCTTGGGGAATGGCAGACAGTTCTTCACGAAGTACTGCATTGAGGAGAGGTATCGATGTCGGTCGGTGAGGCCTGGCACGAAGTCAGCGTTTGAAAACATCCCAAAGCTGTCCTATAGGATTCAGGTCAGGACTCTGTGAAGGCTAGTCCATTACAGGGATGTTATTGTCGTGTAACCAATCCACCACATTTTTGAAGTTTTCGAGTACACTACGCACGATGGGTAAGTTGTCACACATAATTTTGCACATTCAGTTGCGTTACTCCACGAATGAATATTTAATGGCATTTTATACGGTTTGAAGTCATGCGTACAACAAAGTTCTGCTACCCATCATTACTGGGAAACGGAGACACGTGCAGCTGCCGCCAAGTATGGTACGCAGCCTTTTATCGCTGTTTCAGGAAATGAGGTTAACAGTGTGTTCGGATCAGGACACTAACGGACTGAGGACGAGCACTAAGGACTGGCAGACGGTCCAATTCTCTCCTCGTTGTTGTTTAAAGTTTATACCAGTAACCTAGTACTAGTATGCTTCAATATACCGACGGTCTGTGTATTTACCCTGGTGCTGATTTCTTGGATACCGTAATAAATAATTTGGACGAAACGATACATCTCTTCAGATACTGGTTTCATGTGAGCAGTTTACCATCGCATCAAGTAATTCGGCAGCCAGAATCTAGTGGCGACACAGCACCGAATCGTTTGAAGCCATTCGTCTATGCGGTTATCAGATTCCCCTTAAAGACTGGATTAAATATCTAGGCCTCTACACGGACAACAAGCTTCGATGGTCTCCCCATATAGCCCACATCAAAGCAAAGCATGAAAGCGCTCTGAGTATGTGCCACGGCCGGGAACCCGTGGGCTATGTATCCCGTAATAGCTTTGCATATACAGGGTGGTCGGAAATGCCCGTTACAGACTTCTAGAACTTGTAGAGGGGAGTGAGTACATCTTATTTTGAATAGGAACTCATGTCCGGAAACGTCATCCAACGAGACTACAGAGCGTCAAAGTTATTGGCGTGGGCGTCTGTAAATGTGCGTATACACGGGGTGATTCCGTGATGATGTTACAGACTTTCTAGGATGATGGAGAACGGTAAATGTATTATTTTGAAGTAAGGATTCCTGTACCGGAAACGAACGAGTCGAAAGTTATAAACCAAAACCGTTCAGATGCTCTGACAGTTGAATAGATGTAGCGGTTCTTGTGTTGAGAAGAGTGTAGTGTTGCTAACTTTCAGTGGTGGTAGTATGGACAAAAAACGAGAAAAAATGTCCAACACACGTGGGCTGTAAAGTGCGTACTTTAACAGCTATGAACACTTCCTCAGTAGAGGAGATAAGTTTCACATTAGTGAAGATGAACGAATGGTCATAGCTCCTCCTCAGGTATGCAATTTAGAGCCCACGTTTATTGGACATTTTTTCTCGTTTTTGCCCACACTACCGCCACTGAAAGTTACCAACTCTACACTCCTCGCAACACAAGAACCGGTACATGTATTCACCTGTCAGAGGTAACAGAACGGTTTTGGTTTATAACTTTCGACTAGTTCGTTTCCGGTACAGGGATCCTTACTTCAAATTAATACATCGTTCTCCATCATCCAAGAAAGCCTGTAACATCATCACGGAATCACCCCGTGTACACGTACAATTACAGACGCCCGCGCCAATAACTTTGACGCTCTGTAGTCTCGTTGGATGACGTTTCCGGACATGGGTTCCTAGTCAAAATACGAAGTACTCACTCCCCTCTACAAGTCCTAGTAGTCTGTAACGGGAATTTCCGACCACCCTGTATATCGCTGGCCGGAAAGGCCGTGCGGTTCTAGGCGCTACAGGCTGGAGCCGAGCGACCGCTACGGTCGCAGGTTCAAATCCTGCCTTGGGCATGGATGTGTGTGTTGTCCTTAGGTTAGTTAGGTTTAATTAGTTCTAAGTTCTAGGCGACTGATGACCTCAGAAGATAAGTCGCATAGTGCTCAGAGCCATTTGAACCCTGTATATCACGCGCTGCTGCATGCTCCTGTCCAGTATGCCAGTACGTTGTACGGCACAGGCTCCACGCCGCTAGTGCAGACACTCGACACGTATCAATACAAAGCGCTGCGATTGTGCATAGGAGCTCCAGGATGCATTCCGACGAACGCGCTGTCAGTCGGAGCACTGGAAGCGCACTTGTCACTACGCTGAAAATACCATAGTAGGAAATTGATCCCGAAGCAATAGGAACGCTCTGAGTTGACAAATATACTTTGTGACTTTACAGTGCGGTGCTACACCGACGGTTAGTCTACTCATAAATCGATACCAACACTTGCGGAGACATTTTCAAAGCTAAGTCAGTACCAGCAACTCATTCGAAGACCCCGCCTGTTACCATATTTTGAGCAGGAGTACGACCATATCAACCACGTACTGGACGTCCCTATTACTCTGCACTGCTCTGAGGATCCAATAGTCAATAACAGCAAAAATAGAAAACCTTCTCCTAAAATGGCCAGATGCTGCGTGCGTGTACACTGAGGTGACAAAAGTCATAGGACAACGATGTGCACGTATACAGATGGCGGCAGTATCGCGTACACAAGGTATGAAAGGGTAGTGCATTGGTAGAGCTGTCTTTTGGCGTCAGATGATTCATATTTTTTTTTTTTTTTTTGGCATCAGTCTACTGACTGGTTTGATGCGGCCCGCCACGAATTCCTTTCCTGTGCTAACCTCTTCATCTCAGAGTAGCACTTGCAACCTACGTCCTCAATTATTTGCTTGGCGTATTCCAACCTCTGTCTTCCTCTACAGTTTTTGCCCTCTACAGCTCCCTCTAGTACCTGTTCTCATTTCTACTACTTCTCATTACTTTCGTCTTTCTCCGATTTACTCTCAAACCATACTGTGTACTCATTAGACTGTTCATTCCGTTCAGCAGATCATTTAATTCTTCTTCAATTTCACTCAGGATAGCAATGTCATCAGCGAATCGTATCATTGATATCCTTTCCCCTTATATTTTAATTCCACTCCTGAACCTTTCTTTTATTTCCATCATTGCTTCCTCGATGTACAGATTGAAAAGTAGGGGCGAAAGGCTACAGCCTTGTCTTACACCCTTCGTAATACGAGCACTTCGTTCTTGATCGTCCACTCTTATTATTCCCTCTTGGTTGTTGTGCATATTGTATATGACCCGTCTCTCCCTATAGCTTACTCCTACTTTTTTCAGAATCTCGAACAGCTTGCACCATTTTATATTGTCGAACGCTTATTCCAGGTCGACAAATCCTATGAAAGTGTCTTGATTTTTCTTTAGCCTTGCTTCCATTATTAGCCGTAACGTCAGAATTGCCTCTCTCGTCCCTTTACTTTTCCTGAAGCCAAACTGATCGTCACCTAGCGCATTATCAATTTTCTTTTCCATTCTTCTGTATATTATTCATATGAAAAGGTTTACGACGTGATTGTGGCCTCACGACGGGAATTAAAATGCTTTGAACGTGGAATGGTAGTTGTAACTGGACGCATGGGACATTCCATTTCAGAATTACACTGTTCCGAATATCATAGTGTCAAGAGTGTACCGAGAATACCAGTTTCCAGACGTTACATCTCACCATGGACAACATAGTGGCCGACTGCCTTTACTTAACGGCTGGAAGCAGCGGCGTTTGCGTAGAGTTGTCAGTGCTAACAGACAAGCAACACTAGTGGAATAACCACAGAAATCAATGTGGAACGTACGACGGACGTATCCGTTATGACAGTGCTGCGAAATTTGGCGCTAATGGGCTATGGGATAATACGAGCTACGCGAGTGCCTTTGCTAACAGCACGACATCGCCAGCAGCGAGTCTCTCGGGGTCGTGACTATATCGGTTCGACACTAGACAACAGTGTGGCCTGTCCAGCTGAGTCCCGTTTTCAGTTGGTAACAGCTGATGGTAGGGTTCGAAGGTGGTGCAGACCCCACAAATCCGTGGACTCAAGTTACAGGGTGTTTCAAAAATGACCGGTATATTTGAAACGGCAATAAAAACTAAACGAGCAGCGATAGAAACACACCGTTTGTTGCAATATGCTTGGGACAACAGTACATTTTCAGGCGGAGAAACTTTCGAAATTACAGTAGTTACAATTTTCAACAACAGATGGCGCTGCAAGTGATGTGAAAGATATAGAAGACAACGCAGTCTGTGGGTGCGCCATTCTGTATGTCGTCTTTCTGCTGTAAGCGTGTGCTGTTCACAACGTGCAAGTGTGCTGTAGACAACATGGTTTATTCCTTAGAACAGAGGATTTTTCTGGTGTTGGAATTCCACCGCCTAGAACACAGTGTTGTTGGAACAAGACGAAGTTTTCAACGGAGGTTTAATGTAACCAAAGGACCGAAAAGCGATACAATAAAGGATCTGTTTGAAAAATTTCAACGGACTGGGAACGTGACGGATGAACGTGCTGGAAAGGTAGGGCGACCGCGTACGGCAACCACAGAGGGCAACGCGCAGCTAGTGCAGCAGGTGATCCCACAACGGCCTCGGGTTTCCGTTCACCGTGTTGCAGCTGCGGTCCAAATGACGCCAACGTCCACGTATCGTCTCATGCGCCAGAGTTTACACCTCTATCCATACGAAATTCAAATGCGGCAACCCCTCAGCGCCGCTACCATTGCTGCACGAGAGACATTCGCTAACGATATAGTGCACAGGATTGATGACGGCGATATGCATGTGGGCAGCATTTGGTTTACTGACGAAGCTTATTTTTACCTGGACGGCTTCGTCAATAAACAGAACTAGCGCATATGGGGAACCGAAAAGCCCCATGTTGCAGTCCCATCGTCCGTGCATCCTCAAAAAGTACTGGTCTGGACCGCCATTTCTTCCAAAGGAATCATTGGCCCATTTTTCAGATCCGAAACGCTTACTGCATCACGCTATCTGGACATTCTTCGTGAATTTGTGGCAGTACAAAGTGCCTTAGACGACAGTGCGAACACCTCGTGGTTTATGCAAGATGGTGCCCGGCCACATCGCACGGACGACGTCTTTAATTTCCTGAATGAATATTTCGATGATCGTGTGATTGCGTTGGGCTATCCGAAACATACAGGAGGCGGCGTGGATTGGCCTCCCTATTCGCCAGACATGAACCCCTATGACTTCTTTCCGTGGGGACACTTGAAAGACCAAGTGTACCGCCAGAATCCAGAAACAATTGAACAGCTGAAGCAGTACATCTCATCTGCATGTGAAGCCATTCCGCCAGACACGTTGTCAAAGGTTTCGGGTAATTTCATTCAGAGACTACGCCATATTATTGCTACGCATGGTGGATATGTGGAAAATATCGTACTATAGAGTTTCCCAGATCGCAGCGCCATCTGTTGTTGAAAATTGTAACTACTGTAATTTCGAAAGTTTGTCTGCCTGAAAATGTACTGTTGTC
The DNA here is from genome assembly GCF_023864275.1 of Schistocerca cancellata. Lineage (NCBI taxonomy): Eukaryota > Metazoa > Arthropoda > Insecta > Orthoptera > Acrididae > Schistocerca > Schistocerca cancellata. Next base: position 503,118,259 of record NC_064632.1, on the reverse strand, counting down.
CCAAGCATATTGCAACAAACGGTGTATTTCTATCGCTGCTCGTTTAGTTTTTATTGCCGTTTCAAATATACCGGTCATTTTTGAAACACCCTGTATCAACGAGGCAGGGTGAAAGCTTGTCGTGGCTCCATGATGGTGTGGTGTGGTGGCTACTTGGGGACCATTTGCAGCCATTCACGGATTTCATGTTCCCAACCATCGACGGAATTTTCATGGACGACATGTAGCCCGGTCACAATTGTTCGATATCAGTTTGAAGAATATTTTGGACAGTTTGAGTGAGTGATTTGGGCCACCTAGAACCCCCTACATGAATTCCATCAAACATTTATGGGCCATAATCAAGAGATCAGTTCGTGCACAAAATTCTGCACTGACAAAACGTTCGCAATTATGGACGCTTATACAGGCGGCATGGCTCACCATTTCTGCAGTGGACTTCCACGTGGAGATGCTGCACTACGCCGGGCTAAAGGAGCTCCTCAGTGTATGCCGACAGCTCTAAATACAAGGATTCCGAGGGCTGTACTTACATTGAGGTTAAAAATATCAACAAAGAACTATTTCGGCTATCAAAAGAGACGTCAACTTACACGGCTGATCTCCTAGCCATTGACATTTCACTAAATTATGTCGTGACCATAGCAGCTGACCTCTTTACATTACTCACAGATTGTCTCTCCACTGTGAAAGCACTACTTCAGTTGTTAACGACAAAAGGATTTGTTACCTATCGTACTGAATAGCTGCTGCTGTATCGGAGATGTACAGAATCGGTAAGGGGGCCTTATTTTTGTGAATCAGGGGCCGTGTGGGGAATGTAAAAGCCAACCAGGTGCCTGTAGAGACAATGGTGAAAAGCATACAAGAGTGATAGATCTTATTGCTTTGTTACGAACTTAGGCAGAAGTGAGTGGAACAAGGAGCGGGGGAACGAAGATCATCACTAGGGCATCTGCTACAAGAGAATCCACCCGCATTTAGTGAAAGCCCAACAGTACGCTGCATACGTTTCTAGCCTCCGAGTGACCTGGCATATAACTTGAGATAGTGTGTGATCATCATCGCATGTTGAAATTAAACCACGGTTGCCATCAACATTTTTATAGGCTCCACCTCGTACCACGGCCATATTGCAACAGTGGGGAACTCCAGAATATTAATCACATCTTCTTCGGGTGCTGCCAGCCGGTGTGGCCGAGCGGCTCTAGGCGCTTCAGTCCGGAACGGCGCGACTGCTACGGTCGCAGGTTCGAATCCTGCCTCCGACATGGATGTGTATGATGTCCTTAGGTGAGTTAGGTTAAGTTCTAGGGGACTAATGACCTCAGATGTTAAGTCCCATACTGCTCAGAGCCATTTGAACCATCTTCGGGTGCTCTCGATACAGACGGGAATCCACACGCGTCGTGTACTTCCTTCTTGTGTGTTAATCCTCTTTTTTACGTATAATTTAGACATTATTAAATTATTAATGGAATTTGTTTAAAAAATTGGAATTAGATTGTAACTTAAGCTTGAGTTTGTATCGTTTCTCTCTCCCTCTCTCTCTGTCTCTCTCTCACTCTCTCTCTCTCTCTCTCTCTCTCTCTGTGTGTGTATGTGTGTGTGTGTGTGCGTAGGTCGGAAGCAGATTACTATAAACTTCGCTGACATCTCAAGTTGCCATGCGTCGTTTACCATTTACGCCAAACCACGGACACCAGTTCAAACGTAGAGTGGATACGGAGTTAAATGGGACGCTGAGGGGGGTTCTGTAGTACTCGTATTCAGTGACGCCTCCTCCTGTTCGTGACCATACATCGACGTCATTCTGTTGGAAGACGACTTGATGAAATGTCACGGGAAGCAATGATTCTCGAGAAACATACCTGTCCAGTTCCTAGAATCATGAACTGCGGAGTTATCGGATATGACAACATAACTGATTTGGTAACTGCTGAAGGGAGGATGTTGACTCACCAGTATGTGGGAAGAATAGTGAATCATATTGTCTTACCTCTTATGTACAGGTTACCAAATTGTAAATTCCTGCAGGATAAGGCAAGACCGCGGACTGGTGTTCACGACATAGACGCTTTGAGGAATGTACGAGTGGCTTTACTGCCCCTTGACTTGTCAGCCATAGAGAATGTCTGGGATATCGAAGAGTGTATTCGTAGGGGGGGAGGGGAGAGGAGGGGTGCAATTCATACTGATGCTGATGATGGAAGTTAATTGTCAATGTATGAAAGTTTAATGTTTTTTATGTGATGAATATCTCTACAAAATTTGATAAATATCGAACAGATGCTTTACACCTGACCACCTGTGTGTAGCCTGTGGTATAATAGTTATTACTCAGAGCGATTCAGTGACGATTTTAGAAATTTTCAGGGATGATGGAGAATGGTAAATGTATCAGTTAGAGGTAAAAGACCTTGGTTCGGAAACGACCGGGTCGAATGTATAAGCGAGTCGTTCTAACACCTCTGTCAGTGGAATAAATAGACCGGACTGTTGTTGCTAAGATTGTAGGACAATCAACTTTCAGTGGTAGTAGTATGGACCAAAACAAGACAAAATGTATAGTAAGCTTGGGCTTCAAATTACAAACCTACAGAGCTGTAAGCAATTTTGCATTTTCGTTACTGCAAAACACATCTCTTCTATTAAATTAGTTCCCATAGTTCATAAGACGTACATTTTAGAGCCCTTATTTGCTGGACATTTTTTCCCAGTTTTGATCCATACCACCTCCTCTAAAAACATGGAAACCAAGGGGCTCGCAGTAAAGGAGAAACGTTTTACAATATCGAAAATGAACAATTCTTAATATCTCTTAAGGTATGCATTTTAGAGCCGATGTTTACTAGACATTTTTTCTTGTTTTGGTCCATACTACCACCTCCAAAAGTTGCCTACTCTTCAATGTCAGCAACAACAATACCGGTACGTGTATTCCACGGCCAGAGGTAGCAGAACGATTTTCGCTTATTTGGATACGGTCGTTTCCGGACCAGGGTCCCTTATCCCGAATTGATGCCCTCACCCTCCTCCATCATACCCGAAAGTTTGTAACAAACGTCGCGTAATCATCCTGTATTCACGCCCAATGTGAGTAAGTACTCAGACATAAGAGTGAGTTTACATTTATCTGAAATTATTCCGTACAGTATTGATACATGTACAATTCTGGAGATGATCGACAACACGCAGGATACAAATGGTTCTAAAGTACTTTTATGAGCCCTGCACTTCTTAACTCATGCAGAGTAGGCTTAAAGAATTGACGTGCGGTCACCGCTCATGAAGAATAATGTTGTTTGTTTCCTAACAGCAGTCTAACTCTACTCGTTTGTGCAGGTCTCACTGAACTGTTGTTTCTCCTAATCATTCGATTGAAAAAGATAAGGGTGAAATAAAAGACAGACTTCACTCGGCGTAGAACAGCCCTACGTCAAGCGAAGGAAGATCATCGTTCAATATGTATCGATAGGTTTTCACACTTGCAGCGTTTCTGCTGGTAGAGTGAAATTTTTAGCTAGATAATTGATAATCATAACACAAATGGAGCCTCAACTAAAATCTACAACGCGACTCTTGCCATGCTCATCGATATTGGGATGGCCTGTTATTAATGAGACCTATTATTGCGGAGACTTTTGGAATTTGCAAAATGCACTCGCTCATTACCGGTTGTAAGACGGCATCTGTGCTTCAGACACACCGAAGTTATTTCACATTCTGAGCAGGTGATAAATTACATAAACGCGACATTTGATTGCCTGCCCCTTGCACGTTCACCACGAAGTGAGTCCAGCAGTGATAAAGAAGTACACGTTTGGGAGATTTGCGTTCTCCATTGATTTTCTAGATCCTTTAAGGCAAGTGCCGTGACGGTTTCGTTGGGAATATATATCCTTCCCCATTATTATCTAATCAGAGCTTGTGCTCTGTTTCTTATGACTTTGTAGTGTACAAGACATTAAGCAGCAATCTTCCTTATTTCTTAACGAGCCTTCGTTTTTTCTCAAGTTTTTTTGGATTGTATTAATAATAATGAGATGTGGAACATGATATATGCTTTCGAACACTCTAAACGGATTCGCCTAATCTGGAGCCATTTTATCGACGTTTGTCTTTCTTCTATCGGAAACGTTGATATGTTCTTACTTTGATGTAGGACAAAGCTAGATCATTTCAGTGACAAGAAATATGTTTACTCATCCAGTTTATCTCATTGTGTACCTTATGTGATTCACTGATAACCAAAGTGTAGTAATCTTGTAGAATTAGGAATTTCTGTTTGGTGATGATTGAAAAGCGATCTCAGAGGCTCATATTATGAGTTCCATGACGCTATACTTTATTAAGTAGAGACATTTTCTTGTTGTCGCCGCTTCTTCGATGTTTCTCCAGAGAATTTTGTAAAGTAATATTCCTGCAAAATACTGTGGAAAGTTTATTTCGTTCACTGTTGTTGATAACTGTATGGAATCAGACTCAAGCATTTACGTTTATATCATACTTGGACAAATGTGGCAGTCTGAAACTTTATCTGATTTTGCTCGAAAATTGTTACTTTATCTTTGATTGCAAAACAATCCATCAGTCAAAGAAAGTGACATGTTTTTCGGAACGGAACTTGTCCAAGTTCTAAGCTGAAATATTTATGTGTTATAAGTTAATTACATTGATAAGCCAAAACATTATGACCACTGCCCATCGCGACGTTGGATGCCGCCTCGTAGCGTTGCGGGCACGTGACGCGGTAACAAAAGTATGTCAGCGGAGCGGACAGGGACGGCGAAGATATGGATGTAGATGGGGAAATTCATTGAGACTTTCACAAAGAGACTGTGAACGAGTATCTCGAAAACGGTGAAGGTGGTCGAATGTTTAAGCGCTCCTGTCATGAGCAACTACGGAAACAGATAAAAGAACAGTAAACTGTAACTAGGCACTAAATGGTTGGACGTCCACGACTCTTCACAGAACCTGGGGTTTGGAGGCTTGCCTGCACTGTAAAGCAGGATAGATGATGATCTGTGGCATGTCTGCCGAAAGAACATAGTTCTGGTGCACACGCAAGTGTTTCGGAGCACATCGTTCAAAAAAATGGCTCTGAGCACTATGGGACTCAACTGGTGTGGTCATCAGTCCCCTAGAACTTAGAACTACTTAAACCTAACTAACCTAAGGACATCATACACATCCATGCCCGAGGCAGGATTCGAACCTGCGACCGTAGCAGTCGCGCGGCTCCGGACTGGAGCGCCTAGAACCGCACGACCACCGCGGCCGGCGGAGCACATCGTCCATCGTACATTGTTGAACAACGAGCTCCGCAGCAGACCACCCCTACGTGTTCACATGTTGACCCAACGACATCGTCAATTACGATTGCAGTGTCACGGGACCTCTGGGTTCGACGTGATCAGTGGAAATGTGTCGGTTCTTGGGGTGAGCCACGTTTTTGCTGCAAAGGTCGATGGTCGTCCCCATAAACGCTGTCATCGGGCCGAACGGCGGTTCGAAATGTGTATTGTACCAAGGACGCAGGCTGGTGTGAGCCGTATTATGCTATGGGAGACACTCTCCTGCAGCAGCTTGGGACTTGTGGCACTAATCGAAGACACGCTGACAGCTGCGAATCACCTTTATCCTTTCATCCTTGAAGTCTTCCCTGACGGCGATGTCGTCTTTCAGCAGTATAATTGAAGACATGCGCGGAAAAACGGGATGACCCTCAAATGTAAAATCTTAGAGATAAGTGTTACCATCTGTTTCTGGGTACGGGACTACCAAAATTGACGTTAGTCTCACCATTAAATATCACTTAGGGTTGAGACCATGTCAATTTTGATAGTTCCCGTACCCAATTGAAGACATGCGCGGAAAAACGGGATGACCCTCAAATGTAAAATCTTAGAGATAAGTGTTACCATCTGTTTCTGGGTACGGGACTACCAAAATTCACGTTGGTCTCACCATTAAATATCACTTAGGGTTGAGACCATGTCAATTTTGATAGTTCCCGTACCCAAACATAGATAGCAACAATCATCTCTAAACTTTTGCATTTGAGGTTGAGCCCATTTTTCCACGCATGTTTTCAGTTGTCCATTTCTAGCAGCCGGACCGTGCTACAGTGATTTGAGGAGAATTATAGTGAACCAACGTTGATGTCTCGGCGACCAATTTCGTTTTATGTAGATTCAACGAAACCCTTACGCGTCGCTATCGGACCCCATCACCGCGTACACAGATCAGCGGCCTGTTATTTACGCGTATTACATGACCTGTGCGTAGACATCTAATGCCACATGCCTCCACAAACTTATCAACAAATCGTCGGATCCCTGATACGCTGAATCAGTGATGTATTTCGTTTGGAAAGGACGGACAAACAAGTTATTAAGCAGATGGTCATAATGTTTTGTCTCATCATTGTTTATATAAGATATTTGAAGTCATAACAAAGACTCATAATTTTGCTCTTTCTGCGTATAGTGCAAGACAAGTATATTTTCGAGGAATAGATAAGGTGATTTGGTGAGAATGGCACGACGTCTCTTGTGCTGTAAGTTATGTCGTTCTTCCTCGGCGAACAAGCTTATCTGTTGGGTGACTGCTTAGATATCTCCACTTCACAGCGCCTCGCAGTGCTGCCACAGATCTGACATTAATTACACAGCCAGACATTAACCGCTTGCGTCTGGCATGATGCAACTTTACGAGAACAGGCACGTTCTTGCCAAGTGCGTTGCTGTAATAATCAACAGTATTGTTAAGGGATCTGTTTTCTGTCCTACTCGAGTAGGCAGAACACAGTTTATAATCATTTGTACAGGGGGTGACTGAAAGAACGGTGAATAAACAGCAGGTGGTTCCTATGGTCGACGATGGCGGAGTTCACGAAGTCAACGGCTGGACAGAAGCAGAGTCCAGAGCGTGACGGAAGTCGTGTTGAACGAGCACGAAAAGTCCACGGATCAATCACTCTATTATCAATTGCGATCTTCATTGTGGTTGAGTAATCACGTGACAGAAAAATCATTTTGAAAGATACACTTTTTTATTTTCCCCAGTTACAACATCGTTAAAATGAAATAAAATGAAACGATTTATAGGAAACAATTTAATATATTGTGACAGAGAAGCGGACGCCATGTATGGAGTTTTACTCCAGACAACCGCGAAATTTGTGGAGGAGGGCTTATGCTTGTAGACAGATCAATAACATTTGCGAAGCTTAATTAGCAATACAGACAATGGTCATTTAAGGGCGGCATAAGATAGCGCATAAATCTCGTAAAACTGTGAGGAGGACAGGATAGTCACTGCCTATTTATACAATATTACGAGTACATAACAGGAGTGAATGAACCGTTGTAAAGTAATCTGAAGGAAGTAGACAGAATTGCATCCAAAGATATCAAAAGTTTGCTGGCAAATAACGAAGGTCAGCATCGAGCTTATAGGATATTAATACAGAATTATCATATGAGTTAAAACTTCACTCTGAAAAAATGCCCTCTCATACGTTTCAGACAACAGAATATGCCAGAATAACTGAAGATGGCTGAAGGACTATCACTACACGCAAAGAATGCAAAAGATTTCTAAAGAAACTTGAAACGAGTCAAGTATTCGCACTAAATTGTTTCATAAGCGCACAAGCTCGCTTCTCGTCAGTATTCTGTTTCATTTCGAACAGGCTGCACAGCGTAGCTCGCTGCTGCATTTATTCTGTGTGTAGCCACGTGAGGCATGACTCAAGGAGCTCAAGGACTTTGGTCTGTGAGAGCCAATCAGATGCAAGATCTGCCAGATGAGGCACTACTCTGGGCTAAAGTTTTGGACTCGTACGGACGTTGCTCTCCCATATGATCATGCTGCAGATCAGAAATCAATGCACTGAGATGACCAAACACATGGGGTACCTCCTAACATAATGTCGGACCTACTGCCTGGCATAGTGCAGCAACCTATGTCGCATGGACTCCATATTTCGTTGGAAATCCCCTGTAGAAGTACTGAGCCATGTTGCCTCTATAGCCGTCCATAGTTAAGGAAGGGTTGCCGGCGCGGGATTTTGTGCACGAACTGACCTCTCATTATGTCCCATAAATATTCAATGGGATTCATGTCGGGCGATCTGGGTGGTCAAATCATTCACTCGAACTGTCCACAATATTCTTCAAAGAAATGGCGAACAATCGTGGCCCAGTGACTGGGCCCATTGCCATCCACAAAATTCCATCGTTGTCTAAGAACATGAAGTCCATGAATGGCTGAAAATGGTCTCCAAGTAGCGAACATAACCGTTTCCAGTCAATGATAGGTTCATTTCGGGCCCGAGGGCTCAGTGCATTCCATGTAAACACAACCATCACCACTATGGAGACACCCCCAGCCTGCACAGTACCCTGTTGGCAACTTGGGTTCATGGCGTCGTGGGGTCTGCTCCAGACTCGAATCCTACCATTGCTAACTGAAATCGGGACTCATCTTGATGTGTTGGCAGAAGAGCCAACACCGTATAGCTAGAGGAGGCCGAAATGCACGCGTTAAAGCTCACGCAGGCTGGCGTGAGGTCTGGAAAATGACAAGGAAATATAGTAGCCAAAAATAGTACATAGCTTCTGGAATACTTAACTTTAATCCATAATTGGTGTACATCGCTCTTTACGGTACAGGTTTTACAATCTCAATATTAACTGGTAATGGCGCCTTGCTAGGTCGTAGCAAATGACGTAGCCGAAGGCTATGATAACTATCGTCTCGGCAAATGAGAGCGTATTTGTCAGTGTAGCTTCGCTAGCAAAGTCGGCTGTACAACTGGGGCGAGTGCTAGGAAGTCTCTCTAGACCTGCCGTGTGGCGGCGCTCGGTCTGCGATCACTGACAGTGGCGACACGCGGGTCCGTCGTATACTAGCGGACCGCGGCCGATTTAAAAGCTACCACCTAGCAAGTGTGGTGTCTGGCGGTGACACCACACCTCTGACCAGGCCACGGTTTCCCAGTCGTGTAACGCCAACCGATATGGTCACCAGCCAAGGAGAGGCGCCGCAGGCGATGTCATGCTGTTAGCAAAGGCACTCGCGTCGATCTTCTGCTGGCATAGCCCATTTACACCCTAATTGATGCGGTCGTCCTACTTTCTACATTGCTTTCTGCGGTTATTTCGCGTGGTGTTGCTTATCTGTTAGCACTGACAGCTCTACACAAACGCCGCTGCTCTGTGTCATTGAATGGAGGCCACTGCATTGTCCATGGTAAGAGGTAATAACTCACATTTGGTATTGTCGGCGCACTTTCCACACTGTGGATCTCGGAATATTGGATTCCCTAAAGATTTACGAAATGGAATTTCCCACGCGTCTAGCTCCAACTACCATCCCGCATTAAAAGTCTGTTAATTCCTGTCTGACGTCCCTAATAACTTCGGAAAGCCTTTCACATGAATCACCTGTGCAGAAATGACAGATCCGCCAGTGCACTGCCGTTTTGTACCTTGTGTGCGCGATATTACGCCCATCTGTATATGTGCCTATCGTTATGCCATGACTTGTCACCTTAGTGTATATGTTATTCGTGTAAAGGTATCTTCCACGTGTGGTTCACTTACGTTTCTTGCACGATGTATTATTTCCGAGTCTTGTTTCTTGCAGAGTAACTTGTCCCGCATAGTGATTATTTAAATTGTTCATATGGTTCAAATGGCTCTGAGCACTATGGGACTTAACATCTGAGGTCATCAGTCCCCTAGAACTTAGAACTACTTAAACCTAACTAACCTAAGGTCATCACACGCATCCATGCCCGAGGCAGGATTCGCACCTGCGGCCCTAGCGGTCGCGTGGTTACAGACTGGAGCGCCTAAAACCGCTCGGCCACTGCGGCCGGCATTTAAATTGTAATGGAACACTTTATTCCTTTGTGTTAGGTTCGGAAACGTGGATCCACGATGATAAAGATATCCAGTTGTGCTTCATATATCAATGATACTTGGGGAAAATAGTCGCTCTGTCACATTATTCTTTGTAAGCAGTTGATAAGGTTTTCCTTCACTTATGTAAATAAGTTATGCATTTAATGGCCTTTATGTAACATTTGAAACGGTTTGCAGTCGTCCAGTTAGGGTTGCCTGTCATGTCCCTAAAGTATTTGAACACTAGGTCGTCTTTACAAAAGTAATAGCATACATCTATTCAGTACATTAAAACTGGCTTTCGTGTGAGTATGAAACCATGTGGCTTTGCTTGTGCCTTATTCACGACCAGTTCTGGCTTTTACACTACTCTTTATCTTATTTAAGGGCTCTCTTGCCACAAGTACTGCTCGCGTTTTGCAGTATCACGATCTGCGCTCCACAGTAATTAGGCTATCTGATCGAAGGTATGGAGACACCCGGAAATGACCAGTAGGTGACACGAGAGGCGAACCTCTCAGTATAAGAGGAGAGCACAGCATTGCATGGACTGTGGGAAAACCAGGAAAGAACAGAATCGAAGCATTTGAGATGTGCTGCTACAGACGAATGTTGAAAATTAGATGCATTGGTAAGGTAAAGTGTGAGGAGGTTCTCCGGAGAATCAGCGAGAAAAGGAATACATGGAAAAGCCTGACAAGAAGGGACAGGATGATAGGACATATGTTAAGACATCACGGAATAACTTCCATGCTGCTAGGGGGAGTTGTTGAGGGTAACAACTGTAGAGAAAAACAACGATTGGAATAAATCGCGCAGATAATTGAGGACGTAGGTTGGGAGTGCTACGCAGATGAAGAGGTTGGCACAGGAGAGGAATTCATGGCGGATTGTGTCAAACCAGTCCGAAGATTGATGACTCAAAAAAGAAAAAAAAGAAGAAAAGGAGCTCAGTGATTCCGAACGTGGACTAATCACTGGATGTCACCCGAGTAAGAGATCCGTCAGGGACATTTTAACTTTGCTAAGGCTGCCCAAGTCGATTATTATGATTGTGATGTGGGAACATGGATGAACAGCCACCCCTAAATCATGATCAGGCAGACACCATATACTGATGGACATGGACCGTCGAGCATTGTAGAGGGTGGATGCAAAAATTCGAATGAAATCAGCGGAAGGAATCACTCATGATGGTCAAAGTGCTACCGGCCGTCCAGTTAGCCTGATGAAAGTGTGTAAGAAGCTGAAAAGAATTCATTACATCGGTCGAGCACTTCTCATAAGCGACGTATTTCTGTAGTCGGTGTAAAGGGACGCTTGAGGTGATGTAAGTAACGATGCTAGTGGATAACGGACGACTGGAAACGAGTGAGTTGGAGTGCTGAATTGCGTAATACCCTGTGGAGATCCGACGGAACGATTTGGGTTTGGTGAATGCCTCGAGAATGTTACCTGCGATCATGTGTACTGCCACCATCGAAGCACGGAGGACGTGGTTTTACGGTGTGGCGGCATTTTCCATGGTTAGAGAGTGGCCCCCCTATTCCGCTTCAGAAAACGATAAATGTGGAAGGGTGTTGACACATTTTATTGCATCGGGTACTGCTTACAGTAGAGGAAAATTTTGGGAATGATGATTGTTTGTATCAGCTTGATAATACGTCTTGCCATAAAGCAGCACCTGGGAGGCAACGGGTAGCGGACAACAACATTCTTGAGTTGGAAACACCTGCCTACAGATCCGACACAAACCCACTGGAACACGTCTAGGATGAGTTAGAATGTCTACTTCGCTCCAGGCCCCAGCCTCCAACATCACTAGGTTTTGGGGACCGATGATGAAAAACTTTTCCACCTTGAAGTTTTAAAAGTGGGGGCTGGACTTATTTCCGGTTTACAAGACCGGTGCTTTTTTAAACTACTGAAACTAATGTTTATATTCTCTGTTTTTACTTCTTTTTAGTTTATTTTGCTGGTATTTACGTTTTTTCTTCAAAATGTAAACATTTGTTGGTTTCGGCTCTTGAGGAAGAATAGGCTACCGTTCATCCACAGAGATTTAGACACCTGACTGAAAGCTCCCCCAACAGAGTTCAAGTCGTCATAAAGGAGAGAGCGTATATTAATGTTCACTACTAGGTGTCCGGGTATTTTTCATCTGATAGTGTATTAGTGTTTTAGTCCATCTCTGAATGCAGTTTCGCCGGCACCTAGAAGTCAGATCAGTCTTCTAAATAATTTGTCGATAATTTTTAGAATTTAAAACTACATTTTTTTCCTACACTTAGATTCAAATCCTAAAAACTGCAGAGACATATGCTCTGCTCGAGTCTTCATTTATAAGATGAAACTCATTACACGGAGCATTCAGTAGCCTTGTAAACTTTTATGTTAAGTGTGTCTTTCAGTAACATATTTATGAAAACTGCGACGCGCTTGCGAAAATGTAACCGTTTATGGCTAAGTCGCTTCGAGTCAGATAGCACTGTTGCTGTGTTTTGCCCGAACAATGGCGTTAAATCAGTTCAAAAGTTGTTGTTTCATAATTTCTGCTGGGTATTTAGGTAAAGTTATGAGAAAACGGTCAGATACATAGGCCCATAGTTCATTAGATCCTTTGTGCAAAATACTTGTCCCAGTTCTTAATAGTACAGCAAAAATAATGTTAGTTATTTACCCAAGCAAGAACAAACGATGTTTTGAAAAGAATTTTTCATCATTATACTCTATTGATTTTTCGTCGTTATTTCGAAAATCAAATACGATTTAAGGAAAATAACATGTCTTTAGTTTATATGCATACGCCCCCATGGTACTCAATTTCTACAGCGTTCCAGATTTATAAAGAAAGAACAGATAATCAGCTCAGGAGAATGGGTGAATTAAGTTATTCATTGATACAGAAACCATGTCATTTTCTGACGACGTAGTATAGCTTTGTAAAAGAGTAGAGATTACGCCTCAAATAAGAATTCATGGACTTGAGGAAAACAAATTTTAAATGCAATTTGAAAATATTGGTTCATAAACTATAACTCCGTCTCTAGAGCGCTCTTTGTAGAACGAACGCTAAACATTTCTTTCCATTCATAGGACCGAGCGAGGTGGCGCAGTGGCTAGCACACTGGACTCACATTCGGGAGGACGACGGTTCAATCCCTCCTCCGGCCATCCTGATTTAGGTTTTCCGTGATTTCCCTAAATCGCTCCAGGCAAATTCCAGGGTGGTTTCTTTGAAAGGGCGCTGCCGACTTCCTACCCCAACCTTCCCTAATCCGATGAGACTGACGACCTCGCTGTCTGGTCTGACCCCCCCCCCTCCCAAACAACCTTACCTAATCCATTCATAGGGAAACTATATGAATATGATGAAACATGTAAAGACATTGCTTCCTTGGTGAAACAGATAATTATGAGTGAGCTGTGGAAAAAAGAAAATGTGACAAATATGTAAAAAATGGTTTCCTTGGGTGAGATATATGATTATGGGAAGACCGTGGAAAAAAGAGTTTTAAAATTCTACAGAAACGCAAGGACATCTACCAGAATACCTAGCGAACATGAAACGGCGCATTGTTAGCATGAAAGATTTAGAATGATCGAACTCCATAATAAATATATGCCATAGTTTGACATTAGAGTATGTCTCAAAGATAGTGACGCACGCGATGAAGCAGTGGATAGAATAGAATTGTAGGCAGTGGCGCACAGTTGTTAAACTGTACAAGTTATGGAGCACGGGTTGACAGCCGCCTTGTCCGCACGGACATAACGAAAAACGCACAGTGATGGACACGACGCTGAATCACCGCAACAGGTGGAGAACTGCACGAGTTGACGTTACGACATCTGCTGGAAGCTTGACTGGTGGGATGTATGTTTTTGCTTTAGACGAGCTCCACCTCAAGTTGCTCCGCAGCACGTCTGTTAACACTCTAGCACCCTGTTCATGATGTGGAAGGCTGTATTGTTGAGTGGCATGACATGAAAACGCAATTTTCGTTGAAAAAAGAAAAAAAAACTTTTTCGTCGTCAGCGGAGATCACGCTACTGGAGTTTTCTTTATAAGGAGACGGCATTCGAGAACATGCGATCCTGATTGAATGTTGTTCATTTGCTCAGCTACATACGTAGTGCCGTGACTTTACCGAGCACACATTTTCGCTGCTGTGCAAAATAATTTAGCAAAGTTTAAAAACCGTTAAGTTTGTCACGATTGTATATTTTTAAAGACAGAATTTATAATGTAAACTTTAACTATATATGACGGTAGTACCTGTTCCCGAAAGAACAGTTACCGTGGATGACCATGCAGCTTTGCTAGAAATGAAATGAAATGATAATTAAATGGACACCCTAGCTGCAAGCAGGCGTTGATATACTTCATTGGGGACATGTTGAAAAATGTGTGCCCCGACCGGGACTCGAACCCGGGATCTCCTGCTTACATGGCAGACGCTCTATCCATCTGAGCCACCGCGGGCACAGAGGATAGTGCGTCTGCAGGGACTTATCCCTTGCACGCTCCCCGTGAGATCCATATTCCCAACATCTCCACACCACTACATTCGTAGTGCGCCTTATAGATGTTTGCCCATCATACTCATTACTCGTGGCAGATTAATCTACCAAGTCCCGTACGAGTTCGGGCATAGCGTGTGCGTTCGCACAAGAAGGTCAATGGCCGGGAAGCCATATTTTTAACTATATATGACGGTAGTACCTGTTCCCGAAAGAACAGTTACCGTGGATGACCATGCAGCTTTGCTAGAAATGAAATGATAATTAAATGGACACCCTAGCTGCAAGCAGGCGTTTATATACTTCATTGGGGACATGTTGAAAATGTGTGCCCCGACCAGGTACCACCGTCATATATACAGGGCTATTACAAATGATTAAAGCGATTTCATAAATTCACTGTAGCTCCATTCATTGACGTATGGTCACGACACACTACAGATAAGTAGAAAAACTCGTAAAGTTTTGTTCGGCTGAAGCCGCACTTCAGGTTTCTGCCGCCAGACCGCTCGAGAGCGCAGTGAGACAAAATGGCGACAGGAGCCGAGAAAGCGTATGTCGTGCTTGAAATGCACTCACATCAGTCAGTCATAACAGTGCAACGACACTTCAGGACGAAGTTCAACAAAGATCCACCAACTGCTAACTCCATTCGGCGATGGTATGCGCAGTTTAAAGGTTCTGGATGCCTCTGTAAGGGGAAATCAACGGGTCGGCCTGCCGTGAGCGAAGAAACGGTTGAACGCGTGCGGGCAAGTTTCACGCGTAACCCGCGGAAAATTGGCTCATGCCACAACTGGAGACCGACAGCGCCGACTTCATCTTTCAACAGGATGGTGCTCCACCGCACTTCCATCATGATGTTCGGCATTTCTTAAACAGGAGATTGGAAAACCGTTGGATCGGTCGTGGTGGAGATCATGATCAGCAATTCATGTCATGGCCAACCACGCTCTCCCGACTTAACCCCATGCGATTTCTTTCTGTGGGGTTATGTGAAAGATTCAGTGTTTAAACCTCCTCTACCAAGAAACGTGCCAGAACTGCGAGCTCGCATCAACGATGCTTTCGAACTCATTGATGGGGACATGCTGCGCCGAGTGTGGGAGGAACTTGATAATCGGCTTGATGTCTGCCGAATCACTAAAGGGGCACATAGCGGACATTTGTGAATGCCTAAAAAAACTTTTTGAGTTTTTGTACGTGTGTGCAAAGCATTTTGAAAATATCTCAAATAATAAAGTTATTGTAGAGCGCTGAAATCGCTTCAATCATTTGTAATAACCCTGTAGTTAAAAATATGGCTTCCCGGCCATTGACCTTCTTGTGCGAACGCACACGCTATGCCCGAACTCGTACGAGACTTGGTAGATTAATCTGCCACGAGTGATGAGTATGATGGGCAAACATCTACAAGGCGCACTACGAATGTAGTGGTGTGGACATGTTGGGAATGTGGATCTCACGAGGAGCGTGCAAGGGATAAGTCCCTGCAGACGCACTATCCTCTGTGCCCGCGGTGGCTCAGATGGATAGAGCGTCTGCCATGTAAGCAGGAGATCCCGGGTTCGAGTCCCGGTCGGGGCACACATTTTCAACATGTCCCCAATGAAGTATATCCACGCCTGCTTGCAGCTAGGGTGTCCATTTAATTATCATTTCAAATGTAAACTTTCTTTGAATATACAAGAGAAATGGTTAAGAGCGGTTTTGTCATCTCTCGCGACGATTGAAGTACCAATAAAGGGGAAAAATTGTGTCGTCTGGCTCGCAAATCGCTCAGAAAGTGTCAAACGTTCCTTTCGTCTGTCGGAGAGTCTGTGGCGTCGCGCAGAGTCTCACATTCGCGGCCGCGATCTGGATTCGCCCTCTCTTACCGATAGGACGCACTCGAGACAAACTACGCGACGTATTGCTGAGTAGATTTACTCGGAAACGTTTACTGGCAGACCCGAATAAGCTCTCTACTCTGCTAATCTATAAAGTCACTTCGACCCTCGAGACAAGGTTAAACTTCACAACTCCAAAATCAGTTCCTGTGGATATCAAACAAAGATTCCAAGATGCAACAAATGTAGCGGAAAAGGCTTACCGCTAAAAGCTCATACGCCACCTCTAACTGGCGCCTAACAACCCCAGTCGATATTTTCCACACAACAAAGCAGCAGTATAGTTCCAAGTCAACAGGGAAAGAGCCACACCAAGACGTCACTCTCAAACGCGTAATGAAACAAGTGCGTTTTATATGTTAGCAATTAGCCCTAACCGAATCCGCGACCTTTACTCAACACCACCTCCGTCTAGCTCTGCTCTGACGCCTCTTTTTACCGAACAAGTCCACGCTCACTGACCCGTAAAACTCGTCTAGAAAAACAGGAAAATGTAATTCGATGCCCACGCACTTTCGAATGCTTTCTAGGATTTTCGTGCAAAAAGAGAACCTCGTTGGTCACGAAGGATCACTAACTCTTGAGTTCCGAAATTATAACCGCTTCAGAACACAACTTTCTATCCAGAGAGCCCACGACAGCCAGCACAAGCTCAACTGAGTTGAGGGCCGAATCGCTGATTTCGCCAGCTCCACACCACCCCGAGAAATTATTTAACATATAAAGTGATCGTTTCTAGAACTTAAAGGATTATCAGGCAGGAACTGTTCAGTATTTCTGATGTTGGCCAGATACTTTCCATCTTGAGACATCGGAAAGAATCATCCAAACCCAAACGTTATCTACCTATTTCAGTCCTATGTTATCTTTATAAGATATTTGAAAGGCTACTATTTAACCGTTTAACCTCTGTGATTGATATTATATTAACACATGATCACGCAGGCTTCATACCTCAAAGCAATTGCACAGCAGTAGTAGTGTACTTAATCCAGTACATAAGGGACGGATGTGAAAAAGGTGGCATCTTCGGTTTTGTTTTTGTTGATCTTTCATCAGCTAATGTTCCAGAAGGTGTACAGTATGTCACACTTTATGGAAGTAATTGGCACTTTATTGCGCAGTTGTAAGTTCTTTCTTGAGCTTCAGGGGAGGCGAAGGCATGTGGGGAAACCAAAAGAATGGCTTGCCTCAATGAAGTGCTTTATCCCCTGTAGTCTTCAATGTGTGCACGAATGAGAAACCAAGGCCTAATACGTAAAAAAGCTTCATATACGCGAACGATCTTCCTTTAGTAACCCAAGCAAAGAAGTTTCAAGATTCCGTAGGAGTTCTTACAACAACACTGAGAACTTCCACTGAGTTTTATGGTAAGAACCAACTGAAGCCTTCCGCAGAAAATGAAGGTCTGTACGTTCCATCTCCGAAAGCGACAGGCAAATATAAAACTGAAAAGTAAATGGCAGGGCAACGAGTTGGAACACTGTTTTACGTCTAAACACCTTGGAGTCGCTTTTACACACCGCAAACACTGCCTCAAGAGCAAGCTGAAAGTGTCAGCCCGAAATAACGCCATTCGGAAACTCACATGCAGTAACTGGAGAGTCCAACCACATGTCATTTGAATCTCAGCCATGGCATTCTTGTTTCTCTGCACGATAATATTTGTGCCCTGAACCGTACAGCTCTGCCCACACAAAGCAAGTGGGCGTCACACTAAATGAAACTGAACGATTACCAACTGGATCCCTGAACCCCCCACCTAGAGAAAGGTTTACCACTTGGCAGGCACCTGTTATATGTCGTAAAGTAGCAGCAGACATTGTACATTAAAGAACTGAATCATTTATACCCTCTCCATGGCCATCACTCACCAGGATTTGGGCTGAAATCCTAACGAAGTTTCTTAGTTCAACGTCAGCACTAACTCTGTCTCCACATTCTGTCAGACAACAACGACGGACAGCTGGTGTGATCTACTTTAGGAACCTGCTGAGCGTCTACCGCCTGGAGGTACTTCAGATTGGTCCAAGCAGAGATCACTGAACAGGTTAAGATCAGGAGCTGGTAAATCCAGGTACAACCTTGTGAAATGGGGACTTTCCAAAGGACCAACACAATGTGAATGGAGAGGAGATAATGGGTCACCCGCACAACTGTCCAGATTGCTCTGAGTCATGCAGTAATGAAGAGTTGGTGAAGGCTGAAGGCGGGGCAGTATTTGTCGCCCAGTTCTGGGCTAAGATCATGTAGTTCATTATGTAAACTAAGTAAAATGTAAATTATTTAAATCAAGTTTTTGTAATATCCCTTAATATAGTAGAGTCAGGTGAACTAGAGCTTTGTACGGCTTCTGACTCGAGTAAATTAATTTAACATATAGGTCTTTCGGCTAGTCAGATAAAGCATAAGAATGAAGGCATTCTGGCTGGACGTTTCCTGCTGCCATTTCCTGCTCTTTCTTAAGGCGTTTCTGTAACGGCTGTCTTCTCACAGGAGTTTAAGAACTTCATCTCCAACAATGTTAAAACACCGGGAATCATGAGAAAATTATCCACCCTCACGATCAGTGAAACCTGCTAGTCAAGGAAGGCAGGATTCGGTAACGATTGTGGACAGGGCCGTAATTAGTTACTATTGGTTCCCTTTTGCAATTACACACATTTATTTTAAAACGGTAATTCCAGACAGCAATAAATCAAGATATCACACGTTATTAATGAAGAAATAAACAACTGTGTAATTAATAATGCTTTCAGTGCGTTACAATTTACCAAATGAGCATAAAATACAGTCACAGCAAACAATGTTTTAGAAACAAGCCAATGTGACCTCAATTAGAATTTTAAGGCAAGTAGCCACAGTCACGGCTGAAGGCCTTTAACGCCAAGAACGGCAATTATTAAAAATTTAACACTGTAAAACAGCAATGCAATAGCAAAGGTTAATTTAAAAAGACAGGCAACTAAGCACCAAACAGGTGAGACAAAATGATGATAACTCGGTAGCACAACCATTTAAACTTGCTGTAACGCCAAGAATGGGAATTATATTAAAATCTAAAAAAAACATACAGTAAAACAACAAATACAATGGCAAAGGTTAATTTAAAAGGACAAGAAACTGATCACCAAACAGGTGAGACAAAATGATGGTAAACTTCGTAGCACAATAATTTAAACCTGCTATAACGCCAAGAATGGAAATTATATAAAAAATTTAGAAACGTACAATAAAACAGCAAATGCAATAATAAAACACAAGGGCTAGTCACAGACAGTGCACCAGGAATCGACCTCTGAGTAGGTCCGGCAAAAATCACTTTCGCGAGCGATGAGACAGGCAGCCAAGAGTCGAATTCACTTCACAAGATTGTACCTCAGACTAGTTGCAGTCTAACGAATGACTAATGAGAATCTTGTTGAGGCTACCTGACGTCCAATAAACAAAATGCACTACGCCCACAGAATACTGTGCTTAGAGTGTCCTGAACGAGAAAGGAATCACTGCCACCAGAGTAGAAGAATCGTCAACCAACCCACAATCAAGAAAGCTGTCAAAACTACACGCCTCACCGGACAGCAGCGGCAAGGCGAGGAAACGTACACTGTCGTTTCATACACTAACCCCCAGGGCAGGTAACTGGGGCGTTAGCGGCCACGAAGGAGGAAAAATACCACGGGTTGAACTTAACAAGTAGTAACAAACTGAACTCAATAAATAGTGATTAGAAGTCCAGGAAAGCTAATCAGATCCGCCTTCCCCAAGCACTCCACTCGCTGCTCTTCGCCTCGGCAACACTACGAACAGCAACACGAATCCAAGTCACTGGAGAACCGCAAGATCTCGCAATGGTGGAGGTTTCTCAACTTGAATCCAAATGCACTTAAAGCTTGCAGGATCCGGTTTACGACGAGGTCGTGCACCCTCGTGACCACAGGCCTTCGATCCGGCAGTCCATGCGTGCCACCAGAGGTCCTGGCGTGTTCTCGCACTGTGCGGACCTGGCTCCTCCTGAGTCCCCAACCGAACTGCCACTAACACGTCCCGAAAGAAGAACCACGTCGCCCCAGAGATAGGGCCACAGTTACTACATATCCGCCGCTGCTGCCACTATCGGACAGGCAATGCTTGACAAACCAAGTGGCGCCAGTCAACACGAGAAGCAGACAAACAACCACAACCATGTCAGCTAAACGATACGGTGTGGCCTCCAACAGAGGACAGAAACCTACAAACAGCACCAACGCGAGCTGCAGTACGGCTCAATCAGCCTAGTTGGCTCTGAGCACCACTCATTTAGGATTAGGGAAAGTCCAGTCCATTAACTTCAGGTGGAAGAATGCCCCCTTCCTCCTGCAAGCAGGAACTAGTCAATGCGTCTGCTTTACCTAACAGGGACGGCACACATGGGTGGTCAGGAGATGATATGTTATAGATGGCTAGACATTTCTCCGCTGATCTATCTCAAAAGCAAAAGAATTAGTTACGGCCGTGATCACGGAGATCCACACATCAAGAAACATAGCTGTCCAGCATGAAGATATACAAGATGATTTACGTACCTTCTTGGCTTCTTCGTACTTCCGAGCACTTGTTAACCAGTACGGAGTTTCTGGCATGAAGAAGTAGGTGACGACGTAGAGTGCCACTGGGAGGAGACAGACGTAGAGGACGACGTCGTAAGTGAGGTATGCGCCAACGATGTAAGCGAAGAGGACGCCCGAGTTGCCGGCGAGCGCCAGGAAGCTGCCCAGCGCGCCGCGCACGTCGTCACTGGCGATTTCGCTCACATAGATAGAGGGCAGCACCAGCGTCCCGGCCGCGTTCACCCCGGCCAGCACCCTGAGACAAAGGACGCTCGTCACGTAGTGCCAGTGGCCATTCTGGTCTACTTTTCAGCTGTCGATCGTCGATAGGAATGTTGTGGATGTTGGAAAACTGCATCCCTTTTTTCTAACCCCACACCTTGGACATCATTGGTGAGACTTGGCGTGGTCCGTATCAGTACGTCCAATGGGTTAAGATGATCTTTGTTTGGTGAGTAAGATGATTGTGGCGCCGCGGTCGGAACCGGTGGCAGACTCATGAGGTCAAGGTCATAGCTCGAACGGTCTCAGGCAGATGAGGCAAGGAAACGAGCGGTAGGGGCCAGTAGTCACATGGCCGTGTATGACTCTGTGACGGAGAGCGAGTATAGGGAAGTGTTTGCTCGTCTGCGTAGAGAGAGAGAGGGAGAGAGGGAGAGAGGGAGAGAGGGAGAGAGAGAGAGAGAGAGAGAGAGAGAAGTTGTTAGTGTCTTAGTGAGGAGTGCGGGGTTCACAGGCTTAGTGAAGACAATTGTAAGCTGACCGGTGTGGCCGAGCGGTTCTAGGTGCTTCAGTCTGGAACCGTGCGACAGCTACGGTCGCAGGTTCGAATCCTGCCTCGGGCATGGATGTGTGTGATGTCCTTAGGTTAGTTAGGTTTAAGTAGTTCTAAGTTCTAGGGGACTGATGACCTCAGATGTTAAGTTCCATAGTGCTTAGAGCCATTTGAACCATTTGTAAACAATTGGTTCCGCATTCCTGGAGAAGGCTTCAAGATACCAAGGGGGTTCTGTTCTGCAAATCAGACGCAATAATTTCGAGTGTGGCGCCTTGGGATGGGCTGTTGGTGTTCCTTGGATGGGGACGTGGCTGTGTATCGAACCCCAACCCGATTTTGCTGAAGGTTGAGAAAGCTTGGAAATCCTCCCTAAATTTGGTGGACGCAGTGCAGAGTTATTTTTTTAGTTTGACGAGCACTTACTTTTTACTGGTTAGGTGAGAAGTAGTGAACTTGGTCTGCAAATGTGAAACGGTTGCTCTTCACCATCCTGGTTTTCAGTATTTAGTAATTTTGCGGTTTATGTTGGCATTGGCGAAATTTAAAGGTCACACTCAGGTCGTTTAACGCAGCGTACAAAGTTTTGTGTGTGTTTTCTTAAAGGTATAATTATTTTGATAATTGTCATAGGGCCCGTGAGGTGAATTGGTGTTTAGTAGATATTCTAACACTGTGTGGTAGGAACTGGTTGTCACTGGCAAGTTTGGATACTGGTATACTGTTCGCTGTTAAGGTGTGCCAAAGGGTTATTGTTGAAACCCAGGTTCCTTTGGTACTGACAGTTGTGTTTCCAGGATTGTGCCCACAGTTAAGCGGCATGTTAAACTATAGTGCCGTTACGGCAATTTTAAATGATAATAATTAATCTTGTGGTCCCTTCAGGGGTGCTAATTAATAGTAAATTTATTGTGGAATTAGGATTAAAATTTTAAAACCAAGGTGGGGATTATTTAGTGGATATGTTCATTGAATATTCAGTGATTAAGGAGTTTACACGTGTTGCAGGAAACCTTACCGTATTTTGTGAGTTTGCTGTTCAGTTGATGGTATGTGGAGGCCATGGTCACGCATGGGTGTAGCTAGTTGAGGGTTGTGTTAAATCACGATATCACTGGTCGGTATATTATTGTATTACCACATGCGTTTCTGAGAGATTATAAGGATCTTGAGAACATTATTCCATTTAAATCAGCATAAGAAATTTTGTGAGAATTCAGCTGCATTTAAGTATGTTTAAGGAATTTCTTATTAAGAATTTTATTCCAATTAAACCACTTATTTTGTTTGAATTGGTAGTTGTTTTTACTGAATCATTGTTGGAAGGAGCTTATCAGAAAATTGCCAAATGCTATTACACGGCCTGGGTGTTTAATGTCCAATAAATATTTAATTGAATGTAGTTACATATCAGTTATTTCCAGCATCTTTCCTAATTCATAAGCCTAACTCTGCCTATCACAGTCTTGCATTTTGTTTTTTGTGTTTTAAATATTTTTTCTTTAAGTATGATTTCACCGTTACGATTGATTAACGGCCGAGTATCCAATACCATGTAATAGTTTCCAGGAGACGTAGATCAAAGCTGATAAAATAGTAGTTTATTTTATGTACTGTACGTCTGTCTGTTAAACTGGTAGTAATTTGGTTGTACTTCACAATATGTCATTCCAGAAACCTCCATATAACCCTTGCAAGACTACACGCCTAATTAGGAACGCTGGGAACAATGACAATTTAGTTCAGAGGCCAGGAAACCGGATCAGGTACAGTTTTTTGGCACACTGCTGAACGTTAAAGCTGTAACATCGTAAAGCGGTATTTATTGGCAAATGATCAGATTTTCTGTGCAGCCACACAAAATAGGAAAGAATAACGCCATTTACATTCCATTTATACACTCAAGAGCCAAAGAAACTGGTACACCTGCCTAGTATTGTGTAGGACCGCCGCGAGCACGCAGAAGTGCCGCAGCGCGCCGTGGCGTGGACTCGACAAACGTCTGAAGCAGTGCTGGAGGGAACTGACACCATGAATCCTGCAGGGCTGTCCACAAATCCGTAAGAGTACGAGGGGGTGGAGAGCTCTTCTGAACAACACGTTGCAAGGCATTCCAGATAAGCTCAATATTGTTCATGTCTGGAGAGTCTGGTGGTCAGCGGAAGCGTTTAAATTCAGAAAAGTGTTCCTGTAGCCAGTCTGTAGCCGTTCTGGACGTGTGGAGTGACGCATTGTCCTGTTGGAATTTCCCAAGTCCGTCGGAATGCACAATGTACATGAATGGATGCAGGTGATCAGCCAGGATACTTACGCACGTGTCACATGCCAGAGTCGTATCTAGACGTATTCGGGGTCCCTTATCACTCCAACTACACACGCCCCACACCGTTAAAGAGCCTCCACCAGCTTGAACAGTCCCCTGCTGGCATGCAGGGTCCATGAATTCATGAGGTTGTCTCCATACCCGTTCACGGCCATCTTGTCGATACAATTTGAAACGAGGCTCGTCCGACCAGGCAAAATGTTTCCACTCATCAAAAGTCCAATGTCGGTGTTGACAGGCCCAGACGAGGCGTAAAGCTTTGTGTCATCAAGGGTATACGAGACAACACAACACCCAGTTCTTGAGCGGAGAAAATCTCCGACCCAGCCGGGAATCGAACCCGGGCCCGTAGGACGGCATTCTGTCACGCTGACCATTCAGCTATCGGGGCCGACAATAAGTAGGTGTAGATTGACGAAGGCATGTTTAGTCTTCTCAGTGTGTTTCGACTGGCTCTTTGGGAGCTGGGATCCATACATCCGGCCGCTTTGTATATCGAGGCGTACGTGACATAAACCAGTAACTAGCCTGTAAGTTTCATTTGACCTCGCGTTTGCCTGTTTGGCGTGAACTGTTCTGGACCACACTGGGCAAGCGTATTCTGCTGTGGAGAAGCCTGTCCGCGTTGTGGTTCTCAGAAACTTCGCTGATTCCTCAACAAACCTTATTGCCCTAATATATAAAAACTAAACACCGTTAGAACAGGCACTGGAAGGCCCAACGGTACCTACCAACCGCCGTGTCACCCTCAGCCCACAGGCGTCACTCGATGTGGATATGGAGGGGCATGTGGTCAGCACACCCCTCTCCCGGCCGTATGTCAATTTAAGAGAGCGGAGCCGCTACTTCTCAATCAAGCAGCTACTCAGTTTGCCTCTCAAGGGCTGAGTGCACCCCGCTTGCCAACAGCACTCGGCAGACCAGATGGTCACTCATCCAAGTGCTAGGCCAGCCTGACAGCGCTTAACTTCAGTGATCTGACCGGCCGAATATGTAAGATGTGCCCAAATGAAAAAAAGACTACAGTCATATATACGGAAATTTTAATTAAATTATGATTACAGTTCATGTGAAACAGTACAACTACACGTAACAGTCATGGACGTTGATACATCAATCCCAGCGTGTAGGAAGGGAGTAGATAACTTCAGTGTAGAAACTCCTAGGTCGCGAAGGATTCGGTTCAAAAACAGCTCTGACCACTATGGGAAACATCTGAGGTCATCAGTCCCCTAGAACTTAGAACTGCTCAAACCTAACTAACCTAAGGATATCACACACATCCATGCCCCAGGCAGGATTCGAACCTGCGACCGTAGCGGTATCGCGGTTCCAGACTGAAAGGCCTAGAACCGCTCGGCCACAGCGGCTGGCGAAGGATCCAATATTCCATGGAGTCCTGCACCTCTGAACTTTCAGATACTGTTTTAAGTGGCCAAACATATGCGTGTCACAAGGAGATATATCCGGACTGTAGAGGGCATGCTACAATACCACCATCGACATTTCTGAAGCGCTGAAGGGTCTTCTTGGCCACACATCGCACCTCATAACCTTGACAGCCGGAATGTTGTGCATCGTGCAGGACACTGACCTCCGTACTCCTCTTTCATCTTGAGATGAATTTGTGAAGCATGCACCTTTCTGCACAAAGAAATTGGATAACCACTCTGCATGCTACCTGGGAGGGATCCATCATGCAATGAACACACAACACTGCTGTGTCGTCCGGACAAGACACAGCCAGGGTAAAAGCATCACAGGCGCAAAGTTGCGAGCTGGTGGCAGTGCCATAGCGACTCGCCACTTGCGCGAGTTCCACCAGCGCCACGGGCTGCGCTGAGGATGAAGATATCGATTTCGCCTCGGCCAATTGCCGGCCTAGTACAATCCGCGAATGACTGGACGACAACCTTTTGTAACTGCGATCGGGACGGTCGCGGGGTAGCAATGATGGGAAAGCGCGGCGGGACCCGTGGAGAGGCGCGCGAAGAACAACACAACGGGATAGGACGGACACGACCAGCGAAGGACAGAACGAATACAACAAGATCGAACAACGGAGTCACAAGGAAACAAACATGTCTACTCATACGCAGAACAAGGAAGTAAACTGTCTAACGGGAGGCGAGATGTCAACCGACGTATGCGTGGTTAGACTGGCTGGCTGAGCTTGATTGATTTTCAATTCCCCCCCCCCCCCCCCCCCCGAAGGGGGCGGGCTGGCAGCAGCTTAGTACGCTGCTCTACAGCCTACAGACTTTTTTGTAAAACAAGGAAGAAGAAAGAAACAAAAAAAACAGGCGAGAAAATGGTGACTTAAAGTGTAAAATAGCGTAAAAATGCGGAAAATTAAAACAGAAAGCAAAAGGGGTTGGCAAAGTTGATAAAAATACACAGGAATCAGACAAGTAACATAGTAGACACACAATTAAAAAACAGGGCGACAGTCTGGTTTCTGTTCGCAAGAGATAAAAAATCACACCCAGCGACAGTATGATGGCTGTTCGCTACGCTTCCCAAAAGACACAACACGGCACACTCACTGGAAAAACACACACTGTAAAACACTGCACGAAAATGGCGGTACAAATATGGCACTCCCGAGCCAAAGGCAGATGGGGGGGGGGGACCTGGAGGAGGGGGAATAACAAGGAGGGAGGAGAGGAAAAAATGAAAAGGGGGGGCAAGGAGGGAGAGGACTAATAAAGGGGGAGAAGGGCAGACGCGAGAGGGAATGAGAGGAGGCAGAGGGGGGAAATGTAAAAGGATTCGGGGGCTGGCTGAGCGAGAAGCAGGCGCTTAAGTACTCTATCGGGGGCGCCGCTACTGGCCGCTGGAACCACGCTGTGGCGCCCTCACTCTAAAAGCGGGCCAGGAGGCGCACGCCGCCACAGCTTACGGCGCGATGGTGCAGAGAGCTCTAGGGGTCTTCGACATCCATGCCGTCTGGCACGGATTCAAATTCTGCGGCGCGCGGTACCAGACAACGCACTGAAGCCTACTTGGAAGATAGAAGAGCAGCTCTCGCGACTTGGTTATAGATCATAGTCCAGGGCTGACTAGACAAGGAACGTCGTTTAGTGAACTCTTGGAAATGAACTGACAGTTGTTATAAATTGCATATGCTATGTATTGTGAAGCTTCCGTACGATTATTTGCACTTAGCCATTGAGGGCCTTTTTTTGTGTTATATTACATGCAGTGTTGCAGACTTAATCAGCTAACAAATCATACAGATAAGTAAATCTTTTTAACTCATTTGTAGCCTCACGGAG
This sequence comes from Schistocerca cancellata, assembly GCF_023864275.1. Lineage (NCBI taxonomy): Eukaryota > Metazoa > Arthropoda > Insecta > Orthoptera > Acrididae > Schistocerca > Schistocerca cancellata. The sequence continues at coordinate 503,090,961 of NC_064632.1, read as the reverse complement.
TGGCCGCGCGATTAGAGGCGCCATGTCACGGATTGCACGGCCTCTCCCGCAGGAGTTTCGAGTCCTCCCTCGGGCAAAGGTGTGTGTGTTGTTCGTAACAAGTTAGTTTAGGTAGTGTGTAAGCCTAGAGACCCATGACTTCAGCAGTTTGGTCTCTTAGGAATTCACACACATTTTGAACTCATTTGCGTGACTTTGTTACTAATTTGTTGAAGTGTTGAAGAAGCTTCGTTCTCCTATACTGTTGCCTGACCCTGGGGCATAGCTGTGTAAATAGTGGCAAGGAGAAATTGTCTTAGCGGTGTACTTTACCAGATGCCGTTTCACGAAGACACGCCGCGCGGAGTAGCCTAGGGACCGATGATCTCAGCAGTGTGGTCCCACAGGAACTTACCACCACCACGAACTCACAAACTCGTCCTACCGTAACAACAGTGTCAACACGGCCTCCACAGCAATAGCGACGAGGCCTTTACAAAAACTAGCGACGAGGGTTCACAAAAGAGATAACTCTCCAGAAATGAGGAAACTGCTGCGAAGCCATCTACTGTACTTGTGCAACTGGGCATACTGTACCATATCTCGGAAAACACATTCACACACTGGGGTTACATACAACACCGCTGTGGCGAAGGTCTCCTTTTTAGTTGGGCATATCTTGTAGATAAACACACTGAAGATACGATACACAAGTTTAAAATTTCTTGAACGTCCACCGTCAACACACTTAAGGAAATGAACTCGTGGTACGGTGGCAGCACGAGTGGGGACGTGTAGTTGGTTGCACGCACCTGGCGACGTAGAGGACGATGGTGGAGGAGGAGGCTATCTTGAGTACCCAGGTGAGCAGCAGCGGCGCGATGGTGAGGTAGCCGAGCGCCTTGCGGCCGATGCGCGCCGTCAGGCCGCAGTAGAGCGGGGTGAAGACGAGCGCCGCGATGGGCTGCAGCGACGACACCCAGGAGCCCTCGTCGGTCGTCAGCGGCGGGTCGCGCAGCCCCGCCTCGGCGGACTGCAGCTGCGGCAGCGCCATCGCCGTCCAGCCCACGCCCGCTCCGTACGCGAACGTGTTCAGGTTTACTGTGGGCAGCACCGCGCTTTCGTTACAACTACTGGAGAATAGCACTGTCTCTGGTTAATGGCTAGCAGGCTTTGGCCAAGCAATACGGGCTACTGCCATGTTTACTACAATCATCATGATCATCATCATCATCATTTAAGACTGATTATGCCTTTCAGCGTTCAGTCTGGAGCATAGCCCCCCTTATACAGTTCCTCCATGATCCCCGATTCAGTGCTAACATTGGTGCCTTTTCTGATGTTAAACCTATTACTTCAAAATCATTCTTAACCGAATCCAGGTACCTTCTCCTCGGTCTGCCCCGACTCCTCCTACCCTCTACTGCTGAATCCATGAGTCTCTTGGGTAACCTTGCTTCTCCCATGCGTGTAACATGACCCCACCATCTAAGCCTGTTCGCCCTGACTGCTACATCTATAGAGTTCATTCCCAGTTTTTCTTTGATTTCCTCATTGTGGTCACCCTCCTGCCATTGTTCCCATCTACTAGTATCTGCAATCATCCTAGCTACTTTCATATCCGTAACCTCAACCTTGTTGATAAGGTAACCTGAATCCACCCAGCTTTCGCTCCCATACAACAAAGTTGGTCGAAAGATTGAACGGTGCACAGATAACTTAGTCTTGGTACTGACTTCCTTCTTGCAGAAGAGAGTAGATCGTAGCTGAGCGCTCACTGCATTAGCTTTGCTACACCTCGCTTCCAGTTCTTTCACTATGTTGCCATCCTGTGAGAATATGCATCCTAAGTACTTGAAACCGTCCACCTGTTCTAACTTTGTTCCTCCTATTTGGCACTCAACCCGTTTATATTTCTTTCCCACTGACATTACTTTCGTTTTGGAGATGCTAATCTTCATACCATAGTCCTTACATGTCTGATCTAGCTCTGAAATATTAATTTGCAAACTTTCAATCGAATCTGCCATCACAACTAAGTCATCCGCATATGCAAGACTGCTTATTTTGTGTTCACATATCTTAATTTCACCCAGCCAGTCTATTGTTTTCAACATATGATCCATAAATAATATGAACAACGGTGGAGACAGGTTGCAGCCTTGTCTTACCCCTGAAACTACTCTGAACCATGAACTCAATTTACCGTCAACTCTAACTGCTGCCTGACTATCCATGTAAAGACCTTTAATTGCTTGCAAAAGTTTGCCTCCTATTCCATAATCTTGTAGAACAGACAATAACTTAGGAACCCGGTCATATGCCTTTTCTAGATCTATAAAGCATAGATACAATTCCCTGTTCCACTCATAACACTTTCCCATTATTAGCCGTAAGCTAAAGATCTGGTCCTGACAACCACAACAATACTACAACAATTACTGCAATATTAGCCATAAAAATTGCAACATCAGGAAATGTCTAATTGGGGTGAACTCAAGTACCAGGTGGTTATAATTAAAATGCTGCTACTCACACGGGTCCAGTGTGGGCTGTAATTATCGTATGGCGCCGAAACTTGGTAGGTATTCTAAAACGCTGGAGGCTAAAAGGCTGTTACAAGCATTAATGTGGCACACAGAAGTACCAGTATAGTTACGCTGTTATATACACCGCTGGCCATTAAAATTGCTACACCACGAAGATGATGTGCTACAGACGCGATATTTCACCGACAGGAAGAAGATGCTGTGATATGCAAATGATTAGCTTCTCAGAGCATTCACACAAGGCTGGCCCCGGTGGCGACACCTACAACGTGCAGACATGAGGAAAGTTTCCAACCGATTTCTCATACACAAACAGCAGTTGACCGGCGTTGCCTGGTCAAACGTTGTTGTTATGCCTCGTGTAAGGAGGAGAAATGCGTATCATCACGTTTCCGACTTTGATAAAGGTCAGATTGTAGCCAATCGCGATTGCGGTTTATCGTATCGCGACATAGCTGCTCGCGTTGGTCGAGATCCATTGACAAGAACATGGAATCGGTGGGTTCAGGAGGGTAATACGGAACGCCGTGCTGGATCCCAACGGCCTCGTATCACTAGCAGTCGAGATGACAGGCATCTTATCCACATGGCTGTAACGGATCGTGCAGCCACGTCTCGATCCCTGAGTCAACAGATGCATGCGTGAAAATGTAATCACACGTTAGTTCTAGTATAATATATTTGTCCAACGAATCATCTGCATTTCTTCGTGGTGTAGCAATTTTAATGGTCAGTAGTGTATTACTGTGTGACAGGATTGCTCTACTGAGCGTATGTGTCGTGAAACAGTTGGTTGGTCTAAGCGATTTGATATTAGTAATCTGCCCACGTTTTACTGTTCAAGTATCTTTCGCCCGTTAAGAAACGAATTAACTTCAGGTGACTGTAATTTAGAACGGTGTGCATATTTAAAGAACTATCACATGCGTTGTCGTTGTTTCATCGTACTTTACATGTTTTTTGCTCTAAACTGAGTTCACCCATAACGTAAAGATTAGAAGGGTGGATGATCACTGAACTGTTTAAATGGTTCAAATGGCTCTAAGCACTATGGGACTTAACATCTGAGGTCATCAGTCCCCTAGAATTAGAACTACTTAAACCTAACTAACGTAAGGACATCAAACACATCCGTGCCCGAGGCACGATTCGAACCTGCGACCGTAGCAGCAGCGCGGTTCCGGACTGAAGCGCCTAGAACCACTCCGCCACAGCGGCCGGCTGAACTGTTTATAATTCTAGTATGGTTAAGTGAGGTGAGCCTGCTACTTCTTGTAAACTGAGCAGGTACTTATGAACTAGCTGTTGACTTACTGAGTGTATGTGGAATACGAATAACTAGCTCAAACTGTTCGCACTGCTGTTGATACGCAATTGTTTCATAAAGTCAAATAATTACTTCTTCTTCAAGTGTCTGGAAGTCACTCGAATTGTTGGTTTGTTGAGCTGATATGAGAGGGAGCAATCATCCAAATTAAAAGGTTAAAATTAAACGGGTCCGTGGCGTTTAATGTCAAGGAATAATTTTAATACTTGTAATTGTCTTTCATTGGAAATTCTCCCTCTCTCTCTCTCTCTCTGTGTGTGTGTGTGTGTGTGTGTATATTGGGGTTACTTATGTCTTTTGCCGTTATTAAACATCTTAATTAAGCGGTGTGGCTTCTTGTCTGCGCCCGGTGCTAGTAGGTTTGCGTTACAGGTATCGTAAGTTATTGTAAGCAGAAGCGCCAAGAGGTGGACTATTGTAAAGGGAAAGGCCAGGAAGTGTACTGAAGGACATGCCATTTGTAAAATTAATATCAATACTGTGGAGCATAAACTCACCCACCACCACAGGTTAAGTACTGTTGTTTATCCGTGGTTGCAAATGGGTTGACAAGGCTTGTATCTGTTGTTTAACTGATTGTCTTGATTGGTTTCTAGAGCCAGCCGTTTGTGAAATTGTAAGTTTTAATTATTTGTTTTAAGGAGAAAAGGTCATACTTGAGGATTCTTTGTACCTATTGTTTATTGTCAATATTATTTTACAGTCCGCAATCTGAGTTGTAAAGTTAATAACGTTCTGTAAAGCTGGTTGTCATTGTTTACAGTTTTCTGTACTGACCATTACTGTGCAAATGTTTAAGATTTTGAAGAGACTAACGTTGAACCTGTTTCTATGGTATGTTTGTAAAGTGGCTTGGCACTATACCACTCCTGCACCTACCATTTCAAGTATCTTGAGCACGTCATATCGTATAAGAACGTAAGAAGCGATATGAAATGGAATGATGACGTAAAATCAGTATTAGGGAAGGCGAATGGAAGACTTAGATTTGTTGGAAGGATTCTGGGAAAGTATGGTAGGTCTGTAAAGGACATCACATACAGATCGTTGGAGTGACCAGTTGTGGAATATTGTTGCAGTGTCTAAAGCCCTTATCGAGTAGGCATGACAACACACAACAGACATCAAACGAATTATGAGGTATGGTGCTAGGAATCTAAGAGGTAGCCCACAGGAAAGTATAAAATAAATGCTCAGAGAACTTTTATAGGAATCCTTGGAGATGGTGTAGAGAACCTATATTGGAAAATGAAACTTCCTAGCGGATTAAAACTGTTGATTCAAGAATGAGACCTACGCCCATAGCGGCCAAGCGTTGTATCTACTGAACTATCCAGTCACGACTCAAGACCCGTCCTCACAGCTTTACTTTCGGCAGTGCCGTCTGTCCTACCTTCCAATCTTCACACAAGTTGCCTTGCACACCTTGAGGGATACGGATAACGAGGTAACATGACTTATCCATCGTCTGAGGGATCGTTTCCATAATGAATTTTCATTCCACAGAGAAATGTGCTATTATTTAGAACTTCATGGCAGATTAAAAGTGTGTGCCAGACCTGAACAGAAGTCCCAGGTTCGAGTCCCGGGAAGTTTCAAATTAGCACACACTACACTACAGAGTGCAAGTTCGTTCTAGAAATATATTCTAAAGTGATTGTTCGACCCTTACACCGCCCTCACCGTAATCTCGCTTACGGATATTCAGAGGCATGTAGGCAGTCATTTTCCTCTCGCACAGAACGCGAATGGAGTAGTACAGGAAACTGGTAATACTCGTACGATGTATCTTCTGCCATGCATTGTATAATGGCTTGTTGAATATTAATATAGCTAGCTGTAGAAACTGATTGGTCATACTGGCTTTCGGACTGTGATTCTAGATAAAGAAATCGACTCCACTACCTTCTGGTCAAGCGGTGTGGCCGCTTGGTTTCAGGCGCTATGTCACGGATTGCGCGGTCTCTCCCACCAGAGGTTCGAGTCCTCCCTCGGACATGGGTGTATGTGTTGTTCGTAGCATAAGTTAGTTCAAGTTAATTTAAGTAGTGTGTAAGTCAAGGGACCGATGACATCAGGAGTTTGATCCCTTAGGAATTCACATGTACACTACTGGCCACTAAAATTGCTACACCAGGAAGAAATGCAGATGATAAACGGGTATTTATTGGACAAATATATTATACTAGAACTGACATGTGATTACATTTTCACGCAATTTGGGTGCATTGATCCTGAGAAATCAGTACCCAGAACAACCACCTCTGGCCGTAATAACGGCCTTGATGCGCCTGGGTATTGAGTCAAACAGAGCTTGGATGGCGTGTACAGGTACAGCTGCCCATGGAGCTTCAACACGATACCACAGTTCAACAAGAGTAGTGACTGGCGTATTGTGACGAGCCAGTTGCTCGGCCACCATTGACCAGACGTTTTCATTTGGTGAGAGATCTCGAGAATGTGCTGGCCAGGGCAGCAGTCGAACATTTTCTGTACCCAGAAAGGCCCGTTCAGGACCTGCAACATGCGGTCGTGCATTATCCTGCTGAAATGTAGGTTATTTCGCAGGGATCGAATGAAGGGTAGAGTCACGGGTCGTGACACATCTGAAATGTAACGTCCACTGTTCAAAGTGCCGTCAATGCGAACAAGAGGTGACCGAGACGTGTAACCAATGGCACCCCATACCATCACGCCGGGTGATACGCCAGTATGGAGATGAAGAATACACGCTTCCAATGTGTGTTCACCACGATGTCACCAAAGACGGATGCGATCATCATGATGCTGTAAACAGAACCTGGATTCCTCCGAACAAATGACGTTTTGCCATTCGTGCACCCAGGCTCGTCGTTGAGTACACCATCGCAGGCGCTCCTGTCTGTGATGCAGCTTCATGGATAACCGCAGCCATGGTCTCCGAGCTGATAGTCCATGCTGCTGCAAACATCGTCGAACTGTTCGTGCAGATGGTTGTTGTCTTGCAAACGTCCCCATCTGTTGACTCGGGGATCGAGACGTGGTTGTACGATCCGTTACAGCCATGCAGATAAGATGGCTGTCATCTCGACTGCTACTAATACGAGGCCGTTGAGATCTAACACGGCGTTTAGTATTACCCTCCTGAACCTACCGATTCCATATTCTGCTAACAGTCATTGGATCTCGACCAACGCGAGCAGCAATGCCGCGATACGATAAACCGCAATCGCGATAGGCTTCAACCCGACCTTTCTCAAAGTCGGAAACGTGATGGTACGCATTTCTCCTTACACGAGGTATCTCGACAACGTTTCACCAGGCAACGCCGGTTAACTGCTGTTTGTGTATGAGAAATCGGTTGGAAACTTTCCTCATGTCAGCACGTTGTAGGTGTCGCCACCGGCGCCAACCTTGTATGAATGCTCTGTAAAGCTAATCATTTGCATATCACAGCATCTTCTTCCTGTCGGTTAAATTTCGCGTCTGTAGCACGTTATCTTCGTGGTGTAGCAATTTTAATGGCCAGTAGTGTATTTGAACATTGCGCTACCTACGACTCGAAAGCCAACTCCCTCTTCTATCCAAGCGATTTATCTCTCCGATTACGGAGAAGTAGGCCAGCTGAGGCAATACTGATCGATCTTACCGACGAAGGAGGCGAGGAACTGGGGCCAGGTGGAGTACTTGGCTTCCGCCCGGCGGGTCTCTTCAGCCTTCCGGTGGATGGCTGCCTCGATGGCAGCTGGTGCTGCCGACGCGGCCGTCGCAAAGACACCGCTGAGGGCGTTGCTATCTACCGCGTCGGAGACCAGCTGCTTCATGGCGGGCGTGTTGACTCGGCGAGCGCACGGCAGCGGGCACCTTAAGTACCGCTCCTGCTACTGCTACCTGAAGATGAGGGCTGTAAATCACCGCGGCCGGAACGCTTGAGTACGCACAGTGGGAGCAGACTTGAGCACTTCGTATCAGTACGTGACGGAAGACGCGCGGCGTCTTGTGACTACAGGAATCTCCAGCTCTGCGGTTCAGCTCATGTAACGTCTTTGTTACGCCGAGGCAGTTTTTACTCTTAGCTTTAGATACGGATCACGAGGTTATGTTGACGTGCACACAACAGACACGGATCAGGTGTCTTGTTGCTATGTACCAAATCATTGAGTCAAACGAACATTGGTAGTTTTAAGGAACTACAAATGTAATAATATTCTAGATCACCGTGAGTGGCAGAAAAGACAAGCTAGGAGGTCAAGTGAAAACTCGATCCAACCTATTTCAGTAGGGCGATGAGAGCACGCAGACAACAATAACCTATCGATTTCAACCCAGCAGTAGAGTGTGACCCGTTATTTTTAGAAACAGCCACGTAACGATGCGTCATTACCGAAATCTTGGATTGGTGAAGCTGAGAAAATAAACTGAATTACTGGACAAAATTTTTGTGAATGGATTGTCATTACAGATATGCAGCAGCAGTTTCAATGATACTTACCAGAATGAGATTTTTCACTCTGCAGCGGAGTGTGCACTGATATGAAACTTCCTGGCAGATTAAAACTGTGTGCCGGACCGACACTCGAACTCGGGACCTTTGCCTTTCGCGGGCAAGTGCTCTACCATCTACCACCTTTCGCGGGCAAGTGCTCTACCATCTACCATCTACCACCAGATGGTAGAGCACTTGCCCGCGAAAGGCAAAGGTCCCGAGTTCGAGTCTCGGTCCGACACACAGTTTTAATCTGCCAGGAAGTTTCATATCAGCGCACACTCCGCTACAGAGTGAATATCTCATTCTGGAAACATCCCTCAGGCTGTGGCTAAGCCATGTCTGCGCAATATCCTTTCTTTCAGGAGTGCTAGTTCTGCAAGGTTCGCAGGACAGCTTCTGTAAAGTTTGGAAGGTAGAGACGAGGTACTGGCAGAAGTAAAGCAGTGAGGACGGGGCGTGAGTCGTGCTTGGGTAGCTCAGATGGTAGAGCACTTGCCCGCGAAAGGCAAAGGTCCCGAGTTCGAGTCTCGGTCGGGCACACAGTTTTAATCCGCCAGGAAGTATCAATGATACTTGTCATACAGCATTGAGTTCATAGCTATTATCGACAGGGCGAAGTTATCAAACTAAGATTTCACGCTAAATTCTCTTATACGAAATTTCGTGATAACTTAAAATGGGCGGTGATATTAACCGAATAATGATATGCATTTTTCTCAGTGTTGCTGTGCTACTTTCTGAACTTACGTGTTGCTCTTATAATTCACGCTTAGACCCTACTGGACCACGCTGCGCACAACAACGGGCGTTTTCAGGGTTTTGTTATAGCTTTTCTTGTGCCCTGAATTTCCAGTCTCAAAATTTTACTATCTATCATATCAGCTTGTGATTTTCGTGATCTCTTTCTGTCTTCTGTAACTCTACTGATCCATTCTATTGTTTCAATTTTAGTTTTAACACGGGTTTCGCAGGATTCCTCAAACAGTCTTGTTAATGTGGTTGGTTTCATTTTCTTCATATGCCTGCTGTTTTCATATCCGAATTAATGTTCGGTTATTTTTCATGTTCTGTATTTGCTTTAAATCTGTGTGCTCCTCCTTCAGTATAATTTGGACTGAATATTTACCCGATTTCCTTTCGTTCTCTCTTTTGGATTTCTGCAATATTTTTCTTTCTGTTTAAATTTGGTGTTTCACTGTTTTGTAGTGAACGATTGTCGTAAACAGTCATTTCCTGGCCAGTTTCCTGAACGGTTTCACCCAAAAACTGGAACTGAGAAACTCTATCGATTTTCCCGCACCATGTAGTTGCTAGACATGTGACTTTTTTTTTCAAGTGGTACTTGGAGTTCTACCCTGCTGTTTCTTGAAGAATTTCTGTTTGATTTTTCCGAAATTTCTCTCTCGAATCTTACATTCGATTTTATACTACGTAGTGTTTCACTGGGAACTGCAGTCGTTTTGAGGTCGAGACCACGTTCTTTCAGCATTTGAAGAGAGACTTACGGTTCACTGAGTCATAAACTTTTTAAGAATCTACTAATAAGCGAACTGCCTTTCTTATTATGAAGTTTTGACCCCTGAAAATTAGTTAGAGAACTAAAATTTTTCCCATGCAAGATCTACTTAGATTTAGAATTTTCAGTAGGACTGGTAGAAAGGAAATACGTCTGTTTTTGCTCACATACGCTCTCTCTCCCTGTCCATTTGCCTTCTCGAAGCAGATATTACGGGGCTGAGATTTATTTAGCTTCGTTTTAAAAGTTTTATAAGAAGTTCTAGTATTACTTTTCTGGAAGTCTTCAATGTCACTAAGTTGACTGCTCTTTTACTGTCAGTTTGACCGCCTAATTAATTTTGAAGCTTCTTTTAGAGTCACGAATAGGTTATGTGCAATTCCTGATTTGTCATTCCATACTTTGAACGCCTTATACGGTATCATGATTTAACAGCTTGTACAGGATCTACATCCCACCAAGGGTGTTTTCTCCGCTTCTGTAAAGGAATTTCGTTTTTTTGCAGTTTTGATAAACTTGTGTTTGAGTTGATCCCAATTTTGTGCTTGATTCGGGTTATGTAACGGTCTGTGTCAGCATTTGCTCCTTTGCGTACGTGATTCTTTAAAATCTCCTTGTGATGTCTGATGCATGATCTGTGATACAACAAGCAGGTTATAGTTCGATTGCTGGGGAAGAAAATGAAGAAAAATAATCTACTCTCTGTAAAATTTTTTGAAACATTCGTTGAAGTACATTGTGCACGGTGACAAGCTGACTGAAGAAGAAAGAAAAAATGTACGTCATCGTCATGGGGAATATGAGGTCATTAAAGACCAAGTAAACTCAACTGCAATTGAATAAGAGATGGCAGCTATATTGGAGAAGTAGGGTTCTTGCCTCTAAGGCGAATGACAAGTCTCAATTACCTTGGGCATCGGCGAAACAGCCCGGCGCAGGGTGGGCAATACTGTCAGAACATTTTAACGTTCGTGCTTGGTAATAGTGAATAAACGGGACAAAATTCAACAAATCACTCTCCAGTTCCTCGCTAGTGTAGGAGCCACGGCACAACATTTATGCGTCTGCACACCGCACGTCACAGACACTTGCTTGACCGCAGAACCAGCACTACTAAGCGCTCCGATAATAGGAATACATCACTTATAGAAGCTGTAAACAGTCTGTACAGGTCTCATTATTTCTGCACCACTATGGTCATACAGCGGGAATTAACATACTTTGAACGCGTTATGGGAGTTGGAGTTAGACACATGAGAAATTCAGTTTCGGAAATTCTTTGGGAATTCAATATTCCGAGATCTGCAGTGGCCAACGGCCTTCACCTAACGACCGAGAGCAGCGGCGTTTGCATAGAGTTGTCAGTGCTAACAGACAAGCAACACTGTGTGAATCAAATGTGGGACGTACGACGGACATAGGATAGTGTGACGGTATGTGGCGTTAATGGGCTATGGCAGTAGTCGACCGATGCGAGTGCTTTTGCTAACAGCACGGCATAGCACGCTGCGCCTCTACTGGGCTCGTAACCATGTCGGTTGTACCCTGGACGGGGAGAAAACCGTGGGCTGGTCAGATGAGTACAGATTTTGGTTGATGAGAGCTGAGGGTAGGGTTGTAGGTTTAGAACGTGGTGCAGACCCCACGAAGCCACAGACCCAAGTCGTCGACAAGACACTGTGGAATTTGGTGGTGGCTCCATATTGGTGTAGGCTGTGTTTACGTGTAATGGACTGGGACCTCTGATCCAGCTGAACCGATCATTGACTGGAAATGGTTGCGTTCGGCTACTTGGAGATCATCGCAGCCTTTCGTAGACTTTATCCATCCAGACAAAAACGTCACCAGGCTACAATTGTTCGCGATTGCTATGAACAACATTCTGGACAATTCGAGTGAATGATCTGGCCACTCTGCCTTCCCAATACGAATACCATTGAACATTTATGGGACATAATGGAGAGGTCAGTTCCTGAACATCATGCACCAACATCATGCACCGGCAACACTTTCGGAATTATGGACTGCTATAAAGACAGCATGGCTCAATATTTCTGCAGGGAACTTCCTGCGACTTGTGTAACCCATAAAACTTCAAGCTGCTGCACTACACGACACGAAATTAGGAGGTATCCCATGACTTTCGTCACTGCAACGTAATCTTCAGCATTGTTCTATAACACCACAATTCAAAAATTTTATTCTTTTCTACTCTGTTGTTGTTGATGTGTTCAGTCCTGAGACTGGTTTGATGCAGCTCTCCATGCTACTCTATCATGTGCAAGCTTCTTCATCTCCCAGTACCTACTGCAACCTACATCCTTCTGAATCTGCTTAGTGTATTCATCTCTTGGCGTCCCTCTACTATTTTTACCCTCCACGCTGCCCTCCAATACTAAATTGGTGATCCCTTGATGCCTCAGAACATGTCCTACCAACCGATCCCTTCTTCTGGTCAAGTTGTGCCACAAATTTCTCTTCTCCCCAATTCTATTCAATACCTTCTCGTTAGTTATGTGATCTACCCATCTAATCTTCAGCATTCTTCTGTAGCACCACATTTCGAAAGCTTCTATTCTCTTCTTGTCCAAAGTATTTATCGTCCATGTTTCACTTCCATACATGGCTACACTCCATACAAATACTTTCAGAAACGACTTCCTGACACTTAAATCTATACTCGATGTTAACAAATTTCTCTTCTTCAGAAATGCTTTCCTTGCCACTGCCGGTCTACATTTTATATCCTCTCTACTTCGACCATTATCAGTTATTTTGCTCCCCAAATAGCAAAACTCCTGTACTACTTTAAGTGTCTCATTTCCTAATCTAATCCCATCAGCACCACCCGACTTAATTCGACTACATTCCATTATCATCGTTTTGCTTTTGTTGATGTTCATGTTATATCCTCCTTTCAAGACACTGTCCATTCAGTTCAACTGCTGTTCCCAGACCTTTGCTGTCTCTGACAGAATTACAATGTCATCGGCGAACCTCAAAGTTTTTATTTCTTCTCCATGGATTTTAATATCTACTCCGAATTTTTCTTGTGTTTCTTTTACTGCTTGCTCAATATACAGATTCGATTCTTATCTGAAATCTTTATTGTCCACAGACTACAGTTCTGACCGACACCTTCAGAACACACTTCATGACATTCAATAGCAGGTCTTCATCCCTTCCTATGAGCGTTTTATACGCCAACGTCTTGCCGGAGCCCCAGAGGAAAAATTCCAGACGTGCGAGATCCGGGTATCGCGCTGGCCATGGATCAGGCCCTTCCAATACAATGATGATGGTACGTGTTGCTTAGGTGCACCCTGACGGTGTTGACATCACCTCCTTTCGCGGCCAACAAGAGGTACAGTCTCCAAGAACTATGGCAGCACATCTCGAAGGAACATCAGGTAAGATGCGACTGTCAAACGAGGAGGCAGCAAATAAATTCCTATTAGGTGATCTTCGACGTTGACAGAGAATCGTTCCTGATTGCCACCGATGTGAGTGGCGCGGAGGTTTTCCTCACTCCAGACATGGCTGTTCCGGCTATTGGAGACACCGTCATGGGTGAATCCATGAACAATACAAACTGCTCAGGGGTGTACGCTTTTTAACACCCGCTTCCTGTTCCAGTGTACAACAAACTCCCGGGATCTTTGGCAGAGTGCGGCAGAATTGCATCTGCCGTTGCAGTGTATGCATTGACGCTGTCGGTCGTCGCTTTGAACAAATAGTATCAGCTATGTTGCTGTTATGCTGTGTACGATATGTATGCCATAACACAATAAATACGCATTTCCAACCATTGGTTCCCTTCCTCAATATAATTAGTTGCGCACCTCTGTTACATGTTGTCTGGTCGGACGAGTCTCGTTTCGAATTGTATCGAGCGTATGGCAATGTACGACTATGGAGACACCCTCATGAATCCATGAATCCTGCATGTTAGCAGGAGACTCTTCAAGCTGGTGGAGGCCCTGTAATGGTGTGAAGCGTGTGCATTTGGAGTGATATGTGATTCCTGATACGTCTAGATACGACTCTGACAGGTGAGACTTATGTAAGCATCCTGTTTGATCACCGGCATTTATTCATGTCCATTGTGCATTCCGACGGACTTAGGAAATTCAAGGAGGACAAAGCGACACCCCACAAGTCCAGAATTGCTAGAGAGTGGCTCTAGGAACACTCTTCTGAGTTTAATCACTTCCGCTGGCCACCAGACTCCCCAGTCATGAACATTATTGGGCATACCTGGGATGCCTTGCAACTTGCTATTCAGAAGAGACCTCCGTCCTCTTGTACTCTTACGGATTTAAGGACAGCCCTGCAGGATTTATGGTGTCAGTTACCTCCAGCAGTACTTCAAGCATTAGTCGAGTCAATGCCATGTCATGTTGCGGTACTTCTGCGCGTTCGCCGGGGCCCTACACGATATTAAGTAGGCGTACCAGTTTCTTTGGCTCTTCAGTGTAGTTTGGTACTATTCACGCCTGTCACCACCTATTTTATCTCGAACTGGCATTGTTAAAGTCATCTTGAAGTCTGAGTCTGTCACGCTTTTTCATATATCTCGCCCTTTAGGTCCGATAATTTTGTCATAGTTGGTTCCCATAAATATCTCAATAATTCTGACCGAATGTTTCGTAACCAAGGGTCCTCTTTCTACCTAGGTCTCTCTGTGTTCACAAAATTTTTCTCACAGTATCATATCTCCCATCTCTTCTTCATTTACTTCCTCTTCCTTTCTGCATTGCGCAACAAAATTGAAGGATAACTTTTTCGTGACCCCGTAAATGTTTCCCATTGCGACGCATTAGCTTGAAATTTGCCTCAAAGTTGTTTAAAACCTTCCTCTGTAATAATGCAATAGAGTGACGCCTCACAAATTCGCGTGAGCTGTAATGTTGGTTAATGATGACACACTGGCACCAATTTCACCATAATTCTGCCCACCGTCACCGTAGACGTGTCGTGCTATGGGGAGGTCCTCACACCACTCTTACCAACATTTTCCCCTTCATTTGGCATGTCTGCGATGGTGGTCGGAACCGCGACACCCGGCGTTGATACATCTTTTTTCTTATGGATGGCTGAGGAAAACATCTAAGACACACAGCCACTCAGAATAGATACGAAAAGGCCTCAGAAGAGGGCGTGAAGGGTTTCAGTGAAATCATCCCTTCCCTGGGGTGTTGATTCCGGCGCATTTCGCGGTCGAAAACTATGGTGTGCAGTGTGATAAACGACATGACGACATTCTTGACAACGGGGCGCGTTGCCACCCCCTGGAAGTTTCAACCCTATTCTAAGGACATTGTGGGGCTGCAAACATATTGAACCCGTTCTGATCCATTTGGAGTGATGTGCGACCCCAAATTTTGCTCTGGAATACAGTATGGAGGGATCCTCCAAAAACATTCGATGAAATTTGAACGTGATCCCAAGCAGCAAAGACTGTTTACGGTTTCTCAGTACTTCTGTTTCGAGCCCTCCCGTGATGTGATCATGGGGGGAGGGTGGCTAATGAAGCGACAGATGGTCCCTCTGATGCTGCCCCCGTCCTCTGCCAGTTCGGCAGCACCCTTGCTGCCACTCACGCACCTTTGCTGAGCACATTAAAAAGTATACCTGTCAGAAACTTAGACACCAGCTCATCCCCACAACTGCTCTCTGAAGGTAGGCAAGCCCCATTTAAGTGTTGCTGAAAGGGTTGCCAAGCCCTCAGGCACTAGAATGGCCACAAAGTTGAACTGGTTTGTCACAGGGACATTTTTAAAGTGCTCAACAAAATTGCGTGAGTGGTACCGAGGATGTTGGCGAACTGCGGGTCTTGAAGGGTCCCTTTCTGTTTTATTTACGCAAATATTAATGTTGCAGCCCACACTCCTCCCCTTCTTGCTGGCTGCCACCATTCTGATCTACACCGCAGAGGCGTCAAAAAGACGAAAGAAATATGGGTAAGAGGGGTTATGACGACCTTATCATCGTTTGACGCGTCCACGGTATCTGTGGACAGAACTATGGTGAAATCTGGTGGCAATGTAACATCAATAAGCCACCTTAGAACTCATCTGTGACTTTATCTGAGCATGTGTCGACATCTCGCCGACTGAAGAGTCGCGGAGACCGGGGGGGGGGGGGGGGGGGGGGGAGGTGACGTTGTAGGTAGGTCGCCACACTTTCGCGCCATACGCAGGAAGGTTTCAGGTAACTTTAGCCAAATTTTAAACTTGTCCGTTGCAGTGGGAGACAATTACGGTCTTTCGAAAAAGTGATCCTTTAATTCTCTTGTGCAGTTTATAATAATGTCTTCACGTACATTTCCATTGTACAGTTCTTCTTCAGTTTGGCTAAAGTCTTTGCCGCGCAGGGAAGCCGCGCGGTCTTAGGAGCCTTGTCACGGTCCGTGCGGCTTCCGCCGTCGGAGGTTTAAGTCCTCTCTCGGGCATGGGTGTGTGTGTTGTTCATAGCGTAAGTTAGTTTAAGTTAGATTATGTAGTGCGTAGGCTTAGGGACCAATGGCCTCGGAAGTTTGGTCCCATAAGACCTTACCACAAATGTCCAAAAAGTCTTGTTGTTGTTGTTGTTGTTGATGATGTGGTATTCAGTCCGAAGCCTGGTTTGAGGAATCTACTCATGCTAATCTATCCTGTGCAAGCCTCTCCGAATAACTACTGCAGCCTTCATCCATTTGATCATGCTTACTGTATTTATCTCTTGGTCTCCCTCTAAAGTCCCCCTCCCCCCCCCCCCCCCCCCATGGTTCCTCCAAACCTAAACTGATGATTCATGTCTCAGAATGTACTCTGTCAACCGAGCCCTTCTTTTAGTCAAGTTGTGCCACAAATTATTTTCTTCACAATTCTACTCAACACCTTGTCATATGCAACGCCATCTGGCCACCTAATCTTCAGAATTATTCTGTAGCACCACATTTCAAAAGCTTCTATACTCTTCTTATCTGAACTGCTTATTGTCCACGTTTCACCTCCATACAATTCTTTAGTCCACACAAATGCCTTCATAATAGACTTCATAACACTTAAACTTATATTCGAATTTAACAAATTTCTCTTCCTCAGAAACGCTTTTATTGCAATTGGCAGTCTATATTTTATATCCTCTCTACGTCGGCTATTATCAGTTGTCTTACTGCCCAAATAACAAAACTCATCCATTCCCGTTAGTGTCTTATTTCCTGATCTAATACTCTCAGCATTGTCGTGCGGTAGCGTTCTCGCTTCCCACACCCGGGTTCCCGGGTTCGATTCCCGGCGGGGTCAGGGATTTTCTCTGCCTCGTGATGGCTGGGTATTGTGTGCTGTCATTAGGTTAGTTAGGTTTAAGTAGTTCTAAGTTCTAGGGGACTGATGACCATAGATGTTAAGTCCCATAGTGCTCAGAGCCATTTTGAACTCTCAGCATTGCCTGATTAGATTCGACTACAATCTGTTACCCTTGTTTTGCTTTTGTTGATGTTAATCTCATATCCTCCCTTCAAGACACTCTCCATTCCGTTCAGCTGCACACCGTGTGGAATCGTTTGGTCGTTAACACTGCAAGGCTACCAGTCGTCTACTTCAGGCGCCTTGTTTCGGGTTAGGTCTTTCATTGCTCTGTCAAATCCTTCTGCCAGTATATGTCTCATCTCATCTTCATCTACATGCTCTTCCCCTTTCTATAATATTGCCTTGAAATTCATTTCTTTGTACGGAGCCACTACATACTCCTTCCCCTTCCAGGTTCGCCTTCTTTGTTTAGTACCGATTTTACATTTGAGCTCACAAAACCTCTTTCTCTTTTCTCAAGATGCTCGTTTCATTTTCCTGTATGTGGTGTCTATCTTTCCGCTACTTACACGTATTTCTGTAGCCTCTCATGTGTCCTCTAGCCATTCCTGCTCAGCCACTTTGCACTTTCTGTCAATCACAGTTTTAGACGTTTATGTTATGTTTTACTCTCTCATCAATTAAATTCAATATCTCCTGTGATATCTAAGGATTTCCACTAGTCCTTGTCTTTCTGCCTGCTATCTTCACTATTTCATTTCTCAAAGCTACTCATTCGTCATATACTTTATTCCTTTCCTCTGTTTCAGTTCATTTCTGCCCAATGCTCCTTCCGAAACTGTCAGCAAGCTCTGATTCTTTCAATTTATTGAAATCACACATCTTCAATTTTCTATCTTTTTGCAAACTGCTTAATTTTCATCTGCAATTCATAGCTAATAAGTTGCGGCCGAAGTACACATCTTCTCCTAGAAATGAATTATAGTTAAAAATCTGGTTCCAAAATCTCTGAAACCTTCCAGCGCGGCCGCGCGTGGTAGCCGCGTGGTGTGGAGCGCCTTGTCAAGGCACGCACGGTTTTCCCCGTCGGAGGTTTGAGTCTTCCCTCGGGCATTGGTGTGTGTGTGTTATCCTTAGTGTAAGTTAGTTAGATTAAGTAGTGCGTAAGGTTAGGGACCGATGACCTCAGCAGTTTGGTCCCATAAGACCTTAACACAAATTTCCAATTTCCTTCCACAGCACTACGGCCGCACAGTGGTGTGATGTATCTGGTTGTATGGTTGTGTGCATCGCATCGCAACGTACTTCACGCTTTCTGCCCAAGTGCCTTAAGGGCCACTCTCCTCCACATTCGAGTATGTCTGTCTACCATCGCGTTCAACGCGTCGTACGTTTCAATAACGTAACGGAAATGTCAATCAAAAACTTGCTTTTCAAATTTATTTTTATTTTTGCTGAGAATTGTTTCAAACGTCGGTGAGTTAATTTGTCGCACGAAGCTGCATGTTTTAAGCAGGGCTGTCCTCGTTACGGGTGTTACACGCAGATGGCTCGCTTGGCATGCCGTACATTACCTTTTGTTGCAGAGAAGCTTTCCATCACGTGCCCATCGACTGGTATGTCTCTCTCAAGAGAGTAGTGACTTTTACGACCAAATGACATAAGCTGTCTTGGAAACAATGTCGGCGACGCCACTATTCTTATTTGCGTAGGCAACTGGGTTATCTTTAGAAGCTGATATCGACGCTTACTCACTTTGTAGAGGCTGCCCGTTGTAACATTACTGTGCAGCGTTGCCAAGCATTTTCGGCATACAGTTTTCTGGAAGAAAGGAAATATACAGACGCACCGAAACGTTTGGCCGAGTTGCAAGGTGATGGATGATGCAAGCAGTAGGGAATCTGCAGGCAGCCGTAAGTTGTATACTCCAAGACCAAGACTTTAACATTTCATTTAGTACAGCTATCAGTGTTAGTACTCCTGTTGCAAATGGCTCTGAGCACTATGGGACTCAACTGCTGAGGTCATTAGTCCCCTAGAACTTAGAACTAGTTAAACCTAACTAACCTAAGGACAACACAAACATCCATGCCCGAGGCAGGATTCGAACCTGCGACCGTAGCGGTCTTGCGGTTCCAGACTGCAGCACCTTTAACCGCACGGCCACTTCGGCCGGCACTCCTGTTGCAGTACGAGTTTTGAAGACAGAGTACTGTTGTACATCTGTATGCTGCTGCTACATCTGTTTTCTGACAGATAACACAGTATGATTTTTCTTCGGTTAAATCCCTTACAATCTTCTTATTCATTGCTGAAATAAATCTTAAGGAACGTTTTTACATATACATAATAAGATGACTTCCTAAACGAGGACTAATAAGTGTTGTCGAAAGTAAGGCTCGTTTATGTTATAGTACACTGATGGGGAAAAAAAAATGCAACGCCAAGAACGAGTTGTGCGTCATAAACGAAAGTTGGTAGGTGTGTTTTTACGTCTGAAAGATGGTGTATTTATTAAGTCTAGCGCTAGTAGCGCTACTACGAGGTACAAATCAGGTTTGCTTGAAGTACACGCTGTAGCGATCGTGAGTGTTAGTTACCTTGATGTTAGTCAAGACTGCCTTCAAGGCGACAGACGCCAGTGTCAGCACCTCACTGAATTTGAACGGAGGAGTGTAATAGAGGTATGAGAAAATGGATGTTCCTTCTGCCATTTGTCCGCAGCTCGTGGTCGTGCTGTAGCGTTCTCGCTTCCCGCGCACGGGTTCCCGGGTTCGATTCCCCGCGGGTCAGGGATTTTCTCTGCCTCGTGATGACTGGGTGTTATGTGATGTCCTTAGGTTAGTTAGGTTTAAGTAGTTCTAAGTTCTAGGGGACTGATGACCATATATGTTAAGTCCCATAGTGCTCAGAGCCATTTGAACCATTTGAACCATTCTGCCATTTGCAGAAAGACTTGCGGGAATGTAGTCACTGTACTTGATTGCTGGCAGCGGTGGTGACGAGAATCGCAAGAAGACCAGGCACCCGAATTCAAAGGCATTGTCGAGAGGGAAGATCATGTTAGGTGTATGGCTCTGGTTCATTTCAAACGTCCCCTTCGAACAATTTTAGAATTACTGTGCTGATAAACCTCTTACACTATTTGCTTTTCAAACAGCTGAGCAAAACTGAACGTACTCAAACATTCACTAAAGTGACACAATATTTTTAGCGCAACGCAATCTGACTTTCAAAAATCCCTACAAAAGAATGGCTCTGACTAACATTAACCTATACGTTTCAGAAATCACTTACCTCACCAAAAATCTTCGTTACTCGAACTACTGCAATACAGCGAGCGCCACTACTGCCAGCTAAATAACAGATTCAAACTACGGAAGGCACTAACTACTAGTAGGCATAGTTAGCAAATGAAAGATTTTAATAGAGAACAAACAATGTATTTACCTTAATAGTCATCAAAAGTCATAATATATACAGCAGTTCATGACATCCATTTTTACAAATTTCAAAACTCCGCCATTTCTCTCCCCACATCCACCACTGCTGGCGGCTCACCTCCAACTGCGCAACGCTACACGCTGTTCACATCCAGCTGCCGCTGCCCAACACTACAATGGCAAACAACAACGCAAACTAGCCACAGACTGCACACAGCACAGCCAGTGATCTTCACACAGAGCGCTACGTAACGTTGCCAATAAGAAAACATAAACAGCCTACTTACACATTGTACTGCAACTGCAGCAGCAATTTGAGCAGCCGTTGGCACCACAGTGACACAACGAACTGTTACAAATTGGTCACTTCATGCACAGCCCCTAACTGGCAGCACAGTGACTCACCTAACTGTTACAACTTCGTTACTTCAAGCACAGCTCCGAGCCAAACGCCCTGTAGCGTGCATTCCGCTGACCTCAAACAACCGCATTTTGCGACTTCAGTGGTGTCAAGCGAGAGCTCATTGGATGGCAGGGTGGAGGTCTGTTGTCTGATTAAAGCTGGTTTTACCTCGATGCCACTGATGGCCGTGTGGTGGTTAGAAGGAGGCAAGTTGTGGGACTGTCCACGTGCTAGACACGCTCAACCTATACCTGGATGGTTATCCCACGCACCATGACTGCAAGTTTGTGCGTCAGTCTGGCGATTCGCCACTTTGTGCTGCACTAATGAACATAATTCCACGACTTGATTTCGAACAGGATAGCGCTCGTCCACACATCCAATATGCTCTGCAGTGTGTTCACATGTTGCCTTGGTCTGGTCGATCACCAGATCTGTCTCCAATTGGGCATATGGGCACATATGGTACGTCATCGGACAACAACTCCAGTGTCATTCAGAAACAGCATTAACCGTCTCTGTGTTGACAGACAAGTGCAATTTCGAACAGGATAACGCTCGTCCACACACCCAATACGCTCTACAGTGTGTCCACATGTTGCCTTGGTCTGGTCGATCACCAGATCTGTCTCCAATTGGGCACATGGGCACATATGGTACGTCATCGGACAACAACTCCAGTGTCATTCACAAACAGCATTAACCGTCTCTGTGTTGACAGACAAGTGCAACAGGTATGGAACTCCATCTAACAAACTGACATTCTGCACTGGTACGATACAATGCAATTACATCTGCATGCTTGTATTCAACATTGTGGCCGTTGCAACGGTTACTAACGAAGCAGTATTTCACATTTGCAGTTGGTTATAGAACGCCTACATTAACCTGTGGTCTTGCAGTATCAATCACTTAAATATATTACCTATACAAAGGTATTCCCGAAATTTTATTGTTCTATATGAATTATTTTTTTGTGTTATGTTTTTATCCGTCACTGTATTATTGCAGTCGGTCAAGAAGTTAAGACGCTGTGGCTTCCACAGGTCGTAAGTCAATATTGTGGCGCTATTACGGAAACGGGTACCCTTTGAGCAACACGTTAATAACAAAAAGAATGTTGGTGTCGGAACTGGTCATACTTTTTTGTTTGTAGGTGTTTTACTTTTTCATTCAGGGAACCGACTGTCCACTAACCACTTCGGTTCTCCTCAGCCTACACGGTTTCTAAAAGTCACAGTAAAATTTTCAGTATAAAAGAAGATTAAGATAGAGGATTAAAACACATAAAATATGTTGCTGAATATGACAGCACCGACTAACCGACTACTTGGTGGTTGTGAGTCCAGGCGAATAGTAGCTGCTCCTGCGAATTCTGAGAAGGTGGATGATTGGCGGTAACGCGGCAATGCGTGTTTCGTGGTAGGGGAGGAAGGGGAGTTGTATGTGGGAGATATGGGTGCTAGATGCGGAGTAAGAATGGGAGGTGTAACTTAGAAATTGGAACAAACTTTGGCTTAGGGAAGGTAGCTCTATACATTTCTGATCAAAAAGCACGAATTGGTTAATGTTACCTACGGACAGGATTTGGAATGTGTGGTGGTGAAAATGGGAGGGTACATTTTGATAACGCATGTGTTTCAGAAAAGGAGATGGGAGGTGTTCCCACAAATGCCTGATCATTTCATCTTCAGTCTTTCCCTGGTGCGTCAAGTGGGGACGTAAAGTCCGGCAGTCCCTCGGTGCTATTTGAGAGGAGTACTGTTCCAGAGGTGTAGGCTGTTTGCTGCCATCCTGTTTCACTTTCTCTCATCATCTTACAAGACAAAGAAAACACCACACCATGCAAACATCCATTACAATCAGCCACATTCAACAGATACAATTAAGACACAACTCTCGTGCAGCGCATAGTGAGCGACCATTGTACAATGAGGAAGAAAACCAGTAATGCAATAAGATTCTTATTTCTTTACCATCAGCCACACAACATGACGCACTCCAGGTCAAATGTGCTTAATTTTGCAGTAATTCTAATAGTATATCAGCAACTAATGGACTTGAGATTGCCACGTTGTTGGAATTTCGGTAAAACGGTAGTGCTGTTGGGGACGTTGTGGAAGTATTTAGTTGCAACAGTTTTGTTGTATAGCTGTCTGTACAGATACAGTAAGCCATCTTCCTGCCACAGAAGATTTAAAATGTTCATAAAAAGTCACGTACACGTTGTAGACCATGAAATTTACACCCAGAAAGTTAATGTGACCGGCGGGGTCTGGGATTTTCTCTGCCTCGTGATGACTGGGTGTTGTGTGATGTCCTTAGGTTAGTTAGGTTTAAGTAGTTCTAAGTTCTAGGGGACTGATGACCATAGATGTTAAGTCCCATGGTGCTCAGAGCCATTTTAATGTGACCCAGCGATAATGCAAGGTGACGTTTTAACGATAGTAAATGGCAAACTCACTCAAAGCGCAACAAAAGGGTGTAAGCTACTCGGAAGCTGAATTCTGAACAAGTGCATGAAACTATTAACACATGCATCCCAACCTTTCATTGCTGAAGACCGCACCTTATAGGTCCGATTTTTGCAAAGGCAAATGACTTTGTCGTCAGATACCTAATTAGCTTAATAACGTATAAATATACAGCATGTGTGGTGAATGCAGTGGTCTGCAATAACGTAGTCTCAATAGCTGAAAATCTCGGAGTAATTGTATCAGCTTCAATTTACCTTGTTTGCTGAAAACCATTAATAAAATAAAGAAACAATTCAACAGTGAATTACTTGAGCTTACAGACGAATTCATATCAGCCCGTTTTCGGAATCAAGTACAACGTGAACAAAGACATGATATTCTGCTGGTGAATTCCGCACACAAAACACTCAAAATCGGTACAAATTTACCTAACCTGACTTCTGTCATAATTCCCAATTATATGAAAGCGATTTCAATGTTTGTGGCGGGCTGCTTTCTTACCATAATACGGATGGTTGATGGCCAAATGCCTTCATACTCACACTCGAAAAAATATAAGCAAAACTTCTGACCACGGCGCGCTTTCCCGGACGACGAACAAGGGAGAAGTAGTTTCACCCCGCAAACTGTGGCGGAACGGTATCGCGTTCTGCCGCCTAGCGTTTGCATTGGCAGAAGGCGGTCGAAGCTCTTAGCTACCGGTAAGACAGACCTGCCGTTTCTCGGTGTGGCAGCGGTTCCTCATTCTGGCAGAAAGAACCGACGTGTGATTGAATAACAGTGATCGAACGAACTGTTTACGCCAAGAACAGAATGATTCTGCGATACGTGAAAGGCGTTCGTTCCCAAAAGAGAACGTAATTATCTCTTCGTCCTCGGTATGTGTGTGCGAGAGGTTCGTACCTCGGTTGGTGCTCACGTCCGCCGCTGGGGTGTTCCCGTAACACCGTGCCGATTGATTAGGCCAGCAAGAGACGCGAGTAGCCCGGAAAAGTCTTCTAGCGCCGCAGTCGGTCTGCCTGAAATGGATTCATCACTTGCAGGTACTCTGTCATATGGTCAAAAATGACACAGTCCGAGCTTGTGTTCCGTCTCTAGTGACCTCGGTGTCAACGGGACGTTAAACACAATTTTCCTTCCTTCCTTCTTCAAAAGTGAATTGACAAAACCGTTTTATCATTTGCTAATAGTGGATCGATTTGAAATCTATGAGGTGCGACAATAAAGTAATGAAAGAAAATGTTGCTTACCGTTTTAGTCAAGTTTAGTGTTGTCTCCATCAAAGTAGTTCCCTTCTGATAGCACACACTTTTTCCAGCGCTTCTGCCGCTGATAGTAACATATCTGGAACTCATCTTCTGTAATATCCTCCAAGACGCTCGTCACAGCTTTTTGGACATCTTGTGTTGTTTGAAAATGGTGTCCCTTGACCGCCGTTTTGACTCTTGGAAACAGAAAAAAGTCGCACAGAGCGATATCTGGTGGCTGTGGTAGTACTGAAATGTGTTTTGAGGTTAAAAATTGCTGTACTGACAGAGCAGTATGGGATGGCGTATTATTGCATACCAAGGTATTGAGTTATTATTAGATGAACCGTTTCTCGATTGATGTTCATTTCTTCTGCAGTTATTTTCACGGATAATCTTCGATCAGACCATACAAGTGAATGCACCCTGGCCAAGTTGACATCTATCCGTGAGGCTGATGGTCGTCCACTGCAGTCTTCATCTTCAACATTCGTTCTGCCTTCACTAAACATTTGATGCCAACGAAAAATTTGAACTCTTGGCGTAACCTGCTCTCCAAAAGCCTTCTGAAGCTTACCATAAGTTTCACCCAATTTTACGCAAAAAGAAATGGCATACCGTTCTGCAATATTATGCGGTTCCATTTGAGTGACGAGTGACGCAAGCACGTGTTAACTTATTACAGCACAACTCACGACTGAGCAGTTGCATCGATGTGCCACTTGGACTAGAAGCAGCTTATAGACAAAGGTCAAAGATTTTGTGCCTACGCAAGCCAGCAGGGTTGCTACATCTTGCAAAGAAAATCAGCCTCATTACTTTATTGTCGCACCTCGTATCTGCTATAGAAACCGAAACAATGCAGGAGAATAACCACAGTTACCACTTTGTGCCATGTGTGACTTGGGTTGTAGATGCATTTCGCAGGGCAAATCAAAAGGTGTGTTACAAGGGATCGTGGTTGGTAGGTGGGTACCAAGTGAATATGTTAGTGAAAGCCTCGTTTGCGTGCTAGCGTCCCTGAAATGTGGAGGAGAAAGTAGGCAGCTGGGGCCACAAAAGCTAAGCAAGGAATACAGGAGAAAATGTACTTTTTTTGGGTCATCAGTCTTCTGCCTGCTTTGATGCGACCCGCCACGAATTCCTCTCCTGCGCCAACCTTTTCATTTCAGAGTAGCACTTGCAACCTATGTGCTCAATTATTTGCTGGATGTATTCCAGACTCTGTCTTCCTCTATGCTTTTTACGCTGTACAGCTCCCTCTAGTACCATGGAAGCTATTCCCTGATATCTTAACAGATGTCCTGTCATCCTATCCTACTCTCAGTGTATTCCATAATACTCCTTTTCTCGTCGATTCTAGAGAGAACTTCCTCATTCCTTACCTTATTATTCCACCAAATTGTCAACATTTTTCTGTAGCTTCATATCTCAAACGCTTCTACTATTTTCTGTTCCGGTTTTCCCACTGTACACGATTCACAACCATACGTTTCTGTGCTCCAAAAGTACATTATCAGACAATTATTTCTCAAATTAAGACTTATATATGATAGTTGTAGACTTGGTTTGGCCAGGAATGCCTTTTTTGCCAGTGTTAGTCTCCTTTTTATGCCTTCCTTAATCCGTCCGTCACGGGTTATTTTCCTGCCTAGGTAGCAGAATTGTCCTTAACTTCATTTACTTTGTGATCACCAATTTTTAAGTTAAGTTTCTCGCTGTTCTCATTTCTGCTACTTCGCATTATTTTCGTCTTTCTTCTACTTACTTTCAATCCATATTCTGTACTCATTAGATTGTTCATTTTATTCAAAACCTGCAATTCTTCTTCACTTTCACTGAGGGCAGGAAAGTAATCAGCGAGTCTCATCACTGAGATCCTTTCCCCTTGAATTTTGATTCCACTTTTGATGAAACGTCAGTTTGAAACTTCCTGGCAGATTAAAACTGTGTGCCGGACCGAGACTCGAACTCGGGACCTTTGCCTTTCGCGGGCAAGTGCTCTATCAACTGAGCTACCCGAGCACGACTCACGACCCGTCCTCACAGCTCTAATTTTGCCAGTACCTCGTCCCCTACGTTCCAAACTTCACAGAAGCTCTCCTGCGCACACTCCGCTGTAGAGTGAAATATCCGGCGCACAGTTTTAATCTGCCAGGAAGTTTCATATCGGTGCACACTCAGCTGCAGAGTGAAAATCTCATTCTGTAAACGGCAGTTTGTTAGTAAATACCAGTTTAACTAACTTACAGAAGGTGCTCAATACGACCATCATTTGGATGGCAACTTTGGTGACAGATCGATTTGACGTGCAGGCCTAGTAGCTTGGCCCCTTCGCACGCTACACCTGATACCACTGGATTTTCATATCTGGGAGTACATGAAAACCCTGGTGTACGAGACTCCCGTGGAGTCACCACAAGATCTCGTAGCACACACGCAAGTACCAGATAGCGCCATCCGTCATACGCCGGGAACATTTCCAAGGATTGCCGGCCGGGGTGGCCGAGCGGTTCTAGGCGCTTAGAACCGCGCGACCGCTACGGTCGCAGGTTCGAGTCCTGCCTTGGGCATGGATGTGTGTGATGTCCTTAGGTTTCAGTAGTTCTAAGTTCTAGGGGACTGATGACCTCAGAGGTTAAGTCCCATAGTGCTCAGAGCCATTTGAACCATTTTTTTCTAGGGGACTGATGACCTCAGAAGTTATGTCCCATAGTGCTCAGAGCCATTTGAACCATTTTTTCCAAGGATTCCGCAAGATTTCATTAGGCGATGCACAAAATGTATCGAAGTTGTTGGTTGTCATATTGAACACCTTCTGTAAGTCACATATACTGGTGTTTACTGATATTAAAGTACGTTATCTCTTTTACTGCTTTGCCTAGCTTGTGTGGCCCAGACTGCCTACGTCCACCTCCACATTTTAGCGACACTAGCATGCAAACAAACCGTTTTTGAACATAAATTTATTAGGAAAATATGCTCAAATGCTGCCCATCTACCAACCCCATACCTTCTGACACACCCTCTATACGCGGTTGAAACCGCGTTGCGATCATGCGCACTGAGCACGGCCATTGTGCCATCACACCCACAGCCCTTTTTCTCGACACGGATCCTTTGTTTGGCGAACTTCTGCAGCTACGAATTTTTAACAGTGGCTAGAGGACAAATGTAAGGATGTAGAGGCTTATCTCATTAGGGGTAAGATAGATACTGCCTACAGGAAAATTACAGAGACCTTTGGAGAAAAGAGAACCACTTGTATGAATATCAAGAGCTCAGATGGAAACCCAGTTCTAAGCAAAGATGGGAAAACAGAAAGATGGAAGGAGTATATAGAGGGTCTATACAAGGGCGATGTACTTGAGGACAATATTATAGAAATGGAAGAGAATGTAGATGAAGAGGAAATGGGAGATACGATACTGCGTGAAGAGTTTGACAGAGCACTGAAAGACCTGCCTGAGCCGAAACAAGGACCCGGGAGTAGACAACATTCCATTAGAACTACTGACGGTCTTGGGAGAGCCAGTCCTGACAAAACTCTACCATATGGTGAGAAAGATGTATGAGACAGGCGAAGTACCCTCAGACTTCAAGAAGAATATAATAATTCCAATCCCAAAGAAAGCAGGTGTTGACAGATGTGAAAATTACCGAACTATCAGTTTAATAAGTCACAGCTGCAAAATACTAACACGAACTCTTTACAGACGAATGGAAAAACTGGTAGAAGCCGTCCTCGGGGAAGATCAGTTTGGATTCCGTAGAAATATTGGGACACGTGAGGCAATACTGACCTTACGACTTATCTTAGAAGAAAGATTAAGGAAAGGCAAACCTACGTTTCTAGCATTTGTAGACTTAGAGAAAGCATTTGACAATGTTGACTGGAACACTCTCTTTCAAATTATGAAGCTGGCAGGGGTAAAATACAGGGAGCGAAAGGCTGTTTACAATTTGTACAGAAACCAGATGGCAGTTATAAGAGTCGAGGGACATGAAAGGGAGGCAGTGGTTGGGAAGGGAGTGAGACAGGGTTGTACCTCTCCCTAATGTTATTCAATCTGTATATTGAGCTAGCAGTAAAGGAAACAAAAGAAAAATTCGGAGTAGATATTAAAATCTATGGAGAAGAAATGAGAACTTTGAGGTTCGCCGATGACATTGTAAATCTGTCAGAGACAGCAAAGGACTTGGAAGAGCAGTTGAACGGAATGGACAGTGTCTTGAAAGTAGGATATAAGATGAACATCAACAAAAGCAAAACGCGGATAATGGAATGTAGTCGAATTATGTCGGGTGATGCTGAGGGAATTAGCTGAGGAAATGAGACACTTAAAGTAGTAAAGGAGTTTTGCTATTTGGGGAGCAAAATAACTGATGATGGTCGAAGTAGAGAAGATATAAAATGTAGACTGGCAATGGCAAGGAAAGCGTTTCTGAAGAAGAGAAATTTGTTAACGTCGAGTATAGATTTAAGTGTCAGGAAGTCGTTTCTGAAAGTATTTGTATGGAGTGTAGCCATGTATGGAAGTGAAACATGGACGATAAATAGTTTGGACAAGAAGAGAATAGAAGCTTTCGAAATGTGGTGCTACAGAAGAATGCTGAAGATTAGATGGGTAGATCACATAACTAATGAGGAGGTATTGGATAGAACTGGGGAGAAGAGGAGCCTGTGGCACAACTTGACGAGAAGAAGAGACCGGTTGGTAGGACATGTTCTGAGGCATCAAGGGATCACAAATTTAGCATTGGAGGGCAGCGTGGAGGGTAAAAATC
This sequence comes from Schistocerca cancellata, assembly GCF_023864275.1. Lineage (NCBI taxonomy): Eukaryota > Metazoa > Arthropoda > Insecta > Orthoptera > Acrididae > Schistocerca > Schistocerca cancellata. Next base: position 503,061,469 of record NC_064632.1, on the reverse strand, counting down.
GTAGAGGGAGACCAAGAGATGAATACACTAAGCAGATTCAGAAGGATGTAGGTTGCAGTAGGTACTGGGAGATGAAAAAACTTGCACAGGATAGGGTAGCATGGAGAGCTGCATCAAACCAGTCTCAGGACTGAAGACCACAACAGCAACAACATACATTTTAATTGGAAAACTACTCACATGTGTGCGGAAAAAGAAGATCGCAGCGGTAATCTTTAAGAGCTAAAAACTAAAGTGTTCAAGCTCTTGTGGCGGCTTTTTTATAGGAAACTTGTCCCTCCTGTCCCTCTTCAGGCAATGACTTTGCGGCCGGAGAGAGAGCGCCATATTGTTTGTGGCTTTAGAAATAATTGAAATTAACTAGTGGAATAAAAATGTGAATATATATGAACACCAAAAGGAGCAAAAAATTAAGGCAGTTTCATGACAACACTATCCTCTTGTTTGGAATTAATACCTACTGACCTGCTTGCTGTAGACATAAGCCCTTTCCCCAAAAAAAACCACCACAATAGTAGGGGCGCAGTGTGGGGTCGAAGCACATGGCTGCGTTAGTCAGTCGGATATGTTCTTTTACTTTCAGTGTTATAAAATGCTTCTCTTACCTGTCTAATTACACTCATGCTCATAAATTAAGGATAGTTGCAGAATGTGGTGCCACACAACGTGGCACTACACGAAACTGCCGCTAATAGCATAGGCATATACGGAACACACGAGACACAGATGTGTAAGTCCACGGTATTGGTGACAAATTGAGAAAACCGTCCCGAAACACATGTGCTACAAAATGCCACTGTTTCCTGCGCATGTACTCCAACATCAATATGGGGTATGATGGGGTATGATCACCATGCACACGTACACAGGCCGCATAACGGATTAGCATACTCTGGGTCAGGTGGTCGAGCAGCTGCTGGCGTATAGCCTCCCATTCTTGCACCAGTGCCTGTTGGAGCTCCTGAAGTGTCGCAGGGGGTTGAAGACGTGCAGCGATACGCCGACCGAGAGCATCCCAGACGTGCTCGATGGCGTTTAGGTCTGGAGAACAGGCACGCCACTCCATTCGCCTGATATCTTTTGTTTCAAGGTGCTCCTCCACGATGGCAGCTCGGTGGGTTCGTGCGTTATCATCCATCAGGAGGAAGGTGGGACCCACTGCATCCCTGAAAAGGCAGACATATTGGTGCGAAATGACGTCCCGATACACCTGACCTGTTACAGTTCCTGTGTCAAAGACATGCAGGGGTGTACGAGTACCAATCATAATAGCACCCCACACTATCAAACCACGACCTCCATACCGTTCCCTTTCGAGGACATTAAGGGGTTGGTATCTGGTTCCTGGTTCACACTAGATGAAAACCCGGCGATAATAACTGTTCAGACCTCGTCCGTGAACATAAACTGGGACCACTGTTCCAATGACGAAGTACTGTGTTCTTGACACCTGGCTTTACGGGCTCTCCTGTGACCAGGGGCCAGTGGAATGCACCTTGCGGGTCTCCGGGCGCATAAACCATGTCTATTCAGTCGTCTGTAGTGTGTTTGGAGACAACTGTTCCAGAGGCTGCGGTAAGGTTCCGAGCAAGGCTACCTGCAGTACTCCGTGGCCGTCTGCAGGCACTGATGGTGAGATACCGGTCTTCTTGTGGTGTTGTACACTGTGGACGTCCCGTACTGTAGCGCCTGGACACGTTTCCTGTCTGCTGGAATCGTTACCATAATCTTGAGATCACACTTTGTGGCACACAGAGGGGCCGTGCTACGACCAGCTGTGTTTGACCAGCCTCCAGTCGCCCTAGGATTCTACCCCTCACACGTCATCAATATGTGTTCTTTGAGCCATTTTCAACACACAGTCACCATTAGCACGTCTGAAAACGTCTGCACACTTACTCGCTGCACCGTACTCTGACATGCACCAACACACCTCTGCATATGTGGACTGCTGCAAGCGTCACCGTGCGACGACCGCAGGTCAGATGCACCGCATGGTCATACCCCGAGGTGATTTAAACCCGCAAATCGCCCACCAGAGCGTTGTTTCACCATGTACTAGCATTATCCTTAGTTTATGACCATGAGTGTATTTAGAGAGTGCCCTACGCTTTTCTCCAACGCAATTGTATCATCTACAGGTAAGAGAAAATACCAGTTGACTGAGCTGAGAAGAATTCGACTGATTATCGGTGGAATAACATACGACATGCTTGAAGACGTACCTGGGTGATAAAAAGTAAGGAGAGTAGCGGCGCATCCTTTCGCATCGTGTACAAAGCACGTTTTCCGTTTCCCCTGTGTATTATCTCGGTGTAGGGAAGTCCCGAGATTATTTGTTTTATTTTTGTGTGCTGCACGATGCGGTGGTAGTTACACGTGGTTTACGTGTGGTATAAAGGAAATAGAAATAAAAAATATAAAAAATGTCCCACTGTTGATTTCTCCTCACCATTCCTAATACCTAGCCGGCGAGGGTGACACTGTGGCCAGGCCTGGGGTTATGACCTGCCCACTCTGCACTCCTCGCACTCGCCTCCAATGAAAAAGATATGTAACTGGAGTCTTTTTATTGAGACCTGCGAAAGAAATGAAACAAAAAAAGTCCTGGCCACGGCATAAATAAAAAAAAGAAACAAAAGAAGAAAAGTGTCTCTTCCGGGACTGGGATGTGCACCGAATCGAATACGCCCGGCGGATTAACGATGAGGCTGGTGTGCTAGCAATCCTGAATGTAGCTTTTAGGCGGTTTCTCTCATCTGACTATGGGAATACTGGGTTGGTCACAAGTCGCACCTGTGTTACACGATTAGAAAACATTTCTCAAACTTAGCTCACTTTCACATGAAAATCGCCGCAAGCAGACAGTTGAGCTACACATTTTCCGTCCCAGGGAGTAGCGGGTTAGCGACGGGAAGGGCATCCGCCCACTCCTTAAACTAACCATGCCACAGCCGTTAGTAGCCATGTCCACCCTGTGCCAATGCGGGACAAAGGCACAAGAAAAAGAAGAACACAAATTCTGACCTCATAGGCGAAAAATAGCTCTAAAGTAACAGATGGCCAGCCGGTTCTGGGCGCTTCGGTTCGGAACCGCGCTGCTGCTACTGACACAAATTCGAATCCTGCCGCGAGCATGGCTGTATGTGATGTCCTTAGGTTAGTTAGGTTAAAGTAGTTCTAAGTCTAGGGGACTGATGACCTCAGATGTTAAGTCCCATAGTGCTTAGAGCCATTTGAACCAGGAACAGATGAAACGACACTGAAAACACTTCAGTCAGTTTTCCACCCTCAAGGCTAACAAACTTGTTAAAAATAAGCATTTATCTAGTTTCTTGACGACTCCTGCGCTTCTTCCGCTACTTCTTCATCCACAATTGCTTGCGGGCTGCAGTACTAAATAGATCTTTACAAAGTTACGTAATGTTTCGTTTTCTTCTGCTGAGATGCCTCCGGAAGCTTCCAGTGATTGAAATATCTTAAATATTTATTTATGTATAGACTGTTCCACTGCTCTGATAGTTTGCCTCGAGCATTTGGTAAGGCGGCTTGCCCTTCATGGTATCCTGTACACACACCACTCATTTCAAAAACGATTCAATAAACAAAAGTTTCCTCATATATGTATTTTGAGGTATGTTGTGTGTGTTTGCACTGCTTGACATATGAAGCGAATAATGAGAAAGTGAATGTTGTGTCTTCTTCTGTATGACGTGTGTCTCAATTTCGATGCTGAGTGTATTGAGAAGCGGCTCAGTCATTATTGTATTTGTTCCAATACGTGTTTCAAGACAATTGCGAAAAACGAAAGGCGTTTAGCGTCCAGTCACCGACATGGTGGTTGGAGTTCGATCACAAGCTTCGATTAGGTAAAGTTAGGTAAATCTATCTCCAACTCGAAGGTTGGCTTGAGGGAAGGAAGTTTGGGTTTAATGTCTCGTCGACATCGAGGTCATTACAGACGGAGCACAAGCTGGGATTATATCAAGGATGGGAAGGGAAATCGTCCGTGCCGTTTCAAAGGAACCATCCCGCCGTTTGCCCGGAGCGATTTAGGGAAATCACGGAAAACGTAAATCTGGTTTGCCGGCCGTGGGTTTGAACAGTCGTCCTCGCGAATGCGAGTCCAGTGTGCTAACCACTGCACTGCGCCACGTCGCTTGGTGGGTTTGTTTGAACACGCCATTGCTTTAGTAGTAGTAGCAGTAGTAGTAGTAGTGATATTGTTGAAAGTGGTATGCCCTTTCCTTCCTGCTACTTCTCAGTTCATGGACTGTGCGGCTTGTTCCGGCGGAGGTTCGAGTCCTCCCTCGGGCATGGGTGTGTGTGTTTGTCCTTAGGATAAATTAGGTTAAGTCGTACGTACGCTTAGGGACTGATGACCTTAGCAGTTAAGTCCCATAAGATTTCACATATATTTGAACATTTTTACCTCTCAGTTGACTTACCCATCTAATTATAGGTGAGTGTAGCATAGGTTCCAAACCATGGTGCAACTTGGCGTTTTGCTCATATGCAGATCATCGGCAAACGTGAACGAAACGATAATTATTTGTAAAATTCTTGGTCTACTCATGTTTGAATCCCAGACTTTCGAATTTGTAGTCTGACACAAATACAGCTCGGCTCTGAGTTACAGAAAATCGATGGTGTCGTTCTTTAATGGAGCCCTGTCGGCGTTGGTCTTTAATGTAGGAAAATCACGGGAAATCTGTGAATGACTGGATGAAGAACTGAAATACAGAGTGCAATTGAAGTGCTCGATAGCTCATCTTTTGCTACGTATAGTACTTGCAGTTAAATTAAAAGAAATTGATTACTTGATGCACTCTATGAATTTACTATAGGATGCAGAGAAGTTTGAAACTGTAGTTTTACGTTCTGTATTATTTTAACCCCTCCAATAAAATCGTCTTGTTCTGTTACATACTGAATATGTTTTCAAACATGGGTCTCACATAAATGATTTTAATTTCATTATTTTTAAGAAAGTTGATTATTTCTCTTATATTAGGTCTACTTAAAACTTTTGACTGTGCAATTGAAGACATTTACATTAACACTGTTAATCATAAACTGTAAGAGTAACTTCAAAGAAAAGGTTATCGATAAGTGACTCCTTTGTTGCGTAAAAGGATTTCGTTGGTACATGTATAAGTAGTTGTAAGAAGTGATTGTCGTATGTAGCTGAGAGGAAGTTGTCGCACTGTGTATGCCACGCCGTATTCTGAACTTCAGACATATTTGAATGCTGACATTATGACGTCCCCTAATGAAGAGAATTAAATGCTATATGAAAGATAAAGTGTCTGTAATAAGTTATTTCAGCGTACATATTTTAAACAAAAAACTTGAATATTCTCCTGTAAGCAGAAATATACCTCCAGTTGTAGAGCCAACAAATAAGTTGAAATACATAGAAGAAAATGAAAATTACTAAATTAATTTTTATAGCAATCTTTATTTGGTGAATAATTCAACCTTTGCTCCTACCTTTTCCCAGTGGTAGAACATATCACGCAAGCAGCTGCAAATAAATAATTTGCGACGTTTGTTGTAAAATTAAGTACTGAAGACTGCTACAGAGGTGTGAAGAATCTAGTGCACCAACTCTCGCAGTAGTATAATTATCTGTTCTCTTTTGGACTGCGTGATATGAGAAGCGAGGTATGAGAGAGTGGATGTTGTTTCTCCTTCGGTACGACTAATTAAGTTCCGATATTGAGTATACTGAAAAGTGGCTTCCTTTTTTTTGGTTGAGTTGCGCCATAAATTTCTTTTCTCCCCCACTTCAATTCAGAACCTCCTCCTTAGTTTCTTCATCTATCCATCTAATCACCAGCATTCTTCTGTAGCTCCACTTTTCAGGTGCCTTCGCTTCTTGTCTGAACTGTTTGTCTCTACACGTTGGATAACTCTAGTGTTAAATGTTTGCTGTTCGGTCAAGAAATCTTTAACTACCTTGGAGTAGGAAAATGGAGTGCTGAAACTGGAACGTCTTAATTTAGTCTAACTTCTTACATGTATCTGTTGTCGTGACTCTACCAAATTCTACAACAGCTTTTTTCTCGGAAATGGGTGTCTGTGTGTTTCATGTAGCTAAATGTTCATATTATAATAAAGGAGATCGCTTACAAATTACTCGTGCGACAGGTTCTAGAATATTGCTCAAGCGTGTGAGAGCCGTATCAAATAGGAATAAGAGGGATATTGAAGGTGTATAGAGAATGGTCGCACGTTTATTTGATGCGTGGGAGAGTGTCACAGAGATACTTGAGGAACAGAACTGGAAGTCTCTTGAAGACAGACGTAAACTATCCCGACAAAGTTTCGAGAACCGGCTTTAAATGATGTCTCTAGGAATATACTACGAGGGTCGCCCAGAAAGTAATGCACCACATTTTTTTTCTCAGACAACAACAATGATAGGAATGCGAAACTTTATATGCATTATTTGAAGTTTCCGGAGTGCGCGTGCAAATTTTTCGTTACCTCCAACAGATAGCGTAGCTGCAGTAATGTTTCAAAATGACGTCTGTAAGCCGGCCTGAGTGGCTGAGCGGTTCTAGGTGCTACAGTCTGGAACTGCGCGACCACTACGGTTGCAGGTTCGAATCCTGCCTCGGGCATGCATGTGTGTGATGTCTTTAGGTTAGTTAGGTTTATGTAGTTCTAAGTTCTAGGGGAATGATGATCCCAGAAGTTAAGTCCTACAGTGCTCAGAGCCATTTGAACCATTTTGACTTCTGTAAGTCATGTATGTTACAAGCAGCGTGTCGTCATTGAATTTCTTAGTGCAAAGAAACAAACTTTTAGGAACATTTAGAAACGTTTGTGTGCTGTTTGTTGAGCATCTGTAATCGACAGAAGTACCTTTGATCGACGGACAAAGAGGGCGAGGCCATTACGAGATGGCGGTTCGGCAGAGCTCCAGAATTTGTAGCGTTCGAGCAGGCCATCCATGGCTGTCACAAGTGACGACATGCATCTTGCCGATGTGCTGATCCGCGAAGACCGACACGTAACTCGACAGCTGGCGCCGATGCTACCAATCAGCAAAGGAAGTGTGGATGCAATCAATACCCCAGGTGATTGTTTGAATCAACATGATAGCGCTCGGCCACCCACCAGTTTGAGGACTACGGAAAACATCACTAAACATGGTTGGGCAGTGTTACTACATCTATTCTACAGCCTTGACGTTGGGCCTTTAAAGGACGCCATTCGTGGAAGGCATTTTGAGGATGACGAAGAGGTGATTCCCGCAGTGAAGAAACGGCTTCTTGACCAGGACAAGCAGTGGTACCGACAGCCGGCCGGGGTGGCCGAGTGGTTCTAGGCGCTACAGTCTGGAACCGCGCGACCGCTATGGCGGCAGGTTCGAATCCTGCCTCGGTCATGGATGTGTGTGATGTCCTTAGGTTAGTTAGGTTTAAGTAGTTCTAAGTTCTAAGGGACTGATGACCTTAGAAGTTAAGTCCTATAGTGCTCAGAGCCATTTGAACCATTTTTGGTACCGACAGGGCATACACGTCCTTCTGTCCCGCTGGAGGAAGGTCATGGGAGAGGAAGGAGATTACGTGGAAAAATAGGAAGTGTGGAAGAAATATCAGTCTTTCTTGTGTGTACGTTTCATTGTGTTCAATAAATAATTTTTGAAGAAAAAAATGTGGTGCATCGGCGGCTCTCCTACAACTCTCTACGTAACTTCCTGGCAGATTAAAACTGTGTGCCCGTCCGAGACTCGAACTCGGGACGTTTGCCTTTCGCGGGCAAGTGCTCTACCATCTCTTTTTTTTTTTGCATTTTGTTCATTGTTGATCGTTGTGTTCGGTCGTTGCGGACGTCGCAAGACATCCTGTTCAAGTTCGCTGGTTGATCCTTAGTTTTTTATTACAGAGGCCAACCTGCTCTCTGGTCGAACACGCTGAGCTACCGTGCCGGCGACCATCTGAGCTACCGAAGGACGACTCCCGCCCGGTCCTCACAGCCTTACTTCTGTGAGGAGCGGGCGTGAGTCGTGCTTCGGTAGCTTAGATGGTAGACCACTTGCCCGCGAAAGGCAATGGTCCCAAGTTCGAGTCTCGGTCGGAGACACAATTTCAATCTGCCAGGAAGTTTCATACCAGCGCACTCTCCGCTGCAGAGTGAAAATCTCATTCTGGAACTCCCTACGTATGGATCACATTGGGATCGTGAGGATAAGATTAGAATAATTACTGCACACACAGAGGCATTGAAACAATCATTCTTCCCGCGATGTGTACGAGAGTGGAATGGGAAGAGAGTATAATAATTGGTACAATGGGACGTATCCTCTGCCACGCATCTCACGGTGGTTTGCTGAGTATAGATGTAGACGTAGATGTTAAGCTACGCTTTTATGACTTTGGTAACAAATGAGCCGTTTCAGCATGTTTATTATAGAGTGCGTGGCTGTGATTCCTACATAGGTAGCGTAGCACAGCTATGTCGATACTTTCATTATGAAAGAATTGTATAAATACTGCAATTTGCACTACAGTACACGTAGCTTGACGGAGACGATCGCGTATCTCCGTGCCGTCGGCCGGTCGGAACTAGGAGCTGACGGTGAAGACACTCCTGCCGCCGTTGAGGTCCCTGAGGATGCTGTCCAGAGGCCGGCCTTTGGTCTCAGGCAGCGCCGCCAGTCCGACGACGGTGCACGCGATGCTGACGGCCGCGAAGAACCAGAAGGAGCCGTACTCGCCCATGGCGTCGGACATGAAGGGGTAGAGCTTGCTCATGAGGGCGGCCAGCCCCCAGATGGTGCAGAAGCCGAGCACCGAGGCGAGCCCGCGAAGGCGCGGCGCCACCAGCTCCATAACCAGCACGTAGGGCAGCGGGCCGGGGCCCACGGCCATAACCATGACGAACAGCGACAGGCACAGCACCGGCAGCCAGCCGACGGACGACACGTCCGTGGCCGTCTCCGTCCGCAGGTAGAAGTACGCGCCCAGGGCTATCAGCGACGCCGAGGCGAACACGTTCGTCACGAAAAATATCGTGCGTCGGCCGACGTAGTCCATCAGCGGGGTGGACAGGACGCCACCGGCCACCTGCGGGTACACACACACTTGCGACAATAGCCACCACTTCTCTCGTTCATAGTCACTTCGGTATGTTTTTCATGTACAAAGTGTTTCTTGCTTAGTAGCATGCCGTATGTTGAGTGGTAAATTCGAGGGCGAATTTCTCCGAAGAGTGGAGGAATGTTGAGTGGTACTTACAGGGTGTTTCAAAAATGACCGGTATATTTGAAACGGCAATACAAACTAAACGAGCAGCGATAGAAATACACCGTTTGTTGCAATATGCTTGGGACAACAGTACATTTTCAGGCAGACAAACTTTCGAAATTACAGTAGTTACAATTGTCAACAACAGATGGCGCTGCGGTCTGGGAAACTCTATAATACGATATTTTCCACATATCCACCATGCGTAGCAATAATATGGCGTAGTCTCTGAATGAAATTACCCGAAACCTTTGACAACGTGTCTGGCGGAATGGCTTCACATGCAGATGAGATGTACTGCTTCAGCTGTTCAATTGTTTCTGGATTCTGGCGGTACACCTGGTCTTTCACGTGTCCCCACAGAAAGAAGTCACAGGGGTTCATGTCTGGCGAATAGGGAGGCCAATCCACTCCGCCTCCTGTATGTTTCGGATAGCCCAAAGCAATCACACGATCATCGAAATACTCATTCAGGAAATTAAAGACGTCGGCCGTGCGATGTGGCCGGGCACCATCTTGCATAAACCACGAGGTGTTCGCAGTGTCCTCTAAGGCACTTTGTACCGCCACAAATTCACGAATAATGTCCAGATAGCGAGATGCAGCAATCGTTTCGAATCTGAAAAATGGGCCAATGATTCCTTTGGACGAAATGGCGGCCCAGACCAGTACTTTTTGAGGATGCAGGGACGATGGGACTGCAACATGGGGCTTTTCGGTTCCCCATATGCGCCAGTTATGTTTATTGACGGAGCCGTCCAGGTAAAAATAAGCTTCGTCAGTAAACCAAATGCTGCCCACATGCATATCGCCGTCATCAATCCTGTGTACTATATCGTTAGCGAATGTCTCTCGTGCAGCAATGGTAGCGGCGCTGAGGGGTTGCCGCGTTTGAATTTTGTATGGATAGAGGTGTAAACTCTGGCGCATGAGACGATACGTGGACGTTGGCGTCATTTGGACCGCAGCTGCAACAAGGCGAACGGAAACCCGAGGCCGCTGTTGGATCACCTGCTGCACTAGCTGCGCGTTGCCCTCTGTGGTTGCCGTACGTGGTCGCCCTACCTTTCCAGCACGTTCATACGTCACGTTCCCAGTCCGTTGAAATTTTTCAAACAGATCCTTTATTGTATCGCTTTTCGGTCCTTTGGTTACATTAAACCTCCGTTGAAAACTTCGTCTTGTTGCAACACCACTGTGTTCTAGGCGGTGGAATTCCAACACCAGAAAAATCCTCTGTTCTAAGGAGATGATGATGATGTTTGATTTGTGGGGCGCTCAACTGCGTGGTTATCAGCGCCCGTACAATTACCCAATCTTTGCTCAGTCCAATTTCGCCACTTTCCTGGATGATGATGAAATGATGAGGACAACACAAACACCCAGTCATCTCGAGGCAGGTGAAAATCCCTGACCCCGCCGGGAATCGAACCCGGGACCCCGTGCTCGGGAAGCGAGAACGCTACCGCGAGACCACGAGCGGCGGACGGAACTGTTCTAAGGAATAAACCATGTTGTCCACAGCACACTTGCACGTTGTGAACAGCACACGCTTACAGCAGAAAGACGACGTACAGAATGGCGCACCCACAGACTGCGTTGTCTTCTATATCTTTCACATCACTTGCAGCGCCATCTGTTGTTGAAAATTGTAACTACTTAATTTCGAAAGTTTGTCCGCCTGAAAATGTACTGTTGTCCCAAGCATATTGCAACAAACGGTGTATTTCTATCGCTGCTCGTTTAGTTTTTATTGCCGTTTCAAATATACCGGTCATTTTTGAAACACCCTGTAAGATAGGTAAATAAATTAGTGAAATAAATGTGAAGTGAAGTAGAAATTAGAAAATAAATGAAAAAAATTAGTTTAGTATAGAAGAATTATACACTGGCAAACAGCGGACAAAGCAGCAGTGGCAATGACCGGCGCTTGAAATCAGCACGTTCAGGGGAGAAGCGGAAACTGTCGACTCAGCCGTCAGGGCATCGCCCGACCGGCTCACGTGTTTCTCATTTGTCACATGTGATCAACGGCCCTCGCCTACATTCCAAGAGCCAATGACCAACGTTAAGAAGATTCTTCGAGAAGCTTTTTAACGTGACAGAAGAGGCAATGACCGTGAAGTCGTTCACCTCCAGCGAACTGAAGTGAATAAACACGCGAGACGCAGTGGGCCCGACAAGAAGAGTAGTTTCAGTTCAGTTTCGGTGCTGAAGACCGTCATGCAGGAAGAGACTACATCGTACACAAAAGCACCAAATCCGCCGCTGTGATGGAATAGCAAGCCGCAGCTTCGCCGCCAGAAGACAGAAGTAAAAGGTATTTGAAGACTGATTTTTACGTACCCGGGTGACTCGAGAGGACGGGAAGGAGACGGCCTCACATCAGCAGTCACCTGTGAGCTGGGATGAAGATCGGACAGCCGAGGACTGGCAAGCTGGAGTCCGTTGTTCGAGTCCGGGACACTGGCCTTCGCCCGCCGCGCCGCTCCGCTGGCCGACGCAGAACACTGACACACGCGGCCGCTTACAGAAGAGAAACACTGGGACGCCACATCCGAGGTATCACCATCCGATTCACGACTTCGTTCTCAATAATTAAACGGGTCACCACGATGCACGTCTCCAGTCAACTGGGCAAAACAGCGACACGAGATACACACCGCCAGGCGTAATCAGACGCCGCCGCTGCCGCAGCAGAAGGCTTCGCAAACGACACAGCTGCCGCTCTACCCAGCCAGGACAATCCAGTAAGAAAAACTTTGTACAAATCTTCAATAAAATTTATCTTATGTAAAAATGCTGTTTCATTCTACCCCATACCCGAGCCATGAAAGAACCCACCCTGCCCACAGTTGTTAAGAAAGAAAAAGTAATTTATTTTGTGTTTTTCATCCTGACATAAAACTTTAGAATCAAATGCCCTTTGCAGTAATGTTCATCCTGACAACTGACTAGCATCAAAAGAGAAAACTCAATTACGTTTGGTGCCCGAAGTGTTACACATAGTTTAAATAAAGCAAAATCTCCAAAATTGGCGAAGTTTTGCAGAAGCTCAAAATTTAGCACGAACTTAAAGGCGCGACGCTTTTAATCCACCAGAAAACCCAAAGACATTCTTGTATTTTGACTGGAGGTCCGGGGGACTAGAGCCGTTCCCTGCAGTAAGAAAATGAAACACCTACAGCCGTCCTCTTGGTGTCATTTACTATGTAGGTACCAGTTTCGGCGCTTCAATGAACCATCTTCAGGCCTTAGTTGATGCTGAAGGGCTTATCACCTCCATATACAGGGTGAGAAGTATTTAAACCGACAGCCGCGCGGGATTAGCCAAGCGCTTAGCCGGCACGGCAACTCTGCGTGTTCGGTCAGACGGTTAGCTACCCTCTGTAATAAAAAACTGGGTTAATGGATCAACGACGAACTGAAACGGGTGTCTTGCGACGTCCGCCCCGAGCAGATACAAGAAACGAAAACGAACAAAATGAGATTTTTTTTTTTTTTTTTTTTTTTTTTAAAGCGGTCTAAGGCGCTGCAGTCATGGACTGTGCGGCTGGTCCCGGCGGAGGTTCGAGTCCTCGCTCGGGCATGGGTGTGTGTGTTTGTACTTAGGATAATTTAGGTTAAGTAGTGTGTAAGCTTAGGAACTGATGACCTTAGCAGTTAAGCCCCATAAAATTTCACACACATTTAAACCGACAAACTCTGGGAGGTTGTAGGGTACATCAAAACAAATATTTTTCCCTAATGTCATTTTTTCCTATGAGGTCGATTTAAACCGGCAGAGGAAGATTTCTCTGGCGGCAAATTAATTAAACCAACAAACACTTTTCCATTTTTTTATGACCAAGAGACAACACATTAACACAACCCAATTTCAATGACAGTAGATTTTCAAAAATGCCTCCATTGACATGCAAACAAAGGTTACACAGTCGGATCATGTTCTGTCTGACACAGGCAAAAACCCCAGGAGTATCCTGATTTGTTCCTGTTGCTGCTACTATCCGGGCAACCAGGTCCTCTTTTGATGCAACAGGAGTTGCGTGAAAAAGGTTGCGCATCTGTACCCATACAAAGAAGTCCAGAGGGGACATATCTGGACATCGAGCAGGCCATGGTACAGGACCACCTCTGCCAGTCCACGTTTCTGGGAACCATCGGTCTAGGAATCGACGCACACGACGACTAAAATGTGCAGGCGCCCCGTCGTGTTGGAACAACATGCGTTGTCTTGTAAGGAGCGGGACGTCTTCCTGCAATTCTGTCAATGCTCTGGCGAGAAAATTGTAATAGTGCCTGCAATTTAATGGCCTATGTAGCAGATACGGCCCAATAAAACAGTCCCCAACAACACCGTCCCACACATTAACGAAGAACCGCACTTGATGAGAGCGATTAACTGTGGCATGTTGGTTATCCTCACTCCAAACTTGCGAATTGTGCATGTTGAAGACTCCATCACTCGCGATCGTTGCTTCATCGGTAAACAACACAGAGAATGGAAATGTACGATGTATTTCAAGCTGTTCCAGGCACAACTGCGAAACAGTGCTCTGAGTGGATAATGAACTGGTTCCAGGTTGTGGACACACTGTAAGTGAAATGGACGTAACAATTGCTCTCGAAGGACTTTTCTTACATTCGTCTGATTCGTCCTCACGTTACGTGCAATTGCACGAGTGCTGATTGAGGGATCCCGCTCCACATGCTGCAAGACAGCTTCCTCAAATTGCAGCGTTCTTACCGTGCGACGGCGTCCCTGTCAAGGTAATCTGCTAAATGACCCTGTCTCACGCAGACGTTGGTACACAGCAGCAAAGGTCGTATGATGCGGGATACGGTGATTAGGATATTGTTGTTGAAAAAACCCGCTGTGCAGCTCGTCCGTTGTGGTGCGCTACGTAGTACGCACCAACCATACCAGTGTACTCGCTCCAGATGTATCGCTCCATTAGTGAACAGAGAAAATGCACTACTACACTGGTAGACAGCAGTTGCCTACAACTGAAGAGCGTATTACGGCCTCCACCGGTTTAAATAATCCTCATTGGGAAAAATGACATTAGGGACAAATATTTATTCTGATGTCCCCTACAACCTCCCAGAGTCTGCCGGTTTAAATACTTTTCACCCGGTATACGATCCATCAGTGGCCAACATAACTGGTTTAAGCAGTTACAGATAGTCTGCATACAACGGTTATGTTGAAGAGGAATGGGCATCTCTAAAAAGGACATCACGGAAGTTGGAAAGAAAAACACAGGTACAAGGAAGGAAACTGCGAAGAAACCATGGGTAACAGAGGAAATACTTCAGTTGATCGACGAAAGGAGGAAGTAAAAAAAGTGTTCAAGGCAATTCAGAAATAAAGAAATACAAGTCACTTAGGAATGAAATAAATGCGAAGTGCAGGGAAGCTAAGGCGAAATGGGTGTATGAGAAATATCAAGAAATTGGAAAAGAAATCTGTGTCGGAAGGACTGAGTCAGCGTATAGAAAAGTCGAAACAACTTTCGTTGAAATTAAAATAAAGGGCCATAACATTAATAGCGCAATGGGAATTCCTTGGTTAAATGCAGGGGAGGTAGCGGATAGATAGAAAATGTAAAAATGGTTCAAATGGCCCTGAGCACTATGGGACTCAACTTCTGACGTCATTGGTCCCCTAGAACTTTACTTAAACCTAACTAACCTAAGGACATCACACACATCCATGCCAGAGGCAGGATTCGAACCTACGACCGTAGCGGTCTCGCGGTTCCAGAATGTAGCGCCTAGAATCGCACGGCCACTCCGGCCGAGGAAAGTGGCAACAAAACTGCTGTTCAGGTAGGTGTGTATAATGTATGAGACTGGCAATATACCATCACACTTTCGAAAAAAAACCATCATCCAGACAGGTCTAAATATAGCAAGAGCTGACAAGTGCGAGAATTATCGCACAATCAGCTTAACAGCTATACATCCAAATTGCCAAAAAAATAATATAGAGAATAATGGAAAAGAAAATTGAGTATCTATTATACGACGATCAGTGGGAGAATTATCCAACTGTCAGTTTAACAGCTCATGCATCCCTGTTGCTGACAATAATAACAACAAAAGAATGGAAAAGAAAACTGAGGGTCTATCAGATGATAAGTTGGTTTTAGGAATGGTAAAGCCACGAGAGAGGCAGCTCTAACATTGTGGAAAATTCTGTAAATTTGTGGTAAGGTCTTATGGGACCAAACTGCTGAGGTCATCGGTCACTAAGCCTACACATTACTTAAACTAACTTACGCTATGGACAACACACATACACCCATGCCCGACGGAGGACTAGAACCTACGACGAGTAGAGCCACATGGACCGTGACAAGGCGCCTTAGACCGCGTGGCCACCGCGTGCGACTCTCACATTGTGGTTGTTAAGGGAAGCAAGACTGAAGGAACATTAAAACACTTTCACAGGGTTCGACGACATGGACAAAGCTTTCGACAGTGTAAAATGATGCAATATGTTAGAAATTATGAGTAAAATAGGAGTAAGCTGTAGGAAGAGATGGATAACACTCAGTATTTACAAGAACGAAGACGGGAAAGGTACAACATTGCGATTAAAATTCAGGGTGAAGGGATGTGAATGATAAGATTTGCTGACGACATTGCTATCCTCAGTGAAAGTGAAGAAGCATTACAGGATCTGTTAAATGGAATGAATATCCGAATGAGTACAGAATACGGGCCGAGAACAAATCGAAGAAAGACGAGAGTAACGACAAGTAGAAGAAATGAGAACAGCGAGAAACTTAACATCAGAATTGGTGATCACGAAGTAAATGAAGTCAAGAGGAATTCTGCTACCTAGGCAGGAAAATAACGCATGACGGACGGAGCAAGGAAGACTCAGAAAGCGGACTAGCACTGGTAAAAAGGGAATTCCTTGCTAAGACAAATCTGCTAGCCTCAAACAAAGGTCTTAATTTGAGGAAGAAAGTTTTGGGAATGTACGTTTGGGACACAGCAATGTATGGTAGGACATGGACTATCGGAAAACCGGAGCAGAAGAGGAGTATTTGAGATGTGATGCTACAGATTAATGTTGAAAGTTAGGTGGCCTGATAGGGATAGGATGAAGGGGTTACCGCAGAATCTATTATTATAAAGCACTTATATTTCATTTAAACGAATCATTTACTACTTTGTTCCTTCGGAGTGTCTTTTGCACCCTTGTAGATGCTAAGTATGAAGCACAAGGCACAGGGATAGTGTCTGCACTAAGTGAGGAAGGAAGCGTTTGTTTCCTCTGGAGCTCCAGGCAGTCTATGCCACACAGAGTGGAAACTGTTGCCTTTATTATTCGTAACTTCATGCCACGCTGTACGATTAAAGATATCACGAATATACACTACTGACCATTAAAATTGCTACACCACGAAGATGTGCTACAGACGTGAAATTTAACCGACAGGAAGAAGATGCTGTGATATGCAAATGATTAGCTTTTCAGAGCATTCACACAAGGTTGGCACCGGCGGCGACACCCACAACGTGCTGACATGAGGAAAGTTTCCAACCGATTTCTCATACACAAACAGCAGTTGACCAGCGTAGCCTGGTGAAACGTTGTTGTGATGCCTTGTGTAAGGAGGAGAAATGCGTACCATCACGTTTCCGACTTTGATAAAGGTCATAGCCCATAACCCATAGCGATTGCGGTTTATCGTATCGCGACATTGCTGCTCACGTTGGTCGAGATCCAATGACTGTTAGCAGAATATGTAACCGGTTGGTTCAGTAGGGTAATACGCAACGCCGTGTTGGATCCCAACGGCCTCGTATCACTAGTAGTCGAGATGACAGGCATCTTATCCGTATGGCTGTAACGGATCGTGCAGCCACGTCTCGATCCCCGAGTCAACAGATGGGGACGTTTGCAAGACAACAACCATCTGCACGAACAGTTCGACGACGTTTGCAGCAGCATGGACTATCAGCTCGGAGACCATGGCTGCGGTTACCTTTGACGCTGCATCACAGCCAGAAGCGCCTGCGATGGTGTACTCAACGACGAACCTGGGTGCACGAATGGCAAAACGTCATTTTCTCGGATGAATCCAGGTTCTGTTTACAGCATCATGATGGTCGCATCCGCGTTTGGCGACATCTCGATGAACGCACATTGGAAGCGTGTATTCGTCATCGCCATACTGGCGTATCACCCGGCGTGAGGGTACGGGGTGCCATTGGTTACACGTCTCGGTCATCTTTTGTTGGCACTGACGGCACTTTGAACAGTTGACGTTACATTTCAGATGTGTTACGATCTGTGGCTCTACCCTTCATTCGATCCCTGCGAAACCCTACATTTCAGCAGGATAATGTATGACCGCATGTTGCATGTCCTGTACGGGCCTTTCTGGATAGAAAAAATACTCGACTGTTGCCCTGGCCAGCACATTCTCCAGATCTTTCATCAATTGGAAACGTCTGGACAACGGTGACCAAGCAACTGGCTCGTCATAATACGCCAGTCACTACTGTTGATGAACTATGGTATGGCGTTGAAGCTGCATTGGCAGCTAGCTGTACCTGTACACGGCATCCACGCTCTGTTTGCCTCAGTGCCCAGGCGTATCGAGGCCGTTATTACGGCCGGAGGTGGTTGTTCTGGTTACTCATTTCTCAGGATGTATGCACCCAAATTGCGTGAAAATGTAATCTCATGCCAGTTCTAGTATAATATATTTGTCCAATGAATACCCGTTTATCATCTGCATTTCTTCTTGGTGTAGCAATTTTAATGGCTAGTAGTGCACGAGTTTGTTACTTCGGAGTGTCTTTTGCACCCTTGTAGACGCTAAGTATGAAGCACAAGGCACAGGTATAGTGACTGCACTAAGTGTGAAAGGTAGCGTTTGTTCCCTCTGCAGCCCCAAGCAGCCTATGCCACAGAGAATGGAAACTGTTGCCTTTATTATTCGCAAGTTCATGCCACGCTGTACGATTAAAAATATCACGAATATAAGTGTTTGCTGTTACTCTGGAATATGATTTAAATAAGTGACGATGGCAATTCTTTGATGACAGTAATTTTGGGCCTTTAAATAAAGTACTTTGCATCGGAGTGGCCTCCACGCTGCACGTTACCTGCAGAAGCCCCATGATGATTGTGGCGAGCTCTGGAGACAGGGCGTTGCCCCCTTCCTCGAAGATGAAGACGGCGTAGTTGATGACGGCGAAGAGGCCGCACAGCTGCTGGTTGACGGCGACCATGACGATGAGGCACAGCCCGACGACGGCGGCCCGCGAGCACGCCTGCCGCTCCAGCGCCGGCCGCTCCGCCCCCGCATCCGCGTCCGCCCCCGCCTTGGCCTTGTGCCGCCCCAGGGAGGCCTCGATCAGCGCCATCTCGTGCTCCAGCTGATCCTCCGTGATGCCGCGCCGCAGCCACCGCAGCGACTGCCGAGTTTGTGCCATTACTATCATAACTCACGCTCTTCTGACAAGGTGTGACATAGGGTACTAAAGAACAGTGTTCGGGAACTTCCTAATAACGTAACCTATAATTATAATGACAGGTCGTTATTTAACGTTGTTACCAAGAACCCCGAAGATTTCTTCACCAATGTTCTTCAAATTTTTACAGGATACTCTACTAAACATTTGGACGGACATACGTTATGTGGTGTCACCGCCAGACACCACACTTGCTAGGTGGTAGCTTTAAATCGGCCGCGGTCCATTAGTACATGTCGGACCCGCGTGTCGCCACTGTCAGTGATCGCAGACCGAGCGCCACCACACGGCAGGTCTAGAGAGACGTACTAGGACTCGCCCCAGTTGTACGACGACTTTGCTAGCGACTACACTGACGAAGCCTTTCTCTCATTTGCGGAGAGATAGAATAGCCTTCAGCTAAGTCCATGGCTACGACCTAGCAAGGCGCCATTAACCATTTCTAGAGAGAGTCTCACTTGTATCATCAAGAATGCTGTATACAAATGATGGATTAAAGTTAAGTATTCCAGCAGCTACGTACTTTTCTTTATAGCATTCATTACGTATCCTGTTTCAGACTTAACGCAAGTCGGCGTGAGTTGACGCGTGCCCTTTCGGCTTCCTCGCCTTGTGTCTAGACTGTCTTGTCTAGACACAACACGTTACACATACTTTTACATACATAATATATCTATACTGCTACAAAAGGAAAGGCCTTGTTTAACGTTGTTACCAAAAATCTTGAAACGTTCTTGACCAATTACTTAAGATTTTTACACAATACTGTACTAAATGTTCGGACGGACATAGACTACATATTTTTAAAAATATACTACATAAATATATGTGTACTATATTGATAGTAAAATCCAAAAATAGCGTAAATGAGAATGCCAATGGTGTTTGTTCCAGAAAGCTGCTGCAAGTAGTTTACAAGTTTGCGACTATTGTGGACATTGTTAACACCGGCAGCCGTTTGCTCCATCCTATTGCTTTAATACCAGGCGACGATGTCAAAACTGTTTACATTTTGTTGTGTGTACACTGCAATTGCATTGCGACGCTCATGTAACTTATTGTGTGATAATGGACATAACTGGACGTGCTTGAAAGATGTCATTTTCCAGCCTGAAAAAAGCGGACGTGCTCATAGTTGCCTTTTCCGTAAATAATAGCGTGAAACAAAGAGCGATTCATACTATTGGGGCATGGGAAGAATTTGGCACTAAATCCGGAGTTTACAAAATTACTTGTAACGACTGCCCAAACTATTACATTGGACAGACAGGTAGACCCATTAAAGTAAGGTATAAAGAACACATGCTAGGTAAAAATGGGGGAAATGTATATAATTCTACGTTTGCTAAACATCTATGGCTCTTACAGCATGCGCCACGTGAACTGGATGACGTAGAGTTGCATCACGAATTGAGTAAGGGTTACAGATCGGACTTGCTCGAAGAATTAGAGATTTTCAACCATCTTTCTCAAAAAGAAACCCTAGAAACAAAAACTTTTTAGATAATTTCAAACTCCTCCTTGCTTTAATGTAATATAGTCTGACTGACTAGAAGTTCGTTTTCTTGCCTGTTGTTGCTGGTGAGATGCGCTTTTCCTGTCTTGTTCGGATTTTACGTATTTTCGATGTTTGCTGTTTGTGGCTTTCGATGTGTATGTGTTGTTGAATCGCTCTGTTATGTTTTTATTCACAACGACAGATGATTTCGTTTTCCTTTAACATTTTGGTTGTTTTCGCTAGTATGTACTTTACCCTTAAGTTACGCGAGATTCTCGCGCATAACACTAGTGTCCTCTCTCGTTAGATGTGTTCCGTAGCGCAAGCTTCATCTGCTTGACACTAGGACACAGGTAAATTGGTTTCATATTTTTTATTGCACTTGGCCGGCCGCGGTGGTCTAGTGGTTCTAGGCGCTCAGTCCGGAACCGCGCGACTGCTACGGTCGCAGGTTCGAATCCTGCCTCGGGCATGGATGTGTGTGATGTCCTTAGGTTAGTTAGGTTTAAGTAGTTCTAAGTTCTAGGGGGCTGATGACCACAGATGTTAAGTCCCATAGTGCTCAGAGCCTTTTATTGCACTTAGGTGTTTTTAAATGGTTATGATATGTTTTATTTATTAAGACAGAAGGTTTGAATTAGCACAACTTTTAATAATTTTGATGCTCATGAGTATGTATCCATGGGTTTTAATGTGCGCGAGTGTCTCGCGCTAGAGAGCCTGTATAGGGAGAGAGTGCCCAACCGGACGATACATCGGCCATTTTTCTGCCAAACTGCGGGCAGTAAGTGACTAAAAGTTATTGAGCTTGTAATACTTTGGTAATTTTACAGTTATCTAAGCTATAAGTGTTTTTTCTTTCTCAGTTATGGTGCTCAGTTTTTGCTAATGAAGGTGTCTTCCTTTTCAGGTGTATTTTACTTCTGATGAAGGTATATTTAGATATACCGAAACCGTGGTCAAGGATATTAATAAATCTTTATCCTGCAAGTGGATGGCTGTTATCATTTACTGTGACTAATTTAGTTTGGTTTGATTGTGGTACTGTCAGTAGCTCCATTGAAATATTTGTACCTTTGGTTTAAAATAAATACACAATTGAAACTCAAGACACTCTGTGTATGGGCTGCAAAGCCGGGCTCCTGCCCATCATTTCAATCTTTGAAATCCGCATATCAATGGCGCCTTACATTATAAAAATATTTGGGATATATTGCTAACAATAATGTCAAAATTTTCTTGACCGATTTACTTCAGATTTTTACTCTATGCTTTACTAGACGTTTGAACGGATATAGGGACCATATGTTTTAAATATACATTGCATATAAAGATGTATGTAATATAGTCGTTAGCAAAAATTTCGAAAAGTTCTTTATCGGTTTACTTCAAATTTTTACATGGTACTGTAATAAAATTTTGACGACCATAGACTATGTATTTTTAAGTATATGTAATGTGTAAATATATATAATAGGCAAATGTCAGCAAAAATCTCGAAAAGTTCTTGATCGATTTACTTCAAGTTTTTGCACAATGATTATCATTCAGACAGATAGACAGTTTCTTTAAACAACATTGCGTAAGTTATCTGTTAAATCCGACTGCGAGAAAAAAAATGTTTTGCTATCAAAATGTGTGATTTAGTTTGTTTTTTAAACAAAATTTTCGTACGCAGGTATGTGCTGTTTCGTTTCATTCCTCAAAATCGGTTTTAATACAAAACAGGAAAATTTTATTTATGGCTCAGCGCTTTGTAATTAGATTACTACTGGTAGTACTACTTCTACTACTACAGGATCTGAATCGTCTGAAACTCTTTAATCCTTCCAATCCGCAGATTAAAACCATGCGATATACTGTCATTGAAGCCACTGTACTGATAGTTACAGCACCGGAAGACATATCTCCCACACCCCGTATAGTGTATATCAATGATCCTAACCGTTTTATCAATTCATTTTAAGAGACTTCAGTTTCCCATCAAAGTTTCTTTTGCAACACCAACAAATAAGGCTCCAAGTCCGAGAAAGAGGAGGTGAGCCGACAGGAAGGATGTAATGAACGGAGAGAGGGAGGGGAGGAGATGCATAGAGAAGAGGGGAGAAGAAGTTGGACAGAGAGAGGATGGAAGACGGAATTTAGAGCTTACATCCGATTCCTATACATATTCAGCAACTGCGAAGCATTGCTGGGTTCGCTAGCAATACATACTGTCAAATATACTTCACATAAAGGAAATGCAACCATGACAACCATTGTAAAGATCGTGCGGAGTAACTGTTCCATGTCTGTTAGGCCTCAACGTAAGCTGACTGATTCTGGCGTATGCCGTTTCGGTACAGAGGTGGTCAATCCTAGTAAGCAAAAAACTGGCGCGTGGACCAAGTGAAGTTGAGACGGAGTTCGTGATACACTTGGCTTACTCGGAACTGACGTCAGAGCGGCTTGTACATGTCCATCAGCGCATTTCGAGTGAGCCGAACGTGACACTGACACCAGCTTCTCCCGTGTCAGAGCTGGCCCTCGAAAATCGCAACATATTCGCTCGAAAATAGCTAAATTTTTGCAACAAGGAAGTACATAAATGTCATCGGTGCTTGTTTCAGTAGTAGAAATTTTAGCTGCCCACTTAGGTTTCTGCCTTACCACACCCTTGGAAGCTGCAACATATTCGAAAATGAACAGCCAAATTTTTGTGACAAGCAATAAATATAAATATCATTGCCCGTCGTTTCACTCACAGCAAATTCATTGTGCGTTTTTAATCTACATCTACATCATACTACGCAAGCCACCTACTGGTGTGTGGCGGAGGGTACTTTCGGTACCACTATCTGATCCCTCCAACCCTGTTCCTCTCGCGAATAGTGCGTGGGAAGAATGATTGTCGGTAAGCCTCTGTAATGGCTCTAATTTCTCGAATTTTCTCCTCGCGGTCAATACGCCCAATATATGTGGGGGTAAGTAATATGTTGTCCGACTCGTTCTGAAAAGTGCTGTCCCGAAATTTCAATAGTAAATCTCTCCGTGATGCACAACGACTCTCTTGTAACGCCTGCCAGAGGAGTTTGTTTAGCATCTCCGTAACGCTCTCTCTCCAGCTAAACGAGCCCATGACGAAACGCTCCGCTCTTCGTTAGATCTTCTCTGTCTCCTCTATCTGTACTATCACATAGGGATCCCAAATGGATGAACAGTACTCAAGAATAGGGCGATCAAGCGCCTTATAAGCCAGTTCTTTCGTGGGTGAGTTACAATTCCTTAAGATTCTCCCGATGAATCCTTGTCTGCTTTTCCCACTATCTGTTTTACATGGTCATTCCGCTTAAGGTTGCTCTGGGTAGTTACGCCTGGATATTTTACGGCAGACGCTGTCTCCAGCTGTTTGTCACTCAAAGCGTAGCTGTACAGTAGTGGATTTCTTTTCCTTTAAGGGGCTCCGGAACGCCCTATACTTGCAATGTTAAAATAACGCTTGTAAATTACATCTTTCCTCACAAAGTATTTGAGGTAGGAAGTTGAACTTTTTACAGATTATTTATTGGAATATGGGCTACAACTTAACACAGGGATTTTACAAAATTTTAGTTCAGTTATTAAAGATGATTTTTTTCAATTGTAATGAAAATTCACAACATTTTTTGCAATTTTTTATTTATATATTCAAAAATATACAGTTTTTTGGAAAAAGTCTGTGTTAAATTATGCAGAAGGTACTGTGTAACATTTACTGAAAGTTTGAAACAAATATGTTTGGAAGATCCTTAGAAAACATGTAATTAGTATGAGAAAATAAAAGTTTTGGGAATCGAGCGACAAAGATTGGATTAACTTTTTAGTGCATTCCAGGTCCATAGGATGGATTATCTTCATCCTCTGCAAACTCCTCCTCCAGCTTCCTCTTGTTCCTCCTCCTGTTTACTCTTGCTTGTATTTCTAGACTCTTTACAGCCCTGTCTGCAGCCCGAAGGCGTTCCTTGTCTAAAGCAAGCATCGCTCGTACCATGTTAGAATGTTATTATTTACAGTAAAAACACATACCTTTGGTTTTCCAACATTTCTCCTTTTCTTAAAAGCCTTCAGAGGATTTCTAATAACTTTACTTTTACTCATTATTATACTTCAACAAAACAGAGACTCAAGAAACAGAATTAATTACGAATATTTTCGAGATAACGACAGAGTAAATAAACATGAAACAATCGACAATCACACCAGCGATATATATTGAACCATCACAGGTTAGCCACAACACATACTTTATCTCACATCACTAAAATGTACCTGATGAACACGGACGTTAATAATCACACCATTTGACAGCAGTTTAACAGCGCCACAGTGGGTCACGCCCATGTAGAACACATTTCAAAAAAAAAAAAAAAAAATTAAAAATAGTTGTAGTCTTCGGAATTGAATAAATTATATATCTATTAAAAGCAGATTCAGAAAACGCAAAAAAGTAAAAATTGAACTTTTCATGATTTTGAGCCTTTCCGGAGCCCCTTAATCAGACAGAAGTCATAAAATCGAAGAAACTGCGCCCTGAGCGAGTGCACTCTTACATGCAAATAACGGCTAATATTGCAGAACATTTTTCTATTTCATTCACAATAAGATGTGTGCTATTTGTTCTTTCGGAAATTTCTGAAAGAACAGACTCCATTTTAATCCTGCACCAACTATGAATCAACACACAAAGGAATTAGTGACATTAGCTGCCAGTGGGCATTGATTAATATCAATGAGGCAAGTTGAAAATTTGTGCTGCACCGGGATTCATACCCACGCTGAACACAGAGGTAACCATAACCGCAAGGACAGCCCCAGCACCCTTCCCATCAGACCCAAATTCTCAACTTATATCACACACTACTGATGTACACTATGTGATCAAAAGTATTCGGACACCTGGCTGAAAATGACTTACAAGTTCGTGGCACCCTCCATCCGTAATGCTGGAATTCAATATTGTGTTGGCCCACCGTTATCCTTGATGACAGCTTCCGCTCTCGCAGGCATACGTTCAGTCAGGTGCTGTGAGGTTTCTTGCGGAATGGCAGCCAATTCTTGATGGAGTACTGCACTAAGGAGAGGTATTGATGTCGGTCGGTGAGGCCTGACGCGAAGTCGGCGTTCCAAAACATCCCAAAGCTGTTCTGTAGCATTGAGGTCAAAACTCTGTGCAGACCAGTCCATTGCAGGGATATTATTGTCGTGTAACTACGCCGCCACAGGCCGTGCATTATGAACAGGTGCTCTATCGTGTTGAAAGATGCAATCGCCATCCCCGAATTGCTCTTCAACAGTGGGTAGCAAGAAGGTGCTTAAAACATCAATATAGGCCTGTTCTGTGAGGGTGCCACGCGAAACAACAAGGGGTGCAAGCCGCCTCCATGCAAAACACGACCACATCATAACACCACCGCCTTCGAATTTTACTGTTGGCACTACACACACTGGCAGATGACGTTCACTGGGTTTTCGCCACACCCTCACCATGGCGTCGGATCGCCACTTAGGGTACCGTGATTCGTCACTCCACACAACGTTTCTCCACTGTTCAAGCGTCCAATGTTTATCCTCCTTACAGCAAGCGATTCGTTGTTTGGCTTTTACCGCCGTGATGTGTGGCTTATGAGCAGCGGTTCGACCATGAAATCCAAGTTTTCTCACCTCCCGCCTAACTGTCACAGTACTTGCAGTGGATCCTGATGCAGTTTGAAATTCCTGTGTGATGGTCTCGATAGATATCTGCCTATTACACATTACGAGCCTCTGCAACTGTCGGTGGTCTCTGTCCGTCAACAGACGAGGTTGGCCTGTACGCTTTTGTGCTGTACGTGTCCGTCCACGTTTTCACTTCACTATCACATCGGAAACAGTGGACCTAGGGATGTTTAGGAGTGTGGAAATATCGCGTACAGACGTATAATACAAGTGACACCCAGTCACCTGACCGCGTTCGAAGTCCATGAGTTCCGCGGAGCGCCCCATCCTGCTCTCTCACGATGACTAATGACTACTGAGGTCGCTGATATGGAGTACCTGGCAGTAGGTGGCACAATGCACCTAATGTGATTATCAGAGTAGCTCATCAGAAGATTATCTTGCGAATTTGTCACCGTATAGGGTAGGGTAAACATAGTCATGTGTAGGGACTGTGGTTGTTGTGAGCGGACGCAAGGAGAATTGGCCACTCTTCGGGGGCAGGTGGAGGCTTTGTCTGTTAGGCTCATCGAGCTCGAGGCGCAGGCGTCGGCTCGTAGTGGCGTTGGGGCAACTGTGGTGAGACCTATGCCTACTTCGGTGGCCTTGGAATCACATGGAACCCCTGATGTCGCTGCGTCTTCCGGCAGTGAGCATCTTACCGGTCAGCCATCACTCCAGGGTGAATGGCGGACAGTGGTGGGCTCGCGCGTGCCTGGCCGAAAGGCGAAGGTGGGATCTGGCCGCGTGGCGGCTGCCTTATCCCTTTCCAACAGGTACGGGGTGCTTCCTAGTGGTGATGACATCGTTTCCGAGCCACCACAGGATGCCTCGCCTGTTGGGCCAGTGGCCGATTCTCCGGCAAGGTCCCGACAGTCACAGAGGGCGGGCCTATTAGTTATAGGGAGCTCCAACGTTAGGCGGGTTATGGAGCCCCTCAGGAAAATAGCGGGTAGGTCGGGGAAGAATGCCAGTGTGCACTCGGTGTGCTTGCCGGGGGGTCTCGTCCGTAATGTGGAGGAGGCCCTTCCGGCAGCTATTGAACGCACTGGGTGTGACCGGCTGCAGATAGTAGCACATGTCGGAACGAATGACGCCTGCCGCTTGGGTTCTGAGGCCATCCTTGGTTCTTTCCGGCGGCTGGCTGATTTGGTGAAGACAACCAGCATCGCACGCGGAGTGCAAGCTGAGCTTAATATCTGCAGCATAGTGCCCAGAGTCGATCGCGGTCCTCTGGTTTGGAGCCGTGTGGAGGGTCTAAACCAGAGGCTCAGACGACTCTGCGACTATAATGGTTGCAAATTCATCGACCTCCGTTATTGGGTGGAGAACTGTAGGGCCCCCCTAGACAGGTCAGGCGTGCACTACACACCGGAAGCAGCTACTAGGGTAGCAGAGTACGTGTGGCGTGCACACGGGGGTTTTTTAGGTTAGAGGGACCCCCCCTTGGGCGAAACGATAAAATACCTGACGGCTTACCAGAGAGGACATTATCATCGTTGATAAAGAACGTCCGTCCTCAGAGACCAAAAACAGGAAAAGTTAACGTAATATTCGTAAACTGCAGGAGTATCCAGGGCAAGGTTCCTGAATTAGTATCTCTTATTGAAGGAAATAGTGCGCATATAGTATTAGGAACGGAAAGTTGGTTAAAACCGGAAGTGAACAGTAACGAAATCCTAGACACAGAATGGAATATATACCGCAAGGATAGGATAAACGCCAATGGTGGAGGAGTATTTATAGCAGTAAAGAATTCAATAATATCCAGTGAAGTTATTAGCGAATGCGAATGTGAAATAATCTGGGTTAAGCTAAGTATCAAAGGTGGGTCAGATATGATAGTCGGATGCTTCTGTAGACCACCTGCATCAGCAACCGTAGTAGTTGAGCGCCTCAGAGAGAACCTGCAGAACGTCGTGAAGAAGTTTCGTGATCATACTATTGTAATAGGGGGAGACTTCAATCTACCAGGTATAGAATGGGATAGTCACACAATCAGAACTGGAGCCAGGGACAGAGACTCTTGTGACATTATCCTGACTGCCTTGTCCGAGAATTACTTCGAGCAGATAGTTAGAGAACCAACTCGTGAAGCTAACGTTTTAGACCTCATAGCAACAAATAGACCGGAACTTTTCGACTCCGTGAATGTAGAAGAGGGTATCAGTGATCATAAGTCAGTGGTTGCATCAATGACTCCAAGTGTAATAAGAAATGCCAAGAAAGGAAGGAAAATATATTTGCTTAACAAGAGTGATAGGGCACAAATCGCAGAATATCTGAGTGACCACCATCAAACGTTCATTTCTGAGGAAGAGGATGTGGAACAAAAATGGAAAAAATTCAGAAACATCGTCCAGTACGCCTTAGATAAGTTCGTACCGACTAAGGTCCAAAGCGAGGGGAAAGATCCACCGTGGTATAACAATCATGTACGAAAGGTACTACGGAAACAAAAAAAGCTTCATCATAGGTTTAAGAGTAGTCGAATCATAGCTGATAAGGAAAAGCTGAACGAAGCGAAAAAGAGCGTAAAGAGAGCAATGAGAGAAGCATTCAACGAATTCGAACATAAAACATTGGCAAACAATCTAAACAAGAACCCTAAAAAGTTTTGGTCATATGTAAAATCGGTAAGCGGATCTAAATCCCCTATTCAGTCACTCGTTGACCACGATGGCACCGAAACAGAGGACGACCGAAGAAAGGCAGAAATACTGAATTCAGTGTTCCGAAACTGTTTCACTGCGGAAAATCGTAACACGGTCCCTGACTTCAGCCGTCGCACGGACGCCAAAATGGAAAATATTGAAATAAACGATATCGGAATTGAAAAACAACTGCTATCACTTAGTAGCGGAAAAGCATCCGGACCAGACGAGATACCCTTAAGATTCTACAGTGATTATGCTAAAGAACTTGCCCCCTTTCTATCAGCAATTTATCGTAGATCGCTGGAAGAACGTAAAGTACCTAGCGACTGGAAGAAAGCGCAGGTCGTTCCCATTTTCAAGAAGGGTCATAAATCAGATGCGAATAATTATAGGCCTATTTCGCTTACGTCAATCTGTTGTAGAATAATGGAACATGTTTTGTGTTCTCGTATTATGACGTTCTTAGATAATACAAATCTCCTTCATCATAACCAACATGGATTCCGCAAACAGAGATCATGTGAAACTCAGTTCGCCCTATTTGCCCAAGAAATTCACAGTGCCGTAGACACTGGCGAGCAGATTGATGCCGTATTCCTGGACTTCAGGAAGGCATTTGATACGGTTCCGCACTTACGTTTAGTGAAAAAAATACGAGCTTACGGAATATCGGACCAGGTTTGTGATTGGATTCAGGATTTCCTAGAAGAAAGAACACAACATGTCATTCTTAACGGTTCAAAATCTGCAGATGTAGAGGTAATTTCGGGAGTACCGCAAGGAAGCGTGATAGGACCTTTATTGTTTACAATATACATAAATGACTTAGTTGACAACATCGGTAGCTCCGTGAGGCTATTTGCAGATGACACGGTTGTCTACAAGAAAGTAGCAACATTAGAAGACTCGTACGTACTCCAGGAAGACCTGCAGAGGATTAATGCATGGTGCGACAGCTGGCAGCTTTCCCTAAACGTAGATAAATGTAATATAATGCGCATACATAGGGGCAGAAATCCATTCCAGTACGATTATGCCATAGGTGGTAAATCATTGGAAGCGGTAACGACCGTAAAATACTTAGGAGTTACTATCCGGAGCGATCTGAAGTGGAATGATCACATAAAACAAATAGTGGGAAAAGCAGGCGCCAGGTTGAGATTCATAGGAAGAATTCTAAGAAAATGTGACTCATCGACGAAAGAAGTAGCTTACAAAACGCTTGTTCGTCCGATTCTTGAGTATTGCTCATCAGTATGGGACCCTTACCAGGTTGGATTAATAGAAGAGATAGACATGATCCAGCGAAAAGCAGCGCGATTCGTCATGGGGACATTTAGTCAGCGCGAGAGCGTTACGGAGATGCTGAACAAGCTCCAGTGGCGGACACTTCAAGAAAGGCGTTACACAATACGGAGAGGTTTATTATCGAAATTACGAGAGAGCACATTCCGAGAAGAGATGGGCATCATATTACTACCGCCCACATATATCTCGCGTAATGATCACAACGAAAAGATCCGAGAAATTAGAGCAAATACGGAGACTTACAAGCAGTCGTTCTTCCCACGCACAATTCGTGAATGGAACAGGGAAGGGGGGATCAGATAGTGGTACAATAAGTACCCTCCGCCACACACCGTAAGGTGGCTCGCGGAGTATAGATGTAGATGTAGATGAATGTGAAAAAGGTATGTTGTTGGGGTGTCCGGATACTTTTGATCACATAGTGTAGTGTGGTGTCTGAAAGAACAAACACCACATATACAGGGTGTTACAAAAAGGTACGGCCAAACTTTCAGGAAACATTCCTCATACACAAATAAAGAAAATATGTTATGTGGACATGTGTCTGGAAACGCTTAATTCCCATATTAGAGCTCATTTTAGTTTAGTCAGTATGTACTGTACTTCCTCGATTTACCGCCATGATTTCATACGGGATACTCTACCTGTGCTGCTAGAACATGTGCCTTTACAAGTATGACACAACATGTGGTTCATGCACGATGGAGCTCCTGCAAATTTCAGTCGAACTGTTCATACGCTTCTTAACAACAGATTCGGTGACCGATGGATTGGTAGAGGCGGACCAATTCCATGGCCTCCACGCTCTCCTGACCTCAACCCTCTTGACTTTCATTTATGGGGGCATTTGAAAGCTCTTGTCTACACAACCCGGTACCAAATGTAGAGACTCTTCGTGCTCGTATTGTGGACGGCTGTGATACAATACGCCATTCTCCAGGGCTGCATCAGCACATCAGGGATTCCATGCGACGGAGGGTGGATGCATGTATCCTCGGTAACGGAGGACATTTTGAACATTTCCTGTAACAAAGTGTTTGAAATCACGCTGGTACATTCTGTTGCTGTGTGTTTCCATTCCATGATTAATGTGATTCGAAGAGAAGTAATAAAATGAGCTCTAACATGGAAAGTAAGCATTTCTGGACACATGTCCACATAACATATTTTCTTTATTTGTGTGTGAGGAATGTTTCCTGAAAGTTTGGCCGTACCTTTTTGTAACACCCTGTATAGTGAAGGTGATGACGGTCAATGATACCTGAGTAATGTGGCTAATGATGAAGGGCACTACATCAGTAGACGTTGGGAATCTGAGTGTGACGGGAGGCGCGCTAGAATAGTTAGCGTAGTTGTGGTGACCACTTTGCTCGGATGGAGTACTGGTCAGCGCCATCAGTTTAGTAAGTAGTAGATCCGGGTTCGATTCCCAGCCTGGAACAAATTCTTAATTTGCCCCATTGATATAAATCATTGCCCACTGGCAGCTAATGTCTTTAATTCCTCCTCGTCTTGATTTATAAGAACAGCACAGGATTTGTTACAAATGTGAGGATATGGAAAAACAGGACGCGAACGTTCTATCTTCGCCTGCGTAACTTTGTGTCCCTAATCACAAGACGACGACGAACTGACAGAATTCTCAACAGTACTGTAATTCATCTTAGGCTGTTACCGCCGATCCAAAATAACTGATATTCAATTACAAGAAATTATACGAAGGGTGACGCGCCTGTGATAAATCTACAATGTGCCGTTGCCTTGAAACAGCATCCTACCACACCACACAAGTTATAATGCTAAAACAACGAAATACGGGAAATCAGTGTGGCTTTTCCAAAGTTGTCGACTGTCTGCATCGCATCGAGTTGCATTTCATTTGGGTGCTACAAACGCGACCCGGCGTGAGGCTGCGGTCGGAAGGCGTACAATAGGAGAACTGTCAGGGGAAATCCTTCAGTGTTCCGGAGGCAGGAAATGGCTTCCGTTCTGAGCGCGGCAGAGTGTGGTGGATGATGGAGAATATTCGTATTGAGAGACTATGTAGCTATACAAGACACATAAAATAAACAACAGACAGAAGTGAAGAGCGTAAAAGGACGCAAGTACTGAAGACAAACGTCTTTGCTTTGGAGCAACTACTTAAGAAATTATGCTATATGAAGTGCATTGGATCTTATAAAATTTTTACTTTTATTATTATTAATTAGATTGTGACTAATAATGTATCGTTGATCAGCTCTTGTTAAGGGCAATCAATTTATCTGCAAAGACTTTAAGTAAGATACCTGATACAGATGCACTAGCACGAACTAATGGAACAGTACAATTAATCATAGAGGTAAAATACGCCACCACTATTAATTTGTCTTGACAAACGAAAACTTTTGTTACAACATAAATAAAAGAAGCTTCCTGTGTAATAAAGCTGTTTCCTGAAACATCATTTTTGTCATATAAACTTTACTCAACGTACTGTCTGAGTATTTTCAACATACCTCATTAAAATATCTAAACATTAATTAATATTCTAATTATTTATTTTACTTATATTTGTTTTATGTTTTAAGTTGTTATTTTACGTCTTACATTCCTGGCTTTTTGGTTATTTAGTTTTCAAAAGATAATAATGTTAATCTGTAAGGAAATGCTTAAAACAACATTTTTTTGCACCATACACATAAAACGAACGAAATATCTTCACATAATACGCACGACGGAGAAGGCAATTAAAACAAAATTGACCCAGATTTCGAATTTTCACAGGTGATTCTCTAAACGTCTTGATTTGTATCAGACATATGTCAGTACATTGGTAAGGCTTGGCGAAGAGAACTGATTACGTACTAGTGATTGCAGCTTCTACGGTCGCAGGTTCGAATCTTGCCTCCGGCATGGATGTATGTGATATCCTTAGTTAGGTTTAAGTAGTTCTAAGTTCTAGGGGACTGATGACCTCAGAAGTTAAGTCCCATAGAGCTCAGAGCCATTTGATTGCAGCTTGATTGTATTGTATCTCAAATGGTGATTGACATCATAATCATTCCACAAAACTAGGTCTGAAAATTTTCTCACAACATTCTTCCAAATATCGAAAGCCGTATACTTCCGCGGCTGTATCTGTGCCATCGAGACCTCTGGGATCAGCGGATGTTTCTTGTCCTTGGATAGAGCGTCAACACTTTTTTTTTATCTGACCACCCGTCTTTTCACAGTTTTAAAAGAAACTACTAGTGAATTTGGACTGAGGATTCGAGAATCTCTTTTTGAAGGTCGAAATCTTCTTGTGACAACACCGAAATCTGGTAAACGAATGTCTGACCGGGCCAAAAGATATTTGAAAGATGATTTCTTTGCCAGTATACAACTTTCGATGTCGGAAGAAATTTATGAGAAAACTTTCTGTTGAATGATTATGATGTCAGTCTCCACTTGAGAAACAATAAAATTAGGCTGCATTCACAGTATATAATTAATTCTCTCCGCTAAGGCTTACCAAAGTGCTGAAATATGCCTGATACGAATCAGGATATTTAGAGGATCAATCGTGACAATTTGAAAACCTGCTGAATTTCGTTTTACATTGGCTTCTCCACCATTTCCACTAGCGCAACGATCCCAGCGCCGCATTCAAACTGAGAATTATCTGTAGCGGCCAAACATTTGAAGATGAGTCTTCATTGACTCTAAAGCTAATTATTAAAATATTATAGTATTTTTTTAAAAAAAGATAGTGTAAAGCGGCTGGTTGTAGTATTAATTCAAAGCATCCGCTAGAATAAATACTCTGCCTGAAAAAAAGTCAAGCGTCCTGTACAGAAAAGGGGGTGGGGACGAACGAAATGAAACTTCACGGGTTGAGACAATATGTGATGTTCTTCTAATGATTACAAAATCGAGTCAAATTGAGAATGAACTTGGCAGTACGAGCCTACTTATTAGTATGACCTCGCACACCCTCAGACCTGGAAGCACGCATTGATTCTGTTGGGAAGAATGTCACAAAGTCATTGTATACTCTTCTGAGGCAAGCTGGCCACAGCTGTAGTAAGTGGTCCAGTATATCGTGGATGCTGGCACTGGGACAGAGCTGACATCCGAGCTGGTCCCACAGGTATTCTGCAGGGAACAGATCTGAGGATCTTGCTCGCCTCGAGAGTATGTCAACATGACGGGGACAGTGCATAGAGACAGGTGCCATGTGTGGCCGAGCATTGTCTTGCTGAAAAATAACACCACGATGCTGTCACGCGAGCAGTAATACGTGAGGACGCAGGATATCCATAACGTAGGTTTGTGTTGTCAGTTCCCTCACTCGCTACAGTCGTGATCTGAAATCATAGCCGATGGCTCCACACTTCATGACGCCAGGAGTGAAACCGCTGTCCCTCTCAAAAACTTCGTAAGTATGAACTCCCTCCTCTCTCCGTCCGAACAGGCCTTGGAAGGTCACTGGGTGCGGATATGGAAGGGGAGGTGGTCAGCGCAGCGCTCTCCCGGCCGTATGTTGTTTACGAGACCGGAGCGGCTGGCTACTTCTCAATCAAGTAGCTCCTCAGTTTTCCTCTCAAGGGCTGAGTGCAACCCACTTGCCAACAGCGTTCTGCCCATCCAAGCGCTAGGCCATCACCTCGGTGATCTGATGGGAACGGGTGGCAGGGCCGTTGGCGTCTTGTAAGTAACCTCTACCAAAGAAGCCGCCATTATCGCTAACGATGGATGTCTGGACAGTGCGAAACAATGCAACGTCATTCGTCTGCATCTTCCCGATCACAGCACCACTCCAAACGCAGCAACTTTTGTTGTAGTGTTAATGGCAGCGTTTACATAGGACGGTATTCCCTAGATTGGCTGCTGCCAGTATGTGATCAATGGTGCGAGAACACAGAATGTTACATGGAGTCTACCTGTTCTGCGACGGCAGGCGCAGATGTGAAGCCGAATTTGGCAAAAGCCTCAGAATAATCTAGCTTTGTACTTTACAGTTGGATAAAGTCCTCAGTTATTTGCTGGATGTATTCGAATCTCTGTAATCCCCTACAAATTTTACTCTCTGTAGCTCCCTGTAGTACCATAGAAGTACTGATGTCTTAAGAGATGTCCTACCATCCTGTCCCTTCTTCTTGTCAATGTCTTGCATGTCTTCCTTTCCTCGCTGATTCTTCGGAGTAGCTCCTCGTTCCTTGCCTCATTAGTGCAACTAATTTTCAAAATTCTTCTGTAGCATCACATCTCAAATGCTTCGATTCTCTTCCGTTCTGGTTTGCCCACAGTCCATGTTTCACTACCACACAATGCAAACGTATATTCTCAGATATTTCTTCCTCAAATTAGGGCCTATGCTTGATACCAGTAGACTTCTATTGGCCAGGCATGCCCTTTTTGCCAGCGCCAGTCTGTTACTTGTGTTGTCGTCCTTCACGGGTTATTTTGCTGCCAAGAGACCAGAATTTCTTAACTTCATCTACTTCGTGATTATACACTCCTGGAAATGGAAAAAAGAACACATTGACACCGGTGTGTCAGACCCACCATACTTGCTCCGGACACTGCGAGAGGGCTGTACAAGCAATGATCACACGCACGGCACAGCGGACACACCAGGAACCGCGGTGTTGGCCGTCGAATGGCGCTAGCTGCGCAGCATTTGTGCACCGCCGCCGTCAGTGTCAGCCAGTTTGCCGTGGCATACGGAGCTCCATCGCAGTCTTTAACACTGGTAGCATGCCGCGACAGCGTGGACGTGAACCGTATGTGCAGTTGACGGACTTTGAGCGAGGGCGTATAGTGGGCATGCGAGAGGCCGGGCGGACATACCGCCGAATTGCTCAACACGTGGGGCGTGAGGTCTCCACAGTACATCGATGTTGTCGCCAGTGATCGGCGGAAGGTGCACGTGCCCGTCGACCTGGGACCGGACCGCAGCGACGCACGGATGCACGCCCAGCAAATTAGGGACACTGTTGCTCCTGGGGTATCGGCGAGGACCATTCGCAACCGTCTCCATGAAGCTGGGCTACGGTCCCGCACACCGTTAGGCCGTCTTCCGCTCACGCCCCAACATCGTGCAGCCCGCCTCCAGTGGTGTCGCGACAGGCGTGAATGGAGGGACGAATGGAGACGTGTCGTCTTCAGCGATGAGAGTCGCTTCTGCCTTGGTGCCAATGATGGTCGTATGCGTGTTTGGCCCCGTGCAGGTGACCGCCACAATCAGGACTGCATACGACCGAGGCACACAGGGCCAACACCCGGCATCATGGTGTGGGGAGCGATCTCCAACACTGGCCGTAAACCACTGGTGATCGTCGAGGGGACACTGAATAGTGCACGGTACATCCAAACCGTCATCGAACCCATCGTTCTACCATTCCTAGACCGGCAAGGGAACTTGCTGTTCCAACAGGACAATGCACGTCCGCATGTATCCCGTGCCACCCAACGTGCTCTAGAAGGTGTAAGTCAACTACCCTGGCCAGCAAGATCTCCGGATCTGTCCCCCATTGAGCATGTTTGGGACTGGATGAAGCGTCGTCTCACGCAGTCTGCACGTCCAGCACGAACGCTGGTCCAACTGAGGCGCCAGGTGGAAATGGCATGGCAAGCCGTTCCACAGGACTACATCCAGCATCTCTACGATCGTCTCCATGGGAGAATAGCAGCCTGCATTGCTGCGAAAGGTGGATATACACTGTACTAGTGCCGACATTGTGCATGCTCTGTTACCTGTGTCTATGTGCCTGTGGTTCTGTCAGTGTGATCATGTGATGTATCTGACCCCAGGAATGTGTCACTAAAGTTTCCCCTTCCTGGGACAATGAATTCACGGTGTTCTTATTTCAATTTCCAGGAGTGTATATCCTGATTTTAAGTTTTTCGCTGTTCTCATTTCTGCTACTCCTCATTAATTTCGTCTTTCTTAGTCTCACTCAATGTTCTGTACTCATTAGACTGTTCATTCCGTTGAGCAGATCCTCTAATTCTTGTTCACTTTCACTGAGGATAGCAATATCATCAGCTACTTTTATCATTCTCATCCTTTCAGCTTGAATTTTAATCCAACTCTTGAACCTTTCTTTTGCTTTCGTCATAGCTTCTTCGACGTATAGATTGAAGAGAGGCGGTGAAATAGTACATCCCTGTCTTATTCCATTTTTAATCTCAGCATTTCCTTCTTGGTCTTCGACACTTACTGTTCCGCCTTGGCTCTTGTACATATTGTATATTAACCGATTTTCCTTATAGCTTCTCCGTATTTTTCTCAAAATCTCCAACGTTTTGCACTATTTGACGTTGTCGAACGCTTTTCTCAGTTCGACAAATTCTTTGAATGCTTCTTGGTTTTCCTTTAGTCATGCTTCTATTATCAGCCGCAACGTCAGAACTGCCTCTCTGGTGCCTTTACCTTTCCTAAAGCCAAACTGATTGTCATCTAACACTTCCCCAATTTTCTATCTTGTTGTTGTGGTCTCCGGTCCGAAGACTGGTTTGATTTTTATTTATTTATTTATTTATTTTAAATTTTACACGTCCAGTTCCTTAGGACCAAATTGAGGAGCAAATCTCCAAGGTTATGGACGTGTCAGTACATGAAATTACAACATAAATGTAATAACAGATATAATCAAATGTTTATGAACCCAAAAAAAGAAAGCCATAAGTTTACGTAAACGCAATCAACAATATAACGTAGGAATCAGATTAATTTTTCAAGGAACACCTCGACAGAATAGATGGAGTGATCCATGAGGAAATTCTTCAGCTTCGATTTGAAAGCGCGTGGATTACTGCTAAGATTTTTGAATTATTGTGGTAAATGGATGCAGCAGTATACTGCTCACCTTTCAGCACAAGTGTTAAGTAAGTGCAATCCAGATGCAGATTGGATTTCTGCCGAGAATTAACTGAGTGAAAGCTACTAATTCTCGGGAATAAACTGATATTGTTAACAAGAAACGACAGTAGAGTATATATATCTTGAGGGACCAGTGTCTGAATGCCCAGACTAGTGAACAGGGGTCATCAAGAAGTTCGCAAACTTAGACCACTTACTGCCCGAACCGCCCGTTTCTGAGCCAAAAATGTCCTTTGAGAATAAGAAGAGTTACCCCAAAATACACACATCAAAAAAGTTTCGCATCACCTCGGTTCCGAGAGTTACGGAACTTGTACAGAATACTGGAATAGAGATCATCATAAACATCATTTCCCCCCTTTTTATTTCTCATGAAAACCATACATTGTACGTTGTACCAGCATACAGCGAGACCTTCAGAGGCGGTGGTCCAGACTGTTGTACACACCGGTACCTCTAATACCCAGTAGCACGTCCTCTTGCATTGACGCATGCCTGTATTCGCCGTGGCATACAATCCACAAGTTCATTAAGACGCTGTTGGTCCAGATTGTCCCACTCCTCAACGGCGATTCGGCGTAGATCCCTCAGAGTGGTTGGTGGGTCACGTCGTCCATAAACAGCCCTTTTCAATCTGTCCCAGGCATGTTCGGTAGGATTCATGTCTGAAGAAATGCTCGCCACTCTAGTCGAGTCATGTCGTTATCCCGAATGAAGTCATTCACAAGATGTGCACGATGGGGGCGCGAATTTTCGTCCACGAAGACGAATGCCTCGCCAATATGCTGCCGATATCGCATTCACGTATCGTACAGCCGTTACGGCGCCTTCCATGACCAACAGCGACGTACGTCGGCCCCACATAATGCCACCCCAAAACAACAGGGAAACTCCACGTTGCTGCCTCAGTGGACAGTGTGTCTAAGGCGTTCAGCTTGACCGGGTTGCCTTCAAACACGTCTCCGAGAATGTATGGGTGAAGGCGTATGTGGCACTCATCGTGATGCCAATCCTGAACGGTCAATTCGACATGTTGTTGGGTCCATCTGTACCGCGCTGCATGGTGTCGTGTTTGCAAAGATGAACCTCACCATGGACGTCGGGAGTGAAGTTGCGCATCATGCAGCCTATTGCGCACAGTTTGAGTCGTAACACGACGACCTATGGCTGCACGAAAAGCATTATTCAACATGGTGGAGTTTCTTTCAAGGTTCCTCCGAGCCATAATCCGTAGGTAGCAGTCATCCACTGCAGTAGCAGTAGCCCTTGGGCGGCCTGAGCGAGGTATGTCATCGACAATTGTCCCTTTGTGTCTCCTTCATGTCCAAAGAACATCGCTTTCGTTCAATCCGAGACGCCTGGACACTTCCCTTGTTGAGAGTCCTTCCTGGCACAAAGTAAAAATGCGGACGCGATCGAACCGCGGTATTGACCATCTAGGCATGGCTGAACTACAGACAACACGAGCCGTGTACCTATTTCCTGGTGGAATGACTGGAACTGACCGGCTGTCGGCCCCCCTCCTTCTAATAGGCGCTGCTCATGTACGGTTGTTTACATCTTGGGCGGGTTTAGTGACATCTCTGAACAGTCAAAGGGACTGTGTCTGTGATACAGTATCCATAGTCAACGTCTATCTTCAGGAGTTCTGGGAAGCGGGGTAATGCAAAACCTTTCTCAGTGTGTGTGTTACTTGTTGTCGGACGGCAGGCCCAGATATGAAGCCGTATGTAGCAAAAGCTTTAGAATTATCTAGGTTTGTATCTTATATCTGGATAAAGTCTTCAGTTATTGAGAACTTTTAACACTGCAGTGCGTCAGCAATCGTGAATAATTTAATGATTATAAAGAATCCGCCTCGATTGCGAATTGAAACCGGATATTGACCTAGGTTTCGACGCTGATAACCACGCCTTCTTCGGAACACACTAAAACTACAAACTGCCTAAAGAGGCATGGTCCAACATTAATACAGAACGTCCAAAAGGGCAAAAGACTAGCATAAGATGTAAAATAAACGGTACGTGTGTACCATGTCAATAGCTGTACTTAGGTCAAATGTTCGGTGGGTCGCGGGCTCTCCGTTATTTGCTGGATGTATTCCATCTCTGTCTTTCTCTACAGTCTTTACTCTCTATAGCTCCCTCTAATACCATGGCAGTACTGAGGTCTTAACAGATGTCCTACCATCCTGTCCCTTCTTCTTCTCATGTCTTCCATACATTCCTTTCGCCGCCGATTCTTCCGAGTATTTCCTCGTTCCTTGACTCATTCAACATTCTTCAACAATCCGAAGGGCCATATATGAGAGATCAACGCTGTTAAGAAATACGTTTAATGGGAAATACAGGGTGTTAAAAAAAGGTACGGCCAAACTTTCAGGAAACATTCCTCACACACAAATAAAGAAAAGATGTTACGTGGACATGTGTCCGGAAACGCCTAATTTCTATGTTAGAGCTCATTTTAGTTTTTTCCACCTACGCTCAATGGAGCGCGTTATCATGATTTCATACGGGATACTCTACCTGTGCTGCTAGAACATGTGCCTTTACAAGTACGACACAACATGTGGTTCATGCACGATGGAGCTCCTGCACATTTCAGTCGAAGTGTTCGTACGCTTCTCAACAACAGATTCGCTGACCGATGGTTTGGTAGAGGCGGACCAATTCCATGGCGTCCACGCTCTCCTGACCTCAACCCTCTTGACTTTCATTTATGGGGGCATTTGAAAGCTCTTGTCTACGCAACACCGGTATCAAATGTGGAGACTCTTCGTGCTCGTATTGTGGACGGCTGTGATACAATACGCCATTCTCCAGGGCTGCATCAGCGTATCAGGGATTCCATGCGACGGAGGGTGGATGCATGTATCCTCGGTAACGGAGGACATTTTGAACATTTCCTGTAACAGTGTTTGAAGTCACGCAGGTACGTTCTGTTGCTGTGTGTTTCCATTCTATGATTAATGTGATTTGAAGAGAAGTAATAAAATGAGCTCTAACATGGAAAGTAAGCGTTTCCGGACACATGTCCACATAACATATTTTCTTTCTTTGTGTGTGAAGGTTTGGCCGTACCTTTTTGTAACACCCTGTATATCCCCGCGAAATGGTTAAGTGCCTCGTTCCCAAATCTAATTCCCTCTGCATCACCTGATTTAATTCAGCTACAATCCACTATTCTTGTACCGTTTTTTGTTGATGCTCGTCTTATATCCTTCGTTCAAGACACTGTCCATTTCATTCAACTGCTCTTCCATGACCTTTCCCATCTCTGACGGAATAACAATGTCATCGGCAAATCTCAAAGTTTTTATTCCTTCTCCCTGAACTTCTTATTCAAGTTTTTTCTTTGGTTCCCTTTGCTGCTTGTTTACTGTACATTTTGAATGACATCGGGAATAGGTTACGACCCTGTGTCACTCTCTTTGTAACCACTGCCTCCCTTTCGTGCCCTATTTTCTTAGAAGTTTTTTGATAGCTTCGCGCTCTTTTGTTGCAGGTAAGTGGATGTGAGCGCCAGCCGCACGCACCTGCCGGGCCTCCGGGTACTGGCGCTTCTTGGCCAGCCAGTAGGGCGTCTCAGGGAGGAAGGCGAAGCCGACGGTGAAGAGCAGAAGCGGCACCAGGTTGAGGTAGAGCACCACCGAGTAGGGCAGGTAGGCGCCCACCACGTACGAGAAGAGCACGCCCGAGTTGCTGATCAGCCCCAGCAGGCAGCCGAGCGCGCCGCGCACCTCGTTGCTCGCGATCTCGCTCACGTAGATAGAGGGCAGCACCAGCGACGCCGCCGCGTTGATGCCCGCCAGGATCCTGCCGAATCCAAATGTCTCGCCTGTAGAGGAAGGTCACGTAACCGACGGGGTCAAGGGGAGAAAGGCGGATGGTACTGTAGCAAAGGTAAAGGCGCCAGAGGGGCTGCTCTGACGCTGCGGTTGATAATGAAAGCAAGACTGAAGACAAGTCGAGACGCATTCATACGATTTGTCGACCTGTAAAAAGCGTCCGAAAGTGTAAATGAAGCAAGACGTTCGAAATTCTGAGAAAAGTAGGCTAAGCTATAGGGAAAGAGGTGTAATATACAATAAGTACAAGACACAAGAGGGAATAATAAGGCTGGAAGACCAAGAACGAATTATGACGGAAATAAAACAAATATTCAGCAGGGGGATTGAAATTCAAGGTGAAAGGATTTTAGTAACAAGATTCGCTGATGACATTTCTATCCTCCGTGAAAATGAAAAATAATTGTAGGATCTGTTGAATGGGATGAACAGTGTAATGAGTACAAAATAGAGACTGAAAGTAAACAAAAGAAAGACGAAAGTAATGAAAAGTAGCAGAAATGGGAATACCTAGAAACTCAACATCAAAATTTGTGATCACGAAGTACCGGGTGATCAAAAAGTCAGTATAAATTTGAAAACTTAATAAACCACTGAATAATGTAGATAGAGAGGTACAAATTGACGCACATGCTTGGAGGGACATGGGGTTTTATTAGAACCAAAAAACAAAAAAAAACAAAGTTCACAAAATGTCCGACAGATGACGCTGGACAGCAAAACGTCAGTGACTGCGCATGACAATCGTGTATAAAAGGAGCTGTAATGAGAGAGAGAATCAGATGCGCCAGCAGTCGCAGCATGTTCACAATACCTGAAAAGGCGCTTTTAGTGAAGCTGTATTATCAGAATGGGGAATGTGCTAGTTCAGCGTTACGATCCTATCGCCATAGGAAGGGGATTCGAACGGGTAAAGGTCCGTTGACAAATGCAGCTGTCGCGAGAATGATTTCCAAGTTCGAAGTCATGGATTATTTGGACGATAGACCCCGTAGTGGCCGACCGAGCACACGGCGTGATGCTGCTGAGACAGTTCAGGAAGAAATGGAGACTGTAGCGGGTCCGTCTATGCACGGGGAAGTCAGCGCTCGTGCAGTCGCACGTCGCACCGGCATTCCATATACTACTGTTTGGTTAGCACTGAGGCGTACCCTCCGAATCTATCCGTACAAAATCCATCGGCATCATGAACTGTTACCTGGCGATTTAGTGAAGCGGAGGGCATTTTCGGTGTGGGCGTTTCAAAAGATGGCGGAAGATGACGACTGGTTGCGTAACATGTTGTGGACCGACGAAGCTCATTTCACGCTCCGAGGGTCTGTCAACGCCCACAACTGCAGAATTTGGGCTACCGAAAATCCTAGAACTGTCGTGGAAATTCCACTGCACGACGAGAAAGTCACGGTATGGGTTGAATTTACCACATCTACAGTTATCGGGTCTTTTTTCTTCGAGGAAATGCGTGATTCTGGTTTTGTAACTGCTACCGTGACGGGTGAGAGGTACGCCGATATGTTACAGAATCGCATCATCCCCAGCCTGGCTGATAAACACCTGCTGGAACGTACGATGTTTATGCAGGATGGCGCTCCACCCCATATTGCTAGATGCGTGAAAGGTCTCTTGCGCGCGTCGTTTGGTGATGGTCGTGTGCTCAGCCGCCACTTTCGTCATGCTTGGCCTCCCAGGTCCCCAGACCTCAGTCCGTGCGATTATTGGCTTTGGGGTTACCTGAAGTCGCAAGTGCATCTTGATCGACCGACATCTCTAGGGATGCTGAAAGACAACATCCGACGCCAATGCCTCACCATAACTCCGGACATGCTTTACAGTGCTGTTCACAACATTATTCCTCGACTACAGCTATTGTTGAGAAATGATGGTGGACATGTTGAGCATTTCCTGTGAAGAACATCATCTTTGCTTTGTCTTACTTTGTTATGCTAATTATTGCTATTCTGATCAGATGAAGCGCCATCTGTCCGACATTTATGAAATTTTAATTTTTTGGTTCTAATAAAACCCCATGTCATTTCAAGCATGTGTGTCAATTTGTACCTCTCTACCTACATTATTCCATGATTTATTCAGTTTTCAAATTTATACTTACTTTTTGATCACCTGGTACAATAAGTACAAGACCCAAGAGGGAACAATAAGGCTGGAAGACCAAGA
Source organism: Schistocerca cancellata (assembly GCF_023864275.1). NCBI lineage: Eukaryota > Metazoa > Arthropoda > Insecta > Orthoptera > Acrididae > Schistocerca > Schistocerca cancellata. Next base: position 503,017,653 of record NC_064632.1, on the reverse strand, counting down.
ACGAAGTGCTCGGAATAAAAAGGGTGTAAGAGATGGATGTGGTCTTTCGCCCCTTCTGTTCAATCTATACATCGAAGAAGCAATGACGAAAATAAAAGAAATATTCAGCAGGTGGATTAAAATTCAAGGTGCCGGCCGTAGTGGCCGAGCGGTTCTAGGCGCTTCAGTCTGGAACCGCGCGACCGCTACGGGCGCAGGTTCGAATCCTGCCTCGGGCGTGTATGTGTGTAATGTCCTTAGGTTAGTTAGGTTTAAGTAGTTCTAAGTTCTAGGGGACTGATGACCTCAGATGTGAAGTCCCATAGTGCTCAGAGCCATTTAAAAATTCAAAGTGAAAGGGTTTCAGTAGTAAGATTCGCTGATGACATTGCTATCCTCCATGAAAATGAAAAAGGATTGTAGGATCTGTTGAATGGAATGAACAGTGTGATGAGTACAGAATACAGACTGAAAGTAAATAAAAGAAATACGAAAGTAATGAGAAGTAGCAGAAATGGGAATATCGAGAAACTGAACATCAAAATTTGTGATCACGAAGTAGATTAAGCTAAGAAATTCTGCTACATAGGCAGCAAAAAACCCATGATAGACGAAGTGAGGGCTGGCAGCTGTGGCCGAGCGGTTCTAGGCCTTTCAGTCCGGAACCGCGCTGCTGCTACCGTCGCAGGTTCGAATCCTGCCTCGGGAATGGGTGTGTGTGATGTCCTTAGGTTAGTTAGGTTTAAGTAGTTCTAAGTCTAGGGGCCGATGACCTCGGCTGTTAAGTCCCATAGTGGTTAGAGCCATTTGAACCGTTTTGAACGGTGTGAGGTGGACATAAAAAGCACGCTAGCACTGACAAAATTGGCATTCCTGGCCGAGAGAACTCTACTCGTATCAAACACAGGCCTTAATATGAGGAACAGATTTCTGAGAATGTACGTCTGGAGCACAGCATTGTATGGCAGTGAGACATGGACTGTGGGAAAACCGGAACAGAAGAGATTCGAAGCCTTTGAGATATAGTGCTGCATAAACGTGTTGAAAATTAGGTGGACAGATGAGGTAAGGAATGGGGACGTTCTCTGCAAAATCGGCGAGAAAAGGAAAATTGAAAAACACTGACAAGCAGTAGGGACAGAAAGGAAGGACATTTGTTAAGACATCAGGGGTTAACTTCCATAACTTCCTTGGTACTAGAGGAAGCTGTAGAGGGTAAAAAGTATAGAGGAAGACAGAGATTGGAATACATCCAGCAAATAATTCAAAACGTAGGTTGCAAATGCTATTATGAGATGAAGAAGTTGACACAGGAGAGGAAATTATGGCGGGCCTCATCAAACAAGCCAGAGGACTGATGACTGAAAAATAAAAACGCTCTTTCGAAATCATAACTTATTATGAAGACTATATAGGAATATTCTTCACACTAAATAATAGAGCAACACGTTACTTGTTGGTTAGTTAGTTACATGTTCCATACATAACTTGAATGATCGTTTTATCGAAATAACGTGGAACAAGTCAATTTACGGTATATGTGGCATGATTAGTGGTAACAGTTATAAACACATTATTTTGTTAGTCTTACTCAAGCAACTATTTTCTTTGGCAATCAGTTTTCTGCATGGAATGAAAGGAATTGGCAAGGAGAAATGATCTTATATCAGATTTAAAATTTTGCTGCCTGTCAGACGTTTCATGTTGTTGGGCAAATGATCAAAGTATTTTCTTGAAGCATAGTGAACTCTTTCCTTAGCCACTGACAGATTTAATAACCTAAGTGTATAAATTAAATTAAGGCAGTGTCCTGACTGACTGACTCATTATTGGCCAGCTCAAATAGCTAAGGACAGAAACCTGAAATTTGGAGAAGGTATGGGTCTTAAACCGTAGACGTCGTTTAAGAAGGGATTTTTCGAAATTCCAACCGTGAGCATGATACATCAGACTGATACGGGTTTTGTCCGGCCCTTTATCAGACTAATATATTTTTTATTATGTTATTCTTCTCATCCCAATTGCTTATAGAGCGCGGGGAGAGTACCTAGCTAGTACTGTAATTTTGTCTTCACGGTTCCAACAGAAGCGATTCGTAGGGAGCTCAACGATATCCCTACATGTTTCACATATGCTGCTTATTGAAATGTTGTAAGCAGGCTTCCTCCTTGTAATTTGCTTCTGTCTTCAACGTCTTTTAATTCAGGTTCATCGACATTTCCGTGACACTCTCCCGAGAGTCAAACGAACGTGTGACGATTCGTGTCGCCCTTATTTGTATACTTTCAATATCCTCTGTTAGTCCTGTTTGGTGTTGGTTCCACATGCTTGAGCAATAAGAGGATGAAAGTTCTTTATTTTAAATGTCGCTATTAAGGCAATTTTGAAGCTAGATCTATGAAAACTGGTATTTGGTTTCGCAGTCAGAAATAAAGAAATGTCTGTTTCAGTGGTTCTGGAAATACTGGGTGAAAGGTTTTTTTGGTAATAAATCATTATCAAAGAACTGCTACAGTACTTTTAAAGATAGGTCTATGAACACTGTTATTTGATTTCACGGTTGCAAATAAGAAAATGCGTATTTGAGTAGTTTTGGAAACTGAATCCCTGAGGAGAAGAAACAGGAAATGAGAGTTTTTATGAAAATATTTTATTGTGAAAGCAACTATGAAAATTTAAGTTTGTCTTCTCAGTTAGAAATTAAAACAATATGTGTTTTACTGTTTTTAGAAATTCAGTCCCTAGCAGCTGAAACAGGGGGCTGAAAGTTTTTATCGAAGTAAGTCATTGTGAAAGCGTTTTTGAAGAAAACTCTATGAAAATTTGTATTTGGCTTTTCTGTTGGAAGTAAAACATACATTGTGACTGTTTTTGGAAACTCAACCCCCAAGGGGCTGAAACGTAATAAGAAAATATTTTATAGTAAAAGCATTTTTAAAGCTAAGTCTTTGAAAATTGGTGTTTGGCTTTTAGGTTAGATCTGAAAAAATACTGTCACTGTTTTTTGGAAATTCAACCCCTAAGAGGGTTTTCCCACAGTTGGTCTTCAGACCAGCCTGTGTTTGAGTGTACCGATCTTAAGAGTAAGGTTCCCTCCATGTTATCCTGTGACAAATAACGCACGTAATTTAATGTTCAACCACGTTACAGTGTAGAGCCCAGTACGTTTTCCTATGCCTCCCCGCCCCCCTCATCTGTCCATCAAAGCTTTTAGTAATGGTGTTTTCGTATTTCTGTAGGATGAATGCTTGAACTAAATTTTTTTACTACGTTTTATCTGTTTCATTTACACGTTCCCGTTCACTTAGTTAGGTACAGCTCTTGGTCAAAATTATGGAATCACCGCGAGAAATGCATTCTTGATCATAAATGAAGGTACTAGCCAAGACTGCAGATTGCACTGTTGTATTTGACCACGAACGGCAGGTCGGAATAGTGTTCTGTGTACTTGTGAGTGCAATACATCGCAGTTAAGTGAATTCGAACGTGGGTAAGCTGTTGGTGCTCGTATTATGGGTCTCTACCTCCGTAGCCGACGGTCAATGCGACAGACACTTATGCGGGGGACACGGATACGATTCCTAGGACTACCAGGGATTTTTTTCTTTGTGAGAGAACTGGACAGGATGCACTCAGTCTCGTGATGAGAACTGAGGAGCTTCCTGATTTTGAGTTAGCTGCTCCAACGTCGAAACGACGACAACGGCCGGGAGTACGGTGTGCTGACCACGTAACGCTTCATATCGCATCCAATGACGAATGCTGAGGATCACACGGCGGTCGGTCGATTATCGCCTTGTCTACAGGGCATTATCACGAGCCTTCTTTTTTCTGTATGAGATGTGCTTCCGAAATACAGGTGGCCGAAGCGTTTGGTGTTCAAGAGGCACCATATTGAAGATTTATACCGCATACCAGGAAATCAGAAAAACAGCATACGCTAAGTCACAGCGCGGAAGAAAGTATGTGTTGAGTGATAGTGACAGACGGTCATTGAAGAGGATTGTGACGGAAAATAAGAGGACAACAGCTGCAAACGTCGCTGCAGAACTGAATGTCGGACTCACAAACACTGTCAGCAGCCAAAATAACACGAATGGAGCTCCGTCAGCAAGGACTTTAGGGGAAAACTCGAATTTCAGAAACTACCCACAGTTTGGATTCCGTAGAAACACTGGAACACGTGAGGCAATACTGACCTTACGACTTATCTTAGAAGAAAGATTAAGGAAAGGCAAACCTACGTTTCTAGCATTTTTAGACTTAGAGAAAGCTTTTGACAATGTTGACTGGAACACTCTCTTTCAAATTCTAAAGGTGGAAAGGGTAAAATACAGGGGGCGAAAGGCTATTTACAATTTGTACAGAAACCAGATGGCAGTTATGAGAGTCGAAGGACATGAAAGGGAAGCAGTGGTTGGGAAGAGAGTAAGACAGGGTTGTAGCATCTCCCCGATGTTATTCAATCTGTATATTGAGCAAGCAGTAAAGTAAACAAAAGAAAAATTCGGAGTAGGTATTAAAATCCATGGAGAAGAAATAAAAACTTTGAGGTTCGCCGATGACATTGTAATTCTGTCAGAGACAGCAAAGGACTTGGAAGAGCAGTTGAATGGAATGGACAGTGTCTTGAAAGGAGGATATAAGATGAACATCAACAAAGGCAAAACGAGGATAATGGAATGTAGTCGAATTAAGTCGGGTGATGCTGAGGGAATTATATTAGGAAATGAGACACTTAAAGTAGTAAATGAGTTTTGCTATTTGGGGAGCAAAATAACTGATGATGGTCGAAGTAGAGAGGATATAAAATGTAGACTGCCAATGGCAAGGAAAGCGTTTCTGAAGAAGAGAAATTTGTTAACATCGAGTATAGATTTAAGTGTCAGGAAGTCATTTCTGAAAGTATTTGTATGGAGTGTAGCCATGTATGGAAGTGAAACATGGACGATAAATAGTTTAGGCAAGAAGAGAATAGAAGCTTTCGAAATGTGGTGCTTCAGAAGAATGCTGAAGATTAGATGGGTAGATCACATAACTAATGAGGAAGTATTGAACAGGATTGGGAAGAAGAGAAGTTTGTGGCACAACTTGACCAGAAGAAGGGATCGGTTGGTAGGACATGTTCTGAGGCATCAAGGGATCACCAATTTAGTATTGGAGGGCAGCGTGGAGGGTAAAAATCGTAGAGGGAGACGAAGAGATGAATACACTAAGCAGATTCAGAAGGATGTAGGTTGTAGTAGGTACTGGGAGATGAAGAAGCTTGCACAGGATGGAGTAGCATGGAGAGCTGCATCAAACCAGTCTCAGGACTGAAGACCACAACAACAACAACAACAACAACAACACTCACAGTGATGCAAATGCCCGTAACAGGAAAATATGGTGCCGAAGGCATAAAACCTGGACTGCGCAGCGATGAAAGAAAGTCATTTGGTCGGACGAATCTTGTTGCACGCTGTTTCCAACTTCTGACCGAGTTTATGTCAGATGAGTGAAACATGGCAAGTGTTCGTTTATCATTTGGGTTGCCATGTCGTTGTAATCAATTTCCCCCTCTCCCCCCCCCCCCCCCGTCCCGTAGAAGGTCCCATTATTGTCAAGGGTTATAACACCATCTCTGCTGATCAGAATCCCCTAGCACAATGTTTGTTCCCCAAGGTGTTGTTGTGCGGCCCTGCTACGCAGCTCACGTCGTCCAGGACTGGTTTTGTGGGCTCGAGGAGGAATTGTCGTATCTCCCCCGCCCCCCAAAGTCACCAAATCTCAATATTATTGAGCCTCTGTGGTCTACTTTGGAGAGAAGATTACGGGATCGCTATCGACGCCCATCACCGTTACCTGAACTTGATACTGCTTTGCAGGAAAAATAGTACAAAGATTCCGTTGAAAATCATACAGCACCCGTATTTAACCATTCCGAGACGGCTGGAAGCTGTTTTGAGTGACAACGGTCTCCCTGCGCCGTTTTAGACATACTAATCTGTTGTGTTTTTGATGTTTCCATAAATTTTGTCCACCCCCAAAACACTGAACATTAGTAAGCATTGACGATTCACTAGGGGTCACAATTTAGGGAATGCGTCAGCATTATCCACTGTGCAAATCAGTGTGCTTGCTCAGCGAGCGTGAAGAACTTGAATGTTAAACATGAGTAAAAAATTAATTACACTGAAGAGTCAAATAAGCTGGTACACCTGCCTAATATCTTGTAGGGCCCCCGCGAGCACGCAGAGGTGTCGCAACACGACGTAGCATGGACTCGACTAATGTCTGAAGTAATGTTGGACGGAATTGACACCATGAATCCTGCAGTGATGTGGATAAATCCGTAAGCGTACGAGGGGGTTGAGATCCCTTCTGAACAGAGCGTTGCAAGGCATCCCAGGTATGCTCAATAATGTTCATGTCTGGGTAATTTGGTCCGCAGCTCGTGGTCTTGCGGTCGCGTTCTCGCTTCCCGAGCACGAGGTCTCGGGTTCGATTCCCGGCGGGATCATGGATTTTCACCTGCCTCGAGATGAGTGGGTGGTTATGTTGTCCTCATCATTTCATCATGAAAGTGGCGAGATTGGATGAACAAAGGTTGGGAATTTGTACGGGCGCTGATAACCGCGCAGTTGAGAGCCCCACAATCCAAACTTCATCGTCTGGGGAGTTTCGTGGCCAGCGGAAGTGTTTAAACTGAGAATTGTGTTCCTAAAGACACTCTGTAGCAATTCTGCACGTGTGGGGTGTCGCATTGTCCTGCTGGATTTGACCGAGTCCGTCGGAATGCACAGTGGACATGAATTGATGCACATGATGAGACAGGATCCTTACACATGTGTCACCAGTCACAGTCGTATCTAGACGTACCAGGAGTCCCATATCACTCCAACTGCATACACCCCACACCATTACAGAGCCTCCACCAACTTGAACAGTCCGCTGCTCACATGCAGGGTCCATTGATTCATGATGTTGTCTCCATACCCGAACATGTCCATTCGCCCGATACAATTTGAAACGAGACTCGTCCGACCAGCCAACATGTTTCCAGTCATCAACAGTCCAATGTCGGTATTGACGCGCCGGGGCGAGGCGTAAAGCTTTGCGTCGTGCAGTCATCAAAGGGTACACGAGAGGGCCTTTGGTTCCGAAAGCCCAGTCGATGATGTTTCGTTGAATGGTTCGCAAGCTGACACTTGGTGATGGCCCAGCATTGATATCTGCAGCAATTTGCGGAAGGGTTGCACTTATGTCACACTGAACGATTCTCTTTAGTCGTCGTTGGTCCCGTTCTTCCAGAATCTTTTTCCACCCGCAGGGATGTCGGAGATTTGATATTTTACCGGATTCCTGATATTCACGGTACACTCGTGAAATGCTCGTACGGGAAAGTCCCCATTTCATGCAACCTCGGAGATGTTGTGTCCCATGGTTCGTGCGCCGACTGTAACAACACGTTCAAATTCACTTAAACCTTGATAACCAGCCGTTGTAGCAGCAGTAACCGACCTAACAACTGCGCCAGACCCTTGTCTTATATAGGCGTTGCCGTATTCTGCCTGTTTACATATCTCTGTATTTGAATACGGATGCCCATATCAGCTTATATATACCGAAGCGCCAAAGAAACTGGTATAGGCAAGCGTATTCAAATACAGAGATATGTATGATTTTTGTGGATATGTACGACGTATGATCTTTGTAATTATATATCCCTGTCACAGGATTGCTCAGAGGGTATGAATGAATGTAATGACAATTTAGAAATATAAAAATAAGCATAACCCCTATATTTCCGTAATTCATACAAAGGAGTGTATTTTTGTAGCTAATTCAGTGAATCATATAATATTGACAAACTGCCTATTGGCTTCTGTCTCGGGTTCTTCGGCCGGCGTTTGTTTGATGTTTTCTGGCGTTTCACCAGCGCATATGGCTGGGATTGTCAAAGCTTCCCCTCTCAGCCCATGATCCAACAGTCAATCGTGCTGGCAATAGGTGAGAAAAATCATCAAACAAACGTCGGCCGAAGAACCCGAGACAGAAGCCAATAGGCATTTTGTCAACAAGAGGTCACGAAAGTCTGAACAGTTATCTAATATTGCCTGTCGGTTAAGTGAAAAACCAAGACTGCTGACGCAGCAGATGTTTACACAGTACAGTTGCAGAAACAGGGGTCCATCTCTAGTGTTGGTTTTGATATTTTGCCACAGTTGCTTCGATATCACATAAAACTTTACAGCTACATACTCGCTGTACGGTAACTTAATGAAAACGCTTGTTTTAATGGTTTCAATGATTCCAGAAGTATTACATTGCTTTCAACCATCGCTGCGTAGTGGGTTGTACATGCGACACTCAAACGGAGCTCTAGCTACTTCATGCATATACTAAGAGGTGACCCCTACTGAAGTCTTAAAATATCTTACAGTATCACCAACTTCACCTCGTAATTTAAAGAGAAAAGCTCGCAAGTAAGATATCAACACGAGAACTCGATCTTGTGAGAAATTTTGGGCCTTAATTGTGATGTAATGACCTCCTGACGTCCAGCTTTTAAACTTGTCATTCGCTGCGACTCGCTCGGCCTGTCCAAGGGCCAGGCACTGAAGACGGAGTGATAGCTCAGCACTCCTATTCGCGGGGTGTTAATGGTGAGGGACACGTCTAATGAACCTGTTTTGAAATCTTGTTCGTGAGCACGTTGTTGCGTTGTTTTATGCGAAAAGCGTACATAATGTCGCTCTCACGCACATGTACCGGGTGGTTACAAATAAAGTGTAGTTACTGACGGAAGTCGAGTGTGGGCTGTAATTACAGTATTGAAGCGAAGCTTGGTAGATACGCTGATGCGTGAAACTGACTTACGCAGGAAAAAAATTAGTTCCAGTTTTGGTCATCAGTTGCAAATCTGGCACTGTACAGCATCTCGTAGACATCTTTGGTACTCATATTGAACAAATTGCGCAAGTGGTGTGTGAGGTAATGGGCGAGTTGTGTGGCCTTGAAAATATTCTAAGTTTGGAATTGGCGTGGCAGCACGGGCCGCTCGGCAAGCTGGTTCTCGCCAGCAACTGCGTGGTGCCGAACATTAGCCGGAGCAAGAGGGTTAGCCCCAGCGTGTGGTCCGGGCTGACCGCGTGGCTGCGAATTCCATGTTGACGCTGTGTCGAGGAATGGGCTTTGTGTCGATGAAGGAGATTTATATGCTGGGAGTGCCAAAGATGGCGGACTTTGTGAAACCATAATGGCAGCATTTCACAGTTCATGTAGAAATTAATAATAGCCAGAGGAATCATGATACTTTACAAAGAAACATGTACATTACCATTATTTGCACGACGATTCTGATGGTGTAATCAGAATTATATTATACAGGTAACACCCAGTAACGAATTTCCAAAATCTAAACGGTTCATCCGATTTTGTCGATCGACGTGTCTTGTAGTATGAACCTAAATTGGTATGAATTACAGGCATGCAACTTGAATAGTACATGAGTTACTGGAGGTCAAAGTGGCCGATCACTGTTGATCGTGTCAGGCCTTAAGTACTCCACAGTTACACGAAAAAACGGTAGCAGCATGCTTATAAATGTATTTATTCATCTATGTCTGTGTTTATATCCGATATATACTATTAATGAAGAAATTGGTCAAATTTTTCCGGTGTTTTAGAATGTACAGAGACATCAGGCTACTGGCCTACTTTTGTTTCTGTTCCTTTGATATATGTTTATTTAATTTGTTTGTGTATTTAATAATGTGTGTTAAAGCGTGTTTATGGTCCAGCCGTAGGGATATTTATTTAATTTTAAGTTATTTAAATGCAAATACAGTATTTCGTATGTGTTTCAATATGTTTGTGAGTGTACGTTGGCTTGGAGACATGGCGGGAGCGCTCTAGCCAATCACAGCACTCGTTATTACACTAGGCGACTACCGAAGTCAATGGAGAGAGTATGGAAGGGAAGTGCTGGACGAGAAGGCGCGATGAACGATTGCAGGAAGTACTTGGAGAGTGCTGAGAGTTAGCGCGTGTTCACGGGAGACAGAAATATTTCGTAGTGCCGACTTGCGCACTTGTGAGATTTTCGTGTCTTCTGCAGTGAAGACGTAGTATGCGTTTAGAAGTGAATATCTCGCAAGCTATGTTGTTGCTAATAACTAATTATGTGAAGTAGGAACCTATTATTTCCATGTTATTCAACTTTATTTTTTTAATTGCTGGACCATTGACAGCGATAAGTGTTTTGCAATAATAAACGGCATTCTTAAAGGTACTTCTGGTATCGCACTCATCATTTAAAGTCGTTAAAATAGTACCTGCAGATTTTATTTAATTGCAATCTTTCATTTATAAATTTCTATGTAACATTCAAAATTCGCAATTGCCGAGTGATAGGAACCTTCAACCATTCGATTCAAGCGTATACTCGTATTGTATACTATAGACTCAGCAGTATTTGGCTTGTAATACGGCAACCACGTATTCCAGTCCCTAAATAACGAAACCAGCCAACACTTTTAATATTTCAACTCTGAGTCAGAGGGTACGTAGTTGAGGGTCACTTTTTTTTTTATAGCCCTCGGGCGGTTAATAATAAAGTCAACATTATGCCTTTCTCACTTGTTTGTTCTTTTTCTGCCCACGTCCCATTCCTAATCCATTACATTCGAAAACATTTCTACGCGTCTTTCTTGCATTCACAGTGACAGATTTGTTTTGGTGGCCAAATTCGGAACTAATCTTTTTCCAGTGTAAGTCGGTTCCGCATTAACGCATTCGATGATCAGAATATGTGCCAAGTTTCGCTGCCATACGATATTTCAGCCCACACTGTATCTCTGTGAGTAGCTGCACTTTAGTTACAGTCACCCGGTACAGATCAGCGGACTGGCAACCAGCACAATCCTATTCGCGGGATATTGCAGGCGGACCAGGGAAGATTATGAAGGAGGAGAAGACATCTCGCGATCGTGTTCTGAAAGCTTGTTTGAGAACGCGTTGTTTCGTTGTTTTGTGCGAAAAGAGTGCGTAATGTGTAAACCTCACGCACACATACTCTGATCGGCCAGAACGTTATGACCACGGACCTATTATCGTCATAAAACCGTCCAGGGATGGTAGAGTCACCTGGCGTGGGATGACTGCTAGTCATACACACTCACGGTTCATCTAGTATTAGTGAGCGTGCTGTCCTTGTGTAGAATGGGGCGGGCGCGCCATCTGTCGTGAGTTTGACCGAGGGCTGACTCTAATGGCCCGCAGGCTCGGCACTAGAGATGGGCAAACTGAAACACATAACTGTTTCGAAACAAATGAAACAGTACAATGTAATGTTCGAAACAGTGAAACAGTTTGTGTTTTGTTATCTAATAAACCTACACATTTTATCATCTTGAATGTCTACTGTATAAGTATGTCAATATAAACATAAATGAGGTGCGAGAGCGCTGATCATATCGCAGAAAGTATGAAACTATCACTTAGGCGTCTTGGCAGTTTAGAATTTCCTGAAGCAAATGCGCTGCTTTCGTGTCGTGTGTCTTTCATACTTTTCAATTCGCTGAGGACAGCCATAGCTGAAGACAGAAGAACCACCACGGACGGAACTGGAGGTGGGAGCCAACTGCAGAAACAACGGATATGCAACTGGGATTCCCACATTCCGTTAGTATGGGTAATATACCCATCCTGCTAATTTCCATGCACACAAAGGGAATCATTGTGGATAATAGGCACAGTGACTATAGACTCACAAATAACGCCAAATAATTCGAATAAATAACAAAATATAACAGAAAAATTTTGTCTTTTAAGGTGTTTCGAACCGTTACTATAAATTCACTATGCTTCCCAGCCCTTCCCGTTCACCATTACACTATCAGTGATACGTCAAACAGATTGCTTGCAATTATACCTACATCAAATTTCTGTATATGTCTAATAACTGTCACTTTACGCTTTTTTTTATTCAAAATGTTGTAGGCCTACTTGCGTTTCTTAATATGATTACTGTACATGACCAGAGAAACGTATGTTGTAAAAAAAAGTGTAATTTAACTGAGTGATTTTCATATATTTATTATTTTGAATGTGAATAGTATGCGTTGTTTTATTGTTTGGTTAGTGTTTATAAAGCAGATGTTACGCCATTTCAGAATAGGACAGTCAGATAGAAACGAAGCTTTATTTTCGCATATCTTAAGCTTCATGCTATTGCTTGTCAAAAAGATTTCGTCACTCTTGAAAGTGTTTCACGAAGTGGTACGTTCTGTTTCAGTACCTATGCCGAGCCCGAATCTCGTCCGACACAGCGCGGAATGAAACATCACTGTTTCGATACAATTAGTCCGTTCCAAGCGGAGGTGGACTGAAACAGCCTTATTTTGAAACAACGATACAGTTTCTGTGTCTGGCTCGAGATCGAATCTGGTCCGGTTACCCGAGACAGGGGCGGAATTAAACACCACTGTTTCGAAACAGTGAACCACAGTCGTTCCGAAACACTGAAACAGTTCCACGTATCGGTACACTGTATCGAAACATAGAAACAGTGGCCAAGTCTACTCGGCACTTCTTGTCGGATGTTCGAGGAGTGCTGTGGCGAGTGTCTTCAACATGTAAGGCGACCGCTTGCGATAATCGGGAAACCTGGGTTCGAGTACCGATCCGGCACTAATTTTCATTGTCGTCATCCCATTATACAGCTGGTGGTTGTCCATATTCGCATGTGCGAATACATTTAATGTAGTTTAATTATAACCACGCTGTATTTCGCACTCGCGCACGAAGCGACTGCAGTGAATTGAAGCGAGTAATAAACAGATGTGCGCGAAGTTTAGAAGCTATAGATTCAAAAGGTCATAACTGCATACTGTCAGAATCTTGGCCGAAATTTTCAAGCAGCATGGACTGAGGGGGCTAATACCTTGCTACTGTGCTTTTCTCTTCTTAAGATTTGAAGTCAAGTTGATGATGTTTCATTGAAAATTCTACAGCAAGTATCAACGATAATATGAAATACCTCGTAAACAATTACTGACAAAGGGTCGTGAAGATCTGGGATCGCAGATTTACTTCAAACTTTGGGGACCTTTAGTAGCCCATTAAAACAACATAATGTCCAAGTGGTGAGGTGCACTACTCTGGTAAATCGCAAGTGAACTTTTACGCTTGTGCTATGTAACTGACGTATCTGTGCGTAGGGGTACTGGAAGTTAGAGTTGATGGTGGTCAAGCTGTTTTTCTCCAGTTTCCTTTGAGGTGTCTTCCTTAACCCACTCCAGAGCAGGTGTTTTCTTGCCATGAAGAGTTGATCCCCGCCTCTTCCACACTTAGAACCGATATATTCTCTGGTCATCGGAATGTTCTGGGCGGAAAAACTATACGTCGATAGTCTCAATGGGTCTGAGGTCTTGCTGCGCCCACCTCCTGTTAATTTTTCTAAAAAAGTAAATAAATATAAATAAATAAACCAGTGATGTCCATTGTACCTCCACGTCCCCTACACTTTCTTTGGTTCCCGGAGGGTGGGAACGGGACGTGGTGGGCTAGGCCTTGGGTTGCGACCCCTGCCCACGTTGCCCCCACTCCTCCCTTTGGGCGCCAGGAAGGTCCTTAAAAAAATTAAAAAAAAGAAGTGATTAGCGTTCGAGCTTCGTAAGATGAACGTGGTTGGGACAACGGTTCCACTTCCGCCGAAACCTACATTTTTGTAGCGCAAGTGTAAATTCTGTGATGTTCAAAAAATTTTCACCTACGCTATTCGTCCTTGCTACATTAGCAACGTTTCACCGTCACGCAGACTAACTGCCAAATGCGGCCTACCTCTGTGTCTGCAGCTCCAAGCGTCGAGGCGCAAAGTAGTTTCGGGCACCTTACCAGATTGCATGGGTAAGGCATTTCACAAATGACGACAGGGATACGTTTTCAAGAAAACCAAATATGTCCATTTACTTGTCGATAGTTATAAATTTCTTTGTTCTAATAATTAAATTTAATTAAAAATAGTAAGTTGGCAAATAATATGAAATTCACTAAAACTTCATGCAAATATACGTGCTTTTTTTAAAAATTCTATTATCTCTCAAATGCCATATAAATTGATATGACCAGTAATAAAAAAAATACAGCAAACAATCCTGTCGGAGGAACATCCGCAACTGAGCATTATAGCAGAGGTAGAAAATACCGATTCAGTAGTAAGGTTCTTTTTATTTAGAGCACGACCGGTTTCGGTCTCTAATATGCCCATCATCAGGCGTTTATAACTTCATGCGGTGACCCCGAGCGCTGCGGTGGACAAGTACAGGACTTGGTGCATCCCCAGCGAGCGCAGAGCTGGTGATACACTGCGTCCTGTACTTGTCCACCGCGGCGCTCGGGGTCACCGCATGAAGTTATAAACACCTGATGATGGGCATATTAGAGCCCGAAACCGGTCATGTTTTAAATAAGAGGAACCTTACAATTGAAACGGTATTTCCAACCTCTGATAAAAAAATATAGATCAAAAATTAAAACTGAGCTGGAGACGAACCGTCGCCTCATAAAAGTTCGTCTCACGAGACTGTGAACAAGTCCTTGCCTTAACCTCATAAATTAAGTCAGGCTTTCAAAGGGCCCAAAAAACCTGTGTGGCTTTCGTGGACCTCTCGGCGGCCTATGATACCATTTGGTTCGACGGACTCAAGCTGAAATAGCGATCCCTTTCCACAACACAACTAAGCTTCTGGAAAACATGTTGAAAAATCGCTACTTCAGAGTGAACGTAGGTCAATCTACGAGTAAATCCTACTCAATAAACAATGGGATCCCACAGGGATCAGTGTTGGCTCCCCTTCTCTTCAACCTATGCACGAGTGACATGCCAGAAACTAAATCGCAAAAATTCTGGTATGCAGATGACATTGCAACAGCCACTCAGAGCAAGGCATTCGAAGAGGGGGAAGGTAGTCTGTCAACCGACTTTCAACTTCTTAACCAGTATTATACGAAATGGAGATTCTACCCAAATTCAAATAAAACTGATGTAAGCGTATTCCACCTGAACAATCATGAGGACCGCACCGGATTAGCCGTGCGGTCTGAGGCGCTGCAGTCATGGACTGTGCGGCTGGTCCCGGCGGCGGTTCGAGTGCTCCCTCGGGCATGGGTGTGTGTGTTTGTCCTTAGGATACTTTAGGTTATGTAGTGTGTAATCTTAGGGACTGATGAGCTTAGCAGTTAAGTCCCATAAGATTTCACACACATCATCATCATCATCATCAATCATGAGGCAAGATGAGAGTTACAAGTAACATTCTGCAGTGAGCGATTGACGCACAACAGCTATCCAAAATACCTACGAATCACTCTGGACCGGTCAATAACCTATAAAAAACACCTAGAAATAACCAGTCAAAAGAAAAAAAATCGAAATAACATATTAAGAAAGCTGACTGGAACCTCCTGGGGAGCTAAAGCTACCACCCTACCCACCGCAGCACAATCTCTTGTTTACTCGGCGGCAGAATACTGCGCTCCAGTCTGGTAGAAGAGCACACACACGAAGAAAATATATGTCCAGCTTAATACCACCATGAGGATTGTCTCAGTAACTCTGCAATCAACTCCACTTCCCTGGCTTCATGCCCTTTGCAATACAGCTCCTCCCTCCCTCATAAGGCAACAAGCAGCTATCCGAGAATGGAAGAAAATTAGCCGGCCGCAGTGGCAGAGGCGTTCTAGGCGCTTCAGTATGGAACCGCGCGACCGCTACGGTCGCAGGTCGAATCCTACCTCGGGCATGTATGTGTGTGATGTCCTTAGGTTAGTTAGGTTTAAGTAGTTCTAAGTTCTAGGGGACTGACGACCTCAGATGTTAAGTTCCATAATGGTCAGAGCCATTTGAACAATTTTTTTGAAGAAAATTAATGACCCTCTGTCTCTGAAGATATACCTATCCGAAAAATATTGGACCATATACCAACTACTCGCCTAAAATCCAGGCGAATGATACTCCACGTGCTGTTCAGTGCCTACTTAGATGTGGACTTGTAATAGCTGCAGTGGCTGTCTCCCTAATCTTTCGCATATTGTTGTTTGAAATCAATCATTTAATAATATATTTGTAATTATACATGACGATAGTATCTGTTCCCGAAAGAACAGTTACCGTAGATGACCATGCAGCTTTGCTAGAAATGAAATGATAATTAAATGGACACGAGTAATGAGTATGATGGGCAAACATCTCACTACGAATGTAGTGGTGTGGACATGTTGGGATTGTGGGTCTCACGGGGAGCGTGCAAGGGACAAGTCCCTGCAGTCGCGCTATCCTCTGTGCCGTCGGTGGCTCAGAGCCGGCACGGCAGCTCAGCGTGTTCGGTCAGAGGGTTACGTGCCCTCTGTAACAAAAAAACTGAGTTAATCGATCAACAACGAACTTCACTGGACGTCTTACGACGTCCGCCCCGAGCAGATGCAACGAACAAAAGCGAATAAAATGAGATTAAAAAAAAAATGGATAGAGCGTCTGCCATGTAAGCAGGAGATCCCGGGTTCGAGTCCCAGTCGGGACACACATTTTTCAACATGTCCCTAATGAAGTACATGAACGCCTGTTTGCAGCTAGGGTGTCCATTTAATTATCATTTCATATTTGTAATTCGTTTATTATCTTAAGTAATAGTATTGCGCAATTTTACTCTGTAGATGCCATACGCTAAATAAATAAAATAAAAATAAAGTTCGTCTCACGAAGCTCGAACGCTAACCACCTGACCACCATGAACTCTACCGTCCGGCACCTACGCAGGGATACATACGCCACATAATAGACGCTTACACCCTGTTTTGCGATTTTCTCGGAATTGCCGGAAAAGTCCACCTTGCACATTATGTTGTTTCAATGGCCTACTAAAGGTGTGCAGAGTTTGAAGTAAATCTGTGATCCCAGTGTCGTGGCCTCCCCTTGTGAGACTACAAGTTTTCCCGTCCAGTACCGATTTGATAAGACGGTAGTAGAGCGCACCTTGCGATGTAGAGGTACCCCGTGTTAGTGGAGGCGATCTTGAGGATCCAGGAGACGAACAGCGGCGCCACGGTGAGGTAGCCGAACGGCTTGCGAGGGACGAACTCGGTGAGCGCGGAGAAGACGGGCGTGAAGACGACGGCTGCGACGGCGAGCAGCGACGACACCCAGGAGCCCTCGTCGACCGTCAGCGGCTGCGACACCACGCCGTCCTCGGCCGACTGCAGCTGCGGCAGCGCCATCGCCGGCCACACCATCGACGAGCCGAACGCGAACGTGTTCAGGTTGACTGCGCACAACGCCAGCAATGCACACTGTACTGTCTGTCACTCAAGCGGACGTAATGTGAGCAAGTGCACAATACAATGAGGGCAATGAGGTCACAGAAGTCGTGGGACAGCACATGCACAGATGGCGTTGGTACCACGAAGGTCGGCAGCTGTGGCCGAGCGGTTCTAGGCGCTTCAGTCTCGAACCGCGCTGCTGCTACAGTCGCAGGTTCGAATCCTGCCTCGGGCATGGATGTGTGTGATGTCCTTTTTTTTCCTTCTTTATTGTTATTGTAAAACCTGTACAACAGGCAGGCTGTCAGCAGCATTCTACGCTGCTCTTCAGCCAGAGAATAGACAATGAGAAAACAACAGAAAGATTACACATAAGCTGCATAGCGGTGAGTAATAAAACAGTAGACACATAAAGACAAACACGGAGCCGTTCACACTCGACGATAATCCACACTACAAACTGTTGTCACGACGCACTAACACTGAAGAAGGCGATGGCACAGGTGAACGATGGAGCGTGACGGTGAACACTGAACACTAAACACGACGGCACACACGAGACACTGATGGCGATGATCTCCGGCGCGCGAATGTCCACTTAGCGTGTGCGAGTCCGGCGACTTGCCAAGAGGGGAAGAAGGGGGAGGTGGGGGAGAGGGGAGAACAAAGATGCCAATGGCTGAGGAGATGGGGGCAAGAGGAGAGGGACAGGGGAGGGGAAACCCGGGGGAGGAGTGGGGAGAAATGGAGGAGGGAGGGAAGAGGGAGAGAAGGGTGGGAGGGTGCCCAAAGGAGCAAAAACAGGAAGAGGGAGGGAGGATGAAAGTTGGTAGGAGGGGTAGATGGAGGGGAGGAGGGCATCATCAGGGAGAGGGAGCTGGCGGAAGCCACCTTGGGAGAGGGTAAGGAGGGTGGAGAGATGGATACCGGGTGGGACGTGGGAATACAGGTGCGGCAGCGGGCGGGGGTGGGAGAGGATGGGTGAGACAAGTGGGTGAGGAGGATCGAGTTTGCGGGAGGTGTACAGGATCCGTATCCTTTCAAGGAAAAGGAGGAGGTGGGTGGATGAGATCGTACAGGATCCGCGTGGGGGAGGGGAGACGGATGCGATAGGCGAGGCGGAGAGCATGGCGTTCAAGGATTTGGAGGGATTTATAAAAGGTAGGGGGGGCGGAGATCCAGGCCAGATGGGCGTAACAAAGGATAGGGCGGATGAGGGATTTATAAGTATGGAGAATGGTGGAGGGGTCCAGACCCCACATACGGCCGGAAAGGAGCTTGAGGAGACGGAGTCGGGAGCGTGCCTTGGCTTGGATCGTCCGGAGATGGGGAGTCCAGGAGAGGCGACGGTCGAGAGTGACGCCAAGGTACTTAAGGGTGGGAGTGAGAGCGATAGGACGGTGAGATAGAAATCAAGGAGGCGGAAGGAAGGGGTGGTTTTGCCTACAATGATCGCCTAGGTTTTGGAGGGATTGACCTTGAGCAAGTACTGGTTGCACCAAGCGGTGAACCGGTCAAGATGGGATTGGAGAAGGTGTTGGGAGCGCTGCAGGGTGGGGGCAAGGGCAAGGAAGGCGGTGTCATCGGCAAACTGGAGAAGGTGGACGGGGGGTGACGGCGGCGGCATGTCCGCCGTGTACAAATGGTACAGAAGGGGGGAGAGGACGGAGCCTTGGGGCACACCAGTGGAGGGGAAAAAGGTGTAGGAATCTGTGTTATGGATGGTGACGTAGGAAGGACGGTGGGAGAGAAAGGAGTCGATCAGACGGACGTAGTTAATGGGAAGGGCGAAGGTTTGGAGCTTGAAGAGAAGACCGGAATGCCATACGTGGTCATAAGCTCGTTCGAGGTCCAGGGAGAGGAAGATTGCGGAGCGACGGGAATTAAGCTGGTCGGAAAGGAGATGAGTGAGGTGAAGGAGAAGGTCGTCGGAAGAGAAGGACGGCCGAAAGCCACACTGGGTAACGGGAAGGAGGCGATGCTGGCGGACATGCTGGTGGATGCGTCGGGTGAGGATAGATTCCAGGACCTTGCTGAAGACCGAGGTAAGGCTGATGGGACGGTAGGAGGAGACGGCGGACGGCGGTTTTCCAGGTTTAAGGAACTGTGATGTCCTTAGGTTAGTTAGGTTTAAGTAGTTCTGAGTCTAGGGGACTGATGACCTTAGATGTTAAGTCCCATAGTGCTCAGAGCCATTTGAACAATTTTTGAGTACCACGTACACGAGGTATAAAAGGGCAGTGCTTTGGCGGTGCTGTCATTTGTACTCTGGTGATTCAGGCGAAAAGGATTCCGACGTGATTATGGCTGCACGACGGGAATTAACAAACTTTGATTGCGGAATGGTAGAGGGAGCTACAAGCAAGGGACAGTCCTGTCCAGAAATCGTTAGGGAATTCAGTATGCCGAGATACACAGTGTCAAGAATGTACCGAGAAGGTCAAATTTCAGGCATCTCATAACCAACAAATTGTGGTCAGAATCCGCATCTGCCTCTGCAAATGTCTTCAGTTTAAAATTTGGTTCCGAAATTTTTGTCTTACCTTTATACGAGTCAGAAACCTTGTACTGTCTACAGGTCTTCCACGTATACAGCCTTCTTTTATGATTCTTAATCGAAGTGTTAGCGATGATAAAATTGTGCACTGTACAAAATTATCCAAGTGGCTGCCTCTTTCGTCCCTTTCTCCCAGTCCATATTCATCCACTATTTTTCCTTTTCTTCCTTTTCCTACAATCGAATTCCAGTCCCCCATCACAATTAAATTTTCGTCTCCCTTAACAACATGAATACTTGCTTTTATCTCATCATACATTTCTTCAATCTCTTCATCATGTGCGGAGCTACTTTGCATATAAACTTGCGCTTGTGTCAACCTTGGCTACAATGAAGCGTTCACTATGATGTTAGTGGTAGCTTACTCACATTTATGTTTTGATCTGCTGTTAGACTTACTTCTCTCTTACCACTATTTGGTTTTGCATTTATAATCATGTATTCACCTGACCAGAAGTCCTGTTCCTCCTGCCACAAACCTATCCATTTCCCTTTTTGTAAATTTTGTAACCTACCTGCCCGATTAAGGGACCTAACATTCCACGCTCCGATCTGTAGAACGCCTGTTTTGTTTCTCCTGATGGCTACATCCTCTCGAGTGGTCTCCACCTGGAGATCCGAACGGGGGACTGTTTTATTTCCGGAATATTTTAACCAAGAGGACGCCATCATCATTCAACCATACAGCAGAGCCGCATGCCTTCGGGCACAATTACGGCTGTAGTTGCCCATTGCTTCGCAGTACCAGCGCAGCAAGGCCGTTTTGGTTGTTGTTACAGGGCCACATCAGTTAATCATCCAGACTGTTGCCCCTGTAACTAGTGAAAAGACTGCTGCCCCTGCCCATGAACCACAGTTTGTCTGGCCTCGCAACAGATACCCCTCCGTTGTCGTTGCACCTAGAACACGGTTCTCTGTATCGCTGAGGCCCGCAAGCCACCCCACTGACGGCAAGGTCCATGGTTCATGAGAGGGGGGGATTTACAGAAACCAGACGACAGAGGGAGATTCGAGGGGCATGAAAGGCATGCTATGGTTGAGAAGGGAGTGTGACGGGGTTGTAGCCAATGTAATTCAAATTGTGCAAGGAGCAAGCAGTAAAGGAAACCAAAGAAAAATTGGGAGTAGGAATTTAAATCCAGGCCGAAGAAATAAAATCATTGAGATTTGTCGATGACATTTTAATTCTGTCAGCATAGGGCTTGGAAGAGCAACTGAACAAAATGAACAGCGTCTCAAAAGGAGGATGTAAGTAGCAGGAAAATGTGTGTCTCACCCAACTTTCAAAATAAGCCATTTTTATACAATTGTAGGCCATTTTTAGACATTTTTGATCGAAATTAACAAATCCTATAGCTTAGGTCCGTAACTCGACTTTATCCAACGATCATATTTCGAAAATCTCCTTTTTATGCAAAATCAACAGTTTTTTATTTTTATAATTAAATTTATGATGCTGATAAATAACGGATAATAATAGTGATGATGATGGCATGTCAGATTATTATATATGAACTTGGTATCTGAGTGCCATAGGCATTACTAATATGACCAATTTGATTAAAAGCTGCAATACATCCCACACATTGCCCTCCACGCAATCTACGTGTTTCGGACTCGTCTGCCCCTACGTACATAGTGCTAAACGAAGACTAACTTCAGAATTAACAGGATAGAGTAGCATGGAGAGCTGCATCAAACCAGTCTCTGGACTGAAGACCATAACAACAGTAACTAGTGAATCTTCACATTCATAACAAAATCATGAGCGGCTGCTCCGTCCGAGCAGATACAGAAGTGCGTTGCATCAAACTCAACAGCAAAGTGTTGTGCCAGTGGGTGCATACCTCTTCCACAAGCGTTCCGTAAAATTTTGCTCAGGGCGTGTCCTTACATACGAGTGGCCAGCTTGGAGTTTTCATTTCGTGATGATAGCAACTGTCGCTGGTATGCCAGAAAGCCATTTTTCTCACTCTACATAACATACATATAGTTTCCAGAATGAGATTTTCCCTCTGCAGCGGGGTGTGCGCTGATATGAAACTTCCTGGCAGACTAAAACTTTGTGCCGGACCGAGACTCGAACTCGGGACGTTTCCCTTTCTCGGGTAAGTGCTCTACCAACTCTTTTTATTTTTTATTTTTTTTTTTTGTATTCCCGTTTTGTTCGTTTCTCGTTCGTTGTATGTGCTCGGGGCGGACGTCGTAAGACATCCGTTATAGTTCGTCTTTGATCGGTTAACTCGGTTTTTTTTTTATTACAGAGGGTTGCTAACCCTCTGACCGCACACGCTGAGATACCGTGCCGGCTTCAGCTGAGCTACCCAAGCACGACTCACAACCCCTCATCACAGCTCTACTTCCGCCAGTGCCTCGTCTCCTACCTTCCAAACTTTACAGAAGCTCTCCTGTGAACCTTGCAGGAAGTTTCATATCAGCGCACACTCCGCTGCAGAGTGAAAATCTCATTCTAGAAACATTCCCCCAGGCTCGCGGGAGAGCTTCTGTAAAGTTTGGAAGGCAGGAGACGAGGTACTGGCTGAAGTAGAGGTGCGAGGACGGGTCTTGAATCGTGCTTGGTTGGTAGAGCACCACTTGGCTCCGAAAGGCAAAGGTCCCGAGTTCGAGTCCCGGTCCGGCATACAGTTGTAATCTGCCAGGAAGTTTCATACATATAGCTTTTTTTTTCTTTACTAAAACTTTATGTTGCTGAGTAATGTGTAATTTGCCAATATCTCTTGAAATCTGCGAACTTCTTGTTCATTTGAGTCATGCATTTAGAAGGTCCATCGCCTAATGCCTTCATTTTTCTTTGCCTTACAGAGGATTGGAAAGGCGTTCCGTGGCGGTATTGTTATTGGGTCCCTGTGCCATTCTCTGTCTCCAGAAACCTTTTGGTCGCCCAAACAGAAATATCGCAATAGTAAAATACTCTGGATAACTGTTGGATGGTGGTGTATAAGACGATTATTTTATAAATCTATTACTTTACTCCGAATTAATTTTACACTCAGGTGACAATTTTGTTGGGCTCTCCGTAAAGAGTACGCAAGAGCGAGAGGACTCTCAGTTGACATATAATGGAGCCTATGTAACGTGTTTTGTATGACCGTGGCAGACATCTTAGTGTTGCTTTTGTTGGTAGCACTGTTCTTAACACTGCAACCACCTTGAGATACCGCCCGTAAACTCGCGGAAGCAAGCACTGATGATGAGCAACGCGCTCCCATGATATCTGATCATTCAGTGCCGACCGGTCGCAGCATCATCCTCCGCCATTGGCGTCATCCGGATGTGGTGCGGAGGGCCACGGCGCCGGCAGATCGCTCTCCCCATCGTTGTCAGCTCGCAGACCTTGGACTCGCTACTTCTCATTCAAGTAGGTCCTCAACTGTCATCAAGAAGCTGAGTGGACCCCGTTCCAGTTCTCTCGCAAAGGAAAAATCGCTAGCCGTTCTGGTAACTGAAGTCGGATCCTCTGCATGGCCGTTACGTGAGCTGACCACTCAGTTGCGTTGGTAGAAAACACCGAATAAGTAAAAGACTGAGACTTTCTGGCGGATTACAGCTGTTGTGTGGACCGGGACTCGAACCTGGGACTTCCGCATTCTCGGGTCAAGTGCTCTACCTGCTGAGCTACCCAGACACGATTCACGACCCGTCCTCACACTTTTACTTCCGCTAGAAACTCATCTCTTACCTTCCAAACTTCCGGAAAATTTGCAGGAGTAGCACTCCTGGAAGAAAGAATAGAGCGAGGGTACTGCTTAGCGACAGACTGGGGGATGGTTTGCAGAAAGATTTCATTCTGTAAGTCAATGGCTGTACTGTAGATTTAGTGCTGCATTTGTTTTAAATTTGTAGACATCGAACTGAGGCTGCAGTGTTGGCCATGTTTGTAATGATCGACCACGACGCTACCTCTTCCCCCTCCAAGAATTCGAGATGGACCTGCAGTGGACTCTTCGCTCATTCCGAAATCGACGGGTGGTGCTGCATACACAAACAGAGGTCGCCGCACCCTCACCCTAGTGTTCATCCGCTCCTCCTCGAAAGTCGGCGCACGCGGAGACCCTGTGGGAGAAGTCACGTCGAACATTGCAAGACTGCCATCGAAGCCTCATCTAGATGCCAAGTCCGTACGTCTGCCACTGTCACCATCTTACAAGCGCTACTTATTGGTGAACTAAGGACATTATTCTGGTAGATGATCGACTACTAGTTCTGTAGAGAAAAATAATTACTTTCTGTTTTGCTTTTGTCGTGCTTGACTATGAACATTTTAAGTAAATGAGTATAAATTCTGCCCATGCAGCTGTATATCTAGTGTTTGTTGTTTAAAAGGCTATCCACATACCCACCTCCTACAACTGCAGACATCTCTGATCCTTACATCCCGTATTTTTCGCCAGAGCAAGTTGTGTCTGCAGTCGTAGGAGCTGGATTCATGGTACATCTTTTAAACTACAAACACAGACATACAAGTTGAATGGGTACAATTTACACACTTTTATTTACAATGCTCAAGAAGCCAAACTGGACAAAGCAATAATACTGTAGAAAGTAGCTATCTTTACATGTTGAACTGACAATTGTTCATCCAACTGAAAACTGTCCTTCGTTCACTGACCGCAGTGAGTTATGGTGTCACTATCTCGATGGAGTTACGACGTTCGTGGTTCGTTCTAACCTAGGTAATCCGCGTGGGCAGAGTTACAACGAGGCGCCGATGGTGTTAATGCGACCGCTTCTGGGACGGGGGAAGTATCCGCCCGGCGTATTAACGACTGTGAATCTGTGTTCCGGTCAGGCTGGATGTGGGTTTTAGGCGGTTTCCCTCGTCTCACCAGGTTAATATCGATCTGATTCCCAAATTTCGCCTCAAACAAACGCTACGCAAATATTTAGAACAATTTCTCTTATTTTTACACATAATTCACTCTACACGCTGACAGATTGGGTACACTGCTTGTGTTCTGGGTTGCGAACAGGAGACCTACGACCTCCGCTGCGTGGTCTACTTAAGAACTCAGTCACCATTAGCATCAGATACTGGTGAACACCAGTAGTGCGTAGTTACTAGCTGTGACGTCTATTTGGGTATGTAGTGCCAACCGAGTGATGGAGATTCCAAAAGGGAACCCCCCTCTCCCCCCCCCCCTCCTCCGGATAACAATGCGTGTTAAAGCACCGCTTACGGAATGGTGAGGGGCACCGGTGCCAGATCGAATCCTCCAGGTATACTCACTATAAGAGTCGGTGCAGCCTGGATGTTGTTTCAACGTTGTTTTTCACACGCATCTAGATGAATAATGGGTTGGTACCCAAGTAAAGAATCTTCAAGACGTGTTCGTAAAATTTGTCAATCTGCAAAAAGCTTTCGACAATGTCAAATGGTGCAAGATGTTCGATATACTGAGAAAAACAGGGGTAAGCCATTGGGAGGGACGAGTAATATACAGTGTGTACAAGAGCCAAGAGGGAATAATAATGAACGACCAAGAACGAACTGCTCGGATTAAAAAAGGGTGTAAGACAGGGATGTAGTCTTTTGGCCCTGCTGTTCAATCTGTACATCGAAGAAGCAAGATGGAAATAAAAGAAACTATTAAAACTGGAATTGAAATTCAAGTAAGAGGGTATCAATGGCTGGATTCGCTGATGACATTGCTAACCTGAGTGAAAGTGAAGAAGAATTAAATGATCTGGTGAATGGAATGAACAGTCTAATGAGTCCAGAACATGGACTGAGTGTAAATTGAAAAGAGACGAAAGTAATGAGAAGTAGCAGAAATGAGAACGGTGAGAAATCTAACATCAGGATTGATGGTCACGAGGTAGATGAAGTTAAGGAATTCTACTACCTAGGAAGCAAAATAACCAATGACGGAAGGAGCAAGGGGGATTAGCATTGTCAAGAGAAGTCTCCTAGTATCAGACATAGGCCTTAACTTGAGGAAGAAATTTCTGAGAATGTATGTTTGGAGCACAGCATTGTATGATAGTGAAACACTGACTGTGGGAAAACCGGAACAGAAGAGAGTATAAGCAACTGAGATATGGTGCTACTGACGAAGTTTGAAAATTAGGTGGACTGATAAGGTAAGGAATGAGGAGGTTCTGCGCAGAATCGGAGAGGAAAGGAATATGTGGAAAACACTGATAAGGAGAAGGGACAGGGTGATACGACATCTGCTAAGACAACAGGGAACGACTTCCATGGTATTAGACGGAGCTGTAGAGGGAAAAACTGTAGAGGAAGACAGAGATTGGAATACATCCAGCAAATAACTGAGGACGTAGCAAGTGCTACTCTGAGATGAAGAGATTGGCACAGGAGGGGAATTCGTGGCGGGCCGCATCAAAGCAGTAAGAAGACTGGTGACTCAAAAAAAGAAAAAGAAAACCAAGTCTTGCCTGAGTTACACGATTTGCAGACACTTGGAAGATTTTTCATCCATTCCTTCCTGGCCTGGTACAGAAAGGGCATCCGTCCACCATTTAAATTAACTTTGACAAACCCGTTGTGCCGACTCTGCGCAGATTCGGGACAAAGGTACAAGAAAAAAAAGAGGGGGATACCGGAGGAAGCGAAGTGCCCGCTGGCGGCCAGTCTAGAGAGTGACTGTTGACTTCGGAGGGGCGCGATGGCGGCGTAGTGTGCGGTCGGGGTAAACATCGCCGATTCTGCGAGGATGACAGACTTGAGAAGTGCTTTCATCTACATCTACATCTACATTTATACTCCGCAAGCCACCCAACGGTGTGTGGCGGAGGGCACTTTACGTGCCACTGTTATTACCTTCCTCTCCTGTTGCAGTCGCTTATGGTTCGCGGGAAGAACGACTGCCGGAAAGCCTCCGTGCGCTCGAATCTCTGTAATTTTACACTCGTGATCTCCTCGGGAGGTATAAGTAGGGGGAAGCTATGTATTGGATACCTCATACAGAAACACACCCTCTCGAAACCTGGACAGCAAGATACACCGCGATGCAGAGGGCCACTTGAGTTTGCTAAACATCTCCGTAACGCCATCACGCTTACCAAATAACCCTGTGACGAAACGCGCCGCTCTTCTTTGGATTTTCTGTATATCCTGCGTCAACCCGACCTGGTAAGGATCCCACAGTGATGAGCAATACTCAAGTATAGGTTTAACGAGTATTTTGTAAGCCACCGCCTTTGTTGATGGACTACATTTTCTGAGGACTCTCCCAATGATTCTCAACCTGGCACCCGCCTTACTAACAATTAATTTTATATGACCATTCCACTTCATATCGTTCCGTACACATACTCCCAGATACTTTACAGAAGTAACTGCTACCAGTGTTTGTTCCGCTATCATATAATCATACAATAGAGGATCCTTCTTTCTATGTATTTGCAATACATTACATTTGTGTATGTTGCCACTCCCTGCACCAAGTGTCTCTCCGCTACAGATCTTCCTGCATTTCGCTGCAATTTTCTAATGCTGCAACTTCTCTGTATACGACAGCAGCATCCGCGAAAAGCCGTATGGAACTTCCGACACTATCTACTAGGTCATTTATATATATTGTGAAAAGCAATGGTCCCATAACACTCTCCTGTAGCACGCCAGAAGTTACGTTAACGTCTGTAGACGTCTCTCCATTGAGAACAACATGTTGTGTTCTGTTTGCTAAAAAATCTTCAATCCAGCCACACAGCTGGTCTGATATTCCGTAGGCTCTTACTTTATCAGACGACAGTGCGGAACTGTATCGAACGCCTTCCGGGAGTCAAGGAAAATGGCATCTACCTGGGAGCCTGTATCTAATATTTTCTGCGTCTCATGAACAAATAAGACGAGTTGGATTGGGTCTCACACGACCGCTGTTTCCGGAATCCATGTTGATTCCTACTGAGTAGATTGTGGTTTTCCAGAAATGACATGATACGTGAGCATAAAAACATGTTCTAAAATTCTACAACAGATCGACGTCAGAGATATAGGGCTACAGTTCTGCGCATCTGCTCGACGACCCTTCCTGAAAACCTGTGCTCTTTTCCAATCATTTGGAACCTTGCACTTGCATAGCGAATTTAACTCGGAACGGACGTGAGACCGGGTCGTTGTACTACTTTTTACCGACTGTTGGCGTAGAAGGAGCACAGCCGATGGCACCGCCGCTGTTTGCCGTGCAGCTTACCGACGCAGGCGGCGAGGAACTGCGGCCACACCGCCGGCTTGGTGTGAGACCGCGGCGCCTCCGCCCCCGGAGGCTGCTTCTCCGGAGAGCCAAGGCCCGCGGCATTGGCGTTGGCGCTGGCGGCGGTCTCTGGGGCCGCGCGTGGTACGTACACACCGGTGACGCCGTAGCCGTTCGCCACCTCTCCAGAAAACCGCTTCATGCTGCCGACCAGAAGATTGCAAACAGTGTCTGCCGTGACGGCGCGTTAAATACCACCCGGGCGTGCGCCACAGGTTGTCGCCGTAAATCACTGAGGCGGCCTGTCTACACACCGAACAATGGAGGGTGTTTGCCGCGGTGACATCTGCACGTGATTACCGGAACGCAGCTGGGCGTCGTGTAGCAGTAGAGATGTTTTGTGTCGTTGTGCGGTAACAACGGCCACAACACTGCGTGTTACGCCTGGTTACACCAGGAGGATCGGCGAACGAGAATTCTCTCGGGTGTAAACGGTAGGCGAGCGCGGGGGAACTGCATTCAGTCGTGCTCGGTTCACATTCGCTAGTGCTCGCTCGTGTTCCGCTAGTTCTCGATCTTTTAGCGAAACGTCGAAGGCAGTTCGCATTGAACCCCCTCACCCCCTGGTTGCTCCTCTCCTCTCCCATCCCCGCTCCCTGCCACGTCTTCACCGTTGTGTCCCCCCTATCCTCCATCTCTACACCCTACATCTCCTTTCCCAAGGTGGCTTCCATCAACTCCCCCTCCCGGATGATGCCCTCTCTCCCTCCATTTATCCCTCCTATCAAGTCTGATCCTCACTCCCCCTCCTTTCCTCTGTCCTTTTCCCGGGCTCCCTCGCCCCCCCTTCCATCCTCTTTCTTCCCCACCTCCCCTCTCTTTGCCACCTTCTCTCCCCTGCGTCCTTTTACATTTCCCTCCTCTGCCTCTTCTCATTCCCTCTCGCGTCTGCCCTTCTCCCCCTTTATTAGTCCTCTCCCTCCTTGGTTCCCCCCCCTTTTCGTTTTTTCCTCTCCTCCCTCCTTGTTTTTCCCCCTACTCCAGGTCCCCCCCCCCCCATCTGCCTTGGGTCGGGAGTGCCATCTTTGTGCCGCCTTTTTCGTGCAGTGTTTTACAGTGTGTTTTTCCAGTGCGTGCTCCGTGTTGTGTCTTTTGGGACATGTAGCGAACAGCCATCATACTGTCGCTGGGTGTGCTTTTATTACTTGCGAACAGAAACCAGACGGTCTCCATGTTTTTTTAACTGTGTGTCTACTGTGTTACTTGTCTGATTCCTGTGTCTTTTATCTACATTGCCACCCCCTTTGCTTTCTGTTTTAACTTTCCGCAATTTTACGCCATTTTTCACTTTAAATCGCCATTTTATCGCCTGTTTTTTCTTGTTTCTTTCTCCTTCCTTTATTTAAAAAAATTCTGTAGGCTGTAGAGCAGCCTAGTAAGCTGCTGCCGGACCGCCCCCTTCGGGGGGAATTGAAAATCAATAAAGAAGAAAAAAAAAGCAGTTCGCATCCTTTCCGCTTCGGCGCTAGCAGTACAGAAAAATTTACTCCGTTATTTTGTCTACTTTTGATGCTGACATGAGTTGCATGACGGTTGGAGTGGTCTGAGGAGAACGTAACGTTGCTGATAAAGGAGAAAAATATCATAGATTCTTCTGGGATCAGAGGTTCACGGCATAAATGCTGAAGCAAAAGAAGTGTGATTGGTAGAAAGAGGGCAGAAGCACTCAAAGGTCACACTGGGAACATAAGTAAGACGACAAATGCGTTAGATAGCAGAAACGGGTGGGAAAGGAGTGAATAAGCACAATCTGTGCATTTCTATGTTACTTATAATCCGTCTTGATTGCAAAAATGTTTATTCACATGACCGGTTTCGGTTCCTCTAGAACCATCTTCAGATCAGCAATTTCGGTTACAGGAGTAACCCGTCCACACTCAGCAACCTTCACATGCTGCGTCACATGAATGTGACAGGTTACTCCTGTAACCGAAATTGCAGATCTGAAGATGATTCTAGAGGAACAGGAACCGGTCATGTAAATAAACATTTCTGCAGTCAAGACGGATTATACATATCAATGTATAAAAAGTGATTGCGGTATCCCTGCAGACACTATGTCCGTTTTTGCAAACTTTGCATTTCTTTTTAATACGCCTCTGAAAAATAAAGCCTCCGAATTTTGTGATCTGTTCTCAATGTTGGTTGAGATATTACATTTTATGCACATTACTCGGTTAACTTTCCCTCTTCGTTCACGCAAGTTGCAGCCCTTTGCCGCTAGAGGGCTCCGGTTTGTAACGTGTAACTTACCAGTGTGTAACGTGACTATGTCTGTATACTGCGAGCCTCTCAGAAAACTGAAAGCACGAATTACAAGAGTTCGTCCACATATGGAGCACCCTCTCCTGGCGTAAGGAAATTGCTTATTAATAATAGTGATGCTGTAACTGGTGGCTGGTAATATTTACTGACAAAATGCAACCTAACGCTAGATTGCGTACTTACGGCTATCCTGTGTGGCAGATTTTAGTAAGACTTTAAAAGAGAGAGAGATTATTGATTGATCACCGATGCGTCAGTTCTCGATTGTGTTCAGGAGACATACGGACTGATTACGCGAATAATTGCCTTTTGACCCAGGATTGCCTTCACGCAATCAGAATCTTCGATGAAAATACCTAAGGGACCTATTTGAATATAAAAATGGAAATGAAAGCAAATTAGTGGGATTTCGTAGGAGAAAGATTAACTGATCGGAAGTTGAACACATTAGTGGTCTCCCAAACACAATTGAGACACCGCGATAAAGAACGAACCTGTAACAAAGCTCATATACAATTAGAACATCATTTTTGGTTAGTGAAAGAAAAGAATAAGTAGAAAATTACTGCATCGTAAAATATTAATATATTTTGAGCAAATTGGCTTTAAACTTCTACACATTGACAAATACACAATAAATGCATGACTTACGTCTGATGCCGGCCTGTGTGGCCGTGCGGTTCTGGGCGCTTCAGTTTGGAACCGCGTGACCGCTACGGTCGCAGGTTCGAATCCTGCCTCGGGCATGGATGTGTGTGATGTCCTTAGGTTAGTTAGGTTTAAGTAGTTCTAAATTCTAGGGGACTGATGACCACAGGTAAGTCCCATAGCGCTCAGAGCCATTTGAACCATTTGAACTTACGTCTGATATTTCTTTTGTAAATGGCGCAGTCCAATAATCGCTGCTTTGTCAGTCCGTTCCTTCCTAAAATTAAATGTCCTTGCGTGTGCATAAGTACATTGTATCCACACCCGAGTTACCGAAATGTTTGTTCGTCGTTTCACATAGATTTTACACAAAATAAAAATACAACTTGTAGCAATACTATGTAGTACGTCTTAACATGTCGGCGACCAAAAGTACAAGGGATAATGAAGTCTCTAGAATATTTATTAACAAAAGATAGATTGTTCTTTCTTCTGTTTCGCAGCTTCTTGCTATCAAGCGCTGGGGCAATGATTTTAAATATCTGCGCCCAGTGGGACATAGAGTTTATTTAGAGTATTTAAACGCTGGACGCGCGTTTTGGTATAGGTGCGCATAAAAAAAACTATTCTCGCGCTGTGATGCTTAGCATCTTTACGAACTACAGCTCGTTGGCTGTCCTTTTCTTTAAAGACAAATGTCTCACATGCAAAGTAACTGAAATCCAATAATATTACACTCTCTTTCAGCGCGACAATGCTAGACCACACACCAATGCTGCGACATCTGCAACAATTCGACACTTTGGTTTCGCTCTCATCGATAATCCTACATACAGTTGCGACTCGACCCCATCAGATTTTCATCTGTTTCCAAAAATTAACCGGCAGCTTCGAGGACTTCACTTTCGTAGTGATAAAGCGCTGACTTATTGTTCACGGTTACTATTCACTCGAATTTGCAACTCATTTGATGTCCATTATAATTAGCAGTTGCCTTTGAGCTATCACTGAGTGTTAACAATGGAGAAAAAGTGAATTGCTTTTCTTTGGCATTTTTTGGTATACGCTTGCTGATAGCATTACGGGAAGTACGAAATATGCGCCAAAATAAAACTCACAAAAATGTGAAAGAAAAACTATTGGAAGGAGTGAGAACTGCTCGTGAAATTCAGTGCACTGTTACTGAAGTAGATCTACGAGACTGTGCCCTCTCGTTAGACAGATTTAGGAAATTGTACAGAAAAGGAAGTCACAAAATTACGAAGTTTACTTAAAGTAAACATGTAGAGGTATCAAACTTCCTGGCAGATTAAAACTGTGTGCCCGACCGAGACTCGAACTCGGGACCTTTGCCTTTCGCGGGCAAGTGCTCCACCAACTGAGCTACCGAAGCACGACTCACGGCCGGTACTCACAGCTTTACTTCTGCCAGTACCTCGTCTCCTACCTTCCAAACTTTACAGAAGCTCTCCTGCGAACCTTGCAGAACTAGCACTCCTGAAAGAAAGGATATTGCGGAGACATGGCTTAGCCACAGCCTGGGGGATGTTTCCAGAATGAGATTTTCACTCTGCAGCGGAGTGTGCGCTGATATGAAACTTCCTGGCAGATTAAAACTGTGTGCCCGACCGAGACTCGAACTCGGGACCTTTGCCTTTCGCGGGCAAGTGCTCTACCATCTACCACCTTTCGCGGGCAAGTGCTCTACCCTCCTTTCAAGACACTGTCCATTCCGTTCAACTGCTCTTCCAAGTCCCATGCTGTCTCTGACAGAATTACAATGTCATCGGCGAACCTCAAAGTTTTTATTTCTTCTCCATGGATTTTAATACCTACTCCGAACTTTTCTTTTGTTTCCTTTATTGCTTGCTCATTATACAGATTGAATAGCATCGGGGATAGGCTACAACCCTGTCTCAATCCATTCCCAATCACTGCTTCCCTTTCATACCCCTCGACTCTTATAGCTGCCATCTGGTTTCTGTACAAATTGTAAATAGCCTTTCGCTCCCTATATTTTACCCCTGCCACCTTTAGAATTTGAAAGAGAGTATTCCAATCAACATTGTCGAAAGCTTTCTCTAAGTCTACAAATGCTAGAAATGTAGGTTTGCCTTTCCTTAATCTTTCTTCTAAGATAAGTCGTAGAGTCAGTATTGCCTCTCGTGTTCCAACATTTCGACGGAATCCAAACTGATCTTCCCCGAGGTCGGCTTCTATCAGTTTTTCCATTCGTTTGTAAAGAATTCGCGTTAGTATTTTGCAGCTGTGACTTATTAAACTAATAGTTCGGTAATTTTCACATCTGTCGACACCTGATTTCTTTGGGATCGGAATTATTATATTCTTATTGAAGTCTGAGGGTATTTCGCCTGTCTCATACATCTTGCTCACCAGATGGTAGAGTTTTGTCAGGACTGGCTCTCCCAAGGCTGTCAGTAGTTCTAATGGAATGTTGTCTACTCCGGGGGCCTTGTTTCGGCTTAGGTCTTTCAGTACTCTGTCCAACTCTTCACGCAGTATCGTATCTCCCATTTCATCTTCATCTACATCCTCTTCCATTTCCATAATATTGTCCTCAAGTACATCGCCCTTGTATAGACCCTTTATATACTCCTTCCATCTTTCTGCTTTCCCTTCTTTGCTTAGAACTGGTTTTCCATCTGAGCTCTTGATATTCATGCAAGTGGCTCTCTTTTCTCCAAAGCTCTCTTTAATTTTCCTGTAGGCAGTATCTATCTTACCCCTAGTGAGATATACCTCTACATCCTTATATTTGTCCTCTAGCCATCCCTGCTGAGCCATTTTGCACTTCCTGTCGATCTCATTTTTGAGACGTTTGTATTCCTTTTTTGCCTGCTTCATTTACTGTATTTTTATATTTGCTCCTTTCATCAATTAAATTCAATATTTCTTCTGTTACCCAAGGGTTTCTACTAGCCCTCATCTTTTTACTCTTTTGATCCTCCGCTACCTTCACTATTTCATCCCGCAAAGCTACCAATTCTTCTTCTACTGTACTTCTTTCCCCCATTCCTGTCAATTCTTCCCTTATGCTCTCCCTGAAACACTGTACAACCTCTGGTTCTTTCAGTTTATCCAGGTCCCATCTCCTTAAATTCCACCTTTTTGCAGTTTCTTCAGTTTTAATTGTACAGTTCATAACCAATAGATTGTGGCCAGAGTCCACATCTGCTCCTGTAAATGTCTTACAATTTAAAATCTGGTTCCTAAATCTCTGTCTTACCATTATATAATCTATCTGATACCTTTTAGTATCTCCAGGGTTCTTCCATGTATACAACCTTCTGTCATTATTCTTGAACCAAGTATTAGCTATGATTAAGTTATGCTCTGCGCAAAATTCTACCAGGCAGATTCCTCTTTCATTTCTTAGCCCCAATCCTTCTCTCCCTTTTCCTACTGTCGAATTCCAGTCAGCCATGACTATTAAAGTATCGTCTCCCTTCACTACCTGAATAATTTCTTTTATCTCATCATACATTTCATCAATTTCTTCGTCATCTGCAGAGCTAGTTGGCATATAAACTTGTACTACTGTAGTAGGCGTGGGCTTCGTGTCTATCTTGGCCACAATAATGCGTTCACTATGCTGTTTGTAGTAGCTTACCCATACTCCTGTTTTTTTATTCGTTATTAAACCTACTCCTGCGTTACCCCTATTTGATTTTGTATTTATAACCCTGTATTCACCTGACCAAAAGTCTTGTTCCTCCTGCCACCGAACTTCACTAATTCCCACTATATCTAACTTCAACCTATCCATTTCCCTTCTCATAGCAAATACTAAAGCAGCGTTAGATATGCCAAAACTCCCAGTAGATTAACAAAATTTAATCACATGTAAAATCGCCAAAATTATACAGAATTAAATACGTTATCAGGACCATTTTAGCCATTCAGAACGTGAAGACCAGTTAACTATTAGAAGCATTAACAAAAAACTTAGGACACAAAATGTCGTTTGTTTAAAAGCCCATAAAACGAATACAGTCGTTATTACGGATGAATCTGATTATAATGACAAAGTTTTACAGTTTTTTGATAACAATGCAATTACTAAGATAGATAAAGACCCCATTAAAAATTCAACGATAATTTAAAGAAAAAGCTTAATTTGTGTAACTTCCTTTTTACCGATGCGCAAATAAAGCAATTTATTAACATGAATGACAGTGGCACGTAAAGTGCCCTCCGCCACACACCGTTGGGTGGCTTGCGGAGTATAAATGTAGAAATGTAGTAGAAATAAATCCTAGCGCTCATAAATTGAGGGCCCAACCTAAAGTGCATAAACAGCTGATCCCGATCCGCCCAATTTGTAACTATATCGATAGCTCAGCCTGTAAAGTTAGCAAAAAATTCGATGCTTGCTTAAAGAATATTATGCATTCGAAAAAGAGTACACTGTGCGGAAGTCATACGAAGCTGCACATGACATTAAGTCTGTACCCATACCAGAGGACGGGATATTTGTATCATTTGACATCACAAATATGTACACAAATGTCCCAGTTAAGGAGACGATAGAAATAATAATAATTTAATTAAGCCTAAACAATTGACTGTGGCGATATCTGCGACCTTGTTGACTTATTGGAATTAGTCACTTCCCAGAATTACTTCACATTCCTGGGTGCCATTTATAAACAACAGGAGGGTCTTGCAATGGGCCAATGTTTGGGGGGAACTTAAGTTGACATATTCATAAACACATTAGAGATACGTTTTTTCGTTAATTATGCACAGACAAACAAGAAAATTCGGTATTACAAACGTTATATGGATGACGCTTTAGTACTTCTTGAGGGATCTGTTACCGACATAGATATAATGCATGACCAACTTAATAGCTTGCATCCAAATATAAAATTTACGAAAGAAATAGAAGCTAACAAAAGTATAAATTTCCTGGTCGTCCAAATTTCAAATATTAAGAACCAGCACAAATTTGGAATTTTCCGTAAGCCAATCACCACAGATTGCATAATAAGTAGAGATTCTTGCTATCCAGTGTACCATAAGCGAGCATATTTTAACTCGATGATACACAGGTTAAGTAACCTTCTGCTAGACGAAGACGCAATAAACAAGGAACTAGATATCTTGCAGGAAGTAGCGATTAGCAATGGTTTCAGAATGGAAATGATCACAGAACTATTTGAACGGAAAGTTAGAAAATGCAAGGCTAGTATAACCGATAAAATCACGCTTCAGAGAGATGATGTTAACTATAAAAAAAACTAAGTTTGCCAAATTACCATATTTGGGAGTAGTATCAGATAAAATTGCCCAGGTGTTTAAGAAAACCAACGTAGTAATCAGCTTTCACACAGACATTACATTAACTAAAAAAATCAGGCATGGCACAGGTAGAACAAACCAGTTTGCAAGATCAGGGGTTTACAGAATACAATGTGGCTCATGCACAAAATGTTATCTTGGGTAAATTGGGTGGGCGTTTAACGACAGGTTTAAAGAACAAATCATGAGTAACAAATTTTATCAGTAATCCCGGTGTTTTTACTGTAAAGAAAAGTTTATGGACTATAACGAGCGAAGAAAAGCATACTCCAATGTATTTTATTTTTTTATGTTTTTGTAAATGAAATGTAGACTCGACATGTCATTGTATTTGAAGAATGTGATTTATTGTATCAGTCTACTTTAACAGTGATTCATAGAACTGTACAGTTATTTTTGGACACTTATCGAAAACATCTTCAGCAATTTCGATGGAATAGTATACGTATTTACTTAGTCTTGTTTGCTATAATAGAGCCCGGCTGAAGGATGCATCCTGTATTTGCGCGCAGGCATTGTGATATTTTGTTCCGATTTGTGGTGTTGCACAGTGAACTGGATTGCTGGCGAGCGTTTTACGCCATTCAGATTCGTAAAAAGTGTACGCACATAAAATATTATATATCAGAGCTCTGTCTTCAACTCATTTACGAGCACTTTAGTCAATGTGAGAGCTTTTAAACAGATAAAACATGTATTAGCCTCTGTTATGTTACATATAAATATTCTCATCCTCTCCTACTGCCCCTTTCAATCTTAGCACTATTTAGAAAGCCGTATGATGTCGACACATGAAAAGACTTTACGATATAAAGACTTAGCTCCACCTGAGCTTTTATTTGTGATAGATTATTAGAACGATGGTAACATTAACAACACAGCAAATATTTAACAACATTTTACGATGTTATAAGTGTCGTACTCATCGGATCCTGTGGGACTCTCGCAATCAAAAGGCTGCATTTTGATGACGACATGTACTCATGTTAGATAGTCTTATATTCTGACAGAATGTAAGTTATGTAGATTTCTCACCAATTTTTAAAGTAAATTACGCTACTATCTTAATGAAATATTTGTTTAATTATGTATATACATCTTATGCTTCATTTTTATGTTTTTTTTGGTGTTTAGGTAACTTTTGCAGTGTTACTTGAAAATGACCCTAAGACTGAAATTGCAATCGTAACAATAAATATTTCATACAGCCAACGGCGACTATGATGTCTTTTAAGAAATACTTCTTTTCAGTTTTCTTTTCTTTATCAACAGCAACATGTTCTCGGTATTATTATAATAACATGTGATATACTGTATCGAAGCTAATTCTTTTTTAAAAGGGATGGTTCTTTCTTTCGCAGATTGATACCCATACATTAAATCGACCTAAGAAGTAGTTACAGTTTAAATGTCGTCTGTAGTTAAAGTAAAACTAACTTTAGAGAACTGTGGTCTAGGGGCAGCGTATTTGACCAGTAATCAAAACGTTTTGGTTCTTTGGTTCGAAGAGATAAAGTGTCTGAGCACACTGAACAGATAATTTAGTACGTAAAAAGAGATGATAATACACTCCTGGAAATGGAAAAAAGAACACATAGACACCGGTGTGTCAGACCCACCATACTTGCTCCGGACACTGCGAGAGAGCAATGATCACACGCACGGCACAGCGGACACACCAGGAACCGCGGTGTTGGCCGTCGAATGGCGCTAGCTGCGCAGCATTTGTGCACCGCCGTCGCCAGTGTCAGCCAGTTTGCCGTGGCATACGGAGCTCCATCGCAGTCTTTAACACTGGTAGCATGCCGCGACAGCGTGGACGTGAACCGTATGTACAGTTGACGGACTTTGAGCGAGGGCGTATAGTGGGCATGCGGGAGGCCGGGTGGACGTACCGCCGAATTGCTCAACACGTGGGGCGTGAGGTCTCCACAGTACATCGATGTTGTCGCCAGTGGTCGGCGGAAGGTGCACGTGCCCGTCGACCTGGGACCGGACCGCAGCGACGCACGGATGCACGCCAAGACCGTAGGATCCTACGCAGTGCCGTAGGGGACCGCACCGCCACTTCCCAGCAAATTAGGGACACTGTTGCTCCTGGGGTATCGGCGAGGACCATTCGCAACCGTCTCCATGAAGCTGGGCTACGGTCCCGCACACCGTTAGGCCGTCTTCCGCTCACGCCCCAACATCGTGCAGCCCGCCTCCAGTGGTGTCGCGACAGGCGTGAATGGAGGGACGAATGGAGACGTGTCGTCTTCAGCGATGAGAGTCGCTTCTGCCTTGGTGCCAATGATGGTCGTATGCGTGTTTGGCGCCGTGCAGGTGAGCGCCACAATCAGGACTGCATACGACCGAGGCACACAGGGCCAACACCCGGCATCATGGTGTGGGGAGCGATCTCCTACACTGGCCGTACACCACTGGTGATCGTCGAGGGGACACTGAATAGTGCACGGTACATCCAAACCGTCATCGAACCCATCGTTCTACCATTCCTAGACCGGCAAGGGAACTTGCTGTTCCAACAGGACAATGCACGTCCGCATGTATCCCGTGCCACCCAACGTGCTCTAGAAGGTGTAAGTCAACTACCCTGGCCAGCAAGATCTCCGGATCTGTCCCCCATTGAGCATGTTTGGGACTGGATGAAGCGTCGTCTCACGCGGTCTGCACGTCCAGCACGAACGCTGGTCCAACTGAGGTGCCAGGTGGAGATGGCATGGCAAGCCGTTCCACAGGACTACATCCAGCATTTCTACGATCGTCTCCATGGGAGAATAGCAGCCTGCATTGCTGCGAAAGGTGGATATACACTGTACTAGTGCCGACATTGTGCATGCTCTGTTGCCTGTGTCTATGTGCCTGTGGTTCTGTCAGTGTGATCATGTGATGTATCTGACCCCAGGAATGTGTCAATAAAGTTTCCACTTCCTGGGACAATGAATTCACGGTGTTCTTATTTCAATTTCCAGGAGTGTATAATAATCATGTGGAACTGGAATGCAGTAGTAGGAGAAGGAGTAGGAGAAACCGTTACGGGATATTATGGATTTAGTAGTAGGAAGGGAAGAGGAGAAAGACTAATTGAGTTCTGAAGTAAATTTCAGATAATGATCGCGAATACACTGTTCAAAAATCACAAAAAGGACGGGGTATACCAGGAAAAGACCTGGAGATACGGAAAGATTCCAGCAGGATTACATCGTCGTCAGATAGGGAGTCTGAAATAAAACATTGAATCGTAAGGCGTACCCAGGAGCGGATGTAGTCATGGAACACAATTTAGTAATGTTGAAGAGTAGGCTGAAGTTAAAGAGACTCACCCGGAAGGGTCAGTGTGTTACTGAAGTAGTGAATATTGGTGAGAAGCGGATGAAGTTCTCTGCGGCTATAGATACTGCGAAAATCTATTCAACAGTGGGCAGTTCACTTGACAAGGAAAGGACATCCCTAAAAAGGGCAGTCATAGATGCTGAACAAACATAGGTACAGGGAAGGTAACGACGAAGAAACTTAGGCTAACAAAAGAGTACTTCAACTGATCGAAGAAAGCAGGAGGTTCGAAAATGTTCATAGAAATTCAGGAATACAGGAATAAAAGGCACTTAGGAATGACGAAGTGAGAAGGGCAGGGAAACCAAGACGAAATAGCTATAGGAAAAATGTGAAGTAGTCGAAGAAGAAATGATAGTCGGAAGACCTGATTCAGGATACAGAAAAGTCAAAATAAGCTACAGTGAAGTTAAAAGAGTATATTGAAGATCTCTTACGACGTGCAGGATTTGTCTGATGGAGTGTTTGAGGAAAAAATGGGAGTCGATATATAGTACATGAGAGTCCAGTGTTAGAGTCAGAGTTTAACAGAGATTTGGGAGACTTGCGATCAAATAAAGCAGAAGGTATAGGTAACATTCCTTCAGAAAATCGTAAATAATTGGTAGAAGTGTCAAATAAGTGACTATTGAAGTTGGGGTGCAGAATTCTTGAATCTAGGAACATACCATCAACCTCTCGAAAAAATATCATGCACACAATTCCGAAGGCACCAAGGGCGGGTAAGTGCGAGAACTATCACACAGTCAGTTTAACGCCTCAGGCAGCCTCGTTGCTGATCAGAATCATATAATGAAGAACCCAAAAGAAGACTGAGGATCTATTAGATGATGATCAGTTTGGTTTTAGGAGAGGTACGGGTACCAGAGAGGTACTTCTGACGTTGCGATTCACAGTGAAAACCAAAAATTAAGAAAAATCAAGGCAGGTTCATAGACTTCGTTGACTTAGAATTAGCGTTCGATGTTGTAAAATAGAGCGAGATATTCAAAACTCTGAGTAAAATACGACAAGATATAGGGAGAGAATGACACTATACAGTATGTACAAGAACCGTAAGGGAACTGTAAGTATGGAAGATCAAGAACTGAGTGTTCATATTAAAAAGGATGTAAGACAGGGATGTAGTCTTTCGCCCTATTGTTCA
The DNA here is from genome assembly GCF_023864275.1 of Schistocerca cancellata. NCBI lineage: Eukaryota > Metazoa > Arthropoda > Insecta > Orthoptera > Acrididae > Schistocerca > Schistocerca cancellata. Next base: position 502,976,858 of record NC_064632.1, on the reverse strand, counting down.
GTTCATACATCGAAGAAGACGGAAATAAAAGTTCAAGAGCGTAGACGAAAGTAATGAGGAGTAGCAAAAATAAAATTAACGGCAGACTTAACAGCAGAAGAAGTATCGAAGGAAGGAACATATGGAAAACACTGAAGAAGAAGAGACATGATGATAGGAGATGTGTTAAGCCACTATGGATTAACTAACTTGGCATTAAAGGGAGATTTCAGGGGTTAAAAACTGTAGGCGAAGACAGAATTGGAATACAACCAATAAATAAGTAGGGACGTAGGGTGCAGGGGCTACTCTGAGGCGAAGAGGTTGCCACGTGAGAGGAATTCGTGACTAGCGGCAACAAACCAGTCAAAAGACAAAAAAATAGTTTAGAATTTCTACCACAAGTATTACAGGAAAAGAGCTTCATTGACGGAAGCCAGGCAGTAATTGGCCTCACCGAGTCCTCATCAACAATAAATGGTATCATAGGGAACAATAGTTTGAACAACTGAGATATTTTATATGCAGGTTTGTCTGTGTTTTGTAAATGTTTACTACCAATCAAATACTTTCAGGAATAATATCCATGAATAATTTGTTTACCTCGGCGCAGTTAATGGTAGATGGTATCGAATGTTAATAGTATTCACACATGGGATTAAAAAAACGAATGGATTTGTTTGAATAAGCAACATTGTGGTGCGGACAGAAGTACACTGATAAAATGTGAGGGGATAACTGTGTCAGGAAAAAGAGAGAGGGAGAGATAGATAGATAGAGAGAGACAGAGAGAGAGAGAGAGAGAGAGAGAGAGAGAGAGCGAGAGAGATAGAAAGCTCTGCCCGCAGAAAACGTTTTAGAATAGTGAAAAAAAGTCTCTGCGAGGGTGATCTTCAATAAACTGTATGACGTTGCAATATGTCGAATCCACATGAAGTCGAGCTAAAGGAAGAGAGTGCAGAAACTGAGAAATATACATATAGTTATAGGTAATTTGCACCGACACTTAACTCGCGTAGGTATACGTGTTCATTGACGATCGCTTGTGCGATTTCATTATACCCGGTTTGAATCCAGGTGCTCATATTTTTTTCTCAACAGTAATGGAAATGAGCGTTTGGCGTCATTGGCCGGCAGGCCCCTTACGGGGCAGGTCCGGCCGCCTTGGTGCAGGTTTTATTACATTCGACGCCACATTGGGTGACCTGTGCGGCGGATGGGGATGAAATGATGATGAAGACAATACAACAGCCAGTCCCTGAGCGGAGAAAAATCCCCGACCCAGCCGGGAATCGAACCCGGGCCTCTTAGGACGGCAGTCCGTCATGCTGACCATTCAGCTATCGGGGCGGACTTCTCACCAGTGATTCACCACAAAAGGAGGAGAGACGGTGTGAAGTGATGATAATCATTAGACTTCGCGACAATGTCCTGTGTCAGTAAAGTCTCGTGGAGTGAGAAAATGTAACACTGCCCATCTCCATTATAATTATCCGGGCTGTTATGCCGTGGTCGGTTGGCGGGAGCGCGCGGACACGGAATTTAGCGGCAGTCAGTAGCGAGCCTGTGGGTGTGTTGGACCTTTCATCGATCTACGGACCCCCTTGAAGATGTCTCCCGCAGTCGGAGACGAAACGTTGGGAATTGAGACAAAATTCATCAACCGACCACGGCATAACAGCCCGGATAATTATAATGGACATGATATTTCCGGCCGTGAAAGTCTACATTTTAGTAACTGCCCATCTGTCCGCTGGAAACATATTAAGGTTGATGGGACCATGAATGTAATTCGAGAAGTAGAGTCTATGTCGTGGTAACCAATTTTACTCTTTTCTTTCTCTTATCATCATCAGCATCGACAGAATCACGATAGAAAACAACAAAAAGAAAGACCAAAGCAACAACAGCAACTACTACTATTACATGTTAAAGAAGATGCACTAGGAAGGAGCTATGAAAATTAGTCATAAATTGTAATTTATTTAGTCATTGATGGAAAATGCTAAACTGTACTCTGGCGACCGATAGATGAGTGGTGGGACGTTGCAGCGCAGTTTCACCGCACAGCTGGCAAGGGTAGTAAACAGCGAATATGTCGGTACCAGGGCACAAAGCGAATTTCATTCCGTGTGCAGATGGACAGTAATTGCGCCTCACAGATAGGCACATGAACAAAATAAACAGATGGCAGTATTCTGAGAGTGGACGTATAGTTGGGCTCAAAGAGGGCCATTGGCGTAATGGGAGAATCGCTCAACATTTGAATGGAAGGGATGCCACTGTTCGACGACGCTGGCAGGAATGAGTGAACCATGGCCGAACGCACCATCAAGAAGGGAGCTGATAGAACGTGACGCCCGAGCAATCGTCTGAGAGCAACTCAGAGCTCCTGATTCACCATTATCATCGATCCGACGTGCAACTGGACCGTTAATAGGCGGCTGTCAGAATGAGCGCTGAGCTACCTTTAACCTCTGTACACCAACCCATGATGCCGCCCACAATCGGCCCTGAATCTCATTGACTGGAAGTAATGTCTCTTGAAACGGTCTCTCCGCTTTCAAAAACATAAACTTACGGAATTGATAACTATTTTGTAGAATTTATTCCATTCCATTCTGACAGACTGGTACAGCAACGATCTGGATTTATTTCGGATAGAGAAACAGTCTGCGTTGAAAAGTTATTTATTCCAGCGACGCTCTTCAACTTTTTGGGGAATCATCACCCTGAATAACAGTAACTGGACATGAAATCCATCCGTCATACGCTGAGGTGACAAAAGTTATGGGATAGCGATATGCACGTATACAGATAGCGGTATAATCGCGTACCAAGATATAAATGGGCGGTTCTGTCATTTGTACTCAGGTGAAAAAGTTTCCGATGTGATTATGGCCGCACGACGGGAATTAACAGACTCTGAACAAGAAATAGTAGTTGGAGTATATGCCGGCCGGCTGGTGTGGCCGAGTGGTTCTAGGCGCTTCAGTCTGGAACCGCACGACCGCTACGGTCGCAGGCTCGAATCCTGCCTCGGGCTTGGATGTGTGTGATGTCCTTAGGTTAGTTAGGTTTAAGTAGTTCTAAGTTCTAGCGGACTGATGACCTCAGAAGTTCAGTCCCATAGTGCTCAGAGCCATTTGAACTATTTTTGAACATTCCATTGCGGAAGTCGTTAGGGAATTCAGTATTCTGGGATCCACAGTTTGACGATCGTGCCGAGAATACGAAATTTCAGGCATTACTTCTCACCACAGACAAAGCAGCGCCGACAGCTCTTACTTAACGACCGAGAGCAGCGGCGTTTGCGTTGAATTGTCAGTGCTAATTAACAAACTACACTGCGTGAAATCTACTTGGGATGTACGATGAACGGATCCGTTAGGACAGTGCGGCGAGATTTAGCGTTAATTGGCTACGCTAGCAGACGACCCTCGTGAGTGCTTTAACTAACGGCGTTATATCGCCTGTAGCACCTCTTTTGGGCTCGTTACCATATCGATTGGAGCCTAGACGACTGGAAAGATGTGGCCTATCGGATGAGTCCCGATTTCAGTTGGTAAGAACGCCACGGAGCCATGGACCCAAGTTGTCAACAAGGCACTGTACAAGCTAGTGGCGGTTCCATAGTGGTATGGGCTGTGTTTACGTGAAATGAACTAGGTTCTCTGGTCAAACTGAACCGATCATTGACTGGAAATGGTTTATCTTCGGCTACTTGGAGACCATTTGCAACCATTCATGGCCTTCAGTTCCCGAATAGTGATGAAATTTCTATGGATGACAATTTAACATGTCACCAGGTCACAATTGTTCGCGACTGGAGTGAAGAGCATCTGGACAATTCGAGCGACTGATCTGGCCACCTAAATCTCCGGACGTGAATCCCATCGAACATTTACGGGACATAATCGAGAGGTCAGTTCGTGCACAAAATCATATACCAGCAACCCTTTCGCAATTATGCTCGGCTATAGAGGCAGCATGGCTCAGTTTTTAATCAGGTGACTTGTTGAGTCCATGCCACGTCGAGTTGCCGCAGTACGCTAGCCAAAAGGACATCTGACATGATATTAGGAGGTATCCCATGACATTTTTCATCTCAGTGTAGAGTCATGCAGAATGAGAGGCGGAACTTAATCACACCAGAAACAAAGCCTTAACAGTACAGTATAGGACCACTCTTACAGAACTACGAGGTGTATTCAAGTTCAAAGGCCTCCGATTTTTTTTCTCCGGACTGAAAAGAGATAGAAACATGCGCATTGTTTTAAAATGAGGCCGCGTTCATTGTCAATACGTCCCAGAGATGGCAGCACCGTACGGCAGATAGAATTTTACCGCCAGCGGCGAGAATGACAACTGTTTTATATACTTAAAATGGCGACGTTTTCCTTACTTGAACAGCGTGCAATCATTCGTTTTCTGAATTTGCGTGGTGTGAAACCAATTGAAATTCATCGACAGTTGAAGGAGACATGTGGTGATGGAGTTATGGATGTGTCGAAAGTGCGTTCGTGGATGCGACAGTTTAATGAAGGCAGAACATCGTGTGACAACAAACCGAAACAACCTCGGGCTCGCACAAGCCGGTCTGACGACATGATCGAGAAAGTGGAGAGAATTGTTTTGGGGGATCGCCGAATGACTGTTGAACAGATCGCCTCCAGAGTTGGCATTTCTGTGGGTTCTGTGCACACAATCCTGCATGACGACCTGAAAATGCGAAAAGTGTCATCCAGGTGGGTGCCACGAATGCTGACGGACGACCACACGGCTGCCCGTGTGGCATGTTGCCAAGCAATGTTGACGCGCAGCGACAGCATGAATGGGACTTTCTTTTCGTCGGTTGTGACAATGAATGAGACGTGGATGCCATTTTTCAATCCAGAAACAAAGCGCCAGTCAGCTCAATGGAAGCACACAGATTCACCGCCACCAAAAAAATTTCGGGTAACCGCCAGTGCTGAAAAAATGATGATGTCCATGTTCTGGGACAGCGAGGGCGTAATTCTTACCCATTGCGTTCCAAAGGGCACTACGGTAACAGGTTCATCCTACGAAAATGTTTTGAAGAACAAATTCCTTCCCGCACTGCAACAAAAACGTCCGGGAAGGGCTGCGCGTGTGCTGTTTCACCAAGACAACACACCCGCACATCGAGTTAACGTTACGCAACAGTTTCTTCGTGATACAACTTTGAAGTGATTCCTCTTGCTCGCTACTCACCTGACCTGGCTCCTAGTGACTTTTGGCTTTTTCCAACAATGAGACACTCTCCGTGGCCGCACATTCACCAGCCGTGCTGCTATTGCCTCAGCGATTTTCCAGTGGTCAAAACAGACTCCTAAAGAAGCCTTCGCCACTGCTATGGAATCATGGCGTCAGCGTTGTGAAAAATGTGTACGTCTGCAGGGCGATTACGTCGAGAAGTAACGCCAGTTTCATCGATTTCGGGTGAGTAGTTAATTAGAAAAAAAATCGGAGGCCTTAGTACTTGAATGCACCTCGTATGTACTTGGCATAATCTGTGCGCGTCACAACAGATCCATTCACTTGCGCAATCTGATTGTGCCCCAGAAGGATGAAACGCGTTCGTGAAATAAATAACTTTGCAATTCAGAGCCTTTTTGAACCTGAGACACTCTTTTGTAATCGACTTGCTTTTATCGGCCTTGTAAGCGATTACGGCCACAACATGTTGGTGTCCAGCAGTTGTGATTTAGCAGCTGGAAGAGAGAGAGCATGCTCAACTGAAGTACGTCTAGTGACATAATTTCGAACTCTAGTGGTTGAGGTAAGCTGCGCATCGCCTTTGTTCTCAGCAACTAGTCTTTCGAGCAAATACAACAAGGGAAAGATAAGAAAGATTACAGCGTGTGCACCTTCAAATAAAGAAGCGTTGTTTCGTCTTGCTACCTTTGCGGTTAGAAGCAGAGAGTAAATACGTAATCTTCTTAACGAAATTCTCTCCGGTACCATACCCACCGAAGAATCTACACACCTTAGATACGTATAATTACCGTAATCTAAACGTATTTATAAAAATACTAAGAGGAGATGGCAGTGAAAGTGTGAACTGCGGTCAACCTCAAGTGGCTTCGTCGACGATGGACAATTGAAACTTAATCTGCCTTCCATTTTATCCTTTTAGGTCAATACCAACGTTATTACGGTTTACATCCCATAACTTAAGAACCGTAGGCTCTGAAAAAAAATCGAAGGAAGCCATTTGCATAGCACTCAATATGTTTTCCATATATAAAATGCTTTCTACCATACGTGACAATAGTTGGATACCATTATGAGCAAAATCCGATAAGGATGAGCTTGTCGGATATGGTACAGTCCATCATCACTCGTACTCTTCTTGAAGAAGTCCTACAGCTGTTTTGGAGTCGGTATGTTACTTGTTATTGGTATTATGGCGAATAAGTCTCTCATTTGTTCAATTGAGCCCGTGAGGAGTGTTAACTCCCAGTGGTTGTCGTTTTCCAGTAGTCCTAAGCGCTGGCATGTTTCTCTGTACGTCTGGTACAGGTAACCCTCAACAGTCTTGAGATCTGTGAAACTTGTTGGTTCCCGTATTTCATGTAACAACATCCGGAGATAGATGCAACGTTTTTCGGCTTTACGGTGTATGCTCGGCCTATTCCGCTAATTTGGATGATTCCTGGATGATCTACTGGAATTACTTGTTTTCACCATTGAAAGATTTCTCTTCCTGTGTTCCGAGTCGACAAAATAGCAATGTTTTCGGGAATGGATCCATTTGGCACAATTGGTAAAAAGCTTTTAATGTTGTGTTCTGGGGTGGTTCGCTTGCAATTTTTCTTTTGGTATATTTTGTGAAGTAAACTCTCTGTCTATTCTCCAAACGTACTGCTGGATATTTTACAGTTGGTTTGCGCTCGTGTATAGAAAAACAGCAAATCCGCCACGCTGCTTCGTTACAGTTGATGTATCTTACCTTTCGGTACATGAAAATTTGGCGTTTCTCTCTTCTTGTTCGCCGTCTTTGGCTGTTTCAAATATTGACGTGTCACTTCTTTTGTTCACATACTTACGGACATATTTTATGGATTTAAATGAGTTGCAGTATTCTACGTTTAAATGTGCTTGCAAAATTTTGGAAAGCACTGTGTTGTATGGTACTACTCGTTGATTATCTATTTCCAATTCGTCGCTTCCTGGTATTGGTATTTTTGCTGTGAAGCCACCGTTTTTGGGTAATCGTCTTCTCTATTGCGATAGCCATAAACTCTGGTTCGTGTGTCGTCCAAGTATGGTTTTCAGTATTTTTTCTACATTTTCCATCATGGCGAATTGGGCTTTAATCGCCAGCAAGGTCCGTGAATCATGTTTTCCGCTACTATGTAGTATAGTTCCGGATCTTCTTACAGATTGGCAAATTCAGCTTTGGTTTTTTCCGGTACCCTTGGGATGAATTCCGTCGTGTAGCCATATGAGATTGTGCGAGTGAGGCAGTCTCGTTTTTGCCGTACGATAGTGTACATGCAGCATCTAACTGTTCCAAAGATGTGGTACTTTGTGATGGCTTCGGAAAACTCGGGCTGTTATGTCACGTAGATGCATGGGACTTGTCCGTATCTTCGTTGTTGTTTGATTTCTGGCCACAACGAGTTGCATGTGAATGGTTATGAAGAGCTCAAAAAAAAAAAAAAAAATTGCTCTGAGCACTATGGGACTCAACTGCTGTGGTCATAAGTCCCCTAGAAATTAGAACTACTTAAACCTAACTAACCTAAGGACATCACACACATCCATGCCCGAGGCAGGATTCGAACCTGTGACCGTAGCGGTCGTGCGGTTCCAGACTGTAGCGCCTTTAACCGCTCGGTCACTCTGGCCGGCTGAAGAGCTCAGGTCGTCCATATTCTCTTATGTAGGTCATGGCATCTTGAATGTATAGGTTCCTGTGTCTCGGACTTCATATGTACGATAAGGGTAAGATTACCATTTTTCCAATGTCGTCAATGTTTCCGTCATTCATGATTTCGTCTCGAAGGTGCATGTATTTTTCCGTATGTAGTTTCTTCTGATTAAGTCTTGTGTAAAGCATACGTTGAGCTTCTGTTTTTATACACATATCCAGGAACTGTTAGAATTAACGGCGAGTGCTGAGAATGTGATTCTACACTGAAGAACCAAAGAAAATGTCATACCTGCCTAATATAGTGCAGGGCCCACGCGAGCACGCAGAAGTGCCGCACCATTACGTGGCATGGACTCGACTGATGTCTGAAGTAGTGCTGGGGAGGGGGGGGGGGGGGGAGGCTGAACTGACACCATGAATCCTGCAGGGCTGTCCATAAATCCGTAGGATTGCAAGGGGGTGGAGATCTCTTCTGAACAGCACGTTCCAACTCATCCCATATATGCTCAATAATGTTCATGTTTGGGGAGTTTGGTGGCCAGCTGAAGAGTTTAAACTCAGAAGAGTGTTTCTGGAACCACTCTGTTGTAATTCTGGACGTGTGGGGTATCGCTTTGTCGTGCTGGAATTGCCCAAGCCCGTCGGAATGCACAATAGACATGAATGGATGCAGGTGATGAAACAAGATGCTTACGTACGTATCACCTGACAGAGTCGTATCTAGACGTATCAGGGGTCTCATATCACACCAACTGCACACGCCACACACCATTACAGAGCCTCCGCCAGCTTGATCAGTCCCGTGCTGACATGCAGGATCCATGGGGCATGAGGTTATCTCCATATCCGTACACGTCCATCCGCTCGATACAATTTGAAACGCGACTCGTAGGATCAGGCAACATGTTTCCAGTCACCAACAGTCCAATGTCGGTGCTGACGGGCCCGGGCGAGGCGTAAATCTTTGTGTCGCGCAGTCATCAAGGGTACACGAGTGGGCCATCGGCTCCGAAAGCCCATATCGATGATGTTTCGTTGAGTGGTTTACACGCTGACATTTGTTTGTAGCCCAGCACTGGAATCTGTAGCAGTTTGCGGAAGGGTTGCACTTCCGTTACGTAGAACGATTCTCTTCAGTCATCGATGGTTTCGTTCTTGCAGGATCTTTTTCCCGCCGCTGATTTGATATTTTACCGGATTTGTGATGTTCACGGTACACTCGTGAAATGGTAGTACGGGAAAGATCCCAACTTCAGCCCTACCTCGGAGATCTGTGTCCCATCGGTTGTGCGCCGGCTATAACACTACGTTCAAACTCATTTAAATCTTGATAATCTGCTATTGTAGTAGTAGTAACCGATCTAACACCTGCGCCAGACACTTGTCGTCTTATATAGGCGTTGCCGACTACAGTGCCGTATTCTGCCTGTTTACATATATCTGTATTTGAATACGCTTGCCTATACCAGATTCTTTGGCGCTTCAGTGTACGTTTCTTATCATTAATCGGTGTAATGGTGCTCCTTTTGCAATTAGAAAAAATATTATGTATTCCCGATAAGAGCAAAAAGAACAGACAGGTAGCCTCGAAACTTTCTGCTGCAAAATTAATTTTAACTACTGTTCTCTAATCTTACCAGGTCGTCTTTCCTTCCTAGCATTAAATAATTTAAATAAATCTGTACTTTGGTGATACTTTTGAGTATGAAAGTAGAAATTGACCTTTTCATCAGAAATAAAATATTTAGTGCAGTGGATCTTAATTAGTGGCTGAAAAAGAGTAAATTATTAATTTTGTAGTAATGCGTGGTGTCTCCAGAGTGCAATCAAGCGCACCCAAGGTTAAAGTTCTTAGTAGTCAGCGATAAGAACCAGATTTTCAAGATATACATCATAATGTAGCTCTGAAAAATTCTTGACGCTGTTGTTGAAGAGCAAGTCAGACGGATACGATTCTAAGCAACTATGATAGTCTGTGTCGGTAGGGTAAGTTCCACAAATGTTTGCTTTTCACAAAAGAGAATCTGTTCATTCCAAAAGACCGTGTTATTAATCAGGGATCGCACAGTACTACCTAGCATTCAAAATCCTGTCTTCTGCTTGCTTGCACTTTGTATCGTAATTAACTTCAGAAATGAGAAAAATTTTACCTTTTAAGATAACAATTATTATTTCATAAAAACGTTCTTCTCTGTGCTCAACTATTACAGTATATATTTAGACAAGAGCGTATATTGACAAAAATTAACATTTTAACGCAATGTCGGCTGTCGTTTCCCTTTTTAACAATAAAAGTACTCCTCCTTTGAATATACGTCCTTCCGTGTTTAAGTCTGCTATCAGAAAAGAATACGAAAGTTTGTTAAAAATCACGGAACGCTAACAAGCCAACGATATTATTCACAATTCTACGCTCTCACAAGTGAAAATAATAATCCAGGCTATTTAAAGCGGAGAGGTTGTTCCCTGGCATAAGTTTTTGATGAAATTATTTCCAATGGCTTACATTCACGTCACGGCTTGTACGTGTGCTGCCCAGTGCGATAGAGAATTCGTCTGTTTGAGGGGGATTAAATCAATTTTAATGTTTTCCACCATGTGGTTCTTTGTCGGCTCGAAAAATATTTATATGTTCATTAGGAATCAGTCGGTCTACTGCTGCGTTGATTATGTGAATCAGCTGATTGTATCCGTGCAAGATCTCGGACTACTTCTCGTCTCAAACCATTTATATTTGTGCATCGTTGATAAATTTCTGTTTTTTCATTTCCGATGAAATATACTTGCAGAAATGTACGGTCTCCGTTGGTTAGTGGTTGTAAAGATGTAACAGATTAGTCCTTGGATGGAAAAACTTTATTTCATCTCGGTTAGTTTATTCGAAGTGACACCGAAATAAGTCATTTGGAAGCAGGCATTGTACGCTTTTACATTTTGAAGTAAGTGTTTTGATTCAGGAATTTCTACGGTTATGTAATGTTACCTAATGTTCCGATTACGATATATTTGTTTTTGTAATATTCTTTCATCGTGTCGTAATGGAATGCTTCATTTGTTAAGTTGCACTATTTACTTGTCCTAGTGCGTCCTACTCGTCGGGTGATATTTTCATGGCTGGTTTGAGTTCGCAGTCTTTTATTATGAGATTGTGTTGCAATTCTCGATTCTCCAGTCCAGTCATTTCGTTGTTCTCCGGTTTCTCTGCTTCTCACGGTGCTCATTCTCGTTCGTTGGAGACATAAACGTGCTTCACGCCCTTCGTGTGTTTCGGTTTTTCGCTGTTCTTTTTGTTTTCGGTGTTATGTTTCAGAACTGGCAAATTCTTCTCCTCTTTTACATTTGGGCATTCTCTAAAATATAAATCAAATCGACCTTTTATTAATAAATACACTAAGTACACTTTACCCACTTTATTTTCGATTTATGTTCAGTCACCGTATCACTTTGATTACTCACATTTCACTATATGTTTTTATTCATTCTCTACACTACTGTTCCGCAATTCTTGATATTTCAGTCCGTTCATTTCGTTGTTCTCCTTTCTATGCTTCTCACGGTGCTCATTCTCGTTCGTTAGGAAGTCAAACGTGCTTCGGGCTCTTCATCTGTCTCGTTTTTTCGCTGTTCTGTTCGTTTTTGGCGCTTTGCTTCAAAACTGGTAAGATTTCCTCTTTTACTTTTGGGCTTTGTCTAAAATATAAATCAAATAAACTTTTTATCAACAAACACGCTAAGTATACTACAACATTTTTCACGCTTGATTTTCAATTTATATTTGGTTACTGTATCACTTTGACTACTCACACTTCACTAATGACTAACTGCACCAAAGCCGATTAAAAAACAAGATAACCGAGGGTCCCGTGATCACGGTTAAAACTTAATCGCGATTAAGTTGCCTCTGTGCTGCACCACAGTTAAACATCGATTACCAAAACGCTGTTAGCTAATCGGGAGTTTGATCGCGGTTAACTCCACGTGCTACAAAGGAAAGCGCCCATATACATGCAAAGATAATGATATTCGCTGTCTGCCTGTAGCAAGGGTGTTGTAACCGCCTTGGTCTGTGGTACTTAGTGCGCTTTTCATATGGTTGGCGTAACGTGAGCGATGTTACTGCACTATGGAGAACAAGAAAAATTCGAAGTAGACATTCTTTTGGAGTTGGTTGCCTTCAATTCAAGTATATTAGAGTGTAAAAAAAAAAAAACGGATGGTTGCACAGTTAGGGAAAAACTGGATGCATGAGAAAATATAACAACACAATTTAATTCAACTCCAGGTAAGATTAAATTTTATTTGAATCATAAATCGATAAATATCTCTTACTAATGTAAATTAAAACACTATTTTTCATGGTGCTTAGATTAATATTGAATAACAATTCAAGATACACACAACAAAAATGATATTAGCTACTACAAAATATGTCCATTTCAGGTGTAACAAAAAGAAGGCCTGAAAGGCTTAAAACATGTTATGAGAATTTGACGAGGAGGTTGCGGAAGGATTTGGCTGAAGAGAAGGTTCAAGTCTATAAAACAGGAGGAGGAAGGCAGTACCAGTATCTAAAAAGAGTCCATACGAGGCAAAACTACTGGAAATAGTTGGCTATCATTGAAACCACTGGAAAATACCTTTGATTCGGATGCACAGTACAGTGTAATAATGGATCTAAATGTAGATGTAGTTGATGATGCAGCAGTTGGCGATGCCAGCAGTATCACAAACAGTAATGCAACTGTAATTGCTGCTGAAGCTGGCGAAAGCCTGATCCCAGCACGGGTTGTTATGGATAATATTTAACAACCCTTCTCCAAACCTTCAAGTGCAGGAACACAAGAAACATGTAATCGGATGCTACCGAGACCTAAACCAACTTCCTCCTCTGCACTGGACAGTGTGATGCAGAAGGGGGTGGAAGTACTCCAACAGCAGCTGGAAATGATGAAGAGAGAATATATGAAAGAAATGAGAATAAAAAATCTCAAAATTTTGGCAGTAAAAGAAAAATTAAAATATTAGAAGCGGAAGAGTTCTACCGAATGTAATGTAAATGTTTAAAAACATTTTGTTATTTGTGCACTATAATAATTTCAAATAAAAATAATTACATATTTTACATGCATTAAGTAACAGTTTACCTCAGTGAAAATGTTCATCAATTGTAGAGCGACAAACTGCTCGTCCTGGTAATGTGTCATCATGATACATTTGTTGACAGGGAGGCTTTGGCTCATAATCGTCGATATCGGGGCCCCTCTCGCTACGTAATAGCCTCAGCAGCCGCATAATTTCCGTATCTTCTGGTGGCTCTTCTTTGCTTGTGTTCATTGCAATATTATGTAAGACAGCCGTACTCACTATAATTGTCATTGTCTTTTGTGGATTACACCTCATTCCCATGGATAAAATGGGGAATCTCCTCTTCCGCAAACCATATTGTCTCTCCATAGTGTTCCTTGTTGTAATGTGGGACCTATTATATCGGTGCTCTGCCGCACTCTGTGGATTTGAAAGTTGTGTCAATAAGTAAGGTCTGCATGCATGGCCACTATCTCCTAGTAAGTGACCGACTGGTATTTCACCATTTTCAAACTGTGCCCTTCGAGTTCAATTACGAAATAGTGTACTATCGTGCACAGAGCCAGCCCACCGAGCCAGAATGTCCCGTATTATTAAATTGTGGTCGCTGATTGTTTGACAATTAAACGAGAAATATGATTACCTATTGCGGAAAAGTTCTGCATTCTGTCCCCCAGGTGACTGAATCCTTATGTGAGTGCAATCCACTGTACCAATGACTCCAGAAAAGCCCAACCAGTGTGTTGAAACCATCCATCACAGAGCGTACTTCCGCTCAAGAAGGAAACTTTATGCACTGACGAGACATTGTTTCTATGATTCCCGACATTTCACTTATAATTCTTTGTGCCGTTGTAGAATGTACATTAGCACTGTCAGCAATTACTATATTAAATGCTCCAGTTACGAATGCCCTTAATGTCATCAGAAGTCTGTTCATGGGCGAGACAGGATTATTTCGGTAAGTTGGAAATTCTAACCTATCGTGGATTTGATCCAATAACCACCACACTGTTTCTTTTGAAAGACGAAACCTTTCTTCAAATTTCCGGTCACTGTAATCTTCGAAAGGATTTCCCCTTTCCAGAAGTACACCAACACGGTTGCGACGATTTACATGTTAAAGATATAGCTTTTCTTCGTCTTCTATGCCATCTAAAATGTCAAAACGCGCTGTCGTGTTACGTGTTTACAATAAGTTAACCGCAATCAGTTCAAGATAATCGACCCTTCGAGATCGGTTAACTTTAATCGCGGTCAAATCCCTCGATTAACTTTGATCGAGGTTGGTGCAGCCGAATATCGAGATAATCAGAGTTAAATGCTGACTTGACCTCGGTTAACTTTTAATCGGCGTTGGTGCAGTCGGCCCTAAATGTTTTAATTCACTCACTGCACTAGTTTTTCGGTTCCTCCCTTCGTCATCGATAAGAAACTGAACCCAGGGCGAATTCCGGAACATATCAAAAATTCGAATGGTCCACAATGTTCGAGAACATTCCACAACATTTGAGAGTGTTCTGGAATGTTCCACATTGATCTGGTATGTTCCCGAACATTCTGGAATCTTCCCGAATGTTCCAGACTATTCCAGAACATCCTGGATCACTGTGGAACATCCCGGAACATTCTGGAATGTTGTGGGATGCTCTCGAATTCTCTCGCTTTTTTTGGAATGTTCTCGATTACTCTCGAATATTCTGCAATGTTTTAGAAATGTCTAGAAGGTGACACTTCCAGCCCTTATATTTTCAAAACCATGCCCGTAAGGTAAAAACGGGAATCTTCATGGACACACCATATAACTCCCTTGATCGCACCGGGACTCGTTGCTAAGTTTCAGCGGCAAGCACATTGTACACTTAATTTTAAATATATTGTATATTGATTATATTACGTGATATAACCATATATGCACTAGCATTCGACAGACAATTTTTGTTCTGCATCACGCAGTCATTAAAGTCTGAAGTGGTTACAGTCTCAGCGACTGACACTCTGCAAAAAAACAAAGTTATTGGCAAAAGAATACAGCTGTGACTGTTCACTGAAATTGTGCGTACCAATACAGCGTTCCACCTCCACCCTCCTCGTACATCTACATCTATACCTACATGGATAGTCTGCAAATCTCATTTAAGTGCCTGACAGAGGGTTCATCGAATCTCTTTCACAATAATTCTCTATTATTGCAATCTCGTACAGCGCGCGGAGAAAACGAACACCTATATCTTTCGATGCGAGCTCTGATTTCCCTTATTTTATTATGGTGATCGTTTCTCCCTACGTATATCGGCGTCGACAAAATAGTTTCTCATTCAGAGGAGAAAGTTGGTGATTGAAATTTCGTGAGAAGATTCCGCTGCAACGAAAAACGCATTTGTTTTAATGATGTCCACCCCAAAGCCTGTATCGTTTCAGTGACACTCTCTCCCATATTTCGCGATAGTACAAAACGGTGCTGCCCTTCTTTGAACTTTCGCGATGTACTTCGTCTCTCTCTTTCTCTCTCTCACTCTCCCCCCCCCCCCCTCTCCCACCGAACCACTGTGTCTTACCGCAGCCTCAGTCTCAGTTGTGTAACCAAATATCTTTACGAGGAGGGCCTGCTGGAGCGATGACTCACGGTATTTACATGCGTAGGCGTGTTTTGGCGCCAGCTGCATCGGTCTAGAGTTCACCGTTCGTTCCCCAGATTTATGACGACGTTCTTACTTCGTGAACTATTCCTAATGGCAGCTGCTCGGTCCAGTCGTGTCCTCAGGGCAACGAATATTTAGCTTCAGTTGCAATGACCTATTTTACAGCTGTGTGCACGTGTACGATGTTATGGACAAATGCCATCTTAGAACACGATAACGTATCTAACCAGAAGGCACACATGCCGTAAGTTTTAAAGTGAATATTGTAAAGGTTTAGAATAAACATAATTAGTGCAACTGTGGGCTGTTTTTCATTCGAGACAATTTCGTAACGGTTGCTGGTGTTGCTGCTATGATGAAAATAATGAAAGTGAATATTCATTATCTTAGTGGACACTGAATATCACCAGATTTTGACTTACAAGGTGACAGTGGCGTACAGTCCGTAATCAATCGACGGTGCTGGGCTGAATTTCAAAGTTCTGTGCTATTCGTAGCGTGGACACGTGACAGCTTTAACGATGAATCGTGTGTCGGTTGGTGATGGAAGGTCCGACGATTGCTTTGTTTCTTTTCAAAAGAGCAAGCACTGGTTCACAATCTCTCTCATACTTTCATTTCCGAAATATTCCGAAATATCAAACACACAGCACTACGCTAGATATTCATGACTTTCATCCACACAATGCAGGTTCATTAATACATGAAGGCGACGAGAAAAGTTCGCTCTGTCTCACCTATTCACCCATTCTACCGACCCTACTTTCACACCTTAATATATCCCACTAATACGATGTTTATGGGTTAAATGATAGAAAAGCAACACACGACAAGATAATATTACGCTTAAAAGTGTCCAAACGACCTGAATTGCGTTCCGACTGGTTTGTACGCAACCCACATAACGTAACTTTATTGCAGGCCCTGTACGACTTTCTACAAGAGACTAGTAGAAAGAATTGCTCTGTATGAGTATGAATCCAGAAGCAGATTAATAACACGATAATACATATATCCGGAAGCATATTGTTGTAAACTAAAAGCAAGTTAGAACCAGAAATTACATGAACATATTTTTACTGGTCTGAGACTTGGGATTCCTATCAGCAACTACTACCACGGCTTAGATGCTGTTTCAGTCGCAAGTAACGAAGTGCGTGCATCCTTAAACATGAAATCACATTACGTAAAGTTTGTTCTGGACGGGGATTCGATCCCAGCAAGTAATCGGTTTGTTCACTAAACACAATCGAATGCCAGATATCGAATTTGAAAATTGATACGGGTGTCCGAAACTAGTCACCATCAAGAAATAAAAACTAGATACTTCTCAATGCAGCTTACGACAAAGCTATAACAATTTATTTCAATTATACGACAAGTTGCGGACCAATTTTTCACCTGCAGCATGCTGCAAGTTCCTAAGTACGTTCTGTGCTGAATGGGAATCAAGCTCCAGACACATCACCATTGTTGTTTACACACGAAGAGACGTGAGCTATTGAATTCTTTTTCGCTTGTAGCTAGCAGTGGCGTTTTTGAACCTCAAATACGTGGTGAAAAGATCTGTATATGGTTGTCGAAACCGGCACCAAAAGTTATTGTTGACAAAGCAATGAAAGGCGATAAAAATCATGTTCGTTTTTTAGTTTGAGTTTGATGTGCACAAGTTACAGCTTGAAGTGACATTACGAAAGATTTTGTGCCAGACCAAGATTCTAACCGTTCACGCAGTTTTCGTGGAGACGTTGAGGAGTTTGAAATCTTGGGAAAAATCAAAACGAGGGTGCTATATCGTCCCGAAGGGGTCAAATACAACGATAGAATGTCGGAGTTCAAATGCCAGTCTAGCACCAGTATTTTCAAAAAGTTAAAATAAAATAGGAAAAAATGCCCTGTAACCTTATATGACGATTCGTTCATTAACCCTTTCCTGCCCAATTTGTCCACTTGGACCCATTACAGTTTTTAGAAATTTCTGTTGTATCCACGAAAGCCCACTGGTTCCGCAAGGTATCACGGCGTTGCAGTGTGTAAACTTCATCAGTAGATGGCAGTGCCAACAGGACCGTGACTATACGGGATATTTCTTCTGGCTTTTCAAAAATGGTTCAAATGGCACTATGAGACTTAACATCTGAGGTCATCAGACCACTAGACTTAGAACTACTTAAAGCTAACTAACCTAAGGACAGCACACACATCCATGCCCGAGGCGGGATACGAACCTGCGACCGTAGCAGCAGCGCGGTTCCGGACTGAGGCGCCTAGAAACGCTCGGCCACAACAGCCGGATCCGTCTTTTCATCACATGAATGCATGGAGATGCTACATTATGTTTTCTGTGAACGAAGTGGAATCATTTTTTACGTAATTTCTGTATATTTGGTATTTAAAAAACATGTAATTAAATTGTATGAAATGCTTTTTAAAAATGTATTTTTTACAGAGAAGTACGTGTATTATTTTTGGTATTGCAACGTTATAAACAAATGGGCCCACATGGGAGTAGGTCTACAACCGAGACCATGCAAGAAAATATTATTGTGCGATGACAAATCGAAGGGAAAAATGATATTATTTTCGGATCGTTTTTCGCCTCACTGATATATGTGTAAAAACGCTTGGATTCTTTATAAGCGACGCTGTTAGAAGCGACGCTGTTCCAAGCTAAAAGAGAAGCCTATGCCACTGGTGCAGCTCCGACTACAAATAACGTACCTATTTCTTCGGGCTTGTAAATGCGGTCGCCCGTCAACTAAGCTGGGACTTTGCAGCCTCCAAAAGAGCACGCTGTGCACCCTGCACCTGTCAACGATGTTGGGTTCGATCAGATACGACACTATCCTGTGAAACACAAAAGATGAGAACTACGTATAAGGCTAAATCACGCATTAGATGTGTAGCATGTGGCGTGCGTTGTGTCTCCATGACAAAAAGAACTGTTTAGTAGAATTTGACACGAAGTGAATTTCGTAATTTTATTCCAGTGAGGTTCAGTGGCTGTATTGGGTATTTTGCCCCATCTGAGAATAAAAAAAGTATTACAGTACTTATCTCGAACTTTACTGACTGAATGCAAATTTCTGACTTGTATTCCGAGTGGGTACTTGTGGACCCGTTATAATGGAATGCCCTGATTCAAAACAAAATTGAAATCATGTTTATTGTCTTGCTAGAAGTAGTTGCAGGTTAAAACTAAAGTTTTCATTTTTTCTAATTCAACATAAAATTTGGGCTAGAAAGGGTTAGTAAAATTTTCTGAAGTAAAAAAGTTTTCTCCATTCTACGACTTTCGTTTCTGTCATGGTCCAGCTTAGCAGGACCTTTCGATGTCAGTTATTTGCCACATAAGAAAAGACGAATGAATTTTGACGAGGGACGTTTTTAGGGTTGGTTCAAATGGCTCTGAGCACTATGGGACTTAACATCTATGGTCATCAGTCCCCTAGAACTTAGAACTACTTAAACCTAACTAACCTAAGGACAGCACATAACACCCAGCCATCACGATGCAGAGAAAATCCCTGACCCCGCCGGGAATCGAACCCGGGAACCCGGGCGTGGGAAGCGAGAACGCTACCTCACAACCACGAGATGCGGGCTGGACGTTTTCAGGGTTTACCGCTATGGTCCACCAGACTATTGGTAAATATTTTGAAATGCGACCGTTTGAATCTTCGTGAGAGGCTTACTTGCATTCAGTGCACAATGTTGGGGAAAAAAGAAGGAAACGCTTATTAGGATAAAACAGCCCGTCGACGACGAAGTAATTAGAGCAGAAGCAGAAACTAGGACAGGGAAGGACGATTTGGCTCTAAAGTGTAGTTACGAATAATAGCAGGGAGAATTATTTGAGTGGTCCTCATTTTCAGCCCGCATCTCGTGGTCGTGCGGTAGCGTTCTCGCTTCCCACGCCCGGGTTCCCGTGTTCGATTTCCGGCGGGGTCAGGGATTTTCTCTGCCTCGTGATGGCTGGGTGTTGTGTGCTGTCCTTAGGTTAGTTAGCTTTAAGTAGTTCTAAGTTCTAGGGGACTGATGACCATAGATGTTAAGTCCCATAGTGCTCAGAGCCATTTGAACCATTTTTGAACCTCATTTTCAGTAACTGTCATAACTATTTTTTGTGTCTTAAATGTTCTGCAAACTACACTGAAGCGCCAGGGAAACTGGTAGAGGTTTGCGTGTTCAAATACAGAGATATGTAAACAGACAGAATACGGCGCTGCGGTCGGCTACGCCTAAATAAGACAAATGTCCGGTGCAGTTGCTAGATCGGTTACTGCTGCTGCAACGGCAGGTTATCAAGATTTAAATGAGTCTGAACGTAGTGTTATAGTCGGCGCACGAGCGAGGTAGCGATAAAGTGGGGATTTTCCCGTACGACCATTTCACGAGTGTACCGTGAACACCAGGAGTCCGGTAAAACATCAAATCTGCGGCCAGAAAAAGATTCTGCAAGAACGGGACCAACGACGACTGAAGAGAATCGTTCAACGTAACGGAAGTGCCACCTTTCCGCAAACTGCTACAGATTTCAGTGCTCGGCTACCAACAAATGTCAGCGTGCGAACCATTAACCGAAACATAATCGATACGGGCTTTCGGAGCCGAAGGCCCACTCGTATACCCTTGATGACTGCACGACACAAAGATTTACGCCTCGCCTGCGCCCGTCAACACCGACAATGGACTATCGATGACTGGAAACATGTTGCCCGGTCGGACTAGGCTCGTTTCAAATTGTACCGAGCAGATGGACATGTACGGGTATGGAGACAACCTCATAAATCCATGGACCCTCCATGTCAGCGGAGGACTATTGAAGCTAGCGGAATCTCTGTAATGGTATGGGGCGTGTGCAGTTGGAGTGATATGGTACCCCTGATAAGACTAGATTCGACTCTGACAGATGACACGTACGTAAGCATCCTGTCTGATCACCTGCATCCATTCATGTCCATTATGCATTCCAACGGCCTTAGGCAATTCCAGCAGGACAATGCGACATTCCACATGTTCAGAACTATTACAGTGTGGCTGCAGGAACACTCTTCTGGGGTTAAACATTCCCACTGGGCACCAAACTCTCCAGACGTGAACATTATTGAGCATATCAGGTATGCTTTGCAACGTGCTGTGCAGAAGATTTATGGACAGCCATCCGGCACTACTTAAGACATTAATCGAGTGAATACCACGTCGTGTTGCGGCTCTTATGCGTGCTCGCGATAGCCCTACATTATATTAGACAGATGTAGTAGTTTCTTCGGCTCTTCAGTGTAAAAGCCATTAACCTGAAGCGATTCACATTTTTAGCCTCACCAGACGCTATTAACTTTGCGAGCAAATAATATTATTTTTAATATAATAAACTTAAAATTTTGTTTTATAATTCTTTTATTGGCATCACACTGACTATAGAATGCGAACAATCACAAACAAATTTCATAAGCTGTGAGTCACACACAGTTTCAAATAAGAAAAACAAACTGTGCAAGGAAATCTTGTACTGTGACATAAAAATAGGACTCAAATGGTTTTGAAGAAAGGGACTGAAATTAAAGAGAAGCAGGTGTGATGAGAATGAGTAACAGCGAAGAAAAAACGCTAGCACTACGGTCTCCAGTATGCTATCTTTCTTCAAAGTTAATTCAGTCTATGAACAGCGAAGACACGAGAAGTATTGTCAACTACTAACGATTACAATGTAACCGCTGATGATGCTCTGCGATGGAGGTCAGAACCGGACCACCGAGCGTTGAAAACACGCATTTTTTATGGGTGGCCGAGAAAAGCATTTCAGACACACCACCGATCAGAATCGACATAACAAGGCCTCAGGGAACGGCGTAAAAGGCGTCAATGAAACCACCTTACCATCATTCTAAACTGTCCACATCAATATGGTTCATGCATCTTGTTGTTGACACTCGCGAATAATGAGACAGCTATACCTTTTAAAGAAGGGCATTAAGTGCCTGAAACCGATAAAGAAATTAAATTTCTATTATGGAACTGGTTACTGCTTATTTCGATATATAGAAACCATCCCTGCCCTTGGGCTGTTGATTACCCGCACGTTTCGCTGCCGAAAACGACAGTTCACAGTGCAATGAGCAAAAGGATCAGATTATTGACAGATTTTTATACAGATGATTCCCCCCCCCCCCCCCTTAAGATTCAATCCTTCTCTAACGCCAGCATGGGAATACAAACTCACTGAATGTGATTGGACTTCTTTGGAGTGCAATGCGACCGCAAATTTTGCTCTGGTGTACACGGTGCAACCACTAGCGACCGTTCAAAAATACTGGATGATACTTGAATGTGATCTGAAGGAGCAAAGGGTGTTTATGCTTTTTTAACTCTCCTGTTTCACGCCCACCTCTGGCGTGACCACAGCGTCTGTGACATCGACACCTGCGTGAATAAAACGTCAAAGCGTGCCTCTAAGACGGGTTGTCTTAGAGGGACGCTTCTCCGCCACCCCCCCACCCCCCCCTCTCGTTCGGCAACACCACCGGTGACACCTGCGTACTTTTCTTGGGCTCTTTAAAAACGGTTCCTGGACAGGCAGCCATTCACTAATGCCGAGGCGCCGTAGTGGCAGGCATCCCTTTCAACACCCCTTAGATTTCACATGTGGTCGCCAGCGCCACAGCTGAGCGATGTGGAAATGGTTGCCTTTCTCTGTTAAACTGTCTGAAAATTGAAAAGCTCATTCACGGGGCGCTTTGCGGCATTATTAACAGTGCATCACCAGCAGTTTGTTGTAATCGTAGGAGTAGACAATACTTTGTCGTTTCTTTGGTGTTTACAGACTGAATTAGTTTTGCTGAAGGATGACATAATCGAGACATTACCCTCAGCAGTTTGTGGACGTTGTTCCACTTCTCATCACGACTGCTGCTCTTCAGAAGCTGTAATCGATCTCGACCTGTACTTCTTCACCAGCTTCATTTTCTTCACAGCTTTTTTGAGTCTTATTTTTCGGTCATTGTACAAGACACCGTTGCAGTCGGTGCATCTGGTTAATATTCGTAACTACACTTTAGAAGCAAATTATAGTTACAGAAATGCAATAAAACTCACTGGCCTATACTTCAGGTACTTCGTCTCCTCTGTCTTAGTAATCTGCGAAGTTTTGGAAAGGCTCGTATTAAGGATACTTTTAGTTTATTAAGTTAGATTTTCGTTGTAAGGTTCTCATTGTAACTCGCGATTAGTTTGTATTACAACATCCTTGCTTTACTGACTATAACAGAAGAACATAACAAAGCAATTTTTCATCGGTAATATAATCACTCACATGAAATAAAGCCCTCTGATGATTCACCGTAGAGCAGTGTTTATATTCTACAGCGTCCGTCTAGTTCGATGCAATGTTTGTCTGGGCATGCATGCATGTACGAAGAAATAGACACTGTTGACGATTGACAGCCGTATTAAATTATGAAATGCATACGGACGTTGAGGTTCGCCGATGACATTGTAATTCTGTCAGAGACAGCAAAGGACTTGGAAGAGCAGTTGAACGGAATGGATGGTGTCTTGAAGGGAGGATATAAGATGAACATCAACAAAAGCAAAACGAGGATAATGGAATGTAGTCGAATTAAGTCGGGTCATGTTGAGGGTATTAGATTAGGAAATGAGACACTTAAAGTAGTAAAGGAGTTTTGCTATTTGGGGAGCAAAATAACTGATGATGGTCGAAGTAGAGAGGATATAAAATGTAGACTGGCTCAAAATGGCTCTGAGCACTATGGGACTCCACTGCTGAGGTCATTAGTCCCCTAGAACTTAGAACTAGTTAAACCTAACTAACCTAAGGACATTACAAACATCCATGCCCGAGGCAGGATTCGAACCTGCGACCGTACCGGTCTTGCGGTTCCAGACTGCAGCGCCTTTAACCGCACGGCCACTTCGGCCGGCTGTAGACTGGCAATGGCAAGGAAAGCGTTTCTGAAGAAGAGAAATTTGTTAATATCGAGTATAGATTTAAGTGTCAGGAAGTCATTTCTGAAAGTATTTGTATGGAGTGTAGCCATGTATGGAAGTGAAACATGGACGGTAAATAGTTTGGACAAGAAGAGAATAGAAGCTTTCGAAATGTGGTGCTACAGAAGAATGCTGAAGATTAGATGGGTAGATCACATAACTAATGAGGAAGTATTGAATAGGATTGGGGAGAAGAGAAGTTTGTGGCACAACCTGACCAGAAGAAGGGATCGGTTGGTAGGACATGTTCTGAGGCATCAAGGGATCACCAACTTAGTATTGGAGGGCAGTGTGGAGGGTAAAAATCGTAGGGGGAGACCAAGAGATGAATACACTAAGCAGATTCAGAAGGATGTAGGTTGCAGTA
This sequence comes from Schistocerca cancellata, assembly GCF_023864275.1. Lineage (NCBI taxonomy): Eukaryota > Metazoa > Arthropoda > Insecta > Orthoptera > Acrididae > Schistocerca > Schistocerca cancellata. The sequence goes on along the minus strand of NC_064632.1, from coordinate 502,952,875 downwards.
GGTACTGGGAGATGAAGAAGCTTGCACAGGATAGAGTAGCATGGAGAGCTGCATCAAACCAGTCTCAGGACTGAAGACCACAACAACAACAACACGTCTGTAGAACAGCTAGACGATTTACTAGTAACGTATGAAAATTTGTACTAGACTGGGATTCGAACCCGGAATTCCCGCTTTATGCGAGTGGTCTCCTTAACCTCATCGGCCATCTTTTTTTGTTGGCTTTCTTGTCGCACCCATTTAGCCACCTCAATAGTGTAATGCCAGTTATGACGATACGAACATAAGGGCAACACACCACCCAGTCCGCGAGCGGAGGAAATCTGCGACGAGGCCTGGAATCACACCCGGGCCTCTCAGCATAGCAATTCGCCGTGGTGACCACGCAGTTACTTACCACGAAAATGTATGTGGAACGGACGATTGCACTTTACCTGTAATACCATAATCAACATCGGCCATCCGAGCACGCCTCCAGGACCGACCCGAACTTTCGTTATGTCGTAGTGTCTATGTCCCGTACTGCTCACACACAGATCGTGTAATTCCGGCGCAGGGAGAGACGTATTCGTCAAACTTCTTTGCTTTGGCGTGAAGTACAGAAGGGCAATGCTTGTAGTTTACAGTGTCTGTATAGTTCAAGTCCGCCTCGATAGCTGCGTGGTCAGCGCGGTGGTTTGTCACGTCAAGGCCCCGGGTTCGATTCCCGGCTGCGTCGGAGACTTTCTCTGCTCAGGGACTGGATGTTGTGTTGTCCTCATTATCATTTCATCATCATCATCAGTGGAAGGCAACGGGAAACCACCACTGGAACCACTTCCCTAGACGTCCATGCAGTGGACCTCTCTGACGAGGCTTCCCCCACGACAAGAGCTGCCGTAAGGTAGAACACAAAGTTTAAGTAAGTATAGTTCAAAGCATTGTTCCTTCAGAACGGGGAAGGGGCAAGAGCACCCATATCCGAGGGCAACGGGGGTGGTGCCCCCTCCATAGCTCTCAAGCAAAAGAAAAAATATAGTATAAGTTGTTTGGTTGATTTGGAGGAGAAGACTAAACAACGAGTTCATCGGTCCCATCGGATTATGGAAGGAAGTGGAGACAGTCGGCTGCACATTTTTAAAGGAACCGTCCTGGCATTTGAATGAAGCGATTTACGGAAATCACGGAAAATTTATATCGAGATGACTGGACGCGGGTTTGAACCGTTGCCCTCCCGAATGCGAGAAGAAAATATAGTGTGATCTGATGTTTTTCTTTCAAGAAAATGACTTGAAAGTCGATATTACGACGGTTTTTAACAGGATCGTATCTGGAACATTTTACGTCAATTTACAAGTCGCCATTCGTCTTCCGAAGTATTAAAAATATGCCGCACCTTCACGTCTAGACTCACCTCTCCCCGCCCGCCCTTCAAACTATCGAATTGGTAGGTTAAATAAATCTAGTAGTTTGGCAGATTTGTAAAAACCTGATACGGAAATATTGAGTATTAGCAGGGCATCTGATGACAGGATAATTCATAGTACTGGGCATTCGTGATGTTGACTCAAGGGACTCCCAATAAAGTTCGCTTTTGCTATTTTCATTCATTAACGTCTTATGACATCATATTCTGGTGCAGCTCGCCACTGAAGAAACAAACATTGTCAGACACAAGCGTGTAATATGGATAACATATGACGCGCACTGCAGAAGTCCTTATGGAGAGCTCGTTAAAAAGCTGACCATACTGACAACATATTCACAACACATCTACTTCTATGGGGAAATTGTTGTCAATAATGAGTCAAAATTTGAAAACGAAGGTAATGTTCATAAACCACCAGAAAAAAGGAATGATTTATACTATAAATCACTCACCCTTAGTGTGGCACAGAAAGGTACTAAGCCATAAACATCTCTCATCACGTAGCCAGTGATGTAAATAATTTAATACGTAATAAAATGAACTTAAGAGACAAGGTGAGGGTGATGGGCGGGGAGGTGGAGAGAACTTAGGGAAGTACATATCACTGTAGCTACATATGAGAGCAAAGAACCACAACGTAAAATATTCTGTAAATGGTCAACATGTTATCAGATTTTTCAATGAAAAACTGTACAATAACTCTAAAACTGACTCTTTACACATATAGACAAAGGTTGCAGCTATGATAAAACTGACTTGCATACAATAAACAACAGCTACTATGCAGACTCTGAGAAAGTGAGGGTTGCTTCAAAATATTGATAATCAATGGATATTGACATTCAACACATCATTTCATATAATAGTTATAATGCAGCCGGAGAAATAAATAGAGATGAACTGTACAACAGTGTTATTCAATAGTAAAAAGTATGGAATAGCAAAATGCTACTGTACTCTGTTGGTCCAAGTGATTCTGCTGTGTTGATTCAGATTTCTTTTGAGATCTTTGACAGATTTGTAAACTGAATTTGCTGTGGAAACAATGATTTGTAGCGTAGGCTGATGGCTATGTTTGTCCCATATTTAATCTACTTTTTAGTTGTAAAAACTATAACTGCGATGTAAAGAGGGTAGTAGCCTTCTGTTCATTGATCGACTACCGGGGAAGTGCAATTACTCTACAAACGAGACTGCTTAAAAATTACATGTGCGACTCATTCTACAATAGCAAATATGACTAACAGGAGATGTACGTATACAGAGAAGAGCAGCATGAATGGTCAAAGGTCTCTTTGACCTGCGGGAGAGTGTCACAGAGATGCTTAAGTTAATCTTCAAGATAGACGTAAACTATTCTACAAAAGTCTACTAAAAAAGTTTTAAATGATGACTCTAGGTTTATAATACAGCCCTCTATGCATCGTTAAAAAAATGGTTCAAATGGCTCTGAGCTCTACGTGAATTAACATCTGAGATCATCCGTCCCCTAGAACTTAGAACTACTTAAACCTAACTAACCTAAGGACATCACACACATCCATGCCCGAGGCAGGATTCGAACCTGCGACCGTAGCGGTCGCGCGGTTCCTATGCATCGTTCACATAGGGATCGTGAGGACAAGATGCGAATAATTATAGCATGCCCAGAGACATTCAGACATTATTCTTTTCACGCTGCATACGTGAATGGAATGGAAAGAACGCCGACGAAGTCATTAGAGATAGAGCACAGTTCAGATAGCGGAAGGACGGGAAAGGAATTCGGCGGTGCCATATCAAAGATCCGTCCCGGCATTCGTCTTAAACAATACAGGGAAATAACGGAAAACATAAATATGTATACCACATGGGGATTTTAACCCCTGTCCTTGCGAATACGAGTCCAGTGCCATACCACTGCATCTCCTCGCCACCCTACCCAGTTACACGACGCTGTGTGCAACTGGTCAGTTACCAGAGTTATGATCGGAGCGACGTTGTTGTGACTCGATAACTCATCAACGAGTTCATTGTTTACGTCATATTTCTATAAACAAGTGTCGACAATGCTTCATTGTTGTTGTCTTACTGTGGAAGCAGTCTAATGTCTGCGTACGTCTTCCGTTCCTGACAGGGACATAAGAATTTAAAAAGGAAACAATAATATGCCCATATTTCTTTAGTTTAACAGAGGAACTGTAAAGCAAACACAATTCATATTATAGATTTTTTATTTACTTAATACTCTTACTGATGCAGTTGCTTTATATCAATTTAACTAACTTTTCTCGTAGTGGACAGGAGTGACACAAAGGAGATGAAATTACTCACGTAATGCTATGCTTATAGCTATTTGCACTGTTTTTACAAACCTTATACACTACTATTAATTATTAAGGTGACGAAAATGGTGAATTTCACCACCCCGATGCTTTTGCCAATTCCAAAATTTCAGTTTCAGACGTCCTGCAAAGTTGGAAGCAGGTGCTTCGATTACTTGATTTGGATGTTTTATTCGTTTTTATTTAAGTCCCATTCATTTAATGAAATGAAATTTGTAAACAATTCAAACCTGTACTGTTGCCTGTATATCTAGACTGATGGCTGCAATGTATTGTGGCGAAACGAGAATATTGACGTTCCGGTTTCGTACCGGTAGCAGTTGCCTCCCCAAGTGCTGTGTAACGTCGTTCCATGGCGTTTCTGGATTTGGATTCCTATTCTCAATTTGTTTTCCCTGGCTCTTTCATCAGTACCATGAGATTTTCCGATATCGTTGGTGACACTCTCAATACATCTGCTATTATTTAGCTGTTTCTGATGTGCAGTATTGGCTTAATAGTATTTGTAGATTGGTCGTTAAGAGGTTCAGAAGTAAAGACGCAGTTGATAACTAAAGACATCTTTCCGTAGGACTCGAAAAGTATTGCCCTAGCATGTTATACTTGAAGAGGAACAAGTGGATAAAATATTATAGATTATGGATCTTATTTTGATGCATGTTAACTTGCATCCTTATACATTGGTGTGTAAAACTTACGGGCGAAAGTACACTACTAGCCATTAAAATTGCTACACCACGAAGATGACGTGCTACAGATGGGAAATTAAGAGCATTCACATAAGGTTGGCGCCGGTGGCGACACCTGCAACGTGCTGACATGAGGAAAGTTTCCAACCGATTTCTCATACACAAATAGCAGTTGACCGGCGTTGCCTGGTGAAACGTTGTTGTGATGCCTCATGTAAGGAGGGGAAATGCATACAATCAAGTTTCCGACTTTGATAAAGTTCGGATTGTAGCCTATTGCGATTGCGGTTTATCGTATCGCGACATTGCTGCTCGCGTTGGACGAAATCGAATGACTATTAGCAGAATATGGAATCGGTGGGTTCAGGAGGGTAATACGGTTCCCAACGGCCTCGTATCACTAGCAGTCGAGATGACAGGCATCTTATCCGCATGGCTGTAACGGATCGTGCAGCCACGACTCGATCCCTGAGTCAACAGATGGGGACGTTTGCAAGACAACAACCATCTGCAAGAACAGTTCGACGATGTTTGCAGCAGCATGGACTATCAGCTCGGAGACCATGGCTGCGGTTACCCTTGACCCTACATCACAGACAGGAGCGCCTGCAAAGGTGTGCTCAACGACGAACCTGGGTGCACGAATGGCAAAACGTAATTTTTTCGGATGAATCCAGGTTCTGTTTACAGCATCTTCGTGGTGTAGCAATTTTTATGGCCAGTAGTGTACTTGTCGTCGGGCATAGATACCACTCCTGTCCAGCCGACGTGGCACTAAGGAGCGTGAGATCGCGTACCTTGCAGTCGTGTTAAATTTGGTTGCTGTTTTACCCGCTGTTTGACGTAGGCGCCTTCTTGCCTATTCACAATGTAGCTGTCATCTACCCCGTTGGGCTACATTCATCACAGTTCGTTTTTATTTCACTTTGCCTGTGATTCTGCCCCGTGTGAAGTCATCCACAGGTTGTCTCCGGGCCATGTTGTAATGAAAAACACCATCACACCTCACCGTAAGTGCGCGCTGATTGACGTACACTTTTACGGTTCATTCAAATGCCTCAGGTTGCGGGGCCAGCTCCATTTGGAGATACGGCCACCCTGACTCACACCATGTGATTTCCAGTTTTCTGCGTACGACCGGGAAACATGCTTCCGCACTTTGATAAATTTTTACCGAGTTTCAGCGCTACGTTACACCGTTGTCAGGACCCACGGCCGAAGAGCAGGAATAAGAATCTCTAGCCGGTCAAAACAGGGGTAAGCATTCAGCGACTGGTATCCGCAGATTTCTGTTGAACGCACTGTAACACCCCGAGAAACCTGAAAACCAAATAAGAATGTCATGATAATTTAAAGTAGGGAACAGTGTTATCCTGACAGGTACGACAACTTTGACAATAGTATAACACCTTAGAGTTTTGATGAACACCAATTTCAATAATTACTGAGTATCTCATGATATAAAGGTAGAAAGAAAGAAAGGTTATTTTTAATTAGTTATAAAACATCTCAGTAATAACTGCAAATCAGTACAACGAATGTTAAGTCCAAAGTAATCTGTCGGTCAGAGATAACATTTATTGTGAAAGAGAGTCGTAAACGCGGCGAAAAGGAAATTAAATGCGTCTACAATGCTCGATCATGGCAATGTGATTCGCTTGCTAGCTTGCTTGCTATCAAGTCGTGAGAGAACACCGTTTGTTATAGTACTGCAAACGGAACGCCACGAGATTGTTTCTATTCAAAAAAAGTACTATTGCGTGATAGAGATGCGCGGACTTTTTTCTCAGTTATTCTGACTTGACAACTTGAACTGAAGTGATATTCTCATAGTGTGCGACGAGTTAATGAACTTTAATTATTGGAGATATTATTGTTGGACTCAACCTTCATCAAAGCGAACAGTTACAACGAAGGATGGACATAGTATCGAAGACTGCAATACCTGATTAGTCTTGAGTAGGAAACATTAATACGACCACACGAAGATAATACAATTACGCCGACTGTAAAAGTTGTCGTAATTGTCACGATCACCGAACTGAAAAGAATCGTAATTTATCTCATCCATCGATGTGCGTGTGGTGTGATGATTATATACTAACTGCTAAGAAGGAACAATAAAAGTTGTTCGTCAGTAATGGAAATCTAATGTGTTGGCTCCATCATTAATTGAACTGTGTGATAGTTGATAATCAAAATTAATTAACTGTGAACATTTTAATTGAAAGAGTGACTTGATGAACATTGAGCATTCAAAGGAGTGTTTTGCCGAAATAATATCACGAAGCATGATTTGCGTCGTGCTACCTAGCAACGTAACTACTACTGATACTGAACTGCAAACGAATTTTTCCTCGCCTCAGTGGTGTGAAACGACGCCAGTGATGAATGATTGACTTAATACTGCAATAACTAAGTAACCGGGCATAGCAAATCATTACAAAACCATAGCAGACAATTAAAATCAGCAGTTCGCATCGCTGAGAAGACTGTGCGGACTCGCAGACGGACTGTCATACATTACGCTAGGAACAATTTTCTTTAGAGATTTTCAGGTGCTGTTTCACATTACCCGACGGGGACAACCATCACTGCGCGTCGCGTCTCCATTCCACCGACCGATCTGTAGCAGTAGCGGCTCAACATCAACAGCGACAACAAAAAGGGGAGAGGGGACGTCACAACACCGATCCCTTCGATCATCACTTGCCGACTAGAGTCGACGGTCGTCGGTCAGGGAGCATGATAATTGCGCGATGTACTGCTGAAATTGGTTGCTCAAATAAAATAACAAATGGAAATTTAGATGGCTGAAGCTTCTGATTCGACATTTTTTATTGAACAGCCGAGGTCCCGCAACCATCCGTATAGAGATCGAGTTACAGAGAGTTGTTAGTACGAGGTGCATTCAACTTCTAAGGCCTCCGATTTTTTTCATCCAGACTGGAAAGAGATAGAAACATGCGCATTGTTTTAAAATGAGGCCGCGTTTATTGTCAATACGTCCCAGAGATGGCAGCACCGTACGGCAGATGGAATTTTACCGCCAGTGGCGAGAATGAGAACTGTTTTAAATACTTAAAATGGCGACGTTTTCCTTACTTGAACAGCGTGCAATCATTCGTTTTCTGAATTTGCGTGGTATGAAACCAATTGAAATTCATCGACAGTTGAAGGAGACATGTGGTGATGGAGTTATGGATGTGTCGAAAGTGCGTTCGTGAGTGCGACAGTTTCATGAAGGCAGAACATCGTGTGACAAGAAACCGAAACAACCTCGGGCTCGCACAAGCTGGTCTGACGACATGATCGAGAAAGTGGAGAGAATTGTTTTGGGGGATCGCCGAATGACTGTTGAACAGATCGCCTCCAGAGTTGGCATTTCTGTGGGTTCTGTGCACACAATCCTGCATGAGGACCTGAAAATGCGAAAAGTTTCATCCAGGTGGGTGCCACGAATGCTGACGGACGACCACATGGCTGCCCGTGTGGCATGTTGCCAAGCAATGTCGACGCGCAACGACAGCATGAATGGGACTTTCTTTTCGTCGGTTGTGACAATGGATGAGACGTGGACGCCATTTTTCAATCAAGAAGCAAAGCGCCAGTCAGCTCAATGGAAGCAAACAGATTGACCGCCACCAAAAACATTTCGGGTAACCGCCAGTGCTGAAAAAATGATGGTGTCCATGTTGTGGGACAGCGAGGGCATTATCCTTACCCATTGCATTCCAAAGGGCACTACGGTAACAGGTGCATCCTACGAAAATGTTTTCAAGAACAAATTCCTTGCCAGCCGAGCGGTTCTAGGCGCTTCAGCCTGGAACCGCGCGACCGTTACGGTCGCAGGTTCGAATCCTGCCTCGGGCATGGATGTGTTTGATGTCCTTAGGTTAGTTAGGTTTAAGTAGTTCCAAGTTCTAGGGGACTGATGACCTTAGAAGTTAAGTCCCATAGTGCTCAGAGCCATTTGAACCATTTTTGAACAAATTCCTCCCTGCACTGCAACAAAAACGTCCGGGAAGGGCTGCGCGTGTGCTGTTTCACCAAGACAACGCACCCGCACATCGAGCTAACGTTACGCAACAGTTTCTTCGTGATAACAACTTTGAAGTGATTCCTCATGCTCCCTACTCGCCTGATCTGGCTCCTAGTGACTTTTGGCTTTTTCCAACAATGAAAGACACTCTCTGTGGCCGCACATTCACCAGCCGTGCTGCTATTGCCTCAGCGATTTTCCAGTGGTCGAAACAGACTCCTAAAGAAGCCTTCGCCGCTGCCATGGAATCATGGCGTCAGCGTTGTAAACCATGTGTACGTCTGCAGGGCGATTACGTCGAGAAGTAACGCCAGTTTCATCGATTTCGGATGAGTAGCTAATTAGAAAAAAAATTGGAGGCCTTACGACTTGAATGCACCTCGTATGTTATGTTACTATATCGTCCTAATTTTTGCATAGCAATGTGATAACCGTTATTGGTTTTGTAACCATCATCAGATCTAGGGATTACAGCGATCTAATGTAAACGTGTATTCAATGCACTCCCGTTTCATTTAGGGCTCTTGAAGGTTTGGATCACTATGTCTTTCGGGAAAATGCTTGCTCAGATTGGACTGTCTTATTTTCTAAACTCGTGAATTCATTCAAGTTGGTATCGCATTCTGGTATTAGCCTGTATTAATCCCACGACTCCATGGCCAGTTGCGGTGCTCTCCGATCTACAGAAGCACGGTCGGATGTGCTCCGAGAAGCGAGAGCGAGCCGTGGGTAATCCTGTGCATACCAATAGCAGCTTCCGATACCCTTTTACTGCGAAATTGAAAAGACCCTCTCTCGCTCGTCGGTGGCCTCAATGAATTATTGGCCATCTGAAAGCGAGGGGAAAGAGCATTTAAAACCCGTGCGAGGTCTTCTGTATGCGGCAGGCAGAAGGGCAGACGCGAACTCAGCTAATGGTACGACAAATTCTGCTGCATATTTAAAGGCTCTCTGCCCGTTTCGCGCCGGCAGGAGGAGTGTTGGTGGTTAACGAGACGAAAATGAAACGGTCCCGCCTTCTGCCATAATTCCAGGCACTACACCGCTACAGAGGTAGATGCACCCGTCCGATATCACAACAAACGTAAAATTTCCGACGTTAAGTGAACCGTTTCATACTGTTGACATTTGCTAGCTAATTACAGCGTGAAAAAATTTATAATCTCGTAAGACACAATATTAGTAACCTTCGTAAAAGAGTATAGCGGTGATTTTGGAACGTTGGACATGGTACAGAGTTCTTACCTGACGATCATGTTACCCTACACCGCTGATGCAAGACGGGGCAGTGAACTGGCGTGTGTGTGTGTGTGTGTGTGTGTGTGTGTGTGTGTGTGTGTGTGCAGTCAGATGAGTCGACGTGGGCACTTCACGCAGTGGCAGAAAGGAGCTATCGTGTTTGACCGTGCTCATGTACACACAGTGAATAGAGGCAACCAATTTATTAGTATATCATTCCGGAGTGTCCAAAGTGTATGCAAAAAAATTATGTACCACTCACAGTCAAGTAAGATAAAGCAGAACCATGATCGTAAAAGATCCTAACAGACAGGACCCAGAGAGGGGTATGACGCGTTTTCTTTACTTTTTAAATTTTTTTTATCAGTATTATGACTCGTTTGATGTGGCCCGAAGTCTTCTCCCATGCCAAGCTTTTCATCTCAGAATAGCAGTTGCAGCGTACGTCTTCACTTATTATCTGGGTATATTCCGACCTCTTTCTTCCTTATCGTCCTCTTCATTTTTTTTTTACCCTGTACAGCTCCCACTGGTACCATGGAGGTTATTCACTTATGTCTTAACAAATGTCCTATCCTCCTGTCCCTTCTTCCTGTCGGTGTTTTTCATACATTTCTTTCCTCCCCAATTCTGCGGAAGATGATTTATCAAGGTTGAAACCACTGTCTCTATTAATTAAAGTCGACTTCAAGCGAATCTCAATTGTTTCCTTCACTATCGGGTCCCAAAAAGATGATGTAGTTGCCAAAATTTCGACGATGTCATGCAACATACTGTGACCAGTGTCGATACTGTGCTCTGCCACTGCCGATTTGTTAGGTTGTAAAATCATGGAATCCGGCACTTGGTGTAATAAACACACAAAGACGTAGTCACCGTGCAGCTCACAATGATATATCGACATGGCAACACAGATCGACTGCGGAGTCATATATGTAACTCGAGCATTGTGCATGTCTCTGCCGCCGACCAACGTCTCTGGCGCATTTGCATCTGTGGCCGCTTGCGCAGTTGGGCGGTACACGAGTATAAAGGGACGAAGCGAGCACTGGAGCGGCAGTCTTGCGGCTCACTCTGAGGATGGCTGAACGTTATACAGCCGAAATATTAGAAGAAGGAGGAGAATTCTTGCGGCTGCACACCCGAAACTTAATGGAACAGTCTTTGCGCCGCCAAAACCTGAAGATTCACATCACAAAGGTGTTCCACTCGATTCAGGCCAGGAGTCTGGATAAGTCAGTCCTCAAACCATTGCCTCGCTGATGCTGTCTTATGAGAGAGTGAATTGTCGTTCTGATACAATCATCCCCTCTCAGCTGTTCCTCTGCTGTATGCAGTAAAATGTGTTCATATCTTTCCATGTTTAGCATTCTTTACAGTGCAATGAGAGCACCATCCCCTAACCACGAAAAAAAACCAGTTTATCCATACTCCACTGCTGGCTCAAATGGTTCAAATGGCTCTGAGCACTATGGGACAACTTTTGACGTCATCAGTCCTCTAGAACGTAGAACTACTTAAACCTAACTAACCTAAGGACACCACTCACATCCATGCCCGAGGCAGAATTCAAACCTGCGACCGTAGCGGTCGCGCGGTTCCAGACTGTAGCGCCTAAGAACCACTCGGCCACACAGGCCGGCTCACTGCTGATATTACGGACTATGGCAATCGCCAAATCCAAACTGTTGCGCCGGATTGTCACAGGGTACAACATGACTCTTCATTCCAAATCACTAGTGTCCAGTCGTCCAGTGTCAAGTGGCGTCGCTGTTTTCACCACATCAACTGACACCATGGACTACAGAAACATCTGACTTATGAGGAGTTATTCGACCTTTGTGCTCAATTTCCTTTTAACTCCCTACGCACAGTCACTGTCCCAGCTGGACTCTTAGTAACGCTTTGGAACTCACGAGTGATCCCTTCGGTGATTTCACGCGATTTTTACGACCACCTTCCACAATGCTGTACAGTCCCTGTCCTTCAGTACATGAAGTCGGCCTGGTCGTCGCTTAGCTCTGGTTGTTGCTTTGCGTTTCCACTCCACAGTCGCATCATCAGTATTCGCTTTGGGCAGCTTTAGAAGGGTTTAAATGTCCGTGATGGATATGTTCAGCTGAAGCTAAAATAACCCATTTTCTGATTACCATGTCGTATGGGGCCAAATGTTGATCTTGACTTGCGCAAAGGAGCTGCGCACTGACGTGCCGCCATTTTGACTCACACGCCAGTACGATGTTGACGGCGCAATATAAAACACAGCACATTCTTTGGTACGTTGAGTGTAAATCAATTATTAGTGAGCAAAGTCGCTTTCGGGAACCCTATTCAGGAAAAAATGCAGCCTATGACAACGTCATTCGCCCTTTAATCAACCAGTTTCGAGATACAAAGAGCGTGTTGATAGAGCGTTCACCTGCTGGCGGAAACAAGTGAAATTGAAGAAATCTGGAAATATCGTATCGATATATACACTCCTGGAAATTGAAATAAGAACACCGTGAATTCATTGTCCCAGGAAGGGGAAACTTTATTGACACATTCCTGGGGTCAGATACATCACATGATCACACTGACAGAACCACAGGCACATAGACACAGGCAACAGAGCATGCACAATGTCGGCACTAGTACAGTGTATATCCACCTTTCGCAGCAATGCAGGCTGCTATTCTCCCATGGAGACGATCGTAGAAATGCTGGATGTAGTCCTGTGGAACGGCTTGCCATGCCATCTCCACCTGGCACCTCAGTTGGACCAGCGTTCGTGCTGGACGTGCAGACCGCGTGAGACGACGCTTCATCCAGTCCCAAACATGCTCAATGGGGGACAGATCCGGAGATCTTGCTGGCCAGGGTAGTTGACTTACACCTTCTAGAGCACGTTGGGTGGCACGGGATACATGCGGACGTGCATTGTCCTGTTGGAACAGCAAGTTCCCTTGCCGGTCTAGGAATGGTAGAACGATGGGTTCGATGACGGTTTGGATGTACCGTGCACTATTCAGTGTCCCCTCGACGATCACCAGTGGTGTACGGCCAGTGTAGGAGATCGCTCCCCACACCATGATGCCGGGTGTTGGCCCTGTGTGCCTCGGTCGTATGCAGTCCTGATTGTGGCGCTCACCTGCACGGCGCCAAACACGCATACGACCATCATTGGCACCAAGGCAGAAGCGACTCTCATCGCTGAAGACGACACCTGTCGCGACACCACTGGAGGCGGGCTGCACGATGTTGGGGCGTGAGCGGAAGACGGCCTAACGGTGTGCGGGACCGTAGCCCAGCTTCATGGAGACGGTTGCGAATGGTCCTCGCCGATACCCCAGGAGCAACAGTGTCCCTAATTTGCTGGGAAGTGGCGGTGCGGTCCCCTACGGCACTGCGTAGGATCCTACGGTCTTGGCGTGCATCCGTGCGTCGCTGCGGTCCGGTCCCAGGTCGACGGGCACGTGCACCTTCCGCCGACCACTGGCGACAACATCGATGTACTGTGGAGACCTCACGCCCCACGTGTTGAGCAATTCGGCGGTACGTCCACCCGGCTTCCCGCATGCCCACTATACGCCCTCGCTCAAAGTCCGTCAACTGCACATACGGTTCATGTCCACGCTGTCGCGGCATGCTACCAGTGTTAAAGACTGCGATGGAGCTCCGTATGCCACGGCAAACTGGCTGACACTGACGGCGGCGGTGCACAAATGCTGCGCAGCTAGCGCCATTCGACGGCCAACACCGCGGTTCCTGGTGTGTCCGCTGTGCCGTGCGTGTGATCATTGCTTGTACAGCCGTCTCGCAGTGCCCGGAGCAAGTATGGTGGGTCTGACACACCGGTGTCAATGTGTTCTTTTTTCCATTTCCAGGAGTGTAGATAGAAATTCAGCGATCACAGGCCCTGCAGACCACGCGCTGCCTCCATTCCTTCCTGTTTTGTGCCCGGTTCCTCCAGGTGTCTTCAATTCCCACGGCTGCTAGGTCCTTCGCCAGGTCGTCCATCCAGCGCTGCCTTGGTCGTCCAATGGGGCGTTTCGTGTTTGGTTTCCCCGTTAGTGCCATCTTCGCCTGTCTTCCACCCGGCCTACGGGCCACATGGGCCACCCATTGTATTCTTTTGCTCTATATTTTCTGTAGGACAGTTGGTTGTCGCATCAGAAAGTAGATTTCCTCGTTTTTCCTCCTCCTCCATTCTCCGTTATCTATAACTGGTCCCCATATCTTCCTCATTACTCTTCTTTCAAATATTAATAGTTTTTCCCTTTCCCGCTTAGTCATGCTCCATGTTTCTGAACCGTACATTACTGCTAGGCATATTACTGTGTTTTAGATTTTCATCTTAGCGTTCACTGAGATCGATATAGAGCCAAGCGTTTCTCTGAGGGAATGCATGCATTTCGTTCCCACTGTTATTCTTTCCTTGATATCCATTTTTACGTTGTTGTCCGTGGTAAACCAAGATACCAAGTATTTGAACTGGTCTACTCTCTTGAACCTCTATGTTGTGGGTTGGCAGGAGAGCCAACGCCGTATTATTAGAGGTAGCCGAAAGGCACGCGTTTTAGCTCACGCAGGCTGGCGTGAGGTCTGGAACAGGACAAGGAAATTAGACTTTAGAAAAACGTCGTAGCTGGTGGAATACTTAACTTTAATCCATTCATGATGAGCGTCGCTCTTGTCTGTACATGGTTCAGTATCAATAGTAACTGGTAATGGCGCCTTGCTAGGTCCTAGCAAATGACGTAGCTGAAGGCTATGCTAACTATCGTCTCAGGAAATGAGAGCGTATTTTGTCAGTGAGCGACTAGCAAAGTCGGTTGTACAACTCGGGCGAGTGCTAGGAAGTCTCTCTAGACCTGCCGTGTGGCGGCGCTCGGTCTGCAATCACTGATAGTGGCGACACGCGGGTCCGACGTATACTAACGGACCGCGGCCGATTTAAAGGCTACCACCTAGCAAGTGTGGTGTCTGGCGGTGACACCACACTCTAGCCATCTCCTATCAAAAGCCCAAAAAAATCTCTTGCCCTACGAAGTCTTCAGCTAAAGATACCAAAGACAACACTCTTCAATATGATGCACAAGAGATTACCACTGTATGCCTAAAAAATATCTCGTTAGAGAAGAGATAAAATCAACTTATCGCCCTAAACGTACCGACTTCACGGGTTTAATGCTGAATGAAATCGATGACAATACAAATTTTCTTAAACGAGTGCTATTTTCAGAGGACTCAACATTCCACACAAATGCTTGTGTTAATCGTCACCGTTGCCGGACACGGGGTTCACAACAACCTAACGTTACGCATGAACATGTCAGTGATTCGTGAAAACTGAACGTGTGGTATGGGTTACTTTATGATCAAATTACAGTACCTCTTTTTTCACCGATGCAAACAGGCCTAATTTACGTGGATATGCTTCAGTTGTTCGTGTTCCCTTAAATCACAGAAATTGAACAGCAGACAGGTCAAAGTGTCATTTTCATGCAAGACAACGCCGCACGTCATCAGCAAGTGCGCAACACACAAATTAGCAGATGTTCCACTGGTTCGATATAGATGTGCCTATTACCTGGCCTCCCAGAAGTTCAGATCTTATCACAAATGGTTCAAATGGCTCTAAGTACAATGGGACTTAACATCGGAGGTCATCAGTGCCCTAGACTTAGAACTACTTAAACTAACCTAAGCACATCACACACATCCATGCCCGAGGCAGGATTCGAACCTGCGACAGGAGCAGCAGCGCGGTTCCGGACTGAAACGCCTAGAACCGCTCGACCACAGCGGTCTGCCCAGATCTTATCCTCCTGGACTTCTTTTTCTGGGATTATGTAAAGAAAATTGTCTACGCAGAAAAAATTCGAAATTTTTGGTATCTGCGGGAGTGAATTTCGGCAACCATCACGACTGTAACGCAAGAGATGCTACAAACCACATGGCGTGAAATCGCGTATCGTTTCGATGTCTGCAGAGCAACAAGCAGAACTCACACCCACAGTTTTTAAGGTATCAAAAAACTCTTTTTCCCACTCTTCAGTTTGACTTGAAACCGTTTCAAAGCAGTGAACAGTTTTTCTGCAGCGCTTGTTGCGGCATCGTTTTTTGGAACACCCCTCAGGGAGTCTATAAAAAGCTAACTCAAATAACAATATGACAGGAAGATCAGCAATTAGATTCTTAGTGCTACGCCTGTTGATGCGTTTGTTCAACATATTATTAGACTGTACAAAGCAAAAAATATGTGAAACACCATTATGAAATCTTCGTATATAAATCAATTTGAGTAACTCAATTTCCGTTACATGTAAGTCGATATAAAATACTGGTACCTATACGATGTGACGTGCTCAAGGTGTCTACAATTAATTTTGTAATCACATACCATACCATTCTTTCTCTTTAGTAAAGGTATTTTCTTACATTTATCCACATTTAAAGAGAGCTACCATTCATTACACCAATTGAAAGTTTTTGTGACAGTCTCTGAATTTCGCTGTGCTCGTACAACGACGCATCGTCATTGAACAGTCATATAGCATTGCTGTTCCCCTCTGGTATTCGTATACGTATACTGAAAACATGTCTTTCTACAGTTCCTTGGGGGTGGCATACTACGTTCTTTTCTGTGGAACGTTCACCGTCCATTATACCGCACTGGGTTCTATTACTCCAGTATTCATCGAATCAATAATGTACCCAGCAATGACTGTCAAATGGCTGATGACAATGACAAAGATGAGAATGAAATCTTATAAAACCAAACAATAATCGGAGCTATCCTACGCAGTCAAATAATTGAATTAACCTCTTCTATGACTTGAGAAATCTATTACTTTTCACAAACATTAGTAGAAAAGTCTTGTCGTGTCTTAGCTACTGTTAAAGATTTACAGCAATATTATGGCTTCCGATTTCTTAGGCTGACAGTCACCTAAGAAGCCGAAACCCGGTTAGTGACCATCGGGTTCTGCCAAACACAGATGGAAAATTCAGTTAACTACTTTCCCACGAATTTGCGTATGTTAGTACGAAAGTTGTACGAGTGCTTTTCTTTTCCCGTTTGTTGCTTTCAAGGTGATGTGATCCAGGTTCGTTAAGATATACAACGTCTTGTGAAATCGAATAATGCTTTGTATATGATGTTCCACTGGTTCGATATAGATGTGCCTATTACCTGGCCTCCCAGAAGTTCAGATCTTATCACAAATGGTTCAAATGGCTCTAAGTACTATGGGACTTAACATCGGAGATTCAGTCCCCTAGACTTAGAACTACTTAAACCTAACTAACCTAAGCACATCACACACATCCATGCCCGAGGCAGGATTCGAACCTGCGACAGGAGCAGCAGCGCGGTTCCGGACTGAAACGCCTAGAACCGCTCGACCACAGCGGTCTGCCTAGATCTTATCCTCCTGGACTTCTTTTTCTGGGAATATGTAAAGAAAATTGTCTATGCAGAAAAAATTCGAAATTTTTGGTATCGTCGGTAGCGGAAGCCGAACGGTTAGCGTCTTGCCTTCGGTGAGCAAGGACATGGATTCAATCCCCGGTACCTCCTCACATATTTTTCTGAGGTAGGGAGGTCTCGTACGGAATCCACTCAGCCCTTGTGAGGCCAACTAATGAGCTCCTGAATAAAGAAGCAGCGGCATCATAAGGATTAATCTACTCGCAATAAGGGCTCAACAGACTGGCAACATGCTGGTCACATGTCCCATGATCATAAGCCGCTCCTCGTACTGCCTTGAAGGCAGCAGTCGGGGAGTCGGAACAGGCATAAGGAATAATCCGTGAGTTGCTTTTACGTTGGTAACTCAATAATTTCCGGTTTAATTGTCTTCAGTTTACTAGAGTCCTCCTGGACAACCTGACACCTACTTTCGGCCACACTCAATGCCGTTGGGATTAATGAGTTATAATCCTACGGTGGAAAGAGCTTAACATTAGTGCACGTTGTTGCACTGCAGGTATTTTAGACTGGACAATCGAGTTATAGTGACGTTTCATTGAAAGGCGAACTTATTTTCAATTGCGTATGAAAAATACATCCTACAGTTTACAATCCAATGAGCCAGAAATGTTGAAAATATCTCTTACAGGTTGATGCTATAGTACTTTAGTGTTTTTATTGCGGTGGATCTATTTCGGCTAGATTACCATCTTCAGACCATCTGCGAAAGTTACGTAATATTTTTACTTTATTGTATTATAATTTTGAGATATACAAATTTTTTACTTATGTCCATATATCATCAGCGTTGCTAATCACTTTGTATTCTGTCATTTTTTGTTTTTTATTTATACGTCAAGTTTCGTAGGACCAAATTGAGGAGCAATTTCCAAGGTCATGGAACGTGTGAGTACATGAAATTACAACATAAAAATGTAGTAACAGATAAAAATAAAATGTTTATGAACCCGAAAAAAGTCAAGCCGTAAGTTTACTTAAACGCAATCAACAATACAACAAGAATCAGCTTAATTTTTTCAAGGAACTCCTCGACAGAATAAAAGGAGTGACTCATGAGGAAACTCTTCAGTTTCGATTTGAAAGCACGTGGATCACTGCTAAGATTTTTGAATTCTTGTGGTACTTTATTGAAAATGGATGCAGCAATACACTGCACACCTTTCTGCACAAGAGTTAAGGAAGTCCGATCCAAATGCAGGTTTGATTTCTGCCGAGTATTAACTGAGTGAAAGCTGCTTATTCTTGGGAATAAGTTGATATAGTTAACTGGAAATGACAGTAAGGAACATATATTATGAGTGGCCAATGTCAAAATACCCAGACTCGTGAAACTGGGTCGATAAGAGGTTCGTGAACTAACACCACTCATTGCCCGAACCGCCCCTTTCTGAGCCAAAAATATCCTTTCAGAATGGAAAATATAATACCATACGACATAAGCGAATGAAAATAAACAAAGCAGACTAATTTTCGTGTCGAACTATCACTTACCTCAGATACCGTTCGAATAGTAACAATGGCAGTATTAAGTCTTTGAACAAGATCCTGAACGTGGGCTTTCCACGACAGTTTATTATCTATCTGAACACCTAGAAATTTGAACTGTTCAGTTTCACTAATCATATGCCTATTCTAATATGACGTGGTGTAAATTTAGGAATCTTATGCTATAAGCTGTTTTATACTTTGTTGCTGTTGTTAATCGTCCTTTCTAGCATTTTTTGTAACTGGAGATTTTATCGTCAGATTTGACAAGTTGCCAGTAGTGATTATGGCCAAAGATGCTGGATGGTTACAGTTGCTATAGTGTGTTGATATTATAATTTTGGGTTTTACGTATGATCTTTGTAAAAGATGTGTGTGTGGGTAGTTGTCTGTGCCCATCCGTTATCTTTCGTTATGAGTGCAATAAAATGTTGTAAGAAGGCGTTGTATTGTGTTTATGTAGATTTCTATCTCTTCAAGAGCTTTCATTATTAAATCTTTAAGTAATATGTGTACAATTTTCATTACTAACTCCACTAGTTGTGCGTTGTGGTTATTGTTCTTTAAGTGGTTGAAGAATGTAGACGGATTATTTTCGGCGATTCTCGTGTGTTCTCGATATCGTGTACTGAAGTTGCGACTTGTCTGTCCAATGTAAAATTTATTGAAATCCTGACACTCGATTTAGAATATGCCTGGGTTTGTGTGTACTGGTTATTCTGTTTTTCCTGAGCGAAATCTATGACGGATATTGTTATTGGTTCTATATTCGAACAGGATGCTTAGGCATTTAATTTGTTTGATATTCTCCATAAATGTTACATGTATGTATGCTGGTTTAGTTTTTTTTGCGTATTCCTGGAATGTTTTATGTTCTTGTGAATTTTTACTTGCTTTCGCAGTTGGTCTGAAGATGGCAGTCTAGCCGAAATGAATCCATCAAAGTAAAAACACTACACTACTGTAGCAGCAGTCTGGATTTTATTACATAATCCTACTGTTTGTTGTGCAAATTATTAATCAATGATGAAAAGACGATCCCTCTCAAATGATGTTTCACCAATGGTTTTTGGCGAATTTTCAGTGTGTTATTGAACTCTTTAGACAAACAAATTAATTGCATGGCATTATGTTTGCCTCTGTTATGAGCCTTACGCCTCATCACAATGAATGAAAAGCTGTAACTACAAGCTTCACACCTTTGGACTGCTATGCACTCTTTCGAACGATAACCTTTGCGGCCGACAAGCAATTTTGCTGCGATTGATTGCTTCCTTTCAAAACAATTTCATCAGCTGCCTCTGATTGCATGTCAGCTTTTCATTCTCACACATCCCGTACTCAATTATTGGACGATGCTTCTAACGGATGTCAAGAAAATTTCTGGACGGTGCTTCTAACGAACATCTAGAACAAAAAGTATTTCTGGCTAGGTGTTGTAACTGTGACGACTGCAAGTATGCGGTCTACCAGATCCCAACTCAGTGACTGAAGAAACACTCCTTATTTGCACAGCGTTAAGAATAAAGGCACAAAACAGTTGAACGACTGTAAGACAGCACGCAGTAATTTTATGGATAATCTCTTCGAGAAAAGTAAAGAATGGTTTTCTGTACGTACTTCAATTCGTGAATCTGTGAACAACGTTCAGTAGGCGGTGCAAAATGTTAACCAAGTTTTATTCGATTTGAGCAGTTGTGCATAGCGACTGCAGTATATTTAAAAAATGGAGAAGTAACTCGGCTATCAATCACAAATCCAATCTATTTTTATTGCAGATCTAGATTTCAGCTATTGAACAGCTGTATCTTCATTGTGTTTAAATCGAGTCATGAAGAATCGTCAGGCCTGTGACAACACGTGTTACTATACGGCTTTAAGACGTACATGGCCAGATTCTGAAATCCACTGGCATAGCTACATATCCCGTTAACCTCTAGTTCAATTACCGTCTCATAAATTCTTCTTGCACTCCAGTCTGTTCCATGATCTATTAGTTAGTTTTCCTATCTCTGCTAGTATTTTCCAATAAGCGTCTCTCCGTTGGTCGTTGAGCTGTCCTCAGTTTTTGAATGCTTTCCCCATTAAAGACCAAGTCGCACTGCCATTAACAAAAATTGGTAATACCTTTTATTGTGAGACTTATCGGGAGCTTGATTTTGAAAACCACGTTTAGCAATCCAGGCCATTTCCACTCTGAGGTTTAATTCTCTTCATATCCGTTTACTAGTTTGCCTTCGTCTTTCCTGAACGCCTAACTTCTCCAGCGAGCCCTATTACTTCATTGTTAATTCACACTACCGCCTTTTCAGTGTCTTAGTTACATATAATGATGGTGTTACTCGTGTAACGTACCTTATCCAGAACTGAGACGTCATATACACTGGGGTGACAAGTTATGGGAAAGAACCATGCACATATACAGATGATGTTAGGGCTGTAATAGTTTATATCATAACGGTCTAAAATAATGTTGCAATCAAGCTTAGTGTTACAGAATCGCAAATATGTAGCTTGAAAGGTGATCCTTTCGGCAGAAATGATGTTTACTATGCAGTCGTCTTTAGATGCGAGGTAACTGCTTCTGGTACTATCTTCAAATAAATGGTTGGTATAAACGCGTATTCGTTTTTTGGAGATTATGACGTTTTAAACAGATAAACTGCGCTGAGCAAGCACCGCAAAATATCGTTTTCCCACATTTCCTGAGCAGCTACCTCTGGCACCAAGCTTCTCAATTATTTGAGTTCTTTGCTCTTGAGTTCCGCTCCATTTTCCCAAGCTGAAAATGGCACACCTGTCAAAAAAAAATTTTTTTTGAGTCATCAGTCTCCTGAATACAGCACTTTCTTCTTCTTTTTTTTCTTTTTTTGTCATCAGTCTTCTGACTGGTTTGATGCGGCCCGTCACGAATTCGTCTCCTCTGCCAACCTTTTTATCTCAGACTAGCAGTTGCACACTACGTCCTCAGTTAT
Organism: Schistocerca cancellata; assembly: GCF_023864275.1. NCBI lineage: Eukaryota > Metazoa > Arthropoda > Insecta > Orthoptera > Acrididae > Schistocerca > Schistocerca cancellata. The sequence goes on along the minus strand of NC_064632.1, from coordinate 502,931,236 downwards.
TTGCTGGATGTATTCCAGTCTCTATCTTCTTCTACAATTTTGACCCTTTACGGCTTCCTGTAGTATAATGGAAATAATCCCCTGATGTCTTAACAAACGCCCTATATCCTGCCCCTCCTTCTTTTCAGTGTTTTCCAAACGTTCGTGTCCTCGCCGATTCTGCGGAGAATCTCCTCATTTTTTACCTTACAAGTCCACCTAATTTTCATCATTCTTCTAAAGCACCACACCTCAAAGGCTTCGATTCTCTTCTAGTTTTCCCACACTGCATGTCTCACTGCCGTACAATACTGTACTCCAAAAATGCATTCTCAGAAAATTCTTCCTGACGTTAAGACCTATGTTTGATATTAGCAGACTTGTCTTGGCCGCAATGCCTTTTTCGCCAGTGCTAGTTTGGTTTTTACGTCCTCCTTGCACCTTTGCTGCCTAGGTAGCAGAACTCCTTAACCTCGTCTGCCTCATGAACTCATATTAAGCTTCTCATTACCTTGGTCTTCCTTCGTTTTACTCTCAATCCATATTCTGTACTCATTAAACTATTCATTCCATTCCATACTTTCGGTAATTTTTCTTCACTTTCACTGAGGATAGCAATGTCATCAGCGAATCTTATCATTGATAGCCTTTCATCCAGGATTTTAATCTCACTCTTGTATCTTTGTTTTATTTCCCTCATTGCTTCTTCGCTGTACAGATTGAACAGTAGGGGCGAAATACTGCATTCCTGTATTACACCCTTTCTAATCCGAGCAATTCGTTCTTGGTCATCCAGTCGTATTGTTTCCACTTGATTCTTCTACCTATTGTATATTATCAGCCTTTCCCTGTAGCTTACTCTTATTTTTCTCAGAATTTCGTATATCTAGCACCATTTTACATTTAATTTTTTCCATGTCGAGAAATCCAACGAACGTGTCTTGATTTTTCTTTAGTCTTGCTTCCATTATCAACAGCAACGTCAGAACTGCCTCTGTGGTGCCTCAGTTTCCTTTTCCCTTTTTCTGTGTATTATGATTGTCAGCAACTTGATGAATGAGCTATTAAACTGATTGTGCGACAATTCTCGCACTTGTAGGCTCTTGTAATCTTCGAAATTGTGTGGCTGATGTTTTCCAGGAACTCTGATGGTATGTCGCCAGTCTCCTACATTCGACACTCAAACGTGAATAGTCGTTTTGTTGCCCCTTCGCCCAATGATTTGACAAAATTCGATGGAATATTATCTGTCCCTTCTGCATTATTTAATCTTATGTCTTCCAAAGCTCTTTTAAATTCTGATTCTAATACTAAATTCCTTAACTCTTCTCTGTCGCCGTCTGTTTCTTCTTGTATCAAGTCATCATGAAAGTCCTCCTCCTCATAGAGACATTAAACGGACTCTTGCCACCTATGCAATCTCTCCTCTACGTTGATCAGTGGAATTCCGCCTGAGCTCTTAATGTTACCATCCTTCTACATCTACATCTGTGAGACTACTCTGCTATTCACAATAAAGTGCCTAGCAGAGGGTTCAGTGAACCACCTTCAAGCTGTCTCTCTACAGTTCCACTCTAGAACGGTGCGCGGGAAAAAAAAAAAACCTCTTAAATTTTTCTGTGCGAGCCCTGATTTCTCTTATTTTATCGTGATGATCATTTCTCACTATGTAGGTGGGTGCCATCAGAATGTTTTCGCAATCGGAGGAGAAAACTGGTGACTGAAATTTCATGAGAGGATCCCGTCCCAACGAAAAACGCCTTTGCTTTAATGATTGCCACTCCAATTCACGTATCATGTCTGTGTCACTATCTCCCATACTTCGCGGTAATACAAAACGAGCTGCCCTTCTTTGTACTTTTTCGATGTCATCTGTCAGTCACATCTGATGCGGATCCCACACCGCACAGCAATACTCCAGAACAGGGCGGACAAGCGTGGTGTAGGCAGTCTCTTTAATAGATCTGTTGCACCTTCTAAGTGTTCTGGCAACGAATCGCAGTCTTTGGTTTGCTCTACCCGCAACATTATCTATGTGATTGTTCCAATTTAGAGTATTTGTGACTGTAATCCCTAAGTATTTAGTTGAATTTACAGCCTTTAGATTTGTGTGACTTATCGCGTAATCTAAATTTAGCGGATTTCTTTTAGTACTCATGTGCATAACTTCACACTTTTTTGTATTCAGGGTCAACAGCCACTTTTCGCAGCATACAGATATCTTCTCTAAATAATTTTTCAATTCGTTTTGGTCATCTGATGACTTTACAAGACTGTAAATGACAGCATCATCTGCAAACAATCTAAGACGGCTACTGAGATCTTCTCCTATGTCGTTAGTATAGATCAGGAACAATAGAGGGCCTGTAAAACTTCTTTGGGGAAAGCCAGATATTACGAGTACTTCTGTTTTAATCGATAACTTTCCGTCTATTACTACAAAATGTGACCTTTCTGACAGGAGATTATGAATCCAGAAGCACAACTGAGGCGATATTCCATAGGCATGCAATTTGGTTAGAAGACGCTTGTGAGAGACGGTGTCGAAAGCCTTCTGGTAATCTAAAAATATCCAATCAATTTGACATCCACTGTCGATAGCACTCATTACTTAATGAGTATAAAGAGCTTCTTGTGTTTCTCAAGAACGATATTTTCTGAATCCGTGCTGACTATGTGTCAATAAATTGTTTTCTTCGAGGTACTTCATAGTTTTCGAACACAGTATATGTTCCAAAACCCTACTGCAGATCGACGTTAGTGATATGGGACTGTAATTCAACGGATTACTCCTACTTCAATTTTGGGTATTAGTGTGACTTGAGCAATTTTCTAGTCTTTAGGTACGGATCTTTCTGTGAGCGAGTGGTTGTATATAATTGCTAAATATGGAGCTATTGTACCTGTGGTGTCACCGCCAGACACCACACTTGCTAGGTGGTAGCCTTTAAATCGGCCGTAGTCCGTTAGTATACGTCGGACCCGCGTGTCGCCACTATCCGTGATTGCAGACCGAGCGCCGCCACACGGCAGGTCTAGAGAGACTCCCTAGCACTCGCCCCAGTTGTACAGCCAACTCTGCTAGCGATGGTTCACTGATAAAATACGCTCTCATTTGCCGAGACGACAGTTTAGCATAACCTTCAGCTACGTCATTTGCTACGACCTAGCAAGGCGCCATATTCAGTAATTAGAATTAATTCTGAACAGACAATATTGTGAATCATGTACCGTCAAGAGCGACGTTCATCATTAATGGATTAAAGTTAAGTATCAAACCAGCTACGTCCGCTTTCTGAATTCTAATTCCTTGTCATGTTCAAGACCTCACGCCGGTATAATTCTTCCCTCCTCACGCCAGCCTGCGTGAGCTAAAACGCGTGCATTTCGGCCTCTTCTAGTAACACGGTGTTGGCTCTTCTACCAACACAACAGTATCAGCGTACTCCGAGAGGAACCTGACTGGTATACAATCTGGACCGGAGGCCATGCCTTTATTAAGTGATTTAACCTGATTTGCGATACCGATGATATCTATTTCTATGTTTCTCATCTTGGCTGTTGTTCTTGACTGGAATTCAGGAATATTTATTTCGTCTTCTTTGGTGAAGGAGTTTCGGAAAACCGTGTTTAATAGCTCTGCTTTAGTGGCACTGTCAACAGTGGCTTCACCGTTGTTCTCGCGCAGTGAAGGTATTGATTGCGTCTTGCCACTGGTGCGTTTTAATTTCACCTAAGTTTGTTTTGACTTCCTTATATTCTGAATCCGTCCTTCCAACTATCATATTTTTTTAAGTCTTCACATTTTTCATGCAGCCATTTTGCCTTAGCTTCCCTGCACTTCCTATTTATTTCTTAATTGAATTGCATATATATATTTCTAAATTTCCCGGAACATATTCTACTTCCATCTATCGTCTATCAGGAGATGTATTTCATCTGCTATCCATAGTTTCTTCGTAGTTATCTTCCTTGTCCCTAAGCTCGTCTTTTCCATTTCTGTGATTGCCGTGTTTTCAGGTGTCCATTCCTCTTCAATTCTACTGTGTACTGAGCTATTCATAATCGCAGTGTCTACAGCCTCAGAGAACTTCAAACGTATCTCTTAATTTTTAGTACTTCCGTATCCCTCTTCTCTGCGTATTTATTTCTTCTTAATGGTCTCTTCAACTACAGCCTACTCTTCATCACTACTACGTTGTGGTCTGAGACTATATCAGCTCCCGGGTACGCCTTACAATCAATTATCTGATTTCGAAATCTCTGGTTGAAATCTCTGAAATCGCCACATATCACTCGGCCATTTTCTAAGTGTATGTCGTTCTCCTGTGATCCTTGAACAGAGTATTCAGCATTACTAACTGATATTTATTGCAAAACTTAAGTAGTCTTCCTCCTTTCTCGTTTCTACTACCTAGTCAATATTGTCCCGTAACCCTTTTTTCTGCTCCCTCCCATAAAATGCATTCCAGTCTCCCATGGCTATTAGATTTTCATCCCCATTTACGTACTGAGTTATCCGTTCAATACCCTCATATACTTTCTCTATCTCTTCATCTGCTGCTTGCGCCGTTGGTATGTATACATGTACCATTGTTGTCAATGTTAGTTTGCTGTTGATTCTGACGGCAATAACCCTATCATTAAACTGTTCTCAGTAACTCACTCTCTGCCCTGTCTTCCGTTTCATAACGAATGCTACTCCCGTTATACCATTTTCTGTAGCTGCTGATATTACCCTACACTCACCTGACCGGAAATCCTTGTCTTCCTTCCATTTCACTTCACTTCACTGACGTACTGTATCTGGATTGAGCCACAGCATTTCCCTTTTCAGATTTTCTAGCTTTCGTAGTATACCCAAACTTTTGACATTTCATGCTCCGTCTCGTAGAACATTATCCTTCCGTTAGTTATTTCATCTTATTCTCATGGTTACTTCCCTCTTGGCAGTCCCTTCCTGCGATCCGAGTGAAGTCTTTGGCTGCCACTGCTGATGATTTTTATTCAAAATGTAACTAGTGACAGGGTTCGAACCCCGGACTGAGGACGTTTTGATTAATAATCAAAGATGCCATCCCTATACCACGAAAGAATGCTGCAGGCGAGAATGTTTCACTTTTGTGTGATGCTGGGTAAAGTACATGAGTATATAATGTTGGTACAGAGCCATGTACAATATGACCACAAATAGTCTGATTAGCTTGTAAGGGCGTTCGAGAGATTGCGCTGAGAATTAATTGTTAAGAAAAAATTCGATACGTTGCCGCGTTTCCGAGTTAATTAGCATTGTAGATACCCAGCCACTTCTTTGCGCACGCCAGAGACGGCGTCGACAATCGCATACTTCGTGTGCTTTACTAAAACTGAAAAAGAGTCTGATACAAAAATTGGCATGGGACAGATCGAATTCGAGCCAAAGGCTGAGCAGACTCGTGCGCTATCATCTACGTTATGAGAACTATTGACATTAATTGTACCTGGTGGACCACTTGGACGCTAAAGGCTGATTGGTTCACTTAAATGCTAATTAACTCGGAAACGGTGCATCCTATAGAATTTTTTCTTAACAGTTATTTCTCAGCACAACCTACTTTGAGCATACGTACAAGCTTTCCAGACCTTTTCTGGCCACCGTGTATACTGACACACAAGAAATATTATTGCTGCATATGTTAATACCAATGTATAAATAGTATTAATGTCCCACAGCTGCTCCTAAACCACTGGATCGATTTCAGCTAAACTCGGAAAAAATCACTGTGGGGTAAGACCCACCTTCCTATCGAAGGAAAAGGGGGTGGGGGGTCGAAAAAGAAGTGTAGCCTACTATGGGTGAAATTTCAGAATTTATTCATCTAGTATTTGAGAATGTATACATAATCAGCATGGGTTTCGAAAAAGACGATCGTATGAAACCCAGCTCGCGCCATTCGTCCACGAGACTCAGAGGGCTGTAGACACGGGTTCCCAGGTAGATGCCGTGTTTCTTGACTTCCGCAAGGCGTTCGATACAGTTCCCCACAGTCGTTTAATGAACAAAATAAGAGCATATGGACTATCAGACCAATTGTGTGATTGGATTGAAGAGTTCCTAGATAACAGAACGCAGCTTGCCATACTCAATGGAGAGTAGTCTTCCGAAGTAAGAGTGTTTTCAGGTGTGCCGCAGGGGAGTGTCGTAGGACCGTTGCTATTCACAATATACATAAATGACCTTGTGGATAACATTGCAAGTTCACTGAGGCTTTTTGCAGATGATGCTGTAGTATGTCGAGAGGTTGTAACAATGGAAAATTGTTCTGAAATGCAGGAGGATCTGCAACAAATTGACGCATAGTGCAGGGAATGGCAACTGAATCTCAATGTAGACAAGTGTAATGTGCTGCGAATACATAGAAAGAAAGGTACTCTATCATTTAGCTACAAATAGCAGGTCAGCAACTGGAAGCAGTTAATTCCACAAATTATCTGGGAGTAGGCATTAGGGGTGATTTAAAATCGAATGACCATATAAAATTACTCGTCGGTAAAGCAGATGCCAGACAGATTCGTTGGAAGAATCCTAAGGAAAGGCAGTCCGAAAACAAAGGAAGTAGGTTACAGTACACTTGTTCGCCCACTGCTTGAATACTGCTCACCGGTGTGGGAAATGTACCAGATAGGGTTGATAGAATACATAGAGATGATCCAACGGAGAGCAGTGCGCTTCGTTACAGGATAATTTAGTAATCGCGAAAGCGTTACGGAGATGATAGATAAACTCCAGTGGAAGACTCTGCAAGAGAGACGCTCAGTAGCTCGGTACGGGCTTTTGTTGAAGTTTCGAGAACATACCTTCACCGCGGTGTCAAGCAGTATATTGCTCCCTCCTATGTATTTCTCACGAAGAGACCATGAGGATAAAATCAGAGATATTAGAGCCCACACAGAGGCATACCGACAACCTTCCCTTCCACGAACAATACGAGACTGGAATAGAAGGGAGAACCGGTGTAGGTACTCAAGATACCCTCCGCCACACACCGTCAGGTGGCTTGCGGAGTATGGATGTAGATGTAGACGTAGATTTCAAACCTTTACATAACTTTTTCTCGCTGACTGTCCCTCCAAAATGATGAAAGGAGAAACGTTGATCGCTTACTACATGTTCGGTGTTCACGCAGTAAAAATGCCGCATCAGGCATGATTACTTCTTTACTACCACCGATATTGGAGACATAATTTTCAGAAATTACTCACATATGCCACTGAATGTAGCTGCAAAGTTGTATCATTGCAGGACACGTAATTTAGGAGATACGACGTCATAAACACTGAGATGCGTGAAAGACTGCGACATCGAGCATGACGTTGAAGGTTATATTCGCAACACATATTGCAGACAGAGTTCACGTTCGCCGCTGAACATGCCTACCAAATTGTATCACTATACGAGAAGTAGTTTAGAAGCTATGTCATCATACGCACTGAGATGCATGAAAGCGAAACTACAGGACGAAATATACTAGAAATGCAGGTGAACTATGTGTATAAATATGTTAAATATGTGGGACATGGGGGTACGTGGGCAAAACAACAGCAAAGTAGCGCCTCCTAAATCCCTGGATAGATTTCAACCGCTTCACTATATGGAACGAAATATTGTGGGCGTAAGAACAAGTAACCTCCTACAGTGGTAGCGGTGATGACGTGGCGAGAGGAAGGGGAGGAGATGTACAGATAGAGCGGAGGAAGAAGAAATTAGGCAGATAGGGAGGAGGGAGAAATGAACAGAAAGAGAAGAGGAGGAGTTGGGCAGTGAGAGAGAGAGTAAGGAGCTAAAGTTGGGCAGATAGAGGGGAGGAAATGGACAGACAGAGAGAAAATTGTTCATATGGCTCTGAGCACTATGGGACTTAACATCTGAGGTCATCAGTCCCCTAGAACTTAGAACTACTTAAACCTAACTAACCTAAGGACATCACACACATTCATGCCCGAAGCAGGATTCAAACCTGTGACCGTACCGGTCTCGCGGTTCCAGACTTAAGCGCCTAGAACCGCTCGGCCGCAACGGCCGGCAGAGGAGAGAGAGGAAACGGACAGAGGAAAGAAAGACATACACTGGAAGAGGAGAGAGGTTGTATTGCAAAGTACGAGGTGCATTCAAGTTCTAAGGCCTCCGATTTGTTTTCTCCGGACTGAAAAGAGATAGAAACATGCGCATTGTTTTAAAAAGAGGCTGCGTTCATTGTCAATACGACCCAAAGATGGCAGCACCGTACGGCAGATGGAATATTACCACCAGCGGCGATAATGAGAACTGTTTTAAATACTTAAAATTGCGACGTTTTCCTTACTTGAACAGCGTGCAATCATTCGTTTTCTGAATTTGCGTGGTGTGAAACCAATTGAAATTCATCGACAGTTGAAGGAGACGTGTGGTGATGGAGTTATGGATGTGTCGAAAGTGCGTTCGTGGGTGCGACAGTTTAATGAAGGCAGAACATCGTGTGACAACAAACCGAAACAACCTCGGGCTTGCACAAGCCGGTCTGACGACATGATCGAGAAAGTGAAGAGAATTGTTTTGGGGGATCGCCGAATGACTGTTGAACAGGTCGCCTCCAGAGTTGGCATTTCTGTGGGTTCTGTGCACACAATCCTGCATGACGACCTGGAAATGCGAAAAGTGTCATCCAGGTGGGTGCCACGAATGCTGACGGACGACCACACGGCTGCCCGTGTGGCATGTTGTCAAGCAATGTTGACGCGTAACGACAGCACGAATGAGACTTTCTTTTCGTCGGTTGTGACAATGGATGAGACGTGGATGCTATTTTTCAATCCAGAAACAAAGCGCCAGTCAGCTCAATGGAAGCACACAGATTCACCGCCACCAAAAAATTTCGGGTAACCGCCAGTGCTGAAAAAATGATGGTGTCCATGTTGTGGGACAGCGAGGGCGTAATCCTTACCCATTGCATTCCAAAGGGCACTACGGTAACAGGTGCGTCCTACGAAAATGTTTTGAAGAACAAATTCCTTCCTGCACTGCAACAAAAACGTCCGGGAAGGGCTGCGTGTGTGCTGTTTCACCATGACAATGCACCCGCACATCGAGCTAACGTTACGCAACAGTTTCTTAGTGATAACAACTTTGAAGTGATTCCTCATGCTCCCTACTCACCTGACCTGGCTCCTAGTTACTTTTGGTTTTTTCCAACAATGAAAGACACTCTCCGCGGCCGCACATTCACCAGCCGTGCTGCTATTGCCTCAGCGATTTTCCAGTGGTCAAAAGAGACTCCTAAAGAAGCCTTCGCCGCTGCCATGGAATCATGGCGTCAGCGTTGTGAAAAATGTGTACGTCTGCAGGGCGATTACGTCGAGAAGTAACGCCAGCTTCATCGATATCGGATGTGTAGTTAATTAGAAAAAAAATCGGAGGCCTTAGAACTTGAATGCACCTCGTAAAACGTGGCCGATTGTGAAGCGGTGTCAGCTGGGCATGGTGATGATGATGTTTGGTTTGTAGGGCGCTCAACTGTGCGGTCATCAGTGCCCGTACAAAGTCCCAAGTTTTACACAGTCCAATTTTTTTACGCGGACCAACCGAACCACTGTCACGAGTGGTGATAATGATTATGAAATGATGAGAACAACACAGACACCCAGTCCCCGCGCAGAGAAAATCCCCCACCCCGCTGGGAATAGAACCCGGGACCCCGTGATCCGCTGGGCATGGTGCAGCAACAGCCGACACTGCAATATGCTAGCAGAAGGACGGAAGTCTTTCCTCCCTTGCCATCACGAAACTGTTTAGAGTATGTGCCATAAGCCCTAAACGAACATAGTCTGGAGCATATAAGTACTGCCGGGATGGTTCCTCTGAAAGGGCACGGCCGACTTCCTTCCCAATCCTTCCCTAATCCGATGAGACCGATGACCACGCTGTCTGGTCTCCTTCCCCAACCCAACCAACCAACCATATAAGTACTCTGCTATTCGTGTTCTAAAATATTCTTGTCCCAGTATCACAGCCTACACAAGGAACCTGTGACATGTAGAGCGACATCCTGGAATGCCGTATGGCGTCTGCTGTTCCACCACGAGACAGCACAGTCTGCTCTAAGTCACAAGGGAGTCGCCCACTAGCTGGAGGAAGTTCATGGCCACCGTCAGTTGCGCTCCTGCGCTGTTATCTCGGTCGCAGCTGGAGACATCGGTGACAGTGGCATTTGAGTGCGACCATAAGGCAACTGGACACTTTCACCAAGCTGTTCCTCATGTACTATGACCAAGGACCGGAATAAAGAAATTAACTGAACAAATCTAACGTCGTCCTGACGTTTCATTTCACTCACCACGGATGACAATCATTTGTCTCCTCTCATCCTGATTGTAGTACAGCAAAGAAGTTTGACATACAGCTAAACTTCCGCAAGTCGTGTCATTCTTCATACGTAAAACAAGGGTTTTCACTCTGCTACTGCTTTTAACTTTGTAACCCTCAAGTCGATGCAACTTTACGATGCATATAGCAAAGTGCTGCGAAAGGTGTAAAATAGGTCATCTTAATTTATAAGTTTTAATTCTCCCATTTAATGCAGAAATCATTGAATCTATTATCTTCAAGTTGTGCAACCCACGGTACCATCATCCATGTGCTGTGAACATTACGGATGTCCTGGGCTTCTGTGTCCTCATTGTGCTGGAGGACAAACCATCTGACAAACTAGTTCATGCTTTTACTCAGATACAACTGATTTTAACTGATATTAGTACGAAGTAGACAAAAGATATCGGGTTTCCAGTATCAGCGTTGCATTTGATTTACTTCAAATAAGAGTCTACATAGTTACAGTACGCGCCTTAAGTGCGAGCCAACTATCAGCACTGCGTGGCTGATGAATTAGACGCCACTTGGTCGTCTGCGAGATATACTCGCGAGTATACCATTTCCTCACTGCTACATTCGTTGACACCCATAGTAAAGAAATATCTGTTGAGAAATTACCATCGCAATGCTACTTGCATTCAGGCAACTTCATCGTCATTTCAAAAGACTGGAAGTAAGGGGAGAAAATGACACATATGCATATAGCTATTTCTCGGAGTTCCAAGCCTTAAGATAAGTGCATTAGCCTGGACTTCTGCACACACAACATGCATGGCAGTATTGCGGGCTGCCTACCTCCGAGGCAGCCACTTCTTCGCTCTCCGTCAAAAACATTAGTGATGAGGATGACCGCTTAGTATGAAGGGGACCGTTCTTATATCTTTTGACGTACTGCTCCCTAACTCGTCACGTTACAAAGTGTTAAGCATCCTTGTTCAACGCCGTGTTGTGTGCTACTGTGTCTTCTATAAGCAAAATGTAGTTGCTTCATCGCAAGCAGTTTTAAGTTTATCGTTGAAATATTTCCACTCCACACCTCTCAGGATGCCTAACTCACTAAAAACGTGACTTTCCACTCCGTGCTGTATGTATGTCCTTGTGTATTGGACCCAAGGAAAATGTTCATAGCGTGTTAGCACATAGTAATGAAACACCCTGTATGTGGGACTAATAAGTTGCTGGATTTTGAATGGAATAGCGTTCCCCGCATTTTAACAGTAAGACTCACCACGATCCACAACGTCTCTCGTGTCGAATGAACGCCCGTGACTAAACGCGCTGCTTGTGTCTGTAGTTCATGTGTATTGTCCACATTAGTTGTATCTGACAAGTGTCACATCCTGGATAGCATTTCTCAAGCATCAGTTTTTGTAAGCTGCTAAGGAGGTATGAATTATGTTTTCTTTGGATAGTCGAAATGACTCTTGATTCTGGTATCTGCGTTTCCTACAAGTAGTTTAATGCTCCATTTTAAAGCGTGACGCACCGTAGATCTTAAATATTTTATGGTTCAATGTCTTTTTTGTGATTGATCTCTTGATGTAGTCAAAGTAGCATGTGACTTCTCCACTTCTTTCTTGAACTATGTTAAGGTTCACTTGCTAGGCCCTGCACTAATCTGGTCGGTATTCCATTCCTTTTTATCTTGTTCACTGGGGGAGGGGGTGGGGGAGAGGGGAGGGGGGGGGTGTCAATATTGCAAGACTGTGTCGGACATTTTTCACGAGACACGAGACAACGAACATTGCAGGCAACTGGTTACTATGATCAGGTGCCTTTTAAATTTCATGGTTGATCAAATGAAGCTGAGTTTCACATGACCGCAGCTTGCGTCGTTGATCCCTACAGAGACGATTTCTCAGACCGTCCTTGGAGCTTTTTTGGGATTAATCCTCCACATTTGACATTTCCTGCTGACGTAATGTTATCTTGTCACATTTTCTTGAAATGTATGTATTCTGTTTCCAGTCATTGATCTTATATCCACTTCATTATATTTACCGGTTACGGCGTCAGAGAGACTGGTAATCATAGTAAAGTGCGTTTTCTATCAATAACTGGAAATAACTGTAGTAAAAATACAACCATGATTGCTGGCTGTCAGATTGACATTTTATCCGTCTTTGTAAAATGTTTATTTTCCTACCAGTTTTAACATTCCTTCCATCAAACATAATCATTTTATATTCGAACAACCACTGGGCACTGATTTCCTCCTCTGCTTAAACTAAAACGAAAATTTCTAATCTGTTGCTAGGGGAGCTGTGTCGCATCTTCCTCAAGTCGCTTCTTTAAATAATTGCTAAAAAGTTGTTTTTGGGTAGGCTGAAGTGTGGAAGTATAACAAGGGAAACTTTTTCAAGGCATATGATTAAAATAATGATAACGAGTTTCCAAATAGATTATACAGCATTTGTTATAAGCTGCAGCGCCATTATTTACCTGCTTGGATCGTCGAAAGTGGTGATTGTAATGTGGACAATGTCGAAACAATTCATTCTTTTAGCGTGTGGTATTGTCTATACCAGAGTTCACGTAGGATTTTGATATCCCATGCGAAACTTATTCAGCCAATAAGTAGGAGATACGAGAGATATTAAACAGTCTGAGAAAAAAAGTGAAGTACCCGAAAGACATGTTCGAATGCCAAAATATCATCGTAAACGTCTATACACATGTCGGGTAAGTAAATGATTAGTGTTGCAATTCCCTGTAATAGATAGAACGGCCACCGGAGTGCATCATCATTTCCTTTGCTATCAAGTCTGGTGAGATATATATGGGGCGTGAACAACGTCACATGTTGAGTGATCACTATGAAGGACACGGAGATGTTGCGTACGTGTGTGAGACAGCGTTATTAGCACCTGACAGAGTTTGAAAGCGATCCCCATTGTGGTCTCTATTTGACCAGCAGGTCGAATCGTGCAACATTCAGATTTATGGTGCATCTAAGACTTCCTTGGAGGTAGAAAACTTAGCGCTCTTAACGGAACAAAATCGACAGCTGTAAAGGTAATCTCGAGGATATCCCAAAGAGGTGTGACAGAACAGTTACAATTTATAAAGTATACAAATCATCTAGTACAATGCGTCAGACCCTCTTTAAGGCTGTGAGCAGGTTATATAGTTGTCTATAAGAAGACAGCAACTTTAGAAGACAGTATAGATTCACAGAAGGACCTAGAGAGGATTGTTGGATGGAGCAGGGATTAACAATTGACCTTGAACGTAAATAAATGTAGCGTATTGCGCATATACGTAGACTACAAATCCACTGCCGGACAACTATACTGTTGATGACATGTTGTTGGGAGCGGTAACTGTCGTAAAAGATCAAGGAATATCTATCCGGGGTGACATTAAATGGAATGACTACATGAAATGCTAGGAATGGTAACTGTCGTAAAAGATCAATGAGTATCTATCCGGGAAGACCTTGAGTGGAATGATTACATAAAACGAATAGTAGGAAAAACAGATACCAGACTGAGAATGAGGAAGAATCTTAAGGAAATGTAATTCATCCACCAAAGAAGTGGATTACAAGGCGTTTGTTCAACCGATTGCCGATCAATCTGGCACTAAAATAAGAGATAGAGAAGATTCAACAAAGAGCGTCCCGTTTCTTCACGGGATCTTTACTCTGAGCGAGTGCGTCACAGAGGTGCAACAAACTCCAGGAGCAGACGTTAGAAGAGAGGTGTTGTGTGTCACACAGAGGTTTACTATTGGAATCTCGAGTGTGTACTTCACAGGACGAGCTGGACAACGTGTTACTTCCTCCACAAGCGTCTCGTGAGATGACCACGACGAATAAGTTAGACAAATTATAGCTTATACAGAGACTTACTGACAATCACTCTCCCCACGAGCCATTCAGGAATGTAACAGGGAACGGAGAAAACAGTTATTTGTAGCAGAAGTATCCTCCGCCACACACCGTCAGGCGGCATGCGGGGTATTGATGTTGATGTAGATGTAGATGCAGACCATGATCCAAATTTAGACTGTATTTCCTGCAATACTGTCATCCCGTCGTCCTGTTGTCCTGTCGGAGGCTAGCAGCAGTGGGGCTAGGGAATTACAGTCTCATGAACAGGCTGCGGTGAAAATCACAACACAAATTGCTGCATTTGGAGCGGTGCCGTGACCCGAAAGCGTGGACTGCTGATGAATGGCTTCGCATTGTGTTCAGCAATGAATTGCTGTTCTATACACTGCTGGCCATTAAAACTGCTACACCACGAAGATGACGTGCTACAGACGCGAAATTTAACCGACAGGAGGAAGATGCTGTGATATGCAAATGATTAACTTTTCAGAGCATTCACACAAGGTTGGCGCCGGTGGCGACACCTACAACGTGCTGACATGAGGAAAGTTTCCAACCGATGTCTCATACACAAACAGCAGTTGACCGGCGTTGCCTGGTAAAACGTTATTGTGATGCCTCGTGTAAGGAGGAGAAATGCGTACCATCACGTTTCCGACTTTGGTAAAGATCGGATTGTAGCCTATCGCGATTGCGGTTTATCGTATCGCGACATTGCTGCTCGGTCGCGATCCAATGACTGTTAGCAGAATATGGAATCGTTGGGTTCAGGAGGGTAATACGGAACGCCGTGCTGGATCCCAACGGCCTCGTATCACTAGCAGTCGAGATGACAGGCATCTTATCCGCATGGCTGTAACGGGTCGTGTAACCACGTCTCGATTCCTGAGTCAACAGATGGGGACGTTTGCAAGACAACAACCATCTGCACGAACACTTCGACGACGTTTGCAGCAGCATGGACTATCAGCTCGGAGACCATGGCTACGGTTACCCTTATTGCTGCATCACAGACAGGAGCGCCTGCGATGGTGTACACAACGACGAACCTGGGTGCACGAATGGCAAAACGTCATTTTTTCGGATGAATCCAGGTTCTGTTTACAGCATCATGATGGTCGCATCATGGAAGCGTGTATTCGTCATCGCCATACTGGCGTATCACCCGGCGTGATGGTATGGGGTGCTATTGGTTACACGTCGCGGTCACCTCTTGTTCGCATTTGAACAGTGGACGTTACATTTCAGATGTGTTACGACCCGTGTCTCTACCCTTCATTCGATCCCTGCGAAACCCTAAATTTCAGCAGGATAATGCACGACCGCATGTTGCAGGTTCTGTACGGGACTTTCTGGATACAAAATACGTTCGACTGCTGCCCTGGCCAGCACATTCTCCAGATCTGTCACCAATTGAAAACGTCTGATCAATGGTGGCCGAGCAACTGGCTCGTCACAATACGCCAGTCACTACTCTTGATGAACTGTGGTATCGTGTTGAAGCTGCATGGGCAGCTGTACCTGTACACTCCATCCAAGCTGTGTTTGACTCAATTCCCAGGCGTATCAAGGCCGTTATTACGGCCAGAGGTGTTTGTTCTGGGTACTGATTTCTCAGGATCTGTGCACCCGAATTGCGTGAAAATGTAATCACATGTCAGTTCTAGTATAATATATTTGTCCAAGGAATACCCGTTTATCATCTGCATTTCTTCTTGGTGTAGCAATTTTAATGGCCAGTAGTGTACTACACTGTATGACCATCGTCGGCAAGCATGACGACAACCTAGAGAGAGGTTCCATTCCTCCAAAGTTCCTGGCGTCATCATGTGGGGAGCCATAGGGTATGACTTCAGGTTACGGCTGGCAGTGGTTGAGGGAATTCTAACCGCATGACGGTGTGTCACGGGCATCCTGCGTCCTAATGTGTTACCTCTCACGTGACAGTGTCAAGTGATGTAGACCAGTTGTGATATTTCTGGCTTTACAACCATTGTAATAAGCTACAAGACGATCTTCTCAGAGCAGTTGGGAAGGCTGTAGTGGGAAGATGAAATAACGTTGTGTGAAGTTCCGGTGACAGATGGTTTATTCGGTATGGGTATCGTGCGAGTATCCACTATTGGCTGCTATATTCGGAAGAAGCGCGCCAAAATGGTAATCTTCTGTTATTAATATTAGAAAAACTAAACAGTGAATTTACTTTCATTTCATGTAAATGTATCTCTCAATAGCAGGCTATTATCCTATTATTTCAAAAGTGTTAGTTACCAGCAGATTAATAAACAACTGCTAAACGAAAAGGCAGACGAAGCACTTGGGGTAGCGCCTAACTCGAATGGCGGATGAAGTGGTTCGGCTGTAAGATTAGAGCTGGTTCGGCAGTTTCGGAAGACAGAAATGCCTCTCTTGGTGACTATCAGTTAAGAACTTAATCAGCAATCTATTGTTATGCTGTCATGTACCCGAGAACAGTTTGATAGTAATCACGAAAAAAGCAGTTAATTGTATTGTTTATTTTCTATGAAAGTGTGAAAAATGGAAATTATTTGTGATTCGTCTAGCGCACTATAATTTCACAGTTTTTCGTACACTGACAGTAAAACGCGAGTGGCATTCCGTATAAACAAACTAATTAAAAATTTAATTGTTTATAGAATATATTTTCCTCGGTACATCTACACTACATTTACATCCATACTCCGCAAGCCACCTGACGGTGTTTGGCGGAGTGTACTTTGAGTACCTCTATCGGATCTCCCTTCTATTCCAGTCTCGTATTGTTCGTGGAAAGAAAGATTGTCGGTATGCCTCTGTGTGGGCTCTAATCTCTCTGATTTTATCCTCATGGTCTCTTCGCGAAATATACGTAGGAGGGAGCAATATACTGCTTGACTCCTCGGTGAAGGTATGTTATCGAAACTTCAACAAAAGCCCGTACCGAGCTACTGAGCGTCTCTCCTGCAAAGTCTTCCACTGGAGTTTATCTACCATCTCCGTAACGCTTTCGCGATTACTAAATGATCCTGTAACGAAGCGCGCTGCTCTCCGTTGGATCTCCTCTATCTCTGCTATCAACCCTATCTGGTACGGATCCCACACTGGTGAGCAGTGTTCAAGCAGTGGGCGAACAAGTGTACTGTAACCTACTTCCTTTGTTTTTGGATTGCATTTCCTTGTGATTGTTCCAATGGATCTCAGTCTGGCATCTGCTTTACCGACGATTAATTTTATTTGGTCATTCGATTTTAAATCACCCCTAATGCCTACTCCCAGATAATTTATGGAATTAACTGCTTTCAGTTGCTGACCTACTATATTGTGGCTAAATGATAAGGGATCTTTCTTTCTATGTATTCGCAGCACTTTACACTTGTCTACATTGAGATTCAATTGCCATTCCCTGCATGATGCGTCAATTTGTTGCAGATCCTCCTGCATCTCAGTACAATTTTCCATTGTTACAACCTCTCGATATACTACAGCATCATCTGCAAAAAGCCTCAGTGAACTTCCGATGTTATCCACAAGGTAATTTATATATAGTGTGAATAGCAACGGTCCTACGACACTCCCGTGCGGCACACCTAAAATCACTCTTACTTCGGAAGACTTCTCTCCAGTTTATTACAGCCTAAAGATCACGGACTCACGACCTACATGCAGTTTTCTGCGCAGGAGGCAACTACAGAAGGCGGCTGAGTTTTGAACATTATTCAGAGCTTACGAAGTCCACTCAGGACGGCGGAAGTAACTAGGCACCTAGCGTGTACTACAATCTTGTTACAAATGAGATCAGTGATAAGCCAACTGTGCTAACATAGAGGAGTTATGAATGGAGAAAATTTTCGAGGCAAGGATTTATCACACACACTCAAATCCCTCTCACCCTATCATAATCTCTCTCTCTCTCTCTCTCTCTTTCACCTCTTTCCCTAGTAGGGAAATCTTTGAAGTGTAACAGCTTTGGAATTGTGAGACTAGATTTTATTAGCGACAGCTGTGAACTGTAATCGTCCGGCGAACTGTGATTCGCTTGCTTTACAGTGACCAGCAAGATCCACAGATCTTTCCTGGATAGAAGATGAGTGGGACAAGCTTGGACGTCAGCTCCACCAATATCAAGGATATCAAGGACCATTTAGAATAGTTGTGGGCCAACTTGCCTCAGAAGGGATACAACGGCATTATGACACCCTTCCCAACAGAAACAGTGCATGCACTCAGACCAGAGCGATGCAACGCCATTCTAATGTGGGCTCATACTGCCACGTTCTTGTCAAATTTGACTCGATTTTGTAATTACTCATGCAACGTCAGATACCCTCAACCAGTGAAGTTTAGTTTAGTTTTTGCTTCCCCTTCAAAGTGGTTCACCTTTTTTTTCAGACTGTGCATTTAAGACTGATGTCACTTCTGTCTACCTTTTAATCTCTCCATGTCGAAAGTAATCGGCATATTTGGCATAATATTCCGCTAAATGTAATTGTGATGTCGCTTAGATATTCCCTATTTTTGGTCAGAATGTCTAGGGTATTGCATGCTGGACGGAGCGTATAATGGAACTGAGGTAGAACTGTTGACATTCACTCTCCGTTACAAGGCCAGTAGTGTATATTTACTCTGATCTACCGCCAAAGTAGATCAGAGTTGCACCAGAATGTATCGAATTTTCTTGACAATGTTACGGAACTGTGCGATGTGGTTATGGCACTGCAATTCGTGCTAGATGGATGTGGAGCTAACATCAGTGTCTCAAAATGCCTGATCAACGCATCCATCATGTTCCAAAGTCACTTAAACCCATCTCTTGGGTGATCCCTTCTGCGTAACGCCCTTCCTCAGTTGATTGATGCCTCGTGCCTAGTGACTGAACTCGACGCTACGCGGGGAGCAATGTTCTCAGCTTCATTTTTCAATTGATGTTGAGATAGGTGGTCGTTCAACTTGACATAGTTGTACTATTGCAACTCATAGAAACATCGCTGTTTTATGCTGAACGACCCTCATTGATGTTAACGTTAGTTACGGTATGAAAAACATCTAATCATCATTTTTATAATCATGTGATATTACATCTTAACAGAAAATGTGGCTGTTTCTATTTTCTTTTAAAATCACGAGTAAAGTAAATTGTTTTCGTCAGAGCCCTTACGTACTCCCCTCTCTTCCTACATCCTGATAAAAATTGACTGTAAACACCAACAATACGCCCAGAGACTTTATTGTAGTGGATATCACACTGTTTATCGCACTTCGGGTTTAATATATAGCCCATTTATATTCAAGCTGGAAAAAGATTAGGTCTCTTTTTTTTCTGGTGTCACTTATAACGTTTAAATATCTCAGGAATTACCTCCAATGGAAATGAATTGCTTCTCCTTTGAATATTTATCACTGGAATAAGATCCGGAAATTTATTTCTGTTAACAGAGGAATGTCTGTGCAGTACTTATGTCAAAAGAAAAAGGAACCGATTTCCATGATCAGTGGATGTGCAATTATTTCTAAAGGTCTTACGAAAGCACAAGGAAAAGAAATTAATATATGAGGAGCAGGGATGGAATGTTGGGCGGGGGACAAATAATATGTCGCTATTATGGAAAAATGTAGTCAAATTTTCCCTGCCTTCACAACTGCGCCAACTCCCTCGGCAAACAGTTTCGACTGCATGTGAATAATACATCGCACCCTGGCAAGAAAACTGACAAGTCGAATAACAGCAGTTTTTAGTTTGTAACTGAAAAAACAAGTGTGAAGTGCCGCAATGTATACAGAAATTTAATGGAATTTATTGACAAAAAACTTGGAATTTAAAGGATGCTTACATTGCTTCGATATAAGAATAATACAGAATTAATTGGTTTAGTCGAGCTTTGCCGGGTTGCGACATGTGCCTCCACTGGCGTCACGCAATGGCGTATTTTGAATACAGTATGTTATTTTAGTTAAATACCGATCTTTTTTATGTTGTTTTTTGTGCTCGCTGTTATTACCTTAGCATTTAAATTACATTCTAACTGTTTTTGTGTGCTGTCGTATAATTCTGTTTATCTGATCGTTATATACAGCTGTTTTGACGTGATTAAATGAGAAACGAGTTTGTGGGTGACATGTGGCGTTTCATCTAATACCGAAACAATTTATGTAACTACTTTCTTAGGAACTGTGTATTGTGTAATTATTATATATAAAAAAATATTGCGATACGTTTCCGACAGCTTTGAACTGTCTTCCCTTGCTTTTTATGTAGCATTATTTATTGCCTAATATATGCTTACAGACTGGATCCAACACACTCGGTAATAATAATAATAATAATAATGACAGTAATAATCACCATCTTCTGAGCCATTTGATAGCCACTTGTCCATGCATTTAGATTCTCAGTTATTCACATCCAAATTGACCTCGTATGTTTCAAATGTCAACTACCCAGATCCCATTATATCGTCGCCTCCTTCATTTAGTATCTCTTGAAACCCATTCTTCAGCTACCTACCACTCATTTGCCTATCACAAAGTGTAACTCAGTTCTAAATATCCTGATTTCGTTTGACTGAAATCAGAAGATGAAGCCAAACTCTTGGAATTGAGTTGAGATGTAAAAAATAACATGTAAATGTTACTGAAGGCGAATTTTTGAATTTTTACCCGATTAAATACGTGATCTTAAACATAGAAAGCAGGTGTTGACAGATTACCGAACTATCAGTTTAATAAGTCACAGCTGGAAAATACTAACACGAATTCTTTACAGACGAATGGAAAAACTGGTAGAAGCTGACCTCGGGGAAGATCAGTTTGGATTCTGTAGAAATGTTGGAGCACGTGAGGCATTACTGACCTTACGACTTATCTTAGAAGAAAGATTAAGGAAAGGCAAACCTACGTTTCTAGCACTTGTAGACTTAGAGAAAGCTTTTGACAATGTTGACTGGAATACTCTCAAATTCTAAAGGTGGCAGGGGTAAAATACAGGGAGCGAAAGGTTGTTTACAATTTGTGCAGAAACCAGATGGCAGTTATAAGAGTCGAGGGGCATGAAAGGGAAGCAGTGGTTGGAAAAGGAGTGAGACAGGGTTGTAGCCTCTCCCCGATGTTATTTGATCTGTGTATTGAGCAAGCAGTAAAGGAAACAAAAGAAAAATTCGGAGTAGGTATTAAAATCTATGGAGAAGAAATAAAAATTTTGAGGTTCGCCGATGACATTGTAATTCTGTCAGAGACAGCAAAGGACTTCGAAGAGCAGTTGAACGAAATGGACAGTGTCTTGAAAGGAGGATATCAACAAAAGCAAAACGAGGATAATGGAATGTAGTCGAATTAAGTCGGGTGATGCTGAGGGAATTAGATTAGGAAATGAGACACTTAAAGTAGTAGTTGAGTTTTGCTATTTGGGGAGCAAAATAACTGATGATGGTCGAAGTAGAGAGGATATAAAATGTAGACTGGCAATGGCAAGGAAAGCGTTTCTGAAGAAGAGAAATTTGTTAACATCGAGTATAGATTTAGGTGTCAGGAAGTCGTTTCTGAAAGTATTTGTATGGAGTGTAGCCATGTATGGAAGTGAAACATGGACGATAAATAGTTTGGACAAGAAGAGAATAGAAGCTTTCGAAATGTGGTGGTACAGAAGAATGCTGAAGATTAGATGTGTAGATAACATAACTAATGAGGAGGTATTGAATAGAATTGGGGAGAAGAGGAGATTGTGGCACAACTTGAAAAGAAGAAGGGTCCGGTTGGTAGAACATGTTCTGAGGCATCTGGGGATCACAAATTTAGCGTTGGAGGGCAGCATGGAGGGTAAAAATGGTAGAGGGAGACCAAGAGATGAATACACTAAGCAGATTGAGAAGGATGTAGGTTGCAGTAAATACTGGGAGATGAAGAAGCTTGCACAGGATAGAATAGCGTGGAGAGCTGCATCAAACCAGTCTGAGGATTGAAGACCACAACAACAACGACATCTTAAACATTAGAAGCGGATGAAGTAATGTTAAAATTAATTTTTTTTTACTAACGTATCATAACTATCAAGATGTAGTTGTGCCTATGGAAATAATATCGGATGTGTTTGTCCTTAGTACTCTACAGTGTGGAAATGGAATCACCATGAGACTTGCACTCCTAGGGAAATTGCTAGATATAGGTAGCCACGTCGCTATTTCAGTTCTAAGAACACCCATATATAAAAATAAAACATTTCAACACATAAAATCAATTTTATAGCATCCAGGGAGTACATGACAGTGCTATTCAATAGAGTGTAATGACGAACAGAAAGTCCCGGAATTTGTTTCGGTATGAAGCGAACCACCCTCAGTATACAACGTGTGTATTCCGGTTTAAATTCAGTGTAGAGACGTGTATGAGAAGCAACTCTGCCGATGGTCTCATCAGCCTTACACTGGACTCGCATTCGGGAGGACGATGGTTCAATCCCGCGTCCGGCCATCCTGATTTAGGTTTTCCGTGATTTCCCTAAATCACTCCAGGCAAATGCCGGGATGGTTCCTCTGAAAGGGCACGGCCGTCTTCCTTCCCCATCCGTCCCTAGTGCAACTCAGTCAATACAACTGGACACTGCGCTTTCAGCGTATCGTCAAAGCTAAATAATCCCTAATGAGGCGATCACGTTCAACGTTTTGTATCAATATATCTTAATTTACCCAGCTTTCAGGTATCTCAACGAATACTAGAGCTCAGACAAATCTGCATGAAGATTGATTCAACACAAAGAGTAAAGTAACACGAATGTATTTGTGCAGTAATGAGCAAATAAACAAAAAATTGAGTCATTCATTCTAATATTTGTTACAGTGCACAGCCAGTAAACGCAGCCAATGCATAAATAACAAAAAATAGTGTAGAAACTGATAAAGAACTTCCAAATATGGAAGTAGACTAGACAACAAGCCAAGTATTTTAATTAATTGTGGAAGATTCTTACGATCAAGGCAGCAAGACTGATCAGACGGCATTTTTGAAAAATGACTTTCGCCAGTTATTCCATAATGGATATTACAATCGCAGACAGTCTAAATGTAATACGTAAAACGTAAGTGGTCAGATGCTTGAAGGACTTGCATTTTGGCCAGGAACTGTTTCCGCGCCTGACTGTGGCGGTAACAACCAGCTGACACTCATTGCATAAAAATTAAACATGCCACTAATTCTCGCCAACTTCGACATCAACAATGAACGCTCCTGCAGCCGCCGGTTACAAGCCAGCCGACAACGCCGTGGGCTTTAATGATTGTTCCGCTGTTCGCGTGATACCATCACCGTCCCGACAACATTCGATATGCTTAATGGATGCTACTCGCATGGATGCTACACTGTTTGGGACTTGGGTTTTGGAACTCTTCTGCGTACTACTGAATATGCGCTATCCACTCTGGTTGGTTTCTCCTTTTTGTCTCGGTTCACAGAGCTACAAACAGCCTATTCGGATCTGAACTTGTACTGTTATTGTATATGTATCTTGCATCTAGTCTTTCGATAAATTTGATTTTGATGGCAGAAAAGAGAGAATAACGATCGTCAAACGAAGGCAGTTTTAGTTTTGATGCACTTAAATTTTGAAATACATTAAGCTACACTCCTGGAAATTGAAATAAGAACACCGTGAATTCATTGTCCCAGGAAGGGGAAACTTTATTGGCACATTCCTGGGGTCAGATACATTACATGATCACACTGACAGAACCACAGGCACATAGACACAGGCAACAGAGCATGCACAATGTCGGCACTAGTACAGTGTATATCCACCTTTCGCAGCAATGCAGGCTGCTATTCTCCCATGGAGACGATCGTAGAGATGCTGGATGTAGTCCTGTGGAACGGCTTGCCATGCCATTTCCACCTGGCGCCTCAGTTGGACCAGCGTTCGTGCTGGACGTGCAGACCGCGTGAGACGACGCTTCATCCAGTCCCAAACATGCTCAATGGGGGACAGATCCGGAGATCTTGCTGGCCGGGGTAGTTGACTTACACCTTCTAGAGCACGTTGGGTGGCACGGGATACATGCGGACGTGCATTGTCCTGTTGGAACAGAAAGTTCCCTTGCCGTTCTAGGAATGGTAGAACGATGGGTTCGATGACGGTTTGGATGTACCGTGCACTATTCAGTGTCCCCTCGACGATCACCAGTGGTGTACGGCCAGTGTAGGAGATCGCTCCCCACACCATGATGCCGGGTGTTGGCCCTGTGTGCCTCGGTCGTATGCAGTCCTGATTGTGGCGCTCACCTGCACGGCGCCAAACACGCATACGACCATCATTGGCACCAAGGCAGAAGCGACTCTCATCGCTGAAGACGACACGTCTCCATTCGTCCCTCCATTCACGCCTGTCGCGACACCACTGGAGGCGGGCTGCACGATGTTGGGGCGTGAGCGGAAGACGGCCTAACGGTGTGCGGGACCGTAGCCCAGCTTCATGGAGACGGTTGCGAATGGTCCTCGCCGATACCCCAGGAGCAACAGTGTCCCTAATTTGCTGGGAAGTGGCGGTGCGGTCCCCTACGGCACTGCGTAGGGTCCTACGGTCTTGGCGTGCATCCGTGCGTCGCTGCGGTCCGGTCCCAGGTCGACGGGCACGTGCACCTTCCGCCGACCACTGGCGACAACATCGATGTACTGTGGAGACCTCACGCCCCACGTGTTGAGCAATTCGGCGGTACGTCCACCCGGCCTCCCGCATGCCCACTATACGCCCTCGCTCAAAGTCCGTCAACTGCACATACGGTTCACGTCCACGCTGTCACGGCATGCTACCAGTGTTAAAGACTGCGATGGAGCTCCGTATGCCACGGCAAACTGGCTGACACTGACGGCGGCGGTGCACAAATGCTGCGCAGCTAGCGCCGTTCGACGGCCAACACCGCGGTTCCTGGTGTGTCCGCTGTGCCGTGCGTGTGATCATTGCTTGTACAGCCCTCTCGCAGTGTCCGGAGCAAGTATGGTGGGTGTGACACACCGGTGTCAATGTGTTCTTTTTTCCATTTCCAAGAGTGTAGTAACAGAAGGAGCTTTGCAAATCTGTAATTACCTGCAGAGGTTACAATGCGGCGATTTTGCCTTCTGATATCGTGTAGATGGATGGCGGCGAAAATGAACATGCACGGTTGACACAGTTGTACACACCCACTCACGCTCTTCCTTGCACCATTGCTAGGTCCTTGATTCCAGTCGTGTTCTTCTAATTCTTCCATATCACCTATCAATCCAGTGGTGGAGTTGAATAATGTTTCTCTGTACCATTTTGGGAAGATAATTTTCCTCTCAACTTTTAAGATACGTTGCCTACCACACTAGTACGAGGAGTGTCCGTAAAATAAGGTACCCATGGCGCTACAGTTCTTAAAAGCGCTGTTACTGTGGATCCCGCGATTCTGTAGTGTACCTTGGTTCCCCTACTCCAAACCCCCTCCCTAGCGAGCTGCCTGCGGAACTCAGTCTTGGCTTGGCAGCCGTACGTGACGGATCTCCCCCTCGCTTCGCCCGCCAGGTGTGAGCTGCGCTCGGTGATCCGTTTCCTGTCTGAAAAAAACATTGCGCCGGCAGAAATCCATTCCCAGCTATGCGAAATCTATGGAGACAAGTGTATGAGCGTACAACACGTGCGCAAATGGTGCAGAGGGCTCAAGAACCGGCGTACTGACGTCCATGATAAGGAACGTTCCGAACGGCCATCTGTTTCTGACGAAACAGTCGCAAAGTGGAGGCAGCGGTGCTCTCAGATCGAAGAGTGACCGTTCGTTGAGCTCTCCGAAATGATCCCTGATGTCAGCAAAACCTCTATTGACAAGATTTTGACTGAGCATCTAGGGTATGCAAAGGTTTGCGCGAGGTGGGTGCCAAGAATGTTGACCGAAGACCACAAAAGTCAACGCGTTGAAGCGGACCAAAAACTTCTTCAAGATCACAGAACTCATGGCAAGGAATACCTCGACTCCATCGTCACTGGAGACGGGACTTGGGTGCATTACCGCACACAGCGAAACCAAAGAACAGTCCAAACAATGGAAGCACCCAGAGTCGCCGATATCGCGAAAATTCGAACAAACGCAAAGTGTCCGCAAAGTGATGGCAGCAGTGATTTGGGACAGTAAGGGGGTATTGTTCTGCGAGTTCTTGCGCACCGGTACAGCAATCAACGCTGCCGGGTACTGCGAGACACTGCCAAAAAATTGCGCCGTGCAATTCAGAACAAGAGGAGGGGTATGCTGTCCAAGGGGGTACATTTGCATCAGGAAAACGCTCGACCGCACACCGCTAAAGCCACCAACGAGCTCATCGCACAATTTGGATGGGGTATTGTCAAACACCCACCCTAAAACCCAGACTTAGCCCCAAGTGACTACCATCTCTTCCCTGACATGAACAAACACCTGGGTGGAACACATTTCGGCGACAGAGAAGAGCAGGAAGAAGCGGTTCTCAGGTACCTGCCCGGCTTCGCGGCAGATTTTTTTTTGACTCGGGCATTCAAAAGCTCGTACACCTCATGCAAAAATGTATTGACATCAGTGGCAACTATGTAGAAAAATAGGTTAAAGTCTGAAATTTCCAAAAATGTACGCATTCATGAAATAAACATGTTTTACACTGTGAAAAAAAACTGGGAACCTTATTTTACGGACACCCCTGGTACTTTCCCAACATATCTATATATTAGATAAGGGACAGTTAAATGAAAACAGGCGACAGAAAAAAGTAATTCGCGAAACTGTCAATGCATTTGTCCCACCATGAGACAAGACGGTCAGTGCCTTCATGGGAAAGTGTTTGCGGTTGCATACGGAACCATGATTGTACCCAGGCGTGCACCTTTTCGTCCTAAGCAAATCGACGGCTCGAATGTCTTTCTTTAGGGCTCCAAAAACACGGAAATGGCAATCGAAGAGATCGGGACTGTGTAGTGGTTGTGTAAATGCTTCCCAGCGGAACTTCTTCGGGCGCATGTGTTGCCAAGGTTGTTTCGACTGTAGAAGTTTCGCTGGGAAACCCTTACACATACTGCATACAGTCCCGATTTCTCCCCACAAGATTTCCAGATTTTTGGAGGCCTGAAGAAAGACATTCGTGACCTTCGATTTGCTTCATATGATGCTTGGGTACAATCACGGTTCCATAGGCAACAGCGAACATTTCTGTCACAGTGGGATGGACGTATGAAAAATTACGGCGGTTACATTGGAAGTAACGAACACTTACCTTACTCTTTTTCTATGTGTATAGTTTTCATTTCACTTCCACTTATACATTAAACTCTCCCGCAGGAATTTTTCTCTGTATTTCGGGCCAGTCTCAGCAAATACTATAGCGATTTCGATACGGCTTTTAGTAATAGATAGACTGATTAACGAAGAAGAGGCGTTCAATATGTATTGCAATACATTTTTTCTGAAAGCAGCTTGGTTTTATTCAGGTTTACAGTACACCATGTTATTCCCGACTGTTTTGGCTACGAACCCGTACTTTTCAACACAACCTCTGCCTTACGCCACCTTACTGGAGAACATATATGGCCCCATGGTACAACTCTACTTACCGACGTCTTGCTACATCAGTAAGTTACCCTTCATTGGCCCAAACAGATGGAGGTTGGAAGGAGCGAGATCCGGCTATAGGATGGATGAGGAAGAACAGTCCTGTGAAGTCTTGTGAACTCTCTCGCGTGCGAAGACTTGTGTGAGGCCTTGCGTTGAGATGGAGAAACAGAAGTTCGCTTGAATTTTTGTGGTGACGTACACTTCGAAGCCATTTCTTCTATTTTCCGAGGGTAGCACAGTACACTCCAGAGTTGATCGTCGCACCGCGAGGTTGGACATCAAACAGAATAACCCCATCTGAGACCCATCACTTCGTCGTTTGAGGGTGTGGCCTTGAACGTTTTCTTCGGAGGAGAGGTGGTGTGGCGCCACTCCTTAAATTGCTGTTTTGTTTCCGGTTAGAAAGGATGAATCCACTTTTCATCACCTATGGCGACGTTTGACAAATAATTTCCAAGATCAGCGCTAGGAATTCCGCGATGGTCCTTATTTGCTCTTCAAAGTCTTCCGTAAGGAAGCCAGCAGGCATCCGTATTTTAGTACCTCAACTGGCAGCACCACCAAAAGAGACATCCAGTTGTGCAGTGAGGTTTTTGATTATGGTCCGTCGATCGCCTCGAATGAGAGTGTCCGCACGTTCCAACAGTGCAGGAGCCACAGCTGTGTGCGGTTGGCCGGCACGAGGGAGATCGGTCCGTTTTGCGCCACCTCGTTGCGATGATGACAGACGCCTCGCCCAACGGCTCACCGTGCTTTTGTTCACTGCCAGGTCTCCGTAGACATTTTGCAAGCGGCTGCAAATATCTGCGATGCTCTGGTTTTCCGCCAAAAGATAGTTCTCAGCTTGGAACGCACCTTCGTCACAGATGCCATTCTGAAAGGTACGTATAGCGCTGCCACGTATCTGACTTCATGAAACTATAGGGGCTGAAGTCGGATGTCCCACAACAAATTCCGCATTTTTTTCAACCGAAAATGGCAGAGAAAAAATGTGTTGCATTACTTAATGAACGTCTTTCGTATTATAAACAAGTCGTCCGGCCGTAGATACTTAGTGCAATACGTGCGAACTTACATATCTGCGGAAGTTACGTATGTCTTCTGTAGAATTCCGTATCTTGTTCTGAAATGTAGTGCAGTGATATAGTGCAATAGTTTGCCATTTGATAAAGAAAAGTCTACTTTAAGGAAGGCAAGGAATTAGGAAGATCTCTTTCATGAAACCCATCCTTTTTCTTGGCGCTCGAAAGGGTAGATGTGCGTTTGGCACGGCCGCAACATTTAGCAGTCTCTCGCCATTGATTTAGGTCTATAGTTTAAAACATCTACCGCGCATATTATACAAAAAGGACTCCGTTGACAGAAGACAGCGAGTAATTTGCATCGCCGTTCCATCGCCAACTGTAAAGAGCACCACAGAGAACACTATTTTGCTTATACTCTGAACAGCCGATACGTCAGTTTCTTTGTGTTGTGTACAGATTTACTAAAAATTAAAACAATTTTTATTTATTGTTATTTCATTCCCTTCACAGCATAGGCGTGGGGACTGTCAGGGACACCATATTTCGCTCTTCAGTAACGAGTTTGGTTCTTTTTTTTATCAAAAATTAAAATAGGAAACAAGAGCTAAATAACAAAAATAAATATATATTAAAAATACAAAGAAAGGCGACATTCTTCTCAGAAAAAAGCACTGCACTTTCACATAATATCTGAATGACATTCTTTGGGAGATAAGGATTTGGGAAGGAGAGAATATGTTCTATAGGGTTGAGAGGTTTGAATAGTAAAAAATATAGGGTCCATTATGTAGGACGCTACGGAGGTGAAGGAAGGTATTGGAATGGAAAGTGGGGAAAAAAAGGTGAGGAGGTGTTTGGTGTGTGGGTAAGACAGTGGTGGTGGGAGGAAAGGGATAGGAAGCGATGGAGAGGTAGCAGAAAGGGCCCCCCTGAAGTGGAGTGGGATAGGTGGTTAAGATCGGTAGTTAGTAGACCGGATAATGATCGGAGTGGATCTCATTGTCTGGGAAAAGGAGTCGGTTGAAGTTGCGTTGGGATAGGATACGGAGTGTTAGTAGGTATAGGGGCGGCGGGAAGTGTTTGTAAAGCCGCAGCAGCATACTGGGATTGTTTATCAGAGGAGAAACAATAGTGTTATTGGAATCCAGTTTGCGGATAGTATAGAAAAAGGTGTTCGATGTAGGCAAGGAGGGATGGGAATTTGATGGTATCAAATGGTTCAAATGGCTCTGAACACTATGGGACTTAACATCTGTGGTCATCAGTCCCCTAGAACTTAGAACTACTTAAACCTAACTAACCTAAGGACATCACAAACATCCATGGCCTAGGCAGGATTCGAACCGGCGACCGTAGCAGTCGCGCGGTTCCGGACTGAGCGCCTAGAACCGCTAGACCACCGCGGCCGGCTTGATGGTATCCATGAAGGGGAAGGTGAACGGATGTGGAAAGAAAGGCAGAGCGAATGACGTTCAAGGATTTGGAGGGACTTGCAGAATTTTGGTGGGGCGGATATCCATGCAACATTAGCACAGGAGAGGACAGGTTACCGCAAGGTTGTGTGGAGTTTATTATACACTCCTGGAAATTGAAATAAGAACACCGTGAATTCACTGTCCCAGGAAGGGGAAACTTTATTGACACATTCCTTGAGTCAGATACATCACATATTCACACTGACAGAATCACAGGCAGATAGACACAGGCAACAGAGCATGCACAATGTCGGCACTAGTACAGTGTATATCCACCTTTCGCAGCAATGCAGGCTGCTATTCTCCCATGGAGACGATCGTAGAGATGCTGGATGTAGTCCTGTGGAACGGCTTGCCATGCCATTTCCACCTGGCGCCTCAGTTGGACCAGCGTTCGTGCTGGACGTGCAGACCGCGTGAGACGACGCTTCATCCAGTCCCAAACATGCTCAATGGGGGACAGATCCGGAGATCTTGCTGGCCAGGGTAGTTGACTTACACCTTCTAGAGCACGTTGGGTGGCACGGGATACATGCGGACGTGCATTGTCCTGATTGTCCTGTTGGAACAGCAAGTTCCCTTGCCGGTCTAGGAATGGTAGAACGATGGGTTCGATGACGGTTTGGATGTACCGTGCACTATTCAGTGTCCCCTCGACGATCACCAGTGGTGTACGGCCAGTGTAGGCGATCGCTCCCCACACCATGATGCCGGGTGTTGGCCCTGTGTGCCTCGGTCGTATGCAGTCCTGACTGTGGCGCTCACCTGCACGGCGCCAAACACGCATACGACCATCATTGGCACCAAGGCAGAAGCGACTCTCATCGCTGAAGACGACACGTCTCCATTCGTCCCTCCATTCACGCCTGTCGCGACACCACTGGAGGAGGGCTGCACGATGTTGGGGCGTGAGCGGAAGACGGCCTAACGGTGTGCGGGACCGTAGCCCAGCTTCATGGAGACGGTTGCGAATGGTCCTCGCCGATACCCCAGGAGCAACAGTGTCCTTAATTTGCTGGGAAGTGGCGGTGCGGTCCCCTACGGCACTACGTAGGATCCTACGGTCTTGGCGTGCATCTGTGCGTCGCTGCGGTCCGGTCCCAGGTCGACGGGCACGTTCACCTTCCGCCGACCACTGGCGACAACATCGATGTACTGTGGAGACCTCACGCCCCACGTGTTGAGCAATTCGGCGGTACGTCCACCCGGCCTCCCGCATGCCCACTATACGCCCTCGCTCAAAGTCCGTCAACTGCACATACGGTTCACGTCCACGCTGTCGCAGCATGCTACCAGTGTTAAAGACTGCGATGGAGCTCCGTATGCCACGGCAAACTGGCTGACACTGACGGCGGCGGTGCACAAATGCTGCGCAGCTAGCGCCATTCGACGGCCAACACCGCGGTTCCTGGTGTGTCCGCCGTGCCGTGCGTGTGATCATTGCTTGTACAGCCCTCTCGCAGTGTCCGGAGCAAGTATGGTGGGTGTGACACACCGGTGTCAATGTGTTATTTTTTCCATTTCCAGGAGTGTAAGTGTGTAATCCCCAACTTCGAGCAGTTAGTACTTTTTGAGAGGATCTATACAAATTATAAATTAATGTTAATAGTTTTTGAGAGAATCTATACGTATTATAAATTAAAGCTCCCTTCTCGTTTTTCTGTCTGTTCATTATGGCTAATCTCAGGATCTACGGTGGGGATTTTCATCTCATTTCCACAAATCGAGAGACTGTTTCTTGAGGAAAGTTTGTGCATAAAATTAATTACCACTCAGAAATGATAAGTATAGTAGACGTATTGTTATCTGTTACATATTTAATTGGCATTTGGAGTGACACCTCAAGGCAGTGATGGGAGCTGTGAACTGGTCAGCTGCAGAGGAGGCGTTTTCCTGTAGAGAAAGCAGTAAACAGCCACCCCAGATCAGTGAGCATCGAAGCTTGACAAGATTCAACGTCGGGTCTGGCGGTCTAGCGGTCAAGTATGTGCCCAGAAACCAACAGGTCGTGGGATCGACTCCTCATCGGACCATGGAATTCAGTCTGCCTTTTAATCTAACATTCAGATGTCAGTGATGTGGAAATTCGCCAAGACCGACACGCGGCACGCATTCCACGTAAAAACGTACTTCCACTTACTCCGATTGGATGACTGGGGCAGTTTACGGACACGCAAGTCGCCGTTGTGGCACCGGGCTAGTCAGTCACATGAAATTATTTTTATTACCAGAATCTATACACGTCTTGTACTTTTATACATATTATAAATCAAAGCCCCCTCCATGTTTTTCTGTTTGTATGTGAAGGCTAATATAAGGAGCAACTTAGAGGTTTTAATACAGTTTCCTCTAACAAATCGATTCGCGAGGAAGATTTGTGTATATTGTTATGTGGCATGACAGCTTTTTCTAAGCTGTTCAATAACTCAATATGCCGACCCAACGAGTAACTCAAACCAAATGACTAACGCTGCATGAAAACTGCGGGAAGTAATAACAACTGTCAATGATTGGAGTTGTAGTTAACTCTTCCTCTTATCCTGTTGGTATAGTGAAGGAGTCTTGTAAGCCTTGAGGCTTTTGGCTAGATGTTGAAAGGGAAGAGTCACTAGGGGGAGCCATGTGTGTCATAAATATGTTTCTGCTGAGAACCAGAGTTGCGTGCAGATAAATTCAGGGGAGAGCAATCTGCCGACCAAGCGCAGCAGGAGCAGCTAGCGATGGTGGGCAGCCTATCGTAAAACGTCTTTGCGTTTGAAGCGAAAATAATTCATTTTAATAAAGATACACACCGGAAGGACAGCAAAAGTATGAGGCGATGAGTGTGGGACCAGCCATTAGGCCTGGATGAGGCATGCTGGAAGGTTCAAATGGTTCAACTGGCTCTGAGCACTATGGGACTTAACATCTGAGGTCATCAGTCCCTTAGAACTTAGAACTACTTAAACCTAACTAACCTAAGGACATAACACACATCCATGCCCGAGGCAGGATTCGAACCTGCGGCCGTAGCGGTAGCGCGGTTCCAAACTGAAGCGCCTAGAACCGCTCGGCCATTCCGGCTGGCATGCTGGAAGGTTCGTTCAGAATTTTCTAAGGAGATTTGTGATTTGGTCTTAGTAATTATTTTGGTAGTGGGGGAGAGTTCTCATTCATGTGTACCTGCCTTCTCATTGGTCGCAACTAGTAATCTGTTACATAATGAGGAATATTTTCTGCCTGTTTCCCCACATCAAAGATTTTCAACGGAGAAACAACACAGCCAATCGATTGCAAATAATTTTCTAATACACTGACCTAGGTTTTGACATATCAAGGATGTCTTCATCAGTACTAAAATTTAGCAACAGTAAAGTTACATTGCGAGAAGGCAATAATCAAAGTTTAGAACAGACAAGCTCAAGTGAAAAACTAAAAATTATAAATGTTACAGCCTTTGGAACGTATACCTTAGAACGAACAACAGTCATACATCAGACAGTCTGATATTTATTGCAAGGAATACTAGCGAAAAATGGAGTATATTTAATTTTTGTCTTTTCGAAACTTTGGCTATTGCCTTCTCGCAAAATAATTTTAGAGTTGTTATAACCTCATTTTGATGAAGACATCCTTAGAGTAGTGTAAACCTAGGTCAACATATAAAAAAATTATTTTCAACTGGTTGGCTGTTTTATTTCTCCGTTGAAACTTATGTACGGTTGCTGAAAGACAGCCATGTTCAAAACTGATAAATCATATTGTTATAGTGACCCTTAGTCCCCTTTCATAGTTTGATGGATCCCATTTGCAATATGTCCGTGTGAGCTGTGGTACGCATACTGCCATGCTTAATTTGTCCACCACTGGTAATTTCATTAGATTAGCCGTTATCCGTTGAGTGGACTCGCTTCCTTTTAATTCGAACGATCTTATAGGGAATTTTCTATCACTGGGGATAAAATCTGTAGCACCTCAGGAATGTACTATGCTGCTCAGCTAACAATACGATAAGTCGTCCGGCCATAGGTACCCATATCTAGCGGTCTGGAACTTCGGCAGGTCGCTGGTTCACCATAGTACTCACAGATACTTTGCATGCATTTTGCATGGTACTGTGTAACAACACTAACGTTATGCTATTGTATATACACTCCTGGAAATGGAAAAAAGAACACATTGACACCGGTGTTTCAGAACCACCATACTTGCTCCGGACACTGCGAGCGGGCTGTACAAGCAATGATCACACGCACGGCACAGCGGACACACCAGGAACCGCGGTGTTGGCCGTCGAACGGCGCTAGCTGCGCAGCATTTGTGCACCGCCGCCGTCAGTGTCAGCCAGTTTGCCGTGGCATACGGAGCTCCATCGCAGTCTTTAGCACTGGTAGCATGCGGCGACAGCGTGGACGTGAACCGTATGTGCAGTTGACGGACTTTGAGCGAGGGCGTATAGTGGGCATGCGGGAGGCCGGGTGGACGTACCGCCGAATTGCTCAACACGTGGGGCGTGAGGTCTCCACAGTACATCGATGTTGTCGCCAGTGGTCGGCGGAAGGTGCACGTGCCCGGCGACCTGGGACCGGACCGCAGCGACGCAAGGATGCACGCCAAGACCGTAGGATCCTACGCAGTGCTGTAGGGGACCGCACCGCCACTTCCCAGCAAATTAGGGACACTGTTGCTCCTGGGGTATCGGCGAGGACCATTCGCAACCGTCTCCATGAAGCTGGGCTACGGTCTCGCACACCGTTAGGCCGTCTTCCGCTCACGCCCCAACATCGTGCAGCCCTCCTCCAGTGGTGTCGCGACAGGCGTGAATGGAGGGACGAATGGAGACGTGTCGTCTTCAGCGATGAGAGTCGCTTCTGCCTTGGTGCCAATGATGGTCGTATGCGTGTTTGGCGCCGTGCAGGTGAGCGCCACAATCAGGACTGCATACGACCGAGGCACACAGGGCCAACACCCGGCATCATGGTGTGGGGAGCGATCTCCTACACTGGCCGTACACCACTGGTGATCGTCGAGGGGACACTGAATAGTGCACGGTACATCCAAACCGTCATCGAACCCATCGTTCTACCATTCCTAGACCGGCAAGGGAACTTGCTGTTCCAACAGGACAATCAGGACAATGCACGTCCGCATGTATCCCGTGCCACCCAACGTGCTCTAGAAGGTATAAGTCAACTACCCTGGCCAGCAAGATCTCCGGATCTGTCCCCCATTGAGCATGTTTGGGACTGGATGAAGCGTCGTCTCACGCGGTCTGCACGTCCAGCAGGAACGCTGGTCCAACTGAGGCGCCAGGTGGAAATGGCATGGCAAGCCGTTCCACAGGACTACATCCAGCATCTCTACGATCGTCTCCATGGGAGAATAGCAGCCTGCATTGCTGCGAAAGGTGGATATACACTGTACTAGTGCCGACATTGTGCATGCTCTGTTGCCTGTGTCTATGTGCCTGTGGTTCTGTCAGTGTGATCATGTGACGTATCTGACCCCAGGAATGTGTCAATAAAGTTTCCCCTTCCTAGGACAATGAATTCACGGTGTTCTTATTTCAATTTCCAGGAGTGTATAATACATTTTTTTTTCTGAATTTCGATAAATTAGTATAATCGATGTTCCGATTTCATTTCTTTTTTTTTGTTTCATGCCATTATGTTAAAGAAGCTATTAACAATTTTCGATGTAAATTTTAATATTTATGTCAAATTTCAAGCAATGTTGTAATCGAAGTGAAGTGTACCTATAGTTGAAACTATTGTAAGATGTGAAAGTTGTAATTGTACGCCTGGTCCATACGTAGGCAATGTATTAGGATATGTGGAATGCAAAACCTTTGGTGAATACCCTGTCTGAAGGGGAGCGGTAAAAGGTGGAGGCAGGCGAGCGCGGGAAAATGCACATGGGCACGGTACGGCACAACGGGCTCAGCAGTAGTAGTCGGAGTTGGGCATCGGTCTGAGAAACACGTTCTGGATCGAGGAGGCTCTCCTGGAAAACGTGGTTTCGTTGAGCCTCGGATGCGCCGTTTCCGACGCCTATACAGCATGACAATATTCCATAGGCGACGCTATGAAGAAGTAAACTGCCAATATTTCAAGAGCCATTGCTGTAATTGTATGTGTGCTTTGTACCTCGCCATCTCGCCGCCTGCCGACCGCCTCATCGATACGAACAGGTTGAAACTTTTAGTACTGTATTCGTGTGGACCAGTGTTACTTTTGCTACATACTGTTCAATAACAACTTAAATTTTACCAGAACTGTCCTATCAATTAATTATCCTCACAACTAACCTAGACAGGGTCCTTTCCACATGTTGTGCAATCCGAGTGTCCCAAGATGAAGATTTAAAGTTTATGTTAATAATAATTACCTGCAGACCTATCACTGTTAGAATGATGTTTAAAGAACTTTGTTGTTAATGAATACTGGTCGAGATCCAATGACTGTTAGCAGAATATGGAATCGGTGGGTTCAGGAGGGTAATAGGGAACGCCGTGCTGAATCCCAACAGCCTCGTATCACTAGCAGTCGAGATGACAGGCATCTTATGCGCATGGCTGTATCGGATCGTGCAGCCACGTCTCGGTCCCTGAGTCAACAGATGGGGACGTTTGCAAGACGAAACCAACTGCAAGAACAGTTCGACGACGTTTACAGCAGCATGGACTATCAGCTCGGAGACCATGGCTGCGGTTACCCTTGACGCTGCATCACAGACAGTAGCGCCTGCGATGGTGTACTCAACGACGAACCTGGGCGCGCGAATGGCAAAACGTGATTTTTTTCGGATGAGTCCAGGTTCTGTTTACAGCATCGTGATTTGCATCCGTGTCTGGTGACATCGCAGTGAACGCATATTGGAAGCGTGTATTCGTCATGGCCATACTGGCGTATCACCCGGCGTGATGGTATGGAGTGCCATTGGTTACACGACTCGGTCACCTCTTGTTCAGATTGATGGCACTTTGAACAGTGGACGTTACATTTCAGATGTGTTACTACCCGTGGCTCTACCCTTCATTCGATCCCTGCAAAACCCTACATTTCAGCAGGATAATGCACGACTGCATGTTGCAGGTCGTGTACGGGCCTTTCTGGATACAGAAAATGTTCGACTGGTGCCCTGGCCAGCACATTCTCCAGATCTCTCACCAATTGAAAACGTCTGGTCAATGGTGGCCGAGCAACTGGCTCGTCAGTCACTACTCTTGATGAACCGTGGTATCGTGTTGAAGCTGCATGGGGAGCTGTACCTGTACACGCCATCCAAGCTCTGTTAGACTCAATGCCCAGACGTATCACGGCCCTTATTACGGCCAGAGGTGGTTGTTCTGGGTACTGATTTCTCAGGATCTATGCACCCAAATCGCGTGAAAATGTAATCACATGTCAGTTCTAGTATAATATATCTGTCCAATGAATACCAGTTTATAATCTGCATTTCTTCTTGGTGGAGCAATTTTTATGGCCAGTAGTGTACTTCCCGCTCGTTGTCTGTTGTAAGCTGGTTGGTCGCAGTTCGGGTTGCGAGTTCGGGTCTGCCAGTGAGTGGGAACGCGTCTGGAGCGCAGTCCGGCCCTGCCAGTCGGGGAGTTGTAATGCGGTAATGCGGCACTAGTGCAGTCGGGTTGGAGCAGCAGTGAGCTCTGTGTGGCCATGTCTCTCCCGACCATTGCCGCCTCGCATCACTTGAGCCGGGCCACAGTTCTGGTGGATCGTCGGTCGGTCGTCGGTCGTCGGTCGTTCATGAGTCGGCTGTGTGTGTGTGTGCATCGAGTCCCGATTTGTTTCGTGCGTGCTTAGTTACCATTGGGTATCGTTGACGTCTTCGTGCAAATGCTTGTCAGGTTCTGTGTATAGTTGTGTGGTTTTTACTGACAAGTTGT
Organism: Schistocerca cancellata; assembly: GCF_023864275.1. Lineage (NCBI taxonomy): Eukaryota > Metazoa > Arthropoda > Insecta > Orthoptera > Acrididae > Schistocerca > Schistocerca cancellata. Next base: position 502,893,088 of record NC_064632.1, on the reverse strand, counting down.
TTTAAATCTTAACGGCATATTGGCTCTGAGAGGTCGGTCGTACATTGGGCGACGTGTGATTGCTTCTCAGAGCGCTTCTGGACCCCTTCAATTACCATCTTGTGGAACTTGGGTCGGTCCTTTCCTGGTGCAGGGACGTCGTTTAGCCAGTGGGCATGTTACCTCTGCATGGCTGGGTCCGAGCCAGTATTTCCTGCGTCGTGTGTCTGGAAGTGAGTGGGAGACGCACCAGCAGTGCAGTCGCGACGGAGCAGCAGTCGCGGACGGACCAGCAGGAATCGGTCGGTTGTTGCGGACAAGGGAAGTTATCTCCGCGCGGTGCAGTGGGCTGGGGCCGCTGGCAGCCCCTGCGCAGTATCGGAGCGTGTGTGGAGCTGTCCGATCGCTAAGAGCTACTTGGTTCACCGACCCAAGTTGAGTAGTCGTTTCAACTACCCAAGCCACGTCCATTCATGTTGTGGTGGTTCGTTTCGGTGGTTTGCTGTTGGGGAGGTTTTCCTGTGAGCGACACCGATTGTTTCTATTGCTGAAATTTAGCCGCCATGCGGTGCAATTAACTATTTTGGTCGACTACAATTTGAATTCACCAGTGGAATTTTTTGTCTTGTGACCGTTAGTGTTCTGGTTACCTGCCCTGGGCACTGACGTAAATTCAGGCAGTGTTCCTTTGAGTGAAGTTAACTATATTGAAGTTTTTCAAATTCAAGTGTACGATCGGAATTTTCTGCCCAGTGGCTGTTAGTGTTCCGGTTACCTGCCCTGGCCACTAACGTAATTTCAGGCAGCGTCCTTTCCTCACCAGTTGTCGCTGTCCAACTTGGTGTGTAATTTTGACAGCTAATACATACATCATTGTGGATTATCATGTAGGTAACCTTTTGTGTTTGAGTTCTCATGTACTGATTGATAGCGAGCAAGTCGTTGTGTCTGTTGGTCCGTGGCTGTCCCCTGGTTGGGTTCCGACGGATCAAGCTCAAGTGGTTCAAATGGCTCTGAGCGCTGTGGGACTCAACATCTTAGGTCATCATTCCCCTAGAACTTAGAACTACTTAAACCTAACTAACCTAAGGACATCACACACATCCATGCCCGAGGCAGGATTCGAACCTGCGACCGCAGCAGTCCCGCGGTTCCGGACTGCATCGCCTAGAACCGCACGGCCACCGCGGCCGGCGGATCAAGTATAGTTGGGCTCACCATCTGTCTCGCCTAAGTGAACGGGGGCAGACCGATCTCCCTTGAGGATTCTGAGTGCCACCGGTATTTAATTATCTGTTGTCTGCTACTTTAAATTTAAGGCTTATTGTTATTGTTTTTATTTTCTTAAAAATTTTGAAAAATTAATTTTGAAATTTATCTGCCTAGCTTAAACATTGCGGCCTTCTGCCTTTAAAATATTATGGTAAAATATTTTATAATTCTGAAACTTAATTGCGGCTCTCAGCCATTTGTATTGCACTTTGCATATGTTGCTGTTTTTTTAAATTATTTTATTGCTACCTTAATTGGTCTTTATCTTGTTGATTGTTAAGATTTCTCGTTTGGAGGCCTTCAGCCGTGAAACAGTTGCATTCAGTGAAGGTCCGGCTATGTGCAGCTTTGATTGTAAAGGTTATTATATTACAATAAATGACAATTAGATGGAGAAACTGACCTCAGCCTTTGGCCCTTTCCACAATACTATTACCCAGTCTGCCCAGTGGGTTTAGCGGGCGTACCAAGGCGTTTTGCAGACTTTTAAAACCGTGGAGCTGCTACTGCTCAGTCAAGCAGCTCCTTAGTTGGGATCACGAGAATGAGTGCTTCCCGTTGCCGGACTAGAGGTCCATAGTAATATGGAAAAATAGAAAGAACAATAATTCTGTGAGAATATCTTTACAAGAAGTCTTGTTCAAGTCAGAACGGACTCTCGTCATGTTGCCAGTTGTGACGTATAATTTTATATGTATACAGGGTGAGTCACCTAACATTACCGCTGGATATATTTCGTTAACCACATCAAATACTGACGAACCGATTCCACAGACCGAACGTGAGGAGAGGGGCTAGTGTAATTGGTTAATACAAACCATAAAAAAAATGCACGGAAGTATGTTTTTTAACACAAACCTACGTTTTTAAAAATGGAACCCCGTTAATTTTGTTAGCACAGCTGAACATATAAACAAATACGTAATCAGCGCCGTTTGTTGCATTGTAAAATGTTAATTACATCCGGAGATCTTGTAACCTAAAGTTGACGCTTGAGTACCACTCCTCCGTTGTTCGATCGTGTGTATCGGACAGCACCGAATTGCGTAGGGATCCAAAGGGAACGGTGATGGACCTTAGGTACAGAAGAGACTGGAACAGGACATTACGTCCACATGCTAACACCTTTTTATTGGTCTTTTTCACTGACGCACATGTGCATTACCATGAGGGGTGAAGTACGCGTACACATGTGGTTTCCGTTTTCAATGACGATGTGGAATAGAGTGTAGCCCGACATGTCACGCCAATAGATGTTCAATGTGGTGGCCATCATTTGCTGCACACAGTTGCAATCTCTGGCGTAATGAATGTCGTACACGCCGCAGTACATCTGGTGTAATGTCGCCGCAGGCTGCCAAAATACGTTGTTTCATATCCTCTGGGGTTGTAGGCACATCACGGTACACATTCTCCTTTAACGTCAGAAAGAAGTCCAGAGGTGTAAGATCAGGAGAACGGGCTGACCAATTTATGCGTCCTCCACGTCCTATGAAACGGCCGTCCAACATCCTGTCAAGGGTCAGCCTAGTGTTAATTGCGGAATGTGCAGGTGCACCATCATGCTGATACCACATACGTCGACGCGTTTCCAGTGGGACATTTTCGAGAAACGTTGGCAGATCATTCTGTAGAAACGCGATGTATGTAGCAGCTGTTTGGGCCCCTGCAATGAAGTCAGGACCAATGAGGTGGTCGCCAATGATTCCGCACCGTACATTTACAGTCCACGGTCGCTGTCGCTCTACCTGTCTGAGCCAGCGAGGATTGTCCACGGATCAGTAATGCATGTTCCGTAGATTCACTGCCCCGTGGTTTGTGAAACCCGCTTCATCGGTAAACAGCTAGAACTGCAACGCATTCACTGTTAATGCCCATTGACAGAATTGCACTCGATGATTAAAGTCATCACCATGTAATTGCTGATGTAGCGACACATGAAACGGGTGGAAGCGGTGACGATGCAGTATGCGCATGACACTACTTTGACTCAGTCCACCGGCTCTCGCAATGTCCCGTGTACTCATGTGAGGGTTCATGACAATAGCAGCTAACACACCAACTCAACCCGCTTCTCCTGTGACGGGCCTGTTACGGACCCGTTTGCGTGCTACGACCATACCTGTTGCATACAGTTGGCGGTAGATGTTTTGCAATGTGCGGCACGTTGGATGCTCTCTGTCCGGGTACCGTTCTGCATACACCCTGCAGGCTTCGGCTGCATTTCGTCGACACTCGCCATAGATGAGTATCATCTCCGCCTTTTCAGAGTTCGAATACACCGTGCTCACAGTTCCTACAACACTACACTATCACAGACGTCTGGTAACACGGTGTACTACAGTTGGTCTGCGTGCGAAGACGAATGCAGAATAACAAAGCAGCAAGCGCTACATGCGGACACTGCGACAGCTAGACCAAACCACAATAGTGCACTCGTAAACACGGTCGTCATCGTAAAAATGTCCCTGCAGATGCTGCTCGCCGACCGTGTTTGTTACAACACGCAACTGAACGTCGGAGGTTTAAAGCGTCAACTATAGGTTACAATATCTCCGGATGTAATTAACATTTTACAATGCAACAAACGGCACTGATTACGTATTTGTTTATATGTTCAGATGTGATAACAAAACTAATGTGGTTCCATTTAAAAAAAACGTTGGTTTGTGTTAAAAAACATAGTTCCGTGCATTTTTGTATGGTTTGTATTAACCAATTACACTAGCCCCTCTCCTCACGTTCGGTCTGTGGAATCGGTTCGTCAGTATTTGATGCGGTTTACGAAATATATCCAGCGGTAACTTTAGGTGACTCACCCTGTATATATATATATATATATATATATATATATATATATATATATATATATATATATATATAATTTCAGTGCCTACAGTGTCACACAAATCTTTATTTTGAAAGGGGATCACTTAAGACTATTTCCATGGGTTCGCCCCTCAAATTTCTCCCTCATATCGCAAAATTGTCGTCTGATGTAGTACAAACTGAAAAATAAATTCCTTTTAAACCATAGTTTCGTAGATAATTTATATTCAAAACCTTACATCTGTGTCACAGAACAGATCTTAATCAAGGATACTTTACACAAGTTTAAGGGAAGAAATGCTTCCGATAATTGTTACAGTATTTAAAGAACATCAAAATATGAACAGGCTGAAATGAACAAACAGTACATGAGACTATGTTAATCAATTCAACTGCAAAAAGCTAAGGGTCAGATTATTAGCAAAATGAGAAATATGCAAAAGTGAAATGCCAAAATGAGCACTTCTCAATTGGGAGTTAATCAAAACAATCAGAACGGCTGAAAGAGAGCACAATAGACCCATAAACGAATGAGAGCTAAGCAACTAAGGAAACAAGAGAATAGGCAAAAATGAGATGCCAACAAAATGAGGCCTGGCCGAATTCCGTCGGCACTTACATACGGTTGCGCTCATGGCGGCACCTCGCGGCCCGTACGCAACACACGCGCCTGCGATCGCAATGCACTCTTAGCGCTCGCGGCGGCGTCTAGCGGCCCGTACGCAAGTTGTGCGGTTTCTGTCGCAGGTCGACCCTTAACCTATGATGTTACACAGTGTAATGGGCAAAAGGCGCAATTTGCGAGGTCGGTAGATCACTAAGTACTGCTGACATAGACATCCTTGCCACCGTTGAGCTCCCTGAGGATGTCCTCGATGGGACGACCCTTTGTTTCCGGCAGTACGAACCACGCAATAAGGGTGGAGAGGGCGCACACGGCTGCGAAGAACCAGAAGGTACCGTAGGTGCCCATGCTTTCCGACATGAGCGGGTACAGCTTGGTCATGGTGCCGCCTGCGAGCGAGATGACGATGTAGCCGCAGGTGGCAATTAAGCCTCTAATTCTCGGAGGCACAATCTCGGAAATGACGACGTACGGCAGTGCGGCCAGACCAAAGGCCACCATCACCACGTAGACTGAGAGGCACGAGACGGGCAGCCAGCCGATGCTCGACAGGTCCGCCTGGGTCTCCGCCTTGAGGTACAGGTACACGCCCAAGACCGCCACTGACGACCCGACGGTCGCATTGGAGAGGAACAGTGTCGGGCGACGACCCATGCGGTCCACCAGCGGCGCCGACAGCAAGCCGCCAACCACCTGCACAAACGACAGCCGGCAGAGACGCTGGTAGTCGTACGAGGAATGTACGACAGCTAGAGTTGTGCTCTACCAAAACTACGGCTTTGCTACACTACACAAATGGCGTAGTGAATGGTAGGATTATCGCTTGTATTGGCAAAATTGATAAGGAAAGAAACATAAATCATGTGTGAGACAGAAACCGGGAGCCAGCAACATCTCTAGGTTTCTTTTTTTTTCGTTTGGTTATCTGTTTTGCACATAATTAGAACCGCACATCTTTCAATGTTAATCCATTGAGTAATTTACACTACTGGCCATTAAAATTGCTACACCAAGAAGAAATGCAGATGATAAACGGGTATTCACTGGACAAAAATATTATACTAGAACTGACATGTAATTACGTTTTCACGCAATTTGGGTGCATAGATCCTGAGAAATCAGGAACGACCACCTCTGGCGGTAACAACGGCATTGATACGCCTGGGCATTGAGTCAAACATAGCTTGGATGGCGTGTACAGGTACAGCTGCCCATGCAGCTTCAACACGGTACCACAGTTCATCAAGAGTAGTGACTTGCGTGTTGTGATGAACCAGTTGCTCGGCCACCATTGACCAGATGTTTCCAATTAGTGATAGATCTGGAGAATGTGCTGGCCAGGGCAGCAGTCGAACATTTTCTGTATCCAGAAAGGCCCGTACAGGACCTGCAACATGCGGTCGTGCATTATCCTGCTGAAATGTAGGGTTTCGGAGGGATCGAATGAAGGGTAGAGCCACGGGTCGTAACACATCTGAAATGTAGCGTCCACTGTTCAAAGTGCCGTCAATGCGAACAAGAGGTGACCGAGACGAGTAACCAATGGCACTCCATACCATCACGCCTGGTGATACGCCAGTATGGCGATGACGAATAAACGTTTGCAGTGTGCGTTCACCGCGATGTCACCAGACACGGATGCGACCATCATGATGCTATAAACAGATCCTGAATTAATCCGAAAAAATGACATTTTGCCATTCGTTCACCCACGTTCGTCGTTGAGCACACCATCGCAGGCGCTCCTGTCTGTGATGCAGCGTCAAGGGTAACCGCAGCCATGGTCTCCGAGCTGACAGTCCATGCTGCTGCAAACGTCGTCGAACTGTTCGTGCGGATGGTTGTTGTCTTGCAAACGTCCGCATCTGTTGACTCAGAGACCGAGACGTGGCTGCACGATCCGTTACAGCCGTGCGGATAAGATGCCTGTCATCTCGACTGCTAGTGATATGAGGCCGTTGGGATCCAGCACGGCGTTCCGTATTACCCTCCTGAACCCACCGATTCCATATTCTGCTAACAGTCATTGGATCTCCACCAACGCGAGCAGCAACGACTCGATACGACAAACCGCAATCGCGATAGGCTGCAATCCGACCTTTATCAAAGTCGGAAACGTGATCGTACGCGTTTCTCCTCCTTACACGAGGCATCACAACAACGTTTCCGCAGGCAATGCCGGTCAACCGCAGTTTGTGTATGAGAAATCGGTTGGAAACTTTCCTCATGTCAGCACGTTGTAGGTGTCGCCACCGGCGCCAACCTTATGTGAATGCTCTGAAAAACTAATCATTTGCATATCACAGCATGTTCTTCCTGTCGGTTAAATTTTAGGTCTGTAGCACGTAATTTTCGTGGTCTAGCAATTTTAATGGCCAGTAGTGTATATCCTAATCTAATACGAATTTCATTTTATAAGTAATAAAAATTAGTTGATAGTGTACTCTTTTACGTAACCATAGTAATTACTTTTGGTGCAAGTACAGTTTAATGCACAAACATAAAAGTATATAATTAACGTTGTATTTTGTACTCAATGGAACGTTCATCATAATCAATGGCAAGAATTTCCTGTTGATTCTGGTAAACGCGGAAGTAGTTTATGAATAACATAAATATGTTTTACATAATTTCATAGAAGTTTTGCGTTTTTTTTTATATTAGCTTTCTGTTGAGCAAATTGCGTTTTCTAGCACTATATGATGAATCTGCGTTGTTTTCTTTATTTTTACCACAACATCCCTCTGTTTCATGTTACAAATCAACAGTTTTCGAATAAAAGCTGAATTAAACATTGAAAATTTCAGTTTTGCTATAAATACTGATTATTTTGATGTAACAGACAGGAAGATAACTATATAGAACAAAAATGTTCGGTAGCAAATGGATAGCACTAGTTTACTTTTGTTCTATAGTATTACTTCCGTTTCTCGGCTTACAAGCCATCTTCAGACATTTACTAAGTATTGTCACCAAAGAAATTACAATATTTATAAATAATATTGGAGGAGAAGTTATATTTCTAGATTGAAGCAGAAACATACAGTAAGTAACGTCTTTGACAGTATGGTGGCAGTGCAACGCAAAAAGTACAACTTGAACAGTAAATAAATAAAAACTGAGTAAACAGGAAGAAACTTTAACACAAAATAGGAACAGCACGCCTACTTAACAGGTTCTATTAATAAACAAAACTAATAAAGTAAAATAAAATTAGTACTTGACAAGGCTATTTCAGGAGGTATAAAACATGGAGAGTGATACACAAACCAATTAAAAGAAGAAAGAATTATCAATATAAATACAGAATATATATAAGGAACGTAAGCAATATCAATAAGATAAACAGAAGTGGATAAATGCAGGAAAATGGAGGAGTGTGAGGGAACATATAGTAAATGCAATCTTTGAGAGTGTGGTGGTACTGAATTTTAAAAGGTGAAAGGCCGAACAACACAGAAATATAAAAGGAGCAAACAGGAAAAAACATTAACAGTATGTAAGCGGAGCAGACAAGGGCGGGGGATCACTCTGGCGAAGATAAGGCCTGCCTGCAAGTGAGAAAATCCATTGAGATAAGCGACTTTGACAAAGCGCCAATTATTATTAGGCAGGGCCTGTGAACGAGCATCTCCGAAACGGCGAAGCTGGTCGAATGTTCACGTGCTACTGTCGTGCGCATCTAGGCAAAGAGGTAGAAGGGCAGTGAAACTACCACTAGCCGCTATATGGTTGGACGTCCACGACTCTTCACAGAACTTGGCATTCGGAGGCTTGTTTGCTCTGTAAAGTAGGATAGGCAGTGATCCGTGGCATTTCTGCCGAAAGAGCACAATGCTGGTGCTCGCAAAAGTGTTTCGGAACATATCGTTCATTGTAGATTGTTGAAATAGAGTTTCGCAGTAGACCACCCAGTAACGGGCAAGTTGTGGCGCCCTGGAAATATTGTATGTTCGGAGTTGGGGCGGCCACACAGGACGCTCGTCAAAGCCGCGGCCCGGCAGCGACCACGTGGTCCCGAACGTTAGCTTAGCAACAGCGTGATGCCGCACAACGACCGGTCCAGCCGCGTGGCTGGGAATTCCATGGTGACGCTGTGTCAATGAAAGAGACTTGTATACCGAGAGTGCCAAAGATGGCGGACTTTGTGAAACCATCATGGCAGACATTTCACAGTTCGTATAGAAATTAATAGTAGCCAGATGAATCATGATACCTCAAAAAGAAACATGTACATTACCATTATTTGCACGAGGATTCTGATGGTGTAATCAGATTTTCAGTATCTTTATTAGTTTAAAGTTTAGTATCTGACGGTAAATTATACAAGTAACACCCAGCAACGAATTTCCAAAATTTAAGCGCTTCATCCGATTTTGTCGATAGCCGTGTCTTTAGAAAGCTATTAGTGTATCCCTAAATTGGTATGGATTACAGGCATGTAACTTGAATAATACATGAGTTAGTGGAGGTCAAAGTGGCCGATTACTATCGATCGCGTCAGGCCATAAGTACTCCACAGTTACACGCAAAAACGGTAGCAGCATCCTTATAAATACATTTATTCATCTATGTCTTTGTTTATATCCGATATATACTATTCATGAAGAAATTAGTTAAATATTTACTGTGTTATAGAAAGCACAGAGAGATTAGGTTACTGGCCTACCTTTTGTTCTATTCCTTTGAGATATGTATGTTCATTTCATTTGTTTATGGATCTAATAATGTGTGTTAAAGCGTGTTTATGGTCCAGCCGTAGGAATATTTATTTAATTTCAAGTTATTTAAATGTAAATCCAGTATTTCGAAAGTGTTTTATGATTGTGAGTGTACGTTAGCTTGGAGACGTGGAGGGAACGCTCTAGTCAATCACAGCGCTCGTTACTAAGGCAGGCGATTACCGAAGTGAATGGAAGGGAGTCCGGGAGTCGCACCGGACACGAGGAGGTGCTGGATGTTGACGGCGCGGCGAACATACAGCGCGATAGAGACGTGGAGGGGGTGGAGCGGTTTGCGCGCGATAGCGGCAGATAGAAATACTTTGGAGCGCCGACTTGTGCACTTGTGAGATTTCCGGGGCTTCTGCAGTGAAGACGTAGTGTGCGTTTAGAAGTAAATATCGCCCGAGGTGTGTTGGTGTTCATAACTAATTACGTGCTGTAGGAATCTATTGTTTCCCTGTTATTCAACTTATATTTTATTTAATTGCTGGACCATCGACACCAATGTGTTTTTTGCAGAAATATACCGCATCCTCAAAAGTACTTCTACTATCGTACTCATCATTTAAAGTCGTTAAGATAGTACCTGCAGATTTTATTTAATTGCAATCATTCATTTATAAACGTCTATGTTACGTTCAAAATTCGCAATTGCCGAGTGATAGGAACTTCGACCAATCGATTCATGTGTGTATTCTTATCGTATACTGTAGAATCAGCAGTATTTGGCCTGTAATGGGGCAACTATGTATCCCAGCCCCTAGACAACGAAACCAGCCACAACTTTTATTATTGAAACTATTAGTCGGAGGGTGCATAGTTATTTGAAAGCCCGCAACCACAACAAGTAGACGCAACGACATCGCCAGTTACGACTGCAGTGAGCAGGAGACCACGGGGATTCGACCGTCGATGAATGGAAACGTGACGGCTCGTCGGCTGAATCACATTTTTGCTACACTAGATCGATGGTAGTCTTCGTAACGCCGTCATAGAGGTGAACGGCGGCTCAAAACCTGCAGCACACCACGCACTCGGACTGGTGGGAGAAGTATTCTGCTATGAGAGACATTCCCCTGTGCTTGTGTGGGATCTGTGGTAGTGAGAGCCATAATCGTGCTACATTGGTTTGAGGAGCATTATAGTGAACTGACGTTCATGTGTCGGCGACCAAATTCGCCTGATGTAAATCATGTAGAATCCATGTGTGTCGCTAACGCGCGCCATCACCGCACACGTTAATCAGCGGATCGTTATTTATGCGAAATACATGACCTGTGTGTAGATATCTAAAGCCACATACTTTTACAAACCTACCAACAAACTGTCGGATCCCTGATATTCAGAATCAGTGATGTACTTGGTTCCAAAGGTTCACAAACAACCTGTTAAACAGGCGGTCATAACATTTCGGCTCATCAGTGTATAGTCAAATTTCACTAGGATTAATGTAGAAATTTAATTGTTTATTTGTGAATAACTTGTCTTGGCACTTTCAGTTTCCTCTCCACTTATTGGAAAATTCTCCGTAAAATTCCTCACAATACACATGCTCAGCGGACGATAGTGCTACAAGTGTGATATCTCTGGTATTATGTGTTAACATAACCGGTTATCTTAAAAGTAAAAGCGAGCCGTGTTGAGCGATAAATAGCGATCTGGGGATGTAACAGGGTGTTAAAAAACATACTTCCGTGCATTTTTGTATGGTTTGTATTAACCAATTACACTAGCTCCTCTCCTCACGTTCGGGCTGTGGAATCGATTCGTCAGTATTTGATGTGGTTTACGAAATATATCCAGCGGTAATGTCAGGTGACTCACCCTGTATATTTTAGTTCATAAATAAATGTACATACAACCTGAGAGCTTGTATTACAGGGAGCTCATATACAATGGTACTCTCTGTTTCTATGAAAAATGTAACGTTATTTACAGGCACAGTCACCAATTTGTATTCAAGTAATGATGCTCTTAAATAAGACAGACATGTGGTAAGATGTGTTGCCCAAAGTGTTATTAGTGTTGTTAGGTCTGAGTTTAGTGAATCTATTAAGCACTTTCGTTTTCGGCCCTAAGTTTATTATTTCGCTTTATACTGATCTATATTTAATTTATGGATTATATAAGTGATAACTGTCATTTAAATCCTTAGTTGCCTGGGGTCTAGGTTTAATGAGCCCATGTAACTGAATTTAGTTTTTGATGATTATAGTCTATATTCAGGCATGTTGAACCCAAAGAGTTCCTGGAGGAATATATACATACTCGCAAGTGTTGCTGTCATATACTTATAATGACGTCTTATATTTGTTCCTGGTGCGTAAGTTTTACATTTTATTTGAACGGTCTTCATGTAACATAACATTTGTAATCTTCTGCTGAAATCTTAATGATCGACCGTTACAACTTGATTTTCTTTCTATAGTTTTTACTGTACCCTTTTGTAACATATGTAGGTATATGGTTCAATCATTTTTAGACCTGAGTGGCTCTTGTTTTCGATTACTGTTATCTGTTATAAAATCTGTAAACATAATGTCACACGACACCCTACTGACAATTTTCACGTGTCTTTGTCCATGAAAGAATCAATAATGGGGATGTTTCGTTTTTATTATTGTTCGAAAACCGTGTAACGGAAAAAGAAGATTGGTGCTGTACTTCATCATTTCAAGAATGTTATTATATTTTCCTGTCATTATTGTGGCTTCCTGATTTAATACCTGTTAAACATACAATTTGTTCTACACAAGGTTCTTTTAATCACATTTCAATAATCTTGATTGTGTCAAATCACTATAGACTTATGTAACACGTCGATGTCATAGACGCTGTTTGTTGACAACAGTGACGATTATTGAAAACTTTGACTAAAGCATAGATCCTGCATTCTTTATCTGTAGCTCTTCATTTGTTTTTGTAATCTTTGTCAGTACTGTCTTTGACAGTTAATCTGCAATACGAGCTTCGACCATAGATACTAGTAGACTGGCCTTGCTGTGCAGAAGCTATGGGGCTGGTGTGGCTCCAACATAAACCACGTGACTGTTGGCAAAACGTGGCGGGATTTCAAATCAGCGGTCTGCTATCCTATGTTTGTATCGGATTTTCCCCACATTTCTCAATTGACTGCCAAACGCTTCCAACAAAAACTACTTTTTTATTTGTGAAAAATTATGCCAGAACTACATTTGACCTGGATTTGTTCAAAGTACCGTTTACAAAATGTAACAAATACATCGAACGCCACTCTGGTGGGCAGCGGGACGAAATTACTATAAACTACCAATTATAGTAAAATGTCGTTAAAATTCTTTTAAACAGTAAGAGTGGGCTCGTGTCAAAACTTTAAACATTGTATTCGCCACATTTCGAGCTTTAGTCACTTATAAAAGAAAATGGGCTATGGGAATTATGTCAACTATAGGTGTCAAAATTGTTTACTTTAGGAGCAGGTCCATTTTAGAGTATCAATTTTAGGTACACTTCAAAGGTTCAGTTCCCACTATTTTTACAAAAGTTTAAACTATCAGTTTAAAAAAAATGATATTTTAGATGAAAGGTGAGACTTTGCAGTTTCAGAAAATAATTTTGGAGCCTAGGTTTAAAAATGACAGACACTGTAAATACAAATTATAGATATACATTGTAAATAATAACTAACCTATCAAAACACTTCTCCGCGAAGTGCTTCGAGCAAAGGCGTGTATGTGCAAACGGCTTAAAGTTTTTCCGTTTCAGGGCCTGTATCCAAAGCTGCCTTCGGTTTTCATCCTTACGGAACCTGTGAGTAGGAACGAGAAACGATTATACTTACTTGTGTAACCGAATTATCACAGATACTTTCGAAAATGGAATATGAGTCTGACTTTACAGACATCACTTCCAACACTTTCATTTACGTGATACTCTATTTCAAGTGTAAAAAACATATAAAAGTCACTTCAGCAGATTTCAATAAATGCATCTGCACTATCTTAGACACACTTACACGTGAAATGTAATGCCATTTCCCCGACAAAACGCTGAGTACAGCCATAAGCGCAACACGAAACAACCATGTTTTGCCAACATTCACGTGACTTCAGCCCAGAGATGTTGGAGCCACGAAAATGACGTCAGGGCCAGTCTATTATATTTATGGTCGAAGAATACGAGCCTCTGTAAGCTGCATTCTTTATTTGTAGGTCTTCATTTGTTTTTGTAATTGCTGAAAGTACTGTCTTTGACAGTTAATCTGTAATACGTGTATTTGTAAACTTGAACTTACTAGTAGTTACCAGCAAAGGATCATATAATACCAGTATTTGGTTTTTATAGTACATAGTGTTTTTAGGTTATTATGGAACAAGTACTAGACATGCAGCTACACTCTGTTTGAATTTAATGTATTTTTGAGCAATCGATGCACAGCTTTGGGGGTACTTCCCAGATGATTTTTCGGCACAGATGTGTTTCGTTATTTTAAAAGCTTGTCTGTGCATACTGCATTCGTTTGTTCTGTTTCTTTATTTTAAAATCTCGCATAATGATGATTGCTAAAACTGAAACCGGTTGGAAATAAAGGTGTACACTAAGGTGATGTATCGGACCTCCTTTTGCTCGGCGTGGTGCAGCAATTCGACGTGGCATGGACTCAACAAGTCACTATACGTCTCCTACAGATGTACTGAGCCATGCTTCTCTATAGCCGTCCATAACTGCGAAAGTGTTGGCGGTGCAGGAATTTGTGTACCAACTGACCTTTCGTTTATGTCCGATAATTGTTCGACTGGATTCACATCGGGTTATCTGGATAGCAAAGTAATACACTCGAATTGTTCAGAACCTTTTTTTAAGCCAGTCGCGAACAGTTGTGACCTGGTAACATGTCGCATTGTCATCCATAAAAATTCCATCGTTGTTTGGGAACATGGAGCCCATGAATACCTGCAAATGGTCTCCAATAGCATAACATAACCATGGCCCAGTCTGTTCAATATAAACACAGCCTAAACCATTATGGAGCCACCACCAGCTTGCAAAATATCCTGTTGACAACTTGGGTCCATGGCTTCGTGGAACCTGTGCCACACTCGAACCCTTCCATCAGCTCTTACCAACTGACATCGAGACTTCTCTGACCAGGCTACAGTTTTGCAGCAGTTTAGCGTCCAACAGATAGGGTCACTATCTCAGGAGTGGTACTTCAGGCGATGTCGTGCTGTCAACAAAGGCCCTCACATCGGTCATCTTCTGCAACAGCCCATTAAAGCCTACGTCTGACATTGATTTTTACGATTATTTCACGCAGTGTTGCTTGTCAGTTAGCAGTGACAACGGTTTCCGAAATGGAATGTACAATCCGTTTAGATCCAACTGTCATTCCGCGTTCAAACTCTGTTAATTCTCGTCGTCCGGCCATAATCACGTCGGAAGCATTTCACATGACTCACCTGAGTACAAATGTCAGCTCTGGCAGCTCACTGCCATTTTCTTCCTTGGGTTTGCGACACTGCTGCCATCTGTATGTGTGCGTATCGCTGTCCCATGGCTTTTTTTCATCTCAAGGTAATACGAGGTGCATTCAAGTTCTAAGGCCTCCGATTTTTTTTCTCCGGACTGGAAAGAGATAGAAACATGGGCATTGTTTTAAAATGAGGCCGCGTTTATTGTCAATACGTCCCAGAGATGGCAGCACCGTACGGCAGATGAAATTTTACCGCCAGCGGCGAGAATGAGAACTGTTTTAAATACTCAAAATGGCGACGTTTTCCTTACTTGAACAGCGTGCAATCATTCGTTTTATGAATTTGTGTGGTGTGAAACCAATTGAAATTCATCGACAGTAAGGAGACATGTGGTGATGGAGTTATGGATGTGTCGAAAGTGCGTTCGTGGGTGCGACAGTTTAATGAAGGCAGAACATCATGTGACAACAAACAGAAACAACCTTGGGCTCGCACAAGCTGGTCTGACGACATGATCGAGAAAGTGGAGAGAATTGTTTTGGGGGATCGCCGAATGACTGTTGAACAGATCGCCTCCAGAGTTGGCATTTCTGTGGGTTCTGTGCACACAATCCTGCATGACGACGTGAAAATGCGAAAAGTGTAATCCACGTGGGTGCCACGGATGCTGACGGACGACCACATGGCTGCACGTGTGGCATGTTGCCAAGAAATGTTGATGCGCAACGACAGCATGAATGGGACTTTCTTTTCGTCGGTTGTGACAATGGATGAATGAGACGTGGATGCCGTTTTTCAATCCAGAAACAAAGTGCCGGTCAGCACAATGGAAGCACACAGATTCACCGCCACCAAAAAAATTTCGGGTAACCGCCAGTGCTGAAAAAATGATGGTGTCCATGTTCTGGGACAGCGAGGGCGTAATCCTTACCCATTGCGTTCCAAATGGCACTATGGTAACAGGTGCATCCTACGAAAATGTTTTAAAGAACAAATTCCTTCCTGCACTGCAACAAAAACGTCTGGGAAGGGCTGCGCGTGTGCTGTTTCACCAAGACAACGCACCGGCACATGGAGCTAACGTTACGCAACAGTTTCTTCGTGATAACAACTGTGAAGTGATTCCTCATGCTCCCTACTCACCTGTCCTGGCTCCTAGTGACTTTTGGCTTTTTCCAACAATGAAAGACACTCTCCGTGGCCGCACATTCACCAGCCGTGCTGCTATTGCCTCAGCGATTTTCCAGTGGTCAAAACAGACTCCTAAAGAAGCCTTCGCCGCTGCCATGGAATCATGGCGTCAGCGTTGTGAAAAATGTGTACGTCTGCAGGGCGATGACGTCGAGAAGTAACGCCAGTTTCATCGATTTCGGATGAGTAGTTAATTAGAGAAAAAATCGGAGGCCTTAGAACTTGAATGCACCTCGTAGACTTTGAGGAAGAGCAGATTGTTAATGCTCCAGCTCTTGCGATCGTGCTACTCGCAAACGGCGTACTTGGTTGGTTGTTCGTTTGTTATTTCTTGAGCATCTATCGAAACTGGTTGAAGGACGGTGAAAGCACTTGCATCTGACCACATGCCGTACGCCGGCACTTCATCACAGCACGTGGAGACTTAAGGCTTGTCCGCTCTGTAATGCAGAACAGCTTGCGATCTGTGCCAGATCTACCACAGGATTCAATGTTGGTGCAGGAAGAAGTGTCGAGGACCACACCGTTCACCGCTCATTGTTAATCTTGTGGATCCGCAGCAGATCCATGTTAACCAGATATCAGCGCCAGTGGAAGCTGGGAAGCTGTCATCTCGTTGGAAGACTAACGTTATTACACGGTTATCCGGGCAATCGCCTGCTGGAAAAATGCAGCGCGCCACAAAAGCAGCCCGGCAGTGTTAATAAAATGCTAAGGGGTACTTCGGTATACCAATGGCTTCGGGGTAGCACCTGTCACTAGCAATCGAAACATCCTCGGCAACGAGTTCGAACCCTACCACAGTTTAAATTTTGAATAAAAATCATCAGCATTGGCGGCCGAAAATGCTTCTGCCATACGAAGTCACCCACAATCAGCCAACAGCCTCTTCAATGTGGGCGGAGGAGCGGACATAGGTCCAGGACTCTTGCCCTTGGGGTGCGAAACTGCCAGCAATGACTAACTGCATGAGGATACAGAAAGTAATGAAAACCACTGCAGTAAAGACATATAACGCTTATACATAGGACATTAGGCCAGTAATTGAAAAAGTGTCATGATGATCTCTCCATTGGCAAAAGACTGGAGGCTAGTCTCCCATTCGCATTTATGGGGGACTAGCAAGGGAGAGGTGACCATGAGGAAAAGACTGAATCATCAACGAAAGCGTAACGTTCTGCGACGTGGGGTGCGGAATGTCAGAAGTTTTAACGTGGTAGGAAAGCTACAAAATCTGAAAAGGGAAATGCACATGGTTCAAAAATGGTTCAAATGGCTCTGAGCACTATGGGACTTAATATCTGAGGTCATCAGTCCCCTAGAACTTAGAACTACTTAAACCTAACTAACCTACGGACATCACACACGTCCATGCCCGAGGTAGGATTCGTACCTGCGACCGTAGCGGTCTCGCGGTTCCAGACTGTAGCGCCGAGAACCGCTCGGCCACCCCTGCCGGCCTTCAGTTAGTAATAGCGAATAACCAGAGGTGGAGATATACTTGGGAAAAGACGAGAGATACAGCAAGATTTCAGTTAGACTACAGCATGGTCAGGCAGAAATTCCGAAACCAGGTACCAGACTGTAAAGCGTACCAACGAGCAGATGTAGACTGGAATCACAATTTGGTAGTGATGAAGAGCAGGCTGAAGTTTAATAGACCAGTCGCCAAGAATCAGTGCACAAAGAAGTGGAATACGGAAGTACTAAGGAATGAAGAGATATGCATGAAGTTCTCTAAAGCAACAGATACTGCGGTAATGAATAGCTGAGTAGGCAGTACAGTGGAAGAGGACTGACCATCTCTAAATAGATCACTTGGTTACACATTATAGGCGACACAAGCAGATTCCAGAAGAAAAAGAATGATAGGAAAAAGATAAGAGCAAATAAAAAGAGTAATACGGTGATGAAAATGTCCTGGTAAAGTATTATAAATAAAAAATTACATTTAAAATCAATTAACTGATTAATAATAATCAAAACTTTTTAATTAGATTTAGAAAAATAAAAAATTTCGATTCAAATGAAATTCAGACTTACGACCGTCTACACATCAAGTTTGTATGCTAACCACCACCCTAAGCGATTACACAGCGGAAGGCTATTGCATTTACGACTCCGGTGACCCAGTCTCGACGATAAACTGAAGCCTTCAAAAATTCGGCTTCTTGCAACGCCGTGCGAAGCTTATCTAATGTAAGCAGATCTCTGTGATTACAATAAATGTATACGTGATGCTGAATCGCGTCATTTGCTGAGGGATTCAGTATTATTTGGTTAGTGTTGTGTGAGAAAAGTGTGTAATTCGTTCATTGTGTGCGTGCGTGCGTGCGTGTGTGTGTGTGTGTGTGTGTGTGTGTGTGTGTGTGTGTGTGTGTGTGTGTGTGTGTGTGTGCCTGCCTGTGTGCGTGTGTGTTAAGTGTGATGGTGTGATGAAATATGAGATAAAAGCGGTAGACACAGCATTAGGGATTCAAAAACATCAAGACAGAAGATTTTCACTCTGCAGCGGAGTGTGCGCTGATATGAAACTTCCTGGCAGATTAAAACTGTGTGCCCGACCGAGACTCGAACTCGGGACCTTTGCCTTTCGCGGGCAAGTGCTCTACCAACTGAGCTACCGAAGCACGACTCACGCCCGGTACTCACAGCTTTACTTCTGCCAGTACCTCGTCTCCTACCTTCCAAACTTTACAGAAGCTCTCCTGCGAAACTTGCAGAACTAGCACTCCTGAAAGAAAGGATATTGCGGAGACATGGCTTAGCCACAGCCTGGGGGATGTTTCCAGAATGAGATTTTCACTCTGCAGCGGAGTGTGCGCTGATATGAAACTTCCTGGCAGATTAAAACTGTGTGCCCGACCGAGACTCGAACTCGGGATCTTTGCCTTTCGCGGGCAAGTGCTCTACCAACTGAGCTACCGAAGCACGACTCACGCCCGGTACTCACAGCTTTACTTCTGCCAGTACCTCGTCTCCTACCTTCCAAACTTTACAGAAGCTCTCCTGCGAAACTTGCAGAACTAGCACTCCTGAAAGAAAGGATATTGCGGAGACATGGCTTAGCCACAGCCTGGGGGATGTTTCCAGAATGAGATTTTCACTCTGCAGCGGAGTGTGCGCTGATATGAAACTTCCTGACAGTTTTAATCTGCCAGGAAGTTTCATATCAGCGCACACTCCGCTGCACACAGTTTTAATCTGCCAGGAAGTTTCATATCAGCGCACACTCCGCTGCACACAGTTTTAATCTGCCAGGAAGTTTCATATCAGCGCACACTCCGCTGCAGAGTGAAAATCTCATTCTGGAAACATCCCCCAGGCTGTGGCTAAGCCATGTCTCCGCAATATCCTTTCTTTCAGGAGTGCTAGTTCTGCAAGTTTCGCAGGAGAGCTTCTGTAAAGTTTGGAAGGTAGGAGACGAGGTACTGGCAGAAGTAAAGCTGTGAGTACCGGGCGTGAGTCGTGCTTCGGTAGCTCAGTTGGTAGAGCACTTGCCCGCGAAAGGCAAAGGTCCCGAGTTCGAGTCTCGGTCGGGCACACAGTTTTAATCTGCCAGGAAGTTTCATCAAGACAGAAAGCCGAACAAGAATTTCGAAGTGGACTAATTGTGACAGTTCGGCAACGCAGAAAAATTCGGGTGTGACGATGAACGCTCTGATTGGAGGAAACCGGGTATCAACTATCAACTAATTTTAATCGGGAAATACACTACTGGCCATTAAAATTGGTACACCAAGAAGAAATGCAGATGATAAACGGGTAGCCATTGGACAAATATATTATACTACAACTGACATGTGATTACATTTTCACGCAATTTGGGTGCATAGATCCTGAGAAATCAGTATCCAGAAGAATCACCCTTGCCCGTAATAACGGCCTTGATATGCCTGGGCATTGAGTCAAACGGAGCTTGGATGGCGTGTACAGGTACAGCAGCCCATGCAGCTTCAACACAATACCACAGTTCATCAAGAGTAGTGACTGGAGTATTGTGACGAGTCAGTTGCTCGGCCACCATTGACCAGACGTTTTCAATTGGTGAGACATCTGGAGAATGTGCTGGCCAGGGTAGCAGCCGAACATTTTCTGTATTCAGAAACGCCTGTACAGGACCTGCAACATGCGGTCGTGCATTATCCTGCTGAAATGTGGGGTTTAGCAGGGATCGAATAAAGGATAAAGCCACGGGTCGTAACACATCTGAAATGTAACGTCCACTGTTCAAAGTGCCGTCAATGCGACAAGAGGTGACCGAGACGTGTAACCAATGGCACTCCATATCATCACGCCGGGTGATACGCCAGTATGGCGATGACGAATACACGCTTCCAATGTGCGTTCACTACGATGTCGCCAAACACGGATGCGACATTCATGATGCTGTAAACAGAACCTGGATTCATCCGAAAAAATGACGTTTTGCCATTAGTGCACCCAGGTTCGTCGTCGAGTACACCATCGCAGGCGCTTCTGTCTGTGATGCAGCGTCAAGGGTAACAGCAGGCATGGTCACCGAGATAGTCCATGCTGCTGCAAACGTCGTTGAACTGTTCGTGCAGATGGTTGTTGTCTTGCAAACGTCCCAATCTGTTGACTGAGGGATCGAGACGTGGCTGCACGATCAGTTACAGCCATGCGGATAAAATGCCTGTCATCTCGACTGCAAGTGATACGAGGCCGTTGGGATCCAGCTTGGCGTTCCGTATTACCCTCCTGAACCCACCGATTCCATATTCTGCTAACAGTCATTGGATCTCGACCAACGCGAGCAGCAATGTCACGATAAGATAAACCGCAATCGCGATAGTCTACAATCCGACCTTTATCAAAGTAGGCAACGTGATGGTACGCATTTCTCCTCCTTACACGAGGCATCACAACAACGTCTCACCAGGCAACACCGGTCGACTGCTGTTTCTGTATGAGAAATCGGTTGGAAACTTTCCTGATGTCAGCACGTTGTAGCTGTCGCCACCGGGCCAACCTTGTGTGAATGCTCTGAAAAGCTAATATTTGCATATCTACATCTACTACATCCATACTCTGCAAGCCACCTGATGGTGTGTGGTGGAAGGTACCTTGAGTACCTCCATCGGTTCTCTCTTCTATTCCAGTCTCGTATTATTCGTCGAAAGAAAGACTGTCGGTATGCCTCTGTGTGGGCTCTAATCTCTCTGATTTTATCCTGGTGGTCTCTTCGCGAGATATACGTAGGAGGGAGCAATATACTGTTTGACTGCTCGGTGAAGGTATGTTCTCGAAACTTCATCAAAAGCCCGTACCGAGCTACTGAGCGTCTCTCCTGCAAAGTCTTCCACTGGAGTTTATCTATCATCTCCGTAACGCTTTCGCGATTACTAAATGATCCTGTAACGAAGCGCGCTGCTCTCCGTTGGATCCTCTCTATCTCTTCTATCAACCCTATCTGGTACGGGTCCCGTACCGCTGAGCAGCATTCAAGCAGTGGGCGAACAAGCGTACTGTAAACTACTTCCTTTGTTTTCGGATTGCATTTACTTAGGATTCTTCGAATGAATCTCAGTCTGGCATCTCCTTTACCGACGATCAACTTTATATGATCATTCCATTTTAAATCACTCCTAATGCGTACTCCGAGATAATGTATGGAAGTAATTGCTTCCAGTTGATGACCTGCTATATTGTACGAGGGTTGCCCAGTAAATAATGCCCCATATTTTTTTTCTCCGAAATAAAAAATATTAGAAATGTGACACTTTAGGTGCGAGTTATTTGAAGTTTCCCGCGTGTGTACGCAAAGTTTCAATTTCCTCCGACAGAGAGCGGTGGTGTAGGAATGTTCTAAAATGGCGTCTGCAGGTGACATCCGTCATAAACAACGTGCAGTGATTGAATTTCTCGCAGCAGAGGAAGAAACCGTGGGCAATATTCATAAACGCTTGTGCAAAGTCTACGGAACATCTGCAGTCGATAGGAGTACTGTTGGTCGCTGGGCACAGAGGGTGAAAGCATCAGAGGGCGGTGCTGCGGAGCTCCGAGATTTGCCGCGGTCGGGAAGGCCTCCCACGGCTGTCACGCCTGACATGTTGCAGCGGGCTGATGTTCTCATTCGACGGGATCGACGCATTACGACTCGACAATTGGCACTGGAGTTGTCAGTAAGCAAAGGAAGTGTGGATGTGATTATCAATCAGCTTGGATACTCAAAAGTGTGTGCATGATAACGCTCGTCCTCACACAAGTTTGAGCACTTGTGAACACATCGCGAAACTGGGTTGGATAGTGTTACCCCATCCACCCTACAGCCCCGATTTGGCTCCTTCAGACTTTCACTTGTTTGGGCCAATGAAGAATTTCATTCGTGGAAGACGTTTTGCCGATGACGAAGAAGTGATTCACGAAGTGACAACCTGGCTCCGTAGGCAGAGTACAGATTTTTACCGGCAGGGAATACACGCTCTTGTGTCTCGCTGGAAAAAGGCCGTCGAACTTGAAGGAGATTATGTGGAAAAATAAAGCAAGTAGACAAAACATCAGTCTTTCACATATGTAAATTTGATTGTTGTGGAATAAATACTTCTGGAGAAAAAAAATATGGGGCATTATTTACTGGGCAACCCTCGTAGCTAAATGATAAGGGATCTTTCTTTCTACGTATTCGCAGCATGTTACATTTTTCTACATTGAGATTCAATTGCCATTCCCTGCACCATGCGTCAATATCACAGCGCCTTCTTCCTGTCGGTAAAATATCGCTTCTGAAACACGTCATCTTCGTGGTGTAGCAATTTTAATGGCCAGTAATGTAATATGGGAAAATAGAAATCTGGCCTGGAGAATGTGCGATGGTACCTGCAGTGCGCCTAGGATGATGGTTGCGACCTCAGGTGACAGGGAGCCGCCAGCTTCGTTGAAGATGAAGACTGCGTAGCTGTCGACGCAGAGGGTGCCGCAGAACTGCTGGTTGAGGAACAGCAGCAGGACGATGGCGACGGCCACGAGCGTGGCCCGGCAGCGCAGGAGCTCGCACAGTGGCCGGCGGTCGCCGCCGCCATGCTTGGAACCGCCCGCGTCCAGCGAGGCCTGGATGCACGCCATCTGGCGCTCCACCTCCTCCTCGGAGATTCCGCGACGGAGCCACCGCAGCGCCTGCCATTAGGTGCACGTCATCGATCGTTCACACGTTCCATTTACTTGCATAACAATTACTGGCGCGCACTTCTGCTTTTCACTTCGTAAACCGTCGATCGATTCCCGCATTTTCTCTGCTACATCGAATACACATAGGTCCCCGTGCCCCCTCCCTTTGGTCTTTCGAGCGAATCTACATTAGCCAATGAATAGCGAGGGCGCGGTCACCTTACTTCGGCAGACTTGTCTTCGAAATGAGGAAGTGGAAGTTAGAGTGTAGCAGTCTTTGGGGGAAAACAAGGAGGGAGGAGAGGAAAAAACGAAAAGGGGGGGTGAACCAAAGGAGGGAGAGGACTCATAAGGGGGGAGAGGGGTAGGGCAGACGCGAGAGGGAATGGGAAAAGGCAGATAGGGGAAATGCAAAAGGACTTGGGGGGAGAGAAGGGGTCAGAGAGAGGGGAGGTGGAGAAAAAAGAGGACGGAAGGGGGGAGAGGGAGCCCGGGAAAAGGACCGAGAAAAGGAGGGGGAGTGAGGATCAGAGTTGATAGGAGGGATAAATGGAGGGAGAGAGGGCATCATCAGGGAGGGGGAGCTGATGGAAGCCATCTTGGGAAAGGAGATGAAGGGTGTAGAGTTGGAGGGTAGGGGGGACGCGACAGTGAAGACATGGCAGGGCGCGGGACGGGAGAGGAGAGGAGCAACCAGGGGGTGAGGGGGATTAAGGCGGCAGGAGGTGTAGAGGATGCGGATATGTTCGAGGAATAGGAGCAGATGCGGGAAAGGAATGAGGTCGTAGAGGATCCGCTTGGGGGACGGGAGGTGTATACGGAAGGCGAGGCGGAGTGCATGACGGTCAAGGATCTGGAGGGACTTATAGAATTTGGGAGGGCAGATATCCAGGCGGGACTGACATAACAGAGGATAAGGACGGATTAAGGATTTGTAGGTGTGGAGGATGGTAGCGGGGTGCAACCCCCATGTCCGCCCAGAGAGGAGTTTGAGGAGTCAGAGGCGTTTGTGGGCTTTGGATTGGATGGAGCGGAGATGACGGATCCAGGTGAGGTGACCATCAATGGTGAGGCCAAGGTATGTGAGGGTGTTGGTTGTTGTGATCGCGATCAGGCAAACAGCTCTGGCCAGGGTGCCTATTCTGTATCTTTCCGCTATTGTACCGATCGATTCGGTACTCAAGAGCACCGAACGGTCTAGTACTCGAATTAGAGCCCCTGCGTTATTCAGTATGCATTTTGGAAGTGATACCGCTCGGGTCTAGAGAACCGAAGCGCTGCAGTCGGTTAGCGTCGCTCAACCCAATCAAAAGCAAGCGGCCCCGCATGCGTACTGCAGCGCACACAGCGCCACGAACACAAAGCGGCTAGCAGACGACACAGGCGCGATATTCTTCCAAGTACCGGAAAGATAGCGTATTTGACTGTATTCTGCAGATTGTCGTAAATGCCGCATTATGTCATCTTATTCTCGTTCACACTTACATCGTGTTTATGATTTTGCTTTTCGGAAAATGAGTTAGGAATAGTATGTAATATCCAAATGACTAAGTAGCCCAGTTTCCTATATGATACGTCAACGATTTGGGTCTTAAAAACAAAACTGAAAAAAAAACGCATTTTCGAGAGCTCCTGCAGTTCGTCCAAATTTATAACATGCTTCTCATGAATGAAAATGTTTCGTATATGGTGCTACAGTCTAAAAATATTACGGCAGAGATCTTTCATCTCTGTCTACTGTTGTTAAGGATTCGATAGCAAATAAATACTTGTGACAAGCAAGATTATGAAGGTGACTGCTGCTACTTACATTCCCAGTATTTTAAGTTGTTTTCTTATATTCCTGTCTAACCGCATACTCGGAAATCGCTACATTTTCGGAAAGAATGGTGAATTATTTCTGAGAAGAAAAAAATATAAAGGTCAATCTCGGTTGTTACACTCATAGCAATTTCATATTTCGATTTTTAAACACACAGAAATCACGAAATCATTACTGAGGAAGTGCGCTCTTACATGTGAGTAATAACAAATATTGCAGAAAAATCTTCACTTACGCGAATAACATTGTCTTAGAAAGTGTTGCATATATGAAGAGGGAAAAAGTATTTTGTACCCCATCCGTGCTCGAAGCCGTGGCCTTTCTTATCGCATACCCGCGCGCTAAACTCTTAGCCACGCCAAACAACAGTAATGTACAGCTCAATTTTTGCACTATTGCGGAGAGGAGCATAGGCTGACTTCGTTGCCAAACGATGCTGCGTAAGTCAGAAATGCGTGATAGTTTTGAAGGTTTCCAATATCAGGCTTCACATAATTGCTTTCCATTGTTACTTGGAAGTTCTAAACACGTTTAGATAATTACTAACTAAACCATTTGTGGGAAAAAGTGCACAAAGTCTCTAGTAACGTCAGTTCACACTCATGTAATATACGTAAGTAGAGCCGATGTCTTGATATTTAATGGTCTTTAAACTCTTATTTGCATAAAAAGTAACACGTATTTTGAAAGAATATTGACCTAAAACTTTTTTTTTATGTGATCATTCACAACAACAACGTAACCTAACCATATTTCTAACAAAGGAAAATACTCTATTATGAACTCGCTTTCCAACTGGATGCGTCCTCTGGTGATTCTTTAGTAACACAATCACTAAATCCAAAGCTAAAACCGCTAAATATGTTTAAAATAACAAATTATTGGTGTACATAAACCACTGCTCACCGATCGACAGGGCAACACCGAAATCCAAAACCTCTCATTACAATTGTCGTAACATCGGTGGGACAACCGTTCGGTAACAGGTCTCAGAAGCTTACTGAATATTATATTTCGACAAAGGACCGAAAATGACGTCACTACCTAGGCTAATCTACTACACCGATCGGCATGAACGATTCAGAATAGGGCCCCAGGGCGTGGTCGCTAGAAGTTGCACGTGATGGTCAGACAGTTGTCTGACTTACACAGAGTTGACAAAAGTCATGGTAAAGCGTTATGCACGTATACAGATGGCAGTGGTGTCGAGTACACAAGATATAAAAGATTCGTGCAATGGCAGAGCTGTGAGTCGTTCTCAGGTGAGTCATGTGAAAAGGTTTGCGACGTGATTCTGGACGCACGACGGGAATTAACAGACATTGAACGCGGAATGGCAATTGGAGTTAGACGCCTGGGACATTGCATTTCGGAAATCATTAACGAATTCAGTATTCCGATATCCAAAATGTCAAGACTATGTCGAGAATACCAAATTTCAAGCATTCCCTCTCACTGCAGACAATGGAGTGACCGACGGGATCCACTTAACCACCGAGAGCAGCGGCGTTTGCGTGAGTTGTCAGTTCTGACAGACAAGCAACCCTGCGTGAAACAGCCGCAGTAATCACTGTCGGACGTACGACGAACGATTTCAATTGGTACGAGCTGATGGTAGGCTTCTAGTATGGCGCAGGCCCCACGAAGCCAAGTTGTCAACAATGCACTGTGCAAGTTCGGGGTGGCTCCACGATGGTGCGGGCTTTGTTTACATGGGAGGGACTGGGTCTTCTGGTCCGACTGAACAGCTTATTGAAAAAATGGTTCAAATGGCTCTGAGCACTATGGGACTTAACTGCTGTGGTCATCAGACCCCTAGAACTTAGAACTACTTAAACCTAACTAACCTAAGGACATCACACACATCCATGCCCGAGGCAGGATTCGAACCTGCGACCGTAGCGGTCGCGCGGTTCCAGACTGTAGCGCCTAGAACCGCTTGGCCACTCCGGCCGGCGCTTATTGACTGGAAATCCTTCTGTTCGGCTACTTGGGGGTCATCTGCAGCCATCCACGACTACATGTTCTCAGACAACGATGGAATATTTATGGATGACAATGTGCCATGTCACCGTGCCACAGTTGTTCGCGATTGGTTTGAAGAACATTCTGGAATGTTGGAGCGAATGATTTGGCCACTCAGATCGCCCGATATGATTCCGATCGAACATTTATGGAACACAATGGAGGGATCACTTGGTGTACAAACTCCTACATGGGCAACACTTTCGCAATTATGGACATCTGTAAAGGTGGCAAGGGTTAATATTTCTGCAGGGGCTTGCAACGATTTGTTGAGTCAGTGGCACGTCGAGTTTCTGCACTACGCCCGGCAAAACGAGGTGCCACATGATATTAGGGGGTATCCCATGACTTTTGTAATCTCGGTGTAAAGTGGTAATGAGTATCGCTGCGACAAGATGCACTGAAATCAGCAAAGAAAGCTATGCATGAGTGCAGTAAGACGTGAGGGAAAAAAAAACATATAATGCTCTTCACTGTCTACCTAGCAACAAAAGCTAAAGTGTACTATTTTCTTGCTACTTGGCGTGTTTCATGGAGCTGTGCGCTAGGTTAGGTCTTCTTGTCGAATATGTATAATCTATTGCAGTCAGAGAGGGAAATTGGTAGTAGTATCGGCGGAGGCAGCAGAAGTGTGCTCCCTGCCGCCGTTGGATAAGCAGCTGCAGCAGCAAGTCGTATACCCCTAGCTTACTTATTTGTTACATAGTTTAATTCTTAATTTCTTTGCGTGTTTTTGGATACTTGCATTGTTTAATTCATAAATTTCGGGCGTATTATAGTATTTGAGAGTTGTAGCATCGCGCTTTAGTGTTTACTTCGTAGATTCTTGCTTAAATTGCGTGTGAGTTTCGTATAGGAGGTGTAATTTCGCGTTTTAGTTACTGTAATCGTAATTCAGGCAGATTGTAGCGCAGTCGTTAGGTATTTATACAGGTTAGTTCATACATTCTTTGCGTGTTTCCCTTGCGTTATCTAGGCACGGACTCGTCTTTCAGTAACTGTTGTTCAACATCGATTAGAATGGACAGGGACTGTGATTGCTGTGTTCGGATGAGGGCTGAGTTGGCATCCCTTCGCTCACGGCTGCAAGCGGCGCTGAGTTCGGTCGCGCAGCTTGAGGCTGTTTCCAATGGGCACCACTGTGGGGAGCCGGACTTGGGTATCACGGGGATGTCAACCTCGTCCCGTCTGTCCCCAGATCGGTCTGCCGCTGTGGTTGCCCCGGTTGCTGCCCGCAGTGGGGCAGAGCCCTCGCCTGTGGTTGATTGGGAGGTCGTTCCAAGGCGTGGCAGGCAGAGAAAGACGTCCCCGGAGGCTGATCAGAAAGCCTTCCCGGTGCGTCTGACAAACAGGTTTCAGGCACTGTCTCTGGCTGAGCCAGATGCACCTGCCTGCCCTGTTTTAGAGGATGATTATCAGCCTTCAAGGTCCGGGAAATCGCAGAGGGTGGGCTTATTGGTAGTTGGGAGCTCCAATGTTAGGCGCGTAATGGGGCTCTTTAGGGATATGGCGGCTAAGGAGGGGAAGAAATCCAGTGTGCACTCCGTGTGCATTCCGGGTGGAGTCATTCCTGATGTGGAAAGGGTCCTTCCGGATGCCATGAAGAGCACAGGGTGCAGCCAGCTGCAGGTGGTGGCACATGTCGGCACTAATGACGTGTGTCGCTTTGGATCTGAGGAAATTTTCTCTGGATTCTAGCGGCTATCTGATTTGGGAAGGAAAACATAGGTACAAAGACGGTAGCTGCGAAGAAACCACGGGTAACAGAAGAAATACTTCAGTTGATTGATGAAAGGAGGAAGTACAAACATGTTCCGGGAAAATCAGGAATACAGAAATACAAGTCGCTGAGGAATGAAATAAATAGGAAGTGCAGGGAAGCTAAGACGAAATGGCTGCAGGAAAAATGTGAAGACATCGTGTGGTGTCACCGCCAGACACCACACTTGCTAGGTGGTAGCCTTTAAATCGGCCGCGGTCCGTTAATATACGTCGGACCCGCGTATCGCCACTATCAGTGATTGCAGACCGAGCGCCGCCACACGGCAGGTCTAGAGAGACTTCCTAGCACTCGCCCCAGTTGTACAACCGACTTTGCTAGCGATGGTTCACTGACAAAATACGCTCTCATTTGCCGAGACGATAGTTAGCATAGCCTTCAGCTACGTCATTTGCTACGACCTAGCAAGGCGCCATTACCAGTTACTATTGATACTGAGTCATGTACAGTCAAGAGCGACGCTCATCATTAATGGATTAAAATTAAGTATTCCACCTGCTACGTCCGCTTTTCTAAAGTCTAAATTCCTTGTCCTGTTCCAGACCTCACGCCAGCCTGCGTGAGCTAAAACACGTGCCTTTCGGCTTCCTCTAGTACCCGGTGTTGCCTCTCCTGCCAACCCACAACACATCGAAAAAGATATGATTGTCGGAAGGACAGACTCAGCATACAGGAAAGTAAAAACAACCTTTGGTGACATTAAAAGCAACGGTGGTAACATTAAGAGTGCAACGGGAATTCCACTGTTAAATGCAGAGGAGAGAGCAGATAGGTGGAAAGAATACCTTGAAAGCCTCTATGAGGGCGAAGATTTGTCTGATGTGATAGAAGAAGAAACAGGAGTCGATTTAGAAGAGATAGGGGATCCAGTATTAGAATCGGAATTTAAAAGAGCTTTGGAGGACTTACGGTCAAATAAGGCAGAAGGGATAGATAACATTCCATAAGAATTTCTAAAATCATTGGGGGAAGTGGAAACAAAACGACTATTCACGTTGGTGTGTAGAATATATGAGTCTGGCGATATACCATCTGACTTTCGGAAAAGCATCATCCACACAATTCCGAAGACGGCAAGAGCTGACAAGTGCGAGAATTATCGCACAATCAGCTTAACAGCTCATGCATCGAAGCTGCTTACAAGAATAATATACAGAAGAATGGAAAAGAAAATTGAGAATGCGCTAGGTGACGATCAGTTTGGCTTTAGGAAAAGTAATGGGACGAGAGAGGCAATTCTGACGTTACGGCTAATAATGGAAGCAAGGCTAAAGAAAAGTCAAGACACTTTCATAGGATTTGTCGACCTGGAAAAAGCGTTCGACAATATAAAATGGTGCAAGCTGTTCGAGATTCTGAAAAAAGTAGGGATAAGCTATAGGGAGAGACGGGTCATATACAATATGTACAACAACCAAGAGGGAATAATAAGAGTGGACGATCAAGAACGAAATGCTCGTATTAAGAAGGGTGTAAGACAAGGCTGTAGCCTTTCGCCCCTACTCTTCAATCTGTACATCGAGGAAGCAATGATTGAAATAAAAGAAAGGTTCAGGAGTGGAATTAAAATACAAGGTGAAAGGATAACAATGATACGATTCGCTGATGACATTGCTATCCTGAGTGAAAGTGAAGAAGAATTAAATGATCTGCTGAACGGAATGAACAGTCTAATGAGTACACGGTATGGTTTGAGAGTAAATCGGAGAAAGACGAAGGTAATGAGAAGTGGTAGAAATGAGAACAGCGATAAACTTAACATCAGGATTGATGGTCACGAAGTCAATGAAGTTAAGGAATTCTGCTACCTAGGCAGTAAAATAACCAATGACGGACGGAGCAAGGAGAACATCAAAAGCAGGTTCGCTATGGCAAAAAAGGCAATTCTGGCCAAGAGAAGTCTACTAATATCAAATACCGGCCTTAATTTGAGGAAGGAATTTCTGAGGATGTACGTCTGGAGTACAGCATTGTATGGTAGTGAAACATGGACTGTGGGAAAACCGGAACAGAAGAGAATCGAAGCATTGGAGATGTGGTGCTATAGACGAATGTTGAAAATTAGGTGGACTGATAAGGTAAGGAATGAGGTTCTACGCAGAATCGGAGAGGAAAGGAATATGTGAAAAACACTGATAAGGAGAAGGGACAGGATGATAGGACATCTGTTAAGACATGAGGGAATGACTTCCATGGTACTAGAGGGAGCTGTAGAGGGCAAAAACTGTAGAGGAAGACAGAGATTGGAATACGTCAAGCAAATAATTGAGGACGTAGATTGCAAGTGCTACTCTGAGATGAAGAGATTAGCACAGGAAAGGAATTCGTGGCGGGCCGCATCAAACCAGTCAGTAGGTCCCAGTAGGTCCCAGAACGAAACATTGTCTCGAAATTTGGTAGAAAATCCGAAGAAATTCTGGTCGTATGTGAAGTACACAAGCGGCAAGACGCAGTCTATACCTTCGCTGCGCAGTGCCGATGGTACTGTTACCGACGACTGTGCCGCTAAAGCGGAGTTATTGAACACAGTTTTCCGAAATTCCTTCACCATGGAAGACGAACGGAATATTCCAGACTTTGAAACACGAACCAGTCAGATGACCAAAAAAAAAAAAATCTGATTTGGTGAAGGCTGCCGGTCTTGCTTACGAGATGAAGGCAGAGCTCACCATCTGCAGCATCGTTGACAGAACCGACTGCGGACCTTTGGTGCAGAGCCGGGTGGAGGGTCTGAATCAGAGGCTCATACGGTTTTGCGACCGTGTTGGCTGCAGATTCCTTGACTTGCGCCATAGGGTTGTGGGGTTTCGGCTTCCGCTGAATAGGTCAGGAGTTCACTACACTCAGCTGGCGGCTACACGGGTAGCGGAGGCTGTGTGGCGTGGACTGGGCGGTTTTTTAGGTTCGAAGGCCTCGGGAAAGTACGGGGTGGGCTGCAATCTCAAAGGGTGCATGGCAAATACAGGACGTGCTTGGATCAAGGAACAGTCGGAATTGTAGTTGTAAATTGTTGTAGTTGTGCTGGAAAAGTCCCTGAGCTTCAAGCGCTAATAGAAAGCACAGAAGCTGGCTAAAGCCTGAAATAAGTTCTGCAGAAATTTTTACGAAGTCTCAGACGGTGTTCAGGAAAGATAGATTATGCAGAATTGGTGGTGGAGGATTTGTGTCTGTCAGTAGTGGTTTATCTTTTAGTGAAGTCGAAGTAGATACTCCGTGCGAATTGGTATGGGTGGAGGTTATACTTAACAGCCGAACTAAGTTAATAATTGGCTCCTTCTACCAACCCCCAGACTCCGATGATATAGTTGCTGAACAGTTCAGAGAAAATTTGAGTCTCGTAACAGATAAATACCCCACACATACGGTTATAGTTGGTGGGGACTTCAACCTTCCCTCGATATGTTGGCAAAAATACTTGTTCAAAACCGGTGGTAGGCAGAAAACATCTTCCGAGATTGTCCTAAATGCTTCCTCCGAAAATTATTTCGAGCAGTTAGTCCACGAACCCACGCGAATTGTAAATGGTTGCAAAAACACACTTGACCT
The DNA here is from genome assembly GCF_023864275.1 of Schistocerca cancellata. Lineage (NCBI taxonomy): Eukaryota > Metazoa > Arthropoda > Insecta > Orthoptera > Acrididae > Schistocerca > Schistocerca cancellata. Next base: position 502,860,714 of record NC_064632.1, on the reverse strand, counting down.
CTTAGCCACAAACAATCCAGAGCTAATAGAGAGCATCATGACTGATACATGGATTAGGTGATCACAGGGTCGTTGTAGCTAGGCTCAATACCGTTTCTTCCAAATCCACCAGAAACAAACGCAAAATAATTTTATTTAAAAAAGCGGATAAAGTGTTGTCCTAAGAGACAATCTCCATTCCTTCCGAACTGACTATGCAAATGTAGACGAGATGTGGCTCAAATTCAAAGATATAGTAGCAACAGCAATTGAGAGATTCATACCTCATAAATTGGTAAGAGATGGAACTGATCCCCCATGGTACACAAATCAGGTCCGAACGCTGTTGCAGAGGCAACGGAAAAAGCATGCGAAGTTCAGAAGAATCCGAAATCCCGAAGATTGGCTAAAATTTACAGACGCGCGAAATTTGGCACGGACTTCAATGCGAGATGCCCTTAGTAGGTCCCAGAACGAAACATTGTCTCGAAATTTGGTAGAAAATCCGAAGAAATTCTGGTCGTATGTGAAGTACACAAGCGGCAAGACGCAGTCTATACCTTCGCTGCGCAGTGCCGATGGTACTGTTACCGACGACTGTGCCGCTAAAGCGGAGTTATTGAACACAGTTTTCCGAAATTCCTTCACCATGGAAGACGAACGGAATATTCCAGACTTTGAAACACGAACAGCTGTTAGCATGAGTTTCTTAGAAGTAGACACCTTAGGGGTTGCGAAGCAACTCAAATCGCTTGATACGAGCAAGTCTTCAGGTCCAGATTGTATACCGATTAGGTTCCTTTCAGATTATGCTGATACAATAGCTGCCTACTTAGCAATTATATACAACCGCTCGCTCACCGATAGGTCTGTACTTTCAGATTGGAAAATTGCGCAGGTCGCACCAGTGTTTAAGAAGGGTAGTAGGAGTAATGCATCGAACTACAGACCTATATCATTGACGTCGGTTTTGCAGTAGGGTTTTGGAGCATATACTGTATTCAAACATTATGAATCACCTCGAAGGGAACGATCTATTGATACGTGATCAGCATGGTTTCAGAAAACATCGTTCTTGTGCAACGCAGCTAGCTCTTTATTCGCACGAAGTAATGGCCGCTATCGACAGGGGATCTCAGGTTGATTCCGTATTTCTGGATTTCCGGAAAGCTGTTGATACCGTTCCTCACAAGCGACTTCTAATCAAGCTGCGGGCCTATGGAGTATCGTCTCAGTTGTGCGACTGGATTCGTGATTTCCTGTCAGGAAGGTCGCAGTTCGTAGTAATAGACGGCAAATCATCGAGTAAAACTGAAGTGATATCAGGTGTTTCCCAGGGAAGCGTCCTGGGACCTCTGCTGTTCCTGATCTATATAAATGACCTGGGTGACAATCTGAGCAGTTCTCTTAGGTTGTTCGCAGATGATTCTGTAATTTACCGTCTAGTAAGGTCAACCGAAGACCAGCATCAGTTGCAAAGCGATTTAGAAAAGATTGCTGTATGGTGTGGCAGGTGGCAGTTGACGCTAAATAACGAAAAGTGTGTGGTGATCCACGTGAGTTCCAAAAGAAATCCGTTGGAATTCGATTACTTGATAAATAGTACAATTCTCAAGGCTGTCAATTCAACTAAGTACCTGGGTGTTAAAATTACGAACAACTTCAGTTGGAAAGACCACCTAGATCATATTGTGGGGAAGGCGAGCCAAAGGTTGCGTTTCATTGGCAGGACACTTAGAAGATGCGACAAGTCCACTAAAGAGACAGCTTACACTACACCCGTTCGTCCTCTGTTAGAATATTGCTGCGCGGTGTGGGATCCTTACCAAGTGGGATTGACGGAGGACATCCAAAGGGTGCAAAAAAGGGCAGCTCGTTTTGTATTATCACGTAATAGGGGAGAGAGTGCGGCAGATATGATACGCGAGTTGGGATGGAAGACATTAAAGCAAAGACGTTTTTCGTCGCGGCGAGATCTATTTACGAAATTTCAGTCACCAAGTTTATCTTCCGAATGCGAAAATATTTTGTTGAGCCCAACCTACATAGGTAGGAATGATCATCAAAATAAAATAAGAGAAATCAGAGCCCGAACAGAAAGGTTTAGGTGTTCGTTTTTCCCGCGCGCTGTTCGGGAGTGGAATGGTAGAGAGATAGCATGATTGTGGTTCGATGAACCCTCTGCCAAGCACTTAAATGTGAATTGCAGAGTAGTCATGTAGATGTAGATGTAGATGTAGAAGAGAGTAGCCAGGCAGGGCCAAGCACAGTTATCCGAAGTAGTTGCAGCGCAGTTGATGGAATTCTGCTCTTTTTGCTAAGGACTTCTACATGTCGTGTTGTGGATGTGGGCTCAGATACTACTGACAGATTCATTTTAAGTACACGGTGCTAGTCAGTCACCGTATTTGTGTATAGACTTGGTCTTTTCGTGGTTACAGGTCTTTCAGAGCAAGCATATAAGGAATTGTAACTGTTTTCTGAATAAAATCAGAAGTTTTAAAACACTCACAGTGTTTGTCATTTCAGTACTTATTCCTTGCCTTACCCTTTATAATGAGGCAAGTAATGTTCACGTTTTACATCCTCATAGAGACGCTACTAACACGAAATCTGAACAGATATCGTGTGAAACGCGCCAGCCAACTTTCACAGCACAGCACCATCTTGGTGTTTATCAAGGAAGATCACCAAACAGTCGTACGTATTTGAGAAGTTATTTTACTTTATTTTGAAAATCAGTTTCGGCGTTTCAGTATGCCACCTTGTAGCCCCTTTATATTAAAGGTGTAGTGCATATCAAGGTATACCACAGTTGACTTTACAGAAAATGAAGCATAATGACAAAAGTTCTTAATACCTACAAAATACAGTTAGCAGCGTTAAGGCATGTACCTGTCTGCGTACAGCACAACAGTGTAGGATATGTACACATACTGGTTAGCAACGTAACTATTTTAACATCACAAAGCTATAACAGAACATGCCAAACATCACAAAAGAACAAAAACAGACAATATGTCATCAGAAGCACAAATGAACAAAGTTTTTTTGAAACAAAAACCTGCATAGTTCTTATAGATGAGAAAAACCCTAGTTCATATGAAGTCTGTCCTCATTCGAAGTAAAACATCGCGGTATAATCTATGAAGGACAGGATAGTGTGCATATCCATCGCCTGCGTATTATCACTGCTGATGATATGTCAGAATTAGTTGTCACAACATCAAAAACAAAACCAGAAGCAAAACCCAACGGCAGGCGACATATTAAGTGGAAAAGGGTATGCAAAGAACATGCGAGGAATATTTATAAAACGAGAGCATATTAATATAGCAAATCAAAATAAAAAGATATGCCTTGTTGTCCAATACATGAATTAATATGCGGGCAAAAACAAGTGTGTAGCAAACAAGGATCTCAGACCCATATCGTTAAGAGGATATGATAATGTAATACTATTTCCCTGGGAGCATAAGGTATCACACTATCGACCCAGCTATAAAATGACGGGCCATCCAAATAGGAACTGACGCATTGCAAGCTATATCGCGACAGGTAGTGCGGAAACGGAGCAAGCTAAAAGTAAGGTAAGTGTGCGAAGATCAACAGGACACCAAAGTATAAGCCCAATAATTGAGAAACGTCCTGGCACAAAAAGCAGTGTGTGTGTGTGTGAGGGGGGGGGGGGGGGGACAGTGAGTGAAAAAACTGAGTTGTTAAATTGAGCCGGCCGGAGTGGCCGTGTGGTTCTAGGCGCTACAGTCTGGAACCGCGAGACCGCTACGGTCGCAGGTTCGAATCCTGCCACGGGCATGGATGTGTGGGATGTCCTTAGGTTTAAGTAGTTCTAGGTGAGGTCGGTCGCTTGGCGGCGCGCTCGGCGCGGCCCTGCCCGTTGCCGGCGAGCCGTAAGGCACGGAGGCTCGCACTGGGGCGTATCGCTTCTAGTCGGGCGTGCTGCGACCCAACCCGATGCGAAAGCGAAGGGTGTGTGGCACAGGGGGAGCTGTGTCGAGGGACCGAACACCGGTCCCTTTCTGTTCGCAGGGCACAGACCAGCAGGTGCTCTGCATGCCGGCGATCTCGTTTGTCGGCGTGGGATCGCGGCGCGAGTCGGCAAGGGTGCTTCGCCGCGCCCCTGGGTAACCGGGGCGTGTCCTGTCAAACCCTGGAGGTGGTGACATCTCCTGGGCCAGGTTAGATGGGTCCAGACCGCCGAACGTTTGGGGGACCGGCCCGCCACCTGAGTAGGAGTGGGTCCTTGGCCGAGAGGTGGAAACTCGGGCAAGTAGGCGGCGAAGGGCGAGAGGTGCATCCGCCTCTCCGGAGTGCGGGGTGCAGTTGCCGAGAAGCGTCGCGTGAAATCGTCGATGACGGGGACACCGACGAGGACCAGTGCACTGGTGACGGTGCGTTGAACCTGGCAGCTCGGAAGTGCCCTTGACCTAGGAGCGAGGTCGGTGGGCAAGCTGCAGAAGTCCCCCGTCCCCCCCCCCCCCCCATGCCAGAGGAGCCGGTCCGGGGTAAGAGACGGGCTCCCACCTCCTTTTTATCACTCGTACAAAATGGCGACACCAGAAACGAGTGATACGAGTGCGCTTTCGAGAGCTTCTCTTGCGCCTGATCCCTCTCCACAGGACGAGGTGGGACAGGCAGAGGAGAATTACTCAGTGATGAAGAGGCACGCTAAAATTACGCTGCTCCTGGAGCAAAGCATAAAAAATGGGAAAATAAGCCAGGCAGCAATCTCGCAAATAAAAAATGAATTGGCTGCATGGGCAATTGCTCACGCAAAACTGGAAGGACGTGTAGAGGAGCTAGAAAAAGAGAATACTCGATTGAGACAACAACAACAACAGCAACCGAGCAAGACCTGGGCGGCTGTGACTGCACAAGCCCCCACCAGACAAAACAACACGAAAGAGACCATAGACAGGGTGACTAAGAAACAAGAGACGGCGGTCTTTCTCAGGACCTTGCCTGGACAAGATGCAAGCGTCAAAAGAATCCAGGAACATTTAACCACCACAATTGACCCTGTGAAAGACAAAATAAAGATTAAGCGAGTTAAACCAAGCTGCAACTCGGTGATTGTAGAAGTTGCGTCCGAGGAGGACAAAAGCAAGCTGCTTGAGAACCCGAAATTAAATGCAGTTGTAACGTGTGAACCGCCAAAAAAGAGGAACCCCTTAGTCATACTGTACGATGTTCCTACAGTAGTGACAAACGAGGAACTATGTGAGGCAATTAGGAAGCAAAATTTTGAGAGCATGAACGAAAATGATTTCAAAAACATCTTCAAATTGAGATTTAAGACGTGTCCTCGGGACCGTGATGTCGTACATCACGTTGCCGAGGTCTCCGCAACAATGTGGAGGCAAATAACAGCAATGGGCAGACTCTACGTGGGATTCCACGCAATAAACACTAAAGACTACATTGTGGTACCTCGTTGTCACAATTGCGGCGACTTGGATCACATTCTGAGGCACTGCACCAGGGGGTCGGCCTGCTCCAAATGCGGTGGTAGTGGTCACACCCGAAAAGATTGTAAGGCCACAGGCGTCTGCATCCCCTGCAAGAGTCGTGGCAAAAAGTCTTGTGGAGCCACAGGACGGAACTGCCCTGCCTACAGGATGATCGAACAAAGATTAATATCGCGAATTGATTATGGTTGAAAACGGCATACCAAGCAGGATGCCAAAGCATAAATCCTCGAGCAAAAAGGAGGAGGGATGCTATGAGAGCAAGTAGATTCAGGAAATTCATGAAGTCGCTTACCAGCGCTGACGTACCAACAGTCGACAAATCAATACAAACAGAGTCCCCCACTAGGGACATTGGCATTCAAACTGAGCTCCTTCTAGTGGTCAGAGCACACTCCTCCCAATGCCGGAACACGCTGTCGACTAAAGATCCAGAACGGCAAGAGCATCCTGTGGTAGCGACAGATAAAGCTGCAAAACCTGTTCAAGTAAACAAGATATCAAGCTCCACCGCCAACTCCGTCACAAAAGACAGCCCGGTGGTCAGGTTGCCACCCGTAGATCCGGTGAGGGTGTACCCGAATCTCGAGTACACCATGCAACTAGCCAGGCTGGAGCAGCCGACTACCCTGACCACTGCCTTGCGACATGTGGTCCGAGTAGGACATGAGAACGGACGGAGGGTAGCCGTCTCGGTGATGGAGGCTGTGGACAGAATACAATTAAAGTCAGTGAACCTCCCCACTGACTTCGGAGCACTGCGCGACCTACTCAAAAAGGTTTTTGAAAGATGAGGAGAAAAATTTGACCTGGATGAAATCTACCATCAATCAGTGATGGACGACTAGCATATGACTGGAACAAAACCTGGCCACATGACCACATACACACTTACTTTCCATGACGATCAAAATAAAAGTAGGACAACTCAATACTCATAACAGTCGACTAGTAATGCAGGAGCTCCGTAAGGAAGTGGTGGAAAAGAGACTGGACATACTCTGTTTACAGGAGCCGTACTCTCTGGCTGGAAAAGTTGCGTTCACTGCCGCAACATGGCAAACCGTCAGCAGTGGGGATACCCCCAGAGTGGCCATCCTGGTAACAAACACCGCACTGCGTGCAACACCTCTGTCACTGTACTCCAATAGTCCCTGCAACGTCGTGGAGATACAATCTCCTGCTGGAATTGTAATTATCATTAACATGTACGAGGTGCATGTTCTAAGTTCTCCGATTTTTTTCCTCCAGACTGTAAAGAGATAGAAACATGCGCATTGTTTTAAAATGAGGCCGGGTTCATTGTCAATACATCCCAGAGATGGCAGCACCGTACGGCAGATGGAATTTTACCGCCAGCGGCGAGAATGAGAACTGTTTTAAATACTTAAAATGGCGACGTTTTCCTTACTTGAACAGCGTGCAATCATTCGTTTTCTGAATTTGCGTGGTGTGAAACCAATTGATATTCATCGACAGTTGAAGGAGACATGTGGTGATGGAGTTATGGATGTGTCGAAAGTGCGTTCGTGGTTGCGACAGTTTAATGAAGGCAGAACACCGTGTGACAACAAACCGAAACAACCTCAGGCTCGCACAAGCCGGTCTGACGACATGATCGAGAAAGTGGAGAGAATTGTTTTGGGGGATCGCCGAATGACTGTTGAACAGATCGCCTCCAGAGTTGGCATTGCTGTGGGTTCTGTGCAGACAATCCTGCATGACGACCTGAAAATGCGAAAAGTGTCATCCAGGTGGGTGCCACGAATGCTGACGGACGACCACATGGCTGCCCATGTGGCATGTTGCCAAGCAATGTTGACGCGCAACAACAGCATGAATGGGACTTTTTTTCGTCGGTTGTGACAATGGATGAGACGTGGATTCCATTTTTCAATCCAGAAACAAAGCACCAGTCAGCTCAATGGAAGAACACAGATTCACCGCCACCAAAAAAATTTCGGGTAACCGCCAGTGCTGAAAAAATGATGGTGTCCATGTTCTGGGACAGCGAGGGCGTAATCCTTACCCATTGCGTTCCAAAGGGCACTATGGTAACAGGTGCATCCTACGAAAATGTTTTGAAGAACAAATTCCTTCCTGCACTGCAACAAAAACGTCTGGGAAGGGATGCGCGTGTGCTGTTTCACCAAGACAACGCACCCGCACATCGAGCTAACAGTTTCTTCGTGATAACAACTTTGAAGTGATTCCTCATGCTCCCTACTCACCTGACCTGGCTTCTAGTGACTTTTGGCTTTTTCCAACAATGAAAGACACTTTCCGTGGCCGCACATTCACTAGCCGTGCTGCTATTGGCGCAGCGATTTTCCAGTGGTCAAAAGAGACTCCTAAAGAAGCCTTCGCCGCTGCCATGGAATCATGGCGTAAGCGTTGTGAAAAATGTGTACGTCTGCAGGGCGATTACGTCGAGAAGTAACGCCAGTTCCATCGATTTCGGGTGAGTAGTTAATTAGAAAAAAAATCGGAGGCCTTAGAACTTTAATGCACCTCGTACTTCCAGTACGGAGACAGAATCGAACAGCACATAGACCATCTAGTGAGTGTGGCCACGGCGTTGCAGAGACGCAAAATCATCATAACTGCTGACATGAACGCCAAATCCCCCTAGAGGGTACAGTGGCACAAGGGATGAAAATGGTTCTAAAGCAGAAGAAATGATTATGGCTCTTCAACTAGTGGTGGCAAACAGACCAGGCAATCCCCCCACCTACGTGGCCGGAGGGGGTCAGGGTACAAACATTGATGTGACGTTGGTCACGCCAAACGCAGTAAACATGGTCCAAGAGTGGAGAGTGGTAGACAACGCCACCACTAGTGATCACAATTTAATTACCTTTATTGTAGGAGATAGAGAGTGCCACTGGGCCATGGGGTGAGAGGTGCAAAGGAACTTTAGGAAAACAGATTGGGAACGCCTAGCCAGAGAGTGCGACATTCCTCCATTACCAGAAGGGGACGCACGACAGGACTTTAGCGTGGACGACAGAGCCGAGGGGCTGGTACGCGCAATAAGAAGGGCGATTAAGGCGGCCGTACCAACCAAGAGGTGGGCCATGGCGGCCACACCGTCACCATGGTCAGCCGAGCTACAAGAACTGCGTCACTCTGTCAGAAGACTGAGAAAGCACTATCAGCGCAGTGTCGTCTCGTGGGAAAAGCAAAGATGGCAAAAGATAACTTCCAAAAAGAGCTACAGAAGACCAGAATAAAAAGTTGGGAAACTTTTGTAACCAACCAGTTGGCCCTCGACCCTTGGGGTGTGCCATATAGATTGGTGAGGGAGAAGATCCGCTCCCCAACGATGATATCAACTATCAGGCACGGGGACGGGATGACGGAATCCTGGCAGGAAACTGCCGAGGTCCTCCTCCGGTCCCTGTTACCTGACGATGACAGGAATGACGACACTGAAGAGCAGCGTCAATTACGGAATGAAGACCTTGCTAGGTATGTAAATGACGAAGCGGTCCTCCCCTTCTCTGAGGATGAGGTAGCTGCTCTCATCAAGTCTATAAAGAAAGGAAAAGCCCCCGGGTCAGACGGCAATTTGGCGGAGGTGGTGCAGTTCTTAGCGCCACAGCCAGTTGCGCCACTCACATATCTCTTCAACGAATGCCTCAGGCAGGGCAGATTTCCAAAAATATGGAAAGCCACAAATGTGGTAATCATTAAGAAAGGCCCTGAGAAGGACCCTGCTGAGGCCAAATCCTACAGGCCCATCTGTCTGCCGGATGGCTTTGGCAAACTTCTCCAAAAATTATTAGCTGACAGACTGACTGCACACCGCATGCTGCATGGGATGAGCAACAGGCAATTCGGTTTCAGGCCGGGGCGATCGGCATCTGATGCAGTCGCCTTGGCGGCCGAGGTCTGTGGCTGAGCCCCGTGTAAGTATGTTGTTGGCATCATGGTGGATATCAGTGGCGCCTTTGACAACCTGTGGTGGCCTTCGCTTTTCTCCTGCCTTCGGGAGAAAGAGTACCTAGGGCTACTATATGGCTGTCTGAGGAGCTATTGTGAGGATCGGGATGTATGGCTATCATCCCCTAGCGGGAAAGTCACCAAGGGTTGCCCCCAGGGCTCCGTGTTGGGTCCCCTTTTCTGGGACATCCACATGGAGCCTCTTCTGGACAGCCTGCAACAGAGCGAAGAAGAGGTGCTAGAGGGGATAGCATACGCTGAAGACCTCCTCCTGCTGGTCGGCGGCTGAAGTCGCGAGGACATAGAACCTAAGATAGAGAGAGCAATAGACAAACTACAACTATGGTGCCGCAACACCAAGATGACTATCTCACCAACCAAGTCGACTTATCTATTACTCAAAGGACAGCTAATGGGAAATCCGACTGTGAGAATTGACGGTACGCCGGTTCTTCGGAGACGAGAAACGCGCTACTAGGGAATCATCATCGATGAAAGGTGGAACTTCGCAAGGCACATTGAAACCGTAACCCAGAAAGCACTACAACTACTAAATAACCTGATTTCCATCGGACATAAGAGATTTCAGCTTCCGCCTCATGTAATTAAGCTATATCATAATAGTATACTGACGTCAATAGTGGGTTACGGCTCGGGGGTCTGGACACACAGGCTCACGAGGGTGGTGCCCGCCGTGACGGTGAGAAGAGTACAAAGGAACATGTTACTAAGGTCCGTGGGAGCATACAGGACATCTCCGGGAGGAGCCCTGTTAATCATAATGGGGCTCTGTCCCCTGGATATAAAGATAAGGGAACAGGCCGCATGGTACTGGGCCAAGAAAGATAATATCACGAAAGTAGAGGAAATTATGGGGGCACCAGTTAGGGAAAAAGGGGAGATACGGGGAAGGGGTGAAGATATATGGCAGGAGATATGGGAGTCAGATGAATCTGGTAGAAGAACCTTTCAGCTCCTACCAGATGTTAAGGAAAGAATGAAAATGAAATACTTCGAGCCAACTCGGGGATTGTTCCACTTTCTCACTGGTCATGGCCCCTATCCGACTTATCTACGTCGGTTTGGGAAAAGGGAGACGCCCACGTGCGACTCTGGCGCATCGGAGGATACTCCTGACCATGTGGTTTACGAGTGCCCCCTTTTCGATGATGTAGCCGACACGCTAAGACGACAGCTACCAAGTACAAACACTTATGACCTTCTAAGACAAGAGGAGACCTTTTAAAGACTGAACACGCTAGCCAACGAGGTATCACAAAAAGTATTAACAACTTTTCTGAGAGACCTTCGTGACTAGATAAATAGAAATCACCGATTGTGACCACTACCCCAATCCTGTACCGCCTGTTCGTGGATAGGTCGACTTTACATTTGGAATCCGCCACGTGCAGGACTAGGGGGACTGGGGTGATCCTCATCACGAACTGAGACAACGCACCGACTATGACGTAGAATAGGTAGTAGATTTAGTTAAATAGAGTAGGATAGTAAGTTAGGAACCCGCAGCGATAAATAACTTCTTGCCTGCCCTGTGCCAGGGGCATGCTCATAGGGATTAGCTCTATGAGCGAGGCATCCAAGTAGGTTTATATTATTAACACTGGCACAGCTGTAACGCTGCAGGCAGTTAATACTAACCTTTCGTAGATACTAGAAATTATGCTAACACTAGTAAAATTAGAAGTAGTCTGCCTAGTAAAAAATATAGTACTGTCTGTAGTCAAGTAGAATGTAGAAGCTGCTATTATAAAACTAGAAATATAAGACCCACTAAACATTAAGGTGGTGGGTCATTTTGTATAATTATTATTGTTGTAATGAAATAAAGAATTCCTTTTTTAAAAAAAAAGTTCTAGGGGACTGATGACCTCAGAAGTTGAGTCCCATAGTGCTCAGAGCCATTTGAACCATTTTTTTTTGTTAAATTGGTTCAGACTAAAAACCAGTCATGGAGTGGAAAAATACTATATCAAAACCTTGCAAAATCTGGGGAAAGTCAAGCTGATAAAATAAACAATGTATTGTCAGAATCGTAAATATGCCAGAAGTCTCGAGCCGCACAGAAAGAACTTGGACTCACAACAGTAGCACATAACAGACTCTATACTCATAGCTATCATCAGGTCTATATCAATCCAAAATCCATAAACACCGTAAAATGTGCGTATATGGTGAGAACATCATATCATTTCCTGTCAGGTGTACAGTGAAGCAAAAGTCACAAAGTTAGAACTATGCTAAACTAACTCATCGCTAGTCATGACATGCAGTCAAAAAAGTACCGAATATCCCACATGCGACCTGATGAGTATGTCAGTTTGAGTCTAGAAATGTAATGGGCTAAAAACGATACGGAGAGAAATTGATTACAACAAACCACACAATAACGAAACGGCAACAACACCACCGTCCCAAATATGAAGAAGTCCTCACTATCTTAAGGAGAGTCCCCTCATTGAAGTTTACAAAGTTACAAAAGGACTAAAACATGGTCAGTATTAAAAACGACGTACATACCAATAGTATAAAGCCTTACAACACGAGATACAAAGAGGTGTAGAAACAACCAAGATCTATGAGCTAATCACTATATTCGTGTAGCGATTTTTTTCCATCGTATATTAATTGGGTGTCCATCAGTATATGTATATATTAAATGGGTGTCAACCCTGTCTTTCACTGCGGATGTACACCATGCCCGATCTCTTACGGGAACCAGGAACTGCGAGTAAATGGTTCATGGGTAGGTGACGCTATGTCAGTAGTGTGTAACAGGCTGGGAACTCGGGAGCCGGCCGATGTGGCCGAGCGGTTCTAGGCGCTTCAGTCCGGAACCTCGCTGCTGCTACGGTCGCAGGTTCGACTCCTGCCTCGGGCATGGATGTGTGTGATGTCCTTAGGTTAGTTAGGCTTAAGAGTTCTTATGTCTAGGGGACTGGTGACCTCAGATGTTAAGTCCCATAGTGCTTAGAGCCATTTGAACCATTTTTTTTTCTGGGAACTCGGATGGCCGAGACAGTTAAGGTGACAGCTCGCGTTAACTGGGCGATCCTGGTTCGAATCCTAGTCCTTCACATCTTCATCTTTTACCATTCATTCATTTGAAATCCCAAATGCGGCTAACGTCATTAGCGGAAGTTACCGGTGAAATTTCAACGCAGTCCTAAAAAAAATCGTAGGGGGCTGAAAATTTGTTTCATAACATAACTTGACGTGCTGAATTCAGTAGGTAAATCTAGTTTTCTAAACAACTTTTTCTTCAGACTTTTTCAAATCCATGCGTGGAGTTGTTGGTAATCATGGTGTGTGTTCACAAAAAAAAGGTTGAGCCAAAAATGTTTAAAATTGACAGAGGAGTAACATTTGTTTTATTGTGACCAATTTGACTTTTTCATAAAGTTGAAGTACAGTTATTTTTCTGTCAGTAGATAGATGCATATGGAGCAGAAATTTAATTGAAACGTTAAATTTATGTGAATATATCTGTATATGTGCATAGTCTGTACGAACATCCGTAATCGCGGATGCATATGTGCCTAATATATATGTGCATCGGAAATATCTCCATTCCATACCAAGAAGCCTAGCCACCCACGCTCATCACATCTGCAGTCACGAGTGGTCCCTCTCGAATTATACTGATGGTTTCACTGAGGCCTTCACAGACTGTAATTATCCTCCCAAACTTGCACACCACTTTCCAAAGTCTCACCGTCTGGCCACAGAGAGCATTCCCCTCGTAACTCAGTACCATCCAGGACTGGAACAATAAGGAAGTGCAACTATAATTTTCATTTTTTTGCAGTATCCAGATACGTGAATTCACCTTAGCGGCGGACTCAGTTGTTAATTGGAAACTAAGTATTTATAAAGATTTATAGCCCAGAGTCTGTGGCGGCGTGGTGTGAGGTTCTTGCAGATGATGAAAGACTCGAATACAGCCCAGTTAATTTACATGACTTTATTCATACCACGATGCGGTAACGCTCCTGCAGTGTATAGTTGGCCAAGTCGTACTCGACGTGGAAGGCCGACGATTGATGATAGCACGACGTCTGGCGGCCAGAAAAGACCTAGTTTTATTCCACCTGGCCAGCTATAGCCGCGGTCGACAACCCACCCATGCAGAATCAGCGGAAATGGAAATGTGTAATGTAATATGTAAACTAAAAATTCTGTGCCAACCTATTCGTGGGTCATCTAGAGGAATCCTTCCTAAACAGCCAGAATCCTAAACCCTTATCTGGTTCAGATTCACTTATGACATCTTTGCGAACTGGATCGAGGGTGTCATGAACGTCAATAACTTCTTCCCTATTTGCTTCACCTGGTCCTACTCAGCCAACAAGCCACCGTCCCACTTATTTTACGCTTAATTCTTGTCACATATTATAAACACAGAATTTTTATAATTTTTTTACACTTTTCGTATGTATATAGTGTTAAGAAGGGTGTAAGATAAGGCTGTAGCCTTTCCCCCTACTCTTCAATCTGTACATCGAGGAAGCAATGATGGAAATAAAAGAAGGGTTCAGGAGTGGAATTAAAATACAAGGTGAAAGGATATCAATGATACGATTCGCTGATGACATTGCTATCCTGAGTGAAAGTGAAGAAGAATTAAATGATCTGCTGAACGGAATGAACAGTCTAATGAGTACACAATATGGTTTGAGAGTAAGTCGGAGAAAGACGAAGGTAATGAGAAGCAGTAGAAATGAGAACAGCGAGAAACTTAACGTCAGGATTGATGGTCACGAAGTCAGTGAAGTTAAGGAATTCTGCTACCTAGGCAGTAAAATAACCAATGACGTACGGAGCAAGGAGGACATCAAAAGCAGACTCGCTATGGTAAAAAAGGCATTTCTGGCCAAGAGAAGTCTACTAATATCAAATACCGGCCTTAATTTGAGGAAGAAATTTCTGAGGATGTACGTCTGGAGTACAGCAATGTATGGTAGTGAAACATGGACTGTGGGAAAACCGGAACAGAAGAGAATCGAAGCATTTGAGATATGGTGCTATAGACGAATGTTGAAAATTAGGTGGACTGATAAGGTAAGGAATGAGGAGGTTCTACGCAGAATCGGAGAGGAAAGGAATATGGGGAAAACACTGATAAGGAGAAGGGACAGGATGATAGGACATCTGCTAAGACATGAGGGAATGACTTCCATGGTACTAGAGGGAGCTGTAGAGGGCAAAAACTGTAGAGGAAGACAGAGATTGGAATACGTCAAGCAAATAATTGAGGACGTAGGTTGCAAGTACTACTCTGAGATGAAGAGATTAGCACAGGAAAGGAATTCGTGACGGGCCGCATCGAACCAATCAGTAGACTGATGACAAAAAAAAATTGTGTTAAAAACGTCATTATTTTTCGAACTTTTGGAAAAAAATCAGAATGACAGAAACAAAAAATGGTACTGCTCCATCAATTTTAAAAACTTTTGGTTCAAAACATTTTTGTGAATACATTACGTGACAGCCTACAACTCCACGTTTAGGTTTGAAAAAAATTATAATATTTTTCAAAACTCAATACTCAAATAATCTGATGAAAAAATTTTGTTTAGTAAATTGGATTTCGCCGCAGAATTCAGCATGCTGAGACCTGTTACGAAACAAATTTTCATTCCCCTGCAATTTATTTGCAACCAGCTTGAAATTTCACTGGTAGCTCCACTTAAAACCTTTGAGCAATCGTTTTCTAGATGTTCGCGAAGCGTGCAACTTAAACAGGAATTTGATATCAGCCCGGCATACTCCTAGTGGGATGTGGGAAACCACCTAAAAACCGCATCCAGACTAACCTGCGCACCAAACCCCGTTGTTAATACATGTGGCGGATCTGTTCCGGAGCCGGCGCACCTACCCGTCACGGAAGCTGCGCTTTAACACGCACGGCTATATGGACGGGTACCTCCTACCGAAACTAATCGTCAGTAAAGCATTATTCACCCAGAATGAGCTCTAAGGGACTCTTCTCTCAAATGAAAAGGGATGGATGGTAGATCTGGGACTGAAATGGTGTAATTTTACCTGTCCTTTCTTTTGTTTCAGGTAAGTGAAGAGGGAATGTCTCCAGTTTTGGCGATGCCACTGTAGTCTGCTATAGCAGCCGTTATCTCGTGACGCGTAGTCAGCAACGCAGGGGGCGTAATAAACAGTGCGAAAGAGAAGACGCGTTGCTGCTGTTGTGCGCACATCACTGAGGAACTCCTGGCTTGTACGTTGGACGCTGCATGATTCTGTGAGTGTTATCGTTTTCGATTAAGTGTTTCTGTTTAGTGAGTGATTTGTAAGAGAGAGTGTTTTGAGTATGTTTAAGGAGTGTTATAATGGCTGTAATGGGACCAATCTTTAGATAAAAGAGACTGAATTAGTCCTCCATGCTTTCCCCTCGGAATGCAAGCTTGCAACAAACTTGACTGTCGAAATGTTGTAGAAAAAATGCTGTGAACGTTAGGAACACTATAATATGTTCTCGTTTTTTCGAAGAAACAGGTTATGTTGAGGAACTTGCTAAACGCGCTAAATTTATAACGAAAAGGAGTATTTAGGACATGTGTTTACATCGTGCCTTCTTGCCTTGTAGTGATGGCCCGCCATTTCCATCAGAAGTAAGTTATGAACGTTTTAACAAATGTGCTACACGTAAATGAAGCCTGAAGAGTTAAGGAAAGCTTTCACCATGGAAGAGCAAACTGATAAATGTACATTTATTGATGTTGTTTGTTATCCTCTAGATACAGTTAGTTAACAGAGTTCCTAGTGGCACTGTTGATTCACGAATTATTACGTTTTACAACAGAACACTGAAATTTAGCCGTCTCACTGGATATCATCAACAGAGAAGGCAAAGAAGAGGTACTTCACCCCCGATTAGCAAGGTAGTAGTATACATTATCGCTTTACAAGATTTGTGTCAATTCTGTGTAATAACTTAGATTAGATACAACAGTGAACATCACTGACAGTACAAAACCGCTGAGGCTTTCGTGGTCAGTTGTCGACTCCAGTCCACCACCAAAAATGCTGGGTGAGCCCTTGAAACTGCCAGCCACTTGCGCTGGTGAAACATTAGAAAAGTCGTTAAACCAACGTCGTGCGAAGATCTTGAGACAGAAGTCAACAGGCTGTGTTCGTTTGTCAACATTGGAACTCCAACTATCTAGCAACATTCTTCGATAGTGCCAAGATTTGGCGTCTTTCACATACCGCATAGCAGCTTTTCTGAACGGAAGCCATGGTAAGTGAACTCGCCTATGTTTCCTGTAAAAAATGTTTTCCAGAGCTGTTAACAAATGGCTCTGAGCACTATGGGACTTAACTTCTGAGGTCATCAGTCCCCTAGAACTCAGAACTACTTAAACCTAACTAACCTAAGCACATCACACACATCCATGCCCGAGGCAGGATTCGAACCTGCGACCGTAGCGGTCGTTCGGTTCCAGACTGTAGCGCCTAGAACCGCTCGGCCACCCCGGCCGGCAGAGCTGTTAACGTTTTCGAAGTAATTCCCTGTTATGTGGCTGAAATCCATCAACATGCATCAAGTTGCTGAAAAATCCAAGGGTGGTGTTACAAAGGTATAAAAACGTGTGTCGAAAAATAGCTAATTCAAATGCTTTCTAGAATTATGGAAAACTGAAACGATAGTATTCACCTACCAATTAAAGTTTTATTAATGTTGTGATGCATTCAAACTGAAAATTTCCTTATCTAGATCTCCTCACTAAAACCTGTCTCGGAGTCAACTTAGAAAACCTTGTGTTCGTTTCCTACATTCACTTGATAGAAACCGGCAAAAACAAATTTTGCGGTTTTGAGCCCTATGTGTGTTTCGACTGATAGTTGCTTGTAGCAAAGAAAGGAAAACTGGAACATGGAAAGAGCGTATAGAGGGTCTATACAAAAGAGATGAACTAGAATGCAATATTATAGAAAGAGGACGTAGATGGACATGAAGTGGGAGATACGATATTTCGAGAAGAATTTGACAGAGCACTGAAAGACATAAGTTGAAACAAGGCGCCGGGAGTAGATGAGATTCCGTCAGAACTACTGTAATCCTTGGGAGAGCCAACCACGACGAAACTCTTCCATCTGGTGAGCAAAATGTATGAGACAGGCGAAATACCCTCAGAATTCAAGAAGAATTTAATAATTCCAATTGCAAAGAAAGCAGGTTTCACAGGTGAGATTATTTTCGAAGTATAAGTTTAAGAAGTCACGGTTGCAAAATATTAACACTAATTCTTTGCAGAGGAATGGAAAAACTGGTAGAAGCCGACCTCAGAGAAGATCAGTTTGGATTCCAGAGAATTTAGGAACATATGAGGCAATAGTGACCCTGTGGTTGTCTTAGAAGATAGGTTAAGGAAAGGCAAACCTGTGTTCACAGCGTTTGTAGATTTAGAGAAAGCCTTTGACAATGAAGAATGGAATACTAGCAAGGATAAAATACAGGGATCGAAAGACTATTTGCAACATGTACAGAACTCAAAGGACAGTTATAAGAGTCATAGAGTTTGAAAGGGAAGCTGAGGTTTGAGAAGGGAGTGACAGGATTGTAGCCCATCACCGATATTAGTCAATCTGTACATTGACCCATGGTTGTGGTCTAGGGCTAGCTAGCGTCTTTGATTCATAATCAAAACGTCTCCGGCCCCGGGTTCGAATCCCGCCTCTGCTTAATTCTTGATTAATAATCAGCATTGGCGGCCGAAGACTTCCGGCATAAGAAGTCTCCCTCATTCTGCCAACGGCCTTGTCAAAGAGGGTGGAGGAGCGGACAAATGTTCAGGGCACTCTCTTGTCCTAGGGGTGGGAAGTGCCCCTAAAGGCGGAAGAATCACCAATGATCAATGGCGTGAGGGTGATGAAGACAATGGAAACTACTGCATTAAAGAC
Source organism: Schistocerca cancellata (assembly GCF_023864275.1). Taxonomy (NCBI): domain Eukaryota; kingdom Metazoa; phylum Arthropoda; class Insecta; order Orthoptera; family Acrididae; genus Schistocerca; species Schistocerca cancellata. The sequence continues at coordinate 502,842,364 of NC_064632.1, read as the reverse complement.
ACGTAACGTTTATCCACAGGACATGTGGCCTGTAATTGAAGAAGTGTCATGAAGACCTCTCCATTGACAAAAGATTCCGGAATAGTCCCCCATTCGGATCTCCGGGAGGGGACTGCCAATGGGGAGGTTACCATGAGAAAAAGACTGAATAATCAACGGATGGATAACGTTCAACGAGTCGGGGCGTGGAATGTCAGAAGCTTGAACGTGATAGGGAAACTAGAAAATAGGAAAACGAAAATGCAAAGGCTCAAACTAGGTATAGTAGGGATCAGTGAAGTGAAGTGGAAAGAAGACAAGGATTTCTGGTCAGATGAGTATAGGGTAATATCAACAGCAGCAGGATTCGTTATGAATAGGAACGTAGGGCAGAGAGTGTGTTACTGTGGGCAGTTCAGTGAAAGGGTTGTTCTTATCAGAACCTACAGCAAACCAATACCGACGACGATAGTTCAGGTATACATGTCGACGTGGCAAGCTGAAGATGAAGAGATAGAGAAAGTGTATGAGGATATTGAAAGAGTAGTACAGTATGTAAAGGGGGATGAAGATCTAATAGTCATGGGGGACTGGAATGCAGATGTAGAGGATGGAGTAGAAGAAAAGGAGAATATGGGCTTGGGACAAGGAATGAGAGAAGAGAAAGACTAATTGGTTTCTGTAACAGGTTTCATCAAGTAACAGCGAATACCCTGTTCAAGAATCACAAGAGGAGGAGGTATACTTGGAAAAGGCGGGATGATACGGGAAGATATCAGTTAGATTACATCACGATCAGACAGAGATTCCGAAATCAGATACTGGATTGTAAGGGTTACCCAGGATCAGATATAGACTCAGATCACAATATAGTAGTGATGAAGAGTAGGCCGAAGTCAGGAAGAATCCATACGCAAACTAGTGAGATATGGAAGTTCTATGAAATGACGAGATACGTTTGAAGTTCTCTAACGCTATAGATACAGCAATAAGGAATAGCGCAGTAGGCAGTACAGTTGAAGAGGAATGGATATCCCTAAGAAGGGCCACACAGAAGTTGGGAAGGAAAACATAGGTACAAAGAGGGTAACTGCGAAGAAACCATGGGTAACAAAAGAAATACTTCAGTTGATCGATGAAAGGAGGAAGTACAAAAATGTTCCGGGAAACTCAGGAATACAGAAATACAAGTCGCTGGAGAATAAAATAAATAGTAAGTGCAGGGAAGCTAAGACGAAATGGCATCGAAAAGAAAATGATTGTCGGAAGGACAGACTCAGAGACTCAGCATACAGGAAAGTCAAAACAACCTTCGGTGACATTAAAAGCAAGGGTGGTAACATTAAGAATGCAACGGGAATTCCACTGTTAAAGCAGCGGAGAGAGCGGATATGTGGAAAGAATATATAGGCCTCCATGAGGGGGAAGATTTGTCTGATAGAAGAAGAAACAGGAGTTGTTTTAGAAGAGGTAGGGAATCAAGTATTAGAACCAAAATTTAAAAGAGCTTTGGAGGGCTAAAGATCAAATAAGGCAGAAGGAATAGATATTCCATGAGAATTTCTAAAATCATTTGGGAAAGTGGCAACAAAACGACTATTCACGTTGGTTTGTAGGATGTATGAGTCCGTCGACATACCATCTGACTTTTCGAAAAGCATCCATTCCGAAGACGACAAGAGCTGGCATGTGCGAGAATTATCGCACAATCAACTTAACAGCTGATGCATCCAAGTTTCTTACAAGAATAATATACAGAAGAATGGAAAGGAAAATTGAGGATGTGTTAGACGATGACCAGTTTGGCTTTAGGAAAAGTAGAGGCAAGAGAGGCAATTCTGACGTTCCGGTTAATAATGGAAGCAAGACGAAAGAAAAATCAAGACACGTTCATCGTATTTGTCGACGTGGAAAAAGCGTTCGACAATGTAAAATGGTGCAAGATGTTCGAAATTCTGAAAAAAGTAGGGGTAAGCTATAGGGAGAGACGGGTCATATACAATATGGACAACAGCCAAGAGGGAATAATAAGAGTGGACGACCAAGAACGAAGTACTCGGATTAAAATGAGTGTAAGACGAGGCTGTAGCCTTTCGCTCCTACTGTTCAGTCTGTACATCGAGGAAGCAATGATGGAAACAAAAGAAAGGTTCAGGAGTGGAATTAAAATTCAATATCAATGACACGATTTCGCTGATAACATTGCTATCCTGAGTGAAAGTGAAGAAGAATTACATTACATGCTGAACGGAATGAACATTCTAATCAGAACACAGTATGGACTGGGAGTAAATCGAAGAAAGACGAAGGTAGTGAGAAGTAGTAGAAATGAAAACAGCGAGAAACTTAACATCAGGACTGATGGTCACGAAGTAGATGAAATTAAGGGATTCTGTTACCTAGACAGTAAAATAACCAATGACGGATGGAACAAGGAGGACATCAAAAGCAGATTAGCTATGGCAAAAAGGCATTCCTGGCCATGAGAAGTCTACTAATATCAAATATCGGCCTTAATTTGAGGAAGAAATTTCTGGGAATGTACGTCTGGAGTACAGCATTGTATGGTAGTGAAACATGGACTGTGAGAAAGCCGGAACAGAAGAGAATCGAAGCATTTGAGATGTGCTACAGACGAATGTTGAAAATTAGCTGGACTGAGGTTCTACGCAGAATCGGAGAGGAAAGGAATATGTGGAAAGCACTGATAAGCAGAAGGGACGGGATGGTAGGATATCTGTTAAGATATGAGGGAATGACTTCCATGGTACTTCATGTAGCTTAGAGAGCAAAAACAGCAGAGGAAGAGAGAGATTGGAATACACCCAGCAAATAATTGAGGACGTAGGATGCAAGTGCTACTCTGAGATGACGAGGTTAGCACAGGAGAGGAATTCGTGGCGGGCCGCATCAAACCAGTCAGAAAGCTTATGGAAAGTAGTATTACCAAATAGAAAACAGCCAGACCTTCTTTAATAACAGCGCAGTTAAGTAAAATTATCAAATAGAAAGCAGGCAGAGCTTCAATCATAACAGCTTCAGTTAAGCAAAATTACCAAATGCCAACCGGGAGGTCTTCAAAAACAATAGCTTCTGTTAAGTTATATTACCAAATAGAAAAGAGACAGGTCTCCAATAATAACAGTTAAGTAAAATCACCAAATGGAAAACAGGCAGGCCTTCTTTAATAACAGCTTCAGTTAACTAAAATTACTAACTAGATAACAGAGTAGGCCTTCATGAATAACTATTTTAGTTAAGCAACCAAGAGTGCGAACTGCCTCCTCACAGGATGTGCAACAGAAGGCTTATACGCAAGGAGCACAAGACTACACCAAAATTAAAGGCCAAGAAAGATTACAATGGGAGGACCGGCCTTCCAAGGCGCTTTTCGTTCGGTACAGACCTGCAAAAGAAATATTAACACAGCAAGGTTAATTACGTGCAGGCAACAAGAATTAGCCAAACGGTACAGCCGCATCACTGCAAGATGCTGCGTTTACAACGATGGCGAAATGCCCGAAAGAAAACTAGGCTGCCAAACCCAGTTATACAGCCTCAGTAATAGCAAATTTTAGACCCAAGCATCTTTTAACCAATATAATTAACAGAGCGATGACGTCAGCAATGCCTGAAGATATCTGGAAGCCGCACCCGTCCGTATTATTAGACAAAGCTACTTATCTGGTGTCCGAAGGCGTTTAACAGGGAGGTCGAATAAAACCCAACCATCTAGGTACTGAGCGACGACGGGGAGTCGGGCCACAGCGTCGAAAAAACACGTTATCTCTCCGACTCGAGGAACACAATCGGCTGACACAGTTTAAGGTATCCTGTTGACAAACAACCAAGCCCAGTATCCACTTTGGAAAACTAACAACAGCCACAATTCAAGGAACCAACTGGCGGTGAAATAGATCAGTTATGAAATCGCAATGATTGCAACAGACCTATAGCTAACAACTATGAAATCGCAATGATTGCAACAGACCTATAGCTAACAACAAGAAAATAACAGTTAAGACTTCAAAATCCAAACATAACTGAAGTTCGCGAATAGAAGTTGAAATCTGCCGCTTCCAAAGGGGACCCAGATTTCAGCACAGCGGAACTGACTTCAACTCTCTTATCGGTGTGCCACGTTCCATAGCTGCTTGACGAGGCTACGCGTGAAGACGACACTCGAAGTCAGCCACGGATTGAAATCCGACCGTCAAAAATGCCCTACAATCACTCGCCAGACTCTGTGCCCAAGACATTTGTTCAAGTGCTCGTCTTACTCGCCGGGCGGACCTCTCACACGGTCCTCCCCCCTCCGTCACCACTCCTCAGCTCCCACGCCGAAAACACCTCCCGTGCCTATCAACAACCTCAAGTAAAGATCACAGTGGCCTCAAACCAGAGGAAATCACACGACAGACCGAGTTAGTGGCGCCAGGAAACCGAAAGGCGACGTCAGCAACCACGCCACGGCTCAAACCCCCCTCCCCCTGCCCCTTAAACCACTGGACCCCAGTCGAGCCTACAGAAGAAAAAGGAGAAGATTAGTTGACGAGCTTAAGTTGATTAAGGTGCACTCAGAGGACCTTACCAGTGGCCAGATGCCTGACAAACAAGTTAACCGGACCCAGAAGTTGGATGATAGAGAATGGGATGAAGCGAGGAGTGAACTTCCAGAGCTTGGCACCACCCCTCGCCTGACTGGCACAGTTCTTCCCGAATACCTTATCCCCTACCTTGCCTTGAAAGGGACGTCTATTCCTATGATAACGCCGTCCCTGGCGGCGGTGGGCTAACCTAATGTTATTCCTGGCCCGTTCCCAATTTTCCCTAAGATTTTCAGGAGTATCGTACGAAGGCAGGAGGTCGTTGATATCCCACAAGTTGGACAGAGCGGATTGATGGGATACGCAAACAAGAGAGCGGTAGGAGCTGCCCTGGATGCTTCGTGCTGCGCAGTGTTAAATGCAAAATTCAGCCAAGGCAAGGTGGTCACCTACTTACTCGGCGACTTATGATGGTAAATGATAAAAGTTAACTTAAGATTGCGATTCACTCCCTCGGAAAAAGATGGCTGGTGATAATATGGCGTGATGGTTAGGTGCTTAACAGCGTTACGAACGTAAGACACCGGAGCGTTATAGCTAGCAAGAGCCTTAGGGGGTCCAAACCAGCTGAAGATGTTGGTCAGATACGCAATGGTAATAGCCGCCGTGAGCCCACGACTAGGGATTAACCATAAAAATCTGGAAAAAGCATCAACAACCTCCATAATACATCGGTTCTCGTTCTTGATACGAGAAAGAGGCCCTACGTAATCGATAAAGAGTTTGTCCACAGGATTCTCCTCGCACTCGGATTGTAACAACCCCTTCGGAGGACTATTACTGGTTTTAGCATTTTTACATGCGTCAGACACACCTACTAATTGCATCACAAACAACTGGACTACAGATGATTAATGGGTATTTGAGGGGTACTGGTTTTCTGAGAGACACCTTGTACTTTTACGAACTCTTTGGTCCTCTCGGGATTTCAAGGAATGCAAGGAGAGCACTAGCATGAACACGTTGGAGTGCAAGGAATGCAGTTAAGTGACGCTCATTCTAAGACCTCTGATTCCAAGATGACGGGAGTGATAATCCTTGTCATGTGACAAGCCCCTTTATCCTTATCCGTGACGTCATCGCTTTTATCACTGATATCTTTCTAATTATCAGTGACGCTATCAAGCCACGCGCTCTTTCCACCTCCTCGTTTGGAATCGAAATAGCTCAAGTGTGATAATGCCCTGCATCCCCACCCCTTCTTTTTGTAAATTTTGTGGTAAGATCTTATAGGACCAAACTGCTGAGGTCGTCGGTCCTTAAGCTTAAACACTACTTAACCTAACTTAAACTAACTTACACTAAGGACAACACACACACCCATGACCGAGGGAGGACTCGAACCACCGATGAGGGGGGGGGGGGGGGGATCCGTGCGAACCGTGACAGGACGCCCCTTCTTTCGAAGCAGTCACACTGAAGTATTAAAATGGCCTATCTAATCACCATGCTCTAGCCTACATGTTACAGCGCTGTTTCAAGGCTGAGACTGTTCCTCAGTGATGTCACAACGCCAGCCAATAGCAGCACAGAAGGCTTAATGCACAGCCTTATTTCTGCTGCACAACTCACATCAGCATACCTTTCTGGTATGCTGATGGAAACGAAACGTGTTGGCCAGCTTGTACGGCATTTTGGGTACAAAGTAATATACATAGTGGTGTTATGAACACTTTTGTCCACACTGAAATTCAAGGAATGCAAGGAAAGCAATGGAATGTAAGGAATGCAATCAAGATGGTCTGATTCAAAGACCTTTCATTCCAAAATGGTGGCAGCCATGATTCTTGTCATGTGACAAGCCCCTTCTTTCTTATCTGTGATGTTATCACTCTTATCAGTGATATCAACATACTTATCAGTGTTTTTATCAAGGCACACACCCTATCTGCTCCCCATTTCAGAATAGAAAGCCAAGATGGCAGGAATAGCCCAAGTGTGTTAATTCCTTGCATCCCTGACTGCCTTCTTTCCAGGCAATTAAAGTTGGATATCTAATAAGCATGCTCTAGGCCACACGTTACAGAACTGTCCAAAGCTGAGGCTATTCTTCAGCGACGTCTCAATGCCAGCCAATAGCTATGAACAATGCTAAACGCACAGCCAAAATTTTTGCTACATATCTTGTCTCAGCAAACCTTTCTGGCACCCTGATGGTGGCCGGTGCTGGCCAGCACACGCAGCGTTTTGGACACGAATTAGTACAAGTTAGCTGGCCGTGGTGGCCGAGCGGTTCTAGGCACTACAGTCTGGAACTGCGCGACCGCTACGGTCGCAGGTTGGAATCCAGTTTCGGGTATGGATGTGTGTGATGTCCTTAGGTTGGCTATGTTTAGGTAGTTCTAAGTTCTAGGGGACTGATGACCTCAGAAGTTACGTCCCATTGTGAACAGAGCCATTTGAACCATTTCTGAGTACAAGTTGTACGGTTAGGGATACTTTCGTCCACTTTGTAATTCAAGGAATGCTGTAATGTGACCGCTATGGAGTGCAAGGAATGCAGTCAAGTGGCCGAAACCTCTGATTCCAAGGTGGTAGCGGCCATGACCATTTCCATGTCACAGTTCCCTCAATCCTTATCTGTGATATCATCGGTGCTGTCATCATCCGTATCAGTGGCGTCATCAAATCACATGCCCTTTTCGTTTCCCCTTTTCGAATCGAAATACAGGGTTATTACAAATGATTGAAGCGATTTCACAGCTCTACAATAACTTTATTATTTGAGATATTTTCACAATGCTTTGCACACACATACAAAAACTCAAAAAGTTTGTTTAGACATTCACAAATGTTCGATATGTGCCCCTTTAGTGATTCGGCAGACATCAAGCCGATAATCAAGTTCCTCTCACACTCGGCGCAACATGTCTTCATCAATAAGTTCGAAAGCATCGTTGATGCGAGCTCGCAGTTATGGCACGTTTCTTGGTAGAGGAAGTTTAAACACTGAATCTTTCACATAACCCCACAGAAAGAAATCGCATGGGGTTAAGTCGGGAGAGCGTGGAGGCAATGACATGAATTGCTGATCATGATCTCCACCACGACCGATCCATCGGTTTTCCAATCTCCTGTTTAAGAAATGCCGAACATCATGATGGAAGTGCGGTGGAGCACCATCCTGTGGTACGTTTAGCTCCCTGCTTGCTTTATTCGTCGACTTCCGCGGGCTACGCGTGAAACTTGCCCGCACGCGTTCAACCGTTTCTTCGCTCACTGCAGGCCGACCCGTTGATTTCCCCTTACAGAGGCATCCAGAAGCTTTAAACTGCGCATACCATCGCGGAATGGAGTTAGCAGTTGGTGGATCATTGTTGAACTTCGTCCTGAAGTGTCGTTGCACTGTTATGACTGACTGATGTGAGTGCATTTCAAGCACGACATACGCTTTCTCGGCTCCTGTCGCCATTTTGTCTCACTGCGGTCTCGAGCGCTCTGGCGGCAGAAACCTGAAGTGCGGCTTCAGCCGAACAAAACTTGATGAGTTTTTCTACGTATCTGTAGTGTGTCGTGACCATATGTCAATGAATGGAGCTACAGTGAATTTATGAAATCGCTTCAATCATTTGTAATAGGCCTGTACAAGATGGTAGAAATAGATTATGTATGTTAATGCCCTGGATCCCCCACCCCTTCCTTTCAAGTAATCACACTGAAGTATTAAACCGAGGCAGCTAACCAGCGTACCTTTCTGGCGTCCTGATGGCGGCCGGTGCTGGCCAGCCTGTACGGCGTTTCAGGCACGAAGGGGAAGCAGATGACGTACAGGAGGAGCGGCACCATGTTGGCGTAGAGGACGGCGCGGTAGGACAGGCAGGCACCCAGCACGTAGCCGCAAAGTACTCCAGAGCTGCAGAAGAGCGACAGCAGGCAGCCGAGCGCGCCGCGCGGCCCGTCGCTCGCAGTCTCGGCCACGTAAAGCGTCGCCAACAGTATTGCGCACGTGCCGTGCACGCTCGCCAGAAATCTACCGTCACACCGTCACCTGACGTTAACTGCATTCCATGCATGATAATAATAACTGAAAACTTGCAACAACATTTATTTTCCGACAAAATACACTCCTGGAGATTGAAATAAGAACACCGTGAATTCATTGTCCCAGGAAGGGGAAACTTTATTGACACATTCCTGGGGTCAGATACATCACATGATCACACTGACAGAACCACAGGCACATAGACACAGGCAACAGAGCATGCACAATGTCGGCACTAGTACAGTGTATATCCACCTTTCGCAGCAATGCAGGCTGCTATTCTCCCATGGAGACGATCGTAGAGATGCTGGATGTAGTCCTGTGGAACGGCTTGCCATGCCATTTCCACCTGGCGCCTCAGTTGGACCAGCGTTCGTGCTGGACGTGCAGACCGCGTGAGACGACGCTTCATCCAGTCCCAAACATGCTCAATGGGGGACAGATCCGGAGATCTTGCTGGCCAGGGTAGTTGACTTACACCTTCTAGAGCACGTTGGGTGGCACGGGATACATGCGGACGTGCATTGTCCTGTTGGAACAGCAAGTTCCCTTGCCGGTCTAGGAATGGTAGAACGATGGGTTCGATGACGGTTTGGATGTACCGTGCACTATTCAGTGTCCCCTCGACGATCACCAGAGGTGTACCGCCAGTGTAGGAGATCGCTCCCCACACCATGATGCCGGGTGTTGGCCCTGTGTGCCTCGGTCGTATGCAGTCCTGATTGTGGCGCTCACCTGCACGGCGCCAAACACGCATACGACCATCATTGGTACCAAGGCAGAAGCGACTCTCATCGCTGAAGACGACACGTCTCCATTCGTCCCTCCATTCACGCCTGTCGCGACACCACTGGAGGCGGGCTGCACGATGTTGGGGCGTGAGCGGAAGACGGCCTAACGGTGTGCGGGACCGTAGCCCAGCTTCATGGAGACGGTTGCAAATGGTCCTCGCCGATACCCCAGGAGCAACAGTGTCCCTAATTTGCTGGGAAGTGGCGGTGCGGTCCCCTACGGCACTGCGTAGGATCCTACGGTCTTGGCGTGCATCCGTGCGTCGCTGCGGTCCGGTCCCAGGTCGACGGGCACATGCACCTACCGCCGACCACTGGCGACAACATCGATGTACTGTGGAGACCTCACGCCCCACGTGTTGAGCAATTCGGCGGTACGTCCACCCGGCCTCCCGCATGCCCACTATACGCCCTCGCTCAAAGTCCGTCAACCGCACATACGGCTCACGTCCACGCTGTCGCGGCATGCTACCAGTGTTAAAGACTGCGATGAAGCTCCGTATGCCACGGCAAACTGGCTGACACTGACGGCGGCGGTGCACAAATGCTGCGCAGCTAGCGCCATTCGACGGCCAACACCGCGGTTCCTGGTGTGTCCGCTGTGCCGTGCGTGTGATCATTGCTTGTACAGCCCTCTCGCAGTGTCCGGAGCAAGTATGGTGGGTCTGACACACCGGTGTCAATGTGTTCTTTTTTCCATTTCCAGGAGTGTAGTCTGGAGCTTCTCGAACCATCATCACCTGACAACGTGCAATGTCCCTTGCGCTTCTTGTGAACTACAATTAATGATCACATACCTACATCTACATCTACATCTACATTTATACTCCGCAAGCCACCCAACGGTGTGTGGCGGAGGGCACTTTACGTGCCACTGTCATTACCCCCCTTTTCTGTTCCAGTCTACATCTACATCTACATTTATACTCCGCAAACCACCCAACGGTGTGTGGCGGAGGGCACTTTACGTGCCACTGTCATTACCTCCATTTCCTGTTCCAGTCGCGTATGGTTCGCGGGAAGAACGACTGTCTGAAAGCCTCTCTCTAATTTTACATTCGTGATCTCCTCGGGAGGTATAAGTAGGGGGAAGCAATATATTCGATACCTCATCCAGAAACGTACCCTCTAGAAACCTGGACAGCAAGCTACACCGCGATGCAGAGCGCCTCTCTTGCAGTCTGCCACTTGAGTTTGTTAAACATCTCGTAACGCTATCACGGTTTCCAAATAACCCTGTGACGAAACGCGCCGCTCTTCTTTGGATCTTCTCTATCTCCTCCGTCAACCCGATCTGGTACGGATCCCACACTGATGAGCAATACTCAAGTATATGTCGAACGAGTGTTTTGTAAGCCACCTCCTTTGTTGATGGACTACATTTTCTGAGGACTCTCCCAATGAATCTCAACCTGGTACTCTCCCAATGAATCTCAACCTGGTACCCGCCTTACCAACAATTAATTTTATATGATCATTGCACTTCAAATCGTTCCGCACGCATACTCCCAGATATTTTACAGAAGTAACTGCTACCAGTGTTTGTTCCGCTATCATATAATCATACAATAAAGGATCCTTCTTTCTATGTATTCGCAATACATTACATTTGTCTATGTTAAGGGTCAGTTGCCACTCCCTGCACCAAGTGCCTATCCGCTGCAGATCTTCATGCATTTCGCTACAATTTTATAATGCTGCAACTTCTCTGTATACTACAGCATCATCCGCGAAAAGCCGCATGGAACTTCCGACACTATCTACTAAGTCATTTATATATATTGTGAAAAGCAATGGTCCCATAACACTCACCTGTGGCACGCCAGAGGTTAGTTTACCGTCTGTAGACGTCTCTCCATTGATAACAACATGCTGTGTTCTGTTTGCTAAAAACTCTTCAGTCCAGCCACACAGCTGGTCTGATATTCCGTAGGCTATTACTTCTTACTTTCTTGCCAATCACGATTAGCCCGGAGACCGATGCTCCGTCCAATTTAACCGTGTAATATGCTACGGACTGTATTGAAGCTACTGGCAAATACGTTTAGGGACAAAAGTCAGGGGATAGCGACATGCACATATGCAGATGACAGTAGTATTGCGTACACAATGTACAAAGGGGCATTGCATTTCTGGAGCTGTCATTTGCACTCAGATGATTTATGTGAAAAGGTTTCTGAAATGATTACGGCCGTACAATGGGAATTAACAGTCTCTGAATGCAGAGTGGTAGTTGGGGATATCCCATTTCGGAAACCGTTAGGAAATCCAGTATTCTGAGATCCACAGTGTTAAGAGTGTGCTGAGAACACCCAGTCTGTGGCATTACCTCTCACCACGGACAATGCAGCGGCTGACGGCCTTCATTTAACGACTGAGAGCAGCAGCGTTTGTGTAGAGTTGTCACTGCTAACACACAACCAACACTGTATGAAATAATCGCAGAAATCAATGTGGGACGTACGAGAAACGTATTCTTTAGGACAGTGCCGCGAAATATGGCGGTAATGGGCTATGGGAGACCGCTGTAACGTTATGTGAGCCTCACTGCCCTTTTTTTTAACTAATTTGTGCCTGATTTTATTCTGAGTAGCTGAGTAATGTATGTAAATACCGTAAATTAAATGCGATTCAAAAAGTACTTGAAGTGAAGTGCAGCTGCTCAGCAAGAAATTCTTTAGAGCGCTGTGGTGTCACCGCCAGACACCATACTTGCTAGGTGGTAGCCTTTAAATCGGCCGCGGTCCGCTAGTATACGTCGGACCCGCGTGTCGCCACTATCAGTGATTGCAGACCGAGCGCCGCCACACGGCAGGTCTAGAGACACTTCCTAGCACTCGCCCCAGTTGTACAGCCGACTTGGTTAGCGATGCTACACTGACAAATACGCTCTCATTCACCGAGACGATAGTTAGCATAGCCTTCAGCTACATCATTTGCAACGACCTAGCAAGGCGCCATTACCAGTTTATATTGAGATTGTAAAACATGTACCGTCAAGAGCGATGTACACCAATTATGGATTAAAGTTAAGTATTACATCAACTACGTACTTTATTTATTAGACTCAACTCCTTTAATTGTTCCAGACCTCACGATAGTCTGCGTGAGCTTTAACGCGTGCATTTCGGCCTCCTCTAGCAACACGGTGTTGGCTCTTCTGCCAACACATCAAGCGCAATCCCCACAACGATGGTGGTTGTGAATCTTTGAGTATGGCCTCTAAAAAAAAAAAGACGATTTATTAAAAAAAAAGAGAACTGTTAATCTGTATCTTGTGGAAAGAGGACGTGTTGTTAGGCCGGCGCTCAGAACGTATTGTTACACGCAATTAAAATTTTTATTTTAGTGATAAAACCGAGTAAAGTATGTGCAACAGTTGCCAAACATTTATGTATACAAATTTTCTGGAAGTGAAGTGTGGAAATATCTTGTTTTTGGAAAAGGATGTGAACTTCACTGTCGTCGCCGTCTATCAGTCGACAGAATTGTAAATGTACAAAGTTCACTAAAATACAGGAAAAGAAATGCATTCTCTATAGTTTTCATTCAATACATAGCAACCTCTCATAATTTCTTAATTACAGTAATTGGATTATGTTCTTGTACAATAGCATGGTGTTGAACTCCACTGACCAATTTTGATGTAGCAGGACGTGAAGTTTGAAGGAAGTTTGTGTGCCAAGCAATCTCCTTTTCTCACGAAAAGCAGATTGCTGTTCGATCTTATTAACTTACAACAATGGTCCCTTAGGTATGAAAAGCTACGAAAACTTGGGCTCAAAGCTATCCGCAATACGGCCAAGTAACTAACAGAGTCGTATTTTAAGCTTTAAACAACAATAACTTCCTTCAAATTGTAATACGTCACCAACCGGTGCAGAAGCTGATCATTCAAGGAAGCAGCAACCAAAATTCTGGTACCAATTACGACTTAAAAATCTTAATCAAAAATCAATATCTCTCTCTCTCTTTCCAAACACATATATAAATATTCATATTATTAAGATAAAAGTCATTTTATGCTAACGGCATGACATCACTTGCAATGCCTCTCCTGGGCCTTCTGATAGTATTGATAACACCCTAGACGACTGGATAACCATGGGCTGTTCAGATGATTCCCGATTTCAGTTGGTAAGAGCTGATGGTAGGATTCTAGCGTGGCACATACCCCATGAAGCTATGGGTCTAAGTCGTCAACAAGTCACAGTACAAGATGTTGGTGGCTCCATAATGGTGTTTGCTGTGTTTACGTGGAATGGACTGGGTTCTTTGGTCAAAGTGAACCTATCACTGACTGCAGCCATTTACGGACTCCATGCACCCAAAGACCTGTGGAATTTTCGCCGGGCTATAGTTCATCACGAATGGTTTCAGAAACATTCTGGACAATTCAAGCAAATTATTTGGTTTCCCAAATTGCACCACATGAATCCCATCAAACATTTCTGGGACATAATCAAGAGGTCAGTTGATGCACCAAATCCTGCACCGGCAACAATTTCGCAATTATGGACTGCTACAGAGATAGCAAGGGTCAATATTTCTATAGGGGACTTCAAGGGACTTGTTGAGTCCATGCCACGTCGAGCTGCTGCACTACGCTGGGCAAAAGGCGGTCTGACACGATAATGGAAGGTATCCCATGAGTTTTTTCAGCTCAGTGTATGTTTCCCAATCAGTCTTCATTTCTGTTCAGTCGTGATCAATCGCTGGACCGACGCCCTTTCGAATTAAATCGCGTAATCTGCTATGGACCACATTGCACACAAACTGGAAAATACACTCCTGGAAATTGAAATAAGAACACCGTGAATTCATTGTCCCAGGAAGGGGAAACTTTATTGACACATTCCTGGGGTCAGATACATCACATGATCACACTGACAGGACCACAGGCACATAGACACAGGCAACAGAGCATGCACAATGTCGGCACTAGTACAGTGTATATCCACCTTTCGGAGAAATGCAGGCTGCTATTCTCCCATGGAGACGATCGTAGATGCTGCTGGATGTAGTCCTGTGGAACGGCTTGCCATGCCATTTCCACCTGGCGCCTCAGTTGGACCAGCGTTCGTGCTGGACGTGCAGACCGCGTGAGACGACGCTTCATCCAGTCCCAAACATGCTCAATGGGGGACAGATCCGGAGATCTTGCTGGCCAGGGTAGTTGACTTACACCTTCTAGAGCACGTTGGGTGGCACGGGATACATGCGGACGTGCATTGTCCTGTTGGAACAGCAAGTTCCCTTGCCGGTCTAGGAATGGTAGAACGATGGGTTCGATGACGGTTTGGATGTACCGTGCACTATTCAGTGTCCCCTCGACGATCACCAGAGGTGTACGGCCAGTGTAGGAGATCGCTCCCCACACCATGATGCCGGGTGTTGGACCTGTGTGCCTCGGTCGTATGCAGTCCTGATTGTGGCGCTCACCTGCACGGCGCCAAACACGCATACGACCATCATTGGTACCAAGGCAGAAGCGACTCTCATCGCTGAAGACGACACGTCTCCATTCGTCCCTCCATTCACGCCTGTCGCGACACCACTGGAGGCGGGCTGCACGATGTTGGGGCGTGAGCGGAAGACGGCCTAACGGTGTGCGGGACCGTAGCCCAGCTTCATGGAGACGGTTGCGAATGGTCCTCGCCGATACCCCAGGAGCAACAGTGTCCCTAATTTGCTGGGAAGTGGCGGTGCGGTCCCCTACGGCACTGCGTAGGATCCTACGGTCTTGGCGTGCATCCGTGCGTCGCTGCGGTCCGGTCCCAGGTCGACGGGCACGTGCACCTTCCGCCGACCACTGGCGACAACCTCGATGCACTGTGGAGACCTCACGCCCCACGTGTTGAGCAATTCGGCGGTACGTCCACCCGGCCTCCCGCATGCCCACTATACGCCCTCGCTCAAAGTCCGTCAACTGCACATACGGTTCACGTCCACGCTGTCGCGGCATGCTACCAGTGTTAAAGACTGCGATGGAGCTCCGTATGCCACGGCAAACTGGCTGACACTGACGGCGGCGGTGCACAAATGCTGCGCAGCTAGCGCCATTCGACGGCCAACACCGCGGTTCCTGGTGTGTCCGCTGTGCCGTGCGTGTGATCATTGCTTGTACGGCCCTCTCGCAGTGTCCGGAGCAAGTATGGTGGGTCTGACACACCGGTGTCAATGTGTTCTTTTTTCCATTTCCAGGAGTGTACATCTTGCAAAACAAAAACCATATACAGCTGTCTGATAATCTTTAATGGGACATTGCTGGTTTCATGGCCTATACAGCCACATCCTGGGGTATACATCTAAACAGGAAAAAATCTGAATGGCAATCCACATGGTTCAGCAGAACCACGTCATAGCAGTACAATCACAAAACCCAAATAATGCCAATCACTAAACAAACACATAGTATTTTAAGGCATTAAAGATATGAGTGTTAGAAAGAAAAAATACCTATCTTTCACCTGAAAAACGATATTACCAGCCAAAAATCAGAGGCTAGTATTTTAGTAACCAATATAATGGAACAGCCAAAGACAGTGGAGTTTCATCTTGACTCTCCCCAAAATGACATAATTATTTGTTCAAAAATTATGTTTGCAGTATTACCACATCTAAAATACGCCAGCGACACACACACACACACACACACACACACACACACACACACACACACACACATACACACACACACACACACACACACAAACACGCACACACAATCCTGTATTACGTAATATGACGCCAAAAGTATTTTAAACTATATTCTCATTACTGACTACAATAAATCCTGCCATCCTGTCTAAGACAGACAATGGCATGGCCTTATGGTTTGAGGTGCAATAAATACAATTTTCTTTCACCTTTGGTGTTCCTGGAAGGTACGCTAACCAGCACTTGGTATGTGCAGAATGCTGTGAGACCCATTCTTTTGCTGTTCTTGCAACTGGAAGATAATGTTTTGTTCCAACAAACACTTCCTGTGAAACTTAACGTGCCCTCCAAGACGAGCAGAAACTCCTCTGGCCAACACATTCTCTGGTCTTGTTTCTGATGAAGCATGTGTGGGATATGATGGGACAAGAAGTGACTCGTGTGACTCATCAGCCACCGGCCACTGTGACCGAGCGGTTCTAGACGCTCCAGTCCAGGTTCGAATCCTGCCTCGGGTATGGCTGTTTGTGATGTCCTTAGGTTAGTTAGGTTTAAGAAGTTCTAAGTGTAGGGGACTGATGACCTCAGATGTTAAGCCCTATAGCGCTTAGAACGATTTGAACCAATTTGAGTCATTAGCCAATCATGATAATGATCTGTAAATGTAATCATTTAATGTACTCCATATGCACTGTTGCTACTATTAATCTTGAATAAATTCGAAATCTCTAAAAGTATATGCTGAAGTTTTTCTTGACAATGTAGTTTGAAGGGAATTTTGATATACATTGGGGCAAGTTGATGCAGTGTGAAGGGCAAGTTGATTTACTTTTGGATATAGGGGCTACTTGATATAGTTTCAGGGACAGTTTGATACAGTTCATGGGTAAGTTGTACAGTTTCAGGGGCTAGTTGCTACATTGTAAGGGAGGTGGGGAACTAGATACAATTTTGCTGTGGCATGAAGGGTAATTTCAGTGACCTGTTCCATTTCTTTAAATAATGATCCGTTCTATTTTTTTAAACATTGACTGGCTGTGGTTCTGAAATGGTTATCAGTTCCGTTTCTTAGTCATGTAGGAGAGTGGTGTCCACTCAAGAGTGAATGTTGGCCATACAAGGAGGAACAGTGGTCACCCATGGAAGCCAACCACCATTACCCATTTACTGTCACCTGTTATCCTTCACCCACTACCTGTTAACTTTTTACCATTTACTGTTACCTCTTACCCATTTACTGTTATCCATTAGCTGTTTAACGTTTACTGTTACTCATTTTCCGGTTATCATGTACTGTTTACCTGTCACCATACACCATTCACCATTTATAGTTTACCATTTATTGTTACACATTACCTGTTCTAAAATGTAAACTTTCACGGCAGGAAATATCATGTCCATTATAATTATCCGGGCTGTTATGCCGTGGTCGGTTGATGAATGCTGTGGTGATTCCCAACGTTTCGTCTCCGACTGCGGGAGACATCTTCAAGGGGGTCCGTAGCTTGATGGAAGATCCAACACACACACTGGCTCGCTACTGACTGCCGCTACATTCCGTGTCCGCGCGCCCCCGCGCCGCGGCGTGATGTCACGTGTTTTGAAAACGTCAGTGCAATTGGCCGCTGTCCGTCGCCGTCGATCGCCGTTGCCATCACCCAGTAGTGGACGAGTGGTACACATCTTCTTTAACACTGGCATCCATATACCGTTTAATTTGACGCCCTCCTCCTTTCTGTTGAAATTATTTGGGTGTTTAGCGATTTCGATCGCCTCCCTGTAGAGCCTTTCGTAATATCCGCTCGTGGCCGCTAGTACTTGCGTCTCCTCGAAACGAATATTGTGGTTCCCCGGCTGGAAAGCATGCTCCGCAACAGCTGATTGTTCTGTTTCTCCTCTTCTACAATTTCCCTTGTGCTCTTCCAAACGTTTAGAAACAGTTCTTTTAGTGGTACCCACATAAACATCACCACAGCTGCATGGGATCCTATACACTCCAGATTTTTCCAATGGTTTGCGAGCGTCCTTGGCAGGCCTAAGGTATTCCTGTATCTTCCTGGTGGGCTTGTAAATTACGGTAATATTCCGCTTCGTCAAGATCCTCCCTATTCTTTCCGTTACATTTTTAACAAACGGCAGGAAAACCTTAGATTTTGCAGTAGCCTGTACGTCAGTATGATTTCTGCGTGGCTGCCTCAACGCACGTTTTATTTCGGCGGACGAATATCAGTTCTTCGTTAGTGCATTGTAGAGATGTTCCATCTCAGCGTCGAGCAACTCAGGTTCACAAATATTTCTAGTTCTGTCCGCTAACGTCTTGATAACACCCCGCTTCTGTTGTGGGTGGTGGTTCGAATCCCGGTGCAAATAACGGTCCGTGTGCGTGGGTTTGCGGTACACTGAGTGGCCCAATCTACCATTTTCGTTTCTAAACACAAGCACATCGAGGAAATGTAGTTTGCCGTCTACCTACGAAAATGGTAGATTGGGCCACTCAGTGTACCGCAAACCCACGCACACGGACCGTTATTTGCACCGGGATTCGAACCACCACCCACAACAGAAGCGGGGTGTTATCAAGACGTTAGCGGACAGAACTAGAAATATTTGTGAACCTGAGTTGCTCGACGCTGAGATGGAACATCTCTACAATGCACTAACGAAGAACTGATATTCGTCCGCTGAAATAAAACGTGCGTTGAGGCAGCCACGCAGAAATCATACTGACGTACAGGCTACTGCAAAATCTAAGGTTTTCCTGCCGTTTGTTAAAAATGTAACGGAAAGAATAGGGAGGATCTTGACGAAGCGGAATATTACCGTAATTTACAAGCCCACCAGGAAGATACAGGAATACCTTAGGCCTGCCAAGGACGCTCGCAAACCATTGGAAAAATCTGGAGTGTATAGGATCCCATGCAGCTGTGGTGATGTTTATGTGGGTACCACTAAAAGAACTGTTTCTAAACGTTTGGAAGAGCACAAGGGAAATTGTAGAAGAGGAGAAACAGAACAATCAGCTGTTGCGGAGCATGCTTTCCAGCCGGGGAACCACAATATTCGTTTCGAGGAGACGCAAGTACTAGCGGCCACGAGCGGATATTACGAAAGGCTCTACAGGGAGGCGATCGAAATCGCTAAACACCCAAATAATTTCAACAGAAAGGAGGAGGGCGTCAAATTAAACGGTATATGGATGCCAGTGTTAAAGAAGATGTGTACCACTCGTCCACTACTGGGTGATGGCAACGGCGATCGACGGCGACGGACAGCGGCCAATTGCACTGACGTTTTCAAAACACGTGACATCACGCCGCGGCGCGGGGGCGCGCGGACACGGAATGTAGCGGCAGTCAGTAGCGAGCCAGTGTGTGTGTTGGATCTTCCATCAAGCTACGGACCCCCTTGAAGATGTCTCCCGCAGTCGGAGACGAAACGTTGCGAATCACCACAGCATTCATCAACCGACCACGGCATAACAGCCCGGATAATTATAATGGACACATTACCTGTTCACAGTTTCTTGTTACCCATTACCTTTTATCCATTTACCATTACCCATTACGCACTGAGCATTCACCATTTAGTATTACCATTTCGTATTGACCATTTATTTTTCACCATTTACCATTGTGCATTTATCATTCATGTTTGCAGTTCACAGTTCACCATTCATATCCATTCTCTTTTGAGCATCATTCTCTGCATTGATCACAACCCTCTTGCCTATCCATCGACAGCCATCATTCTCTACACTGACTATAATTCTCCAGTGCCCATCATTCTCTCCATTCACAATTATTTTCTCCATTTCCCATAATACTCCACTGACTATCTTTCTCTCCAGCGACCATGATTCTCCACTGATCCTCATTCTCTCCACAATCATTCTGTCTACTGACTATAATTGTCCACTAGCCATAATTTCCCATTAACCATTATTCTCCGCTCAGCATCATTCTCTCCACCTGACAGTATACTGGGTAACAGTGATCAGATATTTCCTCGCCTACCTCATCTACTGTACTGCCCCATCTTTATCTTTAATCACACATGCACAATGGTTCCACATTTGCCTCATCATCATCTACCTGATTTATACATAACAGTAAATTTCCTCTCACTGTAATGCTTAGTTTAATGAGGTAACAATGGTACATATTACAGAGGGGAAGGTAGGCTGTAACATCTACTTTAATGAGGAAACGACATTATAATAAATTACAGGGGGCATACAGATTTCCCCCTCTAGTTTCTGCAGCTTAACATAGCAGATAACAACGTTTTGTACTGTGCTGGGGGTAGGCATCTTGATATTACTGTATGAATTCCAAGATGTATGATGAGTTGCTTAGTGCTCTGTTGTCATCGTTTACTTTGCTAATTATTGGTGTCCGTTAGGCTTTAGGTTAGATCTGCAGTAGTGTTTGTGTTTTTATATACAGTTTTTACTTATTTAGGTGAGTCTAATGTCTGGTACAGATGTCGTACTACTGCCTTCTACTGATCTATAATTGTTTAAGTAGTGCCAATAAGCGACCTAGGTGTAAAGTAAGTTCCACAGACACTTTACATGTGGAAAAATTTAATTTGAAGGTTCATAGAGCTTGAAAAGTTCGGTACCTCGGTCCAGTGTTCGTCGTAGTAAGTGTTGTTTAACATAGAAGTTTTTATTAGCAGTATCGATATGCAAGCTTTGTTCATTAAGTAATCCATAGGATTTAGACGTAGCAATATTAATCTGAAGATCCACTGTGGTTACCAATTGAGAGAAATCTTACGTATTTAGAGAAATAATATAAAGTTACTTTGCTCTAATTTTCGTAGACATATGTAATCATACTTGCATGTTATGATAATCAGCCTCCATGTGTGTTTATATTTTTGCACTGCATAAATGACAAATAATTCTATCAAGGAATTTACTTGCGAGATATCGATCCTGTCATTGTCTTTAGTGAAGTTACGTCTGTGCCGCTGCCTTTTGTGTGTGTTTTTATTTATAAACAAAGCAATCATTTTTCAGTGTAAATGATGTATTGATGAGTCCTTGTCACGCTGAGTTGCTGCACTACGCTTGGGAAAAGAAGATCCGACACGGTATTGAGATGTTTTCCGTTACTTTCGTCACTTCGGAGTACAGCTCCGACACTGGTGCGCTTGTTCGATACCCAAGGGCTGCGACTTCGATACCCAGTGCTTCTTGGAAGTTACTAGTTGTTGAGTGTCAGTTATAGATAGAAAGTTTAAGGTATAACAGCATAATGTAAGGATGCGGTAATCTGAACTCAATTTTTAATTGGTGAGTGGTATTTGAACAGATTGAAAGTGTCGCTTTGGGTTGACCTCTCTCACTCCTGGTGGCCAATCTATTTACGGAAGATTTTGACGAAAAAAGTGCTCTGCAATTTCAAAACCGTGGTTGCTCTGGAGATGTGTTGGTGATATATTCGTAGTGTGGCCCCACGGTGGGGATAAAATGCTGGAGGCTTTGGAGAATCTTACCTATAGTGAGACAATTTCAAGTTTGCCATGGAGTGGGAGAGGAATGGCTGTCTACCTTATCTGGACGGAGTAGGTTGACGGTTGGAGGATGAGTGTTACGTTAATGCCAACCATGAAGATTTATATTCGCTGGTCCCAGCTGCAGACTAAGCCAAGGAAGTTGAAAAGTGAAGTGATTTAAAGCCTACCATGTTCCTACCATATATGGCAACTGTTTCTTCAAAAGCTTCAAGAAACTTAAAGAAGGATAAAGTGCGTGTGATACTTTTCCTTGTTCAGGCAGGCTGCTCAGACGAGACAAGAGCTTGCATCTCTATTACTCATGTAAAACACTCGTTTGTCGTCTGCTCTCTGAGGGAATGTTTTGTTCTGGACCTTCGCTGCCTGTCAGTCTGATAGATGCCACCAATTTTAATGATTAACCCATTTGATAAACAGTGCGGGTAGAGGCTCCATCTATTTTTTGAGTATTTCCACTTTTGTTGCATTAGTTTTATGCAGACTGGCGCTGATATGTCGACCGTATTATTTGCGACGCGTGCGCATGTTGCTCCAATGTATAGCTTTATATCTAGTGGTTTCAGCCTTTACTTATTTAACTAGGCATCCTTGGTCACTCGAAGATCAGTCGCCGAATCGCCTTTAAGATGGCCGTGAGATTAACCGGCGAAATATCAGAAGATTAGTTGTTTGTGTCCCGGACGCATACGGAGAAACATTGAATATTCTTCCAGCCGGGAAAATTTCAAGAACCATATCATGAGACACTTGAAGTGCTTCACTCTGCCCATTTCAAATAAAAAACTAAAAGTGAGTGGAGATTTAGAGAGGTAAGCTAAATATACAGAAGACATAGTGTTATTGGGTAATACAGAAACACCAGAGTGAACTTGAACTCCTTGACACTGAACCACATGTAACCTGTTGTGTCACTACGGTTCGTCTTCAAAATAGTTCAAATGGCACTGAGCACTATGGGACTTTACATCTGAGGTCCTCAGTCCCCTAGAACTTAGAACTACTTAAACCTAACTAACCTAAGGACATCACACACATCCATTCCCGAGGCAGAATTCGAACCTGTGACCGTAGCAGTCGCGCGGTTCCATATCGAAGTGCGTAGAATCTCGCGGCCACATCAGCCGGCTGTTCGTCTTGGATTTGGCGCAAACGACTAGTGAGTTTACTCCATAGAATTACTATGCACATTTACTTTGGACGAGGACCTGCAGAGAATGGACACTTCGTGCTGGGATTGGCTGTTGACTCTCAAGATAAAGAAATGTGAGGTGCTGCGCATAAATATGCCGAATGACTGTTATTATAAGGTTACATGATTGCAGAAAAATAACTGACAGCAGTCATATCCATCAAATATCTAGGAGTATGCGTACAATTGCGATATAAAGAGGAACGATCACATGAAACTAATCGTGGTCAAGGGCGCCGACTTTCCAAAGTATCTGTGGGTGCTTATCAGTGGCGGAGCTCCCACATCCTTTGAAGCCATTATCTCAACAATCAAAACGATAACAATCCAGTTACGTGAAAAAAACACTGAAATCTTAAACCACCCCACTGTTATGTTAATAATAATAATTTAAAAAAGTTGTTCACGTAGTCTGTAACAAGCGGCTTCCTTGTACCTTGCGCCGGCCGGGGTGGCCGAGCGGTTCTAGGGACTAAAGTCTGGAACCGCGCGACCACTACGGTCGCAGGTTCGAATCCTGCCTCGGGCATGGATGTGTGTGATGTCCTTAGGTTAGTTTAAGTAGTTCTAAGTTATAGGGGACTGATGACCTCAGAAGTTAAGTCCCATAGTGCTCAGAGCCGTTTGAACCATTTTGAACCTTGTATCTTGGATTACTCTTTATTGCTGCTCAGTACTGATAAGCAAATATTAAAACTATTATTGACGAATGGAGCATATTGTAGCGCGTCACTTGTAAGGAAACATGAAAGCAACCCAAAAAGGCGGGATCCCGTTCACAGTATAGTACGACTGTTATTCTGGGGAGTTGATTCGTGGGAGAGGATCAAACAGCGAGCTCATACTTCTCCTCGGATTAGGGAAGGAAGTCGGCTGTGCCCTTTCAAAGGAACCATCTCAGCATTTGCCTGAAGCGATTTGGGGAAATCAGAGAAAACCTAAATCAGGATTACCGGAGGCGGGTTTGAACCGTTGTCCTACCGAATGCGAGACTAGAGTGCTAACCACTGCGCAACTTCGCTTGGTATTCTGGTGAGTGCCTTTGACTTGGCCAGAGAAAGACAAGCAACGGGGGGGGGGGGGGGGGGGTGAGGGGGGGTTGCTTCGTTGCCTTTGCTCAAAGAAGTCCGAAACAAACAGATATGTTCTAGAAGTCAGAAATTTTAACTTTCATCTCAGTGTTTCAATAGGTGACAAAATTTATTTTATTTTGTTTTTACCAAACAAAAAATTTTATGGGTGCGGCGCACCCACAAGATTATGTGTGTGAGTCCTCGAGCCCTGGCGTGCCCAGGTAGTCGACGAGCATGATCTCGGTAGGACAGACGCCCGACTGAGGTTCACTGAAAGAATCTCAGGAAGTGTGGTCCACCTGCAGAGAGATAACTTGCTAAACCCTCTTTCAACCAATACTTGAATTATACCTACTTCGTCATTCTGGGACCCATACCAGATAGGGCCAATAGAGGAAACAGAGAAAATCCAAAGAAGAGCAGCGCATTTCGTTACAGGTTCATTCAGTAGGCGTGAAAGCAAGCAACATGGTTATTCTCAGGCAACTGCAGCGTCTGCTACAGCAGAGGCGTTCTGCATGATGTTGCCGTTTACTGTTTTGAGTTCAGACCGCAGAATTTCCTAGAAGCGTTAGCCAGTATATTGCTGCTGCCTACGTATATCTCGCGAAAAGATCGTGAAGATAAAATTGGAGAGAATCGAGCTCACACGGGGGTTTACCAGCAGTCGTTCTTCCCGTGAACCATACGCGAATGGAAGAACTGACAGCGGTTCACAAAGCACACTCCGTCACCGCTGTAAGGTGGCTTGCGGAATATGCAAGAAGATGTAGCTGTGCATATACTCTTCCAAAAAACATCAAACAAAATACATGTTCTGGACACCTTCATTCCTGTCCAGTTGTTGAGTAAACAACCGTGCCCTCGACGTCGTGTTGATGCGATAGCTCTCTCACAAACTTATTAATTGGTAAATTTTCTGTAATTAAACTCCGCCTGTCATGACTGATATAAAATTCTTGTTTTTTCGGCGTGTTATTTATATAGTGTGCCAGAGAAGCCCGCGTACTTCTTTTAACTGTTCAGTAATGAAGTAGTTGCTCTAACGGTACTGCTTTGAAACTGACGAAAAGCGCTGTTGTTAGTATTGTTTTGTTTCGGCTCTGTATAGAATTGTTTCAGTTGCGAATCATGGCTGATGTTATCGGACGCAGTTACAGTGCTGAGAGACGATTAGTGGTGGCTCTGTGGATGCACGAACGCACACAGACGCAGCAAAAAAGGACGGAGATAACGAGGAAGTTTAGACGTCGGTTTCGCAAGGCCCTAAGTCGTTAAGCTACTTGACTTCATTGGGAAAAACGTCATTTTATTTCAAGCAGTGTCGAAGACAGGCTGTGTACGTGACGTAAGAAAGTGAGAGAGGAGACGTGTGCCGCAGTCGCTGAGTCCGTTGTAATGTCTCTGATGTTTGGTCACTTAACAGTGATATAAAATGTCTGACAGACAGCGAAGTGAAATTTGAAAAGGAACTGAAAATGTTTTTCTTGACAACTTTTCGTTTTTCGTATCGCGTCTGTGATGTGATAGTGTTAAGCAAAAGAACAAGGAGTCCAAGCGCTCCCCCCCCCCCCCCCCCCCTATGAAAAGCACGACCACACCATAACACCACCGCCTCCGAATTTTACTATTGCTACTACACACGCTGGCAGATGACGTTTACCGGGAATTCGCCATACCCACACACTGCCATCGGATCGCCACAGTGTGTACCGAGATTCGTCACTCCACACAACATTTTTCCACTATTCAACCGTTCAATGTTTACGCACCTTACACCAAGCGAGGCGTCATTTGACATTTACATGCTTGATGTGTGGTTTGTGAGCAGCCGGTCGACCATGAAATCCAAGTTCTATCACCTCCCACACAACTGTCTTAGTACTTGTAGTGGATCCTAACGCAGTTTGGGATTCCTGTGCGATGGTCTGGATAGATGTCAGCCTATTACCACATTACGACCCTCATCGACTGTCGGCGGCCTCTATCTGTCAACAGACGAGGTCGGGCTGTACGCTTTTGTGGTGTACGTGTCCCTTCAATTTTACACTTCACTATAGAATCGGAAACAGTGGACCTAGGGATGTGTAGGACTGTGGAAATCTCGCGTACAGACCCCAATCACCTGACCACGTTTGAAATCCGTGAGTTCCGCGGAGTGGCCCCATTCTGCTCTCTCTCTATGTCTAATGACTACTGCGGTCGCTAATATGGAGTACCTGGCAGTTGGTGGCAGCACAATGCACCTAACATGAAAAGCGTATTATTTAGGGGGTGTACGGATGTAGAAAATTAGGTGGACTGATAAGGTAAGGAATGAGGAGGTTCTATGCAGAATCGGAGAGGAAAGGAATCTGTGGAAAACACTGATAAGGAGAAGGAACAGGATGATAGGACATTTGCTAAGACTTGAGGGAATGACATCCATGGTACTAGAGGGAGCTGTAGAGGGCAAAAACTGTAGAGGAAGACAGAGATTGGAATACGTCAAGCAAATAGTTGAGGACGTAGGTTGCAAGTGCTACTCTGAGATGAAGAGGTTAACACAGGAAAGGAATTCGTGCCGGGCCGCATGAAACCAGTCAGTAGACTGATGACAAAAAAAAAAAAAACCGGATACTTTTGATCGCATCGTGTAAGTGATTTACATTGCAGGATCACAGGTCAACGTAAGTGCGAGGTAAGCCATTGCAAATATGAAATGCTGGTACATCAATAAACTGTTTAACCGCCAGAATGTAGAATGCGAGCATGCAAACGTTCATAATTTTGTTGTACAAGTGCCGAATTTCAGAGTGTGTGATGAAGTTCTATGCCTGTCGCACTGGGTCGGGCAATACAAGGACGGTCAGTGACGCTTGCGGATGACGCTGGAGTTGTCGTTCGCTGATGTCCCACATGTGCTCTATCGAAAACAGATCTGGTGATTGGGCGAGCGTTATCCTGCTGGGAAACATCCCCTGAATTTGCTGTTCGTTAATGGTAGGACAACAGTTCGAATCATCAGACTGACTACAAATTTGCAGTCAGGATGTTTGGGATAACCACGAGAGCGCTCCTGCTGTCACAGAAATCGCACCCAGACCGTAACTCCAGGTGTTGGTCCAGTATGTCTCGCACGCAGACAGGTTCTTTCCAGGCCGTCAATTGACAACTTTCTAACCAACATATGGCCATCACTGGCACCGAGGCAGAACGAGCTTTCATCAGAAAATACAACAGACCTCCACTCTGCCCTCTAATGAGCTCTCGCTTGACACCAATCAGTGGAACGCACGACACAATGCGTCTGGCTGGGAACTGTACTTAACGTAATCGATTTGTAACAGCCTGTCGTGTCACTGTGCTGCAACTGCTGCAGATGTAGTATAATGTGTCAAATGTGTCAGTCATATGCCGAACACGATGGTCTTCCCTCCCGGTAGTACCACGAGGACGTCCGGAGCCCGCGGTCTTATTGCAACAGCACACTCTCGTGACCGCTGCTAGCAATCACGTACATTGGCTACATTCCTGTCAAGTCTTTCTGCAATATCGTAGAAGGAACATCCAGCTTGTCGTAGCTCTGTTACATGACCTCGTTCAAACTCAGTGAGGTGTTGATAATTATATCTTTGGCGCCTTATAGTCATTCTTGACTAATATTAACTCACGACTCAAGCTGATAAAAGCGATCCCTTGCCGCAAGACAAGTAAGTTTCTGGAAAACATGTTGAAAAATCGCTACTTCAGGGTGAACGTAGGTCAATCTACGAGTAAATCCTACTCAATAAACAATGAGCTCCCACAGGGATCAGTGTTGGCTCCCCTTTTCAACCTATTCACGAGCGACATGCCAGCAACTAAATCGCAAAAATTCTGCTATGCAGATGACATTGCAATAACCACTCAGAGCAAGACATTCGAAGAGGGGGAAGCTACTC
This sequence comes from Schistocerca cancellata, assembly GCF_023864275.1. Lineage (NCBI taxonomy): Eukaryota > Metazoa > Arthropoda > Insecta > Orthoptera > Acrididae > Schistocerca > Schistocerca cancellata. Next base: position 502,814,634 of record NC_064632.1, on the reverse strand, counting down.
TGTCAACGGATCTTCAACTTCTTAACCAATATTATACGAAATGGAGGCTCTGCCCAAATCCAAATAAAACTTAGGTAAGCGTATTCCACCTGAAAAATCATGAGGCAAGACGAGAGTTACAAGTAACATTCTGCAATGAGCGATTGACGCACAACAGCCATTCAAAATATCTAGGAATCACTCTGGACCGGTCAATAACCTATAACAAACACCTAGAAATAACCAGTCAAAAGATAAAAAAATCGAAATAATGTATTAAGAATGCTGACAGGAACCTCCAGGAGAGCTCATGCTAACACCCTACGCACCGCAGCACGATCTCTTGTTTACTCGGTGGCACAATATGCGCCCAGTCTGGTACAAGAGCACACACACGAAGAAAATAGATGTCCAGCTTAATATCACCATGAGGATTGTCTCAGGGACTCTGCAATCAACTCCGCTAGCCTGGCGTCATGCCTTTGCAATATAGCTCCTCCTTCCTTCATTAGGCAACAAGCAGCTATCCGAGAATGGAAGAAAATTAATGACCCCTCTGTCTCTGAAGATATACCTATCCGAAAAATATTGAATCATCTACCAACTACCCGCCTACAATCCAGGTAACCTATATGGGAAGACGAAGTACTCAGATTCCCAGAAACGTACGGCATAGCAAGGGAATGGAGGCAATATTAGTCGCTGAATAATCACCATCCTCTCATCACTGATTTTGATCCTTCGATACCGGTGGAAGGAATGCAAATGCCCAGAAGAACTTGGTGCAGACTTAACCGTGTGAGAACTAACCACGGCAGGTGTAAGGCCATTCTCCACAAATGGAAACTCACTGGTGACCCATGATGCGACTGTGGTGCAGAAGAACAAACAATTCCTCACCTGATCTTCGAATGTCTTGAGAGGAGGTTTGAAAGAGAATGGAGGGATATCATGAATGCTACTCCACGAGCTTTTCAGTGGGTGACCTGCTTAGATGTGGACTTGTAATAGCTGCAGTGGCTGTCTCCCAAATCTTTCGCATATGATTGTTTGCAATCAATCATTTAATAAAATATTTGTAATTCGTTGATTATATTAATTAATTGTAAGTGTGCAATTTTACTCTGTAGATGCCACGCGCTAAATAAAAATAAATAAAAACGACGTCCAATCTCGAAGCTAACTAATGCTCACGACCGTTACAGCATGAATATTAAAGCAAACCTGATTTGCGTCCTCATTGTGGCGCTACTAGAGCCACTCTGCGTCTGGTGCGAAATTTGAACAGACACCATGTTTCAGATGTAGAAATACGCCTACCAACTTTCGTTTATGTCGCACAATTCCTTATTGGTTTTGTGACTTTTCTGCCGTCGGTGTATGTCTGACAGACGGCAAAGTGAAATTTGAAAACGAGCTGAAATCGTTTCTTCTTGACAACTCACTGTGTTTAACAGTTTAATTTCTGTTATTGTCACGTGTAGATGGTGTTGGGTAGAAATTGCTAACTCGTACCTATACTTTTCATAATAATAAGAATGAAAATAAAAACAATACAAAAAACTTATAAATGAGCAGCATACAGCCGTGTTTACAAATTAATGTGAAAGTAGAATGACTCATTCCACACCATAACGATATACAGGGTGGTCTATTGATAGTGACCGGGCCAAATATCTCACGAAATAAGCGTCAAACGAAAAAACTAAAAAGAACGAAACTTGTCTAGCTTGAAGGGGGAAACCAGATGGCTGTATGGTTGGCCCGCTAGATGGCGCTGCCATAAGACAAACGGATATCAACTGCCTTTTTTAAAATATGAACCACCCCTTTTTATTACATATTCGTGTAGTACGTAAAGAAGTGTGAATGTTTTAGTTGGACCACTTTTTTCGATTTGTGATAGATGGCGCTGTAATAGTGACAAACATATGGCTCACAATTTTAGACGAACAGTTGGTAACAGGTAGGTTTTTTAAATTAAAATACGGAACGTAGGTAAGTTTGAACATTTTATTTCGGTTGTTCCCATGTGATACATGTACCTTTGTGAATTTATATTTTCTGAGAACGCATGCTGTTACAGCGTGATTACCTGTAAATACCACATTAATGCAAGAAATGATCAAAATGATGTCCGTCAACCTCAATGCATTTGGCAGTAAGTGTAAGACGTTCCTCTCAACAGCCCCAGTAGCTGAGTGGTCAGCGTGGCGGATTGCCGTCCTCTGGGCCCGGGTTCGATTCCCGGCTGGGTCGGAGATTTTCTCCGCTCAGGGACTGGGTGTTGTGTTGTGTTCATCATCATTTCATCCCCATCCGGCGTGCAGGTCGCCCAATGTGGCGCCGAATGTAATAAGACCTGCGCCAAGGCGGCCGGACCTGCCCCGCGAGGGGCCTCCCGGCCAATGACGCCAAACGCTCATCATCATCATCATCACAGCGAGTAGTTCGCCTTCCGTAATGTTCTCACATGTATTGTCAATGCGCTGACGCATGTTGTCAGGCGTTGTCGGTGGATCACGATAGCAAACATCCTTCAACTTTCCCCACAGAAAGAAATCCGGGGACGTCAGATCCGGTGAACGTGCGGGCCATGGTATGGCGCCTCGACGACCAATCCACCTGTCATGAAATATGCTATTCAATACCGCTTCAACCGTACGCGAGCTATGTGCCAGACATCCATCATGTTGGAAGTACATCGCCATTCTGTCATGCAGTGAAACAACTTGTAGTAACATCGGTAGAACATTACGTTGGAAATCAGCATACATTGCACCATTTAGATTGCCATCGATAAAATGTGGGCCAATTATCCTTCCTCCCATAATGCCGCACCATACATTAACCCGCCAAGGTCGCTGATCTTCCACTTGTCGCAGCCATCGTGGATTTTCCGTTGCTCAATAGTGCATATTATGCCGGTTTACGTTACCGCCGTTGGTGAACGACGGTTTCTCACTAAATAGAACGCGTGCAAAAAATCTGTCATCGCCCCGTAATTTATCTTGTGCCCAGTGGCAGAACTGTACACGACGTTCAAAGTCGTCGCCATGCAATTCCTGGTGCATAGAAATATGGTGCGAGTGCAATCGATGTTGATGTAGCATTCTCAACACCGACGTTTTTGAGATTCCCGATTCTCGCGCGATTTGTCTGCTACTGATGTGCAGATTAGCCGCGACAGCAGCTAAAACACCTACTTGGGCACCATCATTAGTTGCTGGTCGTGGTTGACGTTTCATATGTGGCTGAACACTTACTGTTTCCTTAAATAACGTAACTATCGGGCGAACGGTCTGGACACTTGGATGATGTCGTCCAGGGTACCGAGCAGCATACATAGCACACGCCCGTTGGGCATTTTGATCACAATAGCCATACGTCAACACGATATCGAACTTTTCCGCAATTGGTAAACGTTCCATTTTAACACGGGTACTGTATCACGAAGCAAATACCGTCCGCACTGGCGTCATATATATAAATGACCTAGTAGATACTGTCGGAAGTCCCACGCGGCTTTTCGCAGATGATGCTGTAGTATACAGAGAAGTTGCAGCGTTAGAAAATTTCAGCGAAATTCAGGAAGATCTGCAGCGGATAGGCACTTGGTGCAGTGAGTGGGAACTGACCCTTAACATAGACAAATGTAATGTATTGCGAATACATAGGATCCTTTATTGTATGATTATATGATAGCGGAACAAACACTGGTAGCAGTTACTTCTGTAAAATATCTGAGAGTATGCGTGTGGAATGATTTGAAGTGGAATGATCATATAAAATTAATTTGTTGGTAAGGTGGGTGCCAGGTTGAGATTCATTGGGAGAGTCCTTAGAAAATGTAGTCCATCAACTAAGGAGGTGGCTTACAAAACACTCGTTCGACCTATACTTGAGTATTGCTCATCAGTGTGGGATCCGTCCCAGGTCGGGATGACAGAGGACATAGAGAAGATCCAGAGAAGAGCGGCGCGTTTCGTCACAGGGTTATTTCGTAAGTGTGATAGCGTTACGGAGATGTTTAGCAAACTCAAGTTCAAATGGCTCTGAGGACTGTGGGACTTAACATCTGAGGTCATCACTCCAAACTCAAGTGGCAGACGCTGCAAGAGAGGCGCTCTGCACCGCGGTGTAGCTTGCTGTCCAGGTTTTGAGAGGGTGCGTTTCTGGATGAGGCATCGAATATACTGCTTCCCCCTGCTTATATCTCCAGAGGAGATCACGAATGCAAAATTAGAGAGATTCGAGCGCGCACGGAGGCTTTCCGGCAGTCGTTATTCCCGCGTACCATACGCGACTGGAACAGGAAAGGGAGGCAATGACAGTGGCACGTAAAGTGCCCACCGCCACAGACCGTTGGGCGGCTTGCGGAGTGTAAATGTAGATGTAGATGTTAGTGATACCACATACTTATACGTTTGTGACTATTACAGCGCCATCGATCACAAAGCGGAAAAAGTGGTCCAACTATAACATTCATATTTCTGTATGTACTACACGAATATGTAATAAAAAAGGGGGGTTCCTATTTTAAAAAACGCAGTTGATATCCGTTTGACCTGTGGCAGAGCCATCTAGCGGCCCAACCATAGCGCCATCTGGTTTCCCCCTTCAAGCTAGACGAGTTTCGTTCCTTGTAGTTTTTTCGTTTGATGCTTATTTCGTGGGATATTTGGCCCTGTCACTATCAATGGACCACCCTGTGTAGTGCAAATGATGCATGGAACATGAAACTGACTAGCTAACTTGCCTAGCGGTATAGAGAGCTGCGACCTCGGTGGACGACATGAGGACGACCCACGCCGCAAGCTGTAGCGGCGCGGCGAGGTATCCGAGCGTCTTGCGGTCGACGTGCGAGCTGAGTGCGGCCAGCAGGGGCAGCACGCAGAGGCCGCCAAGCGCCAGCAGCGACGCCACCCAGGATGCCTGGTCCGACGTCAGCGGCTGGGCGCGGAGGCCGCTCTCTGCAGACATCAGCTGCGGCAGCGCCATCGCCGTCCACGCCACGTGCGTCCCCAGGCCGAATGTGTTCAGGTTCACTGCACATTAGCAAATGACTCCATGATCTGGTGAAATTATTACCATGTTTCCTGTTCTGCCTCTCACAAGGGAACCTCCCCATCGCCCCCCCCCCCCCCCCCGCTCAGATTTAGTTATAAGTTGGCACAGTGGATAGGACTTGAAAAACGGAACACAGATCAATCGAGAAAACAGGAAGAAGTTGTGTGGAACTATGAAAAAAATAAGCAAAATATACAAACTGAGTAGCCCATGCGTAAGATAGGCAACATTAAGGAGAGTGTGAGCTCAGGGGAGCCGTGGTCCCGTGGTTAGCGTGAGCAGCTGGGGAACAAGAGGTCCTTGGTTCAAATCTTCTCTCGTGTGACATCTTTACTTCATTTATTTTCGCAAAGTTATGATCTGTCCGTTCGTTCATTGACGTCTCTGTTCACTGTAATAAGTTTAGTGTCTGTGTTTTGCGACCGCACCGCGAAACCGTGCGATTAGTAGACGAAAGGACGTTCCTCTCCAATGGGAACCGAAAACATTTGATCGCAACGTCATAGGTCAACCGATTCCTCCACAGGAAAACACGTCTGAAATATTCTATACGACAATGGTGACGCCATGTGCGTCACATGACAGAATATGCTGTCGAATGGGTAGAAAGATTCTTCTACCTTGCCCGATTTAAGATTTATTGTGGATGTGATAATCACTCCCAAAAATGTGATGAAAACGTAACGGACGGACAGATAATAATTGTCTGAAAATAAAAAATCTAAATTTTTCGCTCGAGGGCAGACTTGAACCAAGGACCTCAGGTTCCCCAGCTGTTCCCCAGCTGCTCACGCTAACCATGGGGCCACGGCTGCCCTAAGCTCACACACTCCTTAATGTTGCCTATCTTGCACACGGACTACTCAGTTTGTATACTTTGCTTATTTTTTCATAGTTCCACACAACTTCTTCCTGTTTTCTTGATTGATCTGTGTTCACTTTTTCAAGACCTATCCACTGTGCAACTTATAACTAAATCTGAGGGGGGTGCGATGGGGAGGTTCCCTTGTCAGCAGACAATAACTGGCACATCCGTTCTTGATATGACGCACAAGGAAACACCATCAACTCGGCCTCGATCCTAAATAATGAAAAGTGTGAAGTCATCAACATGAGTACCAAAAGGAATCCGCTGAATTTCGGTTACACGATAAATCACACTAATGTAAAGGCTGTAAAGTCAAATAAATACCGGGCGATCAAAAAGTCAGTATAAATTTGAAAACTGAATAAATCACGGAATAATGTAGATAGAGAGGTACAAATCGACACACATGCTTGGAATGACATGGAGTTTTATTAGATCCAAAAAAATACAAAAGTTCATGTGGTGTGCGTACTGTAAGACCTTCGGTACACACACCATCAGATTATTTGGCTTCTAGCTCTAACGAAGTAGGCGAGTGTCAGCAATATGTCTCGTGATCTTATCGTGGCGTGTTTATCTTCTGCCATTAGGTCAGACGATAGAAATGCCACTTGCACGCTTACAGTAGCAGATTGACGGTGACCAACTTTAAACAGAACTTGATTAATTTTCACACACATTTATTAAAATAATAAAAAGCATAAAAATTACTTAACTTGGTTCTGGATGCTATTTACAATTGACAATCTGAAGTTCCTTTGGTATTGGTACGTTAATCTTATTCTCACATATACCTCTGATACTTGACAAAAGTGTCTATACATTTATCTTCATGGCTATGTACAGGAATATGGCAATCTTATTGGGTGCAGACTGAAACTTGACTATAGACTGGTACAGATAAATGTACAGACTGTTGCAGACAAATGCTGACTGGTACAGACTGGTGCAGACAAATGCAGACTGACTAATCCGAAGTCTGTACACTCGTTATAATACCTCGCGCATTCATGTATCACTGCGCGAGTGTGATCCGTGAGGAGAAAAGGTTCTATGTTAGCAGTAATCTTATTGGCTGCGTTACATATTAATACGCGGATCGGCGGAAGCAGAATTTGGTCCGTCTCTATGGGAGCGCCATCTCGTAGTGCGGAGACGGACGAGTGCTACGCCTGCGCTGTTGTGCTTAGCGGGGCGAGCTCTAGTGGGAAAGTTGTGTACGCGCTGACTACGCGGAACTATGTACACAACAGCGGACAGCTTATGGTGGTGACGTAGAGAGAATATAAAACGCAAACTGACAGTAGTAAAAAAAGCGGTTCTGAAAAAAAGAAGAAATTTATTTACACCAAACATGAATTTAAATGTTCGGAAGATTGTTCTGGGAAGTAGAGTTTTCAGGAAGTGAAACGTGGACCCTAAAGAGTTTATATAGATGAAATGTTTTCATAGTTGCGAATACCAACAACAATCGGCTGTATAAGGGAACGATGACAATAAATAATCTGTGCCACACCGGGACTCTAACCCAGATTTACCGCTTTGCTCGAGTTACCGCCTCAACCGCTTTGGCTATGCGTGTTCCGTATGTCATCATTTCTGTACCTGTACTACATAGTCTCCATACAGGGATGACATTTTAACTGAAAGTCGGTGCCGGGTATCGGCGGATAAATACTGTAGTGCCTGAGTTGTTAAGAAACATGATGCAGTGTTCCTTCATGTACGTTTGCTTGAAGATATTTTTTTGTGTTACCTATAGTATTGTCCAAAGTAAGAGAAAGAAAGAAAATGTAAATATAGTAATGGAAGCAAATCTATGGAGTAGGTTTCCAACAAGAAGCATTTGTTGGTGCGATATGTCCTGAGACGTATGGCAGTAATTAAATTGCGAGTCGAGAAATACTGTAGCGACGGATGTCGAAGATTGAAATTTTGAAATTAGATGATGGCAATTACGAAAAAAATGATCAGAGGGTAAAAAGAGCTCACGTAGTCAAACCAGCTGCAGGAACGATTATTGACAAGTGAAGGCCACGACGTTGGGATCACGGATTTACTTCATACTTTGTACATCTTTAGTAGGCCATTAAAACAACATAATGTGCAAGTAGTAAGTTCCACTACTCTGGCAGTTCCGAGAAAATCGTAAGAGAAGTTTTACGCGTCTGTTATGTAACTGATGTATGTGTGTGTGCAGATACTGCACGTTAGAAAAAAAATGGTTCAAATGGCTCTGAGCACTATGGGACTCAACTGCTGAGGTCATTAGTCCCCTAGAACTTAGAACTAGTTAAACCTAACTAACCTAAGGACAACACAAACATCCATGCGCGAGGCAGGATTCGAACCTGCGACCGTAGCGGTCTTGCGGTTCCAGACTGCAGCGCCTTTAACCGCACGGGCACTTCGGCCGGCACTGCACGTTAGAGTTCATGGTTGTGGAGTGGTTAGCGTTCGAGCGTCGCTAAAGGCACGTGTATAAGACGACGGTTAGACTCCTGCTCCAACCTTCCTTTCTGTATTACCACTGTACATTCTGTGATTTTCAGACAATTGGCACCAACTCTATTCATTCTTATTGCATTAGAAATATCTCACCGCTACACAGGTTAACTTCCAAATAGAGCCTGCCACTGTGTCTGCAGCCCGAAGCTTTGAGGTGGAAAGTAGTTACCAAATCGTGTGTATAAGGGATTTCGTAAATCACGACAGGCATACGTTTTCAGGAAAACTCTATTCGTTTCTTCATTTACTTGTCAATAGTTATAAATATGTTTGTTCTAATAATTAAATTTAATTAAAAATTGTAAGTAGTCAACCAGTTCCGCTTCGAGCACCAAGCGAGAAGGTTCTTGTTTACTTCACTTGCCGCAGCGTCGCTTGTGTGGAGTTCAGTTGCGAGCGGTGAAGGATTCTGTCCGACCGTGGCTCACCTCCTTCCGACAACGACGAGCTGAAGAAGTAGCCCTTACACGGCTTAGAATTGGACATTGTCCTTTGACACATGGTTTTTTGTTCCGTCGTGAGGAGCCACCAACGTGTCAGACATGTGGGACACAGCTGTCGATACGACATATTTTAACTGAGTGTGTTTTATATGTAGGTTTGAGGGAAGATTTAAATTTACCACCCGACCTGCCCTCTATTTTAACTAATAATGAGGCGAGTGTCGCTAGAGTTTTACGTTTTTGTGTGATGTCTGGCCTTCTTCCCAAAATATTGGGATTGAAGCCTTAATGTGCTGCCCAGTGGTTTGGTCACCCATTATTTGTAAGTGGTCACTCAGCCACCATTAATTATTTTTACCTGTTTGTACTGCTATTTTATTTTTAGTTTTATCTCCCTATTTTGATGTGCTGTGTCCAATCTTGCCATTTGAACGATACCAATTTCCTCAACATTTGGCTCTGAATTGAACTTTTGGGAACGGGCGCTGATAACCTCGCTGTTGTGCGCCCTAAAACACCAATCATCATCATCATCATTGTGTGGAGTTTCCCTCGTTAGTATTGTTTTGTCTGCCGAGTGAGTCGTAGTGCCTCCGCTCCGCGTTACTGTCTGTGTTCGTGTACTTGCAGCGGCGTCGGCCGCTCCGCTACGACTACCATGTTTTCCACAAGTATTCCACGAAAAGGTACTGTGACCTTTACTTTCGATAAAACAGCGCGACACGTGCAGCCCGAGTCTCTAGAAATCCACGGTTTGCTTGTCGATACAATTCATGTGAACTCTAATCAGGTCCACACCGCTTATTTTGATGTCGACGAGTAAGTGTTTTACGTTAATTTTATGGATCCCCTTCACATTGAAAGATTACTGTCACGACATGGTTCTCCAGTCCCGTTCAAGCATCGTGATAATTCCGTTAGTATGGTGTTACTTGGTTGGTTCAAATGGCTCTGAGCACTATGGGACTTAACATCTATGGTCATCAGTCCCCTAGAACTTAGAAATACTTAAACCTATCTAACCTAAGGACAGCACACAACTCCCAGCCATCACGAGGCAGAGAAAATCCCTGACCACGCCGGGAATCGAACCCGGGAACCCGGGTGTGGGAAGCGAGAACGCTACCGCACGACCACGAGATGCGGGCTGTTACTTGCAGATGCTGAAATAGAATATACCAATGTTCGAGTGTTCGACCTCCAGCCGGAAGTTGATGGCAATTTTCTAAAGGACATATTGACTCGTTATGGTAACGTGAAAAACGTCTGTCGTGAACGCTGGTCTACTCAACACAGATTACAGTGTAATAGTGGGTATTCGTTCCGTGGAAATGCATATCAAACGCAGTATTCCATCACATTTACAAGTGTGTGGCTACAGCGTTCGTGTCATGTATACTGGTCAAGAGGGAACCTGATTCCTATGTAATGAAAGTTGATATGTTCGGACTAATTGCTCGGCATAGGTTTTTGTGTTAAAACCGTCAATAGTGCAGCGTCGCAAATTGACAGTTGCCGATCTTGTTCTTTCTACTCTCGACGTCGGACCTACTTCTGCTTCGGATCATAATGTACAAAAAGTCAATTCTGATAGTCGTATAAACGATTTTTCGCCTTTAGCTCCGCAGCAGATTCAAAATCCTATTGCCCCAGGGTAGAACTTTTGACAGTGACAAACAAGCGACGTCGCACTCAAGATGGTGAGGGTGAGGATTTGGCTGTGCCTTCTGACCCATCCTCCTTCGCATCGATTGTGTTCCCTGTTACTCTCGATGCTACGATACCTCCAGTCCGTGGTACGCTGAGTGGTGAAGAAATTATCTGCAGCATCCCTATTGCTCGCGAAGTGGCTCCTTCTGAAATGCCTGTGTGTGGAGAGGGAGCGGAGTCCTCCCTTTCTTCTTTGTGTCCTCCGTTACAGTCTGAGACAATGCAATATCCTCCTGCTCCTTCGTCTTCAGCCGCCGACGGTTTCCCGAATTTGCCACCTACGGCCACTCCCGAGGAGAATAAAATTAACGACGAAGTATTACCAGTTGCATTGTTAGCTCCACTGAATGCTTCCGCCTTGGAGACTGGACCTGCAATACATGTTCCTTGTTCTGAGGGGCAGGAGGCTGTGCCTATAACCCCTCCCACATCTCCGTCTGCAGAGACTGCCATGCCACGTAGCCGACAGAAACAGCGTATACAACCTGACCGTGCGGTGGCACCTAAGAAATCTAAGAAAAAAGGTTATGATGATTGGGGTTCTGGTCCACCGATATCTGATTCACCTGTGGACTCCGCAATGGACCTTGACGCTCAGCAGTCTACCTAATTCTGCTCGATACCATCCGAATATCCCTATATAGCTGAGATCAATGACCCACGTGTACATGTTCCTTTCCTTAAATGTTAATCGTGTGGAATCAGAATTGCGATTGGCTCCACTGCGTCAATTCATTTATGATTCGTGAGCCGGCCTCTGTGGCCGAGCGGTTCTATGCGCTTCAGTCCGGAACCGCTCTGCTGCTACGGTCGCAGGTTCGAGTCCTGCCTCGGGCATGGATGTGTGTGATGTCCTTAGGTTAGTTAGGTTTAAGTAGTTCTAAGTTCTAGGGGACTGATGACTACAGATGTTAAGTCCCATAGTGCTCAGAGCCATTTGAACCATTTTTACTCTATCACCCGAATATTCTACGGGGTCCGTCTTATTGTTTCGTTAAGGCATTCCTATTGATCAGGTGGGAATGTTGGATTCTGGCAGGGGCATAGGTTGTCAACTTTTTAGCTTTACCGTGGTTCTTTTATATACTCCTTCTGGCACTGGTAGCACAGTATATCGTTCGCGTTTTTACAAAGATGAAATTGTGTATCTGCTGCGTAAGAGTCCTCACGGTATTCTGTTGGGTCGTAATTTTAACTGTGTGTTGAGTCCTGCAGATCACTCTCCAGATTGTAATTTCTGTCTGAATTACTTGAATTGGTCCGCTCCTTACGCCTGAAAGCCGTCTGGATACGTAAATACCCAACGAGAGTTAAATTTACCCACTTTACTGCGACTTCTAGTAGCACGTTAGATAGTATTCTTAATGTCGAATTCATCCCAGCTTCCTTTACGGATCACTGTGCTGCGACTACAGCTCTTAATCTTGAACGGCAACCAGTCAAATTGTTTTGCACTCCGTGGCTGTTAAACGTCGCTCGCCTAACTGAGCCCTCGCTCGATGACGTGACGCGAGCCGTGTGGGAGCGTACTCTACGGTCCACTGGGAAGTACTACTCTTCCATGGACACAGCTGGCAAAACCGAGGCTCAGGCAAACTTTGATACTTTTTCGTGCTGCCAAAGCGCGGGACTTTCGGAGAACTTAACGACTATTACTGTTCCATCCTGCGTGAGCTTTATGCTGCTTCGGATCACGCCTCACTGGGAATAGCTGATATAAGGCGTGTAAAACCAAAATTGTTGAGCTTGAAGAGAATACACATGGAAGGTTTGAAAATCCGATCCAAGCCTCGTTAATTGGTAACGGAAGAACTGACTGCCTTATATCACTTGCTTCGACATCAGACCCGCGACGGGCTTGTATTCATTCTCTCACGACACGTGATAGACGTATCGTAATGGCGCAAGCTGACATAGTGCGTATCTTACACCAGTACTATGTAGACATGTACGACGTCGGTGATGATGATGATGTTTGGTTTGTGGGGCGCTCAACTGCGTGGTTATCAGCGCCCGTACAATTTCCCAACCTTTGCTCAGTCCAATTTCGCCACTTTCCTGGATGATGATGAAATGATGAGGACAACACAAACACCCAGTCATCTCGAATACGACGTCGGTGAGTCCAGTGAAACCTTTTTACGACCCACTAGTCAGCATCTTGGATACGACAATTACACCCGAACATAATGCAACACTCTTAGGTGCCTTTCAGTCTGAGGAAATTTGAAAACTTATTGTGGGATCGCCTTCTCAGAAGTCCGCGGGTCTGGATGGACTTCCCGGACTTTTCAAGGTATTTTACGTGCTCTTTAAGCCGTTGTTGGGGGCTACCTTTACGTCCCTTTTGAATGAAGTGTTACAGAGTAGAGTAGTGCCGACATCGTCCAAAGTGGGGAAAATTGTTTTAATTCAGGAACGTCCAGGACCTCCTGCCCCTGATAGCTTTTGCCCAATTACTTTGTTAAACTCTGATTATAAGACTGTGGCGAGGGCAGTTAATAGTAGAATGTCGGCTCTGATAGTGACGATTGTTGCAAAACATCAAAGCTGCGTACCTGCTCGTACCTTTCATACTCCTATAGTCAATGGTCATGACGTGGTTTCGGTTGCTGCTGTAACGTCCGTCCTTTGTGCAGTTGCTTGCATAGACCTTGATAGCCGGCCGGTGTGGCCGTGCGGTTCTAGGCGCTTCAGTTTGGAACCGCGTGACCGCTACGGTCGCAGGTTCGAATCCTGCCTGGGGCATGGATGTGTGTGATGTCCTTAGGTTAGTTAGGTTTAAGTAGTTCTAAGTTCTAGGGGACTGATGACCACAGATGTTAAGTCCCATAGTGCTCAGAGCCATTTGAACCATTTTAGACCTTGATAAGGCATTTCATCGTGTTAATCACGACTTTTTGCTTTGGATCTTGGAGGCAGTTTGTTTTACTGTTGACACACAGCGATTGCTCTCAAATCTGTTTGTTGGTATTTCGGCTTCGTTGGTTGTTAATGGCCAATTGACGCCTCCAATAAATATCCGTAGGGGAGCATCTCAAGGAAGCCCGCTGTAAATGACTTTGTTTGTGTTGTCTCTGGAGCCCCTACTTCGGATGTTAGTATCTCAGCTGACAGGCAGGACGCTTTCCGGCTGGACTATTGCTGTTCGTGCAGAGGCGGATGATGTGATGGTTCTACTCGCATTCAGGAGGACGACGGTTCAATCCCGCGTCCGACCATCCTGATTTAGGTTTTCCGTGATTTCCCTAACTCGCTCCAGGCAAATGCCGGGATGGTTCGTTTGAAAGGTCACGACCGCCTTCCTTCCCCATCCTTCCCTAATCCGATAAGACCGATGACCTCACTGTCTGGTCTCCTTCTCAAAAACAACCTAACCCAGGTTCTACTCAGCAGTTCTGCGGAGATACCGCGACTGAAGGCTGTAATTTTGATTTTTGTCGGAGTTCAGGTGCACCATTTAATGAAGGTAAATGCAGGCTTCTTACATAACGAGGCTTTGATGACGCGGTTATTCCAAGGGCTACTGCGGTGGATCGGCATATGTCTCTCGGTATCATCACAGATCGTTGTCCACTTCGGATGGCGATGATCAATTTGAAATCTGTTACGGAAAAAAATCGGGAAGCGATAGGAGAACATGAAAGACGTTCTCTTACTCTGCTCCAGAAAGTCCGAATACTGGATACCTATGTCTTATGCAAAGCTTATTACATGGTCCAAGTTTATCCGCTTCCCTCGATGATGGCGAAGAAACTTCAACAATAGTCTAGTCGTTTCTTGTGGAAAAGACGTATATTTCGCTTATGGTATGAGGTGATCAAGAAGCCTCGATCCTTTTGGGGGGCTGGGCCTGACTGATATACGAAGGAAAACGAATATGCTATATGTGCATCGTAATGTTTTGACGATGATTCAAAAAGCTCATACATTTACGTATCGTTTATTTCTCTGTGTCCGTCCTGCTGGTCTTCAATCCCCTAATGATGTTGGTCGCATAAATTACAAGTTAAAACACATTGGTGACTTTTCTATCTTGCAGTGAGCTATTTATGGAGACCCTTCCTCACCATGAAATTCCTAAAGACTCGTGGGGAAGCAGTCCCTTGCCCGAATCTCGTTGAAAGAGACTCGCCGCAAACTTCCTTGATGACAGTTTGGCTCAATATCAGTCTTCCGATTTTGCCTATGTGTGTAGCGTCCTCATGGTATAAGGTAGTAAATAACTTGATTCCAACGAACGAGCGACTTTTCCGTAAAGGGCTTAGCGACACGGATTTACGCAGTCGTTGTACGTCTGCAGATACTATACGACGTCGGTCATATTGCAAATTGGTCTTGGAATAGGACACAATTGGCTATACTCAATCTTCTGACACTGTATACACTATGGACATAATGTTGCGCCCAGATTCTTCCTTCTTTCCACGGTCGAAAAGCCATACTGTTATGTGGTTGCTGGGACACTTCGTTCATTATGTTGTAGAAGGCGTGAGGGAAGATCACATGAATTTCATGCAGTACATGGTCACGGCCTATTGGACACGCTTGCGAATGCCTCGAGACCTCTTCGCCAACATGTTGAATCCTGTTTTCCGTCTTCAAGGTGTTGGTTAATTTTATTTTTCTGATGATCGGTGCTTTTCATTGTTATGCATGTTCCCATTTGATTTGCTTCGGCTTTTCTTTCCTAGTTTCCCTGTTTGTTTTATTTTGTGTTCTGACTCAGTATCGCTCCAGTTCTATTGCAAAATGTGTATAGTTGAAGTATATATACACACATGAGCGTGTAAATTCTTGCAAACAAATTGGAATTTTTCTTCGTTTGCTATTTAGAGTATTTCCTTGTCCTTCTGCTTTTATATTCTATATAAAAACTAAAAAAAATAAATTAATTAAAAGATTAATAAAATATACAAAATGTATATAAACAATTGTTGATACATATCATGAAGGCTTGGTGGTGGTTGGTCGGCTATGTTCTGGTTTTTTTTTTTCGTTTCGCCTTTTATTTATTGTTGTGTTATCGTAATAAATTTTTGCTCCCATTTGCAGCTTCTGTCACATAATGATTTGACTATAGTCTACTGAAGTGTCATGATAGTATCAAGTCACTCAGATAATTAAAAAAAATGGTGGTCAGGTGGTTAGCGTTGGAGCGTCGTCAGATTGACGTGTGTAAGGTGACGATTCGACTCCCGCTCAAACCTTCCGTTTTGTAATACCACTGAAAATTCTGTGATGTTCAAAAAATTTGCACCTACTCCATTCGTTCTTGTTACATTAGCATTATCTAACCGCTGCGCAGGTTAACTGCCAAATAGGAACTGCCTCTGGTTGCAGCTCGAAGCGTCGAAGTGCAAAGTAGTTCCGGGTGCGTTACCATATTGCATATATAAGAGATTTGGCAAATCACGACATGCATACGTTTTCAGGAAAACTCTAGTCGTTTCTTCATTTACTTGTCCACAGTTATAAGTATGTTGGTTTTGATAATTAAATTTAATTAAAAATTTTAGGTAGTCAAGTTACACGAAATTCACTGAAACGTAATGCAAATACACGTGTTTTTTTAATTATATTGCCTCTTGAATGTCATAAATTAAATAGTATGACCAGTGATGAAAAAAAATAAAGGTTAAGGTTCAGCGGAAGCAGAACCGTCACCTACCGCACGTTCGTCTTACGAAGCTCGAACGCTAATCGCTTGAGCTCTAACGTCCGGTACCTATGCACAGATACTTCATTTACAATATGGAGGAGTAAACCTTTTGTTGCGATTTGTTCGGAACTGCCAGAGTAGTGCGCCTCAATACTTGCAAGTTACGTTGTTTTGATGGCCTACTAAAGGTGTACAAAGTTTGAAGTAAATGTGTGATCCCACAGCCGTGGCGTTCCCTTGTTAGAATAAAAATAGCAACTGTGCCTGTTCTAGAGCTGTTGTGATTTCTGATATGAGGCTCTCAACAAAGACGTAATGAAACCACCACGAAAATAAAGGACTTAAAGCTTTATACGTCATGCACTTTGCATAGCCAGTACTGATCCACAAGAAGTAAATGTAGCGCAAGGCTCCTACTGGGACTCGTGATAACGATATGAAGCATGTCTTAACAAAGAAGTGTGTTACTGGTGGACGGCTTCAAGACATTGCTTTCTCTTGGAACGTACTCAGGATTGTATTTAATTAACATGGCCAAAATCAGTGGTTCTGTCCCTCACAGTCAAAGGGAAATTACGAGTCAACCTTTTATCCTATGAAAGCTCTGGTTTTTTCAACATTAGGATACACCTTGCATTATCTGTAGCCGCCCAGAGTGGCCGAGCGGTTCTAGGCGCTACAGTTCGGAACCGCGCGACCGCTACGGTCTCAGGTTCGAATCCTGCCTCGGATATGGATGTATGTGATGTTCTTAGGTTAGTTAGGTTTAAGTAGTTCTAAGTTCTAGGGGACTGATGACCATAGCAGTTAAGTCTCATAATGCTCAGAGCCATTTTTTTGCATTATCTATTGTCCTAACCATTTTCAAGGAATAAAAGTTGAGAAAGAGCTGTTTTATCACAAAGAAAATTGTGTGAAATAATTTGGTTATCGACATTAATTTGGCATACACTA
This sequence comes from Schistocerca cancellata, assembly GCF_023864275.1. Classification (NCBI taxonomy): domain Eukaryota; kingdom Metazoa; phylum Arthropoda; class Insecta; order Orthoptera; family Acrididae; genus Schistocerca; species Schistocerca cancellata. Next base: position 502,797,440 of record NC_064632.1, on the reverse strand, counting down.
AGTTTAGAAAGAAACATTATCAATTACACAAGAACACAAAGAATGACATCCCCACTTCAATATCTGTTTTGTTACTCATCAGTAATAAACAGTTTATGAAATGTAATGTTTCTTTTGCCTGAGTCATAGCTGTGTGCAATTACCACAAGCTCGCAATTATATGGGTTAATGCGGGTCACAGACTGCATGGATAACTGAAGAAAACGGACAACAGTTGACAAAATTACACTCAAAACTGTATTTAGTATCTTTCTTTAAGTTAATTTTCGGATAATTATGGTCAATTTTTTGTTTCTGTTTTTCATGAACTACAGGGTGTTACAAAAAGGTACGGTTAAACTTTCAGGAAGCATTCCTCACACACAAAGAAAGAAAATATGTTATGTGGGCATGTGTTCGGAAATGCTTACTTTCCATGTTGGAGTTCATTTTATTACTTCTCTTCAAATCACATTAATCATGGAATGGAAACACACAGCAATAGAACGTACCAGCGTGACTTCAAACACTTTGTTACAGGAACTGTTCAAAATGACCTCCTTTAGCGAGGATACATGCATCCACCCTCCGTCGCATGGAATCCCTGATGCACTGACGCAACCCTGGAGAATGGCGTATTTTATCACAGCCGTTCACAATACGAGCACGAAGAGTCTCTGCATTTGGTACCGGGGTTGCGTAGACAAGAGCTTTCAAATGCCCCCATAAATGAAAGTCAAGAGGGTTGAGGTCAGGAGAGCGTGGAGGCTATGGAATTGGTCCGCCTCTGCCAATCCATCGGTCACCGAATCTGTTGTTGAGAAGCGTACGAACACTTCGACTGAAATGTACAGGAGCTCCATTGTGCATGAACCACATGTTGCGTCGTACTTGTAAAGGCATATGTTCTAGCAGCACAGGTAGAGTATCCCGTATGAAATCATGGCGGTGAATCGAGGAAGCACAGTACATACTGACGAAACTAGAATGAGCTCTAACATGGAAATTAAGCGTTTCCGGACACATGTCTGCATAACATCTTTTCTTTCTTTGTGTGTGAGGAATGTTTCCTGAAAGTTTGGCCGTACCTTTTTGTAACACCCTGTGTTTCCTAGCTATGATTCTCTTTCTGTGGAGAGTCAAAAAATCGATATATTCAAGCACTTTTCTTCCTGCATACTCCAGTGACGGATCGACGCATTTCAGTGCCTCAGTCAGTGTGGTAACGGGTACCTCGATCTCCACTAACCTCTAAATCTACGTTTATCTGTACTCCGCAAACCACCTTCAGATGCGTTGTGGGGGGGGATAGTGTATCTATTAATTTCGCTCCTCCCCGCCCCCCCCTTCCCCCCATGGAGTAAACGATGATTTTTCCTCCGCGATCTTTTCGCAAGATATATGTACGAGGGAGCAATACTGTGGCTGACCTCCAGCTACGTAAGCTCTCGACATTTTAACAGTTAACCACATCGTGATGTCGAATGCCTCCTTGTAGCATCTGCCATCGGAAATGGCCGAGCACGTCCATGACGCTTTCGTGCATGCTAAATGAACCTATAACGAAACGCACTGCTCCTCTTTACTCTTTGAATCTTCTGTATTCGTCTCTCAGTCCTATCTGGTACTGAACCTAGACTGACGAACAATATTCAAGTATTAGTCGATCCAGAGTTGTGTATGATACCTGATTTGTGGTTGGACTACATTTCCCGGAGATACTTCCGGTGCATCTCAATCGGGTATCGGTCTTACCTTCGATAGGTTTTAGGTGGTAGTTCCACTATCAGTCGCCCCGTATCTGTGCTCCTGAATATTTTATGCTCGTGACTGCTTCTAGTGGCTCTTCTGCACTCATGTAATTATACGATAATGGCGCCTTCAGTAAGTTGCATGTGTTTACGTTGAGGTTCAACTGCTAATTCCTGCATAAAGCTTCGATTCCCTGCAGGTATTCCTGTATTTTGCTACAGCTTCCTAACGTTAGGACTTCTCTGCGAAAAGTCTTATGGAATCTCCAACGCTATGCGGTTAGTCATTTACATATATTGTGGAAAGTAATGGCCCTCTAACACACTCTTGCTGTATACCTGAGGTTACTTTCATGGCTGATTATTTCTGTTCGTTGAGAACGACATGCTGTATTCTGTTTGTTAGATACCCTCAGTCCAATCATACAACTGGTATAATGTTCTTTACGCTTACTTTGTTCATTAGGCGGCAGTACGGAACTGTATCTGACACCTTCTGGAAATCAAAGAACACGGCACCAGTCTCAAAGCCGGTATCTACTGCTTTCTGGCTTTAGTGTGCGGACATAGCGAATCGGCTTCCACACTACTGTTGATTCCCACAGAGGACATTTGCGTTTTCCAGAATTGTCAAAAACGCTAGCATAAAACATGTGTAAAAAGTCTCCAACAAACTGACGTCAGTGATGTAGGCCTGTAGTTTTCTGAGTCTTTTCGACTACCCTTTTCGAAAATGGAAATGACTTGTGCTTTTTTCCAATCACTAGGAAGGCTCAGATAATTTAGCAACATGTGGTGCACAACTGCTAGAAGAGGAGCAACTTCTTTTGCATACTCTATGTACAATTTTATTCATATCCCATCAAACCAAGTCTCCTTATTATAGTTGATTTTCTGTCCTACGGTCACTTTTTTATGTCATTCGGACGTTCATGTGATGATTTGAAAAGGGAACCGCAAAACGGCCTACCACAGTGAAAAAATTTTGAAAAAAAAATGAATACTTTTAGCCTTCTCTCTGTCACCATTTATTTCGATGCCGTTATGGCCACGGAGTGTCTGGGCAGATGGCTTTGACCCTTTCACGGATTTAATATAAGACAGAATGACGGTTTCTGAAATCTGTTTCTTCTCGCACTCGCTAAGCAGAAATGTTTTCCTATTTTTCTTCACACAAAATTTATGAAGGAAATTATGATATGGCTCAGTTTGTGGTCGGTTTAAGAACTGTGACTTAGACATATTTCTATTTGTGATAATTTAATAGCTGATCACTCGTATCTCGCAAAGGGCACTAATGATCAATGTGAATTCAACTGTTAAATAGTACAAAGATTTTGATATAAAAAATTTATTAATTGCGAGAACCCGTGAAGTATTACAAGACGCACAAAAATTGATTGGAGTATAAATAGAAACAGAGTAACTTGAGTAATGAGATGTTGACTGAATTCGTGTAGAGAAGTGGGATTAACTGTCACATAACAGAGCCCTACAAACTTTGTGAATGAGAGTATGCCTTAACATCTTACCCCTGACTTTTAAAAAAAATATCGATCGGGAATGAGAGCCCTTGATACAGATCACACATGCAAGTCGTGGCTGTGTATGGCGACAAGACGATAGCGAAAGCTGGGAGCGGTCAAATTAGACAGGTTCCTGCTGCGCCGGTGCTGCAAATAAACACATCAAAAAAAGTTTTGCATCACCTCGTTTCCGAGAGTTCCGGAACCTGTACAGAAAATTAGAATAGAGATCAACATAAACATCATTTCCGCCCTTTTTATTGCTCATGAAAACCGCACATTGCATGTTGTACAACCATACAGCGAAACATTCAGAGGTCGTGGTCCAGATTGCTGTACACACCGGTACCTCTAACACTCAGTAGCACGTCCTCTTGTATTGATGCATGCCTGTATTCGTCGAGACATACTATCCACAAGTTCATCAAGGCACTGTTGGTCCAGATTGTTCCACTCCTCAACAGCGATTCGGGGTGGATCTCTCAGAGTGGTTGGTGGGTCACGTCGTCCATAAACAGCCCTTTTCAGTCTATTCCAGGCATGTTCGATAGGGTTCATGTCTGGAGAAATTCTGGCCTCTCGAGTCGAGCGAGTCCTTATCCTGAAGGAAGTCATTCACAATATGTGCACGATGGGGACGCGAATTGTCGTCCATGATGACGAATGCCTCACCAATATGCTGCCGATATGGTTACTCTGTCGGTCGGAGGATGGCATTCACGCGTCAAACAGCCGTTACGGCGCCTTCCATGACCACCAGCGGCATACATCGACCCCACATAAAGCCATCCCAAAACATCGGGGAACCGCCACCTTGCTGCACTCGCTGGACAGTGTGTCTAAGGTATTGAACCTGACCGGGTTGGCTCCAGACACGACGATTGTCTTGTTGAAGGCATATGCGACGCTCATTGATGAAGAGAACGTGATGCTAATCCTGAACTGTCAATTCGGCATGTTGTGGGCCCTTCTGTGCAGCGCTGACGGTGTCGTGGTTGCAAAGCTGGACCTCGCCATGGACGTCGGGGGTGCAGTCGCTCATCAGGCAGTGTATTGCGCACAGTTTGAGTCGTAATACGACGTCATGTGGCTGCACAAAACGCATTATTCAACAGGGTGGCGTTGCTGTCAGGGTTCCTTCGAGCCATGATCTGTAGGTAGCGGTCATCCACTGCAGTAGTAGCCCTTGGGCGGTCTGAGCGAGGCATGTCATAGACAGTTCCTGTCTCTCTATATCTCCTCCGTGTCCGAACAACATCGCTTTCGTTCATTCCGAGACGTCTGGACACTTTCCTTGTTGAGAGCGCTTCCTGGAACAAAGCAACAATGCGGACGTGATCGAACCACGGTATTGACCCTCTAGGCATGGTTGAACTACAGACAACACTAGCCGTGTACCTCCTTCCTGGTGGAACGACTGGAACTGATCGTCTAATAGGCGCTGCTCATGCATGGTTGTTTACATCTTTGGGCGGGTTTAGTGACGTCTCTGAACAGTCGAAGGGACTGTGTCTGTTTATTTATTTATTTATTTATTTATTTCTTGTTCCGTGGGACCACTTTAAGGAGAACTCTCCATGGTCATGGAACGAGTCAATACATGAAATTATAACACGATTGTAGAAACAGATAAAGTGAAATATAAGAAACATATTCACGTCATTAGTTTAAATAAAGAAAATCAAGAATGTAACACTGGAATTTGCTTAATTTTTTAGCTCTTCCAGGAGCTCCTCGACAGAATAGAAGGAGTGAGCCATGAGGAAACTCTTCAGTTTAGACTTAAAAGCGTTTGGGCTACTGCTAAGATTTTTGAGTTCTTGTGGTAGCTTATTGAAAATGGATGCAGCAGAATACTGCACTCCTTTCTGCACAAGAGTCAAGGAAGTGCATTCCACATGCAGATTTGATTTCTGCCTAGTATTAACTGAGTGAAAGCTGCTAACTCTTGGGAATAAGCTAATATTGCTAACAGAAAACGACATTAAAGAAAATATATACTGTGAGGGCAATGTCAGAATTCCCAGACTATTGAATAGGGCTCGACAAGAGGTTCTAGAACTTACACCACACATAGCTCGAACAGCCCGTTTTTGAGCCAAAAATACCCTTTTTGAATCAGAAGAATTACCCCAAAAAATAATACCATATGACATAAGCGTATGAAAATATGCGAAGTAGACTACTTTTCGTGTTGAAATGTCACTTATTTCAGATACTGTTCTAATGGTAAATAAAGCGGCATTTAGTTTCTGAACAAGATCTTGAACATGGGCTTTCCACAACAGCTTACTATCTATCCGTACGCCTAGGAACTTGAACTGTTCCGTCTCGCTTATAACATGCCCATTCTGTCTGATTAAAATATCAGTTCTCGTTGAATTGTGAGTTAGAAACTGTAAAAACTGAGTCTTACTGTGATTTAGCATCAAATTATTTTCCACAAGCCACGAACTTATTTCATGAACTACATTATTTGATAATGTTTCAATATTACACACAAGATCCTTCACTACCAAGCTGGTGTCATCAGCAAACAGAAATATTTTTGAATCACCTGTAATACTAGAAGGCATATCATTTAAATAAATAAGAAACAGCAGTGGCCCCAGCACCGATCCTTGGGGAACGCCCCATTTAACAGTGCCCCATTGGGACTGAACATCATTACCACTCTCAATATTGCGGAGAATTACCTTCTGATTTCTGTTCTTAAAGTAAGAGGCGAACCAATTGTAAGCTACTCCCCTTACTCCATAATGTTCCCACTTCTGCAGTAATATTTTGTGGTCAATACAGTCAAAAGCCTTCGTTAAATCAAAGAATACAATATCCACAGTCAAGGTCTGTCTTCAGGGGTCCTGGGAACTGGGGTGATGCAAAACTTTTTTGATGTGTGTACATTAACAACTGCAAGACTGGCCGCGCGCCGACAACTCAGAGCACGGCGATGATGTTACAGCTGCTCTCAGTGGCAGTCCGCACCCGGGATAAAGACCCGACTGAAATAATGTGCAATGATAAACAGCTCTAACTGTTGTCACCAAGTGCTAACAGACAGGCTCTGCGCGGAGTACCGTGACGATAACACTTCCGACTTTTGCGATCATCTTCACTCTGGGTGACTAGAAATGAAGAACTCTAATGTTCGAACGTTCGCTCTGATGGTCCAGAGGCGAAGCATGACCGTTTTCTCCTGCCGTCCAGAAGCATAACCCATGAACTACTCATTTTGCCTTCACGCCGAAAGATTAGCGCCTTGTCCCCACCGTGCAGGAAAATCTCCAAACGTGATGATGATGTTTGGTTTGTGGGGCGCTCAACTGCGTGGTTATCAGCGCCCGTACAATTACCCAATCTTTTGCTCAGTCCAATTTCGCCACTTTCCTGGATGATGGTGAAATGATGAGGACAACACAAACACCCAGTCATCTCGAGGCAGGTGAAAATCCCTGACCCCGCCGGGAATCGAACCCGGGACCCCGTGCTCGGGAAGCGAGAACGCTGCCGCGAGACCACGAGCGGCGGACAATCTCCAAACGTGTGAGAGCACAACCATACTCTCCTTTGCCCTCCAAACCGTTGTAACAAATTTTCCTCCTAACAGGGGTCATCCTGCCAATTTAGGAGTGCACTCTTTTGCATTAGGACACGTCAGACCTGCCCACCAATCGGTTGACAGTCTATTGGTTGGAACGCATAGGCTGAAAGAGCCTCTGGCCGTTGTGCGGCAGTGGTCTACGTTGGCTGTGTACTGTTGACCCCCTGGACACAGACAATGCAGCAGTCCGGCGTCGTTTGGCAGGCGAGCGGCGGACCCCAGTGCACGAAAACGATTTGCGAGACGCTGCCCACGTTCCAGACACCCTGCTCGCCTCTCTACTAAGGGAAAAAATGCCGGGCACCCCCTGTGGTGCGATTAGAAGGCCATACTCTGCTATTGTGCGAATCTGGTTGACCTCTCCAAACACGGGGCTTACCTGCCTGTCCCCCTCGGGCCCTTATTTATCAGATAGCCGTGCCGCCACAATCGTCCCAAGCTCAATGAAGTGCACCAGCCCCATCACTTAATTTCTATCTCAGCAAACGTTGAAACAAGGCAAAAAAGTGGAGGGAACAAGGCACGAGAGCTTGGCGTCATTCATCGTGTCTGTGAGGGGATTTATCTATTCTAAAAAAGACCCATATGCACGCCACAAGTACGCTGTTATCTTAGTAGCCGCTTCCTGAGTGTAACGTCATGCAAATTCGAGCAATTAACAAAGTTACCAGTATTGATAAAGTGCTTAGGCATTCATGCAGTGTCATTAACAGGTCTATGGACTTTCTGATGATATGCAATGTTTTGAATAAAATTAGTAAATATTGCCAGATACAAAGATACAAATAAATAAAGCACAAGAATTGATTCCCATTGTGTGAAATCACAATCAGTCAAACTAAATTTTAAACCGGAAATTCCACAATGAATATGACTGATTAAAAGGCTTTATAAAGTTCTGCACCCGAATACGGGGTCAAGATATCCGCATCGAAAGCCATCATCGAACCGTGTAAGCCTCATTAAGATTGCCACTGGGCTTCTAACCAAAGGACTGATACCGGTTTTGGGAACTGAGCTGCAAAATGTTTGGTCTATTTCCATTCTGCACTTGACGCTTCTCAGGCGGCGGGGGTAATTCGTGCTCACATGAGCCACAATGCACTCAATCGCCGCAGAAAGAGCCTAGTCCGCAACTCGGACGTGACCACCCCTCCTTCCCCTCTGGCAAGCAAACGTCTTCCTTTCAAACCTGCCTGCTGTTTCCCTAAGGGGATTAGCTACCTAACGTTGGGGATCCCAACGACCTGCTGTCTCACCCTCCGTGCGGACCTCTCAGAAAGATCACCCCAGTCCCAACATACATAGCGTCCCGAGCTGGTTCAGATATACTTTCAGCGGTGTACAGTACTTCACATCTGCTTGATGACACATGGGGTTAACTGTGCGACCTGTAGCCACCTCCGTCTCCTGCCCTGAGATTTGCGAGCCTACCACTGTTTGCCGTTTATCGTCAGGTGAGTGTGGACCAACTCGAACGAGTGAATCGGAAGACGCTTTGCTATGCTTTAGGCCCCATAAGTGCCAAAACATTCTTCTTAGGTGCCTCAGTACCACCGCAGTCCAAGGCAACAGTCCTGTCAACCATGGCCAAGACAACTTCCAGCTATTTCCAGCCAGTGGCTGATTCCCCCCTGCAACTATACACACGAGACGCTCCCCCTATCCATCTTCGATCTACTTTATCTGTACCACAAGAAATATAACACTAACACAGACAGTCACTAGACAGAATCTATGTGTAGCCACCCCTTTGCTCTCCTACATGAAAGGTGTCTATTTTAGCCGTTTTTCATTTTTATCCATTTAGTTTTCCTTGCTATAACGTTTACGATTTGCACAGACATCTTCTGTTCCATTTCAAAAATTCTTCGAATACGTATCGAGCGACCATGTTTAATTTATTTCGACAACCATCAATGCATTTCCATCCTCACCTTCTCCCTAAGTTGTATCTGCCATGTACCCGACGTTCGCCTACAGCGATCGGCACTCCCTCAGACACTACAGCATCAGAGGGTTGCAACGCACAAGGCGTTGCCTCTACGGACTGCGTCGATCACAACGACGGACGGCAGGACAAGCGCCACCAGAGACCTTCCGTGCCAGCGGCCTATTTCCTCGACAGTGTCACGTGTGCGGAACTGGATCGGCACAATTTCCCCCACGCCCCGGCTATATAGGGCTGTGCAAGCCAACACGTCGGCCTTGGCCTCACCCTCGACCGTCACCTCATCTGGACCCCTCACCTCCTGACAATCCAGCAGAAAGCCCATTCCCGCCTCTGCCTCCTGAAACTCCTGTCTGGCCGGACATGGGGATTGCGTACTTCCACCATCCTCCACACCTACAAATCCCTCATCCGTCCTATCCTCTGTTATGCCAGCGTTGCCTGGATCTCTGCACCCACCCGCTTTTACAAGGCCCTCCAAATCCTCGAACGCCATGCGCTCTGCCTTGCCTTCCGTATCCTCCTTCCTTCCCCCATACGGCTCCTGTACGATGTCATCCCCTTCCCCCAGCTCCTCCTTTTCCTCCAACATCTCCGCATCCTTTACACTGTCTGCTGGCTAGATCGCCCCCATCCACTGGTTTCCTCCTTCCCCTCAACCCCCCACTCGTTGCCGCGCCTCTATCGTTATATCCATCCCTCTAGCCACCTCCACACCCTCCATCTCCTTCACCAGGGAAATTTCCAGCACCTCCCCCTCCCACATGTTGAACTTCGCCATGACATACACCCTTCCTTCCAACTGTAATCTGGCCTTGCTCCCTCCCCTCCCCAGGCCCCCCCTTTTCCTCTCCCCTCCTTTCTCCCCCTGCATCCCTCTCCTCCACTGTCCCTCCCACATCTTTCAATCCCCATCCCTCTTTGAAGCGCCCCTGCTCATCTGCCCCCACTCTGCCCCCCACCATCATCTCTATGCACCTGGCATATCCTGTGTTCCACTCATCTTCATCAGTGTACTACATCAGTGTTGCGTTTGGTGCTGTTTTCCTGTGTGTCGAGAGGTGTGATTTTACTGATGTGCTGGACTTGTAGATAGTGTTGCTGTCGGTGATTATGTGCTATGCCGTCCGTCGATGCTTTTGTGGTCCAGTCCGCCTCATGTTCTTTTAATTGTCCCAGTGTGTGGTTTTTTGTGTGCACAACTTTTTTACGGTTTTTATCTCCGTTTTACAGTCGCCCCTTTCTTTCTATTGTCTTCCATAATGCTCCCCCCTTTCTTATATCTATGTACACCATGTTTTCTCCTTTGTTATTTTTACATGTCGTCTATTGTATGTTTTATGTCTTTCGGCTGAATATCAGCCCATATGATGCTCCCAGCCCACCCCGATGGGAAACTGAAACGCAATAAAGAAAAAAAAGAATAAAAAACACGACGGCAGTTCGCTCCGCCGAAGATCTGGGTCAATCCATGCGCCAGTTCTCAGCAGCCCTCAGTGAGTTTAGTCAGAAGCCACCGCAGTGGGACCTACTACTTTCCAGCTATATCCTGAGACGTACGTGTCGGCTAACTATGCCAAACGCTCAACGTCCATCGTCAGGGATTATCTGTAGAATAGTCTTCGCATACCACTACGTTTATTCACTCTGTGTTCACGGTGTATGCATGCTAGTGTCTGAGAAGTTGTACTATTTTTACTGAGATGAGTTTTTCCTTTGTTATTGTATCGTAATAAACCCTTTTTTTTCACCTGCTTATCAACCATCTCTCTGCGGGTGATACAGCAGCAACTGGAAGTGTGAATGTGTGAGTCAGTGATTCCAAATATGCTGGTAGTAGTGCCAACCGTTTAGAGCTTCTCAAAAGATGTCTGGCAATCCTGAGTTTTCCCACTCTTTTCTCCCACACAAATGGCTAGTGGATCACCCCCATTCTGCTGAAAAAACAAAAAAAAAAAAAAAGACTGGTCCTCGCGGCAGTGACTTCTTGACCTGGGACTGAGCTGTGAGTATGGGTTTGTTCTCTTGAATATGGCTTGATATGATTTCATTTGAGTTAGCTAGCGAATTTGACTGAACTTCACATTGACTTTTTTCTGATCAGACAAGCCACGTGCCTTTAGCAGTTGTACCTGTTAACTTCAGTCTCTTCGTGTGCATCTAAAAACTAATGTATCTCATCATGCAAACATTATATTACGTTGACTCAAGTACACTCCTGGAAATGGAAAAAAGAACACGTTGACACCGGTGTGTCAGACCCACCATACTTGCTCCGGACACTGCCTAAAGTAATAGGGCTGTTGATAAAGTTTATTGAATTGAGAAGTTCTCATATTTGGTGCCATTAATTTTACCACAGATTTTGTAGTCGTTTCCGTGTGTTGGTGTTTAAACCTTTATGTCGCGCGATTTCCACGTGTGATGAAAGTGACGATTTCGTGCTCATAGGCAGCATCCATGACTAGACCGAAGTATTCTACCCGGAATGAACAGACCGGTGTTTGTGTGACAGGAACAAAATTTAATAATGAAGTTATGGTTTTTTTCATTTTTTTTTTTTTTTTTTTTTTTTTTTTTTGGGAAGTTCTATCCATCTGCAGTTCATCTCCTTTTCTCTTTTGTCTGTATGCTCTCATCTAATAGGAATATGGTTTTAAAGTCGTTAGGGCCTCTTAGATGTGGTTGATTACATTTATGCAAGACAGAATTATTCTTTATTCTCCCATGTATGGCAGTTCCTAGCAATGTATGCCAGTACTCCCACTGAAACTTCGGAGAGTGTAACTATTACATACACTATGTGATCAAAAGTATCCAGACACCTGGCTGAAAATGACTTAAAAGTTCGTGGCGCCTTCTATCGGTAATGCTGGAATTCAGTATGTTGTTGGCCCAGCCTTAGCCTTGATGACAGGTTCCACTCTCGCAGGCATACGTTCAGTCAGGTGCTGGAAGATTAACCGCGCGACCGCTACGGTCGCAGATTCGAATTCTGCCTCGGGCATGGATGTGTGTGGTGTCCTTAGGTTAGTTAGGTTTAAGTAGTTCTAAGTTCTAGGGGACTTATGACCTCAGCAGTTGAGTCCCATAGTGCTCAGAGCCATTTTTCTGGAAGATTTCTCGGGGAATGGCAGACGATTCATCACGGCGTGCTGTACTGAGGAGGTCGGTCGGTGAGGCCTGGATGAAGTTGGCGTTCGAAAACCTCCCAAAGGTGCGCTATAGGATTCAGGTCAGGACTCTGTGCAGGCCAGTCCATTACAGGGATGTTATTGTCGTGTAACCATTCCTCCACAGGCCGTGTATTATGGATAGGTGCTCGATCGTGTTGAAAGATGGAATCGCCATCCCCGAATTGCTCTTCAAGAGTGGGAAGCACGAAGGTGCTTAAAACATCAATGTAGGCCTGTGCTGTGATAATGCTACGCAAAACAACAAGGGGTGTAAGCCCCCTCCATGAAAAATGCGACCACACCATAAAACCACCGCCTCCGAATTTTATTGTTGGCACAACACACGCTGGCAGTTGACGTTCACCGGGCATTCGTCATACCCACACCCTGCCATCGGCTCGCCACGTTGTGTACCATGATTAGTCATTCCACACAAGGTTTTCCACTATCCAATCGTTGAATGTTTACGCTCCTAACAACAAGCTAGGCGTCGTTTGACATTTACGTGCGTGATGTGTGGCTTATGAGCAGCCGCCTGACCGTGAAATCGAAATTTTCTCACCTCCTCCCAAACTTTCATAGTACTTGCAGTGGATCGTAATGCAGTTTGCAATTCCTATGTGATGGTCTGGATAGATGTCTGCCTATTACCCATTACGACCCTCTTCAACCGTCGGCGGTCTCTGTCAGTCAACAGACGAGGTCGGCCTGTACGTTTTTGTGCTGTATGTATCCCTTGACGTTGCCACTTCACTATCACGTCGGAAACAGTGGACCTAGAGATGTTTAGGAGTGTGAAAATCTCGCGTACAGCCGTATGACACAAGTGACATCCAATCACCTGACCACGTTCGAAGTCCGTGAGTTCCGCAGTGTGCCCCATTCTGCTCTCTCACGATGTCTAATGATTATTGAGGTCGCTGATATGGAGTACCTGGCAGTAGGTGGCAGCACAATGCACCTAATATAAAAAACGTATGTTTGTGGGGATGTCCGGATACTTTTGATCATGTTAAGGGAACATTTGATGATGTTAAGGGAACATTTTTCTTTAAATATTGATTTAGTAATGTTAGATGTTCGTTGTGTGGGTATTCAGATTATTGCAGTAAACTACTGTTTTGACTTGAAAATGTTCATATCCGCCATGCGTTCTCATAACCCACGAAATTCTCCGGATGATCAGTAGCTCTTGTTTTTCAAGAGATGTGGTAATACGTTGTAAGATATGTCTCACTATGAGTACAGCAGTTTACTCGATATGTATTTCGTCCCTATGTGTTCTCACACTGTCTATAGCATTCCTCCGTTGCGCTGTCTAAATTCGTGTCTTAATAAAAAATGTATGCTGGAGGGAACGAACAGCACCGAAAGAGCAGTGGACGAATGTGATACTCAAGAATCAAGTAACTTACTAGTTTCGAGTCCAGGGATAGCAGAAAGTCCGTGGTTTATCATAAAAAACGAATCAATTAAGATAACGGCGAATTAGGCGATTATAGCCAGTTAGAATATGTGCAGTCAGAAAAAGGAGTGCTCGGTATTCAGTTACCAACACATCTCAGGATTACTTGAAATAAAAATTAGTAGACTGCTGTTGCCCGTATATGTGCATCAGTTAGCTGTTTAAATACCGGTTCGTTGGCATTGCTATTTAATTCGCGGATGGTTCCGTTAAGTACGTTTTGTGATGAATTAGGCCGTATATCGGATATTAAACTATGTTTTAGGCTGCGTGTCGGATACTAAAATACTGTTTTGTACGCTCAAACGTCGGCAAATAAAACGCATAGGTGAAGAAACACATCAGACAACTTTGTTTGATATTTAGGTTTATAGGAATTCATAATGTTCAATTTATATTCTTTCGTATTGATATAGGAAACTTCTTAGAAAAATTCACGGCGCTATTCTTTTGGGTCAGACGACCTACAAAGAAACCATACCAAAACACAATCAACATCACAAATAAATTTAAGAAAAGACGTCTATAGTTTTAGGGACACCCATGAAGGGTGGAAGAAAGACTCACAAAGAAAATTTTACCGTCGTGAATACAGGTAAATTAAAGACCAGTTGGTTGATAGAAACACAGGAAAACCTGGAACGACTGAAAATCTCAGTAGGAGAAATTGAGGACCGAAAACAGTTTAGAAATAAAACAAGGAACAAGAAAATTTAACAAATGAGGAAAAGAGAGTGAAGCTGTGACTGGTTCAAGTTCATATGCTATCTTAAAGGGAAATAATCGAAAATAATAATAATAATGATAATAAAGCAAAGAAGTTTCTGACGTATAGCAATCGCAACCAGTTTTTGTGGCCCTTTACATATCTGAAGATAACACCTTGTTGCTTCTTCTACATTCATTTCGACAATTACCACGTTTTGAGTCAAAAACCGGACACTCAGCTAAACTACTTAGGAATGCAAATCGATGCGTAATCAGATGGAACACTTGGCTTCAGAATTTACGTCCTTTTAAAAAGATATCACATATCGATAATTCATACCTCAGTGGAAAACTCTTGAGTCAAGATAATATACAAGAATTAATAAAATGCCGTAAAATGCTTTTCAAATCGAAATTCCGAAACGCACGTAATTCACACAATTACGGGTACTAGCGTTACGTTTCGTTTTTTATAACACTAAAAAATATTTGGAATTGGAAAAGTCTTCTCCAGGAAAAGGCAACTTGAAATTGTAATCCAGTCTTTGTAAGTATCACATACACAGTGATCAAGTTCCTTAGGTTACAGCGAACGGAACGCTAATCTGTATTTATAGAAAATACGATCAATACACAGACGTGGAGATAATACATTAAAGTTACCAGCATTTACATTTATCCTAAATTGGAAGTTAGGAGTGACTTACATAAAGACCACCATATGTAAGAATTGTGTTGGCTTTGCGACATGTTTTGTCTCGGAAAAGCATAAAAAGGAGTCACTTGACTGATTTGTTGTGAGAAAGATGTGGCTTCTAATTTCTACGTACGTTAAAGTGTTGCGCAATTTTAGCACCCATGTTGAAACTATAATTTGTTCGTTACATCGGTGAACCAAGAAGCAACAGGTAAACTACGAAGATTACTGAAACTTATTAATTTGCTGCAATTAACATCATGAAATCCGTTAAGCAAATTCCTGCAAAGCTGCGATTACGGACTTGGAGACACTAACTACGTACTTTCGGCTTCTATGAGATCATCAAGAACAGAGCTAAGTATATTGTTGTCCCCCATTTTCTAGGTCATGAACGTTGTCTCTAGTGCAGAATAAACGTCAGGCGTGACGCTACCGAGAATTGAGAGGAGGTCACTGTGTTCACAATCGAAAATTTGCTCCACAGGATCATTCACACGAGGAGCAGAATCACTTTCCTTACTGCTACAACCTTCAAAATCATTTCCACCGGAGGGTGTTGCAATTATCTTCACTTTATACCAAACCGTACAAATACCTAGGATTGCTTCGAATGGTTGAACATTCTTGCACAAGCTGTTTCATGAGACTCGACCGTTAATGTTCGTGATCACTTCTTGGTCCACTGGCTGTCTCCTGTGATCCTGAGAAAGTCTTACAGCAGATTTAAACTTACAGTAACTTAAAATTTCTTTTCCATCGTAGAACAATACGTTTACATTTATCTGCCATCTTTATGGCACGTGGAAACAGTTCATAACTTCAGAAAATGCGATATTTTTAATGATTCCTTATAGAAGCTTATAGTGTCTGTCGGCGGATAGAAATATACTATCGACAGTGGATTTCTCTTGTAAATGTTTAGCAGTTTCATTATGTATCAACACAAAAGCAAGAATTCTGAAGGAAATCATCGCATTTGCTCTTACTATTGGCTTAATAACTGACAAGAAGACATTACGGGTGGCATTCTTCAATTGTATTCGTACTTACAGAATTTAAAAATGACTGCCTGAAAATGACTCTCCTAATGCCTTACGACGCATGTCTCAAAAAGTTTGAAAAAAAAATCGCTTTAAAGTGTAGTAGGTTGTTCACAACTTCGTCTGAATTCACAATTGTAAATACTATTTACCAAAAGTTTCGCTAAATGTTAATATGTAGCAACAATTTTACAGTTAGAAAATAAAAAATAACCCACAGAACATAGCACAACATGTGCTGAAACATTTCTGGGTGAAACAAAACAGATAAAAAGGTGTCTTGCATAAGGCGGAATTCCTCTTGCCAGACTGTAATGGTATAGTCGCTGGTTCGTATCTCGCAAGCAGCATACTTTCTTTTACTTTTTTAAATTCCTTATTCATTAATATGTTTATTAACAATTATGCAGTCATAATTAAAAGTAAGGAGATGTCTTTTTTAGGGTCTTTCTTAGGTTTTGACTCCATATTTGTTATTTAACATTGCTATTTGTTAATAAATACCGAATTAAGAAAAAGTGAGCAGTTAGTGAGGTTCTAACAAGCGACTTTACGATTAGAAACAGATTACGCTACGAGCTTCGCTGCAGACGAATGACGAATTCGTTAATAATGATCTACAAATGATTCGTACTTCCGTGCGTTTGGAAATCTAACCTTCAAAGGTGACTTTTTAGGCTATTTTTAGAGAATTACGTCGTACTGCTTTACGAAATTGATGTCTAGGCACTGACCTATGAATGCTATGTCTGAAAAACATTGGGGAGGGCCACTCCGTAAGGTACCCGTTGTGAATAGCAGTTTATCGACTTTTAGTTCGTAGGGAAAGGGCAGGGGAAGCAAGCAAATAAACAAACAGCCAGTTGTGGTGCGAGCGTTACAAGGGTGTATTTCTCGTATTTAGCTGAAAATGGAACGAGAACAAAGGAAAGCTATTTTAGGGAGGTTCGAGGGGGGACTGGTGCCTTCATTGTTGTCTGGCAGTAAAACATGAGTCACATGCTAAAGAGTATACACTAAACGGAAAATTCTTTTTAGCTGGAATATATCACGCATCCTTTTTTTAATTTTAGGTTTCCATATCTCAGTCGGTAAAAAAGGGACGCTTATGGGATCACTTTGTTCTCCGGATCTATCTGCCCATCAGTTAAGACCGCTTTTTCTCAGGAACGGGCAGAGGTATAAAGATGAAGTAATTTAAGCTTGTAAGTAAAAATAGTCAAAAGGTACGATCATATAGATCACATATTTTGATACTCACATACTTACTGATTAACTATGGACATACAGTAGGGCTTGGTGCTCCAGCGATAACGCGCGTATTTTGAAACCGAGAGGTTGCGGTATGGAATCTCCGTCGGTCCACAGATTTTTCGGTCTTTATTTTTAACTAACCTTCGCCTTTCAGTGAAGTGAGGAGCCGCCAGGAACAACATGTAGTTCGGCTTTTACGTTAAACTGCAGGTCTACTTTCTTCAGTTGGATAAATGGGGTAGTTTAGGGACACGCAAGTCGCCGAAGTGGCGACCAACGATGCCACACAGCCATAGGAAATTATTATTGTTGTTATTACTATCTGTTCATTTTATTATTTATTCATCTCTTTAACCTGATATGATTAGGACCATCAGACCATCTCCTAAATCGGACCAGCGGTTCTCGCATACTGTACCTTTTTTACTACAGTTTTAATATGACAAATGGTATTAGAATGATTTGAGTGTCTGAAGCGGCAAAGTGAGTAAATAATACTATTTTTTTTCTCACCACGAATTATTCTCCTGTGCCAACCTTTTCATATCGACGTAGCATTTCCAACCTACGGCAGTTATTCGCTGGATGTGTTACAATCTCTGTCCTCCTCTACAGTTTTTGCCCTCTACAGTTGCCTCCAGTACCTTGGAAGTTATTCACTAACGTCGTAGCAAATGTGCGGCTTGCCGAATGCTGTGCTCCAAACGTACATTCTCAGAAATTCCTTCCTCAAGCTAAGACCTATATTTGATACCAGTAGACCTTCGTGCATTTACCTTTCCTGAAGCCAAACTGATCGGCATCTAACAGATCCTCAGTTTTCTTCTCCATTCTTCTGTATATTATTCTTGTCAGCAACTTGGATGCATGAGCTATTAAGCTGACTGCACGATAGTTATCGCAATTGTCGCCTCTTGCAATCTTGCGAATTGTGTTGATAATGTTTTTCCAAAAGTCTCATGGTATATTGCCAGCCCCATACATTCTACACACCGACGTGAATAGTAGTTTTGTTGCCACTCCCCCCCCCCCCCCCCCATTAATTTAGAAATTCCAATAGAATGTTCTTCTGCCTTATTAAATTCAGATTATACTACTGGCTCTGGTATCTTTTCCCTGTCGACTCCTGTTTCTTATTCTGTCACATCCGATAAGTTCTCCTCCTCATAGAGGCCTTCAATGTACTCTTTCCACCCGTACACTCTCTCCTCTACATTTAACAGTGGAAATAGCCCTCGCATTCTCTTACCGCCCTTGTTGTTTGGACTCTTCTGTATGCTGAGTCAGTCCTTCCCGATAATCATTTCTTTTACGATGTCTTCACAGTTTTCATGTAACCATTTCAGTTTAGCTTTCTTGCACTTCCTCATTATTTCATTCCTTATATTACTTAATTTCCCTGACCATTTTTGTACTTCCTTCTCCCGCCGATCACCTGAAGTACTTCTTCTGCTACTTGTACCTACATTTTTCTCTGACTTCTTTGACTTGTTTTTAGATAGGTACATTCCTCTTCAGCTTAATGATCTACAAATGATTCGTACTTCCTTGCGTTTGGAAATCTAACCTTCAAAGGTGACTTTTTAGGCTATTTTTAGAGAATTACGTCGTACTGCTTTACGAAATTGATGTCTAGGCACTGACCTATGAATGCTATGTCTGAAAAACATTGGGGAGGGCCACTCCGTAAGGTACCCGTTGTGAATAGCAGTTTATCGACTTTTAGTTCGTAGGGAAAGGGCAGGGGAAGCAAGCAAATAAACAAACAGCCAGTTGTGGTGCGAGCGTTACAAGGGTGTATTTCTCGTATTTAGCTGAAAATGGAACGAGAACAAAGGAAAGCTATTTTAGGGAGGTTCGAGGGGGGACTGGTGCCTTCATTGTTGTCTGGCAGTAAAACATGAGTCACATGCTAAAGAGTATACACTAAACGGAAAATTCTTTTTAGCTGGAATATATCACGCATCCTTTTTTTAATTTTAGGTTTCCATATCTCAGTCGGTAAAAAAGGGACGCTTATGGGATCACTTTGTTCTCCGGATCTATCTGCCCATCAGTTAAGACCGCTTTTTCTCAGGAACGGGCAGAGGTATAAAGATGAAGTAATTTAAGCTTGTAAGTAAAAATAGTCAAAAGGTACGATCATATAGATCACATATTTTGATACTCACATACTTACTGATTAACTATGGACATACAGTAGGGCTTGGTGCTCCAGCGATAACGCGCGTATTTTGAAACCGAGAGGTTGCGGTATGGAATCTCCGTCGGTCCACAGATTTTTCGGTCTTTATTTTTAACTAACCTTCGCCTTTCAGTGAAGTGAGGAGCCGCCAGGAACAACATGTAGTTCGGCTTTTACGTTAAACTGCAGGTCTACTTTCTTCAGTTGGATAAATGGGGTAGTTTAGGGACACGCAAGTCGCCGAAGTGGCGACCAACGATGCCACACAGCCATAGGAAATTATTATTGTTGTTATTACTATCTGTTCATTTTATTATTTATTCATCTCTTTAACCTGATATGATTAGGACCATCAGACCATCTCCTAAATCGGACCAGCGGTTCTCGCATACTGTACCTTTTTTACTACAGTTTTAATATGACAAATGGTATTAGAATGATTTGAGTGTCTGAAGCGGCAAAGTGAGTAAATAATACTATTTTTTTTCTCACCACGAATTATTCTCCTGTGCCAACCTTTTCATATCGACGTAGCATTTCCAACCTACGGCAGTTATTCGCTGGATGTGTTACAATCTCTGTCCTCCTCTACAGTTTTTGCCCTCTACAGTTGCCTCCAGTACCTTGGAAGTTATTCACTAACGTCGTAGCAAATGTGCGGCTTGCCGAATGCTGTGCTCCAAACGTACATTCTCAGAAATTCCTTCCTCAAGCTAAGACCTATATTTGATACCAGTAGACCTTCGTGCATTTACCTTTCCTGAAGCCAAACTGATCGGCATCTAACAGATCCTCAGTTTTCTTCTCCATTCTTCTGTATATTATTCTTGTCAGCAACTTGGATGCATGAGCTATTAAGCTGACTGCACGATAGTTATCGCAATTGTCGCCTCTTGCAATCTTGCGAATTGTGTTGATAATGTTTTTCCAAAAGTCTCATGGTATATTGCCAGCCCCATACATTCTACACACCGACGTGAATAGTAGTTTTGTTGCCACTCCCCCCCCCCCATTAATTTAGAAATTCCAATAGAATGTTCTTCTGCCTTATTAAATTCAGATTATACTACTGGCTCTGGTATCTTTTCCCTGACGACTCCTGTTTCTTATTCTGTCACATCCGATAAGTTCTCCTCCTCATAGAGGCCTTCAATGTACTCTTTCCACCCGTACACTCTCTCCTCTACATTTAACAGTGGAAATAGCCCTCGCATTCTCTTACCGCCCTTGTTGTTTGGACTCTTCTGTATGCTGAGTCAGTCCTTCCCGATAATCATTTCTTTTACGATGTCTTCACAGTTTTCATGTAACCATTTCAGTTTAGCTTTCTTGCACTTCCTCATTATTTCATTCCTTATATTACTTAATTTCCCTGACCATTTTTGTACTTCCTTCTCCCGCCGATCACCTGAAGTACTTCTTCTGCTACTTGTACCTACATTTTTCTCTGACTTCTTTGACTTGTTTTTAGATAGGTACATTCCTCTTCAGCTTAACTGCCTACTGAGCTATTTCTTATCGCACTAATTATAGCTTCAGAGAAATTCAAGCGTATTTTTTCATTCCTTAGTACTTCGGTATCTCACTTCTTTACGCAATGGTTCTTCCTGACTAGCCTTTTAAATTGCCGCCAATTCTTCAGCGTTACCAAATTATGATCTGTGTCTATATCTGTTCCCGGATTCACCTTACAATCCACTATCTGATTTCGGTATCTGTGTCTGACCATGCTGTAATCTTATGTAGTGTAATGTAATCTAAAACTTCCTATATCTCCCGGCCTATTCCAAGTATACTTCCTCCTCTTGTGCTTCTTGGACAGAATATTCGCTATTACCATCTGAAAATTACCGCAGAACTCAATTAGTTTTTCTGCTCCCTTATTCCTAGAACCAAGCCCATACTCTCCCGTAACCCTTTCTTCTGCTCTTTCCCCTACAACTGCATTCCAGTCCCAAATAACTATTAGATTTTCATCTCGATTTACGTACCTAATTACCCGATCAGTATCTTCATATACTTCCTCTATCTCTTCACTTTCTGTTTGCGACGTCGGCATGTGTGCCTGATCTACTGTCCGTGCTGGTTTGCTGTTGATTCTGATGATAAGAACCATATCAGTGAACTGTTCATAGTAACTTACTCTGTGTCCTACCTTCATATTCATAACGAATACTACTGCCGTATACCATTTTCTGCTATTGTTGATATTACCTTATACTCCTCTGACTAGAAATCCTTGTCACCTTTCCAGTTAACTTCACTGACACCTACACATTCCACGTCCAGACTAGTAGAATGTTATCCTTTCGTTGGTTATTCTCTATGGTCACCTCCCATTTGGCAATTACATCCCGGAGATTCGAATGTGGAAGTAGTCCAGAGTATTTTGCCAATGACACTTTTTCAGTTATAGGCCACATGTCCTGTGGATAAACCTTATTCTTCTTAAATGCAGTGGTTTCCATTGACTTCTGCATCTTCATGCCGTTGATCATGGCCGATTCTTCCACGTGTTAAGGGCTGTTCCCACCCCAAGGCCAAGAGAGTGCACTGAACCTCAGTCCACTCCTCCGCTCTCTTTGACATGGCCGTTGAGATAATGATGGTGACTTCTTACGCAAGAAGTTTTCGGCTGCCATAGTAATAATAATAATAACTATTGTTATTATATTAATGATATTTATAACAATAAAAAGAATTTATAGGTGTACAAAATAGATGTTTTCTGATATAGCGACATCTGCAGAAAGGGAATTTAAGGACATTGCATCAGCTAAGAATACTGGGGAACGAGGAGTATCTGTTTGGAAGAAGGAAGCACAAGGGTAACGAGTGCATACGAGGACAATGGTAATCGTTATTGTTGTTTTGTCAGGTATGTCATTAACTGTCTTCTGAAGCTGTAGATGTTATTCAGTCCTGCAGTGTAATATGGAAAGTTATTGCAGAGTAGGGTTCCTGCTACTAAGGGGGATTTCGAGAAAGTGGCTGAACGATGGAGTGGGACAGAAACGATTTTGCTCTGGTGGGATCCGGTGTTTTTGCTATGTTGTTCAGATAAGAACGTTAAGGCCGAGGAGAGATATGATGGACAGTATTCGTTGATAAGACATTTTAGAAGAGAGAGGGTATGGAAATCTCTGCGCTTGTTTGCATGCATAGCTGTGCTTTTGATGATGAAGTATGATCAAGGATTCGAACATCACAAATATAACGAACACAGGCATCCATAACCTCTTCCAGGTGCCATGAACTTTCAGAAATGCCTAGGAGGATAACATCACTTAACCAATAATTGAAAGTTTAAGTTAAAAAATGAGTTATAACAGTCTTGATCATGGTCAAATGTTTACCGGTTTCGGTTAAAATGTGACCATCTTCAGACCATTTAAACTATGACGGTGAGCGGTGACGTGAACAGAGGAGGTGTTAGACTCTACGAACGCCAACTGCTGGTGAGTCGTAACATCACCTCAGTTCACCGCCATCGCTTACCGTCGTAGTTTATGGGCATATTGTGACCGAAGCGGGTAACCATCGTAAATATATATTTTATTGCTGTCAGGACCGTTTATAATCCATTTTAATGTATTTTCAGCCAGACCGCTGCTTCTCCACTAGAAATGTTTTCAAAAATTACACAAGTATACGTGTTTGTACAAGTTCCTTCTTTAGATAAAAAAGAATGCCTTTATTTTTGTGGGACATGGTGGGATGCTGATGCATTCTTGCACATTTGCAGTTAGGAGCTCAGTCCAATTTAGATTTTCATCAATTATTACTCCCAGACTTTTTGTTGAAGTTAATATATGTCCCATTTAGGGTTAAAGATAGTAGGGCGTAGAATGACCAGCCAGTACCGCTTTCGGTGGGGTGATTTTTAACCCTGTATCCTGCGGCCATTCTGATAGTTCACACAGGTCGGTAATGGGATTCTCGATAATTGTTTTCAGGTTTATAGGTTTTACACTTATATACAAATGGAGGTACTCGACGTATATGTAGTATTTGCAGTAGGACAAAACTGATGACATCATTTACATACAATGAAAAGAGATTAGTACGTAACAGAGTTCCTTGGAGAAGTCTGATACTAGCTGCCTCAACTGTAACTTAATGGTGCCAGACGTGACGCATTGCTGGCAAGACGTTAGGTATGAGCGTAACTATTGCACTGCAATTTACGTGAAATTTAGGCTGCAGTATAGGAAACTAAAGAAAAATTTGGAACAGGATAATAAGTAATAACTATGAAGTTTGCCGATGAAATTATAATTCTGTCAGAGACAGCAAAGAACTTGGAAGAGTAGTTGAACGGAATGGACATTGTCTTAAAAAGGAGGATATAAGACGAACATCAACCAAAGCAAAACAAGAATAATGTAATGAAGTCGAATTAAATCAGATTATGCTAAGGGAATCAGATTAGGAAACGAGATGCTTAAAGTAGCAGACGAGTTTTAACTGATGATGACCGAAGTAGAGTGGATATAAATTAGAGACTGGCAATAGAAAGAAAAGCATTTCTGAAGAAGAGATGTTTGTTGATATGGAATATAGATTTATGTGTTAGAAAGTCTTTCTAAAAGTATTTGTGTGTAGACAGAAAGAGAATAAAGCTTTCGAAATGTGCTGTTGCAGAAGAATGTTGCAGATAGATGTGTAGGGCATGCAATTAATGAGGAGGTACTGAACAGAAATGGGGAGACAAGAAATTTGTGCCACAGCTTGACTAGAAGTAGGGATCGATTGATAGCACACATTCTGAGACATCAAGGGACTACCAATTTAGTACTAAAGGGAAGTGTGTGTGTGTGTGTGTGTGTGTGTGTGTGTGTGTGGGAGGGGGGGGGTTAAATCGTAGAAATAAACCAAGAGATGAATACAGTAAGCAGAGTGAGAAGGATTGTAGGTATTCGAAGATAAAGAGGCTGGCACAGGATAGAGTAGAATGGAGAACTGCATCAAAACAGTCTTGGGACTGCAGACCCCAACAACTAACTATGCATTAATAAATCAGACTCTGACAACCGGTAGCTTTTTGCATACCAAATTTTTAGAATTGTTCTAGATGAATTTTACGTATTCTTCATTGATGATGTAACTCTCTCATTCACACACGCATTAATACACACTCGAGCTTACCTACGGCCGCTGCCAGAAACTGTGGCCACGTGGACCCCCACGTGTCGGCCTCTTTCGGCCACCCTGCAGGCGCCTTCCTGCTGGACACCGGGCCGATAGAGGGCCATCCTGAAGCGGTCGTCCTGAAGATGCCGTTTACTCCCCAGTCGTCAGCGACGCTGCACCATTTCTTTGCGTGTGATCTCATTGGCTTTAGCTCCTTAGCCGGAAGGTGGCTTTCTGCAGCTGCTTAAGTACCTGCATAAAACACCGCTGATAAGCCGCACCTGTTGGTCAGTATGTTTGTGCACAGTGAATGAGAGCATTAAGGTCGAGAATTAGTCACAGTTGCGGCTCTGTAATAACACACGTGCCAAGTATTGCTGCCACTCCACCACTCGGGAGGTTCGAGATGTGTGGGTTGTAAAAGGTAGGGAACTTTCTCCCATATCTTCGAAGCTATAACGGTATTTAATTCACTGGAACCAGAAAAATGATTTTACACTACTCTGCGAAACGTAAGGACGTGGTAGATAAAGTTCCATAGCATATTAGCTGCTAGGTGGAAATGGACGAGTATGTTGGCAACATCTCCAAGTTGGGCACAAAAAACTGGACGCCAGGTGTAACATCCCCTTGGAAAAATATAAAAATGACAGTGCCGATAAACTTCTGTGTTATTTGATTTTCAAACAGCTGAGCAAAACTGAACGTACTCAGACATTTCTCTCTTTACTTATTCTGATCATCACTAAACTGACACACAATATTTTTAGCGCAACGCAATCTGACTTTCAATAATCCCTGCAAAAGAATGGCCCTCAATAACAAAACCTATACCTTTCATGAATCACTTACCTCACAAAAATCATTGTTACTCGAACTACTGCAATACAGCGAGCGCCAATACTCCTAGACAAATAAAAGATTTTAACTACTGAAGACACTAACTACGGATAGGCATAGTTAGCAAATGAAAGATTTTGATAGGGAACAAACAATGTATTTACCTTAATAGTGTTCAAAAGTCATCATATATATCAATTCACGACATCCATCGTTACAAATTTCCTTTTTCTGGCGGACACACGTCCAGATCGTCCGCTTGTAGCAACCTCTCAAAACTCTGGGATCTCTCTCTCCACATCGACCACTGCTGGCGGCTCACCTCCAACTGGTCAACGATACGCGCTGTTCACACCCAACTGCCAAATACTACACAAGTGAATATTCCAACAATGAGTCCTGTGGTGTCACCGCCAGACACTACATCGGCCGCGGTCCGTTAGTATACGTCGGACCCGCGTGTCGCCACTATCAGTGATTGCAGACCGAGCGCCGCCACACGGCAGGTCTACAGACACTTCCTAGCACTCGCCCCAGTTGTACAGCCGACTTTGCTACCGATGGTTCACTGACAAAATACGCTCTCATTTGCCGAGACGATAGTTAGCATAGCCTTCAGCTACGTCATTTGCTACGACCTAGCAAGGCGCCATTACCAGTTACTATTGATGCTGTAAAACATGTACCGTCAAGAGCGATGTTCACCAATTATGGATTAAAGTTAAGTGTTCTACCAGTTACCTCCTATTTTCTGAAGTCTAAAATCCGTGTCCTGTTCCAGACCTCACGCCAGCCTGCGTGAGCTTAAACGCGTGCCTTTCGGCTTCCTCATAGTGGATTGGCTGTCTTGCCAATCCACAAGAAGTCCAACCAGCCACAGACTGCACACAGCACAGTCAGTGATTTTCATACAGAGCGCTACGTGGCGTTACCAACATAAAAACCTAGACGACCTACTTACACACGAAACACATCGTACTCGTCGTCGGAACCCCACTCAGTTGCCGTGCCACTGGCGGTCACAGTCAGTACCACATGAACGGAACATTGTGCAAAAAAAAAAAAAAAAAAAGAGAATTTGCCGGCCGTGGTGGCCAAGCGGTTAAAGGTGCTACAGTCTGGAACCGCGCGGCCGCTACGGTCGCAGGTTCGAATCCTGCCTCGGGCATGGATGTGTGTGATGTCCTTAGGTTAGTTCGGTTTAAGTAGTTCATAGTGCTCAGAGCCATTGTGCAAAAGACAGGAAGGGAGCCACGTCGCGCAGCGGGTGCAACTGCAACCACATTTAACAGGACTGCACCGTTTGCGATGATTCAAAGAGCATAGGGACTGGACAAACGAGAGGTGGGATCGCATGCACGGATGAGAACAGATTGAGACTGAGAAGTGATTCTGGACGTACCCTCGTATAGCGAGATATGGGAAGACGTAATGCACCCAGAAATGTCTAACGTGATCGTTTTGATGGTCTGGTACCTATGGTGTTGGGAGGCGTACTGTTACATGGCACTACTGACCTCCAAATCTCTGAACTAGGTACAGTCACAGGTAAACATTATTGAGACACCGTACTCCTTCCCATGTGCGTATTTTCAAGGGTGCGTTCGGTCCTGAATTCATATTTATCCGACAGTACTGAACTACTCAATTGCCGGAGCTCTTGAAACGAGATGATGTTTGCCTAATGAAGTGGGTGCCCGTTGCACCGACTCATCGTGCACATGTGGGATGCGTTGGGCAAATGTACTGTGGCACGTCCCCGTGCACTAACAAACAACCAACATTTTGCCAATTGCATTGTTGGAGGGATGGAACGCCCTATCACAAGAAGAAGAATGTTATTTATCTACGTATCAACGGCTTACAAAGCCAAAAACAGATACCATATGTAAAGAGATAACATCAAACAGAGAAGAAAAAAATCACAAATAAATATACCTGTCACACAGACTCACACGTAGGCCAAATATATAATCAGATGAACAAACTGAACAACTTGAAGGACAAAAATCGAATACCAAAAAATATCTCCGCTTTTTAAAATCCCGGCTTCTACAGACTTTCTTGCGAAAACTGCGATAAATTTTATATCGGATAAACGGGTACAAATTTCGTAATTATATTTAAAGAAGATACACGAAACTGCGGCAACAACCAGTCCACATTTTACTTCCATTTAAAAAGACAAAATCATAAGGCAGAAACTATTGAAACTGCTCTAAAAATTTTGCACAAAGTCCCTAAAGGGCATTGACTGAACGTTTTGGAAGAAAGGAAGTATACACTCACACGGAAAAATACGCATGTGACATCCGTAACGAACAAACAGCTAAACATAAAAAATACTGGAAAAATTTTATTGACATCATAAAAGGACAATCGTAAATTGTCACGACTAACACAAAACATAATTTACCTAAAACCTAAAAATAGTATCTCGTAAAATTAAATGTACTCACTGAGTTTTCCTTAAATATAATTTCTATTGTAAACATACAACATTGAGGGAGACGGAGCTGTCAAAAAGCTGTGAAAAATAACTTTACCAAAATCACACAAATAAAAGTATATAGAAATAACGTGATCGTAACATAAAAGAAAGACTACCGATACTTATAATCCAAGGCGCAATATGAACTACGTCATACAAGTTATTAAGTATTACGTGCCTTATGTAGACACAGAAAGTAACATAGATGTAATGAACAGTATAATAGCTATTCATCTGTACAGGTAAGCTTGATAGTGGCAAAGCACCAAAACGAGCTTGTCGTGTAAGATTGTAATCATTACGTTTAAATTAATCAAAAGTTCGAAAGAAATCTGCACTAAAAATAAAATATTTAAATTTATAATCGATGTTTACGAATTTCTCTTTTTCAGGAATACTTTCTTTGCTATTGCTGATCTGAATTTTATTTTCTCTCTACTTCAGTCATCGTCATTTATTTTGCCGCCCAAAGAACAAAACGTGTGCACTACAACAGTATCTCATTTCCTAACTTAATTCCCTCACCATTACCCTATTTAATTCGACTAGATTCTATTACAATTGCTTCAATTTTGTTGGTATTCACCTTACAACCTGTTATAAAGGCACTGTCAATACCTCTCAGTGAATTTCCTAGTCACTTGGAGTCTCTGACAGAATTGCTGCGTCACCGGCAAAAATCATACTTTTTATTTCTTCCCCCTTAATTTTAATTCTTTCCAAATTTATCCTTTGTTTCCTTAACTGCTTGCGCAATGATTTAATAACATCATGTATAGACTACAGTCATGACTCATTTCCTTCTCAATTACTGTTCCCGTTCATGATCTTATAACAGCTGCCTGCTTACTGTATAAGTGTTATGTAACACTTCTCTAATACCTCCAGAGCTTCAAACTTATTCAACATGGTAAAAAGCGTTCTGTGCTTCTGCAGTGTAAGATAACTCGAAGGTTCAGTATTGTATTGCATGCTCGTACCAAACGTTTTTAGCCGCAAGCTCAAAACTCAAATATTAATCTGCAAAACCGTCCCATACAACTCTAAAAAATTCTCGAGAAAATCGATTTTGAAGATTTCGGGGAGCTAAGGTAAGACGATTGTCGCTACGGGACTTTGCCTTATTGCAATTACAATTTAATGAAAATGATGATTAATGTTCTGACTTGACATTTTTATTTTATCCAAATGATAGCACAATTACTGAAAATGTTTTTGAATATAGAAGAAAGTGCCTATTACGAGAGACAGCAAGATTCTGACTGAAGTAAGTGCTCAGCTCTGTTGGGAAGTATCAGAACTTAGTTCTCACAGCTACCGACTCATTGTGCAATGAAAATACGATGATTATGGTGCTGGACATTGTCGAGATTCTTTTAATTTAAAAGTGTTTAATTTCAAGTATTTTGAGTGTCTGCTTTTGTGGGGCTCTAATATCTGAAGCTGAGTAGGTATCGCAACAGTATCCATATGATTGTCTATTTTTATTTATTTATTTAACTTGATATGACAAGGGCCATCAGGTGTTTCTTGTACAGGAACAGGATTTCACACACACAGTATATATTACATCATAGTTACCTAAAAAATAAGTTTTACTGTTACGACTAGTACTGAAATGACTTGAGTCTCGCAGTGGTGGTATGAGTGAGTTACATCTACATCTACATCTACATCCATACACCGCAAGCCACCTGACGGTGTGTGGCGGAGGGTACCTTCCGTACCTCTATCGGTTCTCCCTTCTATTCCAGTCTCTTATTGTTCGTGGAAAGGAGGATTGTCGGTATGCCTCTGTATGGGCTCTAATCTCTCTGATTTTATCCTCATGGACTCTTCGCGAGATATACGTAGGAGGGAACAATATACTGCTTGACTCTTCGGTGAAGGTATGTTCTCGAAACTTTGACAAAAGCCCGTACCGAGCTACTGAGCGTCTCTCCTGCAGAGTCTTCCACTGGAGTTTATTTATTATCTCCGTAACGCTTTCGCGATTACTAAATGATCCTGTAACGAAGCGCGCTGCTCTCCGTTGGATCTTCTCTATATCTTCTATCAACCCTATCTGGTACGGATCCCACACTGCTGAGCAGTATTCAAGCAGTGGGCGAACAAGCGTATTGTAACCTACTTCCTTTGTTTTAGGATTGCATTTCCTTAGGATTCTTCCAATGAATCTGTCTGGCATCTGCTTTACCGACGATCAACATTATATGATCATTCCATTTTAAATCACTCCTAATGCGTACTCCCAGATAATTTATGGTATTAACTGCTTCCAGCTGCTGACCTGCTATTTTGTAGCTAAATGATAAAGGATCTATCTTTCTTTGTATTCGCATCACATTACACTTGCCTATATTGAGATTCAATTGCCATTCCCTGCACCATGCGTCAATTCGCTGCAGATCCTCCTGCATTTCAGTAATATTCTCCATTGTTACAACCTCTCGATACACCACAGCATCATCTGCAAAAAGCCTCAGTGAACTTCCGATGTCATCCACCAGGTCATTTATGTATATTGTGAATAGCAACGGTCCTATGACACTCCCCTGCGGCACACCTGAAATCACTCTTACTTCGGAAGACTTCTCTCCATTGAGAATGACATGCTGCGTCCTGTTATCTAGGAACTCCTCAATCCAATCACACAATTGGTCTGATAGTCCATATGCTCTTACTTTGTTCATTAAACGACTGTGGGGAACTGTATCGAACGCCTTGTGGAAGTCAAGAAACACGGCATCTACCTGTGAACCCGTGTCTATGGCCCTCTGAGTCTCGTGGACGAATAGCGCGAGCTGGGTTTCACATGAACGTCTTTTTCGAAACCCATGCTGATTCCTACAGAGTAGATTTCTAGTCTCCAGAAAAGTCATTATACTCGAACACAATACGTGTTCCAAAATTCTACAACTGATCGACGTTAGAGATATAGGTCTATAGTTCTGCACATCTGTTCGACGTCCCTTCTTGAAAACGGGGATGACCTGTGCCCTTTTCCAATCCTTTGGAACGCTACGCTCTTCTAGAGACCTACGGTACACCGCTGCAAGAAGGGGGGCAAGTTCCTTCGTGTGCTCTGAGTAAAATTGAACTGGTATCCCATCAGGTCCAGAGGCCTTTCCTCTTTTGAGCGATTTTAATTGTTTCTGTATCCCTCTGTCGTCTATTTCGATATCTACCATTTTGTCGTCTATTTCGATATCTACCATTTTCTCATCTGTGCGACAATCTAGAGAAGGAACTACAGTGCAATCTTCCTCTGTGAAACAACTTTGGAAAAAGCCATTTAGTATTTCGGCCTTTAGTCTGTCATCCTCTGTTTCAGTACCATTTTGGTCACAGAGTGTCTGGACATTTTGTTTTGATCCACCTACCGCTTTGACATAAGACCAAATTTCTTAGGATTTTCTGCCAAGTCAGTACATAGAACTTTACTTTCGACTTCATTGAACGCCTCTCGCATAGCCCTCCTCACACTACATTTCGCTTCGCGTAATTTTTGTTTGTCTGCAAGGCTTTGGCTATGTTTATGTTTGCTGTGAAGTTCCCTTTGCTTCCGCAGCAGTTTTCTAACTCGGTTGTTGTACCACGGTGGCTCTTTTCCATCTCTTACGATCTTGCTTGGCACATACTCATCTAACGCATTATGTACGACGGTTTTGAACTTTGTCCACTGATCCTCAACACTATCTGTACTTGAGATAAAACTTTTGTGTTGAGCCAACAGGTACTCTGAAATCAGCTTTTTGTCACTTTTTCTAAACAGAAAAATCTTCCTACCGTTTTTAATATTCCTATTTACGGCTGAAATCATCGATGCCGTAACCGCTTTATGATCGCTGATTCCCTGTCCTGCGTTAACTTTTTCAAATAGTTGGGGTCTGTTTGTCACCAGAAGGTCTAATATGTTATCGCCACGAGTCGGTTCTCTGTTTAACTGCTCAAGGTAGTTTTCAGATAAAGCACTTAAAAAAATTTCACTGGTTTCTTTGTCCCTGCCACCCGTTATGAACGTCTGAGTCTCCCAGTCTATATCTGGCAAATTAAAATCTCCACCAAGAACTATAACATGGTGGGGAAATCTACTCGAAATATTTTCCAAATTATCCTTCAGGTGCTCAGCCACAACAGCTGCTGAGCCAGGGAGCCTATAGAGACATCCAGTTACCATGTATGAGCCTGCTTTAACCGTGACCTTCACCCAAATCATTTCACATTTCGGATCTCCGTCAATTTCCTTCGATACTATTGCACTTCTTATCGCTATAAACACGCCTCCCCCTTCACTGTCCAGCCTGTCTCTGCGGTATACATTCCAACCTGTGTTTAGAATTTCATTACTGTTTACATCTGGTTTCAGCCAACTTTCTGTCCCTAGTACTATAGTGACTGTGAACTAAATGAAATAAGCGTCTGGCTTTGTTGGCCGATAGGCCCCATCTGGGGAAGTTCGGCCTCCGAGTGCGAGTCTTAAAGCAGTCGGCGCCACATTAGGCGACTTTAGTGGAGGTGATGAGGATGAAGTGATGATGACGGCGACACAACACCCAGTCCACAAGCAGAGAGAATCTCCAACCCGGTCGGGAATTGAACCTAGGCCCGCTGCATGGAAGGTCAGCACGTTACCATTCAGCTAAGCAGGCTGACCTAACAAAGTTAATATTGCTATTACTTTTACTACTGCAACTGCAGCCACTAATAGTGATAATAATAATAATAATAATAATAATAATAATAATAAACAACCCCGTGGAGGCCCGGGAAAAGAGTAGGCCTCCGGTATGTTCTGCCAGTCGTAAAAGGCGACGAAAAGAACAAACCACTAATAGGGCTAACCCCCCTTTTAGTGTGATTACTTGGTTCAGGACAGAACTAAAGAAGCCTCGGACAAGCGCCGTGATGGTCGGGGACGACGCTTGAACCCTATGCCTGCCCACAATGGTAACGAGACTGCTAGCCAACTGGAAAATGATTTAAATCCAAATAGAGGTGTTTTTCAGGATATGCTTCCTGCAACCACCCTTGAAGGAAAACAAAGACAGAGGATGAGATGGTCAGATGAAGATAATCGACACCTCATGTTCTGTTATTACCAAGCAACAAACCTAGGAACCAACACAACTGGATACAGATCACAAGTATACACAACATTTATTACCAGATACCCAGAATTAAAATTTTTAACAGAACAACGACTAGCTGATCAGATCCGTGTAATAATAAAAAATAACAGGATACCCCAGTCAGAATTAGAAAACATCAAACAACAAGTACAACAAATACTGGAACAAAATAATGTGCAATCAGAAGAAGAAGAAAATACAGTAATGGACTCAAACATCCCAGAGCAAACAAACAAAGACCAATACGCATCAATTAAACAATCAGAGGAAAACGAAATCTTAAGACAGCCACCAGAACAAGCACAAATAGAACACGAAGTGACACACATGTTCGATATAGAAGAAAAATTTCAGCTGACATACATAGAATACAAAGACACAAATACAGACATTAGACCATTCTTGCATAGACCGCCAAATAACCCACAAGTCGAAACAACAATAAAAACTATCAACACAATCATACACAACAAAATGAATGAAAACACAACTATGGAAGAGTTACAACTACTGGTTTATATAGGAGCACTCACTACACTAAATATACACACTAGGCAGAGATCAGAACCAACCAACACACAGAAGAAACCCACAAAACCAGCATGGCAACACAAGCTACAGATCAGAATAGAAAAATTGAGAAAAGACATCAGACAGCTAACACAATTTATTTTCCTTTCTGGTTCTGCTTTGCTCTGAACCCACTATCCAACATGCTAAATAATACAAATTATGGATACAATATTACTGGAACATACCCACACAAAATCACACATTTGCCATACATGGATGATCTAAAACTACGGGCAGCAACAAATCAACAACTCAATCAATTACTAAAGATAACAGAAGTATTCAGCAATGATATAAATATGGCTTTTGGAACAGACAAATGTAAGAAAAATAGCATAGTTGAGGGAAAACACACTAAACAAGAAGATTACATATTGGATAACTACAGCAACTGCATAGAAGCGATGGAAAAAACAGATGCCTATAAATATCTAGGGTACAGACAAAAAATAGGAATAGATAATACAAATATTAAAGAAGAACTAAAAGAAAAATATAGACAAAGACTAACAAAAATACTGAAAACAGAATTGACAGCAAGAAACAAGACAAAAGCTATAAATAATTATGCTATACCAATATTGACCTACTCATTCGGAGTAGTGAAATGGAGTAACACAGACCTAGAAGCACTCAATACACTTACACGATCACAATGCCACAAATATAGAATACATCACATACATTCAGCAACAGAAAGATTCACATTAATCAGAAAGGAAGGAGGAAGTGGATTTATCGACATAAAAAACCTACATTATGGACAGGTAGACAATTTAAGAAAATTCTTTCTAGAACGAGCAGAAACTAGCAAAATACACAAAGCAATCACACATATAAATACATCGGCTACACCACTGCAATTTCATAACCACTTCTACAACCCTCTAGATCACATAACATCAACAGATACGAAGAAAGTAAATTGGAAAAAGAAAACACTACATGGCAAGCACCCGTTTCATCTAACACAGCCACACATCGATCAAGACGCATCCAACACATGGCTAAGAAAAGGCAATATATACAGTGAGACGGAAGGATTCATGATTGCAATACAGGATCAAACAATAAACACCAGATTTTACAGCAAGCATATTATCAAAGATCCCAATACCACAACAGATAAATGCAGACTTTGCAAACAACAAATAGAAACGGTAGACCACATCACAAGCGGATGTACAATACTAGCAAATACAGAATACCCCAGAAGACATGACAATGTAGCAAAAATAATACATCAACAACTTGCCATACAACATAAACTAATAAAACAACACGTTCCCACATACAAGTATGCACCAGAAAATGTACTGGAGAATGGTGAATACAAATTATACTGGAACAGAACCATTATAACAGATAAAACAGCACCACATAACAAACCTGACATCATACTCACCAATAAAAAGAAGAAATTAACACAACTAATCGAAATATCCATACCCAATACAACTAATGTACAGAAGAAAACAGGAGAAAAAATTGAAAAATACATCCAACTGGCTGAGGAAGTCAAGGACATGTGGCACCAGGATAAAGTTGACATCATACCAATTATACTATCGACTACAGGAGTCATACCACACAATATCCACCAGTACATCAACGCAATACAGCTACATCCAAACTCATATATACAGAACTACAGAAATCCGTAATTATTGATACATGTTCAATCACCCGAAAGTTCCTAAATGCAATATAACATATACCGTACAGTTAAAAGGAAGTCACGTTTGATCAAGGTCCGCGTCACTTTCCATTTTTGACCAGACATAACGTCTGAGAAAAGAAAGAAATAATAATAATAATAATAATAATAATAATAATAATAACAATAATGGCAATAGTTGTGCGTTAATAACAATAATGGCAGTGTCAGATAAAAGTAGAATTTATAGGTCAAGAAATAGTTGTTTTCTGATACGCCGAGTTTCAGGAAAAGAAAATTCAAGAAAGCCTCATTCGGTAAGAATACTTGGAAATTGGGAACATCAGCTTCGAAAGAGATCTGTGCAAGGGTAACTAATGTATGCAGGGATAATGATAATCTTATCATTGCTTTAATAGTTATGTCATTATCTGTCTTCTGAAGTTGGAGGTGTTATGTCGTTCTCTAATACAGTGGGGGAGGGTGTTTCAGATACTGGATCCCGCTACTGAGACGTACTTTGACAAGGTGGCTGAACGATGGAGTGGGACAGTAAGGATTTTGCTCTCATGGGAACGGGTATTCCTTCCATATTGGTCAGACAAGACTGTTAAGGTCGAGGAGACATACGATGGACAGCGTTCAGTGACAAGACGACAGAGCAGACAGGAGCTATGGAAATCTCTGCGCGTGTCTCCACCCAACTAGGATAGCTGTGGATATGATGGTAGTATGTGATCAAGTAGTCGAACTTCACAGATACACTACTGGCCATTAAAATTGCTATACCACGAAGATGACGTGCTACAGACGCGAAACTTAACCAACAGGAAGAAGATGATGCGATATGCAAATGATTAGCTTTTCAGAGCATTCACACAAGGTTGGTGCGGGTGGCGACACCTACAACGTGCTGACATGAGGAGAGTTTCCAATCGATTTCTCATACACAAACAGCAGTTGACCGGCGTTGCCTGGTGAAACGTTGTTAGGATGCCTTGTGTAAGGAGGAGAAATGCGTACCAGCACGTTTCCGACTTTGATAAAGATCGGATTGTAGCCTATCGCGACTGCGGTTTATTGTATCGCGACATTGCTGTTCGCGTTGGTCAAGATGCATTGACTGTTACCAAAATATGGAATCAGTGGGTTCAGGAGGGTAATATGGAACGCCGTGCTGGGATCCCAACGGCCTCGTATCACTAGCAGTCGAGATGACAGGCATCTTATCCGCACGGCTGTAACGGATCGTGCAGCCACGTCTCGATCCCTGAGTCAACAGATGGGGACGTTTGCAAGACAACAATCCTGCACGAACAGTTTGACGACGTTTGCAGCAGTATGGACTATGAGCTCGGAGACCGTGGATGCGATTACCCTTGACGCTGCATCACAGGCAGGAGCGCCTGCGATGGTGTACTCAAAGACGAACCTGGGTGCACGAATGGCAAAACATCAATTTTTCGGATGAATCCAGGTTCTGTTTACAGCATCATGATGGTTGCATCAGTGTTTGGCGACTTCGCGGTGAACGCACATTGGAAGCGTGTATTCGTCATCGCCATATTGGCGTATCACTCGCCGTGATGGTATGGGGTGCCATTGGTTACATGTCTCGGTCACGTCTTGTTCGCATTGACGGCACTTTGAACAGTGGACGTTCCATTTCAGATGTGTTACGACCCGTGGGTCTACCCTTCATTCGATCTGTGCGAAACCCTTCATTTCAGCAGGATAATGCCCGATCGCTTGTTGTAGGTCGTGAACAGAAAATGTTGAACTGCTGCCCTGGCGAGCACATTCTCTAGATCGCTCACCAATTGAAAACGTCTGGTCAATAGTGGCCGAGCAACTGACTCGTCACAATACGCCAGTCACTACTTTTGGTGAACTGTGGTATCGTGTTGAAGCAGCATGGGCAACTGTTCCTGTACACGCCATCCAAGCTCTGTTTGACTCAATTCCCAGGCGTATCAAGGCCGTTATTACAGCCAGAGGTGGTTGGTTGTTCTGGGTACTGATTTCTCAGGATCTATGCACCCAAATTGAGTGAAAATGTAATCACATGTCAGTTATAGTATAATATATTTGTCCAATGAATACCCGCTTATCATCTGCATTTCTTCTTGGTGTAACAGTTTTAATGGCGAGTAGTGTATATTCTGAAATACACAGTGTCTAGAGTGTGCTGAGAATACCAAATTTCGGGCATTCCCTCTCACCACGGACAACTTAAAGACCGAGACTAGCGGCGTAGAGTTGTCAGTGCTAACACACAAGCAACAGTGCATGAAATCACTGTGGGACGTACGACGAATATACAGAACAGAGCAGCGAAATTTGGCATTAATGAGTTACGGCAGCAGACGACGGACACGAGTGCCTTTGCTAGCAACACGACATCGCTTGCAGCGGCTCTCCTTGACTCGAGACCATACCGGCTGGACCCTAGACTTCTGGGAAACCGTGACCTTGCCAGATGAGTCCCGATTTCAGTTGGTAAGAGCTGATGATAGGGGTCGAGTGTGGTGCGCATCAAGACAAGCAACCAAGATATCAATAAGGCACTCTGCAAGCTGTGGTGAGGGGCTTCTTTAAATGGAATGGACTGGCTTCTCTGGAACAACGTAACGTTTCATTGACTGACTGTTGTTATGTTCGGCTACATGGAGACCATTTGCAGCCGTTCAAGCAGTTCACGTTCCGAAACAACGATGGAATTTTTATGGATGACAGTGTATCGTGTCAACCGGCCGCAATGTTTCGCGGTTGGTTTGATGAACATTATAGAAGGTTCATGCGAACTATTTAGCCATCCAGATTGCCATACATGAATTCCATCTAACATTTTTGGGATGTAATCGGGAGGTGGGCTCGTACAGAAAACCCTGCACCGTAGTTATGGACGGCTATAGAAGTAGCATGGCTCCGTATTTCATTAGGAGGCCTCCAACAACTTGTTGGGACCATGCCACATTGAGTTATTGCTTTACGCCGGACAAAATTGTATCCAACACGATAATAGGAGCCATCTCATGTCTTTTGTCACCTGAGTGTACAGTGTTAGCGGTGTAACTACTTGACACAATCGCACAGATTAGATATGTAGGCGTAACATTGCAAAGGGATATGAAACGGAACGAGTGCGTGAGGGCGGTGGTGAGGAAGAAGAATGGTCGACTTCGCTTTATTGGGAGAAACCTAGAAAAGTTTAGCTCGTCTATAAAGTAGGCCACGTGTTAGAAACACGTGCGACACATTCTTAAGTACTAATCGAGAGGTTTTGATCCCTACCAGGTCGGATTAGAGGAAGACATCGAAATAGTTCACAGGCTGCTGCTAGATATTTTACCCGTAGGTTGAATCAATACTCTACGTAGTATCACTGTAATGCTCCATGAACCCGAACAGGAATTCCTGAAGGGAAGAGGACGTTCTTTCACAAACCGCTACTCAGGAAGTTAAGATAATCGGCATTTACAACAGACTGCAGTAGATCCTATTGCCATTAACATACCGCTCGCGTAAGGACTGCAAAGATAAGGCAAATCAGGCTCGTACGAAAGCACATGGACAGCCGTTTCTCTCTCGCTCCTTTTTAGAGAGGAGCGGGAAGGGAGTGACTACTTACAAACCGTATGTAGTCTTACGGGACGTAAATGTAGAATGTCTCCATTATTTCTAAAGGCGAAAGTTACCATTTGCGGATATTATCTTTTGTTCTCCACAGGCTCGTACGAAAGCACATGGACAGCCGTTTCTCTCTCGCTCCTTTTTAGAGAGGAGCGGGAAGGGAGTGACTACTTACAAACCGTATGTAGTCTTACGAGACGTAAATGTAGAAGGTCTCCATTATTTCTAAAGGCGAAAGTTACCATTTGCGGATATTATCTTTTGTTCTCCACAAGGTGAACGGGCTTGCCACTTTCATATCGCGCCTGTCAGTAACAGGCTGTGCAGCGCATTTCTGGTGGTCATTGTTTTCGAGTCGACCTAGACACGTGTGACAGGCCCACTCTAAATTAACGAGGGCCGGGACAAGTGGAAGTGCGAATGACATTTCACTTAGGGGAGAGAGAAATTACAAAACCCTCCAAACCCTAGTGACATTCAGAATCTTCGTACGACAATTTACTGAACGTCCTTGATGATATTTTCGTTTTGTAAAAAGGTGTCAATCTCTGATGGGCCCTTTACGTATCTCGTCAAGCTGATCGCAACTGGATCCTTTCAGTATACTAACATTCTGCAGTTTCAGTAGGGGTGATAAATCACATGATTACCATTCAGTGTACAGCCGGAAATATACTGCCGGAAAAAAATTAGTAGCCGCGCGGGATTAGCCGAGCGGTCTTGAGCGCTGGAGTCATGGACTGTGCTGCTGGTCCCGGCGGAGGTTCGAGTCCTCCCTCGGACATGGGTGTGTTTGTTTGTCTTTAGGATAATTTAGGTTAAGTAGTGTGTAAGCTTAGGGACTGATGACCTTAGAAGTTAAGTCCCATAAGATTTCACACACATTTGAACATTTTTGAAAAACATTAGTATATCCTACGAGGGGTTTCAGAGTCACTCAAGATTTATTGTTGCGAAGTGCATATGGAGTACATGAAATGATTACATTTCCAGGTGAATCGCAGAAGTTGATTTGTGGTACCAGGTGTCGAACAAGCACACATATTAATACATGGTGTATCCTCCACGGGTGGAAATACAGGCGAGGACTGGCATATAGTCGATCGTACATATGGCGAATACTGTACCGCGATCCGTTATTCCACTCCTGCTCGACCTGTTCACGTACTTCTGTGAGTGTCGCTGGTGTCGA
This sequence comes from Schistocerca cancellata, assembly GCF_023864275.1. Lineage (NCBI taxonomy): Eukaryota > Metazoa > Arthropoda > Insecta > Orthoptera > Acrididae > Schistocerca > Schistocerca cancellata. Next base: position 502,757,453 of record NC_064632.1, on the reverse strand, counting down.
GTCGCACGAGTAACTCTTCGTCCCGTCCGCTGGAGCAAGTCCAGAGATCGTGTGGTCAGAGAAGTTGCAGCACGTCTTGCAGAGCACCTTGAGTTTCACGGGCGATGTGTGAGCGAGCATTATCCTGTTGTAACAATACATCACCTTGCAAGATCTCCTCGCTTCAAAACTGATGCTGTTATTACTCAGGTTAGCCGCGAGTCCGTAGAGGGTGGGATATGTGATGTACAGTATAAATGGTCAGCATTTCCATCCGGAATTTGCGAGTGTAAGTCGGACCTTCCTCGATCCGCCTAGTTGGGTCGTGTTGTCGGATTTCCTCCTACCTGTGCCCGGTGCAGCTCTCGTAAATGTCGTCCCGTGCAGATTCTTCATTGACGCATTGGATGTCTCTGTTGGTGGAAGCTAATTATCTGAAATTGCTGTCGATCAACTTTGGGGTATCTATTTACTCGAAATTAACATTCAGAATGCCGTAATATCACTTTCATTCATATTAGATTAATAATGAAACACTCATGTGACAAACTACTCGTAACCGAGAGCATGGCTACCATCGAACAAGACAGGAAGAGCTCATAACGCCGACTGCCGACTTTGGCGCGCAGTCCGTATCTCTTACTAGTTTCGTCACAGTTCGTGGATTTCCGATTAAGTTCGTACTTACGAAGATATGCATTTGTTAATGAACGGGCGTGAATTTTAACGAGGCAAAATTACGATAAATAGTTTTAAACATCCAGAGGCTGCTCCTAGTATTCATGTTGTCATAAATGATTTTAATTATTAAATATAAATAAACAACATCGGTGACTTTGGCGCCAAGATGGCGGTAGTTCCCGTCATGTATATTTCCCAGGCTGACGCGTGTTGCTACGGTCGAGCGCCGAGCCCCACCCCACTACGCGCGAAATAGGGTCGCTTCGTCACCTGGCCAGCCAGCGTCGGAAATGCTCTCCGACTCATGGCCGGCTACAGACTACAGCACTTTCTAACTATCGTGAATACATCAATAAGAGACAATAATTTATTAAACCTGGTAAAAATGTCTTCCTCACGTAAGAGGCACCTTACAACCATCCTGTTGCAAGAACGGCAAAAGATGGGTCCAAAATCGACCTGTATGTACCGAGTGGTGGTAAAGTCCCCTCCAGAAGCACCAAAGGTGAACGAGGGCTGTAGCGTATTGCACCTCAGACCATAAGTCCTGGGATGGGGCCAGTGTGGCTTGGACGAATGCACTGTACGAGACAGCGCTCACAAGATGTACGTCGTAAAAGCAGATGATCACCACCTGTGTGCAGGCAGAACGCGCTTTAAACGCTAAGGACCACGCCGCGCCATTCCATCTACTAAGTGATCCTCTGTCTGCACTAGTGGAGCTATGTACACTACTGGTCATTCAAATTGCTACGCCAGTAAGAAATGCAGATGATAAACGGGTATTCATTGGACAAATATATTATACTAGAACTGACATGTGATTACATTTTCACGCAATTTTGGTGCATAGATCCTGAGAAATCAGTACCGAGAACAACCACCTCTGGCCGTAATAACGGTCTTGATACGCCTGGGCATTGAGTCAAACAGAGCTCGGATGGCGTGTACAGGTACAGCTGCCCATGCAGCGTCAACACGATACCACAGTTCATCAAGAGTAGTGACTGGCGTATTGTGACGAGCCAGTTGCTCGGCTACCATTGACCAGACGTTTTCAATTGGTGAGAGATCTGCAGGATTTGCTGGCCAGAACAGCAGTCAAACATTTTCTGTATCCAGAAAGGCAGTACAGGACCTGCAATATGCGGTCGTGCATTATCCTGCTGAAATGTAGGGTTCGCAGAGATCGAATGAAGGATAGACCCACGGGTCGTAACACATCTGAAATGGAACGTCCACTGTTCAAAGTGCCGTCAATGCGAAGAAGAGTTGACCGAGACGTGTAACCAATGGCACCCCATACCATTACGCCTGGTGACACGCCAGTATGACGATGACGAATACACGCTTCCAATGTGCGTTCACCGCGAAGTCTCCAAACACGGATGCAACCATCATGGTGCTGTAAACGGAACCTGGATTCATCCGAAAAAATGACGTTTTGCCATTCGTGCAGGTCCGTCTTTGATTACACCATCGCAGGCGCTCCAGTCTGTGATGCAGCGTCAAGAGTACCCGCAGCCATGGTCTCCGAGCTGATAGTCCATGCTGCTGCAAACGTCGTCGAACTGTTGGTGCAGATGGTTGTTGTCTTGCAAACGTCCCCATCTGTTGACTCAGGGATCGAGACGTGGCTGCACGATCCGTTACAGCCATGCGGATAAGATGCCTGTCACCTCCACTGCTAGTGATACGAGGCCGTATGGATCAAGCACGGCGTTTCGTATTACCCTCCTGAACCCAACGATTCCATATTCTGTCAGCACGTTGTACGTGTCGCCATCGGCGCCAACCTTGTGTGAATTCTCTGAAAAGCTAATCATTTGCATAATACAGCATCTTCTTCCTGTCGGTTAAATTTCACGTCTGTGGTGTAGCAATTTTAGTTGCCAGTAGCGTATGTCAGTACTATGCATGAGTAAAAGACAGGCCAAAGGTGTGCGTGTCCGTAGTCCCATTGCTAATAACAGGTTGGCAACAGTGCGTATTCACGAAATTTGCTGGAATAGCTGATGTGAGATAGTATCATGTTTCCATTCAATTCGAATATAATTTCTATAAATTTGTTAAAATTTGTATAAATTTCTTTAAATTTGTATAAATTTCTTTAAATTTGTATAAATTTGTTATATACCTACAGCATGAGTGTCGTGTTGCCACCACAAGAGGCTTAGATATCAGGGTCTTAATAGCTGTATTACATGCACTGGACACAAGTCTTTGGCTCTGAGCACTATGGGACTTAACATCTGTGGTCATCAGTCCCTTGAACTTAGAACTACTTAAACCTAACTAACCTAAGGACATCACACACATCCATGCCCGAGGCAGGATTCGAACCTGCGACCGTAGCGGTCACGCGGTTCCAGACTGAAGCGCCTAGAACCGCACCTCCACACCGGCCGGCATAAGTCTTTATTTAAACAATAAACCATCAAATTTTTGCCATCCTATTGGAAAATGTGCTTGAATTTTGCTGAAGGGAGGGGGCTATTATGGTGTCGCCCCATTAGAGGTTGGTAATTCTTATAGGCAGTAAAAGGTATTCGCTAGGGTTCCAAATACCTAGTTTCAGCTACTTTTCAAGGTGATCCAACCACATTTCCTACATACACAGAATTAGGGATATCACCTAGTTTATTATGCTGATACAAAACACAATGCCAGCGGTCTGGAAGGGAGGAAAACTGTTCTGCGCTGCTAGAGAGAGGAGGGAGTGTACTTTATTTATTTTTATGAACAATTTATTTAGCTACGGATTTCACCTAATTTATTGATTACGCTGATGCAAAACACTCACCCTAACGTGCTTAGTCACAATATGCAGTTTACAGACCTCAAAACTACTCCTAAATGACGGCCGGAGTGGCCGAGCGGTTCTAGGCGCTAAAGCCTGGAACCGCGCGACCGCTACGGTCGCAGATTCGAATCCTGCCTCAGGCATCGATGTGTGTGATGTCCTTAGGTTAGTTAGGTTTAAGTAGTTCTCAGTTCTAGGGGACTGAAGACGTCAGACGTTAAGTACTATAGTGCTCACAGCCATTTTACTCTTAAATAATAATACATTACACTGATGTGCTGAGACGTAACAAATCGTAAATTACGAAGTCGCACAGTGGTTAGCACACTACACTCGCATTCGGGAGGACGACAGTTCAATCTTGCGTTCGGCCCCATCGTGATTTAGGTTTTCCGTGATTTCCCTAAATCGCTCCAGGCAAATACCGGGATGGTTCCTTTGAAAGGGCACAGCCGATTTCCTTCCTCGTCGTTCCCTAATCCGATGAGACCAATGACTTCGCTGTCCCGTCTTCTCCATCAAACAACACACTCCTAAATCACCGAAATAATCCATTACATACCATGCAACGTGCAATCTACTCGTGGATCACCGAAATAATGCTTGCAAACACGCTCACAATGCTTAATCACCCGAAAATAATTGCAAACACTCACTGCAAATAAAAAGCCCAACTTACCAACCACTCGAACCCTGATTATACTGGATGGAAAGCCTAAGTACAACCCCCCTCCCCTACTAACGCATGGAAACTGTCCAGATGCAGGAGAGGAAGGTTAGGTTGGTGTGCTTTATTTTGCTCGGGAAACTGACGCAAATATCCATCCTAATTGCATAATTAATCACAAAGATCGCTCCTAATGACACAATTATATGCACAGCGCTGCGTAAGGACGGCTTAAAATCGCAAAAATAACTATACAACTCACCTTATCCTGCTTTAATTACACAACTATATGTATAGTACTGCACAAGAACGGCAGTACTCCACAAAAACTGACTACTCGTGTTATCCTGTTTGGGAAAAAAATTATACCGCATGAAACCAGCGACAAAAACACTCAAACTCTACCCTACACCTACAAGCTAGGGGAAAGACATTCAACTGCTGTTCGACAGAGAGCAGTTTAAAAAGTCTATTAGCTCCAAGCATATACCATCTATGCCTGTTTGACGTCAAAGTTTACTACACACGCCTACTAAAAAATCACCCTAACCGAAGCCAGTGGGAGATCCTCGTCCTAAACGACTACCTTCTCATCCATTTACAACCACAAACTATGAGATCGCCAACAGTCTCATGGCACCTGCCTCGCCGAAATGGTTCACCGCGGAAGTCCCGCTTTCCCTCCAAATGCATCCTGTTCCTCTAAAACTGTACTGACCTAATGGCTAAGAAGCACCACTGTCACAGGCCCCAGACTTGTTCTACGTCACATAGTACGCTCGAGCAGGGCCCGACGAGAGCCACCATTCAGCGTTCGATTATTATTTTTTATCATCAACTTCGCTCCTATAATAAAGCAAAACATTTTCGATCACAATGAATGTCCTATTTTTCACGGAAATAGACTAATTCCAGTTTTATGAGCAAAAAACTATATAGTTTTTCACGTTCGACTTAGAAACTTATCACCTCTGCAAACACATTTACGTCTAAACCGATATTTCCACTCACGAATACAGATTTCTGTCATTTAGCAGATTCCCAATCACGCCCTATAATTTACAAAGTCAAATAACGTCTTTCTTATATCTAGACAACCGGCAAACGTGTCTTACACCTGCTAGATGCACACACCACAATCTACCTCCTCTCATCAAAATAAGAAGTCAAATGCGAAGAAGGACTCGACCAAACAACCAAACAATTTACATGATAACGGAATAATGACCCAGCACAAACACACGTCCATATTCAATCTTGTCAAATTTCCACTTGATCACGAGAGCTGTCCAGCACATACTAAGTTTTAGTTCGCTACTCGGTCGTCTAGACGACTACACGGTTAAGTCAAATACATTCCCGCATTGCAACAGCCCTCTCCATTTCGATGCCTCCCCCCCCCCCCCTCCCCCCGGCCATTAGCGGTAACCTTGAATCATTCCTACCACAGGCCACGCATGGACAGAATCATCCTACCAAATCGAACACATACATATTGGATCGCTATACGTACAACTGAATGATATTCGACAATGACCGAAGTATCCGAAATACACCCTGTTTACGGCTCTGGAAATAGAAATATCGGTACCATTCTTATCACTTGACATACTCTCCCCTTTGCTATCACAATAGAAACCGTCTTTACAACTGGACATAGTCATCTCCTTTACACATCTCAGAACACAACACATACTTTATAAAACAGATGCTAAGGAACTGGTATTTTCAACCCCCTCAAGCCACCGTATTTGTAAAGCATGCGATGCCAGAGGTTCTGTGATATATCGACTGGGCTATAGGTGATGCTTGAATGAGAAGGATCACAAACAGTGGATGATGTGCTAATTGAGGTCGTAAGAAATGTACACGAGCTTTTCAGATTTCTAGTGCTATGCTATCCGCTAGAAATGCAGTATCGGATTTTGAATCAAGTCCTCGCATTCAAGCACATACCTGCGTAGGATCCTATGGATAAGTCGTTTATTACAGCCAGTAATGAATCATATTTCTAGCACTCTCATATCTCAAAAAGAGTCACCTTTCTCGAGCCGATCTGTTACAGTAAAATTCCGACCTCCTTTTAGTTAGCCCCCCGTGCAACTACTGCCATTTCCCCATCTTTACGCATATGATCGTTCCAATTTAAATCGCAACTTAGTAGCAGTCGGGGGAAAATATGTCTACCACCTTCTGCAACCCATGTAGAAACAAGCTAGGCAGTGTTAAAAGTACTACAGATCCACTTCCATTCACATCTGTCATCCCTATTCTGTACCATCCAACAGAGAAATATTACTAACTATAAAAGCTCCACTAACTTCACCCGATAGAGAGCTCAATAAGATTTTCACCGCATCTCTCTCCTACCAGATATCGAAAACAAAATATCGCATTCGTGCAGGCATCGAGCACATGTGACGATGCTATTAAATATTCACTTTTCGATCAACTGCACACCTCGGTTTATAGTCTCATCACATCTACCGCAGGGCGATGATCGTATCCCAAGGACTATACTGTAAGTCGCAAGAGACACGCTCTGTGACCCTGTCTCGTTGTTTGAAACATTGATTTTTCTGCTCTAACACGCTTTGTACATTGTCAAACACTTTGTTTATTTTTCCTGCCACGACTTCGAGGTCTGTATAAGGTTCAAAACTGACATTAACACTTCCTCTCGCAGAAAACTAGACCTCTCACGGTGACGCGATTAGCCGGCCGGTGTGGCCGTGCGGTTCTAGGCGCTTCAGTCTGGAACCGCGTGACCACTACGGTCGCAGGTTCGAATCCTGCCTCGGGCATGGATGTGTGTTATGTCCTTAGGTTAGTTAGGTTTAAGTAGTTCTAAGTTCTAGGGGACTGATGACCACAGATGTTAAGTCCCATAGTGCTCAGAGCCATTTGGTGACGCGATTGACATCAGCTGATGACGCGAGTACCGCTACCCAAGATCGCGGGAGAGTGACGCGCCTCCGTGCTAAGATTACTCCATTCTTCCCTGCTTAGTGCCGAACACCTCCAATTCTGAATTCCAATTTTCCTTATGTCCTGTATGACACCTTCCTCCCACCTCAGCTTTGCTCTTCCAACTCTCCTGATTCCCTCAGGCAATGCGCTGAAATCTTCGTAATAATTCTGTCGTTTGATTCAGTGCATGTCCTGCTCATTCCTGCCTTTTAATCTCAACGTAGCTGAGAATGTCTCTTCTTTATACAGATTATATAATTCATAGTTGAAACTCTTCCTTCAGACACTGTTTACTTCTGGTGGCCCAAGGATTTGTCTCAAGATTTTTCTTTCAAATATACCCAGTTGCTTTACGTCAAATTTTATCATCCATATTTCAGCACTGTATGCTACCAATGGCCTTACTAAACCTTTATACAACGTAAGTTTAGTATTTCAGATGTTTTTTCAGGACATGATAGTACTTGTTAGCGGATAGTACTTGTTAGTGGACGTTTTTGGATTTCAGAGCCGACTTGTTCTTGTACTTCTGATTTAAGATAAGTGAAACAGCACGTAATATCAAGCTTATATAAACCATTTTCTATGGATGGGGCTTATCTGGATAATCTTACTTAGTTACGGGCATATACTTAGGTCAAGGCCTTTTTCAGTGCTCTTGGCGTTCTTGCAGTTACATCTACACTCCTGGAAATTGAAATAAGAACACCGTGAATTCATTGTCCCAGGAAGGGGAAACTTTATTGACACATTCCTGGGGTCAGATACATCACATGATCACACTGACAGAACCACAGGCACATAGACACAGGCAACAGAGCATGCACAATGTCAGCACTAGTACAGTGTATATCCACCTTTCGCAGCAATGCAGGCTGCTATTCTCCCATGGAGACGATCGTAGAGATGCTGGATGTAGTCCTGTGGAACGGCTTGCCATGCCATTTCCACCTGACGCCTCAGTTGGACCAGCGTTCGTGCTGGACGTGCAGACCGCGTGAGACGACGCTTCATCCAGTCCCAAACATGCTCAATGGGGGACAGATCCGGAGATCTTGCTGGCCAGGGTAGTTGACTTACAGCTTCTAGAGCACGTTGGGTGGCACGGGATACATGCGGACGTGCATTGTCCTGTTGGAACAGCAAGTTCCCTTGCCGGTCTAGGAATGGTAGAACGATGGGTTCGATGACGGTTTGGATGTACCGTGCACTATTCAGTGTCCCCTCGACGATTACCAGTGGTGTACGGCCAGTGTAGGAGATCGCTCCCCACACCATGATGCCGGGTGTTGGCCCTGTGTGCCTCGGTCGTATGCAGTCCTGATTGTGGCGCTCACCTGCACGGCGCCAAACACGCATACGACCATCATTGGCACCAAGGCAGAAGCGACTCTCATCGCTGAAGACGACACGTCTCCATTCGTCCCTCCATTCACGCCTGTCGCGACACCACTGGAGGCGGGCTGCACGATGTTGGGGCGTGAGCGGAAGACGGCCTAACGGTGTGCGGGACCGTAGCCCAGCTTCATGGAGACGGTTGCGAATGGTCCTCGCCGATACCCCAGGAGCAACAGTGTCCCTAATTTGCTGGGAAGTGGCGGCGCGGTCCCCTACGGCACTGCGTAGGATCCTACGGTCTTGGCGTGCATCCGTGCGTCGCTGCGGTCCGGTCCCAGGTCGACGGGCACGTGCACCTTCCGCCGACCACTGGCGACAACATCGATGTACTGTGGAGACCTCACGCCCCACGTGTTGAGCAATTCGGCGGTACGTCCACCCGGCCTCCCGCATGCCCACTATACGCCCTCGCTCAAAGTCCGTCAACTGCACATACGGTTCACGTCCACGCTGTCGCGGCATGCTACCAGTGTTAAAGACTGCGATGGAGCTCCGTATGCCACGGCAAACTGGCTGACACTGACGGCGGCGGTGCACAAATGCTGCGCAGCTAGCGCCATTCGACGGCCAACACCGCGGTTCCTGGTGTGTCCGCTGTGCCGTGCGTGTGATCATTGCTTGTACAGCCCTCTCGCAGTGTCCGGAGCAAGTATGGTGGGTCTGACACACCGGTGTCAATGTGTTCTTTTTTCCATTTCCAGGAGTGTATATCATCTGCATATGCCAGCTATTGAACTGGAATCGTAGAGGATAATTCCTCTTCTTTTGATGCCCGCATTTATTATAACCTTTTCCAAGACTATATTAAACGGCAGGTAGTATAATGCATCTCCGCCGGCCTAAGTGGCCGAGCGGTTCTAGGCGCTTCAGTCTGGAACTGCGCGACCGCTACGGTCGCAGGTTCGAATCCTGCCTCGGGCATGGATGTGTGTGATGTCCTTAGGTTAGTTAGGTTTAAGTAGTTCTAAGTTCTAGGGGACTGATGACCTCAGATGTTAAGTCCCATAGTGCTCAGAGCCATTTGAACCATTTTATAATGCATCCCCCTGTCGTATGCTATGTTTTATGGTCACAGAACTTGATAATTCTGTTTCAATTTGTCTCATGGTATTTTCCCAAGTTTCTTCCACTAAGACAATAAATTTATCGGCAATATCTAATTCTTCCACTGCTATATACGGTTCCCCTCTCTCAGTACTGTCTTAGGCTGATCTGAAGTCTATAAGGAGGTGAGATTCTATATACATCCCGAATTCTTTGCGGTTTTTTACTATTTGCTGTATCGTGAAGATCTGGTCGATAGTAGATCCGTCAAGAACAGACCCACATTGTTAGTGACCAACTGCACTTCCTACATAGAGTGCAAGACTATTAAAAATGATATTAGAAAATATTTTTTATACTGTAGGTAACATGAAGATTTCACTGCAATTAGAGTACGACAAATGGTTATGGAGACGTATAACACCGTATAGATCAGCTGACACCACGCTGTTTGTCTTATTTTCTTCTTTACCCACGATGATGCATGTATTATGCTCAGATGTGTCATAAGTTTGGACTGACGCTTTGCTTTGTCTTTGTCCTTTTTGTAAACTGTTTAGCAACAAAGTCTTTTTCGGTACCCATAACAAACGTTTCTTATGTATCCCTTGTCTTAGTGCCATCTTGTAAAGTTTTTAGTATATTTTAGGGTGTTCAAGGAAAGTGGCGTAAACTCTGTTTTCATTCGTTGTCACATTTCACATGTGTACTTGATATTTTTCAAACAGAGGTTTTTGATGGTCGATATGTTACGCCACAGTGGTTTCGAGTACAAATACTATGATCTTTATCTTAGATAAAGAGGAGACTTAAATGTCTTGAGGAAGATTTAACTATAAGAACTCTGATCATTAGTTGTCAGTAGTCTTCTCACTACAGTGAGCATTGTAAGCTAAGCTAGTGAGGAAGTTGGGTGTTGGCTGTGCGACTGAGCGGTTGGAAATAGCTTGCAGAGAACAGGGATAAAGATGCACAGAAGAATGAATTTTAAATTATGACTTGGTAAAGAGTAATTTCGGAAGCGAAGTAGTTCAGGTACAGTTGTTGCTGCATTACTTGCTTGCGCGTAATGGAGATGTGTTTGTAAGACGGGCAGTTGTAGTGAAATTCTTTCTGACTGGTTTGTATTAGCTTGTTCATTGTTCAGACGAGATTTAGTAAAGTTACGAGTTCCCATGGCTTTCCCTCATAGCTTATAGATTTTGCTACTCCTTTACCATTTTGGTAACTAATTTTTTGGCAGAGATGTATTTCTTATGAAAGATAACTTTTTTAACGATGACTGTAATAATCAGACAATGAGTTTGTTTTTGCAGTGAAGTTGTTTTAAGGTCAATTACTTTTTTCATTTAACAAGTTCAAATTAGAGAATTGTATCCTCACGAAAATATTTTATTGCCTCATTATGTGTGTCGCCGCTCTGCTCGGAGCGGAACACAGCTGCACAACGTAAAAGCAAAGCATGATGTGTTTAGAACAGTTACACGCCCTTGCACTACGCAATATTTTCTTTCCTATTTAGCTTGCAAGCTGCTGCGACGAATATTTTGTGCTCATCACTTCTAGCAGTACCAAGTTTCCGTTGCCACAGGTAACCCACATGAAAATTTGTTATGGACAGTTATATTACAGTTAGTTTTGCTTTTCAGAATTTATTATCAGAGTCAGTTTAGGAGAAGTTTGTTTCAGATTTCATTTCATAAGCGGATAGTTATTCTCAGAGTGCAGTATTGCATTTGCGTGCATATTATTCTGGATCTGGAATTTTGTTCATTCAGATTTTGTACGTAAATTGTCTGAGCGTTTTTGTAGAAACATTTTGGTTATTTACTCTTTCAAAATTCGATTGGTAATTTTATATAGCATTTTCATTCTCTTAGGTTGTGTGTTAGAATTAAAAGTCCTGCACTGTGACGTCATGCGTTGTAGCACTGCTCGCTGTACCGCACAATAGTTTGCTAATCACTTTAGCAAAGTTAATGAAAAATACAGTTATACAATTTTAGTTTTGGCTCCTCATTTACTAAATAGTGTTTCCACAATTACACCACTTGCATGGTTCAGCATTACAGCCCATACATACACGAGTATCGAATATAGCAATTCAGATTAATCCATTTTCAGTTCACAAAAATAAACAAGTAGCGAAATTACTTTACCCACCATGTGTGCAGGTACGTCTTAAATTTGGACTGTCCCTTTACTCCTACCTTTGGATCTTTGTTTGAACTATGTAGTGGCGGAAAGTGTTTTCCAGTATCTATAACACCTGTTTCTTCTATATCTATTGTCTTCGTGCCATGTTCCTCTGTGTGCAAGCTCACTTTACCTGACCTCTTGCCAGCAGAGATCGCAGCAGCTTGTAGCAATGTCTTCTGGTGCCGACGATACAACCTGAATTACCAACATCGGCCCACTTAACACGCTAACAATGTGACGGGTAGGTATTCACTACACGTGCTGTGCATGCGCACGGGACATTTTTCGCTGACTGTGACCATTGCCGCTGTGACTGCGGACTCCTCGTGTTGTGACTCCAGTATGTTCAAGTTTCCGATTTATGTATATCTCATTTTGGCATTAGTTTCTAGCTGTACATTGTTGTAATTTGCCTTATTCGTGGCAGAATAAACTAGATCTGTTGAGCCGAATATCACATATACCTCCAGCACCTCCAGCTGTCCTCATATGTAATCAAAGTCCTGAAGCAGTGAACCGTAATATACGAAAAAATGTGACATTTAAAATTTATCTGGTAGCTTTTACGCCATTGACTAAATTGAAATGTGTGCTGTTAAATAAGTTTCTGTTTCGTGTATGCAACACTGTCTCGTGCTATTTTGTCTAAAACTGACATGGTGAGACCGTGGTTGTGTACAATTAATGTAGGTTAATTCTTATAAAGAAATCTGCAGTCTTTGTGATAACTTCACATGTGGCACATTCTTTTTGGTTTGTGTTTGTGTGTGTGTGTGTGTGTGTGTGTGTGTGTGTGTGTGTGTGTGTGTTGCTTTGCACAATATGGTGATGTACAAATTACATAAGAGCTGGATATAATTTGGAATATTCGAAAAATACAATCCTGCAACTTCTCTACAAAATCGCGCGGAATTTTCGACGGCACCAACACACCAAGAATATTTCGCCATCGAAAATTGATGATTATGTAACGTGTATCTTGCAAATCATGTGAACAGCCGTTTGATGATGAACTTGCCAGTTCGAAACCGGTTACGGCGCTGCTTACCTAAATAAATAGCAGTATTAATAGTGGCTGGTTGCTGTCTTCATCTTTGTAAGAATTAACCTACATCAACACTGTCTCGTATGGACTGAAGGTGTGGTCTGTTTTCTGTATGTGTATTTCGTATAGTAAGTTGTCCGTCTGCTTAGCTGGGTGGTTACATGCTTGCCTCCCATGCACTGGGCCCGGTTTCGATTCCCGGCCAGGTCGGAGATTTTCTCCGTTCGTGCACTGGCTGTTGTGTTGTCCTCCTCATCATTTCATCATCAGCGGCCGCAAGTCGCCCAATGTGGCGCCGAATGAAGTAAGACTTGAGCTTGGAGGCCGAGTCCGAATGGGACATCCCCGCCAACAATTTCATACGATCATTTTCATTTTTATATAAGAAGTTAAAAACTTGATTGAGACTAATCATAAAGGTGCACGTGTAAGATCGCGTTAAATATTTCTCCAATGTAGGAAGTCGATTTTGCCATGTTGCCCATTGTCCCGATGAATGTACTGAAATATACGAATACGCACGTAACCACACTCACGATGAAGGCATATTAAAAACACAATACCTCCGAACCAATCAAATTTAAAGTTGTTTCACTCATTCATCAAATTCTGTGTTTGGTCGTCGTTCGCAGAATGCAGCAACTCCAATGGCCTTGTTATTTGCCTCCATACGGTCCTGTGTTGTGCAAGTTCGCTCCAGTAGAGGGCATATGAGCGAGTGGCTCAGATCTTGAGTTGTTCCGCTTTCGCAAGACACTCTCCATCAGTTGCATGGTCGGTTTGCAAGGAGGGACGACTGACTGATCTAGGAGGATTATTCAAAAGATATATACACTGTAAGAAAGAACTGAAGAAAATAATTTGCTTCACAAAATACCTTTCCAGGCTTTCAGTATAATCTCCTTCCTCGATTACGGCATCTTCCCAACATTTTGGCACCTTCTGAATTCCGGACAGGGCACCTTCGTTGTTGCGCTGTCTGACTGCTCGCGTCGCCTCACTAGACGCTGCATCAGTTGTATCAACACGTTTTCCATTGTGGTGACTGAGACATCAGTTCTGGCTCAGTAACTCTTACCCAGATTTCATCAAAGCAAGAATTCTGTTCAGAGACTGTTCTCCTTCTGTTCTATAGCGCCAAAGCAATTGTTCTGCGATTCGTCTGGACCTGCTTTCTGTTCTTCATCATATCATACGAAATCCGTCTGGCAGCAATTTTTCTCCTCTTTAAATTTTCAATTATGAGTCTATAAACTGAATTCGAACCTTTTGGCCCCATATACAGGGTGGTCCATTGTTAGTCACCGGGCCAAATATCTCACAAAATAAGCATCAAACGAAAAAACTACAAAGAGCGAAACTCGTCTAGCTTGAAGGGGGAAACCAGATGGCGCTATGGTTGGCCCTCTAGATGGCGCTATCATAGGTCAAACTGATGTCAACTGCGTTTCTTTAAAATAGGAACCCCCATTTTTATTACATATTCGTGTAGTACGTAAAGAAATATGAATGTTTTAGTTCGAGCACTTTTTTCACTTAGTTATAGATGGTCCTGTAATAGTCACAAACGTATAAGTACGTGGTATCACGTAACATTACGCCAGTGCGGACGGTATTAGCTTCTTGATATATTACCCGTGTTAAGATGGACCGTTTACCAATTGCGGAAAAGGTCGATATGGTGTTGATATATGGCTATTGTGATCGAAATGGCCAACGGGCGTGTGCTACGTAAGCTGTTCGGTATCCTGGACATCTTCCAAGTGTCCGGACCGTTCGCCGGACAGTTACGTTATTTAAGGAAACAGGAAGTGTTCAGCCACATGTGAAACGTCAACCACGACCTGCAACAGATGATGATGCCCAAGTAGGTGTCTTAGCTGCTGTCGCGGCTAATCCGCACATCAGTAGCAGACAAACTGCGCGAGAATAGGGAATCTCAAAAACGTCGGTGTTGAGAATGCTACATCAACATCGATTGCACCCGTACCATATTTCTGTGCACCAGGAATTGCATGGCGATGACTTTGAAAGTTGTGCACAGTTCTGCCACTGGGCACAAGAGAAATTACGGGGCGATGACAGATTTTTTTGCACGCGTTCTATTTAGCGACGAAGCGTCATTCACCAACAGCGGTAACGAAACCGGCATAATATGCAGTTTTGGGCAACGGAAAATCCACGATGGCTGCAACAAGTGGAACATCAGCGACCTTGGCGGGTTAATGTATGGTGTGGCATTATGGACGTATTGCTAAATGCATTGAGGTTGACGGACATTATTTTGAGCATTTATTGCATTAATGTGGTATTTACAGGTAATCACGCTGTAATAACATGCGTTCTCAAAAATGATAAGTTCACAAAGGTACATGTATCACATTGGAACAACGGAAATAAAATATTCAAACGTACCTACTTTCTGTATTTTAATTTAAAAAACGTACTTGTTACAACTGTTCATCTAAAATTTTACGAGCGATATGTTTGTGACTATTACAGCGCCATCTATCACAAAGCGAAAAAAGTTGTCTAACTAAAACATTCATACTTCTTTACGTACTAGACGAATATGTAATAAAAAATGGGGGTTCCTATTTAAAAAAAGAACGCATTTGATATCCGTTCGACGTATGGCAGCGCCATCTAACGGGCCAACCATAGCGCCATCTGGTTTCCCCCTTCAAGCTAGACAAGTTGAGTTCTTTGTAGTTTTTTTTGTTTGACGCTGGTTTCGTGAGATATTTGGCCCGTTCACGATCAATGGACCACCTTAATAATTACCACACAGGTTTTCCGTCGATACTCGCTGAAACTGTCGTTAACAATAACTTCAGAGTCTGCTGCAGTTGATGCAGTTATCTCCACTGCTTACCCGACCTTCACGGGAACAAGCAGACCATCGTGATACTGCGGTACGATCCACTGCACTATTCCCACACATCTTTCTCAATCCTTTGTAAATTTCCGTTGGGTTGTTTGCACGTACGGATTTTGATGCAGGAACGTTGGTCACAACTTGTGATTCGACCTGACTGGGTTTCAGCTTCCGTTTTCAAAATGAATTACCCACGACACATATTCGACCGTCACGCCTAAAATCTCGCTCACAAATGACATGCATTTCAACTTGACCATACCGCCGTACCAGTCGCGCTTGCGCGATGTGCAGGACTTTTAAACGACCTCCTTATCAACAGGGCAGGGGAGACTGCATCTGGTGATGCGGTTAGACCCCGTTGTTCCTTCCATTGGTCGAGTCCTGGCGATGAAGCTGTCTTGAGATTTTTATCGATCGACTGCAGCTTGGTGATCATGCAGTAGACACAGGGATCACTGATCTACTTCGCTCTTTCCGCATCGGCAGCGAGGACCCTTCTGACAGCGCGCCCGAGCTGTTCCAACAATCGGGCACAGTTTGTCGACTCGAGTTGGTTTAATAAATCCCAACAAGATTCGGGCAGTCCTTGCTGACCGCAGTGTCAGGCTGCTTGGTGTGAGCAGATGCACTTCACTCAAGTGAGGCGCACTCTGCAGCTGATACATACAAAGAAAAAGCGTCGATTTGCAGTAGGGTTTCCGAACATATACTGTATTCGAATATTGTGAAGTACCTCGAAGAAAACGATTTATTGACATATAGTCGGCACGGATTCAGAAAATATCGTTCTTGTGAAACACAACTAGCTCTTTATACTCATGAAGGAATAAGTGCTATCGACAGGGGATGTCAAATTGTTTCCATATTTTCAGATTTCCACAAGGTTTTCGACACCGTTCTTCACAAGCGTCTTCCAACCAAACTGCGTGCCTACGGAATATCGCCTCAGTTGTGCAACTGGATTCGTGATTTCCTGTCAGAAAGGTCACAGTTTATAGCAACAGACGGAAAGTCATCGATTAAAACAAAAGTAATATCCGGCGTTCCCCAAGAAAGTGTTATAGGCCCTCTATTGTTCCTGGTCTATATTAACGACATAGGAGACAATCTGTGTAGCCGTCTTAGATTGTTTGCAGATGATGCTGTCTTTTACCGTCTTGTAAAGTCATCAGATGATCAAAACGACTAGCAAAATGATTTAGATAAGTTATCTGTATGGTGCGAAAAGTGGGAGTTGACCCTGAATAAAGAAAAGTGGGAAGTTATTCACATGAGTACTAAACGAAATCAGCTAAATTTCGATTACGCGATAAGTCACACAAATCTGAGGGCTGTAAATTCAACTAAATACTTAGGGATTACAATTACAAATAACCTGAATTGGAACGATCACATAGATAATGTTGTGGGTAGAGCAAACCAAAGACTGCGATTCATTGGCAGAACATTTAGAAGGTGCAACAGGTCTGTCAAAGAAAGTGCTTACACTACGCTTGTCCGCCCTATTCTGGAATATTGGTGTGCGGTTTAGGATACGCATCAGGTGGGACTGACGGATGACATCGAAAAAGTACAAAAAAGGGCAGCTCGTTTTGTATCGGTAAATATGGGAGACAGTGTCACAGACATGATACGTGAATTGGAGTGGCAATCATTGAAACAAAGACGTTTTTCGTTGCGACGGGATCTTCTCATGAAATTTCAATCACCAGTTTTCTCCTCCGATTGTGTAAACATTCTGTTGGCACCCATCTACATAGGGAGAAATGATCATCGCGATAAAATAAGAGAAATCAGAGCTCGCACAGAAAAATTTAAGAGCTTGTTTTTCCCGCGCGCCGTTCGAGAGTGGAACGGTAGAGAGACAGCATGAAGGTGGTTCATTGAACCCTCTGCCAGGCAATTCATTGTGAATAGCAGAATAATCACGTAGATGTAGCAGAAGATCTCAGGTGCTGACTGAGAATTTGGTTAAAGTATTGTTCCTTGTACTGACCTTTGGATTGTTGTTATGGCAATGTTTCTTGAAGAACAGTGTACGGCCAGACGTAATATTTAGATACTGAACAACATAAACTTCCTTGTGGCTGAAAAGCTTACGTCCACGAATCATCACGATTTTGAAAAGCATCGCTGGTGTGAAACTGAGCTTGCCCTTTTCTCACATGATATACTGCGAAGAGTAACAGGCAGATTCGATAATTTTAAATTTCCCAAAAGTATTTGACGCGGTGCCCCATTGCAGACAACTAACGCACGTACGAGCATCCGGAATAGGTTCCCAGATAAGTTATTGACTCGAAGACTTCATAAGTAATAGAATCTAGTAAGCTGATCTCGACAGCAAGCGTTCATCGGAGCCTCACGTAAGCGTGACAGCTCAGTTAATATTTCCTGTACACATAAATGATCTGGCGGGCAGGATGGACAGCAATCTGCGGATGTTTGCTGATGACCCTATGGTGTACGGGAAAGTGTTGAAGTTGAATGACTGTACGAGGATAGAAGATGACTTAGACAAAATTTCTAGTTGGTGTGATGAGTGACAACTAGCTCTAAATGCAGAAAAATGTAAGTTAATGTGATGAGAAGGGAAAACAAATCCGTGGTGTTTGGATATAGCATTAGTAGTGTCATGTATGACATAGCCACGTAGTTTAAATACACTCCTGGAAATTGAAATAAGAACACCGTGAATTCATTGTCCCAGGAAGGGGAAACTTTATTGACACACTCCTGGGGTCAGATACATCACATGATCACACTGACAGAACCACAGGCACATAGACGCAGGCAACAGAGCATGCACAATGTCGGCACTAGTACAGTGTATATCCACCTTTCGCAGCAATGCAGGCTGCTATTCTCCCATGGAGACGATCGTAGAGATGCTGGATGTAGTTCTGTGGAACGGCTTGCCATGCCATTTCCACCTGGCGCCTCAGTTGGACCAGCGTTCGTGCTGGACGTGCAGACCGCGTGAGACGACGCTTCATCCAGTCCCAAACATGCTCAATGGGGGACAGATCCGGAGATCTTGCTGGCCAGGGTAGTTGACTTACACCTTCTAGAGCACGTTGGGTGGCACGGGATACATGCGGACGTGCATTGTCCTGTTGGAACAGCAAGTTCCCTTGCCGGTCTAGGAATGGTAGAACGATGGGTTCGATGACGGTTTGGATGTACCGTGCACTATTCAGTGTCCCCTCGACGATCACCAGTGGTGTACGGTCAGTGTAGGAGATCGCTCCCCACACCATGATGCCGGGTGTTGGCCCTGTGTGTCTCGGTCGTATGCAGTCCTGATTGTGGCGCTCACCTGCACGGCGCCAAACACGCATACGACCATCATTGGCACCAAGGCAGAAGCGACTCTCATCGCTGAAGACGACACGTCTCCATTCGTCCCTCCATTCACGCCTGTCGCGACACCACTGGAGGCGGGCTGCACGATGTTGGGGCGTGAGCGGAAGACGGCCTAACGGTGTGCGGGACCGTAGCCCAGCTTCATGGAGACGGTTGCGAATGGTCCTCGCCGATACCCCAGGAGCAACAGTGTCCCTAATTTGCTGGGAAGTGGCGGCGCGGTCCCCTACGGCACTGCGTAGGATCCTACGGTCTTGGCGTGCATCCGTGCGTCGCTGCGGTCCGGTCCCAGGTCGACGGGCACGTGCACCTTCCGCCGACCACTGGCGACAACATCGATGTACTGTGGAGACCTCACGCCCCACGTGTTGAGCAATTCGGCGGTACGTCCACCCGGCCTCCCGCATGCCCACTATACGCCCTCGCTCAAAGTCCGTCAACTGCACATACGGTTCACGTCCACGCTGTCGCGGCATGCTACCAGTGTTAAAGACTGCGATGGAGCTCCGTATGCCACGGCAAACTGGCTGACACTGACGGCGGCGGTGCACAAATGCTGCGCAGCTAGCGCCATTCGACGGCCAACACCGCGGTTCCTGGTGTGTCCGCTGTGCCGTGCGTGTGATCATTGCTTGTACAGCCCTCTCGCAGTGTCCGGAGCAAGTATGGTGGGTCTGACACACCGGTGTCAATGTGTTCTTTTTTCCATTTCCAGGAGTGTATAAAGTTGTAAAACGGAACGAGTAAGTGAAGTTTGTGGTAGGGAAGTCGCTTTCTTGGGACAATTTTGGGAAAAGTGTGGTTCATCTACAAAGGAGACCGCATATAGGACGCTACTCGCATTCTTGAGTGTTTCTCGAGTGTCTGGGGTCCGCACCAGGTCGGATTATAGAAAGACATCGAAGCGTTTCTGAGACGGATTGCAACGACGAGAGCAACGGTATTTGCAAAGTGTTATCAGTGCTAACAGACAAACCAACACTGCGTTAAATAACCATAGAAATCACTATAAGACGTACGAAGAGCGTATCTTTGAACAACGTGCAAGTTTTACGGAGGTGCTTCGGGAACTCAAATGGGCATCCCTGGAACAAAGGCGACGTTCTTTTCGAAGAGCGCTATTGAAAAAATTTAGAGAGCAGTTGTTAGAAGCTGACTGCAGAGTGAGTCTACTGACGCCATCATACATTTCGTATGTACGAAAATAATATACGGGACAATAGGTCTCATACGGAGGCATATAGTAGTTTTTCACTTTCTCTATTTTTGAATGGAATCCGGAAAGAAAATATCTAGTAATGGTACAGGTTACCCTCCGCCACGCACCGTACTGTGTATTGCGGAGGATCTATGTGGATATAGATGTAGATGTACAGGTGCTGGTCAGTATTTTACTAACATTTGTTTTTCGAATCGGTTTTCGGCTTATTGAGACGTTATTCTGACAATGTCCTTTAGAGACAGTACAGTAGCGTGGAGGAAACCAAACATTAGGAACAAAGATGCTGTCACCACACACACAGAATCTTGGGTCATTACATTTGATGAGAAATATCAAATAGAGCGCTGGTCACTCGTGTTATAAACAAAACATTACATTACAGTGTTGTATTTCAATTTAGAAGATGAATAATATAACGCAGCACATAACGAAAAGGCACAAAATTAAAATATATTACCTGTGTAAATGTAATGCGAAAGGTAGTAAGGAAGGAGAAGTAAAGTACATATAATGATAATTCTGTAGTGGAGATGAATATGATCGTTGAGGATGTGGTCTGGACGTATGTGGCTGATAGACTGGATCATGTGAAGCTTAAGAGCGGATATGGGTTCAGCTGTAACTCGTCATTTAGAAACAGGTCGGGATTTTGAGCTATATGCTTATTTACCTCAAGTGCTTCTTATAGGTTAATTTTTTGCATTCTAAAGTCGGTGGAAATGATTTTATAAATAGCAATATTATTTAACAATTATGTTTCCTCCTTGATGCTGAATAAAATGTGAGCTGTGGTGGTCCATACATAAAATGGAAGTATACGGTTGCAAGATTTGAGAGTTACGGCTAATGTGTTGGATGATTCTTTGCATGATGTTTTACCTATCGAAGTAATCGGTAGCCAGTTGCATACAAGAAATTTTATTTCTTTAACTGGTTTGAGGCACTAAATGCCCTTCTTCAGAATGTAATAACTATGGCATTATTTGCAAGTACTAGCCCATAAGATCCTTGCAAATGGCGCTGAGCACTATGGGACTTATAAGATCCTTGCAGTTTATTGCTGTGGTCATATGGTTCATAGCGCCCGTACGAAAATAGTATAAGAAAGTGAAGCAACAAGTGCAGACATCACGCCAATAAGACATATTTGATCGCTAAGTTATTGCTCACTCCGTGACTACAAGACTACTAGCTCCAAAGTGGAAGGCTGCTTTTAATGTTGATTTCGTCACTGTTCCATTGTAATGAAGTGTTGGTATACTCACAGTATACGCTAAATCGGGCGTTGTTTATAGTTCCTTCGCAA
Organism: Schistocerca cancellata; assembly: GCF_023864275.1. Lineage (NCBI taxonomy): Eukaryota > Metazoa > Arthropoda > Insecta > Orthoptera > Acrididae > Schistocerca > Schistocerca cancellata. Next base: position 502,735,892 of record NC_064632.1, on the reverse strand, counting down.
GCTGGTGTCGAGCCGGTCCGCACACCACGTCGGGCAAGTGTACAGTGTGAAAATGCTTTCGCAGCGCTGCTAACCTTACGCTATCTGCAAACCAGTAGACTATCTATGCACGCAAACACGCCCCAAGTTAGCCTTCGTCGTAACTGCTGATACTTCTTTCTATTTCCACCTACACGATGCCGACCGACCGCCGGGTCATCCTCTTCCAATAGCGTCATTCGGATGCCGTATGGAAGGGCTTGTTGTTAGCACACCGCACTCCCGGGGATCACCAGATTTCCACAGTAGTTGCAATTTTTTTCACGCGTGTATCAGTTTTACGAAAATACTCGACACGTCGTGGTATTATAGTTTACATCTACATCTGCAAAAATACTCCGAAAGCCACCATACTGTGTGTGGTGGAGAGTATCTTCTACCACTACCAGTCTTTCCCTTTCCTGTTGGATTCGAAAATGGAGCGAGGGGCTTTGTGCTTCGGCAGGACCCCTAATTTCTCTTACGATTTAGTAAGTTTAAGCACTTGATTTTGGATCATATAGTCCCCAAAACGTGTTGTCAACGTGTACCACGAATTTTCGACACCTGCTGAATAACATACTGACTACTAATTTCTTTTACCTTATCTTCACTTTCTTTATGCGAAATGTACTTTGGTGGCAATAGAATCGTTCTGCAGTTAGTCACAAATTCCAGTTCTCCAAATTTTCTCTACTGTCTTTCGCGGAAGGAATGTCGTCTTCTCTTCAGTTATTGCTGTTTGAGTCACAGAGCATTTCCGTAATACTTGCAAGGTTATCGAACCTACCGGTAACAAATCCGGCAGCACGTCTCTGATTTGTGCAATGTCTTCCTTTAAACCGACCTGGCACGGATTCCGAACACTCGAGCGTACTCAAGAATCGGTTACACGGCGTTCTGTAAAAAATGGTTCAAATGGCTCTGACCACTATGGGACTTAACTACTGAGGTCATCAGTTCCCTGAAACTTAGAACTACTTAAACGTAACTAACTAAGGACATCACACACATCCATGCCCGAAGCGGCATGCCCGTATAGCGATCGCGCGGTTGCAGACTGTAGCGCTTAGAACCGCTCGGTCACTCAGGCCGGCGGTGTTCTGTGCGCGGCCTTCTTTATAAATGAGGCACATTCTCCTAAAATTCTCCCAGTGAACCGGATTATTCGCCTTTCCTGCAACAGACGTTGTGTGTTCGTTCCATTTCGTATTTCTTTGAAACATGACGCCTATATATTTAATCAGCATGTGTCAAGTACACTCATGCTCATAAATTAAGGATAATTGCCGAATGTGCGGCCACACAACGTGGCACTACACAAAACTGGCACTAATAGCGTCCGCAGCTCGTGGTCGTGCGGTAGCGTTCTCGCTTCCCACGCCCGGGTTCCCGGGTTCGATTCCCGGCGGGGTCAGGGATTTTCTCTGCCTCGTGATGACTGGGTGTTGTGTGATGTCCTTAGGTTAGTTAGGTTTAAGTAGTTCTAAGTTCTAGGGGACTGATGACCATAGATGTTAAGTCCCATAGTGCTCAGAGCCATTTGAACCATTTTATGGCACTAATAGCATAGGCACATAGGGAACACACACGGCACTGATCTGTAACTCCACGTTATTGGTGATAAGTTGAGAAAACCGTCTCGAAAAATAAGTGTTACAAAACACCACTGTTTCCTGCGAATGTACCTCGTCATCAATACGGGATACGATCACCATGCACATGTGCACAGGCCGCACAACGGGTTGGCATACTCTGGATCAGGTGGTCGAGCAGCCTCCCATTCTTGCACCAGTGCCTGTCAGAGCTGCTGAAGTATCGTAGGGTTTTGTAGACGTGCAGTGATACGTCGACCGAGAGCATCCCAGACGTGCTGGATGGGGTTTAGGTCTGGAGAACAGGCAGGCCACTCCATTCGCCTGATACCTTCTGTTTCAAGGTACTCCTCCACGATGGCAGCTCGGTGGGGCCGTGCGTTATCATCCATCAGGAGGAAGGTGGGACCCACTGCACCCCTGAAAAGGCGGACATACTGGTGCAAAATGACGTCCCGATACACCTAACCTGTTACAGTTCCTCTGTCAAAGACATGCAGGGGTGTACGTGCACCAATCCTAATCCCACCCTACACCATCAAACCATGACCTCCATACAGGTCCCTTTCAAGGACATTAAGGGGTTGGTATCTGGTTCCTGGTTCACGCCAGATGAAAACCCGGCGAGAATCACTGTTCAGAGTATACCTGGACTCGTCCGTGAACATAACCTGGGACCACTGTTCCAACGACACCAGGCTTTACGGGCTCCTGGCGAATAAACCATGTATGTTCAGTCGTCTGTAGACTGTGTGTCTGGAGGCAGCTGTTCCAGTGGCTGCGGTAACGTCCCAAGCAAGTCTACCTACAGTACTCCGTGACCGTCTGGGGGCACTGATGGTGAGATATCGGTCTTCTTGTGGTGTTGTACACTGTGGACGTCCCGTACTGTAGCACCTGGACACGTTTGATGTCTGCTGGAATCGTTGGCATTATCTTGAGATCACACTTTGTGGCACACGGAGGGCCCGTGCTACGACCTGCTGTGTTTGACCAGCCTCCAGTCGCCCTAGTATTCTACCCCTCATAACGTCATCAATATGTGTTTTTTAGCCATTTTCAACGCACAGTAACAATTAGCACGTCTGAAAACGTCTTCACACTTACTCGCTGCACCGTATTCTGACATGTACTAACACGCCTCTGCGGATGTGGACTGCTGCCAGCGCCACCGTGCCACGACCGCAGGTCAAATGCATCGCGTGGTGATACCCCGAAGTGATTTAAACCCGCAAACCGCCCACCAGAGTGATGTTTCACCATGTATCAGCATTATCCTTAATTAGAGAGCGTGAGTGTAGTATATCACTAATACTATATTAGAAGATAATATAATTGTTTTTCCACATTAGAACAAGTTGTTTTTCTTCACACCAAATAGAAATTTTACCTCATCCTGCGTCCGTTTAGAGTCACACAACAACTACGATAATCCGGGACACGACAGAATCATTAGCAAACGCATAGACTGCTGGGCACCATATTCGTCAATTCGTTTATGCAAATAGAGATCAAGAGCGACGCTATCACACTTCTCTGGGGCAGTCCTAATGACATCTTTGGCTCTGATAACCATTCGCCGTCTAGGACAACGTACTGGACCCTATTACTTAAAGTCTTCGAGCCACTCTCATATTTGAGAAACTATTTACTACGCTCTGATCTTCAACAGTTTCCAGTGTGGCACTGTGTCAAACGCCTTCCGGAAAATCTAGTAACGTAGAAACTGCTGTCGTCCGTCATCCATGGTTCGCAGGGTATTATGCAATAAAAGGGCGAGATGAGCTACGCACGAGCGTTTCTTGCTGAATGTTTGCTGATTTCTCGCCAGAAACTTCTATGCAAAGAGTGACAATTATTGACCTATATGAAATAAAATAGCCATAACTTCTGAACGTTTTGCGTTAGGACGTTCAAACGGCGTGGTTGGCTATTTGTCATTATGGGAATTAGTATGCGCATGCATGATTCGGTTTAGCGAGGAAGCCCACTTTCATTTGGATGGGTTTGTCAATAGGCAAAACCGAGCGAGGTGGCGCAGTGGTTAGCACACTGGACTCGCATTCGGGAGGACGACGGTTCAATGCCGTCTCCGGCCATCCTGATTTAGGTTTTCCGTGATTTCCCTAAATCGCTTCAGGCAAATGCCGGGATGATTCCTTTGAAAGGGCACGGCCGATTTCCTTCCCCATCTTTCGCTCACCCGAGCTTGCGCTCCGTCTCTAATGACCTCGTTGTCGACGGGACGTTAAACACTAATCTCCTGCTCCTCCTCCTCCTCAATAGGCAAAACTGGCGCATTTGGGGGACTGAAAATCCGTATTTCGCGATTGAGAAGTCTCTTCACCGTCAACGAATGACAGTGTGGTATGGAGTGTCCAGTCACGGAGTAATCGGTGCGATCTTCATTGATGGCACGATGATTACCGAACGGTACGTGAAGGTTTTGGAACATAACTAATTCAAAGAATGGCTCTGACTAAAAAGAAATCCTAGCAATAACCTATACATTTCATTAAGCACTTATCTCACAAAAATCTTCATTACGTGAACTACTGCAATACAGCGAGCGTCAGTACTACTAAAGCCACTAACTACTAATAGGCATGTGATTAGCAAAGGAAAGATTTTGTTGCAAATCAAATAATGTATTTTTTTACCTTAATAATGTGACATCCAGTTCGGACACGAATATAAATTCATTTACATCTAGTACAAAGGTATATAATCATGTATGATATTCAATCTCCAACTCGAACATATACAGATCATTAGCCTACGCTAACACGTCAGACCTCTACCCTCCATCAATGATAACTTCTCACATCTAACATCCATCACTACTGGTGACTAACTTCCAACTGCCCAATACTACTGGTGATTAACTTCCAACAACGAGTCCAACCAGCCACAGAGTTTCTTTCAAAGAAAGCACAATCAGAGATCCAATGCAAATCGCTACACAGCGCTGCCAACACAGAAGCAGCCCACTTACAAATTCTCTGTTCATTAACGCCATCTGTTCCTCGCTCCTTTATCCACTAGAGACCCACACAGCGTGCAAAGTAAGTCATAACAAGTATCATGTCACTTCCACATTCACATCTTCTTCAAACCTCACTCAGATAGTTGATTTTACAGGACTGCGTGGTTAACAGTCTGGATAGTTGTGGGGCATATGATATCTGCGATGACATTACAAAGTTACATTTCTAACCCGTAACATCAATGTGTGTGGTAGAATTTTCAGTGTCGTAAGCAACCTTCCATCGGTGGTATTGTAAAGCTATTTGAGTCACCGATAAATGGAGGCCGCAGCCGAGTTCCCTGTTTTGATTTTGATTATTTATTTATTCTGGTGTATCACTCTTCTGACTGGTTTGATGGGACCGGCCATTAATTCCTCTCCTGTGCCAACCATTTTATTTTAGAGTAGCACTTGCACAGTACGTTTTCCCTACTGGTATCACCCACTAAAATCTTTCTAATAGCATGGAGTTCATGCCATGATGCATTAACGCCTGACCAATCATCCTGTTCATTGTTCTTATATTGTTTTCCATATGTTCCTTTTTTCGCCGATTGTACCGAGAAGAACCACCTCCTTACTTAAAAGTCCATCTGATTTTCAGCATTCTTCTGTAGCACCTCGTCTTCGTTTTTCACACGTTCCTATTTTTCTAGCGTCCATAATTCACTGCCATGCAACACAGTGCTCCAAACGTAAATTCTCGAAATTTCTTCCTCAAATTGAGGCCTATGTCTGACTTCTCTTGGCCAGGAATGCCCTCTTTGTTAGTGATAGTCTGGTTTTTACGTCTTATGTATTTTGTCCGTCACGGGTTATTTTGCTCCCAAGATAGCAGAATTCCTAAACTTCATCTACTTCGTGATCACCAATTTTGATATTTAGTTTCTCGCTATTTTCGTTTCCGTTACTTCTCATTACTCTAGTCTCTTTCAATGCAATTTCTGGTGACGAGAAGCACCGTGTACGGCTGATAATATTTATTTATTTATTTATTTTCCAACCACATTCTGTAGTTATTTGACTGTTAATTTCATTCAGTAGATCGAGTATTTCTTCTTCTCTTTCACTGATGATAGCAATGTCATCAGCGAATCTTATTATTTATATCCTCTCATCCTGAATTTTAATCGCAGTCTTGAAACTTTCTATTGTCATTGCTTCTACGGTGCATAGGTTGAAGAGGAGAGGCGAAAGACTATTTCCCTGTCTTACATCCTTTTTAATCCGAGCATTCCGTTCTTGGTCTTATTGATACCTCTCGGTTCTTGTACATATTGTATGTCACCCGTCTTTCCCTGTAGCTTACTCCTATTGTTCTAGAATTTCGAAAATCTTGCACCAATTCACATTGCCGAACGCCTTTCCTGAAACAACATATGCTATGAGCGCATCCTGATTTTTCGTCAGTCTTACTTCCATTATCAAGTGCAGAGTCAGAACTGCCTTCCTGGTGCCTTTGACTTTTCTAAAGCAAAAAATGATCCTCATCTAACAGATCCTCAATTTTCTTTCCCAAACTTTCCAATCTCCTGTACATTATTATTCTCAGAAGCTTGGATGCATTAGATATTAAGCTGATTGTGATATTGTTTTCCCATCTATCTGCTCTAGCTATCTTCGGAATTGTGGACACGATATTTTTCGAACGTTTGACTGTACGTCGCCAATGTTATAGATTCTACGCACAGCCTGAACAGTCGTTTGGTTGCCGTTCTCCCCAATAAGCTTAGAAATGTCGATGGAATGTTATCAGTCCCTTCTGGTTAATTGGAGCCCAAAAATACCAGAGCTCTTTTAAATTTTGTATCTAATACTGGATCCCCTACGTCTCCTACCTCATTCCAACTGCCTAGCTGGTATTCTCCCGTAACACTTTCCTCTATACCTTCCCGTACAACCACATTCTAATTCCCCATGATTATTAGATTATCATCTGTCTTCACATTTTAATATTTTATCTATCCTCGGCAACTTTAGGCGATATATCGAAAGAATAAGCAACCAGTTGCATAAAAGAAATTTCTTTAGCGGTTTCGGGCACTGAGAGCCCTCCTTCAGAAGGCAGTACAGGAAAATACAACACAAAAAAGTAGAAGTCAGATAAGAATATTAAAATTAGGGACGAAAAGTTTAAAAATTTTAAAAATTTAAATATAAAAAATGGTATACACTTATTTATACCTGTCGCATTACTTGTGTCACCAATAAGCTGCAAATAGCAAAACGAAATGGTGCTAAATTCATACAGCAGCAATAAGTAATACAATACTGAATCCATTAATACAATAAAAGATCTTAGACACTTACGTGTGGTTCATAGTGTACGTACAAAATTAGTATAAAGAAGCGAAAAGAAGTGCAGTTATAATGCCAGAACAGGAGCTGATCAGCTAATGATGTGCAAATCTTCAATTTGGTCTCAGTGTGGGGGTGAAAGTAAAATAATAAAAAAAGTAACTATAGTTATCATAAGGCATAAAGAAAGTAACATAAAAACCTAATGATAAATCAAATAAGTTAATATCGATGACAAGAGGGGCTATGGACGGGAAATTTGGGAACTAATCTCCATACAGCTGTAGCGATGTCAGTAGCACGCTTGTAGGGAACCTGTCAACAAAAACAAACAGCGAAGTGCATCATGGGGCTGGAACTTGAGTCTGGAGTAAGTGGAGAGACTATGCAATCATTAGCTAATATTAAATATGGAATAGTAACTGTACGGGGAAAGAAGCGTGGGCACAATTATATAATAATGAAACAGCAAGTACTGGAATATTTGCAGGTTGCAAGTACCTTCTGGTGAAAGAATTGTACCTAGCGGCTTTAACACTAATTGTTTGGTACTGTAAGTGTTACAACACGTCGGTGAATTGGTGTAGACAAGTCAATACCGTGGCACCAAGAAGCGCGCCCACGCAAACAGCGCGCGAGATGCATCCAGGGGGGCGAGAATCATTAAAAGGAGAAACAATTCCTAGCCATTAGCTAAAACGACTCAAAATTAACTATAGGAGAAAGGAAACGTGGACATCGTTCTATACTTTTCTTACAGTGGAATAAATAGTTCAGAAATATACATAAAGGCTTAAATGCGCTTCTTGAACTTAATACAACAAACGGCATTCACATAAGATTTATGAAATAAGCACAAACGGTTTCACTATCTGACCGTGACTGAATAAAAGTGCTTGTTAGCTGTAAACATTACTTGTAACTGCATAGTAAAGCGTCTGTAATTTTAAGAATACATTGTCTACAGGTCATTGTTTACATACAGTTATCCGTCTGTAGCAAAATACACTGAAGAGCCAAAGAAATTGGTGCATCTGCCTAATATCGTGGAGGGCCCCGCGGACACGCCGAAGTGCCGCAACACAACGTGGCATGGTCTCGAATAATGTCAGAAGCAGTGCTGAAGGGAGTTGACACCATGAATGCTGAAAGGGGGTGGGGGGGGGGGTGGAGATCTCTTCTGAACAGCACATTGCAAGGCATCCAAGATACGCTCAATAAAGTTCATGTCTGGGGAATTTGGTGGCCAGCGGAAATGTTTAAATTCAGAGGAGTGTTCCTGGAGCCTCTATGTATCAATCCTGGACGCTTGGGGTGTCGCATTGTCCTGCTGGAATTGCCCAAGTTTGTCGGAAGACACAATGGACATGAATGGATGCAGGTGATCAGATAGGATGCTCACGTACGTGTTACCCGTCGCACTTGTATCTAGACGTATCAGGTGTCCCATATCACTCCAACTGCACACGCCCCACACCATTACAGAGCCTCCATCAGCTTGAACAGTTCCCTGTTGACATGAAGGGTCCATGGTATCATGCGGTTGTCTCCATACACGTACAGGTCCATCAGCTCGATACAATTTGAAACTACACTCGTCCGACTTGGCAATGCGCTTCCAGTCATCAACAGTCCAATATCAGTGTTGACAAGCCCAGGCGAATCGCAAAGCTTCGTTTAATGGAGTAATCAAGGATACCGAGTGGGCCTTCAGCTCCGAAAGCCCATATCGATGATGTTTCATTGAATGGTTTGCACTCTGACAGTTGTTGATAGCTAAGAACTGAATTTGTGGAAGGGTTGGACTTCCGTCACGTTGAACGATTCTCTTCAGTCGTCGTTGGTCTCGTTCTTGCAGGATCTTTTTCCGGTCGCAGCGATGTCGGAGATTTGATGTTTTACCAGATTCACGATATTCACGGTATACTCGTGAAATGGTCGTACTGGAAAATCGGCACTTCAGCACTACCTTGGGGATGCTGTGTCCCATCGCTCATGCGCCGACTATAATACCACGTTCAAACTCACTTAAATCTTGATACCCTGCCGTTGTAGCAGCAGTAATTGATCTAAGAACTGCGCCAGACACTTGTCGTCTTATATAGTTGTTGCCGACCGCAGCATTCTGTCTGTTTACACATCTCTGTATTTGAATACGCATGCCTATACTAGTCTCTCTGGCGCTTCAGTGTAAATCACCATCTTGAGGTTGTAGATGGTTTAGTAGCTGCAGTTATAAATTATTAACTACCTGGCAATGTAAGTGGCTAACCAATGAAAACTTGAAATGCTTGACTACTTAGAACTATAGATGCCTAATAGACTGTAGCTATACATGACCAACTGACTAAAAATCTGTGTAAAAAATTAATTACTTGTATGAAATGTACCAATAATAAAAGCTGGACTTATTGTAGCTGTGAACAGCTGTTTACATGTTACTGTATATAGGTGACTAACAACTACTAAATGCAACAGAAGATAGTCAAGCTACAGTGTGTAAAATACTACTAAAATTTGCTAGTTATAAATAGAAAATTATTGATTATCTGCATATAGCCACTTCTGAGAATTATCAGACTAGCATACTGATCGCAACCTACTTACTGCGACTTAGTGGGTATAACCACAGACAAGTAGCTATAGTAGCGGCTGTAACTTACCTAATGACGAAATTCTGCCTATGAAAATTAATAGGCTCATGTAATTATCTACACCTAAGTAATCAGTTATATATCAGATTCTGATTGTAAAGCATTGCCACCGTATTAGACCATATTTTAATGCAATATAATGAAGATAGTCACATTCTGACCGAAACCGGTTACCATTGCCATTAAATGTTTAATACGGTCAAGTCTGTTTTTAATTCAATTTTAAAAACGGTTGTTTCGGAATGGTAGCACCCCGTGTCTATCTGGTTATACAGGGTGAGTCACCTAACGTTACCGCTGGATATATTTCGTAAACCACATCAAATACTGACGAATCGATTCCGCAGACCGAACGTGAGGAGAGGGGCTAGTGTAATTGGTTAGTACAAACCATACAAAAATGCACGGAAGTATGTTTTTTAACACGAACCTACGTTTTTTTAAATGGAACCCCGATAGATTTGTTAGCACATCTGAACATATAAACAAATACGTAATCAGTGCCGTTTGTTGCATTGTAAAATGTTAATTACATCCGGAGATATTGTAACCTACAGTTGACGCTTGAGTACCACTCCTCCGCTGTTCGATCGTGTGTATCGGAGAGCACCGAATTACGTAGGGATCAAAAGGGAACGGTGATGGACCTTAGGTACAGAAGAGACTGGAACAACACATTACGTCCACATGCTAACACCTTTTTATTGGTCTTTTTCACTGACGCACATGTACATTACCATGAGGGGTGAGGTACACGTACACAAGTGGTTTCCTTTTTCAATTACGGATTGGAATAGAGTGTGTCCCGACATGTCAGGCCAATAGCTGTTCAATGTGGTGGCCATCACTTGCTGCACACAATTGCAATCTCTGGCGTAATGAATGTCGTACACGCCGCTGTACATCTGGTGTAATGTCGCCGCAGGCTGCCACAATACGTTGTTTCATATCCTCTGGGGTTGTAGGCACATCACGGTACACATTCTCCTTTAACGTACCCCACAGAAAGAAGTCCAGAGGTGTAAGATCAGGAGAACGGGCTGGCCAATTTATGCGTCCTCCACGTCCTATGAAACGCCCGTCGAACGTGTACCTCACCCCTCATGGTAATGTACATGTGCGTCAGTGAAAAAGACCAATAAAAAGGTGTTAGCATGTGGACGTAATATGCTGTTCCAGTCTCTTCTGTACCTAAGGTCCGTCACCGTTTCCTTTGGATCCCTACATAATTCGGTGCTCTCCGATACACACGATCGAACAGCGGAGGAGTGGTACTCAAGCGTCAACTGTAGGTTACAATATCTCCGGATGTAATTAACATTTTACAATGGAACAAACGGCACTGACTGCGTATTTGTTTATATGTTCAGATGTGCTAACAAATCTATCGGGGTTCCATTTAAAAAAACGTAGGTTTGTGTTGAAAAACATACTTCTGTGCATTTTTGTATGGTTTGTATTAACCAATTACACTAGCCCCTCTCCTCACGTTCGGTCTGTGGAATCGATTCGTCAGTATTTGATGTGGTTTACGAAATATATCTAGCGGTAATGTTAAGTGACTCACCCTGTATATGTACATATACTAGAAGTGGGTCTTATTCTGTGGCTAGCACATTTGTTTGGATCACATCTCTACTATGAGTGACCATGCTGCAGTCCAGTGCCTGAAATATTAGTTGAAGTTGATGATGCTACTGAGCTGTTTGACATGGACAATAGACGTGTAGAAGTATCCATACCAGAATGAAAGTTTTAATGAGCGTGATCGTGATTATCTAACATCTTACTGTTGAAGTGAATAAACAGTTTATAATTGTAAATATTCTTTTTAGGATGACATCTCATTTGATGCTAGTCATTACAAGACGGCTCTTGGAATCATTAGGTGTACCATTATACATTTATGATGTTTCTTAAGCTTAGCTGTCGCCACAGTTCAGAACAAGGCAATCACCTTTCAGCTAGGGATACTAACTGCTATAAAACTGGCAATACTCTTACAGTGTGCCAACTATGTGCTGTAGTGAACCTTAAACTTACAGCATACAGCCAGCGAAACATCGTGACCAACAGAAGGAAACTGATTGACATCAAAACGTGCGCTTGACAGTTAGTGCTCAAAAATAAAAACGAAAAAACGCGCACACACACATGTTGACGGAAGAGTGCAACTTCCATGCCGCAATATGGCTGTGGCCCATTTGACGAGGGGGAAGTTAACGTACTTACTTGGAGGGTTGGGCGAGGGGCTATTGTATTTGACCACTGCCATATCCTGGCCCTTCGTTTTAGGATACATGACGCAGTTACCTAATGATAGTTCTATCACATGCTAGGAGTCATTGGTTGCAGCGAAGGCACATATCCCGATGGTGGAGCTAGAATGCTAAGAAATTTTCACATGCCACCTGTGCTTTTATCTCAATATTCGTGAACACTTTTCCATGCATTGCAAAGCTTGAGTTCGGATGCTATACAGCTCTTACTTCTAGCATACAGATTTTTGTGGGGCCATGAAGAAGTCAGTAGCTTAAATTAGTTCATTTTTATTTTACTCCTGACTTGCTGCTGAAAGGCATCTGGTTTGTCGAAAAACAACCTTACATGCTACGTATTAGCGGGTGCTGTAATAGTCGCTCATCAACCTCGAAGAGCTGTCGTCAGCTACCTGTGTACTACACAGTGCTTCTCTGGATTGAAACTGCAAGCTATGTCTTGACAGGTCGTGCGGGCCTTGGCTCGAGCCAGCCAACAGGAACGCTAGGCAGCAGAATTTCTTTCTGGACGTCTCACGGAAAACACACACACACACACAGTCTTTCTTCCTGCTGTCGTGACGACAGCGCGCGCTGATTTTCCTCCTGGTACAGACACTTTATGTAGTGATAGTGTAAAGGTCACATTCACCTGACTTCGTTCTGGATTATGGTTAGATAGTTACTGCCTTTGCACTTTTGTGCTGTATTTACATGATTGTACATTAAGTGGCCTTCCAGAGAATGGGGAATTTGATTTCTCCCTGCGGTGCGTTTTGCTATGTTATTTCGCCTGGGCTTTGTTAAATCTTTGCTTTTGATTTCAACCTCTTTAGAACGAATGGAGAGCAATACTAATTTTTCATACAGTCATCCAAAGTTTCAAGTGGTATCATAATGCTCTTCCACTCGTAAAACAACGTTTAATGAATTAATAGTAATGAGCTGTGGTTTTCTGTTGTCTATGTATCAGGTGGGAAACTAAAGACATATGGTCTGTGGAACTGTATTTGGACATGTAGTATGTTTTCTTGTACATGAATACTGGTCATTGTACTTGTATTACGTTTGAGTAAGTCGGGATTTCACAATTTTTTTACTCTCTTCCCTCATCATTGTTTAATAAATATGTTCGATACCTCATACGTTCACTCTAGAACTACCTTCTCTATACGTAATCCGACCATTCTAATTGCATTCAAAGGTAGGTTGAAAAAGCCTCCATTCAGCAGTGATTGAAAAAATATTAATTTCAGCTGTGCAGGTAAATCCGTGTCGCTGTTGAAATTTGAGACAACTGTCAGCGGAGGCATTTTTCAGTTGATTAGGTAATATAGGGCACGCATAGCAAAAACATTTGCATTCCACATATTTTATGTACGACATACAACTTATTACAGATGCTATTTATTGACATACTTAGATACTAGATGCAGGATGTCTACAGTGACGATTCTAATTTCAGTTTCTCTTACTTAAGTCCTATCAACGACCCTCCCACCATTTGTTTATTCCATTGCACTTTGCGGGAGTTCCTGCCACTCCAAACCTTAAATAATCTGTTAAATTACGTTTACTTACATGTCCAACAAATCTGATGTAAAAGGATAACTTTTCAGTGCATAAAACCGTTGTAATAGTATGTTACGAACTTCCAGGAGACAGTAAGCAAACGTGATCGGGCTTTCATAGTTCAATCTCTGATGATCCATTGTGGGTACGGGATAGTGACCGGTGAAATACGAGGGTTGACTGAAAAGTAATGCCTCCATATTCGTAACTCTTCAACAATTGGCAGCAATGGTATGCGGCAGATACTGGCTTGTTCCGTAGCCTCTTCTCTACAGTTGGTGGGACGCCTTAGCATTGAACCGTTGTGTTTTTACAGTGTAAAGTATGGAACCCTGCGCAGACGGTCGGTCAGTGCGTTTTAAGCCACGTGCAGTCATTGAATTCTTGACAGCAGAAGGTGTCACCCCGAAGGAGATTATTCAGAGAATGAAAACTGTTTATGGTGATTGTGTTGATGTGAGTACTGTGCGTCGATGGGCGATTATGTTTAAAGATGTTGAGGCGGGAACATCTGACCTGCGTGCCAAACTAACAAAGAGTTGGACGTCCTGTGACAGCAATCACTGAGTTTCACAAGCAGAATGTTGACAGATTAAGTCAGGACGATCGTCGTATCACTCAGAGAGAAATTGCATGCACCATCGGCATTTCACAAGAACATGTGGGTCACTTTATTGCTTCTCTTGGCTATCGGAAGATCTGTGCACGATGGGTATCCCGGATGCTGACTCCTGAAATGAAAGCGCACAGAGTTTAAATTTGCAAGGAACTCCTCTCGCGTTACGAGAATGAAGACGACGCCTTTCTCCATTCAATCGTGGGACATCATTATGCTCCGGATGAAGAGGTGGTTCAAATGGTTCAAATGGATCTGAGCACTATGGGACTTAACATCTATGGTCATCAGTCCCCTAGAACTTAGAACTACTTAGACCTACCTAACCTAAGGACAGCACACAACACCCAGTCGCACGAGGCAGAGAAAATCCCTGACCCCGCCGGGAATCGAACCCGGGAAGCCGGGCGCGGGAAGCGAGAACGCTACCGTACGACCACGAGCTGCGGACGGAGAGGTGGAGAGAACTGTGAGACGGTGGTTGCGGAAACAGAGTGTCGACTTCTTCCGTGACGGCTTCAGAAAACTTGTTCATCGTTGGCAGAAATGTATCCAATTGGCTGGTGATTATGTGAAAAAGCGAATATTGGTAATTAAAGATGACATTCTAAGGATTAATTGTGCATTTTATTTATTAAAATATTCCCATCCAAATTCAGTTATCGAAGGTGGAGGCATTACTTTTCATTCAACCCTCGTATTTACCGAAGAAAAAAATCAGCAGACAGCCGTATATTTTGAGAAGTTGTTATTTTACTTACAACATAAGTTTTGGCATATCATTAGTGCCATCTTAAGAAGTGACAAGTCTTCTAATTTCAAAATGGTTCAAATGGCTCTAAGCACTATGGGACTTAACATCCGAGGTCATCCGAGGACATCACACACATACATGCCCGAGGCAGGATTCGAACTTTAGACAGTAGCAGCAGCGCGGTTCCGGACTGAAGCACCTAGAACCGCTCGGCCACACGGGCTGGCCTCTTCGAAGTACACATCCCACAAAAACAGAGTCCAACTATCGACGGCTCCGGTTAATGATGCATCGATGTATCTGATTCTCTATACATGGAGAGCTTAGGGGCCTGAAGACGGCGTTAATGAAATGCAGGAACTGGTCATGTAAGTAAAATAACAACTTCTGAAAACTTACGACCGTATGGTGATTTTTCTTTGGTAACTATTTCACAGGAAATGCAAAATGGCTAAGCAGGCATGGCTAGAGGACAAATGTAAGAATGTAGAGGCTTATCTCACTAGGGGTAAGATAGATACTGCCTACAGGAAAATTAGAGAGACCTTTGAAGATAAGAGAACCACTTGTATGAACATCAAGAGCTTAGATGGAAACCCAGTTCTAAGCAAAGAAGGGAAAGCAGAAAGGTGGAAGGAGTATATAGAGGGTCTATACAAGGGCGATGTACTTGAGGACGATATTATGGAAATGGGAGAGGATGTAGATGAAGATGAAATGGGAGATATGGTACTGCGTGAAGAGTTTGACAGAGCACTGAAAGACCTGAGTCGAAACAAGGCCCCCGGTGTAGACAACATTCCATTGGAACTACTGACGGCCTTGGGAGAGCCAGTCCTGACAAAACTCTACCATCTGGTGAGCAAGATGTATGAGACAGGTGAAATACCCTCAGACTTCAAGAAGAATATAATAATTCCAATCCCAAAGAAAGCAGGTGTTCACAGATGTGAAAATTACCAAACAATCAGTTTAATAAGCCACAGTTGCAAAATACTAATGCGAATTCTTTACAGAAGAATGGAAAAACTAGTAGACGCCGACCTCGGGGAAGATCAGTTTGGATTCCGTAGAAATACTGGAACACGTGAGGCAATACTGACCTTACGACTTATCTTAGAAGAAATATTAAGGAAAGGCAAACCTACGTTTCTAGCATTTGTAGACTTAGAGAAAGCTTTTGACAATGTTGACTGGATTACTCTCTTTCAAATTCTAAAGGTGGCAGTGGTAAAATACAGGGAGCGAAACGCTATTTATAATTTGTACAGAAACCAGATGGCAGTTACAAGAGTCGACGGACATGAAAGGGAAGCAGTTGTTGGGAAGGGAGTAAGACAGGGTTGTAGCCTCTCCCCGATGTTATTGAATCTGTATATTGAGCAAGCAGTAAAGGAAACAAAAGAAAAATTCGGAGTAGGTATTAAAATCCATGGAGAAGAAATAAAGACTTTGAGGTTCGCCGATGACATTGTAATTTTGTCAGAGACAGCAAAGGACTTGGAAGAGCAGTTGAATGGAATGGATAACGTCTTGAAAGGAGGATATAAGATGAACATCAACAAAAGCAAAACGAGGATAATGCAATGTAGTCGAATTAAGTCGGGTGATGCTGAGGGAATTAGATTAGAAAATGAGACACTTAAAGTAGTAAAGGAGTTTTGCTATTTGGGGAGCAAAATAACTGACGATGGTCGAAGTAGAGAGGATATAAAATGTAGACTGGCAATGACAAGGAAAGCGTTTCTGAAGAAGAGAAATTTGTTAACATCGAGTATAGATTTAAGTGTTAGGAAGTCATTTCTGAAAGTATTTTTATGGAGTGTAGCCATGTATGGAAGTGAAACATGGACGATAAATAGTTTGGACAAGAAGAGAATAGAAGCTTTCGAAATGTGGTTCTACAGAAGAATGCTGAAGATTAGATGGTTAGATCACATAACTAGTGAGGAAGTATTGAATAGGATTGGGGAGAAGAGAAGTTTGTGGCACAACTTGACCAGAAGAAGGGATCGGTTGGTAGGACATGTTCTGAGGCGTCAAGGGATCACCAATTTAGTATTGGAGGGCAGCGTGGAGGGTAAAAATCGTAGAGGGAGACCAAGAGATGAATACAATAAGCAGATTCAGAAGGATGTAGGTTGCAGTAGGTACTGGGAGATGAAGAAGCTTGTACAGGATAGAGTAGCATGGAGAGCTGCATCAAACCAGTCTCAGGACTGAAGACCACAACAACAACAACAACTATTTCACAGTTTAAGTCAAAGTTTTGATTTAGAGGAGGCACGTGCAGTCTTTGAAGGACTTGCTGCAGAGCGGAGTTGTGGACGGTTCTGTCTATCGAAACCAGAAGTGTGCCAACAGCGACTGTCAGCACCTTGCGCAAAGCATGTAATTTGTCGATATATCTCCATTTTACAGGCCTGTTGACTCATAATCCAGCATACGAGAATGTTTCAGTGTTCCCGATGTAGTACTCGCCCACAGGGTGAAACGGCACGCAATAAATACTACGAATGAAAAATTTCAGGGACAACCGTGGCCTATGTGAAGAGCATCATTGGGAGCTGCTGACGTGGACATCCTTTCCGCCGTTGAGTTCCTTGAGGATATCCTCCAGAGGTCGTCCCTTGGTTTCCGGCAGCAAGCGCCATCCGATGAGGGCGCAGGCCAAGCAGACAGCCGCGAAGAACCAGAAGGTGCCGTAGGCTCCCATGGACTGCGACATGGCTGGGTACAGTTTGCTCATGACGGCTGCGGTGCCGCTGCTCGTCGAGTACGTGATAATGGCAGCCAGACCTCTGATCCTTGGAGCCACCGTCTCAGAGACCACGACGTACGCCAGTGGGCTCAGTCCGACAGCGTGCATCAGCACGTATATGGACAGGCAAGTGACTGGTAGCCATCCGACGGACGTCACGTCTACCTGCGTCTGCTGCTTTAGGTACAGGTAGACACCCAAAAGCGCAACCGAAGTACCGACGGCCCCGTTCGCGAGGAACAGCAGGGGTCGTCGACCAATCCGTTCTATCAACACTGTAGACAGCAGACCGCCAACAACCTGTGCCATCGAAAGAAACGAATTAATACTTCAGTTGACGACAGAGAAACACATTTTGCACTTGCTCACCGTGAAATATTGAGGTGTAAGATATACAAAAGTTAACTTGTTCGATTACGTGCTGTATTTCCTGTAGCGTGTAGCGGGGATATTCCGCTCACGGGGCTAATCCGCCTGAAACAGGAAATGTTGGAACAGTGGGCAGGTTCCACACAGTCAAGGCCGTTTTGCCTGCAGTGTGCGCCAGTATCTTTGTGTCGCCGCATATGCTTGTTGTAGGCCCATTTACTGTTACAGTACTGACAGGACAGAAGAACAAACTTTAGAGGTAAGCGCGTTGTGATGGATATTGCTGTAGTTAAACAATACAGTCTAACAAACTGAGGTGTACCCTGCACAATAACGTGAAATGTTAAACTCTTTACATTATTTGTTTAAGAATACAGGTTATCCAGTGTGCCAACAAACATTGCTGGGGGATTTGGAGCGTCTTTCGAAATGACTGCACATGGGGCTATTTCCTCTCTGTCAAATTATTAGTTTAATCGATGTTAACGCGAAATTCTAGAGAACATCTTTTCTTGGTTACCTTTCAGATGGTCATTACACACAAAAGGAAAAATCCAAGCGTTTAAAGCTCCGAGGAAGAAATGAAACACGCAGTAACAAGTGCTATAGGCGGAGACGTGAGTATGAAAGGAGCTGCTGCATTGTTCAAAATTCCTTATTCGACACTTAAAGATCGGGTAACTATTTCAAAACGTGATTCGGCAGTGGCGGAGAAGAAACCACATAGACCAGCTGGACATCCCAGGAGGAGAGGATGATTTAAGTTCTATGTTGAAAGACTTAGCTGCAAGGGGCTTGGCTACACTTCTGAATAAATCAGAAGAGCAGCATTCACGTTTGCAACGACGTATAACGTTAAGCATCCCTGGGCGTGGAACACATGATTGCAGATAAAAACTGGTTTACCGGATTTATGAAGAGGCGTAGTGATTAGTCACTCAGGAAACCATAAGACTTGTCAAAAGCCAGCTCGAAGGACATGAATATGCAGGCTGTAACTGCGTTTTTCGATGTGTACCGGAATTTGTCTGAGTAGACTGGAGTTTGTGGTAAGACTCATTTCATTTTCAAAGTTGACTAGACAGGTTTTGCCCCTTTAATAATAAAACCGCTCGGCCACAGCGGCTGGCCGTTGATATTTATCAACGCCTGTAAGCAGCGAATGGTCTAGATTTCATTGTAATTTCAATCAATTAATTGATTACTCCAATAACAGAACATTTTATTTGACGCAAAAGATATACTTCTCTTTCTCGCTCTCCATTGCTATGGCTTAATGAATCATGTATGTGTCTTGAGGTCCAAATACAAGAAATAGCAGAGGACACTGATCTGCAAGAACTCTCATGAGTCCGTAGAAACGAACACTGGATGTCTACTTCAGTTACTATCAACACATGTCCATTGAAACCAATGAGCACTTTAAATTAGAAGCTAATACTCGCGCGATTGCGCGGTGATACAATGACCACTGGGGGCAGAAACCGATCTTATCGTGACGGTGGTCAAAAAGGAATTGTCTTTCTCGTCCCGTGCGACCATATATCAAGACTGCGGCGCAGCGGTGACCCATCGGAACTGTCGGAAGGCGTGGCTATTTCCTCTTCGTGAATGGCGCCCTGCGATACTGCAGCGACGTGCAGCGTCTTTGGGGTGGCTGGCGGCTGGCGCGACGTTGTCGGTGGTTGGCGAGCTTACATATTGCTACAGGATTTCTAAATAATTTTTGACAAATGCTGGTGAGAAACGGTGTTGTTGAATTACTCCATTCGTTTCTTCACTTGGCAGACTCAAGAGGGAACTGAATCAGATAGTCAATTTTGAGTTAAAATCAGTGAATTTTGTGGCGAAATCATTGTATTTCGCGTCGCAATCGGTCAGTTTTGTGCTAAAACCAGCGAATGTTGTGACCAGATCATTAGTTTTGTACCTAAATCACCATATTTTATGTTAAACCTTCTCGCCAACCGTTGAACATCTACATCAAAGAACCAAATCCAGTTAATGCTTCGGTTTTAATCTCTACAAAAGACACCAGATAGCTACCATTCTTCTTCTTCTTCATCTTCTTCTTATTCTTGCGTTACGGTCTCTGTAGGACCACGGGTAGCCCCTTCGTGGACTGCATTTTCCTCTTCTTCTCCCAGGACCTCTTCATTCTTTCTCTGCTTCCGAGATCTTCAGTTTCCGTTTCTCCTGTCGGCTCCACTAGTGACACTCTAATCTTTTCCTGTATTCTTCTCTGTCATTGATCTCCGGCATATTGGTCGGTGTATATTTGTTCCTCCAATTTTCCTTTCCTTCGACCTTGATTTCCAATTCCAACGAGTCCTTCCGAAGTTCAACAACCCGCTTGGTTCCTGTCTTTCCCCTTGTCCTCCCTGTTGTTTCCCACACTCTCTTCGTCATTCTGTCCATACTCATCCTAACTACATGTCCAGCAAACCTTGCCCTTTTGAGTCTGATTTCCCCGGATATTGTTCTCATGTTCCGGTACAATTCTTCCCTAGGTCTTCGCATCCACCTCTCTCGGGACCTAGTATTTTTCTCAATATTTTTCTCTCTTCTTTCTCTACTTGCTCTGCCCCATTTCTTCCTAGTGTCATCGTCTCAGCAGCATATAATACTGTATTCCTCACCGTTGCCTTGTAGTGACGTAACTTTGCCTCTGTGGATATATTCTTTTTATTGTACACTCCTGGAAATTGAAATAAGAACACCGTGAATTCATTGTCCCAGGAAGGGGAAACTTTATTGACACATTCCTGGGGTCAGATACATCACATGATCACACTGACAGAACCACAGGCACATAGACACAGGCAACAGAGCATGCACAATGTCGGCACTAGTACAGTGTATATCCACCTTTCGCAGCAATGCAGGCTGCTATTCTCCCATGGAGACGATCGTAGAGATGCTGGATGTAGTCCTGTGGAACGGCTTGCCATGCCATTTCCACCTGGCTCCTCAGTTGGACCAGCGTTCATGCTGGACGTGCAGACCGCGTGAGACGACGCTTCATCCAGTCCCAAACATGCTCAATGGGGGACAGATCCGGAGATCTTGCTGGCCAGGGTAGTTGACTTACACCTTCTAGAGCACGTTGGGTGGCACGGGATACATGCGGACGTGCATTGTCCTGTTGGAACAGCAAGTTCCCTTGCCGGTCTAGGAATGGTAGAACGATGGGTTCGATGACGGTTTGGATGTACCGTGCACTATTCAGTGTCCCCTCGACGATCACCAGTGGAGTACGGCCAGTGTAGGAGATCGCTCCCCACACCATGATGCCGGGTGTTGGCCCTGTGTGCCTCGGTCGTATGCAGTCCTGATTGTAGCGCTCACCTGCACGGCGCCAAACACGCATACGACCATCATTGGCACCAAGGCAGAAGCGACTCTCATCGCTGAAGACGACACGTCTCCATTCGTCCCTCCATTCACGCCTGTCGCGACACGACTGGAGGCGGGCTGCACGATGTTGGGGCGTGAGCGGAAGACGGCCTAACGGTGTGCGGGACCGTAGCCCAGCTTCATGGAGACGGTTGCGAATGGTCCTCGCCGATACTCCAGGAGCAACAGTGTCCCTAATTTGCTGGGAAGTGGCGGTGCGGTCCCCTACGGCACTGCGTAGGATCCTACGGTCTTGGCGTGCATCCGTGCGTCGCTGCGGTCCGGTCCTAGGTCGACGGGCACGTGCACCTTCCGCCGATCACTGGCGACAACATCGATGTACTGTGGAGACCTCACGCCCCACGTGTTGAGCAATTCGGCGGTACGTCCACCCGGCCTCCCGCATGCCCACTATACGCCCTCGCTCAAAGTCCGTCAACTGCAGATACGGTTCACGTCCACGCTGTCGCGGCATGCTACCAGTGTTAAAGACTGCGATGGAGCTCCGTATGCCACGGCAAACTGGCTGACACTGACGGCGGCGGTGCACAAATGCTGCGCAGCTAGCGCCATTCGACGGCCAACACCGCGGTTCCTGGTGTGTCCGCTGTGCCGTGCGTGTGATCATTGCTTGTACAGCCCTCTCGCAGTGTCCGGAGCAAGTATGGTGGGTCTGACACACCGGTGTCAATGTGTTCTTTTTTCCATTTCCAGGAGTGTATATGTCTCTCGTCATGCAGAAGGCTGACCTCATCTTCTTTATCCTCTCTGTTATTCCCTCCTTGCTCCTGTTCCTTCCTGTTATAAATTCTCCCAGATATTTAAATTTGTCCACCATTTGCACAGTGCCTTCCGGTGTTTCCCAGTCTGCAGAGGTATTTAATGTCTTTGTCTTGCTATAGGCGATCCTCAGTCCCACCTTTCTGGCTACCTTACTTAAGTTGTCAAGTTGTCTTTGCGTCTTCTTCCGTCTCACTTACTATTGTTATGTCATCTGCAAAGGCTAGGCAGTCCACTTGAGCCCTGTTGTCCTTTTTGTCCCCCACATGGGTCTTTGGTATTCCTATTTCCTCTTTTATTGCTCTCCAGTGCCTGATCACTTCGTCCAGTGCTATATTGAACAACAATGGTGACAATTCATCTCCCTGTTTAACACCAGTCCTGATCTGAAATTCTTCTGACAGTGCTCCTCTGAATTTCACCCTTGCTTTCGTGTCTCTCAGAATTTCTTTTATGAGTTCTTGTGTAGTTCCATCAAGTCTTCTGTTCTTTAGGATCCTAACAAGAGTCAGATAGCTACCATGTCACATAACCTTTACGTCTGATGGCTCTTGCTTCATTCCGTGTTTTATGTTGTACATGGGACATCGGGCTTTTCCTAAGGGTTTCTAAATGCGGCATTTGAGGAGTCCAACGGTATAAATATAGAGAATTGACATTATCGACAGACTGCAGAACGATTTGCGCCACTCACGTAGACGTCTTGTAAGGACCTCAAAAGCTAGAGAAATTAGTGCCTGTACAGAACCATACTGTCATTTCCGCCTCGTTAATGTGTCGTTCTAGAGCACTTACAGTGAAATGATCACTTATTAATGTCTATTAGAGTGAAAGTACTAGGAAAACGAGACGGAATACTGACAAAATGTGATAGTCCAGACGTGAGTTATTACATCTGCTGTTATTTAAATATAACATGAAGGACGTCGTACAAGCTAAGAGACAGTTTGTTAGCAATTCTGGACACATGTCAGAACGAGTGGATTCTTTCTGGTTTACAGACATATGTAGCATCACATATTTACATAATTTTTACTAAATGCGGCACAGAACTGACGTCCAGTAGCGTTCCAGATGAGTCCAGATGAATCGAATTTGGTGGCTGTGTCGATGTGGTTCCTTCAACGAGGTCACTTCCGATTTATACAGTCGTCAATGCGACTGGCGTGTCTCAAACGATCTCTATAACCATGGTACAGACATAGGATGTTTCTAAAGGACTGCCGAATAATTTCTTACAAATGCAGATGTGGGTTTTCAACAAGTGTGCTTGTGCGGGAAACGATTATGACAGTCAGCGTTGAGTGATGAGCAGTGAAATGGCTGTGCATACTAACTTGGAGAAATTCCGCTAGTCTGCTAAGTTGTGAGACAGTAAAATGTGTTCGACTGTAGTCAGACTTTGGAATATTTCCGAGGATCGTCGAACGTGGAATTATTCAAGGTCGTTGGGACTGCTAGGTCAGAACGCCGATCGACCAGTGATATATTGATAGGCAAAGCTATGTTCCATGTGGGTGAAAACGTTTGATGCAGACGTCGTTTATCTCTGAACTCATGGGGTGACTCGTTAGCGGGTAACTTCGACGTATTCCACAATTATAGGAATGTGAGCGGTTGCCATGCATGTCAGTAGAATGGAATTTTTGGTGTTTAAGCCTTAGATCAGGCTGAAAAAAAACCATTGATGTGAACACCCAAGTGCTATTGACCTTTTGCGTGAAGCATACGTAATGAGTTTGAGGCTTTCCAAAACCCTGATAATATACAGAAGAATGGAAAAGAAAATTGAGAATGCGCTAGGTGACGATCAGTTTGGCTTTAGGAAAAGTAGAGCGACGAGAGAGGCAATTCTGACGTTACGGCTAATAATGGAAGCAAGGCTAAAGAAAAATCAAGACACTTTCATAGGATTTGTCGACCTAGAAAAAGCGTTCGACAGTATAAAATGGTACAAGCTGTTCGAGATTCTGAAAAAAGTAGGGGTTAGCTATAGGGAGAGACGGGTCATATACAATATGTACAACAACCAAGAGGGAATAATAAGAGTGGACGATCAAGAACGAAGTGCTCGTATTAAGAAGGGTGTAAGACAAGGCTGTAGCCTTTCGCCCCTACTCTTCAATCTGTACATCGAGGAAGCAATGATGGAAATAAAAGAAAGGTTCAGGAGTGGAATTAAAATACAAGGTGAAAGGATATCAATGATACGATTCGCTGATGACATTGCTATCCTGAGTGAAAGTGAAGAAGAATTAAATGATCTGCTGAACGGAATGAGCAGTCTGAGTACACAGTATGGTTTGAGAGTAAATCGGAGAAAGACGAAGGTAATGAGAAGTAGTAGAAATGAGAACAGCGAGAAACTTAACATCAGGATTGATGGTCACGAAGTCAATGAAGTTAAGGAATCTGCTACCTAGGCAGTAAAATAACCAATGACGGACGGAGCAAGGAGGACATCAAAAGCAGACTCGCTATGGCAAAAAAGGCATTTCTGGCCAAGAGAACTCTACTAATATCAAATACCGGCCTTAATTTGAGGAAGAAATTTCTGAGGATGTACGTCTGGAGTACAGCATTGTATGGTAGTGAAACATGGACTGTGGGAAAACCGGAACAGAAGAGAATCGAAGCATTTGAGATGTGGTGCTATAGACGAACGTTGAAAATTAGGTGGACTAATAAGGTAAGGAATGAGGAGGTTCTACGCAGAATCGGAGAGGAAAGGAATATGTGGAAAACACTGATAAGGAAAAGGGACAGGATGATAGGACATCTGCTAAGACATGAGGGAATGACTTCCATGGTACTAGAGGGAGCTGTAGAGGGCAAAAACTGTAGAGGACGACAGAGATTGGAATACGTCAAGTAAATAATTGAGGACGTAGGTTGCAAGTGCTACTCTGAGATGAAGAGGTTAGCACAGGAAAGGAATTCGTGGCGGGCCGCATCAAACCAGTCAGTAGACTGATGACAAAAAAAAAAACCCTGCTAATGGGTACAGTACTTTACCGTTCACAATTATCTCAATATACATAAACGATTTAGCTGGTAGGATCAGTGGCGCTATGGGACTGTTTGGCGATGACGCTGTTGCGTATAGGAAAGAAACATAATTGGAGAATTGTAAGGAATTGTTGAAAACTGAGGAGAAAATTTCCTCTGTATGTAGTGTAAGCTGCTAACTCTAACTGTATTTAAAATTGTTATAATGAGGAGAAAGAACGTCATAGTATCTAATTCTAACATTAGAGATGAACGTCGTACAAGTAGGTAGGGAAATACTGTCAAATGGACCCTAGTGCCTTATCAAGGAGGCATGAAAACACATACCGAATTCAGATAAATGCCACCAGGACCTTAACAGATCGACACAAACCTTCGTATGAAAGTGTAAGAGAAATGCTTGGGAAACGTAAATGGGGTTACCTCAAAGAATGATGACTTAGTTCTTACGAAACCATGTTAGGTAAAGGGGTGTCAAGACAAGGATGTGGGAAAGATATCACCTGTCAGAATGACTACATCTACTCAAAACGATACAGTTGTATACAGTATACTGCATACAAAAAGGTAATCGTATAGTTTTTCTAATTGCAGCGGTATGGCATAGCTTTATATAGAAACCTCTCGAAAGCAACTGTTATCAATGCGCGTCTCACTGCCCAACGCAATGGAAGTGAGCTCATTGACAGACACAGGTGTACACAGGGGCAACAGCGTTTGAGGTCTTAACAGTATGATGCAGATTTTGTTGTCTCGAACAAGAACTTGACACTTGTTCATCCTTATATTTTGCAGTAACTGTAAATCAAGTGACTAGACAAATATGCACATAATGCTGACAGAATATCACCATTTCCGCCAATCACAGACTCAAACTCATCGCAACTAGGAAACTGAAAATTACACAAATAATTATACCAGTTTGGTAAAGTAAGAAGTGATATGAAGAAAATCTCTTCTCTGGAGTGTAATTTCTGATTACCTTTTAGACTCAGACATGGTTCCACAGACGTCAGTGCATCTGCTGTCATTATGGTTGTGTTGATAAGCAGTAATACCACACCTAACAGGTACCGAACTAGGGCAAACAGGAGACAATCATCACAACTCTGCTACAGACATATGGTGATACTGCATCAAGTGTTACAGCAACATACATGCTTCATGTACGCTTCCTGTGTTCAGCGCCGATATCAAATGGTCACTTAGTTCACATGCCATCACATTACATTGAGATGGCAGTAAAAGTAAAACCCTTATCTGGACTACCACACTTTGTCATTTTCTCGTCTTTCTTCCCTACAGTTTCATCGTAATATACATTAACAAGCTATCATATCACTACAAGTGCTCTAGAACGAGTTTTGGAGGATGAAACCACCAAGTAACGACACTTGAGTGAGGGGGAAACTACTATATGCTTCCGTACAGACCCTAATTTCTCTTATCTTTGTGGATTTTTGAATTTCCTGCCGTCTTATGCTTAGCAAAATTGCATTGCTTTATATTTTTTAAATTTACCGCCATAATTTGTATCTCCCGCCAATTTATGCATTCGGCAAACGGCCTGTGAAATCAGAGGTGTGGGGGAGGAGTAGGGGAGAAATCTGGTGACAGTACATCATTCATGATGTCATCAGAAATCTGGCAACAGTGCACCCTGTGTTAGGATGGTCCTAATCACCTTCTCACAGAGAAAAGCCTATTTTTTTTCCCTCTATATTCCTCTATTTTCCTTTTTCACTTATCTATAGTTACTACGTCAGATTTACAACCAATCAGTCACAGAGTCAAATGGACTCAGCTTCAGACACAGGAATCGCTCTAATTTCGTAATCAAGTAATATCATGGT
Organism: Schistocerca cancellata; assembly: GCF_023864275.1. NCBI lineage: Eukaryota > Metazoa > Arthropoda > Insecta > Orthoptera > Acrididae > Schistocerca > Schistocerca cancellata. The sequence goes on along the minus strand of NC_064632.1, from coordinate 502,708,931 downwards.
AGACAGCTTGATAAAACTGTTTTTGTGTATCAGCAAGTCCTAACATATAGATATGTTTTGTCACGTACTCTATTAGGATATGACATTGAGTGCGAGTGTAAGAGGTACTCTCTGGTTACAACAGGAAACACTCATTATCTTGGCTAAAGGGGCTATGTTGGTGATAAACAATCTTATTGTATTATTACGAGCAACACGTACTTCTCTATGTTGCAGGAAGGGCTGCACCAATTAGTCATTTGTTATGGTGTCCCAAGAAGAGTAAGTGACAACTCCATTGTCACTTTTGATGTGTCGCTGTAGGATTTCCAGTAGGTACACATGCACATACAAATTTAAACTTCTTGTTGTTCGTAATGTAGATCGTAATTCCAAACTAGACACGATGAAAAAAAGAGCGCTAATACTCTGGTGCTGGGTTTCGATTGTACATGTGGGTTTGGAATCAGAACTACAGTGACTAACGTAGTATCCAAAATTACCTTGGTATTTCATCTGTTACAGGAAATATAACATTGACCGCGTTACAAACAGAATTCCTAGCCGAATACGTTAGGGAACATTAGAATCCTGCGAGTCCTTGCCGTTTTTCTTCTTATGCCACCTCTGTAGCTTTTTAACGGTCTTTCCAGTATGACCCTTCCTTTATTTACTGTTATTTAATTATGTTTATATACACTAACGAACAAATGTTTTAGAAATGACAGGTAAGTTGGAGAAGCAGTGCGATGGTGAATGGGATAGTTCGACGTGTCACATGACCCATACTATACAAGTCTTATACTGGGCATCTGCGCAACAGCAGAATACAAAGTGAGCAAGACCCATTTGACTGTGACCATATTGTGGGTTACCTACATGTGGGACACTGCTTCTCCGAGGTCGTGCAGACATTGGGATTTTCATGTCTTATCGTGTGACTGGTGTATTATGATTCGCCGGAAAACCCGAGTCAAATGCTGTGAGCAAACATATGTTATTACAGGGGATAAAAGTACGATGCACGAAATAACTCACCATTAATCGGCAATAGTAATCATCGAAGAGCCTAACAATACGTAAACACTGTGTTGTGCGATATACACACCACTTGCACCTCTAAGATACGCAGGTCAGAGAGCACGGAAGTTAGCATAGGCGTAGGAGCACTGACATTCCAAGCCTGAATAATATAAAAATGTCACATAGGCTTATAAGTCACATTAACATAATGTTACATCACATTGAGGTGGTACGAGGGGGGACAAAGAGTTTGCTAACAGGACACCAGTCATACAAATATTCTCGTTATTTTCATCTAAGTGGTGTTCTCATTGGGTCAAATGTAAACAATGATACATATGCCCTCACCTCCCACTGTAAAACGGTCGATGAACACACTCTCCGATAACACGCATCATTTATGTGCGTATAGAATCCCAATGGGCTTTCAACAAGAGAATACACCACCCTATAGCTTCCCCTTTATGTCAGAATAGTGAAGTACACAGCAACGCCTTAGTGTACGTGTATGGCCCAACAGCTCAGCTGTCCTCAAACGTACTGAGCCGAACTGGGACGCTATCGAACGTGTGTGTCTTGGACCTAGCTCCGACCAATATCCTTTAACTGTGGCAGTGGTTGAGTAGTCACGGACCAGGGTCTCGCCGAGTCCATGCTACCACGCTTCTCCTCTGTCACCAGAGCGAAATTTGCTAAATAGATGTGTCAGTTCCAGTTGATCATACGTATGTGCGTAGTCGACAAGGGAAACAAAATTACGCATTAACCTAAATACTTTACTTCGTCATATGGTTGCCCATCCCAGAGTCTGTGATGTTGCTGTATTGGAGTTCCAATGCGATCTATGAATCTCCACCTCTCTAGGACCAGTACTTTCTGTTGAGGACGTTGCAGTTGTCGAATGTCCAGGAGGAAACTTCAGGTCAGGCGTCTAGTAATTAAGATTCTCTGCCCAAAGATTTTGGACTTCCGGTTGCAGCATTGTTCTCACAAGTGCCTACTGTGACAGTAGAATAATGTTATTGAAATGATATTATGTGATGATTGGTATTCAAATGAATAATGGTCAGTGCTTTCGTACTTTCTCTGTGAGTTATTTCGTGATGAGCTGGGTAATTATGATGATCACAAAACAATAAGATATTTTAATCGGACCGATGATAGTGCAGGTGACTGACGTCATTCAAAAAATTTGTTTTGGTTGTGGAATCTAGTAGATCTGAAATGTGTTTGACTCATCATTATGGAAAAATGCAAGAAAGGAACGATGGAGAAGAATTTTAAACAATGATTTCTATCCAATAAGAGGTGACATGCAAGTCTTCGATAGGAATACTGTAGCAGCTAAGAGTCGGATTAAGACCAAATACTCTTCCAGACACAAACTGGTGCTATTATATTTTTGCATATTTATCTCCGACGAAGTGGCAGAATTATTCCTTTTAGATGAAATCTCCACTGTTCTTACACTACTTGCCATTAAAGTTGCTACACCACGAAGATGATGTGTTCCAGACGCAAAATTTAACCGACAGGAAGAAGATGCTGCGATATGCAAATGATTAGGTTTTCAGAGCATTCACACAAGGCTGGAGCTGGTGGCGACACTTACAACGTGCTGACACGAGGAAAGTTTCCAACCGATTTCTCATACACAAACAGCAGTTGACCTGGTGAAACGTTGTTGTGATGCCTCGTGTAAGGAGGAGAAATGCCTACCATCACGTTTACGACTTTGATAAAGGTCGATTGCAGCCTATTACGATTGCGGTTTATCGTATCACGACATTGCTGCTCGCGTTGGTCGAAATCCAATGACTGTTAGCAGAATATGGAATCGGTGGGTTCAGGAGGGTAATACGGAACGCCGTGCTGGATCCCAACGGCCTCGTATCACTAGCAGTCGAGATGACAGGCATCTTATCCGCATGGCTGTAACGGATCGTGCAGCCACGTCTCGGTCCCTGAATTAACAGATGGGGACGTTTGGAAGACAACAACCATTTGCACGAAGAGTTGGACGACGACTGCAGCAGCATGGACTATCAGCTCGGAGACCATGGCTGCGGTTACCCTTGACGCTGCATCACAGACAGGAACGCCTGCGATGGTGTATTCAACGACGAACCTGGGTGCACGAATGGCAAAACGTCATTTTTTCTGATGAATCCAGGATCTGTTTACAGCATCATGATGGTCGCATCCTTATTTGGCGACATCGCGGTGAACGCACATTGGAAACGTGTATTCGTCATCGCCATACTGGCGGATCACCCGGCGTGATGGTATGGGGTGCCATTGGTTAGAGGTCTCGGTCACCTCTTATTCGCATTGACGGCACTTTGAACAGTGGACGTTACATTTCAGATGTGTTACGACCCGTGACTCTACCCTTCATTTGATCCCTGCGAAACCCTACATTTCAGCAGGATAATGCACGACCGCATGTTGCAGGTCCTGTACGAGCCTTTCTGGATACAGAAAATGATCGACTGCTATTCTGGCCAGCACATTATTCAGATCTCTCAGCAATTGAAAACGTCTGGTCAATGGTGGCCGAGCAGCTGGCTCGTCACAATACGTCAGTCACTACTCTTGATGAAATGTGGTATCGTGTTGAAGCTGCATGGGCAGCTGTACCTGTACACGCCTTTCAAGCTCTGTTTGACTCAATGGCCAGGCGTGTCAAGGTACTGATTTCTCAGGACCTATGCACCCAAATTGCGTGAAAATGTAGTCACATGTCAGTTCTAGTATAATATACTTGTCCGATGAATACCCGTTTCTCATCTGCATTTCTTCTTGGTGTAGCAATTTTAATGGCCAGTAGTGTAGAAAAACGAAAGGTCGGACACTGTTTCCGATGATATCCTGACTCATATGATGAAAGACAGACTACACCGCACAGGTAGGACGCTAACGAGGGTCTTCGATCGTACCTGCAGCGCACCCAGGACGATGGTGGCCACCTCTGGAGATACGGACCCCCCAGCCTCGTCGAAGATGAGGACCGCGTAGTTGAGGACGGCGAAGGAGCCGCACAGCTGGGTGTTGGCGCCGGCCACCAGGACGATGGCGAAGCCCAGCAGGCTGGCCCGGCAGCGCAGCAGCTCGGCAAGCGAGGCAGCTCTGCCGCCGCCGCCGCCGTGGCCCGCCTCGGCCGCGTCCCTGCCCAGAGACGCCTGAATGCGCTCCACCTCGCGATCCACCTGCCGCTCGGAGATCCCACGGCGCAGCCACCTCAGCGCCTGCGCACACCCGTGGCACGTAAAAGCAATCGTGCCGCTGATACCCGTGTGACTACGACATATAGCAAAGTAAACGTACAAGGTCTGATCGAAAAATAACGAGAATTTTTTTATTTCTCCGGAATTGTAATCCGATTTTCAATGTTTGGTACACATGTACCTGAGACATGGGACTTAGGGAAAGCAGGAAAAGATGTGGACGGGGCCTAATCAGTTACCGTTGGTTGCACAGTAAACACATAGGCGTGTACTTATTTGCAGCATATTCTGCAAGTGTCGTAGTCCAATCGTCGAGCAGGATTGAGCGAGCGTGGTTTTCTAGGTAACTTTCTTCTTGTGTGAACTACACTTCGATTTAGGTCGAGGATAGGAACAAGTATCTTCGGTGAACAACACTTCCTTTAGATTTTCCGACAAATGTGTGTGACAAACGCCTTTGCAAAACAGTTAGGTGCGAGCGGTAGTAGTTGTTGTAGTCTTCATTCCGATGACTGACTGGTGCAGCTCTCGGAGACAGTCTATCCTGTGCAAGGCTTTTCATCTCTGCGTAACTATTGCAACCTACATCCATTTACTGTATTCAAGCATTGGACTCTCTCTACAATTTTATCGCCCCCCCCCCCCCCCCCCTCTCTCTCTCTCTCTCGCTTTCTCTCTCTCTCTCCTCACCCTCCCCCCGCCACACACACACACACACACACACACACACACACACACACCGCTCCTGCCTTTGCCAAACTGACCATTCCTTCGTGCCTCAGAATGTGACCTATCAACCAAGATCTCATATTTTAGTGTGCGAGGGGGCGCAGAAGTTAGTACACTAGACTCGCATTCGGAAGGATGACAGTTTATATCCAAGTCCGGTCATCCAGATTTAGGTTTCTGTGATTTCTCTAAATCGCTCCAGGCAAATAACGGGACGGTTCCCTTGAAAGGATACGACTGATTGCCTTTCCCACCCTTGAAACATTCTGCGTGTGTGCGTCGTCTCTGATAACCATAATTTCGCTTTCTCACATCTTTTAATCAAGTTGTGCCACAAATTTCTTTTTTCCAGCAGTTCATTCAGTATCAAATCATTAGTAGTTCGCTACCCATCAGTTCGCTACCTATCAAATTTTCCACGTTGTTCTGTAGCAACATATTTGAAAAGTTTCTATTCCCCTACTGTGTGAACTGCTTTTCGTCCACTTTCCGCTTCTGTACAAGGATATACTCCATACAAACACTTTCAGAAAATACTTCTTAACACTTAAATTTATAAAATTTATTTGTGTGAAATCTTATGGGACTTAACTGCTAAGGTCATCAGCCCCTAAGCTTACACACTACTTAACCAAAATTATCCTGAGGACAAACACACACACCCCATGCCCGAGGGAGGACTCGAACCTCCGCCGGGACCAGCCGCACAGTCCATGACTGCAGCGCCCAAGACCGCTCGACTAATCCCGCGCGGCGAGCTACAAGTGACGCACTCCATTTTCAAGCACTGCTTCCCTTTCGTGCCCTACGTCTCTTATATCTCCTGACACGTTTCTGTACAACTTGTGCAGAACTAAGACTTCCTGTATTTTACCCTTGCTACCTTCACAATTTCAAAGAGAGTATTCCAGCCAAAATTGTCAAAATCTGTCGCTGAATCTACAAATATTGTCATAAAATTGTAATTAGCACCTCGTAAATATAGAGTCTTTTGTATCTCATTGCTGGTATACGCCTGCAGTCCAAGCGCGCCCTCAAATCCTCGCGCCGCAGTCCTTACAGCTGTTACCTTCCTGGCCTGGTGATGTCGGCGAACGTGCATCAGTCTGTGCGGTGTCTCGGGCATGAACGCGAAACAGAAGACGAAAGTGAGGACCGGAGCGAGGTTCAGGTAGAGGACGACGTCGTACGGCAGGTAGGCGCCCACAACGAAGGCGCACAGCGAGCCACAGTTGCAGAACAGCGGCAGCAGGGAGCCGAGGGCCCCACGCACCTGGTGCGTCGTCGTCTCGCTGACGTACAGCGTCGCCATCACCATGGTGCCAGCCGACTGTACGCCGACGAGCACTCTGCAAAGCCAAGTAGAGTGGCGGCATTCCCTTGAGCGTCAGATTCAGTAGCAACTGCTAGGTAGCATTTACACGCACTAAAAAGTTTTTATTCAAATAAAAATAAATTTTTAATATATCATGTTTTTAAATAGGACCAAAAGGTATAAAGTAATTTCTTCTAATATCATACAGATTCCTATCCCTATACAGATAGTACTTTGTCATTGTGAATTTTTAATAACTATTAAAACACTTGTAAGATTCAGAATGATAAAGTGGTACACATGCAATGTATAATTGATAACTGATGAATGAATAGTTTCCCTCCTTACTATTCCGTTACTTACTAACTGATGCATGCATGGTTCACATCTTTACTGCACTACTCGCCATTACAAATGCTACACCATGACGATGACCTGCTACAGAGGCGAAATTTAATCGAAAGGAAGAAGATGCTGTGATATGCAAATGATCAGCTTTTCACAGCATTCACAAAAGGTTGGCGCCTTTGGCGACACCTACAACGTGCTGACATGAGGAACGTTCCCAACCGATTTCTCATACACAAACAGCAGTTGACCGGTGTTACCTGGTGAAACGTTGTTGTGATGCCTCGTGTAAGGAGGAGAAATGCGTACCATCACGTTTACAACTTTGATAAAGGTCGGATTGTAGCCTATCGCGATTGCGATTTATCGTAGCGCGACATTGCTGCTCGCGTTGATCGAGATCCAATGACTGTTAGCAGAATATGGAATCGGTGGGTTCAGGAGGGTAATACGGAACGCCGTGCTAGATCCCAACGACCTCGTATCACTAGCAGTCGAGATGAGAGGCATCTTATCCGCACGGCTGTAACGGATCGTGCAGCCACGTCTCGATCCCTGAGTCAACAGGTGGGGACGTTTGCAAAACAACAATTATCTGCACGAAGAATTTGACGACGTTTGCAGCAGCATGGAATATCAGCTCGGATACTGTGGTTGCGGTTACCTTTGACGCTCCATCACAGGCAGGAGCGCCTGCGATGATGTACTCGGCGACGAACGTGGGTGCACGAATGGCAAAACGTCACATTTTCGGATGAATCCATGTTCAGTTTACAGCATCATGATGGTCGCATCCGTGTTTGGCGACATCGCGGTGATCGCACATTGGAAACGTGTATTCGTCATCGCCATACTGGCGTATCACCCGGTGTGATGGTATGGGGTGCCATTGGTTACACATCTCGGTCACCTTTCGTTCGCACTGACGGCACTTTGAACAGTGGACAATACATTTCAGATATGTTGCGACCCATGGCTCTACCCTTCATTCGATCCCTGTGAAACCCTACATTTCAACAGGATAATGCACGACGGCATGTTGCAGCCCCCCAGGGGGTCCACAACTCTTTTGTGGATACGTGCATAGCGAGCACAGGAACCCGAGCTAATGTGGCCTTCCTTCCTTTGTGGGCTGCATACCTTCCCTTCCCTTCCCTTTCTGCATCCTTCCCCATCCCCCATATTCCCCCCCCCCTCACCTCCGCCTCTTCCCTTCCCTTTCTCCCCCTCTGGGAGTATGTTTTGTGCCTACCTCCGGAGACGGACGCTCGAAACTGTAACAAATTCTTTGCTTTCTCCACTTGCAAGTCTTCGTCCTTCCCTTGTCCTTCTCTTTTACTTACCTCTTCTCTTTGCCCTTTTCTCCGCTGTGGCGTTTGAGACCTCTCTTCTTTCCTTTCCTTTTCTCTTTTTTCCTCCCTGTGCGTGTCTTAAGGCCGACCCACGCATTTCCATGCGTAGCCGGTGACGGGGTAACGCGTAATTCCCCGCCCCGGGTAGACAGGTAGGACACATACGTACCCCCTGGTAACGGCCGGGCCCAGGAGGGGTGATTACCCGAGCTGATACCTTCCGAAAGTGTCGATTCGTCCCTCCGTCCGTTTGTAGGGAGGTGTGACCTGAGGTGTGAACAATACCTAAGGCGGGAGTGCCCTCAGAGAGGGCCCCCACAAGGAAGGAGCGCGCCATCGGAGACGCCGGTAATCATGGGGGATACTTTCGCAATGGTTTCCTCATCTTCTACTATGTCAGCTCACAAGCGTAAGTTCAGTGAGTCTCAGCCACAGACAGTCCTTCCATCGTTGCCACAGTTCCTTGTTGTTTCTCGGTCTGACGAAGGTCACGACTTCTCCACGGTCAACCCTTTCATTATTCAGAAAGGTGTCGACGCAATTGCAGGTCCTGTAAAGTCTTGTTCCAGATTACGGAATGGCACCGTGTTGTTAGAAACAGTCAGTGCCCTCCAGTCACAAAAATTGCTGCGTACTTCACTGCTACACACCTTCCCTGTCTGGGTGGAACCGCACCGTACTTTAAATTCATCACGTGGGGTCGTTTATACTCGCTCCCTCGACGGATTGTCCGACGAGGAAATTCAACACTACTTGTCTGACCAGGGCGTAACGGCAGTTCATAGAGTCATGAAAAGGGTTGACACGAACATCATTCCAACCCGTACTGTCTTCTTGACATTTGACAGAGTTCAACTCCCATCGAAAATCAAAGCAGGCTATGAGATAATTTCCGTTCGCCCTTACATCCCAAACCCTACGCGTTGATATCGGTGTCAGCGGTTCAATCACACCAGCCAGTCCTGTTCCAATCCGGCCAAAGGTGTTACGTGTGGCGAGGATGCCCATGAGGGTGCTTGTCGACCTCCATCCCCTCGTTGCATCAACTGTATGGGTGACCACGCTGCTTCCTCTCGAGATTGCCCCATTTTTAAAGACGAAAAGCTCATTCAGGAAATCAGAGTGAAGGAAAAGGTGTCGACCTTTGCTGCTCGAAAATTATTCGCCAGTCGACAGCCCACCGTGTCTCAGACAGGAAAATACAGCACTGTCCTTGCCTCTTCTCGGCCAGCAAAGGAGGCGGCCACGCTGACTTGTGACCTTACCTTTAGTGCCACGGTCGTCAGATCGGCCAGCGCAAAGATCGCCCGTTGAACCTCCCCACTTTCGCCTGCCCACTCTATGGCTCACCCTTCATCGGGTTCTGCTAAATCTCGAGCTCAAAAGTCAGACACCAAGACTTCGAACAACATACTCGTGAAGATTTTTTACATACCCCAACTTCACAACCATCAGTTCCTCCTTCATCTAAACATCATGTTTCCAAGAAGGCTAGTAAGAAACCCAGTTCATCTCCTTCTCCGCCAAGGTGTGTCTCATCTACAGCACCACCTGGCGGTAATCGCCCTCGGCCATCTTCTGTGTCGCCGAGGCGCACTGCTGGTGGCCGATCAACCAACCGATCGCTGGTGGCAGGAGCTGCTTCTGAACAACCTATGGATCAGGATCTTCTGCCTTCGGCTGAATGCCATTCCATGCTGTCGGTCGCAAGCTCTGAGTAGTCGCTGAGTTGACGGCAACCTTGGTCACATTCCTCCATTTTCTGTTCACCCTATGTCCATTATCCACTGGAATATCCGGGGCCTTCGAGCCAATCGGGATGAATTGTCGATCCTCTTACGATCCTACTCTCCGGTCATCTTCTGTCTTCAGGAAACATAGCTGCATCCCCATGACCGCTTTGTTCTCCCCCATTTTCAGTCTGTCCGATTTGATCTCCCCTCTGTTGAAGGCACTCCAACTCATGGAGGACTCATGATTCTTCTCCATGATACTCTCCATTATCACTCAATCCCTTTAAACACTTCCTTCCAAGCTGTCGCTGTCTGTCTTTCCCTTTCTGGATATACCTTTTCTCTTTGTACTGTATACATTCCATCGTCCTCACCAATGGCACGAGCTGATCTCCTTCATCTTCTTGGTCAGATTCCACCCCCCTATTTGCTGGTTGGGGACTTCAAAGCCCACCACCTGCTTTGGGGATCTCCACATTCTTGTCCACGTGGCTCACTATTGCTAGACGTCTTCCACCAAGCGGATCTAGTTTGCCTCAACACTGGGGACCCTACATTTTTGTCTGCCTCCACGACAAATTTCTCTCATTTGGACCTTTCGGTCGGTACTGTTCCGCTAGCGCAGCGCTTCGAATGGTTCGCCCTTGATGATACACACTCGAGTGACCACTTTCCATGTGTCCTTAGACTGCAACCCTCAACAGCCATATATGCGCCCGCGACGCTGGAAGTTTGGCCAAGCCGATTGGCCACTTTTTTCGTCTCTAGCGACATTCGATGACCGTCACTTTCTTAGCGTCAACGATGAGGTCACACATATTACAGACGTTATTCTTACAGCTGCGGAACGTTCAATACCACGCACCCCCGCATTGCCCCGGCGCCCCCCCCCCCCAGATCCTTGGTGGAACGTGGCATGCCGTGACGCAACACGTGAGCGGCGACGTGCTCTTCGCGTTTTCCGCCACCATCCTACTTTGGACAACTGTATCCGCTATAAGCAGTTCCGAGCGCGATGCCGTCGCGTCATCCGCGATAGCAAGAAGGAAAGCTGGAAATTCTTTACTAACGCATTTAACACCTTCACTCCCTCCTCGGAAGTTTGGAGTCGGATTCGACGGTTCTCAGGCGCGCCTAGTTTCTCCCCGGTCTCTTGGCTCACTGTCGCGCATGATACATTAGTGGACCCCTTCGCAATTTCTAACTCATTGGGTCAACACTTTGCTGAGGTTTCGAGCTCTTCAAATTACCCGCCAGCGTTTCTCCCGAAGAAACGTGCAGCGGAAGTGCGACCTCTTGCTTTCTCCTCTCAAATCGCGAAAGCTACAATTCTGTTTTCTCCATGAGGAAACTCCAACATGCACTCTCTTCTTCTTGCTCCTCCGCCCCAGGACCGGATGGTATCCACATCCAAATGTTGCTGCATTTAACATACCATAGTCAGCTTTACCTCCTTCGCCTTTATAATCGAATTTGGACCGACAGTACTTTTCACAGACGATGGCGGGAAGCTATCGGCGTTCCTGTTCCGAAACCTGGAAAGGACAAACATCTCCCCTCTAGCTATCGCCCCATTTCTCTCACGAGTAGTGTATGTAAGGTTTTGGAGCGTATCGTGAATTGCCGTTTAGCTTGGTGGCTGGAGTCCCGCAGTCTTTTAACACCTGCCCAATGCGGTTTCCGAAAGCATTATTCTGCAGTTGACCATCTTGTTGCTCTCTCCACTTATATCATAAACAATTTTCTCCGGAAACGCCAAACAGTAGCAATATTTTTTGATCTGGAGAGAGCATACGATACCTGTTGGAGGACAGGCATCCTCCGCACACTGTTCTCTTGGGGCTTTCGAGGTCGGCTGCCCCATTTTCTTCACGAATTTATGGCAGAGCGCACATTTAGAGTGCGGGTGAACATCACTCTCTCCCGTACTTTCTCCCAAGAAAACAGGGTACCCCAGGGCTCCGTGCTGAGTGTTGTACTGTTTGCCATTGCCATAAATCCGATTATGGATTGTCTCCTTCCTGATGTCTCGGGCTCCCTCTTTGTGGACGATTTTGCGATCTACTACAGCTCTCAACGGACCAGCCTTCTTGAACGACGTCTTCAAGGATGTCTCGATTGCCTCCACTCTTGGAGCATCGAAACAGGCTTCCGTTTTTCTCCCAGTAGGACCGTCTGTGTTAATTTTTGGCGACGTAAGGAGTTTCTTCCACCCTCCTTACATCTAGGACCTGTCAAGCTTCCGTTTCCGGACGTCGCTAAATTCTTGGGTCTTATGTTTGACAGAAAACTGTGCTGGTCCTCCCACGTTTCCTATCTTTCGGCTCAGTGTCTGCGATCCCTCAACACCCTCCGTGTCCTGAATGGTACCTCCTGGGGAGCGGACCGAGTGGTCCTTCTCCGCCTCTATCGCACCTTAGTGCGCTCGAAATTGGACTATGGAAGCATAGTTTACTCCTCTGCTCGGCCGTCTATTCTTCGGCGTCTCGACTCTATCCACCACCGTGGATTACGTTTAGTGTCTGGAGCTTTTTACACCAGCCCTGTGGAAAGCCTTTATGCTGAGACTGCTGAACCTCCGCTGTCCAATCGGCGAGCTGTCCCTCTGAATCGTTATGCTAGCCACCTGTCTTCCATACCTGCTAATCCGGCCCATGACATTTTTTTCGACGTCTCCTTGGATGTAGGGTATACAGGCCGCCCTTCCTTCCTACTACCACCGGGAGTCCGCTTCCGTCAACTGCTCCATTCTCTTTCCTTCCGCTTTCCTAAAACCTTCTTGACAACTTGGGGTACAGCACCGCCTTGGCTCCGTCCCCGGATCTGCCTGCTCCGTGGCCTTTGTCAGTTTCCGAAGGATGGTACCCCTTCACTTGTTTATCGTCGGGCATTTGCTGCTCTATGTGCACAAATGAAAGAAGCCACATTTATTTACACTGATGGCTCGAAAACATCGATAGGTGTAGGGAGTGCCTATATTGTTGGCGACACCCCAAATAGATTTCGGCTTCCCGAGCGGTGTTCGGTTTATACTGCGGAGCTTTACGCTGTTCTCCAGGCTGTCCAATACATCCGCCGCCATCAGCGGATACAGTATGTTATCTGTTCAGATTCTCTCAGCTCTCTCCTCAGTCTCCAAGCTCTCTACCCTGTCCACCCTCTGGTCCACCGGATTCAGGGCTGCCTGCACTTGCTCCATTTGGGGGGCGTCTCTGTGGCGTTCCTCTGGCTCCCAGGACACGTTGGTATCTGTGGCAATGAGGCGGCCGATATAGCGGCCAAGGCTGCAGTCTCTCTTCTTCGGCCAGCTATTCCATCGATTCCCTTCGCCGATCTACGGAGCGTTTTATGTCGTCGTGTTGTACTTTTATGGCACGCACATTGGTCGACACTTCCCCATAATAAATTGCGGGACGTGAAAGCTCTTCTTCCCTGTGGTTGGACCTCTTCCTCCCGAACGCGGAGGAGGTAATTTTAACTAGACTCCGGGTAGGGCATTGTCTTTTTAGCCATCGACATCTTTTAAGCGGCGATCCACCCCCACTCTGTCCCCACTGCTCTCAACTGTGGACGATAAGACACCTTTTAATTGAGTGCCCCTATTTTACTCCGTTACGCGCCCATCTACAGCTGTCGCCTGAGATATCGTCAATTTTAGCAGATGACACGCGCTCGGCCGATCGCGTTCTCGAGTTTATTAGTGCCAGTGAGATAACGTCAGTCATTTGAAGCTCTTTTTGGGGACAACCAACCCCTTTCTGTAGTGGATTTTTAAGCTTTCCTTCTGCTTTTAGTTTCTCCAATTTTTTGAGTTTCGTTCCCATTGCTGCTGCTTTCCATTTTCGTTTTTTTTACCATTTCCTAAGTCACAGACCGGGCGCTAATGACCATAGAAGTTTTGCGCCCTAAAACCAAAACAAAAAAGAAAAAAAGGATGTTGCAGGTCCTGTACGGGCCTTTCTGGATATAGAAAATGTTCGACTGCTGCCCTGGCCAGCTCATTCTCCAGATCTCTCACCAATTGAAAACGTCTGGTCAATGGTGGCCGAGCAACTGGCTCGTCACAATACGCCAGTCACTATCCTTGATGAACTGTGGTATCGTGTTGGAGCTGCATGGGCAGCTGTACCTGTACGCGCCATCCACGCTGTGTTTGACTGAATGCCCAGGCGTATCAAGGCCGTTATTACGGCCAGAGGTGGTTGTTCTTGGTACTGATTTCTCAGGATCTATACACCCAAATTGCGTGAAAATGCTATGACATGTCAGTTCTAGTATAATATACTTGTCCGATGAATACCCGTTTCTCATCTGCATTTGTTCTTGGTGTAGGAATTTTAATGGCCAGTAGTGTAGAAAAACTCCCACACTCGCTGTCCATCCCTGCCTCCTCTCTCTGAGCATAACACCCTTTCCATTCTATCCATCTTCCCCTTTCTCTCTCTATGGCTAATTGCTCTCATCTTTATTCTCTATCCACCTCTTCCTATCCACTGTCTCTGTCCATCTTCTCCTGCCCTCTATTTCTATATACTTTCTCCTCCCCAGTCCATCTCCTTCCATCCTCTCTCTATACATATACTTCTCCCATATCTGTGCATCTCTTCCATTTCCTGACCATCTCATCCTCTCCCTCTCAGTATCCATCTCCTCCTGCCACTCTCTCTGTTCAGCTGGGCCCATCCGCACATATACCCCCTGGAATGCACTCTAATAGTATCAGCACAACGCACCAGTGATGCAGGGCAGCTTAGATGCCAGTTGTTACCAAACTCTTTCACACCCCACCCCTTTCCTTTCTGAACATACTGGAAAGAAAGTGAGTTATTACTGCATAGTCATCCAGCTCTGAATTATATCTAAAATTTCAAGTCCCTTGCTCATTGCAAAGTTATTTTAAAATCAGTTGCAAAATTTGTACTGGACAAACAGACAGGCAGACAAGAAAGCGAACAAATAAAAACATGGGAGATATTAATTACATCCAGGAGACATCACTGCCTCTATTGTCGATAATGTCCCCCCATTTGGCGAAGAACTACAAGTTTATACAGTTATGACATATCCATCTGAAGACACTCATTGCTGATTAGATGCTGTAGAGCGACCAAACAGTAGGGCTGCTAATGGACACATTTCATACAGTTGCTGTCTTGCAACCCCCTCTTCATCTCCGAGTAGCACTTCAGTTATTTGTTGGATGTATTCCGAACTCTGTCTACATCTGCAGGTTTTAGCCTCTTCAGCGTCCTCGAGCACCATGTAAATCATGACGCCTTAACATTTGTCCATAGTCGTCTTCCTTCTTATTGTCGATGTTTTTCCAAATGTTTCTCTCCTTTCCGAATTTGCAGTGGACCTTCTCATTCGTTATCAATCCACCCAATAGGCTTCTCATGGCCAGAAGTGCCTGTGCTAGCCTGATTTTTATGTCCTTGTTTCGTCCATCATGGGTTATTTTACTTCCAAGGTAGGAGAACTGCATAACTTAGTCTACTTCGTGATTGCCAATTTTGATGTTAAGTTCTTCGCCAGTGTCATCCTGCTACTGCTCATTAATTTTGAATTATTTCAGTTTACTCTCAATCCATATTCTATACTCATCAGACTGTTCATTCCATTCAACAGATCCTTTAATTATTTTTTATTTTTGCTCATGGTATCAATGTCATCAATGAATTTTATTATTAACATCCTTTCACCTTCAATTTTGATCCCACTCTTGAACATTTATTTTATTTCCGTCATTGTTTCTTCATAGTGTAGATTGAACAGTAGGGGGAAATATTGCGTCCCTGATTCATACTCTTTTCCATCTGAGACCTTCGTTCGTCCTTCAGTTTTGTTCCTTTTTGGCTCTCGTATACGTTGTATATTATCCATCTTTCCATATAGCTTACTCCCTTTTTCCAGAATTCTGAACATTTTGCACCATTATATTGTTGATTTCTTTTTCTAGGTCAATAAATCCTACGACCATGTCTAGATCTTTCGTAAACATTCCATGATTGAGCGCAACGTCAGAACAGCCCCTGTAGAGCCTTTACCTTTCCTAAAGCTTTACTGCTCTTCACTGAATAGATCCTCAATTTTAACAACACAGTGATGTGACAAAAGTGGTCAAATACCTCCTAATATGGTGTCGCACCTCCATTTTCCCAGCATAGTGTAACAGTTCGAAGTGGCGTGGTATCAACAAGTCGTTGGAAGCCCCCTGCGGAAACAATGAGCCATAGACACCCAGAATTTCGAAAGTGTTGTCGCTGCATAATATTGTGCATGATCTGACAACTTGATTATGTCCCAGAAATATTCGATGGGCTTCATGTCGGACGATCTGGATGACCGAATCATTCACTTGAACTATCCAGAATGTTCCTCAAACCAGTCACGAAGAGGTGGCCTGGTGACATGACATCCTTTTTTTTGAAGTAGCCGAACGTAACTACTCCCAGTAAATGATCGGTTAAGTTGGACCAAAGGACCCAGTCCACTGAATGTAAAGACTGCTAACACCATTATGGAGTCATCACGAGCTTGCACAGTGGCTTGTTGACAACTTGGGTCCATGGCTTCGTAGGATCTGCGCCACACATGAATCCTATCCTAAGCTCTTACCTACTGGAATGAGGTTCATCTGACTGGAGCACGGTTTTCCAGTCGACCGATATGGTCACGAGACCAGGAAAGGTGCTACAGAGGATGTCGTGTTGTCAGTCGTCTACTGTATATGCCATTAACGCCGAATTTCGCCACACTGTCCGAATGGGTACGTTCATCGTAAGTCCCACATTGATTCCTGTTGTTACTTCAGGCAGTGTTGTTTGTCGGTTAGCACTGACAACTCTATGGAAACGTCACTGGTCTCCGTCGGTAATGGAAAGCCGTCAGCCACAACGTTGTGTTTAGTGAGAGGTAATGTCTGAAATATGATACTGTAGGCACACTTTGGATCCCGGAATATTGAATTCCCTAAGATTTCCGAAATGGAGTGTTCCATGGCTCTAGCTCGAACTTTCATTCCGTGTTCATAGTCTGTTAATTCCCGTAGTGTGGCTATAATTACTTGAGTACAAATAACACCTCCGCCAGTGCATTGTCCTGTTGTATCTTGTGTACACCACCTGAGTAAGTGCTTATCGCTATCGTATTACTTTTGTCACCTCAGTGTGTAATGAAAAGGGTAGATTGATATTCACCGTAAAAATGACACGTCGAGTTGCACACAGACACAACGGGAAGACTGGTACACATTGATCTCTGGGACAGAGCCTTCTTCAGAAAGGAAGAGAAACACACACACAAATTCACCCAAGCAAACACACCTCACACATAGATGACCGCTATCTCCCCCTGCTCTAGCCAGGGTGGCCGGAGATAACGGTAATGTGTGAATAATGTGTGCTTGCTTGTGTGAATTTGTGTGTTTCTTTTTGATCCTGAAGTAGGCTTTGGCCGAAAGCTCAATGTGTAACAGTCTTTTTGTTCTGTGTGCGTGCAACTCAATGAGTCATTTTTACAGTGAATACCACTCTACTCTTTTCATAACATTGCTGATACTCCAACCTTGACTTTCCAATGTCAGAGCTTCCATTTCTTTCTTTACTCTTCTGTTTATTATTTTGTTGCCGTAAATGCTGTTGTAAATAATTTTGTGGTAGCTGAACATTATCAGATGATCGGAACAAATAGTTCATAACAATTCATTTTACCACAAGATCTTAACGGTTCTGATTACGACCCTATACAAATTCTCAAGTCCGTTTTCAACTTTTCTCAGTAACTACGAGAAGATGCAACGTTTGCCATTTTGTTCGCCCCCATAGATTTACCTAAAACCCATTTTACCTTGACGGATGCCTATAAATAGAGCGTTGTATACATTATGGATATCAGTTATTAGATCTGGAAATGAAATAGTATCACTGTTGTTGTTGTTATTGTTGTTGTGGTCTTCAGTCCAGAGACTGGTTTGATGCAGCTCTCCATGCTACTCTATCCTGTGCAAGCTTCTTCATCTCCCAGTACTTACTGTAACCTACATGCTTCTGAATCTGCTTAGTGTATTCATCTCTTGGTCTCCCTCTTCAATTTTTACCCTCCAAGCTGCCCTCCAATGCTAAATTTGTGATCCCTTCAGGCCTCAGAACATGTCCTACCAACCGGTCCGTTCTTCCAGTCAAGTTGTGCCACAAACTCCTTTTCTCCCCAATCCTATTCAATACTTCCTCATTAGTTATGTGATCTACCCATCTAATCTTCAGCATTCTTCTGTAGCCCCACATTTCGAAAGCTTCTATTCTCTTCTTGTCCAAGCTATTTATAGTCCATGTTTCACTTTCATACACGGCTACACTCCATACAAATACTTTCAGAAACGACTTCCTGACACTTAAATCTATACTCGATGTTAACAAATTTCTCTTCTTCAGAAAAGCTTTCCTTGCCATTGCCAGTCTACATTTTATATCCTCTCTACTTCGACCATCATCAGTTATTTTGCTCCCCAAATAGCAAAACTCCTTTACTACTTTAAGTGTCTCATTTCCTAATCTAATTCCCGCAGCATCACCCGACTTAATTCGACTACATTCCATTATCCTCATTTTTCTTTTGTTGATGTTCATCTTATACCCTCCTTTCAAGACACTGTCCATTCCGTTCAACTGCTCTTCCAAGTCCTTTGCTGTCTCTAACAGAATTACAATGTCATCGTATGACTGAACATCTGTAAGTCGAGAATGGTCCTTACCTGGCGACGTAGAGGGCAACGACAGAGGTCGAGAACATCAGGATGATCCACGAGACAAGTGCAGGTGTTATCGTCAGGTAGCCGAGCATTTTGCGGCCGACGTGGCCGCCGAGACCGGCGAACACGGGCACGAAGGCGCAGCTGGCGACCGCCATCAGCGCCACCAGCCACGAGCCCTGCTCCACCGTCAGCGGCCGGTCGGCCAGGCCGCTCTCTGCAGACAGCAGCTGCGGCAGCGCCATCGCGGGCCACGCCGTAGCCGAGCCCAGCGAGAACGTGTTCAGGTTCACTGTGCAGGCAGGCGCACACCAGTGTCATTGTTAAGCGCCCCCACTAATAATGTAGACTCGCAAAACCACAACTCCCACTGATACACTTACACTGTCTGATAAAAAGCGTCCAAACACATGGAATGCGAAATTGACCACTAAATTTTACAAGATGAGGGTAGGCCAGTGGAAGAGGTGGGGAGGGAGGGCGGCGGGGGGGGGGGGGGGGGAGAAGAGCCATGTTGCCAGAGAGATGCAGTAACAGTAGAATGGATCTGTGAGGAGGCCCCGGAGACATTGAATGTAGACTCGATTTCACCTAAGTAACAAATCCTTTGTAACGTATTACTTACTATCTTTACGACGTTTCTCATCGAGCCATATATGTTATATCGCATTTCTAGCTGCTTCTTTCACACAAATAATGATAAAAATTCAGAAATTCAGGGTCGCCACCAACCATTCACCAGCATAAGCGTGGAATAGTGCCTTTCTATCCAATGACCATGGGCCGCCAATGGTATACATGAGAGCCAGCCGAAGTGGCCGTGCGGTTAAAGGCGCTGCAGTCTGGAACCGCAAGACCGCTACGGTCGCAGGTTCGAATCCTACCTGGGGCATGGATGTTTGTGATGTCCTTAGGTTAGTTAGGTTTAACTAGTTCTAAGTTCTAGGGGACTAATGACCTCAGCAGTTGAGTCCCATAGTGCTCAGAGCCATTTGAACCATTTTGTATACATGAGAGCGGGAAGATTAGCCAATGACTATGGCCCACCAATGGTAGCCATATGAATTTTAACTAATACTATCACTTCTCCAACATGAACACGTGAAAACTCCCCTTTTATAAGAGGACGCGACACTCATCTCTGACAGTGTTCTAGCAGTAGCGGACACCAGAAGATCCTGAGGAAGATCCCAGCAGACGGGTCGAAACGTCGAACATTTCAGAAGAAACATGACGCGGCCTAATAACCCAGAAGATTTTATCTTCACCTTCCTAAACATTTAGAGAAAAACGGAGCTGGAAAATTATTAGTTTATTTACTTTAATAATTTAATTACAAGTATGCAAATTTCTTTAAGTAGCCAGATAAATAGCTCTCCATGTCGTGCAGGAAGCAACTTCATTAATTCAGATTCGAAATCGGAGTAAGTGGATAAGATCAACACCACAGAAATTATCTTTCACGTAGATTATTTATTGTATCTAAGTATTCGGTTGCAAATCCTAACTACGCATAACTGGTGCCTGACTAGAAATATGTAAGTAAGAATTACGTGAGAATGTAACAGAGCACAATTTAACTACAGAAAGAAGAAACACAGAAAACGGGGGTGGGAGACAATGATACTATCATCTCCTTCACATTCATACCATAAAAATATCTCAGTGAGATTAGCATTAAGATTCTACGCGTGCACTATTCTGGACAGAGGTTTAACCAATGCACGAGGTTGTGCGATAATTATTCAACATACTAACTGCGTCTGCTGCTTGCAAACGGCCGAACTAGAGCACGTGGTGCATTCCGATTCAAACTGCTGTGCTACTTTGTAGAAACCGCACGAAAGAACAGATATTCTTGCAGAAATTATAACTCATTAAAGAAGCAAACTGTTAAAATAAAGCCTATTTCGGTACCTTGGAGGACCAGAAGGGTCATTTATTACCAAACACGTGGCACAAAATCGACACACAAACACAAAAGCAACTTCCACAAAACATAAGATAAAAATCATTAAAAATCATACTCGTACGGATGAAGTGATCCTAACCAGCTTTTCCTAATCAGATTTACCGTTTGAAATTCTACTTCATCGTTGTTCAAAATGAACAAAATAACTTCTACACTTTTAACTCAAACACCCGAAAATCGCCTATTTAAAGAAAAATAATTATGGCACATTCGGAAAAATAACTCGCTTCAGACGCTTCAGTTAAACTGAAGTTCTTAAGTATTTCAACAGTTAAACATAACGAAGTCCTAACTCAACCTGATTCCTATCACCTGAAACCCCCCTTAAGAGCTACGATCCGTACTCACCAAGTGTTCACCGAAGAGTGCCGCTTTCTCTTTCGAGACTACCTAGCTCCCCGTGCAGCGGAAGCTACCAGGGGGGTAGCCCTCCGTCACCAACCTCACACACAAAAACAGCCTTCGACACAGCCTTCGACTAAGATGGGTAAACCTCTCCGTTCAGGAATTAGAAACCTAAGTTGGTAATCCTGTGCCCAGCAGACGATGACCAACTCAGCGTTTTTTAAGAAACAAAACCGAAACCCCACATTAAAACACACATATAACATTCAATAGGCCTTATTTGAGTGCTCAGTCTTTCTGGAAGAGTTCATGAATTGAGCTAAAATCAGGAAGTAAAGCGAATAAGTTGTACCGAATTCGACAAGCGTCTTATGAAACAACTTCACAGACACGTTTCACCTTCAAGGACATATCTGGCATTTCAGTCTTTCCAAATCTGCCCAAGTCGACTGCTCATGACAGTCCGATGGAAACGTAAAGCCACAACAACAGCTAAACGAAGACGAGGCAAACCTCATGGTCTGACAGACAGCCACCTTAGAGCATTGAGGAGGGTATTTACAAAAAAAATCAATTGAAATCAGCAGAAGGAATCACACTTCAGTGTTACCAGGAGTCCAGTTAGCACATAGACTGTGGGTTGGGAGTAAAAAAGGATGGGGTATAATGGTCGAGCAGGTCCTCATAAGCTACACATTTCTGTATTGAGTCTAAGCGACGCTTGAGATGGTGTCAAGAGAGGCGCCACTGGGCAGTGATCATAGGGAAAAGAGTGATTTGGAGCGATGAATGACGGTATGCCCTGTGGTAATTCATGTACGGTTTCGGGTTTGGCACATGTCTGGAAAACGTTATCTGCCATCATATGTAGTGCCAGCAGTGAAGTATGGAGGAGGTGTTGGTACGGTATGGGGATCCTTCTCTTGGTTGCTGGTGTTCGCATTATTGCTCTGAAGAAAACAGTCAGTTGGGGAGAATATGAAACCATTTTACGACATTATGTGCTGTGTACAGAAAAGAAAGAGTTCGAAGATGATGATTGTTTGTATAGCCTGAAAGTGCAACACGTCATGAAGCAGCATCTGTGTGGCAATGATTTGTGCACAATAACATTCCAGAAATGAACTGGCCTGCACAGAGTCCCGACCTGTGCCCAAGGAAACACTTGTGGGGTGAGTTAGAAAGTCAAACCCGCTCCAGACAATAGCTTCCAACGTCATTATCTTGTTTTGGCTGTTGAGGAAGACTGAGCTATCGTTCCTTCACGGAAATTCAGGCACTGAAACTGTTCCCAGCATAGTTCAAACCATCACAGAAGCGAAAAGTGACCACACCCCACATTAACGTCCAGTGATAGATGACCCTATTATTTTGTTAGGGTAGTGTATCTAGTAGCCAGTTGTTGTCCACGATTGTACGACGGACTGAAATACGTCGCTGCTACAGTGTTACCACCTACACCTTAGTCACAGGCAGTATTCGTCTTCAAAACGAGCGCATCTGTAGCTGTCAGACAGTCTGCTAGATACACTTGTTGATGTTGCGTGAAGCTTCTCACCACCACTGGTTCTGCTGCCCGAGCACCCCGTCCATCTGAGGCTTCGGCTTTTATTCCAGTAGCTAATGATTTCATTCCAAGGCGTCAAACAAGCCCTGCATCAGAATTACGATGTATATTGCAACTCTGCGATCATGGAAATATATGTAGGTGTCTAATTATACAGGTAATTCAGTGCAACCAAAAATTACGCTGGGAGTCCATCACAAATTGCTGGTTTTGATCCCGTGCCAATTGTGTTTGTAATACAGTCATTGAACTGTACTGAGAAAGACAAAGAACAAAAATCAGTAGAAAAATGTCTCAATAAAAATTAAACGTAATGTAATCGTGATGTATATCAAAGGGTTCCGTTTGATCAGAGCATTACGATGAAAATGGATTTTATCCAGGCAAAGTAATTCGAAAGTTATCGATACATGTTTATTAATATTTCAGTTAATAAATAGCAATTAAAACATCGTCTCAATGGCGCAGTCTTCTTCTGGGAAAATTTATTACCCTTGACCGCAAATATCTGTACATACGATGACCTTGCTGCTGGTGGGGAAGCTTGCTCAGTGATACAGATAGCCATAAGGTAGGTGCAACCACGGTGAAGGGGTATCGGTTGAGAGACCAACGTGTGATTCCTGTAGAGGGACAGCAGCCTTTTCAGTAGTTGCAGGGCAACAGTCTGTGTTACTGATTTATCTGGCCTTGTAACACCAACCAAAACGGCCTTGTGTGTGCTGTTACTGTGAACGGCTGAAACCAAGAGGAAACTACAACCATAATTTTCCCAACGAGATGCAGCCATACTGCATGATTAAATGAAGATGGCATCCTCTTGGGTAAAGTATTCCAGAAGTAAAATAGTCCTCCCTTCGGATCTCCAAGTGGGGACTACTCAGGAGGGTGTCATTATTAAGACAAACAAAACTGGTGCCCTATAGATTGCAGTGTGGAATGTCAGATCCCTTAATCAGGGAGGTAGGTTAAAAAATTTAAAAAGAGTAGTAGGCTAATGGGGCTCCGACTCTAACATTGATAAATAAATTAAATTGAGCAATTAATTACCCCACCCACTCCTACACTGACTCCACCTGCACCCACCACCACAAACACCCACCACCATAAACACCTGCACCACAGATGATGGCATGTGTTTTCCATAGTTGGCAAGTGGGTCACCACCCCTCCCCCTTCCCTCCCCATCTACTTTTTTGATAGGAATTTCGAATTTTGGTGGGAATATCGAAATTTGGTGGCAGTTTCTTAGTACCATGTGTGTTCCTCCCCCAAACCCCTTCCCAGGAATAGCGGGAAATTCAAAATGACGATGGCTTTTCCAGGACTCAAACACCGGTCCTCCTGGGAGGAAATCTTAAGTGTACCCTCTGTCACATGGAAACTGTCCATATGCAAGAGATGAATGTTGGGTTAGTGTACTTCATTTATTTTGGTTGGGAAGCTGAACTAAATATCGGTGATAATTATGTTATTAACCATAAATATCGGTCCCAGTTACACAATTGTATGCATAGTGGTGCACAAGGAGTCTCTAAAATCGCAATACAGCTGAAAAATCGACGATGCCATACAACTGGTGTTATCCTGCTGGGAAAATATTTCACAATCCCACTCTAAACTAGTGGGAACACTGGCCTTTTCAAACAGCCATCTGCTACTGCATCTATGCACCACACTTTTTCTGCAGCCTACTGCCATTCTGCCAGCAAACGAGCAATACCCAGCCTGTTTTGAGGCGAAGATCGAAGCATCGGCCCTTCGCCAAGGGAAAAAGATGTAAAGCTAATCAAACAATACGAGATAAATGAAGGACACTCCAACTGCATCTAAAATATAGTGGCACCGCCCCGCCCCATACGCCGCTCCCTGGTCGGGGCACACACAGTTGCCTAGGGCGACCACACACACACACACACACACACACACACACACACACACACACACTCACTCTGGATGATCCCCACACCGCCTCCACAAGTGCCAGCCGTTCTGAATGTGAAAACACTTCACTGTAACAATTATATTTATCGTCAATACATCTCTCATAATTGAGCATCTGTTGAAAAGGGAAACACAATTGGGACAATAATAAATGTTATCTTTCCATGGAAACAGGCGCAGGCCATTTTCTTTTAATTTTATGAGAAAAACCGATATAGCTTTTATGTTTGACTGAAGAATACAATTCGCATCTCATTGTTTTGCGACATCCAATGAAGTGGAAAAAAAAAAACTACAGCACCGCCGCCGATCACAGTCGACCAGACTGCGTAGGTATATATATGTCCACCCTGTGTAAAATAGGGAAAAAAAGCTTCCGCTATTTCGCCGTGAAAACTGCTGATCACAGCTGAATGTCCTAGTTATTTCGAAACCGTCATCGGAGTAAAGAAAAAGCGAGAATTTAAACTCCGCAGAAATAACGTCTATATTAAGCAATTTCTTTCAGCTTGATGGACAAATTACACGACTTGAGAGCATCTCTTGGGTTCAAATCAGTGTCCGTAAATAAACTTTCATGCACACGTGTATTAAAAACATTTCAGACACGTGATATAACATTACAGAATACAGCCTTTCTGCCATTTGCTCACACATATGAAAGGAAGCACAATCATTGTACGTTCTACAACAACAAGCTATAATTCAAGAGGACGTTGCTGTTCTATACACTATAGCAGGTCCTGTTTTATGTATGTGATGCTATATCACACTGGCATTTACGGAACAAATCCTTAAAGCCTGCCTTGTAATAGACCCTCCTATAAGATTTTACTGTATCTCTCTCTTCCAATGCATCGAAACCAAATACCATATGCATGCCTGACATTTTTACTCCATAATTCCCCTCTACGGACCTGTCTGTAAAGTTTCTATCACATAACAGACAATCATTCGTAATAGCAGCAGATTTGTGCGTTCTAGTTTTGTAAGCAGTTTGATCATCACAGCCTGTGTCACGCAACCTACTCACGTGTCGGGAAAAACATTTCGAGGTTCCACAATGAGCTATAACTAAAGTGGTGTCAGCTTTATAATTAGAGGTTATGGAATATGAAATAACATAGAACTTACGGTAGCACCTATCTTTGAACACGCAATCGTGGCGATTATAAAAAAAAAAACAGTCATGATTCTATGAGAATAGATACAGCCGATTTCTAATAGTTTTATGAGCAAAATCGGTGTAATTTTGAGAGAAGTATGGAAGTGAAACGTGGACGACGGCAAACAGTTTAGACAAGAAGAGAATAGAAACTTTTGCAATGTGGTGCTACAGCCGAATGCTGAAAATTAGACGGATACATCACGTAACTAATGAAGAGGTACTGAACAGAATTGAGGACAAGAAATTTGTGGAACAACTTGATTAGAAGAAGGGATCGGTTATGAGACATCAAACGATCACCAGTTTAATACTGGGGGAAACTGTGCTTGGTAAAAATCACAGAGGGGGAGATCAAGAGATGAATACAGCAAGCAGATTCAGGTGGATGTAGGCTGCAGTAATTATTCGAAGATGAAGACATTTTCACAGGATAGAGCAGCATGGGAAGCTGCATCAAGAGCATCACTTCTTCGGACTGAAGAGCATCACCATAACAACTACTTTCCGCAAATTGAAGTACCATATTCAGATCACTTTGTACAAGGAAGTAGTGTCTACATCGAGCTTTATTGTTAGACATTTTGTCATAACTGTGTTTTACATTTACACTGAAGGTATAGGCATTATGTTACAACCTACAACATCATGTAATGGAACAGGTAGAGACTGCCTAGAGCCGTTAGCAGGGACACACCTTCTGATACTGTACTAGGCGAAATGTGTACTAGGCGAAATATATTCTGCTACCTGCTTATTATACCACTATGATGTACCTATTGCATTACTAAATACTGTGGGGTGCAGCCGGCCGCGGTGGTCTAGCGGTTCTGCCGCTGCAGTCCGGAACCGCGGGGTTGCTACGGTCGCAGGTTCGAATCCTGCCTCGGGCATGGGTGTGTGTGATGTCCTTAGGTTAGTTAGGTTTAAGTAGTTCTAAGTTCTAGGGGACTTAAGACCTAAGATGTTGAGTCCCATAGTGCTCAGAGCCATTTGAACCATTTTACTGTGGGGCGCAACATAACACCTTTACAGTGAGTGAAATTGTAAAACACAATTATGACAAAATGTCTAGCTATAAAGTCTTGTACTAAGTGATCTGAAGGTGGCAATTTAATTTGCAGAAAATTGTTTTCTATGTACAAATATCAAGGCTAATAAAGTGTGAGACCTGAGTTTCTCCTGGCGTATACAACTTTCAAATAACTTCCGGGAATTCAGCCAGGTAACACTTTCAGCGACAGCCGAAATTTCGGCGGGAGAACACCCCACCATTTTCAAGGCAAAATGCAACGGACAGGCGGCGTACATGCAAATTTAATACCTCGGTTCTCGGATCGAAGCAGGAAAGATAACACACACACACACACACACACACACACACACACACACACTGAACACTAGTGCCACCGAAGATGACCAAAGTCAGAGCTATCGATAGTGAGACTATGAATTCGCAGGTGAGGCAGCATTGACTCTGTTCCTCTGTTTTTTGACAAGGGAGAGAGCCGGATTCCAAACAGAGTTTAAACAGAAACCTCCATCCCTGTTAACGAGGTTGCTCGCTAATTTAATCTAAACTGCCTCCCTAATGACACTGTCCCAATAGCTGGACGTGCATGCCAATATCTCGGTGTTATTATATAACATGGGGTGACCAGTATCCAAGCAATGTTCGGCAATAGCAGATCTATTTGGCTGCTGTAATCGTGTGTGCCGTTTATGCTCAGTACATCTGTCCTCCACGGTCCTGATAGTTTGACCAATATATGCCATGCCGCAGCTACAAGGAATACGATATACACCCGCCTTACGCAGTCCAAGATCATCCTTAACGGAACTCAAAAGTGCTCTAATTTTAGATGGAGGTCGGAAAACACATTTCACATCGTATTTCCGTAAAATACGACCGATCTTATTGGACGTGTTTCCTACGTAAGGCGCCCGCATCTCGTGGTCGTGCGGTAGCGTTCTCGCTTCCCACGCCCGGGTTCCCGGGTTCGATTCCCGACGGGGTCAGGGATTTTCTCTGCCTCGTGATGGCTGGGTGTTGTGTGCTGTCCTTAGGTTAGTTAGGTTTAAGTAGTTCTAAGTTCTAGGGGACTTATGACCACGGCAGTTGAGTCCCATAGTGCTCAGAGCCATTTGACCCATCCTACGTAAGGCAAAAAGGCAGTAGACTTAGGTGTTGACTCAGAATTATCATCAATCATCCGATCTACAGTTGGTCGATAGCGCAACGCACGTTCAATCTGTCTATCACTATAACCATTTTGACGGAATGTAACTTCAAGATGGGACAGCTCAGCTGGCAAAGTCTCAGCGTCAGAAACGACATGTGCCCTGTGTACCAAGGTACGAAGTACCCCTTCACGCTGAGCCGAATGGTGACAACTATTAGCTTGTAAGTACAAGTCGGTGTGAGTACGTTTCCTGTAGACTGCATGTCCCAATGATCCATCATCCTTCCTCCTAACCAACACGTCGAGAAAGGGAAGGCAACCATCCTCTTCTACCTCCATCGTAAAACGAATGTTCGGGTGGATCGAGTTCAGATGTTCTAGAAAGACATTCAAATTCTCCCTACCGTGAGGCCAAACAACGAAGGTATCGTCAACGTATCTAAAGAAACATGCGGGTTTTAAAGGCGCCGACTCCAACGCACGTTCCTCGAAGTCTTCCATAAACAAATTTGCGATCACAGGAGACAACGGACTACCCATCGCAACTCCATCTGTCTGCTCGTAATACTGGTCATTAAATAAAAAGTAAGTGGATGTCAACACATGCCTAAAGAAATTAGTTAAATCAGCACCAAACCTGGCTTCAATTAACCGCAACGAATCAGACAGAGGAACACGAGTGAAGAGAGAGACCACATCGAAACTCACTAAAATATCAGAGTCATTCAGCCTCAGTCCCTCCAAACGACGTAAAAAATCAGCTGAGTTCCTGATATGATGTTCACACCGTCCTACTTGTGGACTCAACAGAGAAGCAAGATGCTTGGATACACGATATGTCAGGGCGCCGATGTTACTCACTATAGGACGGAAAGGAACCCCTTCCTTATGAACCTTTGGAAGGCCATATAACCTAGGGGGAACCGCACTATAGGTGTTAAGCCTCTTGATTGTGTCCTGCGACAAACCACTTTTCTTCAGGCATGTGTTGACATCCATAGTCTCACTATCGATAGCTCTGACTTTGGTCATCTTTGGTGGCACTAGTGTTCAGTGTGTGTGTGTGTGTGTGTGTGTGTGTGTGTGTGTGTGTGTGTGTGTGTTATCTTTCCTGATTCGGTCCGAGAACCGAGGTATTAAATTTGCATGTACGCCGCCTGTCCGTTGCAGTTTGCCTTGAAAATGGCGGGGTGTTCTCCCGCCGAAATATCGGCTGTCGCTGAAAGTGTTACCTGGCTGAATTCCCGGAAGTTATTTGAAAGGCTAATAAAGTGTTCCCAAAAGACATCATCATTGATAATTATTGGTCGCCTCCTACAGAAACGAGAATGTCACGTAATTGTAAAATCATCGTCTTTTTACTAAAATTAATTGTCAGAATGGAAATTTTTTGACGCCGAGTTTAGATTGAAATGCAACAATTGCTTCAAAATGCTTTTCTAAATAAGCCTCGGAATTAAGATGAACAGTGAGTGAGAGTGTTGTACCTGCAGGGCAGTGTACCTAGGAACACATTATATTTCCTTGTCGGAGTTCTCATCTAGTGACCGATTTTAGAATCGCATGAAGGAACCCACACTATATACCGCCATAAGCCGTTTCCTGCATTTTCTAGTGTTCTTTTTTTTTTGACAAATGAAGTTGAGGTATGTGCAGCGTTTGTAAATATGACGAGCTTTGCACTTTTTAAGAGCTGGGTAATATGTTTGAAATGCTTCGAAATAAAAAAAAAATGGCTCTGAGCACTATGGGACTTAACATCTCAGGTCATCAGTCCCCTAGAACTTAGAACTACTTAAACCTAACTAACCTAAGGACATCACACACATCCATGCCCCAGGCAGGATTCGAACCTGCGACCGTAACGGTCGCGCGGTTCCAGACTGAAGCGCCTAGAACCGCTCGGCCACCAGAGGCCGGCTCTAGTTCTTCATTTACAGCGTTTTATGCAAATAAAATTATATACATTTTAATAACTAATTTCATAAAGGGTGAACAGTTAAACAGTACTTCCTCAGTCGTGCGACATTTTGTACTTTGCAAAAGACGAACGTTTTCTACCATTGAACACATATTTCCAAATGAATTAAGTTTCTTTAACGTTCTCAACAAATTACCCTGTCTTTAAAATGGAAATTTGTGTTAGTTTTCAATAGCTTTTATTTCAAAATACTCGTAAATGTCACTCGTAACTGGTTTCTGGTAAAACTGCTTCTCAATTTTTATTTTAGTTGCTGATTATTGTTGTGTAATAAACATTGTAATACATAGAGTACTAAATACAGTATTGACAAGATTTTCTCGATTGGAGTACTTTCAAATTTCAGTAGAGTAATTGTTTCTAGTTACATGACCATGTTGTATCTTGAAACATTTTTTCACTCTCGGAAAACCTTACTTTTCTGGAGTAATTTTTGTAATTTCAGAAAAAGATTGCAGCACAAAGAAGTGAATACCGTCCTTTCAAAACGGAGTAAGGAAATATACACTCCTGGAAATGGAAAAAAGAACACATTGACACCGGTGTGTCAGACCCACCATACTTGCTCCGGACACTGCGAGAGGGCTGTACAAGCAATGATCACACGCACGGCGCAGCGGACACACCAGGAGCCGCGGTGTTGGCCGTCGAATGGCGCTAGCTGCGCAGCATTTGTGCACCGCCGCCGTCAGTGTCAGCCAGTTTGCCGTGGCATACGGAGCTCCATCGCAGTCTTTAACACTGGTAGCATGCCGCGACAGCGTGGACGTGAACCGTATGTGCAGTTGACGGACTTTGAGCGAGGGCGTATAGTGGGCATGCGGGAGGCCGGGTGGACGTACCGCCGAATTGCTCAACACGTGGGGCGTGAGGTCTCCACAGTGCATCGATGTTGTCGCCAGTGGTCGGCGGAAGGTGCACGTGCCCGTCGACCTGGGACCGGACGCAGCGACGCACGGATGCACGCCAAGACCGTAGGATCCTACGCAGTGCCGTAGGGGACCGCACCGCCACTTCCCAGCAAATTAGGGACACTGTTGCTCCTGGGGTATCGGCGAGGACCATTCGCAACCGTCTCCATGAAGCTGGGCTACGGTCCCGCGCACCGTTAGGCCGTCTTCCGCTCACGCCCCAACATCGTGCCGCCCGCCTCCAGTGGTGTCGCGACAGGCGTGAATGGAGGGACGAATGGAGACGTGTCGTCTTCAGCGATGAGAGTCGCTTCTGCCTTGGTGCCAAAGATGGTCGTATGCGTGTTTGGCGCCGTGCAGGTGAGCGCCACAATCAGGACTGCATACGACCGAGGCACACAGGGCCAACACCCGGCATCATGGTATGGGGAGCGATCTCCTACACTGGCCGTACACCACTGGTGATCGTCGAGGGGACACTGAATAGTGCACGGTACATCCAAACCGTCATCGAACCCATCGTTCTAGCATTCCTAGACCGGCAAGGGAACTTGCTGTTCCAACAGGACAATGCACGCCCGCATGTATCCCGTGCCACCCAACGTGCTCTAGAAGGTGTAAGTCAACTACCCTGGCCAGCAAGATCTCCGGATCTGTCCCCCATTGAGCATGTTTGGGACTGGATGAAGCGTCGTCTCACGCGGTCTGCACGTCCAGCACGAACGCTGGTCCAACTGAGGCGCCAGGTGGAAATGGCATGGCAAGCCGTTCCACAGGACTACATCCAGCATCTCTACGATCGTCTCCATGGGTGAATAGCAGCCTGCATTGCTGCGAAAGGTGGATATACACTGTACTAGTGCCGACATTGTGCATGCTCTGTTGCCTGAGTCTATGTGCCTGTGGTTCTGTCAGTGTGATCATGTGATGTATCTGACCCCAGGAATGTGTCAATAAAGTTTCCCCTTCCTGGGACAATGAATTCACGGTGTTCTTATTTCAATTTCCAGGAGTGTATTAAACTTCTACTGCACGGCTGGCTACAGGCGAAAATCTGAAAAGTAGCTATTCTCATTTTAAGGTTTGCAAGATTAATTCAGGGGAGCTGTCTTTCACATAACCTGTTATAACGCTGCGAATATGACATTGTTCTGACTTCCAAAAATGTTAGGAAACCTAGGGACAATTTCTAAAACAGAAACCAAATAGGAAAACTTGAATCACACGAAAAAGCCTGATACAGTAAACACATGTAAAAAGATTGATATCGAAAGGAACCAATCATTTAAAGCAGTTTTATGTAGTGGCCGAAAGAGTCTGAATTTTGCATCAGAACCAACTTTTATTGCGTAGACTTTAGTTTTCATCTGTAGCTATCGGATTTGAATATATCAAGTGGTCGTAATCGATCTCGGATTTAATAAAAGAACGGTAAGTTCAACAGAATTATGTCGCAGTGTGCACGTAAGAAAGTGGGTGGTGGTGGGGTCGGTATGATGTGCATTAGAAAAGATCACTACACCACATTTACGCTCCGGACAACAGCGTCATTTTGCCGCGTGAGGTGAAGCCACTCAGTCCTGCAGTGTTCATTGTAAGGTACATGTGTAATGCTAACAAGTGACAGCGATAGTATACCGAGCATATACTTTTCTCTTTTGAGAGTCAGAAGACCAGAGCGAACGCTGGGACCTCTTTCGGCCACAGAGTAGACGTATTCTGTATATGAGTGTGAGGTCTTGGCGCACTTGAAAAATTTAAATTTTATCTCGAGCACCGTGAGTTTTGTCTCGAAGTAGACAATCAGGTCTTGAGCAGGGTGCTGGCTAGGCCCACGAAAAATTGGCCGGATTGCCCGGTGGGCGGTGAACATTTCAGCATTCCGTTTTACGGTGAGCCGAATCAGGGGGTGGAAAACACGGTAGCAGATGCATCGAGTCGAATGTTGGAACGAAAAGGTACCCGTTATGACAAGGAACAGGGAGTTGAAGAACCAGGGCTGGTTTCATGAGTTTTAACAGAAGTCCCCGAATTATTTGGAGCCTTGAAGCAGAGGCAAGACCAGGACCGTAGTCTGAGTGAGATTAAGCAGGAGATTTTGAGTGGGAAGGCTCCTCCCAGATATACCTTACGAAGGGACTTACTGTGTTGTCAGGGGAAACGCGATAGTCAAGCGAAGATTTGTGTTCTCTGAGACATGGTGCCAGCTACTTTTCATTACTTTCACAACAGTGTTGTTGGGGGAGGGGGGGGGGACACCTTGGGATCGACTGTACCCTAAGTAAGGTTAGAGAATTTCTCACTTGTCGTCACTAGACGTTATTTAGGAGAGTGTTACGAATGTAAGGCTGCTAAGCCCAATTTCAATACACACAGTGGGCTTTTGCAATCATCTTGGGACGATTTCCGGACGGACAGGCTTTTTATTTACTATGCTGGCCCCATGGTTGCCGTAGATGCATTCTCCCGGCTCTTTTGGTTGATACCAGTAGCGGGATAACGCCACCTGTGAGGTAATTTCGCTGTATGTAGGTCTCCCTGGGTCCTTGTTAGTGACGATGCATCTGCGTTTCTCTCTCGGCAGTTCAAGAAATTATGTTTCGATAATGCGATAAACCACTCCACCGCAATAGCGTATTATCCCCAACCGTCCTTTGTCGAAAGGGTTAACCGAAAGTAGAAGGTTGTATAATTTGTATTTCATTCCCGTTCATGCCACTGGTGGGACCGCTCCATCCCGTGGTTTAACTTGTAGTTTAATTCCGCAAATTACGAGGCCCTTAAGATCACCCCTGCTGCCCTAATGCTTGGCCACAGTCTTAACTCACCTTTATACAAGACTTGTTAATGACGATACCTGAAAGGTTGACACCTGGCCTGATTGAGCAGAATTGGAGGAGGGCACGCCGAAAAATGTTCTGCTCATGAGAGACAGGCGCGCCGTTACAACCACGGACGTGGGAAGTTAGAAGCTACACTACTGGCAATTAAAATTGCTACACAAGAGATGGAGAAGATAAACGGTTATTCATTGGACAAATATATTATACTAGAACTGGCATTTGAATTTGAACAACCACCTCTGGCCGTAATAACGGCCTTGATACGGCTGGACATTGAGTCAAATAGCTTGGATGGCGTGTACAGGTACAGCTGCCCATGCAGCTTCAACACGATACCACAGTTCATCAAGAGAAATGACTGGCGTATTGTGACGAGCCAGTTGCTCGTCCACCATTGACCAGACGTTTTCAAATGGTGAAAGATATGGAGAATGTGCTGGCCAGGGCAGCAGTGGAACATTTTCTGTACCCAGAAAGGCCGGTACAGGACCTGCAACATGCGGTCGTGCATTATCCTGCTGAAAAGTAGGGTTTCGCAAGGATCGAATGAAGGGTAGAGCCACGGGTCGTAACACATCTGAATTGTAACGTCCACTGTTCAAAGTGCCGTCAATGCGAAGAAGAGTTGACCGAGACGTGTAACCAGTGGCACCCCATACCATCACGCCGGTTGATACGCCAGTATGGCAATGACGAATACACGCTTCCAATGTGCGTTCACCGCGATGTCGCCAAACACGAATGCGACCATCATGATGCTGTAAACAGAACCTGGATTCATCCGAAAAAAAATGACGTTTTGCCATTCGTGCACCCAGTTTCGTCGTTGAGTACACCATCGCAGGCGTTCCTGTCTGTGATACAGCGTCAAGGGTAAACGCAGCCATGGTCTGCGAGCTTGATAGTCAATGCTGCTGCAAACGTCGTCGAACTGTTCGCGCAGATGGTTGTTGTCTTGCAAACGTCCCCATCTGTTGATTCAGTGAGCGAGACGTGGCTGCACGATCCGTTACAGCCATGCGGATAAGACACCTGTCATCTCGACTACTAGTGATACGAGGCCGTTGGGATCCAGCACGGCGTTCCCTATTACCCTCCTGAACCCATCGATTCCATATTCTGCTAACAGTCATTGGATCTCGACCAACGCGAGCAGCAATGTCGCGATACGATAAACCGCAATCGCGATAGGCTACAATCCGACCTTTATCAATGTCGGGAACGTGATGGTACGCATCTCCCCTCCTTACACGAGGCATCACAACAACGTTTCACCAGGCAACGCCGGTCAACTGCTGTTTGTGTATGAGAAGTCGGTTGGAAACTTTCCTCGTGTTAGCACGTTGTAGGTGTCGCCACCGGCGCCAAACTTGTGTGAAGGCTCTGAAAAGCTAATCATTTGCATATCACAGCATCTTCTTCCTGTCGGTTAAATTTCGCGTCTGTAGCACGTCATCTTCGTGTTGTTGATATTTTAATATTTTAATTATTATTTAATTATTTATTTTATTATTTAATATTTTAGTTGTGGGATAGTCTTTGTCCATAATTTTGAGCTGGGCGGTCTGGACAAGGAGCCTACTTCCGATAAATTAGCTCCTAGTTTTGTTGGGCCTTGCGAGGTAATTGAGGTCCTTAACCGGGTAAGCCTATTGGTGCACAATATCGATACCAGGAAGGTGTCCAGGGTGTATGTTTCCCAGGTGAAACCCGGGGGCTGTCTCCCTTTCCGGGTCGCGGGTGTGTTGCGTTTTTGGTGGGGGATCTTGAGCCGTGGTGCTCAATACAATGGAACGCTTTTCTTCGGCAAGAAAATCTTTCCGAGAATTTCGAGAAGTCGTGGAGGGAAACTAGCAGAGGCAGGTCGAGGTTGTGGCTCGGAGGCGCGTGCAGACGGCGGTCACGAGAGGGAGCTGGGAGAAGCGCTGTGGTCCCGCACGTGGCCTGGAGGCCGGCCCATAGTCAGTGCATGGCGGCAAGTATAAGGGGAACAATTTTCTTCTCGAATTCTACCTGTTTTTTTAAGTGTGTCCATTTCTGTATGATAAACCGAAATTTTTGTGTTACCTAGAACCCCGCACCTACAACAAGAGAACATCGACTCGCACCTTTGTTTGACAATATCCTCGCAAACTGTCACGTTGCCGGTACTTACTTTATTGTAATGCGTAGACCACGGGTTTATAGGTAGTAAAAAGTGCATTTTAGGGTCCTAAAATAGGCTCTTTCAGTACCTTATTTAGGTTATAGGCCCAAAAAAGTATTATGCAGAAAAACTAAACGTGATGTAAAACACACAGCGTTGACTTGTATTAAATATTATTGTTAATTAAAAACAAGGTAAATGAAAATACTCAAAATATGCACAGCTGCACAACACAACAAACATATACTACTTTGATGTACAAGCTGATCTCATACCTTTTTAGTTTTTCCAAGATAAAAATAAAGTGTACAACATATATAGCCATCTGGTGTAGTATGTGTAATATGTAATCCTAATTTAATAAA
This sequence comes from Schistocerca cancellata, assembly GCF_023864275.1. NCBI lineage: Eukaryota > Metazoa > Arthropoda > Insecta > Orthoptera > Acrididae > Schistocerca > Schistocerca cancellata. The sequence continues at coordinate 502,673,054 of NC_064632.1, read as the reverse complement.
TGCTAGATAAATCTGTGGTTGGAAACATTCAGACCATGATTGGTTCCATAGTACAGGGAGATAAAAAAGTCAGTATAAATTTGAAAACTTAATAAAGCACGGAATAATGTAGATAGAGAGGTAAAAATTGACACACATGTTGGAATGCCATGGGGTTTTATTAGAACCCACAAAAAGTATTGCTAGACGCATGAAAGATCTCTTGCGCGCGTAGTTTGGTGATGATCGTGTGCTCAGCCGCCACTTTCGTCATGCTTGGCCTCCCACGTCCCCAGACATCAGTCTGCGCGATTATTGGCTTTGGGGTTACCTGAAGTCGCAAGTGTATCGTGATCGACCGACATCTCTAGGGATGCTGAAAGACAACATCCGACGCCAATGCCTCACCATAACTCCGGACATGCTTTACAGTGCTGTTCACAACATTATTCCTCGACTACAGGTATTGTTGAGGAATGATGGTGGACATATTGAGCATTTCCTGTAAAGAACATCATCTTTGCTTTGTCTTACTTTGTTATGCTAATTATTGCTATTCTGATCAGATAAAGCGCCATCTGTCGGACATTTTTGAACTTTTGTATCTTTTTGGTTCTAATGAAACCCCATGTCATTCCAAGCATGTGTGTCAATTTGTACCTCTCTATCTACATTATTCCGTGATTTATTCAGTTTTCAAATTTATAGTGACTTTTTGATCACCCGGTAAATAACTAAAACCATTTCGAGATTTACCACAGAAAAATTATGGTGTTCGTCCGTCAGTGTTAATCAACGGACGTAAGGTCCTACTTCAATTTCGGCACATGTTGGACAGGTTCAAATGGTTCAAATGGCTCTGAGCACTATGGGACTTAACATCTGTGGTCATCAGTCCCCTAGAACTTAGAACTACTTAAACCTAACTAACCTAAGGACATCACACACATCCATGCCCGAGGCAGGATTCGAACCTGCGACCGTAGCGGTCACGCGGTTCCAAACTGAAGCGCTTAGAACCGCACGGCCACACCGGCCGGCTGTTGGACAGGAATGCTGCAATCAGGGAGCTGGATTTTCCGCCAAGTATGTATGCTGCTGTGCACAAGTCCTTCAGGGCGGTGTTATTCTCCAAAACCTTTTACATTTTTGTCCCTACTTTCTCTCCCACTTCACCTGGAGCTTCTCTTTTTAACTTCCTCCAGAAAAGATGTTCTCGTTGTTAGGTCTCTCTGGGCCTTCTAGTTCGGAAACAATTCTCTCCTTAAATGTGTAGTCGGCACTAATATGAGCGAAGTATCTTTGAGTAATTGTTTCGTTGAAGTTACAGAGGTGGTATCCTTTGATAGATTTTTAATTGCCTTCTGGGCTCCTAGGAGATGCTTACTGTGATTCCGCGAGTAACAACAGGTTAACATGGCAAAGGAGCATCTGAACGCTTGAATGCTTGTATGTATGATGGTGCCTAAACAAAAATTTTCTTTACCGTTGAAATCAGTTTTTTTATCTTAGGGACGTCTAGCCTTACATGTTCTGCTATACGGTTAATCCACGTAATACCAACGTTACGTGCAGGATCAAAGGTACTCCGAGCAACTGAAAGACTGCAGCCATATATACAGCGCAATCTGTCAAGGCCAGAAGCATCCAGTTTATATCCACGCCATTTGGATGTAGCACCTTCAGTGCGCTGTTGACAAAATGTAACTGTAGTCTTGAGTAGTTATTTTGAACAAGTCAAATAAACTTCAATGGACGGGAAATAGCAGTCAACCAGTTGAAAAATACATGATTCTTAAACCTTGGCCATTGTTTTAACAGTTTTACAACTTTCTTCAGAGGAAAGTAATGTACCTATGAAATATTATGACACTGTGTGTGGAACACAGATAAATCATTACAATAAGCAAAATTACAGTGTGAAATCATACAAGTTGCTTATTGCAGCTACGCGCATACAGGACTTGTAGGAGCGCCAGCTACCAGGGGCGACGGGGTTTCGTTGGGTTGTTTTGGGGGAGAAGACCAAATAGCGAGGTCATCGGTCTCATCGGATTAGGAAAGGAAGTCGCCCGTGCCCTTTCAAAGGAACCATCCCGGCATTTGCCTCGAGTGAGTTAGGGAAATCACGGAAAACCTAAATAAGGATGGTCGGACGCGGGATTGAACCGTCGTCCTTCCGAAAGGGGTCCAGTGTGCTAACCACTGCGCCACCTCGCTCGACTAGAGCCGACCTGAGGATGGTATTTCTACTCGTCAGCCAGTCGGCGCATGTCACTAGCTACGAGCTTGGCATGTTTATGCTCTTTATAATCCGATGTCACGTTTTATATTTAAATGTCATATAATTACAAATCTTTCAAGTTGCACGCTACACATTGTTGGATCCACTTTCAAACGTGTGGTATTTTAAAGTTTTAAGGCAAAGCCCTACAGTAGAGACTTAATACTTTTAAATCATGTGTCTTAAAATAGTCATTAAGAGGATAACACGCATATACTGTACTGACAGTCAACGACTCTCACATCGGAGGTACATAATATGTGATTCTACGTGAGTATGCTACACTAAAATAATTTGTAAACATTTCCTGTAATTTTGCTTACTGTAATGATTTATCTTTGTCCATTAGTTAATATTACATAGGTGTAATACCTCCTCAAAAAGACAGTTTTAAAACCTTCAAAACCATGATCAAGGTTTAATAAAGTTGTATTTTGCGAACGGTTTGCTGTTATTTCCAGTCCACTGAAGCTCTTGCATGCATAGTTGCTCAAGCGCACCCATGTTTAAAATCTTGTCAATAAGCACAGAATGGCGCGTCTGGTTCCAACTTGCCAACAATCAGATTTACAATGTACTGGCCAAGACCGTCAGAAATTTCATCAACAGAAATTCCAGTGCAAGGCTCCCAAATATTTTCTCCGATTCCGTGCAGTCCGTCAGTCTACGCTGAATCCACACAATTTTTATGCAACCTCGACTCTGCAGGAACACACCGATGGGATTAATTCTCAAGAAAACTTCTGGAAAAAGGATTTTCTAGTTTTCGAAAAGAGATGTTTGCGGGCAGAACGGTATGACACTAGTCACAGCAGTATTGGTTGTTCTTCGTGAAATCATCACTCGGTCTTAGTGTGACGTTTTATCACTCGAGACCTAACTCAAGAAAGAAAGAGGATTCTACATTGAAGTGCGTAGGAAAAATATTTTATGTTGTTAACGGACACCGGTACTTAATTTAAAAAAAAAAAAGGCAAATAAAATACCATACACTACAGTTTTCCAACTATCCTGTCACCGAATAGATTTTTGTTAAAGTTCAAAACTTAAAAATATCAAAATTGGATGCATCATTTTAAAAACATATGTGCTTTATCCTATAGCTATGACATTTTCACGCTGACTATTTTCCATTTGCATCAAAATTGAACATAGCAACTTAAAGAATATTTTAAAGAATATTGACAAAATAAGGTGCGTCACTTATGCTCTGGTATCGAAGGATGTGACAAAAAATTCGGAATTCCGCAATGACAGGAAAAACAAAGGAGCACGAAAACGTAACAACTAAGCTCTTTGTTGCATGCTTGGCAGAATATAATTTTTCCATGTATCGTACAGCGCGGAAACTCCGGCAGTGACAATCGTGCACGACTAGACTTTGAACTAGCTATTTTCGGAATTTTCTTCTGTTCAAATATGCGCTCGCTGAAACTAGAATAGGTTTTGAACAATGAACATGTTACACTCTATACTTCCATCGCTACAATACATACTAGGTAATTTGGCTGATGGGTAACAAAAGTTCTTCGACAATGGCCTCACTTGCCTACAATTTTTTTTTACTAAAACGGCTACACAGCTTGTGTATGCGTTTTTTTTTATCTGAGGTCAGACCAAGGCCTACGAATATGTTTGTGGAAACAGGCATTTGGCTACTATTCTATGAACTGCAGACTTGTTGTTTTTTTCGTTTTGTTTTCGAATATCGCCTTCAGTCTACCACTTTCGATTCGTCTGACCAAGTCTATATCTTCTGAAAACACGATAACTTTATGTTATATTACATAAACAGGTACCTATAAGGATTGTAAAGCTAAATTCTGCAAAAATAGGGATTAACATCGGATATAGGCTGTTTTAGGTGCTACAAAATTGATTTCGAGTTTGGTTAGTCACGAAGCGCATTAGTACAAATTTATTTGAAACTAGGAACTACGGAAAAGAATAGATTTTTTTCATAAATGTCAGCAGTCTAGTTAAGTGTATGAATCCACGTTTCGTCTAAATGAACCAGTGAGTGCGTTATTTCTGATGCTTCATTTTTCCGTATCTGCTTAAGTATGCGCTTTGTGCAAATATGCCCTATGTCGTTACCTAATGCCTCGTTTATTCTGATACGTCTGAAAACCAAATCCTTCTGAGTGAACAATTTTTCAAAGTTTTTTTGCTAGCCTGGAAGTCCAGGTCTTTGTGAGAAAAGCAAAGTTTTTGCAAAGGTCGCGTTCCATGTACAAAACACCCATAAGTTGCTACCCAGTTACATATATATCCATGTCATCGTTGAACAAATTAGTGTGTGGATTTTGATTCTGCTTTGGGGCAGATACCCGAATATTCTCCCGCTCGGTGTCGTGACCTTCTTTTCGTAATTTGTATACCATCCACTTCATATGTTTGTCAATACTTGCATGCATGTTCCGTCACTCCTGTCAACATTGTTGCTCATCATCGTTCGTATGTTTCAAGACATTAGCAGTACATCATCGTGGCTACCCATAAGATATTTCACTGTGAGGTAGCAACGCACGCTGCTTTGAACTTGAACTTGGCCGTATCTAGTCACACGAGTTAGTTTACGTAGCGGTCAGGTCGACAATCTAATTTGCCGAGTAATACATCCTACAAAGATACTATTTTGATGTTGACCTTAAGTTAACTCAGGAATGACGGTTCTGTTCGAATCAGAAATTAGTGAACGGTTAAGACTCATAGTCACCTACCATTGCTACGGCAATACTTCGAAACATCCTTCTAATTTTTAAAGACCACAGGAGTAGATCAGACACTGACGAAGACTCTCAACAAGTTCGTCGCACCCACCTATTTTTCTTTGTCGGTCTGTTACCTCCCCCTCTTTGCTGTATCCCCATGGCTTCTCTCTCTCTCTCTCTCTCTCTCTGTCACAAACACAAACTGCTGCCCTTACCGACTACTGCAGCGAGGAACTGGGGCCACGCAGATGTCTTCTTTTCGGACACTTCCGCCCTCGCATCTTCGTTTCCACTGGCGACCAGCTTGGTAGCTCCGCCTGTTAACGCATTGGTCTTGAAGACACCGGCCATACCATAACCGGTTGCGATACCGCACTGTCCGCTACTGAGTGGCTTCATTTGTGCTTCGACACGTCTGTTGACAGCTACCGTCTGCACGGGGACTTAAGTGCGTACGGGGAAAACGTGTGATAACCTACACAATAGCCTTATCTCCTTTGTTGTAGATGAGAATAGTGTATCGTTACTCAAGGCAGATGCCATTCAGTAAGGCGCAGAAAACAGGCATTGCGCGGGACAAAAGATACACTGTGTTCAGAATTTCCCAGTGCGTAATATAACTCGAACTTGCTTCAGTAGCCGCGGTCGCTGAAGCACGCTTGCACGGTGGCGCTCGAGTAAGAGAGAAGTCCGTGGTGGTGGTTGAAAATTTTCACCGCCAGTATTTGGCCGGCAAGGGGAGCAGTCGTGGTGGCGTAAAGATCCTGATTGCCACACTTTGCGCCAGTGTCCTGAATTAAATTCCAGAACTTTACGCAGTGTTTTATAAAGTGAGGGTTTTATAAAGTAAGGGAATATGACACTGTTGATGGCAACACGCACGGCAGGTGAGGATGTTAAGCCTGGCTGTCTACTTCGTGCTTTTTTTTGTCGTAGCAGGTCGCAGAAAGGAAATGGCAAACTACCTCCACTAACAAGAGGACCACAGAGCAAAGGGATTATTGAAATTTTTTGTATTTGTGGTACGTTAAGTTCAGAACTCAGATAACTACCTTCCAAACCAGTTCAGTACGACTCTTTGAAATTTTGCGAGTGACTTTAATTCAAGACAGACAAAGGTATGATAGTTTTCAACGCCCCCTCCCCCCCCCCCACCCCCCTCCTCCACGAGACTGTTCGAGTCTAGCTTCGGTGATTATCTTTTTCGTTTTTTAAACTATGGCGATAACTTTTGTTTCATGACCCAGTGGAATGTTCTTCTTGCAGGGTTTAGCTTGGCTCATAATCATCCGAAAAATCTTCACGATCAAAAACAGGTTCATCAAAATATTTTCTTCGTTCTGTTGATTGAACATAAATAACTCTACATAGGTCACAAACCTTTTTTTGTGTAAAGTTTGTAGTGCGCAGTGAAACAGGTCTTTTGATAGCAACAGTTCTTCTCCAGGAATAACCACCAACGGCGTTGGATCGACGAGATTTGTTCGTAATATGTAAAGGACATCTCTCATGTGTAATCCTGAAATTTTGCTGCATAAGGAATCGTCTTGTGCCGTCGAAGGCAAACTGCCGTCGCCGACGTTACAATGTTTTTTTTATTTTTTTGGCATATTTGATACTTTTCGCGTACAGATCCGCAGAACCACTATCTACTGTTTCGACAAAAACCACTGAAATGCTGCTACAACTACAGCCGTCCTTTCCAAAATACTTCGTGTCCCGTAGAAGCGTTGCGGAATTCGCTGAAATCCTTTGTCCCCAAAACAGCTGTAGCCCTTTCCGCAGCAGTTTCACTAGTATAAGCGTCAAGGCAGTGGCACTGGATCTCTGTTATGGTAACAGGCACCAACGAACAATAGTGCACGAAGTGCAAAGTTTGTAACCACACACAGGCAGATAACAAGTACTGTTAACTCTCTCCGTAAAGAGGGGCTCTACTATTGCGTCTCCACTCAACTCACATGCAGTTATTATAAAAATTATAATTAGATATATGTTAATTATCCTATATTTCCTTAATTTAATATTTAAATGACGTAAGTATTCAAATAGAACGAGAAAATAAGTCATGAGCGAAGCGAGACTCGAACCAGTGATCCAGTGATTTCCAGACAGAGTCACGTTGCCCATCAAAAATTGTGCTAAGATTGGTGAATTTAAGTGGCTCGGAGAACGTCGAATACTATTTACTCGCAAAAATTTTTGAGTCACATCTAACTACTTTGGTTGACTGATATTTGAGTTCCAAAATTAACGCACCATAAATAAAAAAAAAATTCAAAAATCCGACTGCCGTTTGATCCCCTTGTAACACCTTGGAAACCGAGCAAGGTGGCGCAGTGGTTAGCACACTGGACTCGCATTTGCGAGGACGACGGTTCAATCACGCGTCCGGCCGTCCTGATTTAGGTTTTCCGTAATTCCCTAAATCGCTTCAGGCATAGCCGGGATGGTTCCTTTGAAAGGGAACGGCCGACTTCCTTCCCCATCCTCCTCTGATCCGATGAGACCGATAACCTCGCAGTTTGGTCTCTTCCCACAAATCAACCCAACCAACACCTTGGAATGAGCCGCGGTGCAGGGTTCCTGCGAATGGTGCCCTACGCTCTATTCCTAAGTAGAGGACCAAAAATGGCTCTGAGCACTATGGAACTCAACTGCTGTGGTCATAAGTCCCCTAGAACTTAGAACTACTTAAACCTAACTAACCTAAGGACATCACACACATCCATGCCCGAGGCAGGATTCGAACCTGCGACCGTAGCGGTCGTGCGGTTCCAGACTGTAGCGCCTTTAACCGCTCGGCCACTTCGGCCGGCCTAAGTAGAGGACCGCTTTGATTCGAGTACAGCTCAGTGGCTGTTTCGTTTGGCTTCTGTAATACGAGATGCAAGACGTATAAGACTTAGTGGGAAAGAATACTATATCCTTGTGATGTATCGCACGCCATGTAGTAAAGCAAGTTATAAATTTCCAAAAAATTGTGTTTTCTGTCCTTAGGGCTTCCTTTCAGTGATACTAACAGGGCCTAGCTCTGGAAATAAGGGCATTCCTGGCTCAGAGAAGTCGATTAGTCTCAAACATATGCCTTAATTTGAGGAAGAAATTTCTGAGAATGTACGTTTCGAGCACAGCGTTGTATGGTAGTGAAACATGGACTTTTGGGAAAACTGGAACAGGATAGAATCGAAGAATTTGAGATGTGGAGTTACAGAAGAATGTTGAAAATTAGGTGGTCTGATAAGAAATGAGGTTTTCCGGAGAATCGGCGAGGAAAGGAACATATGGAAAAAACTGACAAGAAGAAGGTTCAAATGGTTCAAAAGGCTCTGAGCACTGCGGGACTTAACATCTGAGGTCATCAGTCTCCTATAACTTAGAACTACTTAAACCTAACGAACCTAATGACATTACACACATCCATGTCCGAGGTAGGATTCGAACCTGCGACCGTAGCGGTCACACGGCTCCACAGTGAAGCGCCTAAAACAGCTCGGCCAATTCGGCCGGCACAAGAAGGGGGGACAGGACTGTCGGACGTCTATGAAGACATCATGGAATAATTTCCATAGTACTAGTGCGAGGTGTAGAATGTAGAAACTCTAGAAGAAGGCAGAAATTGGAATACATCCAGTAAATAAATGAGGACGCAGGCTGCAATTGCTCCTCTGACATGAAGAGGTTGCCACAGGAGAGGAATTCGTAGCACGCAGCATTAAAACAGTCAGAAGACGATGACCCAAAATAAATAAGTAAATGAATAAACAAAGTCTACGTCGGAACTGGGATCGAAACATGATCATATTTGTGGTCTTGCATACCTTTACCACACAAATAAAAAAAAAAAGAAGTTTGGAATCACCCCGGTTCCCAGAACTCCCGGAGATAGACGTTAACTGAGGTTATTGAATCACAGACACAGTCCCTTTGACTGTTCAGAGATGTCACCATACACGCCCAAAGATGTACACAACCATGCATGAGCAGCGCCTATTAGACGGAGGGGGTCCGACAGCCCATAAGTCCCAGTCGTTCCAGTCTGGAACCGCGATACCGCTACGGTCGCAGGTTCGAATCCTGCCTCGGGCATGGATGTGTGTGATGTCCTTAGGTTAGTTAGATTTAACTAGTTCTAAGTTCTAGGGGACTAATAACCTCAGAAGTTGAGTCCCATAGTGCTCAGAGCCATTTGAACCCAGTCGTTCCACCAGGAAAGAGGTACATGGCACGTGTTGTCTGTATTTCACCCATGTCTAGACGGTCAATACCGCCGTTCGACCGCGTCCGCATTGTTATTTTGTGCCAGGAAGGGCTCTCAACAAGGGAAGTGTCCAGGCGTCTCGGAGTGAACCAAAGCGATGTTGTTCAGACATGGAGGAGATACAAAGAGACAGGAAATGTCGATGACATGCCTCGCTCAGGCCGCCCAAGGACTACTAACGCAGTGGATGACCGCTACCTACGGATTACGGCTCGGAGGAACCCTGACAGCAACGCCACCATGCTTTTTGTGCAGCCACAGGACGTCGTGTTACGACTCAAACTGTGCGTAATAGGCTGCATGATGCCTAACTTCATTCCCGACGTCCATGGCAAGATCCATCTTTGCAACGACGACACCATGCAGCATGGGCTGAACAACATGCTGAATGGACCGCTCAGGATTGGCATCATGTTCTCTTCAGCGATGGGTGTCGCATATGCCTTCAAGCAGATAGTCGTCAGAGACGTGTTTGAGAGCAATCCGGTCACTGGTGGTCATGGAATGCGCCGTGACGGCTGTACGATACGTGAATGCCATCCTCCGACCGATAATGCAACCATATCGGCAGCATTCGTATTTATGGACGACAATTCGCGCTGCCATCGTGCATATCTTGTGACTGACTTCCTTCAGGATAACGACATCGCTCGAATAGTGGCCAGCATGTTCTCCAGACATGAACACTTTCGAATATGCCTGGGATAGATCGAAAAGGGCTGTTAATGGACGACGTGAACCATCAACCACTCTGAGTGATCTACGCCGAATCGCCGTTGAGGAGTGGGACAATCTGGACCAACAGTGCCTTGATGAACTTGTGGGTAGTATGGCACGACGATTACAGGCATGCATCAATGGAAGAGGGCGTGCTACTGGGTATCAGAGGTACCGGTGTGTACAGCAATCTGGATCAGCGCCTCTGAAGGTCTCGCTGAATGGAGGTACAACATGCAATATGTGGTTTTCATGAGCAATAAAAAGGGCGGAAATGATATTTATGTCGATCTCTATTTCAATTTTCTGTACAGGTTCCGGAACTCTCGGAACTGAGATGATGCAAAACTTTTTTTGATGTGTGTGTATTGTGTGTTTTGTTCGCTGGTTATACGAACAAACCAACAAATATTGAAGCAAGTACAATTTCTGAAAGATTTGTAAACGAAATCACGTATGATTTCCAGCTAATTAATTTGCAATTAAAATTTCAAAGGGATAAAAAAATAACTAAGTGAAGTTTAGAGAAAGCAAGACCTTTGTAACCATCGCATGCTTAAAATATGTGGGTATGCAAATAGAAAAGAGTGACATAACTTCTTGGTGTTTCCATTTCATAATACATTAATTTGGAAGAAGTGTACTACAGAAACTCCTATGCAATCTTTTTTTTCTTACGGTGCCATTATTGTCAGAGACAGTGTAAAATTCTTGTTGTTTCCCGCCTTGTGGTCTACTTAAACAATATCGCCTTCCCTTGAGACAACATTCACAGGACTCACTAAAACAGCAAATCACCCTAGGGGTGTTTGCCTCTCTCCATACTTCATAGATTTTATACTACACAACCTCATGGGCCAATGACTATCAGTTTAATAGATTTTCTTAGAACCTCTGACTACTTAACTTGTCATCAGCGGTTCATTCGTGGGATTGGAGATACATAGGAAGATTATCAACAAACAAGCTCCGAATACACAATATGTAAAAACACTCACAGCGACTAAAAGATGCTTTAACTACATCGAAGGAAACACACGAATAGAAACTGTACTAAAAATATGCCTAAGTCATTTTGGATCAAGTGATTTGTGTCCACTAAGACAGAATGCACTTCTCACCATGCTTATAAGCGCCACCCTGCGAAGTTCTTTAACTTGCGCTACGACCCTCTCTAGTGTGCGATCTAAAACTCAGAAAATCAGTTTTCTATATCCTTTTATACTAGAGCATGCCTCAGTATTTTCTACCCAACATCAAGCGCCCCCCCCCCACCCCCTCGTCTAATCCAGATGACGCTGCCATTATAATGTATTCGTGTTAGTCGGATGGCTGCTTATTGCCCAAATCAGCGCTCGTACATAGTTTCAACAATGCTTTCATTTTCGCCTTCTGTCCATATTCCTCTCTCGCCGTCGATAATTTTCCCCACCTTGAGCAGTCACGTGTTCTGGCATTCAAACCACGCGAATGCCTGCCTCGATAACGTAAATAACAATCTTCTAGAATTTGCGTTCGTGTTTTCCTTCTCTGCAAAATTGTGAAGGCACCGTTCTGCGCCACATCCTGGCCATTCTCAGCTCCTTGCAGCCATAGAACTTTCACAGTGGTGCGGAAATTCACAAGCAGCTGTAAGCGTGCTATCCCACCTATCCACCGTTCTATTTGATACCACAGGACTTGCTAAGCCGGTACACTGATCTGGTTGGAGCATCCTCAAACACTCTTGTCCAGTTTATTTGTAAAACTCCTACGAACACTCTTACATAGCAGAAACTACCCGCACCACCACGTTGCCACCACCTGTCGATTGTTTTCTTCACGATTCCGATAGACACCAGTAGCTATGTTTGCCACATAAATAAATTGATATATTACAATAAAAGATGTGACAGTAAGAAAGGTGGGGTGGTTTCCCTCATTTTTATTCCGTAATGTCATACATATAACGTATTGGGTTACTGGTCGAAGCTAAGGTTTCACGACTTCAAATGTACTTAGAGTGTGAATTCTAGAATGTACTGAGGAAACCTGTTCAATGTATTGCATGTGTTAAGTACTGCGCTTCAGTTTATTTATTCCTTAGCGCAGTTCGCCATAAGTATTATCCATGCCTGTAAAGCAAGAGCTCAGTTCACTAAATGATGAGCATGAATAAAAACGTTCTATACAGAGTTTCGTAGGAGGAATGGTCAATATTAAAGGATGTGGCAGGAACGGTTATTTGAAGCAAAACTTCATATGGATATGTGCACACTCCGAATAGCTTCCGAGATTGAACACATTTAATGTACACTGTTATTTATTCTGTCTGTTATTCAGTACACTGTCAAGTTTACATAAGTTCTTACGTACACTAAGTAGTAAACATATTTTTCATTAGTGTACATGTGTGGCTTTTCAGCCAGCGCATGTATAAACACAGTTAGTAAAAACTGAAAAATAACTGTTTTTAACATATCCACTTCCAAGCACGTATACGTCTCATTACAGCTATTGCACAAATCACAACAAATGTTCGAACATCCCACCAACTTCACTGCAATAGTCCACTTTTGGGAGCACATGTTGTTGCTTCTCTGAACGTCTCTGCACGTTCGCTAAAGATTGCAGCAGTAACCATGATGTGCCCAAGCAGTTCATCTCGCTTATTCATGTTTCGTTTCTACACCTCAGACTTCATCCAACCTAGGGTGACCAAATTATTATCGGTGAAAACCGGGACACATTCACCCGGGTGGACACCTCATTCCATATGTACCCAGGTTTCTTAATTTTAAACATTAATGTTTTGTTGATACATTTTGTTAACCCGATTATTATAACTAATAAGAGGATACAAAAGATTGATATATATCTAGATTATCTGTATAATTAATGACATTTAATAAACGTATACAGTAATAAAGAAGTGTATTACGATTTTACAAAATTTTACAGCCATCCAACTTCTAATCAATTAATATTAACATGAGCTTTAATATTACTGAGCACTTGTTGATGGAATTGACTGTCCTTGGAGAAAAGGGTATTTTTCAATGCCTCCAGCCTTCTTGATCATGTCTTTGTTCATTGAGACACAGTGATAAAACTCGGCATAATCCATTTTGTAGTTGTACAGGATCTGCAGGGTTGCTTCAAGAGAGTCCACCTCCGTTCTGTTTCTTTCATCAGTCCACTGGATATTCATGAACGAAAATATTCTTTCCACATTGGCATTATGGGCTAGGATTGCAAATAAATACCTTGTAATTACTACCAACTCAGAGTAATGCTGAAGACAGAGACAGCTTTTAAAAAAACTCACTCACTTCTCATGACATTCCAATGGTGTTTTTTTTTCTTTTCTTTTTCCATCATTCCACTTGTGAAGACTTCCTTCAACAAAATTTGTCAGTACCCGGAACTGATCAAAGAGAATGGAGTCATCGATTTCAATCTCTTTACTCTTCAAATAAGAAACTGTCTCTTCAACACTTTCCTACTTTGGCACTCTCTTCAGTAATACCCAATTAAACACTGGCGATGAGGGTAAATGAGGCGCTCCACTTGCTGAGATATTCTACACAAGTGTCATAAAACTTGTTAACTTTTTCTCTAAAACTCCTTTCCGATGCTTCTGATACTTCTGCTCTCTTAAGGACAGATTTAACATTAAAAGAAATGAACTGCTGTTCTCTCCTCTTAGTAACAGTTTCCAGAGTATTTTTCAAAACATCATTTACCTCTGTTACATTTTTCGTGCTTCCCTCAATTTCCTTTATGCCGTGCTGCAAAGTTCTAAGCTGACTGTGAATGAACCATAAGTAGCCTTCACTTAAAGGGTTACTGAAAAACTGAACCAATATTTTGGGGGCTTTGTCTTCATTCAGGAAAAAATCTTTTAACGGTTCAAACAGGCGGATTACTCTTTCAACTGCTGGAAACAGTGATAACCCGCGAGTTTTCGAGTTACACATTACATGCATATATTCAGTTCCCACATAATCACAGAACTCCTTAAGCCTCTCTGTTCTAACAGTATATGTGTAAAAGTGTGAGTATACCTTCATGACGACAGTTTCAACATCACAGTTTCAACTGTCAGAAGATGTCTGCACGCTATTGTGTAAAACATGTGCAGGGCACTCTATGCTTCAATGTTTTCATGCAATGTTGCCTTTAATTTGATAAATACGTTGCATTTGCCTTGTCTTTTTAAACCACCAAAGTTTGTGTTGGTGTTTCTCCACAAAATGCCATACATTTATTTTTCGCAAGATCAAACATTTCGATAGTATTCATACAAAATCTTGAAATTTCGTCAGATGTTTCATTAGGTAGGGAACTCACCTTCAAAAGTTTGGTCTGAATTCCCTGATTAATATCGAAAAACTGAACAACAAACGGAAATATTTTAGTGGCCTTATGATTGCTGGCATCAGTGGATATCCCGTAGTAAGAAGACTTTTTGATGTACTGAAGGCTTTCCTTTACTCTCTGGGGAGTAATAACTCCTTTCACTAAGGCTGACACTTCAGTTCTTGCTGAACTAAACTTTTTTGCAATGGAAGAATCATCAAACATAATGCTGTTAGGCTTATTAGTACAATCACTAGATCTAAAAGTTTGGTGATGATTTACCGTGTGGTAGGCTAGTGTAAGCTCGGCTGCTCGAACTTTCGTCTCTTCACGTGACTGATGTTTCACAAAATAATTTTGTAGAGTTTTACTGCAGCTTGGTGCACTGTATCTGTTAATGTATTTCTTTGACCTGATGTGATCAACTATGTCGGAACGTCCACCATGACTTATACTAATAAAACAGTTACATACGGAATACTCTGCTTCGTAATCAAAACGACCTTAATGAAATTCCATTCCTTGGAATAACAGTCACTGAACTTGCAAGCGCGTTTCGGCACTGCGTTTTACAGTACTGCAGCAATAATACCACTAATACTTGAAAAAACTATTGCAGTTTGTCTGACAAAACATCAACTGCTACACTGTTGTGACAATGAGTGTGTGAGTAAGTGCGCGACGATTGGACGGTTTGATAGCTCTGTTACAATAATACAACTTACTAATTGTTGGCCAAAGTACCGCTCAAAGTAAATTATTGCCTGAGTGTATCAATACTGATACTGTGATTACTAGTATGGCACAGTGGAGGTTTTAAACAAATAAGCTAAAATATATTAATTTCTTGTGTTGTATTTCATTTAATATAGCGAAATACCAAAAATTTGAGAAAGTTTCACGAAATGTTTTTAAAAACTGAATTCCGGGTCTTTTGACCGTCCCAAAGCAAATTTTCGGGACACCGGAACACAGGGATGAAAACCGGGACAATCCCGGTTTTCCGGGACGTTTGGTCACCCTAATCCAAACCCATAAACAAAAATCTGATGGCCTTACAACTACGACCACCGCAGGGACTAGGCTAAGTGCGGCTGTGGTGTTCCCTCACAGGAGCTCTGTCATGCTGGAAGTACATTGCATTCCGCTTAGCCGAGGAACGTCATCAAGGCGCTCAACGAACGAATTTTCCAAATAAATACAAGTAATTATGTCCCACCATTCGCTCTTTTAAAATGCTGGACCTATCAACATATTTCCAAACATGCCGCACCAAACATTGATCGAAAAACTGACTTGGAAATTGGTTTTCACTGCAGCGTGTGAATTTTCCTGTGATCATCGACGGCTAGTAACGTCTGGTGTTGATTGCATTCCGTGAAAACGCGGCTCCATCAGTGAAAAGTATTAACGATAGAGAACGAGGACAGTCATTTAACCAGTGCCAAAATTCGTGTGGCATTGCCGCCAATGTGAAAATCGTGGACATGCTGTATGTCAAATGGGTTAAAGTTTTCCGCATGTTATGTACGCCGTACACGTGTTCATGGGACATTGTTACGTGCAGAAAGTCCCTGTGTGCTGGTAGTAGGACTACGCAGCGCCATTTCAACAATGTGCAGCTGTTTATGCAAACATTGGTGAACTACTCGTTCAGAAGCAAAATAGAAATTTTGAATACCTTTTCCACGCAGTGCGCTTAAAAACCTTGTGAATACTCTATGATCAGGAATAATTCGTTGTATGGGGAAGCGCCGCCGTTATCCTAGATAGCCGAAGGACCATTAGCGTCGTAGAAGCCATAAAAATACACCATGATCAGCAAATTTTTCATTAGAGTAGACGTGTGGCATTTTAGCCAGCGCATGTACAAGCAATGTTAACCGATGTTTCTCGCTGATACAATCTCAGTCCCTCGTACTACTCCATTTACAAGGACAATTGCGCGTTCAACGGTCTAGTTTAATGGTAGAAAAACGTTCAGGTCAATGACGCTGAAAGGAGCGAAATGGGTTGGGCTAGACTAAAATGTCAAAATGTCTGGGCGGAAAAGACGCATAAATGCGCGCCCCTAGCCAAAAAATAAATGTACATTAAATGTGATTCATATCCGGAACCATTCGTAGTAGGGCATATATTCACAAGAAGCTTTCTGCTTAAGATGACCGTTATTGTCATATCCCTGAACACTGGCCATTCCTCTCCGAGCCACCCTATAGAGAACTTAAAGTTATTTCCTGTAGCGTGGAAAGATATTCATTATTCGGGAATATACACTCTTAATAACTTGGAACAACCACAAAAAATTAAGCTGATGATGAAGTGATGAAGTGGTATTCATAAGATTTGGTCGTGGAAAACTGCCGTTCCATTGACGATTTTACTAATTCAACCAACTGGCATGCAACATTTGGCTCTCGGATCTGCCGGCGGATGCCAGAAAATCTCTTCCAGGCAGCTGTCTGCCAAACTCGAGTGTTGTAGGCTTCTGATTACGGTTGGCTAGTAGCAAATGCCAGTGTCATCGCTAACGGTCTTCTTGAAACGTCCCCTTAGAAAAATAGTACAGGACTGTGCTTAAACTGACACACAATATTTTTAGCGCAACGCAATCTGACTTTCAGAAATCCCTACAAAAGAATAGCCCTGACTAACATTAACCTATACCTTTCACAAATCACTTACCTCACAAAAATCTTCGTTACTCGAACTACTGCAATACAACGAGCGCCACTACTGCCAGCTAAATAACAGATTCAAACTACGGAAGGCACTAACTACTAGTAGGCATAGTTAGCAAATGAAAGATTTTAATAGAGAACAAACAATGTATTTACCTTAACAGTCATAATGTATACAGCAGTTCATGACATCCAGTATTAGAAATTTCAAAACTCCGCCATCTCTCTCCCCACATCCACCACTGCTGGCGGGTCACCTCCAACTGCGCAACGCTACGCGCTGTTCACATCCAGCTGCCCAACACTACAATGGCAGACAACAATGCAAACTAGCCACAGACTGCACACAGCACAGCCAGCGATTTTCATACAGAGCGCTACGTAACGTTGCCAATAAGAAAACATAAACAGCCTACTTACATTCTTATGGAACTCTAACTACATGCATGTTGAGCAGTTACTTCGAGGAAATGTGGGAGTTACAAAACATGATTCAGCGGTAGAGCCGAGAGCCGTATACTGAACATGTCGATCCGGAAAACCTGAAGAGTCACGACTCACGTGTACCGGCGTTTCAGGAAGAATAGTAAATATTCTACGAGGTGGGGATGTGGACTAACTGGGATAAAACAGTCCGTAGAACATGTGATCAGTTTTCTTTGGTTACAGAGATAAGTTTTCATTTCATTGGTATTCCAGTTGCTATGAGTTTATTTGTCGATTGTCATCTTGGTTTTGAAGATCAAATTATGAAGTTGCTCGTGAGCTTGTAACACCATAGCTCTAGTACTCTACTGATTTATTTTGTTTTTTTCCATTTAATATTACATCGTTAAGCTCCTGTAAATGTCTTTGATTGAATAGATAACACAAAATTGTATACTCTTTTCTTTGTTAAAACTTTGATGTCGTGGTTTGTTTCTATGCAAATTAGTGTATCTGTCATTTAAATTCTTTGTCCGATTTGGAGGGAACAAAACTTACCATATATAATTGTAATTTCTGTGTGAATAAATTTTTTGTAGAAATGTCAGTATGTGCAAATGTTCTGTTTTATTTAATGTATTTGGTTACTGTTATGTAAACTGCTGATCCTCACTTAGGGTTCTTAGTTAGTTTGTATGTAAAAGGTGTAGTGGTTCCCCTCGGGAACGGAACTGTGTAGCGCGCGCAAATTATGGTAGGCCTAGGTAGAAAAGGTGGAACTGATAGTCAGTCGGGGACGAACTACGAGTCCTTGCACTGCCATGTAACAGATGCATATCGTGCTGGTTCCGAGAGAGGCTTTTCCTGCCGCTTTCCAATGCCTCGGAAGAATGGATAAATAGCTGGAAATATTCTGGGATTGGTATCAATCATCGCCACCAAGAAATGACAGAGTCCAGCAATTCTACCTGCAATTCCACATAACAACATGCAGTTGCCACCACATTGCGCAATCATTACATCGGAATACTACAATGATGTACAGTGAAGGATCAGCTTAATGGATGTGTTAGTGTGCTCAAATATACGGTAATTTGTATCTGAATTTATGTACCTACCTTCATTTTTCTCCTCATCATAACACCTCTCAGGTTCCTCTCCTTTTGAGATAAAGTGATATCCGAGTGTCCCTAATGAAAGAACATTTATGACCAATGTTATGCTAATTAATGCCTCTTGAACTTAGTAAAAAGAAAGTTAAAGTTAATGTGGCAAGAGAGTGAGTTAAAGTAAATGTTGTTTGCTGAAAATATTCCTATTAAAACTGCTTATTAAAGTGCTGTTGCCAACTTCAAAATTAAAAGTTCTTAAGACTGAGGCTTATAAAGTAAATGAACACATTGTTGTCTGTAGTAAATTCTAAAAGGTGAGTCAGTTTCTTGCAATTTTGTCAACATTGTGTTTCACTGTAGTAAAAGTGAGAAAGCTGCAGTTGTGAAACGTTACATTCTCATGTTTGCTAAGTGTTTGTCTCTCTTGTGTATTAGAAGTGCATATTAATAGTAATGTTATAAAGACTATTCACTTTGTGTAAACCCTGAAAGTAATAGTGTGTTTCGGTATCTGTTATAATTTTGCAAATTGTTTCTGCTGCTCTGTTAGTTTCAATCTTACCGTAAACATAAGTATGTGTCAGAGTTCACTGCACTCGCGTGTGACAAAGTATAGGTTGTGTTGATCCGTTATAGTTACTTATACCTACGTTCTTAAACGAGAACGTTAATCTTTCTCTTGCCTAATTAGGCTGGCGACCGTTTTCCTTATTCTATAAATAGTATAGCTAGGCAAAATTTTGTTTGTTACTGTTCAAATATTTACGTAATTCTGAGTTTCACTTCCGATAAGCCACCTCCGTTAGGTACAACACGGTCAAAATATCAAAATTCCTCTCAGAGGGTAACACTGATCTGTTGCTTTATACCATTATTACTCTAACAAAATAATTCTGTTTCACAAATTGCCTTCAGTTTTGAGGTTATGGTATAACAGTAGCAGTTAGGGAGTGTTATAAGGTAACAGAATTGAATTTTTCACCTGTGCCTCACGTACATTGACAGGCCAAAACATTATGAACACTGCACATCGCTACGTTGGATGCCGCCTGGTGACGCTGAAGGCACTGACAAGATAACAAAAGTATGTAAGAGGAGTAGATACAGATGGAGGATCACCCTAGCGGAGATATGGGCTGGAAATGAAATCCATTGGGAGAAGCGACTTTGACAGAGGGCAGGTTATTTTTACGCAACTCCTGTGAACGAGTATCTCGGAAATGGCGAAGCTGGTCGTATGTTCACGTGCTACTGTCGTGACCATCTACAGAAAGAGATAGGACAGTGAAACTACAACTAGGCCCTAAATGGTTGGGCATTCACGACTCTTCCCAGAACGTTGGGTTGGGGGGCTTGTCTGCTCTGTAAAGTAGGATAGATGGTGATCTGTGGCATTTCTGACGAAAGAGCACAATGCTGGTGCACGAACAAGTGTTTTGGTGGACACCGTTCATCAAACGTTATTGAACATGGAGCTCCGCAACAGATCACCCCTACGTGTTCACCGAACAACATCGTCAGTTACGACCGCAGTGGGCACAGGACCATCGGACCTGCTATGGGACCTGTGGTGGTATTCGAAAACACGCTGACAGCTGCGAACGACGTGTGTCCCTTCAAGCCTGATGTCTTCCCCGATGGCGAGGTCTTTTTTCAGCAGTATAACTGTCTGTGTCTCGGAGCCAGAACCATGCTGCAGTGGTTTGAGGAGCATTATAGTAACCTCACGTCGAAGTCTTGGCGACTAAATTCCTATGGAACCAGTATGAGTCGCTATCGGGCGCCATCACTGCTTACGCAAATCAGCGGCGAAATGCATGGCCTGTGGTTAGACATCTAATGCTACGTACCTCCACAAACCTATCAACTATCTCTCGGATCAATGATCATATGTATTTCCAAAGACGGGCAAACAAGCTATTAAGCAACTGGTCATAATGTTTTGGCTCTTCCGTGTATCTACAAATGCTGAGAATGCTGAAATGATTGAGCACGGGTTCTGTAATGTAAACGCTCCTCCTGCTGTTGCCGCTAAAGAATGCGGTAGACGGTCTTCAAACCAGAAAGTACCAGATTCGAGTGTGTTTGCCCCTGACGTCACTAAACTGCGTGAGACTGCTGCAGCGACCAGCAGCCATATCACATCAGACTTCGCAAATAAACAGCGTGTGAGTGAATCAGGCATTATTCAGTTGGTAGGACGCAATCATCCCCATGAACACCCAGAATTTCTACACTTACCCATGTTTCACTTCAGTAGCAATGCTTACCCGTACAGGTAGGTTTGTGATGGCAGCTGTCATTATTGAACGTATGAGGGTGTTGAATAACCAATGCAACACATTTTTCTAGGCCAATTTTGGTTGACAAAATGCAAGATTTGTTGTGGGACATCGTCGAATATTCCTGCTCCAGCCCCTATAGTTTTGAAGTTCCGATAGATGGCAGCACTATATGTATCCTTCATATGGCATCTGGAACAGAAGTACGTTCCAAGCAGAGAGCTGTTATTGAGTTTCTCTTGGCGGGAAACGAGAACGTCGAAGATATTTAAAAGCGCTTGCAGAATGTCTACGGAGACCTCGTAGTGAACAAAAGTACGATGAATCGTTGGGCGGGGCGTCTGTCACAATCGCAACAACCTCCCATAAACCTGTACGATCTATCGCGTCTCGGCCGGCCGCACACCACTGTGACTCCTGCGATTTTGGAACATGCGCATACTCTCACTGGAGGTGAGCGACGGATCGTAATTAGACATCTCGCTGCTCAACTGGACGCCACTGTTGGTGGTGGCGACAGTCGTCCACCAGCTGGGGTACTCAGTGGTGTGTTCTCCCTGGGTTTCTTGCCATCTAGCAGAAGACCAGAAAGAGCAACGGTGGACCACCTTGTACGGTACGAGGCTGATCTTGACTATTTTTTGTCCAACATTATCTCAGTAGATGAAGCAAGGGTTCATTACTACGAATTAGATACAAAACAGCAATCCATTGAGTGGCACCACATCCCCAGGGAAGCGTCCTGGGACCTCTGCTGTTCCTGATCTATATAAATGACCTGGGTGACAATCTGAGCAGTTCTCTTAGGTTGTTCGCAGATGATGCTGTAATTTACCGTCTAGTAAGGTCATCCGAAGACCAGCATCAGTTTCAAAGTAGAAAAGATTGCTGTATGGTGTGGCAGGTGGCAGTTGACGCTAAATAACGAAAAGTGTGAGGTGATTCACATGAGTTCCAAAAGAAATCCGTTGGAATTCTATTACTCTATAAATAGTACAGTTCTCAAGGCTGTCAATTCAACCAAGTACCTGGGAGTTAAAATTACGAACAACTTCAGTTGGAAAGACCACATAGATAATATTGTAGGGAATGCGAGCCAAAGGTTGCGTTTCGTTGGCAGGACACTTAGAAGATGCAACAAGTCCACTAAAGAGACAGCTTACACTACACTCGTTCGTCCTTTGTTAGAATATTGCTGCGCGGTGTGGGATCCTTACCAAGTGGGATTGACGGAGGGCATCGAAAGGGTGCAAAAAAGGGCAGCTCGTTTTGTATTATCACGTAATAGGGGAGAGAGTGTGGCAGATATGATACGCGAGTTGGGATGGAAGTCATTAAAGAAAAGACGTTTTTCGTCGCGGCGAGATCTATTTACGAAATTTCAGTCACCAACTTTCTCTTCCGAATGCGAAAATATTTTGTTGAGCCCAACCTACATAGGTAGGAATGATCATCATAATAAAATAAGAGAAATCAGAGCTCGAACAGAAAGGTTTAGGTGTTCGTTTTTCCCGCGCGCTATTCGGGAGTGGAAAGGTAGAGAGATAGTATGATTGTGGTTCGATGAACCTCTGCCAAGCACTTAAATGTGAATTGCAGAGTAATCATGTAGATGTAGATGTAGATCTCTCCGCCAAAGAAAGCGTTCGAAGCCGCATCCTCAGAGGGTAAAATCATAGTGGCGGTCTTCTGGGACTCTAATGGGGTTAAGCCGGCCGCGGTGGTCTCTCGGTTCTAGGCGCTCAGTCCGGAACCGCGCGACTGCTACGGTCGCAGGTTCGAATCCTGCCTCGGGTATGAATGGGTGTGATGTCCTTACGTTAGTTAGGTTTTGGGGACTGATGACCTCAGATGTTAAGTCCCATAGTGCTTAGAGCCATTTGAATCATTTGACTTCAGCCTGTTTGTTGCCACAAAAATGCAAACAAACTTCTCCTTCTCCATGACAACACGAGGAGTCACACAAGTCTACGCACCAGACAGGAGATGACATAATATCATTGGAATATTCTTCTGCATCCTCCCTAGAGCCTGGATCTCACACCTTCAGATTTCCATTTGTTTGATCCAATGAAGGTTTCACGCTGTGGGAAGCAGTACGAGGATGATGAAGAGGTTATCGATGCACCAAGGCGTTAGATCCGACTTCGATCAGTGGAGTGGTATAATGTGGACATACAGGCCCTGCTAGTTAGGTGGCCTTAAGGCTGCTGCACTGAATGGAGATTATGTTGAAAAACAGGGTTTTGTAGCCAGAAGAACGGGAATTCTGAATAAAATCAACAGTCTTCCAAGAAAAAAAAGTGTTGCATTACTTATTCGATGCTCACTTACTTCTCAGCAGGCATCGTAAGAAAACTACTGATATGCAAGCGCTGCTGTAGGTAATAGCTAGTATACGCTATCCTACTAGCCCAGGTCACACACTGTTAAGAATTTCCAAAACGCTTAAAATACGATTGTGGCTAGTAGTTAGCAGTTGTTTTACGTGAATTAGTAGAGTTAGCATGGCGTAAAAACTTCGACAATACTCGGGAAGTGTCACATCAGTGTAATTTGATGGACTCGAAAAAGATTTGCAAGAGTGCTGCACGATGAACAAGTATTGCAAGGTAACGAAAAGAACTACGATCAGCCGCGATCATTTCAGTACAAATACCGAAAGACCGTTTCGCAAAACTGCATATACTGAATAGTTGTAGTTCTGTGTTTTGCCGCTGCAGATGAATACTTCTAGAATGAAGAGCCAAAAAAATGATACATTTGCCTAATATTGTGTTGGGCCCCCGCGAGCACTCAGAAGTGCCGCAATACGATGTGGCATGAACTCGACTAATGTCTGAAGTAGTGCTGAATGGAACTGACACCATGAATCCTGCAGGGCTGTCCATAAATCCGCATAAGTACGAGGGGGAATAGATCTCTTCTGAACAGCACGTTGCAAGGTATCCCACATAAGCTCAATAATGTTCATGTCTGGGGAGTTTGTGGCCAGCGGACGTATTTAAACTTAGAAGAGTGTCCCTGGAGCCACCCTGTAGCAATTCTGGACGTTTGGAATGTCGCATTTTCCTGCCGGAATTGCACTAGTCCGTCGGAATGCACAAACGTCATGAATGGATGCAGGTGATCCGACAGGACGCTTATGTACGTGTCACCTATCAGGGTCGTATCTAGAAGTATCACGGGTCCCATATCGGTCCATCTGCACACATCCCACACCATTACAGAGCCTTCACCAGCTTGAACAGTCACCTGTTGACATGCAGGGTCCACGGATTCAAGAGGCTGTCTCTATACCCGTACATGTCTATCCGCTTGATACAATTTGAAACGAGACTCCTTCGACCAGGCAACATGTTTCCAGTCATCAACAGTCCAATGTCGGTGTTGACGGACCCACGCGAGGCGTAAAGCTTAGTGTCGTGCAGACATCATTGGTACACGATTTTGCCTTCGGCTGCGAACGCCCATATGGAGGGGGGGGGGGGGGGGGGAGGGCTTATGGGCGCTCAACGTCGAGGTCATCAGCGACCCATATCGATGGTGTTTCGTTCAATGGTGTTTCGTTCAATGGTGTTTCGTTCAGTGGTGTTTCGTTCAATGGTTCGGACGCTGACACTTGTTGATGGCCCAGCATTGAGATCTGCAGCAATCTGCAGAAAGGTTGCACTTCTGTTACATTGAACGATTGTCTTCAGTTGTTGGTCCCGTTCTTGCAAGCTCTTTTTCCACCCGTAGAGATGTCGGAGATTTGATGTCTTACCAGGTTATTGATATTCATGATACACTCGTGAAATGGTCGCATCGGAAAGTCCCACTTCATCGCTCCATCGGAGATGCTCTGTCACATCGCTTTTGCGTTGACTATTACACAACTTTCAAACTCATTTAACTCTTGATAGCAGCATTAACCGATCAAGTACTGCGCCAGACACTTGTTGTCTTATGTAGGCGTTTGCCGACCGTAGCGCCGTATTCTGCCTGTTTATATATCTCTGTATTTGAGTACTCATCCCTATACCAGTTTCTTTGACGCTTCAGCGTAGTACTTTGATTAGTCGTAGAGAAACGAAGCAATACGCCGTATACGAAAAATACCTGAATAAAACGATGTCTGCTAACCGCAAAACAGCATTTTTGGGATCGAATACAAGAGCTGGCAAGTAATAAAACAGTTTAGTAACACTTGCAAAATGTATAAATCAGAGAAAATGCAAAGTTAGTGAAAATTGCGAAAAGCTGCCATGACCGTTCTCTTGGACGCAAACCTGAGCGTGACGGTCAAAGTACAAACGCAACAGAAAGCGGTTGAAAATAGTTTTTAGATTACTGTGATTGCTCTTCTTTCAAACCGCAGGTAGTGGGATGACAGTAACATCGTATTTGATGGAAGATTGAAGACATCTAGCGACTGCCACCAAAACAGCACTTTTTCTTAGTTGAAGTTGGCTTATTTTCTGCGTTATCCGTCCTTTGTCGTATTAGTGTTGTTCGAATTTATATCCCCTATTTTAGTTTAACACTAGTTGGAAATAACCACCATTTTTAAAATCTTTTTCTTACTTGTCCTACGAGCTGTATAGTTATTACCAATTTTAATAGTCTTCAGCGCTGGACTGTAAAATTTACGTTTTTGGTTTTAGCCTTTGTTTTGCTGTTGTCTTTCATAAACTTTAGGAAGTTACCATCTGAGGAGTATATCTTTTCCAGTTTGGAAGAAGCCTTAGGTATGAAAGTCGCGTGTGCACTACGAGCGATATGTATCGAATGCCTCACTCTCGAACCTCACTGTCGAGGCGGCGAATTTGTACGTTGTTTTTTGCGCTTACAGTGGAATATCATTTGTAACGGTGTAAACTGTAATGACTGAAGCCATCTGTCGACACGAAAAATTGAGTGTTCATGGAAATCCTTAGTCATCTACTGCATTAAGAGAGAAAGTCTTCCCGACTATATATTCCAGTGTTTATACTTCCGAAACTTACGCCTGTCAGGGAAGGATCTTCATCTGAAACTCTTCCCATACTTCTCAAAGATATTGCGCCACTTTATCCTGGCTACGGAAAACAAAGGATGTTGTCGGCTGCCTATACCACATGTGGCAACGGCTGGACAGTGAGGTAATCGCTATACATAGTTCGTAGTGCGCATGCAACTTCGATACCCAAGGCTTCTTTCAAATTAACCTTCCCAACACAGTCCTCACACAGTTATTGCGAATTTTGTATTTGCATTGTGATTGTGAATTTGATGTACCGGTAGACTAAGTGAATTACATGCATATCTTTGTAATCCTGTTTATAGTTCTATTAGGTTCCCAGATTTTTGAGAGCTGCTTCTTGTCGGTCACCTGTTGGTTACATTTAGGGAACCACCATGACGGAGATAGGAACGCACAATGATAAGATTTTATACGTCGACAGACAGGTTCTGATTCATATTTTGGATATTTCGCCAAGTTGCTCATAACAGCTTGGTGGTTGTTAACGTGCCTGATGTCTTACTTACCAATTACAGTGAAAGAACAATGCGTTGTTTTAGTGTATTTAATGTTTTAATGTTTCTTATAATTTTATGTTTTAAAAAAGATTTGGTCGTTTTTACGAGCTCTTACCAAACAGAACGTCACTAGACCTGAAGTGGATTGTTTGCCAATCGAAAGCGGTTGTCTCGTTATTGTTACATTGCGTTGCGATCAATATTACTATAAAACAGGGTGGTCCACTGATCGTGACCCGGCCAAATATCTCACGAAATAAGCGTCAAACGAAAAAACTACAAAGAAAGAAACTTGTCTAGCTTGAAGGGGGAAACCAGATGGCGCTATGGATGGCCCACTAGATGGCGCTGCCATAGGTCAGACGGATATCAACTGCATTTTTTAAAATAGGAACCCCCATTTTTTACTACATGTTCGTGTAGTACGTAAAGAAATATGAATGTGTTAGTTGGACCACTTTTTTCGCTTTGTGATAGATGGCACTGTAATAGTGAAAAATATATGGCTCACAATTTTAGACGAACTGTTGGTAACAGGTAGGTTTTTTAAATTAAAATACAGAACGTAGGTACGTTTGAACATTTTATTTCGGTTGTTCGAATGTGATATATGTACCTTTGTAAACGTATCATTTCTGAGAACGCATGCTGTTACAGCGTGATTACCTGTAAGTACCACATTAATGCAGTAAATGCTCAAAATGATGTCCGTCAACCTAAATGCATTTGGTAATGCGTATAACGACATTCATCTCAACAGCGAGTAGTTCGCCTTCCGTAATGTTCGCACATGCAGTGACAATGCGCTGACCCACGTTGTCAGGCGTTGTCGGTGGATCACGATAGCAAATTTCCTTAACATTCCCCACAGAAAGAAATCCGGGGACGTCAGATCCGGTGAACGTGCGGGCCATGGTATTGGTGCTTCGACGACCAATCCACCTGTCATGAAATATGCTATTCAATACCGCTTCAACCGCACTCGAGCTATGTGCCGGACATTCACCATGTTGGAAGTACATCGCCATTCTGTCATGCTGTGAAATATCTTGTAGTAACATCGGTAGAACATTACGTAGGAAATCAGCATACATTGCACCATTTAGATTGCCATCGATAAAATGGGGGCCAGTTATCCTTCCTCCCATAATGCCGCACCATACTTTAACCCGTCAAGATCGCTGATTTTCCACTTGTCGCAGCCATCGTGGATTTTCCGTTGCCTAATAGTGCATATTATGCCGGTTTACGTTACCGCTGTTGGTGAATGACGCTTCGTCGCTAAATGGAACGAGTGGAAAAAATCTGTCATCCTCCCGTAATTTCTCTTGTGCTCAGTGGCACAACTTACACGACGTTCAAAGTCGTCGCCATGCAATTCCTGGTGCATAGAAATATGGTACGGGTGCAATCGACGTTTTTGAGATTCCCGATTCTCGCGCAATTTGTCTGCTACTGATGTGCGGATTAGCCGCGACAGCAGCTAAAACACCTACTTGCGCAACAGCATTTGTTGCAGGTCGAGGTTGACGTTTCACATGTGGCTGAAAACTTCCTGTTTCCTTAAATAACGTACCTATCCGGCGAACGGTCCGGACACTTGGATGATGTCGTCCAGGATACCGAGCAGCATACATAGCACACGCCCGTTGGGCATTTTGATCACAATAGTCATACATCAACACGATATAGAACTTTTCCGCAATTAGTAAACGGTCCATTTTAACACGGGTAATGTATCACGAAGCAAATACCGTCCGCACTGGCGGAATGTTACGTGATACCACGTACTTATACGTTTGTGACTATTAATGCGCCATCTGTCACAAAGCGAAAAAAGTGGTCCAGCTAATACATTCATATTTCTTTACGTACTACACGAATATGTAATAAAAAATGGGGGTTCCTATTTAAAAATTAGCACTTGATATCCGTTTGACCTATGGCAGCGCCATCTAGCGGGCCAACTATAGCGCCACCTGGTTTCCCCCTTCAAGCTAGACGAGTTTCGTTCTTTGTAGTATTTTCGTTTGATGCTTATTTCGTGAGATATTTGGCCCGGTCACTATTAATCGACCACCCTGTATATAATAAACTACCTGACAAACCCAGCACTGCTCGGGTTTTCATTTTGCGATTTCTGTTAGAAACTAAAACAAAACTGATGTTTGTAGTGATGTATCGAAAAAAATTCATTTCCATGTATTCGTGTAAACATCTTTGAAATTATGGAACAGTTACACACAGAAATATACATATTGTACTAATGTATAAGTACAGTATCCAAATTAAGAAACATGGTTCAGGACAGTTCTATACGTTAGGTGCAGCTGCTTCTCGTGTCTAAAAGGCGGTATTGTAAACGTCTCTATGGCAATGCCTGTTCGTAACTCTGCAGACGGCTACTGTTTTCGCCTACACTCGTTTGCGCTCCGAAGTTGAAAGATGACAAAAGCGCTGTCATGTGTCAACCATTTCATTAACTTGACTCGGCTGTATGAGTATCCTAGAAATAAGAAAAAAATGTATTAAAACTTCATGCATGATGCGGCAACATTTCACGCATCTCAGTACTTACGACGTCACATCTCTTGAACTACACGTCGTACAATGATGTATTTATGTAATTACATTCAGTGGCATATGTGAATATTGTCTGCAAAATGTCTTGCGAATGGAGTTAGTAGCAAAGAAGTACTACATCTAAACGTCAAGCATGATGTGGCAGATTTTCACGCATCGTATCTTATTTATTTATTTATTTATTTGCACGTCAAGTTCTGTAGGACTAAATTGATGATCAAATCTTCAAGGTTATGTAACGTATGAATACATGAAATTAGAACATAAAAGTGACAACACACAAAAATAAAAAGTTTATGAACCCAGAAAAAGTCAAACCATAACTTTAAGTAAACGCAATCAGCAGTATAACATAAGAATCAGCTTAAGTTTTCAAGGAACTCATCAACAAAATAGAAGGATTGATCCATGAGGAAACTTGAAAGCACGTAGATTACTACTAAGATTTTTGAATTCTTGGGGTAGCTTATTGAAAATTGATGCATCAGTATACTGCACACCTTTCTGCACAAGAGTTAAGGATGTTTGATCCAAGTGCAGGTTGCTTTTCTGCCTAGTGTTAACTGAGAGAAAGCTGCTTATTCTTGCGAATAAGCTGATGTTGTTAACAAGGAACGACAGTAAAGAATTTATGTATTGAGAGGCCAATGTCAAAATACTCAAACTAATGAACAACGGCCGACAAGAGGTTCGCGAACTTACACCACTTACTGCTCGAACCGCCTGTTTCTGAGCCGAAAATATCCTTTTAGAATGGGAAGAGTTAGTCCAAAATATACCATACGATATAAACGAATGAAAATAAGCAAAGTAAACAAATCTTCGTGTCGAACCATCACTTACTTCAGATACCGTTCGAATAGTAAAAATGGCAGCGTTAAGTCTCTGAACAAGATCCTGAACGTGGGCTTTCCACAACAGTTTACTATCTATCTGGACACCTAGAAATCTGAACTGTTCTGTTTCACTAATCGTATGCCCATTCTGTGAAATTAAAATGTCGGGTTTTGTTGAATTGTGTGTATGAACTTATGTCATGAACCTCACTATTTGAAACCGAGCCAGTGCTGCACACAACATACCTTCCCCCAAGCTACTATCATCAGCAAACAGAAGTATTTTACAGTTACCCGTAATACTAGAGGGCATATCATTTATATAAATAAGGAATAGGAGTGGCCCCTAACACTGATCCCTGTGGCATCCCCCACTTGACCGTACCCAGGTCAGAGCCCACATCACAGCCATTCTCAACACTGTGAATAAATGGCCTTTTGCTGTATGTTGTTAAAGTAAGAGTTCAACCAATTGTGAGCTACTCCCCGTAATCCGTAATGGTCCAATTTTTGGAGGAATATATTGCGATCAACACAATCAAACGCCTTAGTTAAATCAAGAAATATGTCTAGCGTTCGAAACCTTTTTTTTAACCCATCCAGAACCTCACAGAGAAAAGAGAATGTAACATTTTCAGTTGTTAAACGACTTCTAAAGCCGAACTGTAGATTTGATAGCAAATTATGTGACATAAAATGATCAATTATCCTTACATATACAGCTTTTTAATAACTTTAGCAAACACTGATGGTATAGAAATAGGTCTGCCATTTTATGAAGCAGCTTTACTACTGAGTACTTTAATCGTTCAGGAAACTGACCATTCCTAAAGGAAAAATTACAAAGATGGCTAATTACGGGGCTAACATGTGCAGCACAGTATTTTAATTTTCTGCTAGGCACCCCATCATATCCATGAGAGTCCTTCGTCTACAGTGATTTAATTATTGACTCAATTTACCTCTTGTCTGTATCACAGAGGAGTATCTCAGACATCAATCTCGGAAAGGCATTTGCCAAGAGAGTTATATGATTCCCTGCAGAAACTGAATTTTTATTTAATTCACCAGGAATGCTCAGAAAATGATTGTTAAATACTGTATATATATCTGATTTATCAGCAACAGAAATATGTTTCCTACGAACTGCCTTTATATTGTCGACCTTGTGCTGCTGACCAGACACTTCCTTCACAACTGACCATATGGTTTTAATTTTATCCTGTGAATTAGCTATTCTATTTGCGTACCACATACTCTTTGCCTTCCTAATAACATTTTTAAGCACCTTACAATACTGTTTGTAAAGGTCTACTCATTATGGCTACTTCTAACATTTTGATGTAGTTCCCGCTTTGCTCTACATGATATCCTTATCCCACTAGTCAGCCACCCAGGCTGCCTTTTACTCCTACTACCCCGTTTAGAACGTTATAATGGAAAGCAACTCTCAAAGAGCACCAGAAATGTGTTAAGGGAAGCATTATATTTGTCATCTATGTTACCGGCGCTATAAACATTTTGCCACTCTTGTTCCTTGACGAGGTTCGAAAAGCTCTCTATTGCCGTCGGATTAGCTTCCCTACATAATTTGTAATTGCATGTGACATTTGTTTGAGTACAAAAGCCTTTTAGTGTTAAAATTTGTGCATCGTTGTCTGAAAGGCTATTGACCCTTTTGCTAACAGTATGCCCATATAGTGATGAAGAATGCAATAAAAATATTTTCTACAGCTGTGCTACTGTCTTGCTTGAGCAGAAATGCTCTGAAATCAGAGTTAGGGAACCTATAAACAACATCAATCATAAGTTTAGTTCCACTAAATTCAACTGCCCCTGCACAACATTCAAATATATGTTCAGTGCAGTGCTGTGACACGTCTATGGACTCAAACGGAATACTGTTTTTTTATGTACATGGCCACTCCCCCACTCCGCAAGTAACTCCTTGAAAAACAGCCAGCTAATCTATATCCTGGTAAAGGAAGCTTCTGAACTATCAAATTATTTAAGCTGTGTTCCGATATACCAGTAATTTCAGAAGCATCATGTGGATACTGTCTGCAAAATATGTTGAGAATGAAGTTAGTAGAAAAGAAGTAATAAATGTAAACGTCATGCACTATGCGGTAGTTTCTCGCGCATCCCAATATTTATGACATCATATCTCCTGAACTGTGTTTGTTACCACAATATACAATTGTAGGTGCATTTAGCGGCATATATGGACACTACCTGCTACATTAATTGGAAACACAGCCAGTAGCATAGAAATAATACATTTAAATGCCACGTATATGCTGTAGATTTTCATGCATATTAATGCTTACGACGTCATATATCCTGAACAACGCTAGATAGGTGGTTCTTAACCCCATAGTGATTGTTTCCTGGCAGTAAAGGATATGTGTACCAGCTCTGCTCGAAATCGCTCCTGTGGTGTAGGAGGAGATGTGGAGCGCGCTCGCGCGCACACACACACAGACACACACACACACACACACACATATATACGCATTTTTGTAATGTGTGTGGGTAACACAGATAGATGAGTCTCTCTGCAGGTTGTGGAAATACATGTTTCTCATAGTTTTTATGAAGTACACGTCCTGTTTCGTCGATTTCCGATTTTACATATGGCAGGGTTAATGTGTTTAGCCATATTTAAGGTAGGGGATTGTGGACTGAGAAGTGACCCTACGGCCACATCTTGTATCGACGTACCTCTAGGACATGTGTGGAGACTTCCAACAAACAGCTGCAACAATGATTGAAACGGCTTAGTGTGCGACGTTTGTCACGAGGCGTCTCCAACAGGAGGAACTCACATTCAACGGTAAACTGGCCCACTGATTAGCCCTCAAACACTGAACACAGATCAAGCATGGAAACAGGAAGAAGCTGTACTGAAGCAAAATAGAAGCAGTGAACGGTCCAAGTGATTGTGTGGTCACGGTGCTCGACTGCAACGCAGGAAATCAGTGTTCAAATTTGCCTCACGTGCTCCTTCCATTCACAAATTTATGACTGTCCGTCCAGTCGTAGACGTGTCTGTTCTCTTTCTGTAATGTTGCCAGTTGTCATACTGTACACTGGTACTGTACAATATGAGTGATGTGGGTAAGAACATATTACCGTAGCAAGTAAATTAGATTAGATTAGATTTACTTTCATTCCAATTGATCCGTAGCGAGGAGGTCCTCCAGGATGTGTAACATGTCGGAAAAACAACAATACACGACAAATATTTACAACTAAAACAAGTAAGCTAATGCACCATTCCACAGGTCCCAAGTGGAATGATACTCATTTTTTAATGAACACTGAGAGTCATTTTACAAATACTAATGCACTGAATTTAAAATAAAAAAGTTTTTTATTTATTTATAAGGTAATAAACATGTAATACAACTACTGTAATACTTATTTACAATGAACACATTAGTGCACTGAAATGGTGCAGAAGTTAGATTATACTTACACACACACACACACACACACACACACACACACACACACACACATACACAAATTTTCAATGAACACATTACTGCACTGAAATTGTGCAGAAGTTACGTTGTACTTATATACAAATCAGTTGGTTTTACTAAGAAATTCATCAATGGAGTAGAAGGAGTTGGCTACCAATAAATCCTTTAGGCTTCTCTTAAACTGAATTTCATTGGTTGTTAAGCTTTTTATGGCTGCTGGCAAGTTATTGAAAATGTGTGTTCCTGAATAATGCACATCTTTTTGTACAAGACTAAGTGACTTTAAATCCTTGTGAAGATTATTATTATTTCTAGTATTGATTCCATGAACTGAGCTGTTGGTTTGAAAAAGTGATATATTTTTAATGACAAATTTCATTAAGGAATAAATATATTGGTAAGCAGTAGTTAGTATCCCTAGTTCCCTAAACAGGCTTCTGCAGGATGTTCTTGACTTCACACCACATATAACTCTTACTGCACGTTTTTGTGCCCGGAAAATTTTAACTTGGCTTGATGAATTACCCCAAAAAATAATCCCATATGACATTATGGAATGAAAGTAACCATAGTATGCCAACTTTTTCATTTTTATATCCCCTATGTCTGACAAAATTCGCATTGCAAACAGAGATTTGTTAAGACGCTTCAGCAGTTCTGTGGTGTGCTCCTCCCAGTTGAATTTATTATCAAGCTGTAACCCCAAGAATTTAACACTGTCCACTTCTTCTATCTTCTTGTCATCATATGTGAATGGTGAATAGTGAGAGAATAGTGAGAGAAAGGGAAATGCCGCATACCCCTTTCAAGAAATGAAAACAACAGATAAACGGGTCTTAACCATGCTAAAAAAACGAATTTAAGAGTGAAAGCTTCCAAAACGGAACGCAGCACTCATAATATGTAGTACTTGTGTAGAGCTAATGGGAGGTACGTTGGTCTGTAGGTCCCTTCGTTATACGTCGCTGTGGCAAATGGACCTCGCACCACGACACAAATCTGAATACAGTGAACAGACACGTCAACGACCGGACAGACAAATCATAATTTCGTGGAAAAAAAAATTGGAGCTCGTAGTAGGCTTGAACAAGGATCTCCCCCTTCGCAGACCGACACCGTGATCGCATAATCACGGCGCCAGCGCCACTGCTGTTCAAATTCGCTCGCATGTTACAAGTCTTGAACTTGGACCGTTCACTCTTTATACACTCCTGGAAATGGAAAAAAGAACACATTGACACCGGTGTGTCAGACCCACCATACTTGCTCCGGACACTGCGAGAGGGCTGTACAAGCAATGATCACACGCACGGCACAGCGGACACACCAGGAACCGCGGTGTTGGCCGTCGAATGGCGCTAGCTGCGCAGCATTTGTGCACCGCCGCCGTCAGTGTCAGCCAGTTTGCCGTGGCATACGGAGCTCCATCGCAGTCTTTAACACTGGTAGCATGCCGCGACAGCGTGGACGTGAACCGTATGTGCAGTTGACGGAGTTTGAGCGAGGGCGTATAGTGGGCATGCGGGAGGCCGGGTGGACGTACCGCCGAATTGCTCAACACGTGGGGCGTGAGGTCTCCACAGTACATCGATGTTGTCGCCAGTGGTCGGCGGAAGGTGCACGTGCCCGTCGACCTGGGACCGGACCGCAGCGACGCACGGATGCACGCCAAGACCGTAGGATCCTACGCAGTGCCGTAGGGGACGGCACCGCCACTTCCCAGCAAATTAGGGACACTGTTGCTCCTGGGGTATCGGCGAGGACCATTCGCAACCGTCTCCACGAAGCTGGGCTACGGTCCCGCACACCGTTAGGCCGTCTTCCGCTCACGCCCCAACATCGTGCAGTCCGCCTCCAGTGGTGTCGCGACAGGCGTGAATGGAGGGACGAATGGAGACGTGTCGTCTTCAGCGATGAGAGTCGCTTCTGCCTTGGTGCCAATGATGGTCGTATGCGTGTTTGGCGCCGTGCAGGTGAGCGCCACAATCAGGACTGCATACGACCGAGGCACACAGGGCCAACACCCGGCATCATGGTGTGGGGAGCGATCTCCTACACTGGCCGTACACCACTGGTGATCGTCGAGGGGACACTGAATAGTGCACGGTACATCCAAACCGTCATCGAACCCATCGTTCTACCATTCCTAGACCGGCAAGGGAACTTGCTGTTCCAACAGGACAATGCACGTCCGCATGTATCCCGTGCCACCCAACGTGCTCTAGAAGGTGTAAGTCAACTACCCTGGCCAGCAAGATCTCCGGATCTGTCCCCCATTGAGCATGTTTGGGACTGGATGAAGCGTCGTCTCACGCGGTCTGCACGTCCAGCACGAACGCTGGTCCAACTGAGGCGCCAGGTGGAAATGGCATGGCAAGCCGTTCCACAGGACTACATCCAGCATCTCTACGATCGTCTCCATGGGAGAATAGCAGCCTGCATTGCTGCGAAAGTTGGATATACACTGTACTAGTGCCGACATTGTGCATGCTCTGTTGCCTGTGTCTATGTGCCTGTGGTTCTGTCAGTGTGATCATGTGATGTATCTGACCCCAGGAATGTGTCAATAAAGTTTCCCCTTCCTGGGACAATGAATTCACGGTGTTCTTATTTCAATTTCCAGGAGTATATATATATATATATATATATATATATATATATATATATATATATATATATATATATATATTACAGTTCAGTACAGCTTCACCTGTTTTCATGCTTGATCTATGTTCAGTTTTTGACGGACTATCCCCTGGGTCACATTACTGCTAAATCTGAGGGAGGGGTGCGATGGACAGAATCCGGTGTTACTAGCGGCAGCATCCACGCATAAATAATGTAGAGCAGACTGGGGCGGGTAAGACTGTGCAACGCTTGTATCTCACGTTTAATAATCCAGCAGCTGGGCACTCTGCAAGGTACGAAATAACCTACGTATCAGACCTCTGTTACCGTAGTTTGGTTGTTGCTGGAGCAACAGCTGCGCAGTGCGGTAAGAACTGCTTTACGTTATTTTTATATAAACTTTTATGTTGCTGAAATAAGCTATAACTCAGTAAATAATGGGCTAACGAATTTTAACTTTATTCCATTGTGTACTACGATGTATTGTCACTCTTCTGATATATTAACACATCGACATTCCCGAAAAGCGTTTCCACGTGAAGACGAAAGCTGCAGTCTCGTAGTACGGGGTAAGTTTACTCGTCGCAGGTAGGGTAAAACAGCGCAGTGTGTACTCCATCCGTTATAAGTACCAGCTTTTTCGTTTATATGGAGCTATAAATGTTTATGAACGTGACGGGTGGATATTATTCACCGATGGTAGTCTTCGAAGAGTCATTTTTTTCTATCTTAGCATCTAGAAAAGGAAAACAGAACCCAAGCCATTCACTCCAGAAATGCTAGAAGCTGCAAAATAAGGCTTCAAAAATGGGAAGTCTAAAAGAGAAGTAGCGTGGCAGCTTTCATTAAGTGAAGCAGCCCTCAGAAATCGCCTTCTGGAGGTACGAGGCCCTTTCATCTCTACTTATTTTATTTTGGAAACTGTCGCCTACGTAATAAAAAGCATAAAATTAATATTCCTAGCCCAACTTTTTCAGAGTTTTGAGGTAAACAAATTGAGAAGATTTGGAAGGACTTTTAATGATGAGCAGGAACTGGAACTCGCTGAACACTACATATATTTGGACAGATGTTATTATGGGGTGACACTGAACGATTTCAGAAAATTAGTTCATGGCTGCTCTGAGAAGAATAATATAAAAATAAAGATGGCTGGTAAGGACTGGGCTTATGATTTCATCCAGAGATGAAACTTAGCCCACAAAAAAATAGTCTTAG
Organism: Schistocerca cancellata; assembly: GCF_023864275.1. NCBI lineage: Eukaryota > Metazoa > Arthropoda > Insecta > Orthoptera > Acrididae > Schistocerca > Schistocerca cancellata. The sequence goes on along the minus strand of NC_064632.1, from coordinate 502,635,999 downwards.
ACGTGTGATGGGTTTTAATAAACAGCAAACGAGCATCTTCTTCGATAATCTTTCATCGCTTAAGGAGAAGTATAAATTTCAACCTCATCGCATATTACAACTGTTTCTAATAAAGTGCCGAAAGTGATTGCAACATGTGGCAAGAAGCATATAGGTAAAATTGTATCTCCAAAAAGAGGTCAGCTTACAAACGTTGTATGTTGTGCGGGAGCTGGAGGGGTGATACATCCCTCTAAGAATAATATTTCCTCGGTGAGGGAGAGTTTGAAGACTAGTGCCCTTTCTGTGGGTCACTAATGATCTGTTCGGGCACTGGTTGCATCAACTCAGATCTGTATCTCACATGGCTTCAACATTTTGAGAAACATACACACCCGTCAGAAGAAAATCTAGTCTTGTTAATTTTTGACAATCACCGGTCATATTTGAGTCTGCATGGCGTCCTTTATCGCAGGGAGAATGACATTCTCCATTCCTCCATTCCTCCACACAGCAGCCACAAACTGCAGGCACTGGATCGCTGCTTTTTCAAGCCGCTGAAATACTTTTATTCACAAGAATGCAACCAGTGGCTCATTAACAGATTCTGGATATGTAATTAAGCAAGAATTTCTTGCTGAATTGTTTGAAAACGTTTGTCAAAGGACAGTCATAATGACAGACAACAAAAGCGTTTAACATATGCGGCATATATACAATCGATAGACAGATATTCACCGAGGAAGATTTCCTGCCTTCGACTGTTGGACAGACCAACGTGACAAATTCAATGATGCGTCCACAGTTGAAACTGGATCTCTCCGGAGCCAAAGTTCACATACATCTACAAATGAACCACAACCAAGACCAAGTACCTGCGTTTGCCTGAAAGACGTAATTCCTGTTCCAAGAAGAAAATATTGCCAGAAAAGACAGAAGAAAGGAAAGAAGTCAGAAATAGTATCCAGAATGCCATTCAAGAAGCAACCGAAATCCTAATCAACAGAACATGAAATAAAGAAACCGAAGAGGAAACTGTCTGATTTAGATCAGCAAACAAAAAGAAAGCACGGCAAATCTTAAATACGTCCGCGGAAAATGCACATACTTTTCACTGTACAGGCTGTAGTGAAAAGTATAATAATCCACCAACAGAAGACTGAATTCAATGTCTCAAGTGCGAGGAGTGGTGGCATGAATTCTGCTCTCGTTATGAAGGTTCTGGATACTTTATTTACCTCTGTTAAACAGCTCTTCCTCCGATTGGAATATTTTTGCGGGTTTTTGTTCACACGCCCCAGGATCGTTTATGACATCAAACAGTGACTGTTATACGCTGAGAAAGAAGGAAAATTATGCAGGGTATATTACGTTTACGTACGCTATATATTGAATAAGTAAGAAGAACTAAATTACCCATGCGTTTTTCTCATTTAACAGTAATGCGCAAATTTAACCACTAGAAATGCACTCTTACCCCACGGTCGGATAAGACTGCGCATTTGCATTGCATTTTTAACTATCACTTTCGGACTTCGTTTGGCAACAGGAAATTTTCTTGTGAAATATCAGTTAAAATATAAGTGTAGTTACAATGAAATGAACACCCTTAGCTGCTTATAGGCGTTGACATACGTCAACGGGGACAGATGAAAATGTATGCCCCGACCGGGACTCGAACCCGGGATCTCCTGCTTACATGGCAGACGCTCTATCTCATTTTTTAAAATATTTTTTTTATTTCTCATTTTGTTCGATACAGTTCGTTGCGTTTGGTCTGGGCGGACGTCACAAGACATCCGTACAAATTCATCGTTGGTTCCTTGACTCAGTTTTTTTATTACAGAGAGCAAGCTGAGCTACCGTGCCGGCTCCCATCTGAGCCACCGGGGACACAAGAGGATAGCGCGACTGCAGGGATTTATCTCTGGCACGCCTCCCGCGAAACCCACATTCTCAACGTCCCGCACTACATTCGTAGTGCCTCCGCCCATTATACTCATTACTTGCGGCGCGTTGACGATTCCCGTAAGAGTTCGGGCACTGTTTGTGCATTCGCACTGAAGAAAAAGATGGTCAAGTGGCCGGTGAGCCTTGCGAAATTTTCTTCAGTATATCGCTAATTAAACTTTAAGTGCGCAATCGTGCCCTACTTTGCTCTGTGTTCGAACCTCTCTATGTTCGAAAGCAAGCGGTGTGTTTGGAAGACAACTTTTGTGCTCAGAGCTAATGATGAAAGTGTTCGCTGGAATGTATCGCCCTTCGTATACACAACAGTAGTATGTACATTAACTCTTGACGTCCGATTTCTAAGATGTTATCAAGTGCTCTAGGAACTGCACAGAGGAAATTACTTCCACCTTCAGCACTGCTTTATTATTTATTATCAACCCCTCTGCCGAACACATCCACCAGATCGTGATGATTTGAATATTTTTGGGCAATTCAAGTGTTACTTATATCTCATAGGTTGCATGCCGGTAAATATAATGAAGTCATCAATGGGGCAGTTGCCTACATTTGAGAAGCCGTTTTTTGATTTTCTGCTATTTGTGCATTGTTTTTTGTCCGTATTAGGTCGGTACAGTTTCATATATATGCTCGTGATGTCATATGGATGTCTGGACTCTGGTATGTGGTCCATATTGGAAATGGCGGTATAGAGTAAACTGATTCGAATATTTTCGCTGTTGTGATCGAATAAAACTCGACACTGACTAGCGGTTCACTGTCTATGTACGTACTGTGCAAGCAGTGTAACATCAAGTTACTCCGCTTCATCGTTAGAGAGGCCGTTAAAATTCGCATGAGTTTTAATTACCCCAGTGAAACCATTAGATAATTATTTAGAGCGCTAGATGTTTAATGCGCAAATGTAAGGTAAAAATGGTACCATTTTAATCGTAGTGACATGGCGTAAGAGTCACTGCTAAGCCGTGTTTCTGGTCCATTTGACAGACAGGGAGAAGGGGGTGTCAGTTAGATCCTTCACTGACACGTCTTGCGTTTGACCACAGATACGACAAGCACCATATAACATAATTTTATCAGCTGACGGTTGAATAGCGAAAGACGTCTTCTTATGGAGTAAACGTTAATTTTTTTTATTGTAATGTTTAAACTGAACCTTTTTGTTATAATGCTGAAGTCTTACGAAGCAGTTGGATTCATGGAATAATAAATGACATGAAAAAAATCGGTCCACAAATAATGTTGTTGTACAAGTAATAAATTTTTGTTACATTTTTGTAAATTAGGTCATTGAATTACAGGCTTAGAGACTCAAGATGTGACGAGCAGTGCTAATCATCTATTTAAGAGTACTTCATTTTGAATGCTACGAATTTATTGATAAGGATCTTTCTGCAACTGTCTCGTGAATGTATGTGTGTAAAATTAATATTGTCTTTCTTTTCTTCTGTTCACGATACGAATTTATTTTTATGAAATCGTCACTACTGGTAACAGGTTTACAGCTGATACGAGTTCATACGAATTTATGGTCCCTTGCCTTGAAAAGAAAGAACATGTGTAAATTTAATTCATGTATCATTTAAAAATGACTGAAGCTACAAAACGTGTTTAATTAAGTGCCGATTTGTATATCCTGTGTTAGACTTTGTTTGTGAGAGACACCAGTGAGAAATAAACAATTTGGCGTGCCCTGCTTTGGAAACTGTCTGTGTCCTTAATCCTACCTGTTTAGGAATTAACGCTTCGTGTTAGTTCCATAATGTTATTCAGCATATTAGCTTGTATAACTTTCATGATTTGTAACTGATTTACTATGAGCTCAAATTTGACGCAGTAACTGTTTCTCTTTCCTCCCCCACATGTAGTGTTGTCCATACCAGACTCAACCTGACATTTTAAAATTCTTGGCTGAGAGAGTAAGTGTTAAAAATAAGAAGAAATTTCCACGCAGATTTAAGTTTCCCTATGCAATAGACATAAATAAGGACAGAGGTTTTACTGTTATTATGGTTGTTATTCTTCTTTCACTTCGTTTTCCTTTTTTATTGTCATAACCCGCAATATCGACTCCTAGCCTACAGGTCAATTTGTTCTGAATCAGAAACGTAACTGTGAATGGCACATACCACAACTGCTCTCATGACTAACTTAGATTTCATAGCTCAGTGATGATAGTAAACAAGGTAAAGCACTGCTAGGAACTGAAAATGATACCATTCAATATAGATTCGCTTACCAGTCCTTCCTGTAGGATTATCAAAACGGTCTTCTTACACAGTGGGAACATGTTTGGATGTGCCTCTTTGTGCCACAACGTTCATCCGCGAGGGTTTTAAAATAATAGTAACAACCGAAAGTAACAGGAAAGAAAGTTTTATTGCTGCAGTCATATCAGCTTTACAGTGATGTTACTAGGTTAGCGTTCAGGATATACTAAAATGTCTTACTATCCGTGGGACACTATGAAAGCGAATGAGACATAATAATGTGACAGTTTTATAAGATACACACATTGTTTTGGCTAGAAACAATATGTTCCAATACATCTTGTTGACACACACATCAAGCGAGCTCACAGAATGCTTTACAGTAAAAAGGATTCTTTTAAAAAATCCGGACACAGAAATTTCCAGCATTATCTGAGTACTGGGATGTACTTAGATCCTGAGATTCAAAAGTCTATAAAAATTAAGGTTCTGAGGATACAAAATTGTGTATGATGTGACACACAACAACAGGTAACTCAATAATTATAAGTTTTCCTATATATTATACTTACTGATTTAATTTTGTTTCAGTATCTGTAGTGGATTTAGCAGGAGTCATGAAATGTAAAGAGCTATTTTCGGGAGAAATCGCACATCATGGGTAAAGCAAGTGACATCTTTGGTAATAGCATAACAAACATCTTACACATATTTTTGTGTAATGCTTCATAACAAACTCATACGTTGTATCTGTGCACTTTGTGAATGAACTAGTTGATGTAAACAAAAATTATGCTCAGTAAATGATGTAATTGTAATGTCTTCGAACTACATTTTATCTGAGCGCATGTTGAACGGGTAATAATCATCGCATTAATGTTGGTAATTTCGCAGAATTTACCTAATTTTTAGTGTTTCATGTGCAATGAGAGTACAGCGGATCGCTCAATTTCTAAAGCCAGTGCTTAATTTCAGATAGAAACCAGAAAAACTGCGATAGTCAGTTGTGTTTCCGCTTAGCGCTTAATTACTGGCACTGACCTTTACCCACCTGTCACAGAACTTCTCTATTTGTTTCGAAGAACAGTCTTGCAGAGGTAGCGGACTGCCACCGTCTCTGTGTATCTATAATATAAGCTTCTAATTCTACCTAGAAGATGATATGATACAGTCGGCCAACGGGAGTAGAGACGCTGAAGTACTGGGAGGCATCGACTGGAGTTTGGTAGTCGCCTTAGTCATGGAGGCTGTAAGTTAAAATTAAATGATGATACATGCTGCTAGAATGCTGGGGCCGTATTGTATATGGACGGTGCCTTTATCTGGCAGTATGCTAAAGCTGTTTTATGTATGAAACATTCTGACAAAGAGACTGTGTCTAGTCGTCACCACCGATTTTGTCTAGAAGTGGGAGCTCTAGATGGCCGAGCGTTTATAGAGAAATAGCATTTTTGGCACAGGTGGGGCGAGGCATGAGCCATTCAAGTCAGCGCAGTTACCAGGCAGCGGTTGGCCTAGCGGAACTGGATAAAACAATTTCTCTGTCTTATTTCCATTTTTTACGTTACTCACCCGAAATGATGCTCAGTGTATTCACTCGTATTTTCATGCCCGCATCTCGTGGTCGTGCGGTAGTGTTCTCGCTTCCCACGCCCGGGTTCCCGGGTTCGATTCCCGGCGGGATCAGGGATTTTCTCTGCCTCGTGATGGCTGGGTGTTGTGTGTTGTCCTTAGGTTAGTTAGGTTTAAGTAGTTCTAAGTTCTAGGGGACTGATGACCATAGATGTTAAGTCCCATAGTGCTCAGAGCCATTTGAGCCATCGTATTTTCATAAAAGCCTTGGAAAGGAAAGGCGTAGGAACATGTCGTAGCTAATAAGCTAATAAAATTCCAGGAAGAGATTGTAAGGCGTTCGGGGGAACCTCGTATATAACAGTACTTTTATTATTTTACAGTTGATGATTTACGCGTCCTGGTGTGATACTCATAGTAAAAACAGGGGAGCAGTAATTTTCTTAGTATCTTGCGCACATTGTAAAAGCCGCAGTTTTACAATCACTTGGATGTTTTAATGTTTCCATAGAAAAATAAACTCGGTTTACATTCATAAAAGATTTTTCCCTCACCGCACAGTTTGGCGTCAAACCATGCCGATTACTGGCGAAGATAACTAGCAATCTACTGTGATAAACATTTTGATGCAGTCTTCTCGGGATGTGAATTATTTTTTTCTCTGGATGAATTAAAAGCAGGTTTGAATATTTATGATCAAATGCCTTACATAAACATGAAAATATATATCGTATGGATGCAACAGCGAAATGCACTCGGAGGGAATGACTAGAGTACTGCACGATGGCAATAAAAAAAAAAAAAAAAAATGGTTCAAATGGCTCTGAGCACTATGGGATTAACATCTATGGTCATCAGTCCCCTAGAACTTAGAACTACTTAAACCTAACTAACCTAAGGACATCACACAACACCCAGTCATCACGAGGCAGAGAAAATCCCTGACCCCGCCGGGAATCGAACCCGGGAACCCGGGCGCGGGAAGCGAGAACGCTACCGCACGACCACGAGCTGCGGACTGGCAATCACTGACCTCGAAAAATGTACTCGTATGATCATGAATTTGTTTGTCTTCCCCATGAGTTAATTGGCAGAGGAAATATGTTCTCCTTCACGTGGCGTTAATCACATCAGTCTAAAAATTTGTTGTGTATACCTGTTGCTAGTCTCACAGATTTTGCCACGCGGACTGGCCGCGCGGTTAGAGGCGCCATTTCACTGATTGCACTGCCCCTCCTGCTGAGGTTCGAGTCTTCCCTCGGACATGGGTGTGTGTTGTTCTTAGAATAAGTTAGTATAAGTTAGTTTAAGTAGCGTGTACGTGTAGGGACCGATGACCTCAGAAGTTCGATCCCTTAGGAATTCACACTCATTTCAACATTCTCCCAGATTTTACTGGAAGAATGATGACGTTCCCATATTTTTCCGTCTACTCATCCACAGTTTTCTTGAATCTTCGGTCTAAAGAGACACTGCTCGCTTGTAGACATACGTAGATCTTTGGCTGTAACTTTCTAGGAGTGTTTACAGTGTACTGCGCTGTATACGCGTGATTCACTTTCTCCGTATCCCGTCGCGATGGTTCAGGGTTTGGTTACAAGTCTTTTGGTAGTGACAACCTGTAAAGAGAACATACGTATGTGAATATTTTATTATACGTAACGATACAGTGTTTCGATTGACTACGACGAATGAGAATTCTCGACTCACCTGTTTGATCAGACGTTTTAATTACAATGCCTTCCTGGAAAGTTATTTGCAGATTACTTGTGGACGCCGTAAGTACAATCCTTTCATGGAGATTTATTTGCAATCCTTTACATGCTTTTTATAAAAATATTAATGCGTACAGTATATTGAGCATTATTTCGGTTTATTTCCTTGTAAGTAACTTAAAAGACTCTCCAGCCTAACATGCCTTCGAAGGCCTTCGACTGCCGTGTCATCCTGAGCTTAAGACGTCACTGGACACGGGTATGGAGGGACATGTGGTCAGCACACTGGTCTCCCGGTCGTCGTCAGCTTTCGTGACCGGAGCCGATGCTGCTCAGTGAAGTACCTCCTCAGTTGGCCTCACAATGTCTCTGTGAACCCTCCTTGCCAACAACGCTCGTCAGACCTGAACTGTCACCCATCCAAGTGCTAGCCAAGCCCGACTGTGCTTGACTTCGGTAATCTGACAGGAACCGGTGTTAGCACTGCGGCAAGGCCGTTGGTAACGTAAAAAAAGAGAATAAAAAAAACTGATTCTCCCAGAGATACTTGAGTCTCCGACCCTCGAATAACCATTATCTACTATCTCAGCTGCGCCATCCACCGCCTGGGAACTACAATAATACAAATGACTCATCTCTCTCCAGGCCTGCGTCTCACTCCCACTAATATCACTTGCTTTTTTGGTCAAGTCCTGTACGTACCATAAATTTGGATGAAATCGGTAGTGACGACTAGGCACGATCACCTTGTGAGTACGCAGACTCCAGTTCTCTACTGACCAAAACACACTTGTTTCTTCAGTAGAATTTAAGCTGACGTGTCATGTTTTGACGGCGAATAGTCACATGTACAGATTAAATGAGTTTCTGGGCAGCAGAATTTGGGTCAAAACCTGACGTCGCGACAATATGTGTACGTACTGGGTTCAGACCGTAATTTTGCAACATATTTCGGATCATTCCTACAGAAGGGGTGCAGTCCAACATATGTAGAAGTATTGTGGAAGCATCACTCCCGTGCTGGGTGAAACTGAACGTGGCAGACTAAACGTTTTGTATAAAACGGCGAAACATGTCAGAAATATCTACGGCGCAAGTAGGACGCGTCATTGGGAGCTGCTAACAATGACATCCTTTCCACCGTTGAGTTCCTTGAGGATGTCCTCCAAAGGTCGTCCCTTGGTTTCCGGCAGCAGCCACCATCCGACGAGGCTGCAAGTCAGGCAGGCAGCTGCGAAGAACCAGAAGGTTCCGTACACTCCCATGGACTCCGACATTGTTGGGTACAGTTTGGTCAGGATGGTTGCAGTGACGCAGACCATTGTGTACATGGCAATGGCAGCCAGACCTCTGATCCTCGGAGCCGCGATCTCAGAGAGCACCACATACGGCAGTGGGTTCAAGCCAAAGGAATGCATCAGCACGTATATGGACAAGCATGTGGCAGGCAACCATCCGACGGACGATATATCTACGTCTGTCTCCTGCTTGAGGTACATGTAGACCCCCAGGAGTGTGACACAAGTTCCGATTACCGCATTGGAGAGAAACAGTAGGGGTCGTCGACCGAGGCGATCCATCGCAAGGGCCGACGCCAGACCGCCAACAACCTGTGCAGACAGAAGAAAAATGGTAACTCTACATTTGGAAATGTCTTTACCGTGTTTGTTTTCGAAATATTAGGATATTGGGGATGCGACTCTGTAAGTACACTACTAGCCATTAAAATTGCTACACCAAGAAGAAATGCAGATGATAAAGGGGGATTCATTGGACAAATATATTATACTAGAACTGCCCTTTGATAACACTTTCACGCATTTTGGGTGCATAGATCCTGAGAAATCAGTACTCAGAACAAACACCTCTGGCCAACATAACGGCCTTGATAGGCCTGGGCATTGAGTCCAACAGAGCTTGGATGGCGTCTACAGCTACAGCTGCCCATTCAGCTTCAACACGATACCACAATTCATCAATAGAAGTTTTTGGCATTTTGTGACGAGCCAGTTGCTCGGCCACCATTGGTCACAAGTTTTCAATTGGTGGGAGATCTGGAGAAAGTGCTGGCCAGGGCAGCAGTCGAACATTTTCTGTATCCAGAAAGGCCCGTACAGGACCTGCAACATGCGGTCGTGCATTATCCTGCTGAAATGTAGGGTTTCGCAGGGATCGAATGAAGGGTAGAGCCACGGGTCGTAACACATCTGAAATGTAACGTCCACTTTTCAGAGTGCCGTCAATGCGAACAAGAGGTGACCGAGACATGTAACCAATGGCACCCCATACCATCACGCCGGTTGATACGCGAGTATGGCGATGACGAATACTCGCTTCCAATGTGCGTTCACCGCGATGTCGCCAAACACGGATGCGACCGTCATGATGCTGTAAACAGAACCTGGATTCATCCGAAAAAATGACGTTTTGCCATTCGTGCACCCAGGTTCGTCGTTGAGTACACCATCGCAGGCGTTCCTGTCTGTGATGCAGCGTCCGGGGTAACGGCAGCCATGGTCTCCGAGCTGATAGTCCATGCTGCTGCAAACGTCGTCGAGCTGTTCGTGCAGATGGTTGTTGTCTTGCAAACGTCCCCATCTGTTGACTCAGGGATCGAGACGTGGCTGCACGATCCGTTACAGCCATGCGGATAAGATGCCTCTCATCTCGACTGCTAGTGATACGAGGTCGTTGGGATCCAGCACGGCGTTCCGTATTATCCTCCTGAACCCACCGATTCCATATTCTGCTAACAGACATTGGATCTCGATCAACGCGAGCAGCAATGTCGCGGTACGATAAACCGCAATCGCGATAGGCTACAATCCGACCTTTATCAAAGTCGGAAACGTGATGGTACGCATTTCTCCTCCTTACACGAGGCATCACAACGACGTTTCACCAGGCAACGCCGGTCAACTGCTGTTTGTGTATGAGAAATCGGTTGGAAACTTTCCTCATGTCAGCACGTTGTAGGTGTCGCCACCGGCGCCAACCTTGTGTGAATGCTCTGAAAAGCTAATCATTTGCATATCACAGCATCTTCTTCCTGTCGGTTAAATTTCGCGCCTGTAGCACGTCATCTTCGTGGTGTAGAAATTTTGATGGCCATTAGTGTAGTTGTACAAATCACATCTGAATTAACATACAGAGTATTATTCATTCTGTACTTAGTACACCGAACAAAAAATTAACCAACCACAGGAGACATCAAGGTAATACCGTGTCATGCGCTATCGAATCGTCAGTCAGAAGCTTCAGCTAGATACTGTGTAACTTTGGAAACATATACTTTCCATTCCTCACTGTTTGCTTTTGTAGTTCCCAGTTCGAAGACTGCTTTGATGCAGCTCTCCGTATTACTATAAACTGTGCAAACATTTTCATCTATGAATTACTGTCACTGACTTCCGTACTGTTCTCTTTGTCTACCTTTACGATTTGTACAACGCCCCGCCCCCCTACTTGCCACTAATACTAAACTGGTGATCCCATGACGTCTCAGAATGTGTCCTATCAACCGATCCCTCCTTCTAGTCCGGTTGAGACTCAAATTTCATTTCTTCTCAACTCTAGTCAGTAGCCTAGTAACGTGATGCACCCACCTAATCTTTAGTCCTGGTGTCTCTGCCACTGAACGTCACTAATTCCCACTATACATAACCTCAACCTACCATTTTCATTTTCAAATTTTCTAACCTACCTACTCCGGGTAGAGCTCTAGTTTTGTTTCCTAGATGACGACACCCTCCTGAGAATCCCAGTCCGGTGATCCTAACTGGGAACTATTTTACCTCCTGAATATTCTGCCCACGAGAGGGCCATCATCATCTAACCACACAGCAGAGCTGCATGCCCCCGGGAAAAGTTACGACCGTAATTTCCAGTTGCTTCCAGTCGTTCGTAGTACCAGTACAACAAGGCTGTTCTGGTTGATGCTACACGGTCAGATCAGTAAATGATCGAGACTGCAGTTAGTGAAAACGCTACCGACCCATTCCAGGAATCACTTGTTTCTGTGGCCTCCGTCGTGGCTGCAACTACCACACGGCTACCTGCACCACGGAGGCATGCAAGACAGGCCACCAACGGCAAGATGCCTAGTTCAAGGGAGAGGGGGTGAGCAGTTCCTCACAGTATTGTGGCCATTATTAATACTTAGGACTGTGTTACACGGTATTAGCGTGACATATCCAGGAGTGACTAAATTTTTATCTGTGTACTGCTGTTTCCTCCCTTGAAAGAGCTCGTCTGGTATCATTGATACGGGAACGTGTAAGACAGGGGCGGGCAAACGTTGCACGCGGCTCGTGAGCGCACACCGCTGCACGTGTGCTGCTCGCGTGCAATCGTCGAATGGGGCAGTGGCGACAGCCGGCAGGTTGCGGCAGTGTAGTACAAGGCTAAGCCGCGGACGTTGATGCGAAGCGACCACTACGTAGTGAACGTTGTAGTTCAAGAACCGGAAAATGCAGAGTGAATCAAGGAAACGGAGACGTGGAGGTTTGCTATCGTTTAAAAAGTAATGGGAGAATCATTTTTTCTTTGTGCAAAGACGTGAAAATTCGAAATGTTTAATATGTGGCAGTATTCTCGCTGGTCAGCGGAAGTTTAGTATTGAAGGCCATTATAATAAATTTCACAAGGACGAGTACAATTTATTGTCGGATTCTGAGCGGATGGGGAAATTGACTGAGCTTAAGAAGAGCGACGATATTAGATGCATCTGTCCTAGTTGCCGTTGTCAAGACAGATCTGCGACTTTCTCTCGTCATGTCTCTCATCTAAGTAATTTAACATTTTATGGAGCACTGTTTTCAATTTTTCAGGACGACAACAATAATAGCCCAGCGGTACGTGCAAGCTATAAAATTGCGCTTAATATAGTGAGAGGTGGAAAACCATTTGCTGAATTAATAAGCCTCGGTTAAAAGAGCAAATATAAGTGATGAAAATTTACGTAACTGTTTGCGTTTGTCTGTATGCAGAAATTTTGTTCCAGATATTAAACGTATTATAAACTCCACCTGTGATAATTAAATACAACGTATCGTAGTTAATAGGTACTCTTTCAAACCATGATTTATTTCAAGCACTCCTGCTAACCTTATTCCATCATTGAATAAAGCAAGCTAGAAAAACAAAACGCATTACAGAGGAAGGAGTGGACAGAAGGTATGGTGGGGAGGGGAGGTAAGCGGGTGGCCAGCTTGCCCCTGTGTGCACGCAGAACACCTGTTAACTGCACGTGTGCAAGTGCACCGCACACGTGCAGGATTCCTGCCCGCCCCTGGTGTAAGAGGTGTATCATGAATGTAGAACAATGTTAATATGGACAAGAAGAAACTGAAATCGGGATCATGTGATCAGTTCACGGTATGCCAGTCGTCTAGGATCCAACCGATATGGTCACGAGCCCAGGAGAGGCGCTGCTGGCAACGTCGTGCTGTTATCAACTGGACTCACGTCGGTCGTCTGCTGCTATATAGCCCATTAACGCCAAATTTCGGCGCAGTGTCCTGACAGATATGTTCGTCGTACGTGTCACTGTGATTTCTGCGGTTATTACACACAGTGTTGCTTGTTTGTTAGCACTGACAACTCTACGCAAACTCCGCTGCTCTACGTCATTAAGTGAAGGCCATCGGCCACTGTGTTTTTCGTGGTGAAAGGTAATGCCGGAAATCTGATATTCTCGACACTCTTTTGACACAGTGAGTCTCGAAATGTTTAATTCCCTAACGGTTTCAAAAATGGGCTGTCCCATGCGTCTAGCTCCGAGTACCATCCCGTGTTCAAAGTCTGTTAATTACCGTCGTACAGCTGTAATCACTTCGGAAATATTTTAACATGAATCACCTGAGTACAAATGATAACTCTGCCAATGCACTGCTCTTGTTACACCTTGGGTAAGCGATACTACTGCCATCTGTAAATGTGCACAGCGCTATCCCATGACTTTTGTTACCTCCGTGTATATTCATTCAGTATACGAGAATGAGAGTACTCAAGACTTCCAACAAACTTTACACATATTTTCGAAACTATTTGAAATATTTCTTGCTATATCCTCCAGAAAATTATGAAACGAAAAGAGTCTATCGCTTACTACATTTTCGCTGTTGATGCAGTAAAACTTTGGCATTCGGCGTGAAGTTTTTAATTCATTACGTGTTTGCTACTAACTCTGTCCGAATCCGATTTTGCAGGCAGTATTCACATATATCACCGGATGCAGCTGCAAAATTGTATCACTTTACGACTCAGAGTTCAGGAGTGTGGCGTCTTAAACACTGAGATGCGTGAAAAACGGAGCACGATTCTTTAAGGAATCGTAGGGAGAAGGTCACTGGTAGATGACGAAAAGAAGCCCGTCGAAGACGCTTAACGGGAGAAGAGAAAGAGACAAAAAAATGGTTCAAATGGCTCTGAGCACTATGGGACTTAACATCTATGGTCATCAGTCCCCTAGAACTTAGAACTACTTAAACCTAACTAACCTAAGGACAGCACACAACACCCAGCCATCACGAGGCAGAGAAAGTCCCTGACCCCGCCGGGAATCGAACCCGGGAACCCGGGCGTGGGAAGCGAGAACGCTACCACACGACCACGAGATGCGGGCGAGAAAGAGACAAGCTAGTGAGATATCTGCTACTGCATCTAGGAACAGTTAAGCTGTAGAAGAAAAAATCAGTCGGGAGAAACCGGTGGCTTACTTTGGCAAACTGGCGCCCAAGGCAAACTTGAACGTAGTCTGTCCTTCCCCCTTCCACCCAAGGTCTCTGCCGACAACTCTCAACTTTTTTGTTTCATCGTATTCACTGTGCTGCTTAGCCTGGTTCTTCCTTTATTGAGACCAACAACATTCACATGAAATTAACAAGTACGCATTTCAGTAATTGTTTTCCCTGTGATATAGTTCAAAATATGTAACATGCAATCCAAATTCGTATTTCTTGCAACAGTAACGTGATTCCTTTTGCATTCTTTAATTGCCTGTTATTACAAATCGTAATAAACAACAAATACAAAACAAATCTTGATAAATAAAAATTACATGTATTTCTTCACGAATTAGCATTAGTTATAACTAGAAGAAAAGTTGCTATAATTATGTGTCCGGATACCAGTACGTGTTGTGACGTGGGCCTTCGAAGATGGCGTTCATAACCTGCATCTAAGAATGAGGCAGGATTCGCGAGAGTTGGGCTACTAAATTACCACATCACGCACGAGTGGGTAGATGCCAATCCTCGAGCAGTTGTGGAGGTGAGGAATCAAGATGGCTTCTTTAATGAACGCACAGTAATTATTGGTGCGAGACTCAAAGGGCAAACACTTCAGCAAACGGATTAACAGGTGCTGTGTAACAACGATTTCTGCACTATGAATTACCAGCATTTTTGGAGAATGTTACCCTTGCAGAAAGACAATGACGCTGCTTTATGCACGACTGCGCAGCACCCCATTTTTTACGGATCGTGCAACAGTACGCCACCACGACGCTCCGTGGCGATTCGGTAGCATGGCCGGTAGCTGCTTCTAGTCCAAGTGGCACACAGATGCAACTGCTCAGTCGTGAGTTGTGCTGACATAAGTTAACACGTGTTTGTGTCTATCGTCACGGAAATCGGACAGCATAATATTGCGCCACGGTATGCCATTTCTTTTTGTGTTAAATTGGGTGAAAACGCAACGACAACGTACGGTAAGCTTCAGAAGGCTTTTGGGAAGGAGGTTATGTCAACAGCTCAAGTTTGTCATTGGCACAAAATGTTTAGTGAAGCAGAACGAATGTTGAAGATGAAGACCGCAGTGGACGACCGTAAACCTCATGAACGGATGTCAACTTGGTCAGGGTGTGTGAACACGTACGACCTGAAGTAAGACTATTCGTGAAAATGATTGCAGAAGAACTGAACAACAATCGAGAAATGGTTCGCCTAATAATAATTGAAGATCTTGGTATGAGAAAGATTTGTGCAAAAATGGTCCCCAAAAATCTCACACCACGACAGTGAGAAAATACGGAAAAATGTGGTAGCCGATCTGTTAGAGTAAACGGATATCAATTCAGAATTGTTGAGCCGTGTAATCTCTGGTGATGAAAGTTGGTTTCTTCAGTACGATCCAGAGACAAAACGCCAAAGTTCGCAATGGTGCTCAAAGGTATCACCCAGACCAATAAAAGCCCGCACGTCAAAGTTAAAAGTGAAATGCATGCTTGTGTGCTTCTTTGATTCCAAGGGAATTGTTCATGAAGAGTGGGAGCCTCCTGGACAAACAGTTCACCAATATTACTACAAAGAAATTTTAGAAAGACTTCGTAATGGAGTTCTTTGTGTCCGTGCCAACATTGCTGATAATTGGATTCTGCATCAAGATAATGCGTCATCCCTTACTGCTGTCAGTACAGCAATTTTTAACCTCAAAACAAATTTCAGTATTACCACAGCCACCTTATTCACCAGATATCGCTCCGTGCGACTTTTTTCTATTTCCAAAAGTCAAAACGGCGGTCAAGGGACACCATTTTCAAACAACACAAGATGTTCAAAAGGCTGTGACGAGGGTCTTGGAGGACATTACAGAAGATTAGTTCCATAGATGTTATCATCAATGGCAGAAGCGCTTGAAAAAGTGTGTGCAATGAGAAGGGAACTACTTTGAAGGAGACAACATTAAACTTGACTAAGACGGCAAGCAACTTTCTTTTCACATCAGTCTCATTACTTTATTGCCGCACCTCGGACGTCAAAAGGGCGTGTGACGAAAGCTCGTGACGCAATTCGGATGGAGCGAGATGTATGTGAAGGAGTGCGTGATTGATTACGAAGAAGGGTTGAAGGATGTGTCAGAATGTATGGTAACCACACGCAATACTCGTATACAGGGTGTTTCACAATTCATGTTACACACTTCTAGAGATTATAAAGTGGACTTAGTAGATCAAGTTTTACATAGTAAGCCATGTCCGGAAACGTCATCCAAGGACGCTACAGTTATAAAAGCAGGCGCCTGTAAATGTACGTATATACTGGGTGGTTCCGTGATGATACTACAAACTTTCATTGTTAATGGAGACGGGTAAATGTATCAATTTGAGGTAAGGGTCCCTGGTCCGGAAACGAGTGAATCGAAAGTTACGAGCGAAAATCATTCTTATACCTCTAACAATGGAGTACATATACCGGTACTGTTGCTACTAAGAATGTAGGATATATAACTTTCAGAGGTGGTAGTATTGGCCAAGACTAGAAAAGATGTTCAGTAAACACGGATTCTAAAATGTATACATGAGGAGTTACGAGGATTTGTTCATCTTCGCTAGTATGAAACATCTCTATTGAACAGTGCATTTTGGAACTCATGTTTACTAGATACTTTTCCTTGTTTTGGTTCATACTACCGTCTCTGAAAGTTACCTGCCCTGCAATCTCAATAACAACAGCAGCAGAACGTGTTTTCATGTACAGTACATGTACGTGTACTCTACTGAATCGACCCGTATAGATACACGTTTACAAGCGCCGCCGCCTGTAACTTTCTCTGTAGCGTCGTTGAATGACATTTCCGAGATGGTTTCCTGTGTCAAACTTGATCTAAGTCCCCTCTACAATGTGTAGAAGTGTGTAATATGAATTACCTTGTAGTGTCTGCTTTCACGTAAGAGACGGGAGAGAAAAGACAGACTGGTCCCTATCTCAACACGCACTGGTCTGTGAACGTAAAATTATAGTAATTTTTTGTTTTGACCAATTCCTGCAGAAACATTTTTTTTTATTTTAATATTTTTCTTTTTCTTTTAGAAGTCCTATTGACTCTTCACGCTTTTGCTGTGTTGGCCTCTTCGTATAATGAAAGTGGCCTCACATTTCAACCAAAGGAAACACGAAATGACGGTCTAAGTGCCAGATAGGAGCAGGATTTACGGAAGTATAGCTCCACTGGGTCGAATTTCAATCTCTTCACGAATCCTTTCCATGCAATCCGTTCCCTCACTATTTTAATGAATTTCAGACGATTCCCATTCCTGTTTCTCTCGCTTCTCCTCCTTCATTCCCTTTTTCTCCTACCTTCACCTTATGTTTTACTTATCAGGGCGAAAACGGCACCCAGTGCGTACTCTTGGGCTGATATACAGCCCAAAAGGCTGGGTTGTGCATAACACATTGCAGAGGATGTCTGGTGTAGTTGTAATTGTAGAAATGAAAATAACAGCCACGAGGTACGAGATAAGAAAAGACTGAGAAAACCGTGAATCGAAACGCTTAAGTTGACATGGAGGCTGCTGAGCTCTGAAGCAATAACGTACCTGCAAAGCACCTAAGATGATCGTTGCCACCTCGGAGGGTACGGATCCTCCAGCCTCATCGAACATGATGACGGCATAGTTGAGCACAGCGAAGGAACCGCAGAGCTGCAGGTTGGTGCCTAGGTTGATGGCATTGGCGAAGCCCCTGAGCGAGGCCCTGGAGCAGAGTTCCTTGAGGGTGACGCGTCCCGTGTCACCTTCTTTGCCTCCAGCCAGCGATGCCTGAATGCGTGCCATCTCGTGCTCCACCTGTTCCTCTGAGATCCCTCGACGCAGCCACCTCAGCACCTGTGGCACAGGACGCACGCCCAACTCACTTAATGTCCTAACTGTCTGAAGCATAATGATGCCGTGAAAGCCACGGATCAGTGCAGTCAGGCTGATGCGGTAGATTTTGAATTCCAAAAAGAGCTTTACTTGGTACTATGTCAATGATCATTAAAAAGAGTACAATCATACTGAGGATTCCTTGGTAGGGACGACGTAGTCATGTTATCTTGAACGGCATATGCTAGCCAATGTATTGGAACACTTCCTCTTCTGCATCTACGTTCATGTTCTGCAAAAGTCACTGAAGTACATAGCAGTGGGCACTTCCTATTGTACCAGTTATTGGGGCTTCTTCCTATTCCATTCATGTATGATGTGTGTGAAGCACGTCTGGTTAAACGCCTTGTAGCATGCAATAATTAGTTCAAAAAATGGTTCAAATGGCTCTGAGCACTAAGGGACTCAACTGCTGTGGTCATAAGTCCCCTAGAACTTAGAACTACTTAAACCTAACTAACCTAAGGACATCACACACATCCATGCCCGAGGCAAGATTCGAACCTGCGACCGTAGCGGTCGCGCGGTTCCAGACTGTAGCGCCCAGAACCGCTCGGCCACTCCGGCCGGCCTGCAATAATTAGTCTAATCTTGTTTTTGCGATCTATAAGAGAACAGTGCTTAGGGTATTGCAGGAAACTCCTACAGTCACCACTTATTATCGGTTCTTGAAACACTCTCAGTTGGCTTTTTGGGGATACTTTGCGTCTTCCTTCATGCGTCTGCCCGTTCAGTTTCTTCATTTTTCCATGACACTCTCTCAGCGTTCAAGGAAACCCGTGACCATTCGTGCTGCTATTCCTCGTGTATATTCGATATCCTTCATTAGTCATATTTGCTACATGTCTCACACCGTTGAGTAGTATTCTAAGACGTGTCGCACGAGTGTTTTACAAGCAATCTCGTTTGCACACTGATTGCATTTCCTTATTAACCTACAGTGAACCAAGATCTTGTCACCTGATTTATCCACGCTTAGTCTGTGTGATCTTGTGATACCATATTCTTACAAATAGTTACACTCAGATATTTGTATGAGTTATCCAATTCAAATTCTGAGCCACTGACATTATAGTCAAAGGGCGCAAAATAAAACCGTTCTCGTTTATAAATATTTAAATAGAGCTGCAAAAATATTAAAGCAGATTTTTATAAGATTTGCAGATGGTGTAAAGACTAATTACTTTCTTTAAAACTACAGTAGTTTTTGTTTTGTGACTTGTGTGTCATCAACTAATCCTGTTAGAAATAGGAGCTAAATACAGTATCAACAAACAGGCTACGAACGAGATATTGCAGAATGTGATAACAGGAAGTGAATACCTAATCAACATGAAAGGAATGGGAATGTTCTGTTCTTGTTTCGTGACTTGGTTCAAATGGTTCAAATGGCTCTGAGCACTATGGGACTCAACTGCTGTGGTCATAAGTCCCCTAGAACTTAGAACTACTTAAACCTAACTAACCTAAGGACGTCACACACATCCATGCCCGAGGCAGGATTCGAACCTGCGACCGTAGCGGTCGTGCGGTTCCAGACTGTAGTGCCTTTAACCGCTCGGCCACCCCGGCCGACTTCGTGACTTGCATGTCGAGAACCAAGCCTGTTAGGAAGAGTACCTAAATACAGCGTCAACACACAAGTTACATATAAGACAGTGAAGTATCTAATAACTGAAAATGTATACATAATAAAAAAGATAGGGATAACAAGCGAGCTAAAAGCAAAGGAATTAAGGTGTATAATAAGGGAAAAACTAGCATTCAGCCAGGAAACGAAAGTGAAGAAGAAAAAGTATACATGAAAATAACAGGTAAATTTGGATAGAACATGGCCTTATCACAATAGCAGACGAGAGAGCCCTATAGTTATAATGAAACAGGAATAATACAGTCACAAGTCTGTAAAATTTCTACGAGACAGCAACAGAATGAAGTTAACCAGTGGCTGAACACAAAGACAAAAAGGAAAATACACAGAAACTTTAAAAAAATCTCACACTTATTCACAAAACAGGAAATGAAGTGGCTAAAACAAAAGAATCCCAACGCACCAGCTTTGCAAGGAATAACAAAATTCTTAAGCAAGACATTCCAATCGGACCAGTTGAGTATTTTAAAAGTGTATTAGTCGATCTGGGGCCAGCGCGCCTGCCCAAACCCTTTAAGAGATGTACTGACAGACAAGGTCATCTGGGAAGGTACAAACACACGAGAAACATAAGAATAAGAAACATCCACAATAGCAAGCAAATAGCATACCCTCAGCGACAGCAATGGAGTATGGTAAAGGACTGGCAGCATGTTGAAAGAATCAACAAAGACTGAAAGTAGCCTACAGGATGGCCAAGTCTATACAAGAGAGACTGAAGACAACCAACACTAGCACATACAAACACAACACATTTCGAATCTGTCAATTCACATGTGAAGACTGTAACTCAGTTTTTAGTGGACACACAAGCAGAAATTTCAGGATTAGATGCACCTACGACAAAGAGGGTAATTACGAGTGACAGTAGCAGTTGCACATTTTTTTATGCGTAGGCGGCACAAACCAAAAGGCATAAAGACCAACATAAAAATGTTAAATGCAGCAACAACCCCACACAGAAACTTACAACAGAAAAAAATTACCCTATACCAAAAGCCAAAATATGAGGACATAATGAATACACAGCGCTCTACAATATAACCCCATTTTCAGCTCTCTCTCTCTCTCTCTCTCTCTCTCACCACACACACACACACACACACACACACACACACACACACACACACACACACAAGCACACACACTCACTCCATCCTGTAGAGAAATGGAAAATTGGAACCAACATAGGGTAAACACACTAAACTTAAATATATAGGCTCTACCCTACTGCTCACCAACTTACATAGCTCGTTTATAATCAACATACAACCGCAACATTTTCGAAATTTGTTACTTCAACGTAACAAACGGTAATCAAATAACAAAAAAGTAGTTATTGACAGTTGAATGTAATGACAGTGCTATATTCTAATATTAGCAACGCAGGAAAAAAGCAGTAGTTTCGCTAGAGGCCTAACATTTTAATATATGTACGTCATATAATAGTGAAAAATTGTAACTAATTGCAGATGACAACCTGGAACAAAATATCAGCTATACAGCAAATGTGAGACAGCCACATAAAAAAAAGTGAAACTAAGATATATATTTTTTCTATAAATGATTTAATAAATCTGAATACCATAACTCAAAACTATATTTATTAGAATGAAAAATTTCTTTACATGTTATTTGACCGAAAATAAGTGAACACGCTGAAAATGCACCGAAACATCTTTGGGAGTTAAAAAGAACAAACTGTGTTCGCTCAAGTGATTACTGTATTTCCATGATTATAAGATTAGACCATTTACACTAAATACAGCGCACAGAAGCATTTAAGCAGTCATTCTTACCACGTTCCATGCGTGGTTGGAAAGGGAACAAACTCTAATACCTGGTGGAATACTAAGTACCCACTGTCATGCTCGTCACAGTGGTTAGCACAGTATGGGCGTAGTTGTGGGTGTGAATAAAAGATTGAGCGATTACGTAGCAGAACAGCGTTTTTCTTGGAGAAAGTAATTCATATTCACTCATAAATTATTAATCAGTTATTTCAAACGTACAAATGAAATACACTGACGGAAAAAAATCGTGGCACCAAGGAGGAGTTGTGCGACACACAGAAAAGTTGATAGGGGTGTTGCAACATCTGAAAGATGATACCTGTTCAAATTCCGCAGCAGTCGCATAAGAGTGGTAATAGGATACAGTGCAGGCTTGCTTTAAACACACGCTATAACAATCATAAGCGTTAGTTACCTTTGGGACGGGAGGTAGTGAGTTGACGTTAGTGAAGTTTATCTTCAGGGCGACAAAGACGCCTTTGCTAACATCTCATTGAGTTTGAATGAGGTAGTGAAATAGGGCTGCATTATTTCTTCTACAATATTGCAGAAAGACTTGGCAGGAATGTAGCACAGTGCACATGATTGCTAGTAGCGGTGATCACGAGAATGTACGGTGGCAAGAAGACCGGGCTCCGGAAGACCACGTGACACCACCGAGAGAGAAGCCCATCGTGTTCGGAGCATTGCACTGCGCCTAAAGCAGCAATTTAAGCAGCATTTGGCACCACAGTGACATAACGAACTGTTACAAATCGGTTACTTCAAGGACGGCTTCGAGCCAGACGCCCTGTAGCGTGCATTCCGCTGACCCCAAACCACCGCCATTTAATACTTCAGTGGTGTTAAGCGAGAGACCATTTGCTCATGAGGAGGTTGGTAGAGGGCCCGCAGCCAATGTGTTTGCATTCTAGACGCATTGGATCTACACCTGGGGTTATGGCCTAGGGTGCGGTATCGTACGACAGCAGAAGCACTCCCGTGTTTATCCTTAGCACTCTGAGTGAAGATCTGTATGTCAGTCTCGTGATTCGACTTGCTGTGCTGCCATTCACGAACAGCATCCCAGGGGGTGTTTTACAACAGTATAATACTCGTCCACATACCGTTGCTGGGACACAACATGCTCTGTAGTGTGTCGAGATGTTGTCTTGACCTGCACCATCGTCATATCTGTCTCCAATCGAGCACATGTGGGACATCATCGAACGACACTTCCAGCGTCGTCCACAAACAGCGTTAACCGACCATGTATTGACCATTTCAACAGACATGGAACTCCATCTCACAAATTGGCATACTGCACCTGTACAATGTATTGCAGGCATGCTTGCACTCAACATTCTGGCTGTTAAACCGGTTATTAAGGTTCCAGTATTTCATATTTGCAATGGCTTATCTCCCGCTAACATACGAGGTGCATTCAAGTTCTAAGGCCTCCGATTTTTTTTCTCCGGACTGGAAAGAGATAGAAACATGCGCATTGTTTTAAAATGAGGCCGCGTTCATTGTCAATACGACCCAGAGATGGCAGCACTGTCCGGCAGATGATATTTTACCGCCAGCGGCGAGAATGAGAACTGTTTTAAATACTTAAAATGGCGACGTTTTCCTTACTTGAACAGCGTGCAATCATTCGTTTTCTGAATTTGCGTGGTGTGAAACCAATTGAAATTCATTGACAGTTGAAGGAGACATGTGGTGATGGAGTTATGGATGTGTCGAAAGTGCATTCGTGGGTGCGACAGTTTAATGAACGCAGAACATTGTGTGACAACAAACCGAAACAACCTCGGGCTCGCACAAGCCGGTCTGACGACATGATCGAGAAAGTGGAGAGGATTGTTTTGGGGGTCGCCGAATGACTGTTGAACAGATCGCCTCCAGAGTTGGCATTTCTGTGGGTTCTGTGCACACAATCCTGCATGACGACCTGAAAATGCGAAAAGTGTAATCCAGGTGGGTGCCACAAATGCTGACGGACGACCACATGGCTGCCCGTGTGGCATGTTGCCAAGCAATGTTGACGCGCAACGACAGCATGAATGGGACTTTCTTTTCGTCGGTTGTGACAATGGATGAGACGTGGATGCCATTTTTCAATCCAGAAACAAAGCGCCAGTCAGCTCAATGGAAGCACACAGGTTCACCGCCACCAAAAAAATTTCGGGTAACCGCCAGTGCTGAAAAAATGATGGTGTCCATGTTCTGGGACAGCGAGGGCGTAATCCTTACGCATTGCGTTCCAAAGGGCACTGCGGTAACAGGTGCATCCTACGAAAATGTTTTGAAGAACAAATTCCTTCCTGCACTGCAACAAAAACGTCCGAGAAGGGCTGCGCGTGTGCTGTTTCACCAAGAGAACGCACCCGCACATCGAGCTAACGTTACGCAACAGTTTCTTCGTGATAACAACTTTGAAGTGATTCCTCATGCTCCCTACTCACCTGACCTGGCTCCTAGTGACTTTTGGCTTTTTCCAACAATGAAAGACACACTCCGTGGCCGCACATTCACCAGCCGTGCTGCCGGCCGCGGTGGCCGTGCGGTTCTAGGCGCTGCAGTCCGGAACCGTGGGACTGCTACGGTCGCAGGTTCGAATCCTGCCTCGGGCATGGATGTGTGTGATGTCCTTAGGTGAGTTAGGTTTAAGTAGTTCTAAGTTGTAGGGGACTGATGACCTAAGATGTTAAGTCCCATAGTGCTCAGAGGCATTTTTGAACCAGCCGTGCTGCTATTGCCTCATCGATTTTCCAGTGGTCAAAACAGACTCCTAAAGAAGCCTTCACCGCTGCCATGGAATCATGGAGTCAGCGTTGTGAAAAAGGTGTACGTCTGCAGGGCGATTACGTCGAGAAGTAACGCCAGTTTCATCGATTTCGGCTGAGTAGTTAATTAGAAAAAAAAAAAAAATCGGAGGCCTTGGAACTTGAATGCACCTCGTAAACCTGTGATCTTCACTGGTTGCTCGTTTGGGTAGTACTTTGGAAAAGAAAATTATTTGCAATTACATCCCCATTAACATACTTAAAATGGGGAAGAAGTTTAGCGTGACCGCCAATGTCGATGGAGTTGGAATCAGAAATGAGAACTTACGTCTTACGTCTGTCGCTAATACGGCTGCTGATTATGTAAGCAGAGAGAGAAATTTTTGCAATTTCAGTTACAGCTTCTGAACCAACGATTATTTTTACCATTTCTTTACGGACGGTCATTGACAACCTTTCTGCTACTGTGGTTTTTTTTTTATCTTTACGATAAGTTAGGCTATCTTAGAGCCACCTCCCTGCAGTTTGTACGAAACACGTGCCGATGTAATCATGAGCTTCACTTATTTTTTCCTTTGTTCAGACACAACAACCGTCTAAAGTAATTCACGTCTTTAATAAAGAGAGGAATGTTTTGTTGACAGAAGTTGTTTCAGTTTTCTGGGCATTGCTGCATTTTTAACCACACACAACTCACTCAGGGATCTGGGCATGCTGTGTCACCACACAAAAAGTAAGACAAATAATTAAGATAATAACTATTATATTGCTCTTTAACTACGTTCGGTTTCTTTTTTTCGTGCCAGAGGGTTTCGCTACTTACACTCAAGGACAGACCACTCCGTACAATGAACTAAGCCATGCCGGAGAAAAATAGTTTAATAACACTGTGACAGAAAATACTGGTGTAGCAATCACAATATTCGCACTATTGACGAGCACAGTTGTGATAAAACTGAACTGAAATACTCAAACAATGGGAAGTTCAGGATGGAATAACAACACTATTGTTGTCTGACAGTGTTCAAATGGCTCTGAGCACTATGGCACTCAACATCTGAGGTCATCAGTCCCCTAGAACTCAGAACTACTTCAACCTAAGGACATCACACACATCCATGTCCGAGGCAGGATTCGAACCTGCGACCGTATCGGTCGGGCGGTTCCAGACTGAAGCGCCTAGAACCGTTCGGCCACAGCAGCCGGCTCTGACAGTGTTGGGTCCTTCGGCGGCGAACGAAACGTGCAATAAAGTTTAGGAAACAGCTACCAACTGGAAAAAAATGTGAAAACAATGCAATAAAAATAATAAAAGGGAGTAATTTTTGTTAATCCCCAGAATTTTAGGGAAAAGAACGTACAGCCAGCCGCACATAAAGATGCGGTGCAGTGGTGTGGGCGGGAATACAATTTCTCAAGGAAAGCAGAGTATAACAACTGTATATAGAGTAAATATATAAAATCTATTTTAAGTAAGAATAACGCTTTTGCCAAGAATAAACAAGCACCTTTATACTTAAAATCGAAGGAAATAAATTACATTTAATTTCTTTAAAATATTCGTGGTATGTCTAAAATCGAACTCCCTTAATTTCTTGTAATAACACATAGAATACATGAACTGTCTGAGATACTGCAGCAACTCAGTGTAGGTAAAAGAACAGGAGTTTTTGTAAGATGTGGTGTTCACCACTTGTTTCTACATCTAACCATGGTGAAATAAGGAATGCTGGCTTAACATCTGACAACCAAGACATCAGAAATTACAACTATCCTGATTCATAAGATGCCAATACATAACCCTAAGGCAGCAGCGGTAAGCAGTAATTCCTCATATGTTCTAGCTACAGTATCACAATAAAGGATCACCAACAAAAACATGGCGACCAGACATCTGTCATCCAAAAAACGCCACTAAGATCAGACTAGCATAAAGCTGCACGTGTGTTTCAATGCCTTCAATGACCTGCAAAGTTGCCCCCTTGTGGGACGCCAGAGAACACTTCCCTAAGAAACGAAGACCAGAAAAATTCGGTGAGCAGCAGGAATCGCTGCGAGTGTACGTATGATTTAGTTACACTGTATCTAATTGGGTGATATTTTCATCTAGCAACAGAAAGGCATTTTCAAAACTTAAAATTAAAGGAATAACTATATTTAACGACCATTCATTTGGTAAAGTCGTAAACTGGAAGTTCTGTGTGGAAATTTTGCCAGAATGCGGGGAACCGTTGTGCACCCAAGAGATTGTGGAATGTTTAACAGCAATCCTATACAGAAAATCAAAAGCAAAATTAATATTCTGTAAGGCTCTCAGCTAGAAGAATTGCAAAAACATGAAGAACTAATTGTTAAGAGGATGAAAGCGATAGTTTACTTGAAAATAATTAGAATTCGAGAACATACCTTCTCTGCTTCTGTCAGATTCCTGGGAGGAGAAAGAATTAGACGATTTCGATGTAGATTTAAATTACAAGTTAAAAATTAAGATGGATATTATTAAAAGTACACGAAAAAAACGTAAAGAAATAAGGGAGAGGAAGGAGTGAGGCTTAGGAATGGGGAATCGAGTGGAGGAAGGCGGAAGAGGATGGGGAAGGGGGAGTGTTGGGTAGGTGACTGTAGATAACAGTAACGCTGAAAGTATAAGTCATGAGGTCAAATGTGATCAGAATGCCTTTTGTCCTCCTACTGACGACGTTTTAATAAAATTCACATATGTTGAAATTTCCCATATTACTTGAACTTAAAATTGCCGCATTGTTTACTCTCTACAATATTTTCTGGGCTTTTCTTATGCTAACTGTATGCCGACCGGAGTGGCCGAGTGGTTCTAGGCGCTACAGTCTGGAACCGCGCGACCGCTACGGTCGCAGGTTTGAATCCTGCTTGGGGCATGGATGTGTGTGATGTCCTTAGGTTAGTTAGGTTTAAGTAGTTCTAAGTTCTATGGGACTGATGACCTCAGAAGTTAAGTCCCATAGTGCTCAGAGCCATTTGAACCATTTTGCTAACTTTGTAATGTGATTATTTCCTTAACACATCAGCATTCTATTCTATCCTTTTCCATAGTGAAAACTGAGGACTTCTGTGAGAGGTCCAGCATAATTTGGAAGCGATGTTCTCTGAGAACACTCTTATTAACTTTTACTGTTTCTGAAAAACTTCTTGTTTTTGACTCAATGAATGACTTACGCAAGGGATTTCCGCTGAATATCAACTGCCTTTTATGCCTACAAGACCACCACTTTTTGCCCATAAATCACCTTTCGCGCACATTTTAATTCACTACCTATTTTTTGCTAAGATAAATACTGTAAAGTTGTCACCATCTGTTGAAGGTGAATACAGAGTTCATCAATCCTCCGTCTTCATTCGATTGTTTCCAGAGATAAACTTCACAAGTATCACTGCAGTACTGTGTGTCTGATACGAAATTGACGCCCGCGGCATCCAACAGAAGTTTTTCTTTACACGCCATCACAGTGAGTGTACGTTCTTTTTGTGAAAATAAACCCTCATAGATTGTACTTAAAGAAGACATAACTGTCTTTATCGTGGTATTGATGCTGCTCTTTTTGAGTATTCAATCCTGTTGCCTATACCCACAAGAAATTAAACTATATATGAAGATAGTAACTGTTCTCGAAAGAACAGATACCATTGATGACCGTGCAGCTTCTCTAGAATGAATAATAATTAATTGAAAACCTCAGCTGCCGACATGTGTTGTTGACATACCTCGATGTGGACAGCTGAAAGTGTGTGCCCCGACCGGGACTCGAACCCGCGATCTCCTGCTTACATGGCAGACGCTCTATCCATCTGAGCCACCGAGGACACAGATGAATAGCACCACTACAGGGACTTATCCCTTGCACGCTTCCCGTGAGACCCACATTCCCAACTGTCCACAATCTACACACGTAATGTTCCTAATAAATACTTTGCCCTTCCACTCATCACTAGCTCCCACCAAAGTGACGATTCCCGTAATAGTTCGGGCAACCTGTGCCCATTCGCACAGACTAAGGTCAGATGGATAGAGCGTCTGCCATGTAAGCAGGAGATCCCAGGTTCGAGTCCCGGTCGGAACACACATTTTCAGCGGTACCCATCGAAGTATGTCCACAACACCTGTCGACAGCTGAGGGTTTCAATTAATTATCATTTAAAAAAATTAAATTTTGTCTGAACAGGCCTCGGAATACCCACTGGTACCGGCCAACCACCGTGTCTTCTTCAGCGATAGGCGTCATTGGATGCGGATATGGAGGAGTAAATGGTCGGCACATTGGTCTCCCGGGCATCGTCAGTTTTGGTGACCGGAGCCACTACTCAATCAAGCAACTCCTCAACTGGCCAAGTGCTGAATGGACCCCAGTTGCGACTAGAGCTCGACGGATCCGGAAGCTCACAAACACGAGTGCCACTCAAGTCTGACAGCGCTGAACTTTGGTGATCTGAAGGGAAACAGTGTTACAACTGCTGTAAGACTGCTGCCGCTTGTACCCATACATGCCATTAAATGATGTGAGGTGGGAGAAATAATAATACAATTTGTACGAAAAATGTAGTTATTAGATTGTTGCCGTAAAAACTGAAAAAAAAAACAGCCCTTGCAGCAGCTGTTACCTTTCTCGCCTGCTCATACCGATGAACGGTTGCCAGCCTGTACGGTGTCTCAGGCATGAAGGCGAAACAGATGATGAAGATGGCTGCAGGGGCGATGTTCACGTACAGCACGGTATAGTAAGGCAGGACGGCGCCAATGACGTAAGCGAACAGCAGGCCGCTGTTGCACAGCAGGGGCAGCAGGCAGCCCAACCTGCCCCGCACCTCGTCGCTGGTCGTCTCGCTGACGTACAGCGTCGTCAGCATCAGCGAACCGGCGCTCTGCGCACCGGCCAACACCCTGCAGGCAGAGGAGGTGCAAGGTACTGACGACACAGACGCACAAACGTACGGATTTGAAACTAAAACTCCGGTGACAGTAGTTATGGGATAGCGATACGGGCATATGCAGCCGTCGGTTGTGTTGCCTACGCGAAGTATAGAAGTGGCAGTGCGTTGCCGGAGTGATTTGTACTCAGATGATTCATACACTCCTGGAAATGGAAAAAAGAACACATTGACACCGGTGTGTCAGACCCACCATACTTGCTCCGGACATTGCGAGAGGGCTGTACAAGCAATGATCACACGCACGGCACAGCGGACACACCAGGAACCGCGGTGTTGGCCGTCGAATGGCGCTAGCTGCGCAGCATTTGTGCACCGCCGATGTCAGTGTCAGCCAGTTTGCCGTGGCGTACGGAGCTCCATCGCAGTCTTTAACACTGGTAGCATGCCGCGACAGCGTGGACGTGAACCGTATGTGCAGTTGACGGACTTTGAGCGAGGGCGTATAGTGGGCATGCGGGAGGCCGGGTGGACGTACCGCCGAATTGCTCAACACGTGGGGCGTGAGGTCTCCACAGTACATCGGTGTTGTCGCCAATGGTCGGCGGAAGGTGCACGTGCCCGTCGACCTGGGACCGGACCGCAGCGACGCACGGATGCACGCCAAGACCGTAGGATCCTACGCAGTGCCGTAGGGGACCGCACCGCCACTTCCCAGCAAATTAGGGACACTGTTGCTCCTGGGGTATCGGCGAGGACCATTCGCAACCGTCTCCATGAAGCTGGGCTACGGTCCCGCACACCGTTAGGCCGTCTTCCGCTCACGCCCCAACATCGTGCAGCCCGCCTCCAGTGGTGTCGCGACAGGCGTGAATGGAGGGACGAATGGAGACGTGTCGTCTTCAGCGATGAGAGTCGCTTCTGCCTTGGTACCAATGATGGTCGTATGCGTGTTTGGCGCCGTGCAGGTGAGCGCCACAATCAGGACTGCATACGACCGAGGCACACAGGGCCAACACCCGGCATCATGGTGTGGGGAGCGATCTCCTACACTGGCCGTACACCACTGGTGATCGTCGAGGGGACACTGAATAGTGCACGGTACATCCAAACCGTCATCGAACCCATCGTTCTACCATTCCTAGACCGGCAAGGGAACTTGCTGTTCCAACAGGACAATGCACGTCCGCATGTATCCCGTGCCACCCAACGTGCTCTAGAAGGTGTAAGTCAACTACCCTGGCCAGCAAGGTCTCCGGATCTGTCCCCCATTGAGCATGTTTGGGACTGGATGAAGCGTCGTCTCACGCGGTCTGCACGTCCAGCACGAACGCTGGTCCAACTGAGGCGCCAGGTGGAAATGGCATGGCAAGCCGTTCCACAGGACTACATCCAGCATCTCTACGATCGTCTCCATGGGAGAATAGCAGCCTGCATTGCTGCGAAAGGTGGATATACACTGTACTAGTGCCGACATTGTGCATGCTCTGTTGCCTGTGTCTATGTGCCTGTGGTTCTGTCAGTGTGATCATGTGATGTATCTGACCCCAGGAATGTGTCAATAAAGTTTCCCCTTCCTGGGACAATGAATTCACGGTGTTCTTATTTCAATTTCCAGGAGTGTATATTTTAGTTACCACGTTCAAAATCTAAAGTTGGTACGTGAATAACAGCGGCCCTTGAAGAACCCGTTTCATATTTACTTACGCACGTAAGCAAAAGTGATAAGAAAAGATAATAAACATGAGAGAAAGAATCATGCTCTAACTAAAAAAATTCATGCTGATAAATTAAAAATAAAAATATATAAAAAATATATATATAATTTTTTTGTGTACGCCGTAACAAATGGCACCGACGTCAGAAACAGTAGCTGGAGCTAGACGCATGGGATTTTCCATTTTGGAAATCTTTGGGGAATTCAGTATTCCACAGTGTGAAGAGTGCGCCAAGGAAACAAATTTCAGGCATTGCCTGTCACCACAGACGACACAGCCACAGACAGCACAGTGGCCGACGGCCTTAACTACTGAGGGCAGCGACGTCCACGTAGAGTTGTCAGTGTTAACAGACAAGCAGCACTGCGTGAAAGAACCACAAATATCAGTGTGGGACCTACGACGAACTTATGCGCTAAGACATTGCGGCAAAATTCGGCATTAATGGGCTATGTCAAAAAATGTTCAAATCTTATGGGACTTAACTATTAAGGTCATCAGTCCCTAAGCTTACACACTACTTAACCTAAATTATCCTAAGGACAAACACACACACCCATGTCCGAGGGAGGACTCGAAGCTCCGCCGGGATGGGCTATGTCAGCAGACGAACGCCGCTAGCGTATTTGCTAACAGTACGACATCGCCCGCAGCATCTCTTCTTGGCCCATGACCATATCGGTTGGACCCTAGGCGACTGGAGAACCGCGGCCTGATCAGATGAGTCTCGATATCAGTTGGTAACAGCTGTTGGTAGGGTTCGAGTGTGGCACAGTCCCCACGGGGTTGAGTTTACGTGGAATGGACTGGGTCCTCTGGTCCAACTGAATCCATCATTGACTGGAAATGGTTATGTTTGGCTACTTGGACTTCATTTGCAGACCTTCATCGACTTCATGTTCCCAAACAACGATGAAATTTTTAGGATGACAATTGGCTGTATTACCAGGTCACAGTTCGCGACTGGTTTGAGGAACATTCTGGACAATACAAGCGAATGTTTGGGCCTCGCTGATCCCCCGACATGAATTCCATTGAACCGTTAATTGGAAGGCCAGATCGTGTACAAATCCTGTACCGGCAACACTTTCGTAAGGGTGGACGGCTCTTGAGGCAGTGTGACTTAATACATCTGGAGGGGACGTCCAACGATGTGTTGAGTCCACGCTATGTCGAGATGGTGCATTACACTGGCCAAAAGGAGTTCCGACACGACATTACGAGGTATCCCATTACATTTGTCACCTC
Organism: Schistocerca cancellata; assembly: GCF_023864275.1. Classification (NCBI taxonomy): domain Eukaryota; kingdom Metazoa; phylum Arthropoda; class Insecta; order Orthoptera; family Acrididae; genus Schistocerca; species Schistocerca cancellata. The sequence continues at coordinate 502,603,827 of NC_064632.1, read as the reverse complement.
ACTGTAAGCACTCCTTCGGAACTGTGGAATGGAATTTCAGGAGCTGTGGATGTGAGCTCAATGAACACAATACTGGTGACGTCCTTAAAAGGAAACATTGGTTGTTTTGAAGCTCTGTAAGAAACGTAAACCTAGCACCAGGCGGTCAAGTGGTCGTCTACTGCTGAATTAAGTCATCGCAGTTATGTGGTGTACACATGGCAGTCGGTTTAATGAAACTGTTGCAGTAAGGTGGGTCGACGTGGAGAAGTAATAGACTGGCAGAAAAGAGCTAGTCTGGCTTGGGGTGCTCATGACCAAACAGTGATTTAAGTTACCAGAATGAGATTTTCACGCTGCGGCGGAGTGTGCGCTGATATGAAACTTCCTGGCAGATTAAAACTGTGTGCCCGACCGAGACTCGAACTCGGGACCTTTGCCTTTCGCGGGCAAGTGCTCTACCATCTGAGCTACCGAAACACGACTCACGCCCGGTACTCACAGATTCACTCCTTTCTTTCAGGAGTGCTAGATCTGCATGGTTCGCAGAAGAGCTTCTGTAAAGTTTGGAAGGTAGGAGACAGGATACTGGCAGAAGTAAAGCTGTGAGTACCGGGCGTGAGTCGTGCTTCGGTAGCTCAGATGGTAGAGCACTTGCCCGGGAAAGGCAAAGGTCCCGAGTTCGAGTCTCGGTCGGGCACACAGTTTTGATCTGCCAGGAAGTTTCAGTGATTTAAGTTGCCTGGCTGTTCGGTGGAAACAAGATTATGGACTTTCATCGTGAATTCTTAGGCTGAATATCTATTACTCTCACAAGCTATTGCTTTTGCGAGCTATCACTATATTTTGTATTGTATGACTTATTACACAATTGTAACAAGACTACAGAGAAGTCATATACCTTTTGGGTCAAACTGAAACAGGGCTTACTGGAGTCACAAACGATTATATTGAGATAGGAACCCAATGGTCGGAAATGCATATTTATCGTGTTATACACTCCTGGAAATTGAAATAAGAACACCATGAATTCATTGTCCCAGGAAGGGGAAACTTTATTGACACATTCCTGGGGTCAGATACATCACATGATCACACTGACAGAACCACAGGCACATAGACACAGGCAACAGAGCATGCACAATGTCGGCACTAGTACAGTGTATATCCACCTTTCGCAGCAATGCAGGCTGCTATTCTCCCATGGAGACGATCGTAGAGATGCTGGATGTAGTCCTGTGGAACGGCTTGCCATGCCATTTCCACCTGGCGCCTCAGTTGGACCAGCGTTCGTGCTGGACGTGCAGACCGCGTGAGACGACGCTTCATCCAGTCCCAAACATGCTCAATGGGGGACAGATCCGGAGACCTTGCTGGCCAGGGTAGTTGACTTACACCTTCTAGAGCACGTTGGGTGGCACGGGATACATGCGGACGTGCATTGTCCTGTTGGAACAGCAAGTTCCCTTGCCGGTCTAGGAATGGTAGAACGATGGGTTCGATGACGGTTTGGATGTACCGTGCACTATTCAGTGTCCCCTCGACGATCACCAGTGGTGTACGGCCAGTGTAGGAGATCGCTCCCCACACCATGATGCCGGGTGTTGGCCCTGTGTGCCTCGGTCGTATGCAGTCCTGATTGTGGCGCTCACCTGCACGGCGCCAAACACGCATACGACCATCATTGGTACCAAGGCAGAAGCGACTCTCATCGCTGAAGACGACACGTCTCCATTCGTCCCTCCATTCACGCCTGTCGCGACACCACTGGAGGCGGGCTGCACGATGTTGGGGCGTGAGCGGAAGACGGCCTAACGGTGTGCGGGACCGTAGCCCAGCTTCATGGAGACGGTTGCGAATGGTCCTCGCCGATACCCCAGGAGCAACAGTGTCCCTAATTTGCTGGGAAGTGGCGGTGCGGTCCCCTACGGCACTGCGTAGGATCCTACGGTCTTGGCGTGCATCCGTGCGTCGCTGCGGTCCGGTCCCAGGTCGACGGGCACGTGCACCTTCCGCCGACCACAGGCGACAACATCGATGTACTGTGGAGACCTCACGCCCCACGTGTTGAGCAATTCGGCGGTACGTCCACCCGGCCTCCCGCATGCCCACTATACGCCCTCGCTCAAAGTCCGTCAACTGCACATACGGTTCACGTCCACGCTGTCGCGGCATGCTACCAGTTTTAAAGACTGTGATGGAGCTCCGTATGCCACGGCAAACTGGCTGACACTGACGGCGGCGGTGCACAAATGCTGCGCAGCTAGCGCCATTCGACGGCCAACACCGCGGTTCCTGGTGTGTCCGCTGTGCCGTGCGTGTGATCATTGCTTGTACAGCCCTCTCGCAGTGTCCGGAGCAAGTATGGTGGGTCTGACACACCGGTGTCAATGTGTTCTTTTTTCCATTTCCAGGAGTGTAGACATACACAGGATAACAAAAAAGTGGCTCCTCCTAACCATTCAAAGTAAAGACTGCCAGTCTCTATGCATGTATTGTACAGGCGCAAGCAGATCCTCGGTGTCTGTTGTAGACTGGAACAAGTAGCGGACGACCAGATTTAGCTCGTAGCTCGTGTGTCATATAACGTCAACACGTATAGCAGTGGTGCATTAACCTTTGCCACGTGCAAAATGGCTCTAAGCACTATGGGACTTAACATCTGAGGTCATTAGACCCATAGACGTAGAACTACTTAAACCTAACTAACCTGAGGACGTCAGACACATTCATGCACGAGGCAGGATTCGAACCTGCGACCGTAATAGCCCCTTGGTTCCGGACGGAAGTGCCTAGAACCGCTTGGCCACAACGGCCGGCATGCCATGTGCACACCACTATCCCTGATGTCAGTTGTCCAATGAATACGACAGCTTGTGTGTTTTCATGGTGAGTTGTGTATCTGTGTACAGTGCATGATGCAGAGTCAAAGATGGAAAACTACTCGTCACGAGAGTTGGCAGACATGCATTTAATGTTTGGTGAGGCAGGATGTGGTGCTCGTAAAGAAGCACAAAAGTGCAAAGAACGCTTTCCCAACGGGTGTCATCCTAATTGGATACCAACTTACGTGAGATGCGGTTCACGCCGCCGAGATTCAAAATGGTTCAAATGGCTCTAAGCACTATGGGACTTAACATCTGAGGTCATTAGACCCATAGACTTAGAACTACTTAAACCCAACTAACCTAAGGACATCTCACACATCCATGCCCGAAGCAGGATTCGAACCTGCGACCGGAGCGCTCGCGCGGTTCCGGACTGAATCGCCTAGAACCGTTCGACCACACTGGCCGGCAGGACGCAGACAGCTGGCCATGGTTCCCGCCAAAGACATGTCTGAACACCAGACTTCGAGGAGATGGGTTTGAGTCGCCTGGCCACTCAGAAACAAGCACCCGTCAACTTTCCAGCGAGATGCAAACTTTGGTGGACGAGGAATTATTCTCGTATGGTAAAGAACGTTTGCAAGCAATGGGACCAACGGATTTTGAGCCTCACGTTTCCATCTGTCAAGCGATTATCCTCCGCAGTGCCGTAATGCCGAACTTCGTACAGTTTGTATTGTTCAAGAATGAGGCCTCATTCAACATTGATGGTGTTTTCAACAGCCGCATCAGCCATGCCTGGAGTGAGGACAATCCCCACGTCACCCTCGTCGGTGGCCACCAGCAATGATTTTCTGTCAACGTTTGGGCCGGCCTTCTCAAAGATCACCTAATTTCGCCTTATTTGCTGCTATTTAGGAAGCAATAGGTTGCAGAATGTTCTTTATTAACTTAAGAAGGAAGCGTTTCGACTGGATAGGGTATTATCAGGTTATCTGAAAATATAAGGGGCGACTATATTACAACTCCGGCGACGGCCGCGTGGGGTAGCCGCGCGGTCAGGGGCGCCTTGTCACGGTCCGCGCTGCTACCCCCGTCTGAGGTTCGAATCCTCCCTCCGGCAAGGGTGTGTGTGTTGTCCATAGCGTAAGTTAGTTTAAGTTAGATTAAGTAGTTTGAAAGCTTAGAGACCGATGACCTAAGCAGTTTGGTCCCATAAGATCTTACTACAAATCTACAAATTACTCCGGCGCGTCCATACTCTTGATTACTATAAAAGCGAAATAACCTTCAAAAACCGACTGAATAAAATTATGCAGAGAAACGTAATGTACCGGGTGATCAAAAAGTCAATATAAATTTGAAAACTTCATAAACCACGGAATAATGTAGATAGAGAGGTAAAAATTGACAAACATGCTTGGAATGACATGGGGTTTTATTAGAACCAAAAAAGTTCACAAAATGTCCGACAGATGGCGCTGGATAGCAAAACATAAGTGACTGCGCATGACAATCGTGTATAAAAGGAGCTGTAAACAGAGAGATAATCAGATGCGCCAGCAGTCGCAGCATGTTGACGTTACCTGAAAAGGCGCTTTTAGTGAAGCTGTATTATGAGAATGGGGAATGTGCTAGTTCAGCGTTACGATCCTATCGTCATAGAAAGGGGATACGAACGGGTGAAGGTCCGTTGACAAATGCAGTTGTGGCGAGAATGATTTCGAAGTTCGAAGCCACGGGTTGTTTAGACGATAGACCCCGTAGTGGCGGACCGAGCACAAGGCGTAATGCTGCTGAGACAGTTCAGGAAGAGATGGGGACTGTAGCGGGTTCGTCTATGCACGGGGAAGTCAGCGGTCGTGCAGTCGAACGTCGCACCGGCATTCCATACACTACCGTTTGGTTGGCACTGAAGCGTACCCTCCGATGCTATCCGTACAAAATCCATCGGCATTAACTGTTACCTGGCGATTTAGTGAAGCGGAGGGCATTTACGGTGTGGGCGTTTCAAAACATGGCGACAGATGACGATTGGTTGAGTAACGTGTTGTGGACCGATGAAGCTCATTTCACGCTGCGAGCGTCTGTCAACGCCCACAACTGCAAAATGTGGGCTACCGAGAATCCTAGAACTGTCGTGGAAACTCCATTGCACGACGAGAAAGTCACGGTATGGGTTGGATTTACCACATCTACCGTTATCGTGCCTTTTTTTCTTCGAGGAAATGCGTGATTCTGGTTTTGTAACTGCTACCGTGACGGGTGAGATGTACGCCGATATGCTACAGAATCACATCATGCCCAGCCTGCCTGATAAACACCTGCTGGAACGTACGATAATTATGCAGGATGGCGCTCCACCCCATATTGCTAGACGCGTGAAAGATCTCTTGCTTTCGTCATGCCTCCCAGGTCTCCAGACCTCAGTCCGTGCGATTATTGGCTTTTGGGTTACCTGAAGTCGCAAGTGTATCGTGATCGACAGACATCTCTAGGGATGCTGAAAGACAACATCCGACGCCAATGCCTCACCATAACTCCAAACATTCTTTACAGTGCTGTTCACAACATTGTCCCTCGACTACAGCTATTGTTGAGGAATGATGGTGGACATATTGAGCATTTCCTGTGAAGAACATCATCTTTGCTTTGTCTTACTTTGTTATACTAATTATTGCTATTCTGATCAGATGAAGCGTCATCTGTCGGACATTTTTTGAACTTTTGTATTTTTTTGGTTCTAATAAAACCACATGTCATTCCAAGCTTGTGTGTCAATTTGTATCTCTCTATCTACATTATTCCGTGATTTATTCAGTTTTCAAATTTATACTGACTTTTTGATCACCCGGTAAATCACGTTGAAAAATCAGAAATTGTCTGCCAAACAGCATCTGTCAAGAAGGCATGATACAGCAAAAAACATACTAAACGACAACCTATATGGAAAACATTCAAAGTCAATGAAATAAAATCATCGGGATCAGACATTTGTAGAGAGCGAAGGAGGAACTGAAAGTGCGTATTACGAGGTGCATTCAAGTTCTAAGGCCTCCGATTTTTTTTTCTAATTAACTACTCACCCGAAATCGATGAAACTGGCGTTACTTCTCGACGTAATCGCCCTGCAGACGTACACATTTTTCACAACGCTGACGCCATGATTCCATGGCAGCGGCGAAGGCTTCTTTAGGAGTCTGTTTTGACCACTGGAAAATCGCTGAGGCAATAGCAGCACGGCTGGTGAATGTGCGGCCACGGAGAGTGTCTTTCATTGTTGGAAAAAGCCAAAAGTCACTAGGAGCCAGGTCAGGTGAGTAGGGAGCATGAGGAATCACTTCAAAGTTGTTATCACGAAGAAACTGTTGCGTAACGTTAGCTCGATGTGTGGGTGCGTTGTCTTGGTGAAACAGCACACGCGCAGCCCTTCCCGGACGTTTTCGTTGCAGTGCAGGAAGGAATTTGTTCTTCAAAACATTTTCGTAGGATGCACCTGTTACCGTAGTGCCCTTTGGAACGCAATGGGTAAGGATTACGCCATCGCTGTCCCAGAATATGGACACCATCATTTTTTCAGCACTGGCGGTTACCCGAAATTTTTTTGGTGGCGGTGAATCTGTGTGCTTCGATTGAGCTGACTGGCGTTTTTTTTCTGGATTGAAAAATGGCATCCACGTCTCATCCATTGTCACAACCGACGAAAAGAAAGTCCCATTCATGCTGTCGTTGCGCGTCAACATTGCTTGGCAACATGCCACACGGGCAGCCATGTGGTCGTCCGTCAGCATTCGTGGCACCCACCTGGATGACACTTTCCGCATTTTCAGGTCGTCATGCAGAATTGTGTGCACAGAACCCACAGAAATGCCAACTCTGGAGGCGATCTGTTCAACACTCATTCGGCGATCGCCCAAAACAATTCTCTCCACTTTCTCGATCATGTCGTCAGACCGGCTTGTGCGAGGTTTCGGTTTGGTGTCACACGATGTTCTGCCTTCATTAAACTGTCGCACCCACGAACGCACTTTCGACACATCCATAACTCCATCACCACATGTCTCCTTCAACTGTCGATGAATTTCAATTGGTTTCACACCACGCAAATTCAGAAAACGAATGATTGCACGCTGTTCAAGTAAGGAAAACGTCGCCATTTTAAGTATTTAAAACAGTTCTCATTCTCGCCGCTGGCGGTAAAATTCCATCTGCCGTACGGTGCTGCCATCTCTGGGACGTATTGACAATAAACGCGGCCTCATTTTAAAACAATGCGCATGTTTCTATCTCTTTCCAGTCCGGAGAAAAAAAAATCGGAGGCCTTAGAATTTGACTGCACCTCGTACCTTATGGAGGTGACAATATGCATAGCAGCGCAGAACAGGACCTCGCGCGCAAACCGTAAACAGCCGTACACTACAACGGTCCCAGAGGCCCGTTCGTATTCACATAGAGTGTTGATTCGTAGAACACAGAAAGCCAGTGTATCGTCTTTTTAACACCGGCAGTCATCTGGCCCCGGATAGATACGATAAGGGAAAGCCGTCTCATGGTACCCTGTCACTATGCTCGGAAACGAAAGATCCGGAGCAGAACAAATATAAAAATCTCTGGAATTAGGCCTGATGCTATCTGGCACTTTCTGAACCTCGTATCACCCATTGCCATGCATAGGTTTGAAAATTTGCTCAAAGGTGGCTGCACCCTACCTCTGTTAAGATACGAAAGATTGGCGCCCTGCGACTTCACGCTCGGGGTCAGTGACGCTTCAAACTGTGAGGTATGGATACAGGCGAAAAACAGGTCACAGGTCAGTTCATGTAAAGTGTAAGGTGGGGTAATGATATCACGTTGGCACTAAATTTCACCAGAATTCTGCCCAACACTATCATGGACGTGTCACTCGATGTTAAGATCGCCTCACACGCTGTTATTTACATTTCAGTCTTTGTTTTGACGCCTCTGCGATGGAGGTCAGAACGTGGACCAGGTGGACGAGGAAAATATTTCAGATTCGCCGCAGCTCAGAATCGAAACTAAATGGTCATAAAGGGTGGCACAAAGGACGTCAATGAAACTACCCTTCCCTTGAGGCAATGACTCCCACCCTTTTTGCATTTTCGTCGTGTGACGAGTAGCAGCACGTTGTTCTTGAGAACCTTTGACATTGCTGACACCTCCCGGACGATTGAACCGTTCTCTAAGGACATCGTGAGGCAGTAACCCCACTGAACGTGATCGCATCCCTTTGTGGTGCAGTGCGACCTCAGTTTTTGTTCTGGTGTACAGGATGGAACTACTAGGGACCCTTGAAACCCATTCGACGAAATGTGAGCTCGACCCGAAGCAACGAAGGTTACCTATATTTTTCCAGCCCTCCTGTTTCGTGATTTCTTGTAAAATGAACAGAGATGGTTGCGACTATGACACATGCGTAAATAAAAAGTCAAACGGTGATCCATCTAAGAAACACCCCTCCACCCAGCCCCCACCCCAAGATCGAAACACTGTCGGTGCAAACCATTCGCCTTTGCTGACCACTTTAAAAATATACCTGTATGGAAACAACCTATGACGAAGTCCTACGGGCTCCAAGACAGGCAATCCCTTCGATAACCCTCCGTTATGGGTGGTTTATTAGCAGGCAAGCGAGCAGTAGTGTAGCCCGCCCGTAAGCGCCTAAGACTCTAGTCAAGGACTCTCTTTATACAGGTACATTTTTAAGGTGCTCAAAAAGGTGGGCAGATGGCACCGAGGGTGGTGTTAAACTGGGAGGAGTGGGGGGGGGGGGCTTAGAACAATCCTTTTATATTTTTATTCACACACGTGTCAACGTATCAACATCCCACCCTTCTATGATCAACACAACAGAAGGGAGCGACATAGGAGAGCAGTAGAAGCATAAGCAAACTTTGCTGCTTCGCATCCGTTCAAATTTCATCGACTGGTTTTTGAATAGTCGGTATTGGTTTCACCCTGTACACCGCAGCAAACATTACGGTTGCACTGAATTCCGAAGGGGTGCGACCACGTTCAGTGGGGATCCTAGCCTACGATATCCTTTGAAACCGGTTGAACCATACGGGACGTATCAGTAGAGTCAAAGGTCGTCATGGACGGCGTCCTGCTTCTCATCACGCTGGGAAATTTTGTTTTCGACCGGGAGACGTGGGGCAATTCTAAGGCTATCTCGTGTCGATTTCTACCGGCGGTGTGTTTCAAATATTTTCACCGGTCGCCCATAAGAAATCCGCATGATTCCAACGCTCGGCGTTGCGGTTCTGACCTCTATCTCAGACACACTGGACTCGCATTCGGGAGGACGACGGTTCAATCCCGCGTCCGGCCATCCTGATTTAGGTTTTCCGTGATTTCCCTAAATCTCTCCAGGCAAATGCCGGGATGGTTCCTTCGAAATGGCACGGCCGACCTCCTTCCCCATCCTTTCCTAATCCGATGAGACCGATGACCTCGCTGTTTGGTCTCTTCCCCCAAAACAACCAACCAACCTCTATCTCAGAGGCGTCAAAACAAGGGGTGAAATGGGGGGAAAACTGGGTGTGACGACATACCCATTGCATGACACATCCACGGTGGCGTTGGGTATTATTGTGGCGAAATTTGGTGCCAATGTGAGAGCACACGAACTTCTGGCCTTTTTTTAGCATGTATTGACACTTTACTGTTTGAAATATCACCAAGCCCGAGGGTGACGTCGCAAAGCTCCACGCTTTGGCACCATTGGAGACGAACGTTCTAGGCCAACTTCAAATTCATATGTCGCAGTGGGGACAATTATGAGCTTTCGAACAAGCGATACTTCAATTGTGGCGCGCAGTATATTCTAAGTAGTTCTCTTGTGTTGGTTGTACGGAACAACGTGCTTACGTTATCGAGGTTGCCCGCTTTGCTCAATTGCTGTCACGAGAAAAATCGAATGAGTGCGCTAGGTTAAGAATTAGCTTGTGTGTAGCTTGCAGAGGGAGCGTACTAACTTCCAACCACTTGTTTGATTCATAGTGACAACTGATGCGAGATACGTCTACGACTTCAACATATGTGAACATGAAGAAACAACTCTCAACCATTTTCGAGAAAATTGAATTTCAAATTTTAGATATGCTCATATACTTTGGATAGCAGGTAATAGATAATATCTGTAAGAACAAAGGGGGAACAAGAAGGAAGTGCACTGATTAAAAAAAAGGTGTAGGACAGGGATGTAGTCTTTTGCCCCTACTGTTCAATCTATACATCGAGGAAGTAATGACGGAAATAAAAGAAAGGTTCGAGTGTGAAATTAAATTTCAGGGTGAAAGGATATCAGTGATAAGGTTCGCTGTTGACATTACTATCCTTACTGAAAGTCAAGAAGAATTACCAGTTGAACTGAGTGAACAGAGTACGGAATACGGATTGAGAATAAATCGAAGAAAGGCGAAAGTGATGAGAAGCAGCATAAATAAGAACAGTGAGAAGCATAATATCAGAATCAGTGAAGCATGCGAAATTAAGGAATTCTGCAATATAGGCAGAAAAATAACCCGTAATGGACGGAGAAAGGAGGACATAAGAAGAAAATTGGCACAGGCAAAAACGGCATTCTTGGCCAAGAGAAGTCTGCTAGTATCATAGACAGGGCTTAGTCTAGGGGAGAAATTTCCGAAATTCTGTGTTTGGAGCACAGCATTGTATGGAAATGAAACATTTACTTTGGAGAACCGGAACAGAAGAGAATCGAAGCATTTGAGATAGTGCTATAGAAGATTGCTGAAAATTAGGTGGACTTATAAGGCACTGAGGAGGCGGTCCACAGAATCGGCGAGGAAAGGAATGTATGGAAAAACACTGTCAAGAGGAGATGACCGGATGATGGCATATGTGTTACGATATCTGGGAATAACTTCCATGGGACACAAAGCTGTAGAGGGTAAAAACTGTTGAGGAAGACAGAGGATGCAATACATCCATCAAATAAATGAAGAGGTAGGTTGAAAGTGCTCGTTTAGTATTTTCATAATATTTATTCGGGAAAAAGGAGAAAAAATTGTTTAGTAAGGAAATGAGAAATAAAAAGTAGGAAACAGGACAACTTTGAATAGCCATTTTACTCATGTTAATGTCCCTAGAGTTGTGAAAATTAGAATTTGTAACCTATGGAGGACTGCATGATTTAGGATGTTACTGATCGTAAAAACATGTAAAACAGCAACCATTGTGATATACCCCACATGTAATGAACGGCGAATTTTTTTTCTTGAGCATGGTGTTTCCAGTGTGCCTATTGTAAAACAGATTTCGTTTACGTTCATAACCGGCCGTGGTGGCCGAGCGGTTCTAGGCGCTCAGTCCGGAACCGCACGACTGCTACGGTCGCAAATTCGAATCCAGCCTCGGGCACGGATGTGTGTGATGTCCTTAGGTTAGTTAGGTTTAAGTAGTTCTAAGGGACTGATGACCACAGATGTTAAGTCCCATAGTGCACAGAGCCATTTGAACCATTTTTACATTCATAAACAGTCCTCGGTCATCACACAATTTCTCGGCATACCTCGCATATCAAAGGATATTAGTTCAGACAATGGTGTCCGATCGAACGAACTTTTATGCAATCCTCTCGACAAGCTCCCTCTCGTCTGTTCGATACTGAAAGCGCAATACTTTAGTCGTTTTATATGGTTCTTCACGTAACTATAAAAATGAATGTCGCAAGGCTGCGCGAGTTGGAGGACTTGTTGGAGGGATTACTTTATATCGCACATTGGCACAATTATGTGGGAATGAAGAAAGGAGTACTAGCAGCGAGATTCGATTTAGAGACCTCGTGCTTATAAAACTAAGGGCATAATCTCTCGGCTGTGGACGCCTTGAAAACTGGCGATCAAACAATATACCCCGTCCGAACAAGTTTCGAAAGGCCCAGTGGGACCGACCGGCCGCCATGTCATCCTTTACCGATAGGCGTCACTAGATGCTGACACGGAGGGTCAGTACACCGTTCTCCCGGCCGCAGGCAGCTTTCGTGGCCGAAGCCGCTACTTCCCAGTCGAGTAGCTACTCAGTTGGTCTCACAAGGGATGAATGCACCCCCTTGATAAAAGCGCTCGGCAGAGCCGGATGGTCACCGATCCAAGTTTTAGCCAAGCCCGACAGCGTTTAACTTCCGTGATCTTTCGGAAACCGGTGTTACACTGCGGCAAGGCCGTTGGTGTACAAAGTACAGGGTGCCCGTAATTAAAGTTCCAGCTTCAAAACGCTGTAGAAAGAGAGCCACTGTTTAGAATGATGTCAAATTTTAACAGCATATTATTGACGCAGTGGGAAACGTCATGACAAAAAGAACACTTAACGAAAATTTTACCGATAGATGGTGCTGTCAGTCTTGACGTAATGGGGTCGTCGGCTACGATGATAGACAAACGGCATCAGAGGTCTGAGTTTCATTTACACCATGTGTACTGTTTAGTGTGCATGACTGCACAAGATCGTTAGTCAACAATTATGGGCCTGTTAGGTAAGCCCATCCGCCACGACAACATCGCACCACATCGGCGGGGAAAATAACCTTTTAATTGTCCTGAGGCCAAAAACTGCATAATAAGGAAAATAACATTGGTTTCTAATCGCCGTGAGACGGGCGCAAGACATGTCGAATAACCTGTCCGCCGTTTTCTGGTAAGAGCAGGTATCGAGAAGCGGAGTGTTCTGCACAGATCGGAGTGTCTCCGGGATAAAGTTCAGAATGCATCACGCAATGTATTCCTTCGGTTCAGCTACGTTAGTAACTGGAGCTCTGAGTACATCATCTTTCAGATAAAGGCTGAAGTCACGCGGACTAGGATCGAGTGATCTGGGCGGCCAGGCTGCAGGGAAATGACGGCTGATAATTCTAGCATTACCGAAATGCCTCTGCAGCAGCGCTTTACTGTGGAATGTGGGGAGAAGCATCGTCTTGTATAAAAATGCTCATACCCACAAATTCACCCTGTTGAAGTGTTGCAGCCGGTCGGAGTGGCCGAGCGGTTCTAGGCGCTACAGTCTAGAACAGCGCGACCGCTACGGTCGCAGGTTCGAATCCTGCCTCGGGCATGGATGTGTGTGATGTCCTTAGGTTAGTTAGGTTTAAGTAGTTCTAAGTTCTAGGAGACTGATGACCTGAGAACTTAAGTCCCATAGTGCTCAGAGCCATTTGAACCATTTTGAAGGGTTGCAATGACGTTGGTGCGCCAAAGACACTCTAGCGTTTACCAGTGACGGTACAGATAGAAGGACCAGCACGACTCATCCCTCAAAAAAATACAGCACCCCGATAAACGATGCCATCAAGCCGCTCCATACAGTCATTTCTGCGGAATGGAATGGTACCGGCTGATGTGCGTGCGGGTTTCCCATTGCCCTTATTCCGCAATTCTGCGTATTGATATGTCCTTGGAGATGGAAATGGGCTTCGCCTGTCCACAAAATGTTCCAGGGAATGTTTGTCTTCCTGGCAGGCTAAAAAGAAGCAACTCTTGAAGATGGGTGGTTTTGAATGGATAGCAATGCAGGATGCTTCGTGGGATTTTATGCACCGTGCTTGCAGGCATGTCCAACGTCCGGTCAATTCCCCTTGCATTGCGTGTTTGGACACCACCACTCGACCACTCCTGCAATGCTGTGGCCATATCTTCGACGGATGCCGCAGCAATTGCTTGTCTCTCCCAGTCACATTTAGCCTCAAAAGAACCTGTCTTTCCGAATTTTGTAAACATTTTGTCCAGACCCTTAGCAGATATCTGGCCAAAGCCTTTTTTCATACCGTTGGGTGTCCGGTACTTCTACTGGGCTACTGGCAAACAGTCACCGTTCTTGTACAAGAGCTTTACCAGCAGTACGCAATCCTTCATGCAAACAGTCACCCTGAGCGTCTCGAACTCAGAACAGCTGCGTGCCACGCCTTTGTTGGTGTGCATATCCTGACGCTATTGGTCAAATTTTCTTAACTTTTAACTTTTTTTTTGTTCCATGACGTTGTACCATGCGTCAATACATGTTGTTCAAATCTGATGTTATTTCTACAGCGTTTTGAAACAGGAAGTTTAATTATGGACACCCTGTATGTAACCATGCATATTGTGAAAAAGGAAATCGCTAGATGCGAGTACATGTACAGAGAAAGAAATGATTACAACTTGAGAAGTATTGCATGACATATTCAAAAGAGAGAGAGAAAGAGAGAGGAGAGAGAGAGAGAGAGAGAGAGAGAGAGAGAGCGTCACAAACAGGGGAAATCAATAACGCTTTGGTCCATCTCTGGCCCTTATGCAAGCAGTTATTCTCTTGGCATTGATTGATAGAGTTGTTGGAAGTTCTCCTGAGGGATTTCTAGCCAAATTCTGTCCAGTTGGTGTTTTAGATCGTCAGAATCACAAGATGGTTTGAGGACCTGTTACGAAAAGCTATGGTGTCCCAGACCATCACTACTGGTTGCCGGGCCATATTGCTGGCGACAGTTAACTTATCATTCCATTTCTGTCAGTGGCGTTTCCAGACATGTATTCGCTGATCATGGGGGCTGAAGACATTTTTACTTCAGTCGAAGAGATTCCAGGCCAAAGAAGTGTCAGGGTCCTCCAGCCACATTGGGATTTTGGCGATCTAAAGCAATTGTTGCACAGAATTTGGCGCGATTTCCCTCTGAAGGTCATCCAATAATTCTACCAATCAATGCCGAACTTGCTTGAATAAGGGCCAGACGTGGACCAACGCGTTATTCACTTGCTCAATTCGTGAAGCTCTTTCTCTTGAATAAACCGTCCATTTTTCTGAAACTGTGATCATCTCTTTGTATGTACATGTAACTCACATCAACCGATTTCCGTCCCATTCGGATAATTCCATTGTGGTGCGTCCTTTTTAGAGTGAAAAATGTCTGACAAAAAGAAATAAAGCACCCAGAAGGAGAGGAGGAAAACAAATCAAACTTCACAGGTTGAGAAAGTATGTGATACTGTGTCAATGATTTCAAAATGAAGTCTAAGTACAAAGAACTTGCCAGTATGAGGTCAATAAACAGTGGCCTGGATGCACGCACTGGTTCGATTCGGAAGGGTGTCATACAGCCGTTGTATCCTCTTTGGAGTGCAGCTGTTGTAACTCGTCCTTGATGACCTGATACTGTGACTGGGATGGAGTTGACATTCGAACTGATCCCACACATGTTTCATTGGACACACTTCTGGGGACCTTGCTGGCCCGGGGAACGTCTGTCTGAACATCACAAAAGCAGTTCATGGAGATACATGCATGTGTGGAGGAGCATGTTTCTTTCGAAAAATGGCACCACAATACTGATGAATGAGCAGTAACACAGGACGACGCAGGATGTCCGCGATGTACAATTGTACCGTCAGAGTTTCTTCAATGTCTAACTGCCATGACCTGAGTTATAATTAACTGGTTACAGATATTGTTGAATGAAAAAAATGGTTCAAATGGCTCTCAGCACTATGGGACTTAACAGCTGAGGTCGTCAGTCCCCTAGAACTTAGAACTACTTAAACCTAACTAACCTAAGGATATCACACACATCCATGCCCGAGGCAGGATTCGAACCTGCGACCGTAGCGGTCTCGCGGTTCCAGACTGACGCGCCTAGAACCGCACGGCCACAGCGGCCGGAATTGTTGAATGAGTTTACGAGTATAGAAACATACGACATAAATGGCTGTGTCTTTTGATTGCAATGAGTAGATAGTATCTGACACAAATTTAGAGTTAATATCTCAACCCGTTTCTGAAGAAAGAGGAGGAGAGGGGGGGGGGGGTCTTAACAGACAGACAGACTGACAACAAATGGAAAAAATTGTGATATACTTACAACTTAACAATTTTCGGGTTTTTTAACTAACTTTTCCTGTGAAACTTTGCTTCTTGACAAATTTCATAATTCTAAGTCTACTGGAAGTACCCTATAGGTTTTCATGATATAATTTGTGAGTATCAAAATATTTGAGATAATTTCATGATTCTATGTGAACGGGAAGTACCTTATAGATTTTGATGACTTAGAAACTTAAATCTCGTACAACGCCAAGGGACAGTAGACTTCATTATTTGACAGAAATTTCATCTTGAAACCTCTTTGCCATTCCTGCGAAACAAGGGCCTTAGTAGACATACAGACAGACGTTTTTACCAGTTTAGTAGAATGGAACCCAAAAAACCTTAAAAATTAGAATTTCATAATACAGTGACCATGCTGTCTAAAGATTTTCACTCTTACCTTGCTACATAGAGGGCTTCAACGGAAGTCGAGAACACCTTGATGATCCAGCTGGCCAACAGCGGAGTTATCGCGACATACCCGAGCATTTTGCGGCCGATGTGTGCACTGACCGCCGAGAACACGGGAACGAACACGAGCGTGGCCACGATTATGAGCGACGCCAGCCAGGATGCCTCGTCTACCGTCAACGGCCGGTCTCTGAGGTCGCCCTCCGCAGACAGCAGCTGCGGCAGCGCCATCGCCGGCCACCCCATGGACGAGCCCAGGGCGAACATGTTCAGGTTCACTGCGCATGCGCAACAGTGTGTCGTGAGTGGCAGACGTCTTTCGCTGCTGCACCACTTACTAACTGGCCTGTTTAACACTAATAAGGGACGTCTTTGACCTAGAACGCGAGGAACCATTCTTAGACTAACACTCGACCATGCAAAACACAATGGTCTGTATTATTTCAATGCAAAACTCCACACTTGTCTGCTAGCTCCATCAGATGATGGCATGTTATAGCTGCACTAACAATTTCTCGAGTTGCGTGAATGTTATAGCTGTCTCTTGGAGTGTTCGGATACGAGTTACTATGTAAACTGTGTGTAATGATATCAAGAGATTTAGTCCGACGAATGTGGTCCAAATGCCGGCCGCGGTGGTCTAGTGGTTCTAGGCGCGCAGTCCGGAACCGCTGGACTGCTACGGTCGCAGGTTCGAATCCTGCCTCGGGCATGGATGTGTGTGATGTCCTTAGATTAGTTAGGTTTAAGTAGTTCTAAGTTCTAGGGGACTGATGACCACGGAAGTTAAGTCCCATAGTGCTCAGAGCCATTTTTTTGTGGTCCAAATATTGGGGGCAAAGTTGCGGCGTGCTGAATATGAAAATAAAATCAGGGTCGAAGATAAGGAGTTCGCGGATGTATTATACTACATAACAACTCAGAAATGGGATGACACAGAAATACGTGACGTTAAGGTGGATCGATAAACTGAATTTTAAGGACAAGAAGAACCTGAACCTGAAGGTGGCTGTTCAAGCAATACACGACGTTCATCCATAGAGCAACTGAAAGAATCCAGTCAAACCGAGGACGAACTCTCTCCTGCCAAACAGACGAGGCCCAGTGTATTAGAAGATACTGATGACAGCCTACTAGAAGACACTTATGAAGATCATTACAATAGTAGCTTTAGTTCCTAGAGCAAACCAATGAAGCGCTGTAGGTGCATTAAAAGTAAATTAAATTGTAGATTAATTCTAATTTATGTATGTAGCAAAAGGCGAACAGGAGCTCGTTTCAAAGCTAACAGACGGTCGCAATTACAAACTATGAAAGACCATGTAATAATGCAATTTGATAGGTGGTGGTGGTGGTAAGTTCCTATGGGACCAAACTGTTGACGTCATCGGTCCTAGGCTTACACACTACATAATCTAACTTAAAACTAAGGACAAAACACACACACACACGCACACACACACACACACACACACACACACACACACACACACACATATTCGCGACGGGGAGAGCCGCGCGAACCGTGGCAAGGCGCCTCATACAACGCAGCTACCCAGCGCTGTACAATTTCATAGACCAAGATCATCTAGATCTAAGTTCACTGTTGGCATCTGCAAGTGTGGGCACTAGAAAGCTTCTAAAATTGTTGGACTCGACAATTTCAAAGCTTCGATTTCTCTTATCGACAATGTTAAGACTAAATGTGGCGTTACATCCAGGCATATTGCTACATTTGTCACAAGTAAGAAGGCAACAATAACGTCAGAAGGCACAAAAGTTTGTAAAAGAAGTGAACACCTTTATCAGAGAGCAGGGTGTGGAAAGAAAATGTTTGGAAGAGTGACCAGAATAATTTCCAATGTGAAATGTCTTCCTCATAAACACCGTCTCACAGAGGAGAGAAAACTACAGTTAGGGTGTTGCAGTCTGTACGTAGCTCTACCCACAGCTACACAACCGATGTGGTTTTATCTGTGACACAGGTACACAACCGATGGGACTTTATCAGTGACACGTGTAGACAACCGATGTGGCTTTATCACTGACAGGCATACTAGCAAATAAGTTATACATCTGTTTTCAAATGGCACAGGGCACTTTCGGCCGAAATATTTCAAAGAAACTCGAAACAGCTGTCCACGAAACATTCATGTGCACGCCAGCAAAAGTAGAAAAATGACTAAAGAACTTCAAACTTTTTCTAACTCCAGTCCATGGCGAACATGTAACAAGTGAAAAGAGCCTATTGCTGTGTGATTCCTGGTCAGGTAATACAGATCGTACACTTGCAGATGCAAGTTTTCGACACTAAGAAGGTTTGCTGAAGATATTGCCACCGATTACAACAAAATATTTCCAATCCCTTGATGTCTACTTCTTTCGGCAATATAAGCTCAATGAAGAATTGCTGATTTCGTAAGACTACAGTGTGACAAACCAAAAGTGAGGATACATGGTCGTCATTTAATCATCAGACTTCATTCTGCGATTTACAATTAATTTTCTGCAGCAAAGTATACGTCTATGTTGCAGTATGATTGGTGAAAGGCATGTTATGACACTGATATACCCATCTCATCATTTGAAAATTTAATTAGTGTGGCTTTTGATATTGGACTGCTAGAGTGCGAAAGCGACTCTAAATTTAAAAACGTGGCTATAGTGACGTGTGCACACTGTTCTCTTCCTCTTTGTTTTAATCACTTCATCGAAATCTGTAGCTCTATAAGGAAGAATATAAGCACTATCAGACGTGTGCGACAAGTGTGTTTTACGCTATTATAATTACTTTAAGCAAAGGGTTTTTTGCACTGTTGATTGGAAATGTGATGATACACAGATGTCACTGAATTACTTGTAATTCCCTCCTATGATATTGATATCATGTTACTTTTTAAATGTCACTTGTGGCCCAATGCTAACTTTTTACATGGAAGTGACACACACCACTATTTTTGTTTTTGATCGAGTGTTATTCCGAGCGTTCGAGGTCAAAATTGTCCCTTGTTGGAATGTTTAACGCTTCTCCTCGCCTGTGGTACACACACTGGTGAGCCAGTACATTATCCCCACTGCCCACCGCGACATGAAATGCCACATGTTGGTGTTGCAGGAGCGTGACACGATGAGGAAAGAATGCCCAATCATTCTAATCTTTTTCTTTTCCGCTTTCCTTACCCTGCCCATCAAATCCCTCCCTTATATTTTCATTTTTCTCTTATTACTCTCCCTCGCACCGCCTCCTCCACCCCTACCCCTCCAATCACTGGTTTCTTTCCACCGTTATCTCCCTCGCCCTACTCCCCCCCTTTTGTTTCCACATCTAATTTTTTCCCACTTTAATTATGTACACAACTGCTTTACAGTACACTTTTACTTTATAGTATGCAATGCGTATATGGCAAACATTCGTAGGTTGTTTCACAGACGAGCCAGTCATTAGTGTGACCGCCACATACAGGGTGTTTCAAAAATGACCGGTATATTTGAAACGGCAATAAAAACTAAACGAGCAGCGATAGAAATACACCGTTTGTTGCAATATACTTGGGACAACAGTACATTTTCAGGCGGACAAACTTTCGAAATTACAGTAGTTACAATTTTCAACAACAGGTGGCGCTGCAAGTGATGTGAAAGATATAGAAGACAACGCAGTCTGTGGGTGCGTCATTCTGTACGTCGTCTTTCTGCTGTAAGCGTGTGCTGTTCACAACGTGCAAGTGTGCTGTAGACAACATGGTTTATTCCTTAGAACAGAGGATTTTTCTGGTGTTGGAATTCCATCGCCTAGAACACAGTGTTGTTGCCACAAGACGACGTTTTCAACGGAGGTTTAATGTAACCAAAGGACCGAAAAGCGATACAATAGAGGATCTGTTTGAAAAATTTCAACGGACTGGGAACGTGACGGATGAACGTGCTGGAAAGGTAGGGCGACCACGTACGGCAACCACAGAGGGCAACGCGCAGCTAGTGCAGCAGGTGATCCAACAGCGGCCTCGGGTTTCCGTTCGCCGTGTTGCAGCTGCGGTTCAATTGACGCCAACGTCCACGTATCGTCTCATGCGCCAGAGTTTACACCTCTATCCATACAAAATTCAAACGCGGCAACCCCTCAGCGCCGCTACCATTGCTGCACGAGAGACATTCGCTAACGATATAGTGCACAGGATTGATGACGGCGATATGCATGTGGGCAGCATTTGGTTTACTGACGAAGCTTATTTTTACCTGGACGGCTTCGTCAATAAACAGAACTGGCGCATATGGGGAACCGAAAAGCCCCATGTTGCAGTCCCATCGTCCCTGCATCCTCAAAAAGTACTGGTCTGGGCCGCCATTTCTTCCAAAGGAATCATTGGCCCATTTTTCAGATCCGAAACGATTACTGCATCACGCTATCTGGACATTCTTCGTGAATTTGTGGCGGTACAAACTGCCTTAGACGACACTGCGAACACCTCGTGGTTTATGCAAGATGGTGCCCGGCCACATCGCACGGCCGACGTCTTTAATTTCCTGAATGAATATTTCGATGATCGTGTGATTGCTTTGGGCTATCCGAAACATACAGGAGTCGGCGTGGATTGGCCTCCCTATTCGCCAGACATGAACCCCTGTGACTTCTTTCTGTGGGGACACTTGAAAGACCAGGTGTGCCGCCAGAATCTAGAAACAATTGAACAGCTGAAGCAGTACATCTCATTTGCATGTGAAGCCATTCCGCCAGACACGTTGTCAAAGGTTTCGGGTAATTTCATTCAGAGACTACGCCATATTATTGCTACGCATGGTGGATATGTGGAAAATATCGTACTATAGAGTTTCCCAGACCGCAGCGCCATCTGTTATTGAAAATTGTAACTACTGTAATTTCGAAAGTTTGTCTGCCTGAAAATGTACTGTTGTCCCAAGCATATTGCAACAAACGGTGGCCGGCCGAAGTGGCCGCGCGGTTCTGGCGCTGCAGTCTGGAACCGCGAGACCGCTACGGTCGCAGGTTCGAATCCTGCCTCGGGCATGGCTGTGTGTGATGTCCTTAGGTTAGTTAGGTTTAACTAGTTCTAAGTTCTAGGGGACTAATGACCTCAGCTGTTGAGTCCCATAGTGCTCAGAGCCAACAAACGGTGTATTTCTATCGCTGTTCGTTTAGTTTTTATTGCCGTTTCAAATATACCGGTCATTTTTGAAACACCCTGTATGTTCGATGTCAACGTGCAAGTGGAATCACTATTAATAGAGGGCATGTAAAGCGTGATTGGGGGGAGGGGGGGGGATGCGGAAGCCGTGAAGTCGTTTCATTGTCCTTATTGCGGAAACGGAGTGGTTTATCTGACACTCAAAAAAAAAAAAAAAAAATCATTGGCTTTCGGGCCAAGGGTGGAAGAATTCCCGAAATGACTATATTTGGAAACTATTTGCGGTCCAGGGTTACATCACCAATTGCAGTTAAATTCTCTGCAAGTACACCAACTCCTTTCATCCACACATGTATTTTTTCATCATTATTAACTTTACGACAGGAGCGGGTACACAATGTAAAAGGCATATTACTATATACATAGCTAGGTCTAGATTGGGTCTTGGCATCTGTTCCTCAATGCCAGGTCTTGTAAGCGATGACATATTACTATATTCATAACTAGGTCTAGATTGGTTCTTAGCATCTATCCCACAATGCCAGGCCTGGTAAGCGATGACGTCTCGGTCAGCAAATGATTCCAATCCAGGTAGAGAGGCATTCTCACATCGGACAATAGCGAGAGTAAACCATTCACTTCCAGTACTCCCTGTGGCTACGTCAAGACTGTAATTAACTCGAAATCCACGGAAAAAAATCGGTCCAATCAATATGACACTTCGTGCAGTTCCATTTGTGCCGAGTTTATTCTCCAGGCTTATTATGTGTTTGTAGACAGGCATGCGATGAGTTAATTTCAGCGGCTAAATCATGCGCTCAGTATAAAAGCGGCCAACGCAGACCAGCGGAATCATTCCGCTGTCAGCTATATCTGCAACAGCATTGAAGCACTATGGCTCGTCGACGTGTGTGTCATCAACGTCGTCATCGCTGTACATGGAAAAATGGGGCTATACAAGACTGGGACTGAGGCAACTGTAGCGCATCACTGGCCGTAGATGACAGGGGCGAACGACGATTGCGGAGATGGCTACGGGCGAATACACGTGCAACTGACTGGCCAGATGGACCAAGGGGCTACCAGTAATATATCCTCAATGATAGTTTTGCGAACGTCGCTGCGTCTCGGCCCCCGCAGCAGATGCTTGGTGCATGCACACTTGGTGACTGCTGTTCGTCCGCGATGATGGCTGGAATTTGCACGACAGTACTGCAACTCGACTTCGCTTTCCGGCGACAGAGATGAATCTCGCTTTGTGCTCCATCGGACTGATGGGCGTGCGTGTACGGCCCTGGAACAATAGTCGGAAGTGCCCAGGCCGGAGGAGGGAGCCTTTTGGTCTGGTGAATATCTTCGTAGCACTCCCTTAGTAACCTCGTCCTTCTGGGAGACACAACGGATCAAAACGATTATTCATCTATCCTTCTGGGCCATGTCCACCCCCTACATGCAGTATTGTTTCTCCTCGGCACCATGACACCTACCATTTGAACAATGCAACGTGTCAAACAACTGGCAGTGTACGTGATTTGCTTACCGTATTCTCCTGTTCACCAGACTCCCGGGATTTAAACCCAGTCGAGAATATATAGGACCTCCTTGATCGGGCTGTACGCGTGTAATATTCCTGGCTTATTCAGCCATCATATTAGGCTCGAGGAAGCTATTCCCAGGGCAGTGGAGATGCAAGAAGCATAGAGATGACGCAATGTGGGATGAGGTACCGGTGACAGAAGTTAGATTCGGTACCATTCCCGTGAGAAAGACCGCCTGCATGATGCTGCTGCTCTGTGATTGGCTTCTGTGTTTGTCGGTACGGCGCCAAAACGTTAAACGTTAGTTGCTATTATTAATTAAACCTGTCATCCAAATTACTTCATTTTTTTTTCAAATAAACAACTCTCAACAGCCAGCTATCAATCAGTCATTTCAAAATTATTAAAATCAAAGTATTACTGAAACAAAAGACTGAGGATATTACTGCCGATGCACTTCGGTGGCGTTCGGGTCACGCCTTGCTGGCTTGGCGCGCGAAATGTCTCGGGCAGTCCGGCTCTCCAGTTCTGACCGGTTCCAGTAGACAGACATGTTGTCTGTTATAGCAGTATTTGTTTCATGCAGTTTTATTTACTACAGTTCCATTTACTACAGTTCCGACCGTCGCTAGGTACAGACATGTTGTCTGTAATAGCAGTATTTGATTCATGTAATTTTATTCTCCAGTACTGACGGTTCCAGTAGACAGACATGTTGTCTGTGGCAGGGTGTATTTCATGTTATTTTAGCCAGATATAATAACTGGAAAGATATGTTCAATACGTTGTGATCAAGAATAGTTTCTCGTGTCTATATCAATAAAAACGCGAGTGGCATCCAAAATGAGTTATAGTTTATTCGTAGCAGCAGTTCCTTGCGAAGTTAATTTCAGCTTCAAGAAAAAGAATCCACGACGTGCTGTTTTCTGCGCTGGGAACATCATCATCATGAAGACAGCAGGTTAGTGAAGTGTACAAGAACTCATGTATTCCACACAGGGCAGTGGAAACAACTAGGCACCTCACGTGTACTGCATGCACAGTGCAAATGTGCTCAGTGACACGTCATCTGCATCAATGCAGATGAGGTAAAGAAGGATGAAAGTATTAACACTATCTCACTTTTATTCCTTTTTTTCTTGCCGTACGCGCCATGTATCCTCAACCGAGAAACCTAGCGCAATAAGGATAATGCTGATACACGGTGAAACAACTCTCTGGTGGATGGTTTGCGGATTTAAATCACCTTGGGGTATGACAATGCAGTGCATTTGACCTGCGGTCGTCGCACGGTGGCGCTGGCAGCGGTGCACATACGCAGAGGTGTGTTGGTGAATTTCAGAGTACGGTGCAGCGAGTAAGTGTGCAGACGTTTTCAGACGTGCTAATGGTGACTATGCGTTGAAGATGGCTCAAAGAACACGCATTGATGAGGTTATGAGGGGTAGAATACTAAGGCGACTGGAGGCTGGTCAAACACAGCAGGTCGTAGCACGGACCCTCCGGGTGTCACAAAGTGTGATCTGAAGATTATGGCAACGATTCCAGTAGACAGAATACGTGTCCAGGCGCTACAGTACGGGGCGTCTACAGTGTCCAACACCACAAGAAGACCGACATTTCACCATCAGTGCCCGCAGACGGCCACGGAGTACTGCAGATAGCCTTCCTCGGGACCTTACCGCAGCCACTGGAACAGTTGTCTCCAGACACACAGTCTAAAGACGACTGAACTGACATGGTTTATTCGCCCGGAGACCTGCAAGGTGCATTTTACTGACCTCTGGTCACAGGAGAGCCCGTAAAGCCTGGTATCAAGAACACAGTACATGGTCATTGGAAGAGTCGTCCCAGATTATGTTCACGGACGAGTCCAGGTATAGTCTGAACAGTGATTCTCGCCGGGTTTTCATCTGGCGTAAACCAGGAACCAGATACCAACCCCTTAATGACCTTGAAAGAGACCTGCATGGAGTTCGTGGTTTGATGGTGTGGGGTGGGATTATGATTCGTACACGTAGACCCTCGCATGTCTTTGACAGAGGAACTGTAACAGGTCAGGTGTATCGGCACGTCATTTTGCACAAGTATGTCCGCCTTTTCAGAAGTGCAGTGGGTCCCACCTTCCTCTTGATGGATGATAACGCATGGCCCCACCGAGCTGCCATCGTGGACGAGTACCTCGAAACAGAAGGCATCAGGCGAATGAAGTGGCCTGCCTGTTCTCGAGACCTAAACCCCATCAAGCACGTCTGGGATGCTCTCGGTCGACGAATCGCTGCACGTCTTCAAACTCCTAGTACACTTCAGGAACTCCGACAGGCACTGGTGCAAGAATGGGAGGCTATACCCCAGCAGCTGCTCGACCACCTGATCAAGAGTATGCCAACCCGTTGTGCGGCCTGTGCACGTGTGCGTGGTGATCATATCCAATATTGGTGTCTGGGTACATGTGCAGGAAACAGTGGCGTTTTGTAGAACATCCGTTTGGGGACGGTTTTCTCACCTTACCACCAATACCGTGTACTTACAGATCTGTGTCGTGTGTGTTCCCTATGTGCCTATGCTATTAGCGAAAGTTTTGTGTAGTGCCACGTTGTGTGGCCGCACATTCTGCAATTATCCTTAGTTTATGAGCATGAGTGTAGTCAAAGCACGGGAGTCGGCATGGCCCACATCCCTGTCGGTACGTTCCAGAATCTCACTGGCGCTCTTCCTGCACGTTCGCGCTGCAAGAGGTGGTTATTCAGACTTTAAAGATGTGATCATATTAATGTGACTGGACCGTGTAGTACGATTGATCTGTGATCTATACAATTCGACACGTGGTTACGTAATGTTACTTTGACAACTGATTTACGTTGCACTAACGTATGATTATATTTCGTATTCAGTACAGAATCTGATACCTAACAGGTCCTT
Source organism: Schistocerca cancellata (assembly GCF_023864275.1). Lineage (NCBI taxonomy): Eukaryota > Metazoa > Arthropoda > Insecta > Orthoptera > Acrididae > Schistocerca > Schistocerca cancellata. The sequence continues at coordinate 502,578,141 of NC_064632.1, read as the reverse complement.
AATAGAATTGATAATTATCTTGGTATCAGACCATTTCTTCAAATTAATGCAACTTTGGTCTGTTCTCTACATTAAAAAATGGTTCAAATGGCTCTGAGCACTATGGGACTTAACATCTGTGGTCATCAGCCCCCTAGAACTTAGAACTACTTAAACCTATCTAACCTAAGGACATCACACACATCCATGCACGAGGCAGGATTCGAACCTGCGAGCGTAGCGGTCGCGCGGTTCCAGACTGAAGCGCCTAGAACCGCTCGGCCACCCTGGCCGGCTGTTCTCTACATTACTTCCCTAGATTCAGCCATAGATACGTCACATAAAATGACACCCTGCTATGCGATGTACGTCTTTGGCGTTCATTAAATTAGTAATTTCGACAGTGTGGCTTCGATAATGGTGCCAGCAGACGTTTTAGATGATCATTTTATGACACAGTTATGCAATGTACGACAGACATTTTTGTTCTATTTTTGCCAGTCACTTCGTGAACATGTTTTCATTTATATACCGCTACATCTGCATCATATAACAAAGTTTAACATATTTCTACGATGTCTTCGTTTGTGGATGTCTGATCATGCTTAACACAATTTCAATACTTTCTTCAATTAAAAAAAAATGAATTTATTTGATTTACATGATACTAGCATAAAGTTACCTAATATCTGCTACTAGTTCTTTTCATGGATTCTGTACGTTTATATCTTTTCAGCGTGGTACTTCAAAGTGGGCAACGGCCGAAATCGTGATTGTACAACAGAACAAACGTTTTATATAGTCAAATGGCGCAACTCTCATCTAAAAATTCTAGTTGTCACTAACTAGGCCTACCAGAAAATGTGTTGTGCAAGATTGCTTAATTTCAGCTACTACATCGTTTAATACGTCGTCGTCATGAAAAGAGAGCGCGGGTGATCACGAGAACGACGTTTCGCGTCTCACTTTGCCTGCTCACAGCGCATCCGCACAAGGAAGTGTTGCCTTTCCTAACCTCCGACTGGGTAAAGGTCGAGAACTGAGACTCCAGAATAGTTCGACAATGCCATAGCCATTTCCCCTACTTTTTATTCCGTTTCCTTGGTGGAATGTGAGTAGGACAACTGTTATTCGTACCCTTCTACCTCTACACCTACACACATACACTCCACAAGCCACTTTACAGTGCCTGGCGAATGGTACCCTCTACCGCTACTATTCGTTTTCTTTCCTGTTTCACTCGCACATAGAACGAGGGAAAAACGACTGTCTGTCTGCCTTCGTATGAGCCGTACTTTCTCGTATCTTATCTTCGTGGTCCTTACACGAAATGTATGTTGGCAGCATTAGGATCGTTCTGCACCAAACTTCAAACCCCGGTTCTCTAAATTTTATCAGTGGTGTTCTTCGAAAAGAACGTCGCGTTCCCTCCAGGGATTCCAATTTGAGTTCCCGAAAATTCTCAGTAACACTTGCTTGTTGTTCGAACTCACCTATGATCTGGCCGCCTCTGAACTGCTTCGATGTCTTCCTTTAATCTTACCTGGTGCGTGTCCCAAGCAATAGAATTGTACTCTAGAATAGGTCACGCCAGCATCCCATATGCTGTCTCCTTTACAGATGAACAACACTTTCTCAAATTTCTTCCAATAAACCAAAGTCGATCATTCGGATCATTCCATTTCGTATTGCTTTGTAACGTTACGCCGAGCTACTCAGCTGACGTACTGTATCAAGCAGAACACTAATTATATTGGAACATTATGGGTTTGTTTTTCCTACTCATCTGCATTAACATACATTTAGAGCTAGCTGCCATTGAAGAGACGAACTAGAAATGTTGTCTATGTCATCTTGTATTCTCCTACAGTCACTTAAGGGCGACACCTTGCCATATACTACAGAATCATCAGCAAACAGCCGCAGACTGTAGCCCACCCTGTCCGCCTGATCATTTATATACATAAAAATAATAACAGTCCTGTCACACTTCTCTGGGGAACTTCTGACGATACTGGGTTCTATTACTTAAGAAGTCGCCCGCATCTCGTGGTCGTGCGGTAGCGTTCTCGCTTCCCACGCCAGGGTTCCCGGGTTCGATTCCCGGCGGGGTCAGGGATTTTCTCTGCCTCGTGATGGCTGGGTGTTGTGTGATGTCCTTAGGTTAGTTAGGTTTAAGTGGTTCTAAGTTCTAGGGGACTGATGACCTAAGATGTTAAGTCCCATAGTGCTCAGAGCCATTTGAACTTCAAAAGGCTTCGAGTCATTCACATATATTCATTCACATATATTCATCCACATATACGGGGCTATTACAAATGATTGAAGCGATTTCATAAATTCACTGTAGCTCCATTCATTGACATATGGTCACGACACACTACAGATACGTAGAAAAACTCATTAAGTTTTGTTCGGCTGAAGCCGCACTTCAGGTTTCTGCCGCCAGAGTGCTCGAGAGCGCAGTGAGATAAAATGGCGACAGGAGCCGAGAAAGTGTATGTCGTTCTTGAAATGCACTCACATCAGTCAGTCATAACAGTGCAACGACACTTCAGGACGAAGTTCAACAAAGATCCACCAACTGCTAACTCCATTCGGCGATGGTATGCGCAGTTTAAAGCTTCTGGATGCATCTGTAAGGGGAAATCAACGGGTCGGCCTGCAGTGAGCGAAGAAACGGTTGAACGCGTGCGGGCAAGTTTCACGCGTAGCCCGCGGAAGTCGACGAATAAAGCAAGCAGGGAGCTAAACGTACCACAGCCGACGGCTTGGAAAATCTTACGGAAAAGGCTAAAGCAGAAGCCTTACCGTTTACAATTGCTACAAGCCCTGACACCCGATGACAAAGTCAAACGCTTTGAATTTTCAGCGCGGTTGCAACAGCTCATTTAAGAGGATGCGTTCAGTGCGAAACTTGTTTTCAGTGATGAAGCAACATTTTTTCTTAATGGTGAAGTGAACAGACACAATGTGCGAATCTGGGCGGTAGAGAATCCTCACGCATTCGTGCAGCAAATTCGCAATTCACCAAAAGTTAACGTGTTTTGTGCAATCTCACGGTTTAAAGTGTACGGCCCCTTTTTCTTCTGCGAAAAAAACGTTACAGGGCACGTGTATCTGGACATGCTGGAAAATTGGCTCATGCCACAACTGGAGACCGACAGCGCCGACTTCATCTTTCAACAGGATGGTGCTCCACCGCACTTCCATCATGATGTTCGGCATTTCTTAAACAGGAGATTGGAAAACCGATGGATCGGTCGTGGTGGAGATCATGATCAGCAATTCATGTCATGGCCCCCACGCTCTCCCGACTTAACCCCATGCGATTTCTTTCTGTGGGGTTATGTGAAAGATTCAGTGTTTAAACCTCCTCTACCAAGAAACGTGCCAGAACTGCGAGCTCGCATAAACGATGCTTTCGAACTCATTGATGGGGACATGCTGCGCCGAGTGTGGGAGGAACTTGATTATCGGCTTGATGTCTGCCGAATCACTAAAGGGCACATATCGAACATTTGTGAACGCCTAAAAGAACTTTTTGAGTTTTTGTGTGTGTGTGCAAAGCATTGTGAAAATATCTCAAATAATAAAGTTATTGTAGAGCTGTGAAATCGCTTCAATCATTTGTAATAACCCTGTGTTATTTCTTATGCTTGTTCCTTCCTTAAGACCCTGGAATAGGGTACCGTGTGTACTGCTTTACAAAAAACCAAAATTATGGAATCTGCCTGCTTCCTTTCATCCATAGTTCGGTGAATATAATATGAAAAAAGCGCAGGCTGAGTTTCGCTGCATATAAAATGAGTGAAGGGCAAGCTGAGTTTGATGTGAGCGATGCTTTCTGAAAATGTGCTCATTCGTAGGCATAAGATTTTCAGTCTCCAGGAAATTTATTATATTTGACGTCAAAATATATTCTAGAGTGGTGCAGAAAACTGATGTTCAGTATATTGGTCCGTAATTTTTACGGATCTATTCTTTTTCCCTTCTTATATACGGCAGTCACCTGTGCTTTTTTCCAGTCGCTAGGGACTTTGCGCTGGTCGAGAGATCCGCAATAAATGCAAGCTAAGTAAGCGACCAATGCCGTAGTGTACTCTTTGTAAAACCGAACTGATATTCCATCCGGACCTGGCGAGTTATTTGCTTTCAACTCTCTCAGTTGTTTCACTACGCTAGGGATACTTGCTATTGTGTATTCCATAAGGCTCACTGTGCGTTGGTCAAACGAGAGTACGTTTTCACTAGTTTCCTGCGTAAACTATTTCTTAAACGCAGAATTTAAAACTTCTTCTTTGGCTGATATCCTCATTTGTCTCCAAACTGCTCAACGAGTCGCCGGATGGAGGCCTTAGAGCTGGATAGCGATCTTACATAGAACCAGAATTGTTTCGGGATGTTTTTCAGAAAATCATTAAGTGGTTCACTGCAAATGGGCTCTCATTAAACTTTGACAAAACACAGTATTTACAGTTCCACACAGTAAATGGAATGACACCATTAATAAATATAGACTTCGATCGGAAATAGTGAAACGTTTCCTTAGAACAAATTATACAAGACTGTGCTTAAACTGACATACAATATTTTTAGCGCAACGCAATCTGACTTTCAAAAATCCCTACAAAAGAATGGCCCTGACTAACATTAACCTATACCTTTCACAAATCACTTACCTCACAAAAATCTTCGTTACTCAAGCTACAGCAAAACAGCGAGCGCCACTACTGCCACCTAAATAACAGATTCAAACTACGGAAGGCACTAACTACTAGTAGGCATAGTTAGCAAATGAAAGATTTTAATAGAGAACAAACAATGTATTTACCTTAATATTCATCAAAAGTCATAATATATACAGCAGTTCATGACATCCATTTTTACAAATTTCAAAACTCCGCCATTTCTCTCCCCACATCCACCACTGCTGGCGGCTCACCTCCAACTGCGCAACGCTACGCGCTGTTAACATCCAGCTGCCCAACACTACAATGGCAGACAACAATGCTAACTAGCCACAGACTGCACACAGCACAGCCAGTGATTTTCATACAGAGAGCGCTACGTGTCGGCGGCGTTACCAATATAAGAACCTAAACAGCCTACTTACAATAGGTAGCTAAGGTAGAATATTCAAAATTTCTAGGTGTATGCATTGATGAGGGGTTGAACTGGAAAAAAACACACTGAGAATCTGCTGAAACGTTCGAGTTCAGCTACTTATGCTATTAGGGTCATTGCAAATTTGGCGATATACATCTGAGTAAATTAGCTTATCACGCCTATTTTAATTCTCTGCTTTCGTATGGCATCATATTCTGGGGTACCTCATCATTGAGTAAAAGAGTGTTCATTGCACAAAAGCGTGTAATCAGAATAATTGCTGGAGCTCATCCAAGATCATCCTGCAGACACTTATTTAAAGAGCTAGAGATCTTCACTCTAGCCTCACAATATATATATTCGCTTATGAAATTTGTTATTAACAATCCGAAAGAATTCAAAACTAATAGCAGTGTACATGGCTACAACATTAGGAGAAAGGATGATCTTCATTACTCAAGGTTAAATCTAACTTTGCCTCAGAAGGGGGTAAATTATGCTGCCACAAAAGTCTTTGGTCACTTACTTAATAGCATCAAAAGTCTGACAGATAGCCATATAGCATTTAAAAGGAAATTAAAAGAATTTCTTAATGGCAACTCCTTCTACTCATTAGATGAATTTTTGGATGTAGTGAGTGGGTAATTTCCCCAACCCCAACAAAAAAAAAAAAAAAATATTGTCATGTAATATTTTGTGTAATGTAATATCTTATATAGACACATTTATTAACCTGACACGTTCCACATCATTACGAAGTGTCGTATTCATGATCTATGGAACAAGTGCTAATCTAATCTAATCTGTAAAACTTTTTGCTACGCTATGGCGGTGGCAGTTGTACGCTTCGCGGATGGATCTTTCTACAGACGCACGAATCTTTACTAACCTTTGCCTGCCGTTATTTGCTCGTTCTCTTTTTTACCGAGAGTGTCACTGTCTTTGCTTCCTCACCTTTTTCCGAATTTCGGTGCTAAACCACATTGGGTATTTTCAATCCTTAGTCCACTTACTAGGCAAATTCTTGACCAGAGCACGATTTACACTCGGTGTAAACTTTGTCCAGGTACATACCTGTCCAGAGCACGGTTTACAGTCTGTTTAAACTTTGTCCATAATCCCTCCATGTCCATCCTACTGGAGCTATGTGACTGTAATGCATTATCTAAGTAAATTGTTAACAACTGCCTATCTGATCCTTCTAGCAGAAGATCTCACCTAGTTTCAGTGACGGATATTTCAACTTCGTTAAGCACAGTCGCTATGATGACATGTTCACTAATCGCCTCACTGTACTGCGCCATCGATAAAGTCCGTCCTGTTTGTAGCTTCAAGGTCTGAGACATTTACAATGCGCGTGGGCTGCAGAACTAGCTGCTCAAGACACGTTTCAGCACACGTATTTAAAAAGTACTCCGTAAGACTTAACATAAGAACAAATTTCTATAATTTTACTAACTTGAACATTACATTTACATGTAATTCTATACCCTTCAGACCAATGTGATGTACATAGCGGAGTGTAGATCCGATTGTAACAGTTCCGCCCGTGCGCTTTCTACCCGTTCTACTCTTATATGGAGCGTGGGAAGAATGATTCCATTGACACCTAGTTGCGCACTGTTCTTCTTTTCGCGATATCTATGGTACAGAATGGCTCAAGGGGAGCACTACATCTACATGATTAGTCTGCAATTCAAACTTCAGTGCCTGGCAGAGGGTTGTTCGAAATACCTTCAGACTATTTCTGTATCATTCCACATTTTAACAGCCCGTGGGAAAATTAAACACTTGAATCTTCGTGTACGAGTTCATCTCTCCATTAATTTCACCATGATATAGTTTCGCGTTCTCGCTTTCCACGCCCGGGTTCCCGGGTTCGATTCCCGGCGGGGTCAGGGATTTTCTCTGCCTCGTGATGACTGGGTGTTGTGTGATGTCCTTAGGTTAGTTAGGTTTAAGTAGTTCTAAGTTCTAGGGGACTGATGACCATAGCTGTTAAGTCCCCTAGTGCTCAGATCCATTTGAACCATTTTGATATAGTTTCCTCCTATCTAGATTAAAGACAGGAAAATGTTTTCACATTCCGAAACAGCTGGTAATTGAAATTTCGTGAAAAGATCTCAAAGATCTCGCCACAACGAAAAACGTTTTTGTTTTAATGATTGCAGCCCCGCCTCGCGTATCATATCTGCGACACTCTCTGTCCCTAATTTTACGATAATACAAAACGAGCTCTCCATCTTTGAAATTTTTCGATATCCTCCGTCGATCGTATCTGGTAAGGTTCCCATTCAGCACAGCCGTACTCCAGCAGAGGACAGATAAGCGTAGTGCTGGCAGCCTCTTTAGTAGCGGATCTGATGCATCTTCTAAGTGTTCTGCCAATAGAACACAGTCTTTGAATAGCTTTCCCCATAAAATTTTCTGTATGATCGTTCCAGTTAAGATTGTGTTCATAATTATAATCCCTAGGTATTTACTTGAATTGACAGACTTTAAATTTGGAAGACGTGTCGTGTAACCGAAATTTAACGTACTCATGTTTTCGTACTCATGTGGGGGACCTCACACTTTTCCTTATTCAGAGACAATTGGCACTTTTAACACCATACAGATATCCTGTCTAAATCAACTTGCGATTGGTTTTGATCTTCTTATGACTTCACTATAAATAAATGACAGCATCATCTGCAAACAGTCCAACAGGGCTGTTGAGATTGTCTCCTGAGTCGTAAATATATATTAGGACCAGCAGAGAACGTATAACATTTCCTTGGGGAACACCGGATATAACTTTTAATTCATTCAATGCTTTTTCGTGGCGTTTCTGACAGGGAATAACGAATGTAGTCGCACAGCTAAAGCGATACTCCATAGGCATGCAGTTTCATTAGAAGTGTAGTTCCTCCTGTTCCCGAATGCCTTTTTACGTTTACTAGAACTCGGCAGATAACAGAAGTAATTCACTATCTTAAGCAGCGCTGCAGAATAGAATGGCAGTGAGGAGAAAACTGGTTCTGACGAAGGTTCCGGTGGTCAATGGACCATATGGCCTGGCAGTGAATCACGGGAATGAGGAGTAGTACAGAAGCCCTGAGAGCCAGTCTTGCTTGGCAGTCGGTATGTAGGGGGCCCCTCAAGACTTCTGACGGAAAACTGAGAGAGATCTTCATTAAATATTAGTTATTCAAGTCCAGTTTTGACTTAGCGAGTACTGGGAGGAGACTACGGGTCATCTGGGATTCAATACCATAGGATCGCTATGCACTAAAGCAATTAACTCAGTTGAGAAGTAAATATTGTTATTTTACCGAAGATGTACGAAGAACTACGAAGCTTTACGATGTAACCAAGAGATTTCGGCCTTGCGCTAGGATGTACTCGGAGCCTCTTTTTTTATGTGTAGTTGGTCGTACCATGCTCTCGAAATTTTGTGAAAATCTCTCGGGTTTCCAGCAGGGCAACATTAAAATGCCGCTACGTTTCGATGGGAGTCATACTCTTCATCTTCTGGGGATATGTCAAGATAGGTGGATACTGTGACATTTACAGTAGAGTGGACTGCCGCCCCCCCCCTCCAACTAGCTACCCGCAGCGGCCTTGGCATGGGGGGGGGGAGGGGGAGATGAGGCTGCAGTGGTAGGGGTAGTGGGTGCTCCGGCTCAGTTAGCGTTTCTTGGTGGCCTAGGAATGGGCTAAACTGCGATTTTCCGATATCAGTGATTTCTGTGAATGCTACTTTTCGATAACTACGATTCCTAACTGCTATTTGTTGCAGTTAAGAATCGCAACTAACGAACTACTTACTTGTATCCTTCCGCATTCCATCAATGCTATTTCTGCGATTTTTGCTGCTTCTGCGATTTATCACGGTACATGTTGCACTGTCATTAGTCATAAGTAAGAAGTGAACTGCTTCAATACAATCCAGAAATACTTATCGCTTGTATATACGAATATTTGTCAGCACCTAAGGTTAACGTTTCAGTAGCCCAACTGACAAAAAGTTAAATGAAATGGTATTATTAATTTTTCCAACGATTCTTCCTCAGTCGTTACATGATACCCTTGCACACAGAGAAAATTTAATTTCACCAGACAGTAGTAAGTATGTTGTTCCTTTGGCTTAAATTTTGTATTCGTGGAACAAGTGTGAAGTTATTGGTATTGTGACGCTGAGACTCATGACACAAATTACCACACAGTCCAGTAAGAGTTCATGTTTAGAATACGGAACCTAAATACGTCGTTACGTTCACAGGTATATGAACCACATTTTCACTTACTCGATATAGCGATAATTCAGAATATCATTGACAACAGAACTGGAGAAGTTGCCACAACGTCTTTACACCGTCTTCGTCAGACGTAAGGTTAGAACTAAGTTTGTGTATGAACGTAGTGACATCATTTATGCAGAGTGTGAAACTTCCCATCACTCAACTGCTTTCATTACCGCATACATTAGCAGTTGTATAAGATGAATTATATTGCTAGTAATTAGGCTAGTAGAAATATAAAAATTTAATAATACTAGTGATTTTCAAGACACAGTTTCCATTTCGATTACTGGCTACTCTATGTACCCATTGACATCTAGAAGAGATAACAGTGAAGGTTGAAGACTACTTTTGAACTTGCAGCTTAAAATAGCTATAGGTGATAACATAAATGTGTAAAATGAGTATTGATGCGGTGTGTCATTGCAGTCATTATTTGATCTGGAAGGGATGTCACTGTGAGTGAATAAGGAAAATTCCATTCTCACCTTGTTTAAACCATCCCATACCCCAAAATTTTCTGCCATGTAGTTAGTGATAAGGACTTGCTAGAGAGTTATACTGATATATTGATTCGTCCATCCCATCTAGCCTTGAAATGTTGGTTGTGACGTGACTGACCTGTAGGCTGTCTCAAGATCTAGGTTAGGTTGGAAGGTTGCGTGTTTTAAGGCTGCTGATGTGCAAGTGAAAACAGTGGAAAGTACTGAACTTACTGTTTAAAGTTGACATTGGCAATAGTATTAACGTAATATTTGAAAATACAGGCAAAAGTTTAAGTGCGTATTGTACTGTCGAAAAAATATTTGTCTCGTGAATAAAGTTGTTAAACATTTGGCAAAAGTTACATAGTACACACCAGGTGGTATTTTTAGTAGTTTATGTACGATGTAGTTGTGTAATACTTATCAAAATACGCATTGGAACCGTGTCCATTATCTAGTATGTTATTCTGCAATTTTAGCTTTTATGATGAAAAGTGTATTTAAATGTGTCACGAAAATTCCAGGCGGCGCTATCGGTATATCTATTAGCACAATCTTTATTCGGTAGTCACATTCGTTGGCTGCACTAATTTTCAACCGAGTATAAAATTCTTCTCAGATCGGATTTGCTTCTTGGTTCATTTCTTCGACCTTAATACATACATACCGTGAGACTCAAGGATCATAGAACGAAGTACAGTATGGACATTGGTTAACACCGGCGTTGAATGTTAACTGCGCGTTTTAGTCGCTTCTTGCGACTTCTACTTGCGACTTGTCACTGAAATCGCAGCTAGACTCGGTAGCATGACAAAAAGTTCACAGAAAGAAGTACGAAACTCGGCCAAGAGGTGGCACAAGGCTCTGAATGTTAAATACTACTTGCGACTCCTAGTTGTGACTGAAATCGCAGCCAGATTCTGCAAAGTTGTTATTGTTAAATCTGCGACTTCTCAGTCACTATGATTTGTGACACATACGCGATTTCTTGCTCACCGCTCTTGTGGCCATTTCTGCCGCGTCTTGCGAACTGGACAGTGCTTGTCACGATCTCGTCGTATTACCACCAACGCCGGACTTCATGCCGCACTTAATTGGTATCCTTCGCTTCTGTTGACAAGACTGTCGTGAAGTCGCAATTCGCTGGATTCCTCTATGAGGATGTCGCAGTAGCTGGTTGCTCGGCAAAGCAGCGTGGTGTTCTGGAAATTGAACGTGAACTCGCAGTTCAGTGCATTCCTTTATGAGGTGAAGACATACCCAGTTAACGCCGCACGCCACTTACACCGTTTTCTATGGAGTCACGGCTAAACTGAGAAACTTTTATATTGGTTTAACACAGCGAGGAGATTTTGAACGTGGCATCCGTCGTGTGGGGAAACTTTTTGAAAACCTGTGTCGAGGATACTGGGTGCACGTAGAAGATTCTTCACATGGCATCCCTATGCTGGGGATGAACCTGAAAAAAAAGTTCTGTCGAAAAATCTGTGTTAAGGGTAGAGGATGTAATTTGAAACCAAGTGCATCAGAAAGAGGCAAGAAGTGACCTGCGAATTAAGTATGACTGAAAACACACGATCGTTCCTTGGGTGAAATATAATGAACTATCACCAAGAAGACATAGCGAGGAAGAAGAAAGAAGGCAGCAGTTGCAGAAGTGGCGAGGCTGCTATCGCAGGGAGCATGTGGAATTCAGTTAGTCACAACAGCAGCAGCATGGGGTGCGCTGAGGCGCACACACGGGGTCCGCGAGACGGGTAATTTAAGGAAAGTGGAAGCTCAGAAAGTGACACAGGTGCCAAATGCTGCAAGCTTTTCTCAGTAAAATGGATAGAGATATAGTGAGGGACAGGATAAAAATTCTTAGTAGTAAAATTGACAAATCAGAAACGTATGTCAGAGATGTTAACAGTAATGTAGAAGAATAAAGGAGGCTAGTACAGAAAAATTGTTTGAATATAGTAGGAATATTCACATTACGTGGGGGCCCATTCGTGGAAATTGGGGAAGGTTCACTGAAAAAGTGAAAATGTCGTCGGGAACACGAAACAGTCGTAGGGTGATGATTATGAAAAAATAGTTACCGTTGATGAAATAATAGAATAATTCGTTAAGAATACTAACAGTTGGTGCCCACAGAAGAAATAACAGAAACTTGCGCTAGTGATACTTACTGTAAAATGGACAATACTACCAACGAACATGAAAACATAGAAGAAAATGTAGATGAGAAGGATGCAGCTATGAACCCTCGGCAAGCTGTTAATGAGGAGACTGAAGAATGTAAAAGAGCAGTCTCTGATGTAAACAGTTAGTTGCATATGAACGGGTTCAATCACTATTAAATGCTATAGGAAATTCTGATGTAAAATTGGACGCAAATAATAACTCAGTCACCGATGAGCAAATCCAAGCCACACCGTCAATTAAAGTAGATTCCGTTAAGAACGTTGTTAAAGTAATACAAAGGAGGTGGTTGCGAAAGTTGCTGGTATTCAATAGGAGATCAGTTATTTTATTGTCATAGGCACTGAACTTTCTGCTGAAAAGGCGAAAATCAAATTAAATTCAAATCGAGAAGTACAGCTAAAGTAAATAATAAAGGTGGAGAGTGAAGGGCACTATTGGAAAGTCAATATTTTCCTCAAATTTGTTACTGTAAAAAAAATAGCATACCATATCAGGATCCACGGAAAGAAACTGGGCATGTTTTGAAGGCTTTGTGTCAGATTGTTTTGCCAGGAAAAGTAACAAAAGATAACGGTTTGAAGGGTGTGAGATGGAAATCACAGGGAAAAGGGAAAGAATACAGTAACAAAGTGAGCAATCCCACAAACGAGAATGGAAGATATAGCAGTTGATTTCCGGGGAAAGTGAGTATGTGAGAAATGAAAGCATTTAAGTTCTCTTGTGGGTAAATAAAATAATGTTTTACATTTGTTTGACATTGATTAAGTTTGGGGGGTAATCTGAAAGTTATATAATTTTCGAAGAACCAAGTTAGCCAAGATCGCTAGCAATTGGTTTCACTTCTATGACTGGTTTCGACAGATCTGCGCTATCATCAGCGGATCTTGTAACATTATTAATTGTACATGCTTGTTACAATGTATGCTGGGACATCGCACAACATGTTGCATGTTTTAATTGTGTGTTATTTTATTTGTGACATCCTGGTGTTGCCTGTCACGTTTTATTTGACGCAACACCACTAAGTGACTTTCAGTGTTGTAACAAGGGCGTACAACTAATAGTGTTACAAGATCCGGTGACGACAGTATAAATCTGTCGAAATTGGTCGTTGTAATAAAAAGAATTGCTAGCGATCTTGGCTGACTTGATTCTTGAGGAATAATAAAATAATGATTGTGATGAATAAAATATCGATAATAGTTTACATTTGCATGATAAGAGACAATTCTGACAGAGAAAACCTTCGTGGGAGTTCAGTGTTTCACAGTGACAGACGATGTAATAATACCTTCAAAGAAAATATGGACAGAAGGAAAGAGGCATCGAACGAGAATAAAGGGAGTTATTAATTTAGTGCAAGGGTTGAAATTGGTAGTATTGAAACAGCACAGATCATTGGGATCGGTAGCAAGTTATGTGTCATTATAAAAAGGGGATGATATTAGCAATACCAGTGCAGAGATATGAGGTAGCAGATGCTTTAGAATCAAGTAGCAAATGTAAGTAAAAATGAGGTATAAAGAAAAAGTCGTGAGAATCATTGACATGGTGGTGCCGGAAGGATGCATCCGATTTGTTGTGGGAAACGGACTGTTCGTACATCACGCTGACGTAGTGAATTTTTGGAAGGGCAGCATGGCTGTTAAGATAAATGATACGGAGAGTAAGATGAAGTTTGCAAATATTAAATATCCTTGCAAAGAAGAGCTAAATAGGTGCTATGTGACAATGACGAATGAATGTTTTCAAAATAAATCCAGTGAGGATGAAATTACCTCACAGAGAGAAAAGAATAGTCAGAACGTAATTGAAATAAGGGTGTTAAACAATGGAATAAAAGTTAACAAAAGTGGAATTAAAGTGAGTAATAAACTTGTAAAAGAAGGAGTAAGGAATTTGATTCTGAACTACCTGAATGTGTTTCAGCTGTTAAGCAAGTGATGAAGAGTGTACAATATTGTTGACAAAAGAAAAGTAATTTACAAACCTGTAAAAAGAGGGTTAAAGGACTTCCTATCGAAACAATACAATGTATTTTCGAAATGTACAAGATCAATGAAAAATGACGAGAAATCATTCAGTATTAAGGCAGGGATACAGAAATTTTATAAAATTTTGGAAGCATATCGTGAATTCCACTCGGTAAAATGCTTATAGAATGTTGCTGATGTTAAAAAGGTACCGCAGTAATGAACAGAAAGCCGTTTGGCTATGACTAGCATGAATACCAGTAGCGAAAGAAGAATAAATGAAGGATGTCAAGGAACCAAGCATTACGTAGAGTTAAATGTGTATAGTAGAATGAGATGTTGTTGGTAACAAGCAACACGTTTTAAGAAATCGTACCCAATATGTTTCAACAAATGGAACTTCCTGCCGGCCGTGGTGGCCGTGCGGTTCTGGCGCTGCAGTCCGGAACCGCGGGAGTGCTACGGTCGCAGGTTCGAATCCTGCCTCGGGCATGGGTGTGTGTGATGTCCTTAGGTTAGTTAGGTTTAAGTAGTTCTAAGTTCTAGGGGACTTATGATCTCAGATGCTGAGTCCCATAGTGCTCAGAGCCCATGGAACTTCCTGGCAGATAAAAAGTGCGTGCCGAACTGAGACTCAAACTCTGGAACTTTGCTTGTCGCGGTCAAATGTTCTACCAACAGAGCTAGCTAAAACGACAACTACTTTCCAAAGAACTTACCTGTGAAACTAAAAAGGTTCCGAGCTCGAGTTTTCATCTGCCAAGAAGTTTTGTATCAGCGCACATTCCGTTGCAGAATGAAATCACATTCTGCAAACATCCCCCAGGGTGTGGCTAAGCCAAATCTCGTAAATATCACTTCTTCCAGAAGTGCTAATTCAGCAACTTTCGCTGGAGAACTTTTGTAAAGTTTGGAAGGTAGGAGGCGAGGTACTGGTGGAAGTAAAGCAGTTAGTTTGGAAGGTAGGGGACGAGGTACTGGTGGAAGTAAAGCAGTTAAGAGGAGGCGTGTCGTGCTTGGGTAGCTCAGTTATTAGAGCACTTGCCCGTGGAAAGCAAAGGTCCCGAGTTCGATTCTCGCTCCACCACAATCTGACACAAAGTTTCATATCTGCGGACACCAAATGCAGACACAATCACATTCTGTTTTAACAAATGTTTGTCAACATACATGAGGCCGCCTGAGTTGAAAAGACATGCAGATAAGGAAGCAAGCGCAAAGTGACGTCTGGCATGGCATTTAAATTGCATGGACAGGTGGGCTGTCCGTTGCGTCTTGGAAACGCAAAGGAAAGGTAACGTAACCAGGAACACTTCACTGTGAGAGATGTTTGTAAACAGAAACTGTTTCCTAACGGGTTCTGCTTTAATATGAAATGGTTTAAATGAAGAATATGATTTAATATCTAAAGGGAGGAGATCCTTAATCAATCATTTGAGAAGTTGAAATACATTTGGGTGGCACTTGGGCATAGAAAGTAAATGATCCTTATTACACAAATAGTACGGAAAATGTAAAAGATTAACAATATATTGCGACTAAGATATGTTTCTTAGTACATGTAATAGAAATAAAATTGATGATGCCGGGAGTCATGACAAGATGACAGCTGAAAATCAAACCCGGAGCCTCAGTCAATAAGAAAAACGACGCTGTCGGAAACTGCGTGAAGAAGGCTGCCAACGATGAAGCGTAGTGGGAGTGCAACTTCCAGGATCAGGAGATTAGACAAACAAGTGAAACGTGGTTTAAATAAAGATAATGTCTTCCTGGAGTGTTTTGTAAATGAACGACCGTCGAGTCGTAAGTGACTATTAAAAGTGTTGTAGTGGAAGGTCAGATACTATTCCAGAATAAAAAATAGAGTAATTATCCCGTGGTTAGTTATCTGAATATCTGGAGCGATAAGGAGTCGCTAATTAAGACATGTGTTTTTATATTTGTATTTATGTAACGATAAAATGTTAAAAAATCGCTGTTATGGATTTCTACAGGACGCTAACAAATCCGTCAAAGATGTGAGTGAAATGTTTAATTTTGTATAATTAAATTAGGGTATCGAAATGTCTCACTAATGATTACCATAAAAAAATCTATGTAAAAAGAATATTTCAAATTCTGAGTTTGTCATGAAAGCTGAAAGCAAAGTATGTCATTTTCTATATTATTTTGTATTCATTGTTTATCATATTAAAATGGTAATATTATGAGAGCGTTGGAAATAGAATTAAAATACTCTGTGGATACTAAGAAACTGAAAATCGGTGTGCTTTTGATATTCATATAAACTTAAAAAATCTGTTCGTTTTTGGTAAATCTCCAACGAGATCTTTTAATGAAAAGAGATTCTATATCTGTTTTTGAAGTATGGAAGAAGCCTAAGTTTACTGCATAGGAAGAAGTAAGGACTAATTGTGCACGCTACTCTTATGAACCATGATGCAATGACATCGTTATTTTCAAAGGTGGAATTTTGCTTCAGCAAACCCCAATTTTGAAAAGAAATCACAAACGGGGATGCGTGAGTTTCCTTCTGTTTTGGAATATATTTTACTTTCGAAATTTTACGATGGCTCAGCAGATAGCAGAAGTAATTTTCTGCCTTAGACAGCGCTGCAGAATAGGAGTGGGTAGGAATCTGTTTCCCACGAAGCAGCTGTGATGAGTGGACCATGGTTCAAATGGTTCAAATGGCTCTGAGCACTATGGGACTCAACTTCTGAGGTCATTAGTCCCCTAGAACTTAGAACTAGGTAAACCTAACTAACCTAAGGACATCACACACATCCATGCCCGAGGCAGGATTCGAACCTGCGACCGTAGAGGTCTCGCTGTTCCAGACTGCAGCGCGAGTGGACCATGTGGCGCAGTAGTGAATCATGGGAGTATGGAGGCGTTCGCTAGCATTGGGAGTGAATGTTGTTTGGCAGTCAATACGTAGCGCAACCACAAGCGTTGTGGCACAAAATGCAAAGTTTTCTTTATTAAATATTAGTTATTAAAGTCCACTTTTTACACATAAAATAGTAGGAGGAGCCTATGGCTCACCAGGGCTTTAATACCATAATAATGTCATGCAGTAAACCAGTTAATTCAGTAACAAAATGAATATTTTTAAATAAATGTACGAAGAGCTATGAAGTTTTACGATGTGAAGAAAGAGTTTGGTCGTGCACCAGTCTCACTTGTCATTAATAGGGTGTAATAGTAATTTATAAACTTTTGAGATTAATTGTTTCAGACTGTTAAATTGTAATGGTATCCCGGGACTTATTTCATGTAAATTAGCTACCCACATGCTCATTTAAAATCATAGGTAACCTGCCTGAATCTTCTGAAGAATCCAGTGTAATACGATAACTGCTTTGAGACACAACATGTAAGAGAGATTCACAAAGGCAGGAGGAAATCCTATTTGCCGATTCATTAAGCTAATCCATGAAAGGATTTGCTTACCTAGCGCAGTCTCCGGTTGGAGGGCATGACTGTACGTTACGTATGCCACTTTCTCTGCAATCCCAACTAAACTGATAAACCTTTATACGAATTTAGTACAGAGAGCGGATTTTTCATCTTGTGAGGAATGAAAACCTTCTGAAAATCTTTAACTGTGCAGTCAATTTGAGATCTCCTGTTGATAGCACTAATTACTTCGTGCGAATAAAGAGCTAGCTGTGTTTTACAAGAACGATATTGTCTGAATCCATGTTGGCTGTGTATCGTTTTCTTCAGGGTAATTCATAACGTTCGAATATAGCATATGCTCGATAATGCTACTGCAAATCGACGATAATGCGTCTGTAATTCAGCGGATTACTTTTACCTCCTCTTGAGAATATTGGTGTGACGTGTGTAACTTTCCACTCTTTTGGTACAGGTCGTACGCGAGAGGCTGTACTACTTTACTAAGAGTAATAAGTATGGGGGCTACTGTATCAACCTTTATTAAATGATTTCAGTTACTTCACTACACCGAGATTATCTGCTTTTAAGTTGCTTATGTTGGCAGCTGTTTCGATTCGAATTGTGGGGTATTTACTTAGTCTTCTTGGGTGAAGGAATTTCAGAAAACTATGTTTAATCAATGCGCTTTAGTGATGCGGTCATCGGTAATATTACCATTGGTATCGCACATTGAAGGCACTGATTGTGTTTTGCCACTGGTGTACTTTACATAAGCTACAATCTATTAAGATTTTCTGTCAGATTTCGTCATATAGTTTCGTTGTGGAAACTATTAGGAATACCTCACGCTGAAGTCCGCACTATGTTTAGAGTTTCAATAAAACATCGGAAGTCTTGGAGTAAATTTTCTTTTTGTTATTAGGAATTTTACCGTAAATTTAAACCAATTTAAATGATAAATAATTAGTCTGCACTCATTGCCATTACTGAAAAGCCAACCAGAAATTCATTTATTAAAAAGTACAACAAATAAATGGTTTTCATAATAGTGATGCATAGCATAATACGTTCACTGAAGATCCTCATTATGTGATCAGTCATTTGTTGCGGAATGTACTCTACCTGGATTGTGTCTTTCAGCTCATCAGTATTGGGGACATGCCGTGAAAAAGACTTTATTCTTGAGATGAACACCCCCCTTCCAAAGAAAAGGGGTGAAAGATCAGGTGGTCTCACCGGCCATTGGAGACCACCGAATCGCGAGAGAAATCGATGTGGAAAGTGACGCCACTGTGCAGATACTGATTTACGGGCCGTATGAGCTGTAGCCCCCTTCTGCTGAAACTACAGTATATTGCGTTCAGATGGCTACGTCCTTGCATCTGTGGAATGAAAAATCTGTTAATCATGCCTGCATACTTTCGGAATTGACACTCAGTGGCCGATGGTTGATGTCTTCAAAAAAATATGGCCCAACGAATCTTGCGTGTGCAACAGAACACCAGACGACCACTTTCGGGCTACCGTGGGCCTTTTTATGAATGAGGAGGTGCGAGTTTCTGTAATATTGGAAGTATCATTTGTTGAAAAATCCATTCAGATGAAAATCTGCCTCATCAGACGCAAGGATTGCCAGAAATGCATCATCCTGGTCAATTACCTCCCGTAGCGTTATTGATATATCGCGCCTACTCACTTTATCTCCCTACCGCTGCGGCTGAGCCACTTGCAGCTTCTAAGGATGGAACTTTGTTTCATAATCTTCTGCAAAGATGTGCTAGGGATATGTAATGTTCTGAAATGTAACGGGTACATGGCTGTCTGTTTAGTTGCAGAGCTGCATGAACTTGCCGTATATTTTGCGGCTTTCAAACTGTCATTTCCTTACGCTTCTCATTGTTGACAGAGCCCGTCTTACGCCATTGTTTTATCCACCTTGACATTGTCCTTCTGTCTGGAAAAGACAATGGCGGTCTCTTCCACGCTGAGCAGTCGCAACGGTCTGCTCCCGACAGAACTCCTCCACTACCTCAGTACGCACTTGTCCTGGCCAATGTTCCACACTGAGTTCAAAGGCATACTATGTGCGTACTTTTAGATGCGGTAGAAAGCGCGAGAAGCTCTACGTGTTTGTAGGGCGGCCAACTTAAACACTCGAACGCCCAGAGGGGTCAAAATGACCCTTTTCGGATTTTAAGTGCTAGCTACGTTTTGAATAATGATTCAAGCAACACATCGTGACGTTTATTTATTTGGCATGTACTTTGATTATATTAAAAACAGTGCATTTAACTTTTTCCAGTTTTACCTCTAACGCCCAGAGGGTTCATATTGACCTCTTTAGGAAAAAGTTGTAATTTTGTTTATAGTTGTACCATATATTTATCTCATGCATTCTCAAACCTCGGCTACTTTACTCTGTAGTGCAATAATTCACTTTCCGTTCATATTATTGCCGTATGAAATGACAACAATGGACTCGATTCACCATTGTTTGTCATTCCCTTGTAAGAATCAGTCTTTCAAAAGTGATTGTGAGCTGAAGATTGAAATGAGCCGGGAAAGAGTATTTACGAGATGGAGAGATTCTTGCAGAGAGTTTTGGAGTGTGGTTCAGACGGAGGCGAACTTTTTTCTTACGATTCAGAGGAAGAATTTTTACTGCAGACATTGAGAGAAGATGAATCATCTAATACTAATGATTCTGATTCTTCAGATACAGATAATGGACGTTTACAGTCTAATAAGTATATTATTATTGCTGCTAATTTATAATCATGATATTCTTCTATTATTCGTGCTCTATAGATCGAGGAGAATCATGTAACAGAAGAGGAGATAATCCTATTCCTCGGTGTGTAGAACAAGTGACTGTTTCTTCATAGTCTGATGAAAGACATAAAGACATTGCTCCTGATGGAACAGTATGGATAGAAGCAGGGCCAAATTCACTATCTTAATCTCAAAATTTTGAGAAAATCTTCTGGACCTACACCACATGCAAAAAGAAATGTAAGTGATCAGCTTGTAACAAGTGCTTGGCACTTGTTAATAGACAATTATATAATCAAACATATCTTGAAATGTACCATAACAGAGGCACATAGAGTACTACGAAATGACAACTGGTCATTGGCCACTGAAGAGGTAGAAGCATTTATTACAATTATTTATGCTTGTGGTGTGAGTGGTTGCCCGAAGTACAGACCTTCACAGCTTATGGTCAGATTCCTGGGGCCTACCATTTTGTGCGGAAATCATGAATAGAATTAGATTCTGTGAAATTATGAGATTCCTGAGGTTCGACGAGAAGTCTACACTCTCTGTACGATTACAGAATAAGTTTGCATTGGTTTCTGCTGTCTGGAACAAATTCGTAGAAAACTGTACAATGTGTTACAAACCTGGAACTGACAAAACAACAGACAAGCAGCTCTTCCCAAGTAAAACTAGCTGCCCGATCACACAATTCATGGCTTTAAAGCCTGACAAGTATGGGAAAAATACTGGTTAGGTGTAGATGTTGAAAGCAAGTATATACTCAGCGGTTTCCCTTATCGTGGTAAAGATACTGCACGATCCCAAAACGAAAGGCTTTCAGGTTATGTAGTGATGCTTATTATGGAACCATTTCTGGGCAAAGGCAGAAATGTCACTACAGACAATTATTTCACTGCACTCAAACTAGCCAAAAAATTGAAAGGAAAATCAACCTCCACTTTAGGAACAGTAACTAGATCAAGAAGAGAAATACCAGATGATCTGAAGTCTTTGAAGAGTCCTCTGTATACCACAAAAGTTTTAAAACATGACGATATTTCCTTGACAGTGTATCAAGGAAAGAAAGCAAAAAGTGTGCTAGTAATGTCTTCCCTTCATCCTAGTGTTGTCATCAATACAAATGAGAAAAAACTCCACAAACTGTCTATTATTGCCACAAAACAAAATTTGGGGTTAACATAGTAGACAAAACGGCGAGGCAGTATTCAGACACGGCTTCCTGAAGAAGATGGCTAGTGCACACCTTCTACAATATCCTTGACCTAGCAGGAATAAATGCATATGTAATATTTAGGGCTGTTACTGGGAAGAAGATCAAAAGAAGACATTTTATTCAGCAGCTTGCAGATGAACTACGCTCTGAGTATGTGAAGAGTCACTTTCTTCGAATGATCACGGAGAAGCACGAACTGAATGAAAATGAAGATCAAGACGAAATGCCACAGGAGCGCTGTAAATGGCAAATTCCCAAATTCTGCAAATGCAATAAAACTGTTTCCAAGTGCAGTGTTTTTAAGAAGATGGTTTGTGGAAAATATACAAAGGAAACTGAATAAAAATTTGTCAATTGTGTAAAGCAATGAGGTAGCTGAAATTTCTGTACTCATGAAAAGTTAAATTTTTTATCAATTTAGAACAAAGAAAAGCCTGTCACTTGCTTACACTTGTTTAGGTGTTACCAGGTTCAGTGAAATTTGTTTATGTGTCAATAAATGATATAATTTGTGTCTGTTCTTTTCAGTCATAACTCTGTATCTGAAATGGCAATAAATCTTGTAAACATTAAAATATAATAAAGGCACAAAATTTCGAAATAATAGTTCATAAAACTTTTTTTAAATTGTAGGGGTCAAAATGAACTCTCTGGGCGTCCGAGGGGGTAGGCAAAGTCTGGGCGTCCGAGTGTTAAAATGCACTATTTCTCATGGGCCATTCTGTATTAGGTTCTTCAGTGCCGGTTCTTGAGACTTCTTTAAGTTGACTTAAGCAGCCGTCTGATAACACTGTTCTACAAAAAAAACCTTTTTTTCTATTTCTGATAAATGTTGTGATCCTAATTGTATTTTGAGTGCTGAGTTGAAAACTGTTTTTAGTTTTTTTCTGTCAGGGATGGTTTATGAGTAATCGCAATTTTATTTCTCTTTTCAGTTTCTGATACAGTGCAGCAAACGTAAGGTGAAATTCGACAAACAAATGCACATCTTTATGATGTTATAAGTTCATCACATTAATGGAGGGTGGGATCTAACACATGACACAGTAACCTTTGTGTATACACTTTGAAGCATTTATTTGACATGAGAAATTACAGAAAATCGACAGACAATGAGCCACTGCCTTGTAATGCACACCACTTTTTTCTCTTGTATTGTGAATCTTTCTTCTCTCGAATGATATTCCAGCAATAATCTGCTAACATAGAAGGTACCCACTTCCCTTCATAGCGCCTTTCTATGGTAGAAATGTCTTTATGGAATCTTTCCCCATGTGCATCCGATACGTCACTACAACTCTCTGTGAAGTAGTCCAGATGAGAGTCCATCATATGTATCTTCAAAGACATATTGCACCCCAAATCCTGATACGCTTTGATCATATCCTTCACCATTGCTTTGTAGTAATAACTCTTCATCTTCCGAGGAAGTTTTCCGACACCATCTTGAAACAGTCCCATGCGGTTTTTTCTGTATAAGTTAAACATGCTTCAAAATTTGCATCTTTCTGCAGCTCCCTGATTTGTGGGCCCACAAATACACCTTCCTTTATTTTTGCAGCTGAAAGACGGGGGAATTTGGTAGCTAGATATGCAAACCCACAGCCTGTTTGATCCGTGGCCTTCACGAATTGTTTCATCAGGCCAAGTTTGATGTGAAGCGGCGAAAGTAGTATATATTCAGGAGCTACCAGACTTTCACGTTGTACATTCTTTTCGCCAACTTTCCATCTTCGCCTAGGCCATTTCTTTTTCA
This sequence comes from Schistocerca cancellata, assembly GCF_023864275.1. Lineage (NCBI taxonomy): Eukaryota > Metazoa > Arthropoda > Insecta > Orthoptera > Acrididae > Schistocerca > Schistocerca cancellata. The sequence goes on along the minus strand of NC_064632.1, from coordinate 502,554,967 downwards.
GGTAGTGAGAATTTCGGTCTCGACTATCCCACTCGCAAAGAAAACAGGCATACTTTGTGTAGCCTTGTTGCATTCCCAGTACCATAGCAATTACCTGGAAATCTGCACATATTTTCCATTTGTGTTCATTGTATTTTAATGAATTTAGTATCCTTTGTACGAATTCGTAATTGTCTTTTGTCAAACTAGCGTAAGCTACTGGAACAGAGGGTATTTTATTTCCGTTATGGAGCAAAACACCCTTCAGACTTGTTTTCGATGCATCTATGAAAAGTCTCCACTCCTGTGAAATATAATTGCAGTTCAGCACTTTCATCAGGCCAGCAACGTCATTGCAAAATGTCAGTGCTTCGTCAGTTGAAAAATAAGAAATAAAGGCATGTTCTCTGTGCCTGAACACACTGATTTTAGTACTTTGGTGCAGTAGATTATACTCTTATAATCTTGAACCAAGCAGCTGCGCCTTTTGTTTACTTAGTCCTAGATCACGTACTAAATCATTTAAATCTGCCTGTGTTAACAAATGTGGCGATGACTCACTTGTGCAGTGATATAAAGAATCATCATCTGTGATTTCTTCAGTAGTACTTATTTCACTGTCACTCGGAATTTGACCTCGAGCTCTTGAAGGTACTGGAAGGTTGTCGGAATGCTGCACTGGCATTCTCGCTGAAGGCAGATCTGGGTAAACAATGTGCCTCTTCAACTTTTTGTTTGTAAAACCCTGAATTTTTGTTAGACAGAAATAACAATCAGTAACATGGTCCTTAGGCTCCCTCCATACCATGGGAACAGCAAACAAGGCCACATTCTCTTTACCTTTCCGCCACGGAATTAGTTTGCAGTAACATGTAGCACAACAGAAATGTGGTACCCATTCTTTATCTTGGTCTCCTACCTCTTGGTCTCCTACCTCTACTCCAAAGTAATGTTTGTATGCCTTCTTTATGACTGAAGAAATTTTCTTCCTATTTTTGGCAAAAGTGAACTTCTCACAGATGTAGCAGAAGTTGTCCGGCTTATATCGACATCCACGACGACGTGGCATTTCTGCAAATTTAAAAATACCACTTTGGTAATACACCTGTATTAAATTAATAGTAGGAAACTAGAGGAACGCTGATGTGTAAAAACAAGCACCCGTTTTACCTTCAGCACCAGGTTCAATCAGTTTACACACAGAAACTAAAAAATTCAACCGTGCTCGGAAATATGACAGACAGTTACTTGTCAGCCAAAACACCCACTCGTTAAGACTGACACAAATTGCGGCTAACACCACTGTTGTAAACTCGATGCACCTGCCTCTATGAGGCGTGAAGCTTTACTGCCGAGCAGCGACCGGCTGTCGCCGTTAGAGTTAATGAGATGTTTCAGGTGGTCTTAATGACATAGGTGTAGCGGGGGATAACCTAATTATGTCTGATTCTTCCCACCTGCTGTTGCACAAGAAATTATCACGTCCTATCACTACTGGATGCGGCAACATACCCGTATTTCTCTATAACGTCTCTGTGTTTGCCATGAATTGTGAATATATATAAAAAGTATCCCTGACAACGATATTTTGTTTACATATTTGAATTTCCCACGGTAAAATGGTCTAGAAGCACATACTTTAATATCAGAAATAGAACCCATGTCGAACAGTGTAATCCATGTTTTTGAGAATCTCTGTGACGCTCTACCACGGGTCGAACGGGAACTGTTCAAGAATGAATCGTACGAGAGTTTTGTAAGCAATCTCCTTTGAAGAGTAATTGCATTTTCGCAGTATTCTTCCAGTGAATCGAACTCTAATGCCTGCTTTGTGTACGGCTGAACCTGTGGTATTGCCCAGAGATCACAGTGCCACACCAGAGTTGGCAACACATATATCATACACGTTAGCTAGGGCTCACTACAACCAATAGGACGTATGGGAAGCACTTCTTAAGAGCACGCATCTCCGATCAGCACAGCAGCATCCTTGCGCTGGAGGCCAGTATAGAGCCGAGAACAGAAGTGATCTGCACATTTCGTGACCTCAGCTACAGCAGTCTTCACCGCTGTGTGGGACAGCTACAGTCGTTAAAGGTGAACTTGTACTACTGCAATTGTCGAACTTTATACCTAAGGACGACAGATTTTTTCTTAGTGCATCAAGTGACCCTTTCATAGTCAATGACAGTTGTAAATTTTGTACATGGCTGCACGTTCAGAAAACGTGAATAGTTGCAATTGAAAGAAAACAGCCCTCGGTCACTATTTTTAGCGAATTAACCGGGTTCCAACACTACTAGGAGTGTCTTCGTCAGAATTTAAATCAAAGAATGGTCTATAACATGGTCACAGAATTATGACTAAAGCCCGAGGACGGGCTTATGAGAGCCCGGAACCGGTCGTGATAATAAAAGATATTTACAACTGAAGCAGTATTTTCAACCTCTGGTATAATGCTCAGTTGCGGATGTTCTTCCAACAGGGTTGTTTGTAGTATTTAAAAGGTTACTTTCTCTGCGAACGGCATCCATGTCAGGGTCTTGTCTCAACGCCATATCTCAAATCACCGGTCCCATTTCCACTACATAATGCAGATGATAAACGGGTATTCATTGGACCAATATATTATACTAGAACTGACATGTGATTACATTTTCACGCAATTTGGGTGAATAGATCCTGAGAAATCATTACCCAGAATAACCACCTCTGCAAGGCTTTGATACGTCCTAATGCCTGCTTTATCTATGGCTGAACCTGAAATTCCACATATTTTTAACTGAAATTGGCCAAGAAAAAATGTGTTGCATTACTTATTGAATGCTCATAATACATGCTGAGCTTTGGAACAATGTTGTTCTTCAGATACGTATGATACAGAGTATAAGTGCAGAATCATCGTGAAAGACTGGCAGTACTTATACGTCATTTATATTTTTTCTTTCAATAGTAAGAGTTGTAAATTATGCAGTAATCCCGTGACAAATAAATGTGTCAAAGGTAAGTAAATACTTTATTCATTTATGTAATAAAGTGAACTGGTATTTCATATGTTCTAATTTGACGCGCCACATCACCGAGTAATCAAAGAAACCACAGTCATGGGGACGAACATATTTTTTTTGTCTTGTCACTACTGAACCCGTGTAATCTTTCTAGTTCATGTCCCTAGAAAGTGTTACAACCAGGTGTTCGGTATTTATACGAGTTGACTGACTGCAGTTGTCAGTTATTGACACTGTAGTGACAGGATACTGTGTTTTTAGGTTTTCGAGGGGTACAATTTTAATTTGCTGTTAAACCCAAGTTTACAGTCTTTGTACCATTTTGAAATCAGTCCAATATTTGAGTAGTTTCTTTCTCAGATAGCACCTCGTTGTAGATAATTGCATCATCCGCCAAAAGACTGAGTACAGTATTAATATTTTCTGGCAGGACATTAATATACAACATAAAGAGCAATGGCCCCAAAACGCGAGATGTGTAATATTGACTCGTACCTGCAGCTCTCGGAATTTAGAAAATAATTCACTCCTCGAAGGTCGATTTGATGCTTCTCGACTGACTTCACAAACATGTGAAGAATTTCACTGCTCTTCTATCTCTTTCGTTGATCCAGTCTGTCACTAGCGAAAAGCACTCAGAAATGGGTGGAAATAAGCTATAAGTGTTCTCCTTAGTGGGTAAATTACGCTGTCCTAGAATTATGCCCAAATTGCTGGGTCTGGATTCTACCTTTCCGACACCTAGAGTTCTGAGGTCGTTCTACATTAAATAGATTCCATCACAGAGAGAGAGAAAGAGAGAGAATTTCGGGTACCAATAAATTTGAGACTTGTACAAGGGGTAATGAACTGTCGGCAATCGTCTGTATGAACTCAGATTTAGCAGGTCTTTTCATTATGGCTTCCATGATATGTGTGTGTGGTAGGATTTCGCCCTCCGTGATCCATAACGCATCTCATGTTGTGCCTACGATCGGAGACTGATCAGTATCCATGTTGCCTACTAAGCAAACTCGCGACAAAACGTGCTTTTCTTTCGTTTTTCTTCTATGTTAATCCCATTTCTTAAGGGTCCAGACGCAAGAATAGTACCCAACAATCGGTACACGGGAGCAAGCGTGTGGAATCCGTGGTAACTCCAACTGAGGATGTGTTCAGTCACCGTATAATCCTCTTAAGTAAACACAAAATATATTCTACAGCAAAATAAAGCTATTGAGCTCTGCATATCATTCATGCGACCATTCTTAAAGACTGAAACCATCTGCAGATTTTCCAAATCACCTGGCGCACGTCATTGCTCAAAAGACATGGATAGGCTGTTACTGGACGAGGGCCACGTTCTTCAGCGTATACGAAACTGAATCTAATGGTCGCTACGAACAAGTACAGAGTTTCTTTCTCTACGGAAGATCTGTAGATACACAACTTCGCCCTCATTTATTTTTCTGCCTGCCATTTACACATTTCGTCATATGATGAAATAATTGCCGGCCTGGGTGGCCGAGCGGTTCTAGGCGCTACAGTCTGGAACCGCGCGACCGCTACAGTCGCAGGTTCGAATCCTGCCTCGGGCATGGATGTGTTGTGTGGATATCCTTAGGTTAGTTAGGTTTAAGTAGTTCTAAGTTCTAGTGGACTGATGACCTCAGAAGTTAAGTCCCATAGCGCTCAGAGCCATTTGAGCCATTTGATGAAATAATTAAGTACTGTGTTGTCTCTTTTATAACGACTTCTCAGTTTTCGTATACCAGAAAATGAACTGCAACTACAGTGGATGAAAGCATGAATGCCTTAAGAAATAATTGACACCTAGAATCGCAGTGCCTTCTTTAGTCAGATTTTTCTGTTCAAGAAGTCGGTGGAGTGATGAACAAATAAAAATATGAAGAGGCTATTTTGGTGGATATGCTACGCAAGTAAGGCCCTAAATTGATTGTGAAAGACAGTGCCTTGGTCACATAATATTTTATTACAACTGATTACTGGTTTTGGTAAATCTAAAAATTTAGGCGTGCAGTCACATCAGAAGGGACTGTGGTTTTTGTGAGCTGAAACAAGGCCACAGTCGACAGGCTTGTGGCTAGTGCTCAAAGTTGCTGTGACATCGGGATGCCCGTCCCGACGTTGAGCACTAGCCACAAGCCTGTCGACTGTGACCTTGTTTCAGCTCACAAGAAGCACAGTCCCAAGTCTTTTCGGTCTGTGTACAAAGTTGGTATAAGATCTCAAGAATTTCAAACATGGCAGTGAAGATTAATTTAGAAAGTACAAGCAGACCCCCGCAAAAGAGAAAATTACCGGAATGTGGCGTTAATGAGGTTGGAATCTACGGAAAATATAGCGAAGTGAATAAACAAGTAATACGAGGTGCATTCAAGTTCTAAGGCCTCCGATTTTTTTTCTAATTAACTACTCACCCGAAATCGATGAAACTGGCGTTACTTCTCGACGTAATCGCCCTGCAGACGTACACATTTTTCACAACGCTGACGCCATGATCCATGGGAGCGGTGAAGGCTTCTTTAGGAGTCTGTTTTGCCACTGGAAAATCGCTGAGGCAATAGCAGCACGGATGGTGAATGTGTGGCCACGGAGAGTGTCTTTCATTGTTGGAAAAAGCCAAAAGTCACTAGGAGCCAGGTCAGGTGAGTAGGGAGCATGAGGAATCACGTCAAAGTTGTTATCACGAAGAAACTGTTGCGTAACAGCCAGGTCAGGTGAGTAGGGAGCATGAGGAATCACGTCAAAGTTGTTATCACGAAGAAACTGTTGCGTAACGTTAGCTCGATGTGTGGGTGCGTTGTCTTGGTGAAATAGCACACACGCAGCCCTTCTCGGACGTTTTTCTTGCAGTGCAGGAAGGAATTTGTTCTTCAAAACATTTTCGTAGGATGCACCTGTTACCATAGTGCCCTTTGGAACGCAATGGGTAAGGATTACGCCCTCGCTGACCCAGAACATGGACACCATCATTTTTTCAGCACTGGCGGTTACCCAAAATTTTTTTGGCGGTGGTGAATCTGTGTGCTTCCATTGAGCTGACTGGCGCTTTGTTTCTGGATTGAAAAATGGCATCCACGTCTCATTCACTACCGACGAATAGAAAGTCCCATTCATACTGCCGTTGCACGTCAACATTGCTTGGCAACATGCCACATGGGCCGCCATGTGGTCGTCCGTCAGCATTCGTGGCACCCACCTGGATGACACTTTTCGCATTTTCAGGTCGTCATGCAGGATCTCTGGAGGCGATCTGTTCAACAGTCATTCGGCGATCCCCCAAAACAATTATCTCCACTTCCTCGATCATGTTGTCAGACCGGCTTGTGCGAGCCTGAGGTTGTTTCGGTTTGTTGTCACACGATGTTCTGCCTTCATTAAACTGTCGCACCCATGAACGCACTTTCGACACATCCAAAACTCCACATCACATGTCTCCTTCAACTGTCAATGAATTTCAATTGGTTTCACACCACGCAAATTCACAGAACGAATGATTGCATGCTGTTCAAGTAAGGAAAACGCGCCATTTTAAGTATTTAAAACAGTCCTCATTCTCGCCGCTGGCGGTAAAATTCCATCTGCCGTACGGTGCTGCCATCTCTGGGACGTATTGACAATGAACGCGGCCTCATTTTAAAACAATGCGCATGTTTCTATCTCTTTCCAGTCCGGAGAAAAAAAATCGGAGGCCTTAGAACTTGAATGCACCTCGTAAAAGCTGCCCTCCTGAGCTCTCATTATAGTCTGATCCGCAAGCCCTTAAAACGGATAGAGATTTGTATACTGAGAATGGATATATCAACAATTACTTTTTACTGGCAAAAAACCAAAAGGTGCTCCAGGAAATAAACATGCAAACTCAAGTGCACTGATCTAAACTATATGCTGTGTACTACCACGACATTTAAATGTAGTGATGTGACGTGGCGCTCCTGGAGGGGGAAAATTACACAAGGGAGGCGCCACACATAAGGATACACACTAAGATTTGCACAAGAACAAAAATTAATAATAATTTGCACAGTAGTCCACAGTAAATACGCAGGTATAGTTACCTTGATAGAAGTACGTGGGAGAAACACTAAACTATATTACAGTGTATCATACAACTGCTACAGCTAAAGACTCGTTCTCTCGTCTCGGCGTCTGCCTCTGTGCTTGCTAAAGCTGTATTGTGATAAGTGTCGTTATCACTATGCTGACTCTACGTGAGTACATACAATGCACTCATGATAGCTGCGCTGTTAGTAGAAATCTGTACCTGCAATAAAATGCATACGTTATTACAACCGATGCTGAGATTCTTTCTGTCCTCAGCAATATCACAATATCACAGTTGTGTGGTGCAGTTATTCCCATGGAATGAAGCCTGATGAAAAAAAAATTATGTCCATCCGCATGTTTGTACAAGCACCGTGTAAAAATTTGAAGTAAATTGCTCAAGAAATTTTTGAGATTTTTGCTAACAATATTTTTCACTCATATAATACATATTTATTTATATATCATGTATAAAATACATACTGCCTATAGCCGATATCTGTCTGAATACTGAATAGAGCACTGTTTATAAATTTTTAAGTACATTTGTCAATAACGTATCGAGAGTCTTGCTAACAATATTTCAGTCAAGAAATTTTCGAGAATCTTGGAAACAACGAACGTTAATAAAACCGACAAACAGCAGGGACGGATTTCTGACTGGAAACTGAGGAAAAAAGGTACTGTGAACACGTGTCCGTAAGTGGACGGTGTGCGTGCAACGACAACAAATCGTCCCTGTACAGAGTACAGAACTGCATTACGTCCACGTCACAACAGACGTTCGAAGAGGCCCCCTGGGGTTTTTAGGTTATAGTGACAGTAGCGGTTGTCATGCAGAATACACATAACCGTACTTTTGGCTTGCACCATGTTGGGGGGCCACTTGCCTGGGGCTTGTACTAGGGTTCGTCTCAGTATTCTGTAGGACCCGATCCTCCAGATTTTGGTGTACTTAGAGTCCGCCGCCTCAGTTCACGTTCGTCTGTCTGAAAGGATCCGTGGTCACACAAACGTCCACAAAATCCTTTAAATGTTGTGTGATGTGGCTGGCGTCTGTGAGGATACTTGTTTTGGTATTGCCGTGCTACCTCTCGACCGTTTCCATCTGCTTCACTGTACGCAAAAACCATCCCGGCTTATTCCGGACATGAACGCCGAACCATTCTGTTGCTTACAATACTCTGCGTCAATCACACAGCCTGCTACACACACGAAATACGCGGCACGTGGTCAGAGGAACTGTCATTCGTCACCGTCATCTACCACGACAGCGATGCATTTCCGGACATATCTTGATAACACCTTTTTTCATCCTTTTCCACTCAGTAATCCGTCGCTGCAGTTTATTGGTTTTACTAACGTGCACCCTTTTATACAGGGTGTTACAAAGAGGTACGGCCAAACTTTCTGGAAAAATTCCTCACACACAAAGAAATAAAATATGTTATGTGGACATGTGTCCGGAAACGCTTACTTTCCATGTTAGAGCTCATTTTATTACTTCTCTTCAAATGACATTAATCATGGAATTGAAACACACAGCAACAGAACGTACCAGCGTAACTTCAAACACTTTGTTACAGGAAATATTCAAAATGTCCTCCGTCAGCGAGGATACATGCATCCACCCTCCGTCGCATGGAATCCCTGATACGCTGACGCAGCCCTGGAGAATGGCGTATTGTATCACAACCGTCCACAATACGAGCACGAAGAGTCTCTACATTTGGTAGCGGGGTTGCGTAGACAAGAGCTTTCAAATGCCCCCATAAATGAAAGTCAAGAGGGTTGAGGTCGGGAGAGCGTTGAGGCCATGGAATTGGTCCGCCTCTACCAATCCATCGGTCACCGAATCTGTTGTTGAGACGCGTACGAACACTTCGACTGAAATGTGCAGGAGCTCCATCGTGCATGAACCACATGTTGTGTCGTACTTGTAAAGGTACATGTTCTAGCAGCACAAGTAGAGTTGGTTGGTTGGTTGGTTTGGGAAACGAGACCAGACAGCGTGGTCATCGGTCTCATCGGATTAGGGAAGGATTGGGAAGGAAGTCGGCCGTGCCCTTTCAGAGGAACCACCCTGGCATTTGTCTGGAGTGATTTAGGGAAATCACCACAGGTAGAGTATCCCGTATGAAATCATGATAACGTGCTCCATTGAGCGTAGGTGGACGAAACTAAAATGAGCTCTAACATGGAAATTAAGCGTTTCCGGACACATATCCACGTAACATCTTTTCTTTATTTGTGTGTCAGGAATGTTTCCTGAAAGTTTGGCCGTACCTTTTTGTAGCACCCCGTATACAGTTCTGTCTAATGTTTATTAGAGCACTTTGTAAAAATTTGAAGTGAATCGGTCAAGAAATTTACGAGATTTTTACTAATAACGTTTTCCCTACATCCATTATATATACTGACGGTAAAAAATCGCAACACTGAAAAGTAATTAATGTAGAGTAATGAGTACGTTTGCCTAGGTAACATATTTAAATAATTGGCATTGAAAGTTCAAAAAGAATGGTTCAAATGGCTCTAAGCAGTATGGGACTCAACTGCTGTGGTCATCAGTCCCCTTGACTTAGAACTGCTTAAACCTAACTAACCTAAGGACATCACACACATCCATGCCCGAGGCAGGATTCGAAACTTCGACCGTAGCAGTAGCGCGGTTCCGGGCTGAAGCGTCTAGAACCGGTCGGTCACAGCGGCCGGCTTGCAAGTTCACAGGTTAATGTAAGTTTGAGATAAGCCATTGCAAATAAGAAATATTGGTACATTAATAACCGTAGTAACATTTACAATGTTGAATGCAAGCATGCGGACATGCCTGCATTGTTTTGTACAGGTGCTGCATGTCAGTCCGTGGGGTGGAGCTCCTCTTCTGCTTCTGGTGCACTTTGTCGGTCAATACAGGTACCGTTAATAGTGTTAGTGGATGACGCTGGAGTTGTCGTCCGATGTTGTGCAATGTATGCTCGATTGGAGTAAAATCTAGTGGTCGAGCAGGCCGAGGCAACATGTCGACACAGTGTAGAAAATGTTGAGTTATAACAGCGGTATGTGGGTTAGCGTTACGCTGTTGGAATGCACCCCTAGAATGCTGTTAATGAACGACAGCACAACAGGTTGAGTCACCAGAATGACGTACACATTTGCTGGAAGGGTGTGTGGGATAACTACGAGAGTGCTCCTGCTGTCATATGAAATTGTATCTAGTTTCAAAATGGTTCAAATGGCTCTAAGCACTATGGGACTTAACATCTGAGATCATCAGTTCCCTAGACTTAGAACTACTTAAGCCTAACTAACCTAAGGGCATCACACACATCCATGCCCGAGGCAGGATTCGAACCAGCGACCGTAGCAGCGCGGTTCCGGACTGAAGCGCCTAGAACCGCTCGGCTACAACACCCAGCTGTATCCAGGTGTAGGTCCAGTTGAAACGTCCCCTTTCAACAATTATACATGACTGTGCTTAAACTGACACACAATATTTATTAGCGCAACGCAATCTGACTTTGAGAAATCCCTACAAAGGAATGGCTCTGACTAACATTAACCTGTACCTTTCACAAATCACTTACCTCACAAAAATCTTCGTTACTCAAGCTACTGCAATACAGCGAGCGCCACTACTGCCAGCTAAATAAAAGATTCAAACTGCAGAAGGCACTAACTACTGATAGGCATAGTTAGCAATTGAAAGATGTTAATAGAGAACAAACACTGTATTTACCTTAACAGTCATAATATATATAGTAGTTCATGACATCCAGTGTTACAAATTTCAAAACTCCGCCATCTCTCTCCCCACATCCACCACTGCTGGCGGCTCACCTCCAACTGCGCAACGCTACGCGCTGTTAACATCCAGCTGCCGCTGCCCAACACTACAATGGCAGACAACAATGCAAACTAGCCACAGACTGCACACAGCACAGCCAGTGATTTTCATACAGAGCGCTACGTAACGTTGCCAATAAGAACATATAAACAGCCTACTTACACAGTGTGTGTAGACCGCAGACAGTTTGGTTTCAGGCCCTCGACTGGCCGCCTCCTAACCAATATACGGCCATCACTGGAACCGAAGCAGAACCAGCTTTCACCAGAAAACACAACAGAACTCCACCTTGCCATCCAGTGAGCTGTCGCTTGACACCACTGAAGTCACAAATGGCGGTGGTTTGGGGTCAATGGAATGAACGAAACAGGGCGTCTCGCTCGGAGTTATAACCGATTTGTAATAGTTCGTTGTGTAACTGTGGTACCAAATGTTGCTCAAACTGCAGATGCACTACTACGGGCCAGAGTCATATGCCTAACAGGATAATCTTCCCTGTCAGTTGTGGCACGTAGCTACCCAGAGCCCGGTCTTCTTGCAACCGTACATTCTTGTGACTACCGCTGCCAGCAATCATGTACAGTGGCTATATACCTGTCAAGTATTTCTGCAGTGTCGCAGAAGGAACATTCAGTTTCTCGTAGCCCCATTACACGACCTTGTTCAGATTCAATGAGGTATTGATAATGGCGTCTTTGTCGTCTTAAAGGCACTCATGACTAACATCATGCCACCAAGTCCATTCTCAAAGGTAAACAAAGCCCACAGCCGTTACAGCGTGTATTTAAAGCAAACCTGATTTGCATCCTCGTAGTGGCGCCATTAGCGCTGCTCTTATGAGACTGGCGCGAATTTTGTACAGACATCATCTTTCAGATGTAGAAATATGCCTGTTAACTTTCGTTTGTGTCTCACAACTCCTTCTAGCTGTTGTGATTTTTTTCTGTTAGTTTAAATGTGTACATAGACAATGACCGTCTGAATGTTTACCGGGGCATCATGTAAAGTCTTTAAAAAAATAGTTAAGAAACTAATATATATATATATATATATATATATATATATATATATATATATATATATATCGAGACTTTTGCTAGCGACGTTTCCAAAATTATACAGCCCGAGGCATATGGCTCTGGCGCATCGCACTGCATCTGCAGTTTTAGCAACAGTTGGTACCACAGTCACATATCAGTTACAAATCGGTTACTTTAACAACAGCTCAGAGCCAGTTTCGTGCGCAAATTTGAAGTAAATCCGTCAAGAACTTATCGAAATTTTTCGTAACAATAGAAGTGCATATTTATCCTCCCTGATGTAATACATATGGCAGAATGTTCTTTCACCAAGTTGTGTTCTTGATTATCAATTAAAAAAAAAATACATCCCATGATCTGTGTCTGTTTGTTTCAGCTATTGTTCTTGAGCTATTGTTCTTGACATAGAGATTGCATTGTTTACTTTCTGGTGTATTAGAGTACGTATACCTAATCAAGCTCATATAATTATCAGATGTAGGGAAGGATATAATGTCTCTTTGACGGTAGTCAGTACTACTTTGAATTTTGTTTCTGCGGAATCTTGGTGCCTAACTTCTCGAGCTTTTTTCCCCGTGAACGTTTGCTGACGTACATTACATTCAGCAGTGATACACAGTACTAGGATATAGTTTCTTACGCTTCTTCCTGAAAGAACGCCTGTTGATCTAGACATCACATTTGACTTATAAATCCCAATGAACAGTATGTTAACGCCATCATTGTATAAGATGCAGTGATTGTGACTGAAATTCACCGCATTACAATGGTGCTCAGATCGGCGCTAATGAGCAATGAGCTGTTGAGACTGTAACATTGCCTTCAACTCAACAACGTACTAGAAATGAAAATTAATTCACTGCCAGGCGTGAGTGCAAGAAGCTGCCCACCATTCGGAAGTTCTCCACAATAAAATGTAATATGCCACAGCCTTAGAGAAGGTTAATAACCACATGGATACCGTAGTCCGAACAAAGTATTTTCTGCGCCTCACTCAAATAGCGACCATAAACAAGTGTAACTCTTGATGATACCAAATAGCGGGTCCCACACCCTTCTACGATGTATCAAAACCGACGTTTCCAAATTGATTAGGTAGCATCAGGTCATGTTGTGTAATTGGCAATAATAACTAAGCACATGAATCTTACACGTAGGAGAAAAAAATTAAGTCTTGCTTGTCTGACTGAACGAAATGTTTAATCTCTGTCAAAGCATCCTAATAACGACACTGAATGTGTGATTGACTCGAAATAGATATGCTTGGAGCACGCAGACGAGGAATATAATAAGACGTTTTTTTTAATCACATGGCATCGTTGTGGAACAGCACGTACTAAAGTCAAACAAAGACATGGAGCTGTGTTTCATTCTCATCACAAATAAGTATAAGCAGAAATGGAATCCAAAGTAAACAGCCCAGTGACGTAAACATTAGGTTGAATCAAATCTTCAGCTAAACTTCCGTATCACAAGAACTACAGTTTGTACAGATACTTTAAAACTCTTCGGTGAAGAACACGCAGGGTGATATTCGTGACCAGTGTGAAAGAATTCAACGAAAGAGAAAGAACTAGGTGACAAATACCAATAGACGAGAAAGAAAACTTAAGGTGTAGAGAATGGTTCAATTGATGAGAAGACGTATTACATTCACAACTATACTGCAGTTTGACCAGAGTAGCTCGTGGCTCCCATCATAACAACTAGTACTTCATTCGTTTAAAAGGGAACTTGAAAAACTTGTGTAACATCGAGAACATGTTGTGTGTCAGGCCATGAAAGATACGTTGTTAGTCCCTAACGACACTGAAAGTTACTATTCAATCTAAACCAAACGGAAGACGTCAAAACGAATCATTGATTCTCGCAACTACTTTATACTGTAATTTCGTTGGTCTGAAGTCGAAAAGAAGTCCTTTTGTTGTTTTGGTTTCACGGCGACAGAGGTAGTTTCTGGGTCGTTTGACCTGTGAGAGAATGTAAGAGAAATTCGGAAAACACATAAATGGATGCACTGGATGAAGGTATCAGTTTTTTCCGAAAAGTTGTTTACAGAACTTCAAGAAACGGTGTGGGGTCAGACACTACGTATTCTACGGGTAGGTCTATCGATATCACATTGATCGAGAAGGTAATGTTATCGTATCAGACGACTCCAAAAATAAGAAGTAATGCTTTTTACCACTAATGTAAGGAAAGGTGCTAATTTTTAATATTGGCCATTAGAAAAACACCATCACTCAACCACTGATAGAGATTGACCTGGTATGGATGCAGCTGCCGATATCACCAACACGCTAGAGAAATTCGTGTTTTCCACCTTGTAACAAATTCTACTTAATGAGTGCCAAAAAAAAAATGGTTCAAATGGTTCTGAGCACTATGGGACTCAACTGCTGAGGTCATTAGTCCCCTAGAACTTAGAACTAGTTAAACCTAACTAACCTAAGGACATAACAAACATCCATGCCCGAGGCAGGATTCGAACCTGCGACCGTAGCGGTCTCGCGGTTCCAGGCGGCAGCGCCTTTAACCGCACGGCCACTTCGGCCGGCTAATGAGTGCCAATCCAGTACATGTACTAATTGCTTGGTTCAAAAGTTCCTCAACAACTCTACTAAAAGCAATCTGCATTTCCATATTTAATTCTATTTGTGCTTTGATTTAGCCTCTACAGCACTACATCGTTTACTCCACCCACCCTCCATCTACACACACACACACACACACACACACACACACACACACGACACAGAAATTGGAATACTGACTCGTTTTCACCTTACCAACAACAGCAGCAAGTAGCTGAGGCCAAGTGGCTGGTTTCGTTTCGACCGACTGCAATTCTTCAACCGTATTCCCATTGGTGACAGGCTTGGTATAGGGCCATATCGCCGCAATGTTTTTGAAGACACCTTCCACTCCGCATCCGTCGGCCACATCGCACCGTTTGCTTGTGAGCGCCTTCATTCCTGTATTTACTAACCGGAAGACGGAATCCCTTAAGTACCTGCGAACAATCCGGACGATTATCCACAAGTGCGTGCGCAGCAGCCCGTGTTTACAACGAGCACGAAACAGACTGGTGGCGCATTAAAACACACACACACACACACACACACACACACACACACACGACCCACCACCAAATCGGCCGGAGGTCGATAAATGCGATGTAAATGTACAGACAAACAAATGAAACAATTCCAGAAAAACTGAGTGATTTATTTGAGAGAAAGCGTCACAAATTGAGAACGTTAACAACGAATTGGTCCACCTCTAGTCCGTTATTGGCTTGGCATTCACTGATATAACTGTTGGATATCCTTCTGAGTGTTAAAGTGCCAAATTCTGTCTAACTGGCGCGTTGGACCTTCAAAATTCCGAGACGGTTGGAGGGCCCTGCCGATAATGCTGCACCCATTCTCAGTTGGGGAGAAATCCGGCGACGTAGGATTTGGCAATCAGGAGCACAAGTTGTAGAGAATCTCGCCATGTGTGGCTTGCCATTAACCCTCTGCCCCCCAGTTAACCTGATAGCATACGTTACGTGTTTTCTCTGCCTCGTGATGACTGGGTGTTGTGTGATGTCCTTAGGTTAGTTAGGTTTAAGTAGTTCTAAGTTCTAGGGGACTGATGACCATAGATGTTAAGTCCCATAGTGCTCAGAGCCATTTGAACCATTTGAACACGTTACGTGTGTTCGTACCTCTCTCTCCAATCAATAGGCTTGGGTTTTTCACGCCACTAGTACCTTCCTACCTTCAGGAGCTGTTTACAACTTCATTCATTAGTTTTCACTCGACCTCCGTGGAGAGCAGATGTGACGTTAGTGGAATCTCAGGCTCATTGCGCCCGATTACGTCTCAATTACAGATGTGTGTATTTTTGTTTCTTTTTGTTCATAGTTGTTATTTTGCTCACATGATGGATGTGTAGTGTGAATTTTGTAGATATTTTGTGAAAATATGTAGTATACTGAGCTGGCCTTTCAGTCACAACGTAATTATTCTGGCACTCTCTCTTTTGCACACCACAGATAAGGCTCGGAATAATAACGATTTGTCTAACCCATGTCGTCTCGAAGAAATACATGATATGCTCATGCGCAATGAAGAGAAGACCCCACGCTGTCTGAGGACCTTGGTAATGAGAGTGACAGTGATTCACAAGACGAGTCGGAAGAACGTGAAGGCGACGCTGTTGCGGAACAAGATGATGAAGGTACTTCTGACGATGGAGAAGGAAGAGACAACAAAATGAGAAACATTATTTGCGAAGAGATAAGAAGACCATGTGGGTCATAAAGCCATCTCTGAAAAGACATCGCATTGGCCCTCACAACATCATCACACACATTCGTGGAGACGTAAGAAACGCTAAGAAAGCTAAAAATTTGTTCACTGATGAAATCCTTGAAACAATCGAGGATAGTTTCCGCCGAGCGAGAGAGAGAGAGAGAGAGAGAGAGAGAGAGAGAGAGAGAGATCCGTTCCACAGATGTAATTGAACTATGAGGTTTTATTGGCTTGTTGTTCCTAGCAGGTGCGTACAAATGCAATTGTCCGAGTCTGGAGCAAGTTAGAGGACTGAAGGAGAAGACGTTGAAAATTTCAGTCTCGTGACGAGTCTCAAACGGTTTAAGCGTCTGTTTGTTTTGACGACCGAACTAGCAGAGCCCAACGGAGCGAATTTGTCCGGCTAGCTCCTATTCTTTTCAACAGAGCTATGGCGCCGAGGATAACATCGCAATAGACGAAATGATTCCTGTTTCCGAGATAGGTGTGTTTTTCGGCAGTACATACCCTCAAACCCAAACAAATATGGAATAAAATATTTTGCTCTTGTTGACGCTAAAGTGGTATACACAGTCAACATGAGTTCTATGTTGAACTGCTGCTCGCAGATACTTTCTGTGTCAGAAACAAATCAAAGTGAAGTTGTCATGAGACTGGCTAAGCCTTTTTTGATTTGATAGCAATATCACTGCTGATAGCTGGCTTTCTGATTTTGACCACATCGACTATTTGGAGATAAAAAGCTGTTATATGTTGGAACCGTCAGTAAAAATAAAAGACAATTGTCGTTAGATTTTGTTCATGTAAAAGTTAATAAACAATACAGCATTACGTTTGACTATACTGATGAGAAGGTTTTGGTTTCCCACATCCCGTTCCAGAACAAAAATGTTTTTGTTGTATCTTCGCTTCATAATAACAGTGCCACTGATCCCGACTCTGGAGAGAAAAACAAACCAGAGATAGTCACTTTCTACAATTCAGCAAAAGGTGGCGTTGATACTGCAGATAAAATATTGCTACTTACAGTATGAGCCGAAAGAAAAAGGGCTGGCCAGTGATCATTTTTCACCATGTTGAATGTGCGTGTTATCAACTCCCATGGAAATCAAATGGAGAAACTGCGTAAGGAGTGCTTCTAAAATCGATAGCACATCAGTTTGCTCTTTGAGAGGCTTGAATAAGATTTTATTCCCCTCCAGCTTGCAAAGCCGACTCAAATGATTTAACCCCACAGAAGACAGAAAGAAATCGCCATCTCTCTCCCATCACAAAAGACATAGATGCACCACATGCATCACATGCACAACAGAAGAGGGTCAGAGAAGGATGTCATACAAAGAGCGCAAAAACAGCCACAACGCTGTCTGCTTATCCAATGCAAATACGATCTGCCACTTTTCCTTCTTTATACGCCAAGTGTTTCTTACGGTAATTCTGAGGGGCTGTGAAAGACACTAAAATAGTGACTTAAAATCGGAGTTTTCCGCTCTAATTTACAGTTTGATAAAATTTATGTATCGAAAACTGTAACTGCTTGCTGGTGGTTTCAGAATTACCGTTCTTTATGTTTTGTTTCTTTTGTATTTAATAAAAGGTTTTTTAGCATCCATGTTCATATCGTCTGTTTAGACATGTTCCTACAAAATTCACTGATTATGTTTAGGGTACTAAAGTTGAAAATGTGAGGTAATAGATTTGGTTCAAATGGCTCTGAGCACTATGAGACTTAACTGATGAGGTCATCAGTCCCCTAGAACTCGGAACTACTTAAGTCTAACTAACCTAAGGACATCACACATATCCATGCCCGAGGCAGGTGTCAGGCACATGGTATTCGAACCCGGAGTCCCATAACTGCGCCTGATGGGGATTAAGGGCAACAAAATGGGGTGCTGAATACCGTCGACGTACCGCTGTGTTGTAAGGGTGCCGCGGATGACACCAAAAAGGGGGCATCCTATGAAAAGAAGTGGCAGCGCACACCATCAGTCCTGGCTGACGGGCCGTATTTTTTTTGGTCATCAGTCTACTGACTGGTTTGATGCGGCCCGCCACGAATTCCTTTCCTGTGCTAACCTCTTCATCTCAGAGTAGCACTTGCAACCTACGTCCTCAATTATTTGCTTGACGTATTCCAATCTCTGTCTTCCTCTACAGTTTTTGCCCTCTACAGCTCCCTCTAGTACCATGGAAGTCATTCCCTCATGTCTTAGCAGATGTCCTATCATCCTGTCCCTTCTCCTTATCAGTGTTTTCCACATATTCCTTTCCTCTCCGATTTTGCGTAGAACCTCCTCATTCCTTACCTTATCAGTCCACCTAATTTTCAACATTCCTCTATAGCACCACATCCCAAATGCTTCGATTTTCCGGTTTTCCCACAGTCCATGTTTCACTACCATACAATGCTGTACTCCAGACGTACATCCTCAGAAATTTCTTCCTCAAATTAAGGCCGGTATTTGATATTAGTAGACTTCTCTTGACCAGAAATGCCTTTTTTGCCATAGCGAGTCTGCTTTTGATGTCCTCCTTGCTCCGTCCGTCATTGGTTATATTACTGCCTAGGTAGCAGAATTCCTTAACTTCATTGACTTCGTGACCATCAATCCTGATGTTAAGTTTCTCGCTGTTCTCATTTCTACTACTTCTCATTACCTTCGTCTTTCTCCGATTTACTCTAAAACCATACTGTGTACTCATTCCGTTCAGCAGATCATTTAATTCTTCTTCACTTTCACTCAGGATAACAATGTCATCAGCGAATCGTATCATTGATATCCTTTCACCTTGTATTTTAATTCCACTCCTGAACCTTTCTTTTATTTCCATCATTGCTTCCTCGATGTAAAGAATGAAGAGTAGGGGCGAAAGGCTACAGCCTTGTCTTACACCCTTCTTAATACGAGCACTTCGTTCTTGATCGTCCACTCTTATTATTCCCTCTTGGTTGTTGTACATATTGTATATGACCCGTCTCTCCCTATAGCTTACCGCTACTTTTTTCAGAATCTCGAACAGCTTGCACCATTTTATATTGTCGAACGCTTTTTCCAGGTCGACAAATCCTATGAAAGTGTCTTGATTTTTCTTTAGCCTTGCTTCCATTATTAGCCGTAACGTCAGAATTGCCTCTCTCGTCCCTTTACTTTTCCTAAAGCCAAACTGATCGTCACCTAGCGCATTCTCAATTTTCTTTTCCATTCTTCTGTATATTATTCATGTAAGCAGCTTCGATGCATGAGCTGTTAAGCTGATTGTGCGATAATTCTCGCACGTATCAGCTCTTGCCGTCTTCGGAATTGTGTGGATGATGCTTTTCCGAAAGTCAGATGGTATATCGCCAGACTCATATATTCTACACGCCAACGTGAATAATCGTTTTGTTGCCACTTCCCCCAATGATTTTAGAAATTCTGATGGAATGTTATCTATCCCTTCTGCCTTATTTAACCGTAAGTCCTCCAAAGCTCTTTTAAATTCCGATTCTAATACTGGATCCCCCCTAAATCGACTCCTGTTTCTTCTTCTATCACATCAGACAAATCTTCACCCTCATAGAGGCTTTTAATGTATTCTTTCCACCTATCTGCTCCCTCCTCTGCATTTAACAGTGGAATTCCCGTTGCACTCTTAATGTTACCACCGTTGCTTTTAATATCACCAAAGGTTATTTTGACTTTCCTGGGCCGTATAGCGGGCGATAACCAGTTTGGCGTCCCACCACCGTCCGCGGCGCCTCTAGACACATCTGGAATCTCACTGGCCCGAGTACAGTTGACTTCAGTGATGAGTTCCGCTTCGAAGTGAGCCCCGATGACCAGCGAAGAAGTGTCTAGATACAACCCGAACGGCAAAGGGATACCATATCGACTGTCGCCTGCCATATGGCGCCACAACAAGGAGATATGGTCTGAAGCGCAATTTCTTTTCACAGCACGACCTCTTTGGTTGTCATTTGCGGTACCGTTACAGGACAGAGGTACATCGACGATATCGTATACTCCGTTTTGTTGCCCTTCAAGGCAAACCAACTCAGGCTTACATTTCAGCAGGATAATACCTGCCCGCACACGGAGAGTGTTTCTACTTTCGTATTCATGGTTGCCAAACCATGTCATGGCCAGAAAGATCGCCGCTGCTCTCCGCAATTGAGAATATATTGAGGGTTACGGGCAGGACCCTCTAACTAGATCGAGATGTTGACGATCTAACTCCCCAGTTGGACAGAACGTGACACAATATCCCTCAGAAGGACATCCAGCAGTTATATCAATGAATGCGAAGCCGAACGAACTCGCATAAGGGCCAAAGGTGGACCAGCGCCTTATTTACGCGCTCAGTGTGTGAAGCTCTTTGTCTTGAATAAACCACCAATTTTTTTGACACTGTCTGTACATGTACCTCACAGTTACCGATTTCCTACCCATTCGGATAATTACTTCGTTGTATGTATGTATGTATGTGTGTGTGTGTGTGTGTGTGTGTGTGTTTTGTCTATTAGAGTGTATATTTTGAACAGGTAAATATATCGAAATACTGTATTCGGAAAGCTATAACGGACAATGTGGCTAATTATTGCACAAGTAATTGTTAATGTTTACAGCTGTCGAATTATGACACTGGCTTCGTTTTCCTTTAAATAGAACTATATACTTTTGCCTACGACGAGGATTTCAGTGACATAAATTCTATGTATCCGATAGCATTAAGAAAACAACGGCGTGATGCACTGCGCTGCTGTCAGCAGGAAAAGCCCCATTGATGTCTGCCCAATTGTATCCAATGAAAGCAAACACATAACTTTGGTTCAAATGGCTCTGAGCACTATGGGACTTAACATCCTTGGTCATCAGTCCCATAGAACTTAGAACTAGTTAAACCTAACTAACCTAAGGACATCACACACATCCATGCCCGAGGCAGGATTCGAACCTGCGACCGTAGCAGTCGCGCGGTTCCGGACTGAGCGCCTAGAACCGCTCGGCCACCTCGGCCGGCCAAACACGTAACTCTGTCCGGTGCTTGTAGGTACTGCTATGACTCTCATATCCAGTGTTCAGAGCATTGACCTAGGGCATTGGTCATGCTAGAGAGTGATTCTGGACAAACAGTACTACATATCGATTTTCCATATTTACTTAGCGATGAGTGGGTCAGTGTTGTACGGCATTTATCGTATTCGGGGTTCGTTGGCATTTATTTAGAGACATCTTTTTTCGTTTTCAACAGAGATAAAAGTCCATAGGTGTTATGTCTAGGAGCGTGCAGGCCATTTTGAGTTCCCTGAACGAACTGTTGAGTTTTGCCAAAAGCATCCAAAGGAACATCTGGGGACTCGTTTAAGAGTCATGGCCCTTGTATGTCTATATGAGTTTATGTACTAGTGTCTTTTCTTAGTCTCAGTACATGCCACTTGACATTCTGTCTATTTGCCAGTGTGTATCTGTTATTGTGTCTTATCGTGGTCGTGTATAACTTTATGTTCCTCATAGACTACATAATGAAGCACTTAGTGTGGTATAATGTGCGAATTTGTTTTAACATGAAACGGTCTAATAGAGTGTAGAGTATTACGTTCATCTGTGTTGTCAATCGAAGTAATTTACTTGTAGTATTCACAAGTGTTTGGCTGCTCAACAGGTTACGAGCCCAGTCCAGTATTATGTCGATCTTTACAAGAATTGCTTTACTCAACATTATTTGGTGAATGTTCCGAGGCTGAAAGGAAGTGAAAACCATGGAGATGGGGCTTTTGCAATCGAGGACGTACTAATTCTTGATAGACTGCCAAGCTTAACCCAGAAACAACTGCATCTGTTTATGCCAAGGCCAAGGTGAAAACAATTCTTACTATTCAGTTCTCTTTGTACGTGCAAGTAAAAGATGCAGGGACGACTGTGAAATTTTTCCAGAAACTGAAAGTGTTGTTTGACGACTATGTCAACAAAGAAGTTATTTTCTATAAGTGCAAAAAGTCAGGATTTTTCAAAGGTAAGTGTTCTAATAATGAGGTCAATAATATTGGACAAACCCGAACCTCATTTGCCTTCAGTGCTTGTTTTTCAAGTGGTTTTCAATAGAATTGACTTGTATAGTGATTTGGTACTACTGTGCATATCATTGCAAATAAAAACTGGACGAAGAATAAATTGAATGCGGTTAGCACGCATAAAATAGTGGCAGCGAATCAGATTGAAATTCCAGTGTCATGCTCTGGAGAAGTTATTTAACAACAGTAGTTGGAAAGACCTCCTATGATTACACAGCAAAAAATGTGTGCGCTCCAGAATTGATAACAGATCTGTTGCCTCTCAGCAGGTCGATTGATCAAGGAAATTAAACTTAATACTGAGCACTGCAATATTTTTTACAAGAATCAACAATTAGTTGCAATTGCAGATCTTATAAACGGTGTTTCCGAGGTGAACATTGACAACAGAAGTAATTTGTTAGCAACGGTTACTGCATCTAGTTCGTGTAGAAGATTAAGAAATTTAAATGCAAAGGATTTTACAAAAATAAAGGATGGAAAGATGTTGCTGTTGAAGGAACGGTGTATGAAGATGTTAACATCAGTATTACTGGGCAGAATTGTGTGGTGTGTAATCAAGGCAAGCATACAAGCCAGCCATTCGCACATGAAGGCGGTATTGTTACTAAAGCACCTATAATTAAGCGTGCAGTAGGCTATAGTAATGGCTGTGGGCCTTATGACCCTGATGCAAATGAATCAGTGATAAGTAAAGATGTGACTGTAATCGAAAATATCAATGTTGTAGAAGCTGAAATAAAGAATAACGAAGAAATCGTGATTTCACTGGAGGAAGACGAAGAGAAAAAGACGGGGGAGCCTACATCAAGAAAAGACTTTCATGATGCTTCAGAATATTCAGTTATGTCAGAGGAACAAACTTACGACCAAAAACTTGTTACACAAGAAGATGAAGTGAAGAAGGTTAGAAGAGCACGTCTAATAGTTCAGACCAAGTAGGAGATATAGTGATTAAGAGATTTATTTTTCAGCAGGAACTTCAGGTTTGATGGAGGAGGCCCCTTTCCGCATCTGACGCAGAAGAATGGAAACGTGCTAGGTATGAAGAGACAGAAGTTTTTGAAGACAACGACACATGAGAAATGGTAGGTGTTCTAAAAAGTGCTACTGTTCTGCAGGGTAAACGTGTGTTTAAGACAAAAAATTAACAGTTAAGGTGAAGTGCAGATTAGTGGCAAGAGGATTCACTCAGAAACTTGTAACAGATTATGATAAAACCTTGTTACTTATGGTAGGGCATTCTACACCCAGACTTTTCATGACGTTATCTGTTAAACTAGATTTAAAGATCACACATCACGATGTGAAGGAAGCTTTCTTCAATGATATTCTGAAGGCGGAAATTTTTATAAAACAAATTGAAGGTTTTAATCTTTGTGATTATAATGGAAAAGTTTTAAAAGTAAAAAGAGCTGTGTGTGTTAAAACAATTATCCAGAGTGTAGAATCAAAGCGTAATTGATGTTTTAAATTATTTAGATCACAAATGGACTAGACTATGACATTACTTGCTTTTAAAACATAAGAACAAAGACTTAGTTACTACGATAGTTTTATAAATCGATTTTTATGTTTTCTCAAATGACACGGGTGAGACTGAATTCTTGAAACATAAACTAAGTTTGTTCTAAGTAAAGGGTTTTGGAATAGCTAAAAGTTGTTTATGGATGGAAATAAAATATGACGATATTAATGAAGTACGATATAGCAGTACCTGTGTTATTCCGAGCAACAATGAAGTTCCTTCGGTCATCTGCGCACGTCCGAAGGAACTTTACATCGTTATTCACAATAACACAGGCACTGCATGTCGTATTTATCCGCCGACATCGGGAAAGCGACTTTCAAGTACAATGTTTCTCCAGGATGGGAATATATATAATGGATGTACGAGTACAGGTTGTAGACACATGGTTGACGACATAAGGAAATTTGAGTCTGGCCGTCAGACGTGCACGGAAAGCCAAATGGTAAGGCGACCACTCACGATAAGCGGAAAATCCAAGTTCGAGTTCCGGTCAGCCAAAAATTTTCATTGTCGTCATTTCATTATACAGCTGATGGTAGTCCAAATTTGCAACGGCAAATACATTTCATGTATTAAAGGAGTGTTTGCTTCAAGTCAAGAGAAATTTATTGACCAGTTACTGGAAACTGTAAAAATTCCTATTGAAACTAAACTTGATTTCCTAAATAAAAAGAAATTTAGTTTTATGATGTTTCTTATGAAGCCCTAATAAGCAGATTAATGTATTTATCTGAACTTACAAGACTACATATTGTTTTCAGTGTGAGCCACTTACGTCAGTTTAATAGTTCGTATTCTAACAAGCATTGGAGATGTGCCAAGAGCGTTTTGAGATATTTGAAGTGAACTAAGGCCTGTTGCCTAATGTCTACAAAGGGAGATTTAGAACTACATTAGAAGAGTGTTGCTCTTTCCAGAAGAGAGACTAAGTATATGGCTCTTCCTGAGGTTTGTCAAGAGGCCATTTGTTTAATAAGTTTTTTGTATGAACTGATAGACTATGACAATTCTGTAACTTTATTTAATGACAGGTTCAGCATTAAATTTGTGTGCTGATCCTTGAAATCAAAAAAAGGTCAAAGCATATTGAACGTAACAATTGTAAAAAGCATCTGAAGATGAACTGACACGGTTTTAGGTGTATTATGCAGTAACAAATATTTTATGACCGAAATCTGGTTTTATTCAGCCCTGCGATGCTATTCAAGTCTTGGTGAAAATCTAACAATCGCGCTGTTAACGGAAGGGATGTGGTAGAACTGCGCTCATCTTGTACGTAGAGAGTGGCGAGGTAAGTGATCTTTCATAATGTAACACCCGGAACCATCATCATGACTATCGTTTAATTGTACACATTTTCTCATTGTTATTTTAGATACGTGATCCGAGTCTTTTAATGTACCACACGCGCAGAGACGAATGGAAATTTTTGCGCAGGCACAAGAGTTCATCGTACATTACGGATTCATGGCGTTAAGCCACGTGATATCCCGTAAAGACAGTTATAATCCTTGGTAATGCAAGAAGCTGGATTAGTATGGTAAGACCTTGAACTTTCAGGTTAGTCTTCTGTGTTTCTCTGGAATTTAAGAACGGCATTAAGGCCCCTGCACTGTTTGCTTCGTTCCGAGACGTCGCCTTGTCTGGTACCTCGGTCCACAAGCTGTTAAAAGATTACAAAGCCTACGTATTTATGGACGATGAACTCTTTGTTGTCTTTTACTAACATTTGCATCTCTCCTTCTGCAGTCCTCTTGCATCCTTGGCTGAGACGTAATTCCAGTCTCCCATTCATCAAGCGTATCATTCATTATTATTAGTCTGAGAATTGTTCCAATATAACATTACTTTCAGGTGTACGCACACTGACGTTATCATGGCACTATGATTCCCTCACATTTGAAACAAATTTAAAAAAAGTTCTTAAGCGTTAAATGTCGAGACAATCGTTTATCGGTGAGCTGTTTAAATTACTCGAGAAACTTCAGCTGAAATTTGAGTTATACGTTTAAAACATAAAAGAGCGGAAAGGTATTAAGCCAGTAAACTGAGATACACTCTAAAGAATTCTCCTTTTAGGTGTAAACGTGGTAAGCGCTAGGTTTGCGCATTACCACAGTTGAAAATGAGATGATTATTTGTGGGAATTGAACATGAAACTATCTCAGTTGCTGCGTGAATGTTTTCCTGATAGATTATATTTGTTATTTGGGATTTTCTCTGCCTCGTGATGACTGGGTGTTGTGTGCTGTCCTTCGGTTAGTTAGGTTTAAGTAGTTCTAAGTTCTAGGGGACTGTTGACCACAGATGTTAAGTCCCATAGTGCTCAGAGCCATTTGAACCATAATTGTTATTTAGAGAAACTAATTACTTTCTATCTCAAACTATCTCACAGAGTGCCATTTTCTTGACGTTAATTCCTCTATATACTTATTTATTGTAAAGAATAGCGACCAGACCTAATTTTCAAACTCGTGTTGATGAATCAGCTATGAGTTTTAGCGCGTTCCATTATTATTGTTACTTTACACAGTTTTTGATGACAGGCAGTTAAACATTATTTTTATTGAAACTAAAATTGAAGAAATAATCAGTCTCTAATTACCTTCTTTGTCATCATTCTGTTGTTAGTCGTATGTAAACAAATTATAGAGCTGGATAATAACGCCATAGAGTTTATATGTCTCCTGAGGCATTTCTATCACACCTCTACCCTCTGTTAAGAATAGGGGATGCGACACACTATGGAAGCTGTCTAATATAGACAAAAGATTATGCCGTCTACTCCATGGGGACGTAATGGGGAAAACTGCGAATTTAAGTGGTATAACTGTTTCTTCCTACATCGCGTATTTCGTTGGTTTACGTCCGTTCTGTTACTCTGAAGTGATTGCATGAAAAGAGGGCAATGATTTTTGCCAGGCGATCACGGGAAAGTTCTAGTGGTTGGATACTGGATTTCGTAATCAGTGATTGCAATAAATTTTAACTCAGATGGGAGGCTCAGTTACAAAGAAGCATCTTACGCAACGACTTAAGTGCGTGGAACTAGCTGGAAGACCTGTAATCTTATCAAGAAAATATTAGCAGTTATGCCATTGCCTGTTTAACAAAGGGATGCCGTGATTATGTTATTTGAAACTGAAATAATGAGAGAATAATTTGAAGGTGACGGCCTTGGATGTTTCCGAACAAAACTTTCGAGAAGACGAAGTTCTTAGACATTTTGGCCGTGTATTTTGCACTAACAGCATTGGCAGTTTCTGCTGGCCAAATGCATCTCTTTGCTATCGGAATATGGCGACAGTATCACAGACGATCTAAAGCTGTAATAAGAAACATGGATAATTATTTAATTAGTGGTAATTAATGTTACTAAAATTAATTAACATAAAATTTTTTTTACGATATTTACGGAATATTAAATATTACAAAATGGTAACAGCACCTTTTATGGAGAAGGCGTCTAGTCGTAACTGGGAGTAAAACAGATGTTTAGATGTTCATGTGTTGACGTAATTAGCATCTCTGAAAAGTGAACAAATGATGATGAGATCGTTGGAGGACGACGAGCAGTTCGACATCCAGTAACTCATCAACGAAAATATGCGTGGGAGGCTTGTCCGTTCTGTAGAAAACAATAAGTTGCTATCTTTGCCGGAACTGACAGTGGAGAACGTTGGTCAACAAAGAATTGTTTCGAAGCACAATTTTACAACTAGAGCTGCACCGCCGACAGTCCATGCGTTTTCTTTGTTACGACAGCGGTATCTTCGGTACAGTGGCAATGGCTCCAGAGTGACGGCTCGAGAGTGGGTCAAGGAACGATAGAAGCAGGTCGCTTCATCAGATAAATCACGCCTGCTGTTGCATCTCGCTGGCAGTCGTGTCTCGAGAAACGGTCCTAAAGAAGGATGTCCAGCGACACGACCTCGTGTGGCAGTGTTGTGCTACGAGAGAAATTCCTCGTCTTACGAGTACGATTTTACGGAAAACAACTGATGTTATCTTGATTATTTTCTTCATGTGGAAACCACAGTCGAATATTTATTAAGGAGACTGGACAGTGAACAGGAGGGGATACCTTGAAAAATTTGTCACATTTACAAAAAAATGTAGCTTGAACAATAAAAAATGGCTCTGATCACTATGGGACTTAACATCTATGGTCATCAGTCCCCTAGAACTTAGAACTACTTAAACTTAACTAACCTAAGGACGTCACACGACACCCAGTCATCACGAGGCAGAGAAAATCCCTGACCCCGCCGGGAATCGAATCCGGGAACCAGGGCGTGGGAAGCGAGAACGCTACCGCACGACCACGAGCTGCGGACGCTTGAACAATAAATAGTAATGTAACAGTTACCATCTTTTAACAGATATTATTTGAATATTTTGATGTATGGACCACAGTTTTTGGTCTCACTTTTTTCTGAATAATGTAGGTACACAAATCTTGGAATAAAAACAAAGTAGAAGCTTAATTTTTTTCTGGATGTTCTCTGTACTATTATGTTTAAAGCAGACTTCTAAAAGATGTTGCGGTCGTTAATAATGGTTCAAAAAGTTTTTAATAATGATTATCAAAAATTTCAGTAATTAACTCAAAGTTTTTCTTTAAGAAATCTTTAATTTTCAAATTTAAGACATCAGAATAGTATCCTTTTTAGTTAAGCATGTTTTAAGACAGTATACAAAATTTCGGCCCTCTGTTTCTAATAATCTAAACATGAATTTCCTGGAAATTCAGGTTAAAGTTATAGCTTGTTTTCCTATCTACCCTGGACAACACTAATGCATCCCATGTCCATATTTATCTTTCAAGAACAGTCTTAATCGCATTTAATACCGCCAACCGGTTTCAACCCGACGTAGGGGTTATCTTCTGGGCGTTTACACCATTGGTCGACTGCTGGTGTGTCACTCCTGTCAACATAAAGGACAGGAAACTATGATCGACCAATGGTGTAAACGCCCAGAATATGACCCCTAGGTCGGGTTGAAACCGGTTGGCGGTATTATAACAATAATAAATGCGATTAAGACTGTTCTTGAATTATTGATTAATCACACTAATCGCTGCTTCTCTCCACAACCATGTTGTCCAAAAAACATATTTATCTTGTTTTTGGTGTTACTTCCCCTCCTTTGATTTTTCAAACTTGCTCCTCTTATTGTTGCCTCTTTGGACTGATTCCTCTGCATCGAAGAGTCTCCTGCGGTCAATGGCAATTAAATTTCTTTGCATCTTTAGTCCACTAGGCACTCGCATAAATTCTATAACCGTGGAACTTGACACTGTACCATCACTGAAACACAGCATAGCGTCCAACACACCTATTTTCAAAGTTCTACCAGAACAGTTTTTGGTATTCGTTCCTATGCACAATTCTCTAATAGCCTGTGTGACTAAGACGCTAGAGACTAAAACGTAATAAAAACCAAATAAGCGAGAGCAAAATTCTAACAGAGCTAGCGGTGTGATACGGGGGCGTCGTCTTGTGTGCAGGAACTTCCTAATTTTGGCATTTCTTCGGCATAATTTCCTCCAAGTAAACTTTTTACTGTTGCGAAAAGTACAGAAAATATTTTAAGACAAAAATTGGAATAACAATTTATTGGAACTTACTGACATACTAGACCCCCTAAAATAGTATTTGAAATTTTCCGCCTCGGTTGTTTTCCAAAAGTATTCAATTTATTACATCGTTCTGGTTCGGCCAGCTTTGGCCTACATTGTATTTTCAAGCGCTGTAGGTGTCAGTGTAATGGACAGTTGCAATCTTGATCAAATTAGTGATGACCAGCAACACGTTTCATAGTTGTCGACGACCCATAGGATATGTCATTTGGAGGAGGTCTATTCTGGCTGCGAGAAGATCAAAACTGTGCTACGAGATTTTGAGGTGCGTTATGATGGAATATTTTTCCTGATTCATAATACTGAAGTTCAGTGTCCGTTTCTTCCGAACACTTGGTGGAAGTATAAGGTTGTCTTCTCCTGACTTCTTCCGTAGCTCCTGCAATCGCTGGTGACGGAAATGAAAGGAGCTTGCCTCTGTTCGCAGACGCTGTAAATGTTAACAGGCCGCTGAGATGTTTAACTGATGACCTGGAGGTTCGGTGTGTTAGAAGCACGTAAGATGTCTGCAACGTTACTACTCGCAGTGGGCCCTCGAATCGTTGTATACTGGAAAAGGTGGTAGGATCTCTCAACCATCTTTGTTACGACCGCTATATTTCCGTGTGGTGGTGTGTGTGAGGCAGTCGGTCGATTGCGACTAAGTAGTGAGGAAGTCTACGCGGCACGAAGTCAGGCCGGGGCCCCTGGAGGCGTGGATGCGCGGTCGGATTTGTGAGGCACTAGCTGCAAAATTCGTCGCCCACCGAACCTGGATACATGAGTAATCAGTTAACCTGTTATTAAACCTCAACTGCTGTGACATCTCTTTCTTCATTGCTGGTTGTTGCTTTTTGGCCGTGCCCGCAAGCAGCAACGTATGGTGTGCTGGAATCGGCAAAATTTTGCAGCCGTCTTCCTGTATGGTGTTTAACTTTTGAAATGATTGTAACTTATTAGTGAAGTGCACCAGCGGTATCTTCAGCCTTGTGGCCGTTAACGTTCCAGTTATCTGCCCTGGTCGTTGCCGTAGTTTTCCAGCAGTGTGTTTTCCTCACCGTGTTGACACTGTCCGGCATGGCGTGTAGTTCGACAGCCTTGGTGTTGCTCTTTTGTTTTGAGTGGTTATTGTGGCTTGACTGTATTTAGACGCCAATTGTCAAGTTTTAGTGCTGCTGGTATCTTCGTCCTCGCTGATATTTTTGGTTTTCATGCTGTTGGTAGGCTGGAAGGGGATTGATTAGGTTGTTGTTTGGTTCTTCAGCCATACCTAGGTCATGTTGCCGTCCGATTTTTAGTATTACGCTTGGCTACCTGTGTCACATAAACTTATGTTAGAGTTTCTCTCCAGGCCGACTCTTGACACTTCTGAGCACCACTGTTCGGTTGTTTTGGGATTGTGATTTTCTTTCAGTATCACGTACTGTGCCAGGCCTTCAGCCATGTATTAAATAAGTTGGTTTTAATGTTCAGTATGTGGCCTTCAGCCGAACTTCTACGTGAAATATTTTAAGATAAGACCTTCAGCTCTCTTAAATTAAAATTTGAAAAACGATTTTAAAATTTGAGAATTTTCCTCTCTATCTTAATTTCGTTATCCTCGCCTTAAGCCTTGAGTTGTTCTATGTTCAGTATACGGCCTTCAGCCGAACCTTATGTGAAACATTTTAAGGTAAGGCCTTCAACCATCTTAAATTAAAATTTGGAAATAATTTTAAAATTTTAAAAATTTCCTCTTTATCTTAATTTTGTTATCCAGGCCTAAAGCCTTGAGTTGTTCTATGTTCAGTACATGGCCTTCGGCCGAGTTTATGTGAAATATTTTAAGATAAGGTCTTCAGCTTTATTAAATTAAAACTGAAAGGTCATTTGTTTAAAACCTTTTAAAATTTTCTATCTGAAATTCTTGTTATCCAGGCCTTAAGCCCTCATTTCTTCTATTTTGTAACTAAGGCTTTCAGCCGCGTGTATTCCTTAAGGCAGTTTTAATAACTTGTGTACTGGCCTTCTGCCGTATTGTTTCTGAATTCTTTTAAGAGTATGTGCTATTAAGTGTTTTAGTAAAATAAAGTTTGTATGTTTGTGCAAGTAGCAGCAACTTATTTGGATCTCTTTCCACAACCTAATCCGCTCTGTCCCGCGAATCCAGATTTGAATACGTGTGTCATATGACAGGAATTTCTTACTGGCGTACCTAATTTGTACACCTCGTGAGTGAGTGAGATATGCCTCCTTGCCCGATTTAAGTGTTCATACTCGTATAAAAGTGAATGTGATCACTCCCAGGGAAATGATGAAAACGTAATAGTTTGTCACATAAACTGCAACAAATGAACGCAAAAGTTTCACAATCAGACAGTTTGTCTGTATTCTATCAAAACAAATGGTTTTTAACGTTTTTGAAGTTGAGTTCCGTTTTGGAAGCTTTGACACTTGAATTCCTTTCTTGTTACGTAGTTCACACCCGATTATTTGTTGTTTTCATTTCTGTGAGGCGTCTGTATGTATCTCGCCTGCTCTCACTAATCATCACGTTTATTTGCGACGGTAGTGTATTGTTACCACATCACTCATATTCTATAACCAGTGATTAGTATGACAAATGCCAAGACTACAGAAAGAGAACAAACATTTCAATGACTGAACGGACAGTTCATAATGTTGTGAAAAAATAAAAATAAATATAAGTGGCACGTTGGAGTTTGAAACCCGGCTTGGCCGATTTACAGTCAAAGATCGTGATCACCTAAACACGATGCCACGGCTGTTCACCTCTGCACAGTATTACACTTGTTAAGCGATGGAGAATTTCCCTTGTAAGTATTAACTTTCCTAAATCGCTTAAGGCAACTGCCGCGAAGGTTGCTTTGAAAGAGAACGGCCGATTTCCTTCGCCATGCTTCCTTTATCTGAATTTGTTCTCCATTTCTAATGATCTGATCGTTGAGGGGAAGCTAAATATTACTCTTCCTTCCTTCTTTCCTTCCTTTCTTCCTTCATTCATAACTAGGTACCCAGAACAAGGATTAAGGAGGAGAGACAGTACGGAACAAACGAAGCACATGACGGGGACGAAGAGGAAGATTTATGTGAATTCTATCACATGGCTAGCGCAGATCGGTTGTGGTAATAGTGCTAGACGCTTGCGCTCGCTGAGCAAATGAAAAGTTGTGCTGTCCGTATATTCTTTCCCTTTCAACATTCTTCGGTAGCATCACATCTCTAATGCTTCTATTTTCTTCTGTTAAAGTTCCCCCCCCCCCCTCCCAGTCCATGTCTCAATGCCACAAAATTCTGTGCTCCGAAGTACATTCCCAGAAATTTCTTCCTCAAATTAAGACCTATGTCCTATAGCAGTAGACTTCTCTTGACCAGGAATGCACTATTTGCCTAGCTGGTCTGCTTTTTAAGTTCTCCTTACTTCGTCTGTCATGGGTTACTTTGCTGCCAATGGAACAGAATTCCTTAACTTCATCTACTTCGTGATCACCAGTTATGTTGTTAAGTATCTGCTGTACTTGTTTCCGTTACTTCTGATTCCTTTCGTCTTTCTTCGATTTACTCTCAATCCATACTCTGTACTGTTTAGACTGTTCTTCCCATTCAACAGATCCTGTAATTATTCTTCACTTTCACTGAGGATAGCAATGCTATCAGCGAATATTAACAATGATATATTTTCACCTTGAATTTTAATCCCACTCTTGATCCATCATTATTTCCATCATTATTTCTTCGACGTATAGAGCGAACAACAGGGGCGAAAGACTACATCCCTTTGTTACACACTATTTACACCGTGCCCTTCGTTCTAGGTCTTCCGCTCTTATTCCTCGCTCTTGGTTCTTGTACATATTGTACAGTATACATATTGTTTATTGAAGACATTGAAATATCTCGAAAATTACAGATTGCATCAAAACAAGTTATGATTCCAATTTGTCTCGGAGGGGTACATCCAGTAATACCTCACTCGACCCCCACCCCACCTCATGCATGGGTGGCGGGGGGAGGAGTGGGGGGGGGTAACTTTCGAATCTTCAATAGAAACCCCCATTTTTTATTGCACATTATGATTCTACAGCAAAATATACATACATTTTGTCTGAACCAGTTTCTTCGTTTCGCCACAGATGGCGCTGCAATCGGAGGAATAGAAATGGGTACACAATCGTTATTTACGACATGCTACTCAATGGCCCTTGAATATCCAATAGCAGGTGGGACGCACCTCCATGCTGCGAGGGTATGATAGGCCAATATATCATAACTTCTAATTGGAACCCCATTCGCAATGTTGTATTCCTCCGACTGATCGAACGGGGGACTACTCGACGCATCACGGTGGCCGTGGCTCGAAGCGAACGCTGTTCAACTTTTCCAATTAGAGTAAGTATTCAAACCCAGTACCGCCAGCTCCAATATACTTCGTGATCCGCTTTTCAAGTGACCGTACACAGGACAGCAGTATATCTGCGGGAATGTCAGCACAGGAGTTTCTGATGCGGTCGATCCTTCTTCACAGCCTGTTGGCACTTGCTGATACACCTTATCTTCTAAATATCCCCACAGAAAGAAATCCGGCTACGTTAAATCCTGCCATCTAGTGGGCAAGTTAATGGGGCCACCTCTGCCGATCCACCAACCAATTGCGTAATGCGCTGGGCACCGTCGCGCTTAAACCAAATATGTTGTCGAAAGTCCAGGGCAATATCCTGCAGTTGTA
Organism: Schistocerca cancellata; assembly: GCF_023864275.1. NCBI lineage: Eukaryota > Metazoa > Arthropoda > Insecta > Orthoptera > Acrididae > Schistocerca > Schistocerca cancellata. The sequence goes on along the minus strand of NC_064632.1, from coordinate 502,520,810 downwards.
CCGGCAAATCGCTTTCCAAAAATGCTCGATGTTCGCGTCCATCCAACTTGTCGTCGATAAAATACAGACTAATGAGTTTGTTCCGCATGATGCCACACCATACGTTATTGACCTCCCAGCTACACGCAACACGATGATGGCAGTCTACGCGAATGACACTGCCATCCTCGCGCAAGATTGGAAGCCGTCTAACACTAACTCATGACTACAGACTGCACTCAGAGCGGCGGAGCGGCGTGTTAGGGTTAATGTCGACAAGTGCGGAGCCGTTCTGTTCACTAGAAGACCGATACTACTGCGCAAACATCAACACTGCAACCCAGTAACACTACATACACGCCACCGCGAGAAGGTCAAATGCCTCGATGTCTGGCTGGACCGGAAACTACTCTGGGGGGACCACATTTAACACGTGTCTAAGAAAGCAAACGCGAGGCTCAAACAACTCTACTCCATACTTAACAGGCGTAGCACACTGAATAGGCGGGTGTCCAGGTCCATGTACACCACACTTGTCAGACCTCTGATGACATATGCTGCTCCCGTCTGGGGATACGCTGCGCCCTCAAGCCTGCGCCGTCTGCAGCTCTTACAGAACAAAGCACTCAGAATCATAAGCAACGCTTCGCGCTACACACGCACCGCGTATCTTCACCGGGAATATCGGCTAGATACCATCTTGCAGGTATTCCAAAAACTCTCCACACGACTGTACAGAGACACGAGACACTCTCGTAACCCTTTTATCCTTTCTCTGTGTAACTACGACTACAACCATAGATGGAAATATAATAGACCAAAGATTTTTAGCAAGAAACTAAACATCTATGGCCCATAGCACGCTAACACGACAGTACCGGCGAGCCCCTGCAACACAGCTACTACTGACAACCCCAGATGCTCGACCCGTCGAAAAACAGGCAATCACAGGGAAACCGTACTGTACACAACACACAAACCCTACACTGTGAGGTGATCTATCACCGATCTCCCACTAATGTATGACGACCTTTAACTGTTAAAAGGACGCAGGCCCTACAACGAGCACACGCAACGACAAAGGTAACGATGCACGATATCTCGCACTAACATAACCACACCTTGCATGCACTGTCGCAGCTAGCAAGCCGCTACTGCCCTTACTACCCGTCCCACAGTCGCAGAGGTTTCTTTCCCTTGCCGCTTGCCTTGGCACTTTTTTCCCTCTGCCCTTACAAATTCGCTACCCTTCGATCGCTTTCGTACACTTTCTGTCTCCTGATGGATCATGTCAATGAGTAATCCTACCGAGACGCTTGGACAACATCACAGCCCGCATCATGTGACTCACGATTTTAAAACTAAAATGTTATACGGTATTGACAGTAGAACTTTGGGTTTGGTCACATGTTGGTGTGGGCGTGGAGGGGCTCCATCCTAAGGGAACCATACGTTATGCGACCAGGGACGTCGATGATCAACTTGCTGTAACCAGTCGGGATTGTCTACACACCAGTAATGCATTTTATGCCGGTTGCTACAATGGTTTATGAATGTACTCTCATTGTAAAATAGAGCCTCGGCAAAGAACATGAGGGTCGATGGATTTGTTGACGTGCCCATTCACAAAACACACCTCAGTTATGAAAATCGGTACCATGAAGTTCTTGATGCACTGACACGTGAATGCAGTATTGTGACAGTACTACCACAGACATACCAGAATCGTGGTATATTTCCGGGCGCCTGTCCGTGAGCTGTGGTACACAGCCACTACGACAGATTCTGCTGTAACACTTTTGCTTCGTTTAATCTTACTGGTCGGTATACTGCCATCAGACATAAGGGCGTTCACATCATTCTACAAGAACGAAAGAGAGCGAACTTTCTCTGTAAATTGCTCAGCATACAATACAACAGCAGCCTCAACATTTCTCCTACATTCTCCGTAAATCAGGATCATTTCAGTACTCTCTTCTGTGGTCGGAACATTCATCCTCCACTTGCACGTCTGTTCTCCAAATGTTACGTTGGTATGCAGACAATAAATACAGCGTAAGTATTCTAATGTTTAGAGCTGCTATCTGCCCTACGTCTGCATGATACGTGAGCTCCGGTTATGATATGTTGTAGTTCTTTACATGGCCATGATGGCGCGTCGAGTAGTCCCCTGTTCGATACTTTGGAGGAATACAGCGTCGTGATTGGGATTTCTAATTAGAAGTTATGAAATTACAGGCTCTCCTACACTCGCAGTATGTAGTTGGGGTCCCATGTTTCATTGAATATTCAAGGGCCACTGAGTAGCATATCGTAAATTAGTATTTTTTACCTATTTATATTCCTCCGATTACAGCGGCATCAGTGGCAAAACGAAGAAAATGCTTCAGAGAAAAGGTATGTAGATTTTGCCGTAGAATCGTAGTTTGCAATTAAAAACGGGGGTCCCATTGAAGATTTCAAAGTCGCCCTTCGCCATCCACACAGAGAGTGGGGTGTGGGTTGAATGTGGTATGGTTCGATGTCCCCCTCCAAGACAAACAAATTGGAATTATAACTTTTCTCGATGGGGCGTCTAATTTTACAGATATCTGAGTGCGTTCAGTTAAAATGAACACCCTGTATATTACCCGTCTTTCCCTATAGCTTACCCCTATTTTTCTCTGGATTTCGAACAACTTGCACCACTTTACACTGTCAAACGCTTTTTCCATGTCGACAAATCCTATGAAAATGTCTTGATTTTTCTTCAGTCTTGCTTCCTGTATCAACCACGTCAGAACTGCTTGTCTGATGCCTTTCCGTTTCGTAAAGCGGAACTCACCGTCATCTAACACATTCTCAGTTTTCTTTTCCATGCTTCTGTATATTATTCTTTTCAGCAACTCGTATGAATGAGCTGTTACACTGACTGTGCGATAGTTGTTTCACTTTTCGGCTCTTGCAATCATAAGAATTTTGTGGATGATGCTTATCCGAAAGTATATCGCCAATGATACACATCAATTTGAATAATGTATTTTTTGCCACTTCCCAAAATGATTTTAGTAAGTCCGATGGAATACTATGTATCCCCTTTCTGCCTTATTTGTTTTTAGGTATTCCACAGGCCATTTAAATTCTGATTCTAGTACTGGAGCACTTATCTCTATCCTATCGGCTCTCTACTTTCGTTACGTCATTAGAATCTTGAACCTCCCACTCACGGAGGCCCTCAATGTATTCTTTCCACTTATCCGCTCTTTCTTCTGCATTTAACATTGCAAATCCAGTCGCACCGTTAATGTTATCAACATTGCTTTTAATTTTACCGAAGGTTATTACTTTCCTGTATGCTAGTCAGTCCTTCCGACGTCATTTCCTTACGACATCATCACATTTTTCATGTAGCCACTTCGTCTTAGTTTACCTGCACTTCCTGTTTATTTCATTCCTAAGTGACTTGTAATTCTGTGTTACCGAGTTTTCCTGAACATTTTTGTACTACCTTCTTTCGTCGACCGACTGTGGTATTTCTCTGTTATCCACGGTTTCTTGGCAGTTACCTTTCTTGTACCTGTGTTTTTTTTACCAACTTCTGTGATTGCCATTTTTACAGATTTCCATTCCTCTTCAACTGAACTGAGTTATTCATTATCGCTATATCTATGGCCCCAGAGGACTTCAAGAGTATCTCTTCATTCCTTAGTGCTTCAGCATTCCACTTCTCCCTGATTAGCCTTTTCATCATTACAAAATTGTAATTTGAGTCTGTATCTGCACCTGGGTACGCCTTACAATCCAGTATTTGATTTTGGAATCTCTCTCTGACAATGACGTAATCTGACTGAAATCTTCGTGTATATCCCGTCCTTTTCGAAGTACACCTCATCCTTTTGAGATTCTTGAACAGAATATTCGCTGTTGCCATCTGAAATTTATTACAGAACTCAATTAGTTTTTCTCCTCTCTCACATCTAGTACCATGCCAATATTCTCCCGTAACCGTTTTTTCTACTACTCCCCCCGCAACCACATTCAAATGTCCCATGACTATTAGATTTTAGTCTCTCTTTCCTTACTGATTTGTTGCATTTCCTCAAATATTTTCTCTTCATCTTGTGCCTGCGACGTTATCGTGTATACCTGGACTACTGTTGTCGATGTTCGTTTGCTGTCGGTTCTATTGAGAACAACCCTATCGCTGAACTGTTCACAGTAACTCACTCGCTGTCCTGTCTTCCTCTTTGTAACGAATCCTGCTCCCTTTGTATCATTTTCCGCTGCTGTTGATACTGCCCTATACTCGCCTGACCAGAAATCTTCGTGCATATGAATGCGAAATTACTGTGTTCTGTCCAATGTGTTGAGCAGCTAAACTGCTACTAACTGGAAGGCGGTAAATGCCTGTAGCAAGACGCATCCATGGCGATGACGAAGCTGTTTTTGGTTCATCTTGAGGCTCAAACTAAATGCGACAGGACGTGGCCATGGTCAGATCTCCTATGGTTTCGCTGATGCCAAACTGCTATAAGCTTAAAAAAAAAGAGCCGTTTCCAACAGCACGCGAGTGCTGAGAAATAGAAGCTGAACACATTTTTTGGCCGGCAGAGATTTCAAATTCAGGCTCAGTTTCAACCAATTGAAAAGTGATTCTCACTTTATTCCTTTGCCTTCGGCAGGAAGAGAAACAACCGTTTAAAACTTGTAAGTCTCCAACTTAGTTTTAGTATTAAAAAAAGTGATTTGAGATGTCTTTTTATGTGTCATACTTCATATCTGTACACTGGATGTTTTTCAAACAGAAGTCTTCAGTAGTCGATATGTTACGCCACAGAGGTTCTGAGTAATGTGATCTCTGGTTGTCAGTAACATCGTCGTTGACAGTACAGCATACAGCGAGAACTAAGAGAGAGAATCATATGTTGGTCACGCTGGGTGATCTGGAAATAACAAAGACTGATTTTAGAAGTGTTAAGATACTCAAGTAATGTTGCAGGATTGCTTTATAGCGGGTAATTTATGATGATTTTTGAAGAGGCAAATTTTTAGCATGATTTTTCTTTATTGGTTTGTGTCCGTTAGTTTGATTGTCGAGATGAGATTGAACGAAATTATCTTGCTCACATGGTTTGCACTCAGGCGTATGGATTTACCACTCTTTCATAATTTCAATAAGTAATTACTTGGAAAAACTGTATTTTTTTATAAGAAGCAAATTTTGTGAATATTGCAGAAACTGTCAAGGAATCAGTGTTTCACAATACAGTTTTTGAATCCACGTCTCTTCTATGTCATTCAGTAAGTTCAGTTACTTCCACTGTCTACCCACGAAAATTGTTGTGCAATTGTGTGTTGCCACAAGTGCAGTTAACGGAACACTGTCATTCAAAACAAATCAAAATGTGCTTAGTATAGTTGCAGTTCCTTGTATTAAAGTTGGGCAAGAGTTTTTTCCTTAGCTGGTTCTCTGCTGCACTACGGGTTGACAATCGTCACTTTCGAACAGCAACGAGTTTACGTTGCTGCCAGAGAAGTCACAAAAGCTTGTTAGGACCAGTTTAGCGTCACAGTCGGGGCAGAGTAAAATCATTCTCAGTTATACAGTGCATTACAAAATTATTATCAGGTCCAGTATAGGCAAAGTTCACTACAGTTTTCATTCCTTTATGGGACATTCTTTTTCTTACACTACCTGTGATACGTACGTGTTCGCGTGCTGGCCTTTGGGAATGGGAATTTTATTTAGTCCGTTTTGGTACGTAAATTTTCAGAGCAATTCTTACAGTTGTATTTTGGACAGCTATTCTTTCAAAGTTGGGTTCTAATTTTACATAGAATTTTTACTCTGCCAGTTTTTGTGTATTGGAATTGCGAGACACATATTGTGACATCAAGCGTTGTAGTAGTGGTCGCTGTACTGCGTAACGCAGTTTCACAGGACAACTTCTTTACGACGCAGTTGTACGTTTTCTAATTATTTTTTATAAAAGTTAACTGCAATACAATTGCACAGTTTCAGACGGATTTGGTGACTCTTTTTTATCAGATAGCGTTTGTGCACGCACGCCACTTGCATAGCTGAGGTTCACATTACAACACAGATATACAAGAAAGTTTATCTAAAGAAAACCGTAGTTTACGTACGCAACGACAAAAAACAATATTTTAAAAAAATATTCAGCTACAAACTTGATATGTTTTTAAAGATTGCCGCCATTTTGAGCAAATTAACATTTCGTTTCAAAATGACGGCAGAGGAAATCTGTTTCCAGATTACGATTCCGGGGTATGTTAGGAATCATTATCATGAAGTTTGTTTTCTCTCGGAAATTTCGTTAATGTTTGAAATCGCGACTACATTTTAAGAAGTTTGAAATAGGGAAATTATCGATAAACCGGTCTGGTTGTTTATTATCAAAAGGATCCTGTTCGTGTCATGCGATTGACTGACTATTAATTCTTACTCTTTCTTTGTTTGCGGCTTTGTGTCGCCCAAGGGTGCGTCTTTCCATGTGGCGGTGGTAGAAGGATCATTGTGTTACAAGCATACACACGGGTAGCTTGGATGGGTAATTCGGTGTTTAATTAGAGTATAACGTGTATATATGTAAATATAATGTTTCGCATCAAATATTCCAGGTTATTGTATGCACTGGCGTCCGCCCCAGTAGCTGAGTAGTAGCCGGCACGGTAACTCAGCGTGTTCGGTCAGAGAGCCGGTTGGTCTTCGTAATAAGAAAACTGAGTGGAACTATCAACAAACGAGCTTGAACAGATGTCATTGTGACGTCCGCAACGACCAAACACAACGATCTACAACGAAAAATAAATGAAAAGAAGATTAATAAAAAAGTGGTCTGCGCGACGGAATGTCAATCCTCAGGGCCCGAGTTCGATTCCCGGCTGGGTCGAAGATATTCTCCTCTCAGGGACTAAGTGTTGTGTTGTCCTAATCATCATCATTTCATCCCCATCGATGCGCAAGTCGCCGAAGTGGCGTCAAATCGAAAGACTTGCACCCGACGAACGGTCTACCTGACGGGAGAGGCCCTAGTCACACGAAATTTACATTTTTTTAAAATATGCACTGACGAAAAAACTCGCAACACCAAGAAGAAGTTGTTCGATAAACGAGAGTTGGTAAGAGTGTTTCTACATCTGAAATACGTCTATTCAGATTTCGAGCCAGTTGCATAAGGGAGATGCTAGTAGCGCCACTATGAGGGTGCAAATCAGGTTTGCTTTAAATACACGCTGTAACGATCTTGAGCGTTAGGTGCCTCTGAGATTGGATGTGGTGGGTTGATGTTAGTCAAGAATGCCTTTAAGGAGAAAAAAGAGCCATAATGAACACGTCACTGATTATAAACGAGACCTTGTAACAGGGCTACGAGAATAGGGTTGTTCCTTCTGCAATACTGCAGAAGGACTTGGCTGGAATAAAGTCGCTGTTCATAACTGCTGACTGCTGTAATCACGGGACTGTTCGGTCGGAAGAAGAACAGGCCTTGGACCGCCACGTGACACTGCCGTGAGGTAACACCATCGTGTTCCGCCTGCATGTCTCTGGCTCATCGTACTTCGTCTGCAGCAGCAATTCCAGCAGCAGTTGGCACCACAGTGATACAATGAACTGTTACAAATCAATCAGTTCAAGGATAGCTTCGAGACAGACGCCCTGTAGCGCGCATTCCACTGAACAGAGGGGTGTCAAGCGAGAGCTCGTTGAAGCAGAGGGTGGAGATCTGTAGCGTTTTCTAATGAAAGCTGATTCCCCCTTGCGATAGGAGGGGGCCAGCTGAGGGCCTGTAACCAACCTGTCTGCGTGCTACACATATTGGACGTACAGTTGGGGTTAAGGTTTGGGGTGCTGTTTCGTATAACAGCAGGAGCTCTCTCGTGGTCTACCCCACGTTCCCGACTGAAAATTTGTAAGTCAGTCTGGTGATTCGACACGTTGTGCTGCCATCTATGAATAGCATTCCAGGAGGCATTTCCCAGCAAGACAACGCTCGCCCACATACTGCTATTGTAACCCAATATGCTCTACAGAGTGTCGACGTGTTGCATTGGCCTGTTCACCTGCCTCCAATGGAGACATTAACCGTCCTTGAATAGACCAACGACCAGGTAAAACAGGCACGGAAATCAACCCCACAAATTGACTTTCGCCACCTGTCGCATGCACGTTTGCATCCTTGCACTCAGCATTCTGGCGGTTACACCTGCATTTCACAGTTCACATTTTCAGCGGCTCATTCCGCCCCACGTACTATGTTACCTAGACACATATATTCCCAAAAATTTCATTACTCTACATTAACTACACTACTGGCCATTAAAATTGCTACACCAAGAAGAAATGTAGACGATAAACCGGTATTCATTGGATAAATATATTATACTAGAACTGATATTGTTTACATTTTCACGCAATTTAAGTGCATAGATCCTGATAAAATCAGTACCCAGAACAACCACCTCTGGCCGTAATAACAGCCTTGATACGCCTGGGCATTGAGTCAAACAGAGCTTGGATGGCGCGTGCAGGTACAGCTGCCCATGCAGCTTGAACACAATACCACAGTTCATCAAGAGTAGTGACTGGCGTACTTTGACGAGCCAGTTGCTCGGCCACCATTGACCAGACGTTTTCAGGTGGTGAGAGATCTGGAGAATGTGCTGGCCAGGGCAGCAGTCGAACATTTTCTGTATCCAGAAATGCCTGTGCAGGAGCTGCAACATGCGGTCGTGCATTATCCTGCTGAAATGTAGGGTTTTGTAGGGATCGAATGAAGGGTAGAGCCACGGGTAACGCATCTGAATTGTAACGTCCACTATTCAAAGTGTGGTCAGTGCGAACAAGAGGTGACCAAGACGTGTAACCGACGGCACCCCATACCATCACGCCGGGTGATACACCAGTATGGCGATGACTAATACACGCTTCCGATGTGCGTTCACCGCGATGTCGCCAAACACGGACGCGACGATCATGATGCTGTAAACAGAACCTGGATTCATCCGAAAAAAATGACGTTTTGCCATTAGAGCAACCAGGTTAGTCGTTGAGTACACCATCACAGGCGCTCCTGTCTGTGATGCAGCGTCAAGGGTAACCGCAACCATGGGTTCCGAGCTGATAGTCCATGCTGCTGCAAACGTCGTCGAACTGTTCGTGCAGATGGTTGTTGTCTTGCAAACGTCCCCATCTGTTGACTCAGGGATTGAGACGTGGCTGCACGAACCGTTACAGCCACGCGGATAAGATAAGATGCCTGTCATCTCGACTGCTAGTGATACGAGGCCGTTGGGATCCAGGACGGCGTTCCGTCTTACCCTCCTGAACCCACCGATTCCATATTCTGCTAACAGTCATTGGATCTAGACCAACGCGAGCAGCAATGTCGCGATACGATAAACCGCAATCGCGATAGGCTACAATCCGACCTTTATCAAAGTCGGAAACGTGATGGTACGCATTTCTCCTCCTTACACGAGGCATCACAACAACGTTTCACCAGGTAACGCCGGTCAACTGCTGTTTGTGTATGAGAAATCGGTTGGAAACTTTCCTCATGTCAGCACGTTGTAGGTGTCGCCACCGGCGCCAACCTTGTGTGAATGCTCTGAAAAGCTAATCATTTGCATATCACAGCATCTTCTTCCTGTCGGTTAAATTCCGCGTCTGTAGCAATTCATCTTCGTGGTGTAGCAATTTTAATGGCCAGTGGTGTATATGTTTGGCGCTGCAATTTTTAATCATGTGAAATGACATGATTAGACAGCGACAATATGTTTTATCACTCGCGTTTCACAGATATTCAAGATATCACATCTGATAGCTTGCATTTCCTCTTCAATTTACTCATGGTCTTGTGCGAGTCTCATAGTTCTTGTATTTTGTCCTGGTTCTGTAGTTTGTCCTCTACTTTTAGCTTTCTAAACAGTCCTTAACGCAGACCCTTATCTCTTCACTGAAGGATGCCATGCATACAGATATAGTGACCTCGGCTAGGTAGTTTGAAAACGTGCTTAGTATGTAGCATAAATGGCATTACAGGGCATCACGCTTGCCAAATGGATGGTGATGGCACATACCGAAAAAAAAGATGTGATGATGACCGGTGCCTGCAATATGTGTGCTGAAAATTTTAAGTTTTTACGTTTAGTAATTGGAAACTGTCTGTGTACCAAAACCTTTTGCTATCAAAGTGAGCAAGCACTTTTGAATTCCGAATACAATATCTGAACAAGAACAGCCTTTGCTATCCTACTTTTAAACACGAACGTAATTCTATAAATTTTGTTTGATGTGTCTGATATCAATTAATCTAAACTGCATCTGAGTATTCGTAAATGAAACTGAGAGAATGGTTACCAGTAATGCTCGGAATGACTTTCTCATGAAACAATCAACTCCACGGTCACTGTTACGTAATCAAAAACTGTCACCTGTTATAAAACGCATCCACTCAGTTTATATGAAATTCTGTAAAAGAAAACTGTTTCTAATTCTCTCAAAGGCTTGTTAAAGCCCTTCAATAGATTCGGCTCTGTTCAGTCTGCACAAATTACGGGCTGAAATAAATCGCTGCGTGGTACTTTGTCTTCTTATTAATTAACCTGCTGAAGGAAATGGATTAATGGCTTCTTCTTTTGCTCTCTTTAAAAAATATTGCTCACTGTTCACGCAATAGTGCAAGGCATGACAGTACTACATTTTACGAAACAGTTTTGATTTATACAGTGAGGATAAGTTTCAGCGAAAAGTTTCGTAAATGAGTAACAGAATGACAATTTTGCTTTCGTGGGGATCCATAGCCTCTAAGTGTTTAATAGAAGAATACAATGTCCATTGTAGGCTCTACTGTGCTTTATTAAACTCGTGCTATTAGCTATTTTCGGCTGTAAGCCATTATCAAGCACATTTGCTAGGTCGTATATTACATATCGTGTTCATAGCAATCTTTTATGTCACATACGTAACATCAGAAGTCGTAATCCATCATCACAGCCGGCCAGAGTAGCCGTGCGGTTCTAGGCGCTGCAGTCTGGAACCGAGCGACCGCTACGGTCGCAGGTTCGAATCCTGCCTCGGGCATGGATATGTGTGATGTCCTTAGGTTAGGTAGGTTTAATTAGTTCTAAGTTCTAGGCGACTGATGACCTCAGAAGTTAAGTCGCATAGTGCTCAGAGCCATTTGAACCATCATCACATTCTTTTATGTGTGCGAGACAAAAGAAGTGGTGAGCACGACATATAATACATGACACAGCAAATGCGCTTGATAATGGCTGACGGCCAAAATTGGCTAATAGTACGATTTTAGTAAAGCATAATACACCCTACAACGGACAATGTATTCATTTATTAAAGTAAGAGAATGTTTTGTAATTAGATTTAAACCTTTCAGTGACACAGAAAAAACTCACTAACATGCATTGTTACTCTTTCTAAGAATTGTTACATACGTAAAATTGCTCTATGTACACGATCTTTAAATTACGTAATATTTGCTCTTTACCTTTCTTAATAAAATATTTTAAGTAATAGTGGAGGGGGAAAGCGAATTAGAATACGTAACACATGTCTCATAATTTGACCTGTATCCCAACCAACACGTAGATGTTGTTAGACACAATGAAATGTTTACAATAATTTCTAAACTAGCTCTTGCAAGAAAATAACCTCAATTCAAGTCACTTTTTTCCAAAGTGTCCAAAGTGCTGTCTCTCTATAAAGTCCTCAAAAAAAATTCTTTAACCTCAAATTACACATATGGAACATGTCAAAAAAATTCTCTGCGGCATGTTCTCCATCCAAGCTCCCCACTCTGTCACGATACAACACTCTCTCTCTGCCTCGGGCCGACAACTGCTCCCGGCTCCTGCGCTAGCCTGAGCTACACTCGGTAATGCTACTAGTTCTGGTAGTATGTATCACCCATCACTCATGTGTTCGACATACGAAGATGCTCGGAGTGGTAAATGTTCCAAACATCTGTGATTTCTCTTGATATTTACATTCAACGATAGGGCAAATAGCAAACATACAAGATGAAGTGTGATTTCTCATAATATTTACATTCTTACAACCGTTTATAATGGTTCCACACCTAATATTTACACCTTTTAACATACCTGTTCTGCCGCGACACAAGTAGCCTCGTACTCCTGTTTCACCAACATTTCACCAACATTTCCGCAGCATTTTGAAATAACTCACACGAAACTGCGATAAAACTACGTGTCTGTTATCAGAAACAGTATACGTAATTGTGTGGTGCACTGATGACAGTATGTAGTTACTCGTCAGTTACCGTTAATTGTTGTCGTGTTATAATGAGACAGTCGCCAGATAGATACGGTTTTGCAGAGTATATTCCGCTGATAAACACAGTTCACAATAGTTGCGTGACACTCAGTTCTTCGTGACGAGGGTGTGTACTCGCCATGGATAACGAAACGAATGTTCAGCCAGTCGTGAAATTTACACCCAGTATACAATTTCTCTTGCAGTAACATTTACCGTGACATTTTCAAGTCTGCATGTGCCCTCATATCTAGGAAAACGCCCTGGCGTGGTGACTGTTCATCTCTAAGTCACAACACACGTACTCGAAAGTACGTCTGTGTGTCTCCCTATCCACTTATTCTAGACACTGTATCCGTCATCTCGATATAATATTCTTTAACATCACTACAACAATTTCAAACTGACTTAACTGTTCATGAAGCGAGGGCCGTTTCTGGTTCAAAGCTACAGAAGTGACAACTTCGGGCGCCAGGCTGAGAGGCGTTCAATAAGTAATGCGAAGCACTTTTTGTCGGGCAAATTTAATTTAAAAAATACGGAAATTGCTGTGGGACATGGTGAAGTATCCCCAGGTCAGCCATTATAGTCTCATGAAGTTGCGATCGGTGGCAGCGCGGTACGTAGCCTTTAAAATGATGTCAGTAGCGGAGGTGCGTTCGAAGCAGATAGTTGTCGCTGTGTTTCTTTTGCCGGAAAACCGCAGCATCGCATATACTTGTAGGCGCTTTCAGCATGTCTATGGAGACCTGGCAGTGACCAAAATCACAGCGAGTCGTTGGGCGAAGCGTCTGTCGTCATGGCAACAAGGTCGCGCAAACCTGTCCGATATGCCACGTGCCGGTCGCACACAGCGGCGACTCCTGCAGTGTTGGAAGGTGCGGACACTCACTCGAGCTGACCGACCGACCAGAAACAAAGACCTCACTGCTCAGATGGACGTATCTGCTTGTAGAGCTGACACAGTCGTCCACCATTTGCGGTATTCAAAGGTGTGCACCTGCCGTGCACCGCCTAACAGAAAATCATAAAGAGCAACGAAGGGCTATCTGTGCGGAATTGCTTGCACGTTACGATGCTGATCGCAACATTTTTTTTTGTTTTTTGTCGAACGCTGTCACCTGCGATAAAAATGGGTTCATTACTTCGAATCTGAAACAAAACCGCAATCCATGCAGAGGCGACACACCACCTCTCGTCCGAAGAAAAAGTTCAGAGTGGCACCCTCAACCGGTAAAGTCATGGCGACAGGCTTCTGGGACTTTGAAGGGATTACTCTGATGTCCACCCTAATGGTGCAACGATAAACTGGAAGGACATTGAAGAAACGACTTTAGCATGTTGGTGGCCACAAAAAGGCAAACTAACTTCTCCATGAGAACGCAAGACATGACACAAATCTGCGCATCAAGAGGAACTCACAAAACTTCAGTGGGCTGTTCTTCTTCATGCACCCTGCAGCCCCACTCCCACACCTTCAGACTTTCATCTGTTAGGCCCACTATAGAACTCACGGGGAGTAGTATATAGATGTTGGCAAGGTTATTGGGGCACAAGACGCTTGGTACCGCGTCGACCAGTAGACTGATAATCATATGCTGTATTGGTAATGTGAATGAAACAAATCTGCTTTCGGAAAAAAATGTGCTGCATTACTTAATGAACGCCACTCTTACAGCATAATTAGTATCGGGATCTGTCACAGATGGAAGTATACTGTAATACCAGCAAACAACTCGTTTACGCGATAACAGCAAATGTCTGATCACGAGCCGACACTGCTCTGTATTTGCAGCGAAAAACTTTTCATTCAGTCCCCATCGAATTGGGCTCAAATTTGACCCAAGGAGTAAAACTAATATGTTGGTTAAAAAAATTACGAAAACAGTAGAGCCTCGATTATCCACTTTGTGACTGCCTAGCCCTCCATTCAGTACACCCCTTATAAAAAAGCAACTTTGTGAATGTATTGCACTCAAGATTCTACCTTGAACCCCCTAAGTACCGTGTGCACTTCTCTGTTCCACCGTGAAAAGTGTGGTTTTCGTTCCGTAGCATGTGCATAATTTCACGTTTCGTGTACCCATATTTACTCGTATTTTGCGTACTGCCAGCATCATATCACACAACAAAACATTTTCCCAAGCTGTGACATTGTCGCGAGTAAAACAATGACCCGTATACAGGGTGTTACAAAAAGGTACGGCCAAACTTTCAGGAAACATTCCTCACACACAAATAAAGAAAAGATGTTATGTGGACATGTGTCCGGAAACGCTTAATTTCCATGTTAGAGCTCATTTCAGTTTCGTCAATATGTACTGTACTTCCTCGATTCACCGCCGGTTGGCCCAATTGAAGGAAGGTAATGTTGACTTCGGTGCTTGTGTTGACATGCGACTCACTGCTCTATAGTACTAGTATCAAGCACATCAGTACGTAGCATCAACAGGTTAGTGTTCATCACGAACGTGGTTTTGCAGTCAGTGCAATGTTTACAAATTCGGAGTTGGCAGATGCCCATTTGATGTATGGATTAGCACCGGGCAATAGCCGTGGTGCGGTACGTTTGTATCGAGACAGATTTCCAGGATGAAGGTGTCCCGACAGGAAGACGTTCGAAGCAATTGATCGGCGTCTTAGGGAGTACGGAACATTCCAGCCTATGACTCGCGACTGGGGAAGACCTAGAACGACGAGAACACCTGCAATGGACGAGGCAATTCTTCGTGCAGTTGACGATAACCCTAATGTCAGCGTCAGAGAAGTTGCTGCTGTACAAGGTAACGTTGACCACGTCACTGTATGGAGAGTGTTACGGGAGAACCAGTTGTTTCCGTACCATGTAGAGCGTGTGCAGGCACTATCAGCAGCTGATTGGCCTCCACGGGTACACTTCTGCGAATGGTTCATCCAACAATGTGTCAAACCTCATTTCAGTGCAAATGTTCTCTTTACGGATGAGGCTTCATTCCAACGCGATCAAATTGTAAATTTTCACAATCAACATGTGTGGGCTGACGAGAATCCGCACGCAATTGTGCAATCACGTCATCAACACAGATTTTCTGTGAACGATTGGGTAGACATTGTTGGTGATGTCTTGTTTGAGCCCCATTTCCTTCCACCTACGCTCAATGGAGCATGTTATCATGATTTAATACGAGATACTCTACCTGTGCTTCTAGAACATGTGTCTTTACAAGTACGACACAACATGTGGTTCATGCACGATGGAGCTCCGCACATTTCAGACGAAGTGTTCGTACGCTTCTCGACAACAGACTCGGTGACCGATGAATTGGTAGAGGCGGACCAATTCCATGACGTCCACGCGCTTCCGACCTCAACCCTCTTGACTTTCATTTTTGGGGCATTTAAAGCTCTTGTCCACGCAACCCCGGTACCAAATGTAGAGACTCTTCGTGCTCGTATTGTGGACGGCGGTGATACAATACGCCATTCTCCAGGGCTGCATCAGCGCATCAGGGATTCCATGCAACGGAGGGTGGATCTATGTATCCTCGCTAACGGAGGACATTTTGAACATTTCCTGTAACAAAGTATTTGAAGTCACGCTGGTACGTTCTGTTGCTGTGCGCTTCCATTCCGTGATTAATGTGATTTGAAGAGAAGTAATAAAATGAGCTCTAACATGGATGGTAAGCGTTTCCGGACACATGTCCACATAACATATTTTCTTTCTTTGTGTGTGAGGAATGTTTCCTGAAAGTTTGGCCGTACCTTTTTGTAACACCCTGTATACAATAAGTTTAATTTTCGTCTATGGTCACAAACGTTTTGTTAACAGATCACCGGTTTTAGTCTATAAAGGCCATCATCAGATCTGCAGCAAAAATGGGAAAAAAACAAATACACTCGCAGATCGTCTACAGCTTAAAGACAGTAAATAGACCATAATGTCAAAAGTTAAATGCAAAATCAGCACCAGCATCGTCAAATACATACCATCATATGCACGAATCATGTTTTCAGTAGCACTACTGTTCAAAACAAGCTGCCGTACAGTAGCCACAAGGTGTTTGTGTTGTATGTTCACAAGATTTCGCTAATGTAGGCATACACTAGTTTTAAATGACTGATTGAACAGCGTAAAATAAAGTGGGATACAATAGTTGAAGTCTGTATTGAGCTTGTAACGTATAAAATGCATTACAATAATAAAAAGCGATGATATAGAACAAGACAAAAGACAGATTGTTAAAAAGAGGAAGAGTTCAGTAGTTGACATATGCTCAAGGACCAGTATTCTAGATAATGACATAAGTAATAAACGCTTTTGACAGTGCACAGAATAATATTAAAAAAACTATAAAACAAATCGCTGAAGAAGCCACAATGAAAGAAAACATAGTTTTGCTCATAATCAGCGCCCTCTGTTAGCGCTAACGCCAGAATTACGCATAGGCGAGAAGTGGTTCCTTTAGCAGTACGCATACACAGATTTATCACTAAATCATAATTATAAGTTAATTGAATTTACAGTTTTTACAAAGCACAGACGTACACTGTCTAATCACATGTGACCATCTGCCGGGACTCTGAATAGCCACCTTTCGCAGCGCGGACCGCTGCCGGACTTGCAGGGAGAGAGTAAGTGAGGTTCCAAGGTACTAACAGGGATGTGGGGCCACATCCACTCCAGTGCCGTGGACTGCTGTCCTAGGTTTCTCGGTTGAGGTTCCACGGCGCGAACAACCCGATCGAGGTGGCCCCACGGATTATGGATTGGGTTTAAATCCATGCAATACGATAACCTCATCCTGGCGTTCTTCGAACCACTTACGTAGACAGCGAGATGCATGACTCGTTGCGTGGTAGTTGCCATCGTGCCGAGGAGAAACAAACTCCTCGTAGGGGTGAACATGGTCCCCAAGAATAGATGCATACGTGTGTTGATCCATTGTGCCTTCCATAATGACGAGATCAGGCGGGGAACGTCACGGAAACGTTCCTCAGACCTAAAGTTCCCTCCTCCGTATCTGAAGTCTTCACGGGTTGTCAGCCGAGTAGCATCGTCGTCTCATAGCAACGTTTCGATGGAACGCGTGTCCATCATCTTCAGGCGAAGTGTCGGGGTACCTAGATATAAACCCCTGACCGACGATATCCCGACGCTTCGCCTGAAGATGGACACGCATGCCATCGAAACGTTGCTACGATACGACGATGCTACTCGGCTGACAAACCGTGAAGACTTCATATATGAAATTCTCCGAGAAAGCCTGCACTCGCATATTCCCTCCTCCGGTTTAAAATTCAAATGGCTCCAAGCACTGTGGGGCTTAATATCTGCGGTCATCAGGGTCCCCTAGACTTAGAACTACTTAAACCTAACTAACGTGAGGACATCACACACATCCACGCCCGAGGCAGGATTCGATACTGCGACCGTAGCAGCAGCGCGGTTCCTGACTGAAGCGTCTAGAACTGTTCGGCCACCACGGCCAGCCCCTCCTCCGGCATGGATCCTGCCGACGATTTTTGGAGTGTGTTTGCTTTTAGATGTTTGACGCCGTACACACAAACAGCCGTGCGTCCGATGGAACGCAAAACGTGATCCATCTGAAAAGGCCACTTGTCGCCAGTTAGTGGACGTTCAGTTACGGTACTGGCGTGCAAATTGCAGCAGTCAGCGAAGGTACATGAACCAGGCGCCAGCTGCAGAGGCCCATCGCAGCAACGGTCGTTAAGAAGATACTGTCGATTGGCACTTGGTTAATCTGGGCGGTCAGTTGCTCAACAGCTGCACGTCTGTTCGCCCACACACATCTCTGCAACCGTCGTTCACCCCCTTTATCTGTGGCCCGTGTTGCACGACAGTGCCTTCGCTCCGGTTTTGTATAGCACGATTTTGCCATGTGGTTTCGGAATACTTTACCCATGGCAGAACGCGAAATGTTTTCAAAGTTGACGACGATTGAAACCCTCAGCTGCCGACAGGTGTGCGCAAGTAATGAGTGGATGGGCAAATATGTATTAGGAGCATTACGTATGTAGATTGTGGACAGTTGGGAATGTGGGGCTCACGGGAGGCGTGCAAGGGATAAGTCCCTGCAGTCGCGCTATTCATCTGTGGCCTCGGAGGCTCAGATGGTTAGAGCTTCTGCCATGTAAGCAGGAGTACCCCGGTACGAAACCCGGTCGGGGCACACATTTTCACGTGTCCCCATCGAGGTAGCTGAGGGTTTCAATTAATTATCATCTATTCTAGAGAAGCTGCACGGTCATCAATGGTATCCGTTCTTTCGAGAACAGTTACTATCTTCATACATAGTTTTCAAAGTTAGCCGTTTCGGACATGCTATACCCTTGGACCCAAAAACCAGTAATAACGCCCTCTTGGGTGTCAGATTAATCGATCCGCTTCTACATTACGAAAATGACTGCACTCTTTTCCTTGTCCCCTTACATGATTTATATACCCTCCATAGCTGGTGCTTCCACCTGCCGTCTGGAGTGGTTACTGCACGTCGACGTCGCACACAGCCAGTGGTCACATTAATACGGAGCGTGAATATCCAACTGCATATTCAGCTGATGTCTTTGTTGCAATCAGGAATTCTTCTTGGACAGCAGGATCGTTTAGACAACACATGTACGATACGCTGAGCAGTTTGTCGTTCTGCACTACAATCACAGCTGGGCGATGTTGTTATTCCCCATTTGGACACTGAGGCAACACGTGTTCCCCTATTTGTCTTTCAAATGGTTCAAATAGCTCTAATTACTGTGGGACTTAACGACTTAACATCTGAGCCCATCAGTTCCCTAGACAAAAAAATGCTTCAAATGACTCTGAGCACTATGGGACTTAACATCTGAGGTCACCAGTCCCCTAGAACTTAGAACTACTTAAACCTAACTAACCTAAGGACATCACACAGATCCATGCCAGAGACAGGATTCGAACCTGCGACCGTAGCAGCCGCGCAGTTCCGGACAGAAGCGCCTAGAACCACTCGGCTATACCGGCCGGACTATTTGTCTTTATTCTGTTGAGCGCAGACCAGAATATGGTGGCGTGGACGAGATGCAGGGCATTATCACCTCTTCTGGGATAGCCTTGTTCTGTTCCATGTCTATCCAACGATCTGCTGTTGTTACTCTGTTGTCCACCAAAAATTTTGTGCCTTGTTATAGGTGGATGGCATGAGCAAAAGCCTGCCAATTTTACTTTGTGCAGGAATGTTCTCATGAACACGGAGGTAATTTTTGTTAATTCGCGCTTGAGAACAGATTGTCGTAGCAAAAATGAGGGGGCAGGATAGCTGAGAATGAACAACTGGAAAGATGGAGTGTTACTCGTTATTCCTCTGATGATGCGCATAGTCTTGTTGAGATTCATATCGACGAGTCTGGTGTATTGGCTGTTGATCCAGAACTGCAGCGCAAATTTTGCCACAGGATACACCAGTCAAAGAGCAGATATTCTCGGTGTTGGACTGCTGATCTCCAAGTCGTACCTCAACTGCGTGATCTTGTTTCTTGACTTCACCTTAGCGACAGTTTTCAGCAAGTGCTCTTTAAAACTAAGCGTCATGTCAAGAGTGACCTCTAAATAACATTGCCTTTTGTTGTAGCTCGGCTGTTTCCCATCAAAACATACCTTTTTTTTGTTGTGTGCTAGGGTGTTTTTAAGGTGGTAACTGGTGATGTCTGGTTTGGCAGCACTTCGGTTTAACCTCCAGCTTCAAAAGTGTCTGCCAATAATTTGTTGGTCTTCGATCAAGACGAACTCACCAAAGCACAGGAGTCTGAGGATCGCCACAAGAGCCAAATTGTCAGCATATCCAAATATGCTTGGTGATCTCATAGGCATTTACAATTAATAAAATGTTTCGGACTATCATGCTGTGATCTAATGGGCTACATTCGACCACGGCGTAATAGGCTGGAACATCTTATTATTTGTGACATTACCGGCAGTGAAAGTTTACATTCTCTTAGGCATGTCTGCTATACACAGGGAAAATAGAAGAGAGTCTAGCACTGATTCTTATAGATGGCCTTTATTAACCTTCATTAGAGGGATCCACTTATTACCCATTAGAAGCTGGAAGCTTATTTGCTTAAAACAGCACTAATGAGGTTCCCAATTTTAAGACATTGTATTATTCTTAACAGTTTGAATATTACCCGCTGCCTCCACACGGTATCGCTAGTCGCTCTTAGATCTTTTGTTTGTTTTGAAATTCTTCTTCAATAAATGCCATTAAAGAGACTTGTTATATACTCTGTCCTTCCAAAAGGTTATATAATTTGTTAAATATAGCAATGAGTCGGCTAACTATATAATAAAAATGATTTTTCATTTAGTTTACCCGGTTTTAATATTTCTGTGATTGTTGCACTTTTTAAATCATGGGGTACGTTACCAGTTTTGAGAATATCGGTAAAGAACGCTGCCTATAAATGTTTTACAAATCGTTCAAATGGCTCTAAGCACTATGGTACGTAACTTCTGAGGTCATCAGTCTCCTAGAACTTAGAACTACTTATACCTAACTAACTTGACATCCCACACATCCATGCCGAGGCAGGATTCGAACCTGCGGTCGTAGCGGTCGCGCGGTTCCAGACTGTAGCGCCTAGAACCGCTCGGCCACCCCGGCCGGGAAATATTTTAGATACTTCCCACTGTGGATTAGGAATTTTGAGTAGTCGGACTCAGGTTTACAGGCTAGTTTGAGAGCCTTCAAACCATTTTTGAACTTAATAGTATGTGATCGATCTGAGGAGACCCAGAAGCAGCCACAATGTTATTTGCTACTTGCTTGGGAGTATAATCCCTCTTCATGCTGTACAGTGGACTGGAACCTCCAAGTTGCCTCAACAAGGACCTGTACTTCTCCACTGGGTGGTTCTAAACGGGTAATAGTACTGGTGAGATAATCGTGGTGAAACGCTTTTCCTGTAATTAGGTTAGACATTATAACTCTTGAGGGTATTTTTGTTCTGTCGTTGCAACTACAAAAATGCGTGATTTTTTTCACCAGACACGTTTCGCTTTATTGAGTTAAAGCATCATCAGTGGTCTGTAATTAGCGATATTTACCCCTATTTGTTTTAAGATCGAAAACAGTTCGTTGACAATTTATTGGTTTTTTACATACGGTGATTTCTGCTAGGTTTCTAGGCTGCATCACTAAATGCTGTCTGCTAGCATGTGTTTGATGACTTCGTTCATCAGACACTGATACCTGAACTACAACTTTCCCTGTTCTGCGGAACTATGCATTTTGTACGTTTTACACACCACACTTTAGCCTTTATTTTTATACTTCCAAGTCCGTGTTGTGATCTGTAACGTTGCCAGCAAGAAGTTGCTACTAGTCTGTCTTTGCCCTACACATTCCTTTTTTTAGTTAATTATGTGTGTCTCATTCTATTTAATTATGTTGCTGTGTGTTTGTATAGTGATGGAGTGCCTGTTCCTGTTTTAAATGATGTTGATGTTGAATGGTCTGTACTGTATTTCAGTGCTCTGTTTTTTTTTAGATCTTATTTTGAATGTCCGGCCAGTCATTGCAATGTATATTTTCTCACAATCTCTGCAGCTGAGCTGACAGATACCAGATCGTTGGTACCCGTCTGGTTTTGGAATCAGTTTAAAGATATGGTTCTGTATTGAGTTGTTTTTATTGTAAGCGATGTTTAAGCTTTGTTTATTGAATATGTTAGCTATTTTATGTGCGAGTTCGAACATGTCTGGCTAGCCAAATAAAATAACTCTTGCATTACGTAGCCTTGCTCTCGGAGCGAGGAGGGTCAGCCCCAATTACACTGCTGGCAACGACTCAAACTAAATGGGCGAAGTCGATCGTCTGGCCCAAAAATAACGGCAAATTCATTCATTATTGTCTCGACAGTTTCGAGTATTCAAGTGTTTGTTTTCACACTGCGGATTTCTACTGGCTGAGGAGTTTCTGCGTGCAAGTGTTTTAAGCGCAGTAGTACCGTAGGGGCAGCCATACCGATTTATATTTACAATAGTAGAGTTTTCATCATCCACCGCAAACTACGAGATTGTTTAAAACACTTTCACACAGAGCTCACACAGTCTTAGTTCTAGATAGTTTGCTTAAAGAGATCGCCCACTTAAAGAGTGTGTTTGGGGAAACCCAGCAGATTAACAGGGCACTACCAGTTAAACTAAGAACGAGGAAGTGGATAAGGAGGTGAGCACGCCGGCAAAATCTCTAGCTTTTCTTTCGTTTGTCGGCTGCATCTCGTTTAAGATAACAAGAATCCACCGTAAATTGCTGTTGAAAGTGGTCCCCCCCCCCACTCCCCCCCCTCCCCCCCATTATCTGACATTGCAGGCCTTTTGGGTTCAGTGAAGGTCAATTTGTAGTTGCGGAAAGCTGGAATTTACCAGATACATTGCCTATGTGGTGTGACTTATGTACATTAGACCATATAAGCAAGAACACTGCACTAAACATTAACGCTGCCTTCCCTTTTAGCAACCAAGCTTGTCTGCTATTGTATACAGTCCAGGCTCATTAATATGATCATCGCCCATGTTCAAAGCCAATGGCCCCCTGGAGATAACCCCCCTGGAGATAACCCCCCTGGAGATAACACCCCTGGAGATAACACCCCTGGAGATAACCCCCTGGAGATAACCCCCTGGAGATAATCCATCTTTCTGAGAAACCACTAACCCCTCCCTTTCCCTTTCTCTTCCTCCACCTTTTTGGGGAAAAAGAACACTTTTGTTGTCACCCCCTATACAGTTCAGTTCTGACCCACTTTTCCCCTCCTGGTAAATCCTCCAGCCCTCCCCACCCCGCCCCCACACCCCCCTCCCCTCCACCATCTGTAAATTGGCAGTTAAAGACTCTGCTGTGGTGGCGAGGAAGGATCTCATGAGACTGAATTCAAATCAATACCAATAATATATTGTTCAAATGTGTGTGAAATCTTATGGGACTTAATTGCTAAGGTCATCAGTCCTTAAATTATCCTAATGACAAACACACACACACACACACACACACACACACACACACACACATGCCTGAGGGAGGACTCGAACCTCTGTCGGGACAATATATTGTTCATTTCAGCTTGCATATGCTATATTCAATCACTTCGCAGGAGACAGGGCTCCCCCAGTTAGATAAAGCTCATTTCTGCACCCATGCCCCAACTTTCCGTAGTGTAATAACTGTAAGCACCGAGATAGGGAATGAAGTGCGGTGTATTAGTCGCCATTTTGACTCACCTGCACGCATGTCAGCGGTGCGGGCGCCACCAGGCACTGGGCGTGTGCATCTGCACGCCACAGATACGACAACGGACCAATGTCATAACTACCCACCACAATACTAAATACCGCTGACCTGGACTAGAAGTCAGCGTCCTTTGATATTCAATATTGGAGAAACCAAGTCCGGTGTCTCTCAAGTGGCTAATTCCTGTTGTAACATTTCCGTCTCAAATCCGTAGACCAAGATGAGATTCCCACCTGAGGAAACTCCTTTTGTTCTCACAGGCCCTGAAAAAGGCATCAGGTGGTGGCGTTTCTTTGATTGTGAAATTCCAGACCCGCTTTCTGTGTTTCTCTCAAGTGGTTACTTCCTGTTTGTGCGAACGCATACGTGAAACAACACGTCTAGATACGGTGGTTTCCAGCCCTTCTCAGAATACTGTGTTCCTATAGGGTAATTCTGAGTGCAATTCTGGGAGCAATTGCGGTGTAAAAATGGCGATGAATAGTCCATTTGCACTACTATAGCAAATTAATTGTTTAAAAATTTACAGGAGTCAAACAGATCACTTAAAACAATTACGATCGCTATAATGTTATGTTAACTGGGGACCTAGAAACGATGGAGAGGCTCCGTCCCAGCCGCAGCCGCAGTGGTTCGCAACCCCACGACGACTACCGCAGACCACTTCACCCCTCCGCCGCCCCACACCGAACCCAGGGTAACTGTGCGTTCGGCCCTCGGTGGACCCCCCCAGCGAAAGTCTCACACCAGACCAGTGTAACCCCATGTTTGCGTGGTAGAGTTGTTCAAATGTGTGTGAAATCCTATGCGTCTTAACTGCTAAGGTCATCAGTTCCTAAGCTTACACACTACATAACCTAAATTATCCTAAGGACAAACACACACACCCATGGCCGAGGGAGGACTCGAACCTCCGCCGAGACCAGCCGCACAGTCCGTGACTGCAGCGCCTCAGACCGCTCGGCTAAGTGGTAGAGTAATGGTGGTGTACGCGTACATGGAAAACTTGTTTGCGCAGCCATCGCCGACATAGCGTAACTGAGGCTGAACAAGGGGAACCAATCCGCATTTGCCGAGTGAGGTGGAAAACCGCCTAAAAACCATCCACACACTGGCCGGCTCACCGGACCTCGACACAAATCCGCCGGGCGGATTCGTGCCTGGGACCGGCGCTCCCTCCCGCCCGGAAAGACATGCGTTAGTCAGCACGGACAACCGGCATTGGATCACTATATGATGACTCTTCTTTTGCAATAA
This sequence comes from Schistocerca cancellata, assembly GCF_023864275.1. NCBI lineage: Eukaryota > Metazoa > Arthropoda > Insecta > Orthoptera > Acrididae > Schistocerca > Schistocerca cancellata. Next base: position 502,496,012 of record NC_064632.1, on the reverse strand, counting down.
AACATATTTCCGAATCACATGCAAACGTTTAGCAAATCAAGTACTTAAATTTCTACCACAAAGGACTGTAGTGCAAAACTTATCCAAGGCCTTGTATACTGGGACGTTTGAGAACATAAATACTCTCACCCACCACAACGTTTCCACCTTACACTAAACGTATCTGGCAAAAAACCTTCCAGTCAGACACACTCGCAATCGTGAAACGTGCGCCGTCTTCCGACTGCGGGAAGCCGCAGCACCGCCGGCCGAGAGAGGACTGGAGACTCGCACACCTCTGCAGTTGCTCCCTCATCGTCAGCCATACCAGGCGCTCAGAGGCCAGAGAGAATGCCACTGTGACTGCCAAGTAGTCAACCGATCAGTTTACGTGGGGGGAATAACTGTCCAGCTCAAACACTCGCCATACTGAATCTTCTCACGCAACACACACGTCTGCTTCTGCCTCACTCAACCAGCATACTGGCTAGTTTGCTATACAGCCACCAAGAGACCGCTGCGAGCGCTGCCTCCAGGACTTGCCCCCATGGCTGCGGGCAAGAGCCGACCAGCCAGAACCTTTCTTTGTATCTGCTGGTTGTGCGAGGCTAAACGGCTGCTCCCTGTCTGCCATGTCCCCGTGACCCTTCCTGCCGTTGGCTACACCTGGTCAGTAATTTTTTTCCTACAGTAGGATTACATTCGCCAGGTAATCCTTGCAGACGTTTCTGTGACGCCTCAAGGGGCTGCCCTCCGGCTAGTTAGTCACTTCCTCTGATACCAAAATGGGTGGTAACTGTCGTCAGATAGGTGAAGATATCCAACAGTAATTACAGTACTGGCCATTAAAATTGCTACACCAAGAAGAAATGCACATGATAAACGGGTATTCATTTGACAAAATTATTATACTAGAACTGACATGTGATTACATTTTCACGCAGTTTCGGTGCATAGTTCCTGAGAAATCAGTATCCAGAACAACCACCTCTGGCCGTAGTAACGGCCTAGATACGCCTGGGCATTGAGTCAAACAGAGCTTGGATGGCGTGTTCAAGTGCAGTTGATCATGCAGCTTCGACACGATACCACAGTTCATCAAGAGTAGTGACTGGCGTACTGTGACGAGCCAGTTGCTCGGCCACCATTGACCAGACGTTTTCATTTGGTGAGAGATCTGGAGAGTGTGCTGGCTAGGACAGCCGTCGAACATTTTCTGTATCCAGAAAGGCACGAACAGGGCGTGCAAGATGCAGTCATGCATTATCCTGCTGAAATGCATGGTTTTGCAGGGATCGAATGAAGGGTAGAGCCACGGGTCGTAACACATCTGAAATGTAACGTCCGCTGTTCAAAATGCCGTCAATGAGAACAAGAGGTGACCGAGACGTGTAACCAGTGGCACCCCATACCATCACGCCAGGTGATACGCCAGTACGGCGATGCCGAATACACGCTTCCAAGGTGCGTTCACCACTATGTCGCCAAACACGGACGCAACCATCATGATGCTGTAAACAGAACCTGGATTCATCCGAAAAAATTACGTTTTGCCATTCTTGCACCCAGGTTCGTCGTTGAGTACACCATCGCAGGTGCTCCTGTCTGTGATCCAGCGTCAAGGGTAACTGCAGCCATGGTCTCCGAGCTGATAGTCCATGCTGCTGCAAAACGTCGTCGAACTGTTCGTGGAGATGGTGGTTGTCTTGCAAACGTCTCCATCTGTTGAACCGTTACAGCCATGCGGATAAGATGCCTATCATCTCGACTGCTGGTGATACGAGGCCGTTGGGATCCAGCACGACGTTCCGTATTACCCTCCTGAACCCACCGATTCCATATTCTGCTAACAGTCATTGGATCTCAACTAACGCGAGCAGCAATGTCGCGATACGATAAACCTCAATCGCGATAAGCTACAATCCGACCATTATCAAAGTCGGAAACGTGATGGTACCATTTCTCCCCTTTACACGAGGCATCACAACAACGTTTCACCAGGCAACGCCGGTCAACTGCTGTTTGTGTATGTTCTGTCTGTCAGTTGACTTGTCACGCTGGTGGAGGTAAGTAACTTACAATTCCGGTATACCGTCCTTGAACTAATCCTATAGACCTGTCAGTCTGTGATGGCAGTAGGATGTTTCACCCGCTTCTCCACCCCAGTGATGCCCCGACGCCGGCACTGGTCTGCATGTGAACAGTAGCCAACATCGCCACCGTGTATGAGCCTGCAGACCCTGGTTTCCCTCAGAATAGAGCCCCGTAGAATGAGCGTGATATACTCCTTTATATTCCGTTACATCCAAATTTTTGATGTCAACATCTTGAAGTAGCGCCATGTCATCGTCAGCCTGGACAAGCGTTCTTCTAGGCTGGAAGATTTGTCTGATGTGACAGAAGAAGAAACAGGAGTTGTTTTAGAAGAGTTATGGGATCCAGTATTAGAATCAGAATTTAAGAGAGCTTTGGAGGACTCAAGATCAAATAAGGCAGAATTTCTAAAATTATTGGGGGAAGAGCAACAAAACGACTATTCTCGTTGGTTTGCAGTATGTATGAGTCCAGCGACATACCATCTGACTTGCGGAAACGTAACATACACACAATTCCGAAAACTACAAGAGCTGAGAAGTGTGAGAATTATCGCACAACCAGCTTAACAGCTCATCCATCCAAGTTGCTCACAAGAATAACGTACAGAAGAGTGGAAAAGAAAATTGAGGATTTCTTAGATGACGATCAGTTTGACTTTCGGAAAGGTAAAGGCACCACAGAGAGAATTCTGACCTTGCAGTTGATAGTGGAAGCAAAGCTAAAGAAAAATCAAGAAGCATTCACAGGATTTGTCGATCTGGAAAAAGTGTTCGATAATGTAAAATAGAGCGAGACGTTCGAAACTCTGGGAAAAATAGGGGTAAGCTATAGGGAGAGACAGGTAGACCCACCAGGGTAGCCGAGAGCGCTAACGCGCTGATTCCTGCACTCGGGTAGGCGCGCCGACCCCGATCGAATTCGCCCGGCGGATTAACGACGACGGCCCGTGTGCTGGCCAGCCTGGATGTGATTTTTAGGCGGTTTTCCACATCCTACTAAGTGAATACCAGGCCTGGTCGCCACGTCCCGCCTCAGTTACACGACTCGCAGACATTTGAAACACATTCACACTATTTCGCGCTTTACGCTAGACGCAGACAGCTGGGGTACACTACTTCCGTCCTGGGGGGTATGGGGTGGCGGCAGGAAGGGCATCCGGCCACCCCTTATAATTAACCATGCCAATTCCGTACTTAACCCTGCCAACCCTGCGGACAATGCGGGATAATGGCAGTAGCGAAAGAAAGAAAGAAATAAAAATAGGGAGAGACAGGTGATATACAGTATGCATAAGAGCCAAGAGAGAATAATAAGAGTGGAGGTGCTACGGTCGCAGGTTCGAATCCTGCCTTGGGCATGGATGTGTGTGATGTCCTTAGGTTAGTTAGGTTTAAGTAGTTCTAAGTTCTAGGGGACTGATGACCACAGAAGTTAAGTCCCATAGTGCTCAGAGCCATTTGAACCAAGTGGAGGACGAAGAACGAAGTTCTCGGATTAAATAGGGTGTAAGATAGGGATGTAGTCAGTCGCCCTGCTCTTCGATCTTTACATCGAAGAAGAAATGATGGCAATAAAAGAAAAATTCAGGAGTAGAATTAAAATTTAAGGGGAAAGGATATCAATCATAAGATTCGCTGATGGCATTGAAAATAAAGAAGAATTATATGATGTGCCGAATGAAATGAACTGTGTAATGGTTACACAATATGGGTCGAGAGTAAATCGAAGAAAGACGAAAGTAATGAGAAGTAGTAGAAATGAGAACAGCGAGAAACTTAACTTCAGGATTGATCGTCACGAATTAGATGAAGTTAAGGAATTCTACTGCTTAGGCAGCAAAATGACCTATGACGGACGGAGCAAGGAGGACATCAAAAGCAGTCCAACAATGGCAAATAGAGCATTCTTGGTGAAGGGAAGTCTACTAACATCAAACCTAGGCCTTAATTTGAGGAAGAAATTTCTGAGGATGTACGTTTGGAGCACAGCATAGAATGGTAGCGAAACATCGGCTGTGGGAAAAGCGGAACACAAGAGGATCGAAGCGTTTGAGATGTGGTGCTACAGACGAATGTTGAAAATTAAGTGGACTGATAAGGTATGGAAGAGGAGGTTCTGCACAGAACGGAGAGGAAAGGAATATGAGGAAAACAGTGACAAGGAGAAGGGACAGGAAGATAGAATATCTGTTGAGACATGGTACTAGAGGGACCTGTAGAGGACAGAAATTATGGACGAAGACACACAATGGAATACAGGCAGCAAATAATTGAGGACATAGGTTGCAAGTGCTACTCCGAGAAGAAGAGTTTGGCGCAGGAGAGGAATTCGTGGCGGGCCGCATCAAACTAGGCAGAAGATTGATGACCCAATGAAAAACCCTTCGTTTTATTCTGTATTGGCCCACATTCTATTAATATTAGGAGTGGTTACACTATAAGTATATTCCACTGTGGTACTAGTGTTCATGGGGTTTCACCTGGTGACAGTTTTAATCAGTTTTTCAGTACGTTGATTTACTTTTAACATCGTTCATACGCTTTCGGACCCATTTTCCCACCGGTCTTGGTGGCCGACCGGTTCTAGGCGCTACAGTCTGGAACCGCGCGACCACTACGGTCGCAGGTTCGAATTCTGCCTCGGGCATGGATGTGTGTGATGCTCTTAGGTTAGTTAGGTTTAAATAGTTGTAAGTTCTAGGGGACTGATGACCTCATACGTTGAGTCCCTTGGTGCTCAGAGCCATTTGAACCCATTTTCACGAATCGCTCCCATTTCCAGATCTTCCTGCTTGCTTATGTATTCTTCCCTAACATATTTCTTGTCAATTCCGTCATTTCCTGGTCGAGTCATACTACTTTTTCTTGGTGTGATTAGCGCTTGTCCTCGTAAGCTATCTCTTGTGGTCTTGTGTAGTCAGCTTCAGCTTGATTCAGTGTCGTCGCATCAACTTTTGCGTGGACAACTGTCGCTGTTTCACTTTTGAAAATGCTTCTCACTCGCACTTTGAGCCTCAGAGTCACGCTGTCTGCCGCCCGATGAGCTAGTCGTCTTTCTGATGATTTTTGGGGATTTCTTCGGAAATGTGGTGCCACATATATCGCGATATCACAGGTTAGCTCGCTAACGGGTGTTCTCTACCGTTTCCGTGCAATGTGTCGTAGTCCCTATACTTTCTTTCTTGCACAATAGTTCTTTAATGTGAGCCGTTTTTGCTTTTATTCGCTGACCCTGGTCTGATTTCTGAATTTTTCCATTCACTCATCTTTCTTTATTTTTTTCGTGACACTTTTTAATCTTTATTACTAACCGACTAAACTGTTTCGTAGTTTATGTCTCATTTCCTAGTTGCAGGTTTCAGCTTGCAGGCAAACAAAACTTTGATTTCAGTGTTTCATATAATTATTGACCGAATTTAAAAATTTACATTCTGTCATAATTTACTCACTAAGAGGTATAATTTTATGTTATTAAGACAGTAAGACAAGTAGATTTGAGCATAAGTTCGTTGGGATTTTGTTTTAGACGTTGTTATTCCGCTTGCTATGGGTTTATTTATCGATTGTCATTTTTTTTAACTTCGCTTTTGCTATTTGAATTTAGATATTGCATTTTGTCATTTGAAGATACTGAGTGGAACTGTGGACGCTACAAAATGGAGTGCCAAGTGGAGAAATCGGAACATTTCCGACATATTCTCCTTTTTGAGTACAGTAGAGGGATGACAGCAATGGAGGCAGCCAGAATTGTTTGCGCCGTGTGTGGGGATAATGCCATTGCACAGAGCGCGGGAAGAAAATACACTCCTGGAAATTGAAATAAGAACACCGTGAATTCCTTGTCCCAGGAAGGGGAAACTTTATTGACACATTCCTGGGGTCAGATACATCACATGATCACACTGACAGAACCACAGGCACATAGACACAGGCAACAGAGCATGCACAATGTCGGCACTAGTACAGTGTATATCCACCTTTCGCAGCAATGCAGGCTGCTATTCTCCCATGGAGACGATCGTAGAGATGCTGGATGTAGTCCTGTGGAACGGCTTGCCATGCCATTTCCACCTGGCGCCTCAGTTGGACCAGCGTTCGTGCTGGACGTGCAGACCGCGTGAGACGACGCTTCATCCAGTCCCAAACATGCTCAATGGGGGACAGATCCGGAGATCTTGCTGGCCAGGGTAGTTGACTTACACCTTCTAGAGCACGTTGGGTGGCACGGGATACATGCGCACGTGCATTGTCCTGTTGGAACAGCAAGTTCCCTTGCCGGTCTAGGAATGGTAGAACGATGGGTTCGATGACGGTTTGGATGTACCGTGCACTATTCAGTGTCCCCTCGACGATCACCAGTGGTGTACGGCCAGTGTAGGAGATCGCTCCCCACACCATGATGCCGGGTGTTGGCCCTGTGTGCCTCGGTCGTATGCAGTCCTGATTGTGGCGCTCACCTGCACGGCGCCAAACACGCATACGACCATCATTGGCACCAAGGCAGAAGCGACTCTCATCGCTGAAGACGACACGTCTCCATTCGTCCCTCCATTCACGCCTGTCGCGACACCACTGGAGGCGGGCTGCACGATGTTGGGGCGTGAGCGGAAGACGGCCTAACGGTGTGCGGGACCGTAGCCCAGCTTCATGGAGACGGTTGCGAATGGTCCTCGCCGATACCCCAGGAGCAACAGTGTCCCTAATTTGCTGGGAAGTGGCGGTGCGGTCCCCTACGGCACTGCGTAGAATCCTACGGTCTTGGCGTGCATCCGTGCGTCGCTGCGGTCCGGTCCCAGGTCGACGGGCACGTGCACCTTCCGCCGACCACTGGCGACAACATCGATGTACTGTGGAGACCTCACGCCCCACGTGTTGAGCAATTCGGCGGTACGTCCACCCGGCCTCCCGCATGCCCACTATACGCCCTCGCTCAAAGTCCGTCAACTGCACATACGGTTCACGTCCACGCTGTCGCGGCATGCTACCAGTGTTAAAGACTGCGATGGAGCTCCGTATGCCACGGCAAACTGCCTGACACTGACGGCGGCGGTGCACAAAAGCTGCGCAGCTAGCGCCATTCGACGGCCAACACCGCGGTTCCTGGTGTGTCCGCTGTGCCGTGCGTGTGATCATTGCTTGTACAGCCCTCTCGCAGTGTCCGGAGCAAGTATGGTGGGCCTGACACACCGGTGTCAATGTGTTCTTTTTGCCATTTCCAGGAGTGTAGTTTCCTCGTTTTAAGGAGACCGTGTGGTCAAAAGTGAACACTCCAAGGCGGACATTCGGGGTTTGATGACGATTTTATAATCGTTTTAATCCACAATGATCCACGTCAGTGAACTCGAAAACTGGCAAATGTGATGAACTGTGACCATTCCACCATCCTTGTGAAATTCGGATGGAATGGGAAATGTTGGCGGCCGGTGTGGCTGTGCGGTTCTAGACGCTTCAATCTGGAACCGCGTGACCGCTACGGTCGCAGGTTTGAATCCTGCCTCGGGCATGGATGTGTGTGATGTCCTTAGGTTAGTTAGATTTAAGTAGTCCTAAGTTCTAGGGGACTGATGACCACAGATGTTGAGTCCCATAGTGCTCAGAGCACTCTGCTTACTTGCCATCAATTGCCTCATGACCAACGACCATTCCAGTACTCTTTCGCTACTGGTGACAAGAAATTGTGTCTTTATCCTAACATAAGGAAAAGAAAGCAACGGTTGAGCACGAACAAAGAATCAGCTCCCCGTAAAAAGACCTGTGCGCGACCAAAAAAAAAAGAAACAGAACAAAAAACAAATAAGATATTATGCAACCGGTGGCACAGCCAGGGTGTTATGTACTACGAAATGCTTCCCCAAGGTGTAACACCCACTGCTGACATTCACTGTCAAGAACTGAGATGTCTAGATGTCTAGTAGTCGCAGTCCAATAACAATGACCAGTTAGCCAGCGTAATGCTACTCTGCGATGTCGTCCCCCCCCCCCCCCCCACTCTCCACCCCCGAGCATTTTGCTAGACTGTCAGAAAACGCTATGTAGGAGTTGCGTTGTAAAGTCATTCCACACCCACTTTATACCTAATCTTACGCCTTCAGATTTTCACCTTTTCCACTCTATCGAACAATCTTGAAGCACTTCCTTTCCGCATGAAAATGCGCTACGAACATGACTTTACGAGTCCTTCGCCTCAAAATCACGTGGTTTTTACAGCGTCGGTATCTAAAGGCTACCCCAACGTTGGCAGATTGAAGAAGACTATATTGCTGACGACTGAAGAATCTGTATGTGTATGTGTTATGGAAAAACACTACGATTTTACGCAGCAACCCAGCATTACAGTTAGGAACTACGTGCAGTGGAGGTCACTGGGCCCAAATTACTCCCAAAAAGTGGCTCTGAGCACTATGGGACTTCACTGCTGTGGTCATCAGTCCCCTAGAACTTAGAACTACTTAAACGTAACTAACCTAAGGACATCACACACATCCATGCCCGAGGCAGGATTCGAACCTGCGACCGTAGCGGTTACGCGGCTCCAGACTGTAGCGCCTAGAACCGCACGGCCACTCCGGCCGGTAAAAATTACTCCCAATTTATTCACGTAATGCTATAGAACAATAAAGCAGCTTCCAACACACTTTAAACATAATTGCATACCTTTACGAAACTTTTTCTCGCTTACATCTTCCCATAAAATGATGAAAGGAAAAAGTTTATCACTTACTACATTTTGCTGTTCATGAAGGCATGACGTTCTAATTTATTAGTTCTGTGCTACTAATTCTGTTCGCAACACATTGTGCAAACGGTATCCACATGAACCGCTGAATGTAACTGCAAAATTAAGTCATTATACAACACATCGTTCACGAGGTATGACGTCATAAACACTGAGATGCGTGAAAAACTAGTTTTGGCTTAAAATGGATCACACTACAACTTCAGCTTCGCGCTTATCGCTTTAATTTATTCCTTCTTTACTATTCACTGAATGTACTTGAAAAATTTACTTCATTGTGTGATATATATTTCAGAAAATACGACGTCATAAACGCTGACATGCGTGAGAAGCTAGCTTCTGCTAGAGACACTCTGCAAATTACCCAGACTTTATTCGTCTATTGTTTCACAATGACAGAACTTAGCGACATTCAACAAACTTTAAAAATATTTTCAATCCTTTTCTAAACTGTACCTTAAGGAATCGGGAGTTAACTGCTAATAGAGTTTGCTGTGCGTTATGCACACTGTCCGTTACTGTTCCTGCGATGCTTAGACGAGATAATTTCTCGGTAGGTAGATACTTTGAAGCTACCGTTTCCTGAATCGGTTCTTCCTTTTATAGAGGGTGTGTCAAAAATCACAAAACTTGTTATTTGTTCTTCTCCTATCTTTTGTTTCAGATTCTCTAACATTCTGCGTGGTGTCTGTTGTTGCATGTAGCAAATGTGAATACCATGAGCATCAATTGACGATCGACACTAGTATTACGTAGAAAAGGGGATGTAACAGATGAGACTTCTGCAGTTCTGAGTGAAGCCTTATGTGCTCAAAAATGCGGCATTGCGTGCGTTCATTACCTTGTCGGTGTTCGTTGGGGGGCGGCGGCCAGCGCAGCTCCATACAGCTCGCCGTCTCGGAAGCAATTGTAACCACTTCGAGAGCTTTGGAGCACCATGTAGTTCATTAATCCCTTAACCTACATCCACGTATGAAACTGATGGTGCGGGATTTGGGCCAAATGTAATTGTCACAAGCCTGGCTCATGGTACATCAGTCGGGCGAAGTGTTAATGTCACACACAGGACAGGCTAGGGTCTAGGTCTGTGATAGATTCTTGTTAACTCTTTGTATCATAGTTACATGTTATCCTTGGTCACATTCTTATGTCGAAATATATGAACTTGAATGTTACGGACGTACCTCACAAATGTTCTCAAAATGTAAATGGCCTTTCAAGTTCTTACATTAACAAAAAAAAAAAAAAAAAAAAAAAAGGTTCAAATGGTTCTGAGCACTATGGGACTTAACATCTGTGGTCATCAGTCCCCCAGAACTTAGAACTACTTAAACCTAACTAACCTAAGGACATCACACACATCCATGCCCGAGGCAGGATTCGAACCTGCGACCGTAGCAGTCGCGCGGTTCCGGACTGAGCGCCTGAACCGCTAGACCACCGCGGCCGGCTTACATTAACAGAGATTATTGGTTTCAATTAGCCGAATCATTACTGAAGAATACTCCAAAAGGAGATTATTAAAGAAGAGGACGAGTATCGTACGGAGATTAACCAGAGAAACTGCGCTCGAAACAGTTGGCACAATTCCTAAGCCTACTGATCCCACGGCATCAAAATCAAGGCCATCAAGAAAGGCTGCACGAAATGTTTTCATCACTTTTTTGGGAGTGATTATCACATCCACAAGAAAACCTAAATCGGGCAAGTTAGAAGAATTTTTTTACCCATTTGCTAAGTGTACAAGTTAGGTGGGTCGACAACATATTCCTGTCATGTGACGCACATGCCGTCACCAGTGTCGTATAGAATATATCAGACGTGTTTTCCTGTGGAGGATCCGGTTGACCAATGACCTTGCGATCAAATGTTTTCGGTTCCCATTGGAGAGGCACGTCCTTTCGTCTACTAATCGCACGATTTTGCGGCGCGGTCGCAAAGCACAGACACTAAACTTATTACAGTGAACAGAGACGTCAATGAACGAACGGACAGATCATAACTTTGCGAAAATAAAGAAAGCAAAATTTTCAGTCGAGACTTGAACCAAGGACCTCTCGATTCGCAGCTACTCACGCTAACCACGGGACCACGGCGCTCCTGAGTTCACATTCTCCTTTATGTTGCCTATCTTGCGCTTGGACTAATCAGTCTGTATATTTTACTAATTTTTTTCATAGTTCCACACAACTTCTTCCTGTTTTCTCGATTGATCTGTGTTCAGTTTTTCAAGGCCTATCCACTGTGCCAACTTATAACTAAATGTGAGGGGGGTGCTATGGGGAGGTTCCCTTGTAAGGACGGGCGGCCTCGTTCACATTGTGGGTCTGGCCGTTTGAATGTAAATCGTAGGTTAAGGAGTTATTCCGAGAATCCTTCTCGATAGGAGAGAAAGACAGAAACAGTCTCATTTGAAATAAATTTATCGTATCGAGTTCGTCGTTTGCTCGAGGTAGCTCTACGTTTGTTTTGGCTGTCTCCTGTTTCGTGCAAATATCCACCTTTGTGGTCAGTGCATACGACGCGGTCGCGCACTGCAACAGCGGCCGCATGTGACCTTTGTGATCTGACAGCCTGTTGCCGAGGGAAAGGGGGGGGGGGGGGGGAGGGAAGGGGGACGGAGGCACCTCACCAAAACAGATAGCTGAGGCACGTGCCTTCTGATACGCTCATACACTCAGCGAGGACGTGGTAGGTCGAGTTACTGATTGCACACGTGCTAGGCTCTCCTTCGTAAACCACAAAAACGAGAAACTTGCAAACATTTACGAAAGATGGAATGTGTCGCTGTTGTTCTATCTACACTTGGCGAGCACCATTCAGAACTGGAAACATATATGCCTCAGACCATCTCTTTGCAGCGTTTGACAATCTTATCAGGAATTTGAGATGTGAGTTCAGAAACGGGTGCTGTTCTCATACTGAGTCCGGCAGGTGGCACAATTATATCATTGACTGTCCTATCAAAATGATTATCCACAATTTTGAAACATAAATTACGGTTTTCCACTTTAATATGAACAGTAATTTGGTCAAAAGACAAAGGAACATCAACAATATCATCTTCCGACATCTTAACTTTCTCAAGCAGACAGGTTTTGACTTCGACAACCTAAGGTCTGATACAGTTACGTACAAACGCAAATTCTACAGTATCTTTTCACTAAAGGATAACTGAACACATTTTAAGACACAAATGAATTAAAGATATAAGCTTCCAGTGGGCACTGATTTATATCACTGGTTCATGTTGAAAATTTGTGCTGGACTGGGATTCAAACCCAGGTCTCCTTCTTACTACGCAGTGGGGCCAACCAGACACAGTTGTCACCACAACCGCACGAAATTTCCTGGCACACCTCCCGACAGACTCGAATTCTGAACTTATACGGCACCTTGACATTGTAATTCTGTCAGAGACACCAATGGACTTGGAAGAGCAGTTGAATGGAATGGACAGTGTCTTGAAAGGAGGATATAAGATGAACATAAACAAAAGCAAAACGAGATAATGGAATGTAGTAGAATTAAGTCGGGTGATGCTGAGGGAATTAGATTAGGAAATGAGACACTTAAAGTAGTAAAGGAGTTTTGCTATTTGGGAAGCAAAATAACTGATAATGGTCGAAGTAGAGAGGATATAAAATGTACACTGGCAATGGCAAGGAAAGCGTTTCTGAAGAAGAGAAATTTGTTAACATCGAGTATATATTTAAGTGTCAGGAAGTCGTTTCTGAAAGTATTTGTATGGAGTGTAGCCAAGTATGGAAGTGAAACATGGATGATAAATAGTTTGGACAAGAAGAAAATAGAAGCTTTCGAAATGTGGTGCTACAGAAGAATGCTGAAGATTAGATTGGTGGATTACATAACTAATAAGGGGGTATTGAATAGAATTGGGAAGAAGAGGAGTTTGTAGCATAACTTGACTAGAAGAAGGGATAGGTTGGTAGGACATGTTATGAGGCATCAAGGCATCACCAATTTAGTATTGGAGGGCAGCGTGGAGGGTAAAAATCGTAGAGGGAGACCAAGACATGAATACACTAAGCAGATTCAGAAGGATGTAGGTTGCAGTAGGTACTGGGGGATGAAGAAGCTTGCACAGGATATAGTAGCATGGAGAGCTGCATCAAACCAGTCTCAGGACTGAAGACCACAACAACAACAACAACAACAACACGGTACCTTACTGACATTTCAGCGGGCACATGTACAGCGCTATAGCACAATTAAAGAGCAAGCAGCTCGCACTACCTACGCAGCATGAAGACAGCCGAAGTTCGCCTGCCGTTGTGGCCGAGCGTTTCTAGGCGCTTCAGTCCGGAACTGCGCTGCTGCTACGGTCGCAGGTTCGAATCCTGCCTCGGGCAAGGATGTGTGTGATGTCCTTAGGTTAGTTAGGTTTAAGTAGTTCTACGTCTAGGGGACTGATGATCTCAGATGTAAAGTCCCATAGTGCTCAGAGCCATTTTTTTTTGAACTGCCGAATTTCTCGCACTCGTCCAGTGCCTATCACCATACTTTTGTTCCGCACAGCGTCCTAGCTGCGGCTGCAAACGAACTGAACAGTACAGATAGTTAGTATCGAATGAAGATAGTTGTTGTGCATGTGATTACACTGTCGCCAAACTACCTGACTTCAATGTCCATTTTCTACCGACAAAATACACGGGACGAAATTTTGTTACAGACATTTTTGCATTGTTAGTTTGTGAGTGATGCTGTCGCGTGTGAATGCGCCAATTTTGGTTCACCCTGCAGACACCATTGACATGTGCTATTGCACAGTACAGGTTGTGTGACACTAAAATCACTTTTTCTGTAAATAGTGCCTCATTTTCTACTGTCGCTTGATGGCAATGATAGTATTATGCTGTGTTGTCTGAAAACAATTTCTATTTACATCTTGGGTTGTCGGGTATTCTGCCGGATATCAGCGTCGTACTTGCACGATATTTTGGCCACATAGCTCGTGACCTTCATCAGGTGCGACCTGAGACTGCAGTCTCAGGTCGCACCTGATGAAGGTCACGAGCTACGTGACCGAAATATCGTGCAAGTACGACGCTGATATCCGGCAGAACACCCGACAACCCAAGAAGTCATTAGATCGCCGGGAGAGCCAGAAGAGTTACAATTTCTATTTACCTGAAGGTATCTCTATTTGTGCTACTATAACTACTCATGTGCTACAGTAACTAATTACAACGACAATTTGGTTGTTGTATTCCTCTTAGTATCTAGATTAAGTTTCGTTTTAGTGCAATCCGGAGTTGTATCTACGATTTAAGTTTTTGCACGCACGTCGAACCCATCTTTCTCGTGTCCTCAGATTCTGTCAGCAGTGTTTTGTGTGTCGCGTGTAGCATGCGACTGTGAGCTGCTTTACACTGGTGTGACAAAAGTTATGGGACACCTTGTAATGTCGTGTCCGACCTGCCCGGTGTAGTGCAGCATCTCGACATGGTATGGACTCCACAAGCCGTTCGGTGTCTCCTGCAGAAATATTGAGCCATGCTGCCTCTATAGCCGTCCATAATTACGAAAGGGTTGCCAGTGCAGCATTTTGTGGGCGAACCGACCTCTCGATTACGTCCCATAAATGGTCGATAGGATTCATATCGGGCGATCAGGGTGACCAAATAATTCTCTGGGACAGTCCAGAATGTTTTGCAAATCAACAGCGAACATTCGTGGCCCGGTGACATGGCGAATTCTCATCTATAAAGATTCCATCGTTATATGTAGATAGTAACTGTTCTCGAAAGAACAGACGCCATTGATGACCGTGCAGCTTCCCTAGAATAAATAATAATTAATTGAAACCCACAGCTGCCGACAAGTGGTGTTGACATGCCTTAATGAGAACAGCTGAAAATCTGTGCCCCGACCGGGACACGAACCCGGGATCTCCTGCTTACATGGCAGACGCTCTGTCCTTCTGAGCCACCGAGGACACAGACGAATAGGGCGACTGCACCTTCCCAACTGTCCACAATCTACTTACGTAGTGTTCCCTTGCGGTCGTCCTATTCATCTGTGTCCTCGGTGGCTCAGGTGGATAGAGTGTCTGCCATGTAAGCAGGATATCCCGGGTTCGGGTCCCGGTCTGAGCACACATCTTCAGCTGTCCCCATCAAGGTATGTCAACAACACCTGCCGACGGATTCCATCATTGTTTGGGAGCATGAAGTTAACGAATGCTTGCAAATGGTCTTCAAGTAGTCGAACATAACCATTTACAGTCATTTATACGTTTAGTTGGACCAGAGGACCCAGTCCATTACATGTAAACAAAACCAACATTATGGAGCCGCCACCAGCTTGCACCGTGGCTTATTGACAACTTGGATCCATGGCTTCGTGTGGTTTGCGCCACCCGTCTGTCACCACCTACCAACCGAAATGGATACTCGTCTGAAGAGGCCACGGTTTTCCAGTCGTCTACGGTCCAACCTAAATGGTCACGAACCCAGGAGAGGCGCTGCAGGTGACGTCGTGCTGTTAGCAACGGCACTCGATTCTATCGTCTGTTGCCATAGCCCATTAACGCCAAATTTCGCAGCACTGTCCTAACGGATACCTTCATAGTACGCCCCCAATTGATTTCTGCTGTCATTTAACGCAGTGTTGCTTGTCTGTTAGCACTGACAACTCTACGGAAACGCCGCTGCTCTCGGTCGTTAAGTAATGGCCTATTACGTGATGAGAGGTAATGCCTGCAATCTGGTGTTCTCGGCACTCTCTTTGACACTGTGGATCTCGGAATACTGAATTCCCGAACTATAAATATAAACATGGAAAATGTTCTGCCTTCACAGTAGACTACAGGTTCTTCAATCAACAAGGAGACTGTAACTAACTCACATACTACTGTCTCGCTATACAATTCTCTGCTTCAACAGAAGAGCGAAGCGGCAATTGTTAATATGTATTAGGCTTCTGGCTTACAGACCACCGATGTGCCATGACGACACATCATTCCTCGCAGCTAAGTTTTTCTTCATTACAATTGTGATTGCGAGAAAGCTCTCCTTTTACAAATTTACGTCGTGAAGACGAATGTAGTACACAAATTTTTTGTAGAAGTTACTTTTATGACTTAATATTGTTGTTATCGGTCTAACGTACCGTAAATACCAGACTTATTATACAATGCTTTGAGTGATTTGAAAAGATCAAACTGAAATGTCTTTTATTAAAAGTTCTTATAGAAAATATTATATTTTTAAGAACACATTCTCTTTTGATATTGGTTGGTTGGTTGGTTTGGGGAAGGAGACCAGACAGCGTGGTCATCGGTCTCATCGGATTAGGGAAGGAAGTCGGCCGTGCCCTTTCAGAGGAACCATCCCGGCATTTGCCTGGAGTGATTTAGGGAAATCACGGAAAACCTAAATCAGGATGGCCGGACGCGGGATTGAACCCTCGTCCTCCCGAATGCGAGTCCAGTGTCTAACCACTGCGCCACCCCGCTCGGTTTTTGATATTGTTTTCATTATTGTAGCATTAACGTGTGATATCCACTCATCTGCCCCGATTTAGAATATTTCATTTTATATTTTATTTCCCTTTTGCTACATATAATTGTGTATTTGCAGCCTTTGTGAGTGTGATGATGATGTTTGGTTTGTGGGGCGCTCAACTGCGTGGTTATCAGCGCCCGTACAATTTCCCAATCTTTGCTCAGTCCAATTTCGCCACTTTCCTGGATGATGATGAAATGATGGGGACAACACAAACACCCAGTCATCTCGAGGCAGGTGAAAATCCCTGACCCCGTCGGGAATCGAACCCGGGACCCCGTGCTCGGGAAGCGAGAACGCTACCGCGAGACCACAAGCGGCGGACAGCCTTTGTGAGTGTTCTTACTTACTTTTGTACGATCGTTTGTATAGAATGTCGAATTATGTGCTGCTTTGTGCAACGTGCTAATAAAGTGTGCATGTCGTATAATTTCCGCCACTAAGCCAATTGGCTACAACCAACGAGGAAAGCGCAGGCGGAGTTTGGTTGATGAAGCATTTATACCGTGAAAAACTTTGATACTCATAGATTCGTGTTGGCTGGTGTTTTTTTGCATCTCAGAACACAATCACACCATAGCATTCCAGAACCATGATGGTACCTTTCTTACTTGTTTGGTGAATATTAGTAACTTTTTCTGTCCGAGAGAGTGTAATATCAATCGAACTACGAGAACAGTCAAAATTTTTTATGTTTTTAGTTATTAAATATAGGGCATACACTCTTAGAAACGGTCCAGGCGTCCTCCATTTTTGGTATTTTTTCAGTCAAACTCAGTTTTAGTTTGAATGATCAGTTACCTTTACGATTAAATTTTTTATATCAACATCTAATTTCTGGCAGGACTAATATTAGGGAGGATCCTCTTTAGTTGCATGCTCAAATAAAAACTCATCTACTACTTTTAGTTGCCTCATATTTTAATCTAATTTCTTCAGCTTCACCTCATTTAATTCCAGCACATTCCATTACGCTTGTTTTATTCTTGTTCATCTCATAACCTCTAAAGGCTCTATCGAATCCATTCAACTACTCTTCCAAGTCCTTTACTGTCTCTGACAGAATTACAATGTCATCGGAAAGCCGTATTGTTTTCATTTCTTCTTCCTGAAATAAAATTCCCATGACAGATTTCTTCTTGGTTTCCTTTACTCGTTGCCCACTGTACAGATTGAATAAAGTGGTGAAAAGTATACAACCTGCTCGACTTTCTTCCAACCTCTGTCTCTCTTCTATGTTCTTCGACTCATATAAGTGTAGTTTGGGTTCTGATATCCTGGCACTCCCTGTATCTTATTTCTACTATCTTCAGAATTTCAAAGAGCTTATTCCTGTCAACAGTGCCAAAAGTTTTCTGCAAGTGTACAAACAATATGGACGTGGGTTGACCTTAAATGAGTATTTGAACCGAAGCAATTATTTTCCAAATGGTTAATGTACATATCAGCCAAACGATCCTCAAGATTACAATGCATTGCAAGACCATGTGGCTATTGTTAAATGGGAAGTAGTTTGTGCTACAATTAATTTAACATCCCTATACTTTCTTAAATCTTTTTCTGGTAAAGTTGTTTGTGTTCAGCAGACTGCACTTTATTATTTCAGTTGTACAATGGATAGGTGTATCTGAATATATGTTCACAATATCCATGGGTGCAAATCTGGCAATGTCTGGCATGTGTTCGTCAGTGATGTCATCAATATGCTCCTGGGATTTCCGAGGGAAAAGTTGTCAGTGAGGATACCTTTAAGTTTGCTTGAGATATAATATACATGGGTTTCTTGACCTAAAAGTTAGCCACATTGGGGACTGAGATTTATGGCTTTTTACTGAAATTGCGGTTAAGTGGTAACTAGTTAATGACTAGCTATGTTGGATCTCAGTATCTGATAAAGAAGTACTTGGAATCCTTAACTAATTTCTCAAGCTAAGCTTGATATTTCTTTGTGGGGTCAATCTTCAGTTACTTTGTTATTCTGAAGGAAGAATTCTAAAATCTTGCTGATGTAATAATCTTCAAAAATAGTTACTGCTAAGTTACCTTTATCTGCTTTTACAAGAAGAACTTTGTTGCTTGTAAGCAAGTTGAGATCTTTACGTTTTGGGAAATGGGTGAAATCTTCCCTTAGTCGATTTTCACTGTTAACAAAAATGTTACATGTAAAGCACATGTCTTAGGATACAACTGACATAGAGAATACTGTGGAGTTTTTGTGTGTGCCACTTAGTTGTTCACGTTAGCTTATTATTAACGCAAGTGAGCACATTGGAATCAGTTTTCACTGAAGTGGGCATAGAATGTACATTTATTTCTATGACATTTTTGGCCTTTGAGCTCACAGAATTTCTTCATTTGCACTTAAATTGGCTGCATTACATGCAATATTTATGATAACTAACTGTGTTGTTGAGATTCGGTACAAAGCTATATTTGAGAGATTTATTTAATAAACCAAAAGCAATAAAACATATATGAAATGTAAATTGAGATCTACGATATCATGGAAACCAACTTGTTGCGGATACGGATCCAAGGAATTGTCTTTTAATATACACTCCTGGAAATGGAAAAAAGAACACATTGACACCGGTGTGTCAGACCCACCATACTTGCTCCGGACACTGCGAGAGGGCTGTACAAGCAATGATCACACGCACGGCACAGCGGACACACCAGGAACCGCGGTGTTGGCCGTCGAATGGCGCTAGCTGCGCAGCATTTGTGCACCGCCGCCGTCAGTGTCAGCCAGTTTGCCGTGGCATACGGAGATCCATCGCAGTCTTTAACACTGGTAGCATGCCGCGACAGCGTGGACGTGAACCGTATGTGCAGTTGACGGACTTTGAGCGAGGGCGTATAGTGGGCATGCGGGAGGCCGGGTGGACGTACCGCCGAATTGCTCAACACGTGGGGCGTGAGGTCTCCACAGTACATCGATGTTGTCGCCAGTGGTCGGCGGAAGGTGCACGTGCCCGTCGACCTGGGACCGGACCGCAGCGACGCACGGATGCACGCCAAGACCGTAGGATCCTACGCAGTGCCGTAGGGGACCGCACCGCCACTTCCCAGCAAATTAGGGACACTGTTGCTCCTGGGGTATCGGCGAGGACCATTCGCAACCGTCTCCATGAAGCTGGGCTACGGTCCCGCACACCGTTAAGCCGTCTTCCGCTCACGCCCCAACATCGTGCAGCCCGCCTCCAGTGGTGTCGCGACAGGCGTGAATGGAGGGACGAATGGAGACGTGTCGTCTTCAGCGATGAGAGTCGCTTCTGCCTTGGTGCCAATGATGGTCGTATGCGTGTTTGGCGCCGTGCAGGTGAGCGCCACAATCAGGACTGCATACGACCGAGGCACACAGGGCCAACACCCGGCATCATGGTGTGGGGAGCGATCTCCTACACTGGCCGTACACCACTGGTGATCGTCGAGGGGACACTGAATAGTGCACGGTACATCCAAACCGTCATCGAACCCATCGTTCTACCATTCCTAGACCGGCAAGGGAACTTGCTGTTCCAACAGGACAATGCACGTGCGCATGTATCCCGTGCCACCCAACGTGCTCTAGAAGGTGTAAGTCAACTACCCTGGCCAGCAATCTCTCCGGATCTGTCCCCCATTGAGCATGTTTGGGACTGGATGAAGCGTCGTCTCACGCGGTCTGCACGTCCAGCACGAACGCTGGTCCACCTGAGGCGCCAGGTGGAAATGGCATGGCAAGCCGTTCCACAGGACTACATCCAGCATCTGTACGATCGTCTCCATGGGAGAATAGCAGCCTGCATTGCTGCGAAAGGTGGATATACACTGTACTAGTGCCGACATTGTGCATGCTCTGTTGCCTGTGTCTATGTGCCTGTGATTCTGTCAGTGTGATCTTGTGATGTATCTGACCCCAGGAATGTGTCAATAAAGTTTCCCCTTCCTGGGACAATGAATTCACGGTGTTCTTATTTAAATTTCCAGGAGTGTATATAGAGTGATTCACGAAGATATGCAAATAGTTTAGTATGTTATTGTGCAAGTAAAACTAAAGAGAAAAGTACATATAAACATAGGTATGCAATTGTTTAGTTGCGGAGTTACGGCTAATAAAAGACTTTGCCTGAAATTTAGCAACTTTGCTAATATGAAGCCATTGCATTGTTCTGGCGAATCTAATAAAACATATTGCCGATGTGTATCTGCAGTTTTCCAGAACATCCAGGGAAGCAAAGATTATCATATAAGTTGATTTCTCTACTTTATATTAAAAATGTAGAAACGTTTATGTCATTGTTGGCTTAACATGAATTCACATGTGCTATGGTATTAATAAAAGGAGATTATCTGACACATTCATACAGTTTGAGTTAACGTTAGTACCATCATTTTTCCAAAATTAAATTGTCTACAACTTCTGTTGAAAACTTTGTGCAATTGTCTGAAAAACAAATTAGAGCAAGTAGTTTATAAATTAAAAATTTTACGAATTTACGTCTTTACTTCTCTGGATGTTCTGGAAAATTACTGCAGATAAACGTCTGGGACGTATTTTATTGGATTCATCAGATCAATAACAACAAAGTAAATGGAAATCGTGATTTACTTTAACTTCATATGGCTTTGAGATGGCTTCATATGAAAGTATTTGCGTATCTACGTGAATCACCATATTATTATAATTTTTTGCTTTTACGGCCTCATTGGACCAGTTTAGTCAATCATTTCCTGGTCCTCTTCTTCAGTAAGCGCATGTTTCGTTCTTTCTTAACTGCCCACTATCTTTCCTTTCGTTTTGATCTTTCCTGTCTTTTCACATCTGTAAATACTCTTTTCATTGTGTGTCATTTGTCTACTTTTGCTTGAAATCTTATTTTCTTGTCTTCCAGTTTCCTGAGATTTTCTGTCTTGTTTTGCAGATCATCCTAGGTTATATCTAGTTCTACCAAATCCTCTTTATTTTCCCTGATCCATACTACTTGTTGCTTTAGATTCCACAGTTTCTGCATAATTTTCCTTGCTAATCTGGTTTCCCGTGTCCTCATTATGTGTCCAAAGAAAGAAACTCTGTTTTTACGTAGTGTCTGTGATGGGCTCCAGTTTCCTGTACACTACTGCATTCGGCACTATCTGCCATTGTCCTACCTTCTGGTATTTTTATTTATGCATGTTCTAGCTATTCTTCTCTCTACTTTTAGTATTTTGTAGCCTCTGTTTCTCGGAGTGACATTAATAACAGTCTTGCTTGCGTATGTTAAAAAAATGTTCAAATGTTGTGAAATCTTATGGGACTTAACTGCTAAGGTCATCAGTCCCTAAGCTTACAAACTACTTAACCTAAATTATCCTAAGAACAAACACACACACACACCCATGCCCAAGGGAGAACTCGAACCTCCTCCGGGACCAGCCGCACAGTCTTGCGTATGTTACCTCTGGCTGAACCATCGTCTTGAAATTTTGTATTGTATTGTATTGTACTGTATTGTATATTAACCGGGAACCTAGACGCTATAGAGAGGCTTCGTCCACGCTGCAGCCGCAGTGGTCCACAACCCTACGACGACTACCGCAATCCAATTCACCCCTCCGCAGCCCCACACCGAACCCAAGGTTATTGTGCGGTTCGGCCCCCGGTGGATCCCCCCACCCAGGGAACGTCGCACACCAGACGAGTGTAACCGCTATGTTTGCGTGATAGAGTAATTGTGGTGTACGCATACATGGAGAACTTGTTTGCGCAGCAATCGCCGACATAGTGTAACTGAGACGGAATAAGGGGAACCAGCCCGCATTCGCAGAGGCAGATGGAAAACCGCCTAAAAACCATCCACAGACTGGCCAGTTCACCGGGCCTCGACACAAATCCACCCGGCGGATTCGCCTGGCTTCTTCCCGCCCGGAAAGCCGTGAGTTAGACAGCATGGCCAACAGGGCGGGCTTAATTTTGTTTTCATTGATAGACATTTCTTATTGTATGTAGACCATGTTAGTTTTTGAGCTTTTATCATTTTATTGGTTCTTTCTTGCTAAGCAGGTTTTCCATTCAAGTTTTGTGTTATAATTTTTCCAATATCTTTAAATTGCTTCACTGTTTTCATTTTTCTGATGTCTACTGTTACGTGGTCTATTACTAGCTGGTCTGTTACCATCATCTCGGTCTTTTCGAAGGATATCTGGAGTCCTACTTTTTGCACTACTGACTCATTATTTGATTTCCAGCTTCTTGTAGATTATTAGCAAGTAATGGCAAGTCATCCGCGAATCTCAAACAATTTAGGTTTATATCATCTTCCTTGGTTAGAATTGTTATATTTTTAGGATTCTCTTTGTACCATTCTCTGATCAAGTATTCAAGAGCACAGTTGAAGAGCGGTAGTGATAGGCCACTTCTTTGTCTTAACCCTCTTTTATCGTAAATGGATCAGATAGTTCTCCTCTAAATTTTACCTTGGACTTGGTGTTTGTAAGGGTTACAATGGTTCAAATGGCTCTGAGCACTATGGGACTTAACTTCTCAGGTCATCAGTCCCCTAGAACTTACAACTACTTAAACCTAGCTAACCTAAGGGCGTCACACACATCCATGCCAGAGGCAGGATTCGAACCTGCGACTGTAGCGGTCGCGCGGTTCCAGACTGTAGCGCCTAGAACCGCTCGTTTTTATTAATTCGGGATGAAGTCAAAAATTTCTTAATATGTCCAGCATAAAAGATCTGTGGATGCAATCATAAGCTTTCTTAAAGTCTACGAAGGTTATGACTAGTTGCTTCGGTTTCCTTTCGTAGGCATCCATTATTGATTTTAATGTAATGATCTATTCTGGGCAGCTTCTCCAGAGTCTAAATCCTGCTTGATATTCTCCTAGCACCTTTTCAAGTTGATCTTTAGCGATGGTAGAGAATTTTTTTGCCAATACTTAATATGTGAAATCCAATAGGGAAATCCCTCTGTAGTTATCCAGATTTGGTTTTCTCGTTTTTTGTGTAATGGGTGTATGATAGCTGCAGTCCAATGTTCTGGTAGCTCTTCTCCGCTCCAGATCATCGATGTAATGATATCTTCATGGGTTCTCCTACATATTTCCAGAGTTCTGCAAATGTTTGATCGTCTCCACTTGCTTTGTAGTTCTTGAGATCGCTCAAAGCTTTGTAGATTTCCTGAATTGTTGGTGGCTTTATATTTTCTGGTGGCATTTCTTAGAGTTTCTGTGTTTATTTCAAGAAGCTCAGGAGGATCCTCGCAATTTAGTTTTTCGTTAAATGTTACTGCCAAAATTTCTGAATTTCTTTTATCACTATGGGCCGTCTTATTGCTTTTATCTTTTAGTATTAGTGTTGGGGGATCATATCTTTGGAGTTGACTGCTAAATGTTTTGTAATGATCTCGTAAGTTTGTTTTCTTACTATTTGTTTCCATCATAGAAAATATATATTTTTGATATTGACGTTTAACCCTCTTTAATGCTTTTTGAGGCATATTTCTTTATTTTTATGAGTTACAAGTAGGAGTCTTCTGTTCTCTCATACCTTAACCATGCGTGGTGTCTATGTTATCACATTCGTCATCTCACCACTAGTGTTTCTTCCTAGGATTTGCTGGGGCTACTTGTTCAGCTATTTGTTCCAATTGGGGAATTATTTCATCCAGATCATCTGTTATTTTTATATTCCTAGTTTGTTCTTCATATTCCTTGTTATTTATCAGTTTATGAGGGTCATAGGTTCTCTTCCTTTCTGGGTGGGATTTTTTCTTTCTCAGTGGGATGAATTTAATTTTTATTTATATCAGGTAATGATCTAATCCGGTGTCAGTTCCTCTCAGGACTTTCACATTGTAGATTTCCTTGTGGTAGTTCTTATCCATGCAGACATGATCCAACTGTCATTCTCCTTTTGTCCAGTTTGGGTGTTTCCAGGTTTTAGCTTTATTTGGTCTTCTCATGAAGTATCTTGATTTTGAGATCATGTAATGGTTTCTACAGAATTCCAACAATCTGGTGTGTTCTTCATTGTGCTGGCCATTTCCCTATTACATCTCTGTATCACTTTTCCATTCCTAATTGGGCATTGAAGTCTCCAATTAAAATTTTGATGTAATTTTTGTTGATGTTTGTTGCTGTCCGATCCAAAACCTCCCAAAATCCATCCAGATCATCTCTGTGGTTTTTTCTATTATTTTTGTCATTAGTTGTATGAGTGGCCAAGTAAGTGGTCCCGACAGTCGGGATACCAGTTACTTTGGAATAAGGCTGGGCATGTCGGACATATTCTGAGTCGTGGTCACCTTTGTGCTCATACGGCAAATACTACCAAATCCACCGGTTAGTCCCTCAGCCGTTAGGGGTAAAACCCAATGGGACTCGGGGCAAGTAAGGCTAGCAACCAGCTTCCCTGGTACTTTAAATATGATGCTGGCAATAATCAGAGCAAAATGCCTCGGACCTTTGGAGGTGACGGAGTCCCGCCTCTAACTGACAAACCAGGGACTCCTAAGATACGACTTGGCAAACAAATGGTAATGAGATGGGGAGCTATTAATATCAATGGGAGCTACTCTGGGAAGAAGGTAGAGCTGGCAGAGGCTGCAAGTAAGATGGGGCTGGACGTTTTAGCTGTTAGTGACATTCGGGTAAGGGGTGAGAAAGAAGAGGAAGTGGGAGAATACAAGGTCTACCTGTCAGGAGTCAAAGCAGGAATAGCACAATGGGGTGTAGGGCTTTACATCAGGAAAGAATTGGAACCCAGCGTAGTTGCAATAAGGTATGTAAACGAAGGACTGATGTGGATAGATTTGACAGTGTCTAGCAAGAAAATTAGGATTGTGTCAGTATATTCGCATTGTGAAGGGACAGATCAAGATAAGATGGATAGTTTTTATGAGGCACTCAGTGATGTAGTTGTTAGAGTAAAGGACAAGGATAGTGTTCTGCTCATGGGTGATTTTAACGCCAGGATTGGAAATCGAACAGAAGGGTATGAAAAGGTTATGGGTAAATTTGGAGAAGATATGGAGGCCAACAGGAACGGGAAACAACTCTTGGATTTCTGTGCCAGTATGGGCTTAGTAATCACAAACTCCTTTTTTAAACATAAGAACATTCACTGGTATACTTGGGAAGGCAGGGGAACCAGATCTGTCATTGACTATATAATAACAGATCAGGAATTCAGGAAGGCTGTGAGGGACACACGTGTATTCAGGGGATTCTTTGATGACACTGATCATTATTTAATCTGCAGTGAAATTAGGATTGTGAGGCCGAAAGTGCAGGAGGTCAGGTCCATATGTAGGAGGATAAGAGTGGAGAAACTTCAGGATAAGGAAATCAGGCGCAAGTACATAACAGCGATCTCAGAAAGGTACCAGTTAGTTGAATGTAGTCAATTACAGTCATTGGAAAAGGAATGGACAAGGTACAGGGACACAGTACTAGAAGTGGCTAAAGAATGTCTTGGAACAGTAGTGTGTAAAAGTAGGATGAAGCAAACAGCTTGGTGGAATGATACAGTCAAGGCAGCCTGTAAAAGGAAAAAGAAGGCGTATCAAAAATGGCTACATACCAGAACCCAGGTAGACAGAGAAAGTTATGTTGAAGAAAGAAACAAAGCCAAACAGGTAATAGCAGCATCCAAGAAGAAATCGTGGGAAGACTTTGGAAACAGGTTGGAGACTATGGGTGAAGCTGCTGGAAAACCATTCTGGAGTGTAATTAGCAGTCTTCGAAAGGGAGGTAAGAAGGAAATGACAAGTATTTTGGACAGGTCAGGAAAACTGCTGGTGAATCCTGTGGATGCCTTGGTCAGATGGAGGGAATATTTTGAAGAGTTGCTTAATGTAGGTGAAAATGCGATCAGATTTCGAGGTAGAATGGGATAGGAATGATGATGGAAATAGGATCACATTTGAGGAAGTGGAGAAAATGGTCAATAGATTGCAGTGCAATAAAGTGGCTGGGGTGGATGAAATTAAGTCGGAACTCATCAAATACAGTGGAATGTCAGGTCTTAAATGGCTACACAGGATAATTGAAATGGCCTGGGAGTCGGGACAGGTTCCATCAGACTGGATAAAAGCAGTAATCACACCAATCTTTAAACATGGAAACAGAAAAGATTGTAACAACTACAGAGGTATCTCTTTAGTCAGCGTTGCGGGTAAAATCTTCGCAGGTATTGTTGAAAGGAAAGTGCGAGTATTAGTTGAGGACCAATTGGATGAAAATCAGTGTAGGTTTAGGCCTCTTAGAGGTTGTCAGGACCAGATCTTTAGCTTATGGCAAATAATGGAGAAGTGTTATGAGTGGAACAGGGAATTGTATCTGTGCTTTATAGATCTAGAAAAGGCATATGACCGGGTTCCTAGGAGGAATTTATTGTCTGTTCTACAAGATTATGGAATAGGAGGCAAACTTTTGCAAGCAATTAAAGGTCTGTACATCGATAGTCAGGCAGCAGTTAGAGTTGATGGTAAATTGAGTTCATGGTTCAGAGTAGTTTTGGGGGTAAGACAAGGCTGCAACCTGTCTCCACTGTTGTTCATATTATTTATGGATCATATGTTGAAAACAATAGACTGGCTGGGTGAGACTAAGATATGTGAACACAAAATAAGCAGTCTTGCACATGCGGATGACTTAGTTGTGATGGCAGATTCGATTGAAAGTTTGCAAAGTAATATTTCAGAGCTAGATCAGAAGTGTAAGGACTATAGTATGAAGATTAGCATCTCCAAAACGAAAGTAATGTCAGTAGGAAAGAAATATAAACGGATTGAGTGCCAAATAGGAGGAAAAAGTTAGAACAGGTGGACGGTTTCAAGTACTTAGGATGCATATTCTCACAGGATGGCAACATAGTGAAAGAACTGGAAGCGAGGTGTAGCAAAGCTAATGCAGTGAGCGCTCAGCTACGATCTACTCTCTTCTGCAAGAAGGAAGTCAGTACCAAGACTAAGTTATCTGAGCACCGTTCAATCTTTCGACCAACTTTGTTGTATGGGAGCGAAAGCTGGGTGGATTCAGGTTACCTTATCAACAAGGTTGAGGTTACGGATATGAAAGTAGCTAGGATTATTGCAGGTACTAGTAGATGGGAACAATGGAAGGAGGGTGTCCACAATGAGGAAATCAAAGAAAAACTGGGAATGAACTCTATAGATGTAGCAGTCAGGGCGAACAGGCTTAGATGTTGGGGTCATGTTACATGCATGGGAGAAGCAAGGTTACCCAAGAGACTCATGGATTCAGCAGTAGAGGGTAGGAGGAGTCGGGGCAGACCGAGGAGAAGGTACCTGGATTCGGTTAAGAATGATTTTGAAGTAATAGGTTTAACATCAGACGAGGCACCAATGTTAGCACGGAATAGGGGATCATGGAGGAACTGTATAAGGGGGGCTATGCTCCAGATTGAACGCTGAAAGGCATAATCAGTCTTAAATGATGATGATGATGATGATGATGATGATGATGTTGTGGCATGGTTATTTATTATTGTCTATGTTCTGTTTGCCGCTTGTATAGTTGTTGTTGAGAGCCTAGGAGATTGTGCTTTGGATTCTATTATTGAATCTATCATTTTGAGGTTGACCACAAATCCTGTTCCGAATTGCGGGCATTGCTTCATTGCTCTTTTCCCTGGTATTCCCTTGTAAATTCTATATCCTTGCGATTCCATTGGTTCTTGATAAGTGTTTCTAATATTTTGGAGTCCAGTTATCAGAATCCCCTGTCGATCCATTTCGTCTGTGAAAATTTTCAGTTTACCTGGTTGAATGAGAGAGTATTGTGCTTCGCTGTGTTACTTATCTGTCCTGTCTTGAGTCTAAGTTTTGGTCTGCTGTCAGTCTTGGGTATTTTCAAATGCTCCAACTCATCTAAGTTATCTTTAAAGTGACTGCCGACAGTATCCAAATGCAGTCTTTCCTGGCTGTTGCCAGGCGGTCGAATTTTCCTTAAAAGATTTCCCTCCATGGTTGACTGTGAAAGGTGTCCAACCTTGTGTAGAGCAAGCTCCGAGTTACAACTACAGTTGTGAACCGTAGAGGGGCCCAGTTGTTCAGGATTTAGGGGTAGGTGTTTCCTCCATGGTTTTTCCACCAGTACTCAGTCATGCTATATATATATATATATATATATATATATATATATATATATATATATATATATATATACTGCTCCATGTAATATACAAAATTCTTTCAAAGGCCCTGTTAAACAGACTACAAGAACAAGCGGACCAGTTGATAGGGGAGTATCAGGCGGGGTTTTGCAAAAGTCGATCTTGCATCGAACAGATATGGAACTTAAAACCAATGTTGCAAATCGGAAGATGTAGTAATACTGTGGTAACTTTTGTCGATTTTAAAACAGTTTCAGTAGACAGACAAACATTATTCCACACATTGAAGGAGTCCAGGATTGGCAGGAAAACAAGGTCAATTATTCAACAGTTATTAACAGATACAACCTATAAAGTTAAATTCATGGGAGAAACATCAGAAGCATTTCGTATCCATATGGATGTTCGCCAAGGAGATGGAACGTCCCCACTTCTATTTAACATGGTTATGGAAAAATTGTGAGGACATGGGAAAAGGAATTCAGCTTGCGATTAAAAAGAGCAGAGAATCATGGTGAAGTGTCTGGCTTTCGCGGACGAACTTGCCATTCCAACGAACAATAGAGAGGAAGCCAAACTTGCATTGGAGCAAGTACACAAAATCTCACAGAAAAGTGGGCTACAAATCTCCTACGAGAAAACACAGAACGTGGAAAACAAATCTGCAGATAATCTCTCCATTACTTCTCAAAATGTGAAAGTGGCACGAGTTGCCCACTTCAGATATCTGGGAGAGATAATCCAACACTCAGGACTCAACTCAATAGCCAGTAAAGATAGAATCTCCAGATTACAAAAAGCATATATGCTCACTTGAAATCACTATAATAATAAACCTATTTCTATCAGCGTGGAACTAACGCATTACAACGCAGTAGTCCTACCAGAAGCACATTATTCTGCAGAAACTACAGTGATTCATGGTCATATGAAGATCAGAGACACTGAAAAGCAGGAGAGAAAAAATCTGAGGAAAATATATGGACCAGTGTTTTGGGAATGAATTTGGATGAGAAGGCCAACTAGAGAGATTTACAAAGACATGGAAACAATAACGGACACCATTAGAAAGAGAAGGATGAAATTTCATGGACATCTTAGCAGGATGAATAAAACCAGGCTCACTTGGTAAATCTTTGAGACAGTAAACAAGTGCAAGCAAAAACAAGACAAGCGGATCATTGAAACAGAAGAAGATATTAAAGAACTGAGAATCACACAAGACAACATAAACAATAGAGAACAGTTTAGAAACATCATAAAGAAACTCACACTTAAAGAAGAACACAAGGAGAAC
This sequence comes from Schistocerca cancellata, assembly GCF_023864275.1. Lineage (NCBI taxonomy): Eukaryota > Metazoa > Arthropoda > Insecta > Orthoptera > Acrididae > Schistocerca > Schistocerca cancellata. The sequence continues at coordinate 502,466,268 of NC_064632.1, read as the reverse complement.
AGGACGGGAAAAAGATGATTGGAAGAACGCAAGAGAGAACACAGAGAACGGATGAAGAGAATTTGGGAACAATGAAGAAAGAAGAAGAAATCATGACTACTCAAGTTCAATCGCTCTCTTAAAAGGGAATAATAGAAAGTAATAATAATAATAATAATAATAATAATAACCCCTGTGGAGGCCCGGGAAAAGAATAGGCCTCCGGTATGTTCTGCCAGTCGTAAAAGGCGACGAAAAGAACAAACCACTAGAAGGGCTAACCCCCCTTTTAGTGTGATTGCTTGGTTCAGGACAGAACTAAAGAAGCCTCGGACAAGCGCCGTCATGGTCGGGGACGACGCTTGAACCCTTTGCCCGCCCACAATGGTAACGACACTGCTAGCCAACTGGAAAACGATTTAAATCCAAATAGAGGTGTTTGGCAGGATATGCTTCCTGCAACCACCCTAGAAGGAAAACAAAGACAGAGGATGAGATGGTCAGATGAAGTTAATCGACACCTCATGTTCTGCTATTACCAAGCAACAAACCTAGGAACCAACACAACTGGATACAGATCACAAGTATATACAACATTTATTACCAGATACCCGGAATTAAAATTTTTAACAGAACAACGACTAGCTGATCAGATCCGTGTAATAATAAAAAATAACAGGATACCCCAGTCAGAATTAGAAAACATCAAACAACAAGTACAACAAATACTGGACAAAATAATGTGCAATCAGAAGAAGAAGAAAGTACAGTAATGGAATCAAACATCCCAGAGCAAACTAACAAAGAACAACACGCATCAATTAAACAATCAGAGGAAAACGAAATCTTAAGACAGCCACCAGAACACGCACAAATAGAAGACGAAGAGACACACGTGTTAGATATAGAAGAGAAATTTCAGCTGACATATATAGAATACAAAGACACAAATACAGACATTAGACCATTCTTTCATAGACCGCCAAATCACCCACAAGTCGAAACAACAATAAAAACTATCAACACAATCATACACAACAAAATAAATGAAAATACAACTATGGAAGAGTTACAACTACTGGTTTATATAGGAGCACTCACTACACTAAATATACACACTAGGCAGAGATCAGAACAAACCAACACACAAAAGAAGCCCACAAAACCAGCATGGCAACACAGGCTACAGATAAGAATAGAAAAACTGAGAAAAGACATTGGACAGCTAACACAATTTATAAGAAATGAAATATCAGACAAAAAACGAAAAAGGTTAGGTAAAATCTACCAACAAGAAGCAATAGAGCAATTAGATGAAAAGAAGCAGAAATTACAAGCATTGGCCAAACGACTTAGAAGATACAAAAAAAAGTGAAAATAGAAGGAAACAAAACCAAACATTCAGCACAAACCAAAAGAGATTTTTCCAAACAATAGATAATACACACATTAAAATAGACAATCCACCAAACATAACAGACATGGAACACTTCTGGAGCAACATATGGTCAAACCTGGTACAACATAACAGGCATGCACAGTGGATACAAGCAGAAACAGACTCATACAAGATGATACCACAAATGCCTGAAGTGATAATTTTGCAACATGAAGTCATCCGAGCAATTAATTCTACACACAATTGGAAAGCCCCTGGAAATGATAAAATAGCAAATTACTGGCTAAAGAAGTTCAGCTCAACACATTCACATCTCACTAAATTATTTAACAGTTATATTGCAGACCCATACACATTCCCTGATACACTTGCACATGGAATAACCTATCTGAAACCTAAAGATCAAGCAGACACAGCAAACCCAGCTAAATATCGCCCCATAACAGGCCTACCAACAATCTACAAAATATTAACTTCAGTCATTACACAGAAATTAATGACACATACAACACAGAACAAAATTATAAATGAAGAACAAAAAGGCTGCTGCAAAGGAGCACGAGGATGTAAAGAGCAACTGATAATAGATACAGAGGTGACACATCAAGCTAAAACCAAACAAAGGTCCCTACACTACGCATACATTGATTACCAAAAAGCCTTTGATAGTGTACCCCACTCATGGTTACTACAGATATTGGAAATATACAAAGTAGATCCTAAATTGGTACAGTTTCTAAACATAGTAATGAAAAACTGGAAAACCACACTTAATATCCAAACAAATTCAGATAACATCACATCACAGCCAATACAGATTAAGCGTGGAATATACCAAGGAGACTCATTAAGCCCTTTCTGGTTCTGTCTTGCTCTGAACCCACTATCCAACATGCTAAATAATACAAATTATGGATAAAATATTACTGGAACATACCCACACAAAATCACACATTTGCTATACATGGATGATCTAAAACTACTGGCAGCAACAAATCAGCAACTCAACCAATTACTAAAGATAACAGAAGTATTCAGCAATGATATAAATATGGCTTTTGGAACAGACAAATGTAAGAAAAATAGCATAGTCAAGGGAAAACACACTAAACAAGAAGATTACATATTGGTTAACAACAGCGACTGCGTAGAAGCGATGGAAAAAACAGATACCTATAAATATCTAGGATACAGACAAAAAATAGGAATAGATAATACAAATATTAAAGAAGAACTCAAAGAAAAATATAGACAAAGACTAACAAAAATACTGAAAACAGAATTGACAGCAAGAAGCAAGACGAAAGCTATAAATACTTATGCTATACCAGTATTGACCTACTCATTTGGAGTAGTGAAATGGAGTGACACAGACCTAGAAGCACTCAATACATTTACACGATCACGATGCCACAAATATAGAATACATCACATACATAAGATTCACATTAAGCAGAAAGGAAGGTGGAAGGGGATTTATAGATATAAAAAACCTACATTATGGACAGGTGGACAATTTAAGAAAATTCTTTCTAGAACGAGCAGAAACTAGCAAAATACACAAAGCAATCACTCATATAAATACATCAGCTACACCATTGCAATTTCATAACCACTTCTACAACCCTTTAGATCACATAACATCAACAGATACAAAGAAAGTAAATTGGAAAAAGAAAACACTACATGGCAAGCACCCGTATCATCTAACACAGCCACACATAGATCAAGACGCATCCAACACATGGCTAAGAAAAGGCAATATATACAGTGAGACGGAAGGATTCATGATTGCAATACAGGATCAGACAATTAACACCAGATATTACAGCAAGCATATTATTAAAGATCCCAATACCACAACAGATAAATGCAGACTTTGCAAACAACAAATAGAAACAGTAGATCACATCAAAAGCGGATGTACAATACTAGCAAATACAGAATACCCCAGAAGACATGACAATGTAGCAAAAATAATACATCAACAACTTTCCATACAACATAAACTAATAAAACAAAACGTTCCCACATACAAGTATGCACCAGAAAATGTACTGGAGAATGGTGAATACAAATTATACTGGAACAGAACCATTATAACAGATAAAACAACACCACTTAACAAACCTGACATCATACTCACCAATAAAAAGAAGAAATTAACACAACTAACCGAAATATCCATACCCAATACAACAAATATACAGAAGAAAACAGGAGAAAAAATTGAAAAATACATCCAACTGGCTGAGGAAGTCAAGGATATGTGGCATCAGGATAAAGTTGACATTGTACCAATTATACCATCAACTACAGGAGTCGTACCACACAATATTCACCAGTACATCAACGCAATACAGCTACATCCAAACGTGTATATAGAACAACAGAAATCTGTAATTATTGATACATGTTCAATTATCCGAAAGTTCCTAAATGTAGTGTAACATATACTGGACAGTTAAAAGGAAGTCACGCTTGATCAAGGTCCGCGTCACTTTCAATTTTTAAACAGACATAATGTCTGAAAAAGGAAAGAAATAACAACAATAATAATAATGTATTAAAGAAAGAGCAAGAAGCGAAGCTCCTCTCAGCTAACTTAATTTTCCTCGCTACTCTTGTGTTTGAGCAAATATGTTAAAACTGATTATATTCTTGTTGTCATTTGTAACTAATAGTTCTCCTCGCAGCTATTAAGCTGTACTTGATCATGGTTTTTGTGATATTTGTTTGAGAAAAACTAGCTCGAACCGCGAACTTATCAGATCCTGACAAAGATACACAGGTGCAGAATGCAATTCGTGTTAAGCCACTGATTTCGCTCTGCTATAGGCAAAGTGTAATAGCACCCCAGCATTGGACGTAATTATCGTGGATAAATTAGAGACTTAAATGTGTCACGGAAAATTTAGAAAAAAGATCTATACCATCACTTGTTTTACAGAACTTTCCCCATTACGTCCAATGCTGGGGTGCTATTCCAGTGTCGGAGAGCCCTGGTAACAGTGACAATATAAGGGGAGACGTTAATTGCAGTTTGTGTTGGGGAGGGTATTGGAGTTGGGTAGTTAGTGCAGCTATGTTAACCATAATGCTGTGCTGGTGTAATGGCCAGTATATGTACCTAGTAAGCAAGAAAACCCGCGTTCGAGTCTCGGTCGCAGCACAAATTTTAATTTACTTCTTCAGCTTCCAACGTTATTGTAGATAAATTAGAGACTTAAATGTCTCAGGGAAAATTTAATTTAAGATGCGCTCTATCTGTTACAAAACTTTCTATCCAGTGGCAAATGTGATAGGATAGAACGTAGCGCTCACTTTTTGGAGCAAGCGACGGTGCGGAACTGAGTGTTTCGAAAGTCGAGGAACATGGCATCAACCTGGAAGTCGGTACCCAGAGCCTGTTGTATATCACGCACAAAGAGGGCCAGCTGTGTCTCGCATGACTGCTGTTTTCTAAACCCGTGCTGGTTTCTGCAGATGAGCTTCTCAGAGTCTAGAAGGTCATTATATCTGAACACAAAATATATTCAATGATTATACAACAAATCGATGTGAGTGAAATTGGCCGGTAACTATGTGCATCCGATTTTCTACCCTTTTTATAGATTACTATGACCTGGGACTTACTCCAGTCCCGTGGAACTTTTTGCTGTTCCAATGATTCTCTGATAGATGATAGATAAGTATGGTGCTATATTTGTAACATAGTCAACATAAAATCTTACGGGGATACCTTCTGGACCAGATGCCTTCCTGGCGTCTAAAGATCTTAACTGCTTTACAATTCCAGGTACACTAAACACTACGTCAGCCATCCTTACGTTTGCTCAATGTCTTTGTGTCTCGCGGTGAATGCTTGGAGCTGACAATGAAGATATTCATTAATGACACTTTTATTTGGTTTCCAAAACAAGAAAACTCTACGCTGTTTTTTTGCAACTTCCACTGGAATAGAAGCCACAACGACATTGTGGTCGCTAATATCTTCTTCTAGATTAACTTCCTCAAAAATATCAGGTCTGTTTGTCGCCAAGATATCCAATATGTTCCCATCTCGACTTTGTTTTCTAACCAGTTGCTCAAGGTTGTATGTTGAGAGCACTCATAGAATGAATAACTTCACACGAATCTTTGCTTCTGCCCCCTGTGATAATCGTGTAATTTTCCCAGTCAATGGATGTTAGATTAAAGTCTCCACCTCTAACTTATGGATAATTTGGATATTTACTTCCTATGTACTCAAGACTTTCCCTGAAACATTCTGCAACGTTTGTTGCAGATGATGGTGGTCTATGAAAACATCCTAATACAATGGTCAATCCTTGTCGGATTGACAGCTTTATCCAGACTATTTCACAGTCCGACGCAGTATCGATCTGAATTGCGTTTAATCAGCTTTTAACTGGAATGAACACACCATCTCCCATAGCATCAGTCCTAACCTTCCTAAATATTGACCAATCCGAGTTCAAAATTTCACTGCTATTTATGTCTGATTTCAACCAGCTTTCGGTACCTAATACGATATTGTCATTACTACTGTTTATTTCGGAGAGTAACTCGGGGATTTTGTTACAGACACTTCCTACAATTTACTAACATGAGATTTAGCATATTTAAATACTGTGGAATGACCTGTTTAGGCTAACTAATAATTTTTACAGTTGGCACAGCCACATCAGTGACAGGCCAACGGTTTGTTTCCCGTGGGGAGGAACCTAATCTAAAAAAAACATTTGCAAGCCAGTAACGTGGTACCCATGTAGCTGCTTCCTATGTGTAGTGCATCCCTGATCTATCGATGGGCGTCCTAGAACCTTTAACCCCATAGCGTAGGTCGAGGAATCCAGAAACGTTTTCGTTACAGTGTCGACGTAGCCTCTAATTTAGTCTTTCCACTCGACTCCCAACCAGAGGACCCCGGCCCACCCTGGGTACGAAGCAGCAGATCGTCAGCTTGGCTTCCACGCCTCGAGAGATGGAGGCCGCCTTCGCCAATTTAGCCAGCCGTCGAAAGGACCCAAGGATTTCCTCTAAACCCCGGCGACTGGCATCGTTGGTGCCGACATGTGCAATAATCTGCAGCTGGCTGCACCTCAAGGTGGCACTCTGGAGCCTGTTGACTGTGGCCAACAAAGCTTCCAGCCGCGTTTGGACTGTGGCCAACTCCTCCTGCATCCGCACACAACAGATACAGTCCCTGTCCATCTAGCGGAAATGTGACTTACTATAAGCAACTTAAGGACACCTACTGCTACACAAGGTTAACAGCTGCTCTCTAGTAGGCAGAAAGAACACTCAACAATTAAAAACAACAAACATGTATGATAGAAGCTAGATTTGGTGCTTATTTTCCTTCCTGGGGGCTATCTAGTGAATATTGTTAAAGAATTAAACAGTAACCTACGGTAAGCTACACCTACTGATTATAAGCAGTTGACATAAATATCTCCAGGTGCACAGTTCCAGTAGATTTATCAGCGTACCATTTCTGTGAATTTATGTTGAATAGAGTTGTCTGGAAAAGGTCATTCGGATATATGTTCAAAAGAAACATATTGCCCCAATCATTTCATTTCCCCCTCTTAAATGGTTATGTATTAAATGTCCATTTTAGTGTGTTGTTTCTAAAACTGATACACTACTGGCCATTAAAATTGCTACACCAAGAAGAAATGCAGATGATAAACGGGTATTCATTGGACAGATATATTATACTAGAACTGACATGTGATTATATTTTCAAGCAATTTGGGTGCATAGATCCTGAGAAATCAGTCCCCAGAACAACCAACTCCGGTCGTAATAACGGTCTTGATACGCCTGGGCATTGAGTCAAACAGAGCTTGGATGGCGTGTATAGGTACAGCTGCCCATGCAGCTTCAACACGATACCAAATTTCATCAAGATTAGTGACTAACGTATTGTGATACGCCAGTTGCTCGGCCAGCATTCACCAGACGTTTTCAGTTGGTGAGAGATCTGGAGAATGTGCTGGCCAGGGCAGCAGTCTAACACTTTCTGTATTCAGAAAGGCCCTTAAAGGACCTGCAACATGCGGTCGTGCATTATCCTGCTGAAATGTAGGGTTTCGCAGGGATCGAATGAAGGGTAGAGTCACTGGTCGTAACAAATCTGAAATGTAACGTCCGCTGTTAAAAGTGCCGTCAATGCGAACAAGAGGTGACCGAGACGTGTAACCAATGGCACCTCATACCATCACGCCGGGTGATACGCCAGTATGGCGATGACGAATACACGATTCCAATGTGCGTTCACCGTGATGTCGCCGAACCGTCCATCATGACACTGTAAACAGAACCTGGATTCATCCGGAAAAATGACGTTTTGCCATTCGTGCAGCCAGGTTTGTCGTTGAGTACACACACGCAGGCGCTCCTGTCTGTGACGCTGCGTCAAGGGTAACAGCAGCCACGGTCTCCGAGCTGATAGTCCATGCTGCTGCAAACGTCGTCGAACTGTTCGTGCATATGGTTGTTGTCTTGCAAACGTCTCCATCTGTTCACTCAGGGATCGAGACGTGGCTGTACGATCCGTTACAGCCATGCGGATAAGATGCCTGTCATCTCGACTGCTAGTGATACGAGGCCACTGGGATCCAGCACGGCGTACCGTATTACCCTCCTGAACCGACCGATTCCATATTCTGGTAACAGTCATTGGATCTCGACCAACGCGAGCAGCAATGTTGCGATACGATAAACCGCAATCGCGACAGGCTACAATCCGACCTTTATCAAAGTCGGAAATGTGATATTACGCATTTCTCCTCCTTGGACGAGGCATCACAACAACGTTTGACCAGGCAACGTCGGTCAACTGCTGTTTGTGTATGAAAAGTAGGGTTGGAAACTTTCCTCATGTTAGCACGTTGTATGTGTGGCCACCGGCGCCAACCTTGTGTGAATGCTCTGAAAAGCTAATAATTTGCATATCAAAGCATCGTCGGTTAAATTTCGCGTCTGTTGCATGTCATCTTCGTGGTGTAGCAATTTTAATGGCCAGTAGTGTAATATTGGTGTGTGCGTGCGTGTGTGTGTGTGTGTGTGTGTGTGTGTGTGTGCGAGTGCGAGCGCGCGCGCATTCACGTGTGTGTTGTGTCTTGAATTTATAGGTTCCAAGGCAATCTGCGAAGTAAAGATGTAGGTCAAGAATTCTAAACTAATTTAAGGAGAACAAGGAAGGAATTACAAACCCATCGATTGTTCTTCGTCGTTTTAAACAGTAAGACCGCCACAGAGCTTTCAGCGACGTAAACAAAAGGTCAACACATTATTACCGTGGAATGGTTCCCATTTTTTGGAAACAATAAGAATAGTTAGATTAACAATTAGGTTAGTGGACCGTCATGCAAATATTTTTATCGTCTCCACTGTAGAGTGAAAAATCCACTCTGAAAGTTTTACTAACTTTGTTCTCTTTGTTACTAGCTTGCATAAAAACCGTTTCGGTGTAAACATAGCATTCCATTTATATCCACCACACTGACTATCCCGATCATTCACAATTAGAAAGAAGCTAGTGCGGCTGCATTCTATCTCTCTCTCTCTCTCTTCCTCCCCCGCTCCCTCCCTGTCTTTATCTTTGTCACATGTATACACACAAAAGCACTTTTGTTACAATTTATCGTTACTTATCCGTTAAATTATTTCCTATATTTATGAAAAGCTAACAACTCGAACACGTTGTTTTCTTATATATTTTCTCTACTGAATTACGGTGCGGAACGCAAAGCGTACAGACTATAGATATTTTTCAAAATTAACCGGATAGCAGCGGGCGTGGGAAGACGGGTGAAACGCAAAGCGTAATTGTGGAATCCGTGGAGCAGTTTCAGCCAAACGTTGTACATACGTAAGTTAGTATCTCTAAGAACAGTTGGAAGCAAGATATCTCTTCACAGACATTTAATTACATTCCCTACCTAATATAGAAGTAGCCTAAATACGAAACCAGGCAACGCCAAGCAATTAACTATTTCAAATATAAAGTGTGTAGACCAAAAAAACTGGATACGTAGGTCGTAACATTACAATGGATAGTCAAATGTAAACGAAACAGATAGAAAAAAGTAAGTAACCTGTCCGTTATTTCAAAAGTAATCGCCTTAACTGTTAATATATTTGTTTCACTGTGAGACAAGACGGTCAGAGGCTTCATGCAGAAATGTTTGCTACTGCCTACGAAATCATGATTGTACCCAGGCGTGCACCTCTTCGTCCGAAACGAATCCATGAGCACGAATGGATTTCTTCAGCCCACCAAAAACATGAAAATCGTACAGGGAGAGGTAGGAAATGTACGGAGGCCCCCATGATGTCATGGTTGTTTCGACTACGGTGCAGAAGTTTCTCTGAAAAACCCTTACACAACCTCCATACGGTCGCGATCTCTCCACATATGATTTACTTGTTTTTGGAGATCCGAAGAAAGAGATTCGTAGTTGTCGAATTCCTTCGGACAAAGAGGTGCATAGCTGGGTACAATCGTGGTTTCGTAGGCAATCGTTTCCATGAAGATCTTGACCTTCTTCTCTAACAGTGGGCTAAATGTGCGAGTATTAATAGTTATGGTGATCACTTTTGAAATAATGAACAGTCTACTTACGTTTTTCATTTGTATGCCTGTTATAGTTGGGTAACTAAATGCAACGTAATTTCCGAGACAGCATACAGGCACTTTCGACGTGTTTTGTCGTGTAGTGAATTATGAATCGTAATGTAGTACGAAGTACTTCTTCTGCTCCCTGATTACTTTTCTAATATCATTTTCTTGTATGATACTATGGTAATAAAAATCTGCGACTGCTATTGACAGATACCTGCGATACTCTCAGGATGCCTGCTATGTGCCGGGAGGATAGATTGCTGAGGAAGGTGGAAGCGCCAGCCAAATGCCGGTCAAGACCAGCGGCGTCTACGTAGACCACCCCACACTGTACTGCGCTACACTGATAGACGGGAAACTGATACTTAGTGTGTCCGTACGGCGGGTAAGGCGTTCATCTGGAGAAGGCCGCTCCCCCCTCCCCCTCCCCCCCCCACATGCGCTGCTCGCTCTTCACTTTACCGAGAGACCACAGCTGTGACAGCGGACAGGTTCCCGCGGACCGTCCTAGCTGTGGTTTCCGCACAGTGGTGTCGCCTGACAATCCACCTGCTCGTCTGACAAGAGAAGTGCATGATCAAGAAAGATCGGAACCACAAGAAAATGTGTTTAGTATATTTATTTATTTATTTATTGTTCCGTGGGACCACATTAAGGAGAAGTCTCCATGGTCATGGAACGAGTCAATACATGAAATTATAACAGGATTGTAGAAACAGATAAAATGAAATATAAGAAACATGTTCAGGCGACACGTCATTAGTGTAAATAAAGAAAATCAAGAATGTAACACTGGAATTTGTTTAATTTTTATAGCTCTTCCAGGAGCTCCTCGACAGAATAGAAGGAGTGAGCCATGAGGAAACTCTTCAGTTTAGACTTAAAAGCGTTTGGGCTACTGCTAAGATTTTTGAGTTCTTGTGGTAGCTTATTGAAAATGGCTGCAGCAGAATACTGCACTCCTTTCTGCACAAGAGTCAAGGAAGTGCATTCCACATGCAAATTTGATTTCTGCCTAGTATTAACTGAGTGAAAGCTGCTAACTCTTGGGAATAAGCTAATATTGCTAACAGCAAACGACATAAAAGAAAATATATACTGTGAGGGCAATGTCAGAATTCCCAGACTACTGAATAGGGGTCGTCAAGAGGTTCTCGAACTTACACCACACACAGCTCGAACAGCCCGTTTTTGAGCCAAAAATATCCTTTTTGAATCAGAATTACCCCAAAAAATAATACCATATGACATAAGCGTATGAAAATATGCGAAGTAGACTACTTTTCGTGTTGAAATGTCACTTATTTCAGATACTGTTCTAATGGTAAATAAAGCGGCATTTAGTTTCTGAACAAGATCCTGAACATGGGCTTTCCACAACAACTTACTATCTATCCGTATGCCTAGGAACTTGAACTGTTCCGTCTCGCTTATAGCATACCCATTCTGTCTGATTAAAATACCAGTTCTTGTTGAATTGTGAGTTAGAAACTGTAAAAACTGAGTCTTACTGTGATTTAGCATCAAATTATTTTCCACAAGCCACAAACTTATTTCATGAACTACATTATTTGATAATGTTTCAATATTACACACAAGATCCTTTACTACCAAGCTGGTGTTATCAGCAAACAGAAATATTTTTGAATCACCTGCAATACTAGAAGGCATATCATTTATATAAATAAGAAACAGCAGTGGCCCCAGCACCGATCCTTGGGGAACGCCCCATTTAACAGTGCCCCATTGGGACTGAACATCATTACCACTCTCAATATTGCGGAGAATTACCTTCTGCTTTCTGTTCTTAAAGTAAGAGGCGAACCAATTGTAAGCTACTCTCCTTACTCCATAATGTTCCAACTTCTGCAGTAATATTTTGTGGCCAACACAGTCAAAAGCCTTCGTTAAATCAGAGAAAACACCTAACGTTCGCCACCTTTCATTTAATCCGTCCAAAACCTCACAGAGAAAAGAGACTATAGCATTTTCAGTTGTTAAGCCATTTCTAAAACCAAACTGTACATTTGACAGCAAATTATGTGAATTTAAATGCTGCAGTAACCTTGTATATACAACCCTCTCGATAACTTTAGCAAACACCGATGGCATAGAAATAGGTCTATAATTATCAACATTATCCCTGTCTCCCTTTTTATAAAGTGGCTTCACTACCGAGTACTTTAATCGGTCAGGAGACCGACCACTCCTAAAGGAAGAGTTACAGATATGGCTAAGTACTGGGCTAACATACGTGGAACAATACTTAAGTATTCTGCTACATACCCCATCATATCCATGAGAGTTCTTGGTCTTTAGTGATTTAATTATTAACTCAATCTCCCTCTTGTCAGTATCATGGAGGAGCATTTCAGGTAACAGTCTCGGAACACTTTTTTCTACGAGCGCTATATGATTCCCTGGTGGGACTAGGTTTCTATTTAGTTCACTTGCTATATTCAGAAAGTGATTATTAAATACTGTACATATATGCGACTTATCAGTAACACGGACATTCCCACTACGCACTGATTCTATATCCTCGACCTGTCTCTGTAGACAGGCCACTTCATTTACGACTGACCATATGGTTTTAATTTTATCCTTAGCTATTCTATCTGCATACCACATACTTTTTGCCTTCCTAATAACTTTTTTAAGCACCTTACAATACTGTTCGTAATGGGCTACTGCATTTAGATTGTGACTGTTTCTAACGTTTTGATATAATTGCCACTTTGTTCTACAAGATATTCTTATACCTTTAGTCAGCCACCCAGGCTGCCTGTTTGTGCTAGTACCCTGTTTTGAACGTTCTAACGGAAAGCAACTTTCAAAGAGCACGAGAAAAGTCTTGAGGAAAGCATTATATTTATCGTCTACTGTATCAGCACTATAAACATCTTGCCACTCTTGTTCCTTGATAAGGTTTACAAAAGTCTCTACAGCAACTGGATCAGCTTTCCTAAAAAGTTGGTAACTATATTTAACCTGTGTTGTAGCACAAAAATCTTTTAGACGTAAAATTTGTGCATCATGATCTGAAAGGCCATTCACCATTTTGCTAACAGAATGCACTTCCAACAGAATGCACATTCCAAAAACAATGGAATGAGCCACTTGCATGCAAAACTGTGCATCTTACCACGACAGACACTTCGGTGATCACCTATGCAAGGTCTAAAAGAGGAGCTTCTACATGTACATCTACATGGATACTCTGCAAATCGCATTTAAGTGCCTGCAGAGGGTTCATCGAATCACCTTCACACTTCTCTATTATTCCAGTCTCGTATAGCGCGTGGAAAGAATGAACACCTATATCTTTCCGTACGAGCTCTCAATTTCCCTTATTTTATCGTGGTGATCGTTCCGCCCTATGTAGTTCGGTGTCAACAAAATATTTTCGCATCCAGAGGAGAAAGTCGGTGATTGGAATTTCGTGAGAAGATTCCGTCGCAACGAAAAACGCCTTTCTTTTAATGATTTCCAGCCCAAATCCAGTATCATTTCTGGGACACTCTCTCCCATATTTCACGATAATACGAAACGTGCTGCCCTTCTTTGAACTTTTTCGATGTACACCGTCAGTCCTATCTGGTAAGGATCCCACACCGCGCAGCAGTATTCTAAAAGAGGAGGGACAAGCATAGTGCAGGCAGTCTCCGTAGTAGGTCTGTTACATTTTCTAAGTGTCCTGTCAATAAAACGCAGCCTTTGGTTAGCCTTCCCCACAACATTTTCTATGTGTTCTTTCCAATTTAAGTTGTTCGAAATTGTAATACCTCGGTATTTAGTTGAATTTACGGCTTTTAGATTAGACTGATTTATCGTGTAACCGAAGTTTAACGAGTTCCTTTTAGCACTCATGTGGAAGAACTCACACTTTTCGTTATTTAGGAACAACTGCCACTTTTCGCACCATTCAGACATTTTTTCTAAATCGTTTTGCAGTTTGATCTTCTGATGACTTTATTAGTCGATAAACGACAGCGTCCTCTGCAAACAACCGAAGACGGCTGCTCAGATTGTCTCCCAAATCGTTTATATAGATAAGGAACAGCAAAGGGCCTATAACCCTACATTGGGGAACGCCTGAAATCACTTCTGTTTGAATACGGAATCGATCTGAAATACCTTGTCCATAGCACTTAGCACTTCATGTGAATAAAGAGCTAGTTGTGTTTCACAGGAACGATGTTTTCTTAACCCATGTTGACTGTGTGTCAATAGACCGTTTCCTTCGAGGTAATTCATAATGTTAGAACACAATATATGTTCTAAAATTCTGCTGCATATCAACGTTAACGATATGGAACTGTAATTTAGTGGATTATTCCTGCTACCTTTCTGAATATTGGTGTGACCTCTGCAACTTTCCAGTCCTTGGGTGTGGATCTTCCGTCGACCAAACGGTTGTAGCCGGCCGGAGTGGCCGAGCGGTTCCAGGCGCTTCAGTCTGGAACCGCGCAACCGCTGCGGTCACAGGTTCGAATCCTGCCTCGGGCATGGATATGTGTGATGTCCCTAGGTTAGTTAAGTAGTTCTAAGTTCTAGGGGACTTATGACCACAGAAGTTAAGTCCCATCGTCCTCAGAGCCATTTGAACCAATTTTTTTTTGAACGATTGTAAATGATTGTTAAGTATGGAGCTAATGCATCAGCATACTCCGAAGGGAACCTTATTGGTATACAGTCTGGAAAGACTTGCTTTTGTTAAGTGATTTCATGTGTGACATTGGTAACATGATGGAAAAGAAATATCGATATAAGATGACCAAAAACACAAATATATCAATGTCGTGAATTATTGCTACATTTACCTCCCCTTAAAACAATTACGCTACCTGGATAACAAAGTTTTTCTGCTGGCCTCATAGCGTTGCACATGTGTTCAGCCTTTAAAACGCAGTTGTCTATTTTCAATGAAGTGGCCAAAGCAAAGTGGAACACAACGTTTACACCTCACTAACACCACTTTTTGGCATTCGTAATCACTTCTGCATTCAAACAGTCCAATACCAAACGCCACACCAATTACATTTCCAAAAAATAATATTTGTAGTTGTTACTGCACTGATTGAATGCGGAAGTGACGCTGAATTTGGGAAAGTGGCTTAAGTGATACGTGCATGTTGTGCTCTTCTACTGTCTTTCGACTATATCATTGAGATCCAGCACCTGCACTCCAAAGTTGTGCAGCGCTATCAGATCAGTAAAAAAGTTTGTTGATCAGATAGCGTAACTACACTCCTGGAAATGGAAAAAAGAACACATTGACACCGGTGTGTCAGACCCACCATACTTGCTCCGGACACTGCGAGAGGGCTGTACAAGCAATGATCACACGCACGGCACAGCGGACACACCAGGAACCGCGGTGTTGGCCGTCGAATGGCGCTAGCTGCGCAGCATTTGTGCACCGCCGCCGTCAGTGTCAGCCAGTTTGCCGTGGCATACGGAGCTCCATCGCAGTCTTTAACACTGGTAGCATGCCGCGACAGCGTGGACGTGAACCGTATGTGCAGTTGACGGACTTCGAGCGAGGGCGTATAGTGGGCATGCGGGAGGCCGGGTGGACGTACCGCCGAATTGCTCAACATGTGGGGCGTGAGGTCTCCACAGTACATCGATGTTGTCGCCAGTGGTCGGCGGAAGGTGCACGTGCCCGTCGACCTGGGACCAGACCGCAGCGACGCACGGATGCACGCCAAGACCGTAGGATCCTACGCAGTGCCGTAGGGGACCGCACCGCCACTTCCCAGCAAATTAGGGACACTGTTGCTCCTGGGGTATCGGCGAGGACCATTCGCAACCGTCTCCATGAAGCTGGGCTACGGTCCCGCACACCGTTAGGCCGTCTTCCGCTCACGCCCCAACATCGTGCAGCCCGCCTCCAGTGGTGTCGCGACAGGCGTGAATGGAGGGACGAATGGAGACGTGTCGTCTTCAGCGATGAGAGTCGCTTCTGCCTTGGTGCCAATGATGGTCGTATGCGTGTTTGGCGCCGTGCAGGTGAGCGCCACAATCAGGACTGCATACGACCGAGGCACACAGGGCCAACACCCGGCATCATGGTGTGGGGAGCGATCTCCTACACTGGCCGTACACCACTGGTGATCGTCGAGGGGACACTGAATAGTGCACGGTACATCCAAACCGTCATCGAACCCATCGTTCTACCATTCCTAGACCGGCAAGGGAACTTGCTGTTCCAACAGGACAATGCACGTCCGCATGTATCCCGTGCCACCCAACGTGCTCTAGAAGGTGTAAGTCAACTACCCTGGCCAGCAAGATCTCCGGATCTGTCCCCCATTGAGCATGTTTGGGACTGGATGAAGCGTCGTCTCACGCGGTCTGCACGTCCAGCACGAACGCTGGTCCAACTGAGGCGCCAGGTGGAAATGGCATGGCAAGCCGTTCCACAGGACTACATCCAGCATCTCTACGATCGTCTCCATGGGCGAATAGCAGCCTGCATTGCTGCGAA
Organism: Schistocerca cancellata; assembly: GCF_023864275.1. Classification (NCBI taxonomy): domain Eukaryota; kingdom Metazoa; phylum Arthropoda; class Insecta; order Orthoptera; family Acrididae; genus Schistocerca; species Schistocerca cancellata. The sequence continues at coordinate 502,449,759 of NC_064632.1, read as the reverse complement.
AGGTGGATATATACTGTACTAGTGCCGACATTGTGCATGCTCTGTTGCCTGTGTCTATGTGCCTGTGGTTCTGTCAGTGTGATCATGTGATGTATCTGACCCCAGGAATGTGTCAATAAAGTTTCCCCTTCCTGGGACAATGAATTCCCGGTGTTCTTATTTAAATTTCCAGGAGTGTATTTTGATCAGAGAGAAATTCAGCAATACAGGGTGCGGCGCTTAAATCCTGACAAATTTCGATTTGAATATCCTGCAGTATCGTAGTTCTGCTGTAGGACGTGGCTAGCGTTCTTGAAAGCACTAGGCATCTACTGAAACGTCCCCTTAGAAAAATTTATACATGACTGTGCTTAAACTGACACACAATATTTTTTAGCGCAACGCAATCTGACTTTCAGAAATCCCTACAAAGGAATGGCCCTGACTGACATTAACCTGTACCTTTCACAAATCACTTACCTCACCAAAAATCTTCGTTACTCGAACTACTGCAATACAGCGAGCGCCACTACTGCCAGCTAAATAAAAGATTCAAACTACGGAAGGCACTAACTACTGATAGGCATAGTTAGCAAATGAAAGATTTTAATAGAGAACAAACAATGTATTTACCTTAATAGTGTTGAAAAATCATAATATACATAACAGTTCATAATATCCAGTATTACAAATTTCAAAACTCCACCATCTCTCTCCCCACATCCACCACTGCTGGCGGCTCACCTCCAACTGCGGAACGCTACGCGCTGCTCACATCCAGCTGCCGCTGCCCAACACTACAATGGCAGACAACAATGCAAACTAGCCACAGACTGCACACAGCAGAGCCAGTGATTTTCATACAGAGAGCGCCACGTGGCGGCGGCGTTACCAATATAAGAACCTAAACAGCCTACTTACATAACCCCTATGCTCCCCACAAAAAATTTTACAAATTGTTTTGGGCAGTGGCCAATAATGATTTGAAAAAAAATTTCATAATTATAATAACAAAGATATCAAATGCACACACTTATTTATACAACATTGGTCAAAAGCTAAAATTTTCTCACAGTCCATAAAGACAGTCCAGATTCTTCATCACTGTAAAATTGCAGTGTTTTTCTCAAAGTCTGAGCAGTAAAAGAAAATGCACACGGAAGTAGTGGATTTCCATGGAGTCTCTGAGGCAAGCTGTTGCCGACCGATCGATCCATAATGCTTCCCTGTTCACTAATTGTTTCACTGTCTACACCATTGTTTGCAGCCCGCTCCATTTCCCTATGTACAATTACCAAATTACTACTTTGAACATTAGTTAATTCATTACTCGGTGGCGCTAATACATTGCTTTCGTCTTCACTGTCATTTCTCAGTTTACTTTGGAGCCTAGTATTACGTTTTTCACACGCCATTACCGTCACAATATTTCACACGATAACACAGAAAAACACAATTTGAAGAGCAACAATAAGAGAACACATTAACATAGCACTGAAAATAATATCTCGTTAATTGCAAGCGGCCGGCCGAAGTGGCCGTGTGTTTAAAGGCGCTGCAGTTTGGAACCGCAAGACCGCTACGGTCGCAGGTTCGAATCCTGCCTCAGGCATGGATGTTTGTGATGTCCTTAGGTTAGTTAGGTTTAACTAGTTCTAAGTTCTAGGGGACTAATGACCTCAGCAGTTGAGTCCCATAGTGCTCAGAGCCATTTTTTAATTGCAAGCGCAGCTGCGAAATACTTGGTGCAAATTTACATGCATGCCACAACTGTTTTACTGTACAACAATGAAATGCTGCAACTACAAAGGAGATTCTCTCTACAATTATGCGCTAGCAATAAACAAAATCTACCCTAATTACACAAACTACAAGAAAAAAATCAGAAGATTCCAGTGAGGTATCCTGGCAGGGTCGCCATATGAAATGTCCCCTTAGAAAAATTTATACATGACTGTGCTTAAACTGACACACAATATTTTTTAGCGCAACGCAATCTGACTTTCAGAAATCCCTACAGAGGAATGGCCCTGACTAACATTAACCTGTACCTTTCACAAATCACTTACCTCACCAAAAATCTTCGTTACTCGAACCACTGCAATACAGCGAGCGCCACTACTGCCAGCTAAATAAAAGATTCAAACTATGGAAGGCACTAACTACTGATAGGCATAGTTAGCAAATGAAAGATTTTAATGGAGAACAAACAATGTATTTACCTTAATAGTGTTGAAACAAACACAGCAAAAGCTTCAAAAGTTAGACACAATGGAACAAAATCAGAGACAAACACAGCAAAAGTTAGACACAATGGAACAAAATCTTCAAAAGTTAGACACAATGGAACAAAATCTTCAAAAGTTAGACACCACACTTGAACAAACACGTGAAGATTTAACTACTGAGTTACATAAAATCGAATCGAAATGTCAAAAAGTCTGTAATGACGTAAACACAGAAATTTGTGAGCATTTCCAACCTATTTTTTCGCGTCATGATAATGCATTACATAATCATGAAGCAGCCATAAAAGAACTGCAAACTACTGTTCATGAAAATCATGAGACCTTGCAAGCTAAAACTGACTCAGTTGCATCTACGGATTCGGTTATGCAACTTGCAAAAGCTCAGGAAAACTTAAAGGACACAGTAGATACGATTTCAACACAAATGGACACTCTGAAACTTGATTTAGAAAAACACACAGAGGAAATAATTTCACTAACGGATAAAGTAGCCGAACTTTCAGATCAGTTCACTAACTTATCTACAAAGGTAGATGATGATCTGAATGCACAAGACCTGTAGCCATCACTGACACAGAAGAGTATGAACAAATTAAAAAATTCAAGCAAAATCAGAATCAAATTAATACGCAACACAAAAGAGAAATCCGGGAAGTACAAGATCAGTTGGCACAAGTAATACAAAAATTACATATTTCAGAGGACACTCGCGCTCCAACACGGGAAGAGGGACTTAGAAATACGGAACAACCACAAAATAATAACACAGGACACTTCGGAAATTATGAAAGAAATTGGCAAGGCACACCGAATTTTGAGATGGAACCGCCGAAACGACGTAACAATGACCGACATGTGACTCGCCGACATGATGATTTTTGACAATAAGCTGTTCATTACTACACGTAAATTCAAAACATTTAAAAATTCTGGCAACGACATCCACCACTGCTGGCGACTCACCTCCAACTGCCCAACGCTACGCGCTGTTCACATCCAGCTGCCGCTGCCCAACACTACAATGGCAGACAACAATGCAAACTAGCCACAGACTGCACACAGCACAGCCAGTGATTTTCATACAGGGAGCGCTACGTAGCGGCGGCGTTACCAATATAAGAACCTAAACAGCCTACTTACACTACTAAACAGTCAGAACCTCAGAATGGCCGAGATACCGAAAAGTGCGGAGTACAACCGAAGAGCTTTGATTATTGACAGTATTCGCGCTGGGCGTTTGCCCACTGGAATACTTCGATTTTTAGGGCGCAAGAGATCAACTGTTTACGATATTGTGGATATGTATAATGCTTCGGAGAAGTCTGGGGAAGGTTCCGCTAAACCGGCGAGGAAAACTCATTCGAGGAGGAGCGTGTCACGAGCTGCGACAGTCATCGAAAAGGCTCAGGCGCTGATTTCGGAGGTCGCGGGGAATTCGTTGAGGAAACTGACGTCAGTATTGAATGTCAGCGAGCTAACAATCTACATCTACACCCATACTCCGCAAGCCACCTGACGGTGTGTGGCTGAGGGTACTTTGAGTACCTCTATCAGTTCTCCCTTCTATTCCAGTCTCGTATTGTTTGTGGAAAGGAAGGTTGTCGGCATGCCTCTGTGTGGGTTATAATCTCTCTGATTTTATCCTCATGGTCTCTTCGCGAGATTTACGTAGGAGGGAGCAAAATACTGATTGACTCCTCGGTGAAGGTATGTTCTCGAAACTTTGACAAAAGCCCGTACCGAGCTACTGAGCGTCTCTCCTGCAGAGTCTTCCACTGGAGTTTATCTATCATCTCCGTAACGCTTTCGCGATTGCTAAATGATCCTGTAACGAAGCGCGCTGCTCTCCGTTGGATCTTCTCTATCTCTTCTCTTCAACCCTATCTGGTACGGATACCACAGTGGTGAGCAATATTCAAGCAGTGGGCGAACAAGTGTACTGTAACCAACTTTCTTTGTTTTCGGATTGCATTTCCTTAGGATTCTTCCAATTAATCTCAGTCTGGCATCTGCTTTACCGACGATTAACTTTATATGATCATTCCATTTTAAATCACTCCTAATGCCTACTCCCAGATAATTTATGGAATTAACAGCTTCCAGTTGCTGATCTGCTATATTGTAGCTAAATGATAAAGGATCTTTCTTTCTGTGTATTCGCAGCACATTACACTTGTATACATTGAGAGTCAATTGCCACTCCCTGCACCATGCGTCAATTCGTTGCAGATCCTCCTGCATTTCAGTACAATTTTCCATTCTGACAACCTCTCGATATAATACAGCATCATCCTCAAAAAGCCTCAGTGACCTTCCGATGTTATCCACAAGGTCATTTATGTATATTGTGAATAGCAACGGTCCTACGACACTCCCCTGCGGCACACCTGAAATCACTCTTACTTCGGAAGACTTCTCTCAATTGAGAATGACATGCTGCGTTCTGTTATTTAGGAACTCTTCAATCCAATCACACAATTGGTCTGATAGTCCATACGCTCTCACTTTGTTCATTAAACGACTGTGGGGTACTGTGTCGAACGCCTTGCGGAAGTCAAGAAACACGGCATCTACCTGGGAACTCGTGTCTATGGCCCTCTGATCGCGCTGACGAATAGCGCGAGCTGGGTTTCACACGATCGTCTTTTTCGAAACCCATGATGATTCCTACAGAGTAGATTTCTAGTCTGCAGAAAAGTCATTATACTCCCTTGTGATGAGACTCGAAGTTTTGCATACTTATATCTCGTACCAATGTTTTGCTGATCAACCATGTATATTCTGAGCATATTTCCGTCCTTTTCTAAGCGTTCGAGGTCACCTACGTACCTTATGAGATACATCAGAACGAAGAATATGCTATAAAAGCTGATGAAATATCCATTCAGATTCGTACGTAATATACGTAGTAGCAGTGAGATTTTGTGTAGCTTTTATTTACTAAAAAGTATGCACATCACTGGGAATTTCGATGAATGCGGTAACTCTTAACATGACGAATCAGTGTTTAAGCTCAAGTTGGTTGACTATTAGACATGGGTTTTACGCAGAAATAAGGTCAGTAAAACCACGTAATTTTTCCGACGACTGACGGAAGCCTATAAAAGGAATGCGGCCGTATATGTCGGCGTCGTCAGTTTTGTGCGCTGCAAGAGGGGAGGACTGTGTGTAGCCGATGGAACATTGCATTTGCGTGGCCTAGCAGCTACTTGCAGAAAGTGTTCGAAAACTTTCGGGCGACGCTAAGTTTGGGATATAAAAATTATTGCAGGCGCTTTCGATAGTAAATCTGGCGGACTGTAAATCTGAACTACTGAAAGTGGCTTTCGAAGCGGAAATTTCCGTGGAGTGTTATATGCCCTCAGAACTGTGTTCGCAGGCTCAGAATATTTTTCTGAGTGCATTCAATGTACTATGTATTTGAACAAGGGAAGGCTGGAACAGAGTTATATTAATTTAGCGATGCAGTACGTATGGTCAGTGTGTCGTCATGATAAAAGACCACACAAGTGCGTGGAATAAACGGTTTACTGCATGGCCGTTGCTAGATGTTTTGCCGCCTTAGGAGAGAACTGATAAATGGCGCCGCCTCTTTCTTGCTACCCCCTCCCTCCATGCCACCACCACCACCACCACCACCACCACCACCACCACCACCTACATCCAACGACACATCACCGCAAATATCCTATTATGCCTTTAATCATTAAACTAAGGTGAAGATACGTCCTCATTTTCTGCTTTGTTCTGTTTCTTTAAAGCTAATTGAGGGCAACAAATTTCCTCAGTTTCTTATTTTTTGTCCTCAATTATTGAAAGAGAAGCACGAAACCTAGCTTGTGAATACATGATCGATCATCCACAGGAATTAATAGTAGAACTAAAAACATCAACAGAACCACTCAATACAACTGACGCTTGACAAATGACCTGCAAAGACAAAAACAAAAAAAAGAAAGAGGGTCTAAGGGAGGTAAGGCATCAACATGATCACAAGCCAGTGAAAGTGACCCGCACTAGCGCTCGATAGACACGAATCAAGATCATGTTTGTTTCTATTTCGTACTCATTAATGGTTGCTTTAATTTTGAGGTAGATAGAGGTCAAAATGGTTCAAATGGCTCTGAGCATTATGGGACTTAACTTCTGATATCATCAGTCCCCTAGAACTTAGAACTACTTAAACCTAACTAACCTAAGGATATCACACACATCCATGCCCGAGGCAGGATTCGAACCTGCGACCGTAGCGGTCGCGCGGTTCCAGACTGTAGCACCTAGAACCGCTTGGCCACCCTGTCCGGCGTAGGTAGAGGAAATGTGTTTGCTACCGTAAAGGTAAATACCGGGTGATCAAAATGTCAGTATAAATTTGAAAACTGAATAAGTCACGGAATAATGTAGATCGAGAGATATAAATTGACACACGTGCTTGGAATGACATGGGGTTTTATTAGAACCAACAAAAGTTCAAGAAAATGCCCGACAGGTGGCGCTTCATCTGATCAGAATAGCAATAATTAGCATAACAAAGTGAGACAAAGCAAAGATGATGTTCTTTACAGGAAATGCTCAATATGTCCACCCTCATTCCTCAACAGTAGCTGTAGTCGAGGAACTGTAAAGCATGTCCGGTGTTATGGTGAGGCATTGGCGTCGGATGTTGTCTTTCAGCATCCCTAGAGATGTCGGTCGTTCACGATACACTTGCGACTTCAGGTAACCCCAAAGCCAATAATTGCACGGATTGAGGTCTGGGGACCTGGGAGGTGGCGGCTGAGCGCACGAGCATCACCAAACGACGCGCACAAGAGATCTCTCACGCGTCTAGCTATATTAGTTTTTTTTGTTCTATTAAAACCCCATGTCATTCCAAAAATGTGTGTAAATTTTTACGTCTCTATCTACATTATTCCGTGGTTTATTAAGTTTTCAAATTTATACTGACTTTTTGATCACCCGGTACTTATTAAGTAACTATTCCGTATAATTTTGAAGATAATTCAGTGCTCCAATTCTTCTTCGGTTTTCATTTTTTTCCTCATTCGCTAAATTTTTTCACTCTTTGATTTGAAATTATTATTTTCCGCCCGCTGCCGCTTCTAAAATTTTCTCGCCCTAGGCAGCCGCCTAATCTTCCCTAATTGTAGAAACGGCCCTGGTTTTATGTAATAAACCGTAACAACGCCATGTCGAGGGCAGGTACCTTTTTCTTCCATCCCTGTCCCGTCTACAGCTTTGTTATATTCTGCAGTACCAGAACAGTATTATGGGAATTGCAAAAGAAGTGCGGCAGCTCGCTAGACATAAGCGAGGCCGTCGAAAATTAAGGATTCAGTCACAGGTTTTATTTAGACCAGGCCATCAGTATACTGTCAGGAATAGATCTGTGACAAGCTTAAGGAACATGTTTGAAACATCCTTGTTCAGGGAGCAAAGATGCATTGGTCGCTTGCTATTGGCACACAAATTATGATCTTTTTCCGTTTAGTCGTACTAAATTTCTGTGACAGCATCTCAGCCTCTAGTAACTCTTATTCGTTCTAAGATAGTTTTTGCCCTTTCTTTCAGGTAAGCCTAGTGAAGCGCCTAGTGATCGAACTAGCATGTCGATGCTGCCCATGCAGTAAGGTCGACGGTGAACGGCAGCCAGCGGGTGCGGCATTTCGAGCATGAAGGGGAAGCTGAAAAATGATACCGTTGCCGGAGCGGCGTTGGCGAAGACGACGTCGTGATATGGCAGGTAGGAAGCTAGGCAAGTGGCCGAACAGGAAGCCGTCATTGCAGGGCAGCGGGAATAGTGCACACAGCGCAACAAGTGGCTCTTAGCACGCCTTGTCGCTAACGTAGGGGCTAGCAGCTCCATAACCTCGTATAGACCAGCCGGCAACCTGTGTATGCGTAGATTCCAATTACGAGGGCTGTTCGGAAAGTAAGGTCCGATCGATCGCTAAATGAAAACCACAGTGGAAATCAAAAATCTTTTTATCTGCAACAGTTAGTCACACCTCCCAGCTGCCACTCTAAATAGTCGCCACTCCGACTGAGACATTTGTCGTGGCGTTGTACAAACTTTCCTGTACCCTCGTCACAGAAAGCAACCGTCTGTGCCTTCCGCCAATTTTCTACGCTGGTCTGCCTTTCGTTGTTTATGCCGAAATGACTTCGTAGCCAGCGGTTCATGAGAGTAGAGATGAACAACGGAAGGAGCCAATTAAGGTCTGTATTGTGGACGCTTCCCATCGAAAACGCTGCAGGAGCATCTTCAGTGCCCCTGCAGAATGCGGTTGAAACTTGCCTTGAAGAAAGAAATGCAAGACATTTATGGTATGTGGGCTGCATAGCTTCAGGCGAAATCTCTCACCAGATCCAAATACTTGACGGGAGACACTGTTGTTTTAGGCCTTTCTATGTGATCACTTTGCGCCCTGAATTGGAAACAGCGACGTGAAGAGATCGACAGGTAGACTGAAGACACTGTTCAACACATCAGTGCAAAGTTCCATCAGATTTTCACAGTGGTTTCCACTTCGCGCCTAATAGGATCTAACATTCCAATACACCTCGTACCTTACTTACTGACAGAAATAAAGTAGGGTAAGAAGAAAATAAAACTTCTTCTTCTGGGTGCTATTCACTTGTAGTGCATCGGCTGCTCACAGGCGACGTTTCCTTGCTTCTTGAACCAGCTCTTCAGAGTTGTTGATGCCAGTCCATGTCTTGATATTCTGTGACCATGATTGCTTTCTTCTACCTTGTGGGCGCTTTCCTTCTGTTCTGCCTTCTAGAATTAATTATAGAAGTTTATATTTATTTCCTCTCTTAATGTACCCCAGGTACGATGTCTTTCTTCTTTCAGTTGTCCCCATTAGTTCTCTCTCCACCATGGCTCTACGCAGCACTTCAGCATTGTTCACTTTCTCAATCCATTTTATTTTTAGTAATCGGTGCAAGAACGACATTTCTGTTGCTTCTAATCTCTTTACAGAAGCTGCTTTAATTGACCAAGTTTCAGCTCCATAGAGCATGACGGGGATAACATAGTATTGTACGACACTTATTCTCAGATGGAGCGGCATCTCTGTGTACATCAGCTCATTTAGTAGCTTTAGGAACGTTTCTTTGGCAATCCCACAGCGAATCTTAATTTCCTCATCACAATCAAGTTTAGAGTTTATCACAGATCCTAGATATTTAAATTTGGTTACTTTCTCGATTTTACTACCATTAACGACTAGGGACACGTTTTGACCAGGGGCTCTTTCAATTGACATCCATTTAGTTTTCTTGGCATTTATTCTGATAGCAAAATGTTGATCAGCTTTATGTATTTCTGTAAGTATTTTCTGTAGCTCGGCTACGGATGGCGCAAACAAAGTTGTGTCGTTGGCATACCATAAGTACCAGATCGTCAGTTCATTTTCTTTTATACCAAATAATTCTGTCTTGACTGTATCGAAAAATCTTGTTCAGATACAAATTGAACAGTAATTGGGATAGCATACAGCCCTGGCGGACACCTTTCAGTATTTGCACAGATTCTGTTTTAAATTTTTGTTAATTCTGACCTCTGCTCTCTGATTCCAGTATAATTGCTGAATGATTCTTATGTACTTACCATCCAATCCTATTTCTCGTAAGATTGTGATAAGGGGGTCATGCTTAACGGTGTCAAATGCTTTCTCATAGTCGATAAAGCATATATGGATATCCTGCTGATAGTCATAGCATATTTGCATAAGTATCTCCATGCGAAATAACGCTTCTCGGGTTCCCATTCCCCTCATAAAACCAAACTGGGTTTCTCCACAACGCTCATCACATTTATGATAAATTCGGTTATTTATAATTCTTAGAAAAGCTTTTCAGAGTATGATTCATCAACGAGATTAATCAAAATTCTGAGCACGTGTTTGCATTTGCTTTCATCGGTAATGGGACAAAGGCTGATTTCTGCCATTCGTCCGGAATCTGGCCGGAGCTATAAATTTCTTTAAATAGGACTGCCAACGCTTTTGGATCTATGCATTTTAAAATTTCAGTGGGTAAGTTGTCTCCACTAGGCGCTTTTCTGTTCTTTATTACTTTCAGCGCATATTCTAAATCTGATAGTAAGATACGTGGACCAGATTCTTTTTCATTTTGATTTACTGTCGTGTCTCTTTTGTCGCGAAACAGAGATGATATGTAATTCTCCCAGTGTTTTGTCATTCTTTCCCACTCGATAATAATCCGGTTATCCTCATCTCTTGTAAATGTAAATGCCGTGTGGCTAGGGCCTCCTGTCGGATAGACCGTTCGCCTGGTGCAAGTCTTTCGAGTTGATGCCACTTCGGCGACTTACGTGTCAATGGAGATGAAATGATGATGATAAGGACAACACAACACCCAGTCCCTGAATGGAGAAAATCTCCGACCCAGCCGGGAACCGAACCCGGGTCGTTAGGTATGACATTCCGTCACGCTGACCCCTCAGCTACCAGGGGCGGACATCCTCATCTCTTAAAGCGGTTAGATTCTGCTTCTTAAAGTATCCAGCTTATGGAAATTATACGAGTCATGTAACTTCAGCATTCCTCGCGCTTCGGTGCATTGTTCCTCAATCCACTTTCCTTTTGCTTCTCGAACCTTCTTATTTATCTGTTTATGTGTCTCTTGCTATTCCACATTTTTATGATGCACCTTCCGTATTCTAAGTTCTTCTGTTTTCAGTGGAGTATCTTCTATCACCCAGGGCTTAGACGTCTGTTTTTTACAAAAAAATCAAATGGCTCCCCCTAGACTTAGAACCACCTAAACCTAACTAAGGACATGACACACACCCATGCCCAAGGCAGGATTCGAACCTGCGACCGTAGCAGCAGCGCGGTTCCAGAATGAAGCGCCTAGAACCTCTCGGCCACAACGGTCGGCTGCTTTTTACACGCACTAATTTTGACTATAGCAACTTGGATAGCTGCATTGCGTACTTTTCCCAAGATTCATTATTACTTCTTTCTTGGATCTCGTCTATGGGTGGCATGTTGTTTGCCATTTCTTTCACCACTTCCTCTCTCAATTTTACGTTCTTCAGTTTTTCGGTATGAAACCTTCACCCATGATGTTTTTCTGGTTTGATGGTGGAGGATTTCCCTTGCGGGTTACCTACCTCCTCGGGTGGTATTCCACTTTTGTTTCTCCAGCATGTGTTAAAGATGCGGGAGAACACGTTTACCAGTGAGTGTCCTGGGAAAGGAAAGATCACTGTGGTTTCCCGTTGCTTTCAGTGCTTAGGCTGGAAACTGAAAGACACCTTCAGATCTCGACACCTAATACCATCGGGGTCGAAGAAAACATGAGCTGGCCAAGGCAGGTCGACAGGAAAGAAGACAGAAAGGTGTCTGACACAAGTAAGTGGAAGCAATGTCAGACTCAGGTCGGGGCCCCATGGATGCTACCCGTGTACTTCTAGATCAAGTCCCCTGACACTAATATGCTAAAATCTACTCAAATAAGAGCAACGAATCACACACTAAACCTGCACGAGTAACCATTGGTAGACCATATTTAAATAAATCCATGTAAGTCGCGTGCTTTACGTACATTATTTTGGCTACGTGTATGTCATGGTTCGTTGGCTGCATATAGGTGTCATCGAGAGATTGATTCTCGGTCAGTTTACTCCATAAGCTATTTATGGCGTTTCTACTACTTTTTGGGGCTTTCTGATAGAGGCATTTTTGCCCTGTGCCACGTCTGTCTGCAACTTTGTGATATTTAACAATAGTGCAGACAGTTCGATTTTGATGATGCGTCGTGTACAAAAGCAAAAATTTACCGAACTGAGAACTCCATTGTTTGTCTTTGTGCCTTTGGCTTTCTTGACCAGGCGTCAACACACTAGTTTGAAATCGATCAGAATTATCTTTGGGTTGACATCATTCACTACATTTGACATGGAGCTTTGTCTACTATTTGCTGTATATTCGGTCTGTTTTCATTTAGCCACGACTTACATGTAATTATGTTATTATGGTGCCCTAGTGGTTACATATACAGGTTTACTATTTGTAGTTCACTGCTTTTATTGATCCATGTTTTAAGGTGATAGTTTTATTTTGTCGATACGTTATTTCTTTCAGTGAGATACGTAAGTGTTTGCTACCTATGCATATTGCTATGGTGGTATAATTCCACTTTTAAATTGTACTATGCCAGATTGTTGCATTTAGTTACACGTTCCCTATGGTAATTTCGTATAATGAAAATACACTCCTGGAAATTGAAATAAGAACACCGTGAATTCATTGTCCCAGGAAGGGGAAACTTTATTGACACATTCCTGGGGTCAGATACATCACATGATCACACTGACAGAACCACAGGCACATAGACACAGGCAACAGAGCATGCACAATGTCGGCACTAGTACAGTGTATATCCACCTTTCGCAGCAATGCAGGCTGCTATTCTCCCATGGAGACGATCGTACAGATGCTGGATGTAGTCCTGTGGAACGGCTTGCCATGCCATTTCCACCTGGCGCCTCAGTTGGACCAGCGTTCGTGCTGGACGTGCAGACCGCGTGAGGCGACGCTTCATCCAGTCCCAAACATGCTCAATGGGGGACAGATCCGGAGATCTTGCTGGCCAGGGTAGTTGACTTACACCTTCTAGAGCACGTTGGGTGGCACGGGATACATGCGGACGTGCATTGTCCTGTTGGAACAGCAAGTTCCCTTGCCGGTCTAGGAATGGTAGAACGATGGGTTCGATGACGGTTTGGATGTACCGTGCACTATTCAGTGTCCCCTCCACGATCACCAGTGGTGTACGGCCAGTGTAGGAGATCGCTCCCCACACCATGATGCCGGGTGTTGGCCCTGTGTGCCTCGATCGTATGCAGTCCTGATTGTGGCGCTCACCTGCACGGCGCCAAACACGCATACGACCATCATTGGCACCAAGGCAGAAGCGACTCTCATCGCTGAAGACGACACGTCTCCATTCGTCCCTCCATTCACGCCTGTCCTGGAAATGGAAAAAAGAACACATTGACACCGGTGTGTCAGACCCACCATACTTGCTCCGGACACTGCGAGGGGGCTGTACAAGCAATGATCACACGCACGGCACAGCGGACACACCAGGAACCGCGGTGTTGGCCGTCGAATGGCGCTAGCTGCGCAGCATTTGTGCACCGCCGCCGTCAGTGTCAGCCAGTTTGCCGTGGCATACGGAGCTCCATCGCAGTCTTTAACACTGGTAGCATGCCGCGACAGCGTGGACGTGAACCGTATGTGCAGTTGACGGACTTTGAGCGAGGGCGTATAGTGGGCATGCGGGAGGCCGGGTGGACGTACCGCCGAATTGCTCAACACGTGGCGCGTGAGGTCTCCACAGTACATCGATGTTGTCGCCAGTGGTCGGCGGAAGGTGCACGTGCCCGTCGACCTGGGACCGGACCGCAGCGACGCACGGATGCACGCCAAGACCGTAGGATCCTACGCAGTGCCGTAGGGGACCGCACCGCCACTTCCCAGCAAATTAGGGACACTGTTGCTCCTGGGGTATCGGCGAGGACCATTCGCAACCGTCTCCATGAAGCTGGGCTACGGTCCCGCACACCGTTAGGCCGTCTTCCGCTCACGCCCCAACATCGTGCAGCCCGCCTCCAGCGGTGTCGCGACAGGCGTGAATGCAGGGACGAATGGAGACGTGTCGTCTTCAGCGATGAGAGTCGCTTCTGCCTTGGTGCCAATGATGGTCGTATGCGTGTTTGGCGCCGTGCAGGTGAGCGCCACAATCAGGACTGCATACGATCGAGGCACACAGGGCCAACACCCGGCATCATGGTGTGGGGAGCGATCTCCTACACTGGCCGTACACCACTGGTGATCGTGGAGGGGACACTGAATAGTGCACGGTACATCCAAACCGTCATCGAACCCATCGTTCTACCATTCCTAGGCCGGCAAGGGAACTTGCTGTTCCAACAGGACAATGCACGTCCGCATGTATCCCGTGCCACCCAACGTGCTCTAGAAGGTGTAAGTCAACTACCCTGGCCAGCAAGATCTCCGGATCTGTCCCCCATTGAGCATGTTTGGGACTGGATGAAGCGTCGCCTCACGCGGTCTGCACGTCCAGCACGAACGCTGGTCCAACTGAGGCGCCAGGTGGAAATGGCATGGCAAGCCGTTCCACAGGACTACATCCAGCATCTCTACGATCGTCTCCATGGGAGAGTAGCAGCCTGCATTGCTGCGAAAGGTGGATATACACTGTACTAGTGCCGACATTGTGCATGCTCTGTTGCCTGTGTCTATGTGCCTGTGGTTCTGTCTGTGTGATCATGTGATGTATCTGACCCCAGGAATGTGTCAATAAAGTTTCCCCTTCCTGGGACAATGAATTCACGGTGTTCTTATTTCAATTTCGAGGAGTGTATTTCGTAAACCATATCAAATACTGACGAACCGATTCCACAGACCGAACGTGAGGAGAGGGGCTAGTGTAATTGTTTAATAGAAACCATACAAAAATGCACGGAAGTATGTTTTGTAACACAAACCTACGTTTTTTTAAATGGAACCCCGTTAGTTTTGTTAGCACATCTGAACATATAAACAAATACGTAATCAGTGCCGTTTGTTGCATTGTAAAATGTTAATTACATCCGGAGATATTGTAACCTAAAGTTGACGCTTGAGTACCACTCCTCCGCTGTTCGATCGTGTGTATCGGAGAGCACTACAACATACATCGCGTTTCTACAGAATGATCTGCCAACGTTGCTCGAAAATGTCCCACTGGAAACGCGTCGACGTATGTGGTATCAGCATGATAGCGCACCTGCACATTCCGCAATTAACACTAGGCTGACCCTTGACAGGACTTCTTTCTGTGGGGTACGTTAAAGGAGAATGTGTACCGTGATGTGCCTACAACCCCAGAGGATATGAAACAACGTATTGTGGCAACCTGCGGCGACATTACACCAGATGTACTGCGGCGTGTACGACATTCATGACGCCAGAGATTGCAATTGTGTGCGGCAAATGATGGCCACCACATTGAACATCTATTGGCCTGACATATCGGGACACACTCTATTCCACTCCGTAATTGAAACGGAAACCACGTGTGTACGTGTACCTCATCCCCCCTTGGTAATGTACATGTGCGTCAGTGAAAAAGACCAATAAAAAGGTGTTAGCATGTGGACGTAATGTGCTGTTCCAGTCTCTTCTGTACCTAAGGTCCATCACCGTTCCCTTTGGATCCCTACGTAATTCGGTGCTCTCCGATACACACGATCGAACAGCGGAGTAGTGCTACTCAAGCGTCAACTTTAGGTTACAATACCTCCGGATGTAATTAACATTTTACAATGGAACACACGGCACTGATTACGTATTTGTTTATATGTTCAGATGTGCTAACAAAACTAACGGGGTTCCATTTAAAAAACGTAGGTTTGTGTTAAAAAACATACTTCCGTGCATTTTTGTATGGTTTGTATTAAACAATTACACTAGCCCCTCTCCTCACGTTCGGTCTGTGGAATCGGTTCGTCAGTATTTGATGTGGTTTACGAAATATATCGAGCGGTAATGTTAGGTCACTCACCCTGTATATCTTAGTATATCGTCTGTAATCCTACCGTCCCTCCTATCAAGGATGGGTGAAGTGCTATGAGAGTACTGCGGTTTGTTGTAAGACGTTTACAAACTCTTAAAGTTTTTTTCTGTTAAGTCAAAATTTCAATGTGTGTGCCTTATGTCGCACGTAGGACATCAAGGCGATATGTGAGTTGTGCCCTCATACAGGTCAGCACTGGTGGATCAACAGTTCGGGTTGCTTCATTGATTTCTGCACGAAGGGTAGCGATGTGTCATCTGAATAGTACGGAGACTAAGGATGCGACCATTACGACCCACCAGTTTCTCAGAAAATATGCCGTCCAGCATATCCAGAACGCTCAAAATCCTATTATGGGTGCACCATCATGCTGGAAGATGATGACCGACTGCAGTTATTCGATGTGTCTTAGCATGTCCCGGTTGAATTTTCTCGCCGTGGTCTTCTCTGCAACGAAAAATCGGCCTGTCACCCTATCGTACATTAGGTCATATCAAACATTAATCTTCAGGCTATGACTGGTGTGATGACATGCGTTGTATAGGTTTTCGGAGCTCGAAATGATAATGTTGTGGTCACTCCCATGTCCAGAAATGTGGAACGTTGCTTCATCATTTTCAGTTTGTCGTTGTCAGCATATATGGAGTCCATAACGGAACTGGCGAAAACATACTGCGCAGGACGATCGTCGGCTGCGAAGCAAACTGGTGTAACCGCTTATGTAACACTTTATGTACAGTATATCTCCCTGCGATTCGCTTGATGGACAACGATCTGACTTCTGCGTTGAAATGCGGCTATTTCTCCGTCAACACGTTCGTGGGACACAGGGGGATATTCTCTTTGAGGAGACGCTTTGACACTGCCTGTCTCCTTAAAGATTTCGAACCAACTCATTACTCTTAATTTTTCCGGTGTTGCCCTCTAATACTGTGGCCGAGCAGTTTTAGGCGCTTCAGTCCGGAACCGCGCTGCTGCTACCGTCGCAGCTTCGAATCCTGCCCCGGGCATGGATGTGTGTGATGTCCTTAGGTTAGTTATGTTTAAGTAGTTCTAAGTCTAAGGGACTGATGACCTCAGACGTTAAGTCCCATAGTGCTTAGAACCATTTGAACCATTTGAATCCTCTCATACTGGTGTCAATAATGCCGCAGTACCGTTGTCACAGATTTAGATTCTGTGTAGCAGATGGCACATAGCGCTGTTCCCGTTTTGATGCACTCCAAGTCAGACCCGCAACAAAGCTCGAGTACAGCTCACTAAATTTAATGAACAAGGTTTCGCTAGAACTATTGTAAGCAGGATGCTAAGGTTTTTGTGTTGGTAACGTCACATAGCGCTCCGTATGAAAGTCACTGGCTGGTTGGCATTATTGGAATATTCGCTATTGTAGTGTTGGGCAGTTGGATGTGAACAGCGCGTAGCGTTGCGCAGTTGGAGGTGAGCCGCCAGCAGTGGTGGATGTGGGGAGTGAGATGGCGGAGTTTTGAGAGAGGATGATCTGGACGTGTGTCCATTAGAAAGAGTAAATTTGTAAGACTGGATGTAATGAACTTTATATATAATGACTTTTGAACACTATTAAGGTAAATACATTGTTTGTTCTCTATCAAAATCTTTCATTAGCTAACTATGCCTATCAGTAGTTAGTGTCTTCAGTAGTTAGAATCTTTTATTTAGCTGGCAGTAGTGGCGCTCGCTGTATTGCAGCAGTTTGAGTAACGAAGATTTTTGTGATGTAAATGATTCATGAAAGGTATGGGTTATTGTTAGCCAGGGCCATTCTTTTGTAGGGATTATTGAAAGTCAGATTGCTTTGCGCTGAAAATATTGTGTGTCAGTTTATTGATGATCAGAATAAGTAAAGAGAGAAATGTCTGAGCACGTTCAGTTTTGCTCAGCTGTTTGAAAATCAAATAACGTAAGGGGTTTACCAGCACAGTAATTCATAATTTTTCTAAGGTGACGTTTCACTGTTTCCTCTGTCTTTCAAGAATTTCCACACACAAATAAAAACTAAAAATAATAATGTATTGTATAGTATCACTTTCAGGAACAGATGACACAGTAGACGCCAAAAATGACAGTTGAATGAATATGATGTTACGAAAAATGATGGTTTTCAATACGTTTTGCACAATGTGGAAAAAATACAGATTCTTTATGTAATAATTAGACATTTTACTGTAAGTACTTTTCCATTTTATTGTAAAGTATTTACGTGGTCCTTTTTAAATCTGCAAGTGAATATGTGAAAACGAAAAATCATGTAATACTGCAGGTCACCCACTGAGGATATCCCGTTAAAAAGAGGAAATACGCCTGGGTTTATGAACAAAAATTAATGTATAGTATGCAAGAAACTTCCTTACTAGCTACTACAATTTATGTGCAGCTGCTGTGAAAACAGGCATCACAAGAAACATGCAAAAATAAATATACGGGTACTGTATGTTGAATCCTGCCTACCCGTCAAATATCGGGTGCCTAGGAAACCTGCTTTCTCGGATCGCTAGACAACAATACAGGCAAATCGATGAATTTCCTTACAAAAGGAAGTGATGACAGTACTTAACTTTGTGTTAAACAGATGTGTCGCAAGCAAAGGCCGACATGCACAATAAACAATGTCTTTCAGCATATACAATTCCTGAGTTGCTGGTCCTGAAGTGTCTAACCGTGATGCCGCTGTAGAAGTGGGCCGCGACCAGTCGTAGTGCCACTTGTGTCTTCTTCGCATAGAGGGCACTGCCTGCGCGTTGTCGACCCGAAGAGTGTCCGGGCAGAGTGCATTTCTTCGCAGCACTCTCTGCTCTCTCATTTCCGACTGAGGTGCCGGCACTTGACTTGACGCCATAACATTGTATGCCTTGGGTCTGTTAGTGTTCTACGAGGTGCATTCAAGTTCTAAGGGCTCCGATTTTTTATCTAATTAACTACTCACCCGAAATCGATGAAACTGGCGTTACTTCTCGACGTAATCGCCCTGCAGACGTACACATTTTTCACAACGCTGACGCCATGATTCCATGGCATCGGCGAAGGCTTCTTTAGGAGTCTGTTTTGACCACTGGAAAATCGCTGAGGCAATAGCAGCATGGCTGGTGAATGTGCGGCCACGGAGAGTGTCTTTCATTGTTGGAAAAAGCCAAAAGTCACTAGGAGACAGGTCAGGTGAGTAGGGAGCATGAGGAATCACTTCAAAGTTGTTATCACGAAGAAACTGTTGCGTAACGTTAGCTCGATGTGCAGGTGCGTTGTCTTGGTGAAACAGCACACGCACAGCCCTTCCTGGACGTTTTTGTTGCAGTGCAGGAAGGAATTTATTCTTCAAAACATTTTCGTAGGATGCACCTGTTACCGTAGTGCCCTTTGGAACGCAATGGGTAAGGATTACGCCCTCGCTGTCCCAGAACATGGACACCATCATTTTTTCAGCACTGGCGGTTACCCGAAATTTTTTTGGTGGTTGTGAATCTGTGTGCTTCCATTGAGCTGACTGGCGCTTTGTTTCTGGATTGAAAAATGGCATCCACGTCTCATCCATTGTCACAACCAACGAAAAGAAAGTCCCATTCATGCTGTCGTTGCGCGTCAACATTGCTTGACAACATGCCACACGGACAGCCATGTGGTCGTCCGTCAGCATTCGTGGCACCCACCTGGATGACACTTTTCGCGTTTTCAGGTCGTCATGCAGGATTGTGTGCACAGAACCCACAGAAACGCCAACTCTGGAGGCGATCTATTCAACAGTCATTCGGCGATCCCCCAAAACATTTCTCTCCACTTTCTCGATCATGTCGTCAGACCGGCTTGTGCGAGCCCGAGGTTGTTTCGGTTTGTTGTCACACGATGTTCTGCCTTCATTAAACTGTCGCACCTACGAACGCACTTTCGACACATCCATAACTCCATCACCACATGTCTCCTTCAACTGTCGATGAATTTCAATTGGTTTCACACCACGCAAATTCAGGGAACGAAGGATTGTACGCTGTTCAAGTAAGGAAAACGTCGCCATTTTAAGTATTTAAAACAGTTCTCATTCTCACCGCTGGCGGTAAAATTCCATCTGCCGTACGATGCTGCCATCTCTGGGACGTATTGAGAATGAACACGGCCTCATTTTAAAACAATGCGCATGTTTCTATCTCTTTCCAGCCCGGAGAAAAAAAATCGGAGGCCTTAGAACTTGAATGCACCTCGTATTTGGGCCATTAACTGAGATGCTGGTATAGCCAGTGTGGTACGTCACAATGGTCCACTTGTTAAGACCACGAGCTTATACGGTGTTACTATCTCCCTTCCCTGTCATTTGGGTATAAACACGATGGGTCAGTTCTCCTCGTCACATCTTCAGTGCGATTTGCCTGATAGTAACTAGGCGCTGAAATAGTGTTGCCGTCTGCCGATTGCTAAAGACTGAATTAATGCCTTGTACGCCATTCGCAGGTTGGAAACGTCTAGAAACCACAGAAGCTTCAATTTGCAATTAGAAGACGAACATCATCGCATTTGGTGTTAACTTACTGTATTACTCATTTCGTTGAATGTTTACAGATAGAAAACTAAGTCCTGTTATTGTCGTCTTTATATCCTTCAGTGCTTGTGGGAAATGAATTAACTTACTGAAAGATGAAAAAGTGGTTTCAAATTTTAATTTATAATCGCATTTTTTGACGTCTTTCTCAGAAGACTATATGGTATAGAGACACTACATACTATGTAAATTAACGGTCGAGGTACAGCGGTTTTATAATTCGAAGTGAAGACCAGATATTCACATGTCAGTAGACATCTTTAATCTAGCTTTACATTAGCTCACAATATTTTCTGAGTCTGCGCATTAGGAGACATAAATTCGTACTGTAATGGTGGAGGGAATGCATGTTGTGTACATTGTAAGAAATGATTTTGCTTATTATCAAGAGCATCTGGCAGTTTACTATGATATTCAGTTGCCTACAGATCTGAGTTGATTCCATCGGTAAATGTCCAGACTGGTTAACGTTGTATGAAGAAACAAGCCCCATAAAACTCATACAAAGTATGGTCTAATTCTCTCTCTTCCTTTACCCCTGTCATGCACTTCTGTCTTCTTCCATCACCTCTAAGTAATACTGCTTATGTTTCTAGAAATCTATTGTAATATAGTATCTGACATTAAGACCATACTGTCAGAGAACAAGATTCCAATTCAGTTTGTAAAGAAATGTAATATATTTAGTGTTAGTGACTGAACTATGTGTTTGATCAATAAGTGTTCAGCGGTAGTGATTATGCATAATAGATGTAATGTGTCACCGCTTTTTATTTCCTAATTTAAACAGAGTGTTTTGAAGACAGCCCACATTTTCAGGGCTAATACTGATCACATACCCTTCCTGTATTACTCCCGACGTTCACAGTAGCACTGCATCCATTAACTTATGACATCCATTTTCCAAGACGTTATATTACCATGTGCTCAATGTATGATGCACAGGTAATGTTTCCGTATTTAGTCTTAGTGTCATTGGCAATCATATCCACGGAGCGTGATGATTACTGTTATTTCTGTAGGTTTCAGTTGGTACATACCTTTCTTAGTTGTATGCTGGTGGACATTATGAAATAATTAATGGGACACATGTCTGTGGGTTGAAGAGGCCTTCAATTTATTTGGTATTCACGCATTTGGTATTCACTATGATTTCATATAGGCTTATGACACTATATGAATAACTTGTGTGCGTGTGTATAGACAATACGAGACATGAGTATGTTAAAGGGTACAAGAACTTTCGACCATGTAATGAAGTTACCTACATCTATACAGGGTGTTACAAAAAGGTACGGCCAAACATCCAGGAAACACTCCTCACACACAAAGAAAGAGAATATGCTATGTGGACATGTGTCCGGAAACGCCTACTTTCCATGTTAGAGCTCATTTTATTACATCTCTTTAAATCACATTAATCATGGAATGGAAACATACAGCAACAGAACGTACCAGCGTGACTTAAAACATTTTGTTACAGGAAATGTTCAAAATGTTCTCCGTTAGCGAGGATACATGCATCCACCCTCCGTCGCATGGAATGCCTGATGCGCTGATGCAGCCCCAGAGAATGGCGTATTGTATGATAGCCGTCCACAATACAAGCACGAAGAGTCTCTACATTTGGTACCGGGGTTGCGTAGACAAGAGCTTTCAAATGCCCCCATAAATGAAAGTCAGGAGGGTTGAGGTCAGGAGAGCGTGGAGGCCATGTAATTGGTCCGCCCCTACCAATCCATCGGTCACCGAATCTGCTGTTGAGAAGCGTACGAACACTTCGACTGAAATGTGCAGGAGCTCCATCTTGCATGAACCACATGTTGTGTCGTACCTGCAAAGGCACATGTTCTAGTAGCACAGGTAGAGTATCCCGTATGAAATAATGATAACGTGCTCCATTGAGCGTAGGTGGAAGAACAAGAGGCCCAAACAAGACATCACCAACAATGTCTGCCCAAACGTTCACAGAAAATCTGTGTTGATGACGTGATTGCACAATTGCGTGCGGATTTCCGTCAGCCCACACATGTTGATTGTGAAAATTTACAATTTGATCACGTTGGAATGAAGCCTCACCCGTAAAGAGAACATTTGCACGGAAATGAGGATTGCCACATTATTGGATGAACCATTCGCAAAAGTGTACCCGTGAAGGCCAATCAGCTGCTGATAGTGCCAGCATACGCTGTACATGGTACGGAAACAACTGGTTCTCCCGTAGCACTCTCGATACAGTGACGTGCTCAACGTTACCTTGTACAGGAACAACTTCTCTGACGCTGACATGAGGGTTAACGTTAACTGCACGAAGCATTGCCTCGTCCATTGCAGGTGTCCTCGTCGTTCTAGGTCTTCCCCAGTCGCGAGTCATAGGCTGGAATGTTCCGTGCTCCCTTAGACGCCGATCAATTGCTTCGAACGTCTTCCTGTCGGGACACCATCGTTCTGGAAATCTGTCTCGATACAAACGTACCGCGCCACGGCTATTGCCCCGTGCTAATCCATACATCAAATGGGCATCTGCCAACTCCGCATTTGTCAACATTGCACTGACTGCAAAACCACGTTCGTGATGAACACTAACCTGTTGATGCTACGTACTGATCCACACATCAAATGGGCATCTGCCAACTCCGCACTTGTCAACATTGCACCGACTGCAAAACCACGTTCGTGATGAACACTAACCTGTTGATGCTACTTACTGATGTGCTTGATGCTAGTACTGTAGAGCAATGAGTCGCATGTCAACATAAGCACCGAATTCAACATTACCTTCCTTCAATTGGGCCAACATGCGGTGAATCGAGGAAGTACAGCACATACTGACGAAACTAAAATGAGCTCTAACATGGAAATTAAGCATTTCCGGACACATGTCCACATAACACATTTTCTTTATTTGTGTGTGAAGAATGTTTCCTGAAAGTTTGGCCGTAACTTTTTGTAACATCCTGTATACATACTGTGCAAGCTATCTTAGTCAATAATTCAAGTTATTCAAGATTTTGAAGGTGAAAGTGCATGAATTATTTTTTCAGTAAAACCTATAGACACTTATTTACTTCACTATATGTTTAACATTCCGACCTAAGGAAAAAAGTGGTATCATTTTAAGGGATGTGTCATTGCCTTTGTGGTGTCACCGCCAGACACCACACTTGCTAGGTGGTAGCCTCTAAATCGGCCGCGGTCCGTTAGTATACGTCGGACCCGCGTGTCGCCACTATCAGTGATTGCAGACCGAGCGCCGCCACACGGCAGGTCTAGAGACACTTCCTAGCACTCGCCCCAGTTGTACAGCCGACTTTGCTAGCGATGGTTCACTGACAAATTACGATCTCATTTGCCGAGACGATAGTTAGCATAGCCTTCAGCTACGTCATTTGCTACGACCTAGCAAGGCGCCATTACCAGTTACTATTGATGCTGTAAAACATGTACCGTCAAGAGCGATGTTCACCAATTATGGATTAAAGTTAAGTATTCCAGAAGCTACGTACGTTCTTTGCTACTATAAATTCCTTGCCCTGTTCCAGACCTCACGCCAGCCTGCGTGAGCTTAAACGCATGCCTTTCGGCTTCCTCCTAGTGGATTGACTGTCTTGCCAGTCCACAACAGCCTTCTATACACGACAACGCTGTTTCGCCCTATTTGACGAGGAGAGGCTAGGATCAGTGAGATCCTTTATTGAAGCGTCTTGCCGTAGGCCACAGATACAATAGGCAGCATATGTTCTCACGTTACGGTGTTACCGACGTCTTGATAGTGCCTTATAGACTAAACGTTTTCTTTGTTTCAGTGTTTACAGTCAAGCTTTTTACTGTAGTGGTGAAGTCTTGTGAAGTTCACGGAAAACGCATGAAAGCAATAAATATTTTAGTCGTTAAATTTTCATACGTATTTTCTGTATCAGCTCATTGAATTATACGCTTGAAGGCTGAAATTAAGGAATGATATCTTTTACGACCAGTTTCGAATCGTCTTTTTTAGGGACGATATTTCTGTAAAAGTGTTATGGTTTATTGACAAAGATCATCCTGTATCTGCCTCATGAATGTAGATGCTTAAATTTAATAAATTTGAGTGATATTGTCTTTATTTCTTTAGTTTATTTCACGAACTTTCTTTTATGTAATCATCACTTTTGCAAACATTTTCCCATGGAAAGCTGTCGTAGGAATGTTTTGCCCCTTCCCTACAAAAGGAAGAACATGCGTAAATTTAATCCGTATATCGTTTGAAAGTCAGTGTGCCTACAGATTTTGTTTTTTATTAGGTAAATATCTGTTATTTAATGTATGTAAAAGATAGAGTTAAGAAAGAAACGGCTAGGAATACCCTTCTTTGAAATTTCTCTATGTTTTTCATTAATAATATCTGGTGAGTAACAAACGCTTTGTATTACTTTTAGCACTTCATTCGTAACATCATCTGGCATCATTTAAATGATTGGTAATGAATTTGCTATTAGCTCAAATTTTATTTTATATTCCTCTCCTTACACATTGCTTTTTGTAACACACAACTTCCCTTTATTCAGCTCCTGGCCAAGAGATGAAGATATAAAATAATTTTTAAAAATTCCATAGGAATTAACTGTTTAACTTTAAGATAACTGCTGTTCCCATAAAAAATGGCATTAACAAGGCTATGTTCTTATTATCACAGCTATTTTCTCATTGTTGTGTTACATTCATTGTAATAATCTAAGAAGCATTCTCAAATTTTTTGATTCTAGTCCTGAAGTAAAATTTTGCTATGACAAAAATGTATTTCGCAGTTGCACTTCGCCATGTAAGACACCTAACGTTATTCTCTAATATACATTCCATAGCTGTTGGAAGATTCTAACTAGGTACTGCACTCTATGGAGAATTATTGTGGCCCATTAAGCTCATCTACAACAAAAACACACGATGTGTTGAAATAATCAGCAGACATTTACGCAAAGAGATTATATTCCTTTAGCGGTTTCAGGCAACTAGTGCTATTCTTCAGAAGATTATAATTATCGCGTTCTTAGAAAGTGTCAGAAATAGGCAGGCGCTTGCAGCATATTACTGTAGTCATGTGAATCATAGAGTCTGTAGAGATATGGAATATGCGTACCAAACATCAACTGCCGGCCGCGGTGGTCTAGCGGTTCTAGGCGCTCAGTCCGGAACCGCGCGACTGCTACGGTCGCAGGTTCGAATCCTGCCTCGGGCATGGATGTGTGTGATGTCCTTAGGTTAGTTAGGTTTAAGTAGTTCTAAGTTCTCGGGGACTGATGACCACAGATGTTAAGTCCCATAGTGCTCAGAGCCATTTGAACCGTTTGAACCAAACATCAACTACAAACACCATTCCATCTTCTGAAGAAGGGCATTAGGTGACTGAGAGCGATAAAGAAACAAAATTTCTTTTGTGTAACTGGTTGCTGATTATTTCAACAAATAGAAGTACTGTTGCTGAAGACGGATAAAATTCTAAATATACAATAATTAGGAGATTTTAGTTCCAAAACTCAAGTAAAAAAAAGTACTGTCACTACAGTGATATAAAGATTATAGGAATACTACCAGGGTAGTACTCAGGACATACAAAAATGGATTCTATCTGTAGAACATTATGGTGGGAAACCAAGTATTGATGTGTGATAATTTTGTCAGAGACACACATTTGATTTTGCTCTGGACAAGATACTTTTGTTGGCACCCAACAAATTAGACGAATTCACAAAATGCTTTATAACGAGAACGATTCATGTCAGTTTCCGAACTTGGAAGTTTCCATGTATCACATAAGTTTAAAGCTGTGATTAACATTAGCTTGAAATCCTTAAATCGCTAAACAGTGCAGGTTTCAGACGACAAACCTGTTAATAATGGATGCCTGATCACACTCGCGTTCTCAACAAACGTAGTTGTCCAATATATCGTACTTCCAGTTTCTTTTTTTTTTTTTACTATATTTAGTAGAGATCACGAATAGGATAAAAACCGGACATGGATAAAGCGAGTGTTATGTCTGACAGCATAAAAACCCGTGGTTTTCTGAAATTATCTAAAGACGTAGTACTTCCTAACAAACTGATCTATTGTGTCCACGCCCTGTCTTAGACGTAAACTAGATGATGCATAGTGGGACAAAAATTGAGAATTTAGCAAACAGAAAACATTTATGGCGCTTGTAAAAGATATGGACAGAAAATACCATACATGCAATAGTTTTGGACAGTATGTTACCTGAGATGACAAATATTGCACGAATACCCGACATTTGGCAGAAGTTTCGTTATTTTTAATTCTATATACGTGGTACTAACACAGCAGTTCGTCTTATTATTTAATGTTTTTCCTTTAAGCTGAGATAAAGTTGTCATCAATACGAAGATTGTGATGAACACCAATAGGATTGATTCTACTGGAGGTATCATGCCCTTGCGATCCTCGTGCTTTTGAGCTGACTTACCCAACCAGTTATACAGAGACCTACAGTCTAACTTGGACTGCGAACCACGGTGCAGCTCTGCATTTCCACATTAAGAAACATTGATAGATGTGAACGAAGTAACTAGTGGAAGAAAAAAAATTCTGTGAGCGACGTGGGATCAAACCCCAGAGCTTTAGAGCCGTAGTCGGAAGTTTACTACTGAGGCAGAAAGCTTAGGTATCGGAAATAACAGTACATTCATATCCATCTGCGTTAGTGAACAGTGACGCTTTTAGCCTTATTCCATCTGTCACGTAACTTGGAAATTACTTTCAAAAATAAACAGTATGGAGGTTGAAGACAGCGACATGTCTGTTTATCTTTGCTCTAAGCTTTTGACCCCTTTTCTTAGAAGATGCTGGTGCAGTTGACGTATGGGAGTAGAGCTAATGCTTTCACAAGGTGTCTGGGCTAGAGATAAACAAAAACATTTATTTGTATTTCTATCTATTAAAGTTTACAACTTTGTTTGTCCATCCTTGTACACAGCAGCTCAAATACGTATTTTTATATATGCTGGTGCAGTTCATTGTGGGCATCGTCTATAGCTCGACAGACGCCGAATCGATATTCCACTTCTCGTCACATGTCCATAATCATGACATGTGTTATGGCCTCCACTGTCGCGCATAGCCCCGTTGTCTCTGATCTACCAGGTCTCGAAACCTTGTTCTGTAAGCAATGTCCTTGACAAACCCCTTGCATTGAAATCCAGAGGAGTCAGATTCTTAGACATAGGGGCCACTCCCCCACCCCCCTTCCTCTTTCGCTCCTTCAGATACAAAACACACAACTAATAACAGGGGGAGGGGCAGGAATCGTCCTGCTGGAAACGACGGCGGGTGGCATCTATGGAACTGCATAATTCGCTAATATGTCGAGATATGTTTGTTCTGTCACTGGTGCGCATGCCGCATGCAAATCAGCGCTGTTCATAGAATGGTGAGATCGCATCTTGGAGAGTTCTTTCGTTACACGTTTTTTTTGTTCTGTATACCTCTTGCCTGCAGACCCTTCATAAGGAGGCGTTGACACCAATGAAGCTGGTCACCCAGTTCATGGAGCATATAAGATGAATTTAAATGCAGATACATACGAATAGTATATTGGGAACAATTTGTATATGATGTGAGGTGACCGTACCCTCAGAGTCCTCAGATTTCACTTAAAATTTTTATTACTGTATATTATAGATCGGTGTATGTAAATGTATATTTAAATTTCAGCTCCAAGTCAGTGACCTTTTTTATGTGGCTTTTTGATTACAAATGTACCATAAAGGGAAGGACCTCTCCCGAAGACTATTCCGCTTCTCTTACGTTCACGTGAAAAGATGCATGTTCCGCCGCTTTGTTGCTGCCAATCACTGTGGGCTATAAGTGTAATTGTGGCGTGCAATGTTGGTGAACGCATCCAGCGGAGCCGACGTTCAGTCATTGTCGGTCGGATGGTAGCAGTAAAGAAATCGACGATAGAGAACGTGAAAGTGTGAGTAGAAGTAGTGATAATATTAACATTGGGGACAGAGTATTGACGGTGCATGAAAGATGCAAGTGTTACATGTAAAATAATGAAACATGTATATTTCGCAACTGTCTGACATGATTAAGCAAAGTGATGCAATTGGAACTAACATTATATTGTAATATTTGGTGCTGACAAACAAAGTGAACATTACATTACAAAACAATTATATCTGGGTTTATTTTTTAATTTATTCTTTTCCCCACAAAACGCCACCCCATAACGAGTGACGCACTTGACAACAGTTCGCTGCCGTCCCAAAGGTAGAGCAGAACACATTGATATTCTCTGGAAAACATCTGAAGCATGGAAGACGGATCACAACATACTTTTTAACATAAAGACTATGGGAATCACTGATCAACTATAAATATTGCTTGTTGTAGACTCTTACACTAACATTTCCTTTTGCAGTCAACATTCGTAAACTGTGCAGTTAATTAACTACACTATGACTGACAATTAACTGTGCATGACATTCATGCAGTAATGGTGCGCCGATCTCACTACAGTAACTAAGCATACAGCAATTCTATTACAATGGAATCTTCCTTCATCTGTTAAAATCTTAAAGCTTCTTCATGTACAAAACACTCTGTGTACGCATACTCCAGCTCTCTTATCACCCTAAGTCTTCTTATTTGACGTTTTCAGTGGTGAATAATTAGATGCAGATGCTGAAAAGATTTCTGAGGAGCGAGATTTGGGACAATATCATACACACAATTTCACGTCTATTTTAATAGATTCTTCAAATCAGAGGCTAAAGAAAATAATTTTGGGATATAACGCATCAGTTATCAAGAAAAGGCATTTTTCAGATTACGGCGCAGTTTAGCAGTATTCTGGAGGCAATACTTTACTACATGGTGAAACATGTTATACAAACAGAAGTGACAAATTTCAGAAATACTCTTAATGCAAAATAGCACATCATTGGGAGCTGTTGATAATGACATCCTTTGCACCATTGAGTTCCTTGATAATGTCCTCCAGCGGTCGTCCCTTGGTTTCTGGTAGCAACCAACATTCGATGACAGCACAGACCAGACAGACAGCTGCAAAGAACCAGAAGGTGCCGTAAGCTCCCATTGCCTCTGACATGGCTGGATAAAGTTTGGTAATGATGGTTGAAGTGCCAGTCAGCATTGTGTACATGATAATGGCGGCCACGGGCCTGATCCTTGGAGCCACTATTTCAGATAGCACCACATATGGCAGTGAGCTCAGTCCAGCTGCCAGTGTCAAACAATATATAGAGAGACACGTGGCAGGAAGCCAGCCAAAGGAAGACAGGTCCACCTCCATCTCTTGCTTGAGGTACATGTAGACACCCAGGACTGCTACCGAAGTCCCAACAATCCCATTAGAGAGAAACAGCAGGGGTCGTCGACCTAGGCGGTCTATCACTAGTGCAGACACCAAAGTGCCAACAACCTGTCGAAAAAGGCAACAAATGGAAAGTCAACATTCAGAAATATTTGTACATTGCTTATTTTCGAAATATTTTGGTAATGAGGATGTGACTGTTTAAGTTATTGTAAATATTATTTATGAATATACATACAGTTTAATTGGAAATATTGTTATAGGCAGTGCCAGACAGCATATACGCATGTTAAGAACTGCGTTAAACCATACACAGCTGTACTAGTTATTATTTTTTTAAATATCGACTTTGGTCAATTTCTGACATTCCACGGGTCATCTGCACAAAGGGAACAAACTATACATAAAGTATATACAATGACTATACCTCACAAAAGATTGTTCATACATACATACATACATTTTATATGTATGAGTATTATGCACACAGTGTGAAATACATATAACAACATATATTCAAACTTATTCAGCTGCCTATTTCCCAGCTGCAATGGTTACTTATTCTGAAATGTACTAATTCAGTATAAGATGTGTTATACACAACATCTCCTATATCATACAATATAAACATTAAAGTGCATGGAACAGCCAATGGTATGTAGTTTACTGCTGCTGTTGTCAAAAGATCTTATGTTACAGACACAACAATATGTCAAAAAGCTAATTAGGAAAATTCACTCGCTGTCTAATTACAGTGTGGGATAGTATGTAGTTACAGAAATACCACCAAAAAATAAAAGATGCAGATGGTGCCTATAGTTAAACACACACATTTTTATGGATGAAACACAAATGATACTGGCGTAATATTACACGAATAACAAGGCTGAATCACATAGCTTAACCCATTATGATTATATTTATGGGAGAAATATATTCTTTCCCCCCCCCCCCCCCCCCATGAACCATGCACCTTGCCGTTGGTGGGGAGGTTTGCGTGATCAGCGATATAGATGGCCGTACCGTAGGTGCAACCACAACGGAAGGGCCTCTGTTGAGATGCCAGACAAACGTGTGGTTCCTGAAGAGGGGCAGCACCCTTTTCAGTAGTTGCAGGGGCAACAGTCTGGATGATTGACTGATCTGGCCTTGTAACACTAACCAAAACGGCCTTGCTGTGCTGGTACTGCGAACGGCTGAAAGCAAGGGGAAACTACAGCCGTAATTTTTCCCGAGGGCATGCAGCTTTACTGTATGATTAAATGATGATGGCGTCCTCTTGGGTAAAATATTCCGGAGGTAAAATAGTCGCCCATTCGGATCTCCGGGCGGGGACTACTCAGGAGGACGACGTTATCAGGAGAAAGAGAACTGACGTTTTACGGATCGGAGCGTGGAATGTCAAATCCCTTAATCGGGCAGGTAGATTAGAAAATTTAAAAAGGGAAATGGATAGGTTAAAATTAGATGTAGGGGGAATTAGGGAAGTTCGGTGGGAGAAGAGACAAGACTCCTGGTCAGATGAGTACAGGGTTATAAATACAAAATCAAATAGGGGTAATGCAGGAGTAGGTTTAATAATGAATAAAAAATAGGAGTACGGGTAAGCTACTACAAACATCATAGTGAACGCATTATTGTGGCCAAGATAGACACGAAGCCCACGCTAACTACAGTAGTACAAGTTTATATGCCAACTAGCTCTGCAGATCATGAAGAAATTGATGAAATGTATGGTGAGATAAAAGAAATTATTCAGGTAGTGAAGGGAGACGAAAATTTAATAGTCATGGGTGACTGGAATTCAAGAGTAGGAAGAGGGAGAGAAGGAAACATAGTAGGTGAATATGGTTTTGGGCTAAGAAATGAAAGAGGAAGTCGCCTGGTAGAATTTTGCGCAGAGCATAACTTAATCATAGCGAACACTTGGTTTAAGAATCATCAAAGAAGGTTGTATACATGGAACAACCCTGGAGGTACTAAAAGGTATCAAATAGATTATATAATGGTAAGACAGAGATTTAGGAACCAGGTTTTAAATTGTAAGACATTTCCAGGGGCAGATGTGGACTCTGACCACAATCCATTCGTTATGAACTGTAGATTAAAACTGAAGAAACTGCAAAAAGGTGGGAGTTTAAGGAGATGGGACCAGGATAAACTGAAAGAACCAGAGGTTGTACAGAGTTTCAGGAAGAGCATAAGGGAACAATTGACAGGAATGGGGGAAAGAGATACAGTAGAAGAAGAATAGGTAGCTTTGAGGGATGAAATAGAGAAGGCAGGAGAGGATGAAATATGCAAAAAGGCGTGGGCTCGTAGAAACCCTTGGGAAACAGAAGAAGTATTGAATTTAATTGATGAAAGGTGAAAATATAAAAATGCAGTAAATGAAGCGGGCAAAATGGAATACAAACGTCTCGAAAATGAGATCGACAGGAAGTGCAAAATGGCTAAGCACGGATGGCTAGAGGACAAATGTAAGGATGTAGAGGCTTATCTCACTAGGGGTAAGATAGATACTGCCTACAGGAAAATTAGAGAGACATTTTGAGAAAAGAGAACCACTTGCATGAATTTCAAGAGCTCAGATGGAAACCCAGTTCTAAGCAAAGAAGGGAAAGCAGAAAGGTGGAAGGAGTATATAGAGGGTCTATACAAGGGTGATGTACTTGAGGACAATATTATGGAAATTGAAGAGGATGCAGATGAAGATGAAATGGGAGATATGATATTGCGTGAAGAGTTTGACAGAGCACTGAAAGACGAGTCGAAACAAGGCCCCGGGAGTAGACAACATTCTATTAGAACTACTGAGAGCCTTTGGAGAGCCAGTCCTGACAAAACTCTACCATCTGGTGAGGAAGATGTACGAGACAGGCGAAATACTCTCAGACTTCAAGAAGAATATAACAATCCCAATCCCAAAGAAAGCAGGTGCAGACAGATGTGAAACTTACCGAATTATCAGTTTAATAAGTAACAGCTGCAAAATACTAACGCGAATTATTTACAGACGAATGGAAAAAATGATAGAAGCCGACCTCGGGGAAGATCAGTTTGGATTCCGTAGAAATATTGGAACACGTGAGACAATACTGACCCTTCGACTTATCTTAGAAGAAAGATTAAGGAAAGGCAAGCCTACGTTTCTAGCATTTATAGACTTAGAGAAAGCTTTTGACAATGTTGATTGGAATACTCTCTTTGAAATTCTGAAGGTGGCAGGGGTAAAATACAGGGAGCTAAAGGCTATTTACATTTTGTACAGAAAGGAGATGGCAGTTGTAAGAGTTGAGGGGTATGAAAGGGAAGCAGTGGTTGGGAAGGGAGTGAGACAGGGTTGTAGCCTCTCCCCAATGTTATTCAATCTGTATATAGAGAACGCAGTAAAGGAAGCAAAAGAAAAATTTGGAGTAGGAATTAAAATCCATGGAGAAGAAATAAAAACTTTGATGTTCGCCGATGACATTGTAATTCTGTCAGAGACAGTGAATGGAGGATATAAGATGAACATCAACAAAAGCAAAACGAGGATAATGGAATGTAGTTGAATGAAGTCAGGTGATGCTGAGGGAATTAGATTAGGAAATGAGACACTTAAAGCAGTAAAGGAGTTTTGCTATTTGGGGAGCAAAATAACTGATGATGGTCGAAGTAGAGAGGATTTAAAATGTAGACTGGCAATGGCAAGGAAAGTGTTTCTGAAGAAGAAAAATTTGTTAACATCATGTATAGATTTAAATGTCAGGAAGTCGTTTCTGAAAGTATTTGTATGGAGTGTAGCCATGTATGGAAGGGAAACGTGGACGATAAATAGCTTAGACAAGAAGAGAATAGAAGCTTTCGAAATGTGGTGCTACAGAAGAATGCTGAAGATTAGATGGGTAGATCACATAACTAATGAGGAGGTATTGAATAGAATTTGAGAGAAGAGGAGCTTGTGGCACAAGAAGAAGGGATCGGTTGATAGGACATATTCTGAGACATCGAGGGATCACCAATTTAGTATTGGAGGGCAGCTTGGAGGGTAAAAATCGTCGAGGGAGAGCAAGAGTTGAATACACTAAGCAGATTCAGAAGGATGTAGACTGCAGTAGGTACTGAGAGATGAAGAAGCTTGCACAGGATAGAGTAGCATGGAGAGCTGCATCAAACCAGTCTCAGGACTGAAGACCTCAACAACAACAACAATAATATGTTTTCCAATGGATAAGGCCCCAAAATATGTATATCCATTGAGGTGAGACGATCACTTTGGCTGTAGGCATCTACTACTGACCAGGCTGTCACAGTACAACTTTATATTTTGACTAGATACACTGTTCTACTGATTTCTCCTCACAGCTAGAGAATGGATAAATATAAGAAACAAAATTTATCATTCTGATATCTTAAATGAGTATCGATATCCGCCTTTTATAAGCACATGATCACCTGATTCTACTTACATAGTTTATTTTTGAGTGAAGTGTCTTGGATTGATGTAGCCACATGCTATAATTACACTGTAGTCGATTTTAGGAGTATTAACTGCACAGATGTATAAGAGTAAATATACATGTATAATGTGTGTGTGGGGGTTTGCAGTGGTGAGTGGGTGTGATTGTGTGGCAGTTCTACTTTACTAAAACTCCTTTGGAAAGTAAGTGGATATAAAGTAAGATTGATATAAAGTAATATTTAACACTGTAATGCATTCATCCTCTTAACATTCAGTGAAATGTGGTGCAGTACCTGACTGGAACAATCCACAGAAGAGTAAATGAGTATGTGGATCACTCTGAAAATTGTTAGATAATTTTTCTGACATCTCAACATCAATGGCAATTACTTGTGTTAAATATCAGTGGGGTACTGTAGTCAATATAATATAATTCAATGATAATAGTCATATAATCAGATTAAACTATCGTTCCTAAGGAATTCTGATCACGTATAGTGCATTAATAACTCCCAGTTTGAGTTAAAACTGCAGTAGGATTTCTTTGCTCGGTATTGGTGCTGTTGATGATGCACTACAATTTCCTAATTAGATCTGATGGACGCATCATGCTCTTTATAACTGAGCTATGGTTACAGTAACCACTATAATTGGACTATGCTTCTAAAACAATTTCTTCTTTAGTTTTAATGCAATTAGACTGTTTATAAAGCAATTTGCTTTTATAATTGGACAGTTTATACGTTTTTAATGTAGGAATTGGTCTATATTTGCAAAACAATTTGGTTTTTATATGTGGACCATATTTGTATATTTCATATAATTGGGCTTTATATAAAAATAACCAGTAAATGTTGTAAAATGAACTTAATATAAGTGCATAGACAATCAGTAATGTAATTTTTTATTTCCATTCCTTTGTCACATCATTTTAATGATAATATCGACTTCTTCATTTGGTCTCATTTTTCTTCCTATCTTTCCTATTCTACTTGTATTCATAGGTCATGTGTCTTTAATTAATTTTATATACTAACTTTGATTTATTTTCTTTGGTTTTATCACCCTGTTTGTTTTGTCCACATTGTCGGGTTCGTTATATCTGTTACTCATTTTTTAAAATTTCGTTGTACTTATAAACCCTTCTTTCATTTGACTCTTCATCTGCGTTATTTTGTCCAGAGTGCAATAGGTATTTAGGATATGTTTTAAATGTTCATATGACGATTACCGTGCAAAAAAAGATAGAATGCACATCTGGTAACGAAAGATACACACACCAAAAGAAGTTTTGCATCACCCCAGTTCCCAGAACTCCTGAAGATAGACGTTGACTGTGGATATTGTATCACAGACTGCTGAGAAATGTCACTAAACCCGCCCAAAGATGTAAACAACCATGCATGAGCAGCGCCTATTTGACGGAGGGGGTCCGACAGCCGATCAGTTCGTCATTCCACCAAAAAGGAGGTACACGGCTCGCGTTGTCTGTAGTTCAACCATGCCTAGACGGTCATTACTGCGGTTCGATTGCATCCGCATAGTTACTTTGTGCCAGGAAGGACTCTCAAGAAGGGAAGTGTCCAGGCGTCTCGGAGTGAACCAAAGCGATGTTGTT
Source organism: Schistocerca cancellata (assembly GCF_023864275.1). Taxonomy (NCBI): domain Eukaryota; kingdom Metazoa; phylum Arthropoda; class Insecta; order Orthoptera; family Acrididae; genus Schistocerca; species Schistocerca cancellata. Next base: position 502,413,969 of record NC_064632.1, on the reverse strand, counting down.
CGGACATGGAGAAGATAGAGAGAGACAAGGTCTATGACTTGCCTCGCTTAGGCCGCCAAAGGGACACGACTGGAGCTGATGATCGCTACCTACGGATTATGGCTCAGAGAAAGCGTGACACCAACGCCACCGTGTTGAATAATGCTTTTCCTGCAGCCACAGGACGTCGTGCTACGACTCAAACTGTGCGAAATAGGCTGCATGATGCGCCACTCAAATCCCGACGTCCATGGCGAGGTCCATCTTTGCAACCCGACACCATGCAGCTCGGTCCAGTCGTGCCCAGCAACATGGCGAATGGACCGCTCAGGATTGGCGGCACGTTCTCTTCAGAGATGAGTGTCGCATATGCCTTCAACTAGATAATCGTCGGAGACGTGTTTGGAGACAACCGGTCAGGCTGAACGCTTTAGACACACTGTCCATCGAGTGCAGCAAGGTGCAGGTCCCCTGCCGTTTTGTGGTGGCATTACGTGGGGCCGACGTACGCCATTGGTGGTCATGGAAGGCACCGTAACGGCTGTACGATACGTGAATGCCGTCCTCCGACCGATAGTGCAACCATATCGGCAGCATATTGGCGAGGCATTCTTCTTCATGGACGACAATTGCCGCCCGCATCGTGCACGTCTTGTGAATTACTTCCTTCAGGATAACGACATCGCTCGACTAGAGTGGCCGCATGTTTTCCAGATATGAACTCTATTGAACATGCCTGGGATAGATTGAAAAGGGCTGTTTATGGACTATGTGACCCACCAACCACTGTGAGGGATCTACACCGAATCGTCGTTGAGGAGTAGGACTATGTGGACCAAAATGCCTTGATGAACTTGTGGATAGTATGCCACGACGAATACAGGCATGCACACAGTCCTGCTACTGGGTATTAGAGGTACCGGTGTGTACAGCAATCTGGACCACCACATCTGAAGGTCTCGCTCCATAGTGGTACAACATGCAAAGTGTGGCTTTGATGAGCAATAAAAAGGGCGGAAATGATGTTTATGTTGATCTCTATTGCAATTTTCTGTAGATGTTCAGGAACTCTCGGAACCGAGGAGATGTAAAACTTTTTTTGATGTGTGTACAACACTGCAGTCAATATAAACATATTTAGTCTTTTGTTTTTAGCTGATAAATCGGAATTTTTAAATAATTTAACATTATAATTGATAAATTTAGTGAAATTCATATTCACAAACATTCCGATGGAAAAAATGATATAAGGAAAAATTGAAACAAATGAAAAAAGTTCATACAGTGATTAAAATGATGTGACAGCAGAATAGAAATTGCAGTTAAAGTAATTAACTGAATAAAAATAATGATCAACGTAATTTCGATAAAGATTTATGAATGAAAAATTTGCTGTATGTGACAAGATTCGCACCCACAACTTCAAGCATGTGCTATAATCCTATCCATTACGCTACGCAACTAGAAAACTTTATTCAACTTTTTTAACGATACCAAGCATCACGCAAAATTCTGAAATTTTGTCGGCAATACTTACAAACGAGGGATCAGGATATTAACCTACACAGCCGTAGAGATGGTTTCAAAAAGTCGATCCCACCACAGGAAATCTCTCCTAGTTAGTGTATTTAATCCTTTATTGAGATAAACGCGAGTTACATATCAGTAATTCTTATTCGTATGTATGGCAATGAAACATGGACTGTGGGAAAACCGGAACAGGAGAGAAAAAAAATGGCTCGGAGGACTATGGGCTTAACTTCTGAGGTCATCAGTCCCCTAGAACATACAACTACTAAACCTAACTATCCTAAGGACATCACGCGGTTCCAGACTGTAGAGCCTAGAACCGCTCTGCCACCCCGGCCGACGGAACAGGAGAGAATCGAAGCATTTGAGATGTGGTGCCACAGACGAATGTTGTAAATTAGATGGACTGATACGGTAAGGAATGAGGAGATTCTGCCGGGATCTGAGAGGAAAATAATATGTGGAAAACACTGACAATGGGAAGGCACAGGTTGATAGGACACCTGTTAAGACATCAGGGATCGAATTTCATGGTACTAGATGAAAGTGTAGAGGGCAAAAACTATAGAAGAAGACAGAGATTGGAATATATCCAGGAAATAATTGAGGACGTAGGTTGTAAGTGCTACTCTAAGATGAAGAGGTTGGCGTAGGAGAGGAGTTCGTGGCGGGACGCATCAAGCCAATCAGAAGAATGATGACCAAGAAAAAAGATACAAGTCAAAACGCGAAACAACGCTCATTCCAACAGTCCAGCAACTCGATTTCTTCTGCACTGTTTCATTCCCCATCATTGCGAAGCTGTAATAGGCTACAAAAACGAAATACAGCATCGGACCACAAGCATCCGTACACCTATGTAATGAGGAATTGTTCACTAGACGTCACACGAGGCAGACTCGCCAGTATGAAAGGAGGCGTGGAGAACTGTGTTGTCAGTAGAAAAGCAATAATAGCAGAAAGAGTCACTCGAGAGAGATGAGTGGCTTCGGTGTCGACTAGTCACTGGATGTCACCTGAGTAACATATCCATCAGAGACATTTCATGAATTTTATCCATAGTGGATGCTGTCGAACTCCGTGACTGTTCCTTTATGGGGCTGTAGAAAAATATCCGCTACCAGTCACAATAAAAGGTTGTTTATTCGTCACACGACCGGTTTCGGGCTTGCGCCCATCTTCAGGTGTTTATGTAGCAGATGTTACATCGAAGTTCTTTGACCACAGCCCACATGGTTGTATGTAAACATAGTGTAGTGCACATCATAATAGTGTAATATGGAGATATACCTGATATGTGGACGTGAAAATGACCATAAGTGTGTAAGTGGCAAAACTATCATCGTAGCATAACTGTAATAGTGGTGCTTCATCTTTTTGTAAGTACAGATATATTTTCGTCAAATGCTGCCTTACCACATACAATTGTCCCACTTGTATTTGTGTAGTCGCCAGCAAATAATTTTTTTGTATTTATACAGTGATCTCCGACAGTACAACATGTAAACGAATGTATAAACACCTGAAGATGGGTGGAAGCCCGAAACCGGTCGTGTGAAGAATAAACAACCTTTTATTGTGACTGGTAGCGGATATTTTTCTACAACCCCAGAGACATTTCACCTCTTCTAAAGCTGCCCAATCACAACTCTTGTGCTGACGAACATGGACCGGGTGCTTGTAAGAAATTGCAGGAAATTAGCTAAAGGAAACATTCGTGAGTTCCTAACAACTAGCAGCAGTCCAGCTAGCACAATAACTGAACTTAGGATGTTAAGAAGAACGAGGTCGAACAATGTAGCAGCTCCTCTTAAGCCACCCGTTTGTGTAGTCATCCTCTCAGGGGACAGCGCCTTAGAGTCCGTGCGGACGGGATGGTTTGCGTGCTCCAGGGAAGCAGAGGGCCATGCCAGCAGTAGCGTAGCTACCGGCAGGGCCTCCTAAACCGGACGGGCTTCTGCACAGGAGCCGGACAAAGTGTGTCTCACAACGCCCATTCTTTCCTCTAATCCTGTCCTGTTTCCCATCTCCTGTTTTTCGGAGATACGGACTTCGTTAGCACTGGCATGCCATCCGTATAGGAGAGAGGCAGCTATAAATTGAAACCCGGAATTGGCACTTCCGTTAGGCGCAAGTACGGTCCAACCGGAAATGAGCGGCAGTTGTCTGTAGCCAACCTGACTCCGTATTTCGTGTGGAACCAGTCAGCTAGACTGAGAGGGTGGCACGAGTAGTGGGCAAGCTCATCGTTACCTAAATCTGCGTTCCAGACGCAGTAGCATCCACGTAGAGGACACTCCATCCATGTAAAAAAAAAAGAAAGAAAAAACACTGATAGCTGCAGTTACCGGTCATAAGCTCGCTCAATAGGTCGTAGGAGCGGTCACCAGGGATCGCTATTGACAGTGGGAGGGTCCATCGTAGCTCCACTGGCCGGCCAGTCACCGCCTGCTTCAAGCTGGGCAGCCCCCAGTCAGATAGGCACTGGCCCATCCTGGTGCCGATTGTTCCATTGGGTGTATGGAACACTAGCAGTGCTAGTAGTCGTCACCATAACATCGACATCCGCTGCTACAAAATAAAAAATAAAAATAAAATAAAAAGTAAATATATTTCATTGTGCATCGGTACATGGAACATCCACACTATGCTGCAAGACTTCCCGGGCACCTGTGGAAGCTCACAAGAGCTACGCAAAACGGTTGCTATCGACTTAGAGCTATTCAGACTCAATATCGCTATAACAGCACTGCGAGAAACCAGGCTACCAGAAGAAGGCTCAATACGGGAAAAAAAACTACACTGTTTTCAGGAAGGACAAAGATGTTGCTAGCCCCAGACAGCACACATGGGTTTCAATTCTCTCCTTCAAAATCGCGGGTAGTCCTCTTCTGTCGCCGTACTATGATCCACCCTGATCCAGAGCTCTATCTTGATGCACAACGATTGCCTGTGGTCCCACAGTTTCGTTTCCTGGGTCTTCTTTTCGACAACAATCTTACTTGGTTGCCCCATATCAGACTCCTGAAGGTAGCATGTTTCCGTAAACTCAATGTCCTTCGCTTCCTTGCCCACTCCTCTTGGGGTGCAGACCGTTCCCTCCGTCTTTATCGTGCTCTAGTTCTGTCTCGCTTGGACTATGGTTGTCAAGTTTATGGCTCAGCTGCTCCTTCCACACTGCACGTGCTGCATCCAGTCCACCATCGTGGTACCCGTTTGGCCACCGGTGCCTTCCCTACTAGCCCTGTTGATAGTCTCCTGGTTGAAGCTGGGTTCCCCCCCCCCCCCCCCTTTCTGTTCGGCGGTCCCAGCTTCTGGTGTCTTATGCACTCGCTATCCGTTCCTCTCCCACTCATCCTTCCTATTCTATCCTGTTCCCAGACCATGGACGTCGCCCACCCGACTCCCGCCCACGGGCGGGTTTACCGGTTGGGCTCCGCCTTGCGTTTCTTTGCCGTGATTTTCAGCTTCGTTCTTTGTCCTGTCTTCCTCGCTCCCTCCCCTTCACCCCCCCCCCCCCCCTTGGTTAGTTCCTCGTCCTCGACTTCGGATGGATCTCCGCCGAGGTCCGAAAGATTCTATCCCCCCGGTGGTGTTCCGTTCCTTTTTCCACCAAATTTTATGGGAATTTCGGGATGCTGTTGTTTTTTACACTGATGGCTCTCTAAATCTGCTGATCATATGGGGTATGCCTTCACGTCCTCTGCTGGAACGGAAAATCATCTGCTGCCACCTACATGTGGAGTATTTACTGCGGAATTGATGGCAATTTCCTAGGCCCTTACCTTTATTAAACAGTCCCAACACAACCGCGTTTTGTTATGTACGGACTCGATGAGTGGCCTTCTTGCTATTGACCGGTGTTTTTCGCGCCATCCCTTGGTCTCTGACATCCATGACCATCTCGCTGATATTCACCGTTCTGCTTGTTCCATTGACTTCCTTTGGGTCCCTGGCCATGTGGGTATCCCGCGTAATGAGCTCGCTGATCGTTTGGCTGGGGGAGCAGTCACTTACCCCCCGTTTTCTGTAACCCCTCCTGCAGCGGATTTACGGCTTCACATCAAATCCCACTTCGCACAGTCATGGGCCAATTCTTGGGAGGCTACTCCCCTGTGTAATACACTTCGTGCAATTAAGGTGGCACCAGGCCCGTGGCGTTCTTCCTTTCGCCTCTGCCGAAAGGACTCGACCACACTGTGTTGTCTCTGCATTAGCCATAGCAGGCTGACCCATGGTTTTCTTTTGCGTGATGAGCCACCCCCGCTTTGTGGTTGTGGAGCCTTCCAGTCCGTAGCCCACATTTTGGTTGAATGCCCCCTTCTTTTGGCTCTGCGTGCTAAGTACAGACTCCCCCGGACTTTACCTTTGATGTTGGCTGACGATTCCCGGATGGTATCTCTGGTTCTCGGTTCCCTCCGGGAAAGTGGTTTTTATTCTCAGTTTTAAGATTTTTAATCTCTCTCTGGTGTTGGAGCAGGGCGGTGAGTGTTTGGGTGTCTCCCACTGTAAGCCGTGTTCGGAGAGTCCCGATTCACCTCCCTGACCGAGATCCTCTTTTCTTCCCCCTTTACTCTGTTTTTACCGTTTTTTAAGGATTGGTTAGTCTCCTTTTCCCATTCTAGCGGTTGCACCTTTTAAGTCACAGGTCGTCTTGCCTATGCTGCTTCAGCATAGCATTGGGTTCGTTCTCTTGCTGACTTCCCTCATTTTGTTTTTACCATTGACAACATGACTGCCCTTTTACGTTTTTAGCTTTTTCCCTTTAAGTGTTCTGACTTTCCTGAGATGTCCCATTAGCGGAATGGCCCATATTTGAAACAAAGGACTGATGACCTTGCTGTTTGGTCCCTTAAACCTCAAACAACCAACCAACCCAGACAGCACGGAATCGGTTATGCTGTCCGCAATGACTTGCTGTGTTGTACCGAAAACCCGACTGAGATCTCTGAACGCATTGTGACTACGATTCACAACAAACAGTGAACCACTGACGCTGATATCTGTATATGCACCGACACTTCCCTCAGCTGCAAATGTCAAGGATCAGTTTTATGAACAGCTTAGTGATGTAGTACAAGGAGCGCACTCCGGGACCGTATATGCAACCTCCGTGATTTCAACGCTCGTATTACTATACCTGACTGCCTAGGCAAACACGGAGTGGGCAAAATGAATGATAATGATCCACGGTTGCTTGAATTCTGTGCAAAGTATCAGTTATGTGTCACCAATACATACTATAAAGGCAAACTGAACCACAAGGTTTCCTGGATGCACCCCCGCTCAAAATATTGGCACTAATTAGATCTTATTCTAACTGAAAGGAAAGATTTGCGTTACTTTCTTCATACAAATTCTGTCCTTAGTGCAGATTGTGACACGGATCAAGCACTAGTAGCGACAAAAGTGCGCTTTCTTGACTAAAAAGTTTCACTCTGCCAGAACACCTTGCAAAACAAAAATTAATCTTTGCCAAAAAAGAAATACTGCTGCAGTAAATCTACACTCCTGGAAATTGAAATAAGAACACCCATTGTCCCAGGAAGGGGAAACTTTATTGACACATTCCTGGGGTCAGATACATCACATGATCACACTGACAGAACCACAGGCACATAGACACAGGCAACAGAGCATGCACAATGTCGCCACTAGTACAGTGTATATCCACCTTTCGCAGCAATGCAGGCTGCTATTCTCCCATGGAGACGATCGTAGAGATGCTGGATGTAGTCCTGTGGAACGGCTTGCCATGCCATTTCCACCTGGAGCCTCAGTTGGACCAGCGTTCGTGCTGGACGTGCAGACCGCGTGAGACGACGCTTCACCCAGTCCCAAACATGCTCAATGGGGGACAGATCCGGAGATCTTGCTGGCCAGGGTAGTTGACTTACACCTTCTAGAGCACGTTGGGTGGCACGGGATACATGCGGACGTGCATTGTCCTGTTGGAACAGCAAGTTCCCTTGCCGGTCTAGGAATGGTAGAACGATGGGTTCGATGACGGTTTGGATGTACCGTGCACTATTCAGTGTCCCCTCGACGATCACCAGTGGTGTACGGCCAGTATAGGAGATCGCTCCCCACACCATGATGCCGGGTGTTGGCCCTGTGTGCCTCGGTCGTATGCAGTCCTGATTGTGGCGCTCACCTGCACGGCGCCAAACACGCATACGACCATCATTGGCACCAAGGCAGAAGCGACTCTCATCGCTGAAGACGACACGTCTCCATTCGTCCCTCCATTCACGCCTGTCGCGACACCACTGGAGGCGGGCTGCACGATGTTGGGGCGTGAGCGGAAGACGGCCTAACGGTGTGCAGGACCGTAACCCAGCTTCATGGAGACGGTTGCGAATGGTCCTCGCCGATACCCCAGGAGCAACAGTGTCCCTAATTTGCTGGGAAGTGGCGGTGCGGTCCCCTACGGCACTGCGTAGGATCCTACGGTCTTGGCGTGCATCCGTGCGTCGCTGCGGTCCGGTCCCAGGTCGACGGGCACGTGCACCTTCCGCCGACCACTGGCGACAACATCGATGTACTGTGGAGACCTCACGCCCCACGTGTTGAGCAATTCGGCGGTACGTCCACCCGGCCTCCCGCATGTCCACTATACGCCCTCGCTCAAAGTCCGTCAACTGCACATACGGTTCACGTCCACGCTGTCGCGGCATGCTACCAGTGCTAAAGACTGCGATGGAGCTCCGTATGCCACGGCAAACTGGCTGACACTGACGGCGGCGGTGCACAAATGCTGCGCAGCTAGCGCCATTCGACGGCCAACACCGCGGTTCCTGGTGTGTCCGCTGTGCCGTGCGTGTGATCATTGCTTGTACAGCCCTCTCGCAGTGTCCGGAGCAAGTATGGTGGGTCTGACACACCGGTGTCAATGTGTTCTTTTTTCCATTTCCAGGAGTGTATTTGGTAAAGAGACACGAAAAGAGGTCAATCCCTGGGACCCAGCCGCTCCTATTTCTGAAGACTGGCAGAAGATAAAATCGCATCTTACCGCTACGGCTGGAAATGTGTTCGTAATCTGGAAGAAAAATCCCAGGATTGGTTCATCGAGAACGTAGATGTCCTGAAACCTCTCTTTGAGGCTACGCGTCAGGCCACTGTCACCTGTTATAAAAACCCACGCAGTTCTACACGCAGGGAGCTAAGAAAATCAAAGGCAGCTGTTAAACGCACTCTCCTACTGGGAGCAACTTTGCACTGGCTTAGAGGAGTATTTCAATGCTGGCGGCATTGGTGGTGTGTACTCGGGCTACAAACGGGCCAGTGGATCCATTCCAAGGAAGAGCGTATCACTCGAGGAAATAGATGGAAAAGTCATCACAGATCGAAATCGTCAATTGCTCCGTTGGATAGAACATTACTCCAGCCTCTACTCAAATCCCATCAACATTAGTCCAGAAGCAATGGATCAAACTCCTCAGATGACACCGTACCATGACTTATAAGTCACGCCTACTATGCTGGAGCTTCAAAGAGCAATTGCACTGTTCAAATGTGGGAAGTGCCCTGGCAAAGACAACATCGCCATAGAAACTGTAATACTTAAGCCAGTTTTTCCGCTGTTTTTCAACCTCTTACTGAAATGTTGGGCTGAGGCTACTGTGCCGCAAGGCATGCGCGATGTCAATATTGTTACACAAAGGTAAACGTGATCGCGGTGATTGTAACTGTCACCGTGGAATCTCACTTCTGAATATACCTGGAAAAATCATTTGCCTGGGTGGTGTTCGGCAGACTTCAGAAGCTTGCCGAGCGCATATACTCTGAGGAAAAATGTGGGCTTCATCCTCAGCGATCTACAGTTGACATGATCTTCACACTCCGACAAATTCAGGATAATTGCCGGGAGCGGAAAACCCCTTTGTTCATTGCCTTTATCGACCCATAAAAGGCTTTCGCCACAGTCATCAGCGAAGGACTGCATGCAGTACTTTTGAAGACAGGGTGTCCTCCAAAGCTCTTAAAGATGATAACGGATTTTCAAGAAGATACGGAAGGTGCTGTGGTCTTCGACGAAATCACATCTGGCCCATTTGCTGTGAGAAGAGGGGTCGCGTATTGGCTCCCACTCTGATCAATACCTTCTTCTCAGCACTCCTCAAAGTTGCTTTTGGTGAAATTAATCTGGGCATTCGTCTATATACCAGAGCTGATGGGGAGCTCTACAACATTTCTCTACTCAGATCCAAGCGCTTCCGAGAAGACTTAATTGTAAATAGCCTTTTATTTGCTGACGATGCTGCATTTGTAGCGCACACTCAAGACGATCTGCAAGAGCTTATGGATAAATTCTCTACTGCATGCAAGCTCTTCTCCATTGCTATAAACGTAAAGAAGACAGCTGTCATGGCACAAGGATACACAGATCCTCCTTGTTGAAGGTACTCGGTAAGTTCTGCTATCTTAGTTCAATAATGACAGAAGATCTCTCCCTGGATGAGGAGATAAATGCACGAATAAGAAAAGCTGCCAGTACTTTCGGGAAGTTCCGCACACGTGTATGGGATAACAGACATCTCACATTGTCGACAAAAATTCTTGTGGATCAATATTGTGTGCTGAGTACTCTCATGTATGGAGCTGACACTTGGACATCGTATGCCAAACAGGAACGGAACGAATGCTCAACGCCTTTCACCTACGGTGCTTACGGCGCGTATTGGGAATATCATGGAAGGATCGTGCGACAAATGATTTGGTTCTGAAAACTGCAAAACAACACAGTATCACTGCCACGCTGAAGCAAAGTCGTCTGCGGTGGTTAGGACATCTGCATCGCGTGGACCACTCCCGTCTGCCCCGGTTCACAGTACGCAGTGAAATAGCAGTAGCATAGAGACCTCGTGGAAGACCTTCACTACGCTTTGACGATCGCAACAAATATAAGAAACTGACTGCAGATGGAAGCGAGATTCCCGACCAAGTACGGCTTCACAACTTAGCTGCAAAACGATCGCGCACACACATGAGCTTATGACTAACCCACCCGCTGGAGCGACTCATATTTGCCTCGCTTGTGGGCTCCAAGTCGGCTCTCGCATCGGACTTCTGAGCTACCAGCGTAAATGTCTCCAGGATGCCACTTGAATCATCCGACAGGAAGCACCCGGCCATTGTATATTATACAGGGTAGTCCATTGATAGTGACCGGGACAAATATATCACGAAATAAGCACCAAACGAAAAAACTACAAAGAACGAAACTCGTCTAGTTTGAAGGGGGAAACCAGATGGCGTTATGGTTGGCTCGCTAGATGGCGCTGCCATAGGTCAAACGGATATCAACTGCGTTTTTTAAAATAGAAACCCCATTTTATTTACATATTCGTGTAGTACGTAAAGAAATATGAATGTTTCAGTCGGACTACCTTTTTCGCTTTGTGATAGATGGCGCTGTAATAATCACAAACGTATAAGTACGTGGTATCACGTAACATCGCGCCAGTGCGGACGGTATTTGCTGCATGATACATTACCCGTGTTAAAATGGACCGTTTACCAATTGCGGAAAATGTCGATATCGTGTTGATGTATGGCTATTGTGATCAAAATGCCCAACGGGCGTGTGCTAAGCATGCTGGTCGGTATCCTGGACGACATCATCTAAGTGACCGGACCGTTCGCCGGATAGTTACGTTATTTAAGGAAACAGGAAGTGTTCAGCCACATGTGAAACGTCAACCACGACCTGCAACAAATGATGATGCCCAAGTAGGTGTTTTAGCAGCCGTCGCGGCTAATCCGCACATCAGTAGCAGACAAATTGCGCGAGAATCGGGAATCTCAAAAACGTCGGTGTTGAGAATGCTACATCAACATCGATTGCACCCGTACCATATTCCTATGCACCAGGAATTGCATGGCGACGACTTTGAACGTCGTGTACAGTTCTGCCACTGGGCACAAGAGAAATTACGGGACGATGACAGGTTTTTTGCACGCGTTCTATTTAGCAACGAAACGTCATTCAGCAACAGCGGTAACGTAAGCCGGCACAATATGCACTATTGGGCAACGAAAATCCACGATGGCTGCGACAAGTGGAATATCAGCGACCTTGGGGGGTTATTGTATCGTATTGTATGGATAATTGGCCCCCATTTTATCGATGGCAATGTAAATGGTGCAATATATGCTGATTTCCTACGTAATGTTCTACCGATGTTACTATAAGATGTTTCACAGCATGACAGAATGGCGATGTACTTCCAACATGATGGATGTCCGGCACATAGCTCACGTGCGGTTGAAGCGTGAATAGCATATTTCATGACAGTTGGATTGGTCGTCGTAGCACCATTCAGTGGCCCGCACGTTCACCGGATTTGACGTCCCCGGATTTCTTTCTGTGGGGAAAGTTGAAAGATATTTGCCATCGTGATCAACCGACAACGCCTGACAACATGCGTCAGCGCATTTTCAATGCATGTGCGAACATTACGGAAGGCGAACTACTCGCTGTTGAGAGGAATGTCGTTACACGTATTGCCAAATGCATTGAGGTTGACGGACATCATTTTGAGCATTTATTTCATTAATGTGGTATTTCCAGGTAATCACGCTGTAACAACATGCGTTCTCAGAATTGATAAGTTCTCAAAGGTACATATATCACGTTGGAACAACCGAAATGTTCAAACGTACCTACATTCTGTATTTTAATTTAAAAAACCTACCTGTTACTAACTGTTCGCCTAAAATTGTGAGCCATATGTTTGAGACTATTACAGCGCCATCTATCACAAAGCGAGTAAAGTGGTCCAACTAAAACATTCATTTTTATTTACGTACTACAGGAATATGTAATAAAAAGTGGGGGTTCCTATTTTTTAAAAAATGCAGTCGATATCCGTTTGACCTATGGCAGCGGCGTCTAGCGGGCCAACCATAGCGCCATCTGGTTTCCCCCTTCAAGCTAGACAAGTTTCGCTCTTTGTAGTTTTTTCGTTTGACGCTTATTTCGGGAGATATTTGGCCCTGTCACGATCAATGGATGACCCTGTATATGTAGTCAATTTTAACCGTAGCTTATAATGATACAAAGAGTGACGCCATTGGGCAGTGGGTGAATGGAAATAAATTATTTGTGTTGATGAATCACGTTATTCCTTATTACAGTCCAATGGAAGGGCTTGTAAGTGGCAAATGAGTAAGGACATTTACTAGCCATCCTGCACAGTGGCAGCAATGAAATACGAAAGAGATCGGGATACGGAAGGTTGGTCATGGTGTGATCCCCTTATTGCCCTTAAGAAAACGGTAAATGTAGTAGAATATCGATACAACTTGTAGAATTGTGTACACCGTACGGTAGAGGAATAATTGGCACACGATGATTATTTGATCATTCCGAGAATGCACCATGTCATAATACAGCACGTATGAGGCAATGATTTGTGGAGAATAACATTCCTGAAATGAAGTGGCCGCCAGAGACTCCCGAACGGAACCTGATGGAACACCTTTGGGATGAATTACAACGCCGACTTTGATTCAGACCCTAACGTCCTAAACTTCTGTGGTTTCGGCTCTTTAGGAAGAATGGACTGCGATTCCTCAACAGACATTGAGACAGGCCACTGAAAGTGTCCGCAGCAGAATTCAAGCCATCATAAACACAAAGGGAGCGCACACCTCACGTTAATGTCCAGTAATAAGCGTTCAGATATTTTTGATCAGACAGTGTACACTCTTTACGCTTGCGTTAGATCATTTGGCATAACGAGAGTGGCTTCTTTTTTAAGCCAAGCACAAGAAAAATGGTTCAAATGGATCTGAGCACTATGGGACTTAACATCTATGGTCATCAGTCCCCTAGAACTTAGAACTACTTAAACCTAATTAACCTAAGGACATCACACACATCCATGCCCGAGGCAGGATTCGAACCTGCGACCGTAGCGATCACGCGGTTCCAGACTGAAGCGCCTAGAACCGCACAAGCACAAGAAAAAAGGATGTGCACACAAGAGAGAGACCTAGGTCTTACGGAAGTGCTGCTCCTCAGAGCGCTATACAAAATTCCTCATGATTCCTTTCCGTATAAACCAACAGAAAAATCGCAGCACAGATTGTGTTGCACAGTTGTCGGGTACCAGTTCGTGCGGTGTAATTCTATGCCGCTTGCTCTTGGTGAGTCAGTACAGGGACGGTTAATGCTGTTTGTCGATGACACTGGAGTTGTTGTCCTATGATATGCCATATCTGTGTTCGATCTGCTGATAGAGCAGGCCATAGCAACATGTACACACCCTTCAGAACATGTTGGGTTACAACAGCGTTAAGTGAACGAGCGTTATCCTGTTGGAAAACACCCCTTGAACGCCGTTCATGAATGGCACCAATGCTAATCGAATCACCAGACTGACTTACAATTTTGCAGTGAGGGTGCGTGGAATAACAACGAGAGCGATCCCGTGCCATACGAAATGACACTTAAGACTGTTACCTGTGTGTCTAACAAGCGGACGGGTTAGGTACAAATTCTCAACTGGCCTCCTCCTAATCAACTCATGGCTATCACTGACACTTTTCATGAGGAAACACAACAGACCTCCACCGTGCCCTCCAGCGAACCCTAGCTTGAGACCAACGAAACCACAAACGGCGGTGATTTGAGACCAGTGGAATGCAGGGTTCAGGGGGTCTGGCTTGAAGCTAACCTTGAATTAACCGATTCTGTCATTGTGGTTCCAAATGCTGCTCAGATTGCTGCTGCAGATTCAGTACGATGCGGCACAGCCACACGCGGAACATGAATGTCTTCCCTCTCCGTAGTGCTGTGTGGCCATGCGGGCCCAGATCATCTTGCGACCTTACGTTCTCGTGACCACCACTACTAGCAATCACATACAGTGGCTACGTTCCTGCAAAGTCTTTCCGCAGTATCACAGAAGGAACATCCAGCTTCTCGTAGGCCTATTACACGGCATCGTTCAACCTCAGTGAGGTGCTGATAATTGCGTCTTTATCGCCTTAAAGACATTCTTGATTGTCGACTCACCGCGTCCTGTCTAGAAGGTAACTAACGCTCACGACTGCTACAGCGTCAGTTTGAAGCAAACATGATTTGCTTCCTCATAGTGGCGCTACTATCTCCTCTAATGGGTCTGGCTTGAAATTTGAACAGACATCATCTTTCAGATGTAGAAACACGCCTACTAACTTTCGTCTATGTCACACAACTCCTTCTTTATGTTGCAGCTTTTTCCGTCGGTGTGCCTCTACTGTCTCCCTATTTTAAGGTCTTTTAAACCATTCCCTACATCTTATTTTCTTATTGTTACTATTTTATTCATCTTCGGCAATTGTAGTCGTATATAATGAAATATTAGGCAACCAGTTTGGAAATCTAAATTTCTTTTATGCAATTGATTGCTTATTATTTCATTCCTTATTTTTGTCCCGCTCCTATTCCACCCCCCCCCCTCTTCCCATTATTTTTGTTCTGGTTCAAAAATGGTTCAAATGGCTCTGAGCACTATGCGACTTAACTTCTGAGGTCATCAGTCGCCTAGAACTTAGAACTAATTAAACCTAACTAACCTAAGGACATCACACACATCCATGTCCACGGCAGGTTTCGAACCTGCGACCGTAGCGGTCGCTCGGTTCCGGCCACTACGGCCGGCTTTTTGTTCTGCCTCACGTTTTCGATTATCGGAAAAATTCGCCTAGTGCAGACTAAGAGTTGTTTAAGAGCAACATATTGCGGACGATGTTTGGTGTAGTTGTTATGTAGAGATGTAATGTTTAACCTGTGGTAAGAGGCGACTGAGGAAGGCGTCACACCAAATAAAATACTGATGATTAGATTTGTGATGAGGTGGGACTTTAGATCTGTCAAATAATTGTGAAACTCCATTGTAGATGATCGTCAGATGTTTTTTTTTTTATACTCAATGCTACCGGATTCGATCACTAGACCATTATCAAGCTGAAACCTAACGGACAGACAAAACCGTTGAAGTGCATAGGTCACAATATGTTGACAAAATAAAAATTATGACGTTAAATAACATAGCAATTATTTACAAAGCGTAACCAGCTTATCACGACCACATATGAAGTAAACAACTTCGATGCAGGTACACAAACGTAGCTTCTGTTGGAAAAACTCATCTCCAAAAGATATGGTTATACAGGGCACGCACATAAGACGATAAGACATTTCAAAATGAAGAAAACTGTAACGGACTTACTGAAAAAAAATTAACGGCAAAGATCGAATTCAAATCGTTGTGAATCTTGGACAAAGACGGTAAGACAGTGTCTATAGCTGTAGCATCGATCATGTGTACATATCGCAGGTACATGTGAGGGCTTTGGAGTGTTTTGGAGAACATCGATGTAACAACGATGTAAACTTAACGAAAAATGTACTTAACAAACGGTGTCAACAAAGCACAATCATGAAAACGATTACAGTAAAGTGACATGTGTCGACATAGAAATATTTACAAAACATGCAATGTCAAGTTAATAAAAAGTAAATACGAAAAGATGGAGTTAATATCCTTTAAGGTTACATGTCGTGTTTAAAGTGGATTTTAGGAAACTAGTGTTTTTTAATCATATCAATCAAAGGAATATGTGAACAGTGGGATCTCAAACAAGTACAACGATAAGTACAATTAATTAATCTTGTATCACATCTATCTTTTAATAATGTAAATAGTCAAATAGCTATTTGATTTTTTTTACTACAAGTCCGTTACAGCCTTCTTCAGTCTGAGATGTACGATCGTCTTGTGTGCGTCTCCTACATATCTATGACTTTTTCAGATTCTTTGTTAAAACAGAAGCTAAGTCTTTCTATCTACGTCGAAGTTGTTTACTTCAAATGTTACAGTGACAAGCTGGGTACGCTTTGTAATTAATTACTGCGTTATTTAAGGCCCTAATTTTTATTTTGTCGATATATTGTGAGCTGTGCACTTTAAGGATTTTGTCTGTCCGTTGATCGAAACCGGTAGCGTGGAGTATAAAAATAATATAAAAATAAACATCTGATGGTCTTCTACAATGAAGTTTGACAAATATCGTTAACTTAAAAGGGAAACGTTGCACGCGTAGACTGCCTCACGTACTGAGCTACGTAACGTACCTGCAGCGCACCTAGAATAATTGTTGCCACCTCGGAAGGCACAGATCCGCCGGCCTCATCGAACATCATGACGGCATAGTTCAGCACAGCTAAGGAGCCGCATAGCTGCATATTGGCCCCGAGGGTGGCGACGTTGGCGAAGCCCTTGAGCGGGGCTCTGGAACAGATCTCCTTAAGCGTGACGCGTCCGGCGCCGCCATCCTGGGTGCCGTGTCCAGCCAAGGACACCCGAATGCGTTCCATCTCACGCTCCACCTGCTCATCTGAGATTCCACGGCGCAGCCACCTCAGCGCCTTCGACACAGAACATACCACCTTCTCAGAAAATCCTAATAAATTGTGTGACGTTATGATGTTGATAAACGATTCTCCAAGTGGTAGCCTGTAAATACACTGCAGGAAAACAATTACTACACCCTTTTATATGTTTCCAATTCACTCAAGATTTATTGTTGCAACAGTTCCTATAGAGTACACGAAATGATTACAATAATAAATTAAAAGCACCAGTTTGCTTTTGTTCTACAATATTACTTTTATTGCTAACCGGTTTTCGGCTTACAAGGCCATCTTCAGGCATTTACTGAGTATTATCACCAAAGAAGTTAAATGTTAGCGGACAACATTGGAAGAGAATTAACACATCTAGAGTGAAGTAGAAACATACAGTGAGTAACATCTTTGCAATGAAATAGTAAAAACTGAACAGTACATAAATAACAATGGAGTTGACAGGAAAACCTATAGCACAAAATAAGAATAGCATGCCTACATAACAGTTTCTATTGATAAACAAAACTATTGAAATAAGATAAAATTAGTACTAGGCAAGGCTGCATCAAGAGGTATGAAACATGGAGAGTGATACACAACCAATTAAAAAAGAAGAGACAGTTGTCAATGAAAATACAGAATACACGAGGAACTTAAGCCATATCAATACGATAAACAGAAATTAATAAATGCAGGAAAATTGAGGTGTTTGAGGGAACCTACAGTTTGAGAGTGTGGTGGTACTGCATTTTAACATTAACATTATAATCAAAGCAGTGGCTGTATACCAGTTTACATTAAATAAATGAGCAAAGTAAAATATGAACAGTATTTGATGAGACAACTACAAGGGGAGTTAAACATGGACAGTAATACAAGTACAAGTTAAAAGCAAACCCTTAACTATTGAAACTACAGCATATGTGGAATACAAAGACAACTGCAACAAATAAAACAACTTAATGACTACAGGAAAATGGGAATATGTAGGAAGAGAGAGTGTGGGAAGTAATGAACAACAAAGATGATTATATGAAGTTTAGGAGAGGGGAAGTGTTGAGTTGCGTCTGGTCATTTAGGATGAGATCTGGACTGTGAGCAAGATGTTTGTTAATTTCCAGGGCTTCCAACAGGTTGAGTTTATGGCCTTTGTTTGCTAAGTGAAGTACATGGGACACTGGCTGGTGCTTTTCATTTATTATTATAATGTTGTTCTACCAAGAACCGACGGAAGATTCTGTTAATACGAAATGATTACATTTATACGTCAATAGCACTCTAACATTCTGCGTGCTGTCTGTTTGTTCTAAGTCGTGTCTTCCTACCACTTTCACGCAACGACGCTATGAGCGTCGGGAACTGACTAGTTTGAACCCGAGACCTGTTGCTGGTAAGGAGACGCCAGACCACACATGACATGTAGAGTTCAGTGAGACTAGCGATGATATAATCAAATACTTAATGATTTCAGCATCAGCTCCACTGCACTCTCTGTAAAACAATCTTAACACTAACTAAATTTAGTGGAAGGGGTTCAAGCCTTTCCTATTTTTAGTTAGCTGGTAAAATACCATCGAAAAAGCAGTTAAGTTTACCATCAGAATTTTTATTCTACTCACAAAGCATTGTTTATAAATTGTACTATTGATAAAAGGAAATATTTTAATACAGGATGATAAAAACCAACTGCATTCAACAAAAATCTGAACGAATATTCTCTGAATGGATTTCCAAGTTCTATAATGGATCAATGGATGACCTATGCCATTCACATCTATAATCTAGGTTTAAATTAAGTTTCATAAAAGAGAAAACTATTAAAAATAGTCTACAGTGACCCTCAATTATCTTTAATTACTTATTTAACTAGTAAATTACAGTGGCTGATGTGGCTTCTCCGTAATTATATAACAGAAAAATCATCACGTTTCAGATTTTAACTTCAAATAGCAAATGTGAATACCATGAAGTTTAATTGACAATCAACACTAGTATTACGTAAAAAGGGGATGTAACAGATGAGACTTCTGCAGTTCTGAGTGAAGCCTTATGCGCTCTTATGCGGCATCGCGTGCGTTCATTACCTTGTAGGTGGTTAGGCAGCGTCAGGGGCGGCTGGCGGCGCAGCTCTACACACCTCGCTGTCTCGGTAGCAACTGTCTCGAACTTATCCTTACTACTGTCTACCGAAGTTGGTTTAAGAAAAAGGTATCTGGCTTTGTTTTCAACTGACCAATCAGCGTCTCAATGTTAACCTTAAGCTCCGCCTACAAAAGTTCTGTCTATCCAATCAGAAACGTTATACTTTTCATGGTGGGGTAATGCTTTTAATGTTTACTATGTAACAGAGATGCGTATAGTCTCACACTAAAACTTGCAGCTGGTGTGACCCTTTTAGTGTTATCGTAATATCTATATTGTTCTTCTAGAGGGCTCTATCTTTTAACTGGGGCTAGGGGATGGACCTCTTGGCGGTCGGCTGGAGATGAGGGTGTCCTATTGTCCCGCTCTTATCGTAGGGCCTTCTAGCCTACACGGCTCTGCTCTCGGGTTCTGTTCTCGTTTCTCCCCTCGGAACTGCATCTGTTTAACGGTGGGAAGGAATGACATGCATTTAGATGTTCTTGTGTTCGTCTGTGGTATTCCATTTCCTCACTCATTGATCGTATTACTTTGGTTAATTTAATGTCAGGATTTATTCAGAGCTATGTGACATATTTCCGGATTTGCTACCATGTCAGGGTTTTCATGGAAGGTGTTGGATTTGCCAGACACCTTACAGCACAAGCAGTTACGAGGTGCCAGGTATCGGCCCTTGCTGAAATACCAAATTTAGCACGTAGTGTAACCTTCAAGCGTGACACTGCAGGCATTGACCGGTATCCAGTCGATCGTTCAGTTGTCGAATACTGTCCTGGGATACGTTATGCCACCCGTGCTCGATCTGTTCATGCAGTCCTGTAAGAGATGTCGGTCGCCGAGTCGCATGTGTCACTTCTCTTCCCATCATATCCTCACCTGCTATATTGGAGACAAGTCCAGAGATCTTGGTTGCCGGAGAAGGTGCTGCACGTCTCGCAGTGCAATTTGAGTTTCATGGACAGTGTGTGGGCGAGCATTATCCTGTTGAAAAAACACACCACCTTCTGGCAAAAGAACGGGTCTAATAACACTCTGCACGTATGGAGCGCTGTTTAGCGTCTCCTCCAGAAACACCAAAGGTTGTAGCTTGTCGCAACCCTGTCCATAAAACCTGGGATGGGTCTAGTGTGTCTTGGACGAGTGCATTCCAGGAGGCAGCGCTCGCCAGGTCTATGTCGCACGCGAACATGGCCATCTCTTGCATGCAGGCAGAATCCACTTTTTTTGCTGAAGACCACGGCGCTCATTCCATCCCCCAAGTGATCCTCTGACGGCGCCAGTCGAGCCATGCCGATTGACGCTGTGACGCGAGTGGAAGACGAGCTAGAGGGGTGCGCACCTGTTGCCCCACTGCCAGTAAGTTCGCAACAGGTCGTGTAAACACGTCCGAGTTCACAAGCTAGCTCTACGATCTGCCACTGCTCCCATTACAGTATGACCATTCTGGCGGGCGTCTGTGCTGTGTGGTCGTCCAAAATTCGTCTGTGAGTGTGTGTATGTTCACGTGACCAGCGATATCAGTACTGTTGCACAACTGGCGCAGCACGTCGAACATGCGTAGCAATTCTCCGAAAAGACAATTCCGCCACTCGGAAGGCCATAATTTCACACCTTCCAAACTCGCTCATTTGGCTGAAGGAACCACGAGTCGCCACGGCATGGTTGCCTGCTTGCTTCACACGTTAGCGCCACACTGATCCCTCTCACTGTGAACAGTCCATATTAAAGGATAGACACATATGGCACTCAGATAGCTATACCACTACGCTGTCTGTTAGCAGACGACGTAGAAACCATTACTAGTACACTACTGGCCATTAAAATTGCTACACCACGAAGATGACGTGCTACAGACGCGAAATTTAACCGACAGGAAGAAGATGCTGTGATATGAAATTCATTCACACAAGGTTGGCACCGGTGGCGGCATCTACAACGTGCTGACATGAGGAACGTTTCCAACCGATTTCTCATACACAAACAGCAGTTGACCGGCGTTGCCTGGTGAAACGTTGTTGTGATGCCTCGTGTAAGGAGGATAAATGCGTACCATCACGTTTCAGACTTTGATAAAGGTCGGACTGTAGCCTATCGCCGTTGCGGTTTATCATATCACGACATTGCTGCTCCCGTTCGTCGAGATCCAATGACTGTTAGCAGAATATGGAATCAGTGGGTTCAGGAGGGTAATACGGAACGCCGTGCTGGATCCCAACGGCCTCGTATCACTAGCAGTTGACATGACAGGCATCTTATCCGCATGGCTTTAACGAATCGTGCAACCACGTCTCGATCCCCGAGTCAACAGATGGGGACGTTTGCAAGACAACAACCATCAGCACGAACAGGATCGCCTGGGATGGTGTACTCAACAACGAACCTGGGTGCACGAATGGCAAAACGTAATTTTTTCGGATGAATCCAGGTTCTTTTTACAACATCGTGATGGTCGCATCCGTGTTTGGCGACATCGCGGTAAACGCACATTGGAAGCGTGTATTCGTCATCGCGATACTGGCGTATCACCCGGCGTGATGGTATGGGGTGCCATTGGTTACGCGTCTCGGTCAACTCTTGTTCGCATTGACGGCACTTTGAACAGTGGACGTTACATTTCAGATGTATTACGACCCGTGGCTCTACCCTTCATTCGATCCCTGCGAAACTCTACATTTTAGCAGGATAATGCACGACCGCATGTTGCAGGTCCTGTACGGGCCTTTCTGGATACAGAAAATGTTCGACTACTGGCCTGGCCAGCACATTCTCCAGATCTCTCACCAATTGAAAACGTCTGGTCAATGGTGGCCGGGCAACTGGTTCGTCACAATACGCCAGTCACTACTCTTGATGAACTGTGGTATCGTGTTGAAGCTGCATGGGCAGATGTACCTTTACATGCCATCCAAGCTCTGTTTGACTCAATGCCCAGGCGTGTCAGGGCCGTTGTTACGGCCAGAGATGGTTGTTCTGGGTACTGATTTCTCAGGATCTGTGCACCCAAATTGCGTGAATATGTAATCACATGTCAGTTCTAGTATAATACATTTGTCCAATGAATACCCGTTTATCACCTGCATTTCTTCTTGGTGATGCAATTTTAATGGCTAGTAGTGTACATCTGCTGTCCCCCAGGTAGTATATGTCGTCATCGGATTAAGGGCGCTAGCGGTTCTGGCGCTGCAGTCCGGAACCGCGGGACTGCTACGGTCGCAGGTTCGAATCCTGCCTCGGGCATGGGTGTGTGTGATGTCCTTAGGTTAGTTAGGTTTAAGTAGTTCTAAGTTCTAGGGGACTTATGACCTAAGATGTTGAGTCCCATAGTGCTCAGAGCCATTTGAACCATTTTTGATTAAGGTCGACATCTTCTTTCCACGTGCAGTAACATTTTCCGGCTGTGTATTTGGATAGAATCGTTGTTTGTCCCAACAGTACTACAGCTTATTTAGTCTCTACTGGCTAGCCGCGCGGGGGAGGCGCCTAGCCCCGGTTCGCTCGGCTCCCTGGGGGATGGTTATGTGTTTTGTCCTTAACGTAAGTTACTTTAAGGTAACCTAGGGATCGATGACCTCAGCAGGTTGGTCCCATAGGACCTTACCATAAATTTACAATTTTATGCTGGCTACTGGCTACTAATTTCGCAGGAAATACTGCAAGATGCAAATCAGGATAGTACAAATTCGTTACTTCTTGCAATCTTACAATATGAAAGTAGGTGCAAAAATGTTTGAAGCATCGGCTACTTACTTAATGTACGTCAATTAGTCGAACATAAATCTTTGCCAAATACGGCAACATCAACCATGTCATGTGACGAATTATTACAGAAATTGTTTCACAGAATTGACGCGATCGAAAAAAAAGTGTGGTAACATGTACGTTCTTGATATTAACAGCAAACAACCACCACAGGCTCAGTCCCTTAGGGGAGTATGATATACACAATCAATATATAGTACAAAGGTCATAATTCAGTCCAAAGACAGTACGCAGCTCGTGGTCTAATTGCTCCAGACTTGGTCTACGAAAAGGTCGCCTGGCCCTGATGAGCTTCCACTGGAGTTTTATTAGACATTTCGTCCCCTTCAGGCGCCAGTGTGGACGGAAATTTGTCAGGACCTTATGTCACATTTCATGCTAATTCCAGACGGTTTCCTCGATGGTTTACTCATCCCCATCCACAAGCCTCGGGGTACCTCACGGATTTGCAGTCACCTCCCCTTGACGTTACTCAATAGCGACACAGGGATTTTTACCCGACTGTTAGCTGCGCGGCGTAAACGGACAGCTCGGTACGTGGTTTCTCCCGATCGAACTTGAAAGAGGTGCTAACAACATCCGTACTGCCCTCTGTCGCCATCAGGACGTAATCGCTCTTGCTCGCGCTTGTCGTATGACTGGACTTTTGGCAGCTCTTGACTTCAGCCAGACAATCGATCGGGCCAATCCCTACTATCTAGAAGGGGTATTCCACAATGCGGAATACCCTGGTACTACCGTCGCCGTCGGAACGCGGATCCTTCGCGGAGCTACGTCCCTTGTACTCTACAATGGCCTTCTCGCTTTTCCCATCTCGATACGTCGATCAGTGCGTCACGGCTGCCCGCTCTGTGCACGGTTGTATGCTTTCGCCAAGCAACTGTTGCTTTGCGGCCTCTGTCAACGCCTCTCTGGGATGTCTCTCGGTGACCATGTATTATTTATGTGGACGATCTCGTCATTGTTCTGCGTAGCGGTGCTGAGGTCAGGGAGTGACTGGTATGGTTACCACCTACGGCTAAGCATCTGGTAGCTGCCTTTGTTATGGATTGGCAAGAGAGCCAACCCGGTGTGAGAGGAAGCCGAAAGGTACGCGTTTTAGCTCACGCAGGCTGGCGTGAGGTCTGGAACAGGTCAAGGAAATTAGACTAGCAAAAAAGGACGTAGCTGTGGAATGCTAAACTTTAATCCATAAATGGTGAACATCGCTCTTGAGGGTACATGTTTTACAGCATCAATAGTAACTGGTAATGGCGCCTTGCTAGGTCGTAGCAAATGACGTAGCTGAATGCTATGCTAGCTATCGTCTCGGCAAATGAGAGCGTATTTTGTCAGTGAACCATCGCTAGCAAAGTCGGCTGTACAACTAGGGCGAGTGCTAGGAAGTCTCTCTAGACCTGCCGTGTGGCGGCGCTCGGTCTGCAATCACTTATAGTGGCGACACGCGGTTCCGACGTATACTAACGGACCGCGGCCGATTTAAAGGCTACCACCTAGCAAGTGTGGTGTCTTGCTGTGACACCACAGCCTTAACGTCCACAAATCGAGCACCATGGCTACAGGTGCTCAGCTTCTTTCGGACAGCGCTGCTCTTTTGCTCGTAGCCGATACTACACGATGCTTAGGACTCTTTCGTAAACCCTCGTCACCAGTTTTGTAAAGGCTTCGTCGCTACTACTGTGGAGGCCGACTTGCCACTGTTGTTACGGTAGGCCGAGTTTCTGAGTTCGTGAAACGGCTTCTGGTGCAGTACACCGGGACAATTTATCCCTTTCACTATTGCACAGCTATGCCCAAGGGTCAGGTAATAGGATAGGAGAACGAAGATTCTACAACAAGCCAACAAATTAGTAATAAAGTCACACAAATGAGTTAAAAAGGTTTACTTATCTTTGTGACTTTGAATAATGAAGTTTGCAGCACTGCATGTAACACAACACATAAAAGTCCTCGACGGCTAATTGAAAATAATCTTAAGTAAGCTTCACAGTAAAATGCAAATGCAATTTACAGAATCTGCCTCTTCACTTCTACGAGGTGCATTCAAGTTCTAAGGCCTCCAATTTTTTTTCTCCGGACTGGAAAGAGATAGAGACATGCGCATTGTTTTAAAATGAGGCCGCGTTCATTGTCAATACGTCCCAGAGATGGCAGCACCATACGGCAGATGGAATTTTACCGCCAGCGGCGAGAATGAGAACTGTTTTAAATACTTAAAATGGCGACGTTTTCCTTACTTGAACAGCGTGCAATCATTCGTTTTCTGAATTTGCGTGGTGTGAAACCAATTGAAATTCATCGACAGGTGAAGGAGACATGAGGTGATGGAGTTAAGGATGCGTCGAAAGTGCGTTCGTGGGTGCGACAGTTTAATGAAGGCAGAACATCGTGTGACAACAAACCGAAACAACCTCGGGCCCGCACAAGCCGGTCTGACGACACGATCGAGAAAGCGGAGAGAATTGTTTTGGGGGATCGCCGAATGACTTTTGAACAGATCGCCTCCAGAGTTGGCATTTCTGTGGGTTCTCTGCACACAATCCTGCATGACGACCTGAAAATGCGAAAAGTGTCATCCAGGTGGGTGCCACGAATGCTGACAGACGACCACACGGCTGCCCGTGTGGCATGTTGCCAAGCAATGTTGACGTGCAACGACAGCACGAATAGAACTTTCTTTTCGTCGGTTGTGTCAATGGATGAGACGTGGATGCCATTTTTCAATCCAAAAACAAAGCGCCAGTCAGCTCAATGGAAGCACACAGATTCACCGCAACCAAAAAAATTTCGGGTAACCGCCAGTGCTGAAAAAATGATGGTGTTCATGTTCTGGGACAGCGAGGGCGTAATCGTTACCCATTGCGTTCCAAAGGGCACTACGGTAACAGGTGCATCCTACGAAAATGTTTTGAAGAACAAATTCCTTCCTGCACTGCAACAAAAACGTCCGGAAAGGGCTGCGCGTGTGCTGTTTCACCAAGACAACGCACCCGCACATCGAGCTAAGGTTACGCAACAGTTTCTTCGTGATAACAACTTTGAAATGATTCCTCATGCTCCCTACTCACCTGACCTAGCTCCTAGTGACTTTTGGCTTTTTCCAACAATGAAAGACACTCTCCATGGCCGCACATTCACCAGCCGTGCTGCTATTGCCTCAGCGATTTTCCAGTGGTCAAAACAGACTCCTAAAGAAGCCTTCGCCGCTGCCATGGAATCATGGCGTCAGCGTTGTGAAAAATGTGTACGTCTGCAGGGCGATTACGTCGAGAAGTAACGCCAGTTTCATCGATTTAGGGTGAGTAGTTGATTAGAAAAAAAATCGGAGGCCTTAGAACTTGAATGCACCTCGTAGAAGTCCACTAATCGATGTTCCCTGTCTAAGTCAGCTACACGATGATCTGTAACCAATTGGGCGAGAACTGTTCTTCTGTCTTCGGAGTAGGTTTCTGTCCGTTGTCGTCCGGTCGTTAGCGGATTGTACTCGTCCGGCATTTGGCCGAGGCGAAGTCAATATCTTCATCCTCAGCGCCGCCCGTGGCGCTGGTGGAACTCGCGCAAGTGGCGAGTCTCTATGATCCGGGCACCAGATCGCATCTTTGCGCCTGTGGAGCTTTTTCCCTGTCTATGTCTTGATCGGATGACGCAGGAGACTCGATTTCGCAAGTGATCTGCGGTGCAGGACTATCCTCAACAGCCGGCGTCTTCTTTCCCAACTACGTGGTGGGCTCTTAGATCACCGTTTACGAGAAGTCTATCTTCTGCAACGGACACAATATCCTTATGTGTAAAATCCTCGTGTCACAGTGTTACTTGCATACTGCTCCGAAACGACTCGATCGATTCTGATTTTGACATGTATATTTGGTAGGTCTGAGAATCGGTCGTGATCTATTTTTCATGGCCCTAAGTGATAAGGGTGGTCCACCCCAAAAAATTTTTTCTTACTTTTTGGACAGAACTTTTTATTTTTTATGATGTGGCATTACAAAATACACGCAACCCTAAATTTTCATCCTTCTACCACCAACCCCTATTTTTTAATAGCGGTTTTAGTAATTTAATAATTTTCAACCCTGGTCTATAACTGATCAATTATCACTTAATCAGTTATCCCCGCCAGGTGTCTACCGGTGATAGTCTTTCACTGTTCGATAGATAGGTAATTGAAGAAAACGTACCAAAAGTAACGACTCAACAACACAGACTGCTCTACGCATGCGCGAATCTGGCAGCTTGGGCGCGACGGAAAATTTTTTCTGTCGCGCCGATATAGCTAACAGCCACATTTTAAGCAGCCAGAAGCAGGATCAAGGATAAAGTGCTGCTCATAGGCGACCAAACTGCGCATGAACCCGCTGGCAACGACTAAAACGAACCTAATGTAAACAGTTATGACGTCACACTCATCGGAAGCAGTTTGTTGTTACGAAGTACCGCCCAGCCATCGTCGTAAAGCCCTCGATACGTTTTGCTGTTGGCAGACGCTTGTGTGTGCATTGTTCCTTTGCACCTTCAGTTTTACTTCATTTTTTTTCTCTCGTTTATGTTTTATTTCTGCAGTATTATACTGCAGTAGCGGGATACACTAATATTTTTTCTTAGAATGTCAGTTTTAACTGAAAAACTGAAACAATGAAAAATTCCCGTGTTTAGCGCGTTTTCTCGCGATGCACCCTGATAAGGTACGAGACCCTAACCCTTCCGCAGTGCAGGGGCGGTTTATGTCTGTATCGTGTGCCTATTTCAGTGGCTCTCAAATGGCGTTGTGGCACCGTCGTCCTACGTGCCTAATTATCTTATTGCTGGAAGCCCTCGTGCCACACCCACTCTCAGCACCTATCTCGCTTTCGGTTGTCCCGCCGCCGTTGCCCGCAGCTCGTGGTCGTGCGGTAGCGTTCTCGTTTCCCACTCCCGGGTTCCCGGGTTCGATTCCCGGCGGAGTCAGGGATTTTCTCTACCTCGTGATGGATGGGTGTTGTGTGCTGTCCTTAGGTTAGTTAGGTTTAATCAGTTCTAAGTTCTAGGGGACTGATGACCATAGATGTTAAGTCCCATAGTGCTCAGAGCCATTTGAACCGCCGCCGTTCTTTTACTTCCGCCACGTTGAACTGAGCTACTTCCGTACTACTATAATGCCAGCTCACTTGACATCCACGGAGACGATCTGTGGTTTTCTTCAGCAGCACAGGTCACCGAATTTGGTTGAGGGGATGCATTCCCATGTCGATTTGCTTGCTGTTTGACGATCGGTGTGCGCTCCTTTTCTCGACACTGACGTCCAGTCTGCATCGTACCTTAGTGTCAATGGGAAGCAAGTATTTTTGGGCAACATGGTTGTGGAGATGAAGCAGCGATTAGTACGATTAATCAATTATTCAAAAACAGTCTTAATCGCATTTATTGTTATTATACCGCCAGCCGGTTTCAACCCGACATAGGGGTCATCTTCTGGGCGTTTACACCACTGGTCGACTGCTGGTGGTGTCACTCCTGAAACGCATAGTTTCCTGCCGTTATGTAGACAGGAGTGACACCACCAGCAGTCGACCAGTGGTGTAAACGCCCAGCAGATGACCCCTACGTCGGGTTGAAACCGGTTGGCGGTATAATAATAATAATAAATGCGATTAAGACTGTTTTTGAATAATTGGGAAACAAGTATGCCACACACGTCTTCACCGGATTCATCTCGCAGATACCCCGTTGTGTATCATCTATGATGTTTTGGACACAGGTGAGCATCGCCCGGTGTGCAGATCGGCAATGGGTGTCTGTTTATAGGTGCGACAGATGTTGTCCGTAATTACCTGCACGATACTTCATCAGATGTCTATGGAAGTGCTATTTCCGGACGCAGGATACTCCACACAAGCCAAGACGAATTCTGTGAAGTGGGTTTTGTGGACGCGCAGATCATTATCTGTTTACTGATGGCGAGAAAAGTATCCTTGATTTTTGGCAGTTCCTTAACGAACGCCATAGTGCAGTTGTCTGTAATCCAAAATACAGACTATTTTTCTTCAATTTCCTTTGCAATGTGTTCTTTAACCCATCCCAGACCTGGGTGTTCCTGTCATAAAGAGTTGATCCCTGCCTCTTACACACTTATATTCTCTGGTCATCGGAGTATCCTCGGAAAAAGTCGATAATCTCATTGAGTCTGATGTCTTGCTGAGCTCTTCTCCTCGCGACCGCGACGCAGGTTCGCAGGCTTCCTGCTATTCTCCGTGGCATTAATGTTGATAAAAAATGGAAATAACTAAATAAACCATTGATGTTCATTGTATCTCTACTCCACGTTCGCTACACTTCCTGGAGGGTGGAATGGGACATGGTAGCCAGACCTCGGGTTGCGACACCTGCCCACTCTGCCTCCTAGCCCTCCATTTGGGCGTCAGGAAGGCACCCAAAAAAAAGTGCCTAGTGTTGCTGCCTCTGGATCACGGGTTCCTGATTCCCGGTGTGTCGGGGATTTTCTCCAACCGCCGACTGGGTGTTTGCTTTATGCTCTTGATTTCATTATCATCGGGAAAGTGGCGAGACTAGACTGCGTTAAGATTGGGACTTCGTACAGGCGCTGATAACTGCGCAATTGAGCGCCCCACAAACCAAACATTGTCATCATCATCATCATCAGTTCAAAGATAAAATTTCAATGTTAAAAATTAATACAGCTAAATTAATATTAAGTAACTTAATATTAATAAGAGTGTACATGTTTACTCATTTTGATTGTGTAAATCTCCTAAAGTGAAAATTCAGTAAATCAATTTTTATGATAATTCCTCACATAGATGTTACCGTATTTGGCAGAGACGTATTTTTGAATAATTGGTGTACACGTAAATAATACGTCATGCTTCAAGAACTTTTGCACCTACTTTCATGTTGTAACATTGTAGGAAAGCATGTACTTGTGTTATCCTGCTTTGCACCTTGCAGTATCTCATCTGAAGACAGTGGCCAGTAACGAAACCGGTAGAGACTAAATAAAATTGTAAAGCTGGTGGCACAAAAAATGATTTTTTCCAAATTTCTGGTGTTTAACGCTGAGCGTTTCTCATGTGATATCTTGAAATCCATGCTCAAGGCAATAGGGAGAACGCAGTATTTCTTGACTTTCGAAAACTATTGGTCTCTGCACGATGGCAACATTTAATTCCAAAATTGCGGTCATGTACAGTATCAAACAAAATATGGACTGAGTTATTTGAGAACGTATTTTTCCGTCGCGACATCCTTGGATTAATGCTTCATAGATACCTTTCGAAGTGATATCGAAGCTCTCCACCTGTTCATTGTTGGTATGAAGAGAATACATCTTACTATCTGTTTCACAGCTGGGATGTAGAGAAAAAAGAAAATTTTAAGGTATTTTGCTCGAACGAAAACCAGATGGGCTGTTAGAGCATTCTGTTTACTGGAAGCTGACACACACTGGCCTATATCTCATGGTGCAAAGCTGTTGAGTCTCACTCCTCCGAGAGGTTTGATGGGGCCCACCGCGAATGCCTCTAATGTATCAACCTCTTCTGAATTTGCACCCAACGTCCTCAGTTACTTGTTGGATGTATTCCCGTCCTTTTCTTTCCCTATAGTTTATACAACTTACAGCTCTCTCTACGAACAAGGAAATTATTTCCTGATGTCTCAACAGATATCATACCATCCTCTCCCCTCTTCTTGTCAGTATTTTCCGCATGTTTAACTCCTCGACGATTCGGCGAAGGAACTCCTAATTTCTTATAAAATACCCAGGTTTTCAAAGTCCTCCTGTAGCACCACATCTCAAATTCTTCCATTCTATTCCGTTCCGGTTTTCCGATAATACACGTCTCATTGCCATACAATGCTATGCTCCAGACGTAAATTCTCAGAAGTTTCCTTCTCAAACTAAGGTGGATGTCTGATACTAATACGTCTCTGTGTGTTACTCTTCTCGGCAACTTTAATGCCTTAGTTCTCAAGCGGACTGCTCGTTAGGTCTCGCACAGAGTCGGATAATTTGTCGCCAATCTCATAGACTGTACACATTGACTTGATTACTCGTTTGTTGCCGCTTCCTCCAATGATATCAGAAATTCCTATGGAACGTTATCAATGACTTCCACTTTATTTGACTGCAAGTTTTCCAAAGTCCTTTTAAACTCTCACTTTAATATTGGAGCCCCTGTATCCTCCATATCGACTACCATTTCTTCGTCTATCACGTCATCAGACAATTTATTCCTCGGCCATGGCTTCAGTGTACTCCTTCTACCTGTCTCTCCTCGGTGGAATTCCTCTTGCACTTTTATGTATGTTGAATAAGTCCTAACTAGCATTTCTTTTTTAGATTTTTTCGCATTTTTATGCAGCCATTTCGCTTTTTCTTCCCTCCGCTTCTAATGTATTTCATTCCAGAATGACTTAACACTGCCAGACAGCAAAGGTAAAGCTCCCAAAGGGGGGGGGGGGAGGAGAAATAGGAATGAAATTCCACTTTTCTGTTTTAGTCATCAGCGACCGGCCACAAATTCCTCTCCTGACCAAAATTCTTCATTTCAGAGTGTCACTTGCAATCTATGTCCACGATTATTTACTGAAGGTATTCTAATCTCTATCTTCTTCATAGTATTTTGAAAGTGGGTTGGGGGGGGTGGGGGGGTGAGGAAAGGAAAGGAAAGGAAAGGAAAGGAAAGGAAAGGAAAGGAAAGGAAAGGAAAGGAAAGGAAAGGAAAGGAAAGAGATTACCGATGTTGGCTGCATCGGGACATTAAGCAGAATCAGCAGCGACGAGTAAAAATGTATAATGGACGCCTATTCGAACCCTGGGTCTCCTCCTTAGTAGGCAGGTGTGTTAACCACTGCTCCATCCGGAAGACAGTGTTACTGCAACTTCGTGAACTATCTCGGCACGCCTCATGACCGATCCACGTTCTCAACAAGTACCACCTGTCCCCACTCCCTGTCCATTTCTTCCAATCTCGCTACTCTGAGATTCCGACATTGACATACAGATATTCGTCACTAGAAAATGTTGTCAACGACACACTGTTATCAGACTCTGTGACTACACTGTAGACGGCTCATTGTATTTAGTTGCACTATACAGGGTGGGGCAAATGGAAGTGGCCCAGACTATTGGATACCATTTGTGGCAGCTTTAACGGAGGAGGAAAAGACCTACATTTACTTCATACAGAATGGAGAATCCGTCCATACAGCCAGCTGAACCTTGCAGTACATTTATGCAATTTTCATGACAGAACTGTTAGCAGAGGTCAGTCTAGTTGCTGCCCTAGCTTGTCATCCAGGTCACCTGATCTGTCAGTGTGTGATTAATTTGTGTCGGGAGCCCTCGAGTCTAAGGTATATGTAATATATACCATAGTCTTCAAGAACTGCAGTAGAACTGTACGGGTGAGATTTCAGCAGTTCCAGTAGTCCAGCTTCGATCCCCCTTCAGCAACTTCCTCACCAGTGCCCACAAGTGCCAAGATATGAATTTTGGTCACTTTCAACATCTGCGATAGTCAGTTTAGTACTGTATTCCCTTTCCTCTGCTGTGTTTATTTGACCCTGGAACTCCATTCTTCAGACCAACTGTGTAAGTCCTTAATAACCCACGAAATACATTAATTATAATTTTTTGTGTTGTAGAAGAATTTCCTTGTTCGCAACACGTAGTTCATTCATAAATATTTTCTTCTCATTCTTCGTTTTCCGTATGTGAGGCATTTTCGTCTTGTAAATTTGTTTGCATTCACGATTTTACCTTCAAACCGTCCAGCTGTTTCCTCTTTAACTCTGTTAGAATTGCTTTTATTTTGTGTATTCCCGAAAAGTGTTGATCAGAAAAAAAAGTGTTGATCATAGAGTTTTCTCAAACAAGAATAATAAAATTCCAAAGTGTTCTTCGTAAGTTTGCCCTTATCTTTTCCCTACTCGATCACTGTCATCCGCACTTTCTTTTTCGCGAGTTAATTTCACCATTCGATACTAGAACTGTTTCTTGTTCTTGATCTGAGGCACTTTCATCATGTCACACTTATGGGTTTATCAAATTGTCCATCCCGAAGAATACTCACACTGAATTTCCAAAATCCTCAGGCCCAGAAAGTTTTTTGCCAGATTCGGGAGATGCTACAACATTCTCCACATTGGTCGGAAAGGCTGGTTGGAATTGTGACTCTGAAGACACATCCTCCATTAGGCTCTCTGTTATACACTGAAGAACCGAAGAAACTGGTATCGTGTAGGGCCGCCGCGAGCACGAAGAACTGCGGCAGCATTACGTGGCATGGACTCGAATAACGTCTGAAGTAGTGCTGCAGGGAACTGACAACATTAATCCTGCAGGGCTGTCCATAAATCAGTAAGAATACGAGCGGGTGGAGATCTCTTCTGAATAGCACGTGCAAGGTATCCCAGGTACGCTCAATAATCTCTGGGGAGGCTGGTGGCCAGCCGAAGTGGTTAAACTCAGAAGAGTGTTCCTGGAACCACTCTGTATCAATTATGGACATGAGGGGTGTCGCATTGTCCTGCTGGAATTGCCCAAATTCTTTGGAATGCACAGTGGACATGAACGGATGCAGGTGATCAAAGAGGGTGCTTACGTACATGTCACCTGTCAGAGTCGATCTTGACGTATCAGAGATCCCATATCCCTCCAACTACACACGCCCCACGGCATTACAGAGCCTCCACCAGCTTGAACAGTCCCTTGCTGACATGCAGGGTCTGTGGATTGTTTTCATACCCGTACACGTCCATACGGTCGATACAATTTGAAATGGGACCCGTCCGACCAGGCAACATGTTTCCAGCCATCAATAGTCCAATGTCGGTGTTGCAGGCGTGGCGTAAAGCTTTGTGTCGTGCTTTGTGTATACTGCAGCGGACTGCTAACTGTGGTCTAATAACTGTGGCGAAGGATCTCCCAACTTCTTCCTCTTCCTTTGTTCCTTCTGTACACTATAAATAACTGCTCCATTTGTTCACTGTATTAGAAAAGAAAGCTCCACCTGTTCATTGTACCTTATCTACATCGAAATCTCAGGGCGACTTGTCCAAAGACTAGGATTGTTAGATTTCCAAAGAGAAAATCCTACCTTTAGGACTCTAAGGCACCTTATTTTTTATTTAACATATTCAGCCAGGTGTCGAAACGTGAACACCTGGCACCAGTTTATATATCATAGCCCGACATGCGTCGTAACATACTACTTGTGAATCTGATAACTGATTTGGAGATTCTTCAGATGTTTTACATAGTCTCTCTCCTCCACTTCAGTGCAGCGCACAAAACGTTCATACAACCATGTGAAACTGTCAGAAGAGACCTTCTGTGAGGCGTTTTTCAACTCGCATGTCAAAAATGGTTCAAATGGCTCTGAGCACTATGGGACTTAACGTCTGTCATCAGTCCCCTAGAACTTATAACTACTTAAACCTAACTAACCTAAGGACATCACACACATCCATGCCCGAGGTAGGATTCGAACCTGCGACCGTAGCGGTCGCGTGGTTCCAGACTGAAGTGCCTAGAACCGCTCGGCTACTCCGGCCGGCAACTCGCATGTCACACAGGCTTGACTGTCGTAATGTCGTCAAAGCATTGACCGTTCACGTTAATTTCTGGACTTCATTGTTTCGCGGTAGATTCGTATTCATTACTATGATGATTTTTTTTTCCAGAAAATGATATTCCGCATTTTGCATTTCAGTCAAATTGCGGAGGTGTCCACGCGTCGTTTTTGTTTTGGAGTCGAGGTGTCTAGCAGAAACTTTGTACACAATTTTCTCTGCCGGAGAATGTCTTGAGTCCGGATGTGTTGGCTCACAAAGGATGTCTGGTTAGGTGAAATAAATGCGTAAATAATTGGTAACAGCTGAAATAAATACGTAAATAGACAAATAAATAGCTCCATTTATCTCATTTAAATTCAATTGGTATGGATCCTGAAGACACCGTTAGCCGCAGTCTCCTATCATACGTGGTGCATGCTTGTATTGAATTGTATTGTATGTTAACTGGGGACCTACAAACGACGGAGAGGCTCCATCCCCGCCGCAGCCACAGTGGTCCACAACCCCACGATGACTACCGCAGTATATTTCACCCCTCCGCCACCTCACACCGAACCCCGGGTTATTATGCGGTTCGGCCCGCCGGTGGACCCCCCAGGAAACGTCTCACACCAGACGAGTGTAACCCCTATGTTTAAGTGGTAGAGTAATGGTGGTGTACGCGTACGTGGAGAACTTGTTTGGGCAGCAATCGCTGACATAGTTTAACTGGGGCGGAATAAGGGGAACCAGCGCGCATTCGCCGAGGCAGATGGAAAACCGCCTAAAAACCATCCACAGACTGGCCGGTTCACCGGACCTCGACAGAAATCCGTCGGGCGGATTCGTGCCGCGGACCGGCGCTCCTTCCCGCCCAGAAAGCCGTGCGTCAGACCGCACGGCCAACCAGGCGGGCCTGAGGCACCCTGACACCCCATAATTAAATAAATTCTGGCTCTTTTTCACATATGGTACTACCACAGTGACAATAAAGGTTAGGGTCAGGTCTGTACTCATTATCAGAGAGCCATATCGTTAAAGTGACAGTTTGCCAAGAGCAGGAAACCCAAGATTAAGTCCTAAGATTGCCCTGATTTTCATAACTGGAAAAAAGCTTCCAGACTTAGTGTGGAAACTTCAAAAAGTGTAAGTAAATGGCAGTGTTTTTTCAAACAGTAACGCGATTTGTAGCAATAAATCTTTTTCACGGTTGTTTTGATAAAGCCACTAAAGGAAGGCCACGCAACATCATTACCTTTCTTGCCTCTTGATATCGATGAGTAGATGCCAGCCTGTACGGGGTCTCCGGCATGAAGGCAAAACAGAACCAGAAGATGGCCACAGGAGCGACGTTCACGTACAGGACGACGTAGTAAGGCAGGAAGGCGCCGATGATGTAAGCAAACAGGATGCCGCCGTTGCACAGCAGGGGCAGCATGCAGCCCAAGCTGCCTCGCACCTCATCGCTGGCCGTCTCGCTGACGTACAGCGTCGTAAGCATCAGACTGCCGGCACACTGCACAGCAGCCAGCACCCTGCAAGCCGAGGAGGGCCGGCACATGCGAAGTACTGGCTATACACCCCATTACTTGGAAACTTTACGAGATAGTATCACTAAAAAAAAGTTCAGATAAGGTGTTTAATGTCACTGTAATTCTGTTCCCTTTGTTGAGAACCTAGATGGGAGCAATCAGCTTTGAGGCAAGTAAAGGGACAGTGTAGTTCCTGGCTCAGGCAGCCCGCAAGGTCAAGGTCTCTCCTCCCCCACCTTCTTCCCTGCTTGCCTTCTCTTCCTCACTTTTCTAGACCAACTGGATGAGTTACAAATGCTGGGAAAGTCAAAACTGCCCACCTCACAGACGTTGTATGGCCATGGTTGACACCACTAGACTCATGTCTACGATGCGAAACCATGTCAGCCACAGTGAGCGCCAGGGAATGTGACTCCTTGGATGAAGGCTGTGGCCGATCCAACCCCAAGCAAAATGGTGAGCTTTTTTTGCCACTCTACATCGAAGCAGATTCATGAAGGCCATGATTAGGCATATGTCTTATTGCTGGAGCATTGCCTCCCTGCTACTGATATTGTAAGGAAATCACAACAGGTAGGACTGGTGCTTCCTTAGAGAGAAGGACCTGAAAGAACTGTGTTTTATTGCCAGAAAACTTCCGATGTGTAGAGAACCTATTAAAGAAAGTACACCTCTCAGTCCTCATTTATAGTACTGTATGGTATTCCTGTCAGATAATACACTACTGACCATTAAAATAGCTACACCAAGAAGATGACGTGCTACAGGCGCGAAATTTAACCGACGGGGAGACGATGCTGTGATATGCAAATGATTAGCTTTTCAGAGCATTCGCACAAGTTTGGCGCCGGTGGTGACACCTACAACGTGCTGACATGAGGAAAGTTTCCAACCCATTTCTCATACACAAACAGCAGTTGACCGGCATTGTCTGATGAAATGTTGTTGTGATGCCTTGTGTAAGGAGGAGAAATGCGTACCATCACGTTTCCGACTTTGATAAAGGTCGGATTGTAGCTTATCGCGATTGCGGTTTATCGTATCGCGACATTGCTGCTCGCGTTGGTCGAGATCCAACGACTGTTAGCAGAATATGGAATCGGTGGGTTCAGGAGGGAAATACGGAACGCCAAGCTGGATCCCAACGGCCTCGTATCACTAGCAGTCGAGATGACAGGCATCTTATCCGCATGGCCACAACGGATCGTGCAGCCACGTCTCGATTCCTGAGTCAACAGATGGGGACCTTTGCACGACAACAACAGTTCGAGGACGTTTGCAGCAGCATGGACTATCAGCTCGACTGCGGTTACCCTTGACACTGCATCACAGACAGGAGCGCCTGCGATGGTGTACTCAACGACGAACCTGGGTGCACGAATGGCAAAACGTCATTTTTTCGGATGAATCCAGGATCTGTTTACAGCATCATGATGGTCGCATCCGTGTTTGGCGACAGCGCGGTGAACGCACATTGGAAGCGTGTATACGTCATCGCCATAGTGGTGTATCACCCGACGTGATGGTATGGGGTGCCATCGGTTACACGTCTCGGTCACCTCTTGTTCGCATTGACGACACTTTGAACAGTGGACGTTACATTTTAGATGTGTTACGACCCGTGGCTGTACCCTTCATTCGATCCATGCGAAACCCTACATTTCAGCAGAATAATACACGACCGCATGTGCAGGTCCTGTACGGGCCTTCCTGGATACAGAAAATGTTCGACTGCTGCCCTGGCCAGCACATTCTCCAGATTTTTCACCAACTGAAAACGTCAGCTGTACATGTACACGCCATACAAGCTCTGTTTGACTCAATGCCCAGGCGTATCAAGGCCGTTGTTACAGCCAGAGGTGGTTATTCCGTGTACTGATATCTCAGGGTCTATGCACGCAAATTGCGTGAAAATGTAATCACATGTCAGTTCTAGTATAATATATTTGTCCAATGAATACCTGCTTATCATCTGCATTTGTTCTTGGTGCAGCAATTTTAATGGGCAGTAGTCTATTCTGTTTCATGAGATATTTCGCCTTGCCACTTCAGAAAGTGATTTCTGTCATGATGGAATACCCTCGTTCCACTGCACAGAAAATTGTCCCAACCTGCAACCTGTTACTGGTTATGCAGACTGATATCACAATGACAAAAATAAATTCCTAAAAACTACAATGATTTCTTATGGGAAAACATAACTGATTTACCTTTCAACCCTGACATAATCCATACCTACACTCCCTATACTGTTTACAATAGATAACATTGTATATATGTGCTTTTGCCAGATGATGATATAGTTTTTATATGTATTATACTAAAAAAATCAGATACATAACACCCACATACCATCATATGATTTTTGGTGTAGAGTACAGCAGTCATTTAACCTATGTTTCTTCTCCAGTTGTGTGGTAAATAATTTATGGTCCTATCAGCTGCTCATAGTGTCCTTTGTTATCGACATTGTATGTAGACACTTATTGTAAGTATCTGAATATCTACTGGTGTACATAAATATGGGGTGAGTTTACTGCTCGAAATGAAGACTGTGTTTTGCTATATTCACTTGGGAAGAATTATTGTTGGTAAATCTTTTTACAAACAATAATTACTCATTGTGGTCATTTCACAAGACATACATGGAAGTTATGTTACCCAGTGAGTAACTATCTGAAGTGAAACAGTGTTCATCCAGTGATAAGCGACATGTGTCTTGTACCAAAGGCCAATAGAGTTTGTTGTCTAGCGTCTCCATAACAATTTTACACTGTTTTGCACTGGATCTACTCATACTCTGCAACCCCTGGGGATTTATCGTAACTGTATTAGCGATTTTATTTCCTGTTCTGCTCCCATGTACTTTTCCTTACGACCTGTGGTAATGCAATATGCATGATGTCCAGTATACCACATTTAGGTGCAATATAACCATACTTTTTGAGGGGGGGGGGGGTAGGACGTCAAACGGGCCGTCTTGGAGCAGGAGAGACACCACAGGACATTTTAGTTTCCACTGTCTATACTTTTACGAATAAATTCATAAAACTATGTCAGCATGACCAGGAAGGATTCAGGTTTCACAATCATAGCAGTGGAAGTTCAAAAACATAACAAAATCATTTTGTTTTACATGTGAAAGTTCATCATTTTTTCACTTCTATTGGCTGCGTTTGTTGCTATAGGTACACGTTTCTTCATAAGTAAGAGAGATTCTTCGATGAATTTTGCACAGCTTTGAACTTCATGTTTAGAAAAAACTCAAATTTTATAGTTAATTATCTCAATTTTTACCACAGTTTTTAATAGATTTGGAAAATTCTAGAGTTTAATACACCTGTAAGTATGGTTTTTATGCTGTGCAAAATTCATCGAAGAATCGCCCTTACTTATGAAAAAAAGTGTACCTATAGCAACAAATGCAGCCAATGGTAAGTGAAAAAAGGTGAAATACAAATGTAAAAAAATACATTATTTTCTTATATTTTTGAACTTCCACCACTATAAGTGTAAATCCTGAGTCCTTTCTGGTCATTCTGACAATTTTTTTATGAATTTATTTTTAAAAGTATAGACAGTGGAAATTAAAATGTCCTGTGGCGTCTCTCCGGCTCCAAGTCGTCCCGTTTGACGTCGTACCCCCCTTTAAACAAATCCAAATGTGAACGGATATTTCTAAGAAAATTGCTGTATTCTTCGGTGTAGTAAGTGTCCATGGAACCATTGATTTCTGTGAGTGTTCCAAGATATGGACACTTTCCATCGGTATTAACAGAAAATGCTGGTATTCTGTACTGGTTCATCATCTCCAAACTTTCCCATACACTGTGTTTAATGTAATGTACAAGACTCGCCCACACAATTGCCTCGTCCTGTTGTCTTTTCAGCAGTAGTTTATGACAATCGTTGTCGTCATATACCACAGTATTCTTTTCAACGTGCAAAACATGTTAACTGCACTTCGCCCTTCCGCTTCTGTGGTAGTGTGTGTACAAATCTTGGTACGGCGTTCCCCAGATGCTGTGGACGTGTATGCGCGCGCCACTTAGGTTTTTTTTTTTTTTTTTTTACAGTGCTTTGGACATTTGTATGCGTCGTGAGCTGCCGACGTCTCTCTGCCGCGGATGAGTTACTTACATATGAAGGTGAATAAAAACATTTCGAGTATTTATCATACTATATATCTGACTCATTGCGTACTATGATTCGGCCCGAGGCCTCGAACAGTTTATGAGATATGACGATAGTTAT
This sequence comes from Schistocerca cancellata, assembly GCF_023864275.1. Classification (NCBI taxonomy): domain Eukaryota; kingdom Metazoa; phylum Arthropoda; class Insecta; order Orthoptera; family Acrididae; genus Schistocerca; species Schistocerca cancellata. The sequence continues at coordinate 502,373,817 of NC_064632.1, read as the reverse complement.
GACCACGTTTCGCGATGCGCAAGGACGTGAAGGGGCGTGTAGGGCGCGTCCGTCCTTCGGTTATAGAACCCAATAACTCTACAAAGAAATGAAATATCCTTTAGCTCTCAGTTTTAAATAAAGTTTCGGTATCTACATTTTATTTGCTTCTACGATCTAAAATCAATCATATGCAAAGTTTACGCAATGCGTTTGTACCCCTGCAAAATCTTTAAAATTTCACGTAATGTTTTACTTAATTTCATGCAGCATTGTAACAATGAGATGTAACGAAAAGAAATTCAGTCCTTTATGATACGAAGATATCAGATTGTGAGATGTGAGAAAGAATCAATTTTTTTTACCTAACAGTTTTCTAGAAAACAGATGAGGAGTAATTCTTAGCTGCCGGCCAGTCCTCATGGACGGATCTATGCGCGTCACGCTCAGCCGTCCATTTGATATAAAACCCAATAACTTGAGAAGGGACAGAGATATCGCTTTTCTCTCAAATTTATAAAAAAATTCTTTACCTTACGTACATTTCATTCACTACAATGTACGAATTGAAATCAACCGCACACAAAGTTTACGCAATGCAAACTTCAAAATTTCGTGCAATGTTTCGCTTAACTTGGTGCAGCGCAGTAAGTATGACGATTAACGAATATAAATTCACTTCTATATTAAGTGAATACATCAGAATTGAAGATGTGAAAGAGTCGATATTTTCACCTAGTTGTTTTCGAATCATCAGATAATAAGTATTTCATATCGACCAGAACACCGTATCGCCGCACGAGCACCAATACTTAGCGAGGAGTACAGCTATAACAAAAGCCGCCCAAGGACGGAATGCAAAGGGCACGTCTCTAACAGTGAGAGTGTTAAATGGAGTAAAATCTGTAATAATTTGGCAGACTGGTTATTTTTCCCAAGACCATTGGACTAATTTTGTTTGTGGGAACCAGTCATAATTCAGTAATATGTACACTGAAAGGGCAAAGAAACTGGTACACCTGCCTAATATCGTGCAAGGCCCCCGCAAGCACGCAGAAGTGCCGCAGCACTACGTGGCATGGACTCCACAAATATCTGAAGTAGTGCTGGAGGAAATTGACGACATGAATCCTTCAGCGCTGTCCATAAGTCCGTAAGAGTACGAGAGGGTGGAAATCTCTTCTGAGCATCCCAGATATGCTCAATAATGTTCATGTGTCGGAAGTTTGGTGACCAGCGGATGTGTTTAAACTGAGAAGAATGTTCCTGTAGCCACTCTGTAGCAATCATGGACGTGTGGGGCCGCTTTGTCCTGCTGGAATTGTCCAAGTCTTCCGGAATGCGCAGTGGACGTGAATGGATGCCGGTGATCAGACAGGCTGCTTACGTACGTGTCACCTGTCAGCGTCGTATCGAGATGTATCAGAGTCCCATATCACTCCAACTGCACACGCCCCACCCCCTTATAGAGCCTCCACCAGCTTAAACAGTCCCCTGCTGACATGCAGGGTCCATGGATTCATGAAGTTGTCTCCATACACCGTACACGTCCATCCGCTCGATGCAATTTTAAACGAGACTCGTCCTACCAGGCAACATGTTTCCAGTCATCAACAGTCCAATGTCGGCGTTGACAGGCCCAGGCGAGATGTAAAGCTTTGTTCGTGCAGTCATCAAGAGTAATGAGTGGGCCTTCGGCTCCGAAAGCCTATATCGACGATGTTTCGTTGAATGGTTCGCACGCTGACACTTGTTCCTGGCCCAACAACGAAATCTGCAGCAATATGAGGAACGGTTGTACTTCTGTCACGTTGAACGATTCTCTTCGGTCATCGTTGGTCCCGTTTTGCAGGATCATTTTTCCGGCCGCAGCGATGTCGCGGATGTCTTACCGGATTCCTGATATTTACGGTATACTCGTGAAATGGTCGTACGGGAAAATCCCCCTTCATCGCTACCTCGGAGATGCTGTGTCCCATCGCCCATGCTTCGTCTATAAGACACCTTTTAAACTCACTTAAATCTTGATAACCAGATATTGTAGCAGCAATAGCCGATCTAACAGCTGCGCCAAACACTTATTTGTCTTATATAGGTGTTGACAATCCTGCCTGTTTACAAATCTCAGTATTTGAATACGCATGCCTATACCATTTTCTGTGGCGCTCCACTATATATTTGATTGTGTTGTGGAGAATAATCTTCTAAAATTATACAAACTACAAACCACCAATCTCTTTAGGCTGTTTTTGATGACTATGTTCAGTGATTAAAGATCTGTAAGCATCTGGAACCACATTGCTGCAGGGATGGAGAAGTTAAATATGAGGGATTATAGTCTAGCATCATTTTCATGGAGAGTTTACATCGGAAAAGGAAGAGTTACAACAAATTTAAAAGTTGTATTTCTATTGATCATAACTTAGAAGCATATGCTTGTGAGTTGTTTCTACAGAGTAATTGTAACAGTCTACAGATTAACTCTAGAAATTTTTCAGTTGTTTGTGAAAAATCTGGATGCATTATTTAGGTAATTGGAAGACAAGAAGAAACAGTAGTTTTTGGAGATATCAGTGTAGATTTCTTAAAAGATACTGACAGGAAAAGTGAAACAGAATCACTACTGTGGTGTTTCACTCTAATTTGAGTAGTCATCTTTCCATCTCGTGTACAGTAAGATAGTAGGACACTGGTAGTATTTTTATAGACAGTGCTCAGGCTGCAGCAATTAATGAGTATCCAATCGTTAATGGAGTATCTGATCACAATGAAAAACTAATGGAAATAAACAATATGACACCTTACAGCCCTGATGGAGGTTCAGATATAGCAGGGAGGCCTATTAATGAGAACAGGCTAAAATGTTTTGAGAGGAAGTTAAAAGCGATGGAATGTAAAGATGTGTACGTAGGAAGACATGCTAACGTCAAATTAATTTTGTTCCGCAGTAAATTTCTGTCAATATTTGAAAGTTACTCTTCTAAAAAGACCCATCAAAGAAAAGTAACTCATGGCTATAGAAGGGAATTAAAATCGCATATAACAGGAAGAGCAAATTTTGTATAAAGGCCACATTAAGTTAGATCTGACATTACTTGTATATTACAAAAACTTTTGTAGTATTTTAAGGAAAATCATTAAAATTCATGCACGTCCTGACGGAAATAGATAATGGAGATAATAAGATTAAAATTATGTGGTATATTATCAAACAACTGAATAGAGAGCCAATCAGAATACAAGATACCATAACAAAATAAACGATAGTGTTGGGATTGATAATTCACAAGTTGTAAGTACTTATAACAATTACTTTCTAAATGTAGCAGAAGAAACAGGATTAAATGGTCAAATTGAAGGATCAAAGGAATAAATTCGAAATGTCATTCCACAAAACTTTAACCAACATCCTTCGCTGAAATTAACAGAATTCTAAAAATTCTGAAGAACAAAAGCTCATGTGGTGCTGATTGAATTTCAAACAGAATTCTGAAAAATTTTTCCCAATTAACAAGTAATGTCCTCATTCCTGTACGTAATGAAGAACTGGCACAGGAAATTTTCCCAGATAGGTTAAAATAAGTAGTTGTTAAATCTCTTCATGTGAAAGGTGACAAGCCAAACTTAAACAATTATCATCCCATTTCTTTTTCCAAAAATTTGAAAAATTAATTGTCCAAGAGTAGTATTACACTTACATAGGAACAATTTGCTTCGCATACCATAGATTTGATTCAAGAAGGGTTGCTCGATTGAGAATGCTATTTACACATTCGTTCATCAAATAGTCCAAGATTTAAATTTAAAACATCGCCAGTTGATATTTTTTGTGATCTTTGCGAGGCAAGCGTGTTACTCTTGTAGAAAAACTAAAGTTTTGTGGAATTCATGGTTATACATACCTACCGTCTGTATGTACTTAACTTGCAAAATGCAAAATGTTGTTTGAATAATTGAAACAATGTTGAATGGGTAGAAAATTTTAGTAATTGGGAAGAAATCACAAAGGGAGTCGCATAGGATTCAATCTTGTGTCCGCACCATTTCCTTATGCAGTGTGATTCAGCTTGCCCTAGCTATCGATTTATCGGTTATGTGACTGGATTTGTAATTTCCTGTCAAAGAGGTCACAGTTCGTAGTAATTGACGGAAAGTCATCGAGTAAAACAGAAGGGATTTCTGGCGTTCCCCAAGGAAGTGTTATAGGTCCTTTGCTGTTACTTATCTATATAAACGATTTGGGAGACAATCTGAGCAGCCGTCTCAGGTTGTTTGTGAATGATACTGTCGTTTATCGAGTAATAAAGTCATCAGAAGATCAAAACAAATTGCAAAATGATTTAGAAAAGATATCTGAATGCTGCGAAAAATGGCAGTTGAACCTGAATAATGAAAAGTGTGAGGTCATCCACATGAGTGCTAAAAGGAATTCGTTAAACTTCGGTTACACGATAAATCAGTCTAATCTAAAAGCCGTAAATTCAACTAAATACCTAGGTATTACAATTACGAACAACTTAAATTGGAAGGAACACATAGAAAACTTTGCGGGGAAGGCTAACCAAAGATTGCGTTTTATTGTTAGGGCACTTAGAAAATGTAACAGATCTGCTAAGGAGACTTCCTACACTACGCTTGTCCGTCGTCTTTTAGAACACTGCCGCGCGGTGTGGGGTCCTTACCAGATAGTAGTGACGGAGTACATCGAAAAAGTTCACAGAAGGGCAGCACGTTTAGCATTATCGAGAAATATGGGAGAGAGTGGCACAGCAATGGTACAGGATTTGGGCTGGACATCATTAAAAGAAAGGTGTTTTACGTTCGGTCGGAATCTCCTCACGAAATTCCAGTCACCAACTTTCTCCTCCGAATGCGAAAATATTTTGTTGACACCTACCTACAGACGGAGAAACGATCACCACTATAAAATAAGAGAAATCAGACCTCGTACGGAAAGATATAGGTGTTCGTTCTTTCCGCACGCTATACGAGATCGGAATAACAGAGAATTGTGAAGGTGGTTCGATGAACCCTCTGCCAGGCACTTAAATGCGATTTGCAGAGGATCCATGTAGATGTAGATGCAGCCTGTAACGCCTGCAACGCCAGAAACGCCTGCAAATACTGAGCAGCATGATTTCCGTATTCTCTCTCTCGATATGCGCAAACTGTTAGTGCTACAGAAACAAGAACAGGACCTTATTGTAGGAAAAATTGTAGTGAAGCCCTTTCTGCAAAGATTACGAAATCTCAGAGAGGCCCCTTATGTAGTGGTACTGAAGGCTGACAAAGATAATGCATCCGATTTTTTACCTTGTAGTGTGTCTGACGATAAGATGCATTGTGTGCTAAGCGACTCTACCTCTAGGGTCCAATACGACCCTACAGGAGATGTGCAACGGAAAACTTCAGCACTGTTAAATTACTCCTTCAGTACCTCAGGAGATCTTTACGAAATTAAGACCACATGGTTGTATACTACGAAGATTGTATGGCTTTTCCAAAATTTCCAACGAAAGTGTTCTATTACATCCAATAGTGGGCAACAATGAAGCGCCTAAGTATGATTTATTCAAACATTTTGCTTCGTTGCTGAGATCGTTGGTGGGGAAATGCCATCACACCCGTAACTTCGTCCACTTTATCAGTGGACATGAGGCTTTCCGTCTAAGCAGTTCTGACCGTTGGGTTAGCTTTGATGTAGTATCACTTTTTACAACGGTCCCCCTCGCATATTCATTGGCACTAATTGGTAAAATGTTTGAGGCCGTCATCGCTGCTTTGTTTCAGCATCGACTATCCTCAACCTCTCTTACGTTCAATCAAGAATATTTTAAACAGACTGACTGCGTCGCCATGGGCGGCCCTCTGTCTCCCTTGGTGGCCAACCGTTTTATGCAAGATTACGAGGAGGGAGAGCTTGAAACAGTTGTCCTCAAACCAGCTATGTTTTGGAGGTACGTGGACGATACTTCCATTGTGTGGCCTCGTGGAGAAGGTGAACTGACGGAATTTCTTCTCCACCTCAACTCCATTCATAACAACATTCGGTTAACCGTGAAAATAGAAAAAGACGGTTATATGCCTTTCTTGGATGTCTGGGTTAGACGAAAGAACGATGGGTCTATGAGCGTGCTTGAAACACTCGTACACAGAGCTCACACCGTCTCAGAACTGGATAATTTACCTAAAGAACTCGCCAACCTGAAGTCAGTGCTCAGAAAGAGTGGGTATTCCACCCAGCAGATTAAATGGACACTGTCACTTAAAATCGAGAATCGGGAAGTTGATAAAAAGGAGAACACGCGGCAAAATCTTTAGCCTTTCTTACTTTTGCTTTCGAAATGTGGTGCTACAGAAGAATGTTGAAGATTAGATGGGTAGATCACATAACTAATGAGGAAGTATTGAACAGGATTGGGGAGAAGAGAAGTTTGTGGCACAACTTGACCAGAAGAAGGGATCGGTTGGTAGGACATGTTCTGAGGCATCAAGGGATCACCAATTTAGTATTGGAGGGCAGCGTGGAGGGAAAAAATCGTAGGGGGAGACCAAGAGATGAATACACTAAGCAGATTCAGAAGGATGTAGGTTGCAGTAGGTACTGGGAGATGAAGAAGCTTGCACAGGATAGAGTAGCATGGAGAGCTGCATCAAACCAGTCTTAGGACTGAAGACCATAACAACAACAACTTTTGTGGGCACATTTCGTTTAAAATAGCAAGGTTCTTCTGTAAATTTGAAGTGGAAGCTGTTTTTCGTCCACCGTGTAAGACTGCAGACGTTTTGGGATCGGTGACGGACGACTTGTTATTACGGAAGGCCGTAATTTACAAAATACCGTATCAGTGTGATATGGCTTACATGGGACAGACCACACGCACTATGAAGTAACGGTGCACTGAACATCAACGTGGCACTCGCCTTTTGCAAACAAGCAAGCCCGCTGTTGCCGAACACTGTATTCTCATGGACATTCAATGGAGACGGCCTTGCCGTCCTCATTGAATGTCCATGAAAATACACCGGATCCCGTCAGATCACCGAAGTTAAGAGCTGTCGGTCTGGGCTATCACTTGGATGGGTGACCATCCTGTCTGCCGAGCGCTGATGGCAAGGGGGCTGCAGTCTGACCTTGTGAGGCAAACTGAGGAGCTACGTTATTGAGAAGTAGTGGCTCCGGTCTCGTAAACTAACAAATGGCCAGGAGAGCGGTGTGCTGACCACATGCCCCTCCAAATCCTCATCCAGCGACGCCTGTGGGCTGAGAATGTTACGGCGGCAGGTCGGTATCTTTGGGCCCCATGACCTGTGTTCGGGCGGAGTTTTAGCCTTTATGATGCAACAGTGATTCTGACCACAGCTACATATTTTTGGGACTCCATTATTGAAGGATCCGTGGAAACTGGCGCAAAACCTAATGAGCTGTGATAGCAGTTACCAGTTTAACAATGCGTGGAACACCCTCATCTACACGGCTGGTTCTATTCGAAGACGAAAGAGTGCGCCAACGGTCGCGGCGAGCAGTAACGCAGAAGACATCTGAGTTCCGCAGTTCCACCAGCGAGGGCGCTGCCGCCTTGAAGTGTGGTCCGTCCGCCAACTTGAACAAGGAGGAATGGAGCAACTCATCGTCAGTCGATGGCTGGCCTGGTGATGATTGGCAGGTGCACAGTCAGAATCGTTCAATGACGAGCGGCTGAAAGCCCGAAGTTTGTTTGAGAATTCAGTTTCCTGGAAAATTTATAAAATTCCCATACAGCTATGCAATTGTAATTTGCAATGTTTGTAGTATTCTACTAAATGCCTGAAGATTTTACTGTCATCAGTGTAGATTTCCACAATTTTGTTGTAAAATGGAGATGTAAGGAGTAAACTGTCGCAGTTCTGTAAGCTTACCTGTAACCAAGAATACTATTGGGAATCCTAAGAGAATCTGTTACCGATTTTGAGACAAAATTCGTACAAAGTCATTGATTTCTAGTCCGTTCAGGTGAGAAAGGTTTTTAACTCATAATTTCGACTTCTTAATAGATTGCGTCTGTCAAGATCGTTGCTATATCTTTGTAGAATGTGGAGGATATTTCTTTAGCAATGATACATTTACTTAAGTGTAGATATTTATTAATACTTATACATAAAATGTCTAGCACTACCATGGAGTTGCAAACAGCAGCTTAATAGGATATTTAATAAGGTCGATGTGACATGAAACATACATTTGTCTTTTGTACACTTAGTCGCACTCTGCACTTAAGAACATTTGCTTACGGAACAAATTTGGTGGCGTATATTTAATAAAGTATCGGCCATGTATCTTTTTAAGATGTGATGCCCAGGTGAACAACCGAAGACGGTAAACAAGGAAATGTCAATCAACTGTTAATTTCAGAAATTACCCTCATAAAGTGGTCACTATAACGTGTGGATGACCTTGAGATAGGTTTTAGCAGATGGGTACACATTAGCAAATGCTTTCCCTGTATACTTGTGTATAGAACTAGATTTTCTGTAACTTTAACAAACAAATGGTTGTTTGCCAATTTATGACACAACAGAAAAAATAGAGCAGGGGATATAATGTAAAAACCGACTGTTAGTATGCAAACGACATAGTACCACCATGATGACGTAACTAACAGCTTAATACTATGTTCTTTAGTCAGGGAGAAACATATCAGGGTGTTTTATACGATGATTACCCAGTCGTAAATATATCTGTCACATTTTGTTTAAACATTTACGTTGCTACTACAACTGTGTGTAGTAGAATAGGGAGATAGGTCAGAATTGTATTTTAGTACTGGGGCAGTGAAGTTGTTTCACTTAGCTGAATGTCTTATTCCAACTTCGTGAACATATATAGACTGCTAAGATGTCCACAGTAACACGCACAATCAATTCACTGCGTATGGCTGTATATAATGATACAACATGTTGCTATTTCTACAGTAGGATTTGTGACAGTGTATCTAAAACGCAAGGTAAGTTATATACAATGAAATGCCAAAGAAACTAATATAGGCATGCATATTGACTTACAGAGACATGTAAACAGGCAGAATACGGCGCTGCGGTCGGCAACGCCTATATAAGACAACAAGTATCTGGCTCAGTTGTTAGATAGGTTTCTGGTGCTACAATGGCAGGTTATCAAGATTTAAGTGAGTTTGAACGAGGTGTTACAGTCGGCACACGAGCGAAGGAACACAGCATCTCCGAGGTACCGATGAAGTGGGGATTTTCCCTTAAGACCATTTCACGAATGTACCGTGAAATCAGGAATCCTTTAAAACACCAAAACTCAGACATCGCTGCAGCCGGAAAAAGATCCTACAAGAACGGATCCAACGACGACTGAAGAGAATCGTTCAACGTGACAGAAGTGCAACCCTTCCGCAAATTGCAGCAGATTTCAATGCTGGGCCATCAACAAGTGTCGGCGTGCGAACCATTCAACGAAACAACATCGATATGAGCTTTCGGAACCGAAGGCCCAATCGTGTACCCTTGATGACAGCACTACAAAGTTTTACGTCTCGCCTGGGCCCGTCATCATCGACATTCGACTGTTGATGGTTGAAAACATGTTGCCTGGTCGGACAGTCTAGTTTCAAATTGTATCGAGTGCATAGACGTGTACGGGTATGGAGACGACCTCATGAATCCACAGACCCTGCATGTTAGCAGGGGACTGTTCAAGCTGGTGAAGGCTCTGTAAGAGTGTGGGGTGTGTGCAGTTAGAGTATGTGTGTCCCCTGATACGTATAGATACGACTCTGATAGGTGACACGTACGTAAGCATCCTGTTTGATCACCTGCATTCATTCATGTCCAGTGTGCATTCCGACGAACGACGTACTTGGGCAATTCCATCAGGACATTGAAACACAATACTCATCCAAAATTGCTACAGAATTGCCTCCAGGAAAGCTCTTCTGATTTTAAACACCAAACTCCCCAGACGTGAACATTATTGAGCATACCCGGGATGCCTTGCAACGTGCTCTTCAAATGAGACCTCCTCCCCCTCGTACTCTTACGGATTTAGGTTGTCAATTCCCTCCAGCACTACTACAGAAGAGTCCATGCCACGTCTTGTTGCAGCACTTCTGCGTGCTTACGGAGGGCTGTACCAGTTTCTTTAGCTCTTCAGTGTAGGGTATCCAAAAGGTCAACTTATCGTCCACGTCCCCCACGTCTGAAATATAATGTAAATTATTGTGTATTGCAATATGTCACAGCAGTCATCCACAGGCATTTTATACTCCATAACATTAATACAGATTGGTTTAACTGTGTATGAGACAGCAGTGTTTCCTTTAAGGCCTGTGGAATAACATTGTAGGAATCAATCCTAATTCGATAATATCTATATCTGATGGTATTGTGGAGATCGTCGTCCTGGTTTCAGAAAATTTTGTTTCTACAGCTTTAATACAACATTTATGTATAATACTTACGTCTTCTCTGTTGGAATCTGCATTAATAATTTCCACATAGGGAAACAGAACACAGTTTATAATGTTTTGTAGGTCCTGAGTGCCTGGAAAGTTTACGTATAGACCATTTACCTTGTGGTTGTTCTTATCGTCCCCCAGTAACAAAGTGCAGAACACATTTAAACACGGTTGCTAACAGAAATATTCCCTTTGCTTTTCAGAAGTGATTTATTGACACATTTTGGGCTCTGCCCATCGTCAGAACTCTTGTCAAATAACAATGCAAAGCCATAACCAGTAATGTAATGACCAACACATCAATTGTATAAAATTTATCAAGAGCTGTTGAATGAAGTACAGGAGGAGACACACCAAAATAAGAACAAAATCTTCATATAGAGGATGTAGTCATGTATATCACAAATCGTAATCAGAACTTAACTGATAGGAAATGGTTCAAATGGCTCTGAGCACTATGCGACTTAACTTCTGAGGTCATCAGTCGCCTAGAACTTAGAACTAATTAAACCTAACTAACCTAAGGACACCACACACATCCATGCCCGAGGCAGGATTCGAACCTGCGACCGTAGTGGTCGCTCGGCTCCAGACTGTAGCGCCTAGAACCGCACGGCCACTGCAGCCGGCTAACTGATAGGAGGACAGCCTTACATAGCTTCACTGATTTCATTTGCGACCAGTTGCTGTGGATGCATAAGGACTGTATCATTGTATTGTACCAACAGAAATAGCCGAAAAACCTTATATTAAAAACATAAATAATGAAAGGAAAAGAATCTGTGTATGAACTTAGGAAAAGAGGAGTATATACAATATTGCATACAGTTGACATTGTCAACATTTTTCGAATATTTTATACATTGTACCATATTTGTGCTTTGTATAGTATCGATATAAGGAAATAATTATGAAAACACACACAGACTTTTGAGCCAATGATTATTATAAAATAGCTCACACTCTTAATGTTTTGTCAAAGTGGCACCACATATGCAACAAACATACCTCTCCTCATCCTAAATGTGCCTATTTACTGCAATGCTTTGTGGTTATATATTGACACTATTTTACTTTATATTTTGCTTTTTGTATGAATTATGAATTGGGAGTTATTTGTATTTTACCATTTACTAATAATGTGACGCACATAACGCCATTTTTAACTCAGTCTCGCCACGTGGTAGTTGTTCCTGTCAGCTACATTTTGTTTATTGAATCCTGTACTCTAAATGCACTGTTGTATATACTCATTGTTTTACAATATTTCATGCTTTACTCTTGAATTTTTTCCGTTTATTATTTACATTTTTAATAGAGGTAGTTCAACTAATTCTATGAACACAGTACATCGACTCTGTTATGCATTCATGGTACCTGGCAGCAACTGATATCGGTTAAGCTTTGTCATGCCATTCTGCTGTCAGATGTATGTAACATCTTTTGTAAAACTTAGTATATGTGCTATGTTGCTAATTACATTTATGGTTATGGCGTTGTATTCTTCTTTGGTAGATATTTCTGATGATTGTCAGAACTCGAAACACGCCAATAAATCACTTCTCAACAGCAAAGTGAATACTTACTTATCGACCTATTGAACAGTGGATAAAGATTTAAGTTTACATAATGGTTACCAGATTTATCGAGACCTATTCAATTCATCTATTAGTGAGGATGGATTGTGCTCAAGTTGAGATTTATTGGGTAGGATGATTTACGAGCACAATTATACTAGCAGTTACAATGATTCTATTTATTTTTACATGTATAATGTAACTCACTTTTTCAATTAAACGATGGGGATGCCGTTGGGAAGGGTGGATGCAACTATAGAAGTCTTTAGTATGCAAAAAAGCTGGTTGCAATCTTCAAGATCAAGATTTATTGAACAAAATGACTCACAAGCACATTTACACTATAGCTCACTTCGGCAGTCACACTTTGGAGATAAAGCACGCTGTTTAGGAACCATTTCGAAGTCTGTGTTACATGATGCACACTTTGCAAGTACACTGTGGAGAAGGAATGGTATGAAGTTTTTATTATGCAACAATGCTGTACACATGCATACTCGCAAAACGACAGCCAGTGAGTGTAAACCAGCATGCACACATCACATCTGGAGTGTGGTTGCAACTTGGCTGTGGTGTCTGAATGAGCCGCAGCAGGGTCGTGCAATTTTCCCTTCCACCCACTGCAGTCTGCATATGAGCAAAATGTGCACCCACATGCACTACTTTGTGTATGTGGTGGTTTGTGGCATTGACCCCAGACCACAGTATAGGTCTGGAGCAGAGTGCTGAGGTGAATTCATCACTGCTAACTTCAGGTCTGGTTTGCAGGTGAATCCACCCTCACTGGGCCAGAACAGTGTTTGGAGATGGGTGCACCAGCTTTAGGTCTGGGATAGTGTCTGAAGGTGAATCTATCAGCATTATGTCTGGGTAAGGTTCAGAGGTGTATCTACCCATGGTACATCTGGAACAGTTTTTGGATATGTCCACTTGTGTTAGGTCCAGTGTAGGGTCTTGGGGCATTGGCGACAAACCAGCATATACACAAAATAGGACTAGGGCTAGGTGATTACAATTATTTCCAGTTCTTGCATACATTTTGGGTTTTCAGAGCATATACAAAACTTTGACAGCTGGAGTTGATCAGTACTCTGAGTTATTAGCATATGAGAAAATGGGACTGGGTGTCACATTCGTTCAGGGGCTCATGGAGTGACTTTTTCAAGAATCGCAAACCATAAAGCTGTATTTCAGATAACTAACACTTCAACCCACTCCATCACAGACCACATAAGGGGTGGCTTTGGCAGTTTGCATTGTGTGCGTTTATAAAAGTTTACCGGGTAATCATTTGGAGGAGGAAGAAGCAGAAGTGCTCCTGCAATCACTTAGTAGATGCTCTGGTTGGGTGTGGCATTTGTATCACTGTTTGATGGTAAAGAAAGCTGCCTACAACTGACAGGATAACCAATAAGAATAAAATATTCTTGTTCAAAATCTTTAATTATTTGCATATACAATTCGACATGAAATATGAAAAAAATCTGGACCAAAAGGCAAGAAAGGATATCTGCATTCACTATATATGGTAATGGAAAGTAGTCACATGTTGGCATACTTGCAGAAAAATGGTGGATCTGAGGCGTTTATTATATTAGAGAACATACAAAAAATCTGATTATAAACCTCACTTGGATCTTCTTAAAAAAGGGTGGTTGTATTGTATTGTGGACTGGACATTGCACATGTTGTCTTAAGGAAAAAAAGCTTCATAAACGGTTACATCTTCTACAAATAATGTTATTCTCCAGGTCTTGAGGCCTTAACAAAAAAATAGCAATGTGTCAAATAGACTAAGGAATTACCATACATATCAGGTTGACTACTAGGTAACCTTGGCAGCATCTAGAAAGCAAATAGATGTCATCCGATTTCTATTGATTCATCCATCTGGTTCGTCCAAAGCCATGTACTGTCGTCTGATCATTGTGGCGCGTGGCAGAGGATATCCTGTACCACTCCCAGTCATTTCCTTTCCTGCTCAGTCGCAAGTGGAGGATGGAAAAACAGCTGTCTGTATGCTCCGTATGAGCCCTAATTTATCGTTTGTTGTCTTCGTGGTCGTTACTCGCAATCTATGTAAGTGGCAGTAGCATCGTCATCGTTCTGCAGTCAGCTTCAAATGCCGGTTCTCTGAATTTTCTCGATAGTGTTTCTCGGAAAGAACGTCTGCTTCTCGCCAGTGACTCCCACTCGTGTTCCCGAAGCTTTTCCGAAACACGTGTTGTTCGAACCTACAAGTAAAACCTGTAAACCGAAGCCAACCATTCGCTTTCCCTACCACGGTCCTCACATTTTCGCTCCATTTAATATCACTTTGCAGTGCTACGCCCAGAAATTTAAACAATGTGATTGTGTAAAGCAGGACGCTGCTAATACTGTATCCGAATCTTACAGGCTTGTTTCTCCTACTGATCCATATTAACTTCCATTTTTATACATTTGGAACTAGCTGCCATTCATCATACCAACTAGAAATTTTGTCTAATTCAGCGGGTATCCTCAGACAGTCACTCAACTTTGAAATCTTACCGTACACGACAGCATGATTAGAAAACAACTGCAGTTTTCTGCCCACTCTATCCTCCAAATCATTTGTGTATACAGGGTGTTACAAAAAGGTACGGCCAAACTTTCAGGAAACATTCCTTACACACAAAGAAAGAAAATATGTTATGTGGGCATGTGTCCGGAAACACTTACTTTCCATGTTAGAGCTCATTTTATTACTTCTCTTCAAATCACATTAATCACGGAATGGAAGCGCACGGCAACAGAACGTACCAGCGTGACTTCAAACACTTTGTTACACGAAATGTTCAAAATGTCCTCCGTTAGCGAGGATACATGCATCCACCCTCCGTCGCATGGAATCCCTGATGCGCTGATGCAGCCCTGGAGAATGGCGTATTGTATCACAGCCGTCCACAATACGAGCACAAAGAGTCTCTACATTTGGTACCGGGGTTGCGTAGACAAGAGCTTTCAAATGCCCCCATAAATGAAAATCAAGAGGGTTGAGGTCAGGAGAGCGTGGAGGCCATGGAATTGGTCCGCCTCTACCAATCCGTTGGTCACCGAATCTGTTGTTGAGAAGCGTACGAACACTTCAATTGAAATGTACGGGAGCTCCATCGTGCATGAACCACATGTTGTGTCGTACTTGTAAAGGCACATGTTCTAGCAGCACAGGTAGAGTATCCCGTATGAACTCATGGCGGTGAATCGAGGAAGCACAGTACATACTGACGATACTGAAACGAGCTCTAACATGGAAATTAAGCGTTTCCGGACACATGTCCACATAACATCCTTTCTTTATTTGTGTGTGAGGAATGTTTCCTGAAAGTTTGGCCGTACCTTTTTGTAAAACCCTGTATAGAGAACAACAGCCGTCTTATCTCACTTACCTGACGATACGCTTGTCTCTGATTAACGCTCGCTGCCGAGGACAAAATACTGGATTCTATATCTTAAGAAGATGAGGATGATTTTAGGAACGAGAATGTGAAAAGTTTGGGGGATTGATTAGAGCGATATGATTTACGAATGTTTGTAAGGATATACATAAATTCTAATAGTGTAACCGTAGGAGAGGGCTGAAATCAGTTACGAATTATCTAATCTTTAGGCAAAAGGCCAATATAAAAATAGAGGATGTCAGAGTTAAAAGAGGACCATGTTGTGGAAGTGACCATCATCTGGTGGAATATAAAATATATTTCTCCTATACTTCCAGAACCTGTGGCGAACAGAATACGACGTAAAATTCTGACCAGCCCGAAGTAGGACAGTACTAAGTACTTATACCAACAGCACCTGTCAAAAAAACTGGAGAGTGCAGAGAGAAAAGTAGAAGAGGAATATGGGCACATAAAGAAGGCCATAGATGAAGAAGCAAAAAAAGCATTTGGAGAAAATGAAAAGAAGAAAAAATAAGTTTAGCGGGATCTAGAATTACCTGAGATGAAAGGAATGAAAAAAGAATGCTGAATGTGAATGGCATCAAAGTATAGGACCCTCTATACACAACTATAAATAGACGTGTTAAAAAGGAAAAAGTAGATGGGAGGCGATGAGGCAATAGGAGGACACACGGCCTTTACAAAATTTCATCAAGCTGTGAGGCTCTATGAAATGAGTTAGGCAAGATGATAAGGATCAATATATCCAGAGCTGGTGGAGTTCAGACCACTGAAGTTGTTGGAGATACTAAGGAAGTTGTTTGAAAGTATACTAAATGGATAAGATGTTCCATCGGAATGGATATCACGTTACATAACACCGGTGCATAGAAAAGGGCCACGGAATGACCCAAATATTTTTAGAGGATTGACAGTAATCCGTTTTGTTGGAAGACTATACTCGAAGATACTTAAATATATGATGGGGAAGAAATTAGGCAAAAGCGGCTAGAAGAAGAAGCGAGATTGGTCGGTAGTGAACACCAACTTCAGAATGAAATTGTTGTTGTTGTTGCGGTCTTCATTCCAGACACTGGTTTGATGCAGCTCTCCATGCTACTCTTTCCTGTGCAAGCTTCTTCATCTCCCAGTACCTACTGCAACCTACATCCTTCTCAATCTGTTTAGTGTATTCATCTCTTGGTCTCCCTCTACGATTTTTACCCTGCACGCTGCCCTCCAATACTAAATTGGTGATCCCTTGATGCCTCCGAACATGTCCTACCAAGAGATCCCTTCTTCTAGTCAAGTCGTGCCCCAAATTTCTCCTCTCCCCAATTCTATTCAATACTTCACAATTAGTTATCTGATCTACCCATCTAATTTTCAGCATTCTTCTGTAGCACCACATTTCGAATGCTTCTATTCTATTCTTGTCTAAACTATTTATCGTCCACGTTTCACTTCCATACTTGGCTACACTCCATACAAATACTATCAGAAACGACTTCCTGACACTTACATCTATACTCGATGTTAACAATTTTCTCTTCTTCAGAAATGCTTTCCTTGCCATTGCCAGTCTACATTTTACATCCCCTCTACTTCGACCATCATCAGTTATTTTGCTCCCCAAATAGCAAAACTCCCTTACTACTTTAAGTGTATCATTTCCTAATCTAATTCCCTCAGCATCACCCGACTTAATTCGACTACATTCCATTATCCTCGTTTTACTTTTGTTGATGTTCATCTTACATCCTCCTTTCAAGACAGTGTCCATTCCATTCAACTGCTCTTCAAAGTCCTTTGCTGTCTCTGACAGAATTACAATGTCATCGGCGAACCTCAAAGTTTTTAGTTCTTCTCCATGGGTTTTAATACCTACTCCAAATTTTTCTTTTGTTTCCTTTACTGCTTGCTCAGTATACAGAATGAATAACATCGGGGATAGGCTACAACCCTGTTTCACTCCCTTCCCAACCGCTGCTTCCATTTCATGCCCCTCGACTCTTATAACTGCCACCTGGTTTCTGTACAAATTGTAACTAGCATTACGCTCCCTGTGTTTTACTTACCCCTGCCAGATTCAGAATTTGAAATAGAGGTCAGTCAAAAGCTTTCTCTAAGTCTACAAATGCTAGAAACGTAGGCTTGCTTTTCCTTACTCTATTTTCTAAGATCAGTATTGCCTGACGTGTTCTAACATTTCTACGGTATCCAAAATGATCTTCCCCGAGGTCGGCTTCGGCCAGTTTTTCCATTCGTCTGTGAAGAACCCCATTCCAGACCTCCTTACTTCACAAAAATCCGAGGAGATATAGACAATAAAACGCAAGTCTTTCTGCACCGAAGGCAACTGCGCTAACCATTCGCTACAGAGGCGGTATAGAACATAAAATATCTACATGCAAAAAGCTGCAAAAGTATTTATAAGCCTACATGCTGGGCGTTTATAGGTTTATCCTCTAAAAATTACTGATTACTTTTTATTCAAGAACTATTCTTTTTATAGGTGTTGGTAACGTGAACCTATGGAAATATTGGAAATTTATGGTAAGTTCTATGGGACAAAACTGCTGAGTTCATCGGTCCCTAGGCTTACACCCTACTTAAGCTAAGTTAAACTAAGTTACGCTAAGGAAAACACACACAGCCATGCCCGAGGGAGGGCTCGAACCTCCGACGGGGCGAACCACTCGAACCTTTGCAAGGCGGCCCAGACCGTACGGCTACACCGCGTGGAGTAAACCTATGAAATCTACGTATGAAAAATACTTCCGCTATCTGTCAGACGTTTTATTTTCCTGGGTAGATTGCCAAACAGTTTTGCAGCTACGTATTTCACCCCTTTTTGCGCCAAAGCTGGAATCGTTAAAGACTAATGCAGATAATTTTCTTTCTAGTATTATCATTGTTAATGTCTCTGCTTTCCCAAACAGATGGAATGTTCATAGCAAATTTCGTGAATGCGTAAATGTCTTGTGAGGCCATAGTTGATGTTCCCAGCTGGTTGGAGATACCTGAAAAAAGTACACGTGTGAACCCTCCACATAATTCTAATTACTTTTTTTTGAACAATGATTTTTTTGCGGTATACCATAATTTTGTCTTGTGTGGCGTTTGACAATGAAAATATTCAAAATATCCCCAAAGTTGGCATTCTACACTCCTGGAAATGGAAAAAAGAACACATTCACACCGGTGTGTCAGACCCACCATACTTGCTCCGGACACTGCGAGAGAGCAATGATCACACGCACGGCACAGCGGACACACCAGGAACCGCGGTGTTGGCCGTCGAATGGCGCTAGCTGCGCAGCATTTGTGCACCGCCGCCGTCAGTGTCAGCCAGTTTGCCGTGGCATACGGAGCTCCATCGCAGTCTTTAACACTGGTAGCATGCCGCGACAGCGTGGACGTGAACCGTATGTGCAGTTGACGGACTTTGAGCGAGGGCGTATAGTGGGCATGCGGGAGGCCGGGTGGACGTACCGCCGAATTGCTCAACACGTGGGGCGTGAGGTCTCCACAGTACATCGATGTTGTCGCCAGTGGTCGGCGGAAGGTACACGTGCCCGTCGACCTGGGACTGGACTGCAGCGACGCACGGATGCATGCCAAGACCGTAGGATCCTACGCAGTGCCGTAGGGGACCGCACCGCCACTTCCCAGCAAAGTAGGGACACTGTTGCTCCTGGGGTATCGGCGAGGACCATTCGCAACCGTCTCCATGAAGCTGGGCTACGGTCCCGCACACCGTTAGGCCGTGTTCCGCTCACGCCCCAACATCGTGCAGCCCGCCTCCAGTGGTGTCGCGACAGGCGTGAATGGAGGGACGAATGGAGACGTGTCGTCTTCAGCGACGAGAGTCGCTTCTGCCTTGTTGCCAATGATGGTCGTATGCGTGTTTGGCGCCGTGCAGGTGAGCGCCACAATCAGGACTGCATACGACCGAGGCACACAGGGCCAACACCCGGCATCATGGTGTGGGGAGCGATCTCCTACACTGGCCGTACACCACTGGTGATCGTCGAGGGGACACTGAATAGTGCACGGTACATCCAAACCGTCATCGAACCCATCGTTCTACCATTCCTAGACCGGCAAGGGAACTTGCTGTTCCAACAGGACAATGCAAGTCCGCATGTATCCCGTGCCACCCAACGTGCTCTAGAAGGTGTAAGTCAACTACCCTGGCTAGCAAGCTCTCCGGATCTGTCCCCCATTGAGCATGTTTGGGACTGGATGAAGCGTCGTCTCACGCGGTCTGCACGTCCAGCACGAACGCTGGTCCAACTGAGACGCCAGGTGGAAATGGCATGGCAAGCCGTTCCACAGGACTACATCCAGCATCTCTACGATCGTCTCCATGGGAGAATAGCAGCCTGCATTGCTGCGAAAGGTGGATATACACTGTACTAGTGCCGACATTGTGCATGCTCTGTTGCCTGTGTCTATGTGCCTGTGGTTCTGTCAGTGTGATCATGTGATGTATCTGACCCCAGGAATGTGTCAATAAAGTTTCCCCTTCCTGGGACAATGAATTCACGGTGTTCTTGTTTCAATTTCCAGGAGTGTATTTTTGTGGCAGAAGCAAGAGAATATAAGCGTAGCAGCTCTGCCAAGCACAGTTTTTTAAATTTAAGTTTTCACGAGTTCGAACACAAAAGAAATTTTAACTTTCTTCCCTATCTACTGCGTCTTACTATAAGAGGCTAATAAGAGGTGACATGTTTGAAACAGAACAGAACTGGACGAACTGTGGTTTTTCATAATTAAACTCGAGAAAGAGGAGAAGTGGGTTTGAGATGTACTTTTACAGAAGGATGCTGGAAATCGACAGGCGTCAATTAAGTTCTGGGGTAATAACAATCGCAATGATTATTTCCGTTTAAAAATTTGGTATACGGCTGCAGCACCAACCGTAGACTGAAATCTTCTTGTAGAAACAGTGACAGCCAATTAGTTGTAAAACGGAAGGTTTATTAATACCCCTTCACCATGGTTTAAACGTTAAAAAAACCTCTTACACAGAGGGAAATATTGACAGCTACATTACTTCTTAAGGCAGACACACCTTAAAATATAGTCCAAAGACGCGTCATGTTATGGATGTCTTAATTATTAAGAAGGTGAAATTTTATAATTGACTGATGCCTTTCAGCTGTATTGTAACGTAGCTCTGCCACGACATGTAATCCAGTTGTCAATATTTCTTTCTGAAGAAGACATTTTTATAAACGTTGAAACAATGGTGAAAGAGTTTTAATAAACCATCCATTTTGCAACTGAATAGCTGCTTACTATTTCTACAAGATTATTTCCGTGTTGAACTTACAGAATGTAGGTGATGATGAATTAAACCAACGAACTAGCTTTTAGTTTCGTAGAAACTGGTATAGGCATGCGTATTAAAATACAGAGATACGTAAACAGGCAGAATACGGCGCTGTGGTCGGCAACGCCTATATAAGACAACAAATGTCTGGCGCAGTTGTTAGATCGGTTACTGCTACCACAATGGCAGGTTATTAAGATTTAATTGAGTTTGAACGTTGTGTTACAGTCGGCGGACGAGCAATGGGACACAGCATCTCCGAGGTAGCGATTAAGTGAGGTTTTCCCGTACGACCATCTCACGAATGTACTGTGAACGTCAGGAATCCGGTGAAACATGAAATCTCCGACAGCACTGCGACTGGAGAAAGTTCCTGCAAGAACGAGACCAAAGACAATTAAAGAGAATCGTTGAACCATTCCGCAATGTGATGCAGATTTCAATGCTGGGTCATCAGCAAGTGTCAGCGTGCGAATCATTCAACGATACATCATCGATATGGGCTTTCGTAGTCCAAGGCCCACTCTTGTACCGCCGGCCGCGGTGGTCTCGCGGTTCTAGGCGCGCAGTCCGGAACCGCGCGACTGCTACGGTCGCAGGTTCGAATCCTGCCTCGGGCATGGGTGTGTGTGATGTCCTTAGGTTAGTTAGGTTTAAGTAGTTCTAAGTTCTAGGGGACTGATGACCACAGCAGTTGAGTCCCATAGTGCTCAGAGCCATTTGAACCATTTTTGAACTCTTGTACCCTTGATGACTGCACGACACAAACCTTTACGCCACGCCTAGCCCTTTCAACACCGTCACTGGACTGTTGGTGACTGGAAACATGTTGCCTGGTCGGACGGTCTCATTTCAAATTGTATCGAACGAATGGACGTGTACGGGTATGGAGACAACCTCATGAATCCACAGACCCTGCGTGTCAGCAGGGGACTGTTCAAGCTCTTGGAGGCTCTGTAATTGTGTGGGGCGTGTGCAGTTGGAGTATATGGGTTTCCTTATACATCTAGATACGACTCTGACAGGTGACACGTACGTAAGCTTCCAGTTTGATCACCTGCATCCATTTATGTCCATTGTGCATTCCAACGAACTTGGGCAATTCCAGCTCTTCAATGCGACACCCCACGCGTCCAGAATTGCTGCAGAGTGGTTCCACGAGTAGGCCTACTCTTCTGAGTCTAAACACTTCCGTTGGCTACCAGACTATCGAGACATGAACATTATTGAACATGTCTGGGATGCCTTGTAACATACCGTTAGGAAGAGATCTCCACCTTCTCGTACTCTTACGGATTTATGGACAGCCCTGCAGGATTCATGTTGTCAGTTCTCTACAGCACTACTTCAGACTTTAGTCGAGTCCATGTCACGTCGTGTTGCGGCACTTCTGCGTGCCCGCGGGGCCCCTACACGATATCAGGCAGGTGTACCAGTTTATTTGGCCTTCACTGTATTTGGAAGGCACGGTGCAGGCTCTTACAGTGAAACATACCCTTAGAAAAACTTATAAATTTCTGTGCTGATAAACCTCTTACGTTATTTGATTTTCAAACAGCTGTGCAAAACTTAACGTAGTCAGACAATTCTCTCTTTACTTATTTTGTTCGTCTTTAAACTGACACACAATATTTTTAGCGCAACGCAATCTGACTTACAATAATCCCTACAAAAAAAAGGCCCTGACTAACAACAGCCTATACCTTACATGAATCTCTTACCTCACAAAAATCTTCGTTACTGAAACTACTGCAATACAGCGAGTGCCAATACTGCCAGCTAAATAAAAGATTCTAACTACTGAAGGCACTAACTACTGATAGGCATAGTTAGCAAATGGAAGGTTTTGATAGACAACAAAAGATGTATTTACCTTAACAGTGTTCAAAAGGTCATTATTCGTTACATGATTTGTGACATCCAATTTGGCAAGATTCCTTTTCCTGACGGACACACGTTCAGATCGTCCGCTCATGTTAACATCTCAAAACTCTGGCTTCTCTCTCCCCACATCCACCACTGCTGGTTGCTCACCTCCAACTGCACAACGCTACGCGCTGTTAACAGCCAACTGCCCAACACTACAATAGCAAATATTCCAACAATGCCAACCAGCCACGGATTGCACACAGCACAGTCACTGATTTTCATATAGAGCGCTACGTGTCGTTATCAACATAAAAACCTAAACAGCCTACTTACAACAGTTCTGCAACGGAAAATGCTCTCGTGGCCAAAAGAGAGGACGCCTATCGCCTTCTCGCTAGGAAATGTCCTGGCCTTGGGCAGTGACTCATGTGACCTGCCTCTGGCTGCTCTTTCTCAGACTAAAGCGGCCTCCTTATGCAAATGAAGAGGTTCTCCAAAGAAACGGCGGGGAAAGGAATTAGCAGAAAAAAGTGACTAGAGGAAGTGACGTACTAATTGTAGCCGTAGAGGAGAAATGCTGTACGGAAAAACAGAGGTTAGAACATACCCAACAAATAATACAGGACGTTGTGTGCAAATGAGGAGGTGAAGAAAGACTCTGGCACAGGAGAAGAAGTCACGGTGGGCTGCGTTAAATCAAGGGGAAAAAAATTAAGCAGGTTTCCATAATTCTCAAGACTACCACTCTTACCTTGAGATGTAGAGAGCTTCGATGGAAGTTGAGAACATCTGGATGATCAGACTGGCGAGCAGCGGTGTTGCTGTGGCGTAGCCGAGCATTTTGCGGCCCACGTGGGCGCTGGCAGCCGCAGCCAAGGGAATGAACGCCGTGTTGCTGAGTACCAGCAGAGAGGCCACCCAGGAGGCCTCATCCACAGTTATCGGCCGATCTCGGAGTCCGCTGTCTGCAGACATCAGCTGTGGCAGCGCCATCGCCGGCCACACCGTGACCGAGCCCATGGCGAATGTGTTCAGGTTCACTGCGCAAGCACATAGAAAATTCGGTACAATCTTTAGTGAAATTAAAAGCAAAGGCGTCAACATTAAGAGTATAAGACGATCTCTGATGTTAAATACGATGAGAGAGAGGATAGGTGGTAAGAGTACACTGAAGGCCTCTAAGAGGGTGAGGAAAGGTCTAGTGCCTTGAAAAAATTGGAAGAGAAAGCGAAATGACTGCAGGGAAGGTATGAAAAAACCAGAAAATAAATGGTCGTCGAAAGGACTGATCCAGCGTATAAATAAGCCAAAGCATCCCTTGTTGAAGAAAGCAAGAGTTGAATGGGAGTTCCGATGTTAAACGCAGACGAGGAAGCGGATTGATGGAAAAAGTATGCTGAAGACCTCTTCGAGGACGACGACTAGGCTGGTGTGACAGATGAATTGGAGTCGTTACGGATGACACTGGAGAGCCAGTATTAGAGTTTAACAGAGCCATGGAAGAACTGTGATCAGATGTGGAGAAGGGCAGAAATACTATTGCGTAAGAATTTCTAAAACCATTAGGAAAAGTGCCAACCGTGTGTAGAGTCAACGAGATACGAGAAATATCGTCAGATTCCTGTGAAGATGTCGTCCACACAATACGTAAGATAAAAAGCGCAGGTAAGTGCGAGAACTATCGCACAAGCAGCTTAACAGTTCGTGCATCCAAGCTGCTGACAATAATAATGCACAGAACGGTGGAAAGTAAAATTTAGGAACTGTTAGAATACGACCAGTTAGGCTGTAGAAAAGGCAAAGGCACCAGAGTGGTATTTCTGACATAGAGCTTTATAATGAGAGAAAGGCATAAGAAAAAGACATATTCTTAGGATTTGTCGACCTAGAAAAAAACTGCGAAAATGTAAAATGGTGCAAGATGTTCGGGATTAGCACAAATAGAGGTGAAAGGTATGGGGAAAAACGGGTAAGTGGGGAAAATGCAAATGGAAGGTAAACAACGAAATGCTCGAATTAAGAAAGGATATAAGACAAGGATGTAGTCCTTCTCTCCTACTGTTCAGTCTACACGTGGAAGAAGCAATGACGGTAATAAAAGAAAAGTTCAATAGTGGGATAAAAATTGAGAGTGAAAGGATAGTATTTATCTAAGATCCTCTGATGACAATGTCACCCTCTGTTAAAGTAAGGAAGAACTGCAGAACCTGTTAAATATAAAGACCAGTCTAATACACACAAATATGGATTGAGAGTAACGCAAAAAAGACGAAAAACCATGAGAATTACCAGAAATAAGATTACTGATAAAATTAACATCAAAGTTGGTGACCACACCGTAGGTGAAATGAGGCACTTCTCCCACCTTGGAAGAAGGAAGGAAGAAGTGAGTTTAAAGGCCTGTCGATAATGAGGTCATTGGAAGAGAAAAAGCAATTGAAGACATTAGCTACCAGTGGGCACTGATTTAAGTTGAAAATTTATGCCATTTCAGGATTCGAACCGGGCCTCCTGCTTACTAGGTAAGTAAGCGGACCACTATGTCATCTGGACACAGTAGTCATTACAACCACATGGACTAGCCTAGCACACCTCCCGTCAGGCTCAAATTCTCAACTTATACTACACACTACTGAAGTAGTGCCACTGCTCTTTAGCCTCATTGGTCACTGCATCTCACCAATTCCAGTAAGAGTCAGAGCATCGTGTGCCGACCGCAGCTCGTGGTCTTGCGGTAGCGTTCTCGCTTCCCGCGCCCGGGTTCCCGGGTTCGATTCCCGGCGCGGTCAGGGATTTTCTCTGCCTCGTGATGACTGGGTGTTGTGTGATGTCCTTAGGTTAGTTAGGTTTAAGTAGTTCTAAGTTCTAGGGGACTGATGACCATAGATGTTAAGTCCCGTAGTGCTCAGAGCCATTTGAACCATTTGAACCTTCGTGTGCCTCTACACTGAAGGGATCATTTGCCGTCATTGCCTGAAGTGGTATATGTCCGTTCTTTCTGACATGTCCGAAATTTCTTTCACATGATCACTCACAATCCCACACAGAGACTCTGGAGGAGGAATGCTCCTATTTATTGATGTTCTGCCCATACACAGACCCACTTCCTTGCATTCAACCTGTATGAATGAGGATGAATGAGGAAACAGGGAAAAGAGAACACAAAACTCGCTTCAGCATTGTCAGAGTGTTTGGTAGTCTATTAGGGTTTAATGTAATACTGCAAACTCCAACTTTTGGGTAGCTAATGCTGGGACCGAAGAAGCTGACCTGCTGGTACTGTCGAACCACCGTCTCCGCATGCATCTTATTATCAGTAGGTACCTGTTTTCCCACCTAATGACTAGTCCTGTCGTTGGGACAGAGAGACGTGCGTGAGTTATTAGGTTCCTGGCAGCACCACCGGTAAGGTGTGGAAGTCTCTGGTAAGTGCGCTCTTAATTCTACCGATAGAGGTCCTTGGCACTTACGTAGCGTTTTTTTTTCAGTTTCTAGGCGTTGTAGGCTTTACTAGGGGTCATGTTAGTTTATCGACTATTGAGTATATTTCGTTTGGAAAGCGCCTGAAACCTTATCATTATAACTAGTTTTCTTTATGATCCGTATCTTTGCTGTTGTGGTCTTCAGCCAAGCAAGTAGTCTTTAACTCTCCCCTGCCACTGTAGAACGATTAGAAAATGACTGCGCGTGTTATAATAAGCACGATGATATACAATTTAAGTGTAAATTTTCGTGTCGAACCATCAGTTACTACAGAAACTGTTCTGATAGCAAAAGTAGCAGCATTAAGTCTTTGAACAAGATCGTGAACATGGGCTGTCCAAGCCAGTTTTCTATCTGAACACCTAGAAATTTGAACTGTTCGGTATTACTAACCATATTCTCAATCTGTGTAATTGAAACGTCAGGTGTTATTGAACTGGGTGTTACAAACTGTAAAAACTGTGTCTTACTGTGATTTAGCGTTAGTTTATTTTCTACAGGGCATTATCTTACGTCTTGAACTACACTATTTGAAACAGTGCCAGTGATGCTCACAACATCCTTTAATATCAAGCAAATGTAATCAGCAAATAGAAATATTTTAGAATCGCCAGTAATACTAGACGGTATATCATTTATATAAATAAGGAAAATTGTGGCCCCAGCAAGGCACCTCTCTCTCTCTCTCTCTCTCTCTCTCTCTCTCTCTCTCTCTCCCTCTCCCTCTCTCCCTCCCTCCTCCCCAATTAACTGTGCTGTACTCGTACCCAACATCTTAGCCATTCTCAGTACTGTGGAGAATTACTTTTTCTGCCTGTTCTTAAAGTAAGAGGTGAGCCAATTGTGATCTACTCCCCATATTCCGCAATGGTCCAACTTCTGGGGCAATATTTTGTGTTCAACACAATCGAACGCCTCAGTTAAATAAAAAAAAGATGCCTAGCGTTCAAAAACTTCTGTTTAATCCATTCAGTACTTTACAGAGAAAAGATAACATAGCATTTTCAGTTGTTCGCGGCCTCTATTACTTTGATAGACGTACCTGTAAAATACGGAAGCTGTGACCCTAAACCGGTTGTGGAAATTTTATAAACCACTTTTCATAAGATAAACGAAGTCTCGTTCTGTGATTGTCTGCCACTTACGTGTTTTCAGTATTTCTATTACATTCTTTCATAGTTAAAACTAACTTGAAGCTATTTCTGTCGTATTTCTTTGCATGTACATGATCTTTTCCGTGAAGCATACTATGAAATTTAATTTGTTTCTGATTTTAGAGCTACGAATTTATAGAAGAATCTGATAATGAGAAACAACCATTGCCTTGTAACATATTGCTTTTGTAGTAGGTTAGCGCTTCATTAAGATCTTGGAAACCTTAACAGCTTCGGAGCATTTCATTGTCATTAGCCAGCATGTATCTTACTTGGGCTAGGACTCAACATGTTCTCAACATTACAGAAATTTTTCTCGTTTCTATCGCAAGTTCCATTCACTACCAGCCTCAAACAATCATAGATTTACTACGCCTTTTCATCATTCACACGATGCTCTGTCTGGCAGTTTTTTCATCGATAGTGATTTTCCAACTAGTTCTTTTTCCCTCATTGCTTCCCCCGCCTTGGTCACGAATAACAAGATCTTTGTCCTTCAACACACAGTTTCAATCCTCCAAAAAACTGCGGTTCTTGTGTTACGGAGGTTTGGTTGAAGAAAATATTCTCTATATTTTATTTGTCCTCTGGTTACTCTAAATACACTCCTGGAAATTGAAATAAGAACACCGTGAATTCATTGTCCCAGGAAGGGGAAACTTTATTGACACATTCCTGGGGTCAGATACATCAGATGATCACACTGACAGAACCACAGGCACATAGACACAGGCAACAGAGCATGCACAATGTCGGCACTAGTACAGTGTATATCCACCTTTCGCAGCAATGCAGGCTGCTCTTCTCCCATGGAGACGATCGTAGAGATGCTGGATGTAGTCCTGTGGAACGGCTTGCCATGCCATTTCCACCTGGCGCCTCAGTTGGACCAGCGTTCGTGCTGGACGTGCAGACCGCGTGAGACGACGCTTCATCCAGTCCCAAACATGCTCAATGGGGGACAGATCCGGAGATCTTGCTGGCCAGGGTAGTTGACTTACACCTTCTAGAGCACGTTGGGTGGCACGGGATACATGCGGACGTGCATTGTCCTGTTGGAACAGCAAGTTCCCTTGCCGGTCTAGGAATGGTAGAACGATGGGTTCGATGACGGTTTGGATGTACCGTGCACTATTCAGTGTCCCCTCGACGATCAGCAGTGGTGTACGGCCAGTGTAGGAGATCGCTCCCCACACCATGATGCCGGGTGTTGGCCCTGTGTGCCTCGGTCGTATGCAGTCCTGATTGTGGCGCTCACCTGCACGGCGCCAAACACGCATACGACCATCATTGGCACCAAGGCAGAAGCGACTCTCATCGCTGAAGACGACACGTCTCCATTCGTCCCTCCATTCACGCCTGTCGCGACACCACTGGAGGCGGGCTGCACGATGTTGGGGCGTGAGCGGAAGACGGCCTAACGGTGTGCGGGACCGTAGCCCAGCTTCATGGAGACGGTTGCGAATGGTCCTCGCCGATACCCCAGGAGCAACAGTGTCCCTAATTTGCTGGGAAGTGGCGGTGCGGTCCCCTACGGCACTGCGTAGGATCCTACGGTCTTGGCGTGCATCCGTGCGTCGCTGCGGTCCGGTCCCAGGTCGACGGGCACGTGCACCTTCCGCCGACCACTGGCGACAACATCGATGTACTGTGGAGACCTCACGCCCCACGTGTTGAGCAATTCGGCGGTACGTCCACCCGGCCTCCCGCATGCCCACTGTACGCCCTCGCTCAAAGTCCGTCAACTGCACATACGGTTCACGTCCACGCTGTCGCGGCATGCTACCAGTGTTAAAGACTGCGATGGAGCTCCGTATGCCACGGCAAACTGGCTGACACTGACGGCGGCGGTGCACAAATGCTGCGCAGCTAGCGCCATTCGACGGCCAACACCGCGGTTCCTGGTGTGTCCGCTGTGCCGTGCGTGTGATCATTGCTTGTACAGCCCTCTCGCAGTGTCCAGAGCAAGTATGGTGGGTCTGACACACCGGTGTCAATGTGTTCTTTTTTCCATTTCCAGGAGTGTATAACTATTTCTAAACGAACAAAAATTCAGTGTCATTATTAGGAAGCTTAGACCACATGTTAATCATTTATTTAAAAAAAAAAAAGACTTGTAAGTTTCCTCCCCTAAGTAAGACATTTAAATGATTAGTATGCACAGCGTATTAAAAGTGAGATGATACCACGTCTAACGCAATGTTCATTGCGATCTTTGAGTAGCATGGGGCGTGCAGCTCAGCAGGCATTCATTCAACAAGAAGTAGGAGCAGCACGAGATATCCGTGCTCAACGTAATGTACATCAGCCAAAGTTCTTGTGATAACTTAAAACTTACGTACCAAGATTTTGAAGAAACATAAAGCAGTGGATCTGACGATTTCAAAGTGTACCCACGATAGACAAAGGGATCCTACAGACTTTCGTGTATCTGATGTATGACCTTGATTAGGAAGGTACGTGCTAATACGCTGGAAAGTAAACAGTACAGTCACTGCGTCAAGAACGCGGACTGAAACTAATAAACGCATATCATGTGAATGTTTCTATCTGTTTGTGGTAATCAAGAAGCCATCATAGCGGAACAACATTGAATGATTACCTCCTGATCATTCGTGATTTCGTCCTCTATAGTTGTTTTTTATTTTCTTATGCAGGAAAACCGGCGAGTTAGTATAAAACAGAAAACGCAGTATTTATTTTTGATCGTAGAGTGTATGCAAAATGGCAGACTCTAAATTACACGAGGGCGGAAAATTGTTATTATTTCATGTGGCTCAACGGTCTGGTGTAATTATTTCAAGGGAACACCATTTCGGCGTCTTACGTGTCCGTGAGCTACCCCAGTTATCGAACCGGGGAAAGGGGAGCTACAGTCTAACAAGCAATCCGAACCACAGTCGTTTCTGGGGAATCTTTACATATCTTTGACATGGAAAGGTTACGTTAAAGAGAGATTGATAAAAACCTGTGGCCCCACCGGGATGCGATCGAATTACATTTCAGCCTGCAGGCACTCGCTTTGTTTACTAACACGCCCTACAAGGCAGAATTGTAAACAGCAGCAGATGTTTCATGAGTGGGGAAGAACAACTTCTAGCAACATCTTGTCTTAAGTCATTTGAACATGACGCATCCTACATGTTTGGAGAGAAAACGTAGATCGTCTTAATCTTTAAGAATGGTCACAGAACGGATGCATGCTGCTTGGTTGCAAAATATGTTTTCTGTTCGCTTATGAAAATTTGGTGATGACCAATGAATTCCTCGGAATTCCTCGAAATCAGCACGGTTCCCGTAAGCTTTTTCCTTCTTCCACCGATTACTGAGTACTACTATTACGTCTAGGATCTTTATAAAATAGAATTGATGTGGGAGGCTAAGAAGATCCTGAACGTATGTGCTAGGTTCATCACTCGTCTGTTTAGCAAGTGTGAGAGGCCAAGGAAATACTAGTCAGACTTCAGTGGTAGTTGCAATAAGAGATGCGTTATGAATCACGGAGAGGTTTTCTGTTAAAAATTCCGAGTGATAGTTTCGCGCCGGACGGGGTGGACGAGCGGTTCTAGGCGCTACAGTCTGGAACCGCGCGATCGCTACGGTCGCAGGTTCGAATCCTGCTTCGGGCATGAATGTGTGTGATGTGCTTAGGTTAGTTAGGTTTAAGTAGTTCTAAGTTCTAGGGGACTGATGACCTCAGCATTTAAGTCCCATAGTGCTCAGAGCAATTTGAATCATTTTTTTGATAGTTTCGTTAACAGACAGGCAAAAATGTCACTTCCTGTAACATACATCTGGCAGGAAGGCCATATCGATAACACCTGTGAAATTGGAGGTCATACAGACAATTACCGAAAAGTGTCTTTCCCACGTACAATTCCATGGCAGGAGCGACTGAAGGTATAACGACAGTTCCATCGGGAAGACAGAACAAGATATGAGGTAACAGTTCTAGGCATTTGTAATTTGCCCACGGTGAGACCACTTACAGATTCCTTCCATCCAGCCTTGAATAGCTTTTTTTAGCACCAAACTGAATCAACACAAATGTTACGTACTTGCAGCCCCATAAGCTTCAGAATGGTCTGGTAGTCACTGTCACCGTAACACGTCAGTATAACGACACAGAACGATGATGGGCGCGAAACACCAGTTCTCCGGGAGCCGCGGGATCAGGAATGCAGCGATATAATCACACGTTACGTAGCTTCGCGAAGATGTGCGTCGACACTTGGCGGCAGAGTCTTTGTCAGCATGACACAAGGAGGTGTGCTGGTGCCGCACGGGCGCCCGCAGGCAGCCAGGAGGCTTTGGCGGAGTCGCTGCATTGGTGGCCTCGTAAGCGCGTTACATCAGGCGCTCTGCCGACAGCAAGGCGTCGGACAGCCAGCAGCCGCAGCTGTCAGACAAGCGCAGGGCACACGCAGGGGCGGGTCGCGAACCAAGGACCCCTCAAATCCATCCAGCAGTCGGTTGATAGCCGGGAGGAGACTCCAGGTGGATGGTGACCTATCAGTCACCAATAGGGGCAGCCCACAGACCAAAGGATGGCTCAGCCGACAGCTAAGCCAAGTAATCCGCCTTGGGTAGATGGCTAGTGTGAAATAACTGTCGGCACAGGCAGTATTTATGCATGCTTGACGTTCTTATATTGTGAAATGGAGCCGCTACTGGGCACATTGAGTGGCCGATAAACAGCAGCATATGGTGACCCTTGTGCCACTGTGACAGGCTGGTATGTTACACCATACCACTTCAGCATTATACTGGCCTTCACTGTTGAGTTTCACAGGAGGTAGGCTCACTCACCTAGACAGGGATTGTGAAGTTCGCTAGGAAGGGTGTTGGCGCAACACTCCTCTCCACTTCGGAATATTCGGTACACCAAATCTCAGGCTGGTGCTAAGTCTGTGAATTGTTTGAACATTGCATGGTCTATTATACAGTTTTATTTCTATACCTGCATACACCAAAATAAGTTTTGCATCACCACAGTTCCCAGAAGTCCTGAAGACTGAATGTGGATATTGTATCACAGACGCAGTCCCTCTGACTGTTCAGAGATTTCACTAAAACCGCCCAAAGATGTAAACAGCCATGCATTAGCAGCGCCTATTAGACGGAGGGGTCCGACACCCGATCAGTTCCAGTCGTTATACCAGGAAGGAGGCACACGGCTCATGTTGTCTGTAGTTTATCCATGCCTAAACAGACAATACCGCGATTCGATCGCGTCTGCGTTGTTACTTTGTGCCTGGAAGGTCTCTCAAAGAGGTAAGTGTCCAGGCGTGTTTGAGTGAACCAAAGCGATGTTGTCCGGAGGAGATACAGGGAGACGGGAACTGTCGATGACATGCCTCGCTCCGGCCGCCCA
Source organism: Schistocerca cancellata (assembly GCF_023864275.1). Classification (NCBI taxonomy): domain Eukaryota; kingdom Metazoa; phylum Arthropoda; class Insecta; order Orthoptera; family Acrididae; genus Schistocerca; species Schistocerca cancellata. Next base: position 502,341,176 of record NC_064632.1, on the reverse strand, counting down.
AGGGCTACTACTGCAGTGGATGACCGATGTCTATGTATTATGGCTCGGAATAACACTGACTGCAACGCCACCATGTTGAAAAATGCTTTTCCTGCAGCCACAGGACGTCGTGTTAGGAGTCAAAATGTGCGCAACAGGCTGCGTGATGCGCAACTTCATTCCCGACGTCCATGGTAAGGTCCATCTTCACAACCACGACACCATTCAGCGCGGTACAGATGGGCCGAACAACATGCCGAATGCTCAGGATTGACATCACGTTCTTTTCACTGATGAGTGTCGCATATGCCTTCAACCAGACAATCGTCGGAGACGTGTTTGGAGGCAACCGCGTCAGGCTGAACGCCATAGACACACTGGTCAGAAAGTGCAGCAAGGTGGTGGTTCCCTGCTGTTTTGGGGTGGCATCATGTTGGGCCGACGTACGCAGCGGTGGTCATGGAAGGCACCATACCGGCTGTACGAGACGTGAATGCCATCCTCCGACTGAATGCCATCCTCCGACCGATAGTGCAACCATATCGGCATCATATTGGCGAGGCATTCGTCTTCACGGATGACAATTCGCGCCCGCATCGTGAACGTCTTCTGAATGATTTCCTTCAGGATAACGACATCGCTCACCTAGAGTGGCCAGCAATTTCTCCAGACTTAAACCCTATCGAACATGTCTGGGATAGATTGAAAAGGGCTGTTTATGTGACCCACCAACCACTGTGAGGGATCTACGCCGAATCCCCGTTGAGGAGTGGGTAAATCTGGACCAAGAGTGCTTTGATGAACTTTGGATAGTATTCCACGATGAGTACAGGCATGCATCAATGCAAGAGGAAGTGCTACTGGGTATTAGAGGTAACGGTGTGTACAGCAGTCTGGACCACCACCTCTGAAGGTCTTTCTGTATGGCGGTACAACATGCAATGTGTAGTTTTCATGAGCAATAAAATGGGCGGAAATGATGTTTATGTTGATCTCTATTCAAATTTTCTGCCCAGGATCCGGAATTCTCGGAAACGATATGGTGCAAAACTTTTTTTGATGTGTGTATTTACAGTAACTGCACAAACTATCCTGATACTAGTCCAGCACACCTCTCTGCGCATAATGGATGAGATACTTTTCATTATTTAAACTCTACACGTTTCCCACTCAGTCTGAAATGGCCGAGTGGTTCTAGGCGCTACAGTCTGGAACCGCGCTACCGCTACGGTCGCACGTTCGACTCCTGCTTCGGGCATGGATGTGTGTGATGTCCTTAGGTTGGTTAGGTTTAAGTAGTTCTAAGTTTCAGGGGACTAACGACCACAGCAGTTAAGACCCATAGTGTTCAGAGCCACTTGAACCAACCCACTCAGTCAGAGTATGGTGGTTGGGAAGTGCGGGAAGGTGTATGGTTCTCCGTTATGGAAAGACATGGGCTGCACAAGTGAGAACCATAATCAAGATGGTACCCGTTGATAAGATTCCCATCACTATGATTCTGTGGAGGTTCTACTGCGATACTATTCAACATGTTGAAACACTTGCTCTGCACCGATGTGCTCCTTCTATACTGCTATAGCCTCGTCCAGCGAACTGGGTTAGGTGAGATACAAGGAATCGTGAGGGAAGGTCGTGGTCTCGGCTGGTAATACTCCCAAAGGTTTGTCGGGCAATTTCAGTAGCGGATATGTTATGTTCAGGATTGTACCTCCTGTTACAGTTCCTGGGAATCAAAAATATAGCACCCAAATGTTAAACGTCGACCCATTTATTAATATCTCCCTGCCCTGCCGCTCGAAGTACTCTGTACTCTGTCCATGGTCTTGAAAATCTGTCACACTACCCCCGACTCATATAGTGACTATACTCAATGCGAACCCACTTTCTGGGATTAAGACTGCGGTCGAAGGATGTCCCGTGCGAATCCTTCTCCTCATTCTATTTTACATGTCCCTACGGCAGTCTTGATCGTCCAGGATGGATTTCACAGAAAAACCATTAACTGTGCGTTACTCCCTTCTCCCATTGTTCCACGTTGAGAATCTCAGTTGACGATATATCCCCTATTCAATTCATTTTTCCATAAAATTTATAAAGACTACTCTTTGCCCTGAATTTACAGTTGCAAAATAAAATCACTGTTACCCAGTTGGAACCACACTCATTCGAGTAAATCTAATATATTTGGGGATATGAAATGTACCGGTAACATATCCTTAGTGGTAGGTAAAACAAGAGAGTGCATCGATTTACTGCTCGGTAAGCGGGAAGATAGAATCGGTCTTCAAAGGAGATAGCTTGTCGTCTTTGTAGGATTCATAAATATTGTATTTTATCTATTATTACATTTCTGTCGTAATTTAAAGTACTGACACGTTCTGTTACCATGGAAATTTGCCCCTCTATTTGATCGTACGGGCCTAGATGTTTAAAATAAACTTAACAAGAAAAACATCTTTCCGCATTGTACAGAGCTCAACAGAGTATGGACGTAGCTACAGATATTAGCATGACGCTAAAGAATTTTGTGTTTTTCATGCTGCAGTATGTGTTGGAAAGAATTTTCTCTGTCATGCCAATAGCTGTTGTGCGAAAAAGCATAGAACGTGCTGACTGTTTCGTTCTAAAGCTCTGCAGCAACTAGAGAAGATTGTAAATAATCTGCTCCTCGAGACTCGGTTCTATTTGTGGTTATTTTGCATGAGCAACCCCGCACCCCTTTCCCCATCACACACACACACACACACACACACACACACACACATTCAAATAACGATTTATTTCTCGCCTTACCCACAATAGCAGCAAGTAACTGAGGCCACGTAGCCGGCTTCGCTTCGGCCAACTGCCCCTCTTCAACAATATTCCCGTTGGTGATAGGTTTGGTATTGGGCCATGACGCTGCAGTGTTGTTGAAGACACCTGCCACTCCGCATCCGTCAGCCACACTGCACCGTTTGTTTGTGAAGGTCTTCATTCCCGCACTTACCTACAGTAAGACGTCGTTGCTTAAATACCTGCGAAAAATCCGTGCGATTATCCACACGTGTCTGCTGAGGCGCCAGTGTTTGTATAAAACACGAGAACACAGCTAAAGACTGGGAGGTTATTAACACCTACACCAAAGCCGAAGGAGTGATGTAGCACAGACGATGCGAGAATCAGTTTTGTTGCTAACCACGGTTTCTTATTGTGGAGTAAGTAGTGTAACGACAATCACTTAGTATAAATACATGGACGCCACACAAAAAGTATACAGAGGAAGGAAATATAACAAAGTGCTGCTTTCGCAGATTTACATTTGACAATATTGCGAGATTTCTGACGCACACAAGTAATCTTTATCGTTTATAGTTGGCGGAAAATGACATCGACTTGGAGATTTAACGGAACTGTACACCTTTTCCCTGTGGGACTTGAAAGAACCTTCGGAACGGGATTTAGTGATAAAACAGGTTCAACTTGATCAAGTACTAACAAGGTGACAGGGCCGCAAACAACTATGCTACCTTCAGGAAAAGAGGGCCCATAGATGTGTGGCCTAACTTACCAAGTGTAAGCAAATGATCGGCTCTGGCCGGCCTGTGTGGCCTTGCGGTTCTAGCGCTTCAGTTTGGAACCGCGCGACCGCTACGGTCGCAGGTTCGAATCCTGCCTCGGGCATGGATGTGTGTGATGTCCTTAGGTTAGTTAGGTTTAATTAGTTCTAAGTTCTAGGCGACTGATGACCTCAGCAGTTAAGTCGCATAGTGCTCAGAGCCATTTGGACCATTTGATCGGCTCTGTCCGCTCTTGTGTTTATTGTTATGTCGTGTGATGGGTTCAGTACTGCACATTCATCTTCATCTGGACTTACCGGCACACAGCTCTATGTCATACGGCGTTTCATATATTCAAGAGTTGTCGGAATTTCTTTGTAATCTATTGCTTTAATTTTCACAAATATAAAAATCTAGAAGCGTGCGGAACAGTTTTTTGTTTCCCGAACGACCAATCTGTCAATATCTATTCTGTTAGGAAGGTCTGTAATTACCAGTATGAATTGGTGAGGAGATCCGTCACGATTGATTTTACAGTATAAATGTATACGTTTGAGGGGTGTTTGTTTTGCTGGACTTATTCGATGGAACAGACACCGCTATACACATGCGACAGTCGTCACAAAGGAAACCCACATTCACACTCGTAACTGTCGTTAACATTTTGTAAAAAAAATGGCTCTGAGCACTATGGGACTTAACAGCTATGGTCATCAGTCCCCTAGAACTTAGAACTACTTAAACCTAACTAACCTAAGGACAGCACACAACACCCAGCCATCACGAGGCAGAGAAAATCCCTGACCCCGCCGGGAATCGAACCCGGGAACCCGGGCGCGGGAAGCGTCAACGCTACCGCACGACCACGAGATGCGGGTATTTTTTTTTGTAAAGCTGAAGAGATTCAGGAGTAGGTTATGTCGTCGCTATAACACTGGAGAACAACTGGTGGTCTTCAAGTGTACCGGTACACACATAAACCGATCTAAGTTAAGTATTTATTTACATTTGGTAAATACAGTACTATAGTGTTTCGATACCCCTTCTTCAGACGTAGTTGGGGCGTTGTCTTCTTGTATTTGATCAAGTTCCACGTATGTTAAATGTTTCTTCTAAGGCTATTTTCAGTGCCACAAAAGAAGACCATCCTATGAAACTTCCTGGCAGATTAAAACTGTGTGCCCGACCGAGACTCGAACTCGGGACCTTTGCCTTTCGCGGGCAAGTGTTCTACCAACTGAGCTACCGAAGCACGACTCACGGCCGGTACTCACAGCCTTACTTCTGCCAGTACCTCGTCTCCTACCTTCCAAACTTTACAGAAGCTCTCCTGCGAACCTTGCAGAACTAGCACTCCTGAAAGAAAGGATATTGCGGAGACATGGCTTAGCCACAGCCTGGGGGATGTTTCCAGAATGAGATTTTCACTCGCAGGAGAGCTTCTGTAAAGTTTGGAAGGCAGGAGACGAGGTACTGGCAGAAGTAAGGCTGTGAGTACCGGCCGTGAGTCGTGCTTCGGTAGCTCAGTTGGTAGAGCACTTGCCCGCGAAAGGCAAAGGTCCCGAGTTCGAGTCTCGGTCGGGCACACAGTTTTAATCTGCCAGGAAGTTTCATTTCAGCGCACACTCCGCTGCAGAGTGAAAATCTCATTCAAGACCATCCTATGTTCACCCACCACGGAATATTTGTTATATTTTATGATATTTTTTGTAAGATGACTGAAAGGTTTACGCAGGGTATTACTGCAGCTACTGCAGGTTTAGCCGTGTCCAGCATTTCTGTTGCGTTTCTGTCTCTTGTTGCTGTTTTTCGTTTAGCGTGTTTTGTTCTTCACACTTCATACTCATTGGATTTTTAAGACACGTATGATAATGCTTTTTGAAACTGTGATTGTTGCTTTCTGCGTGCATGTGGCGTAGCACTGCTGTGGCGAGTAGGCAGCTGCGATAGTGCGTCGGTATTGGCTGTTCACTCTCGCTAATTGCACACGGTTGTAACGTGTATGTTTGAATAATATGTTATGACTAAATGGTTCAAATGGCTCTGAGCACTATGGGACTTACATCTGAGGTTATCAGTCCCCTAGACTTAAAAATACTTAAACCTAACTCACCTAAGGACATCACACACATCCATGTCCGAGGCAGAATTCGAACCTGCGACCGGAGCAGCTGCGTGGTTCCGGACTGAAGCGCCTAGAACCGCTCGGCCACCGCGGCTACTTATTCGCACTGTGCTCTCATGCTACTAAGCACAGTTGCAATGGAGATAGCTGGTGTCTGTCGTTATCCGTTAGCCAGCCTTGCTCGCGCTAAGACATGCTGTTCGGAAGTCACAGATTCAGGTTAATTATTCGCGCCGCTTTCTGGCAGTCGTTAACCTTCTTTGTGAAACGAAAAACGCTGTAATATGGCGTAAGGGACGTTGCTAAAACTGAGTGTAGTTAAGCATATCTGAAATGAATAACAACTTCCTTAATAAATCGTACAGTCAGTGATCCGCCAGTAAAGGGTCTAAATTGAGCCTTTCAGTGTTCGCCTTCTAAAAATTGCACACAATTTGAGATCTTTAGGTGAAGAGCAGTAATGCAGCTTCTATTGAGATGACACACCGGCTGGTCGTATTACACTGTATATGGAGGGTAGTGACGGGACACAGTATCCTGTAACTATCTTTGAATGCGGAGCTCGAGCGCCAGCGTCTACATATGGTCAGTGAATTTGAAATATTCAGCTGCGCCTCGATTTTCCAAGCAATATTGGACAGGAGAAAGATACAGACATTTAACTATAATTTCGGTTAGTAACTGTGTGTGTAGTATGCATATTTGAATAACAATGTCTAGTGAAAAACAGAAATGTGACATAATCAGTGAGAAGAAAAATGTCGTTCGGGAGAGTTTTGACGTGGATGTTATCAATGAATCGGTAGTAATTAGCAGATTCAATCTGCAGAGTCAACTGAAAATGAAGGTTCAAATTTGAATGCAGTCATTTGCTCGGGAGAGGCAGGAATAGAAGACAGCCATGTCGATAACGTAGGAAGAGATGGTAAATTGATGCAGTATTTACGAGTGTGTAGGACATATTTGTCCAAAACACTATATATCGTTATCATGACCTGAGCAATATAACAGATTACCGAGTGTTGAGAACGGATTTGCAAAACGAACCTATACGGTCGACGAATACGGAACAGTCTGATGATACTTAGGACAATAAAGTACACGAGAAGACGAAGAAGACAAGGCGGATGAAGTCAATCTCAGTTAATCGCGCAGCAACAAGAAATTCTTCACACTATTGAACCAAGTACAATGGTTCATGATGTCGTTGTTGACACGTTAGAACTATGTGAGAAAAATGATTCAGACGTCAAGCTAATTTCTAATGGACGACGACATTCTTTTTATCTTAAAATTAATAAACTGGATAAATATGTCAAGGGCAAACATAACTGTAATGCTGAAATTGATCGGAGTTTGATACGAGAAGATACTGATTTGTTGATGCAAGGTAGATACAACGTTAACACCTAACATAAGATTGACAAGTTTATGTTTCATGCTCAAGATTTTCTAATGAGGCAGATGTGTAAAGCACTACATTTTGGGAAAATTCGTCGTGGAAAACTTTAGAGGTTCTGCAGACCTTGAAGCAGCATTCTCAGGTGCATATTTGTCCAAGGGTCGACAGAACTACGTACGTAATTTACTATGCCGCGGCAAGTACGCCGAGGTTCGATATCTGAACTTCACAACAGTCAACAATCAGAAATTAAGATGGAAGAGTAAATTTGTATGCTAATATCAGAAATAAAAAGAGAGAAAGTGATTGGAAAGGGAAGGGGAACAAACTTCATGTTTACTGTCGAGAGATGACAATTGGTGATTACTTTCACAATTGCGAACTGGGTAGAAATTCATTAATGCTTTTCCAAATAAGTGGATAGAAAATTACAACTTGCACTGTTTCCTTGATTTCCCTAAATCGCTCTATCCAAATGCTGAGATGGTTTCTTGGAATAGGACACGACCGATTTCTTTCCCAATCCATTTGTAATTCCAGCATATACTCCGTCGTAATGCTCATACTGCCGAAGAGACTTTAAACTCTTGATCTTCCTTACTTCCTTTCTCCAAGCTATTATTTACGTGTGAGTATTTACATATTCGAAGGGGTGAGCGGCGCAGGTATTGTATTTATGTCAACTGTAGTAGTTGGCGTTAGTGGAGTCGTGGTGTCCGCACCGTTCACAGCCATCGTCTACGATCATGGTGTGAGGTCCGAAAATGATCCAAAACAGACCGAAACCGGTAACCTCCCAAAAAAAAGAAGTTTCTTGGAGTTGTGACTGTTCATGCTCATTTTTAAGTAATAAAAAACCGCTGTTCTCCAAGAGAAACGTTCTGAACAATTATTGTATTTGTGAGGTAGTTACTGCTGCTTGTTTCAGAGATGTCGTCGAGGCCCACGAGAAAGACAGGATATGGCGCGTACATCACAGCACGTGTTGCTTCAGGTCTTTCGAGTGCCAGCAGTTGGGTTCCAAAAATGGTTCAAATGGCTCTGAGCACTATGGGACTTAACATCTGAGGTCATCAATCCCCTAGAACTAAAAATTACTTAAACCTACCTAACCTAAAGACATCACACTCATCCATGTCCGAGGCAGGATTCGAACCTGCGACCATAGCGGTCGCACGGTTCCAGACTGAAGCGCCTAGAACCGCTCTGCCACACAGGACGGCGCCAGCAGTTGGGAACGAAAAACAATTTAGAAGGAGTTTAATAATTCCCAACTGCGCGTTTAAATGCAAGCAAGTTCTCGATAGCACACGACAATATCAGGACATTTGGACGGTACCTTTTCGTTTAAATATTGATTTCTCGAGGGCCTTGCACGGAACCGAGCGTTCGCAAAGTGTGGCGGACAAGACTACTAGCGTGACGTCACAAGATCTACATCCACATATACAACCATACTCCGCAAACCACCTGACAGTGTGTGGCGAAGGATACTTTGAGTACCTCTATCGGTTCTCCCTTCTATTCCTGTCTCGTATTGTTCGTGGAAAGTAAGATTGTCGGTATGCCTCTGTGTGGGCTCTAATCAATCTGATTTTATCCTCATGGTCTCTTCGCGAGATATACGTAGGAGGGAGAAATATACTGCTTGACTCCTCGGTGAAGGTATGTTCTCGAAACTTCAACAAAAGCCCGTATCGATCTACTCAGCGTCTCTCCTGCAAAGTCTTCCACTGTAGTTTATCTATCATATCCATAACGCTTTCGTGATTACTAAATGATCCTATAACGAAGCGCGCTGCTCTCTGTTGGCTCTTCTCTATCTCTTCCATCAACCCCATCTGGTACGGATCCCACACTGGCGAGCAATATCCAAGCAGTGGGCGAACAAGTGTACTGTAACCTACTTCTTTTGTTTCCGGATTTAATTTTCTTAGGATTCTTCCAATGAATCCCAGTCTGGCATCTGCTTTACCGACGATCAATTTTGTATGATCATTCCATTTTAAATCACTCCTAATGCGTCCTCCAAGATAATTTATGGAATTAACTGGTTCCAGTTGCTAACCTGCTGTATTGTAGCTAAATGATAAAGGATCTTTCTTTCTATGTATTCGCAGCACATTACACTTGTCTACATTGATATTCAGTTGCCAGTCCCTGCACCCTGCCACAATTCGTTGCAGATCCTCCTGCATTTCAGTACAATTTTCCGTTGTTACAACCTCTCGATATACCACATCATCATCCGCAAAAATCCCCAGTGAACTTCCGATATTATCCACAAGGTCATTTATGTATATTGTGAATAGCAACGATCCTACGACTCTCCCCTGCGGCACACCTGAAATCACTCTTACTTCGGAAGACTTCTCTCCATTGAGAATGACATGCTGCGTTCTGTTATCTAGGAACTCTTCAATCCTATCACACAATTGGTCTGATAGTCCATACGCTCTTACTTTGTTCATTAAACGACTTTGGGGAACTGTATCGAACGCCTTGCGGAAGTCAAGAAACACGGCATCTACCTGGGAACCCGTGTCTATGGCCCTCTGAGTCTCGTGGACGAATAGCGCGAGCTGGGTTTCACATGACCGTCTTTTTCGAAACCCATGCTGATTCCTACAGAGTAGATTTCTAGTCTCCAGAAAAGTCATTATACTCGAACACAATACGTATTCCAAAATTCTACAACTGATCGACGTTAGAGATATAGGTCTATAGTTCTACACATCTGTTCGGCCGGCCGGAGTGGCCGAGCGGTTAAAGGCGCTACAGTCTGGAACCGCACGACCGCTACGGTCGCAGGTTCGAATCCTGCCTCGGGCATGGGTGTGTGTGATGTCCTTAGGTTAGTTAGGTTTAAGTAGTTCTAAGTTCTAGGGGACTTACGACCACAGCAGTAGAGTCCCATAGTGCTCAGAGCCATTCTGCACATCTGTTCGACGTCCCTTCTTGAAAACGGGGATGACCTGTGCCGTTTTCCAATCCTTTGGAACGATACGCTCTTCTAGAGGCCTACGGTACATCGCTGCAAGAAGGGGGGCACGTTCCTTCGCGTACTCTGTGTAAAATCGAACTGGTATCCCATCAGGTCCAGCGGCCTTTCCTATTCTGAGCGATTTTAATTGATTCTCTATCCCTCTGTCGTCTATTTCGATATCTACCATTTTGTCATCTGTGCGACAATCTAGAGAGGGGACTACAGTGCATTCTTCCTCTGTGAAACAGCTTTGGAAAAAGACATTTAGTATTTCGGCCTTTAGTCTGTCATCCTCTGTTTCAGTACCATTTCGGTCACAGAGTGTCTGGACATTTTGTTTTGATCCACCTACCGCTTTGACATAAGACCCAAATTTTTTAGGATTTTCTGACAAGTCAGTACATAGAACTTTACTATCGAATTCATTGAACGCCTCTCGCGTAGCCCTCCTCACACTACATTACGCTTCGCGTAATTTTTGTTTGTCTGCAAGGCTTTGGCTGTGTTTATGTTTGCTGTGAAGTGTCCTTTGCTTCCGTAGCAGTTTTCTAACTCGTTTGTAGTACCACGGTGGCTCTTTTCCATCTCTTACGATCTTGCTTGGCACATACTCATCTAATGCATAGTGTACGATGGTTCTGAACTTTCTCCACTGATCCTCAACACTATCTGTACCTGAGGTAAAACTTTTGTGTTGAGCCGTCAAGTACTCTGAAATCTGCTTTTTGTCACTTTCGCTAAACAGAAAAATGTTCCTACCTTTATTAATATTTCTATTTACGGCTGAAATCATCGATGCAGTAACCGCTTTACGATCGCTGATTCCCTGTTCTGCGTTAACTGTTTCAAATATTCGGGTCTGTTTGTCACCAGAAGATCTAATGTGTAATCGCAACGAGTCGGTACTCTGTTTAACTGCTCAAGGTAGTTTTCAGATAATGCACTTAAAAAAATTTCACTGGATGCTTTGTCCCTGCCACCCGTTATAAACGTTTCAGTCTCCCAGTCTTTGTCCGGCAACTTAAAACCTCCACCCAGAACTATAACATGGTCTGGAAATCTACTCGAAATATTTTACAAATTTTCCTTCAGGTGCTCTGCCACAACAGCTGCTGAGTCAGGGGGCCTATAGAGACATCCACATACCATGTTTGAGCCTGCTTTAACCGTGATATTCACCCAAATTATTTCACATTTTGGATCTCCGTCAATTTCCTTCGATACTATGGTATTTTTTATCGCTATAAACACGCCTCCCCCTTCACTGTCCAGCCTGTCTCTGCGGTATACATTCCAATCTGTGTTTAGAATTTCATTACTGTTTACCAGAGCTAGATCAGAAATGTAAGGACTATGGTATGAAGATTAGCATCTCCAAAACGAAAGTAATGTCAGTGGGAAAGAAATATAAACGGATTGAGTGCCAAATAGGAGGAACAAAGTTAGAACAGGTGGACGGTTTCAAGTACTTAGGATGCATATTCTCACAGGATGGCAACATAGGGAAAGAACTGGAAGCGAGGTGTAGCAAAGCTAATGCAATGAGCGCTCAGCTACGATATACTCTCTTCTGCAAGAAGGAAGTCAATACCAAGACTAAGTTATCCGTGCACCGTTCAATCTTTCGACCAACTTTGTTGTATGGGAGCGAAAGCTGGGTGGATTCAGGTTACCTTATCAACAAGGTTGAGGTTACGGATATGAAAGCAGCTAGGATGATTGTAGGTACTAGTAGATGGGAACAATGGCAAGAGGGTGTCCACAATGAGGAAATCAAAGAAAAACTGGGAATGAACTCTATAGATGTAGCTGTCAGGGCGAACAGGCTTGGATGGTGGGGTCATGTTACACGCATGGGAGAAGCAAGGTTACCCAAGAGACTCATGGATTCAGCAGTAGAGGGTAGGAGGAGTCGGGGCAGACCGAGGAGAAGGTACCTGGATTCGGTTAAGAATGATTTTGAAGTAATAAGTTTAACATCAGAAGAGGCACCAATGTTAGCACTGAATAGGGGATCATGGAGGAACTGTATAAGGGGGGCTATGCTCCAGACTGAACGCTGAAAGGCATAATCAGTCTTACATGATGATGATTTACCACAGCTAAAGAATTAATACCAAAGACGCTAAAATAGTGAGTGGAAGTCCAAATCCGCTATACCTCTTTATTATGATTTCCCCTGTATGACAGTATGTTTTATCATACCCTGGCGGTATACCTTCAGGTCGTATAAAACTAATGCTTCAAGTGGGACGACTTCCAAGGTGGGTGTCCGCATACAAAAGTGTGTCAATCCTAGGTAAAAGCATGGATGGACTAGCAGACGAGCATCCGATCCGAACCGTGCATGATCAGTAAAATATCTCAAACTCTGTCAAAAGACGAGCCCGGACAACGCATGACAATCCACATCTGATAGGACAGGATAAAACAATCGTCAAAATCCGCGGGGAATCAAAGAATTAAAAGCCAGACAGTCCTTGGGAATCGTTAACATGCTAAAATAGACACACATCAAGAAACGTTTTGCATTGCCTCGGTTCCGAGAGTTCCGGAACCTGTACAGAAACTGGAACTGAGATCAAGATAAACATCAATTCCGCCCTTTTTATTGCTCATGAAAACCACACATTGCTTGTTGTACCACCATACAGCAAGACCTTTAGACATGGTGCTCCAGATTGCTATACACACCGGTACCTCTAATACCCAGTAACACTTCCTCTTGCATTGAAGCATGCTTGTATTCGCCGTGGCATACTATCGACAAGTTCATCGAGGCACTGTTGATCCAGATTGTCCCACTCGTAAACGGCAATTCGGCGTAGATCCCTCGGAGTGGTTAGTGGGTCACATAAACAGCCCTTTTCAATCTGTCCCAGGCATGTTCGACAGGGTTCATGTCTGGAGCGATGTCGTTATCGTGAAGAAAGTCATTCACAAGATGTGCACGATGGCGGCGTGAATTGTCGTCCATGAAGATGATTGGCTATCTAATATGCTGCCGATATGGATGCACTATCGGTCGGAAGATGGCATTAACGTATCGTACAGCCGTTACGGCGCCTTCCATGACCACAGCGGTGTATGTCGGCCCAACATGATGCCACCCCAAAACAGCAGGGAACATCAACATAGCTGCATTCACGCGCTGGACAGTGTGTCTAAGGCGTTCAGCCTGACCGGGTTGCCTCCAAACACGTCTCCGGCGATTGTCTGGTTGAAGGCATCTGCGAAACTCATGGGTGAAGAGAACGTGATACCACTCCTGAGCGGTCTATTCGGCACATTGTTGGGCCCATCTGTTCCGCGCTGCATGGTGTCGTGGCTGCAAAGATGGACTTCGCCATGGACGTCGGGAGTGAAGTTGCGCATCATGCAGCCTATTGCGCACAGTTTGAGTCGTAGCACGACGTCCTATGGCTGCAGGAAAAGCATTTTTCAACATGGTGGCGTTGCTGTCAGGGTCCGTCCGAGCCATAATCCGTAGATAGCGGTCATAAACTGCAGTAGTAGCCATTGGGCGGCTTGAGAGAGGCCTGTCATCGACAGTTCCTATCGCTCTCTATCACCTCCATATCCGAACAACAACGCTTTGGTTCACTCCGAGACACTTGGACACTTGCCTTGTTCAGAGCCCTTCCTGGCAGAAAGTAACAATGTGGACGCAATCGAACAGCGCTATCGACCGTCTAGACATGGATGAACTACACGTAACACGAGCCATGTACCTCCTTCCTGGTGGAACGACTGGAACTGATTGGCTGTCGGACCCTCTTCGTCAAATAGGCGCTGCTCGTGCATGGTTGTTTACATCTTTGGGCGGTTCTAGTGACATCTCTGAACAGTCAGAGGGACTGCGTCTGTGATACAATATCCACAGTCAACGTCTTTCTTCAGGAGTTCGGGGAACCGGGATAATGCAAAACTTTTTTGACGTGTGTATTAGCAGGCGTCAAATAGAATAGAATACTAGCCTCACAATCACTCACTCTCTCACTTAGTGTGGCTGGAGACCAGGGCATAAATACAATAAGCAGGTTCAGATGGACGTAGATTTAGGAATTGTGGTTAAACAACCTGTTTTCGGTTACATCAGTTTTATTTTTCAACACCAGCTGAACATGAGTAGTAAAACTGCTCAAAATAACGGTTTACTGAAATAAACGATTTTTGTTTCTATTATTTCTTGTTATCAACCTGGGAATCGAAGAAGATTGAAAAATATTGACTCCCTCAGTTTCAAGGTACATGGAGTCAAAATATTAAATTAAATAGGCACATAAAGAAAACCACTGAGTCCGTCCACAATTCGCTGCTTTTCTCGAAAAGTGGTAAGTTTTTTAATGCTACAAAAAGCCACTAGAATTCTGCTACAGATTCTAATTTTTAGAAACTCTGTTCAAAAATCATGTTGCAGTTGAGGATCGTACCACGATTTGGGCATTACGAAAGTGCTGAAGGGTGAAAACTGTTGCTTATAAACAGTAGTTTTCGTTTTAATCTATCCTTTTTCAAGGGCTACAAGTGGCTAAAGATATGTTATGTAGCCACAGGCAACAGGTCAGCTTATTCTTATCTTTATTGTAAAGTATAAATGAATTGTTAAGTTGTAAGTTTTCTCCTTTCACGACGTCGCAAGTTTCTTCTACTTCCTCCAGTTTTTATCGTTTTAAAGGAAATGGAGCGCTGTACTTAACGGATACCGCCGTTCCTAAAATATTTCAAGACTATATATGGTGCCGTTCTCTAATACAACTAATTTCTGACGATGACAGCGAGAAACTACATTATACAACAGATGAGACAAATCTCGCGCAGTGGATGTACACGCGTCCCATTCAGTAGCTTATGCCATATGGTAAAATTACGATCTCAATACTGAACCAATTCTTATTCCAGTTTTCTATAGTAACGCAATATTTCAAAGCAATTGAAATTTTACAAACAAAAATTACCCTTTTTTTAAAAAAAAGTTTACTTACAAACCAAAAATTTTAGCACTGCTTCCATGGGTATCTCGGTTATTCGCAGAAAATAAAAATAAGCACCTGTTACAACGGCGACCAAACTAAAACAGGATAATACTGGTTGTTCAGAACTAAAATACCGGTATCGGTTTTATGGGATCGGTTTTTCCCATCTCTATGTAGATTGCAGTAGTTGTGCATAAATTAAGAAGCTTGCACGGGATAGACTAGCATGTAGATGTGCAATAAACCATTCTTCAGTCTATCCACAACACCACCAGCATCACCACCACCATCAAAAACAGCAGTAACAATGGCTCACTTCAAAACATATAGCTGAACTATCATAAAAACTTTCAAAATCAGTTTCTGTGCAGAATGTAATGTAATATACAGGAAAAGGTATCCTACATCGTACTTTGATAACACTAGTCAGCAAAATTTCAGCTAATTTTTATGTTTTCGGATGTGCTGACAACGAAAGTGTTAATGAAAATGCAAGATTAGCTCTCGTTTTGAAGTTCTGATAACTTTACGTTATTGCCTATGTAAGCTTTTGAGTGTATTTACCCACCGGAGGAAGGTCACTGAAAACTCAGTCGCTTTGTCCCGCGGTTGTAGATTTCTGCTAGCTATTTTCATGATTAGTGTTCAGCAGTAATCGGCTAACACTGGTGCACTACACTTTCCGTGGTTTTCACTCCCAAGCACTGTAAGTAGGCTGTTTATGTTTTCTTTATGTAAGTTTGCTGTTTATGTTTTCTTATTGGCAACGTTACGTAGCGCTCTCTGTATGAAAATCACTGGCTGTGCTGTGTGCAGTATGTGGCTAGTTTGCATTGTTGCCTGCCATTGTTGTCATGAACTGCTATAGCTGGATGTGAACAGCAGATAGCGTTGGGCAGTTGGAGGTGAGCCGCCAGCAGTGGTGGACGTGGGGAGAGAGATGGCGGAGTTTTGATAATCTGTAAGACTGAATGTCAATTATGAATATTAAGGTAAATACATTGTTTGTTCTCTATTAATATCTTTCATTTGCTAACTATCCCTATCAGTAGTTAGTACCTTCAGTGGTTTGAATCTTTTATTTAGCTGGCAGTAGTGGCGCTCGCTGTTTTGCAGTAGCTTGAGTAGCGAAGATTTTTGTGAGGTAAGTGATTTGTAAAAGGTATAGGTTAAAGTTAGTCAGGGCCATTGTTTTGTAGGGGTTATTGAAAGTCAGATTGCGTTGCGCTAAATAATATTGTGTGTCAGGTTAAGCACAGGCTTGTATAATTGTTCTAAGTGGACGTTTCACATGTAAAATTGTTCAAAGGGGACGTTTCATATGTCGACCCTTAGCCTAGGATACCTCACTGGAATCTTCTGATTTTTTCTTGTAGTTTGTGTATTTAGTGTAGCTTTTGTTTATAGCTAGCGCGTAATTGTAGAGAGAATCTCCTTTGTAGTTGCAGTCTTTCATTGTTGTACTGTAAAACAGTTGTGGTATGCATGTAGATTTGCACCAAGTATTTCGCAGCTGCAATTAACTAGATATTATTTTCAGTGCTATGTTAATGTGTTCTCCTATTTTTGCTCTTCAAATTGTGTTTTTCTGTGTTATCGTGTGAAATATTGTCACAATAATGGCGTGTGAAAAACGTAACACTCGGCTCCAAAGTAAACTGAGAAACGACAGTGAAGACGAAAGCAATGTGTTAGCGCCACTGTGTAATGAGTTAACTAATGTTCAAAGTAGTAATTTGGTAACTGTGCATAGGGAAATGGAGCGGACGTCAAACAATGGCGTAGACAGTCAAACAGGTAGTGAACAGGGAAGCATTATCGATCGGTCGGTCGGCAACAGCTCGCCTCAGGAATCCGAAATGATAGGACACAATATTGCAAATACTGTAGATTCAGGTTTTGCGTCCTCACCGTTTTCTCAAATAAGTCAAGACACATTTTCAGCTTGTCAAAATGTGAATGTTGCCGGCGCAAATGCACTGCCGAAAAGAGTAGAGGAACAGATTCCAGACACTAATGCATTGTTATTACAACTAATGCAACAAATGGAACAAAATCAGAGACAGATGGGACAAAATCTTCAAAAGTTAGACACAATGGAACAAAATCTTCGGAAGTTAGACACCACACTTGAACAAACACGTGAAGATCTAACTACTGAGTTACATAACATTGAATCGAAATGCCAAAAAGTCTGTAATGACGTAAAAACACAAATTTGTGAGCATTTTCAGCCTATTTTTTCGCGGCATGAAAATGCATTACAGAATCATGAAGCAGCCATAAAAGAACTGCAAACTATTGTTCATGAAAATCATGAGACCTTGCAAGCTAAAATGGACTCAGTTGCATCTACCGATTCGGTTACGCAACTTGCAAAAACTCAGGAAAACTTAAAGGACACAGTAGAAAGACACATGGGGGAAATTAGTTCATTATCAGAGAGAGTAGCCGAACTTTCGGATCAGGTCACTAACTTATCTACAAAGGTAGATGATGATCTGAATGACACAAGACCCATAGCCTTCACTGACACAGAAGAGTATGAACAAATTAGAAAATTCAAACAAAATCAAAATCAAATCAATACACAGTACAAAAGAGAAATCCGGGAAGTACAAGATCAGTTGACACAGGCAATACAAGAATTACATATTTCAGAGGATACTCGCGCTCCAACACGGGAAGAGGAACTTAGAAATACGGAAAAGCCACAAAATAATAGCACAGGGCATTTTGGTAATTATGAAAGAAATTGGCAAGGTACACCGAATTTTGAGATGGAACCGCCGAAACGACGTGACAATGACCGACATGCTACTCGCCGACACGATGATTTTGACTATAAGCTGTTCATTACTACACGTAAATTCAAAACATTTAAGAATTCCGGCAACGACATTCATCCACAAGCATGGCTCCATCAATTCTCTCATTGTTTTCCTCCCAACTGGTCATTGGAGCACAGATTAGAATTTATGTGTGGCTACTTAGAGAATGAACCAGCTGTAAGAATGCGATCGGTCATTCACGATTGCCACAGTGAAGGAGAATTTTACCATGCCTTCCTCTCAGCATATTGGTCTCAAGCCACACAAGACCGCGTAAAACATAGCATCATGATGATGAAACACTTTGAACAATCTGAATTTTCCAGTCTTGTCAAATATTTTGAAGACATGTTGCACAAGAATCAGTACCTATCAAACCCATACAGCCCCTCAGAACTCATCCGCATTTGCTTAATCAAACTGCCTGAACATTTACGACATATTATTTTGGCAGGACGTTGCAAAGACGACATTGAAGCTTTTCAGGGATTGTTACAAGAACTGGAAATTGACACAGACAGTCGCGGGATGCGAAAACAGGAAAACAATCACTACAGGTCACATCCGTCTCAATTCCGTGACGACAGAAACAATAAATGGCCACGACAAACCTATTCTTACAACGTAAATCGTGACCAAAACAGACACCACCCATATGACAACCACTGGCAGAGTAATAGTTACAGGGAAAGATCACCTTTCCGCGGTAATGACTATCACAGAGACAATCAGAGAAACAGACAATATGGGAACCAATATAACTATTATCAAGGGAGACAGAATAACTTTAGACGCAACGGTCCAGCACGCAGTGACGACTCAGGCAGAAATTCTCCACCACATGACCGACAAGAAAGAAACTATCGAACCTACCGACATGACGACAGACGATATGATCGTAACGACAGACCTGAATTGCATCAGAACTGGCGAGTTTTAAACAGAGCTGGGCCCTCTGGGCAAGGCGAATTTGTGGAAGTTAGGCCTCCAAATCCCAATAACGACGCGCGCCAACAAAGAGACAATAGGCGATGACTCACACCACTGGCAGCCACAAGACGTACTTATGAAACTGACGACGGAGCTGCCGTAGCTAGTAATTACGTAAAAATGGAAGACATTAGGGACATCTTACTCCAGGAACACGACGTAAAACATAACAACATTGCATATCCTGTGATTCACATTACTGTAAATGACGTAAAATTTACGGCAGTACTTGACTCTGGCAGTCCCATTTCAGTAATTAGTGAAACAGCTTTTAGCAAATGCAACAAATCGAACGATTGCCCCACACTTCCGTTACGTAAGATTAAATTACAAGGTGCAATCTTTGGAAAAAGTGTAGATGTACGCCAACAAACCAATTTAGAATTCTTTTGCCAAAGCCACAGCTTCTCTATGAACTTTCTTATTGTTCCATTATTGTCGACGGAAATTATACTGGGAGTAGACTTTTTGAATGAATATAAAGCAATCTTAAGCTTTCACGATGCTGAAATAAGTTTAGAGAAAGAAGGTATGTCAATAGCTTTGAAATTTGAAGACTGGCTCTCAAACCATGATGTGGAAATTAATCGGCTTTACCTTCTGTTAGATAACAGTTCGGAATTTTCTACGGAACTAGACACTAACAATCACTCTGCAAGTACTGACAGGGATGACATCGACGGCATATTTGAAATTAATGAGTTAATTCAGAATAAAATTCAGACAATTGAGAATTGTAATGACACTGATAGGCAGGACCTTTTTGAGATTTTACAAGCACATTCCACAGTTTTTACTCACAAAACAGGAACAATCAAGGGGTTTTAATACCAATTTCGTGTTCGTGAGCATACTAAATTTTGTGTTAGACCATACGTAATTCCAGCACATTATAGGGACCGTGTTAGAACAGAAATACAATCTATGCTTGACGAGGGCATTATTGAGCCTGCAGTAAGCTCATACAACAATCCGTTACATGTTGTTGAGAAGAAAAATGGATCGATCAGACTTGTCTTAGATTCGAGACAAATCAATACTATCATTATTCCTGAAACAGACAGGCCGCAGACGATGGAAGAACTTCTTCAAAATTTTAATGGTGTAAAAGTGTTGTCTTCCATTGATCTCAGATCCAGCTTTTATCACATCGAACTTCATCCAGAATGTAGAAAATACACAGCTTTCCTTTGTTTCGGCGTTTGTTATCAGTTTCGGAAACTTCCTTTTGGGTTGAACATTTCTTCAGCAGCATTCATTCGCGGGTTAAATTCCATATTACCTGAGTTCTTAAAACGTCACATCACCTTATATGTGGACGATATTCTAATAGCAGAAGCTTCATGGGAACAACATAACCGCATACTCAACAGTTTGTTACGTATTTTTGCAGAATCTGGAATTACAGTTAACTTGGAAAAGTCTGAATTCGGTAGGACAAAGGTGAAGTTTTTGGGACATATTATTTCTTCTGAAGGCATTCAGCCGGATCCTGAAAAGTTAGAAGCAATTAGAGCCATTCCAGTTCCATCCACAAAAAGACAAGTCCGCAGTTTTCTAGGTCTCGTAAATTTTTACCGTCGTTTTCTGAATATGCAAATTCTAGTTACACCAAAACTTTGTTCTCTCACTGGAAAAAATACTATTTGGAACTGGGACGAACAAGCACAGTTGGAATTCAATTCTTTGAAAGAAGCGTTACTTCACGCGCCAATACTAGCTCATCCAGATCTGTCACAAGATTTCTGCCTTAGCACTGATTCTTCCAAAGTTGGTCTTGGTGCCCATTTATTTCAAGAAGCCATAGAAGATGACATTACTGTTCAGAAAACCATTGCTTTTGCTAGCCGAGTGCTAACAAAATCTGAAAAAAATTATTCCGTTACTGAATTAGAAGCTTTAGCTATCGTTTGGGCATTTAACAAATTTCGTTTCTTTCTTTCTGGTAAGCACGTAAAAGTATACAGTGATCATCGTGCATTACAGTTTCTTATGTCTTCAAAATTAAATCATGATAGGTTAAAACGTTGGGCATTGTTTCTGCAAGAATTCCGCTTCACAATAGTCTACATTCCCGGCAAGGAGAACATTGTTGCGGACGCGCTGTCACGCGCACCGGCTGGGCTTGAGAAAAGTAACACAGAAGGCAACCTCGAGAAAAATTTCAGTATTCTTTACATTCAGAAAGTCGCCTTTGAAAACTTCATCACCACATCTTTAATGGACATTGCTCATGAACAAGATAAAGATCCGATTTGGAAAGATATCAAAAGTAAATGGCATGAAAAGACACACACTCAGATTCGGCATTATTACCTGGTTAGAAACAACATACTTTTCAAACGCTGCACTGTTGATGACAAGCTATGGGTACTTTGCATTCCAGACGATTTTGTTAATAAGCTCATTTGGTACATTCATTTCAGCTACGCACATTTTGGTCCACGAAAATGTTATCATATTCTTCGAACGACTTGTTATTTTAACAATATGGAAAAGCGAATTCGAAGAGTCTTGTCTATTTGTAAACTTTGTCAAAAGGCGAAACCATCTACTATCTCACATCGTGCTCCGTTGTTTCCTATTATTCCTTCCAAATTAAAAGAATTTGCTGCTGTTGATCTCTTGGGACCCCTTGTCACAACATCGAATGGATTTTCGTACGTTCTAGTCGCTGTTGAACTTACTTCAAAATTTGTTTCTTTCACTCCGTTACGTAAAGCCACTGGACGGTCTGTATCCAACGCCTTTGTTAAAAATTTCTTACGTGAAGTGGGACACGTTAGTAAAGTCATTTCAGATAACGGACCGCAATTCAGATCTGCTGTTTGGTCACGCATGCTTCGGAATCATAAAATCAAACCTGTTTTTATTTCATTGTATTCACCACACTGTAACCCGTCTGAACGGATTATGAAAGAAATCAATAAGCTTTGCAGACTTTATTGTCACAGAAAGCATCAGCATTGGGACAGATATTTACACTTATTTCAAAATGTGCTGAATGAAATGCCTCATGATTCCACTGCTTTACCACCTACTCTTGTACTGAAGAATGTAGAACCTCCGAACAGAATCATAGAGCTTGTACCTTTCCCGAATACACGTAAACTTCGACACAAAGACATAATTGATTTGGCTCTTAAAAATATAAAATCTGCAGCAGACAAAAGGAGAAAACTACACGGTAAAGCAAATGCAAAGAAATTATGTATTGGTCAGAAAGTTCTCATTAAAGCTCATTCATTGTCACATAAGAAGAAACACTTGAGTCACAAATTCTTTCTAGTTTACAATGGACCTTACAGAATCCGACGTATACCACATGATAATTGCGTTGAAGTTGAAACTCTGCGTACTAGGAAGAGTAAAGGTTTACACCACATTTCTCATGTAAAACCATTTATTGACAGATAATCTGTTTTTAACTTAGTCTTTGCAATTTTCACTTCACGCTACTTGTACAATTTGTCAGACTTAAGAAACTGTTAACATGCAACATTTTGGTTTGCTTACGAGTGGATTCTGGATTTGGTGCTTTCTGTGAAATGCCAGATGACACAGTGGTTGGTTTGTGTGACAGCTACACGATTATATCACGACGTTACTAATGAGTGACAATTTACAATGTTGCTTTTGCGGTGTATCTGTTTGATATCTGCACAGTTTTTCTGAATTCTTCTGTAAAGTAAAACATGTTTTAGTGGTGACTTTTGTGCTATTGCTACAAGGAGACAGCCTTTTCCGTAGCACAACAATACTTTACAGCACAGTAATTTCTTCATCGCAACAATAAGCATAATAACTAAGTTATCTATACGCAAAGCATTTCACTTTTGTTTATCATGAGGTAAGTACATTGACTTCTGCAGAACTTAGCTTTCGGAGGACAATAACTACGACACTTCCCAGAGATTATCTTACAGCAAGACGCTCATTTAGCGCTACTGGACACGTATTTGAGTGATTAATTTTGTACTTAAGACATTTATTTTTAGAGATTTTTGAATTACAAAGAAAGTTTTTCGTGACACATTTCATTTCATTGCTGTAAGCTGTAATACCTGAGGATACAATTACAATAAACCTCAGGGGGGTACACGCCTACTTTGTGTACCATGTGTTTGGCAAGCACAAGGAGCCCTAGCTAATATGGTATTTGCTTATACAATTTAACACATCGGTACCATATTTCTCTAACACATAAATTACACACCTATCTGATCATTTAACAGAGAAACAAACATCCTTTTACTACGTCAGTGACACATGTTTACGCCATTACAGAGTTGGATTACTTCACACTTAAGAAATTGTACTTTGTCTGCACTTTGTGAACTGTTCATAACTTTTTTTGGTACCATTGTGATACTATGAGAGCTTTGAATGATGTATTTGGTAAGGGAGAATGATTTTAAAGTACGTTTGAGGCAGATGACACCTTTGATATGAGCAGAGAATTTTGTTAGGTTTTGAAATTATTGGAGGAAGATACGACGATTTTGAGATTTGACTGAAGTTTTATGATGTTATTTTTACGACGACGATGTGTATTATGCTGTTGCGGTAAGTTTATGATCCATAAGCTGATGCTATATGAGTTATTTGATTATGCTATGTATCTGTTATGATGAAATATGGAAAAAGTGTCGACGAATAAGGTAAGGAGTAATGAATAGTGGTTAGGGACTCTTGACTTGTGAAAAAGGATGTTGGAAACCAAGAATCGTACTTTAAGAGTTATGAAATGTGTGTGTAAATGCGTGAATGTATCACAATGCAAGCGAAAATATTTTGGACACTGTCATATCAATAGCATTTTGTTTCTACAGATTTGCAACGCTAATTCTTGACCTGTGAAATTTTGTATATGAGACTGTCACTGTAGCGGAAACTACTGTCGTAAATATTTCCGTAAGAAAGTTAAGTGACCACCTGCACATAATGTGACGTGGGCACCCAGGTGTGTCAGACACCTGGAGAACAAGCCTTTTCAGACGCTCAGGTAGAAAAGAAAGCCATTAGGGTGTGCCAGAGGCACAGGTGGAAGAGAAGGACAAAGAGAGGCCTATACATCTGTTAATGACATTCCTTTGTAGAGGGCATCGCTAATGCGACACGCTCGCTACTTGAAAACATATGATTTTTGTAATGCGTTGTGGGCACACAGCTGTGTCAAACACCTGGAGAATAAGCCATTAGGATGTGCCTTTCATCGCTAATGCGACACCCTCGTTACTTAAAAATTTATGATATTTACTGAAATGCCTAACAAAATGACAAGAAATATTTTTACATCTGCACACCTGATTATGACAAGAGTCTTTGTACGAGAGTTGAGAGCAATTAACTTATGAAATGAAATGTCACATGACTACTGAATGACATTTTTATGCTTTGGTTTGCGTAATTGCTTATTTCATTTGATATCTGGTTTCCAGCTGTGTTGCAGCATTGCTTTTATAAAATGAGATGCATTTGCTAATGTGAACTCTTTCTGTCAACAGATCTATTAAATGATAATTTTGTAATCCACATTCTTTAAAAAAAGGAGCACTTGGAAAGGAAAGAACAATAAGAAGTAACTAGTAACAGTAACACTTAATTTTCTTTTCAGGTACATGGTAATATTTTTTTTCAATCAGTTGTTATGGTGCACCACTTCAATTACATAGACATTAAGATGTGAATATGCATTTCCCTTGTCTGCATTGTTGTTTTTACTGTAATATTTTTTCTGGTTGCGCTATGTCATGTTTAGGTATAAGTTGCTGCTGTTTGCCAGGCATAGTGTTATTGAATTTGACTTTTGCTAATTTATGCTGCTAGCTTTGCCAATTTGCATTTTTTGTCATTTCTGTTTGTGTTGATTTGTTGAGATGCTGCATTGCCTCGTCCCTTGGTATATATATCTGAGCTCAGTAGATTTAAGTTAGCTTAAGAGGGGGTAGACTATATATGAAACTGACTATGGAGAATAGGTAAAGAATGCATTGCGAAGAAAGATTTGGGCCCCAATGAGTATTGTACAATCAGAAATAATTATTTTGAAAGAAATATGAATAGAATACAGGAACGAGGTATAGGTAGGATTTTCTTGGAAATAAATGATGAGGTAAGCAATATGTGAACATATAAATACAGAAAGCATGCTTGGATAGGATTTTTTTGGTGGAAACAAATGTTGAAATAAGACGAAAGATCTATCGAATGAAGTTGTGGGGTGGACTGCAGTACCAAATGTTCCACTGAAAACAAACCCTGTCCTTTCCTTTTGTGTTATCCCACTATGTGTTTGGGTACCCGTGTGTATTTGTGTTTTTCCTGTCTTTATGTGTTTAGCTGATGAGAGCTATATTGTAGAATTTTTCTAATACTCTGTTATTTTCTTTGTAAAGATGCTTAGACTTTATTTATTCTGTTTTGTTTTAATGCTCATGTGTGAAGTTGAATTTTTAAAAGTGATTCTGATCTTTTATGTATGTACTCATGTCATCATTCCTGTAACACTGATGTATATGTTTATTTCTATTGTTTTGTAAAGCCCCTATTACTACAAATGTTATCTGTATTATTATGTTTTTAATGATGTATTTTGTACCTTTGTAATTGTATTCTTATGTTATAATATTGTGATTGACACCAGTTCATCTAATCAAGTAACTTGGAAGTTCCATTTCACTGCACACATTTCTGTTGGTCATAGTATATGGACAATATGTGAGAAGTAGGGACTGTTAGTGTTTGCACGTGTGTTAATAATTCAGCAAGGGACTGGATAACAGCATTGCTGGTTCTAAGGACAATTCCCAAAAACTTTGTGAATGCACAAGTGGTGGTTATGGACTTGCTCTATTATCCGCAAGACTCTTCAATGGTGATTGTGCACCTGCACAGTCACAACAGATGGCTGCTGGCCATCTCTACAAGGACTACAGTGGGTCTGCATCTTTGATGGCCCACCAATACAATACTCTCTACCAGGACTACAGTGGGTCTACTCTTTAGTACCTTCAGTGGTTTGAATCTTTTATTTAGCTGGCAGTAGTGGCGCTCGCTGTTTTGCAGTAGCTTGAGTAGCGAAGATTTTTGTGAGGTAAGTGATTTGTAAAAGGTATAGGTTAAAGTTAGTCAGGGCCATTGTTTTGTAGGGGTTATTGAAAGTCAGATTGCGTTGCGCTAAATAATATTGTGTGTCAGGTTAAGCACAGGCTTGTATAATTGTTCTAAGTGGACGTTTCACATGTAAAATTGTTCAAAGGGGACGTTTCAGCACGAAATTTGCTGGTGGAAACGTTCTCCTTGTTCGTCGGTAACAGCACCACAGTTGTGAGGAAATAATTTTAAATGGGAATATAGGAAATATAACTTTAAGGGGATGTTGCACTCCAGGCATCCTTATAGTTTTCTACCCACTTATTTCCTAGAAAGTTTGTTGACACTTGAACAAAGGCATCCCAAGCTAACTTTTCATCACTTGTCAGGATGGTGTTGAAATGCTCATATTTGTACAGTTTGCTTATCTAGAGATTTGTGTACCTAGGGACCCACGAAAATCCTCTCATTTGTTTTCGCCTCACTAAGACGTGCAAATTTTTCGCGCAAATAGAACGTCGTAGCCTTAACGAAGTTTTCCATTAGATCCAGTTTTATATGAAGAAAAGGCAGAATTATATTCTTGGGTTCGACCATGGCTTCGTGCACAACATTGTGAGATCCTCGTTCAAGTGACTAACGCTTAGGGTAATATTTCTTTTAATAATGAAATACTCTGATGCAGCTCTCTCAGAGGCACAGGAAGCAACAGAATTTGGTGTAGCCATGTTGCGGGCCAAGTAACATGCCTATGGCTTTCAGATACATGGAAATATGCCATTTAAACTTGTTACAGTGCAATCGCAATTACAGTTGTTTCGTGTCATCACATGTTTCTTTCATGTAAGGTACATACCCAATCGGAATCGATGGTGAAACGTTGCCACTATGCAATAGCACAGTGTTGAGACTTACTTTGGAGGAGTCATTGAAAACCTCCACTGATCACTTCTATAGTCACGCCCATAGCTCCCATTAGCGCTAGTACACCACTACAAAATAGCAAGTTATTTTCGCTCTGGAAAAATGGAAGGAATAGCATATGGCGGTCACGGAGTGCAGCTACATTTACCGTCCTATCAAGGCAATGCCATTGTTGTAGTGTCGACGCCAACAATTCAGCTTTGCCTTTCGGCAATTCGAGATTTATCACTAGGTCATTAAGTTAATTTGTGAATCTCTGTACACTCATCGTTACTCACAATATCAGCATCCTGCGAGGAATTAGGTCTTGAAGGTGATGGTGCGGCCTTAGTTTCACTACCGTCCTAGTCATTATCATGTCAGGTGGGACAGGAACAGGCAGTCCGTCTCCACGAGGAACTGCTCGCATGGCCGAGGGTATGTTATATAAAGGAAAGCTTTTTCTTGTTGTCATACAAAAGTAACAATCATTCACATGGTTTGATGGTACTTGCCAAATCATAGCAAACCCCATGGAAGATCTTTTACGATTCATCTACGAAAGAAGGCTCGAGACACAAGATATGGAACATACACTACTGGCCATTAAAATTGCTACACAAAGAAGAAATGCGAATGACAAATGGGTATTCATTGGACAAATATATTATACTGGAACTGACATGTGATTACATTTTCACGCAATTTGGTTGCATAGATCCTGAGAAATCAGGACCTAGAACAACCACCTCTGGCCGTAATAACGGCCTTGTTACGCCTGGGCGTTGAGTCAAACAGAGCTTGGATGGCGTGTACAGGTACAGCTAGCTGCCCATGCAGCTTCAACACGATACCACGGTTCATCAAGAGTAGTGACAGGCGTATTCTGACGAGCCAGTTGCTCGTCCACCATTGACCAGACGTTTACAGTTGGTGAGAGATCTGGAGAATGTGCTGGCCAGGGCAGCAGTAGAACATTTTCTGTATCCAGAAAGGCCCGTACAGGGCCTCCAACATACGGTCGTGCATTATCCTACTGAAATGTACGGTTTCGCAGGGATCGAATGAAGGGTAGAGCCACGGGTCGTAACACATCTGAAATGTAACGTCCACTGTTCAAAGTGCCGTCAATGCGAACAAGAGGTGACCGAGACGTGTAACCAATGGTATCCCATACCATCGCGCCGGGTGATACGCCAGTATGGCGATGACGAATACACTCTTCCAATGTGCGTTCACCGCGATATCGCCAAACACGAATGCGACCATCATGATGCTGTAAACGTCGATTCATCCGAAAAAATGACGGTTTGCTATTCGTGCACCCAGGTTCGTCGTTGAGTACACCATCGCAGGCGCTCCTGTCTCTGATGCAGCGTCAAGGGTAACCGGAGCCTTGGTGTCCGAGCTGATAGTCCATGCTGCTGCAAACGTCGTCGAACTGCGGATGAGATGCCTGTCATCTCGACTGCTAGTGATACGAGGCCGTTGGGATCCAGCACCGCGTTCCGTATTACCCTCCTGAACCCACCGATTCCATATCCTGCTAACAGTCATAGGATCTCGACCAACGCGAGCAGCAATGTCGCGATACGATAAACCGCAATCGCGATAGGCTACACTCCGACCTTTATCACAGTCGGAAACGTGATGGTACGCAATTCTCCTCCTTACACGAGGTATCACAACAACGTTTCACCAGGCAACGCCGGTCAACTGCCATTTGTGTATGAAAAATTGATTGGAAACTTTCCTCATGTCAGCATGTTGTAGGTGTCGCCACCGGTGCCAACCTTGTGTGAATTCTCTGAAAAGCTAATCATTTGCATATCACAGAATCTTATTGCTGTCGGTTAAATTTCACGTCTGTAGCACGTCATCGTCGTGGTGTAGCAATATTAATGGCCAGTAGTGTATGATGTCACTGGAGTGACTGCAAAACCGAGGCAACTTACGAAGAACTTGGTCGTATGAGCCCGTTTGACAGTATGACGTTGCACCCCCTCTGGCCTGTATCCACGCGCTGATTCTGTTGGGAAGGGTGTCATAATGGCTTTGTATCCAGTCTCAAGGAAAGCTGTCCCGCAACTGGTGTAAGTGCTCCTTGATTTCCTTTATACTGGGGATGGGATTGAGTTGACGTCCAAGATGACGTCACGAATGTTCTATTGGGGACAGATACGGGTATCTTACTTGCCACTGGTGTGTCTGTAAGTCCCTCAGTTAGTTGAATAGAGACACGTGCCATATGTGGTCGAGCCTTATGCTGTTAAAAATTAAACCTTGATACTGTCACTTAGAAGGTTCAAAAAATGGCTCTGAGCACTATGGGACTCAACTGCTGTGGTCATAAGTCCCCTAGAACTTAGAACTACTTAAACCTAACTAACCTAAGGACAGCACACAACACCCAGCCATCAGGAGGCAGAGAAAATCCCTCACCCCGCCGGGAATCGAACCCGGGAACCCGGGCGTGGGAAGCGAGAACGCTACCGCACGACCACGAGATGCGGGCTCACTTAGAAGGTAACATGAGGATATGCCATCAGAGTTCCCTCAGTCAATACCAACCATGATCTACAGTGTGGCTTCTCATATGTGACCAGGAATGACGCCAGTGAGCTTATCGATGTCATTGGAAGAGTGGGACATCTCCCCAGCCGGAGAGGTCGGTCCTCTTGGATACTACAGAATTCCGATTCATATCTGAACGCATTGCGGTGTTATTCCCGAGCTGTCCATGCTACCCGGTCTTAGCGCCACCTCAAACGCAGTCGTAGGGGGCGGTATATCCCTCTCCTGGAGGCTGCTAGTCTTTGATCGATCTACATCTGTATCTACATCCATAGTCCGCAAGCCACCTGACGTTGTGTGGCGGAGGTTACTTTGAGTACCTCTATCGGTTCTCCCTTCTATTCCAGTTTCGTATTGTTCGTTGGAAAGAAAGATTGTCGGTATGCCTCTCTGTGGCCTCTAATCTCTCTGATTTTATCCTCATGGTCTCTTCGCGAGATATACGTAGGAGGGAGCAATATCCTGCTTGACTCCTCGGTGAAGGTATGTTCTCGAAACTTCAACAAAAGCGCGTACCGAGCTACTGAGCGTCTCTCCTGCAGAGTGTTCCAGTGGAGTTATCATCTCCGTAACGCTTTCGCGATTACTAAATGATCCTGTAACGAAGCACGCTCCTCTCCGTTGGATCTTCTCTGTCTCTCCTATCAACTCTATCTGGTACGGATCCCACACTGGTGAGCAGTATTCAAGCAGTTGGCGAACAAGTTACTGTAACCTACTTCCTTTGTTTTCGGATTGTATTTCCTTAGGATTCTTCCAATGAATCTCAGTCTCGCATCCGCTTTGCCGACGATCAACTTTACATGATCATTCCATTTTAAATCACTCCTAATGCCTACTCCCAGATAATTTTTGGAATTAACTGGTTCCAGTTGCTGACCTGCTATATTGTAGCTAAATGAGAAAGGGTCTTTCTTTCTGTGTATTCGCAGCACATTACACCTGTCCACATTGAGATTCAGTTGCCTTTCCCTGCACCATGCGCCAATTCGTTGCAGATCCTCCTGCAATTCAGTACAATTTTCCATTGTTACAACCTCTCGATATACCACAGCATCATCCGCAAAAAGCCTCAGTGAACTTCCGATGTTACCCACAAGGTCGTTTATGTATATTGTGAATAGCAACGGTCCTACGACACTCCCCTGCGGCACACCTGAAATCACTCTTACTTCGCAAGACTGCTCTCCATTGAGAGTGACATGCTGCGTTCTGTTATCTAGGAACTCTTCAATCCAATCACACAATTGGTCTGATAGTCCATATGCTCTTACTTTGTTCATTACACGACAGTGGGGAACTGTATCGAACGCCTTGCGGAAGTCGAGAAACACGGCATCTACCTGGGAACCCGTGTCTATGGCCCTCTGAGTCTCGTGGACGAATAGCGCGAGCTGGGTTTCTCACGATCGTCTTTATCGAATCCCATGCTGATTCCAACAGAGTAGATTTCTAGTCTGCAGAAAAGTCATTATACTCGAACACAACACGTGCTCCAAACTCTACAACTGATCGACGTTGGAGATATAGGTCTATAGTTGTGCACATCTGTTCAACGTCCCTTCTTGAAAACTGGGATGACATGTGCTCCTTTCCAATCTTTTGGAACGCTACGCTCTTCTAGAGACCCACGGTACACCGCTGGAAGAAGGGGGGCAAGTTCCTTCGTGTACTCTGCCATCAGGTCCAGCGGCCTTTCCTCTTTTGAGCGATTTTATTTGTTTCTCTATCCCTCTGTCGTCTATTGCGATATCTACCATTTTTTCATCTGTGCGACAATGTAGAGAAGGAACTACAGTGCATTCTTCCTCTGTGAAACAGCTTTGGAAAAACACATTTAGTATTTCGGCCTTTAGTCTTGCATCTTCTGTTTCAGTAACATTTTGGTCACAGAGTGTGTGGACATTTTGTTTTGATCCACCTACCGCTTTGACATAAGACCAAGTCCATACTCAGGACACAGTTTTAATCTATGAAGAAGGTCCATATCAGCTTATATCTGACCGCAGAATGAATATTCGTTCTGGAAACGGAATTCCTCAGGAAATCCATTACCCGTTCCCATGCACAGATGTGAAGGTAGTACAATTCATCTGGTGCAGAATACGGCAAGCCTCTCTTCTGGTGGTCAGACGTGGCCCAGTGGAGCCTTGACAACTACCCTCACTTTCCCATGTAGTCCACAAACTTAGACGTTGCGCGATTCTACAAGCCAGAGAAATGGAGGCCCGCAATGAAGCTCCTTTCAAACTCAGTCAAGTGCGAATAATGCTGTCTGACGCGAGTATGCATCTTCTGCGTGTCCTTCATAGTGATCATTCTACATCTGACGCTGTTCACGTCCTTTATATACCCTACATGAAAAACACTGATGCACTAGGATGTCTGTCCTAACTGTCACAGAGAAACGCAGCTATAGCCATTCACATACCAATCGATGGTGTGTATGTGTACCAAGTTATGCTGACATTCGACTACGTCTTTCAGGAGCTTCACTTGCTTTGTCAGGCAACGTATTTAACACAGCTTTCGGAGCGAGATACCAGACAAAGCGACGTCGCAGTAAGACGCAAACAGTGGAGGGGCCTTAATACCATTTTTAAACTCCCCAGAAATGCGGAGCACTTGCTTACTCAGACTTATCACACAATTCCGGTATCTTGGATTAGTACCAGCTATAACTCTCTGTGGGAAATTTCCATACCGTTCAGCTGTTCTTCGAAGTGTTTAGCCGTCTCTCTCAGAATTACAACATGAAACTTCCTGGCAGACAAAAAAAAAGGCGTTCCGGTCCGAGACTAACTTGGCACCCAAATCTTTTGCAAGTAAGTGCTTTATCGAAAGGCAAAGGTTCCGGATTCGAATCCTGGTCCGACACACAGTTTTCATCCGCAGGCAAGTTTCAAATCAGCTCTTCAACGCAGTTTCGTTTTTCACATCAGTACTAATCCCACAAAGATACGTTGAGTACTTCTGTGAAATATAGAATGTATGAATAGAGGTAGTAGCAGAAATAGGGATGTGAGGGCAGGTGTTGAGTTATGTTTGGATAGTTAGATAGGCAGAGGATTTGCTCACGAACGGCAAAGGCCCCAGATTAGAGTCCATGTTAAGGACACAGTTTTAATCTATCAAGAAGGTCCTTATTAGTGTTTATCTGACTGCAGAATGAATATTCGTTCTGTAAAATTGTACTATCATTAGCAATTCTGAGAGATTTCGTTGTTTTTCATTGAATTTTAATTCCCTTTCAAAATTTCGACATGTTTCCTTCCAAGAGAGGCCCAGAGTATTACTAATGTCGTTATTGGCCTGTCGTAGTAGGGAGATGAAGGCTAGGTCCAGGGCAGACTGAAATATCCCGTGGTCCAACCGGAATTTGATCCCACGGCCGGTCGGTTTCCTGGCACGTATTTTTCCACTAGGCTCAATGTCTTCCATGATAAGCCACAGTGTATTGCCTGGCGTGTTCCTTAATTTCTCCCTAAATCAAACTGATATTCCCCGAGGTTGGCTCCCACCAAAATTTCCATTCTTCTGTTAACAATAGTGTTAGTATTTTCCAACGACGACTTACAAAACTGGCAAGTCGGTAATATGTACACTGTCGGCATTTGCTTTCTTTGCAATTGAAATTATCAGACTCTTCTGAATGAGGGTATTTCGCCATTCTCGTAACATGCATACCTCAGTCTCGTAGCCTGGATACCGCTGTTTTGCAATTTGCATATGCGATGGAATAATTTTGCCAAAGATGGATTTTCCAAGGATCTCAATAATTCTGCGGTAATATCATCTACTCCAGGAGCTGTGTTTCGGATTAGTTCTTACAGAATTCTATCAAATTATTCTTACAGTGTAAGATGTTCAGTCTCATCTGTATCTCCTTCCTCTTTCCTTTGAATAGCTTCGTCTTTATTTCCTTTGTATAACACTTCTGTACATTTCTTCCGTCTTTTGTTTATTAATGGCTTGCCACATGGGCTCTTAATATACATACAGCTGTTTCTTTTTTCCAAGGATTCCTTTTTTACCCTATAGGTGCCACTTATCTTTCCCACAGTCAAGCATGCTTCTACAGTTTCGTGTTTGTCGTCTAGTGAGTTCTGCTATCTCATTTTGCACTATCTGTCAGATTCTTTAGACGTTTGTATTGTCTTTTGCTTTTTTCATTTGCTGCATTTTTATGTTTTCTCTTTTAGTCACTTAAATTCAGTAACTCGTGTATTGCCCAAGGATTCATAATGGGTTTTGTATTTCTGCCAATTTGATACTCTGCCACCGCAGTATTTCATCTCTGAAAGCTACCTTTTCGTATTATATTGTATTCCTTCCCACTTTTTTTACTCATTCGCTGCCTAATGTTTCGTTTAAAACTTCCAACAACCTCTGGTTCTTTCAAATCATCCAAATCCCATTTCCTTAAATTCCTATCTTTCTGCAAATTTTTCTGTTTTTAAACTGAACTTGGTAGCCAACAAATGACGGTCACAGTCCAAATATTACCAGTATAATTTTTAATCTTGAAAATTAATTCTCGAAATTGAAATTTATTATATTTGTAAATGTCCTAATTTCCAATGATTCAATTTGTGTACACTGATCGACTTAATTTACGGAGGCTGCTACGGCGGGGTACCTGCTGAGGTTCTTTGAGGCGTGAGTGGATCAGCCAATGAGATGCTTAGACGCACAGTTATTGGCGGTCGTTTCCAAGTTTTTAAGAAGAACAATAACTGCGTCGGCTTCCTGGCACTTTCGTGGCTGTGGTAGAGATAGGATGTAATTTCTTAATTTCTTATTGTGTGAAGTGATGTGCTATTGGAAGTGGCTGCATCTATACATACTGAGGAATAGAGAGAGAGAGAGAGAGAGAGAGAGAGAGAGAGAGAGCTCAAACGGTCCGGAACTAGGCTGGTGGGTTGCTGGATCAAATAAACCGATACATTTCCTGTTATGTATCCTCGGAGTTCTAACTAGTTTATTTAACTGTAAGATGAAACGTCAAAAACAACCATAAGTTAGCTCTCTTAATGTTCCAAGTGGACATTTTAGGAAAAGAGTTTACACCCTGTTAACTTTTCGCCGTGCTACAGAAGAATGCTGAAGGTTAGATGGGTAGATCACGTAACTAATGAGGAGGTATTGAACAGAATAGGGGAGAAGAGGAGTTCGTGGCACAACTTGACAAGAAGAAGGGACCGGTTGGTAGGGCATATTCTGAGGCATCAAGGGGCCACAAATTTAGCATTGGAGGGCAGTGTGGAAGGTAAAAATCGTATAGGGAGACCAAGAGATGAATACATTAAGCAGATTCAGAAGGATGTAGGTTGCAGTAAGCACTGGGAGATGAAGAAGCTTGCACAGGATAGAGTAGCATGGAGAGCTGCATCAAACCAGTCTCAGGACTGAAGACCACAACAGTAAGAATGATGAGGGCACAACCTATTACGAATGACAACTGCAACTATTATCCGCCTTTAAAGGCAATAGAGTGAACAAACAGCAACT
The DNA here is from genome assembly GCF_023864275.1 of Schistocerca cancellata. Classification (NCBI taxonomy): domain Eukaryota; kingdom Metazoa; phylum Arthropoda; class Insecta; order Orthoptera; family Acrididae; genus Schistocerca; species Schistocerca cancellata. The sequence goes on along the minus strand of NC_064632.1, from coordinate 502,306,262 downwards.
AAGCAGCTTCACGGCCACCAATGCGTTTAAATACAATTTTAAAAACAGTTAGAATTAGTAGCTCGCCTTAGTCGACAACAAGAAGAGCAAAATAAAAAAGAAAAAATGTACCATTTCACAAATAGCCAACTGGACGCAGCTGCCGATTAAATTACCAAAATAAAGAACATCACTATACGCGTCATGCATTTTAGATGAATTACCAAACCGTATAAAGCTGTTTTTCAATAGAAATCTTTATGAAACAAGGCCCTACACTGTGCTATCTTCTAAGATTTTAACTTAATGTGAAGGCCCATAAACAGTAAGAGGCTACCTCTGACACACCAAAAGTCTTAAAGTCTTTAAGCTTTTCAATACTACAAACACACAGCTTAAAACCTGAATTTAAAATACACGAAGAAGATCAAACATGTAGTGTTCAGAGGGTAAAAAAGTAAAGAAAACACCACACCAGTGTGCGAGGTCACAAGAATCGAAATACCAGTTAACGCTGAAGTGGCACACACAAAGTCGGAAGGCAGGTAACAATAAATGTGCGCAGTTCTTCTGTCAGTGCCGTCGGTCTCACGCAGTTTTATATACAAGGTAAATACATATAAAACAGATTACACGCAGACAATGTTCAGAAGCCAATCCTTCGCGAAATACGAAGTCGAACTTTATAAAGTTTAACGAGCAAACAACACGCTTCTTTATTACAAGAACAAAGCACCACCAATGCGCCCACACCGATCGGGACCACACAATATTGCAGTGCAGTGTATCTCGATAACTAGTATGGTAGACTCTTACAGAAGACCACAGTGATTTTCCAAAAATCTCCTCCCTGGCATCTGATGGCTTTAAAGCAGATATTCGCCGCAGTTTCCACGTTGTTCCTTCACGGAATTGAAACCATCACAGGCGCCCTCTCCACCGGGAAAGGCAGCATATTCGGGGACTCGGACTTGAACCCGCCACTCGCCCCTGCTCAAACAGGAAGCAAACACCCTCTTCCAAAAGTGAGCCACCCCTTTCACCGTCAACGCGTCCACTTCGACATTCCAGGTGGACGCAGATGCCGAAGCGCCTATCGCCTATCGCCTAGAGCCATCAACAAAGTGTCGCCTGTAACTCACAGTACTGCAATTCGCACTCAACTGACCACCCAGGCAGGCCGGAGTGGCCGAGCGGTTGTAGGCGCTTCAGTCTGGAACCGCGCGATCGCTACGGTCGCAGGTTGGAATCCTGCCTCGGTCATGGATGTGTGTGATGTCCTTAGGTTAGTTAGGTTTAAGTGGTTCTAGGTTCTAGGGGACTCATGACCTCAGATGTTAAGTCCCATATTCATCCAGCAAATACGTTTCTTCTTACATGATTTTCAAAAGTTCGGTGTTAAACTGATCTTAATACATGTCTCATGCAACTTTAATTGGAGTGGGTTATGTAAACTTCAGTATGTTTGAGGCACAACAATAATCCAAAGTGACCATTAATTTTATAGCTTTATTTCAAATCCAGACCATTCATATAATTAAACGAAGTGCAACGTTTGTCGGTCATAGCTTTAAGTGACTACAAGGCCTTGCTCGAAAACTTTGTAGCTAATTAAATTAAAGCTTCAGTCTGTAATGTATTGTAATGAACGTTCAGAGATACGCCACTCTTTGCATTAGCAGGCTGCTTTCAGATCTAATGTAAGCTTGTCTCAAGAGCTTTAGGACAACAGGTGTTTCATTGTCTTGTTTTTATGTTCCTTGACAACGTTACATTACCAGGTCTCAGTGAACAGTAGTAGAGCAGTTCAGGTGCTGGTGCGATATGTGTGCGTGTCTAATTCGAACTGTTACTTAGAGAAGACAGATCTCGTCATAATATTATTTCCTCTGCATTTTATTCACTTGTAAGGAACGAAATTTTTAAATAGGCCATTTCAAGTGAAACTTTAATCTCCACTGCTTCTAGCGAATTCACGTCCAATGTTAAGGTTCAAAATGTTTCAAATGGCTCTGAGCACTATGGGACTTCTGAGGTCATCAGTCCCCTAGAACTTAGAACTACTTAAACCTAACTAACCTAAGGACATCACACACATCCATGCCCGAGGCAGGATTCGAACCTGCGACCGTAGCTGTTGCGCGGTTCCAGGCTGAAGCGCCTAGAATCGCTCGGCCACCTCGGCCGGCCCAATTTTAAGGATGCTGTACAAAAGCTGTCTTTTCACTATAAAAGCTGTGTGACACATTTCCATGTATTTTCCACATATGCAACCTTCTTTTCATAGGTCTTAAACTAAGTGTTAGCAATGATTAAATTACCGGTGCAAAATTCTACCAGGTGGCGTTCCCTTTCTTGTGTTCTCCCAATTCATAGTCTCCTACAATTTTTCTTCCCCTTTCTTTCCACTTAGCGAATATTCAATTCCCCACCACAGTCAAATTTTCGTCTGTCTTATCTAAGTAGTTTCTTTTAAATAATGCTTTCTCTCATTCTAATCATCTACGGAACTAGAATTCACACAAAGTTCTGCTACTGTAAAGTGTGTTTGTTTTGTATCTGTGTTACTGTGTTAGCTTCTATAAACCGTTCACTATGTTTTCATTAAAGCTTATCCACCTCCTTATATGCTCTTTCACAGTAAGACTTACTCCTGAATTACCACTATTTTTATTTTGTGTTGCTCACTCTGCACTCACCTAACAAAATGCTGTATTCTTTCTGTCACAATACTTAACTAATTCTCTCAATATCTCTCTTCAACTTATCCATTATTGTTTTCTACTTCTGCCACACCTTTACCGGTTGAAAGCCTCTAACATTCCATTCCTCGACCCACAGTGCGCCATATACGATTTTGCCTACAATTTCTTCTGAGTAGTCCGTCCTGGTTATCTGAAAGGAGGACTGTTTTAACTCATCAATGTTTTACCGAAGACATATTGTAATACGACAGTGAAAATGCACGCGGGAGGCTTGTTCTGTCTGTAAAAGACAATAGGGTGCTATCCGTGTTGCAGTCCGACATTGGAGAACAGCGACGGTCAATGCAACAGTTGTTTCGACGCATCACCATATAAACTGGGCTACAGTAGCAGACGGTCCATGTGCTTGTCGTTATTGAAACAAGGTATCATCAGGTGTGACAGCAATGATCAAAGGACAATAGGAACACGCCGCCAGATCAGATGAGTACCACCACAACATAGTCGTGTTAGAATATACTGTCCTAAGGAGGGGTAGTGTCTTTGATTAGCAATCAAAACGTCCTTGTTCCCGGGTTCGTACACCGTTACAGCTCAAATTTTGAATAAAAATCGCCAGCAATGGCTGCCGAAGACTTCCACAATAAGAAATCACCCTCATTCAGCCAACGGCCATGTCAAAGAGGAAGGAGGACCGTACATAGATTCAGGACACACTCTTGGAGTGGAAAACTGCCTCTAAAGACGAAAGAATCATCAATCATTAACGGCATGAGGATTCAGAAGGCAATGGAAACCACTGCCTTAAGGACACATAGTGTCTGTCCACAGAATATGTGGCCTGTAATTGAAAAAGTATCATGAAGATCTCTTTGCCAAAAGATTCCGGAATAGTCCCCAATTCGAATTCCGGGCGTGGACTGCCAAGTGGGATGTGACGATGAGAAAAACTGAATAACCAACCTAGCATAACAATCTATGAGTCGGGGCGTGGAATGTCAGAAGCAGGGAAAGTAGAAAACCTGAAAAGGGAAATGCTAACAGTCAAACTAGATATGGCGTTGATCAGTAAAGTGAAATGGAAAGAAGACAAGAATTTCTGTTCAGATGAGTATAGGGTAATATCAGCGGAAGCGGGTTTCTTTATCAGTAGGAAGGGAGGGCAGAGAGAGAGATACTGTGAAGAGTTCAGTGACAGCGTTTTTCTGAACAGATCGACAGGAAACCAACGCAAAAAACGGTAGTTAAAGTATACAGGCCAATGTTGCAAGCTGAAGATGAAGACATAGAGAAAGTATATGAGGATGTTGAACATGGAATAAAGTACGTTAAGGGAGATGTAAAACAGTCATGGAGGACAGGAATGCGGTTTTAGAGTAAGAAGTAAAGGTTACAGGAAAATACAAGTGAAGTAATAGGAATGAGAGAGGAGAAAGACTAAATGAGTTCTGTAATAAATTTCAGCTAGTAACAGCTAATACTCTATTAAAGGATCACAAGAGGGGGCGAACACTTGGAAAAGGCCGGCAGATACGGGAAGATTTCACTTGGATTACATCATGGTCAGGTAGAGATTCCGAAATCAGATACTGGATTATAAGGCGGAGCCGGGAGAAGATATACACTCCTGGAAATTGAAATAAGAACACCGTGAATTCATTGTCCCAGGAAGGGGAAACTTTATTGACACATTCCTGGGTCAGATACATCACATGATCACACTGACAGAACCACAGGCACATAGACACAGGCAACAGAGCATGCACAATGTCGGCACTAGTACAGTGTATATCCACCTTTCGCAGCAATGCAGGCTGCTATTCTCCCATGGAGACGATCGTAGAGATGCTGGATGTAGTCCTGTGGAACGGCTTGCCATGCCATTTCCACCTGGCGCCTCAGTTGGACCAGCGTTCGTGCTGGACGTGCAGACCGCGTGAGACGACGCTTCATCCAGTCCCAAACATGCTCAATGGGGGACAGATCCGGAGATCTTGCTGGCCAGGGTAGTTGACTTACACCTTCTAGAGCACGTTGGGTGGCACGGGATACATGCGGACGTGCATTGTCCTGTTGGAACAGCAAGTTCCCTTGCCGGTCTAGGAATGGTAGAACGATGGGTTCGATGACGGTTTGGATGTACCGTGCACTATTCAGTGTCCCCTCGACGATCACCAGTGGTGTACGCCAGTGTAGGAGATCGCTCCCCACATCATGATGCCGGGTGTTGGCCCTGTGTGCCTCGGTCGTATGCAGTCCTGATTGTGGCGCTCACCTGCACGGCGCCAAACACGCATACGACCATCATTGGCACCAAGGCAGAAGCGACTCTCATCGCTGAAGACGACACGTCTCCATTCGTCCCTCCATTCACGCCTGTCGCGACACCACTGGAGGCGGGCTGCACGATGTTGGGGCGTGAGCGGAAGACGGCCTAACGGTGTGCGGGACCGTAGCCCAGCTTCATGGAGACGGTTGCGAATGGTCCTCGCCGATACCCCAGGAGCAACAGTGTCCCTAATTTGCTGGGAAGTGGCGGTGCGGTCCCCTACGGCACTGCGTAGGATCCTACGGTCTTGGCGTGCATCCGTGCGTCGCTGCGGTCCGGTCCCAGCTCGACGGGCACGTGCACCTTCCGCCGACCACTGGCGACAACATCGATGTACTGTGGAGACCTCACGCCCCACGTGTTGAGCAATTCGGCGGTACGTCCACCCGGCCTCCCGCATGCCCACTATATGCCCTCGCTCAAAGTCCGTCAACTGCACATACGGTTCACGTCCACGCTGTCGCGGCATGCTACCAGTGTTAAAGACTGCGATGGAGCTCCGTATGCCACGGCAAACTGGCTGACACTGACGGCGGCGGTGCACAAATGCTGCGCAGCTAGCGCCATTCGACGGCCAACACCGCGGTTCCTGGTGTGTCCGCTGTGCCGTGCGTGTGATCATTGCTTGTATAGCCCTCTCGCAGTGTCCGGAGCAAGTATGGTGGGTCTGACACACCGGTGTCAATGTGTTCTTTTTTCCATTTCCAGGAGTGTAGATTCAGATCACAATTTAGTAATGAAGAGTTAGTCAGGAAAAATTAATGCGCAAAGAAATGGGATACAGTAATAATAAGGAACGAAGAGATGCGCTTGATTTTCTCTGAGGCTATGTACACTGAGATAATTAATAGCTCAGTAGGCAGTTCAGCTGAAGAGGAAAGGACATCTTTAAAAAGGGCAGTCACAGAAGTTGGAAAATACACGTTGTTACAAAGACGGTAACTGCGAAAAAACCATGGGTAACAGAAGAAAGACTCCAGTTGAAGAAAGTACAAAAATGTTCAGGGAAACTCAGGAATACATAAACAAAGTAACTTAGGATTGAAATAAATAGGAAGTGCAGGGGAGCTAAGGCGATATGGTTGGAAAAAACCGAAAAAGAAATGATTGTGGGAAGGACGGACTCAGCATAGAGAGAACACAAAACAGCCTTCGGTTAAATTAAAAGCAACGGTGGTAGCATTAAGAGTGTAATGGAATTCTACTGTCAAATGCAGACGAGAGTGCAGATTGGTGGAATGAGTACAATGAAGGCTTCTATAAGGGAGAAGACTTGTATGATGACGTGACAGAAGAGAAAGCAACCCTCACTGTAGAAGAGATAGCAGTCCAGTATTAGAATCAGGATTTAAAAGAGCTTCGGAAGACTCAGGATCGAATAAGACAGAAGGGATAGGTAACATTCCATCAGAACTTGTAAAATCGTTGGGAGGAATTGGCAAGGAAATGTCTGTTGACGTTGGTATGTAGAATATATAAGACCGGCGACATACCATCCGACTTTTGGAAAACATCATCCACTCCGTTCCAAAGATTGCAAGAGCCGATAAGAGGGAGAATTATCGCACGATCAGCTTAACAGCTGACAAGAATAAAATAAGGAAGAATCGAAAAGGAAATGGAGGAAATGTTAGACGATGATCAGTTTAGCTTGAGGAAAGGTAAGGACACCATACTCTTAGAACTAGTTCTGACGTTGTGGTTGATGATGGAAGCAAGACTAAAGGAACATCAAGACAAGTTCAAGGATATGTCGACCTGGAAAAAGCGTTCCATAGTCTAAAATTGTGCAAGATGTTCGAAATTCTGAGAAAAATAGGAGTAAGCTGTAGGGAGAGACGAGTAATGTACAATATGTACAGGAGCCAAGAGGCTATAATAAGAGTGGAAGAGCAAGAACGAAGTGTTCAGATTAAAAAGGGTGTAAGGTGGTGATGTAATCTTCCACCCCTACTGTTCAATCTGTGCATCGAAAAAGCAGTGACAGAAATAACACAAGGTTCAAGAGTGAAATTAAAATCCAAGGCGAAAGAATACCAACGATAAGATTCGCTAATATCGTTGCTATCTTCCGTGAAAGTGAAGAAGAATTACAGGATGTACTGAATGGAATTAACAGTTTAATGAGTACAGAATGTGGAGTGATGGTAAATCGACGAAAGACGAAAGTAATGCGAAGTAGCAGAAATGAGAACAGCAAGGAACTTAACATAAGATTGGTGATGAGGGAGAAGAGAAAGTCAAAGAATTCTGTCACCTAGGCAGCAAAATACCAATGACGGACTGAGCAAGGAGAATATAAAATGTAGACACGCACTAGCAAAAGGAGCGTTTAAGGTCAAGAGAAATCTATTAGTACCAAACATAGACATTAATTTGAGGAACAAATTTCTAAGAATGTACGTTTGGGACGCAGCGTTATATGGTAGTGAAACACTGACTGGGGGAAAACCGGAACAGAGGAGACGCGAAGCATTTGATATGTGATACTATAGGCGAATGTTGAAAATAGGTGGACTGATGGGGCAAGGAGTGAGAAGATTCTGCACGAAGTGGGAGAGGAAAGAAATTTATGGAAAACGCTGGCATAAAGAAGAGACAGGGTGATAGGACATCCGTTACGACGCCAAGAATAACTTCCTTGGTACTAGGGGGAGCTTAGAGGGTAAAAACTAAAATGCATAGATTGACATACATCCAGCAATAGCTGAGGGCGTAGGTTGCAAGAGCTACTCTGAGGTAAGGAGTTTGGCACAGGAGAAGAATTCGCGGTAGGCCGCATCAAACTAGTCAGAGGACTCAAAAGAAAAATGAGGAAATGGCTACGTAAGAAATAATTGCCGCAAGACGCCCGGAATGGCGAAATTGTGCTGTGGGTTAACTCTCAGTTTGGGAGAGATATGACGACACTGCTGGCCTAGGTATGGTTTGACAAGCATGAAGAGAAGCAGCAGGAGCAGGTGGGCTTTATCTTGCTGAAATGTGCGCTGGCTAGCTTCGCATGAAGGGCAACAAAAAGGGGCATAGAATATCGACGACGTACCTCTGTGCTGTTAGGGTTCCGTGAATGACCACCAGATGGGTCCCGCGGAGAAATGAGGTCTTGAAACACCACGCGGTACCGACCGACCGTCGTGTCATCCTCAGTCAATAGACGTCACTGGCTACCGATGTGGTCGGGCATGTATTCAGCACACCTCTCTGCCGACCGTTGTCAATTTTCGTGGCCAGAGTCGCTACTTCTTAATCTAGTAACTCATCGACTGGCTTCACAAGGGCTTAGTGCTCTAGCCAACAGGACACAGTAGACCGGACGGTCACCTATCCAAGGTTTAGTCAAGCACGACTGCACTTAACTTCGAGGTCCTGACTGGAACCGGTGTCACTGTTGCAGCGAGGCAGTTCGCATTTTTCAACTAGGCCCACATACCAATCGAAGAAATTAAAGATACAGAACGAGTCACTAAGTGTTTTCATTCTCAAATACTGGAAGAATGACGTATGAACAATTTGGACGTCGAGAGTTATGTTGACGCAAGACATATACATAGTTTCTAACTTTAATACTTGTCTTACTGTGTTACACCTTTTACGTATGATTATACACTGAAGAGCCAAAGAAACTAGTCTAATATTGTGTAGGGCTCCCGCGAGCACCCACATCACGACCTATACTTACACAAACAGATTCACACCTGAGGGAAGGTGATGTTACTGCACACACAATAGCTTACTTACCATCACTCATCATAATAAAACTATGGATATGCAACCGTAGTCATGAGTAACAGCTGTTGTAGTCTAAAAGAGAATCGAAGCACTTGAGATGTGGTGCTACTGGTGAATCTTGAGAATTAGGTGGACTGATAAGGTAAGGAATGAGGAGGTTCTGCGCAGAATCGGAGAGGAAAGGAATATGTGGAAAACACGACAAGGAGATTGGACAGGATGACAGGACATCTGTTAAGACATCAGGAGATGACTTCCATGGTACTAGGGAGAGCTGTAGAGGAAGACAGAGATTAGAATACATCCAGCAAACAATTGAGGACGTAGGTTGCAGGCTCTACTCTGAGATGAAGAGTTTGGCACCGGAGAGGAATTCGTGGCGCACCGCGTCGAACCAGTCAGAATGATGATGACTCAAACAAAAATCTATAATTTCTTATCACTGTGCGAATAGGTAGCTCTATAAGTTATATAAATTCCCTTGAATATGCTAGTAATACTTCAGACATGCATTTCTAGTGAGCATGAATAACATTCCGTTGTATTTTTAATACATATCTTGATTATAATGCATTTCAATCATGTTTTAAGGTTGTACAAGACTGAAGCGCATTGTTGATTTTGAACTTTAACGTTCTTTATTTTGATGTTTTATACTCACAAGATTGTTAACAAGTAATGTAGTTCACATAAAAAAATGCACCCTCTGCCAGCACAGGAACAGAAGAGCATTTAGGCGCGCGCCTCGATGTATACATAAAACTGCATTGTTCGGGAACTTTCTGTTTCGTAAACAATAATTTTACATGAAATATTATGTAAATTACATTTGAGAAAATATTCGATGTATGTGGCATTTGTTATAGCTAATATTAAGGGCTTATTTAAATAGCGGTACAAGTCCATTTTTGTTCATTCTGAGATACAGAGTCCTAAAGTTAAATGAGCGCTGAAACATCTGCAGTTGAGATACCAGAAATATTCAAATATATATACTTGAGTATATATACTTGAGTATTTCTGGTATCTCTACTGCAGATTTTTCAGCGCCCATTTAACTTTAGGACTCCATATCTCAGAATGAACAAAAATGGACTTGTACCACTATTGAAATAAGCCCTTCATATAAAGTGAAACCAAAGGATAACTCATTTTTATTAGAAACGATTTTTGCATGGAATTACACAAATAATTGCTATATTTTGCGAAATACTTTGGAAAAGTATATAATTTTCATAAGTACTTTAGTATAGTATGCTAGTCCAGTAGACATGAATCCCACATAAATGCAGTCAGAATGGACATTCTGAAAACAGAATAATATCGCAGTTTTTCTTAAACTGAAGTTAGCGTCGAAAGCTATAGTGGCATGGGAATCTCATAATCTTGGTTCGTTATAAAATACCAGTATGAAAAATGAACTGAAATGCTGCTGTCCTTATAAAAATAGTAACTTCCATAGATGTTACGCAATTATCATAAATCAAGTATCCTCAGACAATTCTTGGACTGCGCTATCAAACGACATAATCAGACGTTTGTAAGTATGTGAATGAAAAGCCAGAAGGCTGATTAGAATATCTAAGAGCAAATTAGTTACATTAAAAAAATAGTTACCTTGACAGCATGTGGTTGGATATAATACTAGCAATTCAGTAATTAGTCACCCAAGTTGGATAAGCGTATGAAATGCCCATTCGGATTCGTATGTAATAATAATATAATACATATGGTAGCAGTAAGGTTTAGTACAGAACACACAATATGGACAAGAGTTTGCAAATAATGAACCATGGACCTTGCCGTTGTTGGGGAAGCTTGCGTGCCTCAGCGATACAGATGGCCGTACCGTACGTGCAACCACAACGGAGGGGTATCTGTTGAGAGGCCAGACAAACGTGTGGTTCCTCAAGAGGGCAGCAGCCTTTTCAGTAGTTGCAGGGGCAACAGTCTGGATGATTGACTGATCTGGCCTTGTAACATTAACCAAAACGGCCCTGCTGTGCTGGTACTGCGAACGGCTGAAATCAAGGGGAAACTACGGCCGTAGTTATTCCCGAGGGCATGCAGCTTTACTGTGTGGTTAAATGATGATGGCGTCCTACCGAGCGAGGTGGCGCAGTGGTTAGCACACTGGACTCGCATTCGGGAGGACGACGGTTCAATCCCGTCTCCAGCCATCCTGATTTAGGTTTTCCGTGATTTCCCTAAATCGTTTCAGGCAAATGCCGGGATGATTCCTTTGAAAGAGCACGGCCGATTTCCTTCCACATCCTTCCCTAACCCGAGCTTGCGCTCCGTCTCTAATGACCTCGTTGTCGACGGGACGTTAAACAACACTAACCTAACCTAACCTGATGGCGTCCTCTTGGGTAAAATATTCCGGAGGTAAAATAGTCGCCCATTCGGATCTCCGGGAGGGGACTACTCAAGAGGACGTCGTTACCAGGAGAAAGAAAAATGGTGTTTTACGGATCGGAGCATGGAATGTCAGATCCCTTAATCGGGCAGGTAGGCTAGAAAATTTAAAAAGGCAAATGGATAGGTTAAAATTAGATATAGTGGGAATTAGTGAAGTTCGGTGGCAGGAGGAACAAGACTTCTGGTCAGGTGAATACAGGGTTATAAATACAAAATCAAATGGGGGTAATGCAGGAGTAGGTTTAATAATGAATAAAAAAATAGGAGCGCGGGTAAGCTACTACAAACAGCATAGTGAACGCATTATTGTGGCCAAGATAGACACGAAGCCCACGCTAACTACAGTAGTACAAGTTTATATGACAACTAGCTCTGCAGATGATGAAGAAATTGATGAAATGTATGATGAGATACTGGAATTCGAGAGTAGGAAAAGGGAGAGAAGGAAACATAGTAGGTGAATATGGATTGGGGGTAAGAAATGAAAGAGGAAGCCGTCTGGTAGAATTTTGCATGGAGCATAGCTTAATCATAGCTAACACTTGATTCAAGAATCATAAAAGAAAGTTGTATACATGGAATAATCCTGTAGATACTAGAAGGTATCAGATAGATTATATAATGGTAAGACAGAGATTTAGGAACCAGGTTTTAAATTGTAAGACATTTCCAGAGGCAGATTTGGACTCTGACCACAACCTATTGGTGATGAACTGTAGATTAAAACTGAAGAAACTGCAAAAAGGTGGGAATTTAAAGAGATGAGACCTGGATAAACCGACTAAACCAGAGGTTGTACAGAGTTTCAGGGAGAGCATAAGGGAACAATTGACAGGAATGGGGAAAGAAATACAGTAGAAGAAGAATGGGTAGCTCTGAGGGATGAAGTAGTGAAGGCAGCAGAGGACCAAGTAGGTAAAAAGACGAGGGCAAGTAGAAATCCTTGAGTAACAGAAGAAATATTGAATTTAATTGATGAAAGGAGAATATATAGAAATGCAGTAAATGAAGCAGGCAAAAAGGAATACAAACGTCTCTAAAATGAGATCGACAGGAAGTGCAAAATGGCTAAGCAGGGATGGCTAGAAGACAAATGTAAGGATGTAGAGGCTTATCTCACTAGGGGTAAGATAGATGCTGCCTACAGGAAAATTGAAGCGACCTTTGGAGAAAAGAGAGCCACTTGTATGTATATCAACAGCTCAGATGGAAACCCAGTTGGAAGCAAAGAAGGGAAAGCAGAAAGGTGGAAGAAGTATATAGAGGGTCTATACAAGGGCGATGTTCTTGAGGACAATATTATGGAAATGGAAGAGGACGTAGATGAAGATGAAATGGGAGATTTGATATTGCGTGAAGAGTTTGGCAGAGCACTGAAGGACCTGAGTCGAAACAAGGCACCGGGAGTAGACAACATTCCATTAGAACTACTGACAGCCTTGGGAGAGCCAATACTGACAAAACTCTACCATCTGGTGAGTAAGATGTATGAGACAGGCGAAATACCCTCAGACTTCAAGAAGAATATAATAATTCCAATCCCAAAAAAAGCACGTGTTGACAGATGTGAAAATTACCGAACTATCAGTTTAACAAGTCACAGCTGCAAAATAATAACGCGAATTCTTTACAGACGAATGGAAAAACTAGTATAAGCCGACCTCGAGAGGATCAGTTTGGATTCCGTAGAAATGTTGGAACACGTGATGTAATACTGACCTTACGACTTACCTTAGAAGAAAGATTAAGGAAAGGCTAACCTACGTTTTTAGCATTTGTAGACTTAGAGTAAGCTTTTGACAATGTTGACTGGAATACTCTCTTTCAAATACTAAAGGCAGCAGGGGTAAAATACAGGGAGCGAAAGGCTATTTACAATTTTTACAGAAACCAGATGGCAGTTATAAGAGTCGAGGTGCATGAAAGGGAAGCAGTGGTAGGGAAGGGAGTGAGACAGGGTTGTAGACAGCCCCGTATGTTATTCAGTCTGTATATTGAGCAAGCAGTAAAGGAAACAAAGGAAAATAGCGAATAGGTATTAACATATATGGAGAAGAAATAAAAACTTTGAGGTTCGCCGATGACATTGTAATTCTGTCAGAGACAGCAGAGGACCTGGAAGAGCAGCTGAACGGAATGGACAGTGTCTTGGTATAAGATGAACATCAACAAAATCAAAACGAGAATAATGGAATGTAGTCGAATTAAGTCGGGTGATGCTGAGGGAGTTATATTAAGGAATGAGACACTTAAAGTAGTAAAGGAGTTTTGCTATTTGGGGAACAAAATAACTGATGATGGTCGAAGTACAGAAGATATAAAATGTAGACTGGCAATGGCAAGGAAAGCGTTTCTGAAGAAGAGAAAGTTGTTAACATCGAGTATAGATTTAAGTGTCAGGAAGTCGTTTCTGAAAGTATTTGTATGGAGTGTAGCCATGTATGGAAGTGAAACATGGACGGAAAATAGTTTGTATAAGAAGAGAATAGAAGCTTTCGAAATGTGGTGCTACAGGAGAATGCTGAAGATTAGATTGCGTAGATCACATAACTAATGAGGAGGTATTGAATAGAATTAGGGTGAAGAGGAGTTTGTGGCACAACTTGACTAGAAGAAGGGACCGGTTGGTAGGACATGTTCTGAGGCATTAAGGGATCACAAATTTAGCACAGGAGGGCAGCGTGGGGGGTAAAAATCGTAGAGGGCGTCCAAGAGATGAATACACTAAGCAGATTCAGAAGGATGTAGGTTGCAGTAGGTACTGGGAGATGAAGAAGCTTGCACAGGATACACTAGAGTGGAGAGCTGCATCAAACCAGTCTCAGGACTGAAGACCACAACAACAACAACAACAACAATTCGAGAGGAATCTCAACAAAAAGTGATACGTTGTAAGATGACAGAGGTATCCGTACTTAAGCGGAAGGTGATGTTATTAATTATAGATCTGAGTTGCAATAAGAAAAATAAAAGCACTTTCTTAGTTGCAACACCGACAGATTGTGGAATATACACTGCCTGACGAAAATGTGAAGCATCCAGAAGGCGTGGTTAGATGTCCATCAAGTAATTCCATACATACACACACCATTGGCGGGCATGTAAATGATTAGAGCTGCAATTCTCTGTGACAGAACGGCCACCAGAGAGCATTAGTTTACCAAAGAGAAATGGTTTTATTTAGACGACTAGTTCCGGCTCTATGTCATTTTCAGGCTCCTATGATGCCGAAACTGGTATCTAAATGAAATAATGTCTGAAAACATATTGTTGTTTGGCGATTTTTCTTTGGTAAATATTTGGCCTGTCGCTGTCCCGTTTCCAATATGGATCAACAGAGAGAGAGAGAGCATCAGTGTTGTTCATGTTTCGTATTGTTAGCAGGCCAGGTAGGATATGTAAGGTAGTGAACAGTGATAGATGTAGAGCGATCACTGTGAAGGACATGGAGCTGGAGCGTACTCGACTGAGAAAGCATTATCACCACTGACGGAGCATGAAACAGGCCTCATTGTGAGTCTCCTTTTGGATTGTTGAGTGAAACGTTTTGGCATTTGGATGAGACAGTGGCTGATGTCGCACTGGTTGGGATCGTGAGGGCAGGCATACCCATCGAGGAGATTCCAGTCGACCACGTCTGACCACCATATGGGAGGATCGCCATTATGTTCCTCAGGAACATCGTAACACCTTATCATCTGTATCTGCCATTCAAGAACAAGTAATGGACTCCCTGCTATAGTCCCTGCGATCTTCCACCATTGGCAACAGACCGACTGGGGAGTTACTGTCCCATGTGTGGGCAGCCAATTAACACCACAACACAAACAGTATTTGGACTGGTGCATGACTGCGAAGCATCGACTGCTGATAAATGGCGTCGCATTGTGTTCAGTGTAGATTCAAGGTTCTTCACTACCGTAGGTGAACATCGTCATCGAGTGTTAAGGCGACCTGGGGAGAAGTCCCGCCGCGCGGGTTTAGCCGAGCGCTCTAAGGCGCTGCAGTCATGGACTGTGAGGCTGGTTCTAGTTGAGGTTCGAGTCCTCCCTGGGTGTGTGTGTGTTTGTACTTAGGATAATTTAGGTTAAGTAGTGTGTAAGCTTAGGGACTGATGACCTTGGCAGTAAAGTCCCATAAGATTTCACACACATTTGAACATTTGGAGAAGACCCATTCTTCTAAGGTTTTGGAGAGGCACAGTAGTGTTACTTCTGCCTTCGTGGTGTGAGGAAGTATCGGGTATGTCATGAAGCCACTAGTATGTAGGGAATTCTTATGGCGGAACGCTAGGTAGCGGACATCCTGCTTTGTCATGTGTTATGTCTCATGCATCAGTATTGTTGCGGCATTTTTCAGCATGGCACGTGTCCCTGTGAATTGTCTGCGTTGTGGTGCTCCTGTGACTGACAATATGCCCAAATTTGTCTCCTGCAGAGTATGTGTGGAAACAGCTTGGATGTCAACTCTGTTCCAATGGCAGTATCTAGTGTGCCAAGGACCAGTATCTACAGCTGAGACCAGCTTCTCTCGAGAGCCGAATCCGTGCATGTGTCGAAGCCAGGAGGAGTGCATAGTCATATTGACAAGTGAGCTCATACTGCCATGTTAGTAGTAAACTTGACTCAACGTTGCAATCATTGAAATAACTATACACATTCTCTCAGCCCGTGTAGTTTCATTTAGTTTCATTCTTACGTTTTGGGTGCATCAGTTTTATTGGCAGACAATGGAAATGGTTCCGGCCGTATCGGTCAGAGTAGTCAACGTGTAACGTCTCCTGGCAAAACACATATTATATGTGGTAAAAAAAAGAGAAAAAAGTAATTAGACTGGATGATTGTAATTGCGTGGATAATGATTGTGTGAACTTTATGTAATGAAGAGAAACCATTGTGTGTCATGTTTTATACTTTTTTTAAAGATAACATCTGTGTCGGCGAGTACTGAAACCGCCACAGACAATACTTATTAAATATCAAACAAAGATGAGAATATGTCACAACGAGTATAAATAGTAGTGACCTAGCATTAATTTCTCTGTCGTCTTCTTGGAGTTACGTGGGTAGGAAGAGCTTGTGACGCTATATTGTATGCTTGTGGAGCATTTTTTTTTCAAGACTGAGAGAAGGACGCCATTAGGCATTGATCTGTAAAGGTGTAAAAAATTTAATCTGTCTAAATGTTGTGAATAGAGATGCTTAGTGAAAACTTGCATTATGATTTGTAATAAGCTTGCCTGGTATTTTATTCCATCCTTTTAAGACATTTTCAGCTATTTAAATATTATTCGTGGTGCAGAGCTGCGCTACGAACGAAAGAGCCGCTTCCGCGGCGCATTCAAACTGCTTTAAATGAAACCAATCATACCGCAAAGAAGCGGACAGGTAATAGTGAAATAAAATTATTTCTTTCAGCTTTCGGGATTTCAAGGCAGAGCAGCAGATTTTATGATGTGTTTTACAGGTGGAAGGGGGTTTACAGTGCAAAAAGATAATTTACCTTCATGACATAAAAGAAATCTTGCTGTGCGTAGTTCTGGACTCGCAAACATTATGGTAAAAACAATTTTTGCTCTGATAATAGTCTCACGTTCTCGTGTTAGTCGTGGTACTTACTGGTGTTTTACTGTTCACAAAAATCCATTGCAAAATTTTGATGTTGAACGAACATTGCGTACTGTAACATCAGTACTGATAACGAAATAATTTTCAGTAACCTTTTCAGTAACTGTAAAGTAAGGAAGATATGTTGAACTTTATAGCAAGTTACAGTAACGAAACAATGTTCCTTTTATAGAAAGCCAGATCCAGAATAATTGTTGAAAATTAATGACCCAAAGAAAGTCACAGCACAGCATCCTTAAAAAGTATATCAGGGCTCTCTTCGTAGCAATATATGTTATCAAAAAATGGTTCAAATGGCTCTGAGCACTATGGGACTTAACATCTATGGTCATCAGTCCCCTGGAAGTACTTAAACCTAACTAACCTAAGGACAGCACACAACACCCAGCAATATATGTTATCTCATCCATTTATCAATATATTAGTTGTTACGTGATCAATAACAAGAAGAGAGCGAAAAATGTTATGTGTCTGAGGGGAGGAGAATGTGTGTTCGGTCAGCGGAACTTTTCTTTTGCGTAGACTAACAGGCGCTTTGTGAAAGCGTCTGAAAATTTTCGGATGCCACCTCTTTGTGATATAAAAATTGTGTTGGGTACTTTAGACTTTTAGCAATACTTCGCAATAATTTGGTGGATTCTAAATATGAACTGCTGAGCGTTGCTCAAGATTTGGAAGTTTCGAAGGAGTGACATACGCGTAGGACTAGGTTCGCAGACAGAATATTTTTCAGTGTGTATATAGCGGTCTTTGCATTTGAACCACTAAGGTCTCTGTCGCTCTTACAATTATTTTGTGGTTTACCACCAGTTGTCTCAAATTTGATTTATTATACAAAGTAAGGAATCTTTAACTTGAGTGACTTGTTTATAAGCAGAAAGGTTGTTGACCTGCCGTCACAAGCGTGTTTAAGAAGCGATTATGTGTGAAAAATTTTAACAATAACGTTTTTTTCGCTTTATTGAGTTTAGATTCCACCCAAAGGGGATGGGCTGGCAGCAGTTTAGTGCGCCACTCTTCAACCTACAAAATTTGTTTTAAAAAATGAAGATAATAAATAATAAAAGCAGGCGATAAAATCGGTGACTGAAATGGTAAAATGGCGGAAAACTGTGGAACTTAAAGACATAAAACAAAGGGTTGGAGATGCTAATAAAATACACAGGAGGCAGAGAGGTAAAATAATAGACAGACAATTAAATAACACGGCGACAGTCTGGTTTCTGTTCGCAAGAGATATAAAAGTCACACGCAGCGACAGCATGGTTTCTGTTTGCAACACTTTGGAAAGACGCACAACACTGAACACTCACTTGAACACTGCACTAAAAAGTTGGCGCAAATTTGACACATCACAGCCGAGGGGAACCTGGACGGATGATGGGAAAGAAAAGGGGCTAAGGAGCCGATGGAGGACTAGGACTCATAGGAGCTGGGGGGGGGGGGCGGCTGACAGACGCGAGAGGGAGTAGGGAAAGGAGGGGAATGCAAAAGGTCTTGGGGGGAGGGGAGAAGGGAGGCAGAGAGAGGATAGATGGGGAAAAAACAGGATGGATGGGGGGGAAGAGGGAGCCCAGGGAAAGGACAGAGGAAAGAAGGGGTAGATGAGGATCGGAGTTGATAGGAGGGATAAATGGAGGGAGGGAGAGCATCATCTAGGAGGAAATAACGTTTCGAGGACACAGATTTTTCTACATTCTTATGCCAAGTGCAAGAACAGTCGCAAGCTCTCGGAATTGCTCTAAGAGTTCCTCATTGATGGAGAAAAGAGGAATTGGTTACTTGCTGTTGGCAGACAAATTAAGACCCTTTTTACGATTAGTTTTACTAAATGTTCTCTCATCCTCTCGTTACTTTCATTCGTTCTAAGGTGATTTCTCCTTTGTTCCAGGTGAGCTCCGCCCGGTGCTAAGAGATTGCACTAGCGTGTCGCCACTGCCCCTGCAGTAGAGCAGTGCACTTTCTTGCCTCCTCATATCAGCGAACTGTGGACACCTTTCGCGGAGTAACGGGCACACAGGAAGCTGACAAAAGCCGTCGCTGCAGAGACACTGACGGAGGTGACGGCCTGTAGAGCAGGAAGGCACCAACAGGTGGGTGTCCAGGGAGCCGCACTTCCAGAGTACCGGGCGGCAACTTCGCTCGCCGTCTCGAGCCCGCACCACAGAGCACATAACAGAGGCAGGGCAGGAAGTGGCAGATTTTCATTTGTCTTGCAGCTGCTGACAGAAGCATGTTACACTGAGAAGACCTCTGTTACGCGGTCATTCTTATTTCTATTATAAACTGCATTATGTGCAGTATTAACGTGTCCTGTTGTGCCGTACACTAGCCGGAAGGACGCTGGGTTCTTCGGTTTGCTCCGAGAGGAGACTGAGCTGTAACATATAACATGATGAAGTAATCTCTTCAGGCCTGAAGATAACGAGCAGGAAACTTGTCGAAACGTCACAGAACGACCCCTTGACTCGGCTTTCAATCCGAGAAAACTTCATCAATTTTGTATGAGACATGATAATCGAAATTCATCGAGCATGCCTGCATTTCCATATAACATATACATTTTAGTTCACTTTATTACAGTGTAGATGTGAAGATTTACTTAAGTTCGTACAATCCATTTCAACAAGAATATTGTGTGGATTTGCAACTGTCTCTGACAAAGTATCGCTTGACGTTGACAAATTAACAGGACTACTCACTTGAAGAACAACAGACGTAATGCTCACAGTAATTCCTGCCTAAGATATTTAATACTCAAGTGGCCTCTGTAAGACGATGCTGTCGTCTTGATGTTGATGTGAACTGGGCAGAGCCTTCCTTTGATCAGCCGTAAGTAGACAACTGACTGCCGCGCGGGATTAGCCGAGGGGTCTCAGGCGTTGCAGTCATGGACTGTGTGGCTGGTCCCGGAGGAGGTCCGAGTCCTCCCTCGGGCATGGGTGTGTGTTTGTCCTTAGGATAATTTAGGTTAAGTAGTGTGTAAGCTTAGGGACTGATGACCTTAGCAGTTACGTCCTATAAGATTTCACACACACAGACAGACCATCGATTGCGGTGGAGGAGCAACACTGTAGGGACCGTGTCTACATCGGCGTTTCTCGGTCGTCGGTGTGACATGCAGCGACTACACTCTTCTGTGGTTTCGGTGCGAGGGGCCAACCTTACTTTTGCACCCTTTCCTTCGGAAGACACGACAGCTGCTGCTGAATCTGAATACCAATATGTTTTTATAGACGCGGGTAGAATGGGGAGATTTAGGACGCAGTTTTTTCAAATTCAGTATTAAGGAAAAAGCTCACTGATGGGGCTCTAAATACCCTGGAAGGTAAACCACATCCTGGACAACAGACTGGAACACCTAACGTTTTCATAGATTATGAGCCATTTCCGTTATTAACCAACTTTATATGACGCAAATGTAAAGTCACTGATAATGAGCCGGCCGAAGTGGCCGCGCGGTTCTGGCGCTGCAGTCTGGAACCGCGAGACCGCTACGGTCGCAGGTTCGAATCCTGCCTCGGGCATGGATGTGTGTGATGTCCTTAGGTTAGTTAGGTTTAACTAGTTCTAAGTTCTAGGGGACTAATGACCTCAGCAGTTGAGTCCCATAGTGCTCAGAGCCATTTTGAACTGATAATGAGACAAATAGAGCTTCAACTACGAACTTACTAGTGCCCGTCAGAAGTGGAGCGCGCATTTCGTATATTGAGCTCCATCTTTCGTATGTTCAGAAGCCTCTCTGAATGTATGCTGGAAACTGTGGCTACAAAGGTACCGTAGAATTATTTCAGAATTCAAAATAATACGTCAATACGTCATCTCTTTGAGGCATACTAGATCACTGACTGTATCAACCAGGTTGCCTCCCTTTGTTGTTTTTTTTTTTTTCAAGAGAAAAATTAAAGGATTGTTTTAGTACAGCGGAAAGTTCTGTTGAGCAGCTGCGAGCAGCTTTAAAAAGAGACTGGTACTAATGTGATGAACAAATTACATGGTTTCTGTTCAACAATGTTTATTCCGAAGAGTCACTTGATAAAATAAATAATAATTAATATAATTTGTTTAGCGCAGTTCCTTAACTGTATTCGTCCATATTTCTTCCGTTAACTTATTCCTCATGCAATCCGGTGACTCGTAAGATAAAGCACTGTGTTATCCCGAACTGAGTGAACCAGGTATTCCATCATTAAATGATTTTTTATGTTAGCAACCGAAATTAACTGTTGCGTTAGACGCACATGGTGCCACGGTAAGCTCTGTAGACGAAAAGCGCAGCCTGATGTAAATAGGGTTGCCAGGTCCAAAAATAGAAAAGTCAAACATGGCTTTACATTTAGCCGCAATTTTGCCCTAAACCCGAACTACGTAGTTTAAAGAGAAGTAGTCAATTGGGTATTTTCCATCGTTTATTAATAATCAGTTACAGTAACTTTGTGTAGTCAGCCTTAAACGTGCTTATATAAAATATTAATTAGTAAATAGATTAAATTAGGCAATTATCACAGCATCTAAGTGCTCAATCTTCTTAATTGTTCAGTCTTATTCTTAACTCAGTTTAATGTCAAAACAAACTAAAATTTCTTCAGTAAACAAAATAAACAATTATCAGCTTTTCAGGGCAATAACATCAAAAGATGTTCAATGATGTTGGTTAATTCATTTAGACGTATAAAAAAATAATAGTAATCTGCAGTTAAGTATTAATATCTCCCATTTTAACTCATTTTATAAGTAACGTTATTTTTCTTGGAAATAATTTTGTTGAATTGCTGACAGAATAATTATAAATTACACAGTACGAACAATAGCATCATCTTTCTGTTTCTAATTTACTGCGCTCCTTTGCCTGTTGGGTGTTTATAAAACAGTACACACTCCACGTTGTAATTATGGCCTGGAACTATGAAATAATATCTTGCCAGTTTCAATAATTCTGCATAAAATTCTTCACGATGCTGCGATTTGAAATAAGATGTCTGGTTTTCATGTGGACATAGCGGCTTGGCATCGGATGATCGGCACATTCCACTTTGCCTAAGTAATTCTGCGCATAGCGTGGTTGTAACATTGTGCGTTAGGCTCGTTTGGTCTATGAAGAAAAGCATAAAACACAGATGTAAGAGTAGCTTGGATTGGTATACATATATGTTTTTATTGTGTGCAAGGTGTACATAAAGTCCGGGAACACTTTCAATTATTTATTGCACAAGAACCAAACGATGTACAGATATCATACTTATGTCATTATGGAGAGAAACCCTGAAGGTTTTTTTTTCATGTATACCACCACAGTGTAGTTTGGTAATTGACCGATAGTCGGCGCTAGTCGCAAACATGGCGAGTTCAGGTGCAGAGCGAGCTTTCTGTGTGTTGGAGTTCGACAGAAACAAGTCTGCAACAGCTGTTCAACGGATATTTAGAACCAAGTACGGTAAGAAGCCACCAACAAGGAAGATCATTTACCATTGGCACAATAAATTCGTTACGATGCGTTGCTTGTGCCGGTAAAGAGAAGCGGACGTCCCAGTGTGAGTGAAGTGAATGTGGAACGCGTACGAGAGACATTCACAAGGACTCCAGAGAAATCGGTGAGTCGTGCAATCCGTGAACTCTAAATGGCTCCAATGACAGTGTGGAAAGTCCTGCGACAGAAGCTGTCGATGAAACCATTCAAATTGGTGTTAGTGCAGAAGCTCAATGACGACGACATAGACAAGCGTTTTGAGTTTTGTTCTCAGTTCCAACAACTGAATGTGAATGGGAATGGCGTTGTTGATCGCTTAATTTTTAGAGACGAAGCAACTTTTCACACTAATGGGAAAGTGAACAAGCATAATTGTGGAATCTGGGGTACAAAGCACCCACACGAATGGATTGAATTTGAGCGTAATTCCCCAAAGGTAAATGTTTTTTGTGCCTAGTCACGTCAAAAACTGTACGGGCCATTCTTCTTCGCCGAGAGCACTGTCAGTTGATATTCCTACTTGGAGATGTTGCAGCAATGGCTGGTGCCTCAAATGCCACTGGACTCTCCGTTCGTCTTTCAGCAGGATGGGGCTCCACCCCATTTTCATCGTGAAATTCAGGGGTACCTGAAATGGCCTCCCCGATCACCAGATGTCTCTCCGTGTGACTTTTGTCTGTGGAGACACATTAAAGATCTGGTGTAGCAGAGCTCCGGGAGAGAGAACGCGAGAAGCGACTGCAACAGTCGACGATGCCATGCTGGGACCGGTATGGCAAGAATTCGACTACCGTGTTGACATCTGCCAGTTCGCTCATGGTTTGCATATCGAATGTTTGAAAGAAAAAAAACTTTCAGAGTTTCTCTTCAAAATGCAATATGTATAACATCTGTACAGTGTTTAGTTCTTGTGCAATAAATAATTGAAAGTGTTCCCAGACCTTAAGTACACCCTGTGTTTTATTACTCCTGATAAATATTGGCAATGGCCTTGACAGTGGTTGTTATCAGATCAGTAATGTGAAGCGCTCTCGGGCTTGGATAACACTTGGATGGGTGACCATCCGGGTCTGTCGGCCACTTTTGGTAAGTGGGAAGCAATCAGCCCTTGTCAGGCCAACAGAGGAGGTGATTGACTTATACGTAGCGGCTCCGGTCACGAAAACAGACGACGGCTGAGAGAGGGGTGTGCTGACCACAGGGCTCTCCACATCTGCACCTGGTGACACCTATCGATTGAGAAGACATGGCGATCGGTCGGACCGTTGGGCCTTCCGAGGCCTGTTCGGAAGGATTTTTATAAATATTCCTCCAGCTCAAAGAAGGGAGGAAAGAAGATCAGGGTTAAACACCCCGTCGACGTCGATGTCATTAGCGACAGAGCACAAGCTCGGAATGTTTCAAGGAACGTCCATACCCTTTCAAAAGAATATACTGGCATACGCCTGGAGCGGTTTAGGGAAATCAAGGAGATTTTAAATCCTGATGGTCGGACTCGGATTTGAACGGCCGTCCTCTCGAATGAGAGTCCAGAGAACTAATCACTGCGTCATGTGTCTCGTCTTCGCACTTTACGTAAGTAGCTCGGAACAGGCCGCAGTTGTTGGTTGTTTACTTCATCCCTAAGAAGCCTAACAAAATCTCGAACGGCAAGCTTATATATACAGTATTTGGCAGGACATGACTGTAAAAACCAACCGTAGATGGAGAAGCTGACAAACACCGAGAATGCAGACAACAGGTGTGACAGTTCCGGGACAGAGGGCCGCCCAGTTTGGCTGCCTGTATTGCGCATCTGATGGTCCACGTGTTTACACGGTTTAGTAGGAATATTGTTTGGTCGTTGCTAATAGTATTACTCTCATGTTACTGAGTTAAGGCACTTACCTTCATGTGGGAGAAATGCGTACTGTTAAACACTGACCAGACCTGTTGTTGCTGTGGTAACCAGCGGTCACCTTCATTAACAACTGGAAAAGCTACCGAAGCAAAACGTATTTAGCTACGAAGTGGTTAGCCCTTATATTAATACACTTGTGATCTAGGGCATTAATCACCATTCATATAACTTCACGTATCACGATCATATGTCTGTGAGATAGCGAGCGCTTCTCTACGTCGGCCAACGACAGCCGTCAGTACCGTATTTCGGAGATGAAGCTGAAGAAAAATGCCGGAACGACTATCGCGCACCATACGGCCTGGCAACCGGGACTGATGGTCTGGGGTGCCATTTCTTTTCATAGCCGGTTCCCTTTGGTTGTCGTCCGAGACATCCTTACACGACGGCGGTAAGTCGACGATATTCTACGCTCCGGGTTTTTTTCTTTTTTTTTTTTTTTTTTTACCCTTCATTCATGGGATTACATTTCAGGAAGATAATGCCCGCTATCGCGGCGATGGTTTCTACTGTTTGTCTTCGTTCTTACCAAACCCTACCTTGACCACCAATGTCGCCGGATATCTCCTCAATTGCAAACGTCTGGAGCAGTATGGGCAACGCCCTCCAACCAGATCGGGATTTTGCCGACCTTAAGTGCCACTTGGACAAAATTTGGCACCATGTACCTCAGGAGGACATCCAGTAATTCTATCAATCAAAGCCAAGCCGAATAACTGTTTGCACAATGACCAAAGGTTGTTTCCTGATGTTGTAGTCATTGTCTGTACATCTAGTTTACACATAGTGATTTCTCTCCCATTAGAATTATATATATATATATTACAGAAGATATCGACGCCGTTCAAGACAGACAATATATAAAACAATTGAAGACGTCGAAATGACAACTTCTGCTGCAGACAAGAAAAAGAATACTCTAAAGTCTGTCGCAGCACACTCTCTACTGGATGGACCAGCAGTCTTCTGTGGATGCCGACTCAACTTCAGCATTGACATCAATGATTCCTTCACACATGGCAACGGATGGTTAACTGTTGCTATAGTACGAGGTGGATCCGGAGTTCCAAATGTATCCGGCCTGGAGAGTTTTGTGGACCGTGATGTCATCGCATATAGAACATACCATGTTACTGAGAACGCAAATAAAGACTTTGGCAAATCTACATATATGTCACCCTCTCCCTTTACTTTGTATACCCGTAATAGACGTAAGCTATCCACTAATGAAACTGTATTTATTTGGATTAAAGGCAAAGGTACTTGTGAATATGTAAAGTTTGTTGGTGATTGTACTTTGTATTTTCATAAATAAAGTGATCTGTAGCGTAGCTGAAAACTGGACAAGGGTACATCTAGAATCTGTCGGCATAGAGTTGGTAACAGCATGTCACGTCAGCTCTCTGAGCGCTTGACCTTTGACCCCGGCCGATAAGGCCGGCTGACGCAATCGTGGCAGCGCGCCCTGTATATATATATATATATATATATATATATATATATATATATATATATATACAGGGCGGTCCATTGACAGTAACCGGGCCAAATATCTCACGAAATAAGCGTCAAACGAAAAAACTACAAAGAACGAAACTTGTCTAGCTTGAAGGGGGAAACCAGATGGCGCTACGGTGGCTAGCTAGATAGCGCTGCCATAGGTCAAACGGATATCAACTGCGTTTTTTAAAAATAGGAACCCCCATTTTTTATTACATATTCGTGTAGTACATAAGGAAGAACGAATGTTTTAGTTGGACCCCTTTTCTCGCTTTGTGATAGATGGCACTGTAATAGTCACAAACACATGGCTCACAATTTTAGACGAACAGTTGGTAACAGGTAGGTTTTTTAAACTAAAATACAGAACGTAGGTACTTTTGAACATTTTATTTCGGTTGTTGCAATGTGATACATGTACTTCTGTGAATTTATTATTTCTGAGAACGCGTGCTGTTACAGCGTGAATACCTGTAAACACCACGTTAATGCAATAAATGCTCAAAATGATGTCCGTCAACCTCAATTCATTTGGCAATACGATTAACGAGATTCCTCTCAACAGCGAGTAGTCCGCCTTCCTTAACGTTCGCACATGCATTGACAATGCGCTGATGCATGTTGTCAGGCGTTGTCGGTGGATCACGATGGCAAATATCCTTCAAATTTCCCCACAGAAAGAAATCCGGGGACGTCAGATCCGGTGAACGTGCGGGCCATGGTATGGTGCTTCGACGACCAATCCATCTGTCATGAAATATGCTATTCAGTACCGCTTCAACCGCACGCGAGCTATGTGCCAGACATCCATTATGTTGGAAGTATATCGACATTCTGTCATGCAGTGAAACATCTTGTAGTAACATCGATAGAACATTACGTAAGAAATCAGCATAGAGTGCACCATTTAGATGCCATCGATAAAATGGGGGCGAATTATCCTTCCTTCCATAATGCCGCACCATACATTAACCCGCCAAGGTCGCTGATGTTCGACTTGTCGCAGCCATCGTAGATTTTCCGTTGCCCAATAGTGCATACTATGCCGGTTTACGTTACCGCTGTTGGTGAATGACGCTTCGTCGCTAAATAGAACACATGCAAAAAATCTGTCATCGTCCCGTAATTTCTCTTGTGCCCAGTGGCAGAACGGTACGCGACGTTCAAAGTCGTTGCCATGCAATTCCTAGTGCATAGGAGTATGGTACAAGTGCAATCGATGTTGCTGGAGCATTCTCAACACCGACGTTTTTGAGATTTCCGATTCTCCCGCAATTTGTCTGCTACTGATGTGCGGATTAGCCGCGACAGCAGCTAAAACACCTACTTTGGAATCATCATTTGTTTCAGATCGTGTTTGACGTTTCACATTTGGCTGAACACCTCCTGTTTCCTTAAATAACGTAACTATCCGGCGAACGGTCCGGACACTTGGATGATGTCGTCCAGGATACCGAAGAGCATATATCGCACACGTGCGTTGGGCATTTTGATCACTATAGCTATACATCAACACGTTATCGCCCTTTCCGCAATTGGTAAACGGTCCATTTTAACACGGGTAATGTATCACGAAGCAAATACCGCCCCACACTGGCGGAATGTTACGTGATACCACGTACTTATACGTTTGTGACTATTACAGCGCCATCTATCACAAAGCGAAAAAAGTGGTCCAACTAAAACATTCATATTTCTTTACGTACTACACGAATATGTAATAAAAAATTGGGGTTCCTATTTAAAAAAGCTCCGTTTGAGCTATGGCAGCGCCATCTAGCGGGCCAACCATAGCGCCATCTGCTTTCCCCCTTAAAGCTAGACGAGTTTCGTTCTTTGTAGTTTTTTCGTTTGATGCTTATTTCGTGAGCTATTTGGCCCGGTCACGATCAATGGACCACCCTGTATTTGGATCGACACTAGCTACACAATTCTGCACATTCTAAGTGTTGTGGCAATAAAATACGGTTCAGTTGTGTCATTCTTTCTAAGGTACTGTCAGCCCTGTCTGATAGGGATTCAACATAACAGCAGTGACTGGATGGTACTGCTCTTGTAATAAAACGTGTACCAAGTGATCATGTTTCTACAGGGGCGTTTGTCGTGGCCAGTGTGACGGCTGTGGCTGTAGGCATCCAGCACGTGGTGTGTTCGGCTTTTCGAGTCTGGCAGGAGTGTATACTAGGCTGGTTTGGGTGGTAGGCTGGTCAGAGAGTGCTTGATGACCTTAGCAAAGTGATTGTAAATTGAGGAGAGAGTCATAGCGGTCTTATAAAGTGAAAAATTATGAAACCTTCACAAATTGTACAAATAGTGTCACGTTTTTTCTCGGAAAATCAGCCAGCATTTAACTATCAGGGTGAAACATGTTAATCTGTTTGTATGGCGTTCAGACATACTGCATTTTACGCGAGCGTGGTAGACAAGAACGCACCTGCCGTAAGATACTGGCAGCACACAGGGTTGCAGCTGAACGTGGAGGGTGAACGGCGTGTGTGATGTTTTTTGTTAGAATAAGATCTCTTAGGTGCTCATGGTAGCATAACCACAAGGCCCATGCCTCTGTAAGGGCACTGAGACGGCAGAAGGAGTGTGTGTGTGTGTGTGTGTGTGTGTGTGTGTGTGTGTGTGTGTGTGGGTGGGTGGGTGGGTGGGGGCGGAGCGGGGAGGGGGGAAGGGGAAACGGTGAGACAGTGTGAGCGCTCGCCATCGGGTGGGATTTTTTCGTTGTGCCTCCAGGTGCTGGCTGGGATACACGCACACAACCCTGACTGTACAGCACCCGCTAGGCATGGTGCTACTCTTTCGAAGCCCTGTCATTCCAGCCGTAAATGATTGCAATAAAAAGCTGTAATTGTTTACAAATGAGATCCCAGCATCCTCCCTTTCTGCGTAACAGCTACATTGCCTCCGTGTGTGTGACTACAAGGGGATCTGGTTGCACAGGTTATCTCCAATTTCGATCTGCTGCATTGCTGTTTTCAACGGATACTGATATGTACATAATGCGACTATTCAGTGGAAAGAATGTACTTGATATAATATGTGGAGCTATACGACCTCTTGATTTTGTAATGTGATTCTGTTACAAACTATGATTGTGCAGTGGTAGGAGTGTACTTAATGTGCTACATAGGATTCGTGAGTGGGCTTGGAAGTGGAATTGATGCACTTTTACATTGGACGAATGTCCACTGTCATCCTTATTCATCAGTAAATGGTTTATATTATTGTAATATAGATTGACTCCTACTT
The DNA here is from genome assembly GCF_023864275.1 of Schistocerca cancellata. NCBI lineage: Eukaryota > Metazoa > Arthropoda > Insecta > Orthoptera > Acrididae > Schistocerca > Schistocerca cancellata. Next base: position 502,277,350 of record NC_064632.1, on the reverse strand, counting down.
AGCTGCAGAATATTTCATTTAACTTCTGCTTATTGTATTTCATGTTTGTTTCGGCTGGTACGCCATTGTCAAGTGCACTTTTTGATGCTTACTTACATGTAGCCTAAGTATATACTGTATCCTATAAAGTTGTTTTGACATTTTTACTTGTTTCTAGGAGGAGTGACGTTCATAATACATATTGGAGCTGATGTCAGTCTGGTGACAAGTTGTATGAATCATGTGCTTTCGTCTGTTTAGAATACTAGGTTTGACAGATCAAATGACCTTGCTCCTACGAGACTCCAGGTTAACAGAGTAAACCGTATCTCTCTCTGTTGCTGAGAGATATTGGTTGTACCTCACAGATATTAGAATTTAGTTGTTAACTACAGTGAAAGCGGCGAGGTAAAAAAAAAATGAGGGAGTTGTCATGTCACGAACTTGACGCCGACATCTGCCACTTTACATCGCCCAAAACGTTGGGTTCTCCGCATTTACACATCTATGTTTCATCACGGAGCTAATGCCCCGTCATGTCACTCTGACGTGCTCGGTCCAAGTTTCAAGAGTTGGAGATATCTATCGATTTTTGTGGTAGTATCCCAAATAATAGACGATGCTTTCCTTGTGTGGAAATGTTGTTCCATCAAAAATGTCAGCTTGCGTCGCTTAGGAGAGTACTAACTGATCCATCTAAAGTCCAAAAGAATCACATTTCATTCGTAAGAGCAGCCGTTTATTCTTTTCTGTATTTTTCATTGCCCTATAAACCCCACCGCTCTGACATCCAAGCCAAACTGTACCAACGGTCTCGTCCCCGCGGAACACACGGCTACGTGAACGCGTTGCTTGTTGGTGCAGCATCTCATGCCCTATATTTCTTTCACCGGCAATTATTCATTGTTCCCACTTCATCCCTCTTTAAAAATGATTCTGGCTAGAACAGACGGACACAGCGGTGATGGGTGTGTGAGTTTTGTTTGTGTGTTTTTGTGAACGTGTGTATTTGTGTGTCTTTGCTACCTTTTGAAGAAGCTTTGGCCGAAAACTTATGTGAACAGCTGGTCAGCTACTACGCGTGTGTGTAGCAGGCTACCTGTTTTCACAGTATAGTTGTTCCCACATGAAGTTTTTTGCAAACAATCTATTACACTTCAACCGGAACAATAATGTATAAAATTACAATACCATAAGCAAAAAATGGCATTCATTACGCCACATTAACGTTGTCTGCAGCACAAGCAGGGTTCACAATGCTGCAACCAAAGCTTTTGATCACTTACCCAGTGATAAATGCCTGAAAGTCAGCAAAATAAAATTTGAAACTATATTGAAAACATTTCTCTGTAAGAACTACTCCTGTTCCGCAGAAGATCGTCTATTACTGTAATGTGGACATGGTGATGGGTAGGAATTACTGACTAACGTCTTTCTTTCTTTAATTGAAAAACAAAGAAAAACTAATGAATGTTCATCATAGAGGCATATTTACAATAAATAATTAAATGAAAGTAAATAATGATGTTAATACATAATGACTCGTTCCACATAATTAAAATTTATTGTGCAAATTATACAAGGAGCATGAAACTAAGTATTGCTATGTCACGAAGCACTTATACACCTTGAAGACCTCAAAATGAAATTCAAATGATCAAAGTAGACGTACATTGGAATTGTGATATGACTGGTTTTTGCTGAAAAACTGATAATTAATGGCGAGAAATATTACGAGAGAAGAAGAAAAGATGCTGCTATTGAAAAGGTAGGCGTGCATGTTGCACAGGGAGGGCTATCACCGTTAAAAATGACTAGCATACATGTTAAAGTAAAATATCCATTTTGCAAGGTCTAAGCGTTTGAGATCATTCCTTTGATCACATCTGTAGTATAGCAAAATGCTGGAACATGTTTAATAATTTTGTCGTTGTTATACCCTTTAAATTTCTGTAGTTAGTCACACACTGAATGACGCATCATATGTAAGATTTCAAAGTGATAAGACGTGTAAATTACGAAACTAATCCACTGCCAATAAAATAAGTATTCTTTTCTGAGTGAAGGTATACCTCTATGTAGTTCTCTTTCCTTTACATTTCAGTAATCGTTCACTTCGTTGACATGCACAAAATATGAGAGCATGCATTGCTTCTTTCCTCATTGCACACATTATGAGCTAGAAACGAACGCTTAGGTAAGATTTTTTGCAAACTTCAACATCAGAAATGTTGTGCGAATGACATGAAAGCCGATCATGTTACGAGAAAGAAGTAGTACCAGTAAACAAACGTATTGATAGCGGACTTCCAGCTTCGTTTGCTTTCGATACAAATACAATAAAAATGGAATGAAATTGATTACGAAAGCACGCTTTTCACATCACTTCCTTCTCTTCTTTTTTATTCGAAATATAGAACTTTGACCACAAAATTTTTTCTACGCTTACCTTTTCCTTACTGCGCACTGTCTCTTTCGAAATTCTCTCTTCCACAATTGATACACCGCTCCTAACACCGTTTCCACTTCCGGGAGCAGTCTGGATACGCCTCTTGCCTGATCGCGCGAAGCGCCTTCTTCGAATTTTCTTTTAGCTCGTCTGTCGTTGCAAATCCTCGTCCTTTCGACGGGGTTTTCAACAGTTGAAATAAAAAGTATCCATAGGGGCCAGGTTTTGAGAGTACAGAGGTTGACACAGCACAGTGATTTCGTTTTTTGTGGAATAGTCACACACGAACAGGAATAAATGAATGAGTGGGTGCGTTACCATGATGCAAAAACCATGAATCGTCTCACCACACTTCAGGCCGTTTAGTTCTCAAATTTTCTCGCAGGCATCGCAACACATCCCGATAGTACCATCGGTTAACAGTTTGTCCTTGTGGCACGAATTCATGATGAACTAATCCTCGAGAGTCAAAGAAAACTATCAGCATGTGTTTGACATTTGACCTGACCTGACCTGACGAGCTGTTTTTGGTCTTGGAGAAACTTTCCCGACCCAGTACGAAGATTGAACCCCGGTATCAACACTATAATCGTAAACCCACGTATTGTCACTCGTTATTATTCTCTTAAGGAACGTCTCGTTCTCATTTGCACGATCCAAAATCTCTTCAAAGATTGCGAGGCGCAGGTCTCTCTGGTCTGGAGTCATAAGCCGTGGGACGAACTTGGCGGCAGCACGATGCATTCCAAGACGCTGTGTCAGGAATTCATACCGAGTGAGGTGGCGCAGTGGTTAGCATACCCGGACTCGCTTTCGGGAGGTCGACGATTCAGACCCGCGTCCGGTCATCCTGATTTCGGTTTTCTGTGATTTATCGCTTCAGGCAAATGTCTGGATGGTTCCTTTGAAAGGTCACTGCCGACTTCCTTCCCCATCCTTCCCTAATCCGATAGGACCGACGACTTCGCTGTTTGGTCCCCTCACCACACATCAGCCAACCAACAAGCCTTTTATGACATGGTCGAACTGAAATGTTAGATTGTACTGCAATTTCTCGGACAGTCAGTCTTCGATTGGCACGCACAGTTCCGGTAGACGTCGAAGGGTGTCCTGAACGAGGGTCACTTTAACTTCCGTCCGGCAGTTTCTCAACCGTGTGAACCATTCATGACACCAAATACGGTTTAAGTCCTCACCACCGTACGCTACCTGCAACGATTGGTGTATATTTGAAAATGTTTTCTTGAGTTTCATGCAAAATTTAATGCACACGCATTGCTCCTCTAGCTCTGCCATCTCGAAATTCGCAAACTGTGTAACACAACGTTCTACTCAATACAGAACAGAAAATTAACTAATAGACATATAACGATAAAACTTCCGGCAGTTAATACGTTAAACACAAGCGTGTGGAGGGATTCCAACTGCATTTACTCGTACACAACATTGGCGTGAAATTACGAATGTCCCGGAAATTTTTGAACAGATGAAAAACAAGATACATCGACGAGATCAAATATGTCGTATTACTAGAGCAAATAGGCATTCAAGAACAAAAAAAACGTTAGAAACTGCGTTGCTACCACTATGTTATTCATGTAAGCATTGTAATTTTTAGAGCTTGAAATTGTTGTTGCGGCACACGACAGAAATTATGAACAAGAAGCAACCGTAAACAGTAGCCTGCTAATATTTTGGGTCGTTCAAGATATCAGCAGGCTCCGCCCAGTCTGGTTTCAAAACATTGTGCAGCCTAAATCTATAGCGCCATCTCCCTTCTTTTTTTTTTTTACATCCATGAGTGAAAGGTTGTCTATTGTACTTGTGTGTCATGTGATTTTTATTCGTTTTCTTTTGCTGACATTTGAATAAAGCATTCTAATTAATTTCTATGTTTCGAGTCGGTTTGCTCGTTGAGGAACTTACTGGTAAATTTATTCGTATGTGTGTAAGTTTCCATTTCTTCCAAAATGTTCATACTAGGGCCTTTAGGGATTTCTCATAGAATTTTTAAACCATCTTTTATGTGCTTTGCAGTGTGGTTTTGTCTCTTTCGGTATATGTAGAAGCTTGACTGGTTGATTTTATAGCTTCTTTAAATCGAATTGTGAAGCTTCTTCCCAGTTGTCCAAAACAAAAGTAAGTGGAAACGATACATGAAATTTTGTAGTCGTCTGGCTCACACAAAAAGTAAAAACGGTGTGCGCCACATTAACCTTTAAGACAATCTTTTGATTGCTGTTATTCTAGAATTTAAGGACAACAAATGTGCGATATTTGCATTCAACACTCTTTTAGTCAAATTCTGAAGAAAGACTGCTCATATCTCAACTTAAAAAATTTATTACTAAAATGAGACACGCTTTTAGAATTTTTCTACAGTCCTAAATGTCCTAAATCTGGTTATTCGCAACGACAAGGACTATTAACAAATGTTACAAATGGCTCTGAGCACTATGGGACTTAACTGCTGAGGTCATCAGTCCTCTAGAACTTAAAACGACTTAAACCTAACTAACCTAAGGACATCACACAAATCCATGCCCGAGGCAGGATTCGAACCTGCGACCGTAGCGGTAGCGCGGTTCCGAACTGTAGCGCCCAGAACCGCTCGGCCACACGGGCCGGCTGACTATTAACAGCTTAATTAACTAGATACAGTATTTTATACAGTACACAGTATTATATACAACAGCTACAGATCATTGAAAAACTTTTTCACTCGTCCCTCCCCCCTTCCCCCCCCCCCCCCCAACCCCCGCACCACCCCAATATGTCCATCCTCGATCTCTCCCTGCATGTATATATGGCCTAAGCGTATCGCCCCTTCACATAGAAGATGCTGATACAATAGGCTAACAGGAGTAGAGCTAATACACACATAAGGAGACGTTGATAACAGCATAGGTAGTCACTCAGTTCATGGTGGTTATAAATTCAATTAAAATGCTGATACGTGCCACTAGAGTTCTGGTAACAATTTGTTTATGCTGTATGGTGGCCGCCTCCTCAGTGACTTCAGATATTACTTCACATTCTTATTAATGCACAGCTCATGACAATTCTTTTTTTCCCCAAACTTAGTGCCCCTTCGATGTAACTGGTTGATTATAAAAGTCCCATAAAGAAAAGGGACTGACCAGAAGAGTACCAAGCTTTTCTGACGATCGCATGAAAGCCTCATGTATTGTTGGTTTGTTGCTGCCAACCCCTGCAGGCTGTTCACGTAATTAACGCGTGTGACGCAGGTCGACGCTCCTGTGGGTGATAACCCTATCTCAGTGTGGATCGGACAGTAGCAGTGAAGGTGTGCACAACGAATGACGCACATTGCTAAAATTCACATCTGCGATAGAATATCGAGGATGCAAGAAGACGCAAGTACCACAAGTAAAAATAATGAAACAGCTGTATTTGACAATCTGTCTGACAAAATGTTTTATGTATTAACCATGGCGGGCCAACAACGTGAAAAATTATAATTACGGCTCAAAACAAGTGGCCGTGGGATTCTTCTTCCTACAAAATGTCATCCCACAAGGAGTAACGCTCTCAACCAGAGCTCGCCTCCAACCTGGAGGTGAAGGAAGGCAATATTATTGACATGAGCCGAAAAGTATCATTTCCAGCGTAGAAAATGGTTTAAGACACGCTTTTAACATAAGAATTATGGGAATCAGTTATGAAGTGTAAATACTCTTTCACCAACATTTTGTTTTGCAGCGAATATATCACAAATAGTGTAATTAATTAAGGGGCTCCGGAACGCCCTATACTTGCAATGTTAAAATAACGCTTATAAATTACATCTTTCCTCACAAAGTATTTGAGGTAGGAAGTTGAACTTTTTACAGATTATTTATTGGAATATGGGCTACAACTTAACACAGGGATTTTAAAAAATTTTAGTTCAGTTGTTAAAGATGATTTTTTTCAATTGTAATGAAAATTCACAACATTTTTTTGCAATTTTTTATTTATATATTTTATTTTTATTTTTTATTTTTTATTTTATATTTATATATTTTATTTATATATTATTTCTATATTCAAAAATATACAGTTTTTTGGAAAAAAGGCTGTGTTAAATTATGCAGAAGGTACTGTGTAACATTTACTGAAAGTTTGAAACAAATATGTTTGGAAGATCCTTAGAAAACATGTAATTAGTATGAGAAAATAAAAGTTTTGGGAATCGAGCGACAAAGATAGGATTAACTTTTTAGTGCATTCCAGGTCCATAGGATGGATCATCCTCTGCAAACTCCTCCTCCAGCTTCCTCTTGTTCCTCCTCCTGTTTACTCTTGCTTGTATTTCTAGACTCTTTACAGCCCTGTCTGCAGCCCGAAGGCGTTCATTGTCTAAAGCAAGCATCGCTCGTACCATGTTAGAACGTTATTATTTACAGTAATAACACATACCTTTGGCTTTCCAACATTTCTCCTTTTCTTAAAAGCCTTCAGAGGATTTCTAATAACTTTACTTTTACTCATTATTATAATTCAACAAAACAGAGACTCAAGAAACAGAATTAATTACGAATATTTTCGAGATAACGACAGAGTAAATAAACATGAAACAATCGACAATCACACCAGCGATATATATTGAACCATCACAGGTTAGCCACAACACATACTTTATCTCACATCACTAAAATGTACCTGATGAACACGGACGTTAATAATAACACCACTTGACAGCAGTTTAACAGCGCCACAGTGGGTCACGCCCATGTAGAACACATTTCAAAAAAATTTAAAAATAGTTGTAGTCTTCGGAATTGAATAAATTATATATCTATTAAAAGGTAATAGTCTGCAGATTCAGAAAACGCAAAAAAGTAAAAATTGAACTTTTCATGATTTTGAGCCTTTCCGGAGCCCCTTAACGGTTCTGTGAGTGCCAGTTGCCTGTGCACGAGATTAATCCAGTACCAGTATACATATCTCACTATGCTAACTATACCACAGTTCAATTACAGTGGACAGAGCATTTATCTATCTATATACTGTAAGCTTCCCATAAAAAATATCTAGAAACGAAATACTGATTATTCTTTTTTCAAAAGTTTTCTCATCCTGTAACGTGTGCTCTACGTAGATACCGTATTCAACTGCTAAACAATACTGGCTGTTTGTTGGCCCTCTGTTGTGCTTATGAACAGTGCCATGAAATAAAACTTCATACTTTGTCATATACTAAATTTGAAAGAACTAAAATTCATATATTTAAATGCCAAAAGTAAGTAATTGTGTACTCAGTGAAAACTATTGAACTGAAACTCAGTAGAGAAGTATATTATGAAACTTACATGACATGACGTGCAGTTTCTGACTTGAAATGCCCACAAAAATAAAATATCGCTCCACTCAGAAGAAAAATAACTTCTGTGATTACCCACAGTGTTTACTGTAAGTTAATCTGCTTGCTCAGCACAACACTCGATAATTCTGACTACTAACTGTTTCCTCATAATACTGCAAGGTGAGATCTGCCCTTACGTAAGAGTAACTTACCTTATGCTCACAAGGAAACCTCCCCGTCGCATCCTCCTCAGATTTAGAGGTAAGAGGGCCCAGTGGACAGCCTATCAAAAACTAAATACAAATCGATCATGAAAACAGGATGAAGGTGTGTGAACTGTGCCTAAAAAAGCAAGATAGGAACTGTGAACGGTCCATGTTGTGGCGTAGCAAAACAGCCACGCCACTTTGAGGTAGCCGAAAGGCACGCGTACACACACGCCGGCTGGCGTGAATTCTGGAACAGGATACCTAATTAATGCTATAAGAAAAGTATGCAGCTCCTTGAATACTTAACTTTAATGCATCCTTGTGGTACATCGCTATTGACGATACAAATGAGACTATCTCCAGATACGGTTAATTACAATCACTGTAAGGCTAATGGCGCCTTGCTAGGTCGTAGCCATGGACTTAGCTGAAGGCTATTCTAACTGTATCTCGACAACTGAGAGAAAGGCTTCGTCAGTGTAGTCGCTAGCAAAGTCGTCGTACAACTGGGGCGAGTGCTAGTCCGTCTTTCTAGACCTGCCATGTGGTGGCGCTAGGTCTGCAAGTACTGACAGTGGCGACACGCGGGTCCGACACGTACTAATGGACCGCGGCCGATTTAAGCTACCACCTAGCAAGTGTGGTGTCTGGCGGTGACACCACAGTCCAAGCTTTAGAAGTGCAGAAGAGAAGCGAAGGCGTCAAGGTAAAGTGGTCCCCGTGCTGGACTGCAACGCTGGCGAGCCGTTTTCAAAGCTACCCTCTGCCTTTTCTTTTTCTTTATTTAATTTCTTTTTCGCTGTTCGCTGTATTCAAATTTGTGTCAGTGTAGCGTTGTAACGTCCATTTGCGACAGCTAGGTGTAAGGAAGAGACCGATAATGAAAGTTGACTCTGCACAACTACTCTATTAGCAGCCAAAAGGAAGTGGCTTTCGAATGGAAACCGCAAACCTTTGATGACAAGGCGACAAGTCAATCGAATCCTCCACCGGAAAACACGTCTGCTGTGTCACACACGTATGTCGTATGACAGGGCCTAATTTGTACGCCTGGTGAGTGAGTGAGGTATATCTCCTTGCCCGTTTTAGGTGTTCGTGTGAATGTGAATGTGGTTTCTTCCAAGGAAATGATGAAAACATAGTAGTTCGTCGCATAAGCTGCAACTAATGAACGCAATAGTTTCGCAATCACACAGTTTCTCTGTTCAAATGGTTCAAATGGCTCTGAGCACTATGGGACTCAACTGCTGTGGTCATAAGTCCCCTATAACTTAGAACTACTTATACCTAACTAACCTAAGGACATCACACACATCCATGCCCGAGGCAGGATTCGAACCTGCGACCGTAGCGGTCGTGCGGTTCCAGACTGTAGCGCCTTTAACCGCTCGGCCACTCCGGCCGGCAGTTTCTCTGTGTTCTGTCAAAACATATGTTTTTAATATTTTTGGAGTTGCATTCCGTTTTGGAAGTTTTGACTCTTGAATTCCTTTGTTGTGACATAGTTCACGTCCGTTTATGTGTTGTTTTTATTTCTGTGAGACGTCTAAGTGGTCTCTCGCTAGCTCCCACTGTTCATCAGATTTACTTGTGACGGTAATGCTTCTTACCATTTGATTTATATTCTATAACTAATTTATGGTATGAGAACTATCAAGACTAGAGAAAGAGAACAAACATTTCAGTGACTGAACCGACTGAAAAAATAAAATAAAATAAAAATAAATGGCACTGGGAATTTATAACCCGGCTCGCCCGTTTTACCTATGAACACCGTGACCGTGACCACTTAACTATGACATCATGGCTCTTATACACTTCTCAATTTTTTACTTCTTAAGCTTGGATCACTCACTGTTTCTATTTTGCTTTTTTTCTTAATTCAGGACAACCTCTTCTTGTTTTCATGCTTGATCTGTGTTCAGTTTCTGACGGGCTATCCATTGAGCCATCTTACCGCTAAATCTGGGTGGAAGGGGGGGGGGGAGGTTCCCTTTTCAGCATATTGTTTTGTGTCTGGGGTACTGACGTTCTTGAAAGCAGATAGAAATCACCAGATGCAGCAGGCAAAGAAAAAAAAATCGGCTCACTGCAAAATTTGTGTATACCTGTCAGAAACAATCTGTGGCTGCGTTCGGCGTAAGGTGCAATGCACACAAAACAAAATATTGAAAACTTTAGTAAGAAAGATGGAGGAGAGTTTTACTTTAAAAAAAGTCGTTGTTGAAAAATTAACCTCTAATTATTGTCAAAAATATTCTACAACATTAGGAAACGCTAAAAATTATAAAATTCTCTTATTACTAAAAAATTACAGTCATTTAAATTAATTGCACTAATTGTGATGTAACGGTAACAAAGGGCTCAAACAATACTATTAGTTAGCTAAAGGACAAAGATTTCCTTCAATTAATAGTTCTGACAAACATTTCATTCTTGCAGACGCATTGCTTACTTGAAAAATTCCTTCAAGGAATCTTCTCTGTCAGAAGTATCAACAACGAATGCTTACAAACAAATTTTAATCTCCATAGTTAACTATTCTAGATAACCTTTCTCAGATTCAAAGTTATCAATTCTCCTTCTCTAAAAACTCAACTGTTCTTTACTATGCCCCGGTTAAGAATCTCCCAACGCTGCACATCTTACAGGCGAGCAAGCGAACCACAGATAAACTTAAACACAGAGTCAAGGACCTTATTCACTACTTGTCCAGCATGGTCATTTATGTTTGTCCCAGTACAGTAAAGGTGAATTATTTACAGTGGCAGGAAATATATGAAAAACTTGCGATACTAAAGCTTTTTCAAGTATAAAACAATCTGAGTATGCATACTGCAGTTCTCTACTCACCATAAGTCTTAAGCATATTTTCAGATTTTCAGTGGTGGACAGTTAGATGCAGACTTTGAAGAGGTATCTGGGGAGCAGAACTTGGGACGATATCTTATGCTGCGACAATTTCGTGTTTATATCAATATGTCAAATCATTAGTGAAGAAGCATATTTCAGCTCATAAGGCAATGCAATAGTATTTTGAAAGCAATGCTCCCCTACATTTTAAAACTGCGCAGAGGCGATTAAACATTATGTAAATGGGGGGGGGGGCACATTCATAAACATATATGATGCATTAAGAGGACTTCATTGGGAGCTGCTAACAATGACGTCCTTTGAACCGTTGAGTTCCTTTAAGATGTCCTCTAGAGGTCGTCCCTTGGTTTCTGGCAGCAACCACCATCCAATGACAGCGCAGGTCAGACAGACAGCTGCGAAGAACCAGAAGCTGCCATAAGCTCCCATTGCCTCTGACATGGCTGGATAAAGTTTGGTCATGATGGTCGCAGCGCCAATGATCACTGTGTATGTAGCTATGGCGGCCAGACCTCTGATCCTCGGAGCCACAATCTCCGAGAGCACCACATATGGCAGTGAGTTCAGCCCAAACGCCAGCATCAGCACGTATATCGAGAGACATGTGGCGGGCAGCCAGCCGACGGAAGACAGGTCCGTCTGCGTCTCTTGCTTGAGGTACATGTAGACCCCCATGACTGTGACGGAAGTCCCGACAACCCCATTAGAGAGGAACAGGAGGGGTCGTCGACCTAGGCGGTCCATCGCCACCACGGAAGCTGCAGTGCCAACTACCTGTTCCAACAAAAACAACAAGTAAAAAGTAAAGATTTACAAACATTTGTACAATATTTGTTTCCGAAATATTAGGGTACTGAGGGTGTGACTGTCTAGGTTATTTTAGAAATTGTGTATTAACATACAGGGTTAATAAAATAAGTACACCAAACAACATATTTGTTGAAAATATTTTTTATGTGCAGTGTTGGATGTTTATCAATGTTAAAAACTGCGTTACCAATACAAATCTGTACCAGTTATTTTGTTTTTGACTACCGATTTTCGTCTGTTTCATGCTATACATGAGACCTGTGCACAAAAGGGAACAAACTGTACATGAAGTTTATACAATGACTAAAGCTCAGAAAAAAATTATTCCTACCTAGAATATATATATATATATGTATATATATATATATATATATATATATATATGTGTGTGTGTGTGTGTGTGTGTGATGTTACAAAAAGGTACGGCCAAACTTTCAGGAAACATTCCTCACACACAAAGAAAGAAAATATGTTATGTGGACATGTGTCCGGAAACGCTTACTTTCCATGTTAGAGCTCATTTTATTACTTCTCTTCAAATCACATTAATCATGGAATGGAAACACATAGCAACAGAACGTACCAGCGTGACTTCAAACACTTTGTTACAGGAAATATTCAAAATGTCCTCCGTTAGCGAGGATACATGTACCCTGGAGAATGGCTTATTGTATCACAGCCGTCCACAATACGAACACGAAGAGTCTCTACAGTTGGTACCGGGGTTGCGTAGACAAGAGATTTCAAATGCCCCCATAAATGAAAGTCAAGAGGGTTGAGGTCAGGAGAGCGTGGAGGCCATGGAATTGGTCCGCCTCTACCAATCCATCGGTCACCGAATCTGTTGTTGAGAAACGTACGAACACTTAGACTGAAATGTGCAGGAGCTCCATTGTGCATGAACCACATGTTGTGTCGTACCTGTAAAGGCACATGTTCTAGCAGCACAAGTAGAGTATCCTGTATGAAATCATGATAACGTGCTACATTGAGCGTAGGTGGAAGAACATGGGGCCCAATCAAGACATCACCAACAATGCCTGCCCAAACGTTCACAGAAAATCTGTGTTGATGACGTGATTGCACAATTGCGTGCGGATTCTCGTCAGCCCACGCATGTTGACTGTGAAAATTTATAATTTGATCACGTTGGAATGAAGCCTCATCCGTAAAGAGAACATTTGCAATGAAATGTCTCAGAATATGAACATTAAAGTGTGTGACACAGCCGATAGTACGTAGTTTATTGCTGCTGTTGACGAAATGTCTTATCTTACAGGCACAAAAATTATGACACAGTTAATATCCAAAATCCATTCACATTATGATTACAGCATTGAACTATATACAACTAAAAAAATAAATTAAAATGTGCAGTCCGTCCTTATATGTAACTCGTACAATTTTAATTCACTATTAACTGATGACAGTGGCTGTATAACCAGGTCAGTCAATATGTCTTAAGAAATTATGATTATGAGACAGGTATGTGCTTTCTCACGTGCAAGGCCATAACATCTGTTACTCTATTGAGGCACAATGATCAATTTAACTATTGGCATATTCTGTTGTATATACAGAATACAACTTCATAGTCTGTTGGATACATTCGTTCACTAATTGCTCTTTATAATTACAGAATTCAAAAATATAAAAATAAAATTAGTCATTACCATGTTTTAAATGAGTATCAAGCTCTAACTACGTATACTGTACGAGTACATGGTCCATTGATTGTAATTCTATAGTTTAATTTTTAATTACATGGGGGAACATATAGCGCTACATGTTCTAACATTATGTCTGGGTGGAGAGTAATGTACACTTGTATGACACTTTCACTTCCCTTTAAACTCCTTATACAGGGTGATTTTTTCCACCATGTACCATCTCTAGGGATCGATCGAAGAGAGGATACGGAAGAAAAAGTTCTAATGCATTTATACCCGGAAAATCAAAGTATTCTAGTAGTTATGATAAAATATCAATGAAGTTAATTAAAGAGTGTTCATATGAGTTAAGGTATATATTATGCTGTTTGTGTAATCAATCTCTTATCAGTGGAACATTTTCAGACTGGCTAAAACGTACTGAAGTTATGCCTCTTTACAAGAACGGGGAAGAACAGATACCGTCGAACAATCCACCAATTTCACTTTTGTCGCCTTTTTCAAAATTATTTGGAAAGGTTTGGTTCAAGCGTCTTCTTAAGCATCTGACTGCAAATACTATATTGTCCAAGTAACAGTTTTGGTTCCTTAAGGATTCCGATGCTATGAACCCTACTTGCATGCACAGTGAGAATGTACTTAATTCATTAGATAATAAATTAGAGGCTACTGACATTTCCTGTGAAGCAACAAAAGCCTTTGACTGTGAATCACAGCATTCTATTAAGTAAATTAAAGTATTACCGTGTCACTGGCAGTGATGCAGAATGTTTCAGGTCTCATCTAACTAAAAGGAAACAAAAGATGTCGTTCCAAAATACTTATGGAATGAGCAATCAGTCTTCATCTATTTGTAAGTTAATTACATATGGTGTTCTGAAGGTTCCATCTTGATCCGCTGCCTTTTCTTGTGTACATTAATGACCTCTTGTCTGTTACAATGCGAGATGATAAGTTTGTTTCGTTTGCAGATGATACAAACATTACAATAAATACCAAGTCATGTACAGATTTAGAAATGGATAGTAATCAACTTTCACTGACATTAATAAATGGATTAAAGCTAATTCACTGTAATTAAACTTTGAAAAAAAAAGCACTACACACAGTTCATAACCTGTAAGAGATATGCTTCCATAATGTGTACAACATAAGAAGATATGCAGATAGAAGAGGTTGACACTGTTAAATTTCTGGAACTACAACTCAACAACAAAATTAGCTGGAAAGGCGTACCACAGAACTATTGAAGAGCCTTAACAAGTCTGTATTTGCAATGTGAATGATGTCAGTTGTAGGAAATGTAGATATAAAAAAAATCTTCCATACTTGGCTTACTTTCAATTTATTACGTCGTATGGGATCGTATTCTGGGGTAAATCGTCAAACCGAGCAAAACTTTTTAGAGTGTAAAAGCGAGTAATAAGAATCATTTGAGGCGTAAATTCGGGAATATCGTGTAGAAACCTGTTCAAGGAATTTGGTATTCTAACCATTGCTTCTTAGTATATTTATTCCTTAATGAAATTTGTTGCACCTATCACGTCTCTATTTACAGCCAATAATTCAATTCTTAGTATCAATACCAGGAACAAGAACAGTCTACATAAAGAACTAAAATGACTTACCTTCGTCCAAAAGAGGGATCCAGTATTCTGGAACACATATTTTCAGTAAATTGCCAGAAACCATTAAAAACTTGGGTTCAGATAAAGCGCAGTTTAAACAGAGTTTGCCGGCCCGTGTGGCAGTGCGGTTCTAGGCGCTTCAGTCTGGAACCGCGTGACCGCTACGGTCGCAGGTTCGAATCCTGCCTCGGGCTTGGATGTGTGTGATGTCCTTAGGTTAGTTAGGTTTAAGTAGTTCGAAGTTCTAGGGGACTGATGACCATGTATGTTAAGTCCCATAGTGCTCAGAGCCATTTGTTTAAACAGAGTTTGAAAGACTTTTGGTAATAAACTCTTTCTACTCTACAATCGAATTGCTTAATAGGGACCATTCAGTAGAAATGTGTTTTAGATTCCAGTTTTGACAGCACTTAGTCACAGCTGTCAGGATTAGGTATTTTGTGTATGATAAATTTATCAAAAGTGCATAACTGTTTCATTCTGAGAGTGTATTAATTCTACAAGTATTACCAGTTCCATTTTACTGTACTGTATTCACAATTCTGACAATCTCCTAACAAGCGATCAGGGAAGTGAGTATTATATTAAAATGTTCTATGGTTTTTATGTTATACTTTCTGACATTTTCCACACTCACGAGAAGCACCTCATTTTTAGGTCTATGGTATAAAAACTGAACCTAATCTAATCTAATGTGAAAGTAGAGTGGAGTGGTTAAGTATGAAATGGATATGGGGAACTGGCATCCCATCCAGGAAAATACTTGTACGCTGTAGAAGGGAGAATAGTAGCAGCACTCCAGTAGCGCAACTGGGATAGTTGACAAAATTTCGTCCCCAGGGTCTAACTTCAGTACCTTCTCTGGTATTGGCAATTGCAAAGAATAGGGTGCCATTCCTGTACAGATATTCAGATTCTTCAGTGGAAGTTTCAAGCCGGCCGGAGAGGCCGAGCGGTTCTAGGCGCTTCAGTCTGGAACCGCGCGACCGCTACGGCCGCAGGTTCGAATGCTGCCTCGGGCATGGGTGTGTGTGATGTCCTTAGGTTAGTTAGGTTTAAGTAGTTCTAAGTCCTAGGTTCAGGAGTGGAATTAAAATACAAGGTGAAAGGATATCAATGATACGATTCGCTGATGACATTGCTATCCTGAGTGAAAGTGAAGAAGAATTAAATGATCTGCTGAACGGAATGAACAGTCTAATGAGTACACAGTATGGTTTGAGAGTAAATCGGAGAAAGACGAAGGTAATGAGAAGTAGTAGAAATGATAACAGCGAGAAACTTAACATCAGGATTGATGGTCACGAAGTCAATTAAGTTAAGGAATTCTGCTACCTAGGCAGTAAAACAACCATTGACGGACGGAGCAAGGAGGACATCAAAAGCAGACTCGCTATGGCAAAAAAGGCAGCATTTCTGGCCAAGAGAAGTCTACTAATATCAAATACCGGCCTTAATTTGAGGAAGACATTTCTGAGGATGTACGTCTGGAGTACAGCATTGTATGGTAGTGAAACATGGAATTTGGGAAAACTGAAACAGAAGAGAAGCGAAGCATTTGAGATGTGGTGCTATAGACGAATGTTGAAAATTAGGTGGACTGATAAGGTAAGGAATGAGGAGGTTCTGTGCAGAATCGGAGAGGAAAGGAATATGTGGAAAACACTGATAAGGAGAAGGGACAGGATGATAGGACATCTGCTAAGACATGAGGGAATGACTTCCATGGTACTGGAGGGAGCTGTAGAGGGCAAAAACTGTAGAGGAAGACAGAGATTGGAATACGTCAAGCAAGTAATTGAGGACGTAGGTTGCAAGTGCTACTCTGAGATGAAGAGGTTAGCACAGGAAAGGAATTCGTGGAGGGCCGCATCAAACCAGTCAGTAGACTGATGACAAAAAAAAAGTCTTAGGGAACTGATGACCTTAGATGGTAAGTCCCATAGTGCTCAGAGCCATTGGAAGTTTCACCTGCAATTTTCGAGCCGTCATAAAGGAGGACGGTGGACAAACCCCATACTAGCATTCATTAATAGGTGTCCAGATACATTTGATCAGTAATTGTATTGAGGAACATAACGCACCTGCAGAGCGCCTAGAACGATTGTTGCCACCTCGGAAGGTACTGATCCTCCAGCCTCGTCGAACATCATGACGGCGTAGTTGAGTACAGCATAGGAGCCGCAGAACTGCAAGTTGGCTGCAAGGACGACGACGTTAGCGAAGCCCTTTAGTGAGGCCCTGGAGCAGATCTCCCTGAGTGAGACGCGTCCAGCGCTGCCCTCCTTTGTGCCGTCTGCAGCCAGAGATGACCGTATGCGCTCCACCTCGCGCTCCACCTGCTCGTCGGAGATCCCACGGCGCAGCCACCTCAGTGCCTGTGACAAAGGGCATGCACCCATCTCACTGAAAGTCCCAACAAACTGTCCCACTGACAGTAGTGTGTGACATGTTTTACACTGTCCTTTTCACATGCGATATCGTGAAATCCATTGATCAACGCCGTCAGGCATATGCAGTATTTCTTGACGTACGAAGAGTAGCTTGATCTGTACCACGTCAACGTTTATTAGCAGAAGTGCGATCATACGGCTTATCTAATAAAATTTGGATTGGGGGCTTGAGACTGTGGGGACATTCTTGAATAAATGATTTACAGATATCTTGCCGTATGGTATTCAGATTCATCACCGCTGTTCCACTAGATGGATAACGTTATCGTTTGTGGATACGCGCAGGACTTTGTACGGGAATTTGTTGCTTTGTTTCACTTGACTCATGTCATTGTAAATAAACATTCCCTACTGACGAGAATTGGTATGTTTAATTGTTTAGCATGAGTAATGGCATTGCAAATAAACATTGTCTTGCTTTTTATGGTTATATTAACAGTTAAGGTGTTTTCTACGTGTTAACATAAGAGTGATTTCTGTGACTTTGGCTTAGCGTGTGCTGTACACACATACCCAATTTTTGACTCTACCCACTGCACGCAAATGTCGCGCAATGGTGCCACCACAGTTCATCACATTTGCCAGTTCTGGAGGACACTGACGTGGATCGCTGTAGATTAATGCGTTCAAACTACCTTCATCAAACTCTGAAGGTATTCCTGAACGTGGAAAGTTACTAATGTCTTATTTTCTTGCCGTTCACTGTCCAATGGTATTATCCTCATACACGACGCAAATGTTCCTGGCAGCCTCCGCTTCTGTCACCCCTCTACAGAACTCAAATAGAAGAATTTGTCGGAAAGGTTTCTATTTCTCCACTTAGTATTCCATTTCTAGCGTCCAGAGCTCTATTCACTATCCCCAAATGACAAAATGACAATACGTAAACCCACATAACAATAGTGAACTACACATTAAACGTAACAATCGACAAATAAACCCATAGCAATCGGAATGGCAACAGGCAAAACAAAAACGCTGCGAACTTGTGCACCAACCTCATACAAGGTGATTTTTTTCATCGTTTACAAACTCTAGGAATTGATCGATGAGAGGATACGGAACAAAATGGTCTAACGAACTTACGTCCGGAAATGGATGGTTTTTATGCGAGAGACCATTTATTCAGTCATACATTTTTACAGGGAATGCAGTCTAATACGCGCTGTACCATGCAGCCATAGTTGCAGTTGTGTTGAAAAATTTTTTCCATGTGCTTCGACGCATGCATGTACGCGCTGTGGCATGTTGTTCTGCCTCACACGTTCACATCGGACAGGCAACATGAATATTCTGCTCCAGTGTCTCCACATCTGGAATCGGCTCTGCATACACGATACTTTTGAGATGATCCCATAACCAGAGATCACACGGGTTGAGATGCGGTAAACGAGTAAGCCATTCAAGTGGACCCCCTCGTCCGTTCCATCAACCACGGAAGACACGATTGAGATGCGTTCGGACGTTGACGACGAATACGACTGGAACACCATCATGTAGCAGCCCCATAACCCTTCGAATCATCAATGGCACATCTTCCAGCAGGAAATGCAAATTCATCCGCAAGAAACGCCGATATTTCCGGCCTGATAGGCGACGTCGAAGGAAGACAGGTTCCAAAATACGGTCGCCAATTATCCTGGCCCACACATTCCAGCTGCACCGATGCTGATGATTCGCCATCATCATACCATGGGGGTTCTACATACTATCCCACTCTTGACTGTTATGAAACTTGAATATCCCACTCTGCATAAAGGTGATCTTATTTGTGAATAGGACGGAAGACACAAATCATGGTTGTCTGATGAAGAAACCAGTGACAAAACTGCTCCCGATGTGGTAAGTCAGTTGCTAGTTAGCCCTGCACACACTCTGAGTGATAAGGGTAGTAACAGTTGTCATGGAGAATGTTCCACACGGTCGTCTGGCTTAACCTTGTACTGACGGGCCAACTGCCTGGTACTGACACGGCAGTCGCCTTCCACACTGTTAATCACATTTTCCTCCAAGTGTGATGTCCGAACATTTCTGGTACGCCCTTCACGATTTCCTGCTTCCTGAAACGATCCTGTCTCAGCCAAGCTGTGAAACACTGTTGCAGACATTGAATGCAATGGTTGTTGTCGGCAGGGATAGGTCTCCCGATACAACCTTGCTGCCTGCCGCCCGTTGCCATTTGCTCTTCCGTAAGTACACACCAAGTCGGCAAGCTCTCGATTCGAATACGGAACCATTGGGTACAACGCTGCATCAGATCCACTACGAAGGTGAGTTAGTAAAAGAAATTGATCGGACACAACATTACCAGTGCATTCAAGTTCTAAGGCCTCCGATTTTTTTTATAATTAACTACTCACCCGAAATCGATGAAACTGGCGTTACTTCTCGACGTAATCGCCCTGCAGATGTACACATTTTTCACAACGCTGACGCCATGGTTCCATGGCAGCGGCGAAGGCTTCTTTAGGAGTCTGTTTTGACCACTGGAAAATCGCTGAGGCAATAGCAGCACGGCTGGTGAATGTGCGGCCACGGAGAGTGTCTTTCATTGTTGGAAAAAGCCAAAAGTCACTAGGAGTCAGGTCAGGTGAGTAGGGAGCATGAGGAATCACTTCAAAGTTGTTATCACGAAGAAACTGTTGCGTAACGTTAGCTCGATGAGAGGGTGCGTTGTCTTGGTGAAACAGCACACGCGCAACCCTTCCCGGACGTTTTTGTTACAGTGCAGGAAGGACTTGTTTCTAAAACATTTTCGTAAGATGCACCTGTTACCGTAGTGCCCTTTGGAACGCAATGGGTAAGGATTAAGCCCTCGCTGTCCCAGAATATGGACACCATCATTTTTTCAGCACTGGCGGTTACCCGAAATTTTTTTGGTGGTGGTGAATCTGTGTGCTTCCATTGAGCTGACTGGCGCTTTGTTTCTGGATTGAAAAATGGCATCCATGTCTCATGCATTGTCACAACCGACGAAAAGAAAGTCCCATTCATGCTGTCGTTGCGCGTCAACATTGCTTGGCAACATACCATGTGGCCGTCCGTCAGCATTCGTGGCACCCACCTGGATGACACTTTTCGCATTTTCAGGTCGTCATGCAGGATTGTGTGCACAGAACCCACAGAAATGCCAACTCTGGAGGCGATCTGTTCAACAGTCATTCGGCGATCTCCCAAAACAATTCTCTCCACTTTCTCGATCATGTCGTCAGACCAGCTTGTGCGATCCCGAGGTTGTTTCAGTTTGTTGTCACACGATTAAACTGTCACACCCATGAACGCACTTTCGACACATCCATAACTCCATCACCACATGTCTCCTTCAACTTTCGATGAATTTCGATTGGTTTCACACCACGCAAATTCAGAAAACGAATGATTGCACGCTGTTCAAGTAAGGAAAATGTCGCCATTTTAAGTATTTAAAACAGTTCTCATTCTCACCGCTAGCGGTAAAATTTCATCTGCCGTACGGTGCTGCCATCTCTGGGACGTATTGACAATGAACGCGGCCTCATTTGAAAACAATGCGCTTGTTTCTATCTGTTTCCAGTCCGGAGAAAAAAAAATCGGAGGCCTTAGAACTTGAATGCACCTCGTACTGTGTCAGGAAAAGCATTACGACATGACGTCCACCAGTTGGGGTACTCAAGGATGTATGCCCACTGGTTTCCTCACTACCTGACAGAAGGCCATAAAGAGCAACCAAAGACGATCTGTACGGAATTGCTTGCGGGTTACGAGGCTGATCGTGTCAGTGTTATGCTGAACATCGTCACAGGCGATGAAACTTGGCTTCGTCACTTCGAACCGAAAATGAAACGTCAATACGCGTTGTGGCGCCACACCACCTCTCGTCTGAAGAAAAAGTTCAAAGCCGCACACTCGGCAGGTGTAGTCATGGGGACGGTATTCTGTGACTCTGAAGGGGTTATTCTGTTTGATGTCCTCCCTCATGGTGCCACGATCAGCTCAAGGTTATTGTGTTACCCTCAGGAAATTAAAGAAGCACCACAAAAGGACAAAAGAACTTCGCCTTCTTGGACTGTTCTTCCTTATTCACCCTACAGCCCACATCTTGCACCTCTAGACTTTTATCTGTTTGGTCCAGTGAAGATGCACTTTGTGGGCAGCAGTACGTGGACGATGGCGAAGTTATTGATGCAGCACGATTTTCGCTCTGGCGTCTACCAGTACAATGGTACCATGTGGGCATATAAGTACTCCTAGTCATGTGGCATAAGGACGTCTCATTGAAAGGAGATTGTGTTGAAAAGTAGGATTTTTTAGTCAGAAGAATGAGAAATACTACTGTGTACCGGAATTCTTTCAGAAAAAAGTGCTGAATTTCTTACTAAACGCCCCTCGTGCGAAGGATCTGTGATTGGATGTCAGGCGAAATAAATTCTTAAATAAATTTTAGCATGTGCACAGTTGTGAAAGGGCTATTAAACAACACCGTCGGCGGAAAGTACTGTACAGGTTGACGGTGGTTCGACAACAAGCTGGGGAGCGGAACTCCGCAGGAGGAAATGATAACTGGTCGTGCGAGTCCGTTTGCGTGGAAGCAGGTCGTCCGAAACCGCGTCGAGACGTGTACGGAGGTGAACTCCATTCACGGCAGGCGCAACCGGATAACGACGCAACACAAGCAAACGGCACACGGTGGCTGAACTCAGCATTAGAACTGGACCGGCCGCGGTGACCGAGCGGTTCTAGGGGCTTCAGTCCGGAACCGCGCGACTACTACGGTCGCAGGTTCGAATACTGCCTCGGGCATGGATGTGTGTGATGACCTTAGGTTAGTTAGGTTTAAGTAGTTTCTAAGTTCTAGGGGACTGATGACCTCAGAAGTTAAGTCCCATAGTGCTCAGAGCCATTTGAACTGGACCGGCCGACTTAACTGCCTTCCGCAGGTAAACACTACTGCCCACACCACGCTTCGCATGCGCCCCACATTGCATTTGGCCTCACTGGTCCGCTGCGCTACTTACTCCAGCTCATCTGCATTCATCGCGATGTCTTCTGGTGGGGATCTAAATCTACAACTACATCTACATGATTACTCTGCAGTTCACAATTAAGTTCCTGACGGAGGGTTCAAATTGAGAATCTTTCGAAAACTGGTCATTAATTGTACGATTTATCGTAATATAATGAGAGGAAACGTCACATTGGTGGTTAAAGAATTTTCGAATTTTAACTTCGACGTTATGAAATTATGGGGTTGTAATGCACATTGAGGATCCATCAAAAACGATTTGTTCTTGGTACAGTTTGTTGTAATTAAGTTTCTATTAATAACGTACTTACGATTAAAGCTTTCAGGAGACAGTAAGATGCAAACTACGGTCGTTGCAGTGCAGTGTGTAGATATCTAGTATTCTAAGGAGTCACATGATGTGCTTGTTGGCTCGTGTCTCACAATAGGTTTTTTAATAGGTTCTAATAGGTTGTTATTAATTTACTAGAAGTATGTTCTATAACATTTGATGTTACGTAAATATAAGTGCGCGCTGCCTGCGCAGTGAATTTGTTCTATTGGCTTTATCTACAAGACAACTTGCACTAACTGCAGTAAGATATTTTTCATTTTCTTGTTTCAAGTCTTGTATTACACGTTTTAAGTACTCTGCCACTGAACAGGAACAATGATGAAGTGAGGATGATATTAGGGTTTTAGTAAAAAGAGGCAACGAGGAAATAACTTTTATCTTAAGTGGAGAGCTGTTATACATCTGCATCGAACTATTTGTGCTGGAACTTTTTGACGGAACATCATGCTTTCATTTTTGCCTTGTAACAAGTACGTGAATATTGAAGTTTTTATTAATGTGTACTACAGACAAACAAACATGACTTGAATATGTACGAGACTGGAAATGTGCGTTTTATAAGAGCAAATGCAGAGGTTTTGTGTCCGTCTATACATAACCAACTGCGTGATTTGCGGTCCAGATAGAACGCGCTGCAGTCGCATATCTCACGTTAAGACACACGAAACATCATATCCACAAGTCGCATCGTTTCTGAACATTCATCAGCACGGCGGACTCGGAACGCTTAACGTTCACGTTTGAATGACTGTGTACCGACGGCTTAAGAGGGAGTTAGCCACGGTCCGCCACCAAATCTGTTCCCTCGTGCTGCTGTTTCCTTACATCCTGTAGGAAAGGCTCTGGCGGTAATATTCAGAAACCACAGGTTGAAGCATCAGTGACAATTGAAGTTCGAGTCAGGTCTCACATGCCATCTGGTTAAACCGTCTGATTAAGACAGGAAATTCTATTTTAAGTCCCTGTTTCCCACAAATTTTCATGTGTGGAAAAAATTTCGAGATTTATTTTGGAAAGCATGCAAAAGTGTATTTAAAAAGCAATATTTAGTGAAACAGTAACATAACTTGTACCAATAAATGTTTTTCTGGCATTGTTTTTGTAAGAACACTCCCAGACCTGCCAATGTTTCACAATTTCTAAACGTGTAAAGGAATTGAGGATACGTCCTATTCTCCTTCTCTCTCCTCTCTCTGTGCATCTGCTCCTCTCCCCTCCCATTGTTTATCTTCTCCTATTCACCCTTTCTCCGTCCAATATCTCCCCCTCCCTCTATCCACCTTCTTCGTTCCCTCTCTATGTCCGTCTCCTCTCTCTGTTCATTTTCTCTTCCACCTGTCGCTGACCTCGAGCTTTGTTTTTTGTTATAGCCAAAGAAAATTTGATTGGAAATGGAGTTCGCTTAAAATATATTGGTGAATTGGTTGGAAAGATTGGTATACAAGTTATGAGATACTCGTCCTGCTGCTGGATCTGTGAGGACAGTAGCTTCTGTGAGAATATTTCGCATAGTTTTAATCCGCAAAATTTCAGACGTTTCAGATTCCATAGTAGTATTCTGATGATAAGCTGATAAGCCACAAATGCAACTTTCCTGTTTCGTGTCAAAACAGACACAGAGAAGAAGGAAACAAACCAGCACACAGTCGAGTATACAATTTTTTTTTAATCCTAGATTACTAAACCCGCGATTACACTTAGTAAAATTGCGGTTATACCACATCACAGTTCCTTTTAATTTGGTAGTCCGTATGGGGCGTAAAACAGGACATTTTGCACTTATTTTGTACGTGAAATTCTAGTGCATAAATTTTTAATGTGATCTCTGATGGTTTAGTAATAAAGTAACATACACTCCTATTGAAATTGACTGCGAGAAAGAAAACGAATCTGTACACTTTTATAGCACAGCGTAGCACATAATTTTCTTCCTAGCAGTCAATTTTAGCAGAAAACATGCACATAGTTGTTTAAAAAATTCATAGCCTTTGTCCATCTGAATATTTACTGGCGAATCGTGTAAAAATTTGAAGTAAGGCGATCAAGAACTTACCGAGATTTTTGCTTATGACTTTTCCCTTTATATAGGTTGTAACACGTATAAGAGCAGATAGGAGTGTTTCTACTGGTGGTTGAGGATGGTGAACTGAACAAGATTATATCAGTATTTATGTCATTTGCAGACTAATGATTATGCTATTACAAGTTAAATGTTTTTAGCTTGGGTAGTAGCTCCACGTACATGTGGTAAGAGCAAACAAAAATGCTAATACCCCCTGGGCAGCAGTTCAGGCCTTATAGTGTGGACGCATGGATGCAAACCAGATCGTCTATACTCCCAGGTGTAGTTCAAATGGCTCTGAGCACCATGGGACTTAACATCTGAGGTCATCAGTCCGCTAGAACTTAGAAATACTTAAACCTAACTAACCTAAGGACATCACACACAACCATGCCCGAGGCAGGATTCGAACCTGCGACCGTAGCAGCAGCGTGGTTCCGGACTGAGGCGCCTAGAACAGCTCGGCCACAACGGCCGGCAGGTGTAGTTCACTTGAAGTCCAGGTACGTCACGCAAAAAACATCAGGTCGTCAAGTTTGTGAGGTGTTTGTGGGAAGACAGAGAAAAAACAACAACATCCCATGTATGCACATATTAAGATACAACATGTAAAAATGTCTGTAATTGTACTTGTTTCACCCATTTCCCATGTACATCCAAATGTTTGAGTACCGTGTAAAAATACGAGAGCTGACCAGAAACTAAGATCCGATCGGTCGTGATATGAACACCACAGTGAAAACCCGATGAAGCTTTGCACATACGTGTTGGGTAGTGTCTCTAGTATGACCGGCGATCGCAAAAGACGGTCTCTTCAGTTGTGAGCGCACTGTGAGCGAGTAGAGGTGCCTAGAACAACGATGTCTCCCGCGAAGTAGGAGGGTCTGCTGAGAGGCTTCGCCTTAATGAATGCAGCCCACCTAACACAACTGCCACACACTACCTTCTTCATGCCAATTCTCAGCCGCACTCTGCAGGGGCAGTGAAGACGTTCCTGCAGCCTTTTCGATGGGAAGTGTTCGTTCACCCACAACACAGCCCTAATTGGCTCGCACTGAGTATCATCTCTGTTCACATGAAACGTTGGATACGAAGACATCACTTGGAGAGAATTATTGGAAAGCACAGGCGGCTGCCTTCTATGACAATGGTGTTGGAAATATGGTATAACGCTCCGACAAATGTCTAAGTCGGAGCGGCGACTATGTAGAGAAGTATCTGGAAAGTGTAGCTAACTTTTTCAAATAAATTGTTTCTGATTTTGACTGTGGTTTCCATTTAGCGACTGATCGAAACATACTTTCTAGACAACCCTCGTATGAAGTACATTGGTCAAGCAATTTTCGAGATTTTTGGTGAGAACGGTAAACAACGACTTGTCTTTATATTGTGAAATAGATCAAGGCAATCCTCGAGCAGCTATTACCTTTCTTGCCTGCTCGTACCGATGAACAGCTGCCAGCCTGTATGGCGTCTCAGGTATGAAGGCGAAACTGATGATGAAGATGACTGCAGGAGCGACGTTCACGTACAAGACGACGTAGTAAGGCAGGAAGGCGCCGATCACGTACGCGAACAGGATGCCGCTGTTGCACAGCAGGGGCAGCATGCAGCCCACGCTGCCCCGCACCTCGTCGCTGGCCGTCTCGCTGACGTACAGTGTCGTCAGCATCAGAGTGCCAGCACACTGCACACCTGCCAGCACCCTGCAAGCCGAGGAGGTCAGGGAGATGCGAAGTACTTTCGATACGGACTTGAAGACAAAACTTCACAAGGATACCTGGGAAGCTGTGCCATAGACTTCGTGAAGCTATACCTGGCTGTGACTTAGGATCTTCTATCCCTGCTACACTACTGGTCATTAAAATTGCTACACCAAGAAGAAATGCAGCTGATAAACGGGTATTCATTGGACAAATATATTATACTAGAACTGACAAGTGATTACATTTTCATGCAATTTGGGTGCATAGATCCTGAGAAATCAGTACCCATAACAACCACCTTCGGCCGTAATAACGTCCTTGATACGCCTGGGCATTCAGTCAAACGGAGCTTGGATGGCATGTACTGGTACAGCTGCCCATACAGCTTCAACACGATACCACAGTTCATCAAGAGTAGTGATGGCGTACAGTGACGAACCAGTTGCTCGGCAACCATTGGCCAGACGTTTCCAATTGGTGAGAGATCTGGAGAATGTGCTGGCCAGGACAGCAGTCGAACATTTTCTGTATCCAGAAAGGCCCATATTGGACCTGCAACATGCGGTCGTGCATTACCCTGCCGAAATGTAGGGTTTCGCAGGGATCGAATAAAGGGTAGAGCCACATCTGAAATGTAGCGTCTACTGTTCATAGTGCCGTCAATGCGAACAACAGGTGACCGAGACGTGTAACCAATGGCACCCGATACCATCACGCCAGGTGATACGCCAGTATGGCGATGACGAATACACGCTTCCAATGTGCGTTCACCGCGATGTCGCCAAACACGGATGCGACCATCATGATGCTGTAAACATAACTTGGATTCATCTGAACAAATGACGTTTAGCCGTTCGTGCACCCAGGTCCGTCGTTGAGTACACCATCGCAGGCGCTCCTGTCTATGATGCAGAGTCAAGGGTAACCGTACCCATGGTCTCCGATCTGATAGTCCATGCTGCTGCAAACGTCGTCGAACTGTTCGTGTAGATGGCTGTTGTCTTGCAGACGTCCTCAAGTGTTGACTCAGGGATTCAGACGTGGCTGCACGATCCGTTACAGCCATGCGGATGAGATGCCTGTCATCTCGACTGCTAGTGATACGAGGCTGTTGAGATCCATCACGGCGTTCCGTATTACCCTGCTGAACCCACAGATTCCATATTCTGCTAACAGTCATTGGATCTCGATCAACGCGAGCAGCAATGTCGCGATACGATAAACCGCAATCTCGATAGGCTACAATCCGACCTTTAGCAAAGCGATGGTACGCATTTGTCCTCCTTACACGTAGCATCACAACAACGTTTCACCAGGCAACGCCGGTCATCTGCTGTTTGTGTATGAGAAATCGGTTGGAAACTTTCCTCATGTCAGCACGTTGTAGGTGTCGCCACCGGCACCAACCTTTTATGAATGCTCTGAAAAGCTAATCATTAGCATATCACAGCATCTTCTTCCTGTCGGTTAAATTTCGCGTCTTTAGAACGTCATCTTCGTGGTGTAGCAATTTTAATGGCCAGTAGTGTATTTCTATGGATACTTCACTTGGTGTCTACTGTAATCTGGTATGACTATGGACAATTTAATAAGCACAGAATGCGATCGAAGAAAAACCAAAGAAAGAAGAAATTAATGAGAAGTAGCCGAAACGAGATTAGCGGTAAAGTTAACATAAAAATTTTGTACCACGCAGAAAACGAATTAAAGGACGTTTGCTTCCTTGGAAGCAAAATTATGTATGCCATGGTGACAAAAGTCATGAAATACCTGCCAGTATCATGCCTGATCTACTTTTGTCCGGCGTAGTGCAGTAAATCGATGCGGCATGGGCTTAACAAGTTGTTGGAAGTCTCCTGCAGAAATAATGAGCCACGCTGTCTGTAAAGCCAACCGTAATTGCGAAAGCATTTATGTGGTGCAGTCTGGTTGGCCAAATAATTTGCTCGAATTGTCCAGAATATTCTTCAAACCATTTGCGAACAGTTGTGACCCAGTGACATGGCACCATAAAAACCCCATCGCTGTAAATGGTCTCCAAGTAGTCGAACATAGCTATTTCCAGTCACTTCAGTTGGACCAGAGGACCCAGTCCATTCCATGCAAACACAGGTCACTCCATTATGGAGCCACCACCACCTTGCACAGTGCCTTGTTGACAACTTTGGTCCATGGTCTCTAGGAGCGTACGCTACACAACCCTACCATCAGCTCTTACCAGCTGAAATTGGAACTCATCTGACCAAACCACGGTTTTCCAGTCGTCTAGGGTCCATCCGGTATGGTCACGAGACCAGGAGAGATGCTGCAACTAGCAAAGACACTAGTAGGGTATCCTAGTAGCCGAACATATATACACTCCTGGAAATTGAAATAAGAACACCGTGAATTCATTGTCCCAGGAAGGGGAAACTTTATTGACAAATTCCTGGGGTCAGATACATCACATGATCACACTGACAGAACCACAGGCACATAGACACAGGCAACAGAGCATGCACAATGTCGGCACTAGTACAGTGTATATCCACCTTTCGCAGCAATGCAGGCTGCTATTCTCCCATGGAGACGATCGTAGAGATGCTGGATGTAGTCCTGTGGAACGGCTTGCCATTCCATTTCCACCTGGCGCCTCAGTTGGACCAGCGTTCGTGCTGGACGTGCAGACCGCGTGAGACGACGCTTCATCCAGTCCCAAACATGCTCAATGGAGGACAGATCCGGAGATCTTGCTGGCCAGGGTAGTTGACTTACACCTTCTAGAGCACGTTGGGTGGCACGGGATACATGCGGACGTGCATTGTCCTGTTGGAACAGCAAGTTCCCTTGCCGGTCTAGGAATGGTAGAACGATGGGTTCGATGACGGTTTGGATGTACCGTGCACTATTCAGTGTCCCCTCGACGATCACCAGTGGTGTACGGCCAGTGTAGGAGATCGCTCCCCACACCATGATGCCGGGTGTTGGCCCTGTGTGCCTCGGTCGTATGCAGTCCTGATTGTGGCGCTCACCTGCACGGCGCCAAACACGCATACGACCATCATTGGCACCAAGGCAGAAGCGACTCTCATCGCTGAAGACGACACGTCTCCATTCGTCCCTCCATTCACGCCTGTCGCGACACCACTGGAGGCGGGCTGCACGATGTTGGGGCGTGAGCGGAAGACGGCCTAACGGTGTGCGGGACCGTAGCCCAGCTTCATGGAGAGGGTCGAATGGTCCTTGCCGATACCCCAGGAGCAACAGTGTCCCTAATTTGCTGGGAAGTGGCGGTGCGGCGCCTACGGCACTGCGTAGGATCCTACGGTCTTGGCGTGCATCCGTGCGTCGCTGCGGTCCGGTCCCAGGTCGACGGGCACGTGCACCTTCCGCCGACCACTGGCGACAACATCGATGTACTGTGGAGACCTCACGCCCCACGTGTTGAGCAATTCGGCGGTACGTCCACCCGGCCTCCCGCATGCCACTATACGCCCTCGCTCAAAGTCCGTCAACTGCACATACGGTTCACGTCCACGCTGTCGCGGCATGCTACCAGTGTTAAAGACTGCGATGGAGCTCCGTATGCCACTGCAAACTGGCTGACACTGACGGCGGCGGTGCACAAATGCTGCGCAGCTAGCGCCATTCGACGGCCAACACCGCGGTTCCTGGTGTGTCCGCTGTGCCGTGCGTGTGATCATTGCTTGTACAGTCCTCTCGCAGTGTCCGGAGCAAGTATGGTGGGTCTGACACACCGGTGTCAATGTGTTCTTTTTTCCATTTCCAGGAGTGTATTTCCAGTCACTTCAGTTGGACCGGAGGACCCAGTCCATTCCATGTAAACGCAGTTCACTCCTTTATGGAGCTACCACCAACTTGTACGGTGCCTTGTTGACAACTTTTTTCCACGGCAGCTAGGATCGTACGCTACACAACCCTACGATCAGCTTTTACCAGCTGAAATCGAAACTCATCTGACCAAGCCACGGTTCTCCAGTCGTCTGGGGTGCAACTGATATGGTGACATGACCAGAAGAGATTCTGCAGCTAGCAAAGAAACTCGAATGAGTCATCTGCTGCCATAACCCATTAACGCCGAATTTTGCCCCACTGTCCTAACGGGCATATTCATCTTACGTCCTACATTGATTTCTATGGTTATTTCGCGCAATGTTACTTTTCTATTTGCACTCATAACTCTACGCAGTCGTTGGTCACTGCGTTCTCCGCAGTGAGAGGCAATTCCTAAAGTTTGGTATTCTTGGTACACTCTTGCATTGCAGATCTCGGAATATTGAATATCCTAACGATTTACGAAACGGAATGTAAACGGTACGACCGCCATCTGTAAACGTGCACATCGTGATGCCATTACTTTTGTCATCTCAGTGTATGATGAACGAAGCAGGACTGCCTCACTTCGCTAAAAGCATCAAACATAGGTTTCAATTTCAGAATGAAGTCTCTGAGAATGTGAAGAAGTGAATCATGGAATGTGAGAATTAATTACTTGTTCCATAGTTCATATTCACTTTAAAAGTTGTTATGTTAAACCTGCCAATAGAACAAACATAAAACCCATGAGAAAAAAATGTTATGGAACATATTTATAAGGCTACTTGTGAGCTGTTAAGGATTTTCGTCTGAAAAGACTGATATTCCTCTTCAAGAATTCGGCTGTAATATACAAGGAGTTGCTAAAGATGAGTATCCTTAATCTTCTTTTGAAGAAACTTCATTTTTCTGCCAGCCATTTTATTTCTCAGGGTAAATTATAAAGAAGTTACACAACTGCATATTTCACCATTTTCTGTAACAAAGTTTTCTGTAATGCAAATAATTCTTCCTTGTAATACTTTACTTGTGTATCCATGTTACTGTCGGAGTAATGGAGTGCTGATAAGACAATTTCATAAGTGACCATATGCACTATTGTGGTGTGATTAATATTCCCAGCTGCTTACTTTCTCTTGTGATGAACATTTTTTTATGTAAGTGAGTAATTATCCCAGAATATTATCGCAAATGGCATCAGTGAATGAAAATATACAAAACGTTAACTTCCTGATTGCTGTATCTCCAGTTGACAATAACTCTTATGGCAAAAATATACGAATCTAAACGTCCTAGGAAATCCACTACATGGCTTTTTAAGTTTCAGTTTTCCTCAATATGCATACTAAAAAATGTAGAACCATTATTTATACTTATGGTAAGTTCGTAAGTGGTGGGAGATTATTGACTGTGCAAAGCTCAACGAACTATTCCATTAAATTTCGGGCGTGCAGCCAAATAAGTTCCACTCTATCTAATAGTTCCGCCCTATACCGCTCGGCCATCTTCAGAAGGAGCCGAAAGACTTTCAGCTCACTCTGGGGATGGCCGAACGGTACTCAACCGAAATAACAGAAGTAGAATTTAAATGGCTGCACACACGATATTTAATGGAACAGTCATTGCAACGCAAAAGCTAGTAGACGAACATGGTGTGTTTTTTCATAGTTTAAACTTGGGAAAGGATAGCATTGTGTTGGAGGCTTATTCTTACGTAAAGATGCTGAAAATTACGTGGACTGATAAGAAATGAGGTCCTCCACGAAAACGGCGAGGAAAGGAGTATGAAGAAAACGATGACTAGAAGAACAGACACAGTATATTAAACAGAGCCATAGAAGGTAGAAACTGTTCTGGAACAAAGAGATTGGATTTCTTTTTTCGTCATTCTTGATGCGCCCCCCACGAATTCCTCTCCAGTGCCAGCATTTTCTTCTCAGAGTACCAATTATAGCCTATGTCCTCAATTACATAGGTGTCCAAAATTAAAGCAACAAACCGCTATTTCCCCTATTGGGTCTAATTCACGGTGTAATCATGCAAACTGTCAACAGATGTCCGTATAAGTGTGTCCTGCTCGGACAATCATGTCAGCGATGACGTCAGGGAACCTATCAAACGGGTAGTGTGTGCCTGGTAGTCCGACATTCACAATCGCTGTGTACACAGTCAGAGATGGTAGTGTATGGCACAAAGAAGACGCCAGAGAAGACGCCTATTGCTGCCAGAGGTGGTAACAACCCATGTAGAACACATTAAAAAGTTACCGGAATGTGTCTGAAAATACGTTAATTTGGAAAGAACGAAGAATATTTTTGTCTATCGTTATGCATGTTGCAGTTGTTTATGTTCTGTGTTATTTACAATGTTTCTACGTTACTATCGCTTACACTGTTTTGTGGAAAAATAAATGCAAACTCGCAAACTTTTCTTTTGTTTCTTTAATTTTAGACACCAGTGTATTTGCCAGATGTATTCCAGTATGTGTCTTCCTCTACAGTTTTTACTCCATAGCTCTCTCTAGTACCATGGAAGTTATTCCCTGATGTGTTAACGGATGTCTTATCATTCTGTCCCTTCCTCTTGTCGGTGTTTCCCATATATTCTTTTCCTTGGCTATTCTGCAGAGAACCACCTCATTCCTTACCTTATCAGTCCACCTAATTTTCCAGCATTTTTTCTGTAATATCACATCTCAAATGCTTCTATTTTCTTTTGTTCCGGTTTACCAACAATCCATGTTTCACAAACATACAATGTTGTGCTGCAAGCGTACACACTCAGAAATTTCTTTCTCAAATGAAGGCCTATCTTTGATACTAGTAGACTTGTCTTAGTGAGTGCCAATCCTAGTCTGCGTTTTATGTCCTCATTGCTCTGTCCATCGTGGGTTATTTTGTTGCCTAGATAGCAGAATTCCTTAACTTGATCTAGTTGGTAATCACTAAACCTGATGTTAAGTTTCTCCCTGTTCTCATTTCTGCTACTTTTCATTACTTTGGTTTTCTTCAATTTACTCTCATCTATACTCTGTTTATTCCATTCAGCAGATCTTTTAATTCTTCTTCGCTTTCACTGAGGATAGCAATCTCATCCGCGAATCTTATCATTGATTTCCTTTCACCTTCAAGTTTAATTCCACCCTTGCACGTTTTCTTTATTTCCCTCACTGCTTCTTTGATGTGTAGATGTGCCAGTAGGGGCGAAAGATTACATCATTTTCTTGCATTATTTTTAATCGAGCACTTAGTTCTTGGTCTCTCACTCGTATTGTTCCGTCTTGGTTCTTGTAAATATTGTGTATTACCCATCATTTCCTATAGCTTGCCATTATTTTTCTCAGAATTTTGACTTTTATTGATGCTGAGTCTGTTCCTCTGACAATCATTCCTCTGACGTTTCTTTACATTTTTCATGCAAACATTTCACCGTAGCTTTCCTGCACTTCCTAGCTATCTAATTCGTAGCAGACTTGTATTGCTGAATTTCCCTTTATATTTTTGTACTTCCTTCTTTCGTCGACCAACTGAATTATTTCTTCTGTTACCCGTGGTTTCTTCGCAGTTACCTTCCTTGTACCTACATGTTCTTTCCAACTTCTGTGACTGCCATTTCAGAGATGTTCATTACTCTCCAAGTGAAATGCCTATTGCGCTGTTTGTTATCGCAGTGTCTATAGCCTGAGAGAAATTCAAGCGCATCTCATCCTCCCTTAATATTTCCGTATCCCACTTCTTTGCACATTGGTTCTTTATGATCAGTCTCTTAAACATTAGCCTACTCTTCATTACCAGATTGTGATCTGAGCTATATCTGCTCCTGGCTAAGCCTTACAATCCAATATCCGACTTGGGATTCTCTGGCTGATCATTATGAAATCTGACTGGAATCTTCCCGTATCCCCCGACCTTTCCTAATTTCTTGTGATTATTGGACAGAGTATACGCTCTTATTAGCTAAAATTTATTGCAGAACTCAGTCTTTCTCCTCTCTTATTTATGCTACCAAGCCTATATTATCCCATAACCCTTTCTTCTTCCCCTACAACCACATTCCAATCTCTATGACTATTCATTCCTATTTCCTCTTGGGACGTCGGCATGTACATATGAACTATTATTGTTGGTGTTGGTTTACTGTCGCTTCTGATGTGGACAACTTTATCACTGAACTGTTCACAGTAAGTCAGTCTCAGCCCTCCCTTCCTATTCATATCGAATCCTACTTCCGTTATACCATTATCTACTGTTCTTTATATTATGCTAGTTCTGTCTGCCCAGAATTCCTTGACTAATTTCCATTTCACTTCACTGATCGCCACTATACCTAGTTTGAGCAACTGCGTTTCCCTATTGAAATTTCCTAGCTTCCCTGTCACGTTCAACCTTTTAACATTCCATGTCCGAGTTTGTAAAACCTTAACCTTTCGTTGCTTATTCACTGTTTTTCTCGTGATCATCTCCTTCTTGGCTATCCTCTGCAGGAAATCCAAATGCGGGACTTCTCCCGAATATTTTGCTAATGGAAAAATCATCATAACGGCTTTATAGGCAGTTTCATCCTAAGGGCAAGAGAGTGTCCTGAAACTTTGCCCACTCCTCCATCATCTTTGACAAAGCGTTTGGCAGTACGAGGTTGTCTTCTTATGCCGGAAGTCTTCGGCTGTCATTACTGATGGTTTTTATTCGATATTTGAGCAGTAGAGAGGTTCGAACCGAGGACCCAGAACGTTTAGGTGATTAGTCAAAGACGCTGCCCCTAGACCACAGGTGGAATATGTACACAAGATTATTGGGTGTGTACGTGCTGTTCTGAGACGAAAAGAGTGGCACAGAGAGAAAGTCGTGGCTGGCTGCAGCCGCATCTAAAGAAAACATTGATGATCTTCCCATTCCCAAAAGAAGTAGGCTGTCGTAATATAGTGACTGCAGTGTCGAAAGACTATCACTCTTACCTTGCAATGTAGAGAGCTTCGATCGAAACCGAGAACATCTGGATGATCAGGCTAGCCAGCAGCGGAGTTATTACGACGTATCCGAGCGTTTTACGACCCATATGTGCGCTGGCAACCGCAAACAGGGGAATGACGACAAGTGAGCTGAGTAGCAGGAGAGACGCCACCCAGGATGCCTCGTCCGCCGTCAAAGGCCGGTCTCTGAGGCCGCTCTCTGCAGACACCAGCTGCGGCAGCGCCATCGCCGGCCACACCATGGTTGAGCCCATGGCGAACGTGTTCAGGTTGACTGAGCAGGCACATCATACAGTCAACAGACACTTTGTTGAAATTGAAAGTAAAATCATCGACATTACAAGTGCAAGAGGAATTCTAATGTTAGAAGCAGAGGAGAGAGAGCGGATAACTGAGAAGTGTGCACTTAAGGCTCAACAAAGACGAAGAACTGTCTGTTGACGTGACAGAAGAAGAAATGAGAACCAATGTGGTGGGCATGAGGGATCCAGTATTAGGATGGCTTGGAGAAAATTAAAGCAGCATCTTAGGCTGTGGAGTGGAAGTGGCTGGAGGTTGTCAAGATGTAACTATGAGTTAGCTGTGACACCATTTATTCGCATCTCTGTTATTGAACAAACGCACTTACTAACTATTATTAAAATTAAATGGGAGAGTTAAGATAGGAAAGAGAAGGCACTATTGACAGCAGCTGCGTCGGGGCCAGTAAGACGAAAGCTCTAGTTCTGGCTCACTTGGCTCAGTCCTGGCGTCCTTTCCTCCTACTATAGTCAAAATTTCAAGGCTAACTTATTTATTTTCATTTAAAAACGCCTGTTTTATTATAAATTACTTATAAAAATTAAGAAAAATAAATATCTTTTTATCACGTTCAGTTATTTTAATTTTTTCTCACAAAAGGTGAACTTAAGACAAAAATAAAATATTTCTTGCTTTTATAAAAGGTGCACATAAGAAAAAATCTTTCGTTAGTTGGTTTAATTCCGGAAAGTTATTTACAGAATATTTCTTTTTTGTTTCTAGCACACATTTTATTTTCAGCATCCATATATAGCGGAAAAAACATTAGATTTGATTAAAAGTAGCTAGAATTTAAAAAGGGATAAAAAATAGGAAAATTACAAAGTAGTCAAAAATGGGTAGCTGAAAGTAGAGTGAAGTGATCATGTTACCTATATGAATGGGATGAACCAAATAATTTTAATTGTACAAAAATGAGTGAAAATGAGTGTAATTTTGTATACTGCAAAAAACTGGATATATTTTCGAAGTAGAGCTAGAATATCCAGAAGAATTACGTAATTTATATGAAGATTTACCATTCGATTCTGAAAATGTAATATTATCTGGAACTAAAGAAAATAAGTTATGGACTACTTTGAATGACAAATGTAATTATGTAGTTCACCATAGAAATCTTAAACAGTATCTGTCTCTAGGAATGAAAATAACAAAAATACATAAACTCTTAAAATATATAGATTTGAATACTCAAATGAGGATGCAATCGAAGTATTATTTTGAATAAGATTTCTACAAATTGAGTAATTCTGTGTTTGGGAAGACAATAGAAAATATAAGAAACAGAGTGGATATAAAATTAGTGTCAGATGGACAAAAGTGCGATAAATTAATAGCTAAGCCAAACTGTACAGAAAGAACGATGTTTAATGAAGATCTTATTGCCAGTCATACCAATAAGAAAAAAACCACATTTAATAAACTGATCTACGTTGGTATGAGTGTAATAGAATAATGAAACAGGAATATGGAGAAAATATTGAGTTATATTATCAAAATATGGAGAGTTATATCTACAATATAAAAACTTAAGATTTCTATGAAGACATGAAATCGACGATTGATTAT
Organism: Schistocerca cancellata; assembly: GCF_023864275.1. Taxonomy (NCBI): domain Eukaryota; kingdom Metazoa; phylum Arthropoda; class Insecta; order Orthoptera; family Acrididae; genus Schistocerca; species Schistocerca cancellata. The sequence goes on along the minus strand of NC_064632.1, from coordinate 502,240,212 downwards.
TTTGATACAAGTGGTTATCCAACAGATAATATTTATGGTATTTCACAAGTAAACAAGAAAGTTTAAGGAAAAATGAAAGATGAATGCAATGGAAAAGTAATGGAAGAATAATGTGGCTTCAGAGCAAAAACGTATGTTTATAAAGTTGATGATAAAACAATGAAACAATGTAAAGGTGTTAATGAATCTGTTGTTAAAAATAGAATAAGCTTAGAAGATTACAAAGATTGCTTGTGTAACACTAGAGAACAATAAGCAACTACAAATTTGATTATTTGATTTGAAGTGAAAAAGATGAAATTTAGTCAAATCAAATAAAAGGACTTAAGCAGACATGATGACAAGATATATGTTTTGGAAAATAAAATGGATACATTACCAAACAGGCATTACACATTTGAGAAAATCTAATAATTGTTTTTATATAAATGGAGACTCTAATGAAGAAGCTCAACAATGCAAATGTCTCGAAACAGATTAAAAAAATAAGTGAGTTAGAGATAAATGATTTGTGTAACATTAGCGGTTGTGAATATTTGCTAGTCTCTGTGGCCGAGCAGTTCTAGGCCCTTCATTCTAGACCCACGCTACTGCTACAGTCGCAAGTTCGAATCCTGCCTCAGGCATGGATGTGTGAGATGTCATTAGATTAGTTAGGTTTAAGTAGTTCTACGTCTAGGGGACTGATGACCTCAGATGTTAAGTCCCATAGTGCTTAGAGCTATTTGCACCATTCGTGAATATTTTAATGCTAGATATGGAGAAAAAAGTTGTGTGGAGATTAATAATGAGTTTAAGATTATCTTATCAGTAGGTATTCTAAGTTACTGAATGGGATTTTGAAATAGCTGAAGAAGGGCAGATGGAATAGAGATATAAAGAAATGAAGAAACTTAAAAATAAAAATAATGAATTTCATGATCTATAATTCACTCTCTGAATCTGATAAAAGTTTTATATTTTCCTATTAAAATTTATAATCTGTAAATGGACAATACCAAACAGCTAAAGGGGTGTAGTAATTTTATGGATAATTTTTCTAACAAAATACAGTGAACTGATAGGCCAGTAAATTAAAAAAAAATTCATTTTGCATTAACCATAATTCACTTACTTTTTTCCTTAAATGCACCTTTTATAAAAAAAGTTTACTTTTTTTCCTTACATTTACTTTTTGTGAGAAAAGAAAACTTTTTTATAATAAGTGAGTATCAAAATAAAAATATTTATTTTTGTTAATTTTTCTAAGTAATTTATAATAAAATAGGCATTTTTAAAATGAAAATAAGTGAGTTAACGCTGAAATTTGTAGTATACGAGGAGGAAAGTACCGTTTTTGGATAACTGACCCAAATGAAACAACCAGCCCTTTCCTCCTACTGGGATTTTCATGCAAAACCAGCGGCGACAGCTGAAAAGTGTGGCAGACTGTGATCCGAACTCGGTATCTTCTGCTTACTAGGCAGTTTCGTTAACCACTGAACGTCTTAGACACAGTGTTTATCACAACTGCACAGATTATCTCCATACATCTCTCGTTCGTCCCACATTCCCACCTAACCCCACCTGTCCCCTGTCACTGTGCTTGTCCTTCATGCCCGCTACTTTGACATGCAGGAGGTCGAACGTAACTGTGCATGTACACTGAAGGTGGTGGATTCATTGCCCAATCAACTGTACGAATAATGTGTCCGAATTAACAGACACCACAGGGAATTTGCAGCTGTGATACATATTGTGTAAATTGAAGTTTGGGAAGGGGTAAAAAGGAAATGAAATGAAAGGGACTGTTGATGACTGAAAGAACAGACATCACAAATTCATATAATTGATCGTCTCACTGGGCAATGTGTATGTACAACTACATTGGACCCCTCGAAGTAGCGAGCATGGAATACATGGACGCTTATAGTGGATAAATGGGGCTAGGTGGGAGTGTAGGTTGACTGAAAGGTGTGCTGAGATGCTCTGCCCAACTGCGATGACCATTATATCTGCATGGTGTAGTGGTTGACAGTGGTTAATACAGGTGGCTAGTAAGCAGGAGATCCCAGGTCAGATCCCAGTCAGGCACACATTTTCACTCCATGCTGCTGATTCCGTCTAAAGATCCCAATGCATGTGACATCAATGGACCCTTCCCTTTACTTTCTCCCCCATCCACGTTCAGTTTACGTACTTTACACAGTATGTATCACAGCTGCAGATTCCATGTGGTGTCTATTCTTTCTGCATGAAAGAAATATTAGAAAATCTTATAATCCAAATTTAAGTTCTGGCTGAAAATACTACAAACCATAAATTACAGAATAAATTAACATGTGAACACTAAACGCCACATGTGAGGCACAATATAGACTATTGAAACTAAAATTTAAAATACACAGAATACATCAAGAAGCATAAACATATGGTAAACACACAATCCTGGGTTAAGACAATATTCTTGCAAGACAGAAAATATTCCCCTCTGCACTCTAGGTGTCATTTGACCAAACAGAATAGTATCAAATAGTAAGCTCATACAACAAACCAACACAGCTGAACACTAAACAGGAATTGTAGTGTGTTACTTGATCGAAGTTTGACACCTTCAGAAAGAATATTTTACCAAGCACTTGGTCAAAAAGTATTGCATAAATGGCATCAAGGAACTGTTAGTTGCACACTGCAAGACATAAGAGCTTCACATGGGGGTGTCCTTGAGCAGTCTTGTGTACAAGGCACACAGCACTAGATACTGTCTCATCTGTGCACTCCAGACGTAGCCTCCTTGAGCATCAGAACAAAACTGGCCAGCCTGTTCTCCAAGGGCTTAACGTCAGGAGTATGCATAATTGGCATCAAGGAACAGACAAGCTTTCAGCATGCTGGATTAGTTTGGCTCAGCAACTTCTGTTAATCAGTAGAACGAAAAACCAGTCCGAGTTGCAAATTTGTATTTTTTATTCATTTGGTGACTAGTTTTTGGCTCAGAACTGGTCATCAAATGAATAAAAGTAAAAATTTGCAACTTGTACTGGTTTTCCATTCTAATAATTACAGATTGCAAGACATGAGAGCTTCACGTAAGAGCTTCCTTTAGCAGCTTTATGTAGGAGGCAACCAGTACTAGGCACTTCCACAACTGCGCATTCTAGGAGTAGCCTCACCAGGCATCACAACAGAACAATCTAGCTATTTAATATAGATGTTCATTCACAGCACCCATGAGCCGCCCAACCTGCCCCCCCCCCCTCCAGTTTCACTGAGCTGGTCCCAAACCCATCTGACTGTGGGCACAATGCGGCTGTTTTGTGGACCCTAACTGTGCCCAGTTGTGTGGCAGTTATCAACATGCCAAAATCAGAAGGGAAATGGGTGAAGTGTAGGATGGCAGGTAGCAGTTTGGGCTAGCAGGTAGCATTGCGCCAATGGAGCCGATGCTCCCAGAGCACGCACCCTACCACTATAAAATCGTAAACACAAAGGCGAACCTGTTGGGGCAGACCTGCTCTGCAGAGCGGGTTGGCCAACTGGTAGACCTGTGAATGGGTGTCTTCAGTGCTTGGTGCCACACTCTCTCACATCATCAGCTATTAATCCTTAACCGACTCCACAGGCACATGCTTCAAACTGAGGATATTCCATCGATCCCCAACAAAATGACTTCCACACACAGTGGACACTAGCTAATTGATTCAGATTGGTGCTTGCGCATCTCTGCTCTAGAAACCACGCCTTTCTGGCAGGATGAGGAAACTGCTGCAACCATTGTGCCACCCACTTAGCAGGCCAAAGATTTATGTGTACCATGAAATCATGACAATATCTACTTTGCCCTACTTCATGCTTTGAAGAAGGAACGTCTGACTCCAAACCAAAGATGCATCGGAGTTCTGTTTCTCCTCTTAGGGATACATGCATTTTATAAAAGTCCCAGAGGAAAGCACAATAAATATAAAAACCAAAATTACGCGTCAGCCATGCCATAACCAAGGTTATGTGAGAAATATAACACTTCCTTGCTGTTGTGATCTCCTTTAAAGGAACATTTCCAGGAGCAACAAATTTAAGATTTTGGTAAGACCCAAAAACTGTGGTAAGTGCTTTCCAATCAGCTTTGCTCCCGTACTAACAATTCTGACAAAATTTCTCAGGTGAATTTGTGCCCCTATGCTAAGCTATTCGATCATGTCCTTTATTACAGAGTTTAGCTTTCTGCCTATTGGCTACTTGAATGTTTTTCCTGGTCTGCCCTACTTCTCATGAATGTGTTCAGGAGTTGTCCTGTTGGATAGTAATTCATCAGTGGATTGTAGGCTAGACAGGGGGAATTTTGGCTGAAAGACAAACATAAATTTTGCTGGAGTATCCTTACATGCCTCTTGTGTGCCATGTTTGAACTATTGAAGACATACATCAACCACTCCAAGATCTCATCCCACCAGTTATGGTCGTCATGATGGTACACGATTAACGCAGCCCAAAGTTTCTGATTAATGCTCTTAGCAGAAAAAGGTTTCAGATAATACGGAATGCAGACAGCTCTCCATGCTTCCATCCCACATTCTGTTTCGAGTCATGCATTCATATCGCTTCAAGAACTTGTTGACAATGCGTTTTTTTCAGCAGAATGTGCCATATGTATATTTACGTTTATAGTGAGACTAAACATTTTAGTATTCTGTAGCAGATTGTTAGCGTATCGCCTATTGGAAACATAAAACAATATTTTGCCTACTCTGTTGAAAAATCCAATGTTAGCAAGTCCGTAAAAAAATTGCGAGCAGCAGGAATGCATTACTGGAAACAGACTGTTGGATAGAAGCATGAAGAGCTCTGCATTTTGCAGCGTTTCCAGTAGGTTCTACAATCACAATCTTGTGTCACACATGGTGCGGTGTCCTGAAAAGCATATCTCAAAAAATACTATAGCTTGCTGGTGTATGGTTCAGATAGCTGGACAAGTGCTAGATGTTTAGAGACCATCCCAAAAACTCTCTCTGCTGCTAAAGTAGCTGAAACTGGCTACATCACAAAGATGTTTGACAATTCTGTGACTGTAGATTTACTTCCTCCAGTGACACAGAATTGTTGTTCTAAATTGAATTTATATTTTCTTGCCATTGTGATGAAATAGTGTGAACGATTCTTACCTAACGTATGACAGTGAAGTAAAAATTAAAAATTTTGGACTGCTGGAAGGCAATTAAGCATATAAATGACCTTTACAATTCAACATATAAATGACCGTTGCTCCTGTCTTTCGCTGCACGAACCGTTTGCCTCTCTCTTTGACAGCTGCAGCAACAGAAATGAGACAGTACATGAAATGTATTCACAACTGCGATTATGGACTTCTATAGTTGGCATCATGGAATGACGACGATGAAAGCTTGTGCCGGGCTGGAGCTCGGACACGAATTTCTCTTTTCTTGCGAGCGGTCATCTTACCTTACGACTAGCCGATCACGACTCATGGCCACATTCAAACTTCCGTATGTCGTCAACCATGTGTTTACAACCTCTACGTGTACATCAGTTATGTATATTCCCATACAAGGAAGACGTTATACTTGAAAGTCGCTTGCCCGGTGTCGGCTGATAAATATGATATTGCAGTCCGAAGGAACTTTGCACCGCAATTCGGAATGTCACAGGCACTGCAGTATCGCATCACAACGAGAGAGTATTCGCATCAGCGTCGTCTTACTAGATGTGTGCCCTGTCACCAATTTCTTGAAGTTAATACAGCTATCGGCATAGATTCGAAACTCGCTGGAGTGCTGGTTTACTTCATGCCAGTTTTTTCTTCCTTCCGTAACGCAGCTGATAACTATCACAACGAAAGTCAGTAACAAAATCATAAGAACGTCTTTAAAGTCCATGCTGCATTTGTTTCAGAATAAACAAACAGCATTTCATAATCAGCAGCCTTCTGCTACAGTGTCACAACTTCCAAAAATTATTACTATATTTCTATTATTAATTCGTTAATATCACCTCTTTGTCGGTCACAGTGCAGCTGGAACAATAGAAGCATTTTATCTTCACGACACAGAATACAGGATTATAAAGAGATGCCCTAGCACCCAGAGTCATGCATGAGGTGGTAATTAATTTTGATAGCGTAGTAGTTTCCAAAGACATAAATTTGGGATCTGTAGGGATTGGTCAAGCAATGTTTCTGATGCGAAAATACTGCAAGAACTCCATATTTTGCACAAGGGTGTGAGATTATATAAGTAGTTTTCGAATTCTCAAGGTAAATTTTGGCACCAGGCGTAGATATGCGAGACTTCTAGGTGGCAGCTACCGGTATTGATAGCTGATCGGAAATTGTGATTTCAGGATTGAACTATGTGGAGATTTAGAAGCTTGTGTTATGTATAGAATCCAACCTTTGACTAGCATCTTGGAACTGTGTCTTTGTTGAGCTTTTTGATGAAATTGCGGGGCTTTAGTTGCGGATTATGTGGAGACTAGCAGTGATCCATGTTTCCAGTTCAGCAAGAAGAATTTTGAACACATCTGAAGGCAATCAGACCGTTACAAAGATGAAGGTGGTATAAAACTTATGACTTGGTGATCCTCACCTCGCGGGTCAAGGCAGGGTTACTGAGCTTTAGCTTAACAATTTCGTTAATACCAAAGTGAAGGGAGTTTGTTTTTGGGCCCACCCATAAATTTTTCTCACAATGGCGTAGTTGCGTCGAGTAGTGACATAGAATGCCGCGTCATACCAGGACTGTGATGTTGACAGTAGTGGGTGATGGAAACTCTCCTTCAAGACCTCGAGTTACCAAAGTAAGGGACTGAAATGACTCGAAGAGACTCTCAGTGGCATATACTTAAAATTTGTTCACCACGTAGGAGCGATTGTAACACGGAAATTCTTTTGAATGCAATGAATTTTGTTTGATCCCGAATTTTTCAAATTATTTCATCAGATTAATTTAATGTAAAACAGTAACATTACCGCATTTCAATTTATTAACAGTTTTACGTTAATCCACGGTGATCTCAAGAAAGAGGTGTGTAGTCTCCATGTCTATTTGTCGTTCAGGTTCTCCTCTATTTAAGTGGCACAATTTTTTTTTTAGCTAAGCAAAAACGGATGAACTATAGTATCAGCAGACAAGTTCATGGGCACGAGGCCTATCTTAGTAGTGTTATTAAACATTTTCAGCAGTCTCATGAAATTAAACTACAATTACCGTTGTTCAGTGAATCAAATTTTGCTGCAGAATTTAATGTAGTGGTGTGTTATATCAATTACACCACATATATTAATTACACATCATTGTTTGATAGGAATAGGCTTCGTTTGTGTGAAACAACCGGGAACTAAACTATGAGCAAAATCCGTCAAATATGAGGCTCTACATAGGAGCTCTGTCTCATGCTCACCTTCCTCTTACTTTGGTTTCTCTGTGTCTTTAGCTGCCTGAAAATTTAAAATCTCATCCAGCAAGCACTTTTCACGTTTATGGATAAAGCATCACTAGCAGTCATAATCATTGCAGTACATTATGCTTTTTGTTACTTTGGTTTTTGTAGACTGAATGACGGTTTTGCTTAAGGATGACATCTGTGAGGAATTGTTTGATCATCAGAAAATCTTCGTAAGTGAGCACAAATTATATTCTGGGACAAAAGGAAGCCAGTGAGCACAGTGTATGTATAGTGCAACTATTCTTAAAGATAGAAAAATGATAAATGACTTTTCCAATGACGTGGAATGCATCACTATTCAAATGACTTGAGAGACGTTTTTGCTAGAAGAGGGCCAAGTTCTTCTACCCCACATCCAAAACTGGATTTAAAGGGTGCCCTCCATTATGAAACTTCTGCTAGTGTTTCACAATTCCATCCTCATTTACTTTTATGTTTGCCATTGTTAAGTTTTGGGAATGAAAACATGGCACAAGTGGGCTGTAATCTGTATTATTTGTTCAATTATCCAGTTTTAATGGTGAAGTGGAAAGCTTAAAAGATGTGTGTGAAAAGTACCCATTGCTAAAATTGGCTAATCGCACAGATAATAAACATATTACAGCCTACTTGTATCATATTCCTATTCTCGAAACACACTGAGGCTCTTGACTTCTACAAAAATAAAAAAAAAATAAATAAAAAATAAAAAAATAAACAAAAGTTGTTACGTACATATGTACTTCGATCAGAATTAAGTATAGCATTATCTCTTTTATAACAACTTGTCAGTTTTCCTGTACAAGAAAATCCTGTAAACGTCAGCTGCAAAGGAAGAAAGCTGCAATTCGCATGAAAATGCTGTGAGATGAAGCGCCTCTTTGGATGCACTTGAAGAACTTTCCTTGTGTCCTGACCACACGTTTTTATTTTCAAAAACATCTTGCGCGTTTCGACTGCCGTTATTTTCAAAGGCAATGTTATGTCAATCAAAATAATTGCTCATTACATACATTGTCATCATTCTCAACTACTTCGCGTTTGGCTCGTGATTGGGAATGTTGACATGATACAGTGTTTAATGAGCAATTTTATATGACTGACATAACACTACCTTTGAAAAGATGGCAAGTCGAAACGCGTAAGGTGCCTTTAGAAATAAAAGAAGTGTGGTGAAGACATAAGAAGAGTTATTAAAGGAAGAAAGCGCGACTGACCTGAGATAAAACAACACTCAAGAGATTATCGGAACGGTGAACAATTGGAAATACGAAGAGGCCAGTATTTTGGTGACGGTGCTCAAGAAAGGTAATATTTCAAGAAGTTTTGAATGAGATGCATCTTACACGGCAGTATAACTGGAACCTTCAGCAACTGATTTATATGGCAAGGGTAATTTATACCCCCTGAGGCAATAAATTCTTCATTATTCTTTCGTTATGATGACATGTGGACACGACAACTGTCTTCTGTTTGCTTTCTACAGCATTAATGACACCTTACTAATGAAGCTCATGTATATGAGATGCAGGAAAGTGTATAACTTCCGTTTGTCAGCAGTTAGTAAACTGAGAAATAACCAGAAGCCCTGTTTTTGATTATTTCTGCAGAATCCACGTACCTGCCTTTTCGCTTTTTTTCCCGTGAACGTTCGCTGATGTAAAGGGAGTACATAAAGTCCGGGAACACTTTGAGTTATTTACTGCACAAGAACTAAACATTGTACTGATGTCATACATATTGCATTTTGAAGAGAAACTCTGAAAGTATTCTTGACAAACATTCGATATAGGAACCATGAGTGACTTGGCAGACGTCAATACGGTAATGTGAATTCTTGCCATACCCGTCCCAGCATGGCATCGTCGACTGTGGCAGTCGCTTCCCGTATTCTCTCCCGGAGCTCTACTACATCACGTGGTAGAGGCGGTACATACACCAGACCTTTAATGTGTCCCCACAGAAAAAAGTCGCACTGAGTAGGATCTGACGATCGGGGAGGCCATTTCATGAAACAGCTGTCCCCCTTCTCTAGGACGGCCGATCCATCGATGTGACAGCTTCGTGTTCAGATTCCTACGAACTTCACGATGAAAATGTGGTGGAGTCCCAGCCTGCTGAAAGATGAACGGAGATTCCGATTACATTTGAGGCATCAGCCATTGCTGCAACATGTCCAAGTAGGAATATCCAGTGACAGTGCTCTCAGCGAAGAACAATGGTGGCTGCTTTGTACCCCAGATTCCACAATTATGCCTGTTCACTTTCCCATTAGTGTGAAAAGTGGCTTCGTTGCTAAAAATTAAGCGATCAACAATGCCATCCCCATCCTCATTCAATTGTTACAAGTGCGAAGAGAATTAAAAACGCTTGTCTTTGTCGTCGTCATTGAGCTTCTGCACTAGCTTCAACTTGGATGGTTTCATAGACAGCTTCCGTCACAGTACTTTCCACAGTGTCACTGGAGCCATTTCGAGTTCACGGGATGCACGACGAACCGATTTCTTTGGACTCCTTATGAATGTCCCTCAGAATGTCTCTCATAAGCGCTCCACATTCACTTCACTCACACTAGAATGCCCATTTCTCTTTTCCGGGCACAAGCAACCCGTCGTAGCGAATTTGTTGTGCCAGAGGTAAATGACCTTCCTTGTTGGTGGATTCTTACGGTACTTGGTTCTAAACATCTGTTGAACAGCTGTAGCACACTTGTTTTTGTCGAACTCCAACACAAAGAAAGCTCGCTGCACACCTGAACTCGCCATGTTTGCGACTAGCGCTTACTATCGGCAGATTACCAAACTACAGTGTGGCGGTATACATGAAAAAAAAGTTTCAGTGTTCGTCTTCAAAATGACGTATGTATGATATCTGTACAATGTTTGGTTCTTGCGCAATAAATAATTGAAAGTGTTCCTGGACTTTATGTCTGTGACATAAGAAAAACACCGTCTGTGAAAGAGTGTCTAGAGATTAACTGGGTATGAATGTAGCTGCAGATATAGTTACAGAAATTTGTGTTTTCAGTACTGCGGTATCCGTTTACACATTTTGCTCAGTGACTGCCAATAATTCCTGTACGACAGACCGATGGGGAACTTCTGGGGAGCTTCCATAGATCGTTTTCATAACGTAGTTCACAAGCTCCACAGGAACTTACGAAAAACGTAAGTTCTATTATCCTTATTTTGTGTGAGTCTGAACAGCACCCCCCCCCCCCCCCCCGCCACACACACAAATACACACACACACACGCACACACACATCACACAAGTTGAAATAACGATTTATTTTTCGCCTTACCGACAACAGCAGCAAGTAGCTGGGACCATGCAGCTGGCTTCTTTTCAGCCAACTGCACCTCTTCAACCATTTTCCCATTGGTGGTAGGTTTGGTTTGCGGCCATATCCCCGCAGTGTTCTTGAAGACACCTGCCACACTATAATCGTCAGCCACGCTGCACCGTTTGCTTGTGACGGCCTTCATTCCTGTACTTAACTGCCAGGAGACGTCGTTGCTTAAGTACCTACGAATAATCCGCGAGATTATCCACGCGTGTCTGCGCTGGCGCCCAGATTTGCAAGGAACACGAGCACAGACTGGGAACATAATAACGTCTGCGCCACAGCTAAAACACGCTAGCGGCGCAGCCTATGTGAGTAACACGAATGCCATTCCTTATTGATTTACTCTATTTTCCCCCCTCATTCATAGTGCGCCATTTGACTCATAAATACAGCAAGTCAATCATTGGAGATATAATCCCTGGAGAGCACGGCTCAATTTCCCAACTACAATTATTACGTGAGTGAAGGACATAAGAGTGTGATCATTAAGTACAGCGCTGGACAACGTAGTTTCTGTGAAAGGAACATGTGCACACTATAGATGAGAAAAAGTGACCGGTTAAAACCATTACCGGTATTTTAGTTCTGAATGAAGGATATTTTTCCGTATTTGTTTGGTTTTAGTTATAACAGCTAATTTTTGTTTTTTAAAAATGGCTCTGAGCACTATGCAACTTAACTTCTGAGATCATTAATCGCCTCGAACTTAGAACTAATTAAACCTAACCAACCTAAGGACATCACACACATCCATGACCGAGGCAGGATTCAAACCTGTGACCGTAACAGTCGCTCGGTTCCAGACTGTAGCGCCTAGAATCACTCGGCCACCCAGGCAGCTTTTATTTTTTTTATTTTTTTAAAAACTAATAACCGATTAAAGTCACCGAAATATCATTTAGCCGAAGCAGAAATGCTAAAATTTTTCGTTTTCAAATAAACCTTTTTTTATTAAAGGAGTAATTTTTATTCGTAAAATTTGAATTGGTTCGAAATATTGCGTTATTACAGAAAGTGGGAAAAGCAGTCAGTGCAGTTTTAATAAAAATGGCGACAGAAACGAGCAACAAACAGATAGTATACGAAGTCGTACAGCATTGCTGAGAAAATAATGTCCCTGTTGCCGTGCCGTGTGACGTGGCTTAAGGCACACGTGTATTTGACGTGTGCAAAATTTGCCTCCATCTGGTCTGTAAGGATTTTTCTCACTGTCGTCGTCCGATATTCGTTGTATTGCTGAAAGACACCAGCTCGAGCCTGGAAATATTTTAAAAAATTGTCGTAGCACCGAAGTAAGAGCTTGATTTGCTTTAAAAGCTTAAATATTTGTCTGCCGTTTCTACGAAATTATAAAAGAGCAATAAAATTATTGTAAGAGTAATAAATTGAAAACTCAACAACTCTTATAGTATACAATAAAAATAGAACGTAGCCGATCTGCTGGCTGTGTCTATAAAAAAGAAAAAAAAAGTGTGACATCTTATGGGACTTAACTGCTAAGGTCATCAGTCCCTAAGCTTACACACTACTTAACCTAAATTATCCTAAGGACAAACACACATACCCATGCCCGAGGGAGGACTTGAACCTCCGGCGAGACCAGCTGCACAGTCCATGACTGCAACGCCTGAGACCGCTCGGCTAATCCCGCGTGGCGGCTGTGTCTATATAATACGCCTTTATCTGCTTGCAGCCCTCGAAAACGGACGGATTAACACGAAAATCAGAGTTCTTCAGCCTCAGTTTTTACTCTTTAGCATTAACTATTCGCAGTGCCGAAATAGTGGTACGATCCCACATTACAACGTGACTTTTGAGCATAGTTTCAAAAACTTTGAATCAATAGGGGAATACTGGTGTTTTTTGTAGTATTCAACCACTTAACACTTTTCGAGAAAAGCAGCGGACGTTGGAAGGAGTAAATATTCTTTTATTTGTCTATTTAATTTAATATTTTCATTTTGTATATCTTGATACTGAGGGAGTCAAAGTTCTATAATTTTTGTTCGCTTTCTACGTTCATTACAGGAAATAATAGGAATAAACAACCAAAAATCGGTTATTTCAAACCAGTTATTTTGAGCGGTTTTAACAGTCAGTTTAAAATGGCGTGAAAAAAAACGATATTACTTAAAACAGGTTGTTTCAGCGAGAACCGCCATCCCTAGTACACGTAGAGGACATTCACAGGTGATTGACTGCAGTGTGTGTGGAGAGTGTGCACCATGAAGAAAAGTGGTGTTGCAACACGACAATGCTCGTCCCCATACTAGTCGGAAAACCACGGCTGTCGTTGCTGAAACTAGGTTTCCAGGTATATCCATTTCCACATTTTTTTGCTGATTTGGTCCCTGTAACTTCTGTGGCTCCCCCTCAAACCCCTTTCCTGCGGTCTGACACACCCACAGCAGGACACCTGTTCGCAGTTACTGGAAGTCTCCGAAATAATGTCCGCACGTCATAGCCCCGAACAGGTGGTAATCTGAAGGAGTTAAGTCGGGAAAATAAGGTAGGTGAGGCAGTGTCTGGAGTCCTATCTCAGCGATGGCAGCCGTGATTTCCCCATTACTATTTGGTCGAATACTTTTCGTGACTGGGCGCACCCTCCACACACTGCCACGAATCGTTTGTGAATATCCGCATTGTGTACACCCTGCTTCCACAGAAACCACGTGTGCCAGTACTGTCCTTGATAATCACACCCCATCTTGTCCTCTCACGGAATGACAGCAGTTGTAAAACTGCGCTGTACGGTGCAGGGATTACACTTCTAGTGAGCCAAAGTACTACATGCCATTGTAATGGTGAATCAAATGGCGCTCCATGAACGATGGGAAGTAATACCCTCTCATGCGTCGCTTTCTCAAATATGGACACTTATATTTCGTTTCACTGGAGTTACTAATAAATGTTTCGTGAAGAGGTAGTAATTTTCGTTCTCACTGTCCTCATATAGAGACACCTTCATATTGCTTGGTCTATGAAAATAAATTTTTCGGTAAATTGAATTCTTTATAACATACGTCTTAGGACACCAAAAAATGAATCAGAAATTGTTTTTTTTTTTCAATTTGAGCTTGATAATTCGTGCATGACAGGAATAAAGTGTAAATCAATATGGAACGCCCCTCGTAGATTTGTTGCTCTCCGCTGTTTCTTATCGTGTAGTGTGTCGTATGGCAATTACGTGGTACAAATAAAGCGAAGGCAGCAAAGACAGGCCACTCAGGATATCGTCAGAATGAGTAAAAAAGGCTAACAAAGCCACTTCAGTTCATGGAGCCTCAAATTAAGGTAAACACTCTTCCTCAATAAGTATCCTTCACACTTAATATGGAACAAAACATAGACACTATCCTAACACGGGGTGTTCAGAAAGTCTCTCCGCAGTGTCGTGTGATTGTTAGCCATCGATCCGTATGATTGTTCGCTTGCCTGGGCTACTGCCCTTCAAGAGGATTCTCTCAACATTCCACTGTTTCGTTTATCTCAGCCAGCGTCGGTAGTATCGTTGATGTGTGTCGTTACGTGTTAACGTGAACGTTTAAGTTTAGTTCCTTTGTTCGTTTGTTTCGTTTTGTCACTGTTAAAATGCTAACCATTGAAGAACGTGTGTTTTTACTCTAACAAGGGTTCAAAGCTGTCTGTTAATAGACAGTTTCCGTTAGTCAAACATTTAATTCAGTTTTCCCGGAGACTACACTCCCACATAGCGATACTGTGCGAAATTTGATTAACAAATTTCGAAGTACGGGCTCGGTGACAGATGCACCGAGAAGAGGTCGTCCTATCGTTTTGTCTGTGGATAAACTACTCAATATTTCCGATAAAATGTCCATGAGTCCGAACAAGTCAGTAATAAAACCCGCCCAGGAAATTGATGTTAGTGTCGCAACGGCCCACACAGCTGTAAGGAAAAAATTAGAACTTTTCCCATACGAAGTGGCAGTCGTGCAAGAACTGAAAAATACTGATCATAGCAAGAGACTGCATTACTGTCAATGGTTCGAAAATTTCGTTCAACAAAATGGGATATTCTCAGTGAAACGTTTTTCACTGATGAAGTGTGGTTTCATCTATCCAGGTACATGAACTCGCAAAATTCTCATATGTGGAGTACTGTAAATCCATTGTGTATTCATGAGGAACCACTTCATTCTGTGAAAATAGGAGTTTGGATTGCAATTTTTAGACGTCGGATTGGAAATCCCATATTTTTCAACGCACAATGATACTGCAGTGATATTCTGTACCCATTGATAGGAGAAATTGTATTAAGTGAAATACTGAACGGTTATTTTCAACAAGATGGTGCAACCGCGCATACAGCTCGCGTTTCAATGTCACTGCTTGCTGATGTTTTTGGCGATCGCATAATTTCACAGGGACTTTGGCCTCCACGATCGCCTAACCTAACACCACCTGACTTTTTCTTCTGGGGTGCAGCGAAAGCAACTGTCTATAAAAACCGTCCAAATTCCATCGATGAATTGAAAATTGCAATATCCACTTTCACTGCTTATGTTACAGCTTGTGTTTGGAAACATGATTAGACGAATTTAATTGTGTATTCAACAACAGGGGGGCACTTTCAACATTTAATGTGAAAATTTGTAAGTAAAAATTAATAATTAATAAATTAATAACTTGAATTTCATTGAGTTTCATTTCGGTTTATTCACTACGGCATACGGCACGCGCGGCTAACAGTCATACGGCACTATGGAGAGACTTTTCGAACACCCCGTACTATTCAACAACGCCACCAGCGTTGATAACGAATGCGGGTCTGTGATGTCTGGACAAAGTCCAGAGTGTAGGGACACCACCGTCCAGATACTCCAGTCACATCAAATCGTGCATGTCCGCTGTGTTCAGACTTCTTTCCCAAAGATTTGTGCCTTGTTTTAAATACTCTTCGTGTATATTGCTATATATACATGAAGGTGTGGTAAAGTGGCCTGGATGGGAAAAAGAGGCCACTGCTAAATTTTTGCACTGAACAATGCTGCCGTCTGCTCAGAACTGGTCATACTAGTTCTGATACTCACCATCATTGTTATCAGTGAGATGGACAGAAGAAGTTAATTTTTTAATGAAAACTTCTCCGATTGTCAGTTGTCTGTTGTACGGTAGTTATTTACACTATTGTTGCTACCTCACGTAAACGAAGAATAATATTTTTTCATAGCCATTTGGAAACAATATGTTTTGGCTCACAAAAGTAGTTCCTTGTTGTTTCTTTTGGTTTGATAGTTTCATAAGTAAACCATTAATGGCGATGTGGCATCCGATCGGGAAACGTTGTCTCCACTTTTCGCGTATTCATTTTTCCTGAACATTTCACGTTTATCTGTTCTCCCCAACAAGGATTAGTCACATGCATATATAAATATGATACTATACCCTGGCTTATAAATCCTTTTACATACAAAGCTATCTTCTGTCAAAAAGTCCCATTGTGACGATAACGGATTCATAAATTCTGTTTTATCTGGACTAACACAAACGTCCGACTGAAAACTGTCAACTTCTGGCACTTGGTATTCTTTCAGACACTAGGCAAGATACACAGAAATCAGAGCAACAAAAGTAATACCCTGTAGCGATGAAAAATGCGATTGAGGCTGTAAAGAATGATACTATGACTTTTTCCACAGCAGTAAAGCAGTTTCAAGTTCCACGGAATATGATGAAAAGAATAATTCCAGACAATGCAAAGCTGGAGTAGCTGATGAAAACATTATGGAAAGCTCATCCACAGTGTTCATTATAAAGTAAGAACAAGGAATCTTTGATTCTTCTTTTAAAATAGAAAACCGGTTTTATGGACTTCCAGTGAACGGTCCAGGGGGATTAGCACGCCAGTTGGCAGAGTGGAACAAAACATCGTTTCATTTGAAGAAACAACAGGAAGGACAACACCCTACTATTAGTCTTATGAAGCATACCTTCACGGCTAGAGGACAAGCTTGTTACATGATCAACACGGACAAGTTCTATAGTTTCTCTTAAAGCAGTGCAAGAAAAACAGTTGCATTCTGCTCATCATATGTGGACGATAACGCTGACAGATCGGTTCAAGAAGAGCAAAGTATTTATACTTAGAGCAAGATAACAAGCTAGTGACGTCACTTAAGTCGAAAAAGGGTTGCTTGTCCACTTTCGTAGTATGTATTAGAGCACTAAAGGCGCCTGGTCCATCAGAATCGTGTGCACTCGGCTGCGATATGCGACAGAGAGAGAGAGAGAGAGAGAGAGCAAGCGAATACATTTCGTGTACCCTAGCGGAATTTGTAGAAGATGAGCGATGCTGAGTGAGCGCATGTCAGCGGCCACCTTCACATAGCCTGCGAATATGCAGAGCGTGCAAATCCGACGCGATTCTCTAACCACCAGAGCTGGGCAAACTTTATTCGAATGACGAATAACGAATACATATAAAAATTATTAATCGTTATTCCAGAATAAAAAAAAAATTATTTCCCAGTATTATCCATTTGCGCGAATAAAAACATTCATTCATCATCTGTGAAAAAGCCGTATGAAAAATAGCTATGAAATTCATTGGCATTTGTTGCTCCAGTTCTTTGTAATTTATTTAATAAACGTTCTTTTTATTGTTTTCAAGTTAGTTTTCAGAACAACTGTCTTTTTCAAACAATTCACTGGAAAGCTAATTTCAATTTCGGAGCTTTGAGATTGTGAGACAATAAAGGAAATACGTTCAACACATGTGTCTCCTGAAATCATCTTTATTTAGGATAACAATATAAGACTTTCACATCACAATCTTCTTTAGCAAAAATTGAGTAATCATTATTTCTACTATAGGTTTGGCAAATAACTTCTAAGTGGCTCCACCTTAGTTTCAGCTCCCAGATAATGATCAAAATAAATTTTATAGTTACGTCATAACATCATTTGAAACTCAAGGCTCGATTTCTTAAACATTTCTGCTGTCGTGGACAGCAATATAGGTGAATAATTTGTTTCTAAATCAGAGGTATGGCATTACCGGAATAACTGCAGTTGGTGTAGAGAGGAGGACAAAGTCTTCCAATCCTCTCTTGACACTTTCTCGATAAAAAGCTGTCAGTGTGCTGCAGTAACATGAAGTCTTTGATGTTCTTAAACCCAGTGTCTCTTCTGAAATTTTTCAGTCTCAAGGCTCGATGTAACCGCATAAGCGCATGTGAGATCTAAACCTATTCCATTTTCTAACGGAAAACACAGTTATAGTTAATCCTAAAACACATTCGAATGACTCTGGACGTCCATCACTATTCCACAGGCGTTTAGGAGGTTTTAGATTTAAGGTTTTTAGACGCTAGTCATTAACAACCACTGGGTTCTTACTTTGTTCGCTCACTTTATAGCACTACAAACACGGACAAACTGCGTAGTGATATCGAGACATCCATATCCGACAGCGTTACCAATCTTGGTTCAATGGAGGAAGGTGCTGAAGGTCAAGGAGTTCTGCATTCTTATCTTTGGCTGCTTACGTAGAGGGCTACCGCATGTTAACGTAGGGAGAGGGGGGGGGGGGGGGAAATGCTGACAAGTGCGGAGTTAGCTGAATCGGGCAGCATCGGTTTTTAACTGCAAAGGCCGTCCGCCTACGAAACATTTTTGTGATACATTTATTACCTTGTAATGCAAGAAACGTTGTGCTCAAGTTAAAGATTGTGTGAGCACACCAGTGCTTTACTAGGCATTGTGCGTGTCCTTGTCTTCCTCCTGCACCTGAACCAATGAATACAGTCACTTAATGGGGAACCTTCAGTTCAACACGTTCTCAACGAAACACTGTGCAACTGGACTTGGCATTTTTCTCGTTGTTGTAGGCGGAAGAAGCGACAAGTAACACAGAAAAACATAGGACCAATAGTGTATCGTCCCCGAAACCTTGAGCTCTGTAGTCTGAAACAAACTGACTTCCGTTTTTATTAACTTCCAGTGCAGCTCCTCCTGGCGCTTATCATGTGTGCTTTCGTCGGCTAGCTTCTGTAGTTTTACGAGCTGCTGTAACTTTCCTTGTCACCAGTGTGACGACTGAGTGACAGAGGCGCATTTCGGTACAACGAGAAGCAGTACTCAGTCCAGGGAACGAACACCAGTTACAGAATATTGCGGAAAAAAACTGTGGTGGCATGCTACGTTATTTTCATTTTAGGTACGAACAATGAACAACAAACAATTATCTGTTTTCGCACAAACAAATAATCCCGTGAATACGTTATTAGCGAGCAGATTGAACGATCGATTTATTCGGATAATTATCCACATAGAAATTTATTCAAATAATATCCAGGTCTGGTTATCACTATATCTTGCGTTTCTTTTCTCTTTACAATCAGTGCAGTTAACATTATCAACTGTAACAAGTCCTGTTAGTTCACTTACCCGATTTATTCACGAGAGCCCACAGTATTTCTAGATTGAAGTTTTTTTTGTTAATTATATACAAAGTTCACAACTCGGATCAATCGTCACGCTCCCAGACGTAAACCTGTTTCATTTGATCTGTCGAAAATAAGTCTCACGGTCAATTTGATTTTTGCTCCAGACTGAGTGCGAGTATTAACTCATCAGCTGTTCTTTCACACAGATTTACAATTCCACACCTAAATCAGTTTCCTTCAATAACACTCAGTATTCCATTATCAATTTAATTTTCCTTGTACGTAATTATACTCAGTCGCTGTGGCAAAATCTGGTAAATATCAGGTATACAACATTCGCGTTGTCCATACGCGACATGGAAAATTTGCAACTAAAACGAAATTCTAAGTCTAAATGGATTCGGTCTCTTAGCCAGGCCCATTAGTGCCGCTACCTTGGGACGAAGACTGATTAGCCTTAAAATAAAAAAATAGGCTAGACACGTTTCCATAGATGAATGGCAGAGCCACTCAGTGAATGCGCTCCCTGTCATACCAAGTGCGGAAACTGCTGGCTGCGTCCTTTCTCAACGTGTGTAGGGTGAATGATAGCCAGTGAGCACTGCTCACACGGTTCCGAAACGCCGGTGCAGTGTTCTAGTACGTACCTCCTCACTTGCCACTTTACCTGGTTAGGTTGGGGAAAATAGCCGCCTTTTATGGCTTCAGTAAATTGCGTGTGAAGTCCATTCATTGTACATATTTTTACTTGTAAATATTCAGAGTGAGACCCTATAATATGTAGATTCAAAATACGTAAGCAGCAAGCCTTTGGCAGTAAACATAGGTTGATGAAATTTCAGTTCCCTCAGAGCGACAACTTTACCCCACCTTCCACGTATATAGTGGTGGAATTATTTATTTCATCACCTTCTGCAATGTAATACTTTTGTCTGAACCGTTGAATATTTTAGGTAAATTGGCTTAATTTTGCTCTGTTTCTATAGGATGCAAATATAGACAATAATTTATATCGATTTTATTTTATTCTCTTGATTTATTTTTATAAAATCCGTTTTTATTTGCATTTTAACACTTTCTTAAGGAACTGGGTAAAAGTGTATATATCATATGATCCGCTTTTTCTTGTGAACTTGGGGGGGTTAATTCCGGAGCAAACACTGAGTATTAACGTTACGACTTAACACAGACAGGTTTTAGTGTTTTCAAATACACAATTACCTGATCTGAATTCACTGCTGGGATTTGGTCGGTCCTTGATACATAACAGACGAGCGTAGGAGGTTTAACCCATCGATTTAGGATATTTAATCACCAAGATCCCGATTAACAGTATAATTACTGTGTAAACATTGTGTTTCTACCAATAATCTCTACCTTATGAATGTTATGTAATGTATATGATCTTGAAGCAACAATGCACCAAACTTATAGAACCTGGCTAATTGGTGGCAACATCTGAAAGTGTCACATTCTATTCTAATTAGCCGAAAATAAAATCTTGTGTTAACGAGTTGCTCATTTACAGTTACCAACCGAAATACTTGAGACAAAGTTTATTTTATCATGTGTACAATTATTATTCATCCCTGTGTCCTATGTATGTAACTATGTGTACTAATTTACGATCCAGTGAGCCTGCAGCGTTGAAGATATCTCTTAGAGACATTATCTAATAAACTCCAAACACCTGCTGCTAAATTACCAAAATATACTGATGCAGGAATATACAAAATAAAATGCCAGGATTGCAATAAATCTTACACAGCACAGACAGGGCGCAATATCAGTGGAAGATATCGAGAGCATACGAAAATTAGAGAAAATAAACCACATGAATTCTTCAATCGCTTAAAGAACGACAACACAACGCAGAACAAATGGAGTTAGCAATGAGAATTTTACTCATATTACCTAAAGGTTGAATACTGAACACACTTGAAGAAATAGAAATCTACAGACACACGGTACAACACCCTGATGGCATTTTAAATAAAAAAATGGATTTAAAGCATAAAGATTTTATACAAAATTTTATTGAATTCCTAACCAAAGGTAACGGACAGACACAAACAACTACCCACAGACACTTTGTTTGCAAAGATCATACGTACAGCAAGAAATGATAACAGCAACACATCATAGCAATTGTAACCATATAAAATTTTTAGCCGACTGTCACAACTGTCAACATATCAAATCTAACGATAAAACGTCAAATTATAAAAATTACGAGAAAGGGCTATTAACAACAGCAGCAAACCACAGAACAACTTATAGCGTAAGAGACCTAAACCTGCGCCACATTGTAACACAACGCAGAGTTACAGCGACTACTGATGCTACATGGACATAAGGTCAAAATCTGTACATCTAAAAATGCGGTAACCAACATTATAATAAAATGAAATACAAATATTATTAACTTTCGCATATGGTCTGAAGATGGCAAACTAGGCGAAATGGGTCCATCACAATATAAAACACTGAAATACTGTAGCAGCAATTTGGATTTTACTGCACAATGTCTCTCTGAGATACGCACTAATTTCCGGAATAGCTTTGAAATGTTGTGAACTATCGTTATCCAGAAACTATAAAGGAACGATTGAAACTTACTTTTCATGTAAATGTAGGAATTTCCGTTGAAACTGATAAAAAGGTCTGTTTAATTAAACGTTTGAAAAGTGACAGAAATACTGTACCTAATTTATTTATTGTTTAATTAACGAAACTGTAAAAAGCATTGTTTGTATAGCACATTATGTGTAATTTCATGTGATTAAAAACTATATCTGGTCAATATGCTTATACGAATGGAATAACAGCAGTTGTAACACTTCCATCTGCATGTTAAACTAACAAGATGCCATGATTTTTAATCGTAACTTGAAAAAATTGAACTAACAACAACGTTTGCTATTGTCATGAAAAGTATATAAACAATTGAGTTTTGGGAGGTAGGGCTCACTGTGGATCGAAAATTTTGTGGCGCAACGTGTGTGCCACTGTATATAACAAATCTGCAATGAGAAGTATTAAGGCATACCTATTACTTATTTCTCATTACACTCTGATTGAATCCAAAAAGTGAACAGAGTACTCGGCAACAACTACAGGACAACGAGCAGATCTCAGGTATTTACGTTACTGAGTTACACCACCCACATAGATCCTTGTTATTTCATCGAGCTACTGCAAGCACTAACTTCAAGTTATTTGCATTTTTCTTTAAAAGAAGAATCCATCACATCTCAAAGTGACTGGAGTACTTAAAAGTCATCCAAAAGAAATAAAAACGTAACGTCCTTCACGTGCCTTAATCACAGCTTTGCATCATGTCGGAACTGAGAGAATTAACTTTCTAAAGTATTCCTCACTGAGTTCTTGAATCCACAAACACACACACATAAACGAGACTCCAAGAGTTCCTGTCAATTCAGTGGCTTCTTTTTGCGACAGCTTTTCGCATAACCTTCCAACAGTTCTCAACAGGACTGAGATTTGGACTATTTCCACGCCATTCTAACGTTTGAATTCCATTTCGTCTAAGGAAAGTTTGTAGCTCAAATGTGGAAATGCTTAACAATTAATCTGGAACATCATCTGCTTCATGCTTGATACAAACACTGATCACAAGACTTACCTTCAAAGCTCTGTGGAAAGGCGCACAAACACACTCGAAAATGAAACAGGAAACATCTTCGAACCGTTGTCTTATTGTGGTCATAAGCATCTTTTCAAGGATGCTGATGTACGCAGGCTGTGCCGTTTGTGAAGTGCAGCCGATGTGCTCCGTGGGTAGAAATCCATCCGCAGGCCGTCTGTCTTTCTGGATGTTTTGTTATAGACGAAAGCAAAAATTTTTTACTTTCTCTGCGATTAGGGAACACTTTCCCTACCTTGTTTAACAGTAGACTCCCTTCCTCTACCTCTATCTTTTCTTTCTCCCTGTATTTTTTTACTTACCTCGATGTTGTGGATTGATTGAAACCTATCTTACAGATTATCTCTCATGCTCTAAGACCAATTGGTTCATAAGAAAGTACAGCAGCTTTCTCCTTTGGCGTTAATTCCACTGACCTGCCCAACTTTTCAATGCAGCGTGTCAACACAAAATGACTGTTGCAGAAGAGAAGAAAGGCAACATGGAGTTGGATATTGTTGGAAAAAAATGTGACAGGAAACGAAACAGTAAAGGTACGAACATGTAACAGACGATTTAATAACAACAGCCGCCAAAGACAAAATTATGAAGTAGTAATTGGTGATGCAATAAATAATTCCACCACTGTATTGTATAGGGTGAACCAAAACTCTACCGACAAAATGTTGGAGTTTGTTCAGGAATATTGTCTGAATATTTTGGATTAACGGACACTTGGTCGTTGGTGGTGCATTACAGAGTATTGATGTGATTACTATTTATTCAGTATGTCACCCAAATTACCTTTTGTTTATGGGAAAATACCTTAACAACAGTGAAAAAGTCTGGAATACGGCAATATAAAACACTGAATAATTCAACAACTGTCAAACATAGCAAAGCAATGTAATGGAATTGCTGGCGATTGAAGGATATCCCAGCATATCGTCAATGCGACTCTTTCGTTCTATTCAGTGAAACCATGTACGAGGAGCATTTCCGCAAACTCTTCACCAGTAAACCTAACCGAAGTGGTGTGAATCGTTGTTAACGAGCGAGTAACTCAGCCAGGAAAAAGCGAGACACAACCAAGCAGTAGTGAATGCAGAGAGCGAAGAGTGAAGTGGCTTTTACAGTTTTCAAGTACCACGAGTGATGCAAACGAATGTTTCCGAACAAGACACACAGTGCGTACCGACGACATTTCCAGAGTATGCAGATATTTTCAGTGCAGTACAGATACAAATATCGATGACGGCTAGAAATCAAACGAAATTCAGTTAATCTCTAATGAGCCACCGGGGATCTCGTGTTCCTGATGCCAAGACAGAAAATATCACTGAACGATCTCCGAAATTTTGTCGGTGGAGTTCCGATTCACCGTGTCTATTTAATTACTTCAAAGATAAGTCAGGAATCTAGAAATGAACTAGGCGTTTGGGAGTGTACGTTTAGTATCACGTCGAGATAACTTGGTATTTCATTATATTCTCTGCCTTACGGCGCGTGTGTGAAAGTGGTGTCTGTCAACGCCGTTGAAATGTCTTCAAATATTTCAAAAGCTGGTAGTGGCCAAACGTTTGCTTCACATATAATTTGAAAGGCAACAACATCGTTCTTCTTGGTGCATGAACTGGACAGACTTAAAATCTATACACTGTTAAAAACTACGACGGTAATGTTGGCACTCAAAGATGTAGTGGCTGCGAGTGCCACAGCGATGCTAAAAAGAGACTGTTGTACACTGTATCTCTGGCTTTGTTAGCCGACTTGGATGTAATCTGTAATTTTTCAATTTTGTTTTTGTGTTGTCTTCCTAGAAGGAGTGGAGAGGAGTATATGTTTTTGTATGAAAGGGATAATCCGCCATTGCAATCAGAATTGTGACTTAAATGTTTGGTGTCTATATACACTCCTGGAAATTGAAATAAGAACACCGTGAATTCATTGTCCCAGTAAGGGGAAACTTTATTGACACATTCCTGGGGTCAGATACATCACATGATCACACTGACAGAACCACAGGCACATAGACACAGGCAACAGAGCATGCACAATGTCGGCACTAGTACAGTGTATATCCACCTTTCGCAGCAATGCAGGCTGCTATTCTCCCATGGAGACGATCGTAGAGATGCTGGATGTAGTCCTGTGGAACGGCTTGCCATGCCATTTCCACCTGGCGCCTCAGTTGGACCAGCGTTCGTGCTGGACGTGCAGACCGCGTGAGACGACGCTTCATCCAGTCCCAAACATGCTCAATGGGGGACAGATCCGGAGATCTTGCTGGCCAGGGTAGTTGACTTACACCTTCTAGAGCACGTTGGGTGGCACGGGATACATGCGGACGTGCATTGTCGTGTTGGAACAGCAAGTTCCCTTGCCGGTCTAGGAATGGTAGAACGATGGGTTCGATGACGGTTTGGATGTACCGTGCACTATTCAGTGTCCCCTCGACGATCACCAGTGGTGTACGGCCAGTGTAGGAGATCGCTCCCCACACTCTGATGCCGCGTGTTGGCCCTGTGTGCCTCGGTCGTATGCAGTCCTGATTGTGGCGCTCACCTGCACGGCGCCAAACACGCATACGACCATCATTGGCACCAAGGCAGAAGCGCCTCTCATCGCTGAAGACGACACGTCTCCATTCGTCCCTCCATTCACGCCTGTCGCGACACCACTGGAGGCGGGCTGCACGATGTTGGGGCGTGAGCGGAAGACGGCCTAACGGTGTGCGGGACCGTAGCCCAGCTTCATGAAGACGGTTGCGAATGGTCCTCGCCGATACCCCAGGAGCAACAGTGTCCCTAATTTGCTAGGAAGTGGCGGTGCGGTCCCCTACGGCACTGCGTAGGATCCTACGGTTTTGGCGTGCATCCGTGCATCTCTGCGGTCCGGTCCCAGGTCGACGGGCACGTGCACCTTCCGCCGACCACTGGCGACAACATCGATGTACTGTGGAGACCTCACGCCCCACGTGTTGAGCAATTCGGCGGTACGTCCACCCGGCCTCCCGCATGCCCACTATACGCCCTCGCTCAAAGTCCGTCAACTGCACATACGGTTCACGTCCACGCTGTCGCGGCATGCTACCAGTGTTAAAGACTGCGATGGAGCTCCGTATGCCACGGCAAATTGGCTGACACTGACGGCGGCGGTGCATAAATGCTGCGCAGCTAGCGCCATTCGACGGCCAACACCGCGGTTCCTGGTGTGTCCGCTGTGCCGTGCGTGTGATCATTGCTTGTACAGCCCTCTCGCAGTGTCCGGAGCAAGTATGGTGGGTCTGACACACCGGTGTCAATGTGTTCTTTTTTCCATTTCCAGGAGTGTAGAAGAGTGATTTCAGGTGTGCCGCAGGGGAGTGTCATAGGACCGTTGCTATCCACAATATACATAAATGACCTGGTGGATGACATCGGAAGTTCGCTGAGGCTTTTTGCAGATGATGCAGTGGTGTACCGAGAGGTAGTAACAATGGAAAATTGTGCTGAAATGCAGGAGGATCTGCAGCGAATTGACGCATGGTGCAGGGAATGGCAATTGAATCTCAGTGTAGACAAGTGTAATGTGCTGCGAATACACAGAAAGATAGATCCTTTATCATTTAGCTACAAAATAGCAGGTCAGCAACTGGAAGCAGTTAATACCATAAATTATCTGGGAGTACGCATTAGGAGTGATTTAAAATGGAATGATCATATAAAGTTGATCGTCGGTAAAGCAGATGCCAGACTGAGATTCATTGGAAGAATCGTAAGGAAATGCAATCCGAAAACAAAGGAAGTAGATTACAGTACGCTTGTTCGCCCACTGCTTGAATACTGCTCAGCAGTGTGGGATCCGTACCAGATAGGTTTGATAGAAGATATAGAGAAGATCCAACGGAGAGCAGCGCGCTTCGTTACAGGATCATTTAGTAATCGCGAAAGCGTTACGGTGATGATAGATAAACTCCAGTGGAAGGCTCTGCAGGAGAGACGCTCAGTAGCTCGGTACGGGCTTTCGTCAAAGTTTCGAGAACATACCTTCACCGAAGAGTCAAGCAGTATATTGCTCCCTCCTACGTATATCTCGCGAAGAGACCATGAGGATAAAGTCAGAGAGATTAGAGCCCACACTGAGGCATACCGACAATCATTCTTTCCACGAACGATGCGAGACTGGTATAGAAGGGAGAACCGATAGAGGTACTCAAGGTACCCTCCACCACACACCGTCAGGTGGCTTGCGGAGTATGGATGAAGATGTAGATGTAGATGTAGAAAAGATGGTAGGATTAAAAACCATTGTAATTCGAAAGAGATCATCTTTATGAATAAACGGCGAATGTAATCATCACCACGCGGGCTAGCCGCGCGAGCTAAGGCGCCCCCCACCCCCTCTCCCGTCGAAGGTTCGAGTCCGCCCTCGGGCATGGGTGTGTGTGTTGCCCTTAGAGTAAGTTAAATTATGTTAGATTAAGTAGTGCGTAAGCTTAGGGACCGATGACCTCAGCAGTTTGGTCCCTTAAGACCTTACCGCAAATTTCCAAAGTTTAATCATCGTCAAAGATAGCAAAAAAGGAAAAGGTCATTCATTCTTTTAAAAACCTGACACTTTACGTTGGACATTATATATGTTTAAGTATTACCAGCACGATTTACATTCTGTGGCGAAAATAATTTCAAGAGCCTGGATCGAATTTATAATAACACGGATCAAAACGAGCAATGAGCGACATTGCCGGCTTTTCTCAAAAGTAACATTCATCAGCCCGGACGTGGGTGTATTCCCCCTATAACAATTAAGAACCTTCTGTCATTTTCATTCCCATCCCGTTTTTCTTTGAGATTGTGCAGAATTATCAATACAAAATCGCCAATCGTAGGAACTGTGGAGTCCCGGGATCGACTTCGCCGACATTCAGAAGAAGAATTCTTCCTCCTGCGAATCTCTATTGCTGGAGGTACAAAAGTAATAATAATAATTATTATTGTTACTTTAAGAGAATCTTCAAGATTTTTGTTAGGAAAAGTCCTGCTATCAACTTCACAAACATTCATAATATTCTTGTTTACCTTCTTTTTTTTCTGCGCAGTCGCCCATTACAGTATAGATTCATTCAAGAGAGAATTAGTACTTTATTGCAATTAACTTGGGGGAGGGATGTTATTACGTCATACTACTTCGGTGGTTAAAGAACTCAGTCAGGCTTATATACAACTTGACAATGTGAGCCCACTTATCAGCATGACATTGCATCCCTTATGTCCTGGATTCATGCACTGATTCGATTGGGAAGTGTGTCATAAAGCTGTTGCATCCATTTCTAGGAAAGCCAGCCCTCAACCGTTGTATCAGGTCCTTGATATTGCAGATACTCGCACTGGGAAAGCTCTGACATATGAGCTGGCCCCATAGATGTCTCGCAGGTGACAGAGCTAGCGATATTGCTCCACACGGGATTTCCTCAACTTCCACAGTTCATCAGTAATCCCTGCTTCCCCATCACGACACCACTCCCAGTTCAGCCGTTAGTGTTGGGCTGTTAATGGCAGGCTATGCATGGGACGGTAATTTCCGATACCGGCTGCTGCCAGTTTCCGACCAATGGTGTGAGATAACACAGAGTATTGCAGGAAGTCGATTTCTTGTTCTCGTACAGCAGGCACAAACACGAAGGTGTTAAAATATGCTTAGCCTCCAGACGTAGTCGACTGGGAAATTGACCACACTGACATCCGAACACCGCACAAATCTGGATATTGCACGATTCTACCAACTGTCCAAATGGAGGCTCCATTCAAACTCTGTCATGAGCTGATGGCGCTGTCTCACACACGGCATCTTCGTGTCCTTCACAGTCATCAATCAGCATCTGAAGCTAATCTTGCACCTTTTAAAGGGTGTTTCAAGGATAAATGTATCAATTTGAGGTAAGGGTCCTTGTACCGGAAACGAACGAGTCTAAAATTAGGAGCGAAAATAGTTCTGATACATCTCATTGTGTAATACATATATTGGTACTGTTGTCGCTAAGACTGTAAGATAGGCATCTTTGAGAGGTGGTAATGTGGACCAAAACAAGAAAAAGTTTCCATTAAACATGGGGGGCTAAAATGCATACCTTAAGAGCTATGAGCAATTGTATTTCACAGTAGTGGAGATAAACAACAGGTATGCATTTTAGAGCCCATGTTTACTAGATTTTTTCCTTGTTTTGGTCCGTACTACCACCTCTGAAACTTTCCTACCCTTTGCAACAACATTACCAGTACAGGTCAGTACTGTTGGAGGTACCAGAACGATTTTCACTGATAACTTTCTACTCGTTCGTTTCCGGTACTGTGGCCCTTACCACAAATTGATACATTTGTTCTTCTCCATCATCATAGAAAGATTGTAACGTCATCACGAATCCCTGCGGAGGCACCTAAAAATTCGACGCTGTGTAGCGTCGTTGGACGATGTTTCCGGATATGGGTTCCTATGTAAAACGTGTTCTACTGAAACCTCTACAATCTCTAGAAATGTGTAACATGAATTGTGAAACACACTGTATGTCTTACCAGGAGTGGTAACGATACTAAATAAGAACAACACTACAATAATGCTCTCTGGAGCCCATTCTAGCTCTCACAGCGAAGACCTCTGCCCATATATACACCCCCGATTGTACGTACGGAACATGTACGGAGTTAACATTGACATCCAGCCACGTTATTTGGGGCTTCTCTTGTTTTGGCAGGCAATGCACATCACAGTGCTGTTTAAGCCAAATTGTAACAGACAATGTGCTAAATTTTCTGATGCACACGAGGTTTTTAACGTTTCTGGTTGTCGAAAATCGAAGATGATTCAAATGACGATCAGTTTTCTTTAGAAAAGGTAAAGGTACCAAAGACGTCACTTGATAATGGAAGCAAGATTAAATGAAAATCACGAGACGTCCATAGGATTTGGTGACCTGGAAAAAGCGTTCGGCAATGTCAAACGGTGCAAGATGTCGAAACTCCAAGAAAAGTAGGGGTAAGCTCTAGGGAAACACGGCTAATATACAATACGTAAAAGAGGCAAGAGGGGACAGCACGAGTGTTATACCAAGATCGAAGTGCGCGGACTAAAAAGGGTTATGACAGGGAGGTAGTCTTACGCTCCTGTTGTCCAATCTATACATCGAAGAAGCAATTACGGAAATTATAGAAAGGTTCACGACTGGAATTAAAATTCGAGGAGAAACGATATCAGTGATAAGATTCGCAAAAAAATGGGACCTAACATTTGAGCCACATCAGTCCCCTAGACTTAGAACTACTTAAGCCTAACTAACGTAAAGACATCACACACATCCATGCCCGAGGCAGAATTCGAACCTGCGATCGTAGCATAAGATTTGGAGATTGCATTGCTATCATCAGTGAAAGTGAAGATCTGCTGAACGGAACGGACAGTGTAATGTTTACGGAATGTGGATTGAAAGTGGATCGTAGAAAGACGAAAGTAATGAGAAGTAGCAGAAATGAGAACAGTGAGAAACTTAACATCAGCACCGATGGTCACGAAGTAGATGAAGTTAAGGAATTCTACTACCTACGCAGCAAAATAACCGATGACGGACGTGCAGTGATGACATAAGGAGCAGACTAGTTCTCCCAAAAACGACATTCCTGGCCAAGAGAAATCTACAGTATCAAACATTGGCCTTCATTTGAGAATGAAATTTCTGAGAATGTATATTTAGAGTATAGCATTGTATGGTAGTGAAACATGGACTGTGGGAACATCGGAAACGAAGAGAATCGAAGCAGTTGAGATGTGATACTATAGAAGAATGTTGAAAATTAGGTGAACTGAAAAGGTAAGGAATGAAGAGGTTCTCCGCAGAATCGGCGAGGAAAGGAATATATGGAGAACACTGACAAGAAGAAGAGACAGGATGGTAGGACATCTGTTACGACACCACGGAATAACTTCTGTGGTACTAGAGGGAGCTGTACAGGGTAAAATCTCCAGAGGAAAACAGAAAATGGAATACATTCACCAAGTAATTGAGGACATAGGTTGCAAGTGCTACTCTGAGATGAAGAGGCTGGTACAAAAGAGAAATTCTTGAATTTCTCCCGGCGTATTTGATAATCAAAATATCCACGGGTGTGCTGCCGGTCTATAGTGTCCAACGGGCACAATATTTCGGCGATCATACATGTCGCCATCATCAGGTGAACTGACGGACTGAGCTCCTGTGAACGTGCCGGCACGGAGATCCGTACGCTATGGCTGCTCAGAGGGAACTGGGTTCGGTCGCGGCGGCGGCCGATTTAAATACCCTCCGCCCGCGGTGCGATCCCTCCGCCGTCCGCGCCCCGCGCCACGGTCGCGCGGTGGAACAGATTGCGACGGCGTCTGAGTTGACGTCGGTGTGATGGCTCTGTCCGCCGTGGTCGTCACAACTATACGTTTGCTCGATTTACTCTTGATTAACCCAATCGCTGGTTCCCAAGCCTTGCTAAGATTATAGCCACAGTCACGGTTTATGAGGTCGTCGTTGGTGCGAATTTCGATGGCCTCTCTAACAGCGCTGTCCCAGTATCTCGACGTCTGTACCAGAATCCTCGTGCGGTCATACTCCATGGCGTGATCTCCGTGCCGGCACGTTCACAGGAGCTCAGTCCGTCAGTTCACCTGATGATGGCGACATGTATGATCGCCGAAATGCTGTGCCCGTTGGACACTATAGACCGGCAGCACACCCGTGGATATTTTGATTAAAAGAGAAATTAGTGGTGGGCCTCATCAAACCAGTCAGAAGACTGATGACAAAGGAAAAAGAAGAAATAAGTTGTCGAATAGTAACCTATGACTACCGTTTTTATTAACAAAAGTGTATTATTATTTCTGTGGCACTCATAAGAACCTTCGAAGACTCGAATGACAGAACATGTGTCGAATTTGATAGAATGGTAATCAGATAACAGTGCCGCAAACCATACTCCTGCCGTCAGAAAAAGCGGCCGCATCGATGCCTGGCGAAACTTACATATTGCCAGCAAACACACGGCTCTGTCCCGTCTTATGGTTACTGTCATGTCATATCAAGTGATCGAAATATTGACCCGAGGCAACGATACATGATATAACAACAATACTGTATGTTGAATTTCATCAAGATTTGTCACTGAACTGCCTTGTAGTTATGTGGCATTTCGTGTCTTCAGGAGTCTTCAGGAGTCTTCGGTGTTTCCTTAGGGATCTCTTGTTTTAATTTCCCAAAATATAAAAATTCCAGGTCGTGCAGACCGCTTTTTGTTTCCGGAACGACCGATGTAACTGTCTCCAAAAATGCTGTTAAGAAGATCTGTACGTAAGCGGTGCGAAATGTTAGCACACACATCACAATTGACTGCCCGTGTTTTCTTAACGTCATTAAACCATATGTTGCATACAAATTGAAACTTCCCCTTTGTATGTAAGAAAATGACAGTGCTGGAAAAACTCGTACGTTATTTGATTTTCGAACAGCTGAGTAAAATTCAACGTACTCAGACAGTTTTCTCTTTACTTATTCTGATCATGACCAAACTGACACACAATATTTTAACTCAACGCAATCTGACTTTCAATAATCCCTACAAAAGAATGGCCCTGACTAACAATAACTTTTACCTTACAAAAATCTTCGTTACTCAAACTACTGCAATAGAGCGAGCGCCAATACTGACTGCCAGCTAAATAAAAGATTCTAATTAGTGAAGGCACTAACTACTGATAGGCATAGTTAGCAAATGAAAGATTTTGATGGAG
This sequence comes from Schistocerca cancellata, assembly GCF_023864275.1. NCBI lineage: Eukaryota > Metazoa > Arthropoda > Insecta > Orthoptera > Acrididae > Schistocerca > Schistocerca cancellata. The sequence continues at coordinate 502,207,611 of NC_064632.1, read as the reverse complement.
AACAAACAATGTATTTACCTTAATAGTGTTCAAAAGACATACTATATATATCAGTTCATGACGTCCAGTCTTACAAATTTCCTTTTTCTGACGGACACACGTCCAAATCGTCCGCTCTCAAAAATCTGCCCTCTCTCTCCCAACATCCACCACTGCTGGCGGCGCAGCTCCAACTGCACAACGCTACGGACTGTTCACATACAACTGCCCAACACTGCAATAGCGAATATTCCAACAATGCCAACCAACCACAGACTGCTCACAGCAGTCAGTGATTTTCATACAGAGCGCTACGTGGCGTTACCGACATAAAAACCTAAACAGCCTACTTATACTATAAACGTTAAAACTACTTACGACAGACAGAAAAGTCGCCTCATTATCCGATAAAACTTATCTGTAACCACACTTCAAAATATTTGTTGGTTACGGATATATTTTGGTGACCTGTCTTGAAGGAGAGAGTAGAGCACAGACTCGGATTAGGAAAGGATGGAGAAGAAAATCGGCAGTGCCCTCTAGAAGGAACCATCTCGCCATTTATCTGAAGTGATTTAGAGAAATCACGGAAAAGCTATGTCAGGATGGCCGGATGCAGGTTTGAAGCGTCGTCCTCCTGACAGCGAGTCCAGTGCGCTAAACAATCGCAACCTACTCTGTTCCTGTGATTTAATAACATATTTCTAAATAAATTATTTGTACTGTATTGACGCTAGGAAAGGGAATTAAAGTTGAAGCAGTAGAAATAAAAACTATTAGGTTTGCTTGTTATCTTGTAATTCTGTAAGGAACAGTAAAAGAGTGGCAAGATGTTTGAACGGAACAGTGTCTTAAAAAAGAGCTTATAAGAACAACATCGACAAAAATAAAGAGAGAATGTTGTCGAATGCGGTGTTATTGAGGGAATTCGACTAAGAACCGAAACACCAAACATAGTTCAGTCCCGCTAGTTGGGCAGCAAAATAACAGGCGGTTTCAGAAGTAAAGACGATGTAAAATTCACACTCTCAATTTGTTAACATCATCATCATCATCATCATCATCATCATTTAAGACTGATTATGCCTTTCAGCGTTCAGTCTGGAGCATAGCCCCCCTTATACAGTTCCTCCATGATCCCCTATTCAGTGCTAACATTGATGCCTCTTCTGATGTTAAACCTATTACTTCAAAATCATTCTTAACCGAATCCAGGTACCTTCTCCTCGGTCTGCCCCGACTCCTCCTACCCTCTACTGCTGAATCCATGAGTCTCTTGGGTAACCTTGCTTCTCCCATGCGTGTAACATGACCCCACCATCTAAGCCTGTTCGCCCTGACTGCTACATCTATAGAGTTCATTCCCAGTTTTTCTTTGATTTCCTCATTGTGGACACCCTCCTGCCATTGTTCCCATCAACTAGTACCTGCAATCATCCTAGCTACTTTCATATCCGTAACCTCAACCTTGTTGATAAGGTAACCTGAATCCACCCAGCTTTCGCTCCCATACAACAAAGTTGGTCGAAAGATTGACCGGTGCACAGATAACTTAGTCTTGGTACTGACTTCCTTCTTGCAGAAGAGAGTAGATCGTAGCTGAGCGCTCACTACAATAGCTTTGCTACACCTCGCTTCCAGTTCTTTCACTATGTTGCCATCCTGTGAGAATATGCATCCTAAGTACTTGAAACCGTCCACCTGTTCTAACTTTGTTCCTCCTATTTGGCACTCAATCTGTTTATATTTCTTTCCCACTGATATTACTTTCGTTAGTATTGTTAACATATAATGTAAATTTAAATGTTACGACGCCTTTTCTGAAACTGTTTGTTTAGAGTGTAGCTTTACATGGAAGTGAAATGCAGGCGATAGTGCAAACTCAGAGCCGGGCGGAGTGGCCGAGCGGTTCTAAAAAATGGTTCAAATGGCTCTGAGCACTATGTGACTTAACTTCTGAGGTCATCAGTCGCCTAGAACTTAGAACTAATTAAACGTAACTAACCTAAGGACATCACACACATCCATGCCCGAGGCAGGATTCGAACCTGCGACCGTAGCAGTCCCACGGTTCCGGACTGCGCGCCTAGAACCACTAGACAACCGCGGCCGGCGAGCGGTTCTAGGCGCTTCAGTCTGGAACTGGGCAAGCGCTACAGTCGCAGGTTCGAATCCTGCCTCGGGCATGGATGTGTGTGATGTCCTTAGGTTAGTTAGGTTTAAGTAGATCTAAGTTCTAGGGGACTGATGACCTCAGAAGTTAAGTCCCATACTGCTCAGAGCCATTTGAACCATTTGAACAGGGTCAAAAGTAATACCAGTTTTTCAGTGCATTCAAAAGATATTCAAATATGCCTTTACATTTGTGTACTTTAACCGGCTCAGTGAAAAGTGTGAGATTAACGGAATTAACTCTAATTTTTGGAAACGTTCAGAGAGGATCTTGCTATCATGATACCGTGAATTTGTAGGTAAGATAATATTAGTGTTTTATTGAGATAAGTGCCGTAATAACGACGGAAAATATACTTGATAATGCGCAGGGGAACTTTGAGGGACGATCAGAGAATTCACTTTTGAGGGCGTTGTTGCAGCTTGTATGCAAAGTAGCGCGACTTCGATGCGGGTGTATAAGCACTGACATGTCGGCAAGGTACCAGTATGCCATCCGCGTTTTCCCGAGATGTGTGCGGTAAATGCGGAAGCGTTAACTATGGTGAAGTTAATCAAAATATCCACGGGTATGCTGCCGGTCTATAGTGTCCAACGGGCACAATATTTCGGCGATCAAACATGTCGCCATCATCAGGTGAACTGACGGACTGAGCTCCTGTGAACGTGCCGGCACGGAGATCCGTACGCTATGGCTGCTCAGAGGGAACTGGGTTCGGTCGCGGCGGCGGCCGATTTAAATACCCTCCGCCCGCGGCGCGCTCCCTCCGCCGTCCGCGCCCAGCGCCACGGTCGCGCGGTGGAACAGATTGCGACGGCGTCTGAGATGACGTCGGTGTGATGGCTCTGTCCGCCGTGGTCGTCACAACTATACGTCTGCTCGATTTACTCTTGATTAACCCGATCGCTGGTTCCCAAGCCTTGCTAAGATTATAGCCACAGTCCCGGTTTATGAGGTCGTCATTGGTGCGAATTTCGATGGCCTCTCTAACAACGCTGTCCCAGTATCTCGACGTCTGTACCAGAATCCTCGTGCGGTCATACTCCATGGCGTGATTTTCCGACAAACAATGTTCAGCGACCGCCGACTTGCTCGGATACATCAGTCGAGTGTGCCTCTGGTGTTCACGGCATCGATCCTCGACGGTACGCATCGTCTGACCAATATACGACTTGCCACATTGACACGGAATCTGGTACACGCCGGCCTTCCTCAAACCGAGGTCATCTTTGGCGCTCCCCACTAGTGCACGAGTTTTATTTGGAGGACAAAACACAGTTCCGACCCGGTGTTTCTTCAGAATGCGGGCGATTTTCCCCGAGAGTGCGCCTGTGTATGGAATAAATGCAGTGCCTACCTCCTCCCTCGTGACTTCATCCATCTCAACAGGTTGTGCTGCAGTGGTTGGGCGGAGAGCACGTTGAATCTGCCACTCTGAGTACCCATTTTTTCGAAAAAATGGGTACTCAGAGTGGCAGATTCAACGTGCTCTCCGCCCAACCACTGCAGCACAACCTGTTGAGATGGATGAAGTCACGAGGGAGGAGGTAGGCACTGCATTTATTCCATACACAGGCGCACTCTCGGGGAAAATCGCCCGCATTCTGAAGAAACACCGGGTCGGAACTGTGTTTTGTCCTCCAAATAAAACTCGTGCACTAGTGGGGAGCGCCAAAGATGACCTCGGTTTGAGGAAGGCCGGCGTGTACCAGATTCCGTGTCAATGTGGCAAGTCGTATATTGGTCAGACGATGCGTACCGTCGAGGATCGATGCCGTGAACACCAGAGGCACACTCGACTGATGTATCCGAGCAAGTCGGCGGTCGCTGAACATTGTTTGTCGGAAAATCACGCCATGGAGTATGACCGCACGAGGATTCTGGTACAGACGTCGAGATACTGGGACAGCGTTGTTAGAGAGGCCATCGAAATTCGCACCAATGACGACCTCATAAACCGGGACTGTGGCTATAATCTTAGCAAGGCTTGGGAACCAGCGATCGGGTTAATCAAGAGTAAATCGAGCAGACGTATAGTTGTGACGACCACGGCGGACAGAGCCATCACACCGACGTCATCTCAGACGCCGTCGCAATCTGTTCCACCGCGCGACCGTGGCGCTGGGCGCGGACGGCGGAGGGAGCGCGCCGCGGGCGGAGGGTATTTAAATCGGCCGCCGCCGCGACCGAACCCAGTTCCCTCTGAGCAGCCATAGCGTACGGATCTCCGTGCCGGCACGTTCACAGGAGCTCAGTCCGTCAGTTCACCTGATGATGGCGACATGTTTGATCGCCGAAATATTGTGCCCGTTGGACACTATAGACCGGCAGCATACCCGTGGATATTTTGATCATCAAATACGCCGGGAGAAACTCAAGAATCATATGGTGAAGTTATTACCAAATCCGTCCAAACAGAACCAGTGTGTTGTTACATTTATTTGGCTGGCGAAGGACAAACACCGGTGGACAGCGACCGCAGGATGATGGATGTGCTTGTCGAAAGCCACCGCTAACTTGCGTTTACACCTGTGCGACTTTCCATGCGCACTAGGCGCATGCACCCGTTGCACGAAGAGGCAAGGAGGCGCATGCACCGGCGTTAAGTCGCTCATGCATCTGGATTGTGCCTCTACTAAAGTGCGCGTCATTTATGTTGGCGGCCTAGTTTAGGTTCGTTCTGCGCATCTGACGTCACAAAACACAGTCAGCCAATGAACAGAGAACGACGTTGCCAGATCTCGACTGCAGTGCATAGCATGGACGAGTATCTTCAGTTATAGAAACGTTCAGTCATAAATAAAGTAATAGAACAAAAGCAATGTCTTGATAGCAGACTTTCTTTTATAGAAAGTTTGGAAAAAGCATTCTTTATACCAATTGCTTCATATTCTATTAATTAATTAAACCAAACAAGCAATAAGACTCCTAATCAGGCGATAGCAAGGAAAGGTGTTTGTATCAATCTCACGAACCGCTTTTTCGCAATAAAGAATAGCGTAATTGTTTATTTCCTATTGTACTTCGACGAAGCGTGAGTAATTGATGGTCATACCAACAGTGTTTGTCAGTATTTTGCCTGACGTGTTACAGTCGTCATGGCGTTCTGTAGTCAGACGAGCTGCGATAGTGTAATGGGTAAGGTGTTGGTCTTCTATGTTATGAGTTCAAACCTTGTGCACTGCTGAATATTTTCATTATTTAAAATCAATATCGAAGTGCTTCCAGAATGAGATTTTCACTCTGCAGCGGAGTGTGCAGTTTCAATATCGAAGTGCCTTACTTCACGAATTATATTCGTTTGAATGCAATTTTTTTGAAATTTCTAGTGCTTTGCCTCTTCATTAACCCTTTCGCTCCTGCAGACACGTCCTCCCCGTATTCCGCGCTGTGCGCGATCTTGTCATCACTGCACTGCTCGCCTGTGCAGACACACTTATCATTCGATTTCACAAAAACTATTTGGCCCAAAAATTTGATTTTTACACGTCTTCTTGACTGATACCTTCCCCCCATAAATGACTTAATTTTGTTTCGATGTTCAACACAGTTATTATGCAGCATTACATGTAGTAATTTTATATGAAATTTAGGTATCTTGTCCACAAACCATTCTCTACATTGTGGCAACTAAAATCGACCATACGGAAAGTATACTCTATGGACTTTTACTTCTGCAAACTCTTCAAAATTTCGTGCAATGGTTTACTATATTTAATGCTGCATAATAACTGCGTTGAACATCGAAACAAAATTAAGTCATTTATGGGGGGAAGGTATCAGTCAAGAAGAAATGTAAAAATCTAATTTTTGGGCCAAATAGTTTTTGTGGAATCGAATGATAAGAGTGTCAAAGGAGTCGGAACTAGAGATGGGGGATCCGCTCTTGAACTAATTCATAGAGTTGAATCTTTCAAAGGAGTGAACAATCAGTGATTCAGAAAAAAAGAACGGTAGCTCCAAACGTTTCCCACGGCAGAGAGAGAGAGAGAGACAGAGCATATCAGCAGCGCCTCTGCTGGTCAGAGCACAGTGCACGCCACACAACACAGCCAGCGCCGGCCTCTGCCCTGCTTCTACCTTGGCTGCCTGCATTGTGCAGTGCCCCATTGGATTTTGTGTTTCACATATGCCGTGCCATCTCTGTGCGTCGTCTGCCGTGTGCAGTGTCTGGCGCAGCTTAACTTCGCATCACACTCTGTCGGCGATCGTTTCAGTCGCACGTCCTGCCCTCTGGGCAGTTGATGTGAGCAACAGGTCAGAGAGCCACCTAGCGGATAACATAGGAACTACTTGCAAAAACCTGCTCGCAAGGGAACGGACGATTTGTCTCGGAGTGGGTGAGTTCACCGCTCCCCCCACCCTCGGAACTCGCCCGCTCAACCCTCACCCCACCGTCTCGACTCTAGCCAGAGCGTTGAACAAAGCGACTCAGGTGTCACTCTGGTCTCTGTGGTCTCAGCTCATGCAGTAATACAGCTCGCGGCTCGACCTGCTCGACTCAGCGCCTGTGCATCGGAGTTCGTCCCCACTGGATATTGTTCTTCGTAGTAATACCGCTATGTATATTACATTATTATGTTATGTATACATCAATTGTTTTTATTTTATTTTTATTTGTTTAAACTGATTAGATTAGGTTCCTGATGACTCCTCTTACTATAGGATTTTTATTATGGACACTCGAATTTACGCTTTAATTACGAGCGAACCGATAAACGTATCGCAAAATGTGATACACCAATATTTTCCTTGTTTTATTCTGCGTAAGGCTATATGCAGCACTTTCGTTTTAAAGTCAAATTTATATATTTTTTTCTTATTCTGGTACGGATTTTGCGATTTTAGGCGTCTTCGGAAGGAAACGTTCACTTTAAAAATATATGGCTTGCGATGTATTTGTATGAGGTTAATGAAATTTTAATACATTATAGCCAAATATATTGTTAATGTAAATCTCAAGTTACAACATTTTCCGATCACCCAAAAAACCACGATAGTGCAAAATAAATCAATAATCAAAAACTTTGTCATATCGTGGAAATTTCAATAAACAATACAAAATTCTTACTCATTATCTGTGTTACTTCAAAATAGGATCAAATAAGATCAAAATACAGGTATAGTACTGGAATAAACCAAATTTAAAGGGCAATGTGCCTTCCATTTATTTTCTATTGTAAATGAGTGGTGAGTCATGAAAAAGAGCTAATTCATTTCAAGGAGTGAACAGTTCTGATCCAATCTCTGAAAAGAACAGTTTTGCCCATCTCTAGTCAGAACACGATGTGTCTGCACAGGCGAGCAGTGCAGTGACAAAATCGCGCACAGTGCGGAATGCAGGGAGCACGTCTTTGTAGCAGCGAAAGGGTTAATGCAGCCGTGGTGGCTTTACTTCATGAACTGCGTGCTCCTCCCTAAACGTAAGCTTGCGAACTATACTATACTATGGCGCTGCTTCTATTCGCGCGTGCGTCGTGTGCAACTGGCAATGCAGCAATCTCCCGCGTCTGGGCGGGCATGCGCTAGCCGCCAAGATAAAAGAATTGAACTATAGTGAGTGAGGCAAGCATAGCTGCGGGGCGACTGGCAGCAAGGCGCATTTATGGAGTTCCCTGCTAGCTGGGGTTCGACAAAAGAAGCCGTGTGGCGTCTCACCCATTACGGCCAATAAGAGGGAGATACTCGAGCACCCGCCCTATAGTCCTCTCCATACGATTATCACGCATTCGGTTCCTTAAAATAGGCCTTGAAGGGTTGGCAACTCCTGTCGGACAAGATTCAGGTATCTTCAACCTGGCGCGTCGACGGTATGATTGCTTCAATGCTCACGGCGATTTTGCCTCTCTGGCATACCCATTCTGGACTGTCCGGCCTTCTAACGGAACGCCAAGGATGCAATATCTCCGATGCTGCGATACACGTGTTAGTAAAAGGTAAATGAAGAGATCAAAGTCCTTAATGAGTCGGTTCCATAATATATAACACAGCATTTGGGGCGAGATACCAGACAAAGCGAAGTCTCAGTAATACGCCAACAGCGGAGAGAACTTAACACCCTTCTTAAACTCCCGAGAAACACAGAAGACTTGCTTAATCTGACAGTTCAAAGTCTTACCATATAAATCCAGCGTCTTAGATTAGCACGTGCTATAACCGTCTGAAGAAACTTCCGTTCCGTTCAACTGTTCTTCCAAGAGTACTGCCGTCTCTGTCAGAATTATGACATGAAACTTGCTGGTAGATTCAAAACGTGTGCCGGACCGTGAGTCTAATACGGGATCTTGGTTTTAGCGGGCAAGTGCTGTACTGAAAGGAAAAGATCTCCGGTTTGTGTCTCTGTAAGGCACAAAGTTTTAATCTACCAAGGTGCAAATCAGCATATACTCCACTGCAGTGTGAATATCAACTCTGGCAAATCACAATATCGTTCGCAGGTCTCGCAGATTTAGTTTCTGCTCAAAGAATTTTAAACCCATTTCAAAATTTCGTCCAGGTTTCCTTCACAGATTTTTCAGTGTATAGTCTAAATAACATGGGAATAGTTTGCAAGTCCGTCTCATACAATCCTGAACGACAGCGTTCCTTTCATGTCCTTCGACTGTTACAAGTGCAGTCCGGTTTCTGTAAAAGTTTTGGATAATCTGTATCTTATCCCTGATACCTTTAAAAATTCAAGTAATGTGTTCCAGGCAACTCTGTCAGAATCTTTCTCTTAATCTACAAATGCTATAAATGTGGGTTAGTCTTTCTTTCTTTTGTAATACAACGGCCTGGTGCTAGACTTTCAACTGGACACCACTACGACGTGTTATGTGTCCGTAACTTATGATTTTGATCCTATCGGGGAACCGGGAAAAGGGGACCTACAGTTTAAAGTGGAATAGCAACTGAATGTCGTCATTGGAAAAACTTCATTGAGAGGTGAAAGCTAAGTTAAAGGCAGACTGAGATACTCCGTGGTGCAGCCGGGATTCAGTACAATGACCTTTCTGGTTCCAGGCACCCGCTTTACCACTAGAACACCAGGCTCAACATCTAAGATACGTCGAAGAGTCAGTACTGCTTCGTGTGTTGCTACATTTCTCCGTAATCCAAATTGATCTTCTCATAGGTCGGCTTCCACCGGTATTTCCATTTTCTGTAAGTAATTCGTTTTAGTATTTCGCAACCAGGACTTATTAATCTGACAGTTCGGCTGTATTTACACCAGTGAGTGCATGCTCTCCTCGTAATTGGAATTATTACATTTTTCTTGAGCTGATGCATCGGCTGTCTCATCTTTCACATACGCTGTGAAACAGTCGTCGCGGCAGGCTCTCCCAAGTATCTCAGTAATGCCTGAGAGAATGTCTTCTAGTCCAAGGACCTCGTTTTGACTCGAGTCTGTCGCACCTCTGACAAATTTTCTTCTCAGTATCATATTTCCGATCTCATCTTCATCTGTTTCCTCGTTGCTTTATATAATAATATTATCATTTCCCTTGTATAGCCCTAAGTATTCCCTTCGTTGATTCGTAGATGCTCGCCCCTTACCTCCTGATATTCATACAAATGCTTCTGCTTTCTCCAACTGGCGTCTTTAATTTTGCTACAGGTTCTGTCTGTCTTTACCATGCTCGTGTCCGCTTTCTTCGTCTTTCGGTTTATCCTCTACCCAGTCCTGCTATGCTATTTTGAACTTCCTGTCAGTCTCATTCCTCGGACGTTTGAGTTCTCTTTTGCTTGCTTCATTTTTATATTTTCTCCTTTCGTCAGTTAAATTCAATATCTCGTTCATTGTTCGAGGATTTCTACTGGCCGGCCGGGGTGGCCGAGCGGCTCTAATCGCTACAGCCTGGAACCACGCGACCGCTACGGCCCGCAGGTTCGAATCCTGCCTCGGGCATCTATGTGTGTGATGTCCTTAGGTTAGTTAGGTTTAAGTAGTTCTAAATTCTAGGGGAGTGATGACCTCAGAAGCTAAGTCCCATAGTGCTCAGAGCCATTTGAACCATTTGATCCCTACTGGTCCTTGTTCTTTTGCCTATTTGATCGTCTGATACCTTCACTATTGCATTCCTGAAAACTTCCCATTCGTATTCTATTGTATTCCTTACCTCAGTTTCCGTCAATCGATACCTAATGCTTCGTTTGAAACTTTTAGCAACTTCTGAATTTTTAAAATTAACCAGGTAACATCTCCTTAAATTTCTACCTTTCCGCAGTTTCTTCCGTTTTAATCTGAACTTTATAACAAATAAATTATGGTCAGAATCCCTGTTTGACTCTACAAACTTTTTGCTGTTTAAAATCGGTTTTCGAAATATCTGTATTTACATTACGTAATGTGTTTGAAAACTCTCCAGGTTACTACATATGCAACTTTCTGTGAAGATTTTTGCCCTAAGTGTTATCAATTATTAAATTATGATCTGTGCAAAGTTCCAGTTTTCTCTTTTATCCGTGCCCTCAGACCGTTCTCCCTGCTATTTTCTATTATTATTTTATTTTCGTTTTCGTTCAATCGTATTTCCGTTCCACACAACAACTAAATTTATTCACATCCAATATCCGAGTAATTTATTTTGTGTCATACATTCTTTCAGTCTCATCATCTGCGAGACGATTATTCGCATAGACTTCTGCTACTGTAGTTGCATTGCCCTTATTTGATTTTGTGTTGATTTCCCTGTACTCAACTCATCTAAATTTCTGATCTTACTGCGCTTCACTAAGTCACACTATATCTATCTTCAACTTACCATTTCTGTTTTTCACTTCTCTAACCTGTCTACCTGATTCAGGGACGTAACATCCCACACCCGAACCCTCAGTATGCCAGTGCGGTTTTTCTCATCACTTCGTCCTTAGTAGGCCCCATCCACACATCGGAATGAGGGATTTTGTTACCACCAAAATATTTTTCCCAAGTGAATGAATCACACTACATTTTGCAACAGAAATACATGTCCTCTGGGAATACTGCGGCTGTACTTCTCCTCTGCGTTCAGCTCTTAGCGTTACTAACAAGGAACTCCTTAAGCGCAGGGTCACAAAATGTCACTGATGTTTACGGTATACGACGTCAGATATGTTGTCTGCAATGCAACCACACTATTGACTGACAATATTGACTGGCAACAGGGGGCGCGGCTAGAAGTACCCTATGACGAGCACAGAGTGAGTCTGCGGAGCGAAGTCGAACTGCTTAGTCGAAGAGTAACTCACAACAGAGCTTCAGTGCCAGAGGTGTCGATAGAAAGCAGAGTAACGACAATGGCAAAAAAAGCAAACACTGCAAGCAAACAGTGCATTATATCTACAACAACAGTTTCCGAAGTTGACATTTCGTCAGAAAGGAACCCAAGAAATTTCGCAGACTGAGAAAGGAGTTGTAACCTCCCCCTCACTTATCGACCTTAATGACAGTGAAAAATTAAACCGCGTGTACCTAATGGAAATTTGGGAAAAGCAATCGTCACCAAGGTTAATTTGTCGGTAAAGAGGGAGGAAAGGGTTACATCTAAATGAAAGGAAAAATGCTAATGAAACTGGTGGAAATTAATTTTGAAATAGGGGTAAAGTTAATAAAGAAAGTAAATGTGCGGCCGTTACGTTAACAATCAACTAGCGGTAATTAGATATTTGAGATTTGGGGGAAATTACGGTCGCCAGTCCTAAGGACACTCCGCTGCACAATGAAAATCTCATTTTGGAAACATCCCCCCGGCTGTGGTTAAGCCATGTCTCCGCAATATCTTTTCTTTCAGGAGTGCTAGTTCTGCAAGGTTCGCAGGAGAGCTTCTGTAAAGTTTGGAAGGTAGGAGACGAGGTACTGGCAGAAGTAAAGCTGTGAGTACCGGCCGTGAGTCGTGCTTCGGTAGCTCAGTTGGTAGAGCACTTGCCCGCAAAAGGCAAAGGTCCCGAGTTCGAGTCTCGGTCGGACACATAGTTTTAATCTGCCAGGAAGTTTCATATCAGCGCACACTCCGCTGCAGAATGAAAATCTCATTTTGGAAATTACTATAGTAACTGAAAAAGAAAGATTATTACACATATAATTAGCACTAGAAGCGTGGCAACTGAAGGTTGACAAGTGTAGTGTGAAAACTGAAAGTTTGTCAGAAGTAATAAATTTCGCTACACTCTGACTTAATTTAGCAAAAGAATTAATAAAACCGGAAAATCGGAAGTTAATTTAGTGACTGAAGTTAATAGTGAGCTTTCTTTCTGAAGCACATCGAAATTCAGTAAAATACGGTTAGTCTTGGACTACCTCAACAATCATTTCAAAAGCTACTTGAATCTACGCAATTTAGAAATAAGAGATTTAACTTTGAACTTGAATTAAATGATTCTGAACAATTAACAATAGTAAAATTTAGTACGTACCAAGCTGAGCTGCAGTCACAGGTAAGCTAAAATACGGTAACAAAACTCGCACTCTTAATTTGTGCTAGTGTAATCTAACTATTGTAGCCAGCTATGAATACTTTAACTGAACTTTGAAATTAAAGCAGCGAAATTGAATTATATTAAGTTAATGCTGGCGTTTGAATTTCAACGACACTCGGGTTCATTTCGGAAAAGGAAGGGACCCTGCTTGGCAATGCAATTGGGACAATGAGCAACAAAGGTTCATGCTAAGTTGCTGTAATTTTGTGATGCAACAATTTTAAAAGTTTGAAAAGCTGAGGTCTGCCATACAGTTCTAAAACTTTACGTGCTTCCAGTCTTCCTTGTTGGTTGATTGAAGGTTTGAAGCCGTCGATCGAGGATGTGGCGACAGTCACTCATTGTCGGCCGTCGCTGTTGCAGAAGCTGGATGTTGGCGCGCCTTCTTCTCGACACGGTCACCAGACGAAACGGGCTCTTGATGTGCGCCAGATAATGCTTCCCGTCCGCGACACCATGTCAGAAACTATCATCGCAAGTCGAGCGCAATTACATGCTGCCAAACCCCGATAGCGCGGCAACTCGCGGGAGCTTCACACAACACACCTGCTCCACCCGCTACTCCAGCCAGACTCTCTCTGGTCTGGCCGCGTTCCACGAGGCAGAGTTAACACTACCAAAGATCCTACACACTTTGATTCTCCACACGACCTATCGACGTATTCGTTCGATAGCATAGTTTTCCCTAGGCAAGACCCAGCGTAAAAATACAAATAATATTTACAAAACAACCAATTATACATCGACATAAATGCATATATATATATATATATATATATATATATATATATATATATATATATATATACACAGTGAAACAATTACAATATATAAAGAGACAAAAATGTCATATTTTGAGGTAACAAAACAAGGAAAAAATTATAGTACAATAGATGGAAATAGGAGGATATGTATTGAAACGTCCCCTTTGAACAATTTATACAAGACTGTGCTTAAGCTGACACACAATATTTTTAGCGCAACGCAATCTGACTTTCAAAATTCCCTACAAAAGAATGGCCCTGACTAACATTAATCTATACCTTTCACAAATCACTTACCTCACAAAAATCTTCATTACTCGAACTACTGCAATACAGCGAGCGCCACTACTGCCAGCTAAATAAAAGATTCAAACTACGGAAGGCACTAACTACTGATAGGGAAAGTTAGCAAATGAAAGATTTTAGTAGAGAACAAATAATGTATTTACCTTAATAGTCATAATATATGATATCCAGTATTACAAACTTCAAAACTCCGCCATCTCTCTCCCCACATCCACCACTGCTGGCGGCTCACCTCCAACTGCGCAACGCTACGCGTTGTTCACATCCAGCTGCCGCTGCCAAACACTACAATGGCAGACAACAATGCAAACTAGCCACAGACTGCACACAGCACAGCCAGTGATTTTCGTACAGAGCGCTACGTGGCGTTGCCAATAAGAAAGCATAAACAGCCTACTTATAGTATTTCCGGCGTTACAGAGTGGCAGATGAAATAATGGCGTTTCTGCAAGATGAGTCAGTGGATTGTGTGGTGTCGTATACGCTCCACTGTGCGGCCAAAGTAGATGAGAAGTACAACGAAGACAATACGTGCTTACCAAGTTAAAGTAATACTGAAACAGGTGTCAAACCGTGTACTTCATCATCGTTGTCGGACAGGGAGCTACAAATCCCGTCTCTACTGAACCGTAGTAAAGGACAATCGTTGTAGAAGAAGCGGGTGGTAAACATAATTATGTACGTGGAAGAACATCCGCTGTGTAGTAAAAAAAACTGTTATGAACAGATTTCTAATAAGTCAGCCGCATTATGATCATGTAGTGCATATGGATATTCAACGGAGGACAAGGCGCACTTGGTGGAAAGTCTAGTGTTTGTGCGTTTCAAGGATTCTCGGTACAGTTTACAGTATGTGCATGGTAGTGACTTAGTACGTTGTACACGTCAAATTGCACGCGACAAGGGAAACACAGGATGGTTGTATAACTCCAGATAGTGCTACAGATTTCGAAGACGAAAGGTAACGAAATTTCAAACAAAGCGTCAGCCTCACAATGCACGGCAAACTGTGAAATCAATCTGAAAATTTGTAGATGAGATAAACTAACTTACCCATCATTCAGTAAGGAATTCGCTTTCAACTCCGAACCGTCGGAATTTGAAGAGGAAATGCTCATGAAAGGAACCCTGTAAATTAGAGGTACCAAGTGTGTTGTATAAAGATCAACTAACATCAATGTAACGTATTCGTGTACAATTATGCCGTCTGTTAATCTGGATGGTAAATTGGCTGGAAAGTTATTTACTTTGCTGCGAGAGGTTGGAGGTGCTCTGCACCCTACGATTCTTTCACGTGAAGCGTGATCTTGCAAGGGATCTATATCTACATCTACATTTATACTCCGCAAGCCACCCAACGGTGTGTGGCGGAGGGCACTTTACGTGCCACTGTCATTACCTCCCTTTCCTGTTCCAGTCGCGTATGGTTCGCGGGAAGAACGACTGCTGGAAAGCCTCCGTGCGCGCTCGAATATCTCTAATTTTACATTCGTGATCTCCTCTGGAGGTATAAGTAGGGGGAAGCAATATGTTCGATACCACATCCAGATACGCACCCTCTCGAAACCTGGACAGCAAGCTACACCGCGATACAGAGCGCCTCGCTTGCAGAGTCTGCCACTTGAGTTTGCTAAACATCTCCGTAACGCTATCATTCTTACCAAATAACCCTGTGACGAAACGAAACGCGCGATGTAGGGAATATGTAAGTCGTAGCAGGCAAGAGTGGGAAAACTATAGTACGAGCACTGCTTTTGGCCAATGGCTGCTCAAATTAACTTGCTTGATTCTTGTTCTGCGTATAAAAAATCATACCCCTTTAAAGCAAACAGTCGTTCCTGGAAAGTGTGTGACTTTGCAGTTCATACCACCTGGAACCACTGGACAAATCCAGCCTCTGGAAATTTGGTTTTCTCGTGCGTACAGAACCTATTATCGCACTACCTGCAGGCGCACCTTGAAGGACAGCCGGTTTCACGTTAAGCGTCTCGACAGACTTTCGGCGGGGGGTTTCATTGCTAAGTTTCACTCACCTCGCTATGAATCTCTTCTCACACGCACGCCCCCTTCAAGTTACTGAACTGCATTTCTTAGCCGAAAAAAGTTACAGGAAAAACAGCTGTACACCTCGTAACCACAAGTCGCACTAAATATTCTTTCGTCGGTGGAAGGAATAGTTAAATCAATGTATTTATGTGCGTAAATATTCATTCTATTACGGTAAGCTTGTACACCAGTTACTACCAAGCCTTTCTTTAAGCTGTACAAAGACTGAAAAGTCCATATGCACACATCATTAATAACCATAGCCACAATATGCTAATTATTAATGATACTTCCCAGAAAGTTTACTAACAATTTGTTTCTCTTAGAATAGCTCGCTCAAATGTTTCTATAATCAGTCTCATGTTCACTTTCGCGAGTAAGCAATACGCCACTCGGGGTTGAGGTATTTAAAATGTCACCAAAAGTTCTGAGTTTCACACCGTGCAGTAAATCTAACTCTCTCCCACACTTTACGGCACTTCTCAAACATTTTGATATCGAAATATTACACTATTTATAATTTTCGTCGGAGCACATATCAGTACGTCTGATCACTGAGATCCTAGCCCCGACTGTACTCTTCTCTCTAGACAAAAGAAGTTTCTAGTTCCTCGAAAAAACGGACGAATATGCTAATTTCTGATTGGCAGAGAAACATGACAGCTAGTTGGAGAGCAGCATCAAACCCTCTCAACCCCGCGCATATATAGAGAACCAATCCAAATTTGTCACATAATGAAAACAGTAAATTATCATAAATAAATTTTGAAAACTCAAAACTATAAAATTAATTCCCTCTTAACAAAATCACTTTACCGAAATCATAATTTCATTACCCCAGTGTCATAAACTAACGAAATACACTCGTGCTCATAAATTAAGGATAGTTGCAGAATGTGGTGCCACACAACTTCGCACTACATAAAACTGGCGCTAATAGCATAGGTACATAGGGAACACACACAACACAGATCTGTAAGTCCACGGTATTGGTGATAAGTTGAGAAAACCGTCCCGAAACACATGTGCTACAAAACGCCACTGTTTCCTGCGCATGTTCCCCGACATCAATATGCGATATGATCACCATACACACGTACACAGGCTACAAAATGGTTTGGCATACACTGGATCGGGTGGTCGAGCAGCTGTTGGGGTATAACCTCCAGTCCTTGCACCAGTGCGTATCGAAGCTCCTGGAGTGTCGTAGGGGTTTGAAGACGTGCAGCGATAGGTCGACCGAGAGCATCCCAGACGTGCACGATGGGGCTTAGGTCTGGAGAAAAGGCAGCCATTCCATTCGCCTGATATCTTCTGTTTCAAGGTACTCCTCCACCTCCTCCACGATGGCAGCTCTGTGGGGCCGTGCGTTATCATCTATCAGGAAGAGGGTGGGACCCACTGAACCCCTGGTGCAAAATGACGTCACAGTACATCTGACACCTTACAGTTCCTCTGTCAAAGACAGGCAGGGGTGTACGTGCACCTAACATAATCCCACCCCACACCATCAAACCACGACCTCCATATAGGTCCCTTTCAAGGACATTAAGGCGTTGGTATCTGGTTCCTGGTTCACGCCAGATGAAAACCCGGCGAGAATCACTGTTCAGACTGTACCTGGACTCGTTCGTGAACATAACCTGGGAGCACTGTTCCAATGATCATGTATTGTGTTCTTGACACCAGGCTTTACGGGCTATCCTGTGCCCAGGGGTCAGTGGAATGCACCTTGCAGGTCTCTGGGCGAATAAACCAGTCGTCTGTAGGCTGTGTGTCTGGAGGCAATTGTTCCAGTGGCTGCGGTAAGCTCCTGAGCAAGGCTATCTGCACTACTCCGAGGCCGTCTGCTGGCACTGATGGTGAGATATCGATCTTCTTGTGGTGTTGTACACTGTGGACGTCCCGTACTGTAGCGCCTGGACACGTTTCCTTTCTGCTGGATTCGTTGCCGTAATCTTGAGATCACACCTTGTGGCACACGAAGGGCCTATGCTACGACCTGCTGTGTTTGACCATCCTCCAGTCGCCCTAGTATTCTACCCCTCATAACATCATCAACATACAGGCACCATTAGCACGTCTGAAAACGTCTGCACACTTACTCGCTGCACCGCACTCTGATATGCACCAACACACCTCTGCGTATGTGGACTGCTGCCAGCGCCACCGTGCTACGACCCCAGGTCAAATGCACCGCATGGTCACACGCCGATTTGATTTAAACCAGCAAACCGCCCACCAGCGCGTTGTTTCACCATGTATCAGCATTATCCTCAATTTATGAGCATGAGTGTAGTTTATAACAAATTCCTCGGTACCAATGACCGACACAGTTTCATTCTTGAATATTCCTCATGGTACCAGTTACTTCAATCTATGGTATAAAAACTTCGCATAAAATATTATTTCTCTTTCATACCTTCATTCACTCTCATAGCTAAGCACAATTGTAGTAGTAATAATAAACAATTACAAAATTAAACAAACAGAACTGCAAATATAAATGACAGTATTTTGACTGTAGCTCGAACAGTGTCCTTCAGCTAGTGACCTCTACCGAATAGCATTGAAACTACATCGTCTCGGGCATCTGACGCCACCTGTCCTGCCCGTGCCTCACACTGCACCTCTGTTCCCCGCTGTTGCGATCTAAGTAGGCAAGATGTAAGGCTCTGTGTGGTGTCACTGCCAGACACCACACTTGCTAGGTGGTAGCTTTTAAATCGGCCGCGGTCCGCTAGTATACGACGGATCCGCGTGTCGCCACTGTCAGTAATTGCAGACCGAGCGCCACCACACGGCAGGTCTAGAGAGACGTACTAGCACTCGTCCCAGTTGTACAGCCGACGTTGCTAGCCATGGTTCACTGACAATTACGCTCTCATTTGCCGAGACGATAGTTAGCATAGCCTTCAGCTACATTTGCTACGACCTAGCAAGGCGCCATTACCAGTATAGATATTGAGATTCTATTAATGTATCATGTTCTACAAATGTGGATTAAAGTTAAGTATTCCAGAAGCTACGTACTTTTCTTTATAGCATTCATTACGTATCCTGTTTCAGACCTCACGCCAGCCTGCGTGAGTTTATGCGCGTGCCTTTCGGCTTCCTCTCATTGTGTCTAGGCTGTCTTGTCTAGACACAACACTCTGCAGTTCAGTCAGTTTCGCCTTCTGTTGCATTACACCAATACGATTCTAGGTGTATTATTTAAGTCTGGATACTTAGCTGAACGTCGTGAACGGTTTGTAACTCCCAAGTAGTTCGTCTTTGACGTTGATCGTGTGAACCTTTGTGATCACTGTGGCGCGTTATTTTTCATTCGGTGTTGATGGTGCTGGTTAATGGTTTGTTTTGAACTTTTCTAGAATGTGGACGATTTCCATTTTGTGAAGCGTGGTGCGTACATTCTATAGAAGGTTGATCTCTGCACCTCTGGGGAACTCATTTTCTGTCGCCCTCCTGATGCATAATACGAGTAATAGCAGCTAATATTTTTCCTGTCATAAAATTTTGTATATGGCTGCACGTTCAGAGACCGTGAATAGTTACAATTGAAAGAAAACAGCCCTCGGCCACTATTTTTAACGAATGAACCGGGTTTCAACACTGCTAAGAATGTCTTCCTCAAAATTTAAATCAAAGAACGGTCTATAACATGGTCACAGAATTATGACTAAAAACATATGATGCAGAGTATAATTACAGAATCATCGTGAAAGACTGGCAGTACTTAGATGTCACTTATAAAATAATAAATATACCAAAAGGGCATTAGTCACAAAGATATTTAAGATAAAAAATTGTGATGGCGAGCCACTAAGGGCTGCTCATTACTTGCGCGGTTACAGTTTGCAAACGGACTCAAAATTTTGCACATCGCTGCACGTTCAGAGACCGTGAATAGTTACAATTGTAAGAAAACAGCCCTCTGAGGAAGACACTCCTAGCAGTGTTGAAACCCGGTTAATGCGTTAAAAATAGTGACCTAGGGCTGTTTTCTTTCAATTGTTTCCTGTCGTAACTCTTCCCACAACACTTTCAAAGACTGAACTTGCAATCTCGCACTCAAGGTGTAAGGTGTAAGATAGCAAGCTTTTTTTTTTTTTTTTTTGGTCATCAGTCTACTGACTGGTTTGATGCGGCCCGCCACAAATTCCTTTCCTCTGCTAA
The DNA here is from genome assembly GCF_023864275.1 of Schistocerca cancellata. NCBI lineage: Eukaryota > Metazoa > Arthropoda > Insecta > Orthoptera > Acrididae > Schistocerca > Schistocerca cancellata. Next base: position 502,187,727 of record NC_064632.1, on the reverse strand, counting down.
GCTCTTCATCTCAGAGTAGCACTTGCAACCTACTTCCTCAATTATTTGCTTGACGTATTCCAATCTCTGTCTTCCTCTACAGTTTTTGCCCTCTACAGCTCACTCTAGTACCATAGGAGTCATTCCCTCATGTCTTAGCAGATGTCCTATCATCCTGTCCCTTCTCCTTATCAGTGTTTTCCACATATTCCTTTCCTCTCCGATTCTGCGTAGAACCTCCTCATTCCTTACCTTATCAGTCCACCTAATTTTCAATATTCGTCTATAGCACCACATCTCAAATGCTTCGATTCTCTTCTGTTCCGGTTTTCCCACAGTCCATGTTTCACTACCATACAATGCTGTACTCGAGACGTACATCCTCAGAAATTTCTTCCTCAAATTAAGGCCGGTATTTAATATTAGTAGACTTCTCTTGGCCAGAAATGCCTTTTTTGCCATAGCGAGTCTGCTTTTGATGTCCTCCTTGCTCCGTCCGTCATTGGTTATTTTACTGCCTAGGTAGCAGAATTCCTCAACTTGATTGACTTCGTGACCATCAATCCTGATGTTAAGATTCTCGCTGTTCTCATTTCTACTGCTTCTCATTACTTTCGTCTTTCTCCGATTTACTCTCAAACCGTACTGTGTACTGATTAGACTGTTCATTCTGTTCAGCAGATCATTTAATTCTTCTTCACTTTCACTCAGTATAGCAATGTCATCAGCGAATCGTATCATTGATATCGTTTCATCTTGTGTTTTAATTCCACTCCTGAAGCTAGTACCGGCTAACGTTACAAAGCCAGCTCACTGCCAGTCAATCATACACACAGTTGTGCCACCTACTTCATTAACCGTGTGTTAAATTCCACACGAAATTCTTCAGTGTGGCTGCACCTACGCTACAACTGTTTGCGCGAGCCACCCCACTGCGTCAAGGTCCATCTAGGGCATGGTAGGGGCTGCTACTTACACGCAATCCTCTGTGACAGACAGACATAAAACTGTTGCTATCGATGCTTCAATTTAGGTAATAACACATTTATAGTCGCATTCTTTATCATCTTCAAATTGTGTTTCGCATTATGAAACGGAATGAGCTTTTTAATAAAGGAAACAAATCTCCGGTACGAGTACGCGATCATTATTAATATGTTATGGACAAAACCGCCTATCGCTAAATAAAATTTCTTTATTTGTTGCGACATTTCGGTTACTGCCATCATCTGATACCTGCAGTTGAGATGAAAGCTCCGCAAAGTGTGACATGCGTTTGCTGTACACCATCAAGCTCCAAAAAATATTTTTAAATCGATCACTCAGCAAGAAATTTGAACTTGCTGCACTAGGTTCAGCACCAATATTAAAACCTATACCTAATCGGGGCGTCAGCTAAGAACTGGCTCAAAACTTACACAAAGATCTAAGTTCTAGCCGACACGTGCCGACAGTGTGGGCGATGTTGCCTTCAAATTTCGCCTTTATTTGATTATTATTCTATTTTCCCCTTCCATTTATAAAAAGATGGACATTATTTAAATTTCAAATAAACACAGACAAATTATAAAACACAAATTTAAATTAGTATCGTTGCATATTCATGAAATCAACTGTTCGGACGACGACTTTTTAAAAATATTTTTCAGCTTTTTAATTTCTCAGTTTGATGAAATAAAGCGGAGGATGTCTCCCGCAGTCGGACACGAAACGTCAGGGGACAGCTCTACACATCGACCACGGCCTATCAACCCGGAAGTTTTAATTAAAGACAACAGTGGCCATGGAAGCCTACATTGTATGATGAAACGCCTGTTACTGTTTACGATGTTTTGATCTTAACTGCAGATAGATGATGATGGCAGTAGCTGAAACATCGTAACAAATAAAAAAAAATTATATAGCTATCTAGACAGTTTTATTCACAAAGTAGAAGAGAGATTTCTTTTTCCAGATCGATAACTGTTGAATTTTTTTCCTTCTGGGTATTTGCATCACCTGTGCACTGCGCAAATGAGGAACCGGTGTAAAGGAAGGGAGTGTGACGCGCAACGATATTTTACAACATGGGCCAGGATGACGCCGTCGTCTCCTTGTAATATTAGAGTGGAAAACAGCTGAAAGTACTTTAATGAGAGCCGTCCGACATTCTGCAATACGACCATGAAAATGCACGTGGGAGTTTTGTCCCGCCTGTAAAGACAATAAGCTTTTATCTGTGTTGCAACCCAACAACGGAGGACAACGACGGTCGACATACAGCTGTTTCGAAGCACCGTCTTACAAAAGAGGTCACGCAGCAGACAGTCCGAACAAGACCTTGCCAAGGAACAATAGAAACACGCCGCCTGATAAGATGACTCAAGCTTGTTGTTACCACCACCATGATAGCGGTGTCAGGATATACCGTTCTAAGGAAGATAGTCTGCTCAAGAAGTACTTGCTGCAAGCCGACCTCAGTGCCAGTATTGTGGTATCAGCTCACTTGTTTCTCACGAAGGTGTACGGACCTAAAAAAATATGAAATATGTGTAGTTTTGTCAAATAATTGATTTTCATAGCAGCTGGGGTCCTACCGCACAGCATGTCATTTCATAAGACAACAGTTCTCCTTTCAACAAGAAAGCATTGCCAACGATGTTTCACGGTACATGGTGGTGAAATGAAACATTGTTTTGCCTTTGGTGTTAACTTACAGCTGTCACTGTTCTCTTCTAGTGATTGATCGGTGAATAGATATACGCGGGTAACTTGGGTGCAGGACTTGCGGATTAATGATTTCTGTGTTGTCTAGAAACAACACTTCACAGAAATGCCTACAATCTGACTTCACTCTAAGTTCAGCTAACTCTTTGGGTTTTATCTGTAGCCCGTCCACCTCGGTAGCTGCGGCGTCAGCGTGGCTGTATGCCAACCCAAGAGGCGCGGGTTCGATTCCCGACAGGTTAGGAGACACAGAGACTGGGAATTGTATTCATCATCATTTCATTATCACTGACATACACGTCGCATAAATAGCGTCAACTATAAAGACCTACACCTGCGAATATCCGCCACACGAGAAAAGGAAAGATCGATACCCGCGTTCATCACACCCCTCTCACTTACACTGGCGACTCACGAATCACTTACGAGAGAGATAACTCACTATTGCTACATCCTTATTGTCCCTTCGTTTACACCGGTAGGCGTTTTCTATTTCATTTGAACTATACAAGCTATGTTAAATACATATACACAGAAATAAACACAATGGGTATAACGACAGAAACTGCACCACGTATAACATAGTTCTTTTATTAACTGGTATTCTATTAGATAATTAATTATGAGTTCTCACTTAACACACTGTTTTCTAAAGTAACATAAATTCTTTTAAAAATAACACTAGACTGGCACATATTATATTCTGAAAGAGTGTTCTTTATCTTTTTTGAGATGTACTCAGAACTTAGGTTGTCATATTGTTTACCTGTTTTAAGACAATTAGAATCATAAGACATTTAACAATATCTAAAGGTGTAATAATATTACTATATACTAATTTTACAAAATGTTGTTATGTATGTGGGTTACCAATCCATAATTGCTTTAGAAATAATTATTCAGGTTCATTAGATGTGTACTGTATTTGACAGCTAATGAAGATAGTGTACTGCGTGCCTTAGTACAAATCGATAGCGGTTGAGAAGCGTTATGCATCAAGTTATTTTTGGTTAGTGTATCAACTTTTGTTTGACAGTTATTAATGTTTCAGTACATTATCTAAACAGTGTATCAAGAAAATCTGTCATCAGCCTGAAGACTGATTTGAGGTCAGATCCCCTAATTGTGGTCCTACTGGAGTTTGTGTGCCTTTGCCTTCTGACCTTGTAACTGATCTACCCAGACAGTTGTAGGGGTACTTAAAGTTAAACGTTACAACTTCCCGTTTTTCACTTTAGTGTATGAGTGCCATACACGCCAACACCAGCAACCTTCGCACGTCGGATACACCAGCTCTTATCTAATCAGCGGAGTTAAGCAACTCGGGCCTGGTTGGAACACCGAGTGCAGTTGGCTCAGGGTCACTCAAGTCGCAGAAGTGATGTCCAATTGAAAGATTTGCATCAGGCCGTTGCTCCATATGGCATTATTACTGCCTCAAACAAGAATAATCGGATCACTTAGCCCTTTACATAAGAAATCCCTATTTTACATTTCTGTTCCAATTGTGTGCTTAGATTTATTGTATCTCAACTAGAACTCGAAGTGTTGATTCATACGAACTCGAGATTCCCTGCCCAAATGTCATTAGTAAGCTTCGCTTGCAGTTCGGCTCAAAAATTGTCATATTCAGCCACGTGACCGCCATTTTGTTTTACCTATCTACCATGATCAGTTACCTGGTCCCTCCAGTTCCTAGGTGCCTTTTTTTGAAGCAGTTTAATAGAAACCCATAGAGTTCAGCTCCCATTATAATGAATAAACTAATGTCATATGCTGTGGCGCTAAGAAATAGTGATAGTTGCTTCCTTTTTGCTCATTATGGCACCTCTTGCCGTTAGTTTAATATAAGTCCGCTAGAACCAGATCAGAAATAAAATTTAAAAAGAAAATATTACCCGGCGACAGGAGAATTGACAGTGGCAATCAATTCAACACACTAATAGCAATCTTGAGGAACGTCAGCCGTGTCTGAAGAGCGATGTATTACAGTTGTAAATACCTAGTAAGACAGGCTCAAATCGGATTCTGAAGCTGATTCTTGAAATGAGTGTAACGGAACACACTTTCAAAAATAAATGGTTCAAATGGCTCTGAGCACTATGGGACTCAACTGCTGTGGCCATAAGTCCCCTAGAACTTAGAACTACTTAAACCTAACTAACCTAAGGACATCACACACATCCATGCCCGAGTCAGGATTCGAACCTGCGACCGTAGCGGTCTTGCGGTTCCAGACAGTAGCGCCTTTAACCGCTCGGCCACTCCGGCCGGCGAACACACTTTTAGGTAAGTAAAAAATTCAGCTTGTCGAACCACCAGTACTATGGAGCATCCGCCGTCATCCACTTAATTATTTTTGTTCGTGTAGCTGCTTCAGAGGTTTGCCACAAACATTCAGTCACATAAGAAGATTTGGTTAGTAGTACTAATATGTGACCCATGTACATTTATTTTACAGCTGTAGAACAATTGAGTTACGGCAGAGGCGCTGTATGTGGTTTTTACTCAATATATATATATATATATATATATATATATATATATATGAGCGAGGTTTCTACGGTTGCCGACGCCTCTCGCTCCCCAATCTCCATCGTTCACTGTCATCCCAGTCTCCTTCATTAAAACCTCTCGCCACCATTGCTTCGTTGACGTCGTCTTTCCAGCATCTCGCAGGTCTACTGCTCTTTCTTCTTTGTTGTGGAGTCCATTGCCATACACGTTTTGGCCATGTTGTGTCTGGCATACGCTTAAAGTGACCACACCAGAGTAGGCGCTTCCTTTCTACGTAGTCTAGGATTTTGCTTTCGACATTCATAACCTCTGTGATCCTATCATTTCTAATATGATCAGTTCTGGAATATCCCCAACTCCGTCTCCAGAAATCCATCTCGACAGCTAGCAGGCGATCTTTCTGCCTCTGAGTTAGTTCCCACAACTCTGCACCATATGTTGTGATACTTTCAACAATTGTGTGGTAGATGGTATGTTTTGCTCTGTGCGTTATGTTTTTATTCCAGAGAATACCATTTAGTTGTTTTATGGTTCGCTTGCCCTGGCCAATTTTATTGTTTATATCATCCATACTTCTACCATTGGACGACAGTGTCACTCCCAGGTACTTAAAATTATCACACCCTTTAACAGTATCAGCACCGAGTTGTTAGTCGTTAGCAGTATTTTCTCCTACTTGCAGGTATTCTGTTTTAGATACTTTTATGACAAGACACAATTTTTAATATTCTTCTTTCAGTTTGCGGAGCATGTAATTTGCATCTTCCTCATCTCCAGCTCCCAACACTTGGTCGTCAGCAAAAAATAAAGTGGACAATATCTCATCGTCTGTAGTGATACCCATTCCTCCGCGTTTCCTTTTCCAGGATTGTAGTGCCTCCTCTAGGTAGATCTTAAAGAGTGTAGGGGCAAGTGTGCATCCCTGGCGTAGTCCCTTTGTCACCTCAAACTCTTGAGATAGTTGATTTCTCACTTTTACCATTGTCGTACAACCTTGGTAGAGGAGATTGACAGTTTTCACATAGCTCGGTGACATGCCATTATCAATTAGACTTGTGCATAGCTTGTTCTGTGGAACTGTATCATAAGCTTTCTGGAGATCTACAAAGACAAGGTGCGTCGTAAGGCCCCTTGCTGTCCTTTTTCCACTAGGTTTTTGAGGGTAAATACTCATTAGTACAGGAGCGATCAGATCCGAATTCATTTTGTTCTTCAGATTCAGTTATTTCTTCTTCCATCTTCTGTTTTAGGATACGGCCATAGACTCTCACCATGGGTGGCATCTCACTAATACGACGATAGTTTGCACAATTTCTCCTGTTGCCCTTCTTAAATACTGATGTTGCCTTTTGCCACTCCTTTGGGGCTTCGTCACCTCTGAGGCATTTGTCAAAAATCACTGCCAATATCTCAAAGCGTTTTGATGGCGCTGCTTTAATCAGTTCTATATAAATTAATCCTGGACCTGGCGACTTTCTGTTTTTCATGGTATTAAAGGCATTTTGGACTTCCTTTGGGGTTTCCGGTGGTGTATTATCATTACCGATTTCAATGTCTGGTGGGTTCTCAGTGAATGCCGCTCTGTTCTCAATTAGTAGTCCTTGGTAGTGTTGTACCCATTCCTGCATGCTAATGAGGTTTATATCTGCTTTATCTTTATTCTGTGTTCTCATTGTTTTTAATGCCTTACAGGCTTTATTTTCTCGTGTATTCAGCATGGTTTTTTTCTATCTCTTCACCGGTATTCTGCCAGGCTTCGGTTTTTGCCTTAATTTTTGTTTTCTGTGCATCTTTTCTCCGCTCTCTGTATTCCCGCCACTCATTGTCTGATTTTGAGTTCAACCATTTATTCTAAGCTTTCTTCTTACTTTCTACCTTCTCTTGTACTGAGTGGTTCCATCACTCATCACATATTCTCACTCTTTTGGATTTCTTTTTTTCCCAGTGCTTGATAAGCTGCGTTGTGGATGGCTTCTTTAAACATCTCATACATCTTATCTATAGAAATTCCTTCAATGGCAGCAAGTTTTTCGGCTAGCATTTGCTGGTACAAGAAACGGGTAGAACTATGGTCAAGGCTTTGTAAATTATATTGAATATTATTGGCTTCCTCTGGCTTGGTTTCCACTAGAATTTCTGTGTCTTTGATAAACTTGAATAATATCCTAGACGTTAGTAAAAAATGGTCTGACCCGCACTCTGCACCTCTCACAGCTCTCCCGTCTTGTACTACTAGCTTTGTTGTTTGCTTTATTATGACACAATCTATAATGGACTTGAGGTTAAATCTTGGTTCGTCTATGTGTTTTTGTGGATGTCCTTATGCTTGAACCATCCATCCAGAATTCTTAAGTCATTTGGCATGCAGAATTCTATCAAACTTTCACTATTATTATTTATGGTTTCTTCACCATATTGTCCCACAATGTTGTTATTAGTTTCCCAACCTGTTATGGCATTTAGGTCTCTTAGTAAAATGACTTCTCTGCGATTTCCCATATTTTCAAGAGATCTTGTCAATTGAGTGTAGAATAAGTCTTTCTTCGCTACATTAGCGTCGTCGTTTGGTGAATAGACCACAATAATCACCAAATAATGGCCCTTTATTTTCATCTGTACTTGTAGGACTCTATCACTAACGTATTGGCTCTGAGCACTATGGGACTTAACATCTATGGTCATCAGTCCCCTAGAAGTTAGAACTACTTAAACCTAACTAACCTAAGGACAGCACACAACACCCAGTCATCACGAGGCAGAGAAAATCCCTGACCCCGCCGGGAATCGAACCCGGGAACCCGGGCGCGGGAAGCGAGAACGCTACCGCACGACCACGAGCTGCGGACCACACTAACGTATTCCCAGCTGGTTAGATTTTCCTTGAGTTGTTTCTTTATGGCAATGGAAACTCCACTTTGGAAACGTCGTTCCTTTGGTACGACACTATAAATGTATATGTAATCATTTGTCTCTTCTGTACCATGCCCTTTCACTTTTGTTTCTGTTAGGCCCACTATATCGACGCCAAGGCGTTTTCTTTCTTTAACGACTTCACGTTTCCTTGTAGAAATTCCTTGTATAGTCCATGTTTTAATTCTTATTGTCCTTTTCGTGCCTGTTGATCCATTCCGTTCCGAGGCTAAACTGGGAGGTTTTGCATTTGATTTCTTTTGCTAGGGTGGAGTGCAGATCCAACGCCGAAACCCCCGACTTCGTGGTTTCCTTTCACTAGACGATTGCCTTTCAGGGCTCAGGGACTCTCTCTATTCCTCCCTTGGGTTCCTCTGTGAATGAGGTGCCACTTACGTCAAGTCTGCCGTACCGAAGTACATCTTCTTCGCCTTCCTTGCCGAAGTGGTCCTCACCCGTAATCCTGGGCTCAGGGCAATGCGTTACAGCCCCCGATACTGGGTCCCCAGCAGAACTTCGCCACCAGCTCGAAAGCCGGGTCCACCCCTGCGTCGTGGACGCACCTGATGAGAATTACCCAAGTAGTCCCAAGGGGGCTCTAAGCACCCTGGGCCGGGTTAATGTGCGTGTATGGTTCCACACACAAAAGCAAAATATTATCTCTTTTCGTGAATAATAATATAGAACATTTTATTTCGACACTAGACTAAACTTTTCACTTGCGATTAGAGATCTGTAGTCACATTTGTATACTATGGCAAGCAACCTGCTTGTGTTTTGTACACATAGTGTTACTCTCCACCAGAAAACACTTACTTTGGAGGAAATTTGGCAGAGTATATTTAGAAACGGGAAGTCAACTCCCCCCTATATTGGAGCTAGACAGCTACCTCGCATTCTTATGCAGTAAAGCGATACCTTCTGCAAAGATGTAAATGTTCATGGGATGTTTGGTGATTTGGATTTGCTTGTTACGTAGTATGTCCATGTGCCACTTCATACAGCATCAGCTATAAAATAACTCACCTGCATTATGTGGTTTGTGGCAGTAGCTCGACAGCTGCATTGTATCCTTGTGCGGTAAAGCAATATATACAGCTTAGTTCCAATATATATATATATATATATATATATATATATATATATATGTGTGTGTGTGTGTGTGTGTGTGTGTGTGTGTGTGTGTGTGTGTGTGACGCTCTTGATGACTGAGATCCAAGATCAGAAATCTGTAATCATACGCGTGTGTTATGACACGCAACGTGCATGTCTTTTTCCATGGGTAGTGTTGCTCTACACACTAAAACACGTATACCGTGAAGGAAGTTTTTAATGTATATTTTTTAAAGTATCAGACATTAATGTAGTATGTCATTCGCAAGCAACTATTACACTCCACCCGAGCAACTGTACAGAAGACTCAAAGAAACTGAAAAATGCAACCCAGCCGTTACCATTGGAAGATGCCAAAGCATGAAGGGGTCACTTTTTATTTATTTATACGTGTCCAGAACAGAACATATTATACATAATATATACAATGATTACAAAGTATAGGTGCATTCTTCATGTTCACCTTACACCGATATACTCCAGTTCTCAGTCTACTGAGAATCTCCCATGTCTCGTATGGGAGGTGATGACCTGCAGCAAGTTCTTCTTTGGGGCTGTCCCAATATTTCTCTGATAATGATCTATGCCAGAGTTGTGTCCTACGGTTTGCAGGTGTTGTCTGAATTGGTTGCGTTGTCTGGAGGAAACTTTTTCTCGATTTGAGTCTTGGTGGTTGATATTCTCTTCCAAACAGGGGGTGTCTTTGGTCCATCATCTGCTTCTTTCTTTCTGTTTCAGCTGCTGCTCTCCTTCGGATGTCTGGACATGCTACGCCGATGAGGTAGTAGATTTTGTTAACAGGGTTGCCTGCAAGCAGCCGGTTACAATTCGTCCCGTTTCATTTAGGGCAATATTTACCTGCTTGGCTTAGCTGGAGTTCTGCCACACAGGTGCTACATATTCAGCAGCAGAGAAGCACAAAGAAAGGGCAGATGTGCGGAGGACATGTGGATGTGCTCCCCAGTTGTTGCGGGTGAATTTCTTAATAATGTTATTCCTAGCACAAACTCTCATTTTTGTAGCTGTGCAGTGGTCTTTGAAGATGAGGGAACAGTTCCACTTTACTCTGGGGTATTTTGGGGTGCCACAATGGGTTAGCTGTTGACCTCTCCAGGTTATTCTCAGTTTCCTCCGAACCTCTCTGTTTCGTAAGTGGAATGCACACACTAGTGTTTTGATGGGTTTGGCTTCAGCTAGTTGTTAACATAATAGTCAGATAGTGCCTTAAGACCTGTTGTAAGTTTTCCTTCAACCTCCTCAAAAGTTCTACCTTGCACAGCAAGTGCTATGTCATCTGCGTAAATGAACGACCTTGTGACTGGCTGGTCAATAGTGTAAATATTATAAAACAGTGGGGCTAGCACACTTTCTTGGGACATACCATTTCTCTGTGTCTTCCATCGGCCGCTCTTGTTTTGTAGAGTAACAAAGAAACGTCTGTTTTGTAGCAGACATCTCATAACTGTGTTAGTTGGAAGTCTTTCGTGGTGGCTTGGTTCTTTTATTAAATTGATCCTGCGACTGATCGTGTCGTATGCGGCAGTAAGATCAAAAAAGCGACACCGGTGACCTGACCACGTTCATATCCATCTTCTATGTATTGTGTCAGGTTCAAGATCTGTCCACAAAACGACCTCCCGTGGCGGAAACCCAATATTTCTCTGATCAGTGTTTGGTCAACTTGGTCCGAGATTCGATTGAGAACCGTAGGAGGTCACTATAATGTACCGATAGCTTTCCTATAGGTTTTAGGAGAACTAAGACGAGTTTTTTACAAACGTAAGAGAAGGACAGTTCTATAGTGTTAAACGGGAACATTTGTGGTGCATTTAACAATTATCTGCATGACGAATTCTCCAAGTTTTTCTATGCAAGACATGGTGTGAAGATGTATGTTCCACATGGAACAGGCTGTGGCTAAGCCATGTCTCCGCTATATCCTTTCTTTCAGGAGTGCTAGCTCTGCAAGGTTCGCAGGAGAGCTTCTATAAAGTTTGGAAGGTAGGAGACGAGATACTGGCAGAAGTAAAGCTGTGAGTACCGGGCGTGAGTCGTGCTTCGGTAGCTCAGATGGTAGAGCACTTGCCCGTATCCTTTCTTTCAGGAGTGCTAGTTCTGCAAGGTTCGCAGGAGAGCTTCTATAAAGTTTGGAAGGTATGAGACGAAATACTAGCAGAAGTAAAGCTGTGAATACCGGGCGTGAGTCGTGCTTCGGTAGCTCAGATGGTAGAGCACTTGCCCGCGAAAGGCAAATGTCCCGAGTTCGAGTCTTGGTCGGGCACACAGTTTTGGAAGGTTGGAGACGAGATAATGGCAGAAGTAAAGCTGTGAGTACCGGGCGTGAGTCGTGCTTCGGTAGCTCACATGGTAGAGCACTTGCCCGCGAAAGGCAAAGGTCCCGAGTTCGAGTCTCGGTCGGGCACACAGTTTTAATCTGCCAGGAAGTTTCATTTCAGCGCACACTCCGCTGCAGAGTGAAAATCTCATTCTGGAAAATTAGAGGTTTTCAGAATTCCTGTGTTCTGCATTACAGCGTGCCTGACATCTGCTTGACAGATGCAATCGATTGAAGACATTGGGCATGCTGTGAACATTTTCACATACTGCATGTATCCTTGCATCTAATTCTTCTACTGAATTCACACTCTTCCGATGACCCCACAAGATAAGTCCAGCGGAAGGGCATCGCCAAGAAGGCGAGAGATATGCTCTTCACCAGTTTCATTTCGTCGTGCTTGAGCACGTCCTTGTGTGTATCCTTGTAAACTCGAGAGGTGTGTGAGTCCACCGTCTTGATTGATCTCGCTTGAGCCATTTGTTACTTGGTATTTGCAAGTTCGACATAGTGCTGCTTTTCGTAAACTTCTTTAGCTCGCTTACACCATTTAGCTAATCTTGCAGACTTAAATGCTTCCGATGCCTGATAAAGCTTCTCTCGTCGTTTTCGCTTCTCCTTCTTTATACATTGCTTGCATTGGATGGCTGTCTCCTTGAATAATGAAGAAACTGTCAGCAAAGCATTATTAATATGATAATTTCACTGTTTGCAAGATATTGTGGCCAGAATCTGAGAAGACCCAACAAAGGCTGAACGACCACAAGAGGCCATCAACAGTTATTAACTGAGTCTGAACCGGAGGATAACAATAAGGGAAAAACAGACAATGGAAGCGGAACAGCTAACAAGTTCAAACGGGCAATCTAAGAGCGAAACGTAAATGTAGCTAAATCTGCACCAACGGTGTGTAATGAGAACGATACGAGAGTGCAGTGAATACGCATCTGAAGGCAGAGTTGCAGGCGGATAGATTTATAGCTCAACTAATTGATCGGCATTGTAGGCATGACCTTGCTGTGCTGCGAGGCCAGGGCTGCACACATGACACTAGTGCTCACGTATGTAGCAGTTCCACCTCGTGGCTGTCACCGGGTTCTGCCTGGGATGCATTCTGATACTACCTGCAAAACACACCAATCCTGAAGGACAGCTCAGGTGTTAGGCGCTTTTCACCCCCACCTCTATGGGAGCTATGTGAATCAGGCAAATAAGAAAGTGAGTTAATAATGGACTGTCATCCAGTTTTGAGGTTTGTTTAAAATTATCTAGTTCATGTTAGCTTAAATTGAAACGCAAAATTATTACGTACTAGGCAGACGGATAAGAAAGTGACCTAATAAAATGTGTTAAAACTAAGAATTGAATATAAATACCCTTTACGATGGCACGTTGGAGCTGAAACATGTTTGATAATATGTGAAGAGTGCAGAATGATCCAAGCCCAAGCCACAAGAACTAAATTTTCTGGAGGAGCAAAATAAAGATTTGAAAAAGTCTGTAAAGGAAGTTAAGTTTGAATAATTTAAAATTTGCTTTCATAATGAATCATCTGTTGGAAAATCAACAAACTTCACCAGAAATGGACTTAGCAATACTCAGTCGATACATAAGAAAACTTCGCTTTTCGAGATAGTAAGACTTAGGCCTGAATCATTCTGACCTCTTCATATACAAAACAAAACAATGGAAAATTGTACTGAAATGCAGGAGGATCTGCAGCGAATTGACGCATGGTGCAGGGAATGGCAATTGAATCTCAATGTAGACAAGTGTAATGTGCTGCGAATACACAGAAAGATAGATCCTTTATCATTTAGCTACAAAATAGCAGGTCAGCAACTGGAAGCAGTTAATACCATAAATTATCTGGGAGTACGCATTAGGAGTGATTTAAAATGGAATGATCATATAATGTTGATCGTCGGTAAAGCAGATGCCAGACTGAGATACATTGGAAGAATCCTAAGGAAATGCAATCCGAAAACAAAGGAAGTAGGTTACAGTACGCTTGTTCGCCCACTGCTTGAATACTGCTCAGCAGTGTGGGATCCGTACCAGATAGGATTGATACAAGACATAGAGAAGATCCAACGGAGAGCAGCGCGCTTCGTTACAGGAGAATTTAGTAATCGCGAAAGCGTTACGGAGATGATAGATAAACTCCAGTGGAAGACGCTGCAGGAGAGACGCTCAGTAGCTCGTTACGGGCTTTTGTCAAAGTTTCGAGAACATACCTTCATCGAAGAGTCAAGCAGCATATTGCTCCCTCCTACGTATATCTCGCGAAGAGACCATGAGGATAAAATCAGAGAGATTAGAGCCCACACAGAGGCATACCGACAATCCTTTCCACGAACAATACGAGACTGGAATAGAAGGGAGAACTGATAGAGGTACTGAAGGTACCCTCTGCCACACACCGTCAGGTGGCTTGCGGAGTATGGATGTAGATGTAGATGTAGATGTAGAGTTATTTACCTAAAAGGTAGGTTCATGGAGAAAGAGGGACTTGTTTCTTGTAAGTGGCACGTAAATTATGACCTGTTTACAATTAGCTTTACTAAGTCGTTGTGATGTTCTGTCACCCTCTCACCACTTTTACTCCTTTTGAAGTAATTTCTCCTTTGTTCCAGGTAAGTGCAGCACGGCGCCTAATGATACCACTACCGTGTCGCCATTAACCATGCCTCCTCACATCGATGAACGGTAGCCACTGTGCACGGTGTTTCTGGCACAAAGAGATCTGATGAGTGAGTGGCGTCGGCACAGCGATGTTGACACCGATGACGGCTCTCTGTGGCAGACAGCCCCCCAACAGGTGAGCAAGCAGGACAACAGCATTGCTCGCTGCCTTGTTGGTACCACTGCCGCGCCACGCTTCCGCTGTCAGAGGAAAACGCCGTCTGCCTGTGCGCACATGTGCGACGAACACCAGGGGACTCCTTGTTACCGTGACAAGTGAGCCGGTCTTCGTGGTTCAGGCAGTAGTGTTGGCGCGAGCTGACAAGCCTACAATCGTCTTCTTCTTGTAGCAGTCCCATCGCCCCGTGCGGATCTGGCAGTACACTGCAGGCAGGCACGTGATTCATAAGGACTGTATCTATATCTACATATGCACTCCGCAAGCTACCGCACAGTACATGGTAGAGAGCAGATTGGACCATTATTATCGATTTTTGTCCTGTTACGTTTGAGTACTGAGCGACAAAAAATTACTATATGTCTTGGTACGTGACCTACATTACTTTCATGATTCTTAGACGAGATATACTATAGTGACAGGAGTATGGTCCACAATCACAACATAATGAAAGCTATCTAAATTTACGTAACTGAGCTGCACGAGGACTACGTCGTCATTTTTCAAAGCGTATATACGCTTAGCTTCTAAACTGCTTGTGTCGCAGTTATAGTGATATGTTATTGGCACTTTCTCTGAGTTGTCATGGCTGTACGCGTAGTTGGTTAGGAAGGAGCTGAAGTTTGAGATGTCTGAAGATGGGTGTAATTCCGAATCGCGTAACATGTTCTAATAAAAGAGTCAATTGAACATCTCAAGACTTCATTGTGATTGCACAGCATTGGTTGCCAATTATTAACTTTTGCATGGGATATGCTAGCTCGTTAAGGTCTTAGCAGCGCATCTCTGAATTCCTTCGATGTTTATTATGATGCACACTTAATATGGATACTGAGCGCTGGAACAATAGCCTGGAATTGGGCACATGTCCCTTCTCCCTGTCAGTGCTTTCTACGCATTCCTCTCCTCGCCGATCCTCCGAAAAACCACCGCATTCCTTACCTTTTAGATATACCCAGAGCCAAAAGTCACATGGATTTAGATCAGGAGATCTTGCAGACGTCACGGAATCCCTGACAGGCCCCCTGGATGTATCCTCTTCAAAGAAGAACGGACAAAGAGTAAAAGTGTTTTGTGAATCCACACCGTACAGTCACATACGGCGGTGCAACGATTCTTCATGCACAACGCGCAATTTAACAGTATCCCAAGTTGGGCACTCCTGTGTGTTCACTGCACTCTGTAATGTAAAATGTGCGTCGTGACTCCGTAGACTACTGTCCGGCCACATGTCATAAACTTTGATCCATGCGAGAAACTGAAGAGCAAATTCAGAACTTGGCTGCCGATCATATGGTTTCAGTTGCTGCACCGTCTCGATCTTGTACGGGAACCAGTGGAAAAAAGACCGCAAAATTTTCCATACTGTCGACCATGGGCTGGACAATTCTCATGACACTGCACAGGCAGTAGCACTACCTCGGGCACATGCTGCATCGGTAGTTACAGCAACAGCAACCTCTTCAACGACTGCCACACCAAGACCACCCGTGTTTTCCCATTTCATTATCATTTTCTGTAAAACATTTAATGACATCGGGCATTACAGTCAGCGACACTCTCTCAATGCAGCACTGTAACTGCAGCCGTTCACGTAAATCAGTTTCATTAAGAGTGAAGGGTGTCTCTTCTCGACAACCATACTGTTCACGCACGTTATGGCTTGTCAAATGACAACGTGGATGTCATACCGTCATACAAACAACGTACTGTGCCAGCTTTATATCTGGTGGGCTAAATTGCAACTATTTTTTTCCGATGTAAACTGGTTCAGCATTATCGCATTGGCATATCTACCAAGTTTCGCTGCCACACGATAATTACAGCCCACGTTCCTCCGTGAATAGCTGCACTTCAATTATAACCACCCAGTACATGCTGAACCAGAACTGCACTGACAAACTCTCCGACATTGTTGAGGGATACCTTTCTAGTATTTAGGTAAAATGGACCAAAGGTCTCCGGCGGATTGTTACAGAGTTATTGCGTTTTGTTCTGTGTCTTACTCAATTAGCTTTGTATTCAGCCACAGGACTTGATTAGGGAATGGAGCACTGTGTTTTGTGACTGAAAGTTGGTTGGGCTTAAACAGTCTTGATTTACCGAGTTTATTAATTTTTAAACACACTCTTTCGAGTCTTCGAAATCCGGCCAAAATTTCGACCTTTCATCGCTTTGAGACAACCTGCGCTAGACGTCAAAATTTGTCCCAGCTCGACCAGGGAGGCATTTGGGGGGGGGGGGGGGGGGGGAGTGGGAGACAAGTGGACTCACAAGCTTGTTTGTTCTGAAAGCATATCTGAATAACTAATGTGACCTATTAAACATTTAATTTCCTTCTACTCCAGTGGACAAGACATCCGGTTTCCCATTTTTGTATTTACAAAGGACGATCGATAAAGTTTTCGTTTCGTGGCGTTGCTGCAGCAACGTAGCGCGACGTCGGTGCGGTTAACAACGGGAATTAGTAAGGCATTCGTATCGGGTCTAGTGAAGCAGGGGATACAACCCGTCGGCTTTGAACAATGACGTCATTCCTTAGTCATAGATGGTAATGTCTTCACTTCGAGGCATAGATAATAAAGCAGTTCTGTGTTCTAATAAGCGCTATCATTAAAATAATTGAATGTGAATCTAAAAGCGATCGCTTGATATTCGCTAAATCATTAAATGTGTGATTTAATTAAGTTAATTGTTTGTTTCTTATTCAGACGGTACTTAATATTTTTCGTAATGATATTGAGGTAATGTGGATTATTAGTTTTTTATTACAGAACAATTTGTAGTGTCTTATTTTCGTTTATAGGAATGGATTTGTCTATCCGAATGAATCTGGACGATTTAAGGGAAGTTATGGGCCAAGATATGTTGACCACAATTTGCTTCCTGCAAATGTGTGGTCTCATTGCGGAATACGTTCAATGTCGTGAGTGCGGCGAACATATGCGCCTTACGAGTGTATCAAGTCGCCGTACTCACGACTTATTCGTATGGCGCTACAGCAAAGATCGGTTGTGGCGGTAGCTGATAAGTGTTTTTTGGCTTTTTAAAAAAAAATCTCACGAGATAGAATAAACTGATCCTAAGATACAGATGCTTCAGTAGCTGATTAGTGTTTTTTGGCTTTTAAAAAAATCTCACGAGATAGAATAAACTGATCCTACTTTATTAAGCAATCAATAAAAAAACTAAACTAAAACATAACAGCAAAAGCGAAAGTCTTCGTAATTCTATTCTATTTTCAGTTTACCATTTTCGCTTTTGCTGTTATGTTTTAATTTAGTTTTTTTATTGATTGCTTAATAAAGTAGGATCAGTTTATTCTATCTCGTCAGATTTTTTTTTAAGCCAAAAAACACTTATCAGCTACTGAATGGAGCTACAACACTAAGAAGAATCGCTTCTCGGCTTTTGACAAGATCAATGTGTAGTTCCCTTTCAACAAGTGAAACACAAAGGTTAAATAAACAATCAAAACATATAAAATGAAACAGGTTGCAAATGTAACGTACGTGTATTTCCACCTATTCGTTACCAGTGTACATATATCGAGGTCAATGGAAGTCTGGTATACATATATTACATACGTAGGTCCTTTTGTCATCAGTAATACTGATATGTACGTAAAAAAAGACTGTTAGTAATAGCGGAGACGAAATAAACAGCACATCTACAATTTGTATCCCGTGTTCCACTTAGGGTTTACTGAAGCGGAGGATACATCGTTCAGGTGAAGAACAGGACAGTAATGCTAGTGAAAACGAAGAACTCGCCTTACGACAAACTGCTATTCCCGACTGTACTTAAGCAACACACTTCGAATGAGCTTTTGATTTGTATCGGGTGTTTCATTTGCGGTTTAGTGAAGCAGAGGATACATAGTTCAAGTGAACAACAGGACAGCAATGCTAGTTGGAACTAAGAAATCGACTACGCTGAACTTGTATCCCGTACTGCACTTAAGCAATACAGTTCGAAAGACTTTCGAGATACAACTGACATACATGTAACGTGATGTATTCTTTGCTAGTAATTTCATTCATTTCTTTCCATTGTATTTTGCGGAGAAATACTAAGATACAAACACGCGATATCGTTAACGTGAAAATACTACTGACCCTTACATATGTTAAATAAAGTTTATCTCTCTCACATTCCTTTGTTTCTCAACATTCTCCTCAGCTCTTTCATCTTTGTAATACATGCTCTCTGGCGACTTGTGACGTCATTGTTCAAAGCCGACAGGTTGTATCCCCTGCTAAACTAGACCCTTCGTATCTTACCGACGTGGGTGCGGTAAATGAGGAAACGTTAACTATACGAAGTTTTTATCAAATGTGTCAAAACAGGACCAATGTGCTGCTATTCCTTTCTTGGCTGCCGAAGGACAAACGCCGGTGGACATCCATCGGCGAATGAAGAATGTGTATGGAGCATCATGTCTGTCAAAGAACACACAGTGGGATGGTGCGTCAAAGGGGGGCAGCTGCTTCATTATAAGGCACTTCTACATATCGCAAATGTTATAACACACAAGTTCGCCAGCTCAAGTGGAAGTGGTCACTATATTTTACGATCCATAGCCGAGATAGCTATTTACGTTACTCAGATATCACAACGTACCTGGTTAGTAGCAATGGTTGCTATGAACACACTAGCTGCCGCTCACTATGCTACATCAAGCAATCTTTTAACCAAGAGCACACGTCTGAAGTTCAATAATTTTAATGACAACAGCGTCACTTGGACCTAAGGCAGTTGCATCGGTTATAGTATATCACTGGCACTCATCGGTCAATTACTCACTTAAGACCTCGGGGAAGATCGGTTTGGATTCTGTAGAAATATTGGAACACGTGAGGCAATACTGACCTTACGATTTATCTTAGAAGAAAGATTAAGGAAAGGCTAACCTACGTTTCTAGCATTTGTAGACTTAGAGAAAGCCTTTGACAATGTTGACTGGAATACTCTCTTCCAAATTCTAAAGGTGGCAGGGGTAAAATACAGGGAGCGAATGGCTATTTACAATTTGTACAGAAACCAGATGGCAGTTATAAGAGTCGAGGGACATGTTATTCAATCTGTATATTAAGCAAGGAGTAAAGGAAACAAAAGAAAAATTCGGAGTAGGTATTAAAATCCATGGAGAAGAAATAAAAACTTTGAGGTTCGCCGATGACATTGTAATTCTGTCAGAGACAGCAAAGGACTTGGAAGAGCAGTTGAACGGAATAGACAGTGTCTTGAAAGGAGGATATAGGATTAACATCAACAAAAGCAAAACGAGGATAATGGAATGTAGTCGAATTAAGTCGGGTGATGCTGAGGGAATTAGATTAGGAAATGAGACAAAGTAGTAAAGGAGTTTTGCTATTTGGGGAGCAAAATAACTGATGATGGTGGAAGTAGAGAAGATATAAAATGTAGACTGGCAATGGCAAGGAAAGCGTTTCTGAAGAATAGAAATTTGTTAACATCGTGTATAGATTTAAGTGTCAGGAAGTCGTTTCTGAAAGTATTTGTATGGAGTGAAGCCATGTATGGAAGTGAAACATGGACGATAAATAGTTTGGACAAGAAGAGAATAGAAGCTTTCTAAATGTGGTCCTACAGAAGAATGCTGAAGATTAGATGGGTAGACCACATAACTAATGAGCAGGTACTGAATAGAATTGGGGAGAACAGGAGTTTGTGGCACAACTTGGGGAAAAGAAGGGATCGTTTCGTAGGACATGTTCTGAGGCATCAAGGGATCACAAATTTAGCATTGTAGGGCAGCGTGGAGGGTAAAAATCGTAGAGGGAGACCAACAGATGAATACACTAAGCATATTCAGAAGGATGTAGGTTGCAGTAAGTACTGGGAGATGAAGAAGCTTGTACAGGATAGGATAGCCTGGAGGGCTGCATCAAACCAGTCTCAGGACTGAAGAGCACAACAACAACAACAAGCTAAACGGCACTAGCCGCAGCGTAATCTAGTTTTCTAATCTACACCGTGGACTTAGCCGCTTTATAACTAAACAAGTAAGTACTAGCCTGATCAACACAAGTACAGAAAAACACAAGCATGCGGCAATGGCCTTGCTAGTTATCAGCTGTGCAAAGCGGGCAACCTCGATAAAGCACGTTGTCCCTTACAGCCAGTAGAGAGTAATCAACCCAAGCCAGATACTGGTCAACACAAACAACCTAAATTAGGCCGCAGACGTGCGTGCAGTGAAAATCCATTTGTGAAACACAGTCACTTAGGAAAATAAAACAATACGATTAAGAAAATTTCATAAAAGACGCCCAGCAAAATTAAGAGAAATTCATAAACACAGGTCAAACTCCATGTTCACTCGGACGAGGTCTTCGCGAAACACATGTCCTCCGACAGTCCAGATGTGGATGCACCCGACCGAGAGACGGTTTAAACCACACTGATGTAGTAACTCTTAATTATCACAAGCACATTCAACTGTAGCTACTGAAGGTTCAACGTAGTATACAAGTGAGAGTTACTGGTCCTTTCCTTCAAAATAAAGTGCCAAACTCTTTTCCCCTTCAATTGATTGACTCTGTGACTCATGCATTTATTGATAGAGGAAACCAGTACAGGATTTCACTAAAATTGCACAGACACAATGATATTAACAGATAACTGATCGTCTCACAGCTGAGAGAAACGACTCAAAAACACTTCCACTTCCAGGGAAATACTAAGTAGTATGTAACCCCACCCTTATGCGCACGTCGGCGCCATGAGAACATCTCATATCAACTCCTACATGTACGAGTTGACGCCTCAGTGATTTAAACACGAAAAAGTCCTATCACCATAGAGAATACTGCTAGCGCATTCCGTTTCACTCCGTGTCCCGAGAGCAAAGACACAACCTCCGGCCGACTACAAGTCTTAGGTCGCGAGCTGCCAGGCAAAACCACGTGGAGAGCGCCGCACGCTGTACGCTGCAGGATTTTAAAATACATGAAAGGGAGGATCACATGGCTGCGTATCTGTACTGCACTGAAAACACTGCACAAACCTGCAGATGTAGGCGGTATGCGCTGTGCGACTTGTTTCCATTCGCACACAGAACCTACTGCTGTAAAAGTAATGCTCTACTTATCTCGTTGCCCTAAAGTTTGCTTTCAGTACTGCTCGATTTTATCTAGAATTTTATTGTCCGGTAGTGTTAGGCGCACATCAACAATGGCACGCAGCACTACTGTGGATAGGTTTATTGATGAAGACTGTACCCTGGCCTCTCCCTACTTTACCTGTTCCAATTGCGAATGGTGATTAGGATGAACGATTGTGGTAAGCCTCCGTGTGAGTTCGAACCCCCCCAGTTTTACCAAAAAAAAAAAAAAATGTTCAAATGTGTATGAAATCCATGGGACTTAACTGCTAAGGTCATCAGTCCCTAAGCTTACACACTACTTAACCTGAATTATCCTAAGGCCAAACACACACCCATGCCCGAGGGAGGACTCGAACCTCCGCCGAGACGAGCCGCACAGTCCATGACTGCAGCGCCTTACACCGCTCGGCTGATCACGCGTGGCCCAGTTTTACCTACAGGGTCTTTTCTAAGTGATTCAAATGGCTCTGAGCACTGTGGGACTTAACATCTATGGTCATCAGTCCCCTAGAACTTAGAACTACTTAAACCTAACTAACCTAAAGACGTCATACAACACCCAGTCATCACGAGGCAGAGAAAATCCCTGACCCCGCCGGGAATCGAACCCGGGAACCCGGGCGTGGGAAGCGAGAACGCTACCACACGACCACGAGCTGCGGACAGGGTCTTTTCTCATGCTGTACATCTGAGAAAGTAATATATCCTGCCACAGTAGTTGAATGATCACTTCCGTGACGCTTTCACTCTCTTAAATCAAACCTCTGACGAAACGCACTACTCTTCTTCGGACCGTCCTATTTCCCTTATCAAACACCAATGGAACGGGTCCCAGACTGACGAGCGGTATTTAAGGATCGGTCTAGCAGGTTTCTGTAAGGTATGCCATTCTTGGATTGCACTTCCTGAATTTTCTTCCAATGAACCTCTGTCTTGCATCTACCATTTCAGCAATTTAATTTTATAAGTCGTTCCATTTTAATCTTCAGAACTGAACTACTTCAAGCTATGAAACAAAGTTTTGCTTCAGAATACGTACTGATATACTGGATATATACTGGAATAAAATATCTAGACAGGTTTTCAAGTTTTTTCACCTTTAATCATTAAAAAAATTATGTACATTATTGTGCACAAAATGCAGCAAAGATTACCAGAAACAAAGTAATGTTGAATACAAAATACTTTTCTTTCATGGAAATGAGAGAAAAATACATGAATAACTAGAAGTCTAACAATAATACAATTAAAATGCTTAGTGTTTACTTGACTTTATGGAAATCAAAAAATAATTGTGATCCTTTTTTATACATATATGTATGTAACTTTTGCCACAATAAAAATGAGTCTTTCTGTTAGAGTTTTCGTATTTGCACCTTTTTCCTTTTTCATTTCCATTCAGGTGTGGTGTATGATTTGTTGCATCAGGTCTTACTTCATTAATAGGCTTACATTCGTTACTACTCTTCTCATCGAATCGTAAATTGCTGTCGTGACAGGGTCTTCCTCTCTTTCTTGGCCCTACTTTTCCCACTTTTATAAGTCCTTCACCAACTTTCATGCAAAACTGCATCAGGTCTAGTATATTTTTCTTTGTATCACTCTGCACTAATACTGCACGGAGGATAATGGGTGATCTGGGGAAAATGTGTCGTTTATATTGCTCTTCTTGCAGAGTATCTAAGTTAGTGTATTCACCCAGTTTATCAGATTCTTTTACATATCTTTAGAAATATAAAAGAAGGCGTGATAGCTCAGCATTATCATCCATCATTCCACTTTCTTGAAAAGTTCCTGGCCTGATAAACACACCTTTCTTCCGTTTAACTTTGTTCTTAGTAGTGACTGAATCGACATTTTCTCCAATCACATGAAGATCTTCTCTAATCACACGATGATCTATCTTTTCTAATCACACGATGATCTTCTCCAACAACATGATAATCTTCTCCAATCACCTGATGGTCAGAGCTGCAATTTCAGTGACTTGAGGGTCAACGTCTTCGGATATACCTGCCACATCATCAGCTCCAGTTTTGTCACCACACACTTGTGTGTAGTTTGGTGAACTGGGATCCACTTGCAGCAAATTTTATTATGCTTCTGCATCATTCAGTTCTACGTCGGAGCCAAAACCAGAATCTTTTAGTTGAGCACAGTCTGTACGTCCTCTTCCTTATGTAGCTCTAAAATGTCTGTATAGATGTTGATAGATTTCAGTTCTCTATGATACATAGTGTCGTAATTACTTGCCTTACAAATCGGTAATCTACTGTAATTACAGAGATTATTATGAACGTACATCAGCCTGGACGTTACAGATAAAGGTATAGCATAAAACTATCTCCAAATAGTCCAGAAACTCAACGTAACGTCAAAATTCTTTCAGTGCTAAACAAACAATGAGATTACTTCAATTTTCTGCTACACCATTAGTGCACTGTGTTTAATTAGTATATGCCATCCGTCAATTATTTCAACGTTGAATTTAACGTATGAAGAGAAAACACGACTAGATAATTCATAGAATCGTCCTAGGAGTAATAAGACATCTATGTCTCAGTCTAATTCTTTGCCGTCATGCTAGTGCAGAGTTGCAGCTAGTTCTTCTGCGTGATCATGGCTTCCTAAAGCACTTAAAGGGTCAACAACCGATTCACAATAGTAAAAGGAAGTAGCACACATACTTTCAGTGCTTTAGGAACGTGTTAATCGAATGTAAAGATAATTGAATGTGGTAGTGCATAATTATGCACATGGGTTCTGAAGGGCTTAAATCATTCTGTACGTACACTCCTGGAAATGGAAAAAAGAACACATTGACACCGGTGTGTCAGACCCACCATACTTGCTCCGGACACTGCGAGAGGGCTGTACAAGCAATGATCACACGCACGGCACAGCGGACACACCAGGAACCGCGGTGTTGGCCGTCGAATGGCGCTAGCTGCGCAGCATCTGTGCACCGCCGCCGTCAGTGTCAGCCAGTTTGCCGTGGCATACGGAGCTCCATCGCAGTCTTTAACACTGGTAGCATGCCGCGACAGCGTGGACGTGAACCGTATGTGCAGTTGACGGACTTTGAGCGAGGGTGTATAGTGGGCATGCGGGAGGCCGGGTGGACGTACCGCCGAATTGCTCAACACGTGGGGCGTGAGGTCTCCACAGTACATCGATGTTGTCGCCAGTGGTCGGCGGAAGGTGCACGTGCCCGTCGACCTGGGACCGGACCGCAGCGACGCACGGATGCACACCAAGACCGTAGGATCCTACGCAGTTCCGTAGGGGACCGCACCGCCACTTCCCAGCAAATTAGGGACACTGTTGCTCCTGGGGTATCGGCGAGGACCATTCGCAACCGTCTCCATGAAGCTGGGCTACGGTCCTGAACACCGTTAGGCCGTCTTCCGCTCACGCCCCAACATCGTGCAGCCCGCTTCCAGTGGTGTCGCGACAGGCGTGAATGGAGGGACGAATGGAGACGTGTCGTCTTCAGCGATGAGAGTCGCTTTTGCCTTGGTGCCAATGATGGTCGTATGCGTGTTTGGCGCCGTGCAGGTGAGCGCCACAATCAGGACTGCATACGACCGAGGCACACAGGGCCAACACCCGGCATCATGGTGTGGGGAGCGATCTCCTACACTGGCCGTACACCACTGGTGATCGTCGAGGGGACACTGAATAGTGCACGGTACATCCAAACCGTCATCGAACCCATCGTTCTACCATTCCTAGACCGGCAAGGGAACTTGCTGTTCTAACAGGACAATGCACGTCCGCATGTATCCCGTGCCACCCAACGTGCTCTAGAAGGTGTAAGTCAACTACCCTGGCCAGCAAGATCTCCGGATCTGTCCCCCATTGAGCATGTTTGGGACTGGATGAAGCGTCGTCTCACGCGGTCTGCACGTCCAGCACGAACGCTGGTCCAACTGAGGCGCCAGGTGGAAATGGCATGACAAGCCGTTCCACAGGACTACATCCAGCATCTCTACGATAGTCTCCATGGGAGAATAGCAGCCTGCATTGCTGCGAAAGGTGGATGTACACTGTACTAGTGCCGACATTGTGCATGCTCTGTTGCCTGTGTCTATGTGCCTGTGGTTCTGTCAGTGTGATCATGTGATGTATCTGCCCCCAGGAATGTGTCAATAAAGTTTCCCCTTCCTGGGACAATGAATTCACGGTGTTCTTATTTCAATTTCCAGGAGTGTATAATTACAGATATTTAATGAATGTGACTCCTTTCGCTGGTTGTTCATCAATCGGGTAATTATACAATAACGGGTCTTTCCACCTATTTAACACGATACGTTCCATTTGTTTATATTAAGCGTCAGCCGCCAATCCCGAGCACTAAGCTTCGACCTCTGCAGGTCTCTTTATATTCTGCTGCAATTTTCTAGGGTCATGACACATCGGTATAGAACAGCCTCGTCGGTTGACAGCTGTGTGAAACGTCCGACGTTATCAGCTCTCTTATCATTTTTCAAACTGATATACTGTGAACAGTGACGGAGCTATAACGTTTTCCTGGGATGCGACCAATGTTATATCGAATACATGAGGATTAAAAAGTGGCACTAATCTTCAGGAAGGAACTGTCGGAATCCGGTCGACCATCGCAACCTGTTATGGTTTGAGTAGTTGTAGGCTTGATGCTGAAGTTTCCTATACGGCCGACTTTGTCAACTTCTGTCATCAGGAAATTGCAGTCTTTGTCAACGCCCGTGGAGCCGTTACGTACTATTAGCATGAACGTGTCTAACGTATTGTATACGGCCGACTTTGTCAACTTCTGTCATCAGGAAATTGCAGTCTTTGTCAACGCCCGTGGAGCCGTTACGTACTATTAGCATGAACGTGTCTAACGTATTGTTCCATCTTCAGTGATAATCATACCTATTAAGTAAGACAATCCACCTTAATTTGACCCTCCTTGTAACTCTGTTCTTTTACATTAACATAGTAACTTTTTAAAGTAAAGGGAACACCGTGAATGTTAAATTTCACTTAGATCCTCTAAGTTATGACAACACATACAGTAGATCATTTCGTCACAGTTCCTCCTTAAAGCTTGGCCTTGATTTTCACTTTGCCATGGCACTGAACTGTTAAATTAAGAAGAGCCTCCAGTAAGTTTCCAGACTCATATATTTCTGCAAGTCGCTTTGTTTGTCCCACTATGTGACTCTGCTGCTTCCATGAACCTGCTGCACATTCTCATGGAATACTGATTCACTACTAGTAGAAGCCAAGACAATTCCTTTCTACAATTTCATGATACCAACCCATTGGTGTTGCACATTTGGTAACGGAATTGCAAGTTTCCATCTGACGGCGATAGCTGTCGTACGAAATCTGCCGGACCCAATGGTGCGCGCCCACTGAACGTCGGCTACAGTAGCTCGGTACCATGAGAGCCCTCTGCCGTCACAATTGGCGATGGCGGGTGGGAACCACTCGCGAACTTGTACTTGGAGTCTCATCGCTATGACACCATCGTTCGCACTTAGCTCAGTGGGCCTCAGCCAAGTTGATGTTAAGACAGCAGGCCTCTGTTTCTTGCACAATTATTGGTAATGAGTCATCATACATTTGGAGAAATACAAACTAAGTGAATCTTTTGTTTACTGTGTTAACTTGTTCGTTGCCAGCCGCTGCGGTCGAGCGGTTCTAGGCGCTTCACTCCGGAAGCACGCGGCTGCTACGGTCGCAGGTTCGAATCCTGCCTCGGGCATGAATATGTGTGATGTCCCTAGGTTATTTAGGTTTCAGTAGTTCTAAGTCTAGGGGACTGATGACCTCAGATGATAAGTCCCATAGTGCTTAGAGTCATTTGAACTAAACTTGTTCGTTAATCATTTCTACTCCTATTCAGCTTTCCTACGATGACAGTTTCCACACAGCTCAGCACTCCACACACCTCTCGTTACCACTGTGTGTGAAGTTGTACACAATAGATAAGCGGCAATTTGCTCACAGCTAGCTTTTAAGCAGACCGTCAGCGGCTGTGCGCTTACCATGATGTATTGGGGCAAGTTGAAACCATATACCGCAGCATCGTGGCCAGAAGTTGAGGCCACCCGAGGTTGTTTCTGAATGATGAAACTATTTTTTGTGGTGACGATGATGATGGTGGTGGTGGCAAATTGCTCATACTGGTTATGATATAACCTTCACTGTTACTACTTCCTGGCGAGGTAAGCCCGCAGCTCGTGGTCGTGCGGTAGCGTTCTCGCTTCCCGCGCCCGGGTTCCCGGGTTCGATTCCCGGCGGGGTCAGGGATTTTCTCTGCCTCGTGATGGCTGGGTGTTGTGTGATGTCCTTAGGTTAGTTAGGTTTAAGCAGTTCTAAGTTCTAGGGGACTGATGACCATATATGTTAAGTCCCATAGTGCACAGAGCCATTTGAACAATTTTTTTGAACCTGGCGAGGTAAGAACATTGTATTTCTTTAAATCAAGAAAGGGTGAACTTTGTCATCACTGACTGACTGACGTAACTAGAGTTGACATGGCCTCCTGTGTCAAGTAACGCATACGAAATCGGCGTGACGTCATGCTGCCAGATTTCGTGTCACCCCCTGTGACGTGTCCTCGGAGTCTTTCGCGATGTCATACATGAATAAAGCGTTCTCGGTTTTCAAGTAGCGTCAATTCGAATTAAATCCTCGAGCTTTCGATGACCATCTCCGCCATCGTCGTCAGGACTTCACTGACTGCCGGGGCTGCTACGGTTCCTCGCTTATGTAGGCATGATGACATCATCAGCACCAAATCAGGTAGACCCAATGTGGCGCGCGCGCGTAAGTCGACCCGGGCAGCTGGCGGAGCTATTGCCCGTGGCAGCACCGGTGACGTCAGGTAGCTCCAGGGGCAGGCGCCACGTTTGAAACTGCCGCTCCCGCGTCGCGCATCTGTCTTAGCTTTCTTTCGATGTCCAGCGCCGGCCCCCATCCCTTATGAGTATGTACCCCTGGTCTCTGTTGAAACTGTTGTTGTTTAATCGAATCTCGGCCGCTTCCTTTATAACGGAGTCCCGATATGTAGATGAATGAGCCAACACTTTTGTATTTTCGAACTGTATTTTATGTCCGTTTTCTAGGCAATGCTCCTCTATGGCCGACTTGTCAAGCTCCCTTTGTTTTATATGGCGCTTGTGCTCAGTACAATGCTCCAAAACCGTGCCAATTGTTTGTCCGATATACATGCTGCCACATTCACAGGGTACACCACACACGCCGGACACTCGAAGAGCAATGTCATCTTTAACAGAGCGCAACATATCTTGTATCCTGTGGGCGGACCGGAACACTGGTCTTAGTCCATGTTTCTGCAGCAGACGTCCTAACTTGCTGCTAGTTGCTCCACAGTATGGCAGGAATGCAGTCCGTCTGGCCTCTTCTACTGATTCACCACGTGTATTTCGTCGGCGGCCCGTGAAAGCGTTTGCGATGACTCTTTTGCTGTATCCATTTTCCCAGAAAACACGTTTTAAGTTCTGCGGTTCAGACTTGAGGTGGTCGTTGTGAGAGATAATCTTCGCACTAAGAACCAACGTGTTCAGGAATGCTTTCTTGTGTACAGGGTGGTGGAAACTATTGGCGTTCAAGTACCGATCAGTGTGGGTTGTTTTCCGGTACACTGAATGACCAAGCTGGCCTCCTGCCTTCTGCTCAGCCAAAACATCCAAGAATGGTAGCTTGCCGTGCCTCTCCATCTCGACAGTAAATTTAATGTTGGGATGGACACCGTTCATGTGATCGAGGATTTTATTCGAATTGACGCATCTTGAAACACCGAGAACGTTTTATTCACTCCCTGTGATGTAGGAACGCTAGGAGCGCTACCAGACGCATTAGAACGGAAATAACTGGTCAATTCTCTGTAGTCTCTCAATTGTGTTGCTGAAGATGTTAATAACTGATTATCATGTGGTTCAAATGGCTCTGAGCACCATGGGACTTAACTTCAGAGGTCATCAGTGTATCATGTGGTACTGGTAATGTTTTATGGGGTTCATTGTTAGAGATAAGTAACTGATACAGAGTAGGGATGTACTATGTGAATAGATATAATCAGTTAATGGGTAAAGACTGCAGACGGTTTCAGTGGTGTTGTCCGAAGAACGAGGTCCCATGGCAAAGTTGCTATTTCAAGACGGAGCCACAAGTAAGGACAGTAGCCGCCTGACATAGCAGCGAAATAGAAACCTCGGAGTAGATTGTCTATTCGGAGGTTCTACTGCTCTAAAAAATTATCGACGTATCGATATATCGATAATTCTCCCAAAAGATACCGATATATCACAGCGATGTTTTCTCCCCGATAGTTAGATATATCCATATCGAGTGGGAATATCGAGTGCCGATATTTTTACTTTATATTATATTTCTTTCGCAATTTTCGGGAAATACATGAAATTTTTCCTTTGAAATTGTAATAGAACATAATTTTACTTTCACTAAGTGAAGGAGTCTTACTACTTCTTGAGCTCCCATCATGTCCAGTCTCTCTCTCTCTCTCTCTCTCTCTCTCGGACTGTGTGAAACAAGTATAGGTTGGACAAAGAAGTAGTCCGATTGCACTGGGGGGGGCGGGGGGGTGGCGATGTGAATGGAATAACAAGATATCCGATGTGGAGAAATAGCACACCATCTCCGTTAATAATGTTTTTAACGCAACTAGTGTGCTATTTCTTCATGTCGGCATCCTTCAAAAACAGCTGCTGAAAAAGATGACCATAATCTAAAGGACAAAACTGGTTTCTGCGGTGAGCGGAGAAATGTGAGGGGATGTGCCGACGTAATGAGCGCTCGGTGCTACCAACAGAAACTACGACGTCTAGCTCCTTCACGCACTTTTCACACCAACTGCTAGGTCGCTGGCTTTAGCAGAAATGAGAAAACAGGAAAGTCGTCATGAAGTGATCCACACAAATTCGATATGAGACGAAACCGAACGACGGACCCGTCGGACATCTTTTACTGAGCCACTCACATGCAGTTACCATTGTTAGCAAAGTGGTTATCGCCTAGCGTGAACGTGAATCGTTTTCCTTTCAGTTCTTTCTCTAAGGAGGATAAGCAGCCAGATAGCTTGTTGATGTACAGAATATCTCAAGATAAATCAGTACTTAAATATACAGATCTAAAACCCGCAGAATATTTACAAGCTACAGCCAATATTTTTATAGAATGACATGTCGATAATTTTTCATCGATGTATCGATACGCTTACGATGACAGTACCATCTTACTTCAGAGCCAACAGGCGAGTTGTATTGTAAGAACTGTATAGAAGTTTATAGTCAATTTTACTCCGGAATGAGACTATTATTCTGTATTGTGTCATGTGATAAGTCATCGAATACAGCTGCAGTAACAATCGTAAGTGACAATCCCGTGGACATGGATTGTTTCCAGGTTATGTATTCTATCTTGTTCAAGTTTTAATACAGTAATGTAATGTTTTGTGTGCCATAGTACCTGATCGACCACTTCCAGAAGGGTTCCAGGCTTTCTACGAGCAATTACAGTGCCGTCACGAATGTCTCAAATGTCTTTTTGTCACGCACGTTTCTTATACTGTTATCAAATGACCAACGTACACCCGCCTTCGCCTGAATTAAATAATGCAGTTTCTGTCGCTCGCTGTCTTCCCATCTTGATATTTACAGAATATACGTTTCTTGAGAATATCTTGGGATACGTACATAGATATTCCGTTGTGGAGCAAGGTTCGTGACACTAGGTGATAGAAAAGTTAGAGATATATTACCTTAACGAATTTGGCCTGCTGACTAAGCCAAGGAGAACAGCCAGCTTGATCTCTTCTTCTGTGGTGAGCGTAAAACAATTTGTGATTATGGAAGCACCATCATGCAAACACTTTCGTTTATGTCAGGGGCGGGCAGGAATCCTGCACGTGTGCGGTGCACTTGCACGCGTGCAGTTAACAGGTGTTCCGCGTGCACACAGGGGCAAGCTGGCCACTCGCTTACCTCCCATCCCCACCATACCTTCTGTCCGCTCCTTCCTCTGTAATGCGTTTTGTTTCCTAGCTTGCTTTATTGAGTGAATGAATAAGGTTAGTAGGAGTACTTGAAAGAAATCATGGTTTGAAAGAGTACCTATTACCTACGATACGTTTTATTTAATTGTCACAGGTGGAGTTTACAATACGTTTAACATCTGGAACAAAATTTCTACATACAGACAAACACAAACAGTTACGTAAATTTTCATCACTGATGTTTACTCTTAACCGAGACTTATTAATTCAGCAAATGGTTTTCCAGCTCTCGCTATATTAAGCGCAGTCTTATAACTTGCACATACCGCTGGGCTATTGTTGTTGTCGTCCTGAAAACTTGAAAACAGTGCTCCATAAAATGTTAAATCAGTTAGATGAGAGACATGACGAGAGAAAGTCGCAGATCTCTCGTGACAACAGCAACTACGACAAATTCAAATGGCTCTGAGCACTATGGGACTTAACTGCTGTGGTCATCAGTCCCGTAGAACTTAGAACTACTTAAACCTAACTAACCTAAGGACATCACACACATCCATGCCCGAGGCAGGATTCGAACCTGCGACCATAGCGGTCGCGCGGTTCCAGACTGTAGTGCCTAGAACCGCTCGCCCCTTCGGCCGGCCAACTACGACAGATTCATCTGGTTTCGTCAGATCGCTCTTCTTAAGCTCAATCAATTCCCCATCCGCTCAGAATCCGACAATAAATTGTACTCGTCCTTGTGAAATTTATTATAATGGCCTTCAATACTAAACTTCCGTTGACCAGCGAGAATACTGCCACATATTAAACATTTCGAATTTTCACGTTTTTGCACAAAGAAAAAATTATTCTCCCGTTACTTTTTAAAAGATAGCAAATCTCCACTTCTCTGTTTCTTGAAATACAACGTTCACTACATAGTGCTCGCTTCGCATCAACGTCCGCAGCTTAGCCTGACACTACACTGCCGCAACCTGCCGGCTGTCGCCACAGCCCCGGTCGACACCTACACGCGAGCAGCACATGTGCAGCGCTGTGCGCTCATGAGCCGCATGCAACGTTTGCCCGCCCCTGGTTTATGCGATTCCCCAAAATACTTTTATCAAATTACCGCTATCTTCAGTAGGTTCTTTATTCTAAAACATGAGAGCTACTTTCGTTACATTATATTACAAGAAAACGTTATTATAATTATGTTATACTCAATTTACGGGTGTCCATCATAATGCGTGGACGAAGGGCTTCAGCTGATGATATATATGAGAAAAAGTACCACAACAGCTGTATCTAGAGGATGTATTTATTCTATCACACGACTAGTTTCGGCTACCCATTACCTCCATCCTCAAGCCCCATCACAGCCTTGATGTATTTACTGTGGGATCCTAGTTACTAACACTCGTGGGCAAGTAACAATGATCCCGCAGTAAGCGTGCCAAGGAAAACAAATTCTGTTTTGACAGTGGTGGGGCTTGAGGATGGCGTTGAAACTGGTCGTGTGATAGAATAACGACATTCTCAATATACAGCTGTAGCTATACTTTTTCTCATATATATGTTACACTATTTGGTTCCTGATACGTGTGCGAATAATCTGATGTTATCTTGTTACCGTATAGACATTTCAATTCGCTTAAAGCCTTCATGGAAAAATCTTGGGTGTTATCTTGGGTGATAATAAACCGCTTCACCTGTATTTAGTCCTTTATTTTTAGGTCCGAACCGGTTTCATGGCTCTAAGTCACATCTTCAGGTGAACATATAACTGAAACATTAGAGCTAAAAAACTCGGAACTTTGTACCCATCATTCGATGTCCGTTAGAACAAAACACCAATAAAAGTCGGTATGCCATGAAGTAAAACAGCCGGATTCCTATCCAAAATAGTGGATGAATCCACTTCTCCCATCTAAAAGCAATCGCGAGCACAGGACGCAGCCGCATGCTGTGTCTTCCTGGAAAAATATTTAGTGTTGCCAATGGAACAATGACGGTTCCCAGGCGTGCATCTCTTCACCCGAAGGAAATCAGACGGCCACGAATGTCTTTCTTCATGCCTCCAAACATATGCAAATCACATGGGGAGAAATCGGTATTGTATGGAGTCTTCGCATCGAAACTTCTGCAGCGTAGTCCAAACATCCTGGGCAACATGTAGCCCACTCACATGTCTGTGTGGGGGTGAGGTGAGATGCGGGGAGGGGGTCATTTCTGTGCTGCGTCATGTGTCAGTTCCCTTTAAGCAGTAGAGAATGTGGTTGCTGCAGAGTGGTCGTTTTTGCCTTCCTCTCTGCTGCTATAGGTTTTTGTATTTAATATTTTCGCTCTAACATTAATTGACGATGTAAGCCAATGGTTCCTAACCCATCTTAAGCCATTATCACTGAGTGCAATCAGACATTAGCTAGTATCCTCGTCCTCCTTTCATCCCCCCCCCTCTCCCGCCCCCCTCCCGCGCTGTCTGTGCCCCTTCCCGTCCTCCATATCATAACAAACTTTAGCACATAGCTTAACTATAGAATGAAAGACATTTCTTAGAACACTTTTATTTATAAAATGATGGAAGATGTGAAAGATGAATGATATTTAATGTGTGTGTGTGTGTGTGTGTGTGTGTGTGTGTGTGTGTGCGTGCGTGCGTGCATGCGTGTTAGAATGAATGATGAAGCAACCAGCTGTGCATCGCAAATGCTGCCCACAACTGCCTTCTCAGATAAGAAAGCTAACTATCCACAATGAGGCTACACACTTGTTGCAAAACTTACGTCACCTGCATTACTCTTCTTCACTTGCTTGAGCTGCACACTGTAACCCTCTTTCAAATCAAACAATTTCAAATGCGGGTACTATACTTACTATTCGTAAACTACATCATTGCTGCATTCTGTACTACTGAATTTGAAAGGTTTCAAGCAGTTAATGCTTTCTGTGTAACCACTCTAATAATAATAATAATAATAACAATAATAACACTGTGTACAGCTCTGCTGACCATTATGTAGCTCCTGGTGTATCGAGGTGTCAGTTAATTCATTTATCTGTTTCGAAGCGATAGTGAAGCAATTTGTGGACTACTGCAGGTAATATCTATAACTCGGAGAAGACATTTTTTTGAAATATTTAGCAGTTGTTACGTACGTGTCTTACTTTTATCGTGAGCTATGTACGGGATAAAGGACGACATACGTGTGTGTTGGGTGTCCTATATCAGGAATCTGTAACCTCCACCACATTAATGCTATTATCTGAGAAAACGTAATTAATTATAACGTATATAATCAGTATTACAGTCCTACAAAGTTGTGATAATGACCTTTCGAAAATAATTTGGATCCGTGGACTGAAACAGAATCGAATTGTTTAGTTTTTATCCTTCAGAAAATTTCAAAAAATGTTCAAATGTGTGTGACACCTTATGGGACTTAACTGCTCAGGTCATCATTCCCTAAGCTTATACCCTACTTAACGTAAATTGTGCTTAGGACAAACACACACACCCATGCCCGAGGGAGGACTCGAACCTCCGCCGGGACCAGCCGCACTGTCCATGACTGCAGCGCCTTAAACCGCTCTTTTTTTTTCATTTTGTTCGTAGTTGATCGTTGTATTTGGTCGTTGCGGACGTCAGATGACATCCGTCAAAGGTCGTTTGTTGATCCTTCCACTCAGTTTTTTTATTACAGAGGCCAACCAGCTCTCTGACCGAACACGCTCAGCTACCGCGGCGGCTGTAACCGCTCGGCTAATCCCGCGCAAGCCTGGAAATTTCATTTTACCCCTAAGGGGTAATTACCCCCCCCCCCAAGTTGGGAAACACTGGTCTAAACCATTGCTGTGTTTCAGAACGTGTGTATCATATTCGAAATCTATACGGTGGTGGTTTTCATTTATTAAGTGTTGAGCGAATGTGGGATGTGTGCTGTCACTCTTCAGAGCTTCCATGTGTTCTCTGTAGTTTTGATCGCACTCGCATCGTGATTAATTTGAGGCCGTTCCTGCTGGGTGTTACAATTTTCCCGTACGTGAGTACCTGCGGACCGAGGCTCGTGTGCCCTGGTAGCCTTTTAGTTAATTGCGCACTGATTTACTCGAGGCTACGCGCGAGTCAGCCGGAATGAAGCACTGCGCGGGTTGAGATACGGCGCCAGACGTGGTCAGCCGGAAGGCGGTCCCGAGGACCGTGCCGCTAGCCTTGTGTGTTTACGGAGAGGGGCCGCCCTATTAAAATTAGTTACGGGCGCGCGGCTGCAGATAGCGGCCGCTGTCGTCTCCGGGCGCGAAATTGGAATGGCTTATCTCCGCGCCGAGGAGCGCCGTGCCGCGGGCGTGACCGATGCTACAGCGCAGGACTTCCCTGCTGCGGCGCCGCTTCTTGCAGGTAGGCGGGCGTGCTATTGTTCCCCACGCGAGAGCGTTGCTACTACTGGCGCGTTACCGTCATTGTCTGAGGAACGCGTACTATCTGTCTGCGGGGCATTTGTCTGACCCCTCCATACTTCAGCGCACATATCTTCTCACCACACTGTTGGAAAGCATTCGCGGCTCTGCGTCGAAACTAGCGCTTTTTGTAGAAGTGAACGTCTCGATTCGTTGTTCTTGTCGTCGTAGTATTGATTAAGTGTAGTTGGCACGTGAGTAAACGCAGAGGAACTGAAAAGAGTTCAGCAGACACACTGACGAAAATGAAAGATATTACACCGTGATACAAGAGTCCGAAGTTTATCAACGTTTATGGGCAGGTTCATGGCGCAGTGGGTGTTAACTGATTCAACTTTCAATCTACTCGTACCTCTTGTCCATCAACAACATCAGTATAAAGTCTGATTCCAGGGTCGTAACTACAGAGATGAAGGCCTCTGGGCAAGTACCTCTGCTAGGTTTTTGTGCCCCATTGTAAGTATTCTTCACACACACACACACACACACACACACACACACACACACACACTCACTGGTCATACCGGACTCGAGAGTCCATTACCGCAGCAACGTATTTTCGCCATCTGTCCCTGTCTTGGGCTATTTCCTTCCATTGACCTTCAATACCTAGGCTCCTCAAGTCAGCCTTCACATTGTCCTCCCATCTACGCCTCGGTCTCCCTACAGGACGTTTACCCCCTAAGTGTCCTACCAGTACTCTGCTCGCTGCTCTGCCCTCATCCATTCGAGCTACGTGACCCGCCCATCGCAGCCTACGTGATTTAATAATGCTGATTATGTCAGGGCTTGAATAGAGTTCGTGAACCTCTTCGTTATGCACTTTTCGCCACTCTCCGCTAACGTCATCCCTTTTTGCTCCGAAAATTTTCCTCAAAATTTTCTTTTCAAATACTCGAAACGGCTTTTCATTTTGCACACCGAGAGACCAAATGGTTCAAACGGCTCTAAGCACTATGGGACTTAACATCTGAGGTCATCAGTCCCCTATATTTAGAACTACTTAAACCTAACTAACCTAAGGACATCATGCCCGAGGCAGGATTCGAACCTGCGACCGTAGCAGTAGCGCGGTTTCGGACAGAAGCGCATAGAACCGCCCCTGAGAGACCAAGTCTCACACTCATACAGCATAACTGGTAGAATAATAGTTTTGTGTATTTTAATCTTTAAATTCCTAGACAATATCCGTGATGAAAGTAATCTATTCAGTGAGAAGTAGCACGCATTTCCCATCCGTAATCTCTTCTTCAGTTCGGATTCAATCACATTTCTCGAAGTGATGTCCACGCCTAGACACTTAAATGTATTTACTTTTTCAAACTGCACGTCTCCAACTTTTAACATTTCCTGATCTACTGCTGTTGGCATTCTAGTAGTAACCAGGTATTTAGTTTTGTCTTCACTTATCCTTGGACCTACATCTTCACTAGCCTTATTAAACGCATTTGCATTTGCTATTACAGCTTCTTTCCTATCGCTAAAGATGTTTAGATCGTCTGCATACCCTTATATCTTAATATTTCCATTTAATTCCACATCCTCTGAATTATCTGCTGCCGGCCGGAGTGGCCTTGCGGTTCTGGGCGCTACAGTCTGGAGCCGAGCGACCGCTACGGTCGCAGGTTCGAATCCTACCTCAGGCATGGATGTTTGTGATGTCCTTAATTTGGTTAGGTTTAATTAGTTCTAAGTTCTAGGCAACTGATGACCCCAGAAGTTAAGTCGAATAGTGTTCACAGTCATTTGAACCATTTTGAATTATCTGCTGCCATTCGTACAATATATTCTAGGACTAAATTATTAAGTAGCGGAGACAGGACATCTCCCTGCTTAAGTCCGTTCTTTATTACAAATTCTTCTGACTCCAATTTCCCCACGCGTACTCTACCTTTTGTGTTTTTCAAACTCGCTTCTATAAGTCTAACATACTTCATTGGTATTCCAAGTTCCAAAAGAATTCTGTACAATTTTGATTGCAGTACTGAATCATATGTTTTTGTTTATTTTTTATACAAATAAGGGGAGAGTTGCTCGCGTAATAAGGCATCCCCCTCTCCCCTCTCTCTCTAAATCTCTACCTTCCCTTCGCTTTCTCTGTTACCTCCTTGTGTCTGTCCTTCTCTTCCATCAATCGCCCTCTGCCCGTCTCACCCTTCTCCAAAGTCTCACTGTCCATATCCTCTTCCCTCTCTCTCTGTCCATCTCCTCCTCTCCCCTTCCTCTGTCCACTTCATCATTCCCCCTTCCTCACTATCCATCTCAGCCCCCTCTCTCTGGCCCACATGGGCAGCCTCTGAAAGGCAGGCCAATACAAACCACAAAATACACCTCCTCTGTCCCCTACCCCGGAAATCAATCTATCCATCTTCTCCTCCCTAATTCTCTCTGTCTATCTCATCCTCCACCACTCTCTCTCTCTCTCTCTCTCTCTCTCTACCTATGTGTCAGCAATAGAAAACATCTTCTTGACCGTTTCTCAGCTCCTATCGGAGCTAGGAGGTTCTCGACGCAACAGTGCTAATTCTCATTTAAAAAGTAGCATGTGTACCAAAGTTTCCTGAAATCACTCCAGTGGTTTACGAGGAGCAGACATGTGAATTAGATGAAATACACATATCTGATATGCAAATACAAAATGCGAAATACCTATTTTTATTTTGGATTTGAAATTCTTTTTTCAAAGGTATTTTCTCTTTTATTTGAGATACTTGCAATATAGCTATTTTCTATTCTTAAACGGCAAAATGTTTTCCTTGAATTTTTTCTAAAAGAATTTTGCAGTTTTTATTAATTAAATGAGTCATTTGTTTAAACGAAAATAGTTCGAATCGGATGACCCTAATTATTATAAAAGACAGTAAGATTTTAGCACAAATTATATTATATTATTATTTGTGTAACGTAAAACATACAGAAATGATCTGATATTACCATGTGCTTTCAAAAGGAAGTGAAGGAAGGAGGGAGTGAGATAAAAATAGCATTTTTGTGAGGTCACGAGTTCACTTACGGATAACACTGAGGGACTTCATTCGATGTGGCGGTCAGAGCTATACCTTTGTAAAAAACTTCTGCATCTACGGAGGAATGGAAAAGCTGCTTTATCTTCTACTGTCGATAGTCGTACACTAAACATCATCCTCCCCATTAGCTGCCGGCACTGTAGCTCAGCGTGTTCGGTCAGATGGCTGGCTGTCCTCTGACATAGAAACACTGAGTAAATCAATCAAAGATGAACCTGAAAGGGTTTCAAGCGACCTCCGTCCAGACCATATGCAACGAACAACCACGAACGAAATGGGAAGAAATGTGTTCAGCGCGTCTGACTACAATGCACCAGTCCCGGTTTCGATTCCCGGTCGGGTCGGAGATTCTCTCTCCTAGGGAACTAGACATTTTGTTATTATCATCATCCTTTCATCATCATCATCGACATACAAGTCGCCCAACGTGGTGTCAGCTGGAAAGACTAGCAACTCGGCGGGTGAACTACCCCAGGTGCAGACTCCCGACCATTAATGCCATAAGCTCATTTCACTTTTTTTTTCAACTGAACATCAAGTTGTTAAACATCATAATATAGATAGTTCTAGAGAACTAACCTAAAGTAGAATTCCAACATTATCGATCTATGTTTGGCGACGTGTAAAATTGTATTGAAAATTATTAATTTACAGTCGCTGGAGTACACAACAATGCTTAGAAGTCTACTTTTCGTGGATCTCATAATGCACCCTAAGAGTTGCTGAAGGTGTATATTTCTGCGCTCTCGGCTATTGTCTGTCTATAGTTCATACACGACAAGAAATCGCCTTGGCCCTAGTTCTTGTCTTGCCATGTCGGCACAATTCGGAATATTTCGTGTCGACTGCTTCCGTTTTCAAGTTCTTCTCCTGTTGAACGACTGTTTTCCTTTGGTGGAATGATACTGAGGCCACATAGGTGGAACATGAGAGACTAAATATTCGAGCCATTAATAGTGTCAAAATCAGTGAGATAAAGTCTGTAAGATGTTTACTAATTAGAGGTATTTTATTTGAATAAAGATATTTTGCGTTTTGTATTTTAATACTTTTATTTAAAATTATTTTTATTTACGTTTTAAATAGAAAAAATAACCAGGTATTTTCATTTTGGATTTAAATACCTTTAATAAACTATTTTGCACATCTAACATGAGGAGATGCTGGATATCATACCTACAAACACACCCGCTTTTGTATGTATAAGGATAGTTTAGGTTTAAAAAGAAAACAGTTGTTTGATTTTTAATGTTTTAGTAAAACAAAATGTAGTCGTCACAATATTTTCTCTAGTATGTAAACACCTGAACCAGATACTTGTTTGTACGTTAATATACATATCAGATACTGCTTACAGCTGTTGTGGTATTTGATCGAAGATTTCGTTGATGGAGCTCACCATGATTGTTTACTCTTCGTTTCTGCATAGCTTCTCCAACCTACGTCCCTTGAACCTCATTAACGAAACTATGATCATGTGGTGTTTCAAACAAAATGCACGACTGGTTTGTGAATTTCTTGGTAGGGCGTACGCATCAAGTTGTCCTAGATGGATAGTGATCAACATACGTATAAGTAACGTGAAACCTGTCCCATAAAAGTGTGTTGTTTTATGACCGTTAATATTCTCTTTACATAAGGGGCGATCAAAAAGTTTCAGTTTGAGGGCGTTTGTGCAGTGTATGCTACGTAGTGTGACCCTGATGGGGTATATAAGCACCGACTTGTAGGCAAGGGCTTAATGTGGTATTTGTGTCTCACCGACGTGTGCACGTGAACTTTGGTGACGTTATTACCACGTGCGTCTAAAAAGGACCAAAGTACTGTTATTATTCTCTAGGCTGCCGAAGGTCGAACACTGGTATTAATAACAGCATAGCTGCCAAAAGCTACCGTAGTTGAATGCTAGATCAGAGGGTGCTGTTAGTTCGTCACATACGTCCCCATATCACCAATGGCGTAACGCAGAAGTTACGCCAACTTCAGTGATATCAGTGGTACACACTCGACTACCCGTTCTGTAATCCCGATCCCTCCCCATGTGATTATCATGCCTTCGGTCCCTTAACAGGGTTGATGAATCTTATCGGACGAGGATGTGACGGACTTCTTCAAGCAGCGGGACACGGTGGTTCACCAAATCCGTATCTTAAACGTGGTGCGTCGGCGAGATGATTGCCTCAATGTTGATGGTGATTTTGCTTGTATTCATACCGACTCTGGACTGTACGGCCTTCCAAAGGAAACATTTTGAACACCCCTTACACTGTTCGGAAACTTTGCCTTGAGTACTGATAGGAGACTGGCTCTCGGAAACATTTCGTTGATACATGATTCTGTCGAATACAGTAAAGATCAATCTCATCCTACCCCCCAGGGGGTTCACAACTCTTTTGTGGACACGTGCGTAGCGAGCACGGGACCCCGAGCTAATGTGGCCCTCCTTCCTTTCCGGGCTGCATACCTTCCCTTTCCTCATCCTTCCCCCTCCCCTATCTTCGCCCCCCCTCACCTCTGGCTCTTTCCTTCCCTTTCTCCCCCTCTGGGAGTATGGTTTGTGCCTACGTCCGGAGACGGACGCTCTAAACTGTTACAAATTCCTTGCTTTCTATACTTGCAAGTCTTCGTCCTTCCTTTGTCCTTCTCTTTTCCTTCCCGCTTCTCTCTGCACTTTTCTCTGCTGCGGCGTTTGAGACCCCTCTTCTTTCCTTTCCCTTTCTCTTTTTTTCCTCCCTGTGCGTGTCTGAAGGCCGCCCCCGCACTTCCATGCGTAGCCGGTGACGGGGTAACGCGTAATTCCCCGCCCCGGGTAGACAGGTAGGACACGTACGTACCCCCTGGTAACGGCCAGGCCCAGGGAGGGGTGATTACCTGAGCTGATACCTTCCGAAAGTGCCGATTGGTCCCTCCGTCCGTTTGTCGGGAGGTGTGACCTGAGGTGTGAACAATCACCTAAGGCGGGAGTGCCCTCAGTGAGGGCCCCCACAAGGGAGGAGCGCGCCATCGGAGACGCTGGTAATCATGGGGGATTTTCCGCAATGGTTTCCTCACCTTCCACTATGTCTGCTCACAAACGTAAGTTCACTGAGTCTCAGCCACAGACAGTTCTTCCATCGTTGCCACAGTTCCTTGTTGTTTCTCGGTCTGACGAAGGTCACGACTTCTCCACGGTCAACCCTTTCATTATTCAGAAAGGTGTCGACACAATTGCAGGTCCTGTAAAGTCTTGTTCCAGATTACGGAATGGCACCCTGTTGTTAGAAACAGTCAGTGCCCTCCAGGCACAAAAATTGCTGCGTACTTCTCTGCTCCACACCTTCCCTGTCCGGGTGGAACCGCACCGTACCTTAAATTCCTCGCGTGGAGTCGTTTATACACGCTCCCTCGATGGTTTGTCTGACGAAGAAATTCAGCACTACCTGTCTGACCAGGGCGTAACGGCTGTTCATAGAGTTATGAAAAGGGTTGACACGAACATCATTCCAACCCGCACTGTCTTCTTGACATTTGACAAAGTTCAACTCCCATCGAAAATCAAAGCAGGCTATGAGATTATTTCTGTTCGCCCTTATGTCCCAAACCCTACGCGTTGCTATCGGTGTCAGCGGTTCAATCACACCAGCCAGTCCTGTTCCAATCCGGCCAAATGTGTTACGTGTGGCAAGGCTGCCCATGAGGGTGCTTGTCCTCCTCCATCCCCTCGCTGCATCAACTGTATGGGTGACCACGCTGCTTCCTCTCGAGATTGCCCCGTTTTTAAGGACGAAAAGCTCATCCAGGAAATAAGAGTGAAGGAAAAGGTGTCGACCTTTGCTGCTCGAAAATTATTCGCCAGTCGCCAGCCCACCGTGCCTCAGACAGGAAAATACAGCACTGTCCTTGCTTCTCCTCGGCCAACAAAGGAGGCGGCCACGCAGACTTGCGACCTCACCTTTAGTGCCACGGTCGTCAGATCGGCCAGCGCAAAGATTGCTCGTTCAACCTCACCACTTTCGCCTGCCCACTCTATGGCTCACCCTTCATCGGGTTCTGCTAAATCTCGAGCCCAAAAGTCAGACACCAAGCCTTCCAAAAAAGAGCATACTCGTGAAGAGTTTTTACGTACCGCAACTTCCCAACCATCTGTTCCTCCTCCATCCAAACATCATACTTCTAAGAAGGCAACAAAGAAACCCAGTTCCTCTCCTTTTCCGCCAAGGCGTGTCCCATCTACAGCACCACCTGGCGGAAATCGCCCTCGGCCGTCTTCTGTGTCGCCGAGGCGCACTGCTGGTGGCCGGTCAACCGGCCGATCGCTGGTGGCAGGAGCTGCCCCTGACCAACCTATGGATCAGGATCTTCTGCCTTCGGCTGAATGCCATTCCATGCTGTCGGTCGCTAGCTCCGAACAGTCTTTGAGTTGACAGCAACTTTGGTCACATTCCTCCATTTTCTGTTCACCCCATGTCCATTATCCACTGGAATATCCGCGGCATTCGAGCCAATAGGGATGAATTGTCGATCCTCTTACGATCCTACTCGCCGGTCATCTTCTGTCTTCAGGAAACAAAGCTGCATCCCCATGACCGCTTTGTTCTCCCTCATTTTCAGTCCGTCCGATATGGTCTCCCCTTTGTTGAAGGCACTCCAGCCCATGGAGGACTCATGATTCTTCTCCATGATACTCTCCATTATCACCCAATCCCCTTAAACACTTCCTTCCAAGCTGTCGCCGTCCGTCTTTCCCTTTCCGGATACACGTTCTCTCTTTGTACTGTATACATTCCATCGTCCACACCAATGGCACGAGCTGATCTCCTTCATCTTCTTGGTCAGCTTCCACCCCCCTATTTGCTGGTTGGGGACTTCAATGCCCACCACCCGCTTTGGGGATCTCCACATCCTTGTCCACGTGGCTCACTATTGCTAGACGTCTTCCACCAAGCGGATCTAGTTTGCCTCAACACTGGGATCCCTACATTTTTATCTGCCTCCACGACAAATTTATCTCATTTGGACCTTGGGGTCGGTACTGTTCCGCTAGCTCGGCGCTTTGAATGGTTCGCCCTTGATGATACACACTCGAGTGACCACTTTCCATGTGTCCTTAGACTGCAGCCTCAACTGCCATACATGCGCCCGCGACGATGGAAGTTTGCCCAAGCTGATTGGACACTTTTTTCGTCTCTAGCGACATTCGATGACCGTCACTTTCCCAGCGTCGACGACGAGGTCACACGTATTACCGACGTTATTCTTACGGCTGCGGAACATTCAATACCACGCACCTCCGAATTGCCCCGGCGCCCCCCAGTTCCTTGGTGGAACGAGGCATGCCGTGATGCCATACGTGAGCGGCGACGTGCTCTCCGCGTTTTCCGCCACCATCCTACTTTGGCCAACTGTATCCGCTATAAGCAGTTCCGTGCGCGATGCCGTCGCGTCATCCGCGATAGCAAGAAGGCAAGCTGGAAATTCTTTATTAGCTCATTTAACACCGTCACTATCTCCTCGGAAGTTTGGAGTCGGCTTCGACGGTTCTCAGGCGCGCCTAGTTTCTCCCCGGTCTCTGGGCTCACTGTTGCGCATGATACATTCGTGGACCCCGTCGCAATTTCTAACTCGTTGGGTCAGCACTTTGCTGAGATTTCGAGCTCTTCTAATTACCCGCCAGCGTTTCTCCCGAAGAAACGTGCAGCGGAAGTGCGACCTCTTGCTTTCTC
The DNA here is from genome assembly GCF_023864275.1 of Schistocerca cancellata. Lineage (NCBI taxonomy): Eukaryota > Metazoa > Arthropoda > Insecta > Orthoptera > Acrididae > Schistocerca > Schistocerca cancellata. The sequence continues at coordinate 502,142,986 of NC_064632.1, read as the reverse complement.
CTCTCAAAATCGCGAAAGCTATAATACTGTTTTCTCCATGCGGGAACTCCAACATGCACTCTCTTCTTCTCGCTCCTCCGCCCCAGGACCGGATGGTATCCACGTCCAAATGTTGCTGCATTTATCAACCCATAGTCTGCATTACCTCCTTCGCCTTTATAATCGAATTTGGACCGACAGTACTTTTCCCAGACGTTGGCGGGAAGCTATCGTCGTTCCCGTTCCGAAACCTGGAAAGGACAAACATCTCCCCTCTAGCTATTGCCCCATTTCTCTCACGAGTAGTGTCTGTAAGGTTTTGGAGCGTATGGTGAATTACCGTCTAGCGTGGTGGCTGGAGTCCCGCAGTCTTTTAACACCTGCCCAATGCGGATTCCGAAAGCATCGTTCTGCCGTTGACCATCTTGTTGCTCTCTCCACTTATATCATGAACAATTTTCTCCGGAAACGCCAAACAGTAGCAATATTTTTTGATCTGGAGAGAGCATACGATACCTGTTGGAGGACGGGCATCCTCCGCACACTGTTCTCTTGGGGCTTTCGAGGTCGGCTGCCCCTTTTTCTCCGCGAATTTATGGCAGAGCGCACATTTAAGGTGCGGGTGAACACTACTCTCTCCCGTACTTTCTCCCAGGAAAACGGGGTACCCCAGGGCTCCGTGATGAGTGTTGTACTGTTTGCCATTGCCATCAATCCAATTATGGATTGTCTCCTTGCTGATGTCTCGGGCTCCCTCTTTGTGGACGATTTTGCGATCTACTACAGCTCTCAATGGACCAGCCTTCTTGAACGGCGTCTTCAAGGATGTCTCGATCGCCTCCACTCTTGGAGCATCGAAACCGGCTTCCGTTTTTCTCCCAGTAAGACCGTTTGTGTTAATTTTTGGCGACGTAAGGAGTTTCTTCCACCCTCCTTACATCTAGGACCTGTCAACCTTCCGTTTTCAGACGTCGCTAAATTCTTGGGTCTTATGTTTGACAGGAAACTATGCTGGTCCTCCCACATTTCGTATCTTTCGGCTCGCTGTCTGCGATCCCTCAACACCCTCCGTGTCCTGAATGGTACCTCCTGGGGAGCAGACCGAGTGGTCCTTCTCCGCCTCTATCGCGCCTTAGTGCACTCGAAATTGGACTATGGAAGCATAGTCTACTCCTCTGCTCGGCCGTCTATTCTTCGGCGTCTCGACTCTATCCACCACCGTGGATTACGTTTAGTGTCTGGAGCTTTTTACACCAGCCCTGTGGAAAGCCTTTATGCTGAGACTGCTGAACCTCCGCTGTCCAGTCGGCGAGCAGTCCTTCTGAGTCGTTATGCCAGCCATCTGTCTTCCATGCCTGCTAATCCAGCCCATGACATATTTTTCGACGCCTCCTTTGATGTAGGCTATGCAGGCCGCCCCTCCTCCCTACTACCACCGGGAGTCCGTTTCCGTCAACTACTCCATTCTCTTTCCTTCCGCTTTCCAAAAACCTTCTTGACAACTTGGGGTACAGCACCGCCTTGGCTCCGTCCCCGGATCTGCCTGTTCCGTGACCTTTGTCGATTTCCCAAGGTTGGTACCCCTTCACTTGTTTATCGTCGGGCATTTGCTGCTGTATGTGCACAAATGACGGACGCCACATTTATTTACACCGACGGCTCGAAAACATCGTTAGGTGTAGGGAGTGCCTATGTTGTTGGCGACACCCCAAATCACTTTCGGCTTCCCGACCAGTGTTCGGTCTATACTGCGGAGCTTTACGCTGTTCTCCAGGCTGTCCACTATATCCGCCGCCATCAGCGTATACAGTACGTTATCTGCTCCGATTCTCTCAGCTCTCTCCTCAGTCTCCAAGCTCTTTACCCTGTGCACCCTCTGGTCCACCGGATTAAGGACTGTCTGCGCTTGCTCCACCTGGGGGGCGTCTCGGTGGCGTTCCTCTGGCTCCCGGGACACGTTGGTATCTGCGGAAATGAGGCGGCCGATATTGCAGCCAAGGCTGCAGTCTCTCTTCTTAGGGCAGCTATTCCATCGATTCCCGTCGCCGATCTACGGAGCGTCTTATGTCGTCATATTGTTCATTTATGGCACGCGCATTGGTCGACAATTCCCCAAAATAAATTGCGGGACGTAAAAACTCTTCCTTGTGCTTGGATCTCTTCCTCCCGAACGCGTCGTCGGGAGGAGGTAATTTTAACTAGACTCCGGAAAGGGCACTGTCTTTTTAGCCATCGACATCTTTTAAGCGGCGATCCTCCCCCACTCTGTCCCCACTGCTCTCAGTTGTGGACGGTAAGACACCTTTTAATTGAGTGCCCCTATTTTACTCCGTTACGCGCCCGTCTACAGCTGTCGCCTGATATATCGTCAATTTTAGCAGATGACACGCGATCGGCCGATCGCGTTCTAGAGTTCATTCGTGCCAGTGAAATGACGTCAGTCATTTGAAGTTTTTTTTTTGGGATAACCAACCCCTTTCTGTAGTGGATTTGTAAGCCTTCTTTCTGCTTTTAGTTTCTCCAATTTTATGCCTTCGTTCCCACTGCTGCTGGTTTCTATTTTAGGTTTTTTACTGTTTCTTAAGTCCCGGACCGGGCGCTAATGACCGTGGCAGTTTTGCGCCCTAAAACCACAAAAAAAATCTCATCCTAGTATTCCAGTATTTCATTTTTAATAGGACTGAGATCTTTCAGTTTGCCACTTCCTTATGCACTGTTTAATGCATGCGCTGTAGCCGGCGGCCAAACGAGAAGAAACCAATCGGAACAACGGAGGCTGCGAGAGATCAAGTCGAGAGGCAATCAGATTGCCTCCAGTTGTGGTAAGGAAAGTGAGCCTACACATTAATTGCTAAAATCCACCGTGTATGTTAATCCCAACACATCTTTTTAGTCGGAAGTATTACATTCAGGAAGACACCGCGTAGTATGTAGTATGTACACCCATAACAGTTACACACTGTTATTTACTCCTGTCTGCTGTTCCATCTGCAAATAGTGTGTGCGGAAAACGGCGAGCCTATAACTAAACTCCAGTTTCTCTGTTTTACCCGTCGCGCTTATTTCGCGAGATAAACATGGGAGGACGTAACAGATTGCCTGACTCTCCTTCGAAAGTGGTTTTCCCTCGTTGCGGTTCCAGCCTGCTGCATTAGGAGCGAAGTGTTACTTCCTCTCTCTGTAATCCGCTTAAGTGGTCGTACCAATTAGTGAGATACCTGGGGACGTTGCGCTTCGGTGTGTTACTGCCTCTGATTTGAGATTCTGCCGCTCGGCGGTGCTCTCATCTACGTATGCTCAGTGGTTCAATAGTCACTAGCTACACTCCTTCCCGTACGTAGAGTAACTTAAACTAAGGACATTTGTCCTTCTAGGATGGTAGGACTGTTTCTCGTTAACTCACCTAGGTCTATTCTTGAAATAAATCTGTGCCAGGCTAAATTTCGTAAAAGCGAAGTGTTACCAAATAAAAGTATGAGTCAAATAAATCGATTTAAAAGTCTAACAAATTTTTAAACACTCTGCATGGGTAGTACAACCAGTTTTATCGTTTGTAAACGAGCTCTCTCAGTTTCAAAGCTCCTAAACTAACAACGACACTGCTGGTCACTGTTAATGAATCTTCGACAGCTTTAAGAGTATTACGCACATGGAATAAGGTGTCTAGTTCTCTGCCTAGCGCAAAGTTGTTGATATCAAGAAAGTATACTTTTTGTTGTTATAGGTCGCAGAATAACGTAACTCAAATGTTAACTTGATATGGGAACGGCTGTATCTATGCAGTGTCTCACGTTCAACTGTCTCCGTTCCACTACAATGTATAGACTGAAATACCATGTAGTCATAAAGTTGTCTGTTTTGGACTGTTGGTCGGAAACAGATACGCATTGGATGTTGATGCCTGCTTGTGATCCTGTTCCTTTATCTTCAACAGCCACAAAACGGCAGCTGAATTCTGATCAGGTGAACTCTTGAACATAATTAAGTGAAGGCCACAGTTCAGTGTATGATACTTAAAAGTGGACAAATTAGAAATGGCCCAGACAATATTTCACACCCTTTCACCCAGCTGCTTACATCATCTGAGCTGGGAGCGAATGACGTAAATTTGGTTGCCTTTCTTAAGGTGCATGAAATATTTTCTGTTCTAGTTTTACACTGTTCGATAATCCTTAAGGAACATTGTTGGACAGGAATAATCACAGACCGTGGTGGACGCATAAAACACAGTAGATACATAATAGAGATGGGATGATATATTTATAACAAAAATGGTACAGTGTTCACCACATGTGAAAGCAGTGTAAAAGACATAAATAATGTTCACGTTTGACACAGGTCAGACTCCGAACATAAAGATCGTTATCGGACCATTAGTAAGGAATATTTTCTCCTTGGGCACTAATGCATATTTGGGACCTGTTAACCATGCTGCCGCCAAATTGTAGAGGAGTCCTTGGGATATATTGTCCTACTCCTCTCTCAAGGCGGTTTTGAGTTCCTGCACGGTTCGGGGAAGGGGTGCTCTTTGAGAACATCATACCAAGCATGTCCTCTAGGGTTTAGGTCCAGAGTGTAACCTAGGCCCATCCATACCTTCAGTACCTTCACTTTCCAATGTGTCCGATAACGCAGCAACCCTGTGTGGGCGGGTATTGTCATTCATGACCGAAAATTCGGGACCTACCGCACCCCTGAACAGAAGGCCATGATCCAGGGTGATGTCCCTGCAGTACCGCTGTGCTTTAATGGTACCTCGCGCAAACATATGCAGCGGTAATCAGCCTTTGTGCGTAATACTTTTCCACGCCATAACGCCTAGGCCTTACCTATGACGTCCGTCAGCGTTCCGTGGCGTGTCTCTCGGCATTAACTGGTGAAAAGAATCACTTACCACAGTGAAGCGGGATTCGTCGGAGAACATCACCCTGCAACACTGTTGTTGACGTCAGCTAACGTGCTCCCTGTACCAACGAGCTCTTTTCGGTGATGGCGTGCTTGAAGTGAGATGCATTTAACAAGCTTCCCAGAATGCAAACCAGCCTGATTTAATCACCACAAAATGGTTCTGGAAGAGATATGTATACCGACGGTCGTTGCAACATCCGCCGCGATCTACTGAGGAGTGAGATGTCTGCTTCTTCACACCACTAGGACTACTCCTTCGATGTCGTCGTCCACCGGTATGTTTTGTATAGCATTTTGATCTTCAGAAGTCTTTTTTAATCGCGCAGTGAGACTTTTGAACTCACCCACAGTACAGTAGTGACATTTTGACCTCTTCGAGCCGTCCAACTGTTCGATCTCGTAGTCATTTTCTCGTATCATAAAGAATGTTGCATAATCAGTTTCACAATAAATTTCGCAAACACTGAACTGCACGAACGAACACAGTGCGTTCGTGCGCAGGCTTCGCTGCAGCTAACACGTCCCGCCATCTACATTTCCTTCATTGTCGTTGGTCGTCTGTTCCACAGCAACTGGCAGTTGTTCCGTAGAAGCTGGCTGGCAGTTGTTTCTTAGCAAGTGGCACTTGTCCTTTAATATCTGTCAAGCAGTGTATTTTTCCGAACTTGTAGAGGGCGCCACGTTGTTCAGAAGAAGAGGTACTACGCACTTTAAACGAAACTTTTAATATGAGACAGATTTGTACAAGATGGAAGCCACTATTCTTGAAATTAGAAATGAATTTCTCGTATTCCCTCAGTGGCATCTGTTACAGACAAATTGAACCGTGTTGGCCGAAGGCACAATATTACACTGAAAACTTGGATGTGAAACACAACTCCACTGGCAAACGGAACAAAAGGCGGTTCGTAATAATCATTGCTAGGCGAAACTGAACTACTGGTTTCGACAACTCCTCTCTACAATTGAAGGTGGAACATCACCAAACTGCTACTGTGCATATATGACGCCAACCATTTATACCTTGGGTTCGCTAGATGCGGAAAGGAATTTCGTTGACTTCTTATGCAGCCGACTAAAAAGAAATAAAAAGTTTCCTCGAATATCTTGACCGTCTTAGTGTTGTCAATAGTACGTAAACATTTGATAAACACTCGAGGATTTCTTGTTAAAAATTGCAGTAAAATGTAATTAACGAGTCTCTGGCCGGCTGTTGTGTCCGAGCGGTTCTAGGCGCTTCACTCCGGAACCGCGCTGCTGCTACGGTCGCAGGTTCAAATCCTGCCTCGGGCATGGTTGTGTGTGATGTCCTTAGGTTAGTTAGGTTTAAGTAGTTCTAAGTCTAGGGGACTGATGACCTGAGCTGTTAGGTCCCATAGTGCTCAGAGCCATTTGAACCATTTGAACGAGTCTCTGTATGTATGTATGTATGTATGTATGTGTGTGTGTGTGTGTGTGTGTGTGTGTGTGTGTGTGTGTGTGTGTATGTGTCTATGTGTGTCATTTCTTTGCTTATTTAGAAACTGGCTTGCAACTTGAACGAAGAGAGTTTTGGCCACTGTACTTGCTCTGGTACGCCAAAACATTAGATAACCTGCTTGGTTGCATGCTGGTCCACCCATAGGTACATCATACATTCTGCATGAGATAGGTTAGACACGTCGTTGGTAGGTTTCCGGAGGTACATGGCACCAGACGTCTAACCAAAGGTCACGCAGTTTCCGTAAATTACGGACGAGCGATTGTGGGCGGGGATCTGGCGCCATATAGCGTTCCAGATGCTTTCTGTTGCATTTAGTGTAAGCATATTTGGTACCCAAGACATCAGTGTCGCTCCCATGCTCCTAAGCCAATAGGAACACGATTTAGGCGTTTTGGAACGGACAGGTATCCTGCTGGAAGCTGCCATCGCCATCGGGGAACCAATCAGCCATGAAGGGATGCAGGTGGTCCTCAATAACGTTCCCCCCGTAGACCACAGTTGCCACGATGCCTTCGTTTACTACCAAAGGGCAAGTGAAAGTCCTCCTTAGCATAGTGCTGCAGCCATTCACCTAGATGGCGCTATATCCAGACAGGATCATCTGGCAAAGCAACACATTTCTTTGAGCCACGGTCCAACCTCGACGTTCCCGTGCCCACTGAAATCTTAATTGACGATGTCAACAAAGAAACGCCTGAGGGTCGTCTACTAGAGAGCCCCATGTTCGGAGCAAGCGCGGAGGCGCTGTGGTTAGCACACTGGACTCGCATTCGGGAGGACGACGGTTCAGACCCGCGTCCGGCCATCCTGCTTTAGGTTTTCCGTTTATTTTCCTAGATCGATTCAGGCAAAATGCCGATATGGTTCCTTTGAAAGGCACAACCTACTTTCTTCCCCATTCTTCCCTAATTTGAAGGACCGATGACTTCACTGTTTCGCTCCCTCCCCCATATCAACCAACCAACCCCAAGTTAGGGGTCCTAAGCACAAGTACCTGGACCAGCGTTGTACTCTGACTTCAGATCTGTCACAAATTGCCGCCTGTCCTGTAAGTAGGCTGTTTAGGTTTGTGTGTTGGTAACGCCACGTAGCGTTCTATAAAAAAGCAAGAGAAAAAACAAAAAAATTACAAAAAAATAAAAATAAAAAACAAAAAGAAACGAAGAAAAAACACTATGGAACGTCCCCTTAGAAAAATTATGAATGACTGTGCTAGTAAACTTCTACGTTATTTGATACAAAGACAGCTGAATAAAACTCAACGTACTCAAACAGTTTTCTCTTTACTTATTCTGATCATCACTAAACTGACACACAACGCTATCTGACTTTCAAAAACCCCTACAAAAAATCGCCCCGACATACAATAACCTATACCTTTCATGAATCACATTGGTCACAAAAATCTTCGTTACTCGAACTATTGCTATACAGCGAGCGCAATACTGTCAGTTAAATAAGAGATTCTAACTACTGAAGGCAACTACTGACAGGCATAGTTAGCAAATGAAAGATTTTGATAGAGAACGAACAATGTTTTGACCTTAATAGTGTTCAAAATTCATCATATATATCTATAAATTCATGACATCCATGTTTACAAATTTCCTTTTTCTGGTGGACACACGTCCAGATCGTCCGCTTATAGTAACCTCTCAAAACTCTGGCATCTCTCTCTCCAAATCCACCACTGCTGGCGGCTCACCTCCAACTGCGCAACGCTACGCGCTGTTCCCATCCAACTGCCCAAAACTCCAATAGCGAATATTCCAACAATGAGTTCAATCAACCACAGACTGCACACAGCACAGTCAGTGATTTTTATACAGAGCCCTACGTGGCGTTACCAACATAAAAACCTAAACAGCCTACTTACATATATGTAAGTAATGCAATCATTAGGGGAGAGAGTTTGGTACTCGTGTGAAGTGTGCGTAGGAACTAATGATATTTCTTGGTCGGTGTTGCAGTCTAGGGACTGATTTTACACTCACATGAATGAATGCGCACAAGAAACCGCCATAAACAGTTTCCGGCATTGTTTACTGTTTCTGTTGCTGTGGGACATGAATTGGTGTTTTGTGCAACATTTGTAAATATTAAGAGCTGTGCACATTCAAGTGCTGTAAATCATGTAATCTGACCCGCCAGAAAATTATGGCCACCGACCTACTGTTGATATAAACACGTCCAGACGATAGCAGCTTCACGTAGCGAGGAATGACTGCTAGTCACACACACGCACTTCGCACGGAGTACTAGAGAGCGTGCTGTCCGTGTGTAGAATGAAGAAGGCGCGTAAACTACCTGAGTCTGACCAAGGGCAGATTGTGGTGGACCAGAGGCTCGACACGAACATTTCGGAAACTGCACGAGGAGTGCTGTTGGTGAGTATCATTAACACGTGGCGTAACGTAGGTGAAACCACGTCCAGACGTGGTGGGGTTGCGGCCACAACTCATTATACACTACTGGCCATTAAAATTGCTACACTACGAAGATGAAGTGCTACAGAAGCGAAATTTAACCGACAGGTGTGATATGCAAATGATTAGCTTTCCAGAGCATTCAAACAAGGTAGGCGCCGGTGGCGACACCTACAACGTGCTGACATGAGGAAAGTTTCCAACCGATTTCTCATACACAGACAGCAGTTGACTGGCATTGCCTCGTGAAACGTTGTTGTGATGCCTCTTGTAAGGAGGAAAAATGCGTACCATCACGTTTCCGACTTTGATAAAGGTCGGATTGTAGCCTGTCGCGATTGCGGTTTATCGTATCGCGACATTGCTGCTCGCGTTGGTCGAGATCCAATGACTGTTAGCAGAATAAGGAATCAGTGGGTTCAGGAGGGTAAAACTGAACACCGTGCTGGATCCCAACGGCCTCGTATCACTAGCAGTCGAGATGACAGGCATCTTATCCGCATGGCTGTAACGGTTCGTGCGGCCACGTCTCGATCCCTGATTTAACAGATGGAGACGTTTGCAAGACAACAACCATCTGCACGAACAGTTCGACGACGTTTGCAGCAGCATGGACTATCAGCTCGGAGACCATGGCTGTGGTTACCCTTGACGTTGCCTCACAGACAGGAGCGCCTGCGATGGTGTACTCAACGACAGACCTTGGTGCACGAATGGCAAAACGTCATTTTTTCGGATGAATCCAGGTTCTGTTTACAGCATGATGATGGTCCATCCGTGTTTGGCGACATCGCGGTGAACGCACATTGGAAGAGTGTATTCGTCATCGCCATACTAGCGTATCACCCGGCGTGATGGTACGGGGTGCCATTGGTTACACGTCTCGGTCACCTCTTGTTCGCATTGACGGCACTTTGAACAGTGGACGTTACATTTCAGATATGTTACGACCCGTGGCTCTACCCTTCATTCGATCCCTGCGAAACCCTACATTTCAGCAGGATAATGCACGACCGCATGTTGCAGGTCCTGTACGGGCCTTTGTGGATACAGAAAATGTTCGACTGCTGCCCTGGGCAGCACATTCTCCAGATCTCTCACCAATTGAAAACGTCTAGTCAACGGTGGCCGAGCAACTGCCTCATCACAATACGCCAGTCACTACTCTTGATTAACAGTGGTATCTTGTTGAAGCTGCATGGGCAGCTATACCTGTACACGCCATCCAAGCTCTGTTTGACTCAATGCCCAGGCGTATCAAGGCCGTTATTACGGCCAGAGGTGGCTGTTCTGGGTACTGATTTCTCAGGATCTATGCACCCAAACTGCGTTAAAATGTAATCACATGTCAGTTCAAGTATGATATATATGTCCAATGAATACCCGTTTATCATCTGCATTTCTTCTTGGTGTAGCAATTTTAATGGCCAGTAGTGTATATGCCAGGCGTCGTAGGCTGGGCAGACGGTTAAAACAGAACAGGCGGCGAACCGTGGTGCAACTAACATCAGCCTTTAATGCTTGGCAGAGTACGAGAGTGAACACACAGAGGACTCAATACTCCTAACGACCGGCCTCCACAGCCGACGATGCATGCATGTGTCAATGTTAATTCCACGACATCGGCGCGATACCTTCTTAATCCTGATGGGAGGGCGCGAATTCGTATTCTTCGAGAGGAACAGCTCATTGACACTTGAACTGTGGGACGGAGTAAAGCTGGCGGCTGCTCCATTATGCTTTGGGGAACATTCAAGTGGGCATCCATGGGTCCAGTGGAGTTCGTACAAGGCACCATGACGGCCAAAGGCAATCGTACACTAGTTGCAGGCCACGTATACAATGACGATCATGTTTTCCGACAGCCGTGGCATTTTTCATCAAGTTAAAGCGCCATGTCTCAAGGCCACTTAGTGGTCCAAGGAACACAATTGCGAATCCTAATTGATGTGCTTGCTCCTGAGTTCGCCAGATGTGTGCCCGATCGAACACATATGGTATATGAGTGAACGTGGCGACAGAGCTCATAGCCTCCCTCCCCGAAATTTATGGGAATTGGGAGACGTGTCTGCAGAAGACTTGTGTATGCAGATGTGGTGCCAACTCCCTCCACCAACCTGCTATGGCGTCATTGCTACCATACCACGACGAGTCGCCGCCGTTTCCGCACCAAAGATGGACACACCGACTATTAGGTAGAATGTCTTAAAGTTCTGGTTGTAGAAAAGCTCAAAACGTAGTTTTTAATATGTTACAAGTGTTCATATGTGCCCAGCACTGATTATGCAGATATCGGGTTGATAATATTTTCCCACGTTCGGCGCAGGGCGTCTCTATCAATCTATTCAAAAGCGAGATCACAGCTCTGGTAGGTCTGCTGGTAAAGGAGGCGTAAACATTGAATCTTTCACGTTAACCCACACACAAAAATCTCGTGGAGTTAGGTCGGGAGAGCGTGAAGGCTGTGACATGAATTTCTGATCATCTATCGAGTCCGCAGCTCGTGCTCTAGTGGCCAGCGTTGTTACTTCAGGGTCAAGGAGTCCCGGGCTCGATTCCCGGCCGGGTTGGGGATTTTCTGTGCCCGGTGACTGGATGTTTGCGTTGTCCTCATCATTTGATCATCATTAGTGAAAGTGGCTAGACTGAACTGTGTACAGATTGGGAATTTATACGGGCGCTGATGACCGCGCTGATGAGCATCCCACAAACCAAACATCATCATCGAACCACGATCGATGCATCTGTTTCTCAGCTTCCTTTAAATAATTCATGAACGTCATGATTGAAGTGGGGTGCCCCATCATCATGTTGGCAGACGAAGTCCACACTGCAAGTATCTAGTTGTGACATGAATCAGTTTTCGAGTATGTCCACATACTCATGTCTTGTAATGATCTTTTCGCGGAAGAAAAAGGGACCTGTTGATTTCCCCTTCCAGAGGCACACTGAAGATTTAAACTACGCATACTATCGCCGAACAGAGTTTACGATTGTTGTATCTCTGCTGAGCGTCGATCTGAAGTGTCGTTGCACTGTTACAGCAGACTGATGTGCTGGACTCCTTTGAAGCAGAACATATGCTTTCTCAGCGCCTGTCACCATCTTGCCCAACTTTTCACTACTGCACTCTCTTGGAAGAAATCTTAAGTGCGGCTGCAATAATAGAAAGCTTTTTGAATTTTTCTATGTGAGTGCTGACTTTTGTGACAGCATGGCAGTTGATGTATGTATAGTAAATTCATGAAATCGCTTCAATTATTTATAATATCCTTATATTTCTTATTTGGAATATATTGTTAATTCTTCAATTACAGCGTTTTATGATTAGTTAATTCTATATATTTCTAAAACTAGTTACATAATGTGTCAAAAATTAAGCCATTCTTCGTAACTCGTGCATCATCTTGCATCTCATCACAAAAGAAGTTCTACTACCATGGAACACACTGTATTTGCAAATGGACTGAGTTTCTTTGATGTCTTAACAATTTTCAATATTTTGAAAGTCGAAATTTGTGTTAGTTGCCAATGGCTCCCATTTCAAAATATTTTAACTTGTAACTGGTACCGATAATACTTCTTTTTAATCTGATTTCACATACTGATTATTGGTGTATAGTAGCGTAATAATGTAATAAGTAGACCGTCAAATACAGTACTTAAATTTGAATGTTAAATTTGAATTTTTCATGTTTGGAAAATCTTACTTTTGCGGATTAAGAAAGGACTACAGAAGACAGAATGTTATCATTTCAAAATGGAATAAGAAAATATATTAAACTTCTGTTTGTTCTGGAAAGTGTTCGAAGGATCTGTTTCCTAATTAAACTTGAATATTGATTTTATATGTGTTCACGATACAATTAAAATGGATACGAAAATTTTAAAATAGGGAAAAATACAAAATAATAGGATATCAAGTTACTCCAAGCTTCAGCAACCACAGTGGTGGATTATTGTCTTTCAGAAAAAATATTTCGTCTGTTGAAACTAAAATACTGGAATGTTCCACGTAATTGTTATGAAATATGGGACAGATGGGTGAGACACACCAGGATTGAAGATTAAGGAAGAAACAAAGCAGTAGTTTGTAGACGGAAGTGTATATGAGATGGTGATGTAATGAACTTGTGAGGAATTCATGTTGGAGAGGCTTCCACAAAGCTAAGAACATGTAAATATTATTTCAGCTGTCACTGGTATCGGGGAATAAATTCGTATGCGACGGATGTTAAGTAACAGTATTTATCAGAGGGCCAAAATGACGCCACAGTCAGATTAACTGTAGTTCCTAAAACAAACATAACCTGGTTGTTACCTCTTGTCCTGCAGCCTTTGATTATCGGAAGGTACGGTCGTTGTCCGATGCTATCAAGCGCTGGCCAGATTGTCTTCTGCTCGCTTTAGTCTGTGTCACATGTTTTTCGTGGAAAAGCGAGGATCTACTACATGTATCAGTGCTTCGACAGACGACGGCATGCATTAAACATGTATGAGGACCCGAGGCGGCGAGGACTCGACGATACGCAAACCTTTTCTAGAAACACAGGAAATGGGTCTTTCAGTTGCCTGTTTGACAGCTAATTCTCTTTTTGTGGTCTGTCATCCGCTTTGCTTTGAATACTGCACCGCAAGCACCGTTTTATGTAACATGTGCTTGAAAACGGAACCAGCGAAGAAAATATATTCTGAGTGATGTGGCGAAACATGTCTTAGTCAATTTTTTTTCCGGCGTTCTTCTTTTGGATTCGTTTCTTCTCAATCATATGGAACACATATCAAAAGACTGGATCGTTTTCGTGACAGCTATGTCATACGTGATGCAGCCCTGTGACTCTTTTGTTCTCGGCATCTCACAGGGGAAAATGATCGGGAATATTGTGATGTTGGCTGCAGAGCTGTTCTCCTTTGGTATGGCGTGATAGTAGCCCTCGTATTACGTAAGTGTTCAGTTTAAAGAAAAATCTCAGTTTGCTGACGGAAAACGTGTGTTATAACAATCAGAGTCGTTGCTTAAGTGTCCCATTAATTTTTAATGTCCAGTGTTATCTCTGACCAATTGGTTTGATGTTATAGCATATTTTAATACAGTACTCTGGAAATTGACTATTTGAAAACAAAAATGACCATTATTTCAAATAATATATATCTCCTTCGAAACGTAAATTCAAAATTGGCCCAAAATTTCTTAAAGTAATTTAAATTTTAGTGAGAGGATTACTGCTGGTTATCATTTTATAACATTAGATATCATGAATGAAAATTGAATGCTCATGACAGGTTTGGCATCAAGCCTGTCGTACTATATATATTTTGTCGACACATAAGCTGAGAACGATGATTCTTACATTTACATGGTGACCCAAAAATCCGTTAACGTTTGGAAAGTAATACGTCATGGAGTAACTTATGTAGAGACGTAATAATTGACGCACATGCTTGAAATGACATGGGATTTTATTGAAACAAAAAAGTGCAAAAAAAGACCAGTAGATCCAAAAAATGGCCCTCCATATGATGCAAAAGCAACAATTAGTTCAACAATTGATTGTTAGCGAAGACGATGTTCTTTATTATAAATGTTCAACATATCGGTTGTCATTAATCAACAATACCTGTAGTCGAGGGACATGTTGTGAACAGCACTGTACAGTAGGCATGGTGAGAAACTTCAGTCAGATGTTGTCTTTTAGCATCCCTGTTGAGGTCGGGCTATCGTGCTAGAGTTGCGACCTCAGGTAATCCCGCAGCCAATAACCACACTCACTGAGGTCTGGGGACCTGGGAGACAGAGCACAAGGCACGTGGCAACTAAGGAGAGGATTCTCATCAAACGATGTGCGCAAGAGATCTTTCACGCGTGTACCATTACGTGGAGCGGCTGCATAAAAATCGTACCTACCAGCAAGTGATTACCAGCCAGGCCAGGGACGATCTGACCTCCCCTCTCACTACAGCTCATTTTACATGCGGCTGTCATACGACGTCACTGACATCTTGCTTCATAGAGGCATCGCTTGGCCAGTTTCCACTCGTTTTTGGTTTCAATGAAACCCCATTTCATCACAGACACGTGTATCAATTTTTTACCTCTGCCTCCATTGTTCCATAAATTATTGAAAATTCAGATGTTAACGGACTTTTACGTCACCTTGTATATAGTCGTCTTTGGTAGCACGACCTCTTGGAGTCAGATGACTACTGAAATTAGTAAGTGGCTGCGAGGTTTAGTACTAATCGGGCAAGCAGATAATTACACCAAAATTTTATTCTATGTACAGTATGCCAAATGGAACTCTACTATCCAAGTACGTTACTGTTTTATCCATAGCTATTTTCTCCGTTGTTTACTATTTTCGTCATTAAAAATTCCAGGTAATCGTGTCAGTCAAACCTAGAGAATTCTGAACAGCACATGCAAGCTTAAAGAAACCCAACAAACAATCCTCTGAATAAGAGACACTCTGGAATTACACATGAAATACGAATCTGACATCCCTGCGTTTACCTGTTTGTCTTTTCTAACCGAAGATGATGCACACCTAGAGAGTGAAAGGACATAGAAAATATGGGCATTTCGTGCAAGCACAACTTATGTAGATACTTAGTGTACCTGGCAAAGTGAAATTCAAAGACACTGAATTCTCTAGATATTGGACAAATAAAAAAATAGTCTCAAACAGAGAAAAAAGCTGGCGAAGGGTCTGTAGCGTCTACAAGCAGTGCATCAGATATTTCATGTTATTAGACAGTAAAACGTCAGTTTAATTTTAATTTTGAACACACCTCTGTAAATGTACGTATTAATTTCTAATGTAGATGCAGCTGTTGACTCAAAGATCTTTGAGCGCTACTAGACCGCTGACGCGTCCTTCAGAACAACGAATAGCGGAGTACGGAAACAGCTCACAGCGCTCCGACGCAAACCGTCAATTGTGGTTTGATCGGGTAATAGTTATTATTTAAAATATGTTTTTTGAGGGGGGAGGGCGCATGTAATATGGTGTGCCTAGGGGGCAAAATTTTTAGATCTTCCACTGGTCCCAGGGTGGCAGTTGCAGGAAGAAACCGTTTCTTCCGTTTTGTGGGAATAGTACTGACATTATGATAAATGTCATTATGAAGATTAAAGCAGACGCAGTTAGCAGCTAAGTATGACACAGAATACAACAAACAATTAGTATCCAAAACAGACGGTGTTCAAACCTGGAGAAAACTCAAAAGCCGGCCGGGGTGGCCAAGCGGTTAAAGGCGCTACAGTCTGGAACCGCGCGGCCGCTACGGTCGCAGGTTCGAATCCTGCCTCGGGCATGGATGTGTGTGATGTCCTTAGGTTAGTTAGGTTTAAGTAGTTCTAAGTTGTAGGGGACTGATGACCTTAGAAGTTAAGTCCCATAGTGCTCTGAGCCATTTGAACCATTTTTTGAAAACTCAAAAACGGAAATAAAAAATTTTGACAGATGTGTGAAAACTCAAAAACGGAAATAAAAAATTTTGACAGATGTGTGAAACGTCCACAAAAGTTAAGCGTGATATGTATACTAAGATGGTATCTGTTCTTTTGGACATGTCCGAAAGAACAGATACCATTGGTGACCATGCAGCTCGTTAGAATGAAATTACAGTGAAATGAACACCCTTAGCTGCTATAGATGAAAATGTGTGCCCCGACCGGGACTCGAACCCGGGATCTCCTGCTTACATGCCAGGAACTCTATCCATCTTTTTTTTAATCTTTTTGTTCGTTTTAGTTCATTGCATCTGCTCGGGGCGGACGTCGAAAGACACCCGTTTGAGTTCGTCATTTATCCATTAGTTCAGTTTTTTTGTTACGGAGCGCTGCTAACTCTCTGGCCGAACACGCTGAGCTACCGTGCCGGAATCCATCTGAGCCACCGAGGACACAGAGGATAGCGCGACTGCAGGGATTTATCTCTGGCACGCCTCCTGCGAAACCCACATTCTCAACATATTGTCCCGCACTACATTCGTTGTGCCCCCGCCCATTATACTCATTACTCGCGGCGCGTTTCCGATTCCCGTAAAAGTTCGGGCACTGTTTGTGCATTCGCACAGAAGAAGAAGATGGTCAAGTGGCCGGTGAGCCTTAACTATATATATGCTAAGATGGTATCTGTTCTTTCGGACGGCTGGTTAGAAAAATTAAGTTTAGACTGTAGCAAAAGTTTAGTTATCATGCTAACATATTTAATAAGTGAGATGTGTAAAAACGGATATTTCTCCACAAACTAATATGAGTGTATTTCATAAATAACAATGAACGGTGAATGACGCCTCAATCTCGTTTGTTATGTCAGCCGTGTAGCAAGGCTTTCGGTGGAAATCACACCTTGTTTTGTAGTAACAGAAGTTACACGTAGCCTTCTCACTCATCCAGTCAGTATATTGGCTTTTTGGTATCAGTAACGATATAGTATAACTGAAACTATAAGTTACAAATGTTCGACAGTGCTTTAAGTGAAAATTGTGGTTTCTCAATAGTTCTCAATAATTGAGTGCGAAGTGCAAACGCCGAGACATTGGCGTTCACGGACAAGCTTTTCTTTCATCGAATCGTCGTTGTTGATGAGTCATGGATTAGAGACTTTGAGCCGGAGTTTATATCACGGTCGAACGACTGGAGAGGTCAATATTCCTCAAGACCAAAAACATTTCAGTATGAGGATTATGATGCACATGTTAACTTAAAATCATACCATGTTTTACAAAAAAGGAAACAATAAATCATTACTTCATTGTATTTCACCACTAATATAGATGTAACGGCATTCTGTCTATGTTGTCCATGTAGTATTACGTACATTAAAAGTATTATGACGTAAGACAATAAAAATTAACAAGCATCATACACACACTGCCAAACACATAAGACTCTTCGTTACATATACGATGGTATGACGTTCATAATTATTGGTGCTGCTCAACACACTGAGAGACTAGCGTTTCGGACTAACGAAAGTAAACTGCCAATTACCTACCACAGAATGTAAGATCTTGTTACGTATACATCAGTTCTACCAACTATGCAACTGTTGACTCAAAGACCTTTGAACGTCCGTACGTCAGTGTCAAAGAAAAACCTGAAAACAATCTTATACCTATGTTAAAATCGAATTTGTTAGCTAAACACATGGCGTCTTAGATAGAATAGTAAAATGTACCGTCGGAGGTCTGCCGCTGAGATGCAGGCAGACGATACCGAAGGACTGTAAAGAGATTATATCAAAATTAAACATGAGAATAAATAAAATTTTCTGTTCATTGCTCACTAAGACATGTATGTTACATTTGGAGCAGAACACTCAGTAATTTACAAGGAGATATTATAAACTACTCGAAACGAAAGTTGAGCAATTCAAATAGCACTGTTCGAAGACGAAAAGACGTGAGTAATTCTTTCGTTACAATAAAATTTAGAGTCTGTAAGTAAGGAGACATCCACCAAATCCCGAACAAAGCAAGGGTAGATTAAGTGCCAGAACTATCGCATAATTAGAATTAGAAGAACGGAGAAGAAAACTGAAGAGCCGTTTCAGTACGATCTGTTTGGCTTTGGGGAAAGGTAAAGGCACTAGAAAGGCAATTCTGACGCTGTACGTGATATTGGAACCAAGAAATAAGAAAAATAAAAACACGTTCGGCAAAGCAAAATTGCGCACGATGTTCGAAATTCTCTGCGTAAAGGACATTTCGTTTAGGTTTTAGTGCAAGTCGCGTAAATATACAAGCAGTACAGGAAAGAAGAGGGAAAAATCAGAATGGAAAACCAAGAACTATAGGCTCGGATTTGAAAGAGTGTAAGACAGGGCTACAGTCTTTCATCCACAGTGTTCTATCTCTGCATCCAAGAAGCAGGACATGACAGGGAAGTTTCGGATTGGTATTAAAGTTCGGGGTGAAAATATAGCAGCGATAAGATTAGTTGGTATCCTGCTATTCTTAGTGAAAATGAGATAAAATTCCAGAACCTGTTGAATAGATTGAATAATCCAATGATCCTTCCTCCCCCCCCTCCCCCCCCCCTTGAGGAAGAGTAAACTGAAGAAAGACGAAAGTAGTGAGGGATAGCAGAAAGGAGATTAGTGGAAAATTAGGGACAGTTCAGTGAAGAAATTGTGCTACCTAGGTAGAAAAATAACCAAAGGCAATAATCTCCACGGTACTATAGAGAAGTACTAGACAGAACTGTATAATATTGTTAAGCATTGTAAATGTGAATATCCGTATCAATAAAAAAATCCTTGGTTGAAGCCAGGAAAGCGTTTGCAGGTAAAACACGAGAAGAGACTGATGTGCATAGGTGCATATCGTAGTTAAACAAAACCCTTAAAAATGAACATTGATGTCCCAAAAATACTCTGTTCATTACTTATAAATGTATGTAAATAGCAGTTTTCGTTTAGTTGATTGTAGCAACAAAGATAGTTAACAGTAAGACTTTGTTAAAGGGCTATGCATAGTCCACTTCCTTTTCTTTCATCATTTGTCCTCCAATGTGACACAGGTATCTTTTTTCCTCACGACCACACAGTGCTCCAGCTCAGTTCGATCTTCTGGTCCGTGAATACATCACAGCTAAGTCACAAAAATCTCGTTCTCCTTGTTACATACGTTCTCTCTCTCTCTCTCTCTCTCTCTCTCTCTCTCGCTCCCTCACACCCACCCACCCACCCACACACACACACACACACACACATACACACACACACACACACACACACACACACACCACTTCTTGCTATGAGGAACATGACGTTATGAGCTCAGCATCTGAATGAATATTATTGGGGCTTACAAATGGTATCTGGAAAACTCTTGCAACCATTAAGAGAGTTCTTACAGCGAGTAAATTCTAACATCTTTCGACGTTCTACGTGAGTTCGTAATAGTTATTTTGAACACATACTTGAAGTATTTTGTCTTCTAAAATTTGTGAAACACATATTTCAATTTTTATAGTTTGATGTTAGTTGTTAAGAAAGTTCGCTAATCTATATTCTCGCTTTATTTCTTACTTAATCTACCTGATTCACAGAACACTTATTGCAAGAACAGAAAAGAAAGCATTCCTTTTCTCGGTGGGAAGTGGAATCCTTCCTCCCCTCCAAAAAACTTTAAAAGACACCATCGCCAAACCTCGTATAAATTCTGTGACTACCGTGAAGTGACTTGTCCGCACGCCTGATACGTGATGCGGATTGTTGTATCAAACTGTCACCTTATGATTATGAAGTGTTGCATACCGTTGAACATAGCTAAATTAGAACCATCATGTCCCGTCTTAAGAACGAAGTCACTCAATGTGGAAAATTAGCAGAAGGACATACAGTTAGAAAAGAAAACTCCTAACATTACAGGAAAACTTTCACTTACAAAAAGACCTACCAACAATAAAGAAAGATGAATGACCAAATCAATATAAGCAACAACTCTCTCACCACATCTGTCACTAAACAGTAACAAAAACAGTGACAAAAAGATGTAACACACAACCAAACTAAACAATAAATTAACCTCGTCACCCCCTCCTCTCTCTCTCTCTCTCTCACACCCACCCACACACACACACACACACACACAC
Organism: Schistocerca cancellata; assembly: GCF_023864275.1. NCBI lineage: Eukaryota > Metazoa > Arthropoda > Insecta > Orthoptera > Acrididae > Schistocerca > Schistocerca cancellata. The sequence goes on along the minus strand of NC_064632.1, from coordinate 502,122,585 downwards.
ACACACACAAACAGAAAGAGAGAGAGAGAGAGAGAGAGAGAGAGAGAGAGAGAGAGAATTCCTCACATAATCACACAGTCGCACACAAACCAATACACAAACATACATTTTAAAAAAAAGTGAGACTACATAAAGACACACAAGGACGAATGATAAACAGTTGGAAAGTCTACACGCTGTAAAGATACACGATGAATACGCAATGGAAAAGAAAGTTAGGTTACTATTTAAATGTGTTCGAAAAAACACCGAATATTAGTCATCTACACCAATTAAATACAGTTCCAGGATAACACACGTCCGTTAATAACATCACAAATCGTTCGTAACACCAGTTTGCAATTTAATCTTGTGTTGAAACAGTTGTTATTCATCTAAAAGGTAAGAGAATAACAAGAAAATATATAATACGGTAACATACTTGTACCTAATATTCATTGTAATTACTATATAAATAAAATAAACATGTACACACATCAAAAACAGTTTTGCATCACCGCATTTCCCAGAACTGCTGAAGATAGACGTTGAATGTGGATACTGTACCACAGACACAATCCCTTTGACTGTTCAGATATGTCACTAAGTCCGCTCAATGATGAAAACAACCGTAAATGATCCGCGCCTATTAGATACAGGGGGTCCGACAACCGATCAGTTCCAGTCATTCCACCAGGAAGGAGGTACACCGGCTCGTGTTGTGTGTAGTTGGGTTGGGTTGTTTGAGGGAAGAGACCAAACTGCGAAGTCATCGGTCTCATCGGATTAGGGGACAGGGAAGGAAGTCGGCCGTGCCCTTTCAAAGAAACTATCCCGCCATTTGCCTGGAGCGATTTAGGGAAATCACGAAATACCTAAATCAGGATGGCCCGACGCAGGATTGAACCGTCGTCCTCCCGGACGCGAGTCCAGTGTGCTAACCACTGCGCCACCTCGCTCGTTGGCTGTAGTTCGACCATGCATAGATGGTCAAAACCACGGTTGATCGCGTCCGCATTGTTACTTTGTGCCAGGAAGGGCTCTCAACAAGGGAAGTCTCCAGGCGTCTCGGAGTGAACCAAAGCGATGTTGTTCGGACATGGAGCAGATACAGAGAGACACGAACTGTCGATGACATGCCTCGCTCAGCCCTCCCAGGGGCTACTACTGCAGTGGACGACCACTACCTCGGAGGAACCCTGACAGCAACGCCACCATGTTGAATAATGCTTTTCGTGCAGCCATAGGACTTCGTGTTACGACTCAAAATGTGCGCAATAGGATGCATGATGTGCAACTTCACTCCCGACGCACATGGCGAGGTCCATCTTTACAACCACGACGCCATGCAGCACGGTACAGATGGGTCCAACAACATGCCGAATGGACCGTTCAGGATTGGTATTACGTTCTCTTCACTGATGAGTGTCGCATATGCCTTCAACCAGACAATCGTCGGAGACGTGTTTGGAGGCAACCCGGTCAGGCTGAACGCCTTACACTCATTGTGCAGCGCGTGCATCAAAGTGGAGGTTACCTGATGTTTTGGGGTAGCATTATGTGGGTCCGACGTACGCCGCTGGTGGTTATGGAAGGCGCCGAACGGCTGTACGATACGTGAATGTCATCCTCCGACAGATAGTGCAACCATATCGGCAGCATATTGGCGAGGCATTTGTCTTCATGGACGACAATTCGCGCCCCCATCGTGCACATCTTGTGAATGGGTTCCTTCAGGATAACGACATCGCTCGACTAGACTGCCCAGTATGTTCTCCAGACATGAACCCTATCGAACATGCCTGGGATAGATTGAAAAGGGCTGTTTATGGACGACGTAACCCACCACTCACTCTGAGGGATCTACACCGAATCGCCGTTGAGGACTGGGACAATCTGGACAACAGTGCCTTGATGAACTTGTGTATAGTATGCCAAGACGAATATAGGCATGTATCAATGTAAGAAGACGTGCTACTGGGTGTTAGAGTCCAGTGTCTACAGTAATCTGGACCATCACCTCTGAAGGTCTCGCTGTATGGTGGTACAACTTGCAATGTGTGGTTTTCATTAGCAATAAGAAGGGCGGAAATGATGTTCATGTTGACCTGTATTCCAATTTTCTGTACAGGTTTCGGAACTCTCGGAGCCGAAGTGATGCAAAACTTTTTTTGGTGTGTGAAATACCGACCACTGAAGATGTTTCACACATTAAAGATGCGAAACGGGTATCGCACGAAACAAACTGACTTTTCTGTACTTGCAAAGACGGAATAGCTCTCCGTAAATGTATAAGCAACTAAGGAAAATGGAAAACACATAAAATGACGATCAGTAGCAGAAGCTAATAAACTGTATGACACATTAATGTATATGAACACACTAGGGTTTGAAAAGTTTCGTTCATAAGTTAGTTATGAGTTTGCACAACGTCAGCTCAGACAGCTGTTCAGAGACTTACAGAGTAACTGCTCGCTCTTCTGGTCACGATCTCCTACATGTTACAGAATAGAAACAAACGACGAGCAATCTATTTCACATGACGGTACAAGTGTCTCCGTTTCCCTGCGATTACGACTGTAAATGTGAATGGCATATGTAAAATATATTAGACAGCGGTAGTGAAAACACTTTTAACAGATAGGCGACGCGCCCAATAAATGTGAAACCTGTCAACGTGCATAAGAAAGTCAGCCAAGAGCGCGGTAAATACAATTAAACAGGTACAGACATTCAAATTACGCAAATATACCACAGGAAAGTTTCCGCAGAAGAACAAGAGTTGCCCTCACGGCACGATGGGATCTCGAAAGAATCCACCAGAAGATTGGACAGCGATAACTGTTAATGAAAGGCTCTCCTCCATATTTCAGGTAATAGTATCTAAAATGAGACGATAGCTCTCATTTTGGCACAAAGCTAAAATGATAAGTTTTGGAATTGCAGCACAACCGATCGAACAGTCGTAATCGACCGAACATAACGATGATCAGTCTACCTAAGCACGTCAGCTTCATCACAGACGTCGCAGTACCCGACGCCCAGAATTTGCAAACCACTTTCAATGAAAAAATGGCGTAATACAATATATGGCAGAGGAGATAAAAGTCACGTGGAAACGGATGTCTGTGCACACTGTCCCCGTAGCGATATCGGACACTAGCATTATATAAAAATCCACTCTGGGAAGTCTACTAGATATAAGACTGCATTCTTGGGTCTGTTAGTAAATGCAAAAGTCATCTGTGCGCAACACCAGCATAGCATTTCGTCCAGTTCTCAGAGAACATGATTACCTTCTGTGTGAACTGGTTTTTAAGGCTTTTCATTATTTCTATAGCTTGTAAAACAGGTCACGAAAACTGACAACGGCCGGGAGAGCGGTGTGCTCGCAACATCTCCCTCCGTATTCCGCTCCGTTGACACCTAAGGGCTGACGATATCACGACGGCCTGTCGTACTGTTGGACCTTGAAGGCCTGTTTGGGCGGTGTGTGTTTTTTTGTTTGTAAAAATGGATAAACGGATAGTAACATGTGTTAAACGATGTTATGATAGCTTTTAGCGGTAACTGTTTTATTGCCTTATAGCAAATTCGGCTTTTGTTCCAATTTCAACGATGAGATCTGATCGTATAATGTGACGTGCTCATAAGTTAAAAATAACTTTCTGATAGGGGTGTATCTCTCGGTAGTAACATAGGAAACAATTGTTATGGATGACACAGGTGGTTTTCTCTTTAGATGCGGCTTGAATTCTATTACAAACTCATGTTATTCGTAACAACCATTCTCTGTATTACTAACAAGAGTCGCACGGCCCAATAAAAACATTATATTTAGTTTGTCTGTATGGCACAATGTAACACAAAATTTTTTGCTTCAAAATGACACGACAGCCGAGATTTGAATAGCGCTATAAAATTGTTGACAGCTAAAAGCGAACATGGCATAATTTAATATATACATAGGTTCATTTTTCCACCGTGTACAAACTCTATGGGTTGACCGATGAGAGGATACGGAACAAAAAAGTCTAATGAACTAATGCCCGTAAATGCATGGTTTCCAGGCTAGAGACCAATTATTCAATCATTCTTTGTTACAGAGACTGCAGTTTAATACGCCCTGTATGTTCCAGCCACAATTACAGTACAGACAGTTTACTCCTGCAGTGTGGCATTGTTCCTCATACGTTGTGCCCTCGAGTCCTCTCCTGCCATAGTAATTGGTAATGTTGTGTCCGATTCACTTACCTTGCTGTACACAGTGGTTCCGTATTCGAATCGAGAGCTAGCCGACATGTGTTTACTTACGAAAAGACAAATGGCAACTGGCTGTGGGCAGCAAGGTTATACGAGGAGACCTATCCGCACCGCCAACAACCACTGGATTCAATTTTTGCAAGAATGTTTCGCTGTTTGTCTGAGACAGGGTCGTTTCAGGAAGCAGGAAATCATGAAGGACGTACCCGAAACGTTCGAACACCAGGCATGGAGGAAAATGTGTGTAAGGCGACCGCCGTGTCAGTACCAGGCAGTTGGCCAACCAGTGCATGGTAAAGCAGACGACCGTGTGGAACACTCTCCATGACAATTTTTACTACCCTTATCACTTAAAGCGTGTGCACTTTCCACATCGGGTGAAGTTTGGTCACTGGTTTCTTCACCAGGCAACCACGATTGCGGGATTTGTGTCATGCGTTCTATTCACAGATGAGGACACATTTACCCGGTGTGATATCTTCAATTTTGACGACAGTCATCTGTGAGATAGTATGCAAAACTCACATGGTATAGTGACAGCGAGTCATCACCATCGGTGCAGCCGGAATGTGTGGGCCGGGGTAATTGGCGGCGGTATTTTGGGACCATCTTCCTTCCACGTCGCCTAACAGGCCGAAAGTATCGGGTGACTTCGCCTCCCCTGATAGAAGAAGTGCCACTCATGATTCTAAGAGTTATGTGCCTGCTAGATGATGGTGCTTCAGCGCACTCCACAGTCAACGTCCGAACGCATCTCAATCGTATCTTCTCCGGTCGATGGATCGGACGAGGGGATGCAGTTGCAAGGCCTAATCGTTCACCAGACTTCGACCAGTCTGATTTCGGTTATGTGGCCATCTTAAAAGCATCTTGTATGCAGAGCCCATTCCAAATGTGGAGACACTGGAGCGGTGTATTCATACTGCCTTGGCATCGTTCGGATGCAGCCTAACCGATGTGAACAAGTGAGACAGAACATGCTAAGGTGGGTACACACACCCGTTGAGGCACAGGTAAACATTTTCAACACATACTGTAACTGTGGCTGCAAGGTACAGCACGTATTAAACCGCAGTCTCTGTAACAATGTCTGATAAGTCCGGTATGCTGAATAAATTCGCAGCCAAGCTATAGGGTAACGGGAAGTTTTCTCACCAAGAGTAGCTGTACCGGCCAGGAAAAACCCGTCACAGACAATTTGACCCGTACCTCTCCCGCCAGGGGCAGCCTCTGTCCGTTAACTGTTCGACATCTGTGAAAACTGGGATATGGAGGCGGCAACTTACAGATCCTACGAAATTCAAAATACCAATGCAGATCGAGCAGGGACACAACGCTCCCGGAGTCAAGGAGACCACAAACGGGATCCTGATTGAGTAGAGCACAGACAAAGGGAAGTTTCGAGGAATTAGTTGTCCCGACATGAGCACAGCCTTTCGGTAACCTAGAACGATAGTCCCCCTCCCCCCTTTATCCTCTGGCGTCATCGACCTCTTTTGCCCCGACGCTGCTCGGGGCAACTCCTGACGAGATGGGTGTCAGATCCGCAACTTAAACACCTCCGGTCAGTTAACGACCGATGAGGCAACTGTGCTAGCTCAGACGAAAATTCAGGTGCCCTGGTCGCGGCGCTACTAAGGCCTCTCTGCTCATCAGAAACCCTAAGGGCATCTATAGAGGTAGCCAACTCAGATAACTGGGCGTAGGTAGTAGTCTTCCCAGCGAACTGCGCCCTTGATCGATCCTCAGGTCTCATTCCCTACAGATCAACCTCCACATTCCGCTGTTCGGCAACCTCCGTACTGAGGCGCGTTCAGCAGTACCAACTCGGTCGATATATTCTACTAAGGTTCAGATGGTCCCTGAACGCGCCAATAATACCGGCGCTCCAATTCGTTGCGGGCACGAGGTGAAAGCTTAGATGTAATATTAGTTCGTTGGAGGTAGGCGAGGATAGGTCGTTCTCGCAGTAGTTCTAAGAAGATCCCCCACACTGAGTGGATACAACTAACTCAGAATGGTAGATTCCGGCACCCCCAACGCCCCAGCATGCAGCTGGAGATGACGACAAACCAGAGAAAATGTTGAATTTGGTCGACACTGTCAATGGCGAGTTGGGTAACATCTCGGAGCAAATACATGACTGGGTTCGGCAATTTGGCAAACTGTACCGACACCTCTCCCTCCAGTACGCCAGCACCTTGCTCTTGGGAACTGCCTGGCTGGAGTGTTTGGTTATGCATAACTTCTAAATCTTCCTCTATCCCAATAGTACTGGCTTTGGCTTGTAACTGAGTAATTCTGCTAGCTAACTCGTCTATCTCTTCCTTGGACCGATTATCGGTTTGGATGGAGCGAAGATCACCTGATCTGGCCTGCCATTGACGAAGTTGGGCCTAAATTCTTGTCCTTTGTTTCGGACCGACTTGAGTACTCTCCAAAAAATTCAAGTTCTGCTCAAGCTGGTCAACAGCCTGCTTAATCAAAGGTATAACTTGGTCTCCAGGATGCCAGGAGAAATGACAATTGGCTCATGTAATGTAGCCCGTAACTCGGTTACAGTCCCCTCGGTTGACTGTTGACGAATGGCGAGCTCATAACGCAGATGGTCAATTTTTAACTATGACCACCTTGGACAGTTCATGGCGGCCATGCTCGTTTGAACCCCCGACACGCTTCGCTCGTAGCCCGGAAAAAACCACGCTCTGCTACCTCTGATATGGTCCTACTGGATATATCGTTATGTACGAGTGGGTGTGGGAGGGCTAGGCCAAGTGCCGGGGGATCGAGCAATACAGACTCCGACAGAGATATCGATTGGTGCGCCTCAGAATAGGCAACTCTCTCAACCCAAATACGCGCCCAAGGTACAGGGTACAGGATCACGGCTGGGTGCGGAACATCGGTATCCAATGTCGGCCTTGCAATGATCATAAATACAGAGTGGTCCATTCATAGTGACCGGGCCAAATATCTCACGAAATAAACATCAAACGAAAAAACTAACGAAACTCGTCTAGCTTGAAGGGGAAAACCAGATGGCGCTATGGTTGGCCCGCTAGATGGCGCTGCCATAGGTTAAACGGATATCAACTGGGTTTTTTTTTTAAAAATAGGAACCCCCATTTTTTATTACATATTCATATAGTACGTAAAGAAATATGAATGTTTTAGTTGTACCACTTTTTTCGCTTTGTGATAGATGACGCTGTAATAGTCACAAACATGTGACTCACAATTTTAGACGAACAGTTGGTAACAGATATATGTATAAAAGAGTTAAACAGTACGCATGTACATAAAACTAGAAAAATGTAATCAACCAAGCAACAAGCCCAGAATACTACAGCTGATGGCCGTAAGCTACCAGGTAAACCTGCTGCGGGTAAGACTATTAAATACCCAGAATTATTTTACCTTTGGAATATTAACAGACATAGACAGAGGACTACAACAAGATAATCGTTGAAGCAACGAGTAGGAGGTGTTACTGACAACAGTAATACTTGTCGTCAGACCTGCTGCGTCCCAACATATACATACATGAAAAATAAGGGAGTTTGAACAGCAATATATATATATGTTATTTTGCTGGCAACGCTACCAATCTGTCGCCAGACCTCCTGCAACCCAACATATACATACATTAAAGGGGTTTAAACAACATTTAAAAAAACTAAAACTATGTAATCAACCAAGTCACAAGCCCAGAGCCGGCCGCGGTGGTCTAGCGGTTCTAGGCGCGCAGTCCGGAACCGCGCGACTGCTACGGTCGCAGGTTCGAATCCTGCCTCGGGCATGGATGTGTGTGATGTCCTTAGGTTAGTTAGGTTTAAGTAGTTCTAAGTTCTAGGGGACTGATGACGACAGAAGTTAAGTCCCATAGTGCTCAGAGCCATTTGAACCATTTTTGAACAAGCCCAGAGTACAACTGCTAGTGGCTGTAAAACAATGGGTAATAACAGTATTTTCAACTGTAGGCTGATTGAGCACTCAACGGCACTCTGTCGAAAGGCTGTTCTTCTTGCTTGCCGTTAAACAAATCGCCATGCACGCTAAAAACAGGAACATCAACGGCACTCTGTCGAATAATAGTAATCTTGCCAACAGTATTTAACAATCACAGAGCAACGACGTATTTGATTGTAACAGTAATGTCAACCGTACGCTCCCTCTTGATTCTTGCCGTTAAACAACTACCATTCAACGGTGCACGTTAACAACAATAATAGGAATATCAACGGCGCTCTGTCGAAAGGTAATAATGTTACCATCAGAAGCCTGGAACTCGATAATACAAACGGCAGTACATCAGTACTGGCAACTGACCCTTAACATAGACAAATGTAATGTATTGCGAATACATAGAAAGAAGGATCCTTTACTGTATGATTATATGATAGCGGAACAAACACTGGTAGCAGTTACTTCTGTAAAATATCTGGGAGCATGCGTGCGGAACAATTTTAAGTGGAATGATCATACAAAATTAATTGTTGGTAAGGCGGGTACCAGGTTGAGATTCATTGGGAGAGTCCTTAGAAAATGTAGTCCATCAACAAAGGAAGTGGCTTACAAAACACTCGTTCGACCTATACTTGAGTATTGCTCATCAGTGTGGGATCCGTACCAGATAGAGAAGATCCAAAGAAGAGCGGCGCGTTTCGTCACAGGGTTATTTGGTAACCGTGATAGCGTTACGGAGATGTTTAACAAACTCAAGTGGCAGACACTGCAAGAGAGGCGCTCTGCATCGCGGTGTAGCTTGTTCGCCAGGTTTCGAGAGGATGCGTTTCTGGATGAGCTATCGAATATATTGCTTCCCCCTACTTATACCTCCCGAGGAGATCACGAATGTAAAATTAGAGAGATTAGAGCGCGCACGGAGGCTTTCAGACAGTCGTTCTTCCCGCGAACCATACGCGACTGGAACAGGAAAGGGAGGTAATGACAGTGGCACGTAAAGTGCCCTCCGCCACACACCGTTGGGTGGCTTGCGGAGTATAAATGTAGATGTAGATGTAGATCATACCTCCAGGCACCTCACCTCACCGCGCTTCTGGATGAGTCGCAACACAAACCGCGGCGAGGCGTGGCTTCGCACCCCAAGATAGCTCACCCTACGATACAATCCCGATCGCGAAATGGGGCCGTCCACGTGGGCCACCTACCACCAAATGCCCGTACGCTAGTACGTCCTCTCTCTCCGAAAGCCGCCAGCGATTGTACGATCATGTGACCCCCTCTGGCGATCGGCTCAGGGTGCAGAGACGAAGATGTATTGTGGCTGCACATAAAAGAAATTCGGGAGGTAGGCTGTGTTCTCGGTCGTATTAAGGCTAGATGTCGAAATAAAGTCAAGGGGTCCGCATGTAAGTACTCGAACGCAGCTGCGTACGGTGCTCTCGTAAAGAAAATGTGTTCGTACGTGACACGATACGGTAATGGTCTCCTAGTTACCAAATTTAATTTTGTAGTCTTCTTAACAACTTTCTTGCTAAAAGTTTCTACAACGTCCAATAGAACGGTAATTCATCAGCGACGACGATTTTCGTTTACCTCGCAATACTTTTAAAATTTCGCGATAAAATATATATCACAAGCATCTATAAATTTTGAGAATGTTTCCATATTTTTTAAATCGAAATATGTCAGTGGTTCTGCTTTTCCACATCTTGAAGTAAAAAATTATTTTTCTTCAGAATTTCTTGGAACGTTAGTTTATGTCTATATACAGGGTGAGTCACCTAACATTACCGCTGGATATATTTCGTAAACCACATCAAATACTGACGAATCGATTCCACAGACCGAACGTGAGGAGAGGGGCTAGTGTAATTGGTTAATACAAACCGTACAAAAATGCACGGAAGTATGTTTTTTAACACAAACCTACGTTTTTTTAAATGGAACCCCGTTAGTTTTGTTAGCACATCTGAACATATAAACAAATACGTGGTCAGTGCCGTTTGTTGCATTGTAAAATGTTAATTACATCCGGAGATATTGTAACCTAAAGTTGATGCCTGAGTACCACTCCTCCGCTGTTCGATCGTGTGCATCGGAGAGCACCGAATTACGTAGGGATCCAAGGGGAACGGTGATGGACCTTAGGTACAGAAGAGACTGGGACAGCACATTACGTCCACATGCTAACACCTTTTTATTGGTCTTTTTCACTGACGCACATGTACATTACTATGAGGGATGAGATACACGTACACACGTGGTTTCCGTTTTCAGTTACGGAGAGGAATAGAGTGTGTGCCGACATGTCAGGCCAATAGATGTTCAATGTGGTGGCCATCATTTGCTGCACACAATTGCAATCTCTGGCGTAATGAATGTCGTACACGCCGCAGTACATCTGGTGTAATGTCGCCGCAGGCTGCCACAATACGTTGTTTCATATCCTCTGGGGTTGTAGGCACATCACGGTACACATTCTCCTTTAACGTACCCCACAGAAAGAAGTCCAGAGGTGTAAGATCAGGAGAACGGGCTGGCCCTACAGATGCTGCTCGCCGACCGTGGCCCGTGTTTGTTACAACACGCAACTGAACGTCGGAGGCTTTAAGCGTCAACTTTAGGTTACAATATCTCCGGATGTAATTAACATTTTACAATGCAACAAACGGCACTGATTACGTATTTGTTTATAAGTTCAGATGTGCTAACAAAACTAACGAGGTTCCATTAAAAAAAACGTAGGTTTGTGTTAAAAAACATACTTCCGTACATTTTTGTACGGTTTGTATTAAACAATTACACTAGCCCCTCTCCTCACGTTCGGTCTGTGGAATCGGTTCGTCAGTATTTGATGTAGTTTACGAAATATATCCAGCGGTAACGTTAGGTGACTCACCCTGTATATTGCGTAGCAGTACGTCAGAATTTTCATTTCGAAAGTACTCCATCATATTCTAGGCTAAAAATAGAGACACTAAAATAGAGTTGTTAAACTTTTTTCGAAGTTTTTACTAAAATTTGAAATCATCACTAACTAGCAGTGCTGTAAGTCAGAGTGATGACACTGATGTGCCTATTTTCGAGATAGTCGCTGTACTGCCGTCGTATCCATAAAGGGCGTACCACTGAGGCTGTGACGTCAGTAGGCGCAGCCGCTGCGTCCCTACTGCGTAGGCCTCCATCTGACTAACGAACATGGCTCTCAAGTTCGAGTATTGTGCAGGTCATGTACCGTGAGATGGGGAAAAACCGCCACCACTGTGGGCAACATGTTGCCGTAGCGATGGGACAACGTACTGGCTTTAACGTGAATTTAATTTTATGAAATATGTTACAAGTCCAGTTCTTGCCTAATGTGCTGCAATACCAGATTTTATGAGAATAAGTAACGTTAGATATCACAATAAAACATAACAGAAGCAACACATTACATATTGTATGCGTGGTGTCTGATCTTTAGGACATGTGTGAAAGAACAGACACAATTTTGATCCCACAGCTGTTATGAATCAAGACCAAAGAAATTAAAGACATTAGCTGACAGTCGGGGTGAATTTCTAATCAATGGATGTGCAGAGTTGAAAATTTGTGCCAGACTGGAAGTCTGCTGCTTTCTAGCCAGATGTGCTGACTGCTGCACCAGCTTTTCTTCTCTTTCGCTCTCTCTCTCTCTCTCTCTCTCTCTCTCTCTCTCTCTCTCTGTCTCTCCCTCTCTCTCTCTCTCTCTCTCTCTCTCTCTCCCTCCCTCCCTCCCTCCCTCTCTCTCTTTCCTCTCACTTCCTTTTTTTGCGCTATCCGGACACAGTTGTCATCAGAACTGCATAGGCTAACCCTAACTGCATAGACCTAACCCCTCTCGTCAGACACAAATTCTCAATTTATCAAATGGTTCAAATGGCTCTGAGCAGTACGCGACTTAACTTCTGAGGTCATCAGTCGCCTAGAACTTAGAACTAATTAAACCTAACTAACCTAAGGACATCACAGACATCCATGTCCGAGGCAGGATTCGAACCTGCGACCGTAGCAGCAGCGTGGTTCCGGGATGGAACGCGTAGAACCGCACGGCCACTTCGGCCGGCTCTCAATTTATCCCTACACAACTAACATAGTGACCCTTGCACCATTATGCTCATTATTCGCGGAAATTCGCCTTTTCTGTAAGAGTTAGAGCGTGATTGGTCAGCCTCCCAATAATTGTGTCTGTTCTTCTGGCCATGTCCAAAAGAACTGACGCCACATACGCCAAGTGTTCGAAAATTCCCGTTGTTTCTTCTAGGACTTGTAGAGAAGAGTGCGTAAATAACATTTTGAATACGAACACATATCTGAAACGTACCGTTTTACTTCTGCGATGGTTTTAATTCAGATGTGTAACGTCTCCACATCTTCTGAGGGGAAGAGTTCAAGTCTCAGAGTTGTTTGTCCTAGATCGGAACATGCTTTGTAGGTACAATGTCTGTAACAACGTTGGCGGTCGCCACATCGAACCACTGCTGTAATGCATTAGTACTGTTCTTTACCTACAGAATCCTGGGTTCTCTTTGTTTTTTGCAATCATGTAAACACGCAGTGTGTAAGTGTTAATACAAACAAACGTACTTAAGTGATAAATGGATGTTTCGTTATTGTTTCCTTTAGAAAAAAAATGGCTCTGAGCACTATGGAACTCAACATCTTAGGTCATAAGTCCCCTAGAACTTAGAACTACTTAAACCTAACTAACCTAAGGACATCACACACACCCATGCCCGAGGCAGGATTCGAACCTGCAACCGTAGCAGTCCCGCGGTTCCGGACTGCAGCGCCTGAACCGCTAGACCACCGCGGCCGGCTGTTTCCTTTAGAATTGTTACCTAATAATCCAATCCGTCAAGCAGAAGTGGATGAGGTAGACATCTAAATTGAAACCGTCGTAGAACGGAAACGGTACGTTTCCGCACACGGGTTCAAGAAATGGTTCAAATGGCTCTGAGCACTATGGGACTCAACTGCTGTGGTCATAAGGCCCCTAGAACTTAGAACTACTTAAACCTAACTAACTTAAGGACATCACACACATCCATGCCCGAGGCAGGATTCGAACCTGCGACCGTAGCGGTCGTGCGGTTCCAGACTGTAGCGCATTTAACCGCTCGGCCACTCCGGCCGGCTCACACGGGTCCCTATTCAAAATATTATGTAGTGAATACCCTCTGTAAGTCCTAGAAGTCTGTAACGGGAATTTCCGAATACCCTGTATATAATGAAAGTGAGGACGACCGGTTGATCACTTCCGTGCGAAAGCACAGTACGTTCGAATTCTTGCGGGAATCGGCGAAATGCCCCGAGTAATGAGGATATTGGGGAAGGGGCACCATATGAGTAGTGTGTAGCATAAATTGAGAATTCGGGGCTGACGGGAGGTGCGCTGGGGTAGTCCTTACGGTGACGATGACCACTGTGTCCGGACGGTGCAGTGGTCAGTGCATCTGACTGTTAAACACGAGAGCCGAGTTCGAACCCCGGTCCATCACAAATTTTCAACTATCCTCATTGATTTAAACCAATCACCACTGGCTCAAGTAAAAAATTGTGCAGTGATGCGGACACCAGCCCGCTAACGCTTCTGGGTAGGACCTCCCTTTCGCCTACAGTCTGGTAGAGGAAAGGCGTGTCTTAAGTGCGCCACGAGGGTTGTTGCGTACAGCCGAGGCTCAGTAAAATTTCTAAGGAAACGCAGTAGCACAGATGGATGTGTATCTAGGATGAGATGTGCAGGCTGTCTGATATTTGTTTTATTAATTCTAAAATGTTTTTGTAAGAACGTTGTAAAAAATTTATTTAAACTAAATGTCTGCGATTGTATACCGTGTTCCATGGTACGTATCGTAAGCGTAACTTGTAAGTTCCTCCAGTTGATTATATATGTTCACGGAAGTTGATTCACTGGTCTGGTGTAGACATGAAGAGCTTGCTTATCACCTTAGTAGGTACTGAAGCCTAGTTGCGACCTTATTATACGACAGTCAATTTATTTTTGTCATAGTCCAGATATACCACACTTAACTTGCAGCAGTACTTTAGTTCAGTCGTATTGTAACAAACTAGTGCGAAGGTAGTGAACGAACTGTTACAGCGAAAGCCAATACATAACCAACCACCAAAATTCACGTATTCCTACACGTTGCATGACTCGCAGAAGAGACTGCCCCTTAGTGAGCCGGGATGGAAGAAGATGCTAAGCCAGTGAGTGACACACCGACACATGCCTGACAATGTGAACATGAATTTCGTTAAAAATTATTGGTAACACTGCGTTGTGTTTATTTTAGGTGCCGTCTCTGTCGTTCTGTAGAAAGTATTCAAACAGATTGTTATGTTTCGCAGCGAAAAACAAGGGTAATATGGACTGAATGAAAATATTCTTTGTTGTCAAGCCTACCGTGTCAGTATGTATATTATTACACACTATACAGCATTATTTTATATTGAGCTTAAAGTAATAAACAAAACACAAGCATTTGCCTTCTGAACTAGAGAGAGCAAATTATAGCTACTGTATCGTTTTAGTAATATTACCAATTAGTTTAAATTTGTGTACGCTTCACAATCACTGGTGGTAAGTGTTAAGTGCAAGTAAGATGAATGTTCTGTTGTCCTGATCCAGCTCATTCAGAAATGGCGATCCTTGTGACACAGCTGCGTCCATCTTCAGGCCGTCGTCGTCACCCGCAGAGCGAGAAGCAGCCGTGGTGTCAGAGCATTGCTGTCTAGTTGGTGTGGACCTGGTACACCAAGTTGAACAGCTGGTACGTTCCCTTCAGCAGCTGTAGAGAGATAAGAGAACACACCGTTGTTGATTATAACTTAAGAGAAAGATGAACATTTGTGACAAGCCAGAAAAGCTGATACTCCTCGCGCCTGACAAACCGACTCGAAGCTTCAACTTCAGTAGTAGCTCCTTCCATGACATAGTTCCATACGTTACAATTACTGGTACTGTAGGAAACCTGCGGAAAACGAAATTTTAGGAAAAGGTCACATGTTTCGGTGTAATATCTAAGAGAGTGTACCCAAATCCGGTTCCTGCATATTGTTTACTGAGTCCTCCCGACTGCGTGTCCCAAGTAGCTAACGCTAGCCTGACTGCTGGTGCTCGACTCGGAGATAGTCTATTAAAAACCTGTTGGTGGGCAACTGTTAGTTGGAACATTTCTTGGGTATTGTTTATCTGCTTGGGACCCTTGTCAAGGGGAATTTTAACGAAAAAGACGGACGAAATTCTAAGAAGAGCTGCGCTGATGTTCATGGTTTGTTCAGTCAACTTGAGAGTGCAGCGGAAATCTTCAAAAAAAGTGCAAATCCAAGAAACACGTTTCAAAATAAGTGCACACATTTACTAGGGCTGCCAAAATACGCTTCACATAATGAGTACTAAACTAAAATTGGAGGTGACGTCGCTTATCTTACCAGTCCACGTAATTTTCAACACTACTTCTCATAAGCTTCGATTCTCTTTCATTAAGGTCTGCGTGTGATACTCCTTGCTTCGCTGCATGTATTATTTAGCTCTGCTATGGTCGCAGGTTCGAGTCCTGCCTCGGGCATGGATGTGTGTGATGTCCTTATATTAGTTAGGTGTAAGTAGTTCTAAGTCTAGAGGACTGGTGACCTTAGATGTTAAGTCCCATAGTGCTTAGAGCCATTTGAACCATTTTTATTATTTAGCTACTAAAATAGCAAAATTCTTGAACTTCGTCTAGTTCTTGATCACCAGTTTTGATGTTAAGTTCATCATTAACCTCACTTCTACCACTCTTTGTTACTCTGGTTTCTTTCGGTTTTCCTCTACGCATTCTCACTACTCATTAGATTTTGACCCAATTCACCAGATCCTGTAATTCGTCCTCACTTTAACTTAGGATAGCAATCTCATAGGAAATCTTAGCACTGACATCCTTTCACTGTGAATTACAGTCCCTCTCTTGAACCTTTCTTTATTTACGTTATGCCTTCTTCGATGCATAGATTTAACATTTGGAGCTAAAGACAACATCTTTACCTTACACCTTTCTTGTTACGGGTATTCTTTTTCTTTTCTTCCATTTTTATGTGATTGAAAATCAATTTTTCTGTCAATAATCCATCCATATTACGGCCAACGCTAGCCTTCTCTCTAATTTCCTACAGGTATTTTATACTACAGGTCTTTTCCTGTGGTTAACTCCTTCTTTTCTCATAATTTCGATCATCTTGCGCCATTTCATATTGTCGAACACTTTTTCTAGGCTGCCGAATCCTATAAACGTATCTTCCTCCCTTTATCAACCGCAGCATCCTAACTGGGGCTCTGGTGGCTTTATATTCCCAAAAGCCAAAATAATCGTCATCTAACAGATCATCAGTGTACATATTATCCTTGTCAGCAACTTGGGTCCATCTGCCGTTCAGCTGATTGTGAAAAAGTTCTCGCATTTGTGTGCCAATGGCTATCTCCATTACTGTGTGGATGTTATTTTTCCAGAACACTTAAGGTATGTCTGCAGTCTCGTGCATTCAATACACCACCTCGGTCGCCACTTAATCCAGTGAGCTTAGAAATTCCAGCTTATTGGGTCTTCGAAAGCTCTGTTAAACTGTAATACTGGATTCCCTATGTCATACACATCGATTACATTTCTATTTCTATCACATCATAAGACAAGTCATCCTCATGACAGAGGCCTTCAATGTAATCTTTACAGCCTTCCATCTCACTCTTGTATTCTTACCAATGCAATTTTGATTGCTCTCTTAATGTCGATGAGCTTCGTTTTTTCACTAAAGGTTGCCTGGACATTTCTGCATTTCGAATTTGTCTATCCGTCGACCATTTCTTTTTCGAAATCTTCTCTCTTTTCCTGCAGGTATTTGACGTTTACTTGGCTCCACTTCTTATTCCTTTTATTTCAAAATGTCTTTTTATTCCCATACTCCCGGAATTCCCTTAAAATAGTAGTACTTCTATCTTTCGTCGATCATTTGACCCAAGGTTTCTTGATTGTATCAATGTCTTTGTATCCATCTTAGGTGATTGACCTTTTTAGAGATGTCCATTTCTCTTCAGCTGAACTACATACTTGGTATTCATTATCGCAGTAACTACATTCTTAGTGAACTCGGCAAATGTGTCATCATTCCTCAGTACTTCAGTATTCCACTTCCTTCCACACTGATCTTTCCGGACGATTCTCTTGGACTTAGGTCTACCCTTCATCACTACTAAATTGTTAGCACTATCTAAATTTGTCACTGAGTACTACTTACAGTCCAATATCTGATTTCGTAATCTCTGTGTTACTATGCTCGTCTGGCCAGAAATCGTTACCAGAAGCTGCGACATCATCGCGGATAAAAACTGTGTTCCGTGAAGTGTAGAATATCTTTTTGTTCTAGTCTTCCATCGAAAATACTTTTTTGTCCTTGGAGTACCGATTTCGGTCAGTGGTGACCATCTTCAGATTTGTATGCAATGTATCTTAATATAATAAAACCATGATGGCATAACGAAGAAATACAGTCGGCCGGGGTGCCCGAGATGTTCGTGGCGCTACAGTCTGGAAACGCGCGACCGCTACGGTCGCAGTTTCGAATCCTGCCTCGGGCATGGATGTGTGTGATGTCCTTAGGTTGGGTAAGTTTAAGTAGTTGTAAGTTCTAGGGGACCGATGACCTCAGAAGTTAAGTCCCATAGTGCTCAGAGCCATTTGAACCTTTTGAAGAAATACAGTACCCAGGCATCTTTGAGTACGATTAACAATATGGAACGTGATACTCCACAGTGCCAGCAGAAGCATCTTGTTGGGTAGACGTATTGTTAGCCACATTCGACAATGCCTAGATGGATGCATTTCTTGATGATGCCACTCTGGCCTTATTTTATTAAGACATGCTGTGAACAATTATAGAGATGGTCACTATTGACCGAAATAGATTGTGACAGTTGTGGAGGACATCTTTCTTTTTGCGACCATATACCGCAGTAAAAGAAACGAATTCTAGAATCCTGTTCTTCTTTCCATTGCACTTCACTGACACTCCCCCCCTCCCCCAGTTATCATATCAAGACTGAGTTTCTGCATTGAACTCTGAAGATTTTCTAGCTTCCGTGCCACGTTCAAACATCTGAAATTACGCACTCTGAATCGTCGGATATTCAGTCTTATTCTGACAGTTATCTGCCCCTGGTAGCCCCGTTATCTGAGTGGCGGACTAATTCGTATTCTTTTGCCAGTGGAGAGATCTTCAAGACATTATTTCAGTTAGTGGCCATACGCCTTATGGATATACCTTATGCATGTAAAGGTTTCCTTTGCCTTGTGCAGCATCGCTCCGTTAATCATTGCAGATTCTTCCGCCTTTTGAGGACATCTTCCCACATCAAAAGAAAAAGATTGCCCTGAAACTCAGTCCAACCCTCTGCCCATTTTGACAAAACTTGCCATTTTAGTTGAGGTTTCTTTTTGGAATTTAAGCAGAGGTTTCACTCGAACTGGGGAGCCACGCTATTTTTATGACTAGTCAAAGAGGCTATCCCTAGACCACGCTGAAATGTGTAAACTAAATATTTGAGGACTTTGGTTTTAAGAGATGAACAGACTGGTACTGAAGACAAAGTCATGGCGGCTCATTTCAGACAAGTCAGAAAACTTGTGGGCAAAAAATCTATCACTTGACAGGACCGTGTAAGGCAATGAAAAACCATGTCCACTCTCTTTCGAGGTGGGTAATGGGCTTAGAGGCTCCACGAAGGTAGTAAACTGACACCTACGGTCAAACTTTTATGGACTATGAATATTCTTTGTGAATTTGTAATGTAGGCGGAAAAAGTAGAGTGATGGTCTCTACGAGGATGGAAGATGAGACAGGAGTCGATAGGGGGGAAACAAGGGATCCATTGTTAAAACCAGAATTTAGAAGAGCTTTGGAAGACCTAAATTCAAATACGGCAGAAGGGATGGATAACATTCCGTTGGAATTTCTAAAATCATTGTGGGAAGCAGCAACAAACGATGATTCACGTTAGTATGTAAAATGAATGATTTTGGCGAATCCAATCTTTCTTCCTGAGAAATATCATCCACACAATTTACACGTTTGCAAGAGCCGATAACTGCGAGAATTATCGCAAAATCAGATTAACAAGTCATGCATCCAATCTGCTGACAGTAATAATATAAAGAAGAATGGAAAATAAAAGTGAGTATCTGGTAGATGACTATCAGTCTGGTTTTAGGAAAGGTAGAGGCAGCAGGGAAGCATTGCGTTGATAATGGAAGCAAGACTGAAGAAAAGTCAAGACACGTTCATAGGATCTGTCGACGAGGAAAAAGCGTTCGACAAGATGTTCGACATCATGAGGAAAATAGTGTAAGCTATAGGGAAAGATGGATAATATACAATATGTGCAAGAACCAAGAGGGAACATTAACTATAGAAGACCAAGATGTAAGTGCACGGATTTAAAAAGGGTGTGAGAGAGGAATGTAGTCTTTCGCCCATACTGTTCAATCCATACATCGAAGAAGCAATGACGGAAATAAAAAGGTTCAAGAGCGGGATTAAAATTCAAGATTCGCTGATGACATTGCTGCGCTCAGTGAAAGTGAAGAAGAGTTATAGGATGTGCTGAATGGAATGAACAGTCTAATGAGTACCAAATATGGATAGAGAGTAAATCGAAGAAGGAAGAAAGTTATTAGAAGTAGCGGGAATGAGAGCAGCGAGACACTTGATAGCAGAATTCGGGGTTATGAAAATGATGCAGTTAAAGAATTCTGATACGAACGGAGTTAGGAGGACGTAAAAATCAGATCAGCACTGGCAAAAAGGACATTCCTGGCCAAGAGAAGTCCACTGGTATCAAAGATATATTTAATTTGAGGAAGAAATTTCCGAGAATGTACGTTTCTAGCACAGAGTTGTATGGGAGCATAGCATGGACTTTGGAAAATCGGAACAGAAAAGAATCGAAGCAATTGAGATTTGGTGCTACAGAAGAATGTTGAAAATTAGGTGGACTGTTAAGTTAAGGAGTGAGCAGCTTTCTGCAGAACAGGCGAGGAAAGGAATATATGGAAAACACCGACAAGAAGAAGGGACAGGATGAGAGGACATACGTTATGACATCAGAGAAAATGTTCCAAGGTGCTAGAGGTAGCTGTATAGGGTAAAAACTGTAAAGGAAGACAAAGAGTGGGATACATCAAGCAAATAATTCAGGACATAGGGATATCACTCCACGAATGATCCTACACGATATAGAAGAGTAAAAGAGGATAAATGTAAAGTGAGTATATGAGATCTTAGTGTTTTGGAAATAACCAGCACTTCAGCGAATGGCAGAGTTCCAAAGTCACTGATTAAATCTGTCGCGATCTATGCAGAGAATGGTCTCTGTATGTCCGTCTTTTTAGAGATGGTTGCGGGACTCGGCTGTTCGGTACAGGATGTCATGTTAAACACCTTTCAGCCGTCTAATTTCCAAACTGTTATTTTTTTTTTTTTTTTTGGCTACCAGTTTCGGCGATTTACTGCGCATTTTCAGGCCCCTGACTGACTTGTAGGAAAATTCCAACCTCGGTTCCGGTCAAAGTAGGGGCCAGCATTCAAATACTGGTATCTGTAGATTTATGCCTATTACAGCGATCACGTCAACCATCATCTGCCGACTCAGTAATCTACAGATACCACTATTTGAATGCTGGACCATATTTTGAAAGGAACTGAGGTAGTTACCTTCCTACACGTCGGTCAGGTGGCCTGAAGACGGCGTGGAAATTAGACCACTGAAAGAAGTTCGATTTGACATCCTATACAGTGAACAGTTTGCTACTATGTGTTAGTGAAACATAGTGACTGACCTCCTGGAAGGTGGCCCTGGAGAGCTCGATGAGCTTGCCCACTCTGATGCAGAGGGGTTGCTCGGCGCGCGTCATCAACACCCGGAGGGACCTCTTGAAACGCTGGTCGGCGTCTGCCCAGCCGCAACTGTAAGCGGAGTCGGCGAGACGGTTGCTCTGGAACATGGCAGACACACCGCTATACGCTGTGGAGCCAGCAGCCAGGTGGGGTACTTTGCTTCTGAACGACAAATAATATTAACCGAGGAGTCTACAGTTCACAATCCAACATCACACACAAACAGTAACAAGAAATACATCACTTCATCCCACAAACGTCTTCCGGAAAGAGGGTGACGGTAGGTAATGTGACATAAAAAGTATGTCCATAAGTAAGCTTACCGATATTCGGTCTTCTCGCGCACCTGTGTCGGAAGAAACTGGAATACACCCTGAGGAAGGCTTCTTGCAATATTCGCCGAAACGTCGGAATTTTATAGTTGACAATGCGGTTCCAAACGCAGAAGAATTTTTGTTGACTGTGACAACGACAACGGAAGCCTACGTTTACAGGAAACAGAAAAGTTGTAGTATTTTGTTGTTGTTGTGGTCTTCAGTCCTGAGACTGGTTTGATGCAGCTGTCCATGCTACTCTATCCTGTACAAGCTTCTTCATCTCCCAGTAACTACTGCAACCTACATCCTTCTGAATCTGCTTAGTGTATTCATCTCTTGGTCTCCCTCTACGATTTTTACCCTCCACGCTGCCCTCAAATACTAAATTGGTGATCCCTTGATGACTCAGAACACGTCCTACCATCCGATCCCTTCTTCTAATCAAGTTGTGCCACAAATTTCTCTTCTCCCCAATCCTATTCAATACATCCTCATTAGTTATGTGATCTACCCATCTAATCTTCAGCATAATTGAGCGTTTGGCGTCACTGGCCGGGAGGCTCCTTGCGAGGCAGGTCCGGCCGCCTTGGTGCAGGTCTTTTACATTCGATGCCACACTGGGCCACCTGCGCGCCGGATGGGGATGTGTGTGTGTGTGTGTGTGTATTGACTAAAGCGGCGAGTGAAAATTTGTACCAAGGGCGGGAAGCAAACACGGGTCCCTTGCTTACGAGGCAGGTGCATTAGCGACTAAGCTACCATGGCATAGCCTTTCACACAACTGCACGGATTACGCTGGCACGCCTCCCTCCTCGATCCAAATTCTCACTGGCGACCCAGTCTATTTTAAATTCCTCATTACGCAGGAACAGAACTGCCAATCGGTATTAGCCGAGCGATCTCAGGCGCTGCAGTCATGGACTGCGCGGCTGGTCCCAGCGGAGGTTCGAGTCCTCCCTCGGGCATGGGTGTGTGTGTTTGTCCTTAGGAAAAAAATGGCTCTAAGCACTATGGTACTTAACAGCTGAGGTCATCAGTCCCCTAAACTTAGAACTACTTAAACCTAACGACCCTAAGGACATCACACATATCCATGCCCGAGGCAGGATTCGAACATGCGACCGTAGCAGTCGCGCGGTGCCAGACTGAAGCGCCTAGAACCGCTCGGCTACCACGGCCGGCCTGTCCTTAGGATAATTTAGGTTAAGCAGTGTGTAAGTTTAGGGACTGATGACCTTAGCAGTTAAGTCCCATAAGATTCCACAGGAACAGAACTTTCGAGGCTCTCCATGTTCTGGACTGGTACCTCAAAAAATGGTTCAAATGGCTCTGAGCACTATGGGGCTTAACCTTCTAAGGTCATCAGTCCCCTAGAACTTAGAACTACTTAAACCTAACTAACCTAGGGACGTCACACACATCCATGCTGGAGGCAGGATTCGAACCTGCGACCGTAGTGGTCGCGCGGTTCCAGACTGAAGCGCCTAGAACCGCTCGGCCACACAGGCCGGCGACTGGTACCGCAGCATCGAACGTAAATGAGGGATCCAGCCTGAAACTCATTTGGAGGTACTTATACATATGAAATGATACGATTTCAGATATTTACTGGCTTCATGCAGATATAATTTTACGTATGTGCACTGAAGCGGCGAGTGAAAATTAGATATAAGACAAAAATACGGAATCACCACAAATACATTACCATGTCTAATACGGTGCTGACGTTCAAAACAGCTTGCATTCGTCTCGGAATGGAAAAATGCATCCTGAATAGTATCAACGATCTCTCATACCATTATTTCCGCAAAATAGTGGTAAATTCAGGTAACAACGATGGAGGTGTATAGCGCTCACGCACCCTTCTCCCCGAAGTGTACTACAAAGTGTCAATAACATTGAGATATGGTTATTGTGGTGGCCAGGGGAGATGCAACAGTTTATCCCCGTGCTCACAAAAGCAGTTCTGGACAATGCGAGATGGGTGAAGAAGGGCCTAGTCGTCTTGGAACACAGCATCGTTCGGGACAAACACTGTACTATGGGATGAACCTGATCAGAAGAAAATGGTCACATAATTTCTGGCAGTAATACAGGGTGAGCACAAAGTCTTGCCTTTGTTATAAAATTTTTTAAGAGAATAACCGTTTGACACAATAAGTTACATTTGATGCCGTTACATAGTTTAGTGTTACTCGTTGTTGTGACTAATAGATGGCGCTAGTGGTCCACAACACCGACGCTCTCTGTTAGGTCACATTAGTTGCTGGCGGAATGCCGTCGAAGCAGGAGAAAGCGCAATGTGTG
Source organism: Schistocerca cancellata (assembly GCF_023864275.1). Classification (NCBI taxonomy): domain Eukaryota; kingdom Metazoa; phylum Arthropoda; class Insecta; order Orthoptera; family Acrididae; genus Schistocerca; species Schistocerca cancellata. The sequence goes on along the minus strand of NC_064632.1, from coordinate 502,098,808 downwards.
CTTTGGTTTCACGAAACGAAATCGCCCATCAGTGTTCAGCGTAAATTTCGGGCTTCTTATGGACGCAGCCCTCCTGACGTTAAATCAATACATCCATGGTATGCAAAGTTTAACGAAATGAGCAGCGTTGAAAATCGTCCTCGAAGTGGCAGGCCTCGTGTGTGTGATGCAACTGTTGATCGTGTTCGGCAATCGTTTCAACGGAGTCCGTCTAAATCAACTCGTCAAGCATCACGTGAACTTCAGATACCGCAAACAAGTGTGGTGAAGATTCGTCATGAAAGGCTTAGGTTGAATGCTTACAAAGTGCAAATCGTGCAGGCCTTGCAACCGAATGATTTGCTGGCACGTGCTGAATTTGAAACTGAGAAACTCAACAGGATTTATTGCGCTAACGATTACTTAAATCGCATATGCTTTACCGATGAATGAACCTTTCATGTCAGTGGAATGGTAAATAGGCATAATGTCCGTATATGGGGTTAAGAGTCTCCACATGCTACTGTACAGTTACGGCAAGACAGCGGAAAAGTGAATGTTCGGTGCGGCCTCATGCATAACAAGGTTTTTGGACCATTTTTCTTCGCGGAAAAATCCGCTAACATTTTTTAAGACGTTTTGCAACAGTTCATTGCACCACATTTAGAAGAATATCAACCATGGATACTTTTCCAGCAAGATGGAGCACCCCCCCCCCCCCCGCCCCACTGGGATCGGTGGATTGGGATTGGAAGGAACGGTCCAACACCGTGCCCATCCCGCTCTCCAGCCTTTACGCACCTTGACTTTTTTTTCTGGAACTATGTCAAGGACACAGTCTTCGTCACACCAGTAGCTGACGTCGACGAATTGAAGGCTAGGATACAAGCTGATGTGGGTACTATGACCTACTGTGAGCTACCAAGGGAGCACACGTTGAGGTTTACTAACGTAAGTGGTCTTAAAAAAAAACTTGTAACACTAACCTACGTAACGGCATCAAATGTAAATTACACTCCTGGAAATTGAAATAAGAACACCGTGAATTCATTGTCCCAGGAAGGGGAAACTTTATTGACACATTCCTGGGGTCAGATACATCACATGATCACACTGACAGAACCACAGGCACATAGACACAGGCAACAGAGCATGCACAATGTCGGCACTAGTACAGTGTATATCCACCTTTCGCAGCAATGCACGCTGCTATTCTCCCATGGAGACGATCGTACAGATGCTGGATGTAGTCCTGTGGAACGGCTTGCCATGCCATTTCCACCTGGCGCCTCAGTTGGACCAGCGTTCGTGCTGGACGTGCAGACCGCGTGAGACGACGCTTCATCCAGTCCCAAACATGCTCAATGGGGGACAGATCCGGAGATCTTGCTGGCCAGGGTAGTTGACTTACACCTTCTAGAGCACGTTGGGTGGCACGGGATACATGCGGACGTGCATTGTCCTGTTGGAACAGCAAGTTCCCTTGCCGGTCTAGGAATGGTAGAACGATGGGTTCGATGACGGTTTGGATGTACCGTGCACTATTCAGTGTCTCCTCGACGATCACCAGTGGTGTACGGCCAGTGTAGGAAATCGCTCCCCACACCATGATGCCGGGTGTTGGCCCTGTGTGCCTCGGTCGTATGCAGTCCTGATTGTGGCGCTCACCTGCACGGCACCAAACACGCATACGACCATCATTGGCACCAAGGCAGAAGCGACTCTCATCGCTGAAGACGACACGTCTCCATTCGTCCCTCCATTCACGCCTGTCGCGACACCACTGGAGGCGGGCTGCACGATGTTGGGGCGTGAGCGGAAGACGGCCTAACGGTGTGCGGGACCGTAGCCCAGCTTCATGGAGACGGTTGCGAATGGTCCTCGCCGATACCCCAGGAGCAACAGTGTCCCTAATTTGCTGGGAAGTGGCGGTGCGGTCCCTTACGGCACTGCGTAGGATCCTACGGTCTTGGCGTGCATCCGTGCGTCTCTGCGGTCCGGTCCCAGGTTGACGGGCACGTGCACCTTCCGCCGACCACTGGCGACAACATCGATGTACTGTGGAGACCTCACGCCCCACGTGTTGAGCAATTCGGCGGTACGTCCACCCGGCCTCCCGCATGCCCACTATACGCCCTCGCTCAAAGTCCGTCAACTGCACATACGGTTCACGTCCACGCTGTCGCGGCATGCTACCAGTGTTAAAGACTGCGATGGAGCTCCGTATGCCACGGCAAACTGGCTGACACTGACGGCGGCGGTGCACAAATGCTGCGCAGCTAGCGCCTTTCGACGCCCAACACCGCGGTTCCTGGTGTGTCCGCTGTGCCGTGCGTGTGATCATTGCTTGTACAGCCCTCTCGCAGTGTCCGGAGCAAGTATGGTGGGTCTGACACACCGGTGTCAATGTGTTCTTTTTTCCATTTCCAGGAGTGTATTATGTCAAACGGTTATTCTGTAATAAATTGTTATAATCAGGGCAAGACTTTGTGATCACTCTGTATGTCATTGTAGGGTAGCTATAGGGCTATGGAATATCACTATATGGCTGTCCAACACATTACCGAACCCTCCGCCAGGTTTCATTCTTGGGATGTAAACTTGGACAGAAGCTGGATACAGCGTGCAGCAAGATTCATCCGACCGTATGACCGTCTTGCATTGCTGCATAGTCCAGGTTCTATGACTTCGTTACCACGTTTTCCTGTCATGGGCTTTTGCATTTATGATAAGTGGATTTGGGATTCCAGCTCCCCAGCTTATGGTACTCAGCTGGCCTTGTTTTAATGCTGACACGTTTCGCGAGTTCTGCAGTGATATTTTCAGTCGCCGTCTTCTTCTTTTACTTGACAATCCTCTTCATGAGGATCTTTCAACACATACTTTCTTCCGCGTTTTGACGTAGTGGATGATTATTTTCCGCTTTTCCTGTACGCAATACAAATCTTCGATACGGTGTCTCGTGGAACACCAGATACTTTAGCTACCATGGGTATGGATGCCCTCATCACAGGAGCACCAACAATTTACTCAGGCTCCAAATTACTTGGCTCCGACATATTGCACTTACAGCTACACGGAACACTATTGTCATCACGGCTGACACCTACAACGTATTGACAACATTCACAGCGCAACCTGCAGGCGTGGCTAGTATCTCCATTTATTTTCAAGCATTGATTTCTCTTGATGTTTCCATATTTTTATCCAACCCCGGCATCTGTCATTGTAAAATTTCCTCATTGTTCTAATTCCATATACATTATGATAATTATGGGTTGACATAAGCTGCACAGAGTGCGGTGGTGCGCTCTCTGTGGAGAAGATGAGTGCCTACACCTTCGTAATAATAGGTATGTGGAATGGAAATAACTCTGTTAAAATCAAAACACTTTTTATTTCTGTTAACAGCACAACGTACAGCAATAAGCAGCAGTTGTGTAGTTCATTTTAGAGTGTTTGAGGGGCAATGAATCAATACAGAAGCGTGGTTTATTTTTAAGGCTTTTGAGGGATCCACTTGTACTTGGAGCCAGATTTTGTGATATAATTCATGAAAAATGACGTGAAACGATTGTCATATGTAGGAGAGATTGTATTTTTGACACCACTGAACAAAAGATGTTGTCTGAGTGGCAGAGTCGATTGTAAACAGGGGCGCGCAGAGCGCAGGAACAGTTGGCGTTGCAAGGACATAAGACTTAAAGCTAGTGGCTAGCTGTGAGAATTTAGTGTTGGTCTATGGACGCAGCATAACACAGTTTTTGCCGGCCGAAGTGGCCGTGCGGTTAAAGGCGCTGCAGTCTGCAACCGCAAGACCGCTACGGTCGCAGGTTCGAATCCTGCCTCGGGCATGGATGTTTGTGGTGTCCTTAGGTTAGTTAGGTTTAACTAGTTCTAAGTTCTAGGGGACTATTGACCTCAGCAGTTGAGTCCCATAGTGCTCAGAGCCATTTTTTAACACAGATTTTAAAAAGTGAAGTGATGAATGACACTGTAACTCAAAGGTAAAGCAACAAGGACAAATTTGTAAGGTAATGATGCAGCAGCTCAATGTGGCTTTCGCTAATTTTTAGTGCTGACTCTTGAAAGTAGGAACCAAGTGTTTCCCCATCAGATTTAATGTATAGGTTGATTAGGTATTTTGTGTGTTTTGTAATCCTGATACATAGGAGTTAAATTTTTGAATCTGTTTTGTCAAATGATGTCATACTTTTTGTTGTGTACCAATCCAAGTGTTTTTAATTACGACAGTAAGTGAGAATTGTAGAACAGTTGACAAGTTCACTGATTTTGAAGTTAATGTAAAATGTTTCAAATCAGATTTTGTGAACATGAAACTTTATTTTGAGTACAACTTTCAGACTGAAGCATTTGGTCTTAGGATATCCCCTTATCAGTACCTCATCCTCTTCCATGTCATGTTTGTTTGAGCCCAATGAATGTTTTGTTTAAAGAAATCATTTTTCAATCAGAGTCTGAAAAATATTAATGTGCCAGAATTAGAAAAGTGACAATGTTTGAAACAGCTTCAATGCGGGCAACACTGCACGGCGCTGAGTCCATATCCAGTATTTTCACTGATCATTTGCAAGGTTATTCATTTATCAACCACCATCAACTGATATTCTTTGTATGGAGATATTTTACGGCCAGCATTGCACTTCGCTGTGCCAAGATTGAATATTTTCTATGGCTAATGTGGAGAGAACAGAATACCAAGATTACACCCGTTGCTACTCTAGAGCTAAGGAAAATTTATTTCATTGTTTATTTGCATAGGGAATTTTATCAGTTTCTTGCACAGGGCCATAGAACTCGGTGCTCATGAGACGGATTAAATTTCAGAGGGACTGATTTCATTACAAAAACTGCGTATTAGTTTTGCAGATTAAGTCATTTGCTCAACAAAAAATCACACAGTATATTTGCATAACGCAAACCTTACGCATTTTAAATTCATTAGCAAACAAACAAACAAAAACACAAATCTTTTTTATAGAACGCTACAGGCTATTATTCATGTTTTATTTAAATCTAAAGTATTTGTTCTGATGTACTCTTGATGCTGCATTACTTAACGGTTAGTTAGCTCTGATTAAACTTGAATAGGTTGTTAATTGATATTGGAAGACGTGTGTCAAGACGCATCCCATATAACTTCTTACTTCTTTTTGAATGCAAAAAGCGACGCTGGAAATAGTTACTCACAAGAGCTCACCTGGTCAATAATCGCCTGTCCAGTGAGGCAATACAAACCACTCTGACACATGAAGACTGGAGCAGCGAGGAACATTTTGATTTTAGTAGACATACTGGCGTCCGTCTCCAGCATCTGTAAGACACGTGTTTACTCTTAGACTATATCTCAAACACATAGAAACTAAACACGTAGCAAATGTAGCAAAAGTTTTAGCACCGATGAAACCCAACAGTGATATTTCCTATGTAGCAATGACATTTGAAAGTTTGCTTCTTCGATGTGCAGGTTGAATAGTAAAGACAAACTGCATCCCTGCCTTGCGCCCTTTATAACACGTGACGTTTGGTCTTAATTACGTTATTTAAGGAAACATGAAGTGTTCGGCCACATGTCAAACGTAACCACGACCTGGAACAAATGATGATGCCCAAGCAGGTGTTTGAGGTGCTGTCGCGGCTAACCCGCACATCAGTAGCAGACAAATTGCGCGATAGTCGGGAATCTCAAAAACGTCGGTGTTGAGAATGGTACATCAACATCTATTGCACCCGTACCATATTTCTATGCACCAGGAATTGCATGGCGACGACTTTGAACGTCGTGTACAGTTCTGCCACTGGGTACAAGATAAATTACGGGACGATGACAGATTTTTTGTACGCGTTCTATTTAGCGACGAAGCGTTATTCATCAACAGCGGTAACGTAAATCGGCATAATATGCACTATTGGGCAACGGAAAATCCACGATGGCTGCGACAAGTGGAAAATCAGCGATCTTGACGGGTTAAAGTATGGTGCGGCATTATGAGAGGAAGGATAATTGGCCCCCATTTTATCAATGGCAACCTAAATGGTGCAGTGTATGCTGATTTCCTACGTAATGTTCTACCGATGTTACTACAAGATGTTTCACTGCATGACAGAATAGCGATGTACTTCCAACATGGTAGATGTCCGGCACATAGCTCGCGTGCGGTTGAAGCGGTATTGAATAGCATATTTCCTGACAGGTGGATTGGTCGTCGAAGCACCATACCATCGCCCGCACGTTCACCGGATCTGACGTCCCCGGTTTTCTTTCTGTGGAGAAGGTTGAAGAATACTGGTTACCGGGATCCACCGACAACGCCTGACGACATGCGTCAGCGCGTTGTCAATGAATGTGCGAACATTACGGAAGGCGAACTACTCGCTGTTGAGAGGAATGTCGTTACACGTATTGCCAAATGTACTGAGGTTGACAGACATCATTTTGAGTATTTATTGCATTAATGTGGTATTTACAGGTAATCACACTGTAACAGCATGCGTTCTCAGAAATGATAAGTTCAAAAAGGTACATTTATCACATTGGAACAACCCAAATAAAATGTGCAAACGTACCTACGTTCTGTATTTTAATTTAAAAAACCTACCTGTTACCAACTGTTCGTCTAAAATTATGAGCCATGTGTTTGTGACTATTACAGCGCCATCTATCACAAAGCGAAAAAACTGGTCCAACTAAAACATTCATACTTCTTTACGTACTACACGAATATGTAATGAAAATGGGAGTTCCTCTTTAAAAAAAAACGTAATTGATATCCATTTGACCTATGGCAGCGTCATCTAACTGGCCACCAATAGCGCCATCTGGTTTCCACCTTCAAACCATACAAGTTTCATTTTTGTAGTTTTTTCGTTTGACGCCTATTTTGTGACATACTTGCCCCAGTCACGATCAATAGACCATCCTGTATATGCAACTTGACTAAGAAGAAAATATAAACATTAAAGACCTTCAGACCAAACTCTGGCAGCCTCAAACGCACTGATCATAGCTTTTGCTAAGGCTAGACTGCAACAAGTGGCTTACGGTACACTGAAACGTACGTTCTCTGATCACTGACTCCAACACTGAGACTCCACCCTTCCTGGTCATCGTTTCCTCCCTGAGGCCCCAGGACGCAGTCGGACGAATGACTTTCAGATACTCCACGAGACAACCCTTCTTAAGGTATCATGCATGTTTCCACATACTGTATTCTATCGCGCCGTCTCATTTCCTGTCGTGGTGCTATGAGGAGTGTCTCAGTTAAGGAAACTGCTTCCCGATTTCAGTCATGTACGATTGCTGTCCAGTGAGTAAGTTCCCATTGATCGCCAAATGGAAACCACAGTGCAAATCAGAAATCTTTTATTTGTAACAGTTAGCTACACCTTCCAGCTATTTCTCTACGTAGTCGCCGTTCTGACTTAGACATCTGTCGTTGCGTTGTACCAACTTTCCAATACCTTCATCATTGAAGACAGCCGCTTTTCCGCCAATTCTCTACGCAGGCCTACAGCTCGTTGTCTGTGCCAAAATGCTGTCTTCATAGCCAGCGGTTCATGTGAGCAGAGATGAAACTCAGAGGGAGACAATTACGGGCTGTATTGTGGGTAGTCAAACATTTCCAATTGAAAACGATGCAGGACCATCTTCATTACCCCTGCAGAAAGCGGTTGAGAATAGTCTTGAACAAAAAACCACACGACAGTTAAGTAATGTTGGCTGCATAGCTTGAGGCGAAATTTCTCACCAGGCCCTCGTACTTGGCGGGAAACACTATTTGCTAGACATCTTTACGCGCTCACTGTGAGCTCAGAAATGAGAAGTGCGATGTGTTGCTATCTAGGGTCATACTAGAGACACTGCCCAATACATCTGTGCAAAGCTTTTTCGGATTTTCATAGTTTTTTCCATTTCGTGACCGATCGGAACTTACTTTCTGGACACCCCTCGTACGTGTTTTCTAGTAGGTAAACAGAGGACGAGTCTCTGACGCTGTTTGTTTGCTCCTATTTTTCTCTGGGTTCTCGTTGAACGTCAAGGAGGTGTGATTCCAACGAGACAGTATAGGTTCTCCAGAGGAGCTGGCCATAGAAAGCCTGTAATGTACATGTCCTCTGATTTAGTGTGGTTCGTATTTGCCTGTAGAGCAACACGAAACTACCACGGAAATCTTTATAGTTTCTGATTGCGTTCCCGATTTGTTCCGGGAAATTTGTGCGCAACACTATTTTTGGCAGCCAGTTTCAGCTTGATGTGTTTAAAAGGCTAGATTCGGTCCATCAGAGATCATAACTCTTCTTAAGTTGCTCGAAATTGAAATTTTTTTTTTGCCTCCCTTTTCCTCAGTTGAAAAGCCCATGGTTGTATTTTTAGTAGCTTTGGTTGGAAATCGTTCCTTTCACGGCAGGCAGACAGGGTTCCTGGAGCAGTCGTCACTTTTCTAGCTAGAGAAGAATCGGCTTTGTAGTCGGTGATAGTAGTTAGGGAGAGAGGCGTCGACTAGCCGAGCACTAATTGCCGTACTGAGGATCATGGATACAAAACTGAGACGCTATGTACTGCTGAATTTTTTGCGAACTAAATTTGACAGGTACACAAGTGCGATCCAAAAAACGGCTCTGAGCACTATGGGACTTAAAACATCTGAGGTCATCAGTCGCCTAGAACTTAGAACTACTTAAACCTAACTCACGTAAGGACATCACACACATCCATGGCCGAGGAAGGACTCGAACCTGCGACCGTAGCGGTCGCGCGGGTCCAGACTGAAGCGCCTAGACCCGCTCAGCCGGACCGGCCGGTTGAAGTGTAAGCCAAATACTAAAGTCATAAGCGACAAGCAATAGAAGATTATAGGCAATTAACACAATACAAGCGCTCAGATATCATACTTACAACTACTAGTGAGAAGACGTGCGAACATAAGTTGAGAATGTTTATAGAAAGAACGGCAAATATTCCCATGCTTACTGCCTTTTCTAACTCGCTCACACACCTGTAAAGAAAAATGAAGAAATGGTTATCGCACTGCATGAATGCCAATCAAAGCTCAAAACAATGGGCAACTCCCACATCATCAAGAACGAAAGTGTCTGTCTAAATTTGCCATCTTCCTTGTAGATTCCCCCCTCCCTTTCATGTGTGACAACTCTTTTGAAATATTAACTTTGTTTATATGTACTTATCTTAAAAGAAAAATCATTGTCAACTGTATGTAAACAGAAAATTACTACAGCGAAAACAAAAATCATACATGTAACATATAACAATATAATATTCGCAACATGGAAATAAATTGAAAGTCCTTTTAAATATTCACAATTAAAGGCTTCAGCAACGTTCAGCTCATTCTTGATAATTATAGCGTATTTTAGATTTGTGGGAAGTTGTCAGCAATTGCTATTCGGCCTATTTCCCGAATAAAGTGCGTTGATGGTGTTAATGAGATTGTTATAGAGCACAGGGCCTATAACAAATCCCCATATATCTGGTTTTTAACTGAGGATAGGCGGTATTAACCCCTTTACAAAAGTGTAAGAAAGAACTCTTTTTACTAGCTTATTCTGTTACTACATGTAACATATACCGGTGTCCCTTCCGTTTAGTTGTTAATTTTTACCTTTGTTCCTCATAAGATGAAAATGGTTTCTCTTCTAAAGGCACAGTTTAATGTCGAAGTCGACAACTTTCTTAACTTGCATGTTCAGGAATTTATTCATATGTTTCTCCTGGAACTGTTCGTGACCGTGGTTTAAACCAGGTTGAAATATAAATTTGTTTTGCGCTTTAAGAGCCCAAATAATAAAATATGGCTTAAACGTTTCCAGCAAACTGCAGACATTCAGATTCACTTCCAACAAAAATGGTAAAGTAAGTACTTACTTAAACTCTGTCAAAAATCCTCCTTTTGAAACAGTGTGAGTGGAGATTTTTGTTTTATAGTATAAGTTCAAATAAACAGAATTCACTGTAAGTTACCATATAGTAACGAATTACCGTTTTGAAAAGGGGAATGAGTTCAGATTGATGAATGAAGGAATGAATTCTGCGTAATATTTGCCAGAAGGTCAGTTTCGAGAACAGTTAATATAGCTAAGTATCGTGGTTCACAAGTTTAGTATCTTTGTTGGTGGTGTTTCTGTTGTGTTGGCAGAAGAGCCAACACCGTGTTACGAATGGAGGCCGAAATCCACGCGTTTTAGATCACGCAGCTGGCGTGAGGAGGGAAGAACTATACTGACGTGAGGTCTGGAACATGACAAGGAATGAGAATTCAGAAAGCGGACGTAATTAGTTTGATACTTAACTTTAATCCATTAATGATGAACGTCGCTCTTGACGGTAGATGGTTCAGAAAGTAATTATAGTAACTGAATATGGCACCTTGTTAGGTCGTAGCAAATGACGTAGCTGAAGGCTATGCTAAACTGTCGTCTCAGAAAATGAGAGCGTATGTAGTCAGTGAACCATCGCTAGCAAAGTCGGCTGTACCACTGGGGCGAGTGCTAGGGAGTCTCACTAGACTGGACCTGCCGTGTGGCGGCGCTCGGTCTGCAATCACTGATAGTGGCGACACGCGGGTCCGACGTATACTAACGGACCGCGGCCGATTTAAAGGCTGCTACCTAGCAAGTGTGATGTCTGGCGGTGACACCACAGTTTCAGATGTACTCACGTTGTTACAGAGCTAACAAGGTTCATTATCATTTGACTTTCACCTCAATACTATTTACATTTTTTCACATTTATGGGGCTCATTGCAGGAAAAAGCTTGTGAGTATTGCCACTGACACCTAAACTAACGTGGTGTTAAAACTTCCTGGCAGATTAAAACTGTGTGCCCGACCGAGACTCGAACTCGGAACCTTTGCCTTTCGCGGGCAAGTGCTCTACCAGCTGAGCTACCGAAGCACGACTCACGCCCGGTACTCACAGCTTTACTTCTGCCAGTACCTCGTCTCCTACCTTCCAAACTTTACAGAAGCTCTCCTGCGAACCTTGCAGAACTAGCACTCCTGAAAGAAAGGATATTGCGGAGACATGGCTTAGCCACAGCCTGGGGGATGTTTACATTCTGGTAACGTGGTGTTATTGCCTACGGTGGAAAATGCGTGGATCAGCAGTTTTGTCTGTTCGTAAAGAAAGAAGTTCTCTCCAAATAGACATTTTACAAGTAATAAATTCTGAATTAACAATAGTTTTTGACAAACGATAACGCGTATTGTGTAAATCATGTCCTGATGTATACTTACACGACAATTAGTTGATGGTGCTGGATGCTCTTTACTAAGAGCCAGTACATTTCGTCATGAGCACTTTTTCCTTGTTTGGAGTATCTTGAAGTGAAGTCGGATATAGAAGTACTGACCAAGCCAGCTTCAGTTCTGGTAGAATTTGGGACGATTATCGACTCGTCTCTAGATGCAGTATCTTGGTCCGTTCTAGCGAACGTGGATGAAGTGGTCATCGACTGTAGACTAGTTACATAGGTAGTTGCCTTTCTCATACTCTGAATGTTGCTGTTGAGGACGTGTATCTCGGCCGTGACGCTTATGATGAGAGTGACGAAGACGACGTCGATGAAGAGAGAGAGCTGCACGCCGCTTACTATCATCGAGGACTCCAGCGTCCAGAGGAACCCGTAGTTTGATGGATCGCTCTGGTTGAAAGGCAGCCAAACAGGCAGCGGCAGCTGGGGCTCTTGATCCGCGCTGCTCAGTGCATGGCTGATCAGCGGGTCAAGGCACCAGAATGTCAAGTGCATCTCCGCCGGCACCTGCACACATAACAACCTCCAATCAGATAACTGGCTCTGAAGAGGAATCATGGCAGTAGTGGCATTTGGTGACCTGCTGTGAGCTGACGAGTCCCTGGCTCTTCGACCAGTCCAGGTTCCACCTCCTTCGTCAACTGAACACAGCACAACCTGAAATCGCGCACCTAGCCCTGGCTGAATGTCATCCACTGTTGCAGGGGCAGCTGCCGCCCGTGCTCTACCCTGCCTTTCCCTCTTTAGCAGAGAGACACTTTTGTCACCGTAGTCATCTACATATTGCTCAACCTCAAATCACAGGGATAGATCTGGTTGATGAGTAGCCAAATCATCAGTGGATGTTGGCGGATTGGCGCTCAGAACCTCACTAATCAATGAACCAAGGCAGCAGAAGGACAAGTGCATCACTGCCTTGATCTACCCGTAGCCCAATTTCGAATCATAGTCGCCAGCATTCACTAACCACACTGACGCGCCAAAGCATCCTGGTCACAACCCAGGGCAAGATTAAATGGCGCCTGCTGGCTGTGAGGAAAGCATATAACCAGAGCAGAGACAGATGGAGAGTCATTCCAGTGACGATACTGGTCTAAAATGGGTAAATACACCGAATTACGTGACTCTGACGAAGGTCACACTGTGAAGGCCCGGTGGATGGGAACGAGCAACTCGGGAACGCCAAAGATGGTCGGCTGATCGCATACTACTACCATTAACACGTGTGACAAGTGCTTGAAGGACGCCGAAACCGCGAGTAGGCGACAAGGTGTTGGACGCATTATTGCTGAACAGGAAATCGGATGCCCGGACACTCCATACGGCAGGATACAACGATGATTTCAAATCTGTGACACCACCTGTTGTGTAAGAATGCCTATTTGGTTCTGTAGATAATGAGCAGCTCAAATGGTGGAGTACGGATTGCCATATTGAACTAATGACATGTCATTAATATTTGATCTTTATACCATGATAATTGGAATGAAACCGAAGCCGGCTAGTTACATTACAGGACATAAGTAACAGCTGTTTGGACTTGCCCTCAAAAACATGTTAAAGGAGGATAGGTGGCGACAGCGTAAAATGCCATTGCAGGACAAGTGTTTTGGAGCAGGTTATTCAAATCACATTGTTGAATATGGGGCTCCACAGTATATGACCCCTTATTTTTTCCGTGTTCTCTAAACTATAGTGTCAGTTACGATTTCCGTAAGCTCCCGATCATTGAGAGTGGATTATGGCTCAGTGTAAACGAGTTGCCTCGTTGGAAGGTCATGTCTGGATAAAGTGTCACCCAGGCGAGCGGCTGCAATATTGTGGTGTAGGGGACATTCACTTGGGTTTCTATAGGACCTGCGGGAACCGAAGGCAGTAAGACACCTGTGGATTATGTGAACATTATCGCGAACCCTCTGCATTCCTTCACGCTTGATACCTCTCTCGACGGGCGAGGTCATCTTCCAGCAGGATAGCTCTCCATGTTACAAGGCCAGAATCGTGCTACAGTGGTTACAGCGGTTTTAGAGCACGAAAGTGAACTCATCTTCCTGTCTTGCCCACTGCTATCAACCAGATGCAACACAGCCAGTACCGTGTTCATGAAGTATCTGGCAGTAATTTGTGGGCATTGCATGACTTTTGCGTAGACATCCGATGTCGCATACCTCCAGGAACCTATAAATGACTTGTCGAGATTACTCAACGCAGAACCGCTTACGCAGTGCGTTCCAGGTAAACTCATATTCCTGTCTTGCCCACTGCAACCAGATGCAACACAGCCAGTACCGTGTTCATAAAGTATCTTTCGGCACATCATTTTTCCCCTTTTTTTGGGTCATCTGTCTTCTGATTGGTTTGATGCGACCCACCACAAATTCGTCTCCTGTGCCAACCTCTTCATCTCAGAGTAGCACTTGCAAACTACATCCTCAATTATTTGCTGGATGTATTCCAATATTTGTCTTCCTGTACAGTTTTTGCTCTCTACAGCTCTCTCTAGTACCATGGAAATCATTCTCTGATGTCTTATATACTATCATCCTGTCCCTTCTCCTTGTCAGTGTTTTCCATGTATCCTTTTTCTCTCCGACTCTGCGCAGAACTTCCTCATTCCTTACCTTATCAGTCTATTTAATTTTCAATAATCTTTTTTAACACAAATCTCAAATTATTCGATTCCCTTCTGTTCACGTTTTCCCACAGTCCATGTTTCAGTACCATACAATTCTATACTCCAGACGTACTTTCTCAGAAATTTCTTCCTTAAAGTAAGGCCTATGTTTCATACTAGTATACGTTTCTTGGCCTGGAATACCCTCTGTGCCAGTCATAGTCTGCTTCTGATGTCCTCCTTACTTCGTCCGTCATTGGCTATTTTACAGCCTATGTAGAGGGATGTAGCAGAATTCCTTAAATCCTGATGTTAGGTTCCTCACTGTTCTCATGGCTGCTACGTCTCATTATTTTCGTCTTTCTTCGATTTACTCTCAATCCCTATTCTCTACTCATTAGATTGTTCATTCCATTCAGCATATCATGTAATTCTTCTTCAGTTTCACTCAGGATAGCAATGTCATCAGCGAATCTTATCATTGATATCCTTTCACCTTGAATTTTAATTTCACTTCCAAACCTTTCTTTTATTTCCATAATTGCATCTTCGATGAACAGATTGAACAGTAGGACGAAAGACTACACCCCTGCCTTACACCCTTTTAACCCGAGCATTTCGTTCTTGGACGTCCGCTCTTATTATTCCCTCTCGACTCTTGTGCATATCGTATATTATCTGTCTCTACCTATAGCTTAGTCCTATTTTTCTCAGAATTTAGAACATCTTGCACTATTTCACATTGTCGAACGCTTTTTCCAGGTCTACAAATTCTATGAACATGTCTTGATATTTCTTTAGCCTTGCTTCCATTATCAACAGCAACGTCAGAATTGCCTCTCTCTCGTGCCTTTACGTTTTCTAAAGCCAGATGTATCGTCATCTAGCACATTATATACTGTATAATTCATTATATGTCTGGTGACTTTCCCATGCGTACTGAACTTTACTAATGAATCTGTGGTTTGGAGTTAGCGTCTTCGACTAGTCATCAAGATTGGAAGAAGCTGCCAAGTTGATCATCTGTGGCAAAACATTGAAACACAGATGGTGTACTTCGCGGCTTCGCTGCATCACTACACAATGGCTTGGAAGGTAGAAATTATGCCGTCGTGATGTGCAGTTTTGAGAAGATGTTACAACTCAGATGGGACCATGGTTTTAAGCTTTATTATGGCCACAGGCTGTATGGAATTGATAATAAAGAAATTCATAGCTAGAGTGGTACCAAGAGTAATGAATGTATAAAAGTTTCTCGGTGTTCCGGTCAGAGACTTCCGAAGATATGCACTCTTAGTGTCGTATGTAGTCTCTCATCTGCTAACTGACTTGGACTGGCCTATTGTTGGTGGAGCAGTGGCGCCTGGAGTGGAATTTGAAATCGAAAAAGAGGGAGTACAATATCCTCCATGCTCCTCTGCTTCTGGGCTGGAAATATGGACCGGAGGGGGGGGGGGGGGGGGGGAGAACGAAAACTGCTCTCAGCACTTTGGAAATCAAGCTTTTTCATTTTCTTTCTTCGTCAACGTTCCATTTATACTTTCAGGCTCCAAGTGCTCCTGAGATTATAGCTACTGTCTCCGTAAAACTGAAAAACTGAATAGTGCTCAACAAACGTGGGGCACGATCTTCATGTCTACAAAGGTAGTCTTAAATCCTTTGTTAAGGTTATGTTCCGATATTGCTACTTTCTTGTCTGAGCTTGATATGATGTTCAGTACAAGAGGATGAGCCCCACAACACAGAAACCAACCCATAAGTTATCCTGTGCACACAAAGCAACAACTTCACAGGAAAACAGCATTTTCACAAGGCTGATTTAAAGTGACCTTCACTGCTCCCACTGGCAATCAGCCAAATGAAGTCTGGTATTGTCGGCTCCTACTGTGTCGCCACTACCGCTACGCAGAGCAACCCTGTCAGTTCTCCAGAAGGCGCTCTCTCCTGACGTGAGCGTTTCGTCTATACGAAAGAAAAACATAATTCCGGACTAATTACAGTTGAGACCTGATTTATTACATGCTTACAGACACGTGTACCACATATGAATTGCATAGCGTTTTACACATTTTTATAGGCAGTAGTGGCTTTAAACGTCTGTATTCCTTTTCGCTTGTTCATTTGCTGATTTTTAAAGTGTTACCCGCTCGTCAGATTCTATGTCTCATACATTATGCAGGGATTTACACTGAACTTTGTCTTTTTTCCTGTTTGGTACTCTTCTGCTTTCAGGTTCTTCAGGTCCACCTCCTTAATTTCCTACCTTTCTGCAGTTTCTTCAACATCCTCTGCAACTACTAACTAATGAATTGTGGTCAGAGTCCACAACTGCCTCCGTAAATACTCGTATTATACAGTTTAAAATCTCCTTTGGAAATCTCTATCTTACTACTATGTAACATTTTTGAAATATTCCTACCTCCAGGTCCGCGTATACAATCTCCTTTCATGATTATGAAACCAACTATTAACTGTGACTAAATCACGCTCTGTGCAAAATTCTACCACCTGGTCTTCTGCTACTGTTACTTGCTTCCTTTTCCTCCTGTCGAATTCCAGTCCCCAATAACCCTTGAATTTTCAATCAAAAATGTTAAAATGTGTGTGAATTCCTAAGGGACCAAACTGCTGAGGTTATCGGTCCCTAGACTTACACACTACTTGAACTAACTTATCCTAAGAACAACACACACACCCATGCCCGAGGGAGGACTCGATCCTCCGGCGGGTGGGTCCGCGCAATCCATGACATGGCGCCTTGAACCGATCGGCAATTTTCGTCTCCCTTAATAATTTATCTCAACAGACATTCTTTGAATATTTTCACCATGAGCAGACCAAGGTGGCATATAACGGGTACTGCCGTCATGGGTGCTGTCTTCGTGTCTGTCTAGGATACTATAATGCGTTCGCTATGCTGCTCATGGAAAGTTACCCGCTTTCCTATTTTCTAATCCGTCATTAGGCGTAGTCCTACATTACCCCTGTTTGATTGGGTATTTATGGCGTTGTTCCATATGACCAGAAGTTCTGTTCTCCCCACTGTGGGACTTCACTAAGTCCTACTATATACAATTTCAACCTATGCATTTTTCATTTTGAATTCTCTTGCTTACCAACCCGATTAAAGGATGTAACATTGCACGATCCAACCAGTAAAATGAACGTTACGTTTTTCCTGACGCGTGAAGAGCCAGTTAATACGTGACGCTCTCTATCGGAGTTACATCGCAGCTCGCTTTCCGAAGGAGTTTCCAAAGCGTGAGTTAAAGCCTGACGTTCTCGAGTTGCAGCAAGACTCACCTCTGACGATCTTCACTGGGTTCCTAAGATGGCATATCCTCAGTCTTTCAGTCGTTCTCGTGAGTTCAGAAAGATTCGATTGTTTTCAAAGCATTCTCATTCGTAAAGAAGCGAAATCAAAGTGTAATTAGTAAGCACCCAAATCACAAAACAAACTCAATAAACTTGTTTTAATTAACCAAGAAGTGAAATATATATAAAACCCATTGAAAGAAGGAAAAGAATTTCGTTAAAATTTTAATAAATGCGTGTGAATTCCAAAGGGACCAAACTGCTGAGGTCATCGGTCCCTAGACTTACACACTACTTAAACTAACTTAAACTAACTTATGCTGAGAACAACACACACATACCCATGCCCGAGGGAGCACTTTAACCTCCGGCGGGAGGGCCGCCAAAGGTTTTAATACATAAAAAGAAATCAGTAAATACATATAGCCTAGTAAATTTAATTATAGTTTTTATTCGTAAAAAATAAATACTGTGGCACCTAATTCTGTCACTGACGTAAACTACAGAAAGTACTTAAGTCGTTGAAATAAAAAAAGGAATGAAACAGCGTCATCTATTGGTTCTTTGGTGTACTGCGAAACTAAGACCTTCGTTATTGCTTCTTTGGTATACTACACCATGATGACCGTGTCACTGAGTTATACATCCGAACCACGAAATTGCGCGGACTACCAAAACTTTAAGTTCAAATCTCTCCTTTTCCGTAATCTAATTTGATGAAATGAAGCGTATATGATGTCACAACCTACGCTAAAGTTACCTGTGAAAAGCTCATGAGGATTCATGTAGTAGATAGGGAGAGTCCGTGTGTTACCACCTTATTATTTTTCTGTTTAATCATAGCGAAATCTGTTTTGTGCTGGTGTCGAAAATATGAGCTGTTACAACCTAATGATTTTGGGTTTCTCCAGAGGCAGGTTGAACTTCATATCCATCTAATGCAGAGCTTTCTTTCTGTGAAGATGATCGCTACGACCGAAGCCGGTAGAAAATAAAAAATAAATTTGTTGTTGTTGTTGTATTCAGTCCTGAGACTGGTTTGATGCAGCTCTCCATCCTACTCTATCCTGTGCAAACTTCTTCATCTCCCAGTACTTACTGCAACCTACATCCTTCTGAATCTGCTTAGTGTATTCATCCCTTGGTCTCCCTCTACGATTTTTACCCTCCACACTGCCCTCCAACGCTAAATTTGTGATCCCTTGATGCCTCAGAACATGTCCTACCAACCGGTCCCTTTTTCTAGTCAAGTTGTGCCACAAACTCCTCTTCTCCCCAATTCTATTCAATACTTCCTCATTAGTTATGTGATCTACCCATCTAATCTTCAGCATTCTTCTGTAGTACCACATTTCGAAAGCTTCTGTTCTCTTCTTGGCCAAACTATTTATCGTCCCTGTTTCACTTCCATACATGGCTACACTCCATACAAATACTTTCAGAAACGACTTCCTGACACTTAAATCTATACTCGATGTTAACAAATTTCTCTTCTTCAGAAACGCTTTCCTTGCCATTGCCAGTCTACATTTTATATCCTCTCTACTTCGACCATCATCAGTTAATTTGCTCTCCAAATAGCAAAACTCCTAATCTAATTTCCTCAGCATCACCCGACTTAATTCGACTACATTCCATTATCCTCGTTTTGCTTTTGTTGATGTTCATCTTATATCCTCCTTTCAAAACACTGTCCATTCCGTTCAACTGCTCTTCCAAGTCCTTTGCTGTCTCTGACAGAATTACAATGTCATCGGCGAACCTCAACGTTTTTATTTCTTCTCCATGGACTTTAATACCTACTCCGAATTTTTCTTTTGTTTCCTTTACTGCTTGCTCAATATACAGATTGAATAACATCAGGGAGAGGCTACAGCACTGTCTCACTCCCTTTCGAACCACTGCTTCCCTTTAATGCCCCTCGACTCTTATAACAACCATCTGGTTTCTGTACAAATCGTAAATAGCCTTTCGCTCCCTGTATTTTACCCCTGCTACCTTTAGAATTTGAAAGAGAGTATTCCAGTCAACATTGTCAAAAGCTTTTTCTAAGTCTACAAATGCTAGAAACGTAGGTTTGCCTTTCCTTAATCTATTTTCTAAGATAAGTCGTAGAGTCAGTATTGCCTCACGTGTTCCAACATTTCTGCGGAATCCAAACTAATCTTCGCCGAGGTCGCTTCTACCAGTTTTTCCATGAAATTATTATATTTTTCTTGATGTCTGAGGGTGTTTCGCCTGTCTCATACATCTTGCTCACCAAATGGTAGAGTTTGGTCAGGACTGGCTCTCGCAAGGCCGTCAGTAGTTCCAATGGAATGTTGTCTACTCCCGGGGCCTTGTTTCGGCTCAGGTCTTTCAGTGCTCTGTCAAACTCTTCATGCAGTATCGTATCATCGCCCTTGTATAGACCCTCTATATACTCCTACCACCTTTCTGCTTTCCCTTGTTTGCTTAGAACTGGGTTTCCATCTGAGCTCTTAATATTCATGCAAGTGGTTCTCTTTTCTCCAAAGGCCTCTCTAATTTTCCTGTAGGCAGTATCTATCTTACCCCTCGTGAGATAAGCCTCTACATCCTTACATTTGTCGTCTAGCCATCCCTGCTTAGCCATTTTGCACTTGCTGTCGATCTTATTTTAGAGACGTTTATATTCCTTTTTGCTTTCCTCATTTACTGCGTTTTTATATTTTCTCCTTTCATCAATTAAATTCAATATTTCTTCTGTTACCCAAGGATTTCTACTAGCCCTCGTCTTTTTACCTACTTGATCCTCTGCTGCCTTCACTACTTCATCCCTCAGAGCTACCCATTCTTCTTCTACTGTATTTCTTTCCCCCATTCCTGTCAATTGTTCCCTTATGCTCTCCCTGAAACTCTGTACAACCTCTGGTTTAGTCAGTTTATCCAGGTCCCATCTCCTTAAATTCCCACTTTTTTGCAGTTTCTTCAGTTTTAATCTGCAGTTCATAACGAATAGATTGTGGTCAGAGTCGACATCTGCCCCTGGAAATGTCTTACAATTTAAAAAATTTGTTGGCTGATGGCAAATAAGTCATTATATGAATGTGTGGTTTCCATTTCTTTGAGCATGACCCAAAGAACAGACACCACTCCACGCGGAAACTATATATAACGTAAATTGAAGGTGTAGGGGAACTAACGATATCAGCAGCTCTCTGTCATCAGGCCTCAAGTGGCCATCGGGACCATTCGACCGCCGTGTCATCCTAAGCTGAGGATGCGGATAGGTGGGGCGGGTGGTCAGCACACCGCTCTCCCGGTCGTTATGATGGTTTTCTGTGACCGGAGCCGCTACTATTCGGTGGAGTAGCTCCTCAATTGGTGTCACGAGGGTGAGTGTACCCCGAAAAATGGCAACAGCACATGGCGGCCCAGATGGTCACCCATCCAATTGCTAGCCTCGCCCGACAGCACTTGACTTTGGTGATCTGAAGGGAACCGGTGAAGCCACTGCGGCAAGGCCGTTGATAACGATATCAGCAGCGACGAGTGAAAATGTGTGCCAGACCGGAACTAGAACCTGGGATCTCCAGCTTACTAGGCAGTTGAGTTAAGCACTACACCACGCGGACACACGGTTTATTGCAAAGGTGCGGACTAACACTACACGCCTACTGGCCGACCCACATTCCCACCCAGCGCCACCTATCCGCAGAACCTATGGCGTCCACACTCACTAATTTTAGATTCCCGGTCTAAGTCGAATGTAAATGTGCACCAGCACTGAAGATTGTAGATTCATTTTCCATCGAGGCAAATCAATTATATGAATGCATTGTGCCTGTTCTTTTGAACACTTCTTCCCTTTCCTTTTCTTTATCCCCCTCCCTCCCCTCTCTCCCCTTCAGTTTACATAGTACATATCACAGCTGCGTATTTCGCTTGGTTTCTATTCTCTCGGACACGTCCGACAGAACAGACATATAATTGATTCTCCTTGATGAGCAATAAAATCCTCCAAACCCTCCTTGACCAGTTCACCACTTGGTGTAACCACAGGTTCCTTCGTCTCAACCCCTCCAAAACCCGGCAATCGTCATAGGCCGCACCACCCGCTCCTTCCGCCTCCATGATTTGTACCTCACCCATTATGGTCGTCCCATCCAGCTCACCCCCACCATGAAATACCTTGGCCTCACCCTCAACCGTCTCTTCACCTGGATCCCTCACCTCCTGACCATCCAGCAGAAAGCCCATTCCCACCTCCACCTCCTGAAACTCCTGTCTGGCCGGACATGGGGATTGCATCCTTCCACCATCCTCTACACCTACAAACCCCTCGTCCATCCTGTCCTCTGTTACGCCAGCATAGCCTGGCTCTCCGCACCTACCTGCTTTTACAAGGCTCTCCAAATCCTTGAACGCCATGTGCTCTGCCTTGCCTTCCGTATCCACCTTCCTTCCCCCACATGGCTCCTGTATTACTCATCCCCTTCCCCCACTTCTTCCTTTTCCTTTACCCTGTTTACAGGCTTGATCCCCCCTTCCCCTGGTTTCCTCCTTTCTCTCCACCCCCCCCCCCCAACAGTTGCCATGCCTCTATCTCTATATCCCTCCCTCTCTCTACCTCCACACCCTCCATCTCCTTCATCAGGGCAATTTCCAGAACCTTCCCCTCCCAGATGTTGAACTTTGGTGTGACATATACCCTTCCTTCCTCTCCCCTCCTTCTCCCAGAGCGGATTTTCCCGTTTTCCCCCACCCCCGAGCCCTGCATCCCCCTCCTCAACTGTGTCCCTCCAATGTCCTTCCTTCCCCAGCCCTCTCCGACAGGACCCCACTCGTCTCCCCCATCTCCCCCCTCCCTCCCTTCTCCCTTCTCCATGCCCCTGGCAGATCCTGTGATTTTCTCATCGTCATCTGTGCTACATCAGTATTGTGTTTGGGGCTGTTCTTCGTTTTTTTATATCTCTGTACACCTTTACATTATTTTTAAACGTCATCTATTATATGTTTTCTGTCTTTCGGCTGAAGAGCAGCGCATATGCTGCTGCCAGCCCACCCCAATGGGGAACTGAAATACAACAACAACAAAAAAGAGCAATAAACCCACCACCACCTTCAGTGAGGACGCACATTTACGTTCGATGTCCGGTGGGAATCTGAAATTAGCGAGCATTGAGAACGGGGACAGAGATTGTGGACAAGTGGCGCAAAGTAGGTGTGTGTACCGAGATAGTCCGCACATTTGCAATAAACACTCTGCTCGGGAAGGAAAGTAGTTAATGCAGTTCCCTGTTGAGCATGAGGTCCTTGGTTCGAGTCCTAGTCTGGCATACATGTTCACTCGTCATCGCTGATTCCGCGTTAAGTCCCGATGCAGCTGATATTATCAGTTCTTTTCCTTTCCTTTCCTTTCTCCTCCCTACCTTCCAGTTGAATGAAATAGAAAGTTTTTGAAATTCCCGACGTCTCCTTAGAGTCGCCTGTTAGTTTAAATCAGGCTGTAGTGCCTGAGAGTGGCAGGCAAGATGAGGTGAGGGAGAGTGCTAACCAGCCAGATGAAGCCGAAGACAGCGGCCTGGCGGGCGTAGCGTCGGCGGGTGCCCTCCTCTTCCCGGAAACTCCTCCGGATGTCCACCAGGCTGGCCACGAGACGGCGCAGGCGCCACCGCTGCCGCACCAGCGACAGCGCCTGTCGGCACACACCGCTGGTGAGGGGCATGCACAGTGGAAGTCACACCTGCACACACTTACTACCATCTATGTACCTTCCATTATATGGCACTACTTACAAGCACGAGGGGCGTTCAATAAGTAATACAACACTTCTTTCTTCTGAATGGTTCAAATGGATCTCAGCACTATGTGACTTAACATCTGAGGTCATCAGTCCCCTAGAACTTAGAACTACTTCAGCCTAACTAACCTAAGGACATCACACACATCCATGCCCGAGGCAGGATTCGAAGCTGCGACCGTAGCGGTCGCGCGGTTCCAGACTGAAGCGCCTAGAACCGCTCGGCCACACCGACCGGCTCTTTCTTCTGAAAACAGGTTGGCTTTATTCTGGATTTCAATACACCACGTACTTACTCACTCCTCTGGCTACAAAAATCTATTTTTCAAAATAATCTACGTTCAATGCGACGGGCTTCCACTGCCTTTCTGGGAAGGCTTCTATGCCCGCATGGTAACACTCTGCTGATCGACGACGCAGCCAACGCCTTGTTGGATCAGTAACCTACCCATTGTTCTAACCGCGACCGGGACGGTCGCGGGGTGGTCGAGAAAGCGCGGCGGGGCCAAACGGAGAGCGGCCCGCGAACAAACAAACGAATGGAAAGGACAGACATGAAACAATGACAATCGAGAGAGACCTTACGACGACAACACGTAAGTGGCAACAGGGTTACAGAGACAATCAAACGAATCCAAGACGTCCACTAGTAATGAAAACAAAGAAAGGTAATCACGCAGTCTGTTGTCGAGGCGATATGGTAAGACCCACGCAATGACTAGACTGGCCGGCTGAGCTTTTTTTTCCCTTTATTGTTAATTTGACACCTTATACAAAGGTAGGCCAGCAGCGGCATTACTACGCCGCTCTTCGGCCACAGATAAGACATTGATTACAATTGGAGACATCGAAAAACGAAACAAAATGGTGGACAGACAACAGTAGACACACAAATTTAAAAATACATGAAGCCGTTCACAAGTGCAGCGTCCAAAGAAAACCGTTCAGCACTCGGGCACTGACAGAGACGACAGAAATGGCACACGTGAACGAAGGAGCACAAATGACGAAACACTGGCACACTAACACGATGGCACACACAAAAACACTGGCGACGATCTCCGGCGCGCGAAAGTTTACTTGACGTGTACGAGTCCGGGGACCTGCCAAAAGGAGAAAAAGGGGGGAGGGAGGAGGGAGAGGGGAGGGTGTAGATGCCAGTGGCAGAGGAGATGGGAGGGGGAGGAAAGAAGGTAAAACCGGCTGAGCGAGAGGCTGGCGCTTAAATACTTGATCGGGGCGCCGCTGTTCGCCTCCGGGACCACGTGCTCCACTGTGGCGCCCTCACACCAAGTGTGGGCCAGGAGGCGCATGCCGCCACGGCTTACGGCGCGATTGTGCAGAGACTACTAGGGGTCTTCGACGTCCATGTTGTCTGGCGCGGATTCAAATTGAGGTGCGAGATCCGAGCTGTAGGGTGGATGAGAAAGAACAGTGCTCTGCGACCTCCTCTGGAGTGTGCAGACTTGTATGAAACCTTGTGTCCAGTTGAGGAAGCAGGAGTTTGTGATCCGTCGATCACCTTGAATGAGACTTACGTTCCAACACTGCTGGAGTCGCAGCTGTATGCGGCCGGTCGACAAGCTGGACATCAGACAGCTCACCGTACTTTTACAAGCACCTACGAATACCTGTAATGCCCTGGTTTTCCTACAAAAGAAACTCAATGAGGGCTCCCTGCTTGTAACGCACCTCCATAGAGATGTAATTTTTAAGTATATGTATAGCGCCCCACTTATAGGAACCTCAAGCACGTTTCACTATATACCACAACAAATTTCACAGTTTTTCGATCATAATTGGCCGAGAAAAAAAGGGTTTGCATTACTTATTGAAAACGCCTCGGAAAACACTTTCATGTACCAGAAGAAGACCACTGTGAAAAGCAAAAGTAATTTACTACCTGGTTTCACACAAAAACCCTAAAAGTTAATCGCCTTACATAAATTCACTCTCGTAACAAACACACCTTTGCAGTCGTCCAGTGTTTATACTGTACCGATTCAGAGAATATTAAATACCAAGTTACTAAGTTAGATTTTCCGGAAATGTTCACTGGCGAAGATATGTGCCGTTCCTCCTTTGAATTGCCAAATGTATCAGAACTAACAATCTATTAAAATACTGAAGATAACTATACATGGTAGTCTCTTCTGCAGGCTAAAGAAGAAGAATATATGTAATAGGCCATATGTGTATTTCCTTTAATTGAAGTTTCTCCATGCATTCGACAATTACATCTTCCTTCACCGTCCCACCCACCCCCATCTGCGCTCTCCCATACTTGTAAGCCTCCCGTCCCCCAAATTCCTAGAATTGCTAGGTGTGTCCCAATCCACACTAACATTTTGTTTTCCATAAGGAAAGTCTTATATTAATCAAATATAGCTGATGTTCCTGAGACGTATTGAGTCTCAACTTTGTCTACGGTAATGATGTAGGCTGAAACAATGAATCAAAATTTGTACCAGCACCAGGTGTCCTGCTTAGGTGTCCTGCTTAGTAGGTAGAAGCAATAACTGCTGTGCCACATTGGCAGTGCAGTTACTATTCTTGCACAGATTGCCCTAGTACGTCTCCCTACCCAATAAAAATTCCAAGCCAACTGCTGTTCCCTTTTAAAACTCGCATAGGTATTGCAAGGCCTCTCCATTATTGGAATAACACCTTAGCAATGAGTGAAATGCGGTTAATCCTGCCAAAACGTTAGGCATAAGTGGTATAGTAATTATTATATGATTAATACATCACCTATACCTATGGTACTGGCAGGATTAACCCCATTTTTCTCAATGATAAGGTTCTGTTCCCATACTGGAGAGCCTTATCAATACTGATGCGCATTTAGAGAAGGAATAGCAATGGGCTGAAGTGTGAATTGGAATTTATACCGAAGGGGGAATGTACTGGGGTAATCCGTGCAGCTGCGGTAGCCAAAGTGTGGCGCAGCAGTTAGGGCAGCTGCCTAGTAAGCAAGAGACCCGGGCTCGAATCCCAGGGCTGTTTAAGTTTAGATTCATTGCGTTAGCCTACATCATTATCGTAGGACAGTCATATCTTTAACAAAATTGTTTTACACTCCTCCCGCCGTCCTAGTGTCATCTACATATGTCACCACTTTTTCATTGCCACCCCTACTACACACTTTTACTAGAGATGCCTTTTTACTTGTTTTCTACAAGTGTATCGAAAGACATAGCTACACTTACAAGAATTTAATTTATCTCCCCCCAAACGCAACACTATCAACCTTCACTACCACACGAGTTATGTATTATTTTCACCACCACGTGAGAGGTGAATTACTGCTCTCAAGATATTAAACAATATTCAGCACTTTACAATAAGCGAGAGTTTGCATTCATCTCGTTTTCGCGTCTATTCATAATCCTAGCGGTAATTGACTCTACCCCTGATCTCGTTCATGACACTCGAATTTTTATTACATTTGTTGTCAATTATAAAAATGCTCGTGTAACGACTAAAAGGCGTACAATTTCTCCTATAAGTATACGCTACTAAATTTAAAAACAAGATTCCAGAAGAGAATAATGAAATTTATCAAGTGGGGAAGTTTCTTCAAATGTAGAAAGTACATTGCAAAGAAAACAATAAAGGACAACAATTCAAATTTCACATCTACAAAAGAAATCACATGAGTATTTTATCGAAGAGTGGAAGGGATGACAGAGTAGATTAGGAGAACACTCGAGCTTTAACTGTCCGTTTTGATACTAAATTTGAAAGACGTTAATCGTTTCATTTCTGTTTTCCTCATTTTCTGAATTTCATGCCCATGCAGGCCAGTGCTTCAAACACAGTTTTCTTATAATCTTTTACTGAATTGGTTTACATTTATGGGTGCTTGAAGCTGTTTCATTTTATAGAACTCTCTTTCGACTCTTTCATTCCTCGCTACTATCTCTCTCTCATATGTAGCCTCTTTCTCTGTTCCACTTTCAACACAGCAGATGTCGCCTACCTCTTGTACAGACTCTTGACCACGTTCAGGATTCAGCCCTATAGCATCTCCATTTTATAGCTATCATAAAACACAACTTCCATTTCATTAGCAACTGGAGTCAGTTCTTATTCACTGTCTGCGACCTCTGCTATAGCTTTAGCAAATTATATAACTCGGATTTTCTGTCCATCTCTGTCTCAGTTGCTAATAATGTTAAGTTATGCCTAAGCGCATTTATAAATTACAGCATTATTCTTCTTTAAAGTGAGAATATTTGTGTAGTTCAAGAGACTGAGGGTATTTTAGTAAACATAAATTAAATTTATTCAGTTGCACATTGACAGCTAAGTAGTCATTAATGTAATCTTATTATTCAGATAATACCATTGACTGTCAATAACTGGAAACATCTAAAATCATAAAATATATAGCTATCATTGTGGTCTCGCTTCCCGCGCCAGGGTTTCCGGGTTCGATTCCCGGCGGGGTCAGGGATTTTCTCTGCCTCGTGATGACTGGGTGTTGTGTGCTGTCCTTAGGTTAGTTAGGTTTAAGTAGTTCTAAGTTCTAGGGGACTGATGACCATAGATGTTAAGTCCCATAGTGCTCAGAGCCATTTTTTGTATCGTTGTGGTTTAATATTACAAAACCCAATAAAAATAGTCGTTCATTGGAAGACCTCAGAGAAAGTGTCATTGGTCCGAGACTGACACAGCGAACCAAGTCCTCCTTAGTTCAAACGTTAAATTTTACTTATTAATGTGGGGCAATTATTAAACGCAACTAACAAAGAAGATATTCGAAGATGTGTTCGTTACTTCAGGTGCTGATTGAGCCAACGCTAAACAGTTATGAAATAAGTCGCAAATCAGGTCACTGAAGATTGCTGCCTTGAACTCGTATCACATGGTAATGAGCCAGAAAGACGCGATGTTACAGAAAACAGAGCCGGAGCTATAGCTTTGACTTTCATAATTGATGACCTCCTACACTTACAGAAAGGTCTCAGCTTTCAGTTGGGAAATATAATTTATGCGCTGTCCGCTGCAAGGACTGCTCAAAAGAGTTATCAACAGGAAGAAAGATACGTTGCGTTTAAACGTAGTCACTTGTTTACCAAAGGATTTATGGTTTCCCAGCGTGAATCCGCGTGTTAAAAACTCACGCAAATCACTAATGAGTGACCTCCTGTAGATATACACTCAGCCGAAAGGTTGTCAAAACCAGTTAAAACTACTGTTCAATGTCCTGTCCTAGAACATAGCAACTTCCTTGATTAAACTTATTCCAAAGTATAGCTTCGGTGTCTCATTAAGTACTACGAAATTCTTCTGTCAGACTTGAATAATAAGATATTCCGACATTACGAATCAGTCCCGACTGTTAAACAAAGATCTTGTGAAATTCATTCATGTCTTATGAAAGACAGTGGCCGAAACTAGGTAGTTGAAATCCCTTATTTTTGAAAAGTGACGAAAACCGGGTAGCTGAAAGCGTCACATGTCCCCGTTATGTGCGAATGTGAATAGCATCTGTTGGACTTTACAATTGTTCTGTGTATTGATTCATATATAATAAATGCTTTTCAACGAATTTTCATAAAATAATATTTAAGTTATGAAGGTGGTTCAAATACTGGGTAACACTTTATAGCAGTTTTCTATTATTTTATTTATTTGAGGGATTTAAAACCCATGAAGACAAAATCCTTTTATGAAATCTTTATTTGGACTGATTACTAGTTTCAGCTAACAATCTGGCCGTCCTCTGATGACAAAACATTCTTGATTACTGCTGATGCCATTACAGATTCACACATTGTTAAGTTCTTTCTTGAGATGGCAACATCCACACAAATTAATAACGGCGTTTCATCGTTCGTGGCCAGTGTGACTGATGATGGTCATAAAACATAGATGTTACACCATAAAACTTAGTAACTGACGCAATCAGTATTTACATCAGTGACCTCTGTTATGAAATCTGTTACTCTTCCCTCAAACGATGAAATGCTGTTTTTAATTCTGTATGGATGTTCTCATTTTAAAAAAACATTTTAACGATGTATGAAGCCGTAATGCCACCAACATCTAATCAAGAATGTTTTATGATCTGAAAATGGCCAGATTCTTAGCCGAAACAAGTAATCAATCTCAATCAAAAAGATTTCAAGTGCGATGTTGACTTCGTGGGTTTTCAGTAAATAAATTTACAAAAGATCTCGGATATCCTGAATGACAATGTCAACAAACTTCAGTTTTCTAGTGGCTGACGTAGTGTCTCAGGCAATAGGGAATAAGTGAATCATTATCAATTACAGAAAGGTGGAAGGAGTATATAGAGGGTTTATACAAGGGCGATGTACTTGAGGACAATATTATGGAAATGGAAGAGGATGTAGATGAAGACGAAATGGGAGATAAGATACTGCGTGAAGAGTTTGACAGAGCACTGAAAGACCTGAGTCGAAACAAGGCCCCGGGAGTAGACAACATTCCATTAGAACTACTGATGGCCTCGGGAGAGCCAGTCATGACAAAACTCTACCATCTGGTGAGCACGATGTATGAGACAGGCGAAATACCCTCAGACTTTAAGAAGAATATAATAATTCCAATCCCAAAGAAAGCAGGTGTTGACAGATGTGAAAATTACCGAACTATCAGTTTAATAAGTCACAGCTGCAAAATACTAACGCGAATTCTTTACAGACGAATGGAAAAACTGGTAGAAGCCGACCTCGGGGAAGATCAGTTTGGATTCCGTAGAAATGTTGGAACACGTGAGGCAATACTGACCTTACGACTTATCTTGGAAGAAAGATTAAGAAAAGGCAAACCTACATTTCTAGCATTTGTAGACTTAGAGAAAGCTTTTGACAATGTTGACTGGAATACTCTCTTTCAAATTCTGAAGGTGGCAGGGGTAAAATACAGGGAGCGAAAGGCTATTTACAATTTGTACAGAAACCAGATGGCAGTTATAAGAGTCGAGGGACATGAAAGGGAAGCAGTGGTTGGGAAGGGAGTAAGACAGGGTTGCAGCCTCTCCCCGATGTTATTCAATCTGTATATTGAGCAAGCAGTAAAGGAAACAAAAGAAAAATTCGGAGTAGGTATTAAAATTCATGGAGAAGAAATAAAAACTTTGAGGTTCGCCGATGACATTGTAATTCTGTCAGAGACAGCAAAGGACTTGGAAGAGCAGTTGAACGGAATGGACAGTGTCTTGAAAGGAGGATATAAGATGAACATCAACAAAAGCAAAACGAGGATAATGGAATGTAGTCAAATTAAGTCGGGTGATGCTGAGGGAATTAGATTAGGAAATGAGACACTTAAAGTAGTAAAGGAGTTTTGCTATTTAGGGAGTAAAATAACCGATGATGGTCGAAGTAGAGAGGATATAAAATGTAGACTGGCAATGGCAAGGAAAGCGTTTCTCAAGAAGAGAAATTTGTTAACATCGAATATAGATTTAGGTGTCAGGAAGTCGTTTCTGAAAGTATTTGTATGGAGTGTAGCCATGTATGGAAGTGAGACATGGACGATAACTAGTTTGGACAAGAAGAGAATAGAAGCTTTCGAAATGTGGTGCTACAGAAGAATGCTGAAGATAAGGTGGGTAGACCACGTAACTAATGAGGAGGTATTGAATAGGATTGGGGAGAAGAGAAGTTTGTGGCACAACTTGACTAGAAGAAGGGATCGGTTGGTAGGACATGTTCTGAGGCATGGAGGGATCACAAATTTAGCATTGGAGGGTAGCGTGGAGGGTAAAAATCGTAGAGGGAGACCAAGAGATGAATACACTAAGCAGATTCAGAAGGATGTAGGTTGCAGTAGGTACTGGGAGATGAAGAAGCTTGCACAGGATAGAGTAGCATGGAGAGCTGCATCAAACCAGTCTCAGGACTGAAGACCACAACAACAACAAATGTGAAGAATGTTTGGAGTAGTACAAGTAAGCTTCAGTATCGAAAACCGATGACAATTATAGCAGACACAGTGTCGGCTTTTGGTGTCACAATACTGTTTTAGTTCTGAATACCTGTTTGATTGTCGTCGTCTGTCAAACATTACTGCTTTTCTTACTTAGCATATTGTTTAAGCCACAAGTGTTTGGTAATGTTATAGAACAATTATACAGTAGGATAGTTTAGACATGGAAGTAACATTGTGACATTTAATTTGAGGGTGACAGTCGTGTTTTAGGGGACAAGTGTACCTTAATCTACACGTTACACCAGTAGTTTCAATAAAAAGAGTGACATCTGTTTTTTAACTCTTACAGGACAATTATGAAGACAGTGTAATGGAAACATTATTGTGACACTTAATACGAGGGTCAATTGTGTCCTGCACCAGGTGGTTTAAAAAGATCAGGCTTTAGTCTAGTTCGGGTGCCAAACGGGAGAAAAAGAGAAGTAGATGTCCTAGTCTGTGCGGGTATATACTGATGGACTGCTTCGTTTTTAATGGCTGACAAAATAATGGACTACATACGTAATGTACGCTGCAGCGCTAAGTGTATTTACCTTTGGTCAGAAACACCACAGATATGCTACTAACACTTTACTAAAAATCACTGATCCATCGTAAATAAGAATTCCTGGCCAATATTAAGCTGAATTATTTGGTGCGTCAAATAATTACAGTGAATAATACTTAAGATAACTTAATGTCTGAGACGAAACAGCAATCAAACTATTGCCAGTGAACACATACCAAAGTAAGTGGAGTTGATTTCATCGCTGGGACGATAGTGTTTCCTGGGTCATTAATTACCTCCTCATCCCTCAAAAAATCGTTTTATATCAGGACAATTTATGTTCCAAGAACGATGGTTTGCCAGTGGGACATTTGAGGTTTCTGATGAGCGAATACTCATATTTCGATTTCCATCTATTCACATATTTGAAATTTAAGTTCAGTGAGGAGACTTCGAAAGTTTTGCAGACTTTCTAGGTTTTTTTATTAGGGTATGCATCGACTCACAGAGAAGAAATGAACAGCGTCGTGATATTTTTATTAGAAAATAACATTCGGTACATTTAATATGAAATCGTGAGGAGGCGGCTCCAGCTTAGTAGGTACAATGTTATTAAAGAGGTTGAATTCTATGGCTTATTAACTACAAGAGTGAATTTCTAAACACTTAACGGGATTACTTGCGACTGTTTAATGGATTAATATTTTCTCTTACTCCAGCGCAGCTTCAGGCTACTGAGGTTCAAACACCAAAGGAAAATGGAATGTATGTCAACAACGTTGAGGTACGGGATTCGCGCTGAGAGAGTAATTGACAGCAAGAGACAGCATATCTCAATTTTTTTTCTTATGCACTTTTCATTCTCCTCTCCAAGGAGCAGGACAGGTCGTTTTAGACCTCGGCTATTTTAAAGTTGTTGCCCTTTCCAGTTGATTAGTTGCTCGAAAGGGTTCAGAATTGGGAATAAATGCGCCATTTCAATATTACTTTTGGTTTCACTGGACGCTAGTACGTTTGTGTGAGTCCGTGCAAACGGCAGTTACTTTCGTGACCGAGACAACCGTTGATATGATCGAGAGCTCTGATTTTCATAAAGACTTAAGTCGACAGTGTATACAACACAGCGGCCGCGAAATATTTGTTTGTTGTTGTTGTGGTCTTCATTCCAGAGACTGGTTTTATGCAGCTCTCCATGCTACTCTATTCTGTGCAAGATTCATCTCCCCGTACCTACTGCAACCTACATCCTTCTGCATCTGTTTAGTGTATTCAACTCTTGGTCTCCCTCTACGATTTTTACCCTTCACACTGAACTGGTGTTCCCTTGATGGCTCAGAATATGTGCTACCAACCGATCCCTTCTTCTAGTCAAATTGTGCCAAAAACTCCTCCTCTCCCCATTTCTATTCAATACCTCCACGTTAGTTATGTGATCTACCCATATAATATTCGGCATTGTTCTGTAGCACCACATTTGGTATGTTTCTGTTCTCTTCTTGTCTAAACTATTTATCGTCCACGTTTCACTTCCATGGCTACACTCCACACAAATACTTCCAGAAAAGACTTCCTGACACTTAAATCTATACTCGATGTTAACAAATTTCTCTTCTTCATAAACGCTTTTCTTGCCATTTTCAGTCTACACTTTATATCCTATCTACTTCGACCATCATCAGTTATTTTGCTCCCCAAATAGTAAAACTCCTTTACTACTTTAAGAGTCTCATTTCCTAATCTAATACTCTCAGCATCACACGATTTTATTCGACTACATACCATTATCCTCTTTTTGCTTTTGTTGATGTTCATCTTTCATTCTCCTTTCAAGACACTATCCATTCCGTTCAGCAGCTCTTCCAGATCCTTTGCTGTCTCTGACAAAATTACAATGTCATCGGCGAACCTCAAAGTTTTTAATTCTTCTCCATGGATTTTAATTCCTACTCCGAATTTTTCTTTTGTTTCCTTTACTGCTTGCTCAATATACAGATTGAATAACATCGGGGATAGGCTACAACCCTGTCTCACTCCCTTTCCAACCACTGCTTCCCTTTCACGCTCCTCGACTCTTATAACTGCCAACTGGTTTCTGTAAAAATTATAAATAGTCTTTCGCTCCCTGTATTTTACCCCTACAACCCTGAAGAATTTGAAAGAGCGTATTCCAGTCAACATTGTCAAAAGCTTTCTCTAGGTCTACAAATGCTAGAAATGTAGGTTTGCTTTTCCTTCATCTATTTTCTAAGATAACTCGTAGGGTTAGTATTGCCTCACGTGTTTCAACATTTCTACGGAATCCAAACAGATCTTCCCTGAGGTCGGCTTCTACCAGTTCTTCCATTCGTCTGCAAAGAATTCGTGTTAGTATTTTGCAGCCGTGGCTTGTTAAAGTGATAGTTCGGTAATTTTCACATCTGTCAACACCTGCTTTCTTTGGGATTGGAATTATTGTATTTTTCTTGAAGTCTGAGGGTATTTCGCCTGTCTCATACATCTTTCTCACCAGATGGTAGAGTTTTGTCAGGGCTGGCTCTCCCAAGGCTGTAATTAGTCCTAATGGGATGTTGTCTACTCCCGGGGCCTTGTTTCGACTTAGATCTTTCAGTGCTGTGTCAAACTCTTCACGCAGTGTCATATCTCCCATTTCATAATTATCTACATCCTCTTCCATTTCCATAATATTGTCCTCAAGGACATCGCCCTTGTACAGACCCTCTATACGCTCCTTCCACCTTTCTGCTTTCCCTTGTTTGCTAAGAACTGTGTTTCCATCAGAGCTCTCGATATTTATGCAAGTGGTTCTCTTTTCTCCAAAGGTCTCTTTAATTTTCCTGTAGGCAGTATCTATCTTACCCCTAGTGATATACGCCACTACATTTTTACATTTGTCCTCTAGCCATCCCTGCTTAGCCACATTGCACTTCCTGTCGATCTCATTTTTGAGACGTTTGTATTCCTTTTTCCATGCTTCATTTACTGCATTTTTGTATTTTCTGCTTTCATCAATTAAATTCAGTATCCGTTCTGTTACCCAAGGATTTCTTTAGCCGTCATTATCGAAATATTTAGTGTTTATAATAAATGAGTCTTAACTGATACGACTGATATTTGTGACTGGGAATCATCACTTGATGTACGAACTGCTATTGAGTCTGAAGTACTTAAGAGATTAGGACACTCTAACAGTTATTACACACACGATCCTGACAACTTATACGCCCCACGTCTAGTAATTTCGTACTAGCGTTATTCAAAGTATTAGCAATGCTAAGTGCGCAAATCTGGCACACGGTGGATGTTAGTGTCGCATCTGATTGTGGTGTTAATTAATAATTTAGAAGATCACATGTCGGGGACGGGGGGGGGGGGGGGGAGAATTTTACCGCCCATGTTTGAAATATTATGAACTCGCGTACAGAATGCGGTCTCCAACAAATGTAGTTTTTGCTAAGCAGTTTTCGTCGATCGTGCAAAAGCTTCCTGCACCCAAAGCAAAAGCCACATACTTGTGTATTTTTCGTGAATACCCATGCTGCCGAAGGCAGCGGATTTCATACCATTCGATATGTACAGAGTGAGCTACGGGAAAAGGACTGTTTTAGGATGGCTATATTTTAGATCAGCCACTATATTTCTGTCAGTGGTGAAAGGGAGGCGATGCATACGTCATTCATTTCGTGTCTGCCCCACTTTGCCTTTATACAAATGAAAGTTTCTTTGTTAAAAATCAACGTACCACTGTTCTCAGTAATTACAGTTACAGCCAACCGGTTGCTTAAGTTTAATGTACAAACCTTGACCTGGTTTCGATATCACTAAGGGTACCTTCCTCAGAAGGAAGTAACATAGATTGCGATACTACTGCTCTCTTGAAAACTGTCTCCGGTAGGTCATCCCGTAGAACGGAACTGTTTATGGCAGCAACTTACTGAGGAATATTGGCACCTTTTGAGAAAACTGCAACCCGCCACCCTTCCCCCCCCCCCCCCACCCCCCACCCCACCTCCTCCGTGCCGGTAAATTACTTGCCGTATGCCGTGTTGCGTGATGATTACAGCGAAATATGTAAAGGTTTACGCGTGAGGAAGTTATTAATGTCGTTGAACTAATGGGCGTAACGTGAAAAGTAAATTTCTTTTGAGGTAAACAATTCAGGGTCAGAAGATTCCCCAGGTCGTATTTACTTATTTATGGTATATTTAGCCTGATTATAGTATGGCCATGAACAACACAAACTAAAAATATCACAAAAGAATATCAGTTTTAATATATGCTTTACGTTCAATGATGTACATCTGAAAAATCGTTACGAACACGATTATAATTATCAACAAAATAATAATAGTGAATGACGATAATAATTTTCATTAATAATAATAATAATAATAATAACAGTATAGGACATTAAGGACAACAATAAAATTGATTAGTTCAACACAACTGAACCCGTATTTAGTAACATGAGAAACAGAAGAGATAATGAAAGAGGAGAAGATAGAAATGACAGTGACAGTAGCTGTTGAGAAAGAACACAAATTTGCAGTAGAGGCTCTGTGGACAAGGGAGAGGGAAATGTGATGGGGATATGAAAGAGGTTGACAAGAATGTGCCACAGGCAAATACATAGAAGAGATAGTTATTGCAATAGAAGGTTGTTACAGTCAAATCTGAAAGGAATTCAATTTTTCTCGTCTTTTGCGCAAGATCTTCGAACGCCGGGTTGTTGATACAGGATGCGATTTGGTAATATGGGTATCATGTAAGGGAAATTATTTTGTTGCTAAAGATTATTTCTGATGTGCTGTTCGGATAATGCTGTAACTGCTGAAGATAAGAAGTGCAATGATTGAGAAAACGATGGATCAAACACTATAAATCTCTGTTTATCGTCGCGTAGAAATGACAGTTTTTCTTAGGTAGGAGAGGAACGGTAGGAGTGATATGGCCGAAACAGTGAATGTGCCGCTCACAAGCATTCGTCGTAAGTTGCAGCCAGCGTGAGCTCTCGTAAGGCAAGTCGCTGAAGGTGTTACTTACAGCTTGGAATTTTTTTTTAGAAATTTGTGGTAAGGTCTTACGAGACCAAACCGCTGAGGTCATCGGTCCCTAAGCCTAAACACTACTTAATCTAACTTGAACTAACTTACGCTATGGACAACACACACACCCAAGCGTGAGGGAGGACTCGAACCTCTGACAGGGGGAGTCGAACGGACCGTGACAAGACACCTTAGACCGTGCGGCTACCACGCGCGGTTCACTTACAGCTATTGACAAGAATTTTGCGATACATGTCACATATCTGAGCAGGCAAGTATTACGCACCTGGGACATTTCCGAACGTGTCTTACGCCGATATTCATTATCATAGATCTTTGTCAAAGTTGACATGTCAAATATTTATCTCAAAGAAATTTGAAGCCGCGCCGAGTGGCCGCGTGGTTTGAGGCACCATGTCACGGTTTGCGAGGCCCCTCCTACCGGAGGTTCGAGTCCTTCCTCGGTCTTGGGTGCGTGTGATGTTCTTAGCACAAGTTAGTTCAAGTTAGTTTAATTAGTGTGTGAGCCTAGGGACCGATGATCACAGCAGTTTGGTCCCTTAGGAATTCACACATACTAAGAAATTTGGTAGTGTAGGGAGGAACTTGTCAAAGCTCGCCTTTCGTCGAAGAAATATAATCAAATTTAGAGCCTCATAGTAGAATTGATCATAAAAGTCGTTCCTCTTCTGTTCACTGCAGTGTGAAATATAACCGCTTACACCACTTGGATCGCTATAGCTATTCGACTTCTGCAGTGTGTTTGTAAACATGGTTGCAGAGTTGGTATGTTCCTTCGATTCTATATAATAATCTTGCCTAGAATTGGGTGCGGGGCTAGCAAGCAGCACAATGCGTGCTATTAGTCGTGTGCTGATGGGCATGTGTGATATATTACAGACTTCTTCAAATCTACATCAGCAGCCATCCACCTCTACATCTGTAAACAACCAGACACATTTTCAGCAAGCCGCAATAGAGGACGTCACGCTATAAAATTAAAAAAAAAACTTAAAACTCTTAGCTCTCCGTTCTACTTGATCAATTTTTGAACACTGGAAGCCCCAAGTCTAAAAGTTCTTTATCTGTTATTGGAACACTAATTGTGGCGTCGATAGTTACGATGCCACAACGTGGATGCGCGCTCTCGTAAGTTGGCACTATGAGAAAAGACTAACTACGCTGACCACATCGCCCTCTGGCCGACGCTGTGGAGCTCAGCGAGTGCCGTCTTGATTTCTGCCCCCATTTTATCAATAGCAGACGGCCTGGAAATATCGCTTCTACTACCGAGTGGGCTAGCTTGCTGTTGCGACTTTGATCCGACTTGAACTACGGCCTCACACCTACGTGCTCATCCTAGCCAAAGTTATGTAAGCCTTTGTTATTTACTTGTGTTTTCTGACTCTAGTAAAAAAGTGTTAGTTACATGCAGTGCCGAAGTGCTTCACCTCTCCTGCCCCTACTTGCTTCCTTCACTCTCGGCCTATATTACAGAGGCAGTTCACAGGAGCAGACTCAAGCGCCGCCTATCCAGGCGGGATACAAAACTAATTCTATTAATTACGTTATTCAAAAATAAAAATAGTTTTAATGCCCATATATCCCTTGTTTATCTTCAGATATTCCTCCTTCAGTGCTTTACAAATCGCTTTATACGTATCTGGAATTGTTTTGGTTAATGTGCACTGTGGTATTCGAGTGATATACTGTAAGCTAGAGTAGTTCTCTCCAGTAGCAAGAAATCGCAGTGTTATGGTAAGATTGTCCTCTGCACATATATCATTTCTCAAATGAGTATTCCGCTTTGTAATATGAGCAGCCACTTTACTGAGCAAACACTGAAATGCCCTCTCTTCCATTCGTAAGTAATTTATTTAAGATTTGACGGCGTCCACTGCTGCTCTCGTAACAAATTTCGCTGAATGCTCGACGTACAACCCACGGCTTCATCCAAGTATGCTTCCTTTATTCCCGCCGCTTCTCTCCAAACGCACACAAAATGCAATTGTGGTACTAAGCGTAGTAACGAGTTGTTGTTGTCCGCCATCTTGAACTTTTGTGAAAAACATGAAAACATGATGACAGCGTAATACCCCTTTTTAACGTCAGGTCAAAAATCGTTGTCGAAGAAATTTGACGAATACTTGATCGTATTTCTTCGTCAAAGAAATATGATAGCTTAATACTGGCCTTAGTGACAACACGATTAACGTAGAAGTAAATATCCTCGGAGTAGGGAAGCAACTAAAAACACTTAATAAAAGCAAGACTGTATACCATTTAGGTTCCTTTCCGAGTATGCTGATGCATTAGTTCCATACTTAACAATCAAATACAACTGTTCACTCGACGAAAGATCCATACCCAAAGACTGGAAAGTTGCACAGGTCACACCAGTATTCAAGAAAGGTAGTAGGAGTAATCCACTAAATTACAGGACAATATCGTTGTCGTAGATATGCAACAGGATTTTAAAACATATATTGTGTTCGAACATTATGAATTACCTCGAAGGAAACTGTCTATTGAAACACAGTCAACATGGGTTTAGAAAACATCGTTCTTGTGAAACACAGCTAGCTCTTTATTCACATGAAGTGTTCAGTGCTATTGGCAAGGGGTTTCAGATCAATTCCGTAGTCCTTGATTTGGTTCAAATGGTTCAAATGGCTCTGAGCACTATGCGACTTAACTTCTGAGGTTAGAGAGGCCTAGAACTTAGAATTAATTAAACCTACCTAACCTAAGGACTTCACACACATCCATGCCCGAGGCAGGATTCGAACCTGCGACCGTAGCGGTCACTCGGCTCCAGACTATAGCGCCCAGAACCGCACGGTCACTCCGGCCGGCCATTCCTTGATTTCCGGAAGGCTTTTGACACTGCAGCACACAAGCGGCTCGTAGTCAAATTGCGTGCTTATCGAATACCGTATCAGTTATGTGTCATAGAGGTCACAGTTCGTAGTAACTGACGGAAAGTCATCGAGTAAAACAGAAGCGATTTCAGGCGTTCCCTAAGGTAGTGTTATAGGCCCTTTGTTGTTCTTTATCTATATAAACGATTTGGGAGAAAATCTGAGCCGCCGTGTTCGGTTGTTTGCAGATGACACTGTCGTTTATCGACTAATAAAGTCATCAGAAGATCAAAACAAACTGCAAAACGATTTGGAAAAAAATATCTGAATGGTGCGAAAAGTGGTAGTTAACCCTAAATAACGAAAAGTGTGAGGTCATCCACACGAGTGCTAAAAGGAAATCGTTGAACTTCGGTTACACGATAAATCATTGTAAAAGCCGTAAATTCAACTATATACCTAGGTATTACAATTACGAAC
Source organism: Schistocerca cancellata (assembly GCF_023864275.1). Classification (NCBI taxonomy): domain Eukaryota; kingdom Metazoa; phylum Arthropoda; class Insecta; order Orthoptera; family Acrididae; genus Schistocerca; species Schistocerca cancellata. Next base: position 502,059,007 of record NC_064632.1, on the reverse strand, counting down.
AATTTAAATTGGAAAGAACACACAGAAAATGTTGTGGGGAAGGCTAACCAAAGACTGCGTTTTATTGGCAGGACACTTAGACAATGTAACAGACCTACTAAGGAGACTGCCTACACTACACTTGTCCGTCCTCTTTTAGAATACTGCTGCGCGGTGTGGGATCCCTACTATATAGGACTGACGGAGTACATCGAAAAAGTTCAAAGAAGGGCAGTACGTTTTGTATTATCGAGAAATATGGAAGAGAGTGTCACAGAAATGATACAGGATTTGGGCTGGAAATCATTAAAAGAAAGGCGTTTTTCCTTGCGACGGAATCTTCTCACGAAATTCCAATCACCGACTTTCTCCTCCGAATGCGAAAATATTTTGTTGACACCGACCTACATAGGGGGGAACGATCACCACGATAAAATAAAGGAAATCAGAGCTCGCACGGAAAGATATAGGTGTTCATTCTTTCCGCGCGCAATACGAGATTGGAATAATAGAGAATTGTGAAGGTGGTTCGATGAACCCTCTGCCAGGCATTCAAATGGGATTTGCAGAGTATCCATGTAGATGTAGAGGTAGATGTAGATGAACACGTACCTTGATCAGATTGATTATGGAGACGGAGAAGAGGAAGGCGGTGATGGAGGCCCTCTCTGTTTCCTCCGACCTGTCGGTGAAGAGCTCTACGCCGGTGGTGGCGACCAGTAGGATGTTAGCGACGATGTTGACCGCTGCCCCGGCGAACCTGCCGCACTCGGCCAGCCGGGCGGTGATCGAACTCCGGTCCCCGCTGGCCAGGCCCAGCAGCGCGCCCGCCGTGCCCAGCACCTGGCGCTCCTCCTCAGATAGCCGCGCCATCTCTCCTCACCTGTCCTGTCCTGCAACAGAACATACAGGGTGTTTCAAAAATGACCGGTATATTTGAAACGGCAATAAAAACTAAACGAGCAGCGCTAGAAATACACCGTTTGTTGCAATATGCTTGGGACAACAGTACATTTTCAGGCGGACAAACTTTCGAAATTACAGTAGTTACAATTTTCAACAACAGATGGCGCTGCAAGTGATGTGAAAGATATAGAAGACAACGCAGTCTGTGGGTGCGCCATTCTGTACGTCGTCTTTCTGCTGTAAGCGTGTGCTGTTCACAACGTGCAAGTGTGCTGTAGACAACATGGTTTATTCCTTAGAACAGAGGATTTTTCTGGTGTTGGAATTCCACCGCCTAGAACACAGTGTTGTTGCAACAAGACGAAGTTTTCAACGGAGGTTTAATGTAACCAAAGGACCGAAAAGCGATACAATAAAGGTTCTGTTTGCAAAATTTCAACGGACTGGGAACGTGACGGATGAACGTGCTGGAAAGGTAGGGCGACCGCGTACGGCAACCACAGAGGGCAACGCGCAGCTAGTGCAGCAGGTGATCCAACAGCGGCCTCGGTTTCCGTTCGCCGTGTTGCAGCTGCGGTCCAAATGACGCCAACGTGCACGTATCGTCTCATGCGCCAGAGTTTACACCTCTATCCATACAAAATTCAAATGCGGCAACCCCTCAGCGCCACTACCATTGCTGCACGAGAGACATTCGCTAACGATATAGTGCACAGGATTGATGACGGCGATATGCATGTGGGCAGCATTTGATTTACTGACGAAGCTTATTTTTACCTGGACGGCTTCGTCAATAGACAGAACTGGCGCATATGGGGAACCGAAAAGCCCCATGTTGCAGTCCCATCGTCCCTGCATCCTCAAAAAGTACTGGTCTGGGCCGCCATTTCTTCCAAAGGAATCATTGGCCCATTTTTAAGATCCGAAACGATTACTGCATCACGCTATCTGGACATTCTTCGTGAATTTGTGGCGGTACAAACTGCCTTAGACGACACTGCGAACACCTCGTGGTTTATGCAAGATGGTGCCCGGCCACAACGCACGGCCGACGTCTTTAATTTCCTGAATGAATATTTCGGATATTCGTGTGATCTGTTATTCGGTTTTTGCGTAGTGAAGGTGTGAAACCTATTGAAATTCATCGAAGAATGAAGGTTCAGTACGGAGACGCACGTTTGTCACAGCAGCAAGTCTACAAATGGAGTAGGAAGTTCGCTAATGGTGTGACTTCAGTGGAAGATGCTCCTCATCCAGTTCAGGCACAACGAGTTGTGACTCCACAGAACATTGGAGCAGTTGAAGCCGTAGTGAAGGAAAACCGCCGAGTGACACTGAATGACATTGCAGCATGTTTACAGATTAGTCATGGGCCAGCACACTACACTGTGCATGATGTGCTCCAGTTTCACAAAGTGTCTGTTAGATGGGTGCCACGGCAACTGACTCCTGAAATGAGAGAACGACGTGTTGATGCTTGTGAAGAACTTCTTCGGCGCTTTGAACGAGAAGGTGATGGCTTCCTAGCAAGAATCGTTACTGGGGACGAAATCTGGGTTCACTTCCACCAACCAGAAACGAAGGGAGCGAGCAAGGAATGGCGCCATTCCTCATCACCAAAACAAAAGAAGCTTCGAAAAGAACAATCAGCAGGGAGGGTTATGTTGACTCTCTTTTGGGACGAAAAAGGCGTCATTTTGAAGCAATACATGCCTGGAGGGACCACTGTCACCAGGGCATCGTACACAGATCTCCTCAAAAATCATCTGCGGCACTGCAATCAAATCAAACTGACGTGGATTGCTGTCAGCAGGTTTCCTTTTGCAACAGGACAATGCAAGGCCCCACACTGCCCGTACAACAGTTGCAGCAATCAGAGACCTGCATTTTGAGTGTCTTCCTCACCCACCATACTCACCAGACCTTGCCCCAAGTGATTTCCACATGTCTGGACCACTCAAAGACGAAGTGGGAGGAAAGAAGTTCCGTTCTGATGAAGAGGTACGCCACGCGGTGCATGAGTGGTTGCGCGGACTACCAAAAGAAATTTTCTAAAGGAATTCATGCACTTTGTAAGCGCTGGAGAACTAGCATTGAGCGTCGGGGAGATTGTTGAAAAGTGTTACAGCTTTGTACCACTTCTGCTCAATAAATAATATTTAAAAAATATTTAAGGTTTTCATTTGACTCACCCTTGTACAACAGTTTGTGTGCTCACGGCCTGATGCGAACATCCCGCGCGATATATTCGAGCGAGCAAATGCTAAGCAGCGTACGCGGTTGCTGTGCGGTTACGCAGCGCAGCCGTGTGACACGAATCAATGACCATTTTAGCAAAACTCAACAAACGCCCGGTTTTTCAGAACGTACCTTATTTAGGATTCTGATACTGTAATATGAGCCCCACATAATGGCTAACAGAAAATACGACAAAACAGTAATTTCTGTTGCAAACGTCGTCCGAATATAGCAAACTTTCACGTAACTCTACATCTCCATTTTTCAAGATTTCGAAAAACTCAACCAACCCTTCTTTTATACTCTATCATCAACATTTTGAACACAAAATTTAAACACATCAAATGAGTTCGCAATTGCGAATAAAGACTACCATCAGCTGTAAAATGGAATGACGACAATGAAAATTTGTGCCGGACCGAAACTCAACCTATAATTTCCAGCTTATCGCGAGCTGTCACCTTACCATTTGGCTATCGGTGCACGACTCCCTGTCAGATACAAACCAACATATGCCTCTACGGCTTGTGCTCATACATCCGTCATGTACAGGGTTATTACAAATGATTGAAGCGATTTCACAGCTCTACAATAGCTTTATTATTTGAGATATTTTCACAATGCTTTGCACATACATACAAAACCTCAAAAAGTTTTTTTAGGCATTCACAAATGTTCGATATGTGCCCCTTTAGTGATTCGGCAGACATCAAGCCGATAATCAAGTTCCTCCCACACTCGGCACACCACGTCCCCATTACTGAGTTCGAAAGCATCGTTGATGCGAGCTCGCAGTTCTGGAACGTTTCTTGGTAGAGGAGGTTTAAACACTGAATCTTTCACATAACCCCACAGAATGAAATCGCATGGGGTTAAGTCGGGAGAGCGTGGAGGCCATGACATGAATTGCTGATCATGATCTCCACCACGACCGATCCATCGGTTTTCCAATCTCCTGTTTAAGAAATGCCGAACATCATGATGGAAGTGCGGTGGAGCATCATCCTGTTGAAAGATGAAGTCGGCGCTGTCGGTCTCCAGTTGTGGCATGAGCCAATTTTCCAGCATGTCCAGATACACGTGTCCTGTAACGTTTTTTTCGCAGAAGAAAAAGGGGCCGTAAACTTTAAACCGTGAGATCGCACAAAACACGTTAACTTTTGTGAATTGCGAATTTGCTGCACGAATGCGTGAGGATTCTCTACCGCCCAGATTCGCACATTGTGTCTGTTCACTTCATCATTAAGAAAAAATGTTGCTTCATCACTGAAAACAAGTTTCGCACTGAACGGGTCCTCTTCCATGAGCTGTTGCAACCGCGCCGAAAATTCAAAGCGTTTGACTTTGTCATCGGGTGTCAGGGCTTGTAGCAATTGTAAACGGTAAGGGTTCTGCTTTAGCCTTTTCCTTAAGATTTTCCAAACCGTCGGCTGTGGTACGTTTAGCTCCCTGCTTGCTTTATTCGTCGACTTCCGCGGGCTACGCGTGAAACTTGCCCGCACGCGTTCAACAGTTTCTTCGCTCACTGCAGGCCGACCCGTTGATTTCCCCTCACATAGGCATCCAGAAGCTTTAAACTGCGCATACCATCGCCGAATGGAGTTAGCAGTTGGTGGATCTTTGTTGAACTTCGTCCTGAAGTGTCGTTGCACTGTTATGACTGACTGATGTGAGTGCATTTCAAGCACGACATACGCTTTCTCGGCTACTGTCGCCATTTTGTCTCACTGCGCTCTCGAGCGCTCTGGCAGCAGAAACCTGAAGTGCGGCTTCAGCCGAACAAAATTTTGAGTTTTTCTACGTATCTGTAGTGTGTCGTGACCATATGTCAATGAATGGAGGTACAGTGAATTTATGAAATCGCTTCAATCATTTGTAATAGCCCTGTATATTCCCGTACACGTGAGACGTTGCACTTGAAAGTCGCTTCCCATGTATCGGCACATAAATACGATATTACAGTGCCTGTGTAATTCTGGTTACGATGCGAAGTTCCTTTGGAAATGCATGTATTCTGGTTACGAGAGCAAAGGTACTTCGCATCGTAATCAGAATAACACAGGCATTGCAGTATCGTATGAAATTTAAAAGTTAAATTCAGTAACCTTTGCACTCACATGTGTTTCCTGTTGGGAATCTTACAGCATCTTACAAGATAATCCATCTACTTGCTAAGCGACTGTTAGACAACAATGCATACTTCTCTTTCGTGCTTACCCACTGCGTCACTATAAGATTAGTAGCTGCTCTAGAACGATCTGGTTGCAAGAGCATTATTAAGACGTTGGAAGAGTCAGAATATCTGCAACAATCCAGGAGGCGATAAAAGGAAGAAAAGCAGAAGTGGCCAACGTCAATAGAGTAAGAGAAAATATTAACCTCAGATTATTTTCTTGCTGTTGTGGCTCCCGAAACGAAAACTCCACAGTAATGGCAATGCTTATCACTTACACTGAAAGCTCAAAGGTATATAAGGGGATTCAGCATTATTTCCCAATACGTGGATGTAACCGCTTGCCCAAACGTGTAATGAAAACCAAATTGCCTTTTAAGATATCTGAGCCAAGAATACTACATTATGCAAAGATACCTAATACCAGGGTCTTTTCCAAAATGCTTGCTTTGCTTAACTAATGGACGTTGAGATGCTGTAATAATGTCTGAGTACCTCAGCTTCCATCATTGAATCATGTAAGCAGAAGTGAAGCTAATGAGGTGATGAAATTTTGTCTTGTTTTGAAAACGATTCAGAGAAAGTATAGAGTTCTGTTTATAAGTTTACAAGGGATGTTAATCATACTGAAGACAAAATTCTGCATTAGGAAGTATCTTTACGTTAAGGAAAACTGTGTTTCCGTATCGTTTTGGATTTCACACGGTATGTAAACTTTGTCTTAAAATTTGTACTGTTTTTTGAGTTGTCATTTAAATGCATCACAATTAGTTTCACAATAGGTATAAGATGTGAGAAATAGATTTCGCTACTCTGTAAACTTTTCTTCGTGTGCTAACTAATAAGGAAAATATAAATTTACTAATACATTGTTAAATGATATTATCCACAAAATGTAATACACAGGGTGTTTATAAATAAATATCGGGGTTTTAACGCTTTATAATATTTATTATATTAAACTTAGTTATAAATGATATGTCAAATGAAAGAGCAACTCAAACAGTTTTACCAAGAACCTTATAAATGTACAGTGTGAGCACGATTTGTCACACGGCACACATCACGTCTATAGCCGAGTTCTTCCCAAACGTTGATAAGCGTGTCTTCAGTGATTGTGGCAACAGCTGCTTCAATCCGGTTTCTTAATTCAGGGAGGTCTGCTGGTAGCGGAGGCACGTACACACGATCCTTGATGAAGCCCCAAAGGAAAAAGTCGCATGGCGTTATGTAGGGTCAACGTGGAGGCCATGAAAAGCAAGCCCTGTCATTGGGCCCCTTGCGGCCTATGCAGCGCTTGGGTACAGTTAAGTTCAACCAATCGCGTACTTCGCTATGCCAGCGAGGTGGCGCACCATCTTGCTGGAAAATAAAGTTCTCTGGCTCTTCTTCTTCCAACTGAGGGAAGAGCCATTGCTCTAGTGTACCAAGGTAAGAAGTGACAGTTACAGCAAGTTCACCAAAAAAGAAAGGTTCAGATGGTCCAAATAGCTCTGAGCACTATGGCACTTAACTTCTAAGGACATCAGTCCCCTAGAACTTAGAACTACTTAAACCTAACTAACCTAAGGACATCACACACATCCATGCCCGAGGCAGGATTCGAACCTGCGACCGTAGCGGTCGCGCGGTTCCAGACTGTAGCGCCTAGAACCGCTCGGCCACTCCGGCCGGCCAAAAAAAAAAAGAAAGGCCCATAAATTTTTCGGCGGGATACGGCACGAAGAACAGTCACTTGGAACATTTATAAGGTTATTGGTAAAACTGTTTGAGTTGCTATTTCATTTGACTTATCATTTATAATTGTAAGTTGTAAATATTACAAAGCGGTAAAATCCCGATATTCATTTATAAACACACTGTACTTAAGATCCCATTGATTTTAAATGCTTAGAATGTGTACTTGTGACACCTAGCTTAATAGACTGGAGAATAAACAAGCATGCAAAAGGGGATATGTTGCCTTTTGTAAAAATTTACAATTTGTAACTATTTTCTTAATAAGTTGGTGATGATCTTCAGGTATTCATTCATCAATCGCTGTCTGCATGGATGACCAGTATCGCACTTTTTTGAAGTTTTTTAATTAACAGTACTGAATACAACTAAAAAATACGGCGTTAGTTGAGTTTCCTTAAAAAGGTCCACAACTGTCGCCGCAGCGCTTGAGCGGATGTACCGGCAGCTATGAAATACTTATTATCCTATTTTAAGAAAATTACTTGATGAAAAAATTTGATTCTTTCACATCCTACAGCCTCATATCTTCTCTCGATGACCGACTGCATGTTCTCTCATTAATAGTCACAGCTACTGTCTACATCAAATTAAATAAATAACTACGCGAAATGTTAAGAAATAATTTAAAATCCAAGATCGCTTAAATGCTGTTTACTGGATAACCGGTTACAATGCACTAAACATCTACATCTACACCTACATTTATACTCCGCAAGCCACCCAACGGTGTGTGGCCGAGGGCACTTTACGTGCCACTGTCATTACCTCCCTTTCCTGTTCCAGTCGCGTATGGTTCGCGGGAAGAACGACTGTCTGAAAGCCTCTGTGCGCGCTCTAATCTCTCTAATTTTACATTCGTGATCTCCTCGGGAGGTGTAAGTAGGGGGAAGCAATATATTCTATACCTCATCCAGAAACGCACCCTCTCAAAACCTGGACAGCAAGCTACACCGCGATGCAGAGCGCCTCTCTTGCAGAGTCTGCCACTTGAGTTTGTTAAACATCTCCGTAACGCTATCACGGTTACCAAATAACCCTGTGACGAAACGCGCTGCTCTTCTTTGGATCTTCTCTATCTCCTCCGTCAACCCGATCTGGTACGGATCCCACACTGATGAGCAATACTCAAGTATAGGTCGAACTAGTGTTTTGTAAGGCACCTCCTTTGTTGATGGACTACATTTTCTAAGGACTCTCCCAATGGATCTCAACCTGGTACCCGCCTTACCAACAATTAATTTTATATGATCATTCCACTTGAAATCGTTCCGCACGCATACTCCCAGACATTTTACAGAAGTAACTGCTACCAGTGTTTGTTCCGCTATCATATAATCATACAATAAAGGATCCTTCTTTCTATGTATTCGCAATACATTACATTTGTCTGTGTTAAGGGTCAGTTGCCACTCCCTGCACCAAGAGCCTATCCGCTGCAGATCTTCCTGCATTTCGCTACAATTTCTAATGCTGCAACTTCTCTGTATACTACAGCATCATCCGCGAAAAGCCGCATGGAACTTCCGACACTATCTACTAGGTCATTTATATATATTGTGAAAAGCAATGGTCCCATAACACTCCCCTGTGGCACTCCAGAGGTTACTTTAATGTCTGTAGACGTCTCTCCGTTGATAACAACATGCTGTGTTCTGTTTGCTAAAAACTCTTCAATCCAGCCACACACCTGGTCTGATATTCCGTAGGCTCTTACTTTGTTTATCAGGCGACAGTACGGAACTGTATCGAACGCCTTCCGGAAGTCAAGAAAAATAGCATCTACCTGGGAGCCTGCATCTAATGTTTTCTGGGTCTCATGAACAAATAAAGCGAGTTGGGTCTCACACGATCGCTGTTTCCGGAATCCATGTTGATTCCTACATAGTAGATTCTGAGTTTCCAAAAACGACATGATACTCGAGCAAAACACATGTTCTAAAATTCTACAACAGATCGACGTCAGAGATATAGGTCTATAGTTTTGCGCATCTGTTCGACGACCCTTCTTGAAGACTGGGACTACCTGTGCTCTTTTCCAATCATTTGGAACCTTCTGTTCCTCTAGAGACTTGCGGTACACGGCTATTAGAAGGGGGGCAAGTTCTTTCGCGTACTCTGTGTAGAATCGAATTGGTATCCCGTCAGGTCCAGTGGACTTTCCTCTGTTGAGTGAGTCCAGTTGCTTTTCTATTCCTTGGACACTTATTTCGATGTCAGCCATTTTTTCGTTTGTGCGAGGATTTAGAGAAGGAACTGCAGTGCGGTCTTCCTCTGTGAAACAGCTTTGGAAAAAGGTGTTTAGTATTTCAGCTTTACGCTTGTCATCCTCTGTTTCAATGCCATCATCATCCCGGAGTGTCTGGACATGATGTTTCGAGCCACTTACTGATTTAACGTAAGACCAGAACTTCCTAGGATTTTCTGTCAAATCGGTACCTAGTATTTTACTTTCGAATTCACTGAACGCTTCACGCATAGCCCTCCTTACGCTAACTTTGACATCGTTTAGCTTCTGTTTGTCTGAGTGGTTTTGGCTGCGTTTAAACTTGGAGTGAAGCTCTCTTTGCTTTCGCAGTAGTTTCCTAACTTTGTTGTTGTACCACGGTGGGTTTTTCCCGTCCCTCACAGTTTTACTCGGCACGTACCTGTCTAAAACGCATTTTACGATTGCCTTGGACTTTTTCCATAAACACTCAACATTGTCAGGTGCATTCTTCGGATCTGAATGTAGCTTAACATTTATACCATTTGGTTACACCGATACATGAGACAGACCAGCTGATATAAAATCATTCTCACAAAAAATAAAAAAAAACAATTGCTCTCATGGTCAATCTTTTCCATCAGATATGTAAAACCGAAGTCACAAGATAAAACTATTTGGTACATGACCGCTGGTTTGGTCCAACAGGAATCGTCGACCTTTTTTTAAGATGCCAGAGGAGTGATAATCGCATGGGAGAGACAAGGACTATAGGGCGGATACACGAGAGTCTCCCGCTAGAGTAGTCATGACTTCTGCGTTACGACATTTGCGATATGGGAATGTGCAGTATCACGGAGCACCAGCACCACAACAGTGGCTTTCGACAGACATACTGTCCCATACACATTCTTCATTCTCCTACGGATGTGTATCGCTGTTCGTCTTTCGGCAGTCAAGAAAAAACTAACAGTACGTTAGTCCCGATTGGACGCATTTGGTAACAACATCGCCATAGTGGACGTTCCCATATTTACCACACGCACTTGGGAAAGACAGAAACGCCACAATAAGCCCTTGTGTAGATGTTGGAGTTTAGAAAGGTGTCTCACCAAAGAGTCGTCAGGCACACTTATTCTAATTTTTCAGCAGATACGTGCAACTTCGTTCTTGCTCTGCGGAGCTGGAGTGATTATTTTACTTGCCCATTCGTTAGAGCAGTCCCATATTAGTCTAGTGAGATATTTGTTTTATAGATTTATATTATCTGGGACAGTAAAACACGAAGAATATCTAGCGATCTAGCAGTGAGTCAGAAGCTCTGAATGCTACGCGGCAGCAGTCAGCCCGAGCCACGACAGTGATGATAAAGCAAATATCGCACGAGACTAATCTGGAAATGCTCTATGGAATGGGCACGTAAGATTCCGGTTTTTCTAAAAGAAAATTTTTTGTGACGGGGAAACAAAGCGACGTTGTCCGTCGACGCTGAGCGTCACATGAGATGTGAGGATCATATACAGGGTGACAATTATTGACCTATGTGAAAAGAATAGTAAATTAGTTAAAAACTACGGCACACAATTTATTTAACATGCAAATATCACTACAGATATGACATGCTCGATATACATGCCGCACTTGGCGATGATGTGGCGCAGACGAAAAGCGAAATTCTGCATGATCCGTTGAAGTGTCGGAACATCGATGCAGTCGATGACCTCCTGAATGGTTGTTTTTAGCTCAGCAATTGTTTTGTTTGATCTACATCTTGTCTTTAATATAGGAGTCGCATGTGTTCCGATCCGGAGAATATGGCTGCCAGTGGCGTCTGCGTATCTCAGAGCCAGAATGCAGTCTCCAAAGTGCTCCTCCAGGACATCAAACACTCTCCTGCTTCGATGTGGCCGAACTGCATTGCATGAATCACATCTTGTTGAAATCAGGGTCACTTTGGATAATGGGGCTGAAATCACCTTCCAAAACATATAGGTACCATTCGGTAGTCACCGTGCCATCAAGGAATATCACACCGATTATTCAGTGACTGGGCGTTGCACACCACACAGTCATCCGTTGAGGGTGAAGAGACTTCTGGATCGCGAAATGCGGTTTCCTAGTCCCCCAAATGCGCAAATTTTGCTTATTGACGAACTCACCCAAATGAAAGTGGGCTTCGTCGCTAACCTAACCTACTAATTCCCATCACGCTCCACAGACAACCGTACCTTTTTGAATGTCCTAACGCAAATCGTTCAGAAGTTAAGACGCTTTTATTTCAATAATTGTCATGCTGTATGTTTCGGCTGACTCCAGCAACGTAATGCAAATATGAAATTGCAAATATCTACTGAAACACCAGAGAAAAAACGTCTGACAACACTTTCTTGAGTACTGCTTGAGTGTCTGGGATGCGTACCACGACAGATCGAAGAAAGGCATCGACGTAGTTCAGGGGCGGGCTGCTAGATTTGATACCGGTAGGTTCGGGAAACATGCAGATGTTACGGAGATGTTTCGGGAATTCAAATGTGAATCCCTGGAAGGAAGGCTACGTCTTTTCGAGAAACACTATTGGGAAAATTTAGAGAAACGGCATTTGAAGCTGACTGCCAAACGATTCTACTGCTGCAAACATGCGTTGCGTGTGAGGACCACGAAGATATGATAGGTCGTTTTTCCCTCGCTCTGTTTGCGAGTGCAACAGGAAAGGAAATGACAAGTAGTGGTACATGGTACCCTCCGCCACACACCGTACATTGACTTTCGGAGTATGGTCGTTGTAGATGTAAAAGGTAGGAGAGCCGCCTTCTGTACCTTCAACAGATTCGTTTTACCTTCCTTATACGCTGCAGCAACGAACTCAAACAGAAACTCTGTGATCGCTCGTAACACTAAACGGCTGAACTGGTTACCTGGCTACCAAGTTCCAATAACAGGTTGCCTATCTAACGGCCAGGGTAACAAAAATTTGTTTTTCAATATTTCATATAATTATTAATCGAATTTAAAAAAATATCGTCCTGTAATGAGCCACTCATTAAGAAACAGAGACAAATAATCTTATGTTAAAGGTTAACACAATAAGTCAAGTTAGAAACTACATAACTTTGAGGCAGTGTCATTCCTTCCATCCAAATTATCCACATTACAAAAAATGGTTCAAATGGCTCTGAGCACTATGGGACTTAACATCTGTGGTCATCAGTCCCCTAGAACTTAGAACTACTTAAACCTAACTAACCGAAGCACACATCCATGCCCGAGGCAGGATTCGAACCTGCGACCGTAGCAGTCCCGCGGTTCCGGACTGAGCGCCTAGAACCGCTAGATCACCGCGGCCGGCTATCCACATTACATTCATTCACTTTCATTGCTCATGCAGTGAAAAATCAGCAGCAGTCACGTCGTTTTAATTACTTCTTACGTACCAGCTCTATTCGCAACACACTATGAAGACACTACGTACATAAATCACCGAATGTAGCTGCAAGATGATATCATTGTTTAACTAACGACAGTACAAAAATTTGCTTTCGTCATATCCGTGTTTCATACGTGGTAGCTAGATACTTTAAAGAATAGAGGAGTTACTGGTGGTTAAGAATATGGGAAAGATATTTCAGTTTTCACTACTACTGGAAAAAAATACTAGTATACGACGGATATTAAGAGAACTGTACTTGTCGATATAGTTGATGATCTTCCCCAGATGGCCAGTGCTGACGCCACTGCCACACTTTAGTTGCTAAAACCAGTGGTTCCCAACCTTTCTGAGACCATTACCCCCAAGTGCAATCAGATATTGGCTAGTATCCACCCCCTTGCTCACACCGTCAACACCATTGTCGTCTAACTAAACTGCAGAATGAATCCTCTTGGAACACAAAAAAATGATTCAAATGGTTCTGAGCACTATGGGACTTAACATCTATGGTCATCAGTCCCCTATAACTCAGAACAACTTAAACCTAACTAACCTAAGGACACCACACAACACCCAGTCATCACGAGGCAGAGAAAATCCCTGACCCCGCCGGGAATCGAATCCGGGAACCCGGGCGTGGGAAGCGATCCTGGAACACATTTTTATTTTTAAAATTATGAAAGGTGAATGATATTTTGTATGTATATGTATGTATGTGTGTGTGTGTGTGTGTGTGTGTGTGTGTGTGTGTGTGTGTGTGTGTGTGAGCAAAGGGGGGGGTGGGTGTTCGGATGAATGATGAAGGAATTTGCGGTGCATCGCAAGTGCTACCAACTCTTTCTCAGGTAAGATAGCCAACTATCCACAGTGTGGGTAGACACTTGTTACAAGAAATACTTCCCCTGCATTACTCCTCTTGATTGCAGCACTTGCTTGGCCTGCACACTGCAACCCCATTTAAAATCACGTTAAAATGGTTCGTAAATCACTTGATTGGTGCACTTCTTACTTCTGAACTGGCAGAAATTGGAAGACTTCAGGCTGTTAATGCCTTGTGTCTGACCATAGCCACAATAATAATAATAATAATAATAATACTGTGTGCAGAACTATAGTAGCTCTTGTGTAGCTACTGCTGTGTCGTGCTGTCAATTAATACCTGTTTCGAAGCGAGCAATGAAGCAATTTCTGGACTACTGCACGTACTATGTATAACTTCGAGAAGACATTGTGTTGACATAAATACCATCTGTTACGTATATGACTTTTTTATCATCAGCGATACACGGGACAAAGCACAACATATATGTGTAGTGGGTCGGCTGTGTGAGAAACCTGTAACCCACGCAGATTTAATGCTGCTAATTGAGAAAATGTAATTATTTATAACATACGTAATCAATATTACAATCTTACAAAACTGTGATAATAGTAATGACCTTTCGAAAATAATTTAGCCCCGTGACTGAAACAGAATAGTACTGAAACTTTCTGGCAGATTAAAACTGTGTGCCCGACCGAGACTCGAACTCGGGACCTTTGCCTTTCGCGGGCAAGTGCTCTACCATCTTTTTTTTTTTTTTAATTCTTTGTTGATCTCATTTTGTTCTATTTTGTTCGTTGTATATGATCGGGGCGGTCGTCTCATGACACCTGTTGAAGTTGTTCGTTGAACTGTTCACTCAGTTTATTTTATTACAGAGGGTAGCTAAACCCTCTGACCGAACACGCTGAGCTACCGTGCCGGCAACCATCTGAGCTACCGAAGCACGACTCACGCCCGGTACTCACAGCTTTATTTCTGCTGTGAGTACCGGGCGTGAGTCGTGCTTCAGTAGCTCAGATGGTAGAGCACTTGCCCGTGAAGGGCAAAGGTCCCGAGTTCGAGTCTCGGTCGGGCACACAGTTTTAATCTGCCAGGAAGTTTTATATCAGCGCACACTCCGCTGCAGAGTAAAAATCTCATTCTCAGAATAGTATTATTTAGTTTTTACCCTTCACAAATTTTACCCCCAGGTTGGGAACCACTGGCTAAGACAAACATTACCTGGTTGCTACCTCTTGTTCGGCGGCCCTTACCCGTGCGCTGCTCGGTAGGTACTGTCCTCGTCTGGGACTCTCAAGGCGGGGGCGACTTGTCTTCTGTTCGCTTCACTCTGCGTAACATTTTATACGTGGGAAAACGAGAATCTGCTACATGTATCAGTGCTTACGCGGCATACGGCATGCATTAAATGCAGATGAGAACCACCGACGGCGAGGACGCAGTCAAATGGAGACCTTCCCTACTGTGTATTTCGGTTATTAATTTTCTAGAAAAACTGAAAAATGGGATATTTCGGTGCATGTTTGACCGGTAATTATCGTTCAGGGGCCTGTTATCTGCTTTGCTTAAAGAAGTGCATCACGGGCGTACTTGAAACAGTGAAGAAATGCATATATTCTGAGTGATGTGGCGAAACACTTCTTCTTCCGATTCTCTTTTTCCGGATTCTTTTCATTTCTATTGTGTAGGATACACACCTAAAGACGGGCCACTCTCTCCCTATAAGTATGCCACTGTAACTGTTGCTTATGAATTTTTGATTCTTGGTATCACACAGAGGGAAGCTACTGAGAATACTGTGATATTCACAGCACGGCTGTTCTCCTTTTTAGGGCAGGTAACTAGTCCTCGTATTACATAACTGTTCGCTCTCAAGAACAATCTCAGTTTGACTAACGGAGCCTGCCGCACTGACCGAGCGGTTCTAGGCGCTTCAGTCCGGAACCGCGTGACTGCTACGGTAGCAGGTTCGAATCCTGCCACGGGCATGGATGTGTATGATGTCCTTAGGTTAGTTAGGTTTAAGTAATCCTAAGTTCTAGGGGACTGATGACCTCAGATGTTAAGTTCCATAGTGCTCAGAGCCATTTGAACCATTTTGACTAACGGAGATCGTTTGGTATAGCAACCGTGCCGTGGCCCCGAGTTTTGCAGCAGATTTGCATTACTCTACTGCAACGTGCCATACTGTTTTCGACAAGTTTTCTAAAGTCCGCTGTTATCGTGGAACCATTAAATTGCTTCTTTAGTAACTTTAAATACAATATTGTGGAAATGGCTTAGTTACAAAAACAAAAGCGACCATTATTTCAAATAATATTTATTTGTTCAAAATCTAATTTCAAATTTAATCCAAAATCTCTTAAAGTTCCACAAAAGTCAGCATCTTCGTGGCGCTTTCAGCGCCTTTGAAACATATCCTTATACAGATATGAACTGTGATATTTAATTTCCACCTATATGGAATTTTATTATCTTTATCCTTTAATTTTGATGGCAATAACATTTGCATGTACATTAAGATATTGAGAGTAAGAAATAAAGGAATATTAATTGTCACACAGTCCCCCCCTCCATCAGCTCAGGACACCATTTTGACAGAAAGTCTAAGGCAGGGGAAATAGAGCAAAGAAGGGCTGACATAGCGGATGTGTATGACGTAGTTATGTCTCTTACAAATTTTCAGTTTTATGAGTTCTGTTTTATCTGTTCAAAAAAATTGTCACAGTGTTTGCCTTTTCAGCGAGATTTATTTCTCAAATTTTCTTAAAATCCAAATTGTTGTAGGCAGCCTCAGTTAAACAATAAGAATGAAAAGAACTATATTAAGTGATATAATTAAAGAAACATTTTCGTATTTATTTACTCATCTGTTAAATGGAAATGTGTATAGCACAGTGTCCTTTAAGCATCGCAGTTACCTTAAACTGTTAGACACCTACTTACAAGTTCAGTGCTACGAGAAAAAACGAACTCAAGACACATTTAATATAATATTAACTCTTCGTCTTTTTTACTAAACCATTCACAAATATTCCTCATTTTCAGTATTACACAAATTGGTCTGCACATCTACTATATTTATATCAGCTTGTCGTCAGTTAGTCAGCTCTTCAAATCACCAGCAGTAGCAAAAGATTCCAGGAAATTTATAAACGTATTTTTTTCAACTGCAGAGAGAATGGGTTTGTGGCCAGCTCAGATGTAATGCATACACTTGTAGCCTCCATTGCTAAGGGTACCACTGTGCAAGTACACATGCAACAGAGATTTAATATGTTGAATGTTCGTCCGAGTTAAAATATTTAAGAATAGTAAGCTACAGCGCGCTGTTGTGACAAAGTAACACTAACGTCACAGAACTGCCCACCTTCACAGTAATCTATGTTTTAATGAAACAATTGAAACTCATTCTTAATTTCGCTGGTTTACTTTTTATTAAGCACTATGAATGAAAGATGAAATCTCGTGACGGATTCGGCATCCAGTCTGCTGACGTATTTATTTTTTCTCGACACTTAAGAGTGAGAACCATGTTTCAGTAGGCTTTGGTAGCACGGGCAAATGACGATAAATACATTGTTCACTGTCGCTCCCACATTCGTATTGACTGTTGAAATCAGTTAGTGGAAGCGAAGGTTAGTACCTATTCTGTTTTTCTGTCATTTTGTAGAGCATCTCACTCTTTAACAAAAACTGCGCTCTTCAAAGAAGCGGTATATTTCCAAGACAGTCAAAGTTTCTTCTCCAGCACAGCTGCTGCTCTAGTGAGAGTGGGAAGGATTCCAGGTAAGAATTGACACTTCTGGAAGGGAAAAAATGGGCTAAAGGTGGAGCGAAGTACACTATGTGCCAAAAATATCCGGACACCTGGCTGAAAATGATTTTCAAGCTCGTGGTGTCCTCCTTCCGTAATGCTGGAATTCAGTATGCTGTTGGCCCAGCCTTAGCCTTGATGACAGCTTCCACTCTCGCAGACATAAATCACGTGCTGGAAGGTTTCTTAGGGAATGGCAGCCCAGTCTTCACAGAGTGGTGTACTGAGGAGAGGTATCGATGTCGGTCGGTCAGGCCTGGCACCAAGTCGGCGTTCCAAAACATCCCAAAGGTGTTCTATAGGATTCAGGTCAGGGCTTTGTGCAGGCCAGTCCATTACAGGGATGTTATTGTCATGCAACCACTCCACCACAGGCCGTGCATTATGAAGAGGTGCTCGATCGTGTTGAAAGATGCAGTCGCCATCCCCGTATTGCTCTTCAACAATGGGGGGCAAGAAGGCTCTTAAAATATCAATTAAGGTCTGTGCTGTGACAGTGACACGCAAAAAATGGGTGCAAGCCCCTTCCATGAAAAACACGACCACACCATAACACCACCGCCTCCGAGTTTTACTGTTGGCACTACACACGCTGGCAGATGGGGTTCACTGGGCATTCGCCATACCGACACCCGGCTATCGGATCGCCACATTATGTACCATGATTCGTCACTCCACACAAAGTTTTTCCATTGTTCAATCGTCCGATGTTTACGCTTCTTACACAAAGCGAGGCGTCGTTTGGCATCTACCGGCGTGACATGTGGCTTATGAGCAACCGCTCGAACATGAAATACAAGATTTTCTCACCTCCCGCCTAACTGTTATAGTACTTGCAGTGGATCCTGATACAGTTTGGAATTCCTGTGTGATGGTCTGGATAGATGTCTTCCTATTACACATTACGACCCTCTTCAACTATTGGCTGTCTCTGCCAGTCAACAGACGAGGTCGGCCTCTACACTTTTGTGCTATACGTATCCCTTCACGTTTCCACTTCATTATCACATCGGAAACAGTGGACCTAGGAATGTTTAGGAGTGTAGAAATCTCGCGTAGAGACGTATGATACAAGTGACACCCGATCACCTGACCACGCCTGAAGTCCGTGAGTTCCGCGGAGCGCCCCATTCTGCTCTCTCACGATGTCTAATGACTACTGAGGTCGCTGATCTGGAATACCCAGCAGTAGAGTGGCAGCACAATGCACCTAATACGAAAAACGTATGTTTTTGGAGGTGTCCGGATACTTTTGATCATATATTGTATTTATTGGCGCGAAGCAGGGATTGGCAGCAGATCCTCAGCTACAGCTATTCGGCATCAAAATTAATTCTCTTAAACTTGTAATGATTTCGAATTATAGGGCAACAGAAAATATAAGCAATTCGAAAAACATCCCTAGTAACACATAGAGGTCGTTCCTAAGATGAACAGAAATGCAGTCGGCACCTTTCGTCTTTACCTCTTTCATAATCCATTTCTGTTACCACTTGTGCTGATGATTTCTTCGTTATTCTCTTGACACCTCTTCATGAATACATTGTTCCGTCTCTTGTGATTTTCTCGTTATTTCTTAGGTCTGTCTTTTAATTTTCTTCGTGAGTTTAATAGCTATAGTTTAGTTACTTTAATTTATATTCTAAAAAAAGAGCATTTAAACAAAACTTACGATGCATCCAACGTCCCATGACGGCCTTTCGCCACTGATGGCAAGTTACCTAAGCTCAGGCTTCTGTTTGCATTGAAACGTGTACGTAGTGTGAAAATGTCCTTATGCTAGGTATTTAATGTTTTTTTTTATTCTGGTGTATTTCTGGTCTTGTACTATACGAGCACGAGTTTTGAATTGCTGTTCATTGCGTGCTTATAATTTTACCTCGTAGTTTTCTGATGATGGCTTAGAATCGATTGCGCTCAAATACAGATCGTATCAAAAAGAATCATCCGATTTAAAAAGTCATAACTATTATGTTATTTGAGATATGGACGTGAACGAGAGCAAACTCTTGAGTTTTACTTGCTTCCCGTTAGGTTCAAATGGTTCAAATGGCTCTGAGCACTATGGGACTTAACATCTATGGTCATCAGTCCCCTAGAACTTAGAACTATTTAAACCTAACTAACCTAAGGACATCACACAACACCCAGTCATCACGAGGCAGAGAAATCCTGTTAAGTAGGAGCAGTGTGCACCCACTTCAATTCCAGTAAAAATGGTGTCGGGACAACAGAAAGTGTTTTTTGTTCTATGTTTTACGCAGTGCGGGACAGTAATAACTTGTTCAGTATCACTTTCGTACTAGGTATGGTGTGGATTCTCCTACAGCATAGAGCATTAGACGATGGCATGAACAATTCCGACAAACAGGTTGTTTGTGTTAAGGCAAGTCACCGGAACGTACCCACCATAGTTTCGCAAGGAGTCTGCAGAAATCCGTTCGCCGAGAAGTTCGACAGCTCAACATGGCGGATCCGTCTGGCTTGTGTTGCGTCGACGTTTACACATGAAACCATACAAAATTCATCTAGTGAAAGCTTTTCGTGAAGGTGATTAACAACAACGTGTGGAGTTCTGTAATTTTGTTCGTGGCAAGATGGAGGATGACAGTTTTCCTCCACTCTTCTTTAGTGATGAGGCAACATTCCATTTAAATGGAAAGGTGAACCGTCATGATGTGAGAATATTGGGTACGGAACAACCAAATGAAGTTGTACAACACGACAGGGATCGTCCAAAATTTAATGTTTATTGTGTAGTTTCACAGGAAAAGGTCTATGGTCCATTTTTCTTTGCTGGGAACACTGTTACAGGAAGCACATATGTCGGTATGCTTAAGAACTTTCTTTTTCCACATTTGGAGACTGATTCGAACGTCTTCATCTACCAACGGGTTGGGACACCGCCACACTGGCATCGGGAAGTGCGGGAATTTTTAAATCAAAGGATTACTGAACGATGGATCAGTCGCACTGGACCAAATGATTCACCCTTAGATTAGTGGCCTCCAAGGTTACCAGACCTGACTGACTGACTGACTGTGATTATTCCTTGTGGGGTTTATAAAAGGCTCTGTTTGTGTGCCTCCCTTACCAACAACAATGAATGAACTGAGACATCGCATAACAGCAGCTGTGGAAACTGTCACTCAAGACATGCTCGCTGCAATGTGGGAACAATTTGAATACCGTATTGACGTGTGCCGTGCATCTCAAGGGGGGCATACTGAACACCTGTTGAAAGGTATGAAAAAAAACTTTTTGAATTACATGTTCATCTAAAAATAAAATTCATTGTATGTGTTTTGAAGTTTCAGAAATATAGACGTGCTAAATAGGATGATTCCTTTTGATACACTCTGTATATTCATTGTTGTAAATACAGTGGCATCCAAACAAAATCGGGTATAGAAAGTACAACTGTTACCACACGCAAAGTTAATACAGATAGAGCACAAGCGCGGACTTAACAGGGGTGGGATGTCACCTGCGTCCTTTTTTTGAAGGAACCATCGCATTATTCGCCCAAAATGATATGGGGAATCTGCAGCAAACGTAATTAAGGATGCGTGCTCCGCTTGCGAGTACGCGAGTACAGTGCCTCAACCACAATGTCGGTTCGTTCAACTCATGTTACAAGACACCAGAGTACTGCATACTTTGAAATAAGACACGGTATGTTGTTCGCGGAGTTCACGCGTACACTAGGTATAGGACCAGTTGTGAAACAACGCTAAGTGTGTTTAGTAAGTCGTTTAAAGACTGGAGAGGTCAATGTTTCCACAGTGCGTTGTATTCCCGGTTCTCGGCGTGTGTCAACACATATCAGTGAGGTGACTGGAAGAGATTTAAAATCATAATTTATCGCATGTACATGTTACGTATATCTGCTAACTGGAAAGTGATAACTCGGTGACGTGGAGACTAGCCTTTGCCTTGTGGAATGGAACCATAACTTGGCGGTCGAGCGATATGAGAGTATTAATCGCGAGTAGATTATTGGTGTGTGGGGCACTCCAAGCCTGAGGACGTGATGTTTCACGAGACTCCATCATGTGATGGTCGTCAGAGTGAATGTCTGTCTCGTTCCTAGCGTTTATCCGATCATATGGAGCGCTTTTTCCATGATTTGGGACGCCATACCTGTCGCGACAGTACCAGTATGAATCATATAAACTTCGTTCTGTGTGTCATTTATTTAATTGTGTATCGTATTGTGGGAGGCGGAGAATGGATACTAGCCTAGGACATGCTTAAATGATCGTGGAAAACCCTTTAGAAACGGGACCGAAGGTTGCCTAAACCGCTGCGCTAATTCTATTCGGATCTGGCCATAACCTAGGGACCGGGCTCAATCTGAATCACGCCCATATCTCTCGAGGTAGACAACTGCCAGCACCGAATGACTGGTCGAATGAAACAACCGAATGAAGCTACTGTCTGTTGCCATGTCAGCTATAAGAATATCTTTTATTAACTTTTCGGGTTTGAGTGGTTTCAATAAATGTGAGATAATTGACTGAAAGAAGTCTCTGACCGTTATGTCAGCCTCATGAATGTTTTCTCTTAACATGTCAGTTAGAGTGGTTTCGCTAACAAATTTTTTTCAGCATTTTTGGCTATACATGCACCATAACGAAGTTTTCCAACGTTATAGACGCATAAGTTTGCAACATTTTCGACGCAAATAACCTATCTTGTTCCAAGGGCAGGTAAAAAGCTACATTTCTAAAAAATAAAATATTTTAAAAGTTCATGAATTAATTCCCTAATATTCGAATTTCGCACTTCCAGCTTTCAGTATCGATTTTTGGTAGGTTTTCAAAATCTAATAATTGATGGTGCATCTTAAATTTATTTTTAAATAGGTGAACAATTACGGCTTTATTTAAATTTATTGACGCTCTGTTTCTTCTCTGTGGTGTGCATCCATCGCCGATAATTCGCTTTCAGTAAATAACAAGGTGAAGTTAAGACGGTGCATATGGCAACAATACATGGCTACTATAAATGACTCATTCGTTTCCATATCACATGTACAAATATTATTGATGCGTAAACAGAACTGTAAACTCACCACGTTTGTGTTGTGCCCAGCAGTTGGCGCCACGAGTACCGTAACGTGACAAAATAGTGAGGAGCAATACAAGAGTTTTCGTGTGTTGGAGAATGTGAGATGTTCATCTGTTACAACACTGCAGCATCTATTTAGAGGGAAATATTGAACTGAACCTGCATGTAAACAGAGCAGTATGCGTTGTTATCGACAATTTATGGTCACTGGTTGTCTCTATAACCAAAAAAATACTGTTCGACTACGTGAGCTGGATGCACTCGTGGAGAGGGTGAGGGGAAGTTTCATAAGCAATCCCCCCCCGCCCCCCCCCCGCCCCCCGCCCCCCGCTCCCCGCCCCCCCCAAAAAAAGAACTTGGAAAACTGCAGCAAACTGCTTGGAAGATTTTGCAACGGAAGTTACATTTCAAACCGTACTATCTGCAGCTCACGAGGGGCCAGATGTCTAGTATCTTTCCCTCGGCCAGTGATCGGAAATTCGCGTGGTTTCAGCGCTGTCCGTCTCGGTTTTGACCTCCATCACAGAGGTGTCAACAGAAGGAGTGAAATGTGTGTGATAGCGGCTGTGACGACCTTCCAATGGTGTGACACGTTTACGGTGCACTGAGCTGAATTGTGTTGAAATCTGATGCCAGTGCGACATCATTAACCCTCCTTATACATTACGTGGACTTTTCCTCGCATGTGTCAATACCTTGCTGTTTGAAGCGTTGAGGAGCTAGGTGGTGACTTTTCAAGGTGCCAGGCTTTTGAACCGTTACAGAATAATGTTGTACGCATCTTGGAGCCAAATTTTAAACTTTAGCTTTGCAGTGGGTGACAGTTACAGGGTTCTGAAAGAGTGATACTTTAATTCTGTTGCGCAGTGCAGTTACACAATAATTAGTACTGGTACAACTTAATCAGCATAGATATCTTAATCAGTTTTAAATGATGAAAGGAAGAATTAGTTTATTCAGTATGTAATTAGATGAACATGTACAATGCTTATTTTAATTTTAGCGTACCAGTACGTCTACACATAACCCTGCGGTAGGGGTATCCTCTGCGGGTGTGGGTACCCCAGTCGTATACCACTGTTTTAGTTCACTGAGTAAAAGTACTACAACTTCGTTTCACTCAGAAGAATGAATGGATAGTTCAGTTAACCGAAAAACTAAAGAGTGGTTTCAGTTGAAAGAACTAATAGATGTTTCAGTCAACAATAAAACTACAGACTGATTTCACTTGAAAAGAAACAATGAATAAGTCACCCAAACCGTGAACCTGTTTTCCTTCGGACTGTTTTACTTCAGACTGTTTTACTTCGGACTGTTTTCCTTCGGACCTGGTTTTCTCCGGTTCCTTCCACTGACTAGTTTCACTCGAAAGAAATAAATGACTAATAATCCAACTCATATGTAAAATTACAACCACTGATCATTCCCACAGATTTATTTCACACAAAATAATAATTCAACAGATATCTAAAACTGCATCCGAATGAATCTATTCTTTTCCATGAATCAACAGAATCGATTGCGTCCATTAGGTTGTTCCCATCATTACACATCCACACACAGCTCTCATGCTTCGAGAAGCAATGGTACGTGCGGACGCGAAGGATAGTGGGAAACCTTGTAAGTAGGCTGTTTAGGTTTTTTGTTGGTAACGCCACGTAGCGCTCTGTATGAAAATCACTGGCTGTGCTGTGTGCAGTCTGTGGCTGGTTAGCATTGTTGAAATATTCGCTATTGTAGTGTTGGGCAGTTGGATGTGAACAGCGCGTAACGTTGCGCAGTTGGAGGTGAGCCGCCAGCAGTGGTGGATGTGGGGAGAGAGATGGCAGAGTTTTGAGAGCGGTTGATCTGGACGTGTGTCCACCAGAAAGAGTAAATTTGTAATACTGGAATCATGAACTGATATATATATATATATATATATATATATATATATATATATATATATATATGACTTTTGAACACTATTAAGGTAAATACATTGTTTGTTCTCTATCATAATCTTTCATTTGCTAACTATGCCTATCAGTAGTTAGTGTCTTCAGTAGCTATAATCTTTTATTTAGCTGGCAGAAGTGGCGCTCGCTGTATTGCAGTAGTTCGAGTAACGAAGATTTTTGTGAGGTAAGTGATTGATGAAAGGTATAGGTTATTGTTAGTCAGGGCCATTCTTTTTTAGGGATTTTTGAAAGTCAGACTGCGTAGCGCTAAAAATATTGTGTGTCAGTTTAGTGTTGATCAGAATAAGTAAAGAGAGTAATGTCTGAGTACGTTCAGTTTTGCTCAGCTGTTTGAAAATCAAATAACGTAGAGGTTTATCAGCACAGTAATTCATTAAATTTTTCAAAGGGGATGTTTCAGTCCCTCCAATTAGGCAAGTGAACCGGCCCTTCTGGGTGTCCCAGTCGTTGATGCCATACAACTTTAGTTCCTTATCACTGTCACTCTATCGACAGGAGACGCCATCGACTGTTGCGGATTGCATCTCTCGTTCGGTCGCCAGACAGAGAGGTGAGTGGATTACTGGTCGTTGCTGTAGTGTAGGCCACTTCTGTGGAAGTGTGGCGGGATGGGGTGATGTGCAGAGGTAGTTAATATTCCAGCTAAATTCCATTTCAGAACTGGGGATAAATTAGCATAACATCACTTACTGTAAGGAGAAACGCGTGTAGCATATCGATATATTTCTTGTAGAGTTGTAAATTCTCCCGTGCGTTTTCAAGTTAAACGTGTGAACAGTCCAAAAATTGGATGTGTTATGCCGTTATGTCCCTTCGACCTGACCCAACCTGTTATAGGGAGACCTACAGTGTAATGGAATCCGAACCACGTGGAAACCGGGCATTTTACTGTAGCAACAAACACTGTCACAGTTGAGAGAAGTGACATGTGAGAGTTAAAAAACCTATAACTGACATGTGGTCGAACTGATGACTATCGGATTCTTACTGCGGGATTTTAACACTTTTCTCATCTACACGAATATAATCTGTTACCGTATGGATAGAACTTTCTTCCCATCAGCAACGTCATCGACCTTATATTATCCCTTCCTTTCTGTGGTTATTAATTATCATTATTATTATTATTATTAAGTGAAACACAAGAAAGGGGCAATATATATATATATATATATATATATATATATATATATATATATATGTATATATACTCCTGGAAATAGAAAAAAGAACACATTGACACCGGTGTGTCAGACCCACCATACTTGCTCCGGACACTGCGAGAGGGCTGTACAAGCAATGATCACACGCACGGCACACCGGACACACCAGGAACCGCGGTGTTGGCCGTCGAATGGCGCTAGCTGCGCAGCATTTGTGCACCGCCGCCGTCAGTGTCAGCCAGTTTGCCGTGGCATACGGAGCTCCATCGCAGTCTTTAACACTGGTAGCATGCCGCGACAGCGTGGACGTGAACCGTATGTGCAGTTGACGGACTTTGAGCGAGGGCGTATAGTGGGCATGCGGGAGGCCGGGTGGACGTACCGCCGAATTGCTCAACACGTGGGGCGTGAGGTCTCCACAGTACATCGATGTTGTCGCCAGTGGTCGGCGGAAGGTGCACGTGCCCGTCGACCTGGGACCGGACCGCAGCGACGCACGGATGCACGCCAAGACCGTAGGATCCTACGCAGTGCCGTAGGGGACCGCACCGCCACTTCCCAGCAAATTAGGGACACTGTTGCTCCTGGGGTATCGGCGACGACCATTCGCAACCGTCTCCATGAAGCTGGGCTACGGTCCCGCACACCGTTAGGCCGTCTTCCGCTCACGCCCCAACATCGTGCAGCCCGCCTCCAGTGGTGTCGCGACAGGCGTGAATGGAGGGACGAATGGAGACGTGTCGTCTTCAGCGATGAGAGTCGCTTCTGCCTTGGTGCCAATGATGGTCGTATGCGTGTTTGGCGCCGTGCAGGTGAGCGCCACAATCAGGACTGCATACGACCGAGGCACACAGGGCCAACACCCGGCATCATGGTGTGGGGAGCGATCTCCTACACTGGCCGTACACCACTGGTGATCGTCGAGGGGACACTGAATAGTGCACGGTACATCCAAACCGTCATCGAACCCATCGTTCTACCATTCCTAGACCGGCAAGGGAACTTGCTGTTCCAACAGGACAATGCACGTCCGCATGTATCCCGTGCCACCCAACGTGCTCTAGAAGGTGTAAGTCAACTACCCTGGCCAGCAAGATCTCCGGATCTGTCCCCCATTGAGCATGTTTGGGACTGGATGAAGCGTCGTCTCACGCGGTCTGCACGTCCAGCACGAACGCTGGTCCAACTGAGGCGCCATGTGGAAATGGCATGGTAAGCCGTTCCACAGGACTACATCCAGCATCTCTACGATCGTCTCCATGGGAGAATAGCAGCCTGCATTGCTGCGAAAGGTGGATATACACTGTACTAGTGCCGACATTGTGCATGCTCTGTTGCCTGTGTCTATGTGCCTGTGGTTCTGTCAGTGTGATCATGTGATGTATCTGACCCCAGGAATGTGTCAATAAAGTTTCCCCTTCCTGGGACAATGAATTCACGGTGTTCTTATTTCAATTTCCAGGATTGTATATATACTGATGTGTAGGTGGCCAAAGATAAATATTAAATTATGTTTCAAATGAGCGCCAGGCTCCCTACAAATTATTTCAAATGCTTTCGGAAAAATTTAATGCAGGCTAAGTTCACTGACTTAGAATAGATCGTATCTTTGCAAGTATGCATTTTTTGACGAAATAAAATTAGTGAAGCTTTGCACTTTAGTTAATTGAATAACTTGAAACGATTCTTTCTGCTGCGGCTGTGGTGATGTGTTATACAAAAAAATAAATTTAAATACGCCGCGTAATGGCGGACAATTTTTGCCAGTCAAAGATCACCGCTGCTCGCTTCGCAGAGGCTGTAAAAATGATAAATAACTTCTTGAAATTATTAGTTCAGGAAGAATTGTTTGCATGGGTTCTTTAAGTAACGCAATGCACTCACTTTTTGTAAATATATATCCACTAAGTACAGTATACAAACTTGAATTATTCACTACGTACGAGAACAAATAGAACAAAAGCTACTGCTTTACAATAGCAAGCGTACTTTACATACAGCAGAAGAAATGATCTGACTCGAAGTGTTTTAAAATATCTTCTTTTTTCTCTTATATATAATGACAAAGATAATAATGTTAGTTTCGAGAAAGTTATGCACAACGATCTCAAATAATATACATAATGTCTTTTTATTACATTGAAATCGATATAGTCTTTCTTTGAAGCTAATTTAATACATTTTCATAAATAATTTGTCGTTTATGTCCATATAATATTATTCAGAGTCCTTTTATTACTTACTTCAAATATATCGGCTTGAATATTTCAAAAGGGATACTTTAACCTCTCGCTACATTCAGCTGCAACCTATATTAAATTTCCTGCTAATTAATGCATAACAATGCCAATGTTCCTTTTAAATATTTTTACTGTGTGCACATGTTTGCTCCTAGTCTTCAACAATTGTTTATTTTACATAGCTTAGTGTTTTGCACTGGAGGGTTTCCAACGAAAGATATGTATGTGTTTCTTGCTGTAATAATCAGATCGTAATGGTAGCGACATATTCTTCAAATAAAAAAAAAACCTGCTATAAAATCAGGCCGTGATTTACAATAATGTGACGAAAATTCGTGCGTTGGGATATAAAAATATGCAGATGGTGGTAATATCGCGTACACAAGGTATAAAAGGGCAGTTCTTTGGTGAAGCTGTCATCTGTACTATGGGGGTCATGTAGAAAGGTTTCCGACGTGATTATGGAGGCACGAAGGGAATTTGGGACTAAAATGGTAGTTGGAGTTCTATTGTGGAGCAGGCAGTGTGACGGAAACCCCACGAAGCTATGGAGCCAAGTTGTCAACAAGGCACTGTGCAAGCTGGTGATGGCTTCATAATGGTGGGAGCAGTGTTTACATGGAATCGACTGGATCCTCTGGTCCAACTGAACTGGTCGTTGACTGGAAATTGTTATTTTCGACTACATGGAGACCATTTTCAGCCATTCATGGACTTCGTGTACCCAAACAACGATGTAATTTTTATGGATGACAGTGCGCCGTGTCATCAGGCCATAGTTGCTCGCTACTGGCTGGAAGAATATTCTGGACAATTCGAATGAATTATTTGACCATCCAGTCGCCCAACATGAATCCCATGTAACATCGAGAGGTCAGTTCGTGCACGAAACCCTGCATCGGTAACACTTTCGTAATTATGGGCGGCTACAGAGGCAGCCTTCCTCAGTATTTCTGCATGGGACTTCCCACGACTTCTTGAGTCCAAGCCACGTCGAACTGCTACACTATTCCGGGCAAACGGAGGACCGACACGATTTTATGAGGTATCCTATGACTTTTGTCACCTCAGTGTACACAGGCCTCAGTTTATGTGCTCCGAGAATTTTTTTAAAATTCCAGCATGCTCATACTTTCTGTCCCTGAGGCATTGATTTTCTAAATCAAGAGAGTGTATTTTATCCCCAAGAAGCAAGACGGGACCCATAATTTCTTGGACTGTATAGTTGTACCGCACGGTCATACTTACCTGAACTGCTGTTGAAGTATTCTTCCTCCTGGAATCTTCTTCACAGACGTGAAACGGTGCTAGTGCTGACATTCAACCTCCAACAGACCTGCTTCTGTCACTGATTCTCAGCCTGCAATGGCCTCCAAATTTGTTCCCTGTGCTGGTAAATTTTGACTCGAAATCTGTGTCCCAGACGCACACGACAGATTGTCCGAGTAACTGTGTCCAAGCCCGCTGCATGTACTGACTATTGCAAGCCCGCTAAGGATTCACAAACTGGTGTGACATTTATCTGACGTGTTCCTGAGTTCCCCGCCACTGTTTATTCCACACTGTGTAGTCATGAGGCATTGTTCTCGTACGCCTTGAAAATCAAATATATTTTATTCATATATGTAACTCTTTGTAAAATACTTTCTCTTAGACGGCCGGTGTGGCCGAGCGGTTCTAGGCGCTTCAGTCTGGAACTACGCGACCGCTCCGGTCGCAGGTTCGGATCCTGCGTCGGGCATGGATGTGTGTGATGTCCTTAGGTTAGTTAGGTTTAAGTAGTTCTAAGATCTAGGAGACTGATGACCTCAGATGTTAAGTCCCATAGTGCTCAGAGCCATTTGAACCATTTTTGAATTTTCTCTTAAAATTTGACTCTGAAAGGGTTTCCTGTTTGAAACACAGTCACTGTAGCATGAGCTACTAACAAAGTTTGATGGCCTCTGTCTGTGCTTACGTGTGTGTGTGTCTGTGTGTATGTGTGTGAGGGGTGGGGGAGGGCGTTCGATCTGTTCTTTATAATTATTCTTTCCTATGCTTAATTATTACAGTGTGCTAACGACCATAAAATATCCCCCTGCCACAAAGTTTGTGGTCATGGTGGTCCCATAGTTCCCTTTTTTTCTTTTAATGTGTCATTATTTTATTTTATTTGCGTGATATGACCGTAAAACAGAATAGAAGCATCTCATGACATGTGTGATAATAGTAATATTGATTTCATTGTCAGATTGCAAATAAATTCGACATCTCTGCAGAAGCTGCCAGCAGAATTCACCCTCGGATTACTTCCTTGACAAATGACAGAGCAACAGATCCATCATTACAGAGGGCTTAGTGACACAGGAGTCTTAAGAGCAGCACGTGAAAAATGAATAGTCAAGTCCTGCTCTAGGAAACAATGGACATGTTGTTGTGTTGTTGTGGTGGTCTTCAGTCCAAAGACTGGTTTGATGCTGCTCTTTTGAATGGTTCAAACGGCTCTGAGCACTATGAGACTTAACATCGGAGGTCATCAGTGCCCTAGAACTTAGAGCTACTTAAACCTAACCAACCTATGGACGTCACACACATCTATGCCCGAGGCAGGATTCAAACCTGCGACCGTGGCAGTCACGCGGTTTCAGACTGAAGCGCCTAGAACCGCTCGGCCAACACGGCCGGCTGATGCAGCTCTCGATGCCATTCTATCGTGTGCAAGCTTCTTCATCTCCGAGTAACTAATGCAACCTACATCCTTCTGAATCTGCTTACTGTAATCGTACTGTACGATTCCCACCCCCCTCCCCCTCTCTCAATCCCCACCCCCTCCTCTTCTCTCCGCCATACTTCCCTCTAGTACTAAATCGGTGATCCCTTGATGTCTCAGAATGTGTCCTACCAGCGGATCCCTTCTTCTACGTTTAAATCTTCAAGTACACAAATACTCCGCAAGTCACCGTATGGTTCGTGATGGAGGGTACCATGTACCGCTACTTGTCATTTCCTTTCCTCCAGTCAGGGCGAGGGATAAACTACTGGCTATGTGTCTCCGTACGATCCCTAATTTCTCGTATCTTATCTTCGTGGTCGTTATGCGCAATGTTGAATCCTTTGGCAGTCAGCTTCAAATGCCTGTACATTTTCTCAATAGCGTTTCTTGAAAAGAACGTCTCCTTCCCTCTAGAGATTCCCATTAGAGTTTCCGAGGCATCTCCGTAACACTTGCGTGTTGTTCTAATGAGCCAGTAACAAATCTAGACCCTGCCACTGAAATGCTTCAATGTCTTCCTCTAATCGGAGTTGGTACGGATCCCAAACACTCGAGCACTGCTCAAGAAATGGTCGCACCAGCGTCCTGCTGCGGCCTCCTTTACAGGTGAACAACTTTTTCCTAAAATTCTCCCAACAAACCGAAATCAACCACAGTTCTCACGTGCTCGTTCCCTCTCGTATCCCTTCGCAACGTTACGCCCATATGTGTACTCCAATTGACTGTATCAAGCAGAACATTAGTGATACTGCATCCGAATATAACAGGTCTGATGTTCCTACTCATTCTCTCAACTCCGACACCTTACCGTACACCACTATGTCATCATCAAACAACTGCAGATTGCTGCCCACGATCTCCGCCAAATCATACATGTACATAAGAGACCGACAGCGGCTGTATCACACTTACCTGGGTCACACCTGACGATACCCTTATTTCTGATGAAAACTCGTCGAGGACAACATACTGCGTTCTATTATTTAAGAAGTCTTCAAGCCACTTAGGTATATGTGTACTGATGGGAACAATAACAGCTACTGAGGAATATAAATATTTAGGTGTGAAAATTACAAATGATGGGAAACAGGACAAAGAAATTAGATCAAGAATAAATTCTGGAAAGACGACAATCTCTTTATTGAATGGAATTCTCTGGGACAAACACATAACAACTGATAACAAAATAAGGATTTTTAAAACAATAGTTAGGAGCATTATTACATATGGTTCAGAAGTGTGGACAACAAAATGGCAACTGAAATCAAAATTATTAGCCACAGAAATGGATTTCTGGAGACGTTCAGCAAGAATATCAAGACGAGAAAGAATAAGAAATGAAGTAATCAGAGACAATATGAAATGTAAAAATTCAATTATTGATTTCATCGAGCACAAGCAACTTAAATGGTATGGACACATCAGACTAATGGAACAGGAAAGGCTACCAAAATGCATAACCGACTGGGTACCAATTGGAAGAAGAAAAAGGGGACGACCACCTGATACATGGATACAGGGAGTTCAGTCAGCAATGAGGAAGAACAACATTCCTGAAGATTTATGGACAAATAGAGAAGAGTGGAGAACAATAATTAGTGACTTACTGTAATCTAGAATAGGTGCTGGAAAAATGTACTCACATTGTAAATCCAGAATAATAATAATTCCATATGCTTGTACCTTCGTTAACAGCCTGCACTGGGGCACCGTGTCAAATTCTTTTCGGGAATCTAGAATTTTGGTTGTGCTATAACCCTGTATTCACCTGACAGAATTCCTGTTCCTCCTGCCACCGAACTTCACAAACACTGTATCTAACTTTAACGTATCCATTTGTTAAATTATCTATCCTACCTCCAAGATTAAGGGATCTGACATTTCACGCTTCCGATCTGTAGAACGCCAGTTTTGTTTCTTGTGATAACGACGTCCTTATGAGTATTTCCACTCCCCGCCCGGAGATGGGGTATGGGGGACTATATTACCTCCGGAATATTTTATCCAAGAGGTTGCCATCGTCATCGACATACGGAAAATTTTAAAACTGTAAATAGATAGATAAATTTGAATCTAAGCTTACGCATAAGTAAGGGCTTTTAACGTACTACGGTTTAGTGTGCATAGTGGGAACATTTTACATACAGACGTGACGGGTAATTTACCATTTCGCACAGTAGGATGCTTTGCTACACTGATGTAAAAATGGAGTACACGTTCTGTGCACAGCTCTCGTTAAGAGACTTTAAAAAGCGCTGTTGAATTTTTTATCCGAATTAAACCATGTTGAAATATCTCCCTCTTATATTTCCTTTACTTAACAGCTAAATTTTGAAGGTTGCCTGCTGTGCAGCTACTTTCAGTTATTTTGCGAACTCTTTATTGCTGAAGTAATATAAAGACGGTATTGTGTACCAAGAATCGACTGCAAACTGGTTAGCTTGTGTAGTCTTTGAAGTTCACGGAAAGTCAAGTGATGCGTTTCCGATTCAGTGTGCCAGTTACACTGCTGCTAGACTTTGGAATGTCTTCCATATGCTGATCGCTGTAAGTGTTTGCGATGCTAGTTCAGTCAACTTAATCATACTTTCATTCAGTTTAACTTATTTATCTTTTGTATTGTGTATAAAATGTGGTGTATATGATGTTTGCATGTTTAGCTTGCTTGTCATGTGTCTTTGTGCTACTAAGAGCTCAAGTATTATTCCATTTACCTGATTGTTGACTTAATTGTATGACGTAGAATTTAGGTATTCACCTTCATTTGAACTTACCTTCTCGTTGTATCGGTATTTAAGAGCTAACAGTTGCTAAATTGGTTCAAATGGCTCTAAGCACTATGGGACTTAACATCATCAGTTCTCTAAACTTAGAACTACTTAAACCTAACTAACCTAAGGACATCACACACATCCATCCCCGAGACAGGATTCGAACCTACGACCGTAGCAGCAGCGCGTTTCCTGACTGAAACTCCTAGAACGGCTTGGCCACAGCGGCCGGCTTAACAGTTACTCTGCAGTTATTACTTGATACCGTGTTACAAAACGCAACCGTTGTCGCTGACAACAGATGCATTTGATAGGTCTCGAATAGTATTCCACATCATTGATCGCATCCTCTGTTCCAAACATTATGTATTCTCGTGCTGCCGCACGGAGTGTCCGCGAAGTTTAAGGCGCCATGTCACGGACTGCGCGGCCACTCCCGCCGGAGTTTCGAGTCCTCCCTCGGGCATGCGTGTGTGTGTGTTGTTCTGAGCATAAGTTAGTGTAACATAGTTTAACTAGTGTGTAAGTCTAGGGACCGATGACCTCAGCAATTTGGTCACTTAGGAATTCACCCACATTTATTCCCGTGCTATTGAATAATTTAACAGAAAGTAAGGTAGATCATGATGTTGTTGCAGCTTGGAGAGAAGCTGTAAGTGATTATGCAGAACGGTGGATGTTCAGTGTTTCATGTTTGATTGTTATAATCACAAAACGGGATTCACATCCCAGCTGCAATGCTGAAACACATTCACTGTTGCTGGAATCTTATAATTGGTCCTTAATGGTCACTTGTATTCAATTTATTGATGCTGAGCCCACTATTTTATCATTCCGCTCTTTAACGACAGACTGTTCTGCTCAATTAACGTTCACTGTTAATGTTACAGTCAGACTGCGTTCGTTAATTCGTTGCTTGGATTATAATTTTATCTATGGTAGGACATATTTTTTTTCAAGTCAGGAAATGATGTTTTTTACTTACACTAGTAAACCAAACTTCAGAAAGAGTAGACTGTAACAATGTGTAATCATGTAATATGCGTTTCTTCTTGCTTTCTCTCAGTGTCTGCTGACACTGAACATGGCGGCCAATCGAGGCCCATGCCAGTGACCTCTGGGTATCCCGGAGCCAGAATGTGGTCCCCAAAGTGGTCCTCCAGAACATCAAACACCCCCCTCTTTCTAAGGGGTTGATCTCCGTCTTGCATTAACCACATTTTGTCGAAATGAGGGTCACTTTGGATAATGGGGATGAAATCATCCTCCAAACCCTTCGTGGGTACCGTTCGGTAGTCAGCGTGCCATTAAGGAATGTCGCACACATTATTCTGTGACAGGACATTGTACATCCGTTCACCCATTGAGGGTGAAGAGACTACTCGATCGCTAAATTGCGGATTCTCAGTCCCCCAAATGCGCCAGCTTTGCTTATTGATGAATCCGTCCAAATGAAAGTGAGCTTCGTCACTAAAGCAAACCACATAGCGCATACTAATTCCCATCATTCTCCGCGGCCAACCGTGCAGTTTGAACTTCCTAACACAAACCGTTCAGAAGTTATGACGATTTTATTTCGTATAAATCAATAATTGTCACCCTGTATATTTATCTGTAGCTAATATTAACATTAGGCGAAAAGCCTCATTTACTCGATTAATGTATAATTTCATTTTCACTGTGGAATCTGTCAGAAGTTAGCAGGTCCCTTAAATAGCTGTTTCCACACCTCTGAAAATTCAGATTACTATAAATTCTGCCTGTAAATTCGTCTATTCTTCAATAATTCTGTACATGTTGTTGTTAGTGCATTACTCATATTCGAAGAGCCCATTTCCTTTACTGCATTACCACAGGCATTTCAAGTCGTGTCCGTTATTCATTTTTACTCGTCTTTTGAAACGACCAGTCATGCTCGTTACATTGTTGTTACATTCTGTGTTTCTCAAACCACCACTGAAACTTTGGATTTGTTTATTTTGTAAATACATGTGTTTACAATAATGTGTTGTGAATTTAATTATATTGTTACTGTAATTGTGTACATCATCATCATTACTACATCCCTGTAATTATCAACATGACTGTAACTGAATCTGACACACCTTTCTTCATCTCGTTAGAATCAAGCTATCGATTGCTGCTGACAGACAAGTCTTATCTTTCTGACATAGGTGTAAATAGGGCCACAACAAACCAGACACCATGGAAATAAACAGAACAATTGTCTCACGTGACGGCTTGCACATTCCGTATCTATTTTGCAGTGAAGTAGTGCATTTAACAGAGGAAACATGCAGTGTTTCATTAAGCATTTTCGACGATTGAATGTTAGGTCATCTGAGCACCCATTAGAACATCACTTGCTCAGATTACCAATAAATGTAGTAGAATGTTGCGAGAACGGGAGAGAGCATTTTGAAATTTCAGCGACGCGGCATCCTTCTTACGGTTACATCTTCATTGTGTATTTAACAGCATGTTGAATATTGTGTAAGAAACGTTCATGATCTGTAAGAAGATAAATCTGCATTAGCCAGCGTAATAATTATATTGAGTATCTTAATATATCTTAGGGTTCATAATTTGCTGTTAAAAGCGATGGAGAACTAATTTGAAACTTAGCTGCTACCTTCTTATCCAGCTATCGGAAAGCGAGTATAGCATTCCTTAGCGCCTTTCATATTCAAGGTATATGTGGAAAAACGTACTTTATAATGTAAAAGATAGAACTATATTTCAATTTTTAAATGTTCTCCTATAGAAATTGAATTTCAGATTCAGGGATCAACGTAGCGTGTTCCCTGTTCAATCAATAATTCTGGTATTTTCTTTTTTTTAATTTTTATAGAATTAAATTTGTAAACTACTGTAAGTGATGCCTCTAAAAGCAATACAACTTTTATTCAACAACTGAAGAGGGAAACAAATTATTACAAAATCTAAATTAAAGAGGGAATACAGACTATGGACACAGAGCTAACAATTACATTAAATAAGCGATGGGATGCATACAAAACACATCTACGGTCTACTGTCTACAAGGAATCTCAACATAGTCGGTATACTAGCTTATCAAATTGGATAAACAATCATTTTGTTGAATACCAGACCGTGTTTCTTAGTGAACCAAACAGCATGAAAAACAGGAACACTATTTAGAAGTGCAAAGTATATACAACAAGACAAGACCATTATTTCGTAGGAAGTGCGTTTGGTTGAGTAGATGAACACATGTATCAAAGTAAATATTTCGAGTAGTACTATACTATTCTATCAAGTTTATGTAGCTTAAACGTTGTACCAGTTTACATATCAGGTGACATTTTGAAAACATTCAATGCAATAATCATGTTGCCAACAGTGGCAAAATTATACATGAATAAAAATAGGTTGGGGTTCAGAGCTAGGATGAAAGGAATGACGGAAGGAGAGCAAAGTCTTGGTTACGCTAAAGCTATGTGTTTCCTGGACGTTCATCTGTTACATGTTATAACCGGTTAAGGTTGAACTAATTCATTAATAAGTAATTTAAAATATGCAGATATATATAGCCTCAAAAATATAAACAGGTATAGATAAAATCAGGCAGACAAGGGGTGCAAACGGTTGGTTTCTGTGTTTTTCGATTGAGTTTTGTGTGTTAGTCAAGTCAAGTGTTCATTTAGAAAGAACAAAGAAAGATGAAAGTACCTCAAATGTGCGTGCACAAATGCACACACACTCGCACTCGCGCATTTGTGTGTGTCTGTGTGCGTGTTTGTAAATTTTGGTTATGCCGAACTCTGAATTGTTAAGATTACATAAGTTCTTGTTACAACTGAGTAAAGTTTGAAGTAAAATAAACATTAAATTAAAATAATGTGCAGATAGGTGTATTAAAATAATATGCAGATAGATATATTACTAACAAGCTTATAGATGTATACTCTCTCAAGCTGATATGAGGTACACACTGTTAGTGTGTTGATTTATTTGAGTGTAAGGCCATAAAATTGTTCAGTTGTGAAATACCATGGAAACGCAACTAATTATTTATAGTAAATGCGAAGGGGAGGATGGAGGCTCCATGTGTGTGTGTGTGTGTGTGTGTGTGTGTGTGTGTGTGTGTGTGTGTGTGTGTGTGTCCATTTCAAATT
This sequence comes from Schistocerca cancellata, assembly GCF_023864275.1. NCBI lineage: Eukaryota > Metazoa > Arthropoda > Insecta > Orthoptera > Acrididae > Schistocerca > Schistocerca cancellata. Next base: position 502,021,599 of record NC_064632.1, on the reverse strand, counting down.
TGATAATGTAGGCTTCTATTAAGAACAGACAGTATTCAGTTATAGTAATCTGCACTATCTGCAAGGACTGAATATTTACGCAATGCATCCAAATTTAACGAGACGTCATTTCCTTGTTGCCGCTCGAGGACGATACTTCCCTGTAGATGACGACGTGTGCAGCAAAGAAACTCATGATACTGCTGATTCTATCTCATAAATCGTTTGCGTATGATAAGAACATTTGAGGTCCTCATTATGCTTCCTTGGGGCCTATCGAATATTATGTTCCTCTTCTTGGAACATTTGGCGACTATAACGTACTGCGTTTAATTAGTTAAATATTCATGTGAACAGTTATATATTTGCGAACATACCCAGCATGATCCTATTTTGGCTGGCAGCTAATGATGTGGTATTGTTAGCTGCAATAGCATTGGCCCACTTTTCCTCTTTTTTTGACATGTTAAGCTCTGATTAGTTTACAGAGGACTGTTAAAACTGCAGTGTACGAGTTTCTGTCCTATCTGTATCTTGAATGTGGATGAGTCATTGTGCCATTATGATATTTTAGGGACTATTTATGTTTGTAATATTAAAAAATATATAAGGGAAATGTTAATGTGGGGTGACATCAGTTTTTGCATGTACCAGCTGAAATGGAATCGAATTTTCTCCCTTTTTATTTTATTTTGCTCTGAGCCAATCTTATCCGCAAAGAGCAAATGTACCTGTTGATCTGCATGTATTGTTCACAAGATGTCGGGTACGAATAGAGGAAGACGTGTTTTTGAGTTCATACTGCTCCTTTAAGATAAACTTTATTTCCTCCAGGAACGTTTCAGCTTACAATAAGTTCCATTATCCTGCAACAGACAGATATCAGCGACTTTGGTCTGCTAATCTGTGTGCCCAATTGTTTTAAACTTTCTGTAAACAAGAGTGACCTTGTCTTCTGTGAGTTTTCTCATGTACAATACTTGATCATCGGTAAAATAATGCAGGATACTGTACGTAGTAATTCAACCAATATAGTCTGAACACATGTATCTGACTGGAGAGTAATCACATATGGGGTTCCTTAAGGCTCAATCTTGGGTCCTGTATTGTTCCTGATATATGGAAACGATATTCGGTCTAATATGTAACAAGCAGAATTAGCTCTTCGTGTATATGACACTAAGATTGTAACCAGTCGAAGCATACATAGAGAAACAGAAGAAATGATAAAGTTCTTAAAAGTATCATTAACTGGTTTATGTGAATGGGCTCACCCTCAGTTTTTAGACACAACTTATTCAGTTCTGCTATGTTGCGTACTACGCCAGTGATAAGTGTAACATGTGGTAAACAAATAATAACTGGGGTAAGAAACTCAAAATTCTTAGGTGTCCATACTGACTATTATTTAAATCGGAAAGAGCGCATTTTGGAATGCCTAAAACAGCTTAGTTCAGTCACATTTGCTCTTTGAATTATTTCTAGTCTTGGGAAGAGAGAAATCACTAAGCTGACATATTTTCCATATTTTCGTTAAATATTGTCATGTGGAATAACGTTCTAGGGTTATTTATCACTAAGAAAGTCTTCATTGCATAAAAACATGGTGTTAAGAATAATAAGTGGTGTTCGCCAACGATCGTCATGTAGACATCTGTTTAACGAGTTGGGTATTCTGTCTGTGCTTCACAGTATATTTATTTCCTCATGACAATTGTTGTAAACAATCCACTGCAGTTCAAAAGAACAATAATGTACATAATTAAAATACTAAAAGGACAAAGCATATTCATTACTCCACATTGAGGTTGTCTATAGTACAAAAAGGGGTGCACAATGTTGCACCAAAATTTTTTGATGACACACCAAAAGATATAAAATATCTAACAGGTGACGAAGTAAAATTTGAGAACAAACTGAGAAAGTTTCTCCTTAACAACTCCTTTTATTCTGTAGAAGAATTTCTATTACTGTAACGTGCAAAAGGCTGTGGGCAGGAGTTACTAACTGACATCTATGTATCTTTTTCTTCATTTTGTAATATAAAAAATTCAGAAATGTTCAGAATGCAACAATACGTATCAGTTAATTTGTGATGTGAATGTACAGTGATTCATGCCAAATCAGTATGATTTATTGTGCGGGTCCACAACTCGTGGTATTGTGGCTCGCGTTGCTGCCTCTGGATCACAGGGTCCCAGGTTCGATTCCCGGCTGGGTTCGGATTTTGTCTGTCTAGGGACTGGACTGTTTGTGTTGTCGTCATCATTTCATCATCATCATTCGTGATAGTGGCTAGAATGGACAGTGTAAAAAAATTGGACTGTGTAAAAATTGGGATTTTGTACGGGTGCTGATGACTGTGCAGGTGAGTGCCCCAAAAACTAAACATCATCATCATCTATCGTGAGGAATGATCCATGAAACATGTAACTAACTAACCAATAGGCTGTTAGGTATCTGCATCATTATCAAAGTAGATAAATTGAAAGATCAACTAAAGGCCCATTTATATTTTTTAAAATTTATGTTATTCGTGAAATTGGATCTACTCAACTGGAATCATGTTATTACTGACAACATTTTACACACCTGTAAGAAAGAGTTTCTGGAGAGTGTGAATATCTTGCCCACCCTGATTTTGAGAGGCTGCGATGCCTGTTGCATGAAGATGAGTAGGGCACTGCAGAAACGACTGTCGGCGCCTGGCCAGCCGCAGCTGAAGGCAGAGTCCAGCAGGCGGTCGCTCTGGTAACACACACACACATGACGCATAGTAGTCGCGTAAACTTTCCTGTCAGATTTACACGACCCGATAATCTGCAAGAAATAGTTGTCTATAATAAAAATGAACATAAATACGAATAATCTGTCTAGGTTCACTTTATTACAGATTGTCAGCGATGACAGAACTGGCAGGTATACAGAATAATAAGATTTACAGTTTGTGCGTACTGGGGAAATCAATTCTTTGGTAGATGCAGTGACTCCATCCACCCGGTTGGCCGTGCGGTCTAACGCACGACTTTCCGGAGCGGGAAGAAGCGCCTGGTCTCCGGCACGAATCCACCAGGCGGATTTGTGTCGAGGTTCAGTGAACCGGCCAGTCTGTGGATGGTTTTTAGGCCGTTTTCCACCTGCCTCGGCAAATTGCGGGCTGGTTCCCTTCATTCCGCCTCCTGGGGGAGGGGATCCACCGGGGTTCGAACCGCACAATAACCCTGGGTTCGGTGTGGGGCAGCGGAGTGATGAAGTGCACTGCAGTAGTCGTCGTGGGGTTGTGGACCACTGCGGCTGCGGCGGGGACGGAGCCTCTCCGTCGTTTCTAGGTCCCCGGTTAACACTCAAAACAATACAGTGGCTCCGCGAGATTTTTATTTTTTACGTATAAGGCCATTTAGTTATGGTGTAAAACATAAAAATAGCCCCATATTCATTGGAAGTAAATGTATTTTGTTAACATCGTGGGAGTGGAATCCCATTTGATTGTTCTGATTTGTAAGCTTATGTCGTCTTGCATTTCTTCTTCTTCTCAACAGTGATTAGACGTTCAGAACCTGATCTGGCTTCATATGCTTACATTGTATGAAAAATGATTGACTATCCCTCTTCTACTGGATCTGTAGCTGTAGATCTTTTTCTCGTTGCGTTGAAAATTTTCGACTTTTCATGCAGGCAGCTAAATATCTCCTTTTCCTCACACCACTCACTGTAAGGAGTATTCTGTTCTGAATCATTAGGAATATGATGATCTGATAAACTTATTTGTTAAGAAGGTAATATTTTCTGGGATATTAAGCAGCGTCGACCCCTCAGCTAGGATTTTCGAGAGGATCTGCTGGTGTTCACAGTTAGCTGAAAACTGTGAAGCAGCTTTGTCGCATTAACTTATAAAAGATAGTTTCCCATACTGATGAAGGCAATTATTGGCTAAAATTCTTCCGGCTACTATTGGTGGCCTTCACCATTCTATAGAATCTGAAGCAGACAGAGCACAAAAGGGGGAATGTTCATAAAACTATTAATGACATGCCACGACTGAACTTCATTGGAAACTATATAGCATTTCTTACAGAAAATAATCTTGATAGAGAGTTAAAACTAACATTTGCTTATGCAATATAATTAACGAATTAGTTATAACAGTTGTGGAAGATAAATTTTACTTTAAACAATAATCTGCAAAATTTCAGAGATGGGAGATAATGTCGACTGCGACTTTAAGCACCCTTTCTTGTCGTCACCGACAAATAGCTACAGATCGATTATTACACCATTTCGGAAGGTGCAACAGAGCGTTAAATTAAATCAATTCCAACATCTATGATGATTCTCAAACACCACAGTGTTGATTAAACTTTTAAAATGTCTGCTTAAATATGTCCGTGATGCAAAAATACCAATTTTACATCAAGTATCAGAATGTTAATTTTTAAATTCACACAGATATCCATCAAACTGGTGGCTAAAGCTTGACTCTGGACCCTCAAATTAAGTGACTAAATGCTACTTTCATACCTAAAACAAGTGACTAAAACATAACAAGAGACAGATGACATTTAAAGTTATGCCTTAAAGAGCGGGAAATACGAGGGCTATCCACAAAGTACATTACGTTTTGGAATTAAAAATAAATAAAGTATTGGAATTTTTTTTATTATATACAGATGAAAGCCACACTTAAATACTACTTTTTTCACAGTTTCCATTTAAATTAAGGCACTTATCGTAGCGATGGACGAGCTTGGAAGTTCCTTCGTCGTAAAATTCGGCCGCCTGCGCCTTCAACCACGTGGTTACCTCTTCTTGAAGCTGTGCGTCGTCATCAAAACGCTGCATAGCCAACCACTTCTTCCTTGCTGGGAATAAGTGGAAGTCGCTCGGTGCCAGGTCGGGACTGTACGGCGGATGAGGAAACAACTTCCACTTAAAAGATTCGAGAACTTCACGAGTGGCATTGGCCGTGTGGGCCCGGGCGTTGTCGTGAATCAGCAAGTTCTTTGAGCCCAACTTCCCCCTGCGCTTGTTTTGTATTGCTCTTCTGAGGTTGTGCAGAGTTTGGCAATACCTTTGAGAGTTTATTGTAGTGCCTTTTCCAGGAAATCCAGAAAAATCACACCTTTTCTGTCCCAAAAGACAGTCGCCATCACCTTCCTTGCCGACATTGTCTGCAAGTATTTCTTGGGTTTTGGGGGGGAATTGGAGTGCTCCCACTGCATTGACTGCAATTTTGTCTCGCAGTTCACATGCTTAACCCATGTTTCGTCACTAGTAACGATGCGATCGGGTAATGAGTCGCCATCTTTCTCGTAAGCGTCCAAATAGTCAACGCTGCAGCCATTCGCAGATTTTTGTGAATCTCTGTCAAGATTTTTGGTATCCATCTTGCACAAAACTTGTGGTAACCAAGCTTTTCGGTAATGATTTCGTGCAACAAACTTCGTGAAATTTGTGGAAAACTCATAGAGAGTTCCGTTATTGTGAAATTACGGTTTTCACGGACCGCGACATCGACTTTTTCGACACGTTCGGCAGTCACTATGCTGGGTCTTCCACTTCGCTCTTCGTCGTGAACGTTAGTTCGGCCATTTTTAAATTTTATGACCCATTGACGCACTCCACCTTCAGTGATTATGTTGTCCCCATACACTTCACAAAGCTGCCGATAGATTTCTGTCGGTGTACAGTTTTTTGCAGTCAGAAACTTTATTACAGCACGCACTTCACACTTCGCGGCGTTTTCAATTAACGCTGACATTTCAAACTGTCACAGTAACTCAACGGAGTACAGCACGAGCGGCGGAATGCCGTGACACCAAGATGGCCGCGCTAGCCCCGACCCTAACCGACAAAAACGGAAACGTAATGTACTTTGTGGATAGCCCTCGTATATGTTAGTTAAAGTACACATGGGTAAACTGCTAGAGGAAAACACAAACAAACAGGCATTTTGAATATAATCTTTCACATCTGTTCTTGGTGTACATCACAGTACGCCCTTAGACTAAATATTTCCCCATATATAAGTCGTACTACGGTATGCAAAAATGTGAAGGGTGTTGCCATTTCATCCTGATGCTGTATACTGTCATCACCTAACGTTTTCGATAACATTTGAACACCAATTTCACAGGGGCAAAGACAATTTATATATAGGAAAATTAATCAGTAAAACGATTGTCAGTTACTGATTTTTGTTACAAAAGGATTGAGCCAAGTCGAGGTTAAGCACAATACGGACTGCGGCGATATTCACCAGTCTGAAGTATGGTGCCAAGGCTCTCAAAAACGTTTTCAGAGCATGACTATAATCAACTGTTAAATAACACCAAAATCCACTACAAATATGCAACGTGAAAACGCACGGTTACTCACACAGAACATAGCATAACGCGACTTTATCGAGGAAGGAAGGTTTTTCCCTGTTTTTCTTTCCTTTTATTTTTTTTTATATTTTATTTACGAGTTATAACTGCAACTGTAATACACAAAGAGGGTGTTCGCTTTACATACACACACCATATGACCAAAGATGATGACAGAGACGAAAAATCTGCAATATACGGTATCACGAAAGTAAAATCTGTGATAAAATTATTCATCATGTATCGAGTACAAAAACCGAATGTAGGTTGCTTATCTGCTAATGTGATTATAGATCCTGAAAGTTCAGACTGTGAACCAAGATCAAATTGAAAAATTTCGAACAAAAACACACCTTACAAGAAATCAAATATTTCCACATCATAATTTTCAGCATTACTTACTGAAAAACACACAGCTCACTTATTGGCACTGCTGAAATAAACTATGTTCGTAGGGTAACATAGTCATGCGTTTAATTCACCCAAATATGTAAAAAATGGTTACAAAACATGCAGATGGGCTGTGCTGCTGATCTGAATTAGAGTTTAACGTGCACTTACCATTAGCAAAGCACACAGTCAACATCTTATACACACATACATACATACATGTACCTTATAATGTATAGCTATATAAACTGAATGCAATTCCTTTTTGTTGATGAGACAAAAATCTCTGGAAAGGTGGAGCTATTTCTCTTATCATATTACCCAGTATTATGATGTCACATTAATAGCTTTTACAAACTACACTGTAATTGGCTCTTTCATTTTAATGCTAGCTAAAATACTAGGCTCTGATTGTCGGAAAGGGTAGGGGTCAGAAATCACAATTGGACTAGTTTTGCCATCTAGGATTTTGATTCACTATTTCGTTTCAGTGCCCCTAAAACGCTAGTCTGTGACAGGCTGGAGAAAAGCACAACTAGGTTAGTTAGCTGTTTCATTTTAATGGCTTCTAAAATACTAGGCTGTGATTGGATGGAGAGGGGAGGGATGGTGATGGTGGTAGGGGGTTTCAGCGTGTCACGTGATACATGAAGGGGTGGGGAGGGATGATGCTACCGCCATCCTGGATTGTGACGCCATATAGAAACAAGGGTAGTACATTGTGTGCGTTTCTGGTCGAGAGTCGGCATAACACACTTACTGCTAGTGCTTTTAAGTAGGTGGTCATAAAGTTTTAGCACACGAGTATATATATATATATATATATATATACAATTAAAGAATTCAAATATTCATGATCGGAACTAAATATTATTTAAAACTTTTCATTATCTTTCTTCGGTTATTGGTAGTTTATTGTTAACAGTCACCACACACGGTAAACGTGGAAAAATATTTGAAGCAGGACTTTTCGGTTCTTACTGTTTATGGTTTTCCGATCTGTGTGTATATCCATAATCAATCTGCTAAAAGACAGATGCTGTGACAGAAAAAGCTAGTGTTGGCAGTGACAACGAAAAAAATTCGGTATGTTGAAGACTGGAATATGAGAGGAGGTGTCCCTACTTCAGAGCATCACGAGTAAACATTGTATTTTACGTTCCACGGTGTTGTGTTGGCTGCTGTGACGTTATATAACGGCGTCAGTACGATCAGACCGAACGCGAGAAGTTTCTCTTGCATTATGTCAGTGTACTAGTTCATCTTAGGTACCAACAGTGACCCATGTAACTTGGACGGTTTGTAACGTCGTTAGATGTTACTGGGAAATGGATTCTTGTCCTTATTTAGCTAATTAAGATATACTCTACTATCCCTTGAGGTTTATAGTTCTGTAATAAGGTATGTAAGCACCTAGACTATTTTGTAAGCAGATCTAGATATCGAAATGAAGTTACAGGAAAATTATAGTTCATAGATACGGAAAAATATTTGTATTGATAATAATTATATGTTCTTTATTTACTTAGATACTGAAACAGCAGTGATTTAAAAGTAGGATTATATACACCCTACGGAGAGAGAGAGAGAGAGAGGGAGAGTGAAAGAGAGAGAGAGAGCACTGGGAGTTAGTCTGTTCAGTGCAGATGAGGGAGCGGACGAATGGAAGGCCTACAGTGAAGTCCTTTATGAGGTGGAGCGTTGGTCTGGTGGCGTTATTGAGGAAGAAAGTGGGAGCGATATGGAGGCTATACAGTGTTAGCGCCAGAGTTTAATAGAGCTTTGGAAGACTTGCGGTAAAAAAAAAAGCAGTAAGGATAGACAACATTCTCTTGATATTTCTTAAATCGTTGGGGTAAATCACAAACAAGCGACTATTCTAGTTGGTGCGTAAAATATATGCGTCTGGAGGCATACTATCACCATTTCGGAAAAATGTCATCCACACAATGCCGATTCAAAATGGTTCAAATGGCTCTGAGCACTATGGGACTCAATATCTTAGGTCATAAGTCCCCTAGAACTTAGAACTACTTAAACCTAACTAACCTAAGGACATCACACACACCCATGCCCGAGGCAGGATTCGACCTGCGACCGTAGCAGTCCCGCGGTTCCGGACTGCAGCGCCAGAACCGCTAGACCACCGCGGCCGGCCACAATGCCGAAAATAGCAAAAGTTGTAAAACACGAAAGTGGTCTTTCGCACGTACTGCTCAGTCTAAACAGCTAGAATCAATGATGCAAATAAAAGAAAGATTCAAGAAAAAGATTAAAATGCAGAATAAAAGTATATAAACGATAACAGTCGTCGGCAACTGCCTTCTCCTCAGCGAAAGAGAAGAAGAATTACAGGACGTGTTGAGTGATGTGAACAATCTAATGAGTACAGAATAAATAAATGGAAGAAAGACGAAAGGAACTTATAGTAAACACTGACAAGGTACGGTATGTTAATGGAATACATGCAAGAAATAACGTAAGTGAGAAAACTATCGAAAAATGAGTTTAAGTGTCTTGCACCCGAATTGCTAACAAGAATCATATACAAAAGAACGGAAAACAAAAATGGGAATCTGTTAGATGACGATCAGTTAGGATTTCGGAAAGAGAAGGACACCAGAGACGCAGTTCTGACGTAGTGATAATGAAAGCAAGTTTTTATATATGATGTCATGATAATGGAAGCAAGACTTAAAAATCAAGCAAGGTTAGTAAGATTTGTTGACATGAAAAAAGCTATCTATGGTTTAAAATGATGCAAAGTATTATAAATTCGCAGCAGTATAGGGTAAGCTGAAGGGAAAGACGGAAAATGTACAACATGTGCGAGAAACTGAAGGGGTCAGCGAGAATGGAAGGTCAACAGTTCTATGTCGGAATAAAAAGTTGGAAAACACGGAAGTGGTCTTTCGCACGTACTGCTCAGTCTAAACAGCTAGAATCAATGATGCAAATAAAAGAAAGATCCAAGAAAAAGATTAAAATGCAGAATAAAAGTATATAAACGATAAGAGTCGTCGGCAACTGCCTTCTCCTCAGCGAAAGAGAAGAAGAATTACAGGACGTGTTGAGTGATGTGAACAATCTAATGAGTACAGAATAAATAAATGAAAGAAAGACGAAAGGAACTAATAGTAAACACTGACAAGGTAAGGGATGTTACTGGAATACATGCAAGAAATAACGTTTGCTTAGTTTGCTGCGAAATCTGTCGAAAAAACAGATAATAATTTTCTAAATTCAGATGGCAAGGCAGGCGTCAAGACGCTGCCCCTCCTCCGTTGATGTCGTCAAAGTGGCTGAACAGGACCATGCTCGATGCTGGAAACAGCGCTCACCAACATTAGCATTGTGTATGCATTCTTGGATCGTTGCGCCTTTGAGAATGCACGAAGACTGAGATTCAATAAAGAAGAAAAACGAAATACTTTGCATTTTGTATTGGATGTGGTAGGAATGCCAAATAAATATTCAAGCTATACCCTAATGTGTATTGTAGTAGACGCCTTATATCACCATAAACAAATGCAACAAAAAATGGTTCAAATGGCTCTGAGCACTACGGGACTTAACATCTGAGGTCATCAGTCTCCTAGAACATAGAACTACTTAAACCTAACTAACCTAAGGACATCACACACATACATGCCCGAGGCAGGATTCGAACCTGCGACCGTAGCGGTCGCGCGGTTCCAGACAAGCGTCTAGAGCCCCTTGGCCACACCGGCTGACGAAACAAATGAATCATTTTGTAATAATCCATTATCAAGGTGTGAATGACCCAACAAGTCATGAATAAATAAGATACGTATAAGATGATACACAAAATCAGATCGCTGGATACTACGTCTAAGACTGGGATCATACAAAAATGAATACTTTCAGTGTCAGACCTACATAAGTTTATCTGTGAAGCCACTTCAAATAATACTGCTTAAAGCGGCAGACCTTTCTGAAGCAGAGACGATTTGTGGACGTGTGATGCAGGAGTGTAAAACCTATGGACACTGTTTATCGTCTAGATATGATAGCCTCACTACCAAAAAACACAAATGAATTGCTGATGCAAGTCGTGGAACTACAGTACTGCCCCTGTGAAAGGAAAATAGTTTAGTTGTAAGTATTGCAATAGAATAAAATTCGACGACTCTAAGAGAATTAGAAGAGGATCATTCAACAAGTACCTCAGAGGACAAAAAGATACTGAGCAATCGGAGAGACTTTACTCTTTTCATCCGCCATGTAATGTAGCAAAACGTTTATTGCATACTTCCTTTTCTAGCTTTTATCAAGTTTTAAGCCTATCCAGACAATAACGTGTTGACTAAACGCGGCTGCACTAACAGTCATTAATTTTTCTCAGTATATACACTGTATCAGATTTCTGATGTGACATCTTCAGAACATACCACACACACACACACACACACACACACACACACACACACACACACACACACACACACACACACACATATATACTGCATTTTGCTTTTGATTTGGGAGGAAGTCCATATCTGTCCCTAGTCTTCAGAAATTGGATTTTATGTATCACACTCATTTCCATCTTTGCACACAACAATGTGACTATGGTGAATTATTCATATCGTCCACCAGATTTCATAAATAGTTCCAAATATCTAAATGAGCTTTTAGCAGATGGCAGCTGAGAATAAAATATTTTGTAATGTCATTAATTTATGAAAGTTTCATAGATATCACATCACAACTAACTACAGAGTTTTTACCATTCAATTCGAATTCCTACATTAATACATGTTAATTAACGTATATCTCCGTATATCTTCATATATGTTCGTTGCTATGAACCTTTGTATCGAATTGAAACGATTTTCTCAGAAGTTTTCCCAATATATGTTTTCCACTAAAAACTTCTCAAAAAATAAAAATAAAATTTTTAATAATTTATGAATAATGTGTTGCACAATATTAATCTGAGTCGATGATAAACTTGTTGGCCTCAGCTGTACCCACATTACGAGAAATTGAATCCTATTTTGTACTGTTAAGTTAGTAAATCTCTGAACCAAATGACTATATACCTTTGTGAAATTACTTCACACTGAAGCAACTTCATCACACTCTAAAAGAGCAATGGATTTAGCTGACCTAAATAACACTGAACAGACTGTCCTAGCACACAACATAAATAAAATTATTCAGAAAACCATAAGTAACCATAAAGATACCCCAAAGCAGTTTATTAAGGAAAAAAGCTACTAAACAGCATAAACATGAAACTCAATAACAACAATGCCATGATTCTGAAAGCTTACAAAAGAAATTCTGTAATAATCATGAACAAAGATGAATACATCATTAAAACACTGACTATTTCCTGAAAACAACATAACACAGCTTAAACAAGATCCAACTGTAAAATTCCAAAACAAAATCAGAAAAGATGGTTAATAAATGCAATTTCCTCTTCACAGAAAAACGAGCAAAAATATACGTTTTAAAGAATCCCATAGCCCCAAAACTGAGAGCTCGACGTCAGACCCATAAACCTCACGTTACGTTGAGACTTATTGTTATTTCCAAAAATACGCCTGCCTCTAAAGTCTCTCATTACTGTAGGAAATTCTGAAGCAGTACTATACTTTTGATAGGTTGTACATAAATGAATTAGCAACTAAAATTAATGATCTAGAAATCCCTAAAGGTGCCAGATTTGCCTCTTTGGATTTAACTTACCCATTTACAAATGTACCAACTTAAGCAACAATAAATATAATCTTTAAAAACTTAGTAAAACATAAAAAATTGTGTATTTCTGATCAGAAGTCAAGGACATGTTGCAGCTAATACTCTCACGCATTTACTTTACATTTAATGGGGAAGTTTACCAACAGAAGGAGGGTCTTGCCATGGGCAGCTGCATATCACGTTTCCTGGCACATATTTTCTCAGTCATCTGGAAACAAGTTCTTCATAGAAAACAATAAACTCAAAAGTAAAATAATGTATTACAGGAGACATGTTGATGACATCTCGCTGCTCTTTAATGGAACAAAAGAGGGGACTGAAGAGCTACTAGCATTATTTAGTTCTTTCCACAAAAACATAAAATTCACAATAGAACATAAGGACAACAAAAGTGTCACATTCCTGGTTCTTAAAATCATCAACCACCAACAAAAACACCAGCTTAGCATGCACAGAAAAAACATACTCAGACATAGCACCGCACAACTCATCACGCCACCCTACCACAAAGAAACATGCTGCATGTAGGTCCATGTTACACTCTCTTGATTTAGAGGAAACCAGCCTCAGGACTGAGCTAGATACAATAAAAATCATAAATAATGGCTACACAGACAAAACAATTGATAATTTAAATAAACAAATACACAAAAGTAATATAACAAACGGCCACATGGTGAAAGAAGATAAAATATTTGACAGTGTTCCATACCTGGGCCCCATATCACAAAAATCGCTAACCTTCCAAAAAAACAAATATAACAATTGCATTCTCAACTAATAATAAGTGAGGAAACTTACTCGTCCATGCCATGAAATGAAATACACAAAAATTCAACAACACTGGAGTGTACAAAGAATCAGGCCACAGTTGTCCCGCCTACTATACACGTTTTCGAGAACACGTAAATGCTTTCAGGCTCAACCACTTCGGAAAATCAGTTATTGCACAACGTATGTTGGAAACAAAACACATCTCAACAGACTAGAAAACAGTTTGTTAGTACTGCATAACGAAGCCAAATTTAAGTTCCTATATCTTTCAGAACAACGGGAGATATACCTCCACAAAGTCAGAAAAACCAAAATTTGTGTTAAATGAACAGACAGATTTGCAAGCCACAGTTATTATTTTGAAAACCTATTCTAAGGTGATTCCCTGCACATCTAAATTCTTTAATAATTAGATATCTTTGATCATACCATGTAGATCATCTGTGAAGTGTTTACAAAAATGTGTATATAGATATGCCTCTTGAGTGAAGTGATATGCGTGAACAGGATGGAGAAACCGTTGCATGATGGTGTTAAAAGGTTAAAAATGCTTTTATTGTTGTATTAAGTTTACAGTGTTCACTTTTTTCCACAGTTTCGTAAACATTTTCCGCACTTGATTTACGAAATTCATAACATGAAACCTTTTCATGGCAGGAACATGCCTGTCACCTCATTCAATAGCAAAAATAAATCTTGTATTAAGGTAACATGCATCTGAAGATGAACCCACAGGGTCCAAAATGCATTGTGTACTTAATAAAACTCAAAAATTTGTTACTGAAGGCGTTTTTAAATTCATACTTCCAATATACTGCATTTATCTTTAAATTTGGGGGAAGTCCATATCTGTCCCCAATCTTCAGAAAATGGATTTTAGGTATCACACTCATTTCCATCTTTGCACAAAACGATGCGACTATGGTGAATTATTCATATCATCCACCATATTTCATAAATGGTTGCGAATATCGAAATGAGCTTTTAGCAGATGGAAGCAGAGAAGAAAATATTTTTTGTCATTAATGTATGAAATTTTCATACGTATCGCATCAGAAATAACTACAGAATTTTTTCCATTCATTACGAATACCTACGTTTTATATATAAAATTCATCAAATATATGTTAATTAAAATAATCTAACCGTTATTTTTATGAAAAATGCACTACTTATTGTTTCTAATTACACATGAAATGCAAAATTCCAGTTTTAATTGCGCGTATCAGTTCTTAATTATCGATATAATATAAAAATTGTTAATAACAAGACTTTTTGGATAAAAAGAACATAAATTTATTAGAAATCTTTTAAAAAATATCGACAATTTAGAAGCCGTCTTTTCAAAGAACTACGGAATTTTCCATGCAGTATGTACCTAGAAACAACACATACATTTTTCATACAAGTAATGGCTAGATAGAAGGACCTGAATATGGTCGCATGTGTGCAAACCAGTGCCATGCGTTACTTGGCTCCAACACATGCACTCCCTTGTCCTTACGTGCAACTGCCACACACACCTTGCGGGCACGGGAAGTAAATGCACTTTGAGACGAGCCCGCAGCCACTCGCCTAGCACAGAGCTGCTATCGGCCCAGCACAAGTGACCTAGTGAGTGGGCCACTAATAGGGACCTTGCTGAAGCTGATTGCAATGCCTCAGACCTGCAGTCGATAACTTCTGCTGCGGGGACTACCAAAATTTGTAAAATCTCTGTAGACGAGAACTTTAAAATCGGCACAGAAGTGGGAAATGTATGGTACTTAGTAGCCAGAGAAGTAATAAAAAAAGTACAAGATAGAATTATAGAGTCTTATCTACTCATTGTGAGTACAACAGTTTTTGCAGTCATAATGACGTCTTAGGAGAAAATATAAAAAATCAGTAAATGAAACAGGTTAAAGGGAATACAGACGTTAAAAAATGAGATTTACAGTAAGTGCAATATGGCTAAGCAGGAATGGCTAGAGGAAAAATGTAAGGCGCTAGAAGAGAAAGATAGCAACTACATTTAGGAAACTTTAAGAGACGTTTGGATATAAGTGAAGCAACTCTGTAAATGTCAGTGACTCTCAAGGCAAGTCAGGGTTAGGCAAAGATGGGTAAGCTGAAAGTTGGACGAAATATGTAAAAGGACTAGACAAGACAAATTAAACTGAAGGCAATATTACGGAAAAGGAAGTGGAATTGGGTGAAGATGGGATGGGAGATATGAGACAGAGAAAGATTGCTGAAGATTACTAATGAAGAGGCACTGAATCCAATTGAAGAAAAAGTTACTTTATAATTCAACTTAATTAAAATAAGGTTTCGGTTGATGGGACATACCTTAAAGCAGCAAGAAGGTGTCAAATTGGTAATAGTTGGAAGCGGGGAGTAAGAATTGTAGAGGGATAAAAGGGGTGAATACAGCGAGCATGTTCAAAAGTATGTACTAGTGGGCTGCAGTAGATATTTGGCAATGACAAGGAACGCACAGGATAGAACAGCATGGAGAGACGCATCAGACCCGTTTTCAGACTGAATACCGCAGCAACAGCAACAAAACGACAATACCGTCTCAATACGTCCGTAAATTTGTTTTCACACAGATGCAGTACAATGAACAAGTCAGCTGTATGATGGCGTTCTCCAATCGGTTATGATACTCAAGCATTAGATTTTATTTCGTAATTAGAAGCGCACGTTATTTTGGTGCTGTTAAGTCAGTAATTTTGGGTCTTATTTAAAATACTGGATGTTTTGACAGCAGAAGAATCTTGGGATACCAATGGAATGATATCAGATTTGCAGATTCTTATTCATTATTCATTATTGCTTCGCCGTCACGAACAACTTACATGGTCCGTCAGTGATTGTCCGAAGAGGCAGAAGAGTGCAGTCTGCGCCATATAGATGGGGCAAGCGAGCAGCCTCTTCACCACGGCTGGTCCTTTCCAGCCCCCTGTGAACAGCTGGAACAACACAGTCTGAACCAACAGCAGAAATGCCTCACTATAGTAAACATCTTTATGAACAAATGTACGGTTTCGCAGATATTTACAGGGTGTTTCACAATTACTATTACATGCTTTTTAGGAGTTGTAGAGGGGATGTCATAGAGAAAGCTTCAAAAAGGAACCCATGTGAGAAAATGTGCTGTCTGAGTGTAAACTAAGATCGAAGAACAGATCACTTTCAAATCTCCCTATTCATGGTACGGATGCAACGAGGATAATGAACTCTGACCCGATGCTCTACATAAGCCCATGGCAGGGCTGTAAGAGGTCCACGATTAAGGAATTTGTTGCTAGCACACTCGAGCAGATGTAATTTCGATGGATTGCTCACGCGCTGCCTGCGATATGTAAGCTATAAGAGAATCTGAGACCAGAGAGCAGTGTTGACTGCAGTAGGAACTGTGTAGCAGTAGGAGTAAGTAGTAGCGAGCAGTCTGGTGTATTGAGTTGGCTCGGCCGGTCGTGTGGAGCGATGGCGGTGTTGAGCGTTTTAGTATAAGGTAAAATCAGCCACGCGCATATGTAGTATTGTTATATCAAGTCCAATGTAAATGCTATTAAAAAGAAATCTCGTAATAATAATCTTTCTTATAAAAATTAACTTTTGACAATCATTCAACTCAATTTAAAGATTTTACTAATTTCTCCAATCCATGGTCATCCTGATTATTGTAAAGAAAAATCAGTTGTTTCTTTTTATACGTGACAAATCTATCGGCCAGTATATATGCGTTATCCGGCGACCTTTTCGAGGTAAGATTTTTCAATTTATTCAGTATGATCTTTCAGGGCCAACACGCAGCACTGCTGACGTCCAAATTCATCAGTTTAGATGCACAGTCAGTTAATTATTGAAACGTTATAAGTGACCCACAATTTTATTGAGAGATTAGTCACATTTTCATATTGGTAGGTTACGGAATTTATTTATTTGGAGGTTACGCTAAATGTCAATATTATATTTTTTACTGTTGGGAGGTTACAGGGCAAAGTTTCGAATATTCGTCGTCGTGTTCTTTTCTGCGTGCCGAAGGCCGCACGCTTCAAAGTCGGGTGTACGGCGCATCCGTGGAGCACCATAGTCAACACTCCTAGTTGCGAACGTTCCATTTCCCCGCAGCCGTCTTTGTAATTGGACGAAAATGGTATGTGACACCACAATTACAACAAGAACTGTTGATGGCGCCCTCTTCTCAATTGTTTGCATATTGTGAATCAACAGATTTGAAAGTGGATCGATTTTTAAATTTATTTTACATTCAAACGATACGTTTCTGGAAAGGAGTTCTTTATTTACTAAGTTGTCCCTACAACTCCTACAAGCCCTTAATAGTAATTTGGAAACACCCTATATACTGATAATATTTTATCGAGATTCCAACTCCGTTCACTGGTTGAATACCCACGAGCTTTCGGCCGACTGCTCGTCGGCCATTGTCAAGTGGTGGCTGTCGTGTGACTGCCGCTGTCGTCTATATACAGCCTCGCTGCCGTCTGTGTCGTTACTCATTACACGCGCCAGCACTATGTCTGGTAACGACCTTCGTGTACCGGTGGAGGATATTTCGGACGCTATAAACCTGCCGAAAGAACTGAACCACTTACGGATATCGGCTACAGCTAGTGATAAATTTCGCAACCATTTCACTGAATGCACCTAAGCGTAATATGTCCATATTTGTTGCATGATCTAGCCACCACTGTGGACGAGGCTGTACTGTGCGTTCCCGCTGCGAGGACAAGAATGCCATCAAGCCATGGGTTGAGAACCCACTCGTTGCTGTATCCCACCCTCATTAACTCTTTTTGCACATGCATCTCTGTTGTGGCAGCATAACCATTGCAAACCGAACTGACACAGCGTGACAGATCTATGTCCTGGAGATCAATCATTCTGCACCTTTCCATCTCATTCATATTCTGATATTGCGTCCATGGTCTTCAGTTAGACCTAGTGGCCTGATATTTCCTTTCGCACTTCCGTTCCGTTTGTCAGGAATTTGTTACCTGTCTTTGGTGTAACATAGACCTTAAGTGTCACGCAAGATTGGGCACTACTAGGCTAGTGTATTGTTCACAAATGTTGTGGCACATCGTTCACAAATGATGTAACTGGTCCTTTATATCCTGAATACTGCCAGTGGGACAGAGTTTACGATTGAGCTGTTCCCAAACATGTCCTGTCGGGGACAGATCTGGGGATATTACTGTCCCCGTCAGTACCTCACTATTGCACCGACAGGTCGTAGGGACATGTGCCATGTGTGACCAAGAAATGTCATTTTGAAAAATGGCTTCAAAGTACACAAACATGAGGACGAATGATGTCCGAGGCGTATCGTTATGTCATCAGAGTTCCGTTAATCACTACTATCCATGATCGGCAATCACTAACGGTGGCTCCCCACACCACGACGTCACGAGTAACACTTTGTAAAGGGACGCCTCTCAAAGTCTCCCCACACTCACCGTCTACAGTCATCCGGTTTGGTGCAGAACTGCAATTCGTCTTCGAAAGCAAAGTGGCACCATTTATCACCAGCCCATGTTTCCCAGTTAAGGCACCTCTCCAAACGCAGCATTTTGTATTATGATGTTAATGGCAGCCTACGCGAGGGCTGGTAATTGCCTAGTCTGGCTGCTGCTATTCTCCGGTTAACGGTGCTGACACAGAATTTTGCAGGTAATCCATTATTTGTTCTAGGATGGCAGTCACAGATGTGAAGGAGTTACAATGTGCTTGGTGCATTAAACGCCGATCTTCCCTTGTGATAGTCAGACGTGGCCTACAGAAACTTTAACGAGGAGTATGCTTGTGCTTACATATTGATGCAGTCCGCCATCACGCCACTGTCACTTTCGCATACCCAGCAAATCTGGATATGCAAGATGCGACCAGTCAGCCAAATGGAGACACTGAGTGATGTCTCCTTCAAACTCTCTCAGGTGCTGATGACGCTATCTCATACGCATACGTGGCATCTCCGTGTCCTTCACATAGATGCCTCAACGTCTGACTGTTAACAACCCTTATATACACTCCTGGAAATTGAAATAAGAACACCGTGAATTCATTGTCCCAGGAAGGGGAAACTTTATTGACACATTCCTGGGGTCAGATACATCACATGATCACACTGACAGAACCACAGGCACATAGACACAGGCAACAGAGCATGCACAACGTCGGCACTAGTACAGTGTATATCCACCTTTCGCAGCAATGCAGGCTGCTATTCTCCCATGGAGACGATCGTAGTCCTGTGGAACGGCTGGCCATGCCATTTCCACCTGGCGCCTCAGTTGGACCAGCGTTCGTGCTGGACGTGCAGACCGCGTGAGACGACGCTTCATCCAGTCCCAAACATGCTCAATGGGGGACAGATCCGGAGATCTTGCTGGCCAGGGTAGTTGACTTACACCTTCTAGAGCACGTTGGGTGGCACGGGATACATGCGGACGTGCATTGTCCTGTTGGAACAGCAAGTTCCCTTGCCGGTCTAGGAATGGTAGAACGATGGGTTCGATGACGGTTTGGATGTACCGTGCACTATTCAGTGTCCCCTCGACGATCACCAGTGGTGTACGGCCAGTGTAGGAGATCGCTCCCCACACCATGATGCCGGGTGTTGGCCCTGTGTGCCTCGGTCGTATGCAGTCCTGATTGTGGCGCTCACCTGCACGGCGCCAAACACGCATACGACCATCATTGGCACCAAGGCAGAAGCGACTCTCATCGCTAAAGACGACACGTCTCCATTCGTCCCTCCATTCACGCCTGTCGCGACACCACTGGAGGCGGGCTGCACAATGTTGGGGCGTGAGCGGAAGACGGCCTAACGGTGTGCGGGACCGTAGCCCAGCTTCATGGAGACGGTTGCGAATGGTCCTCGCCGATACCCCAGGAGCAACAGTGTCCCTAATTTGCTGGGAAGTGGCGGTGCGGTCCCCTATGGCACTGCGTAGGATCCTACGGTCTTGGCGTGCATCCGTGCGTCGCTGCGGTCCGGTCCCAGGTCGACGGGCACGTGCACCTTCCGTCGACCACTGGCGACAACATCGATGTACTGTGGAGACCTCACGCCCCACGTGTTGAGCAATTCGGCGGTACGTCCACCCGGCCTCCCTCATGCCCACTATACGCCCTCGCTCAAAGTCCGTCAGCTGCACATACGGTTCACGTCCACGCTGTCGCGGCATGCTACCAGTGTTAAAGACTGCGATGGAGCTCTGTATGCCACGGCAAACTGGCTGACACTGACGGCGGCGGTGCACAAATGCTGCGCAGCTAGCGCCATTCGACGGCCAACACCGCGGTTCCTGGTGTGTCCGGTGTGCCGTGCGTGTGATCATTGCTTCTACAGCCCTCTCGCAGTGTCCGGAGCAAGTATGGTGGGTCTGACACACCGGTGTCAATGTGTTCTTTTTTCCATTTCCAGGAGTGTATATCCTACCAGCACTGGGAACAACAATATGCATTCTGGAACCTGTTCACAGAGAATTGCAGCTCTAATCATTTACATATCCGCCGATGTTGTATACATGTTCGAAGTTACACTGGCTTCCGACCATATCTTTCGGGAGCTTCGCTTTTTTCTTTTTTTTTCCAGGCAGCATCTGTCATTCGTTTCCTTAATTACAGGTGAAAGACACAGTTTTATTGCTGGTTATTCTTTTTGATACGCAGTCCCTCTTAGCACACATCGTTGAAACGTATGTTACAGTAGACTAATATACGACCATACTATCGAATGAACAAATTAAATTCCAGTTCAAGCAAAACTTTTGTCTGCAAAGAGAAACAATCTGACGCTTTACTTTAGCGTTGCATGTCACATATGATTAGACGCATTTTATGTTGACTCGCTTCATCTACACACTGGGAAACTAAGTTGAAAATATTTGCGAATCCCTACCGGACGCCTCTTAGGACATCTTCCAAGACATTAAGGACGCAAATGTTTATTACACGCAGAAATGGATTTGCAGCACTCAGGTATTTTGTATTTCCTTTCTGCTCCTTCCGTTGATGATGTATCAGCAGGGAAAAATTTTAATGTAGAAGCATTCCTTTAAAACAGCATTAAAGTTGTCTAAGATAACATTAACACTGTATTACGATGACCAGCTGAATTCAGTTGATGAGTATGGTTCTACTCTTTGGGTGATATACAGATTAGTATGAAACGTTATACGTCGTATCAAATCTTTTCTGATACACACAATAAAATTATACAAAAGTCATTCCTGTCTTCTGTGTTTAACAGGTAATCAGAGCGTCATTTTTCCTGTTTAAGAACAAAGGTTAATAACCAGACATGCTACATCAATTTCTTACCCCGACCACACTATATGCACTATGTTTTACTGCGACAGAGTCAGTCTTTAGCTGCACATAAGCAATGGATACTTTGTAGTTGAGCTCTTCCGCCGAATTTGTGGCTGCTTTTGCTGTCTGCAAGTGAACTGTCTGGTTCTCCTGGTGGTCTGTTACTGACAATTTAAAAAAAAAAATCTGGAAGT
This sequence comes from Schistocerca cancellata, assembly GCF_023864275.1. NCBI lineage: Eukaryota > Metazoa > Arthropoda > Insecta > Orthoptera > Acrididae > Schistocerca > Schistocerca cancellata. Next base: position 501,999,833 of record NC_064632.1, on the reverse strand, counting down.
GGGGCACTGGATGAACCTCCCTAATATAGTGTCCTGTAAAATGTCACTTTACTGTGAGTTTCTGTGACAAGTAAAATAATGAAACGAACTGCATGTTTTCTTTTCTTAGGAGATAACAGACCAACAATTTCAAGGAGAAATAACATTTCGTCCGCGGAAGGGTTTAAAACACCTTGTGTAGGTGTCACTAGCATTAGTGCTACCAACATATATCCGCAACTTTCTCAATAGTGTTACTCACGGGGAAAAATCTGTTTGCAGTCGACTGAAACGTTCTAGTCACTGAAAAAAAGAGCGATCACTTTGCAAAAAGTAACTGAAATTCTTAAGGAAGTTTAAAATTGATGAGCATGCAGTACACTTCACTGAACATAAAGAAAGAAAGTGCCATAAATTTCAGTTTGCAAAGGTAAAATGTCACTCTTAAATTAAATGTAGATTGCACCTATATATATATATATATATACTGGATAAAGGATGCAAACTTTCTACTAACGAATGTTAATCATCAGTTGAAGTGGTGTCACACAAAGATGTATGAGAAGAGAATTTCATCAATAGTAACTGCCAGTTTCTTTTAGCTACGCGCCGTTCGTATGTACCCTCTATCGTTTGTTATGAAAGTATTTTCTGGGAAATAAATACACAAAACATATTGCTAATTGGACTTATTATAAAAATCTGTTCAAATAATTAGAGATTTTAACTATAGCATGTGATTATATTTACTAAACAGATTAGCATATCAAAGATCCTGATATCTATGTACGTTTACCATGAAGGAATAAATGTAAAATTCAAAACAGCGTTTAGCGCCAATGAATAAGTTATTACTGTGTGTTGCCTATGGATATTAAATGGATTTACTAAAACAAACTTATTTGAAAGACAGTTGAAAGATCTCTGAAGAACAATATACTTTATGTAGTGAAGGATAACGGACTGATTAGATAACACTTGCAGTGGTTTAGCAGAAAAATGTAAAGCAACTAAATAGTAATAAATCTACATCGTGCTTTGGAAGCATATTTTATTTTCTAGAAAACCTTACACAACTGCTCTGTAGTAGATAACAGGTTATTCATGTCTTCCTTAAATTACTTCAGGTAAATGCTAAGATGGTTCCTATTATAAGATACCTATTCTTGTTAAACTACATTAATATGGTAATGCCTGTATATATCAAATATGTTTCTTAAAGTGTAATATGACGACATTCCTACACATAAAGTTTTATAATTGTGACTGTCAATGTCAGTCTGGATAGACTATTCCCAGAATAATTTTTCTCGTAAATGTTTCCAGAGGCACTTGTCACTGGGTACCTACCTCAACAAATCCGAAGGCATGTAAACAAATGGTAAGGGCGTTCACTAGCAGAATGATGTACGTGGACTTACTCATCCCTTCCTCCAGCTCGTTGACGCACCTGTAAAGGCAGAAATAACACAAACTTTACTCCATTGTGTCTCATTTCTGTGATATACAATAATGTTTAACATCTGGGACGTAATCACGATAAATGGGAACTTCTGGTCGACTGTTTCCAATGCAAAAGTGATAGCTGCTTTGTTGTAGGAAATATTGTGACACCACAATGGATGCAATAGTTTTATGTGTTATATGAGGAGATATTTAGACTTTATTCTGCCCGCTATTTTCGACTGAAGGGTAGACAAGACACTGAATATTAAAACACAATCGTGCACAGGTCTTGAGTGCGTGGGACACTTCCGTAATTGAGTTTATCAATCGGGACAGCATCGCAGTCATATCAGCGTCTTGTTTGAATCCACACCACGACCAGTTGTGACCGTCCCAAGGAATAAACACAAGTGCTACACAGTAACTGGTAGCTGTCGCTAATCCAATTCCTAATGATTGTGTACAACGTTTTTCAGTGTTAACAGTAAATATCACACAATACAAGACTTATCTATGGAAGCTGACAGTGTTATTTAAAGTCTCAACTTAATTTTGGCACATAATACTACCGTGACTTCCAGTTTGTATTGATCTGTCCGTGTTTGATGGCACAGTGTGTGCAAGAATTTTTAATAATACGACTCCCGTTGCGAGCGGCTACTGTAAGTGGCAGAATCGTTACTGGAAACTTCAGCGTTGTGATTGCTAAAAACACAAACAATGTCTCTTCACCTTGTCACGTTAAAAATTCCTGGCAGATTAAAAATGTGTGCCGGACCAAGACTCGAACTCGGGACCTTTGCCTTTCGCGGGCAAGTGCTCTATCAAGTGAGCTCCCCTAGCACGACTGACGACCCATCCTCACAGCTTCAATTCTGCCAGTACCGCGTCTCCTACCTTCCAGATCTCACAGAAGCTCTTCTGCGAACCTGGAGAACTAACACTCCCAGGGGCAACATTAAAGATTTCTGAAATAGGTCTAACGCAAGAATACGTTTCTGAACCATCGAGAGGTTTATGTAAAAAAATATAGGATAGTTAATACTTTTTGTAATAGCAACATCTTTACTGTTTCTGATTACATTTTTTGGACAATGTTGATTAGTGAATTATCTCTCGGAAAGAATTATTTGAAATCCACGGACATTCGAAATGTTAACGACCATCGAATGCACGTAACGCAGTAGTAAACAATGCGTCGTGAAACAACACAAAAAATGTGCACTGTCAGTTAAAAAGGAGTGAAAATAAACGTAAATCTGTATCTTTGTATTGTGGGAATGGGCAGAAGGTTCCATATGTAAAACATAACGAAACGGCGCTAATTTGCTAGGTATATGCGATAAATTGAATCGACATAGCAGTACTTCAATATCTTTTTTTTAATGCCGAAATATATCATTAGTGCTTTGGATCTCGACGACAAGTCGAAGAATAGCAAACGATCTGATGTACTCATATTCCAGTTTTTTATTTTATGGTTTTTACTCGCCAGAAGGCTAAATTCCTCCTAATTTAATACTTTGTAGCCACTGTGAGGGGGAAATAGAGAAAATTTATTATTAACTTTGTAATACGCTACACTAATAATAAACTCTTTTCCCCAAACTTCTCGTGGCTACCGCCACAGCTCTAGAATAATTCCGATGAGCTTGTCTTTAGTGGGTTTATTAGGAATCGAAACTATCATTGATTGTAGAAATAGTAAGCCATTTAATTTTGCAACATTGTCCGGTATTTTTTGCCAGCGATCGAAATGCGAATGCAGGATAGAGTTTGTTCACAGTTTTCTTGTCTGTAGCTAATATTTGACTTGTATTAGACTATTGCTGTCCTCATACTGAGGCTTTTTGACGTTCGCAAATAATTTTATCATCGGTTTGAATTCTGATTGTTATTGACAAATTATTGAACCAAAGTAACCACTCGAGTCACATACCAAATCCATTTAATAATACACCGCCTTACGATTAAAATGAGAAGGAGATGCGACAAAAATGATTTTGCTATCACATTATTGTAAAACGCTCTAATTATCTGCCAGGGAACCTACACGAAATGATAGGTGTGCACTAAGATAAGACTTCGGCTTACAATTCGTTTCAAAAATCAGAGGTACATTCACCATAAAGATACTGGCAGCAGAGAAGGTGTGAGAATGGATAATGAGTAGTTCCTAGATAGTTCAGCTTTTAAGAGCTCAGTTCACAAAAGCTTTCGAGTTAAAGTCTGGTACATAGTTTCAGTCCTTCGCAGTTTTGATTTTGTTAAGTTCTTTGGAAATTGAACTTGGAGAAAAAGTATATACCTTCCATTATAGCGATTAAAGAGGTCTTATGCAAATACAGATCACTTTTACTGTTAAGAATTTACTGCGTTTCCTTTTACGCGACCGAGCGAGGTGGCGCAGGGGTTAGCACACTGGACTCGCATTCGGGAGGACGACGGTTCAATCCCGCGTCTGGCCATCCCCATTTAGATTTTCCGTGATTTCCCTAAATCGCTCCAGGCAAATGCCGGGATGGGTCCTCTGATAGGGCACGGCCGACTTCCTTCCCCGTCCTTCCCTAATCCGATGAGACCGATGACCTCGTTGTTTGGTCTCTTCCCCCAAACAACCCAAACTAACCCCTTTTACGCGAACCCATATTAGTATCCATGAATCTTCTGAGTGATTATGTGTACTGGCATGGCATTGTTAGAATTCTCACCCTTCAACAACAGCCCACTCAAAGTTTCTGTACTTAAACACTAAGTTTATTGTTGTTGTCCTTTTATTGATATTCTTCGTAACTACTAAAAAATTCCACAGAGTAGTATTTCAGAGGTTCCAGCTAATTCAACAAGGTCTCACGTTTTAGTATTAGTGACGCTGATGCACAAATTACTCGCCAATGGTGAGAAAGATACATGCGACGGGAATCGGGCAGCAACTCGGCTGTATTTTGTGACGTCATGACGAGCGGGATGGCACTCGTCACTCCAAAAATACTTCCACTAATGCCATAAAGCACCTGACTGACCTTATGAGGTTCGAGTCACGTAAATATGTTAAATTGTCTCACCATTTCAAAGTACAGATCCTGTCTGAATTATATCAGCCAAATTCTGTGTGTAGCCACTGCGTAAGTAGCTTATTTATACTGCTGTTGCATATGCTACTACTGAAATGTGTGAATTCGTCGCGACACACGTGTAATTCCACTCACTTTAAACGACGTCAGTGATAGTAGTTTTTCACCCGTTGCTTGCTTACTATGAGATTGTGATGTTCGCATGTGTAGATCACTAGAACTTCACTTTTGGCACTGGCGCTTTAAATAAAAAAAATAAATGAAAATACAAGACCATAAAGTGGACAACGAAATCTGACAACATGGTTGTCTGTGAAGTCTACTAGTAACGTATCATTTCCTTCGGACGGCGAGTGACACATTCCATGGACACCCACGTGGTGGTAGGCTGTGAGTGGAAGCTACGTGTCCCCGCTCGCCGTCCGACCCTTCGCAAACCTTCTCAGCTACCTACTGCAGTTTTATAACAGTACATTGTAATCATCTTTGTTCTCGTTTCCTGACGTACCTGTAAATTTAAAGCACCTCGTACAAAAAAAAATGGTTCAAATCGCTCTGAGCACTATGGGACTCAACTTCTGAGGTCATTAGTCCCCTAGAACTTAGAACTAGTTAAACCTAACTAACCTAAAGACATCACACAGATCCATGCCCGAGGCAGGATTCGAACCTGCGACCGTAGCGGTCTCGCGGTTCCAGACATGCAGCGCCTAGAACCGCACGGCCGCTGCGGCCCGCGCACCTCGAACAGACCAGGATCTGAAGCGACAGCTTGAAAGAGCAGCAATAATATCAGGTACTTTTGAACAATAGGCTTTTGGCAATTTTGTCACGTAGCAAGCAAGGAAGAAAGGGTTTCATGTCCCTTCGACGACAGGAGCATTAGAGAGAGACTACCTTACATAGACAAGGATGAAACAAGACTTGCCCTTACATTCACCTTTAGTGAATATCGGTAATCATATAAAACTTAAAATCAGGTCAGCTCCAGTTCATTGATGAAATGCAAATCTAGTAAATAATGGTGATACGTTCTTCCCATAAGGCAGGTCATTCTCGGAGGTTCGGCTGGTTTTGTGTCATAATGCATTAACCTCGATGTCAGTTATCTGGTGTCTTCTTCAGACGGTCCTCTTCCCACTCGCCATTACCTGTAGTCCATCTTTTATGATGCAGAATCTTCTCATTCAGTGTCTGTACACTTTGTCTTCATTATTTTCTTTATTTACGATATGTAACACATTCTCACTCCTTATTTTATCTGTCCGTTATGCACCTCCTACTCTTCCCCAGATCCACATTTCAAAAGCCACAATGCGTCTCTGCTGGCTGTGTCGCATTGTTCAGTACTGGTACCACATGCGGCAACACTACATCCGCACAAAACAGTTCACTAATATTTTCCTTAATCATTTACTTAATAAACCATAGAAAATATTTCTACTACGATAAAACATTTCTTTTTCATTAACTACCTTCGCTTTTATTTTTTGCTTACATTTCTCGTCACTGTTCATTTTGAATCAAAGTTCTTGTAGTTATTAACTTGTTACACCAACTAGGAACAAATTACAACATTATCTTCCTTGCTTGCCTTCGAAAAGCTATTGCCTAGTCTTCTTTACATTCATTTTCGTCGCGAGGGGTAGCCACGCGGTCTTAGCCGTCTTGTCACGGTCCGCGCCCTTAGCGTTAATTTAAGTTAGATTAAATAGTGTGTAAGCTTAGGGACCGATTACCTCAGCAGTTTGGTCCCATAAGACCTTACCACAAATTTTCAATTTCCATTTATCTTCGTTTATTAACTAAGGCAGTTCTCGCCTAAAATTCTTAACTTCACTTATTCTTTACCCTTTCTAATAAATATCCTAACAAACTAAGAGACTGAAGTGCGTCGGTGTAGTGTCGCAGGTTCGAGCCTTGAGTCTTCAATATGCCAATCCATTGTGAGTGAGTGTGTGCCCCGACCGTTGCGGCTGAGCGGTTCTAGGCGCTTCAGTCTGGAACTGCGGTGCTGCTAAGGTCGCAGGTCCGAATCCTGCCTCGGGCATAGATGTGAGTGATGTCCTTAGGTTTAAGTAGTTCTAAGTCTAGGGGACTGATGACCTTAGATGTTAAGCCCCATAACGCTTAGAACCTTTTGAGTGTGTGTGTGTGTGTGTGTGTGTGTGTGTGTGTGTGTGTGAGAGAGAGAGAGAGAGAGAGAGAGAGAGCTTACAGATGGGAGTTCATTTCTTTTAACATGTTAATTTATCTTCCATTTTCATTTCATAATAGCTTGTCATCAATTAATCTAGTATTGCCACCCCACTCTTTTATTGTAAGTAATTTTAGCCAAATCATTCAAATATTCAACGGAGTAGGCGAAAGACAAGAGACTTGTGCAACGTCTCTCCCTATGTGAATTTGTTCAGTCATCGCGTCTCCCATCCAATAAGTAAAGCAATTATAGGACCTGATAGATAGAATATAGATTCTCTTCTGTTGGTACTATGCTGTCTACAGAACTACATAGCAATTTGGATCAGTGAGACTCATCACTTTCCTGGACACTTTCACACACACACACACACACACACACACACTCACACACTCACACTCACACACACACACACACACACACTCACACACACACACACACACACACTCACACACACACACACACACACACTCACTCAAAAGGTTCTAAGCATTATGGGGCTTAACATCTGAGGTCATCAGTCCACACACACACACACACACACACACACACACACACACACACACACACACACGCTCACTCAAAAGGTTCTAAGCATTATGGGGCTTAACATCTGAGGTCATCAGTCCCCTAGACTTAGAACTACTTAAACCTAAGGACATCACCCACATCCATCCCCGAGGCAGGATTCGGACCTGCGACCTTAGCAGCACCGCAGTTCCAGACTGAAGCGCCTAGAACCGCTCAGCCACAACGGTCGGGGCACACACTCACTCACAATGGATTTATATATTGAAGACTCAAGGCTCGAACCTGCGACACTACCATGACGCATTTCAGTCTCTTAGTTTGTTAGGATATTTATTAGAAAGGGTAAAGAATAAGTGAAGTTAAGAAGATTAGGCGAGAACTACATTAGCTAATAAACTGATTGCCCCGACGTAATGCGAGGAATTGTCACATTTACAGCAGGGCCCTAAATTATGTGAATATTGCGGCTCGAAGCGACGAATCGCGTGAGTGTAGAGACGATATTTGAGCAGCTGTTGCCTGTCATGTGCGTAATGACTGACAGTACAGCCCGAATTAACTGTCCATGAACTAGGACTAATAATTGAAGGAAGACATGTGGGTCATAGCATCCTGGAGTCTAAAAAGAGCGTAGAGTTGATTTTCAGTATGTTGTTGTATTCTTCCGTCCTGAGACTGGTTTGATGCAGCTCTCCATGCTACTCTATCCTGTGCAAGCTTCTTCATCTCCCAGTACCTACTGCAACCTACATCCTTCTGAATCTGCTTCGTGTATTCACCTCTTAGTCTCCCTCTACGATTTTTACCCTCCACGCTGCCCTCCAATACTAAATTGGTGATCCCTTGACGCCTCAGAACATGTCCTACCAACCGATCCCTTCTTGTGGTCAAGGTGTGCCACAAATTTCTCTTCTTCCTAATTCTATTAAGTACCTCGTCATTAGTTATGTGATCTATCCATCTAATCTTCAACAATTTTCTGTAGCACGACATTTCGAAAGCTACTATTCTTTTCTTGTCCAAACTGTTTATCGTCCGCGTTTCACTTGCACACATGGCCACACTCCATAAAAATACTTCCAGAAACGACTTCCTGCCACTTAAATCCATGTTCAATGTTAACAAATTTCTCTTCAGAAATTCTTTCCTTGCCATGGCCAGTCTACATTTTATATCCTCTCTACTTCGACCATCATCAGTTAATTTGCTCCCCAAATAGCAAAACTCATTTACTACTTTAATCGTCTCATTTCCTAATCTAATTCCCCCAGCATCACCCGATTTAATTCGAGTACATTCCATTATCCTCGTTTTGCTTTTGTTGATGTTCATCTTATATCTTTCAGTATATCCGACCATATATATTTGTCATATTTGGCCCATATTGGAATTGCCGGTAACGCTGGACCGATTGGTTGGTTGGTTGATTTGGGGGAGGCGACCAAACAGCGAAGTCATTGGTCCCGTCGGATTAGGGAAAGATGGGCAACGAAGTCGGTCGCGCCCTTTCAAAGGAACCGTCCCGGCATTTGCCTGAAGCGATTTAGGGAAATCACGGAAAATCTGAATGAGGATGGTCAGACGCTGGTTTGAACCGTCGTCCTCCCAAATGGGAGTCCAGTGTGCTAACCGCTGCTCCCTCTCGCTCAGTGGCATACCCGAGACAATGTTTCAACACACGTAAACCACGACACAGGAGTACCGCTAGAGTTTGAACGTCATGTCTCTTCTGCGGACATATGGAGTGAGACGGTGCACTGAGAGTCATTTTGAGTGTGGTGTGTCTAGAACACGTTTCTACCGACAATCATTAGAGGAAAATGCACCGTGTAGGTTTCAACAGACGACGGTCGCCATTGCATCCATGCTGTATCATGGTTTTGGTCAAACATTGTATGAGACTACTAAATACATTAACTAATAAGGTTTCCAAAATACTAAGCGAAAACATATGATTTATTGCAAATAAAATATTGACTTACAACATAATCGCCTGATGGTGCTGAATATTCGTCTTTAAAATGGCGTATAGTCGTCTCTTTGCGTCATCAACGTCCTGGGAGGAGACAAATGTGCTGTTCGGAAGTGGTTCAGTTACTGCAGTTGACCATTCGACAGGCTCGTCGCCGTCTGCGTACTGCTCTTCATCATTATACCTCTGTCGACCGACAGCAGTCACATCTCTCGCTGCATACAGCTGACTGCGGCGTCCGTTCTGCCCGAACAAGCGTATACCGGAGACGTTCTGGTTGAGAACAGCAATCTCGGCCATGACGTGGATCATGAGGCAGACGAAGAAGATGTCGAGCAGGATGCTTATCTCGGATACGGCGACGACGCCGACGACCTGCAGCGCGAAGACGATCTCGTAGGTGGGCGACTGCTGGGTGTCCAGCGGCAGCCAGAGCACCAGTGGCTCGCGCCGCACCACCACGCTGGAGTTGCCCACCGCCACCGACTCCGGAGCGCCCGTCACCGGACCCAGGGCCCACAGCGACACGGACGTCAGCGGCAGCACCTGCAGCGTACGTTAACAAAGGCGACAGTGAGTCGGTGTGGTGTCAGATTATACGAGGTGCATTCAAGTTCTAAGGCCTCCGATTTTTTTCTAATTAACTACTAACCCGAAATCGATGAAACTGGCGTTACTTCTCGACGTAAACGCCCTGCAGACGGACACATTTTTCACAACGCTGACGCCATGATTCCATGGCAGCGGCGAAGGCTTCTTTAGGAGTCTGTTTTGACCACTGGAAAATCGCTGAGGCAATAGCAGCACGGCTGGTGATTGTGCGGCCACGGAGAGTGTCTTTCATTGTTGGAAAAAGCCAAAAGTCACTAGGAGCCAGGTCAGGTGAGTAGGGAGCATGAGGAATCACTTCAAAGTTGTTATCACGAACAAACTGTTGCGTAACGTTAGCTCGATGTGTGGGTGCGTTGTCTTGGTGAAACAGCACACGCACAGCCCTTCCTGGACGTTTTTGTTGCAGTGCAGGAAGGAATTTGTTCTTCAAAAAATTTTCGTAGGATGCACCTGTTACCGTAGTGCCCTTTGGAACGCAGTGGGTAATGATTACGCCTTCGCTGTCCCAGAACATCGACACCATCATTTTTTCAGCACTGGCGGTTACCCGAAATTTTTTTGGTGGCGGTGAATCTGTGTGCTTCCATTGAGCTGACTGGCGCTTTGTTTCTGGATAGAAAAATGGCATCCACTTCTCATCCATTGTCACAACCGACGAAAATAAAGTCCCACTCATGCTGTCGTTGCACGTCAACATTGCTTGGTAACATGCCACACGGGCAGCCATGTGGTCGTCCGTCAGCATTCGTGGCACCCACCTGGATGACACTTTTCGCATTTTCAGGTCGTCATGCAGGATTGTGTGCACAGAACCCACAGAAATGCCAACTCTGGAGGCGATCTGTTCAACAGTCATTCGGCGATCCCCCAAAACAGTTCTCTCCACTTTCTCGCTCATGTCGTCAGACCGGCTTATGCGAGCCCGAGGTTGTTTCCGTTTGTTGTCACACGATGTTCTGCCTTCATTAAACTGTTGCACCCACGAACGCACTTTCGACACATCCATAACTCCATCACCACATGTCTCCTTCAACTGTCGATGAATTTCAATTGGTTTCACACCACGCAAATTCAGAAAACGAATGATTGCACGCTGTTCAAGTAAGGAAAAGGTCGCCATTTTAAGTATTTAAAACACTTCTCATTCTCGCCGCTGGCGGTAAAATTCCATCTGCCGTACGGTGCTGCCATCTCTGGGACGTATTGACAATGAACTCGGCCTCATTTTAAAACAATGCGCATGTTTCTATCTCTTTCCAGTCCGGAGAAAAAAAATCGGAGGCCTTAGAACTTGAATGCACCTCGTACTGGCCTATGACAATTTGAACGCTTAGTTCTCTTCACCTGTACACTAGCAAGCTGAGCAAAAGACAAATTTCATTTTGTAGGGAATTTACAGTTCTCGTATTCGTGTCATAACCAAATGAAACCTGTCAGAAAAGTTTGTCTGGAACCGAAGAATGTGATACATTTCTTATAAATAACAGCACTTATTTACACATGGATAGTACCAGTGGTACTTCAGAAAACAGCTGCGTGCAGGCTACAAGATTTACAGAAAAAAGTGTTAGACGATAGAGCATGTCTCCGAGTTTTGGTTCGTGATACAAAACGTGGCGTAGTTGTAAATCGCACCACTGGGAGGTATCTACATTTACATCTTCATCTACATCCATACTCCGCTAGCCACCTGAAGGTGTGTGGCGGAGGTCACCTTGAGTACCTCTATCGGTTCACCTTTCTATTCCAGTCTCGTATTGTTCGTGGAAAGAGAGATTGTCGGTGTGCCTCTGTTTGGGCTCTAATCCCTCTGATTTTATCCTCATGGTCTCTTCGCAAGATATACAAAGGAGAGAGCAATATACTGCTTGACTCCTCGGTGAAGGTATGTTCTCGAAACTTCAACAAAAGCCTGTACCGACCGTCTCCCTTGCAGAGTCTTCCACGGGAGTTTATGATCTCCGTAACGCTTTCGCGATTACTAAATGATCCTGTAACGAAGCGCGCTGCTCTCTGTTGGATCTTCTCTCTCTCTTCTATCAACCCTGTCTGGTACGGATCCCACACCTGTGAGCAGTATTCAAGCAGCGGATGAACAAGTGTACTGTAACCTACTTTTCGGACTGCATTTCCTTAGGATTCTTTCAATGAATCTCAGTCTTGCATCTCTATATTATATGGTCATTCCATTTTAAATCACTCCTAATGCCTACTCCAAGGTAATTTATGGAATTAACTGCTTCCATATTGTAGCTAAATGATAAAGGATCTTTCTTTTTATGTATTCGCAGCGTATTACACTTGTCTACATTGAGATTCAATTGCCATTCCCTACACCATGCGTCAATGCGTTGCAGATCCTCCTGCATTTCAGTACAATTTTCCATTTTTACAACCTCTCGATATACTACAGCATCATCCGCAAAAAGCATCAGTGAACTTCCGATCTTATCCACAAGGTCATTTATGTATATTGTGAATAGCAACGGTCCTATGACACTCCCCTGCGGCACACCTGAAATCATTCTTACTTCGGAAGACTTCTATCCATTGAGAATGACATGCTGCGTTCTGTTATCTAGGAACTCTTCAATCCAATCACATAATTGGTCTGGTAATCCAAATGCTCCTACTTTGTTCATTAAACGACTGTGGGGAACTGTATCAAACGCCTTGCGAAAGTCAAGAAACACTGCATCTACCTGGGAACCCGTGTCTACGGACCTCTTGAGTCTTGTGGACGAATAGCGCGAGCTGGGTTTCACACGGTCGTCTTTTTCGAAACCCATGCTGATTCCTACAGACTAGATTTCTAGTCTCCAGGAAAGTCATTATACTCGAACATAATACGTGTTCCAAAATTCTACAACTGATCGACGTTAGAGATATAGGTCTATAGTTCTGCACATCCGTTCGAAGTCCTTCTTGAAAACGGGAATGACCTCTGCCCTTTTCCAATCTTTTGGAACGCTACGCTCTTCTACAGTCTATTCACCGAGAGCTGGGACGAAACATAAACAGTGTCACGTGAGTGACTACGCTCGTTTCCAGAGAAAGCATTCGGTGTTCACGTGATACGTAGGGGTGTGGAAAATCCTTGGCGCACGCTTTGCAGCTGGCGGCGTTCGGCTGGCTGCCGAGCTGTCACAGCAGACCGTGAGAAACCTGAGCAACAATGTACGAAATAAATTTAACAATAATGTTAAAATAATGTTAAACTGAGTTCATTATGTCGAAGCAGTTTTGTTGTCATTCAGGTTGCTAACAAAACGCTCCATTCAAACACAATTAATTGTTAATTTTAATAACAATACCAGTAATAATAATGATAAAGGACGAAACACGGTTCACTCTGTCGAACTGTTTTCATTGAGGTTTATAACAAACCGCCTCTCTCTCTCCTCTATAATGCAGTCTAATTTCCACATTTCAGTTTCCAGTTTTTCTACGACATGGAGGACGCACTTGTTCCAATTCTCTGCAGTCACTGTTCTTACTGCTTCTTCTAGCAGTACTTTAACTTCCGGCATTTTGCATGTTTTGTTTTTCGCTGCAACATAGTCTTAGATTCTGTCCACACTAACTCGATGGCGTTTAATTCACAGTGGTACGGAGGAATTCTGAGAACAGTTTTCCCTGCATTCTTCGCCATTTCATCTATTGCATATTCGTTGTGCGCTGCTCTGTGATTTTTAACTATATCTAAAAGTTCTTTCTTCAACATACCGTCTTCGAAATCGATGTTTTTAGATTTTAGCCACTCTGATATTTCGTGGTTATTGGAATTCGCACTGGGAACTTTTTCTTTTCTCCGAGAATGGTACAACGCGTTATCAAGAACAATAACCGCATTTTACCTGAAGCCGAGGAAGAACATCTTGAAACCACTTCTCGAAGGTTTCGGCGCACATCTCCTAATGATAATCTCCACTTTTCTTGGATTCGAAAGTCCACACACATACTTCAACGAACCCTGCTTTGCTGCCAATGTGTGCGATAATCAGACGTTTCCCTATACGTAATGGGCCCTTGCTTCCGGTGGATAATGCGGACAGAAACGCTTCTTTTGAGGAATTTATAGTGTCATCTACCCAGACGTAACTTCGGGTATGTCCTGCGTTCACCCACGTCTCATCCAAATAGTAAATGCGTCTGCCTTCATCTCTCAACCGTTTAATGGTTCGAAGATAATGCCGCTTCCATAAAATCATGTCATCCCTGACTATAAGCATGCTATCGCGCCCGCGCTGGACATATTTGAAATTCATTTCTCTCAATAACTTATAAAATGTAGTTCTCCGAAAATTGCCTAGATCTGCATCTACGTTCACGACTGTAAGCACTTTGTCAATTGTTGGCAATTCCTTACGAAAAAAAAAAAATCGTGTACTTTCCTTCGTATCGCATTTCTATCGAAGTCATCAACACTTTCAGAAAGTTTCTGTCGTAATTTTCCTTTCTTGGGAGACTTCAAAGAGTGTGTGGCCTTGTACTCACTCATCACACGATACACTGAAGAACGTCCAACAATGTCACTCATCGACTGCTCTGGATGTAACAAGTCCGTTTTATACACCATGTGCTTCTCAGAAGAACTTAATGATTTCCTCTTTGCTCGCTTCTTTGGTAAACTCAGAACTGACACGTCGACCTCGCTCGCTGAATCCGTGGATGACGTAATGAGGACAGCCGTATGTGATGCTAATGAAATAAGTGAATATATAAAATAAGAAACCATGCTATTGGATTCACACATAAGCAGTGAATGCTCAGCGTGACTACAAACAGATATACTTACTCTAATAATCAACAACTAGTCTCTCAAGCGTCTTTGCAGAAGAGCTTAAGATATCCTGAAATGGCCGCTGTACAACACCCACTAACGAGCTCACACCTGCAACTGAGACGGCCACACTGACTGAGCGTCGCGCTGCAAACTGCACAATGCATCGCTCATGAAGGACAAACGCTTGCACCCATCGCATTCGAACAAACTACAAAATTAAATTGAAACCTTTATGAAACTTTTCTCGCTTACACCCCCACAAAAAAATTCAAAGGGGAAAAGTTTGTCGCTTACTATATTTCGGATGATGATTTGTTAAAAGTTCTGCATCAGACGTGAGATTTTAATTTATTACTTCACTATTACTGTTTCTATTGGGCAGAAAATTTGCAGACGTCATAAACATATAGTACTGAAGGCAATTATAAAATTATTTTGCTGTGCGACACACAGTTTAGGAGATATGGCATGATAAATGTAGAGTAACGCGAAAAAACAACTTTTACTGAAAGCTTAAATATTTCTCTTTTTCAGTGACAATAAATTTTAATGTAATGTAAAAAAAGGTGTCGGAAGGTAGTTCTCGGATCACTTTATCAAGTTCAGGCGCCAAATTATAAAAAACACGACTTTAATTTTTTAATTTCTGACGCCCCTGCCTTGTACACCCCTCGACGGCACCGCTGTGATCACGCGCCTTGCCGTGTTTACAGTACGTCTCTTGTTTCGGTGAATGGAGTATAGAGACCTACGATACACCGCTGCAAGAAGGGGGGCAAGTTCCTTCGCGTACTCTGTGTGAAATCGAACTGGTATTCCATCAGGTGCTGCGGCCTTTCCTCTTCTGTGCGTATTTAATTGTTATTCTATCCCTCTGTCATCTATTTCGAAATCAACCATTCTGTCATCTGTGCGACAATCTAGAGAAGGAACTACAGTGCAGTCTTCCTCGGTGAAACAGCTTTGGAAAAACACATTTAGTATTTCGGCCTTTAGTCTGTTCTCGTCTGTTTCAGTACCATTGTGGTCACAGACTGTCTAGACATTTTGATTTTGCTCCACTTACCACTCTGACATAAGACCGAAATTTCTTAGAATTTTCTGCCAAGTCAGTACATACAACTTTACTTTCGAATTCGTTGAACGCCTCTCGCATAGCTCTCCTCACACTACATTTCGCTTCGTGTAATTTTTGTTTGTCTGCAAGGCTTTTGCTATGTTTATGTTTGTTGTGAAGTTCCCTTTGCTTCCGTAGTAGTTTTCTAACTCGGTTGTTGTACTACGGTGGCTCTTTTTCCATCTCTTACGATCTTGCTTGGCACATAT
Organism: Schistocerca cancellata; assembly: GCF_023864275.1. Taxonomy (NCBI): domain Eukaryota; kingdom Metazoa; phylum Arthropoda; class Insecta; order Orthoptera; family Acrididae; genus Schistocerca; species Schistocerca cancellata. The sequence goes on along the minus strand of NC_064632.1, from coordinate 501,983,907 downwards.
TCATCTAATGCATATTGTACGATGGTTTTGAACTTTGTCCACTGATCCTCAACACTATTTGAACGTGAGATAAAACTTTTGTATTGAGCCATCATGTCAGTCATAACATGTAACAAGTCTTGCGCTCCATGTTGTTACATCAAAGTAGTTCACGCCTGCAGCTAGTCAACGCAATGAACTGCTTTCCGAAGTAGACTGGTGCCGTGCGTGCACACACGTCCTAAACTCTTATTTACCACATCAGAAATGGTGCCCATAATGAGCATCTATACTGTGATTTAAAAAACTTGAAGAGATACCCTTTACACTGATGTATATACTTTCTGTGCTTTTCTGATTTTCATACAGTAATCTTCTGACAACCAAGAGGTACGTAGGGATAAACCTGCATATTTAATACCAGTGTATGATATATTTAATAGTTTGCCACTGCCAATGTCTCCTACGACACATTAGGGTCACAAAAATACAGTGTGGAAGAGATAATTCTATAACGCTGAAGAAGAATGAAAATCAAATGATATTGGAAACATGAGAAATATTTGTAAGAGCCTGATCTGTTGTAAAGCTGCTTTCATTGGGAACCCGTATTCAATGTTCTTGAAAAACTGCTACAGCGTGAAACTGTCAGGTCACTTCCACCAGCAATTTTTACAGGTGCAAGGGTACAGTACCGCCCGACATTGAAAATAGGTACAACATACTTCATTATTTTTGTCAGAACAACACATTTTTTTCTAATAACTCAATTTCAATTAATACAGCGAAGCTGGATACCAGTGTGGGAAAGAATGACAATTTATTTATTTAATTGATCACATGTGCACTCCCACAAAATAAATCCCTACATCCAGTTTGGTGAGATCAGTGAAATGAATGAATGTATGGTGGTCTGCTAACCGCAGATAGTGAATGTGAATATATGATCATCTTTGAGACGATCCTTTGGCCACCTTTGGTGGTACCAAAGAGATGAAATTTACCTGAGCTTTGAGCGCCTGAAATGTGGCTGACCAATACGGTAGCAAGGTGCTCCTCTACTTCAGCAGAGGTGCGAGAGGACCTGAAGAAACGCCATGTTTCAGCACTCTGCCGCTGGATCTTGTGCTGTTAAGATCTGTCTTAGTTGTGCTCCGTAAAGACAAAAGAGTGGAGACATGGTATGCATGTGGAATATTTAAGAGTAGTTTGAAATAATAATTTCTCTATTTCAGGAACTTTTGTGGGGAGAATTAAATATCAGGCCAGTAATATTAATGGGATCGTAGTAATCTTCGGAAGTGACCAACGGTCACAATGAAACCACGTGTAGCAATAAGTTGAAATACTTCCGTGTGCTTAAGTTAAGCTGAATTACTAGCGTGTGTACTATGTTGAAATATTTAAGAAATAGCGTGTGCAGGACTTGAAATTAGAGGCGAGTACTTCCACGTAGTGAGTACTGTGTGGATCTCAATCTGTGTATGAGACAAAGGATAAAGAGAAGTACTCGTCCATGGTATCAGTTGAGGACTCGTGTGTGTGATGAATATGTTCTTAATATTGTTCGTCGAGATATGTTTCCGTGTGACGCTTGATTCAAACTCTAACAGCGTAAAGAGAAACAAGGTGAGTCAGCCGTCTATCCAGCAACGCCACTTGGCTTGCATTGCACAGAAAGACGTGCATGTATCTTCAGAGTTCATAGTAGGAAAGTAGAATTACGAAGTGGGGCAGTGTCGTGTGAAACTGGGATAAATATTAATTGAAGTGGGAAAGCTGAAAGTGATAATGTTGTGACTATTCCCTGTGTAGTATTTCATGTTGTAGTGTGGTGTTTGTCATGTAATTCAAGTATGTGTGGTTTGCATGGAAGAGTAGCAAGGTAGTTTCAGAGGTCTTGGGTTATGCGTGTTCCTTTTGTACTGCTCGGTCTGGAGGAAAGTTTTTGATGATGATTGTAAGTGTCGAAGTGTGAAAAAAAAAGGGATCCACCATCCTATCCAGAAAGTGCACTGTAGCGTTAAATAATTACGAGACCATAAGGTAGAGAATCACCAATGTAAAGCCATGCCCACTGGGCGGAATTTCTCATGTGTTATTGTTGTAGGTTATAGAATTTGTGTGTTTAGGTTATAGAATTTATCGGAATAAATAAGATAGTGAAAAGAAAAAGATTGGTGGACTTTTCCTTCGAATTGTATGTTGTCATGATGTCCCGAATTTATAATGTGTGCGCCATTCATATTCAGTGCGGTGGCCACGTATTGATAAAAGCCGTTAAATAAAAAAAAAAAGGAAAATGTGGTATTGCCAGTGCGTAGTGAACAGAGTTCTGTAAATTACTGATATTCAGATGTGCGTTTCCGTTGCGTATTATTCATACAGGAGGTTGATTAGTGACTTAATTGTGAGTACGAGAGTTCATGTTACTCGATAAATAAGAATGAATCCACTCGCTTGGCAGACCACTCATCTTGCAGGCCTGACTGCTTGATGCCACAGTATGAGCAAGGCACGTGGGTGCCTCTCACAGGTAGCACCCTTATTGTGCCAATTTTTACAGGTAATCAGCTCCGTAAGAGTCAAGATGATTTAACGGCCATTCACACTATAAATATGAGAAAGAGACCTAACATGCCGGCCAGCACCATTATTGCCAACCACAATTTCTGCAGCAGCTGCAGAACCAAAAATTCAACACTACAAACATCGTACCCTGTTTTACAAGACCTTAATACCGCAGCGTGAGGCAGTTTGGCGATGTGCGTTACCCCGATTAGCAGAGCCTGTGTAAGTGTAACACGAGACGGTGTGTTGGCACAGGACAGGTCGGAGGCCTTGTCAAGGTGGATACACCAGTTGCCATCAGATAATATAAGTTAAGCACTGTCAAGCGTTGCCAGTACTTGGATGGATGATCATCCAGGTACACGGTGCACTGTTGCATTTACAGTAGAGGGGTCGCCTGTCTTTGCACCACGTGTCCTGAGTTCAATTCCAAACCTCTTTGGAGTGTCACAAGAAGTGAGCTCGGCAGAGCTATGTGCCAGTACCGGGTTACTCCCTTCTCCCATCCTGTCGAACACGAACATGACACTATAATATCACATCTATCACAGTCACCTACTCTTAACAGATACAAGGAAAGGCCCTATGGGCGTGAAGAATATGGAAATGGCTGAACCTCACCTTTGTCCTCTCCCTGCCATTCATGCTATACAACTATACTTTTGGCCCTACACAGTCACCAGCAGGCAGGAAAGCAGCTACAGTGGAGTTGCTGCATCAGTGGTCTTGAGAGCACGTCACTGATCCAGGTGCTCTACCAATAGCAAGGCGAAGAAGTGCCAGAGAGACAGCAGCCTCCAGCAGTTCCATTAGGTGCAAAATACCCCTAGCTCCTGACTACAACCCCTGGAATCTCTCGGAGATATTCAGGAGTCGGCTGATGAAAACTGGAAGGAGACCTGAGCTGGATAGCACCTGTCAGCCTAATGACAATAGATCAACAGATGGCGGAGGCGGCTTTTAGTTGTAGACAAGGCTATGGGTTCCACATGGGATCGATAAATGGCTTTCTTGGTGTAGGCAATGTAGTACCATATAACGATACCACCCTACCGGAGTCTCTAAGTTGGAAACAAAACAGACGCCGCAGCTGTCATGCAGGATTGGCAGACCCAGTGGTGCATGCCCGCTGAGCCATGCCTCCAGCGGCTCTGGACTATGACCACCCTCTGCTACCGCAATACGGGACGGCGGCAGCCAGCTCGCCCACTCTCACTTGGAGCCTGTTCGCTACGTGATACTACGTACACACCACCCAGTCAAGGCTCTGACACCGAACTTCCTACTTTTGTTCAGGGAGCCTCATCCTTGTTGACACTGACAGCTGGACTTTATTTCTTGTCGCTTTATTTGTAATGAGTCTGTAGTGGAACAGACCCCTCCCCACTGACGCAAATGACGAAAAAGGAAAATGTTTATTTCCTTTATTCAAATGAAATTACGCAATTAATTATTTAAATTATCATTTTTGAAAATTAATATTAAAATAAATAAATAAATTTTCTTGTAAACGCGCTCTTTGGTCGGAAGCAGCGAAGACAAGGCATTGCTGTCTCTGACCAAAGAGGTGCGGTAGCGTTGTTAGACGTCCGCCAGTCGAGAGCGGCAGCAATTGCAATTGAGGTCTCTTACTGTGATAACACGTAGAGCAGTTCATAGGAACAGTGCAAGTGACTGATGTATTCTCGTAAATGATATTGACCAGTTTGAAGATTCGATAATGTCAGATTTCATTGCAACTCAATTTCGTATGGTCGTAAATAAGTACGAGCAATAAATGAATATGAAAAACAGCAAGATCAAGAGTTAGAAAAAAAATCATTTCCATACCTACCTACTTCAAGAATCGGAGAAAATGAACGGAGACAATAGCGTGACCAGCAGCTATCAAGAGAAAACGAAGATCCACACAGCCTACTGTAAAATTAGGTGAAAAGGGATTCTAAAAGCAAATTCACTCTGTTAAATCTCAAAAATTATCCAAGGTTGCACTGTTATGTCTGTAGTAAATTGACCCATATTGTCCGATACGGTCGTAAAAAGTTACATTCTCAATACTGCATTAAAAACACTTTCTTTTGGCGACTTAGAAAACTTTAATAGAAATTTGTTCACATAAAAATAAATTTTCTTTTGGCAATTTTGCTTCGGATCGAAAATCAGGGGTAGTCTCATTCACGAGTTCCTATCTCCCTAAACTTTAAAAAATAAACTACCAACCAAAAAACCAAATTTACTACAAGTCTTTGTACACTTGGAGAAATAAAAGTTAAGTAGATCGTCTGTTCACTGACTTTGTTTGCTAATCATTTGTGCTCCTGTCCAGCTTTCCTACGACGACAATTGCTACACTGCTCTTTAGCCCACCTCTCATTACTGGTATGTAAGAAATCATACACAACATGCAAAATCTACAACAGCAGTCTACAGCAACAGTGAGGCATCCGTCGATGAGAGATAATTCTAGGTTGGAATGGCCAGTATTTATACTTGCTTGTTATAGTTTTATTGTGACAAAGCGGGACTTCGGCTCATGTTGGGGCTGTGCAGAGAAAGCAGCATAAGGTAACTCTGCCCTCCATTGATTCTGGTGGACGTCTTTCACTAAGGTAGATCAGCAGAAATCCAAACATGGCAGCAGAATTTCCCAGGCAGGAAGTTACCTCATCTGGCCACAAGTTGTGAATTTGTTGGTGCAACACTGCTGCCTCCTTTAGAGTATCGAGAGAGCCGAATCTCAGGCTGTTGCTAAATCTGTGGATCACTTAAACATTACTTAGTACATTTTAAATTCTTCCTTCGTACATCAATTTATACTTTCCACTCTAACTGCCCTTCTGTTTGTCTAATGCAGCTCACGCATTTCATGGCTGGTATACTAATGGCTGCTCATGTTCTAGGCCTAGTCACCACTTGGTTGGTATATGGTAGACGGCAAATTAAGATATACATAGTCAGCACCACTGAGAACCAGAGACAGTGCCTATTGGTGAGATTCCCATCACCATTATTTTGTGGTGGTATGTATTGCGATACTGTTGGATGAACTGAAACATGTGATCCACTCTAATGTGCCCCTTCTACACTGCCATGAGCTCGTCCAGAGGATTAAGATGTGAAGGCATAGCTCAGCAAGTTCATGTTGCTAGGTGGTTTTTTTCCCAAAGGTTATTCAGTCAAACACAGTAGCGGACATTTTAGGTGCAGAACTGTAGCCCTTTTTGCTCAAAGCCGGAAATGTGTCCCAACATTTATTAATATTCTGCTGCCACGCCGCTCAGAAAGTTTTGTACCTTTACATCATCCTCCGTGGCAGTAATTTGGGATGACTACTACTGAATCGTATACGATTATACCCAGTGAGGACTTGCATTGTGGGTCCGCAGCTCGTGGTCGTGCGGTAGCGTTCTCGCTTCCCACGCCCGGGTTCCCGGGTTCGATTCCCGGCGGGGTCAGGGATTTTCTCTGCCTCGTGATGACTGGGTGTTGTGTGCTGTCCTTAGGTTAGTTAGGTTTAAGTAGTTCTAACTTCTAGGGGACTGATGACCATAGATGTTAAGTCCCATAGTGCTCAGAGCCATTTGAACCATTTGACTTGTATTGTGGAAATAGGGCTGCGGTGCAACTGATGTCTTGTGGGTATCCTGCTCCTGTCCCTCATAAAAACAGTATTTCACACGTCTCTTTGACACTTTTGGATCATCCTGGAAGGGCATTACAAAAAAAAACCATTCACTGGGCGCTACTTCCGCTCCCAATGTTCCATTCCACTCTACTGATGTCATGTTAGACTATGTTAGACATCAACTTGCTAATGACCTTGAGAGTGGTGTGCTGAACACATGTCCTCCACATCGCAACCGACGGCGCCATTGACAGAGGATGACACGGCGGTCGGTCGAGTGCGATTGGCCCGTCACGTCCAGAATGCGGAAATTTTCGGATCTTTATCTATGTACAATAGTAAAGCTATGGTTTTCTTGAGGTAATTACTGGAATACAGTCTTCGAAATTCAAGGTTTCAGGGGTAATGTACATGGATCTAAAGGTTATCTACAACTAGTAAACAAACCAGATTGCTACCAGTCGTGGTGTCTATCCCTGATGTTCTTCAGTCTGTACATTGAGCAGTCAGTAAGGGTAACGAAGGAGAAATCTGGTAAAGGAATTAAAGTTCACTGAGAGGAAATGTAATCTACGGGTTTGGCTGGTCACATTATAATTCTGTCAGAGATGGAAAACGGTTTAGAATGTCAGCTGGATATAACGAACAGTATCTTGAAAAGAGGGTATAAGATGAACATCAACGACAGTAAAACAAGGATAGGTCGGTCACTGCGGCGGAGCGGTTCTAGGCGCCTCAGTCCGGAACCGCGCTGCTGGTACGGTGGCAGGTTCGAATCCTGCCTGGGGCATGGATGTGTGTGATGTCCTTACGTTAGTTAGGTTTAGGTAGTTTTAAGTCTAGGGGACTGATGACGTCAGATGTTTAGTCCCATAGTGCTTAGAGCAATTTGAAACAATTTCAAAACAAGGATAACGGAATATAGTCCAAATCAACGAGACGAGGGCGAGGAAAATGAGACACTGAGAACAGTGAAATAAGTTTGCTTTTGCACAGCTCCAATTTCCTACCCCATCCTTCTCGAATCCTAGCTTGTTCTGCCTCTCCGAGGAACCTGTCGACCTCGGGGCGTTAGACCTAATCGTCCTTCCGTCTTTTAATAATCTACCAGTGAATTTCCTTCTGCTTCTACGTCCTTCGCTCACAGAAAAAGATTACCGCGCAAATTTAACACTAGACAGGACTTTCAATTCACTGAGGCGTTTGACAAAGGAATGTCAATTAGGACGAGTGGTTCTGTTGTGGCGTCTGTCTCGCGAAAGACAACTTGGCCCCTGCTTAGAAATGCATTTGGCAAAAAAACATTGACTCTCTCAGATCTAATAGCCTCATTCGTCAACTTCACGATGAACTACATATCATTCGCTAATGGAAATAGTCATTGTGATATTTCGACAGTAAGTAAGGTATTGCAGGAAAATCAAATAGTTTGCGATGAAAAATAGGGACCGCCATAACTTTACTTTGGTGTATGTTTGTTGTTAGATCATATATTTATGCATGCATAATGTAGCTAAAATATTGAACTTTTCTTCAAATTTGACACAAGATCTATATTTATCTCCAATATCGAGAAAATGGATTGTGCGTAGTGTACTCACATTTTCTTGTGGGCACAATACGAGTAAATACAAAAATTTTCTATGAAATAATGTAATTATTTTTTTGGCTTTACAGTCATGATTGGCATAAAAATAAACGTTTAATTTGATCATTTATATATTGAAACAAACCCTTAGTAATTCTCATTTCGCCAGCTGTGGAAATGTCTTATCTTTACCTATCTGCAATAGTGGAGATATGTTTTTTTTGGGGCAGCTACTGTAACTCAGTCTTCGAAATTTAAAGGTTTGAAGCGTAATATAAATGAAAAACAGCTTGTCAGATAAAATATTTTAACTCACTTACATGTAAAGTATCGTATGAATAAGAAGAAGACGTGCAGATTAAGATGAACAGATTTAGAAGTCCAGAACGAAATTTTCACTCTGCAGCGGAGTGTGCGCTGATATGAAACTTCCTGGCAGATTAAAACTGTGTGCCCGACCGAGACTCGAACTCGGGACCTTTGCCTTTCGCGGGCAAGTGCTCTACCAACTGAGCTACCGAAGAACGACTCACGGCCGCTACTCACAGCTTTACTTCTGCCAGTATCTCGTCTCCTACCTTCCAAACTTTACAGAAGCTCTCCTGCGAAACTTGCAGAACTAGCACTCCTGAAAGAAAGGATATTGCGGAGACATGGCTTAGCCACAGCCTGGGGGATGTTTCCAGAATGAAATTTTCACTCTGCAGCGGAGTGTGCGCTGATATGAAACTTCCTGGCAGATTAAAACTGTGTGCCCAACCGAGACAAGGTCCCGAGTTCGAGTCTCGGTCGGGCACACAGTTTTAATCTGCCAGGAAGTTTCAGATTTAGAAGTATCTGTAGAACATTTAATAGACCCTTAAAGCGTAAAACACGGAAAGTAAACACGACTAAAATGTTATAAACCAGTCACACTGAGAACCCTGTCAGGTGGGAGTGAATCATAGGTATTGAATAAAAGATAAGAAGAACGAATACGAGGAGATTTATTATTATGATGAAGGGACGTAACGGAATAAACGAAAGGCGTTCAATAAGCGATACAAAATTTTTTTAACTGAGAGCAGCTTGGTTTTGTCAGAGATTCCAATGCACAATATTATTCACCACTCTTTTGACTACCAAACCGTTTTTTCCGAGATGATCTGGGTTTAGTGCGATGGCCTTACGTCACCTTACTGGGAGGTAACACTATACTGATCGACGTCGGAACCAACTACTAACCTCCCACTAATCCACGTACGATCCACCGATCATCTCGAATGATAGTGTTCGCACGTACCAACTTTGCAGGAGTCTCAGCTGTGTGTGTGTGTGTGTGTGTGTGTGTGTGTGTGTGTGTGGGCTGCCGATACGCGGTAGATGGGACAGATTAGCGCAACCTTGTTGCGATGATGACACATGCCTTGCAGAACGGCTCCGTAGACATTCCGCAAGCGCCTCTGAATATATTGATGCTCTGATTTTCCCCCAGAGGAAACACGATAACAACTCTCTGCTTCTAGCACACCCCCGCTACAGGCGCCATTTCGAAGGCTGCGGAATTGCCGACATCTATCGAAACTCCATAAAACTACACGGGCTGAAGCGGGAATATTCCACGCTGACCCACAATAACTTTTCAACCGAAATTGTCCGAGAAAAACAAACGTCTTGCATTAATTGTTGAAAGTTCCTGGCGCAAAATGCAGATTTCCGAAAGGAGTTAAAAATTTGGAATGTGTAATAAAAGGTGGATGCAAACAAATATAAATATAATGGACACCTACAAAGAATGGATGGAGATCGACTACCACGGCAAAATTATGTTACATAATAATAATAGGATTTATCGACATACAAAACCTACATTATGGACAGGTAGACAATTTAAGAAAATTCTTTATGGAACGAGCACAAACTAGCAAAATACACAAAGCAATTACTCATATAAATACATCGGCTACACCATTGCAATTTCATAACCACTTCTACAATCCTTTAGATCACATAACATCAACAGATACGAAGAAAATAAATTGGAAAAAGAAAAAACTACATGGCAAGGACCCGTATCATCTAACACAGCCACACATCGATCAAGACGCATCCAACACACGGCTAACAAAAGGCAATATATACAGTGAGACGGAAGGATTCATGATTGCAATACAGGCCCAAACAATAAACACCAGATATTACAGCAAGCATATTATTAAAGATCCCAATACCACAACAGATAAATGCAGACTTTGCAAACAACAAATAGTAACAGTAGATCACATAACAAGCGGATGTACAATACTAGCAAATACCGAATAACCCAGAAGACATGACAATGTAGCAAAAATAATTCATCACCAACTTGCCATACAACATAAACTAATAAAACAATACGTTCCCACACACAAGTATGCACCCCAATATGTACTGGAGAATGATGAATACAAATTATACTGGAACAGAACCATTATAACTGATAAAACAACACCACATAACAAACCTGACATCATACTCACCAATAAAAAGAAGAAATTAACACAACTAATCGAAATATCCATACCCAATACAACAAATATACGGAAGAAAACAGGAGAAAAAACTGGCTGAGGAAGTCAAGGACATGTGGCATCAGGATAAAGTTGACATTATACCAATTATACTATCAACTACAAGAGTCATACCACACAGTATCCACCAGTACATCAACGGAATACAGCTACATCCAAACGTATATTTACAACTACAGAAATCTGTAATTATTGATACATGTTCATTTACCCAAAAGTTCCTAAATGCAATGTAACATCTACCGTACAGTTAAAAGGAAGTCACGCTTGATTAAGGTCCGCGTCACTCTCCATTTTTAACCAAATATAACGTCTGAGAAAGGAGTGAAATAATAATAATAATAATAAGTGAAAATAGAAGGAAACAAAACCAAACATTCAACACAAACCAAAAGAGATTTTACCAAACAATGGATAACACACACATTAAAATACACAATCCACCAAACATGACAGACATGGAACACTTCTGGAGCAACATATGGTCAAACCCAGTACAACATAACAGACATGCACGGTGGATACAAGCAGAAACAGACACATACAAGATGATACCGCAAATGCCTGAAGTGGTTGTTTTGCAAAATGAAGTCACCCGAGCAATTAATTCTACGCACAATTGGAAAGCCCCTGGAAAAGTTAAAATAGCAAATTTCTGGCTAAAGAAGTTCACATCAACACATTCACATCTAACTAAATTATTTAACAGTTACATTGCAGACCCATACACATTCCCTGATACACTTACACATGGAATAACCTATCTGAAACCTAAACATCAAGCAGACACAGCAAACCCAGCTAAATATCGCCCCATAACATGCCTACCAACAATATACAAAATATTAACTTCAGTCATTACACAGAAATTAATGACACATACAATATAGAACAAAATTATAAATGAATAACAAAAAGGCTGTTGCAAAGGAGCTCGAGGATGTAAAGAGCAACTGATAATAGATGCAGAAGTGACATATCGAGCTAAAACTAAAGAAAGGTCGCTACACTATGCATACATTGATTACCAAAAAGCGTTTGATAGTGTACCCCATTCATGGTTACTACAAATATTGGAAATATACAAAGTAGATCCTAAATTGATACAGTTCCTAAATATAGTAATGAAAAATTGGAAAACCAAACTTAATATCCAAACAAATTCAAATAATATCACATCACAGACAATACAGATTAAGCGTGGAATATACCAAGGAGACTCATTAAGTCCTTTCTGGTTCTGCCTTGCTCTGAACCCACTATCCAACATGCTAAATAATACAAATTATGGATACAATATTACTGGAACATACCCACACAAAATCACACATTTGCTATACATGGATGATCTAAAACTACTGGCAGCAACAAATCAACAACTCAACCAATTGCTAAAGATAACAGAAGTATTCAGCAATGATATATATATGGCTTTTGGAACAGACAAATGTAAGAAAAATAGCATAGTCAGGGGAAAACACACTAAACAAGAAGATTACGTATTGGATAACCACAGCGACTGCATAGAAGCGATGGAAAAAACAGATGCCTATAAATATCTAGGATACAGACAAAAATAGGAATGTTGTTGTTGTTGTGGTCTTCAGTCCTGAGACTGGTTTGATGCAGCTCTCCATGCTACTCTATCCTGTGCAAGCTTCTTCATCTCCCAGTACCTACTGCAACCTACATCCTTCTGAATCTGCTTAGTGTATTCATCTCTTGGTCTACCCCTACGATTTTTACCCTCCACGCTACCCTCCAATACTAAATTGGTGATCCCTTGATGCCTCAGAACATGTCCTACCAACCGATCCCTTCTTCTGGTCAAGTTGTGCCACAAACTCCTCTTCTCCCCAATCCTATTCAATACTTCCTCATTAGTTATGTGATCTACCCATCTAATCTTCAGCATTCTTCTGTAGCACCACATTTCGAAAGCTTCTATTCTCTTCTTGTCCAAACTATTTACCGTCCATGTTTCACTTCCATACATGGCTACACTCCATACAAATACTTTCAGAAATGACTTCCTGACACTTAAATCTATACTCGATGTTAACAAATTTCTCTTCTTCAGAAACGCTTTCCTTGCCATTGCCAGTCTACATTTTATATCCTCTCTACTTCGACCATCATCAGTTATTTTGCTCCCCAAATAGCAAAACTCCTTTACTACTTTAAGTGTCTCATTTTCTAATCTAATTGCCTCAGCATCACCCGGCTTAATTAGACTACATTCCATTATCCTCGTTTTGCTTTTGTTGATATTCATCTTATATCCTCCCTTCAAGACACCATCCATTCCGTTCAACTGCTCTTCCAAGTCCTTTGCTGTCTCTGACAGAACCACAATGTCATCGGCGAACCTCAAAGTTTTTACTTCTTCTCCATGGATTTTAATACCAACTCCAAATTTTTCTTTTGTTTCCTTTACTGCTTGCTCAATATACAGATTGAATAACATCGGGGAGAGGCTACAACCCTGTCTTACTCCCTTCCCAACCACTGCTTCCCTTTCATGTCCCTCGACTCTTATAACTGCCATCTGGTTTCTGTACAAATTGTAAATAGCCTTTCGCTCCCTGTATTTTACCCCTGCCAGCTTTAGAATTTGAAAGAGAGTATTCCAGTCAACATTGTCAAAAGCTTTCTCTAAGTCTACAAATGCTAGAAACGTAGGTTTGCCTTTCCTTAATCTTTCTTCTAAGATAAGTTGTAAGGTCAGTATTGCCTCACGTGTTCCAGTATTTCTACGGAATCCAAACTGATCTTCCCCGAGGTCGGCTTCTACTAGTTTTTCCATTCGTCTGTAAAGAATTCGTGTTAGTACTTTGCAGCTGTGGCTTATTAAGCTGATTGTTCGGTAATTTTCACATCTGTCAACACCTGCTTTCTTTGGGATTGGAATTATTATATTCTTCTTGAAGTCTGAGGGTATTTCGCCTGTTTCATACATCTTGCTCACCAGATGGTAGAGTTTTGTCAGGACTGGCTCTCCCAAGGCCGTCAGTAGTTCCAATGGAATGTTGTCTATTCCGGGGGCCTTGTTTCGACTCAGGTCTTTCAGTGCTCTGTCAAACTCTTCACGCAGTATCGTATCTCCCATTTCATCTTCATCTACATCCTCTTCCATTTCCATAATATTGTCCTCAAGTGCATCGCCCCTGTATAGACCCTCTATATACTCCTTCCACCTTTCTGCTTTCCCTTCTTTGCTTAGAACTGGGTTTCCATCTGAGCTCTTGATGTTCATACAAGTGGTTCTCTTATCTCCAAAGGTCTCTTTAATTTTCCTGTAGGCAGTATCTATCTTACCCCTAGTGAGATAAGCCTCTACATCCTTACATTTGTCCTCTAGCCATCCCTGGTTAGCCATTTTGCACTTCCTGTCGATCTCATTTTTGAGACGTTTGTATTCTTTTTTGCCTGCTTCATTTACTGCATTTTTATATTTTCTCCTTTCATCAATTAAATTCAATATTTCTTCTGTTACGCAAGGATTTCTACTAGCCCTCGTCTTTTTACCTACTTGATCCTCTGCTGCCTTCACTGCTTCATCCCTCAAAGCTACCCATTCTTCTTCTACTGTATTTCTTTCCCCCATTCCTGTCAATTGTTCCCTTATGCTCTCCCTGAAACTCTGTACAACCTCTGGTTCTTTCAGTTTATCCAGGTCCCATCTTCTTAAATTCCCACCTTTTTGCAGTTTCTTCAGTTTTAATCTACAGGTCATAACCAATAGATTGTGGTCAGAGTCCACATCTGCCCCTGGAAATGTCTTACAATTTAAAACCTGGTTCCTAAATCTCTGTCTTACCATTATATAATCTATCTGATACCTTTTAGTATCTCCAGGGTTCATCCATGTATACAACCTTCTATCATGATTCTTAAACCAAGTGTTAGCTATGATTAAGTTGTGCTCTGTGCAAAATTCTACCAGGCGGCTTCCTCTTTCATTTCTTAGCCCCAATCCATATTCACCTACTACGTTTCCTTCTCTCCCTTTTCCTACACTCGAATTCCAGTCACCCATGACTATTAAATTTTCGTCTCCCTTCACTATCTGAATAATTTCTTTTATTTCATCATACATTTCTTCAATTTCTTCGTCATCTGCAGAGCTAGTTGGCATATAAACTTGTACTACTGTAGTAGGTGTGGGCTTCGTATCTATCTTGGCCACAGTAATGCGTTCACTATGCTGTTTGTAGTAGCTTACCCGCATTCCTATTTTCCTATTCATTATTAAAGCTACTCCTGCATTACCCCTATTTGACTTTGTGTTTATAACCCTGTAGTCACCTGACCAGAAGTCTTGTTCCTCCTGCCACCGAACTTCACTAACTCCCACTATATCTAACTTTAACCTATCCATTTCCCTTTTTAAATTTTCTAACCTACCTGTCCGATTAAGGGATCTGACATTCCACGCTCCGACCCGTAGAACGCCAGTTTTCTTTCTCCTGATAACGACATCCTCTTGAGTAGTCCCCGCCCGGAGATCCGAATGGGGGACTATTTTACCTCCGGAATATTTTACCCAAGAGGACGCCATCATCATTTAATCATACAGTAAAGCTGCATGCCCTCGGGAAAAATTACGGCCGTAGTTTCCCCTTGCTTTCAGCCGTTCGCAGTACCAGCACAGCAAGGCCGTTTTGGTTATTGTTACAAGGCCAGATCAGTCAATCATCCAGACTGTTGCCCTTGTAACTACTGAAAAGGCTGCTGCCCCTCTACAGGAACCACACGTTTGTCTGGCCTCTCAACAGATACCCCTCCATTGTGGTTGTACCTATGGTACGGCTATCTGTATCACTGAGGCACACAAGCCTCCCCACCAACGGCAAGGTCCATGGTTCATGGGGAGGAAAAATAGGAATAGATAATACAAATATTAATGAAGAACTAAAAGAAAAATATAGACCAAGACTAACAAAAATACTGAAAACAGAATTGACAGCAAGAAACAAGACAAAAGCTATAAATACCCATGCTATACCAATATTGACCTACTCATTTGGAGTAGTGAAATGGAGTAACACAGACCTAGAAGCACTCAATACACTTACACGATCATAATGCCACAAATATAGAATGCATCACATACATTCGTCAACAGAAAGATTCACATTAAGCAGAAAGGAAGGAGGAAGGGGATTTATCGACATAAAAAAACCTTCATTATGGACAGGTAGACAATTTAAGAAAATTCTTTATAGATCGAGCAGAAACTAGCAAAATACACAAAGCAATCACTGATATAAGCACATCGGCTACACCACTGCAATTTCATAACCACTTCTACAACCCTTTAGATCACATAACATCAACAGATACGAAGAAAGTAAATTGGAAAAAGAAAAAACTACATGGCAAGTACCCGTATCATCTTACACAGCCACACATCGATCAAGACGCATCAAACACATGGCTAACAAAAGGCAATATATACAGTGAGACAGAAGGATTCATAATCGCAATACAGGATCAAACAATAAACACCAGAAATTACAGCAAGCATATTATTAAAGATCCCAATACCACAACAGATAAATGCAGACTTTGCAAACAACAAATAGAAACGGTAGATCACATAACAAGCGGATGTACAATACTAGCAAATACAGAATACCCCAGAAGACATGACAATGAAGAAAAAATAATACACCAACAACTTGCAATACAACATAAAATAATAAAACAACACGTTCCCACATACAAGCATGCACCACAAAATGTACTGGAGAATGATGAATACAAATTATATTGGAACAGAACCATTATAACTGATAAAACAACACCACATAATAAACCTGGCATTATACTCACCAATAAAAAGAAGAAATTAACACAACTAATCGAAATATCGATACCCAATACAATAAATATACAGAAGAAAACAGGAGAAAAAATTGAAAAATACATCGAACTGGCTGAGGAAGTCAAGGACATGTGGCATAAGGATAAAGTCGACATTATACCAATTATACTATCAACTACAGGAGTGATACCACACAATATCCACCAGTACATCAAAGCAATACAGCTACATCCAAACTTATATATACAACTACGGAAATCTGTAATTATTGATACTTGTTCAATTACCCGAAAGCTCCTAAATGCAATGTAACATATACCGTACAGTTAAAACGAAGTCACGCTTGATGAAGGTCCGCGTCACTTTCCATTTTTAACCAGACATAACGTCTGCGAAAGGGAAGAAATAATAATAATAATAATAATAATAATAATAATAATAATAATAATATCATGGAACACGTTAATAACTGACCTGCCAGGCCAAGAAGACCACTGCGGCAGATCGGTCGTAGCTACTCCTGATCCCTGGGACTTGCTCGGCATATCTCTTCCTTGTGTCCAGCAGCGTCATCACCAGACGTCCCAGGCGAGCCCTCTGCTGCATGAAAAGCACCATCTGCCAACATCAACAGCACAGGGGATCCACCACACTGCTCGTTATGGTGGCTAGGGAGCAGTTCACCGAGGAAAAGCGTCAGGAACGCTGAAGTTGGAGTCGATCAAACAGACTTCGAGAGCATCTACACATAGATCCTTAAGTTCAGCATCATCAGAAAGTTGAAACACACCTCGCGAGCAGGAAGATGGATGGTTCACAGAGAAAGCTGAAGCACGGCGGTGTTTAAAACTGGTTGTAAAGTTCTGAAACCGATTAAACTCAAAACTGTTTATGTGGTGTGTGGCTTATTCTATCTGACACTTAAGAATAGCAGAGACATTGCAAGCTGTCTAATAGATGATTGATCCCATTCGTCAGACAGAACAACGAACGAGGTACCGCAATAGTACGAGGGCTATTCGGAAAGTAAGGAACGATAGGTCGCGAAATGGAAAACACAGTGGAAATCAAAACTGTTTTATTTGCAACATTTATCTATAACTTCCAGCTACTTATCTCCATAGTCGCCGATCCGACTTAGACGTTTGTCGTAGCGTAGTACCAACTTTCCAATACCCTCGTTATAGAAGGCAGCCGCCAGTGCTTTTCGCCAATTCTCTACGCTGGCCTCGAGCTCTTTGTCTGTGCGAAAATGTTGTCTTCATGTGAGCAGAGATGAAACCCAGAGGGAGACAATTACGGGCTGTATTTTGGGTAATCAAACATTTCCAATCAAAAACGATGCACGAGCATCTTCATTGCCCCTACAGAATGCGGGTGAGAATTGTCTTGAAGAAGAAACCGCACGATAGTTATGTAATGTTGGCTGCATAGCATCAGGCGAAATTTATCACCGGGCCCTCGTACTTGATGAGACACACTACTGTTCTAGGTATCTTTATGTGCTCCCTGTGTGCGGAGAGAGACACTACCCATCACATCTGTGCAAAACTTCATCGGATTTTCGCTGTGGTTTCCATTTCGCCACCGATCGTTCATTACTTTCCGAATAACCCTCGTATTACACTCGACTCGTGTTTGGGAACGCAGTAGATTCCTATCCGGCTTTCTGGACTCAGTTTCCCGCAGTTTCCCTAAACCACTCAAGAGAGTTGCTGGGATACTTCCTTTGAAATGGCATAGCCAAATTATTTCTACATCCTTGTGCTATGCATCGTCTCTAATGACCTCATCGTCGACGGGACGTGAAATCCCAGTCGCCCTTCCTGTCTTCCGCATGTGATATCCACCACATTGTAAACCTTGATTCCTTTCGGCCGAGTCTCAGCAGCTCAAGTTGATTCTTTTTTTTTTTTGGTCATCAGTCTACATCTACATCTACATCCATACTCCGCAAGCCACCTGACGGTGTGTGGCGGAGGGTACCTTGAGTACCTCTATCGGTTCTCCCTTCTATTCCAGTCTCGTATTGTTCGTGGAAAGAAGGATTGTCGGTATGCCTCTGTGTGGGCTCTAATCTCTCTGATTTTATCCTCATGGTCTCTTCGCGAGATATACGTAGGAGGGAGCAATATACTGCTTGACTCTTCGGTGAAGGTATGTTCTCGAAACTTTGACAAAAGCCCGTACCGAGCTACTGAGCGTCTCTCCTGCAGAGTCTTCCACTGGAGTTTATCTATCATCTCCGTAACGCTTTCGCGATTACTAAATGATCCTGTAACGAAGCGCGCTGCTCTCCGTTGGATCTTCTCTATATCTTCTATCAACCCTATCTGGTACGGATCCCACACTGCTGAGCAGTATTCAAGCAGTGGGCGAACAAGCGTACTGTAACCTACTTCCAGTCTACTACCAGTCTACTGACTGGTTTGATGTGGCCCGCCACGAATTCCTTTCCTGTGCTAACCTCTTCATCTCAGAGTAGCACTTGCAACCTACGTCCTCAATTATTTGCTTGACGTATTCCAGTCTCTGTCTTCGTCTACAGTTTTTGCCCTCTACAGCTCCCTCTAGTACCATGGAAGTCATTCCCTCATGTCTTAGCAGATGTCCTATCATCCTGTCGCTTCTCCTTATCAGTGTTTTCCACATATTCCTTTTCTCTCCGATTCTGTGTAGAACCTCCTCATTCCTTACCTTATCAGTCCACCTAATTTTCAACATTCGTCTATAGCACCACATCTCAAATGCTTCGATTCTCTTCTGTTCCGGTTTTCCCACAGTCCATGTTTCGCTACCATACAATGCTGTACTCCAGAAGTACATCCTCAGAAATTTCTTCCTCAAATTAAGGCCGGTATTTGATATTAGTAGACTTCTCTTGGCCAGAAATGCCTTTTTTGCCATAGCGAGTCTGCTTTTGATGTCCTCCTTGCTCCGTCCGTCATTGGTTATTTTACTGCCTAGGTAGCAGAATTCCTTAACTTCATTGACTTCGTGACCATCAATCCTGATGTTAAGTTTCTCGCTGTTCTCATTTCTACTACTTCTCATTACCTTCGTCTATCTCCGATTTATTCTCAAACCATACTGTGTACTCAAAAGACTGTTCATTCCGTTCAGCAGATCATTTAGTTCTTCTTCACTTTCACTCAGGATAGCAATGTCATGAGCGAATCCTATCATTGATATCCTTTCATCAAGTTGGTACTGCTCGAAAAATGCTTGATTGGAGGAGTAGAGGCGTCACCTGAAGACGTTATTGTGTGGCTGCATAAAAAATGTAAAATTGCTATGTTGGGTAAGTTAAAAGCGCTTCGGAAAGAATGAATACCGTTGTGGCACAGGAAAAGAGAGATGGGCATTTTTCTTTCTGGGGCTCAGTGGATCCCATATAGAGTGGTTATCAGAAAAAGGGTACGTTAGATGCTGGCTCTTAGTATGTAAAACTATGGATTCCTTTTCACTGTTAGTTGAAACACTCAAACAAGATTAACGTTCAAACAGAATACGTCCTCTGTGACAGTCCACCTGCTAGTACATACGGCACTGCAACGGAAAAAATGCAGTAGTTGGATTAGAAATGTTTCCCCATGTGTCCCATTTCCTATATTACGCCCCTGGCTCAAAACAGGGTTTTTAGACAGTAAAATTCAGTTATGTGGCGAGTTCTTGTCTATCGAAAACTAGCACTACTCAGAATTGAAAAGAAATGTTCGATATCACGGAACAATTAAACGGAAATCGCCATAGTCAAAATGCAGTGAAGAAAGGAAATTCGGCAAAAATGAATGTTTCTTGTTAAATATGGCTTTTTTTAGAAACTTAGCAGTACACCGCATTACATTCAATTCCTAATCAGTGGCTGGACATACTGACAAATAATTCTTTCTTTTCTTTACCGAACTACTTGTTTCTAAACGTTATTCAGGTGGTCCTAGATGGAAAGATTAGTCCACAAGGAAGTGACAAACATATTATTCTGACGCAATACAAGCTCTGCTAATAGTTTCCGATATAGAACAGTAGAAACCATTCCATGAACTCTATTCCCCACTCTTTTGGCTTGTGGTGAAACACAATTACTTTGACTGCATGGACACGCACTTAAGTGGATGGTTCACATGTTCAAAATTAACTGTGAACTTGTAACAGTGCACAAGACATTTCAATTTTTTGTCTGCCTGTGGATAAAAGCATGGTTTTGCAGTTGTTTTGGTTATGGGTAAAAGAATTTGAAAATAAAGGTGTCCCATCACATACCGTTCTCCAGTGTTTTAGTATTTATGAAAAATACATTACTTTACAACCTTGGAAAGACAAATATTTCGTCCAAGATAAATTTGGGACATTTTTGATCCTTTTCTTTTTCATTGCTGTATCTGCAGTGTCTCTAACTCAGGACCAACAATGTTCTGTCAACAGGCTGCAACTGCATCGACTAACAAACCCCATTTTCGACAACTACAGTTTCCTAGTGGAAACGTTTCCCCTGCTCATCACTTGCATCCTCCAAATTCTGAGAGAAAAAGTCAAGATGTAAATCAAGGAAATGTAACTTTGCTGAAATACGAAACTTCATACGTTGGAAACATCTTATCATGTTATTCACAATACCTGTTATGGTCATCAGATTCGTGATATCCAAGAAAGTTGACTTGTAGGCATTGAAGACATCATTTTCAGTCTCACTTAAAGAGTTGGAGGAATCTCTATCTTGCATAAGCTGAAGTGTTTCGGAGTCAACAAGTACTGCCTCTTTAATCTTCGCACCGGTGGTATTGGGCAACTTGGTCTTCAGGTGTGAAACAGTTTCCCTCATTTTACAGTTATATTCATTAACCCTATGTTAACACACCGGGGTGGGAGATACGCATCTTTAGGGTTAACTAACGGCTCATACGGCACACTCATTTCACCCGGAACGTAGGCGTCTCGCTTGGGTCACTCTGTATGTGCGTTATGTTTCTTTCTTGTTGTAACTGTCCCACTCTCACAGAAGGCAGCAATACTTCTTGTAACCTGATTGAGTCAATAGCCCTATTACTTTCAGAGCTGCACAGAATTTCCAGTCATACATATCGTAATGTAAGCAACTCAGTAAATCTCGCTTAGTTTCTTGTTAATCGAGTATCAGGCTGGAACCAATGGATATTTATTAACATTATGAAGGAGGAATGCCTTTAAATTCGATTTCGAGTCTCCATTCCATTCGCACTTTGATTACGATCAAGAATATTACGCCATATTGCTGGCGTAATATTCTTGATCATAAACAAAGTGCGAAAGTTTTGTTTTTCTGTATATAGAATCAGGTACATACCATTCAACGAAATTGCAGATGTCATATGTTCGCTGAGTAAAAATAGCAACAGAAAAAAAGCGCACAGAAAATATATCGCAAACAGCGACAATAATTCTCGGAAACATGCTGTAACATAAAATAAATAAGATTAAGAAACCCACTGATGATGGTGATACTTGTCGCCGAAACTAGTTTGGGAAAATAAAGAAATAAACGAAGAACAAGGTGTTTTGCATCAAGGCAGACTCAATTTCTGATATTTTTGTCTTTCTATGCAAACACGGACCAACTAGAAGAGTTCCAAGATAAAATTATTGAAAATACTTAAGGCAATTTTGTCGGTCAGATATAAAGATATAAGCTTTTCAGAATTTTTGTAAATCTAACCCCTATGGTTTAAAATAGTGGGTGAAGTTTTTTTCGAAAATAAATCACTATTAAAGAACTACTGAAGTATTGTTAAGGATAAATCAATGAAAATTCGTGTTTGGGTTCTCCGCTAGAAATAAAAGAATGTTTTTCAGAGTTTTTTGAAAATTCAACCCCTAAGAGGGTGAAACAGATGAGAATTTTTGTGAAAATGTTTGATTATATTTAAAAAAATTAAAGCTAATTCTATCAAAATTGATGTTTCACTTCCCAGTTAGATATGAAGAAATATGTGTTAAGGGTGTAAGTTTCTATGGAAATATCTCCACAAGAACGTAAAACGTATGATTACGTTGAATGCGTATAAATAGGTTCGGAAAAGACCATGCTTCTATGGCTTCACTAAACGTCAGAAGTTTAGAAGGTGTTACAAACTGTGAACAACATTAAAAATTGATTAAAGAAATAAAATAAAATACACGGTGCAGACCATACAGTCTAAACGAGCGAAGCAGTGAGAGCTAAGTCAGTCGTAGTTACTAGTGAGACCCAGTATCAGGAACATGATGATACAAACAGGCTGAGTGCATTAAATTACTGGGAGGTGTGAACCGTTACGCAGTCGAGGCGGCTCACCCTGAGGGCCCAGGCGCAGCCGCAAGTGGTCTGGAAGAAGACGTCGCGCAGCGTCTCGGGGTCCGTCGGGGTGTCGATGACGAGCTGAACGGCACTGGCGGTGGACACGAGCGCGTTGGTGGCGATGATGAAGAGCGCGCTCAGCAGTCGGAGGCCCGCCGGCCCGGAGGCGGGGGGGCGCCACACCCCCAGCTGCTGCAGCGCCGCCCCGCTGGGGCCCAACAGCGACTTCGCCTCAGCCTCCATCTGGGGAAGAAGTCGGCGGGAGCGGTCATCATTCTGGGGATACAGTCTGCCAGAAAACTGAAGAACGAGTTCCACTTCTACCCTACTACGGTACAAGGAGCACCTACTGGTTGTCCCAGCAGGGACAGTAAATATTTAGGCGTTTCACAGGAATGAACCTTCATATGGACATATTCCCAATTTGGAACAGTTTTCGAAATAGAACACACTTAACCCAGCAGAGGTGTGGTCTAGTATTCTTTCACTAGTGGTGTGTGGAGTTCTGTACACCCGATGTAGGTTTGAATAATTTAACATTAAAATTAGTGGTTTAATCAAATGTAAGTTCTTACTGTAGGCTAGTGTTATACTGTGTTATTAACAGGTCACGCGGGTTAGCCTCGCTGTCTGAGGCGTCTTGTCACGGCCTGCACGGCTCCTCCAGTCGGAGGTTCGAGTCTTCCCCTGGGCAAGCGTGTGTGTATTGTCCTTAGGCCGGTATTACACTATCAAATTTCTTTTTCAAAGATTTGATCAAATATGTGGACAAATATTCCGTCAAATTTATTTGACAAAGGTCTTTGACGTAGCGCCAGAAGGGCTATTACACTGTCATCATATTGTTCGTCAAAGTTCAAGATGGCTGACAACAACAACAACTTGTTATTAACCGCAGCAGTTGCATGTACCACAATTGCACTGTGTGCACATGCAGAAGAGAAGCGGGGAAAAAAAAGGAAACTTACCTGGGTGAAGCCGTGGGTTTTACGGCGGCACGATAAAAGCATTCAACAAAACTTGTTACGTTAGCTTATAGTGGAGGACGTCAAGTCGTACATCAATTACTCAAGAATGGATGAGCATACATTTCTGTATGTGCTCAGTGAAGTGTATCCTCACATCACAAAGCACAATATTCACTTAAGAACTGCTACATCTGCAGAAGACAGGCTCACTGTAACACTCCGATTCCTTGTTACAGGAGAGGATTAGGTTAGGTTAGATTAGGTCAGGTCAGGTCTCCAATCTTCTTACTCTATATTTGTTGGTTGGATTGACACGTTCTGAGGCATCAAGGAATCATCACTTTAGTACTGGAGTGAAGCGTGGAGGGTAAAAATCGTAGAGGGAGACCAAGAGATGAATACACTAAGCAGATTCAGAAGGATGTAGGTCGCAGTTGTTAATCTGAGATGAAGAAGCTTGCACAGGCAGAGTAGCATGGGAGCTGCATCAAACCAGTCTCTGTACTAAAAACCACAACAACAATAATGAAATTAATATTTGGTCTACAAAGCTAAGGTATTGAAATAACTGAGGCCACAAACGCCAAAATACGTTTTATGTATAGACAGTACAACAAAATAATTACTCAAAAGAAATTTTCATGATTCGTCATCTAATTTCACCTTACTAACACAACTGTTTTCTGCATTTACTCGTTCCAACTTCACCCACATAATAACAATCTCTGACCTCATCTTCATAATTTTGATCTTCTTCCTGATCTGATGATGTGTCATGATTACTTACAATAACAACGTCTTCTTCATCTCCACCATTAGAATCAATTGGCTCCTCATTAGGAACGTCATGAGTCAGAGCTCGCACTTGATCCCCTTCAGGTCTATAAGGATCCAACTATAACGCTATTTGCTCTTACTCAAGCAAAAATGCAGTGACTCTTTCGTGTTGAGAGACGAGACTGTTTAGTTCGGATTTCGCAAACTTGTTTCAATAGTTCCTCACGAAGTCCTGTGGATAACTAGTTAAAAAAACCACTCGTATTACTGTGCTGACATCTCATAGCAGCTACCTCGAAATGAAAAGAAGTGTGACATACCGCCTGGTATTGAATTATAGAAATTCCTCATAAGGAGTGTACCGCACACCCACAAACCACTCTTGTGTTAATGCACATTGTTACTTATTTTCCTCCGTATTCAATACATTGTCTGGTTTACACATGTTCATTGTCACCAATGTGAAGATTGTGACATGCTGTATGGCAAATGGGTACAAGTTTTCCGTATATAATGTTCGCCTTACAAGTATTCGTGGGACACGGATATGTACAGAAAGTCGCCATTTGCGGTTAGTAGGACTACTCTGCACCTTTTCAACAATGTGTTACTGTTCCTGCACAGGTTGTTGAACTATACGTACGGGGAAACTTGGAAAAATACATCTTTTATCCAATGTGCTGCAAGCTATGGTAAACACCGTATGATAAGGGATTCGAAACGTCGGTAAGCACCAACACTATTTTTTGGCAACAACAGAAGCCATAAGCGTATACCATATCTGTTACAGAAATTAAAGGCGTCCAGCCATAACTGTGGGCTCTTTGACTGCAGTGGGAGATTGGTCATCAAACTACAACATATGACGTATTAGTTCACTTTATTACGATAATGAATTTATAGATTTACTTGATACAATCCTTTGACACAGAAGTGCTTGACAATTTACAATTTCGTCTGACTACAAGAGCAGCTTCATGCACTAATTATCAGAGTGTTCTCCTGAACTACAATGTTCAAGATTTACACAGAAGTACATTTCCACCTGAGACTTGAATGCCTCTTTATTCCTACTCGATGATACGGCCCGCTTGATCTGAGGTCAGGAACTGGGGCAGGGCGATTCCGTGCTCGTCAGTATATTGACCTCCGTGCTAGGGCACTGTATTCAGACAGAGAGCGTGCGTCTTCTTCTGTGCCTCACATTGTTCGTTGCAGACTGCAGCAGGACATTACAGATGAGTGTGATATCGATGTGCATGGACGTCTCTGGTGAGATCCCGTGGTCTTTTGACACTACAACATTATCTGCATATCCTTCACTAGTGTCGATACGTTGTATTTTAGCCAGTGCATGTAAAAATGCGGTGAACCAATACTTCTCTCTGATACATTCTCAATCCATTGCATCATTATTTCAGTGACAACATGCCATGGACAACTGGCAGTCAATTGGCTAGTTTAACGACAGAACGACATCTCCATCAAAGAGATTTAAAGGAACAAGGTGGGCTGGGCTAGAATATAACGTCAAAAAGGCTGTGTAAGTGAGATGCATACGTGCAAGCCACTATCTCAAAAACAAATGTACATTAAATATCTTATATCTTGGAAATCATTCGGAATAGTGAATATGTCCACGTATATTTTATGCTTGAAACGAGCGTTCCTATCGTATCCCTGAATATTCAACGTTCTTTCTGGGACACCTTGCACAGTGTGTTTCACAAGGTTTCAAATCAATGACACAGCACTGTGAAGACACTTCAACGCAGTATAGTTGTTTCTTTTATTTACACTAAAGGTGTGAATACTTCGCGATTTTCTGAACGTGATACATTTTGGTAAAGTCATAACATTAAAGAGTAAATTACCTTAATAAAGGAAAGAACGTCGTAAAACTAATTAGGATTTGTACAGTATGGGCAAAATAAAATATAGCACTGTCGCGGAAGTGGCCTGTATTTTCATGAACAGGAGAACTGCCCATCAGAGAAAGTGCAAGAAACCGTGATTTCGATGCACCAGTCGAATGCTGTCACATGTCTGCGTATGTTCTGTCTCTATGTTCGCTGTGTCATTACGTTTGCATGCGTGAGAGGAGCAGACGTGTTTAGCGACCAGCTGAATGCGACAAAAAATGGTGCTCAACGTAAAACAGTGCGTGTTCTATGTCAAGTGTTAAGCGAAGCAAACTATGTGAAAAACATACGTGGAACTCTTTGCGCCAGATCTGGAAGTGTTTTGGTAAAATCTCCAGCAAAGTTTAAAATGCAAAATTTAATGGTCAGTTAGCAGGAAGATCGGGCTCTGTAAAAGGAAAAAAAAAAAAACGTAGATCTCCGAAAGAACTTCGAACACCTGAAAACAATGTTCGAGTGGAGGAAAGCTTGGAATGAAATCCGACGAAATCTCTGTGGCGTTAATCTGTGCACGTGGGAATTAAGATATTGTCATGTCGGACTAGCTTTAAGGAGTTTACTGTTCTTTATAAGTTACAGCGTCCAGACGAACTTAAGCATACTAAGACCTCTCGGTGGTCGTTGAATCAAGTCAATTCAGTAGTTTGGTTCCTCTTTTTCTCGTTTATTTAGATGAGACCTGCTTCAGCTTGTCATGGTATGTAAACTTACAAGACATGCACCACTGTGCATCAGAAAATGTCCATTGCTACTCTAAACAGCCACTCCATAATCTGAAGATTTGTATTTGGTGCGCAATGTCTGGTGTTCTCTCACTGAACAGATAATTCTAACTGGAATGTACAGAAACTGTTTGATTCACATGGCAATCAACTCACAGATGTTGAACGACGGAATGGATATTTTCAGTAGATGGAATAACATCACACGTCGCCTTGACAAGCTTTACACGAATGTATGACGAGTTTGGTGAGGGGAGGACAATCAGCAGAGACAGTGCAATCTCCTGTCCACGTCTATTGCCTGATCTGTCTCCCTATGATTTTTACTTGTGGGGCAACTTGAAGGGACAGGTGTACTGAAGTAGCCTACACACTATGGAAGAGCTACAGCTGAACACTGGAAAAGTTATTGATAATCTTGCAATACTTTGAGTGCACAGTCATATAATACTGTGTAAATGGAAGTTCCGCCATTATACTGTATAGATAGTTTATTCTGTTTTACAATCTTGATTTCGGCCTTTGGCCATTTTTAAATGCCCCAATGTTTTGCACCATCAGACTTCCGTAAACGAAGTCGTCGTCGAAATGTATTCAACTTGCGTAATGCTGGTGTCACAGTACGTAAATGAGAACTTATTTCAAAACTGACAGAAATAGAACATGCTCGGATGTTTGGCATGCATCTGGTGGATACCGTACTGAACATTCATGAACGCTGAATCCAGCTTTTCAACTTAAAATAAGTTATAAAAGCACCCCAAGTTCACATACAGAGGTGGGATAAAAATGTGGAAACACCGTGAGATATGCATTCTGGAACTTAAATGCGGATTATAGCCAAGCATGCTGGCTACGCTGTTGAATTTAACAGTTAACAGTAGCTGTAAAATGTCCTCAATACGCTGCAGGTGTCACGCGTTGTCGAAATGTGATTACTGCGTTATATCGGAGCTATATGAGTTCAGACGTGGGCAAGTTGTTGGTGCTAACCTGCTGCGTCCGTAACCAAGGTAGCCCACCTGTCTGGTGTTTAAAGAGGCACCGTATCGAGTGTACACTGAAGAGCCAAAGAAAATGGTACACGTGCGTAACATCGTGTAAGGCCCCCGCGAGCACGCGTAACTGCCGCAATATGACGTGGCGCGGACTCGACTGATGTCTGAAGTAGTGCTGGAGGGAATTGACACCATGAATCATGCAGAGCTGTCCGTAAATCCGTAACAGTACGAGGGGGTGGGGATCTCTTCTGAACAGCACGTTGCAAGGCATTCCTGATACGCTCAATAATATTCATGTCTGGAGACTTTGGTAGACAGCGGAATTTAAACTCAGAAGAGTTTTCTTGAAGCCGTTCTGTAGCAATCCTGGACTTATGGGGTGTTGCATTGTCCTGCTGGAATTGCCCAAGTCCGTCGGAATGCATATTGGACATGAATGGATGCAGATTGTCAGACAGGATGCTTAAGTACGTGTCAGCTGTCAGGGTCTTATCTAGGCGTATCAGGTGTCTCGTATTACTCCAACTGCGTACACTCCATACCGTTACAAACCCTTCATAAACTTTAACAGCTCCTGCTGACGTGTAGGGTCCATGGATTCATGAGGCTGTCTCCATACCCGTACTCATCAATTCGCTCGACGAATTTGAAAAGAGACTCTTCCGACCAGCCAACATGTTTCCAGTCATCAACAGTCCAAGGTCGGTGTCGACGGGTCCAGGCTACGCGTAAAGCTTTATGTTGTGCACTCACCAAGTGTACAGGAGTGGGATTTCGGCTCCGGAAGCCCTTATCGATCATGTTTCGTTGAATGGTTCGCACTCTGACACTTATTTATGGCCCAGCATTGAAATCTGTAGCAATTTGCGGAAGGATTTTGCACTTCTATCACGTTGAACGATTGTCTTCAGTCGTCATTCTTCCAGGATCTTTTTCCGGCCTCAGCGATGTCGGAGATTTGCAGATTCCTGATATTTACTGTACACTCGTGAAGTGGTTGTACGGGAAAATCCCCATTTCATCCATACCTCGGAGATGCTCTGTCCCATCGCTCGCGCGCTGACGATAGCACCAGTTGCAAACTCACTTAAATCTTGATAGCCTGCCATTGTAGTAGCAGTAACCGATCTTACAACTGCGCCAGACACTTTTTGTCTTAAAGAAGCGTTGCCGACCGCAGCGCCGTATTCTGCCTGTTTACATATCTCTGTATTTGAATACGCATGTATTTACCAATTTCTTTGGCTCTTCAGTGTATATAGCGCATGCAGGGAAAACAAAAAATCACAGTCCGCTAAGCCACAACGCGGACAAAAATGCGCGTTGAGTGACCGTGGCGGACTGTCACTGAAGAAGATTGTGACGAAACATGATAGAACGCTAGCTGCAAAAGTCTCTGCAGAACTCAATGTTTCCCACTCGCAATCCCTGCCCGCAACAAAACAAGACCGAAGGAACTCGATAAGCTGGAATTCCAAGAACACACATCAGTGATGCAGATACCTGTAAACAGGGTGCCGGCCGGAGTGGCCGAGCGGTTCTAGACGCTACAATCTAGAACCGCCAACCGCTGCGGTCGCAGGTTCGAATCCTGCCTCAGGCATGGATGTGTGTGATGTCCTTAGGTCAGTTAGGTTTAAGTAGTTCTAAGTTCTAGGGGACTGATGATCTCATCAGTTAAGTCCCTCAGTGCTCAGAGCCATTTGAACCATTTTTGAACCCAATAACACAAAAAGCTTTCTGTTGAGCGGTCGCCATCTTAGCATCAACTGACGCTGACGCCTAGTCAACAGCGCCTCAAGCGAACAAATGTACAACTAAATGAAACTTTATAGCTCCCTTAATTCGCCGACAGATAGTGCTTAGCTCTGCTTTTTGTCGTTGCAGAGTTTTAAATTTCTAAAGTTGTGGTATTCTTTTTGAATCACCCTGTATTTTAATACGTTATTCTACAAGTAAAACTAAAGAAAAAAAGTTCATACAAACATAGGCCCGCAAATGTTTAGTTACGGAGTTACGGCTAATAAAAGATTTTTGCCTGAAATTTAGCAACTTCGCTAATACGAGGCCATCGCAAAACTGTACGTGGTTAAAGAAAAGCACGATTTCCATTTTTTTTGTTACTGATATGATGAATCTAATGAAACATGTCGCAGACGAGTGTCTGCAATAGTTTTCCAGAGATGCAAAGATGTAATTTCGTAGAATTATTTTTTAATTTCCAGATGCACAATGTTTTCAGTAGAAGTTATAGAGAATTTAATTTTGGAAAAATAATGGTAATAACATTAACAGAAACTGTATGAATATGTCAGATAATCTGCTTTTATTAATACCATAGCGCACGTGAATTCATGTTAAACCGGGGAAAAACAAAGCTCATTGTTAAGGAAGTTATACAGTGTACATACTATTTCACCATACGTCCTCAATAAATATTCAAAAATGTCTCCACTGAGTTCAATGCGTTTAGCTGCACGTGTATGAGCAGATTTTGTTGCATGTTTCAGTTTCACAGGGTTGTTCTTAATTTCGTCTGTTGCATTCATAATGCGAACAAGTAATGCCTCACGTCTGGGACATGTTGTATTAGATTCACCAGACCAATAGCAACAAAATAAATGAAAGTCATGCTTTACTTTAACCTCATACAGTTTTCCGATGGCTTCATATTAGCGAAGCTGCTAAATTGCAGGCAAAATCTTTTATTAGCCGTAACTCCGTAACTAAACATTTGCGGACCTATGTTTCAAAAAATGGCTCTGAGCACTATGGGACTCAACTGCTGTGGTCATAAGTCCCCTAGAACTTAGAACTACTTAAACATAACTAACCTAAGGACAGCACACAACACCCAGCCATCATGAGGAAGAGACAATCCCTGACCCCGCCGGGAATCGAACCCGGGAACCCGGGCGTGGGAAGCGAGAACGCTACCGCACGACCACGAGATGCGGGCGGACCTATGTTTATTAGGAATTTTTATCTTTAGTTTTACTTTTAGAATAACATATTAAAATATTTGCATATCTTCGTGAATCACCCTGTGTAATGCAGGCGTCACGGTATGCAAATGAGAATTTATTTTACAAGTTCCAGAATGAGATATTCACTCTGCAGCGGAGTGTGCGCTGATATGAAACTTCCTTGGTAGAGCACTTGCCCGCGAAATGCAAATGTCCCGAGTTCGAGTCTCAGTGCGGCAGACAGTTTTAATCTGTCAGGAAGTTTCATATTTAAAAATGGTCTGGCGGAAATAGAACGTACTCGTCCGGATATTTGTCGTGTAGGGAGGGTACGATCCGACCTTCCTGTGTACTGCTTGAAGTACGAAACACATTTTGCATTAAATCCATTTTCCTTAACGTTATTCAACTTCTGCTTTCATTACTCAATTTTCTCACTACCATTTTACTTTAAAAATTAAGTAACGCAAGAGAGAATTTTACTTGTATCAGTATGTGTTTTGTTTGCTTACCACGTACCACCTGAAATCTCCATGCGTACTACCAGTGGTTCACGTACCACCATCTGGAAATCATTAGTATAAGGTTCCCTTAAAAACCTTACTGGACCTGAGATTACGCTTTTAGAGACGACTGGAATCTGTTTTCAGTGCCAGTAGGTTTCCTACACCGTATTAGACATGATAATGTGTTGTGTCTGTGATGTTTCCATATTTTTGTCAGCCTCTGTATGTATGTATTATAGTGAATTAGTAAATGGACAATGGAAATGACAGCAGGGTTCAAAATGGCTCTGAGCACTATGCGACTTAACTTCTGAGGTCATCAGTCACCTAGAACTTAGAACTAATTAAACCTAACTAACCTAAGGACATCACACACATCCATGCCCGAGGCAGGATTCGAACCTGCGACCGTAGCGGTCGCTCGGCTCCAGACTGTAGCGCCTAGAGCCGCACGGCCACTCCAGCCGGCGACAGCAGGGTCCAAGGCCATGATAAACGTCTTGAGATTAGCTAGTTGTACTTCCTTCAAGAATGAAAAGTAAGTGGCCCCATGTTAAGAGCAAAAATGTAGTAAACTGAATTCAAAACGTTGTACAAGGAAACATAACTATGTGTTCCATAGGTAGGTGACAAAATATAGAGAATTCAGAATGGTTCAAATGGCTCTGAGCACTATGGGACTTAACTTCTAAGGCCATCAGTCGCACAGAAATTAGAACTACTTACACCGAACTAACCTAAGGACATCACGCACATCCACGCCCAAGGCAGGATTCGAACCTGCGACCGTAAAGGTCGCGCGGTTCCAGACTTTAGCACCTAGAAACGCTCGGCCACCCCGGCAGCTGTGGAGAATCAGCGGAAGCTAGATGCAAGTCAAACAAATTAGAGGAAGTCTTAAAACATACTAACTTGAACATTTGTTATTCTGCCATTGTTACAGATTTAATTTCATGGTCAAATTGAATGCGACACAGCTCAGTAACTGGCTGGTAGAATCGGGGAATGAACTATCTCGCCATTCGCCAGAATCAGTTTTTGCGTGGCACACGCAATGTCGGCGCGGCTTATCGAACTTCTCGTTGCTGTGCAGTGGCAAGGTGGCAACGGCTGCTTACATCCTGTGTGTTCTCGGCTTTGAAGTGTCCGCCCAGGGCAGCGTAGCAGCTGGTTCCGTCTTCACTGCCGACTGACCGGGCGGCCTTGATGCCCTCTGGCAGCGTTCTTGGCGCAGCCCGTTGCGGGGCTGTTGCGCTCACGTACCCAGTGTCTGCTTTCCGCGGCGACTGTCTCACGGAAGTGGTGGTACCGTAATGTTTGGAGGCTGGGGTCAGAGAAGGAAAACGCATCGTGCAGTCAGAAATTTAAAAATCCAAATACTCGACGGGGAGAACACGTAGCGAAAATGTGTGTTCCACAAAGTGACAACATGCATTGGGATCGAAGTACGAATCTGACTCAAAGTTCAGTAGTAAAATTACGTGCCTCTAGGAAGCGAACTCATTGTCCCATTACTGTCGCTTCATTCTCTCTCTCTCTCTCTCTCTCTCTCTCTCTCTAACTGCCTGAATGTCGCCTTGATCTGTCGCTGTCTTACCGATCGACTCTTCTCTTGGCTTCTCAGTGTCTTCTTTACTGAATCTCCAGCCAGAAAAAAGTCTCCTAGCTGCCCATATTGCTCACTGAATCCCCGACTCAATCTTCCTGAATCTCCCCTGGTTGCTGCAGTTATTCTTCTATGTGTCCCCCATTCTCTCCTCCAGGGCGCAGAATTTTCTGTCGTATCAGCTTTGTCAATGGCAGACCGAGTATTAAATTCCATGTAGTGTCCGATAGACGTTTCATGGCCAAGTCTCTCATTCTTCGTACAGGGGGAAAGCTTACGGTTTTCTGGCAGCCGCCGTGTTGCCTGCGACCTCCTGTCTTGTTCACGTGTTCTATGTTGTGACAGCTGACAGCGATGGCTGCATTCCTCAAGACAATTGTGACGTGTTTTCAGCATTGCCGAGTTCTTGCAAAAGCAGCCACATAAAAATAATCCCGCTTGTTTGTAACGTAAAGTTCTGTACTTCGTTCAAATAAAAATAGAAACGTCGTGTGGCTAGGTCCTCCCGTCGGGTGGACCGTTCGCCTGGTGCAAGTCTTTTGAGTTGACGCCACTTCGGCGATTTACGTGTCGATGGGAATGAAATGACGATGATAAGAACAACACAACACCCAGTCCTTGAGCGAAGAAAATCTCCGCCCTAGCCGGGAATCGAATCCGGGCCGTTAGGTATGACATTCCGTCGCGCTGACCACTCAACTACCAGGGGCGGACTTCGTTCAAGTGACTGTAGGTGTCTGTTACTGAGTGGCATTCCTCTTGCTATCTTTCGGACTACACGCATAGCAACCCTTCTCGAGAGAACAAACACGTCAGAAGGCGTACCCGTGCGAGTCTGGAAAATGATCGACCATCAATCGTGGCTAAAGCGTCCACTCATGACCTCGGCGCCCCAGTAACTAAGTGTTACAGCTTGTAAAACGGATACGGCTATAAAATCTGATGGTTCTATTGAAAATATGAACACTGCAATATAAATGTGATTCAAAGTCATGCAGGAGGCAGGTGACTTATTATAATAATCAGTAGTTCTGTATTCGATATTTCTCAAGATTTGTTACGAGCGTGTCTGCGTGGTACCAGTGACTAGTAATGAGCATTCCTCTTCCCGTTTCATGTTTATTTTGTGCATCTCCCCCGGCCGGTCCCCACCTCCCTGTCTTCCTCCCAATCTCCCCCTCCAACCTCTAATTTCTGCCGTCTGAAATTCATATTTCATGGTTTGGGATGTAGGAATATACTGTGTATTCTATACTTCTAGCTTACAAATCTTATAAAGCGTCACAAGACGCTAAGTTTTTCAATGTTTCACAGTGCATCACACCAAGTAAGATTTCTTAGTTTTATGTGGATCTGACGTGTAGGCTCCCACGACTGATTTTCTTTTAATCTAAAATAATAATTCCTGTTGTTGTGGTCTTCAGTCCTGAGACTGGTTTGACGCAGCTCTCCATACTACTCATCTCTCGGTCCCCCTCTACGATTTTTACCCTTCACGCTGCCCTCCAATACTAAATTGGTGGTCCCTTGATGCCTCAGAATATGTCCTACCAACTGATCCCTTCTTCTATTCAAGTTGTGCCACAAATTTCTCTTCTGTCCAATTCTATTCAATACCTCCTCATTAGTTATGTGATCTACCCATCTAATCTTCAACATTCTTCTGTAGCACCACATTTCGAAAGCTTCTATTCTCTTCTTATCTAAACTATTTATCGTCCACGTTTCACTTCCATACATGGGCACACTCCATACAAATACTTTCAGGAACGACTTCCTGACTCTTAAATCTATACTCGATGTTAACAAATTTCTCTTCTTCAGAAACGCTTTCCTTGCCATTGCCAGTCTACATTTTATATCCTCTCTACTTCGACCATCATCAGTTATTTTGCTCCCCAAATAGCAAAACTCCTTTACTACTTTAAGCATCTCATTTCTTAATCTAATACCCTCATCATCACCCGATTTAATTCGACTACATTTCATTATCCCCGTTTTGCTTTTGTTGATGTTCATCTTATATCCTACTTTCAAGACACTGTCCATTCCGTTCAGATGTTCTTCCAGCTCCCTTGCTGTCTCTGACGGAATTACAATGTCATCGGTGAACCTCAAAGTTTTTATTTCTTCTCCATGGATTTTAATTCCTATTCCGAATTTTTCTTTTGTTTCCTTTACTGCTCGCTCAATATACAGATTGAATAACATCGGGGATAGACTACAACCCTGTCTCACTCTCTTCCCAACCACTGCTTCCCTTTCATGCCCCTCGACTCTTGTAACTGCCATCCGGTTTCTGTAAAAATTGTAAATAGCCTTCTGCTCCCTGTATTTTACCCCTACCACCTTCGAATTTCAAAGGGAGTATTCCAGTCAACATTGTCAAAAGCTTTCTCTAAGGCTACAAATGCTAGAAATGTAGGTTTGCCTTTCCGTAATCTATTTTCTAAGATGAGTCGTAGGGTCAGTATTACCTCAGGTGTTCCAACATTTCTACGGAATCCAAACTGATCTTCCCTGAGTTCGGCTTCTACCAGTTTTTTCCATTCGCCTGTAAAGAATTCGTGTTAGTATTTTATAATTTCTATGATCTGTAAAATACCAGTTTCTCCTCTCCTACCCCACACCCCTGCCTTTCCACCCCTCTTACTCCTTGCCTCTCAGATTTCTACTGTCTGTGTCTTATGCGGTTTGAGATGTACGCTTTTGTGAAGCATCACAACACGCTACGATTTTATCTTTTTAAAGTAGAATGAACCAAACAATATTCATTACGAGCGGAGGCCACGACATTGGGATCACGGATTTACTTCACATTCTGTACACATTTGGTAGGCTATTATAACTTCATAATGTAAAGGTAGTAAGGTGCACTGCGCTGGCAATTCCTAGGAACTCGCAAAAGAAGTTTTATTCGTCTATTATATACCTGATGGACCTGTGCCAAGGTACTCATCGCAAGAAGTCAGCGTGGGCTCGTGGTTAGCATTTGCGTGCAGCAGGAGGATCATTGACGAGGAGACGGCTCGAATTCCGCTGACAATTATTTTATAATCTATATTTTTTAATTTATGACATTTGAGAGGTAATATGATTAAAAATCCCACGTGCTTTTTCATGAAGTTGTAGTGAATTTCATATGTTATTTGACAATTTACGCCGGACGCTGTGGCCGAGCGGTTCTGGGCACTTCTGCCTGGAACTTGGCTGCTGCTACGGTCGCAGGTTCGAATCCTGCCTCGGGCATGGATGTGTGTGATGTCCTTAGGCTAGTTAGGTTTAAGTAGGTCTACGTCTAGGGGACTGATGACCTCAGATGTTAAGTCGCATAGTGCTCAGAGCCATTTGAACAATTTTTGACTATTTACTATTTTTAATTAAATTTTCAAGGACGAGGGACAGGTTGGGAAGCTCAGGTCGAACCTCGATAAGTAATGATGCAAATCACTGTGTTCAGTAATATAGTAAGTCACATTGTGCCAGATCACAAAGAGTAATCTACAATTACTCCTAGGATTGTGTTTGTCGTACAATTACTCCTAGGATTGTGTTTGTCGTACATACATGGAAAACATAAATTGAAGCGGTATCTACTACATCGAATGAAAGCAGTCTACCCGCATTTACAGGGAATATTCACAGTTTCTGAGGGAAATTACACCTCATTGATAGTTTGAAAAATTTCTTTGTTCCGATAGCATGGATGTAAGCGATATATGACCAGTGAGGAAAACAACGATAGATTATAAGTTCAGTTTGAGCAAGGGTCGAACCGTCGCCTCATAAACGTTCGTTTTATGATACTCTAACGCTAACCACTTAACCACTGCTAACGAAAGTTTTTGGTATTATGCAGAGATACCTAAGTCACGTAATAGACGCGTACAACTTTTCTTGCAATTTTCTGGGAATTGCCTGAATAGTGCACCTTACTACGTGCACGTCACGTTGTTTTAATGGCTTACTAAAGGCGTACAAGGTCTAAAGTAAATTTGCGATCCCAACGTCGTGGCCCCTTTGAACCGTGGTACTACTCAATTCTTTAGAAAATCAAAAATTACAATCCCCCCACGTTTATTTAAAGGAAATAGGAAATCCAGGATCACTAGTGATGGGCAAGCTTGTGATTATTTTTCCAATTTTAATTTGACTCAAAACAGATTTTATTATAAACTTCAATTCGGACATTCGCCCTCTTACTAATGCAATATACAAATCTTCACTTTAATTGAATTACATAAACACGAATAAGAATCATATTTTGCGTCCGCAACCAAAATCATAGATAGTTCTTGTTTAACCATGTCTCAAAAGACTAGTAACACTATACACATTCAACCCAAAGTTACACAGGCACATAATACTACAACTTCATTAAAAAAACAAAGATCTTAAAGCTTAATAAAACTAAACTGCCCACATAAAGGTCCACAGTGAAACATGTTTATACTAAAAATGCAAAGTGGGCCAACAAAGGTCGCAAAACTGGTACACAGGAAAAATAACAAGTTGTACATTCTTTAAAGATACACAAATGATTAACAAGTGTTAAATAAGAATGGCTAGTAATAACTCAACCGGTAAAATGACTTACAAAAACGCTAATACCAACAAAGTGGCCTCACTTAACAAGCGGACCTAATGACTCAGAATGATTCCTAAACTGCTCTTAACTTTAAACAACAGCTTTAAGGCCCACAGCAGTATTTGGAAGCAATAACGCTACGGCCTGCAGGCAATACGTGTTTTCACTCCCTACGGCTTGCACACAGGCTCACTTGCAGGCGGTCTATATTTATATACAGGGTGAGTCACCTAACGTTACCGCTGGATATATTTCGTAAACCACATCAAATACTGACGAACCGATTCCACAGACCGAACGTGAGGAGAGGGGCTAGTGTAATTGTTTAATACAAACCATACAAAAATGCACGGAAGTATGTTTTTTAACACAAACCTACGTTTTTTTTAAATTTAACCCCGTTAGTTTTGTTAGCACATCTGAACATATAAACAAATACTTAATCAGTGCCGTTTGTTGCATTGTAAAATGTTAATTACATCCGGAGATATTGTAACCTAAAGTTGACGCTTCAGTACCACTCCTCTGCTGTTTGATCGTGTGTATCGGAGAGCACTGCAACATACATCGCGTTTCTACAGAATGATCTGCCAACGTTGCTCGAAAATGTCCCACTGGAAACGCGTCGACGTATTTGGTATCAGCATGATGGTGCACCTGCACATTCCGCAATTAACACTAGGCTGACCCTTGACAGGATGTTCGAAGGGACGCATAAATTGGCCAGCCCGTTCTACTGATCTTACACCTCTGGACTTTTTTGTGTGGGGTACGTTAAAGGAGAATGTGTACCGTGATGTGCCTACAACCAGAGGATATGAAACAATGTATTGTGGCAGCCTGCGGCGACATTACACCAAATGTACTGCGGCGTGTACGACATTCCTTACGCCAGAGATTGCAATTGTGTGCAGCAAATGATGGCCACCATATTGAACATCCATTGGCCTGACATGTCGGGACACACTCTATTCCACTCCGTAATTGAAAATGGAAATCACGTGTGTACGTGTACCTCACCCCTCATGGTAATGTACATGTGCTTCAGTGAAAAGACCAATAAAAAGGTGTTAGCATGTGGACGTAATGTGCTGTTCCAGTCTTTTCTGTACCTAAGGTCCATCACCGTTCCTTTTGGATCCCTACGTAATTCGGTGCTCTCCGATACACACGATCGAACAGCGGAGGAGTGGTACTCAAGCGTCAAGTTTAGTTTGCAATATCTCCGGATGTAATTAACATTTTACAATGAAACAAACGGCACTGATTACGTATTTGTTTATATGTTCAGATTTGCTAACAAAACTAACGTGGTTCCATTTAAAAAAACGTAGGTTTGTGTTAAAAAACGTACTTCCGTGCATTTTTTTATGGTTTGTATTAACCAATTACACTAGCCCCTCTCCTCACGTTCGGCCTGTGGAATCGGTTCGTCAGTATTTGATGTGGTTTACGAAATATATCCAGCGGTAATGTTAGGTGACTCACCCTGTATAGTCTGACCGGCCTCACAGTGAGCGGTCCTGACAAGAACCCATAACCGAACCGACGGCAGGAAATGAGCAGAGTTAACAAATGGCCTGCAGCACAAATAGATTGCAATGAAAACAAGGTCAAATCACAGCTACACTGAAATATATAATAAGCATGCCCCAAAATTCTTATGGAGCAATACTCTAACATTACCCGTTTCTTAGTAAATTAGCAGGAAACTTAGAGATCACTCTCAGTTGCCTTAAGGCACTTTCAAAATTAAATAA
Organism: Schistocerca cancellata; assembly: GCF_023864275.1. Classification (NCBI taxonomy): domain Eukaryota; kingdom Metazoa; phylum Arthropoda; class Insecta; order Orthoptera; family Acrididae; genus Schistocerca; species Schistocerca cancellata. The sequence goes on along the minus strand of NC_064632.1, from coordinate 501,944,636 downwards.
ACATACCAAATCCTGCCGTGACAAATAACCATTAACTCTACGGCTGCCGGGTGCGCACACAACGGCAACCAGTCCCAAAGCGGTCAATATGTCCTAGAACAAGTTAAAATTTGCATGAAAACCACTTAAAACACACACTCCACGGATGATGAGAAACGAAATGAGGAACATCAGCTTCCTTACAATAGCCACTGCGGGACCAAGTTCACAACCATCTCCGGCAGCTACCCATGCCACAATAAGTTTCAACAGTCCTCTTAGTTAAACCCAGAATAAAAGTCATACGTGACTTGGAGCTTGCAAATTACGAGCTGGGAACTGTTCATCGTGAGACGACGAACCCACCGCAATTTTGCACGTCAGGGCGGCCAATGATCGGCACCGTACATCTGGCGCGACGGAAGACAACGGCGGCTAGCACGGTGAGGCTCATGCAACACGGGCTTGTTTTCAACACAAGTTGGCTCGTTGAACGCCGACCGGAGACTCTCTCGTCACACGTTCACCCGGAAAACCGCCGGGGGGAGCAGTCAAAGATAGCAAGACAGCCGAATATTGATATCAGCGATGCAAGTAGAACACCCTGATGCCAGCCGCCAAGGCTCACTCCTCTTGTTAGTTATATGGACATGAAGTATAATCCACCAGGGCTCAATTGTGTTTATATTATAATAGTTCCTATGTTTCATAAAAGACTGATCGTGTGCATTAGCAGAAAATTGTTCTTCTGTTTGGTGTAAACGCAGTATTCTGTACCTTACGGAACTGGATTTAAGTCTGACAGACGCACTGCACCGGTTTTAATGAAATAACTGTATTCTCCTTCCGCTGTCTTACTGCCTGTTTTTAATTTTGTGGCATATGTTTTTATTGCTGTTGTATAATTGCATTTAAGGTCGCCTGTCATATCGTACAGTCGTTGTGATCGAAGCTTTTGATGGGGTTTGGCGCCACTTACTATTTAATACGCATTTAACAAATATTTTGTGTAACTTTTTATCACCGTAAATTAATTACCACTTGTATAAAGATAATATTTCTTTTATAGTAAATAGGTTCAGAGCCACCAGACACACGGTGTAATAAATATAAAGTAGATGTATGTGCTGGCGCCACTATAAATTGTATAGTGCCACCTATTGGCAAAAATGTCGTATTGATCTGTTCTCTGCAGAAATACATCAGTAGTCTGCGAATGTTCGATTCTCATACAACTGTAAACGCTATATCTGCTTCCAGCAATTTCTCCTGAGTAGGTTCGTTATAGTTTGTGCCAGGTGTTTTCAATCAGAGTGGATTGTTATAGCTAGCCATTACTGCGCTCTTATAGAACATTTTTGCGTTTGATGTTTTCTAGGTATATGATGATGGATAAATTCATAAGCGCGTCATATGAGCAATGGAGTCTTTCCTTGCCCGAACTTTCACTTTTATCGTTGCGGCACAGCCTAAACGCAGAACTACTGATTAAAAATTGACGCCAATTTTTTATCTTTATTCACGCAAAATACATAATTGTGAAATCAAATAAATCTCTTTAACGCAAAGTATGATTCGAGAATAACGTAACGCCACAGCCTCTGGCAATACTCATCACGCATATATATTAGCGATATATATTAGCGACAGGACATTAATGAAGGATGAAACCTCAGGTAATTAAAAATCAATGCGGCTAACACACTGGTGAATTGTTATCATATTATCAAGTTTAGTACGTAATCCACGAACACTAAATACAAATATACCCCGATTATATATTCAGAGGGAAAAGACAGGTAGATTCCTGATAGACCGAAGAACAGCATGACCGAATGTAAATTCGTTTGTGATCATTTTGAGAGGATTTCATTTCGTGCATCTGCGCGCGAAAAAGCATTGTACGGCGAACGGAGATGGCAAGCTATAGGAGGATTTAGGCGTCCTCGCCCCACGGTCTGCGAGCAATCACGTCTGTGCTATTAAAACTCCCCAGACCTGCAACAGCTTTCACTGTACCACCAGGATACCACACAACTGCAGCAGTGATCCAACCGTTATCATGAGAAGCTGCATCACTGTTCGTAACTGCAAAGCTCAGAATACATCCGCAAAACACTGATATCCATTGCGCTCCGACTTTACTTCTCGTAGTAACTTCTATATCATCAATGGCCTTATATACCGTTCAGGATGGCGACACACGTTAAACTCAGACAAAATTCAAACGGATTATCTTCTTCGTAGAGGAGGCGCAGCCCTACAAAAACGTCTTTGTTCCAACGGTTGGAGTCAAGGCAGGAGTGGAGGTAGCTGCCGACGAAAAACGGTGTCTGTTCCATGAGTTCCAGCAGACGCCGACCATTGCCTCTCCCAACATTAGGCGGTAGCCCTATTTTTTGAGGTGAGACTTTGGGAAGCCACAAAACTTCAGAGCGAATGTGCAACAGCCTCGGCTCTCGCTGCTCATTGCCTTGAGCAGTAGGTAGGAATGCCGTATAGGCGCCACCATTTACAATAGGCGAGAGTGAATACGTCACGTTCTTGCCGTGAGAAGAGGCACTTTGCCTAGTGGCAAGCCATAATTGCAAGCGTCCCCTTTTCGTCGGCTCGATCGCTACCTCATAGTTTCAACTCTTTCTGTAATATGTTAGGATTCTCGCACTTTAAACACCTGGAATCGTTTCAGTTATCTGGATAATTACGTATGTTGATTCCTGCGTTCACTCATTACTATTTCTGTATGTCAGTAGTTTTCGTGGAGATTCAAAGCTCCTCTCAGCTGTGTGTTTCTAAATTATAGAAGATTGTATCCTACTGAAACTTCCTAGCACATTAAAACTGTGTACCCGACCGAGACTCGAACTCGGGACCTTTGCCTTTCGCGGGCAAGTGCTCTACCAACTGAGCTACCGAAGCACGACTCACGCGCGGTCCTCACAGCTTTACTTCGGCCAATATCTCGTCTCCTACCTTCCAAACTTTACAGAAGTTCGAGTCTCGGTCGGGCACACAGTTTTAATCTGCCAGGAAGTTTCATATCAGCGCACACTCCGCTGCAGAGTGAAAATCTCATTCTTGTATCCTACTGTTTAACATTCGACTGTTTTAATTAGAGACGTATCCCCTGTGGACTTTTATCAGATTCCTAATTAATTACAGTGCCCTAAAAGTAGTAACGATGTTGATATCCATGCACGGTCTGGACTGCTTCGGTCTGAAAGGTTGTATCCTACTGTTTAACATTCGACTGTTTTAATTAGAGACGTATCACCTGTGTACTTTTCTCAGATTCCTAATTAATTAAAGTTCCCTGAAAGTAGGAACGATGTTGATAGCCATGCACGGTCTGGACTGCTTCGGTCTGAGAAATATGTGGCTGGCGGTTCGTGCCTAGTTGCCCAACACTAAATGACGTAGCAGGTGGGCGACGGTTACAACCTGTATACAAATTTTGATAGATTTTTTTTCAGAACTGTATAAAACAGTTATTACAGAAAGGTTTTATGCTATATTTGCTATAATCGGATGAACGGTAATCGATATAAAGAAGTAAAGACATAATAACTGCTTGTAGCGACAGGTTTCCTGTCAAATCCTTTCCGTTCTTCTCTGGCTGTTCTGCTAACCAACGTAGTTAATTCTCGCATTGGTTTCTGTCACAGCAATGTTGAGTGCTGCCATTTGACTCGCTTGTACGTCACTTTGTATAATTTTACATCTTCCTTAGCATGTAAATAGAACTTAAGGTTGTAACTGGTACAACTGACAGGCGTAACGCACAAGACTGGAATCTACTTGAATCATCACACGTCCCACTTCATCCTTCTTGACGGAAAACAGGCTCATAGAGCTCCTATAAGTAATTGTGGCGTCCTTCCGAAAAGGGGGACTTCCCTCATACGTGTGGTGCTCAAATTTCAGTGTAACAGAGGACACGTACAGGTGATGTCGGTGTGCTGTAACGTCAGGAGTAGCGAAACGAGGCAAGATGTGTGCAGTTATCTTATTACAGTTTTCTGAAGACTTTTTGTAGATCTCTAGTGTACACTTGACAGCGCAAAAATTGGCAGCGCCTCAGAACACTGTCTGCTCATCTGCACTTATAACTGGCGTGCCACAGGGGAGTGTTATGGGACCATTGCTTTTCACAATATATATAAATGATCTAGTAGATAGTGTCGGAAGTTCCATGCGGCTTTTCGCGGATGATGCTGTAGTATACAGAGAAGTTGCAGCATTAGAAAATTGTAGCGAAATGCAGGAAGATCTGCAGCGGATAGGCACTTGGTGCAGGGAGTGGCAACTGACCCTGAACATAGACAAATGTAATGTATTGCGAATACATAGAGAGAAGAATCCTTTATTGTATGATTATATGATAACGGAACAAACGCTGGTAGCAGTTACTTCTGTAAAATATCTGGGAGTATGCGTGCGGAACGATTTGAAGTGGAATGATCACATAAAATTAATTGTTGGTAAGGCGGGTACCAGGTTGAGATTCATTGGGAGAGTCCTTAGAAAATGTGGTCCATCAACAAAGGAGGTGGCTTGCAAAACACTCGTTCGACCTATACTTGAATATTGCTCATCAGTGTGGCATCCCTACCAGATCGGGTTGACGGAGGAGATAGAGAAGATCCAAAGAAGAGCGGCGCGTTTCGTCACAGGGTTATTTGGTAACTGTGATAGCGTTACGGAGATGTTTAACAAACTCAAGTGGCAGACTCTGCAAGAGAGGCGCTCTGCATTGCGGTGTAGCTTGCTCGTCAGCTTTCGAGAGGGTGCGTTTCTGGATGAGGTATCGAATATATTGCTTCCCCCTACTTATACCTCCCGAGGAGATCACGAATGTAAAATTAGAGAGATTAGAGCGCGCACGGAGGCTTTCAGACAGTCGTTCTTCCCGCGAACCATACGCGACTGGAACAGGAAAGGGAGGTAATGACAGTGGCACGTAAAGTGCCCTCCGCCACACACCGTTGGGTGGCATGCGGAGTATAAATGTAGATGTAGATGTAGATGTAACACTGTAAGATGCGGAAGTGTCTGGATGAAGGTACTGTCCACCGCTAAAGCTGATACAGTGCTGTAACTGCTCTTAGTGTAGTGGGAAGCGTCGTGCAATATACAGTAGACATAAAGTTGTGACTTCAGATACACTCATTCGGTGACTTTGATAGAACCTCAAAGATAATTGCTTCTCTATCTAAATTGCCACTAACGCCAAAACCCTTTGCGAAAGAGCTAACGGCGGCGTCAAGATAAGAACAGTTGAACAACAAGCGTAGTTTACCCTGAATGTATTCGTAAATGGTCATTTTATAATTTGGAGCTATAGTATTTGCGTTGCAGTTATGGATTGGGTTCCATGTTGCATACTTCCATGTTATGAATATTGTTTAAGCATTATAAAATAGATTCGCAAATAGAAATGTTCTGTCATTTGCGACGTATTGTTCGCTTTGGGTGTAAAGAGCGGGGAAAGCAGTGGAGGGAGTTTGAAACGGTTGTATCATGTGTGGGGAGAGTGCTATGGGACAAATGATGTCAGAAAAGGATTTTCTTATTCAGGAAAGTTCATTCTGACGTGAATGATTTTTCACATTTTAGGAAGTTGCGATAATTGACATATATGGTGAACTGTGAGCATTTAACCTTCGTGCGACATTTGCATTCAACAGCCAACGCCCAGAACTTGGGTGTAGGAATACCGCATGCTCTAGTTCAGAGCAATAAAAATAGAAGTGTAGATTATTATTGCATTTTTAACGTCATCAGTTCGCTCGTTGAGCATTCCCAAGCAATAATATTACTGGTTAAGAGTTGTGATGAATTCATATTAACTTCTGAAGAAAAAAAGTTATGGCTGTTCAATAACAAAAGATATCTCCTCGAGCAAAGGGCAATGGGAACGGATAATATTTTGCATCTGCTGGCACGAAAAGATGTTGTGCACTATTAACTCTCTCCCCGTTGTGGTGTCCATCGCAGCTGCGTTTGTTGCAGACATCTCAGACACTTTTCGGTCACAGTTAAAAAAAAAAAAAAACTGCATCACGTGTTGTTACTGCCTGATAATGCAGTCTGGTCTTTTCACAAACAAAACTATCCAGGAAAATTATCCGTCACATACATATTCTTCTGATCTTGTGACCTCAGATGTTCCCGAGCCCAATCTTTATGGAATAGCTGCCAAGAAAATTCCTTTCCGGACGAAAATGCACTTCGGACGTGTCTTGACTACACCTTTAACTTTGCACAAGTAGGTTTCTACAAGCATGGATTGGTAAACTATCTGAGCCTTGTCAGACGGTTTTGGACAATATTATGGAATACCTTTTTTGATGATGGATTTTGCTCTTCTGTTTACTTTTGTGTTCAGTAAACAATACCATAATCGAACTAATACTGACCACTTTTTAAATAAATGGTCGTAGTTTTGCATAGCTATGAAAAACAGACTTCAGGATTATTGCTACCATATGGGCACATCAGTTTGTGAAGATACGAAGAGGAATCATCACACATGCTCAGTTGTATGTGAAGCAGGTGGCACATCGGTTAATTGGTAGGAAATGGAATGTGTCTACAAAGAAGGGCAGCACCAGTCGTCAATTGTTTTTTGACCCATGGGAAAGTTTCACATATATGCTGATAAATTCGAACAGGCAGACACTTGAAGATAGACTTCAACTGTCCCGCAACGATCTACTTATAAAGTTTTAAGATCATTGTTAAGTGAGAAATCTAGGAATAAGCAGCAGTCACCTACAAATCCATCCTATAAGGATCGTGTAGACATGATTACGTTAATTACAAAGCATATGGAGGCATTTAAGAAGACATCCTTCACGCGCTCCACTTTCTAATGGAGTGGGAGGAAATTTTAACAACTGGAATGGTGGGATTTACGCGTTGTCCGGTATTTCACAGTGGTCTGCAGAGTATTAGTGTAGATGTTGATGTTCTCTCTAGTGCTCAGTAAAAGGCATTAGAAAGTTATTGGTGTGATGAATGAAACTAGTCTGAGACAAAACAGTTAAAAATAATTAGTTCAACGACTTACAACGCTGTTTATTATGTAGACATAGTTCTGGTAGAAATGTAAAAAAACACAAATATGGTCGAAGTAATGTAATGCACGACATAATTGACTAGGAGAGATCCTGTCATAGACAAGGTATCTTTTAAATTCCTTCATTTATTAGATAGAAAGTCTTGGTTTTTAGTCATGAAGTGACAGGTTTCGACTGTGAGCATCAGTGATCTGTTTTTCTATAAATAAGAAAATGAAATTAAACAAGATTAACAAACCAGTTATTAAATTATAAATGTTTCATATGACACATTGTTCCTTTGAATGACTGTGGGTAACTACATTCAAATAATAAATTAATCAGAATGACAATGCATGCATCGATTTTTACCTCGTAGTTAGTCTTTCCTTTTGTAATGTTAGAGTTCCTTTGTTAGTCTCCCTTAGGATACCTTAGGATTTGACTTAATGACAACTAGACAAACCCCCGATACCCGATAGCTAAATTATTATGTTTTTTATTACAGGCACTGCCGAAATTTTTTCACGGTGATACAGATAGCAATTGCACAGAAATCAGTTTGGAATGCTACCTGACAGATGCTATGTTCAGCGTGGCGTCTTAAACTGTCGCTCACAGTCAAAACAGTACATTGAATCACTATACAGAGTGAACCAGAAGTTCAAACTGTCATAGGCGGTAGTGTGGACAAAAACAAGAAAAAATGCCTAGTAAACATGGGTTGTAAAATGCATACCTTAAGAGCTGTGAGTACATGTTCATCTGCGATTCTCTGAAACACATTTCTTCTTTTGCAAGCTCTAAGCTTTCCCTGTTTTGGATGGGGATAGCCTGAACCAAAAGCAGAAAAGAAAGATGTCCAGTAAATAAGTGCTCCAAAATTCATACCTTAAGAGCCATGAGGACTTGTTCAGTAAAAGTAGTATGTTTCACAATAGCGAAGATGAACAAGTGCTCGTAGTTCACAGAATATGCGCTTTCGAGCCCATGTTTACTGGACTTTTTTCTTGTTTTGGCCCGTACAGTCACATGTCAAAATATGGAAAGCAAAAAGCTTTCAGTAGGAGAGTTGTGTCTCACAGCCGTGAAGATGAACAAGTTGCTCATAACTCTAAGGTAAGCGTTTTATAGCCCTTCTTTACTAGAAGTGTTTTTCTTGTTTTGGTCCATACATCTGGAAGTTTATCGACGGAGTTCTGTTCCCCCTTGTATGCTATGACTGCCACATTGTTAAATAAAGGACAAAATAAATTGCTAATAAATTTTCATGAAAACACAACGAGAACAATAAAAAGTACACGACACAGTCGTAGAAATACCACGTTTTAAATTTTGAGGCTATTCGATGTACAATATTCACGTATTAGATGTTGATATATTGATGTATAGAAAGAGAAGCACATGTTTAGTACCTGAAAAGCTGCACAAATCAAACATTCGGTGAAATTACGTAATAAAAAAGTATTTACGAGAAACTGATCTAATTCACTAACGAGACTATGAATCGTATTTGTTAAAAACCTTCTCAGTCTTTCACCTCATCTGATGATAGATCATCATACCTGGCTTCTATTGCGTTGTCGGAGTGTCGATCTACGCTGACGGATGGCCACCGACCAGTGTTCACGCCAGCAGACGACAGACGTCTTTTCAACGCTCCCTGCAAACGAATGCTTTTGTGTGCTGGTGGTGTTCTCGAGTTATTAAGTGCCGCTCTGACGATTCTGTGTCCTCTGCCTGCAGCTTGACATCAATTACAGCTGTGCTTGTGGAGAACTTTCTAAGTACCACGCTCCGCTGAGAGCCGACAAGCAGAGACTTATGATGAAGTGGGGATCAATTATTAACTGCCGCTTGTTATAAGCGGTTCCAGACCACTGTGTTGTTTTCCAGATCTTCTTCTTGTCCAGATGTCAACGACAGAGAGAATGAATCTGTAAACTGCCTAGCGCCTTAAAATATTAATATCCTGAGGACAGATTTTCTCCCTAATTTAGCACTCGTGCCTAGTTTAGCCCGAATCTCATACAGTTTTCAATTACTGTGGGCAGTGTCTCGTAACAAACTTATAGCTGTCAACTTGTGGAGTTTTGCTGCATAATCTGACTGCTACGAAAAGCATGTAATTTATATATGTGGGAAACAACATGTGTCGTTCTTGAGTGTCGTAATGTGCTGCTCGTCGTTCCGTTTTATTTTCAGCTCTTACACGCGAGCCGTATGAGTAATTTCGAATGATAATTAACAAACTTACCGGAACATTTGTGTGTGTCTGGCTCGAAATAAGTTACCCTTCTTAGTGAACTGAATACTGTTCGTTAGAGATGCAGCAAATACTCGTCATTGGGTGATCTCTCTGGTGCTTAGTTTTCGTAATTATCGAATGCCGAAAGTAATTTTCAGGGCTGTTTCGTTCTGACCGTACATGGACAGATAGAAAGAATAATAATATTAACAAAACATTCCAAATCAGTAAAGTAGTTCACTTCGCACAAATAAATGACGACGTATATAGTCGCCGTGGGAGGAGAGACTGAATCTGAAAACATTCGTCGCTTGTCTGTAGGAAGACTTCTGGGAATCATTAGAATACCTAATGATATCATAAATAAAATGAAACGCCATAACTTACTTTTAGGAAATTCTTTTATATATAGATAGCGATATTTATGAAACCATCGCTGATTCTAACGTATCACATACATTACGAAGATTACTTACATCTCTTAGATATCTACCACTTTTCGTGTAAGTTAAGCAGATACCAGTTGTATACTACTACAGATAGTGTCGTTCTGTTAGATAGGAAACATTGTTTAAAGTCAGTCGTTACTGGAAACGATATTTTAAGAAGCGATACATATTTGAATTATTGCTCCGATTAAGGTGATCTCACAGAGAAATTGCACAAGAAAATTCATAACAGACTGAACCCAACAAATTACCATATTTTATAATGTGATTAATCGCAGTATAAAGTCTCATACCTCATTGTGAGACATAAACCAAATTTAGAAAGTATCTTAGAAGTAACCCCTTGAGTGCGAGGTTGCACGTTCAATCACGACAGAAAAAAATATTAGTTGTTAAAGACTCACCATGTGCATCAGGAGGGCAACAGAAAATGAGTGTCCCGGAGGTGCAGATATTAACCACCTACGGGATGTATGTACAGGGCTATTACAAATGATTGAAGCGATTTCATAAGTTCACTGTAGCTCCATTCATTGACATATGGTCACGACACACTACAGATACGTAGAAAAACTCATAAAGTTTTGTTCGGCTGAAGCCGCACTTCAGGTTTCTGCCGCCAGAGCGCTCGAGAGCGCAGTGAGACAAAATGGCGACAGGAGCCGAGAAAGCGTATGTCGTGCTTGAAATGCACTCACATCAGTCAGTCATAACAGTGCAACGACACTTCAGGACGAAGTTCAACAAAGATCCACCAACTGCTAACTCCATTCGGCGATGGTATACGCAGTTTAAAGCTTCTGGATGCCTCTGTAAGGGGAAATCAACGGGTCGGCCTGCAGTGAGCGAAGAAACGGTTGAACGCGTGCGGGCAAGTTTCACGCGTAGCCCGCGGAAGTCGACGAATAAAGCAAGCAGGGAGCTCAACGTACCACAGCCGACGGTTTGGAAAATCTTACGGAAAAGGCTAAAGCAGAAGCCTTACCGTTTACAATTGCTACAAGCCCTGAAACCCGATTACAAAGTCAAACGCTTTGAATTTTCGGCCTGGTTGCAACAGCTCATGGAAGAGGATGCGTTCAGTGCGAAACTTGTTTTCAGTGATGAAGTAACATTTTTTCTTAATGGTGAAGTGAAGAGACACAATGTGCGAATGTGAGTGGTAGAGAATCCTCACGCATTCGTGCAGCAAATTCGCAATTCACCAAAAGTTAACGTGTTTTGTGCAATCTCACGGTTTAAAGTTTACGGCCCCTTTTTCTTCTGCGAAAAAAACGTTACAGGACACGTGTATCTGGACATTCTGGAAAATTGGCTCATGCCACAACTGGAGACCGACAGCGCCGACTTCATCTTTCAACAGGATGGTGCTCCACCGCACTTCCATCATGATGTTCGGCATTTCTTAAACAGGAGATTGGAAAACCGATGGATCGGTCGTGGTGGAGATCATGATCAGCAATTCACGTCATGGCCTCCACGCTCTCCCGACTTAACCCCATGCCATTTCTTTATGTGGGGTTATGTGAAAGATTCTGTGTTTAAACCTCCTCTACCAAGAAACGTGCGAGAACTGCGAGCTCGCATCAACGATGCTTTCTAACTCATTGATGGGGACATGCTGCGCCGAGTGTGGGAGGAACTTGATTATCGGCTTGATGTCTGCCGAATCACTAAAGGGGCACATATCGAACATTTGTGAATGCCTAAAAAAACTTTTTGAGTTTTTGTATGTGTGTGCAAAGCATTGTGAAAATATCTCAAATAATAAAGTTATTGTAGAGCTGTGAAATCGCTTCAATCATTTGTAATAACCCTGTATTAAACTTCACGAAATTTACATCGTTGACTTTCAAGAAATGTTCAAAACAAACCATTGACTTGCACCTTGAACAACGAATGAAAAATGGCGTGTCACAGTCAGCACAAAGATGGAAGGCGAACTCTTTGTGATCGCATGCTACCGAACGGGATACAGTGTGTTGTGGAGCTTATCGTGAAACTGGCTATCCTTTACGGCGTAGCTTTAGATAGCGTGGTAACATATTTTATGAGCACGAAAAAAGCAGGGATACAGAGGCTGATTTTTTTCAGTAGTTCCAGTTGGTATGAATTGCAACGTTATTCACTTTTGAGGAGGCATGGATTGTTCTAAAGCAGTATGATTTCTATATGCAGGCCAGGAATCCAGCAAAAGAAAATTATTTCAAGTAACTATTGGCCAAAAGCAGTACTCATACCACAGTTGTAGTTCTCTTACGCCCGTTTTCCAAATCTTTCTTGCTATGACGTAGGCTGCAAAGCACCTCCAACTTCTCGCAGCACAGTAAATAACTTTCCACACTGCTTAACATCCAGATTAACAGTCGGCATAATTTTATACGATAGTGTTAAGGCATTGCTGTTAGTTGATCTTGATATATCTTTCTTGGTATCTCTGATTTCCGCGTTTTCTTTCGCCTGCATTTCCTCTGCAAATCCTTAATGGTTAAAGTTGAAAACAATTCCTTTCTGAACGATGGGATCAATTTGTTTATCTCATGTATAAATTTTCGCGCCGATTCCTCAATTTCGTTGTCTTACTTTTTCCAATTCTGTAGAACGGTTTGAAGTTGTGCAGCACTCCATCGCGTCCCTGAAATCACTGTAATCTATGTCACGTGCAATTTTATGTGCATAACATAGTAGGACACTATCATGTATATCCTCTAAGCTGCATCGAGCATCCTTGAAACGGGAAAACACCAGTTTTCGTAACAAGTATGCCATGTCCGCCCTTGAATATCCGCAGTTCTTCTTACGCAATACACAGTCATACTGCTGCGGACTGTGTCGAAATCTTTTCATAATTGTTTTTTACTATGCTGCGTACGATCTTCCATTAGTACCTGCTCCTAGGGCAACGATTGTCCTTTACTTCGGTTTATTGGAGTCGGAGTTTGTGGCTCCCTGTCCGACTAGCATGATGAACCACATGGCTCGACATCTGTTTCAGTATGGTCTTCACTTGTTAAGCACCTATCGCCATCGTTATACTCCTCTTGTACGTTGACCGCACAGTCGACCGTATACGACGACATCACACATTCCTCTGACTCATCTTGCAGAAACGCTAATATTTCACCTACCACTTCTATCCCACTGCGCAAAATTCTTGAGTTCTTTTCTGACCCCATGTCGACTTCGGCAACTGTTGTTTCTCTGTTTTGTATCAACACCCCTAGCGATGTAGCACTGTGGTGAGTCACTCGTCGACTAAGCAATTCAACTATGCTCCTGTGCTCATCAGTCCCGCCCCTGTTGCCATTAGCAGCCAATACTGTGGTTGTGGATACGTGGTAGACAATATGTGGGGCGTCGATTGCCGTAAACATCACTGACCTTTAGCGACATCGCTCTCAAGGGGTTACTCGGCAGGAGCTGTTAACATGAATGTAAGTCTCAACTGCATCAAGTTACAAGGAGTAAATTCCTAGTAATGAAAGTCTAATTTTTCAACTAAAAAATAAGTGTAACTTTTCCCAAGATAGTTCAATTTTTTAGTGAAACATTTTAAAAATAATTTTTCCTTTTACTTCTCAGTGTGATCGTCTATGAATTTTAACTTTATGCTCATTAGTAGCTGTATGTTACCTGTGGCGGTTTTGCGTATAAATCAGCATGGACAAATGCAATGAATACGGTTGATATGACACTCTATGTTATTCTGCGGTTCGAATTCACTCTGTTAGCAGTTGCATTGGTTTGAATTTGTAAATGATACCGACAATATTATACACATGTATAATGCATTATTCATACTACAACTTCTCCCGGATAATTATTTTGTTCAAATTGCACAAGAATTCCACCTGACGTAGTGTAATAATGGTGACTGTAAGTTGTGTTCATATCACTAAAATTACAGATTTTTGTCTTCGATGGATTTAATTATTCTTAGCAAATTGATCATGAAAAGGAATCACAGAATACCACCCGCACATAACACTGACGTATGCTACCAGAAACATTTTTCTCCGTGATTCGTGCGTAGTTTAATTTTGACGTCATACATCAGCAATGAAATCTTGTTCAACAATAAATACCATCAGCACTGTTCTTACAAAATGCAGTCTGATTCGATTATTTTTTTCTTTTATAAATAGAGTTCAGTACCACCGGTGCACATTTATTTCTTACACATCGGAATATTTTTTTCAATTTCAAGTAATTTTAATTTGTCGCTGAGATAAAAGTTAAGATGGCGGCCAACAAAAGATAGAGGATTTCATTTTTAATTAAGATTTTCCTTTGCTCAATAAATAATTAATCATATAAATTGATACCACAAAAAAATTATTAATACTGTTTTGAAAATTAGTTTAACACAAACCCTTGATATTTCGACCAGAAGTACAGACGAAGTTGCTATATAATCGCAATTAACAATGGCTGCCCTTCTTGCAGCTATGATAAAACAATTAATGCAAAATTATAATTAAAAGAGGAAGTGATTTTTCAATAATTAATCATAAATAGTTTTAACGCATTTGGCTCTATTTGTTTTTTACCAGAAAATGAACATAAAAGTACAATAATCTTACGTTAAATGTTTTTCATTCAACAGACCTCAAATCGATTCGCGTCTTGCGTCGGCGACGTACAGCAGAAGAGGACGACAAAAGGGTACAAAACAAAAGAAAAGAATTACATAGATTCACAAAGAATGTGAGACAAATGTTGCCTCTGTTTTACATAATTATCATCTTTTTAAGAAATAATTACACAATTGAATGAATATTATTGAGTTACGTAATTTTCCACACATATATATTCCACTCGTAATAAAAATTAATATATATCGTGGATGTTATATACCATTAGTTGCATTTCAATCAGACTTCTGTCTTCAGAGTATCTTCATGGATAAATACGCTCAATATAAGCAAACGCTTTGAAAACAATACATCAGACCTACTATATGTGCTACGTTACCGTATCTCAATATTTTATTCTCAGATGCAAAACATCTACAAGATTGTTGAAGTAAATAATATCTGAATGTAAGTCAAAGCAGTTATCTTTTCAGTGAATGTAATGTGAACAGACAATCACAGTTCACTAAGTGCGCAAAATAATGCTATTAATTCTGGCCGTAATAATCAAATAGCTTACCTGTGCAACAACGGAGAGCTGAGATAAACTATGCAGTTACGTACTACCTCAACATGCTGAATGAAATCACGCTGCTTTTGCCATTACTGAAATTAAACTTGCGCAGAGCAGTGCACCTGTAGTAAGCGCCAGGAGATCATAATTTAACAGCTGCAAAGCGAAACCGAATAGCTATGCCTTAAAAACCGTTAAATAGCAACTGGGATGTGGAGCTTTAGTGTCGAATAATTTTAAAGTACACTATTGGCCATTACATTTGCTACACCAAGTCGAAATGCAGATGATAAACGGGTATTCATTGGACAAGTATATTATACTAGAACCGACATGAGATAACATTTTCTCGCAATTTGGGTGCATAGATCCTGAGAAATCAATATCCAGAACAACCACCTCTGGCCGTAATAACGGCCTTTATACGCCTGAGCATTGAATCAAACAGAGCTTGGATGGCATGCACACGTACAGCTGTCCATGCAGCTTCAACACGATACCACAGTTCATCAAGAGTAGTGACTGGCGTATTGTGACGAGGCAGTTGCTCGGCCACCATTGACCAGACGTTTTCAATTGGTGAGAGATCTGGAGAATGTGCTGGCCAGGGCAGCAGTCGAACATTTTCTGTATCCAGAAAGGCCGGTACAGGACCTGTAACTTGCGGTCGTGCATAATCCTGCTGAAATGTAGGGTTTCGCAGGGATCGAATGAAGGGTGGAGCCACGGGTCGTAACACATCTGAAATGTAACGTCCACTGTTCAAAGTGCCGTCAGTGCGAACATGAGGTGATCGAGACGTGTAACCAATAGCACCCCATACCATCACACCGGTTGATACGCCAGTATTGCGGTGACGAATACACGCTTCCAATGTGCGTTCACCGCGATGTCGCCAAACACGGATGCGACCGTCATGATGCTGTAAACAGAACCTGGATTCATCCGAAAAAATGAAGTTTTGCCATTCGTGTTCCCAGGTTCGTCGTTGAGAACACTGTCGCAGGCGCTCCTGTCTGTGATGCAGCGTGTAGGGTAACCGCAGCCATGGTCTCCGAGCTGATACTCCATGCTGCTGCAAACGTCGTCGAATGTTGGTGCAGATGGTTGTTTTCTTGCAAACGTCCCCATCTGTTGACTCAGGGATCGAGACGTGGCTGCAAGATCCATTACAGTCATGCAGATAAGATGCCTGTCATCTCGTCTGCTAATCATACGAGGGCGTAGGGATCCAGCACGGCGTTCCGTATTACCCTCCTGAACCCACCGATTCCGTATTCTGCTAACAGTCATTGGATCTCGACTAACGCCAGCAGCAATGTTGCGATACGATAAACCGCAATCGCGATAGGCTACAATCCGACCTTTATCAAAGTCGGAAACATGATGGTACGCATTTCTCTCCCTTACACGAGGCATCACAACAACGTTTCACGAGGCAACGCCGGTCAACTGCTGTTTGTGTATGAGAAATCGGTTGGAAACTTTCCTCATGTGAGCACGCTGTAGGTGCCGCCACCGGCGCCAACTTTGTCTGAATGTCTGAAAAGCTAATCATTTGCATATCACAGCATGTTCTTCCTGTCGGTTAAATTTCGTGTCTGTAGCACGTCATCTTCGTGGTGTAGCAATTTTAATGGACAGTAGTGTAACTGAAATCTACGCTTCTGTTCTCTAACCAACTTAGATACTGTGAACAAGCATACACTATTTACCTTTGTTGTAAACAATCTTGATAATTGTGAATACTAAAAGTAAAATTTATGATGTGGAGATATTAAGTATAACTCCTTTTACGATAATTACTGTAAGACAAAAGGAAATAAGAGTGATCTGATTCTTTCCTGCGGCTATGCTTTTATGTAGTGTTTGAAACAGTAGTACCGTAACAATCAGACAACTCAAGTTCCGAAAATTTTCAAACCAAATCTGAAAACGTCCCTAAAATACATCCGCCAGCTTTTAGTAATGGTAGTACACGCAAATGCATGTCCTGATAGTACCTTGTTTAATATATACCAAGCAACAGCAACAGCATTCCAAAATCAGAGTACCGAGCGAAGTGGCGCAGCGATTAGCACACTGGACTCGCATTCGGTTGGAGGACGGTTCAAACCCGCGTCCGGCCATCCTGATTTAGATTTTCCGTGATTTCCCTAAATCGCTTCAGGCAAATGCCGGGATGGTTCCTTTGAAAGGGCACGGTCGACTTCCTACCCTAATCCGATGACCTCGCTGTTTGGTCAACCAACCAACCAACCAACCAAAATCAGCCCTCCACACCAGTAACCACCTACTACAGCAAACGCTCGACACAGAGGTGCTTGCTGACACGGACAGATTACTTCACAACAATATAAACTTTGGTCTCCTTTATACTTGTGGTACGGAAAAGTCTTTACTGTGGCAAATATCACAAACAAAACCACCAGTTCTCATAATATAACAAACTTACGAAGCCAGAACTAATCTGGCACATTTCTGGATAGACCACTATTGAACAGCGTTTGAACTGAAGAAGAGTCTCATGGTTTGCTGCGTGCTTCCATACTTCTTCGTCATACTTTTTAGAGTGCTGAAAAAGAATTTTTTGTGAGTCGTTCAGGTGTATTCGTGTTCTCTCCATTTCTTCCTATCTTACTAAAACATTTAGTCGACATATAAATACTATTGCCAAAACTCTCTATAATTACAAATATTAATCTTCTATGGATTGCCATTCTTCGTAGGATCAGTTTAAATATATCTAAATATCTAAACAACTGACCTCATGTTCCAGTATTTCGTCACTTTTTCTTGTGCGAGATATCAAACTTCTTTTGTCTTCTGCTGTTTGTAATACTTCAAAAAAATGGCCCTGAGCACTATGGGACTAAACATCTATGGTCATCAGTCCCCTAGAACTTAGAACTACTTAAACCTAACTAACCCAAGGACAGCACACAACACCCAGCCATCACGAGGCAGAGAAAATCCCTGACCCCGCCGGGAATCGAACCCGGGAACCCGGGCGTGGGAAGCGAGAACGCTACCGCACGACCACGAGATGCGGGCTGTAATACTTCATTTCATATTACTTCTACGTTATTTATTTGTAACATCTTTCCATATCAGTCGATCTGAAGTATTCCCAATATCAACGTTTAAGATTACTGCAGTATAAGTTTTACTAATAAACATCCTTAAGCTGCAGATGTAATTCATAATGAACGTTTCTCAGTTTCATATCACTATTTAAGACAATTACAACTCTTTTGACTAAAGAAAGCTTTTTTCGCCTGCTCCAGTCCACAGCCGATGTCTCCTTCACTTCCTCCAGTTTGTGTGCTATTATTTCCTACAGAGCAGAAATCTTTCATTCCTATTGAAGTCTTACACAGATTCAGAGTTTGATCATTTACTTCCACAGCTCCTTAGCTTTCCCATCTTTGAGACACTTATTTTTCAATTAAATACTATAGTATGTTATACCTTACATATGTCTAGAAAGGTCATACAGTTTGCGATTTTTACAATTGCAATCTGTGTCACTAACACCTCCATTCACGAACAGAAATTTTCCAATACTTGCTACATTTTTCGCCTAAGTACAGTTTCACGTAGTGGTGGTATATATATCCCTTACGTACATCTAGGAAGATAACGTCGTCTGCGATCCATACACTTGCGACCTGTGCCACTAACTCCACCATTCGCGTACATAAATATTTTGCTACTTGCTTTTTTCCTCTCCTAAATAAAGTTTTACAATATTGGTGATAAGCTGGAACTCTGCCTCTCTTTCATTCCTAAAACAATTTTTTTTAATCTACCGCTTTGGTTAGGCATATTTGGCTTTTGCAGATTTTTCTGATTACTTGTTCGTATGTATATCTATTTTGTCCATAAAACCAACCACATTATTTCTCTAATGTCACCGATGCATGCTTTCTTCTCCCATATTCTTCTTTCCGACCGCAGAGCCAGAACAGCAACTCTTCTACGTTTTCTTTCCCGACTGCAAACTAATTTTCAGCAATAGCTGTTTTCCTTTTCACTGCATTATTTCGCGTAATATCGAAATTATCATCTGAAAATCGTAATATCTCAATTAATTCTCCAGCTGCCATAAGCCTCTTGCGTTATTTTAGACGGCAGACTACATTTACCCTTTTCAAGCTTCTCAATGCTTTCAGTTCCTTCGCAAATGGCTTATCGTCTCCTCCTGACTTACGCGAGATAAAATATAAACTGATTTCGCGATTGGATCATCTACTTACTAGACGTTGTACTAACCTTCCTCTGCTATTAGTGCATTCTTTCGCTATATTTCGCCAATGATAATTTTGATATCTATACGAGTCCCTACGTCTGAAACTGTGGCAGCTAGGACTTTGAAATTCTGAGCTGTTTTCAGAATGCATTATTATATCACTTAACTAGACTCAATGTTTCTTTCTTTTTGATAAAGTATTATTAAATTTTTTGGAATTAAGCACTTTAACAGGGAAAAATTTGTCACAAATCTCTCTGATTCGGAGAATAAACCAGTTCTTGTCATGATTCTAGTCTAGTAGCATGTTGTTTAACTATTTCATAGCATTTTTGAATAATTTAATATTATTATTTTAATGGTTTGGCAGATAAAGACGCATATAGCACTTACAATATCAAATGTTAGTAGATGCGAGTAAAGCAATTTGTAATGAAAATTCACAAGTAACTCTGATTGTATAGTCAAAGCGTTCAGCTGGACAGTCAGGGTCATCTTCTGCTAGCTTTTCTTTTTCACTTAGAAGTTCTCTTCCTCTTGTTGCTCTTGCATTCTTGGTATTAAATTCACCAGTAAACTGATCCCTCGTATCTGCAATTTGTTTAAATGCTGAAGACCTTGGATAGTATTAATACCAGGTAGTCCTTTCCAGGACTTTTAAGCTGCTCAGATTATTATCATTAAATGAAATAACTACATCACAGACCCCTCATTTGAAAGTTTTGATCCTAAGAATTACTTTTTCAAATAAAGGCCTCGATACGAAGTTGTGGATCGACCTTCCTCAAATTTTTTTCTTGAGAAAATCAGTATGCACCAAGTCTTTGTTCATTGGTCACTGATACACAACTTTCTTGGCGATAAAAAATTCCAGTAACTTGAATTTTCGAGTTTCTTGTGTTTGAACCATGACAGAGGAGCACCTCGACAATTAGATGGGTTATTTTCAGGCGCCAGTCTTGTAAATATGTTGCCTACATAACTTGCTTCATTTCCTGAAAATAATTTATATCGTATCTTACTGCCATACCACTTTGCTGTTGAAGTTCATTTATAATTTTTTCTAATAATCGACTTGTAATTTTTTTACCATATTGGCACAAAACACTAAACCCCAAATAAAAAGTGTACTGTAAAAGAGTTGACTGCTATTACAGCTGTATCAACCGAAAGATCAAAGTGTCTATTACAAATGAGTGGTACCAACAGATTTTTATGTCTCCAATTCCAGGAAATGCGATGATATGAATTCGAACATATCGCCAGTTAGGTGACTGTCATCAGTGAACGTAAAAATTTGAAAAATGGAAATAAGAAATTCTATGTAGAAATTCTTAATAAAATTTTGCACCAATCTAAGAAAACATTTTAAATTATATTGTAGACATAATAAGCGAAAATTTGATTCTTTACCATCAATACTGATTAGATCAGCACCATTAGCTATTAAGTTCGTAAATAACGTTTATGTTCCTCTAGACCTAAGCACTTCGGCTGATACTTTTGATTACATTTGCTGGTAATTCTTGTATTTTTGTCTCTTGGGTATACGATGTATTTTGTGAGCTTTTCTCTTTCTTCTGTAGTTGTTGTTACCTTCCGCTTAACATTTGCTATTACTATTCTATTCAAACACTTCTTCTCCTGAATTAGGCGTTGCTCTTGTATTTTACCTTTATATCAGTGGCTTGCTAATACGCCACGCTCTTTCTTCGTTTTCAGTGTCCCTTTATTCCGAAATTTTATTCTTTGTTTTATACTGTAATGCGCCCCTTCAATGCAGAATATTCGACGATTTGACTTTAAACCAGACGGTGATCATTTTTGAAGTAAGTTTCGTCGAATTACTTTTAGAAATCTAAAATACTCTTACGACGCTGCTAATTTCCTCCTTGATGACTCGCTGTTTTCTGTAGAGCATGATTCTGGTGGCAGATCATATTCTCATGCCAAGAAATATTAACTGCCGAAAGAATAGTGATGCTCAGGTGGCTTCCAAACATTGTTAAATGAAGTAAAGTTACTGCACTTTGAAGTAATTATACTCTGCAGTATTTCACGATCCAAACAACCAACATAATATACGCTTACCTTCAGCATTTCTATAAATCCACACCAGCTTCATGTTACAACTACTCCCCCGCCAAGTCTGAGCATTTACAACTATGCTCTCGCCAAAACTGCGCACAACGGAAAAGGCAAGAGGTATCTAAACAACTAAATAAAGACAGGTCGTTATTTAATGTTTATGTGGTCTCTGGTCTAAAGACTAGTTTAAAGCAGACGTCTACGCAGTTCTGTCACGTGCGAGATTATTCGTATCTGCATAAATGCTGCAACATACATCTATTTTAATCTGCTCATTGTATTCATTCCTTGGTCTCCGTCAACAATTTTTAACACTCAAACTTCCTTCCATTACCAAACTGACGATTCTTTGAGACCTCAAAACGTATTTTGTCAATCGATCCCTACTTTCAGTAAAACTGAACCATAACTTTATTTCTCCCCACTTCGAGTCAGTGGCCGCTATTCAATTAAGTGATCTGCTCATCTGATCTTAAGCCTTCTCCTCCAGCACCACATTTCAAATGCTTATCGTCCATGTTCCTCTTTGACAAAAGGCTACTTTCCAGCCATGTACCAGATGGTTATAATTAAAGTGCAGCTACTCACGCAGTTACAATGTGGGCTGTAGTTATCGAACGGCAGCGAAACATGGTTAATGTGGAAAAGAATTAGTTCCAATTTTGGCCACCAGGTGCAAATCCAGCGCTGCACAGAATCTCGTCGATGTCTCTGGTGCCCATATTGAACGAACTTGTAGGCAACTGTTAAAAATAAAATCAACATTATGCCTTTCTCACTTGTTTGACCTTTTCTGACCATGATTTGTTCCTAATCCGTTATATATGGAGGAAATTCTATACGCCTTTCTTGTATTCACAGCGCCAGATTTGGAATTAAAGTTTTCGGCGTAAATCGTTTCCACCTTAACGTACTAGCATATCTACCAAGTTTCGCTCCCATACTAGAATTACAGCCCACACCTGACCACTCCTAGTACCTGCAAATTAATTGTAACCACTCGGTACCTTAAGGAAAGTCTTCCTAACGCCTAAATTTATATTATGTTAAAATTGTCTTTTACAGAAATGCTTTTCTTGTTGTAGCCAGTCGACATTTTAAATCCTTTCCATTCGGCCATCGTCAGTTACGTTGCTGCTAAGATAGAAAACCTCAACCAGTACTTTCAGTGCCTCACTTCCTAATCCAGCTTGCTCGGCATCGTGTGATTTATTTCGACTACATTCCATTATTCCTGATTTGCTTTTGTTGATGTTCATATGATACACACTTTTCAGTAAAATTCGTTAAACTGCTCTTCCAGGTCTTTTGCTGTTTTTGTGGGCAGCTGTGGGATACGTTTGTATACAGCGACGGGCCTGGACTGTGTGGCAGACCTGAAAGTGTTTATTTCTTCTTCCTGGACTTTGTGCTCTGCAACTGAAATTTGGGGGGGGGGGGATGTTTGTCTTCGCACCCACCCAGCTGATCGAGCCAGCGTGAGTAACGTGCTGAAGCCTCACCGCAGGACTCTTTGGTGGCGAGATGGCAGACGCAGTTGAGCCTTCGTGTGGTGGCGTGACGCATCATCTGGAGGCTAGCGCCGCGGCCGCTGTAGCTGTGGCTGACAACTCAGTGGTGCGTCGCAGAGGGCCTTCCATCGCCACGACGGGGAAGGTCATTTGGAACCGTTTGGCTGTCTCATAATGCCTGGCACGGGAGTCAGCGGAATATAGCGTAGTGGCCACTTATACTTGAGCAGGCCGGGAGACCCTGTGGGCAGCTGCGAGATACCTTTGGGTACAGCGACAGGCCTGTATGGTGTGGCAGCCCTGCTTGTCTTGGTTATGTGTGTGGATGGCCAAGGGGTATGCTCAGCACGCAGCAGTGCAGTGTACACTAGGAGTTGGCTAGCGGCCATCGAGGAAAACAGACTCTGCAGACATAGAGTTCTGTGCAGCCAAGTTCCGCCTAGAAGCTGTAACAGTGGACTGCAACGATCAGCGTGGGGCTTGGTTGGCTACAACGTGGACGTCATCGAGCTATGGTTTCCTTCCGGTCACCCAAGAGGATGGCAGCTCATGGACAGGGAAGAAGGAGAAAGGCAACGACAATAGCAGAGCAGAGCATAAGATGACGTGTGATTTTTGTGTGGTATAATTGCCGTTGGAGGATATTGGTTGTTAGAGTTTTAACCGACCAAAGTACAGTGTTGTGGGGTGGGCTGGGATTGGTGAAGTCAGCCTGGTATTGTTTTTGTTGTGAAGAAGCGAGACCATGACGAATTTTAACGTGCCATAGCTGTATTTAATTACATTTCTATGTCGTGGCCAGGATGCCGTATGAGGGTGGCCTTATTGGTTTTTATTTGATAACTCCATGGGCCATGGAGAGATAATTGTGCGACAGCGACAAACCGTTGTGCGTTTTATTTGTGTACGCATTTTGGGGGCTATTTCTATACACGTTATATACCTGCGTTGATTGTATGCTCCTGTCTGGGGAATGATGGGTTGAATGGTGGGTGCATTGTTGGCAGTGGACTGTTGATCATACTGGTGAGGCATTCTGTTTCTTAGTATTTGTGTTTTTTATCGTGCCGTCTTTTAAAGTAATTTGAGATAAAAGCAGTATTGTTTTATTTATATAATGTATAAGAATTTTCTGTGTATTGTTACTACCCACTTTGGAGTTAGGTCATTTTATTAGTGAAGGGCGAATAATTGTTATTGTTGGTTATAATGTAAATAGTTATCTGTAGGTAATTACTGATAGAAGTTGGGTCCAAGGGCTTGCTGGGTTCGGGATGCATTGTGGTATTGTAAATTGGTGTTTAATAAAACAGACTAATGAAAAGCCACACTTGCTCAAAACCCCAGACAAATTCCACTCCATTCCAAATTTTGCGCCGGTATATTACTTCCTTTTACAAATTTTTTCTTGGTTCTCTTCACTGCTTTATTACTGTGCAGAGTGAATAACATCGAGGACAGGATGAAAACCATTCTCGCTCTCTTCTCAACCACTTTTTCACTTCCTTTGACTCATAAAATTGTAGTCTTGTTTCTGTAGAAGTTGTTAATAAGGTTTAGCACCTTGTGTTTCATTCCTGCTACTTTCAGAATTTCGGAGACTGTATTGCAGGCAACATTACCACCCGCAAAGACATGCGCGTTAGCACGCCACTTCCGAAATTCGAGCAGGTGCGCTGGTCCCACATAGAATGTGTCCTTCTGCGGATTAAGGACGAGTGCCGGTGTGCCAGCCAGCCTGGATCCTACCAGGCGAATACACAGTCTGGTACTCAAGTCCCGCCTTAGTTACACGATTCTCTAACATTTAGCAAACAGGCATACACTCCCACATGGTTAAAGGGTGCAACAGGGTAATGACAGGAAGGATATCTGATCACCCCTTAAATTAACTGACTCCACGGGGATGCAGCAAAAATGCACAAGAGAGCTCCAGTCATCATTGCCAAAAGCTTTCACCAAATCTACAAAAGCTATTAACGTAAGTTTGCCATTCTTTAAGCTAAGTCGTAGGTTTGTTGTTTCCTCGTGTGTCCCTACACTTTAACGGAACCCAAGTTAATTTTCACCAAAGCAGCTTGCGACATTTTTTTAATTTTTCTTTAAATAATTTGTTTGTTACACTATAAATATTGACTTGAGGGCTCTTTTGACACGGTATCAAAACACGATCCCAACTTTTCTGACAGTCAAGCGCTCATCTGAGACTAGTATGAGCAGTGCTCTGTGTCTAGCTTTACGTTTATCACCAAACACTTTGGATCAAAATAGTCCAATGTAGAGTGGGTAAGGTTGCCAGAGGTCTGAACACCATGTACGACTGACTACCTAGGCAGTGTACAGTGGATTCAAGGAGCATACGCACAGTTACTTCTGTGTGCAGACACTGCGACACGATGTACAGTCAGTTAACCAATAACACACACTTCAGATGATGAAATGCTTCTACCATATTTTATTGAGGAAGACGAATTACAGGACTTTATGGTCCAGAGGTATATTTATAGATACAGATAGTGGAGACAGATTAGACGAATTCGTTTTCAAAGAAAACGAAATATATTCCAATCTAATCATTAAAGTCTATGCACCAGTGTGCTCAAATGCTGACGAGGAGGTAGAAGACCTCTATGAGGAGATGTAAAACTGGGAAATGACAGTAAAACCGTTTGTAAAATGGTAATGGAGAAATTTTAGGCAGAAACAGTGTATGACGTAAGTAATAATACTTTGTTTGGAAAATTTCAGTAGGACAGCGGATATAACTAGAATATTCAGAGTAGAAAATTATGTTTGCTCTTAACACAATCTTGCAGAAGAAAACAAATAAAAAAATTGATTTGACAAGACCAAATTAAACTAGAAATGAACAAGAATATATTTCATGAGAAAATGAAGATAATTAGCAAAATATGATGGCTACAACCCTCTTCTGATCATAGACTATAGACATGAAAATCAGCTGTAATAGGGTTATAATAATGTATATCCAAGACATAAAGCTGTTGTATAAATTCACTATAAATACGACTTCTTGTATTTATCATTTCTGACTCTAGCAGTCGGATGAATAATAAAAGAAGAAGAAAATAAAACTACCATGGAATAAGCTTGGTAAATTAAACGGAATTTTCAAAACAGTCTTCTCTGTGTGTATTTATTTATGGTCATCTGTCATAGACTTTCAAAGCGAAAACCATAGCATATTTGGTAAAGTAAAGAGGAATACTAGAAATGTCTACTAGAAAAAAAAGTTTTGAACTAATGGTATAATATGAAGTAGAGATATACACACTGCTGAAAAATAATCATAGCATCAAAAAGGAAATAAGCAGAGTAATGAAATTTCGGGAATACGTATGTCTAGCTAATACATTTAACTGACTAACGTAGTAAGATCGCAAGTTAATTTATATGCGAGACAAGCCATTATAAATGTGAAATGCTGGTACATTAGCAATCGGCGTAACCACCAAAATATTGAATGTAAGCATGCAAACCAGCACGTATTGTGCTGTACAGCTGCTGGACGTCAGTTCGTGAGATGGAGTTCCATGCCTGTTACACTTGGTCTGTGAATAAAGGGGTGGTTAATGTTGGTTGTGGATGACATTGGAGATGTCGTCCAGTGATGTTCCATATGTGCTCTACTGGACGCATATCTGGTTACCATAAAGGCAAAGCAACATCTCGACACTCTGTAGAGCATGTTAGGCTACAATAGAGATATATGGCCGAGAGTTATCCTGTTGAAAAACATCCCCTGGAATGGCGTTCATGAATGGCAGCACAACAGGTCGAATCATCAGATTGACGTACAAATTTGTAGTCAGGGTGTGTGGGATAACTACAGGAGTGCTCCTGCTGTCATATGAAATAGCACCCCAGACTATGGCACGTACAAAGATTGGTTGCAGGTCCCAAACTGGCCCCTTCTAACCAACACCTGGCTATCACTGGCGCCGAGGCAGAAGCTGCTTTCATTGGAAAAGACAACAGACCCCCACCCCGCCCTCCAATTGGCTCTCGCTTCAAACCACTCAAGTGGCTCATAGTGGTGGTTTTGGGTTAGTGGAATGCACGCTAAAGAGCCTCTGGCTCGAAGCTGTCGACGAAGCAACAGATTTGTAACAGTTCTTTGCGTAATTGTAGTGCCAACTGCTGCTCAAATTGCCATACGACGCAAATGACGGTCTTCCCTCTTGATAGTGACACGTGACAGTCTGGGGCACAGTCTTCTTTCGACATTCTCGTGACCACCGTTGCCAGTAATAAAGTACAGCGGCTACATTCCTGCCAAGTCTTTCTGCAGTATTGCAGGGGGAACATCCAGCTTCTCGTAGCCCCGTTACGCGACGTCGTTCAAACTCAGTGAGGTGATGATAACGGCGTCTTAGTCGCCTTAAAGGAATTCTTCACTAACATCAACTCACGACGTCCAGTCATAATTGTAAGTAATGCTTACGACCGTTAAAGCGTCTATTTAAAGCAACCCTGATTTGCATCCTCATAGTGGTGCTGCTAACGCCACTGCAATGGGACTGGCGCGAAATGTAAATAGACATCGTCTTTCAGCTGCAGAAAGACGGCTACAATGCTTTCATTTATGTCCCACAACTCCGTCTTGTTGCTGCATTTTTTTCTCGAAAATGTATTAGTGACAAATATTATTTTAATTTTTTAACTGCGGTCGATTGCCGAATTTTTAAGATGTATTGTAGGTCCAGAGCAACCCGTCAGTTTCAAGTGCTGTACTCTTCAGTGACTTATGGACACAGAGCAAAATACATTCAACTAAGATCGTTGCTGTGCTAAACCAATAGATGTTCTAAAATGTAATCACTCAGGTAATAATTATAAAATAAAATGTGACAATTGAATGCAATAAAAAATATTGAAACAGGAAATACAAAACGAACAGACTGGAGCGGAAGTCATATGACTGTAATGAAACTTAGAGTGAATTGAGACAGACTTGAGTGGAAGTCATATGAATGAAATGAGTCTGAAATGGAGGCAAGTAAGACATGTACCAAGGTAAATCGATTCAAAATATCAATAATATAGGGATGAGGCCTTCAGCCCACGTAGTACTCCAATGATCTTGAAAAGTGCAAGTGCTAGCGGAGGTTTCCAATAAGCCAAGGACAATCACACAACGCGAAAAACCACGTCGTACTTACCTACGACACCGTAATCAGCGTTTGACAGGACGTGCCTCCGTTCGATGACATCACCATGCAGCTCTCCTATCCCACCTCCAAACTATCCCCTCTCCTTTCCACCAATCAGTGAATCACGGCCAAGTATTATATCCACCATTAATGTAAAACAGCCAGTCACAGTGTAGTACATTAGCAGCCATTACAAAGACACGGTAAATCACAAAGTAGCCACCAGAACCATGATGACCAGTTGTAACGAAATGATTTTAACGCTGTATCGCATAGCATCCACTACAGTGGACAACAGTTAACGGTCGCTTCTTCGGCGTTTTCATTCAGTCTGAGGCTGGAAATGCACGCAGTCCACAGTAGTGGTCACTGCCTGCTGGTATTGTGTCTGGACGCATCTGAAGTCTCATGACTGACTGAAAATGCCACAGAAGTGACCTGCAAAAGCTGTCGACCGTAGTGAAAATCGTGTACCACAGAGCTACTTTTGTACCAGGTTCAAAACGATGTGAGAAACCTGAATATGTGTCAGAGAGCTATGTGCAGGTGTAACATACCGTATTTTCATGTCTTCAAAATTTTCCGAAACATTTTACCTTGTTTCTATTGGAAATTGGATGATTTATTCAAGAGCAGAAGCTTCACAATTTGAAGAAATCAATAACGCTGGTTGGAGAGCCCTGCACATCGTGCTCCAAGCATTTCCAGTTCTTGAGAGTTACATTGCTGGCTAAGGTAGTACTTGGCAAGCACGAAGATAATCAGTAGAAACTATTGCTGTGTGTTCGGACATTATTTTAATGAAATGTAAGTCCAAGATGGGTCACCATGAAGAACAAAAAAGTGGGCTATAGAATATCATCGACGTACCACTGTGCTGTAAGGGTACTGAGAATGACTACCAAAGAGGTCCTCCAATGAAATGAAATGGAACCCAAAAACCAACACTCCTGGCTGTCGGGACATATGGTGGGTGGCAGTCAGGTTGTAACCAACCGCCCTCTGGGGCGTCTCCAGACCCGTCTTCGCTGGTCGTTGCAGCTCCGCTCGAAGCGGGGCTCATCACTGAAGACAATCCTAGCCTAGTAAACGAGATTCCGGGCCGAATGTGCCCAAAAAACACTGCAAACTGGACCGTTGATATACAGAAGTCAATGGCCGTTTTTAATATTTTTTGTGGGATATGAAATTTAAAAACCTCTCTCACACCGGCCTGATTTAGCTTCACGAGGACAGTAAAAAACATGCGTATATTAAGGGAATTTTCATGCACAAAGAAGGCTTATCACATTCACACAGTTCAATACTGTTCTATCCTGATTAAATTGAGCTTAACTTAAATTCCATAAGGCAGTGAAGCAATTTCGAAGTCTCGGTGCGACGAAAATTGTCAGTCGATCTCCTGAAAACATTTGTAGCAATTATTAACTTTCGGTGATCACATGGGGAAGACCGGAGATCTGCTGGTAAGACCGTGTTGGCCCATTTATTGAAAGTAATAATATGGATATCTTGAGCGTACAAAACGGCAGGTTCGTCCAGTGTAAATCAGACGTTCCCCACTGATCCTGTGCAACACAGCGTAGTAAGCAGACACTGTCAATAATAATCAGTTAAATGATACGCGAACACACTTACTTTAGTTTAGTTCATGTATTAAATTCCTTCTCATACAGAATCTCATCAAGATGGCGATTAGCTCAACAATACATACATATACATCTTCGTTCTTTCACGGCTAGTCGGCAAGATCTGAATCATTCTTTTCATAAGAGAAAACATAGATGGCAGAGAAGCTATTCCATGGAGTAAATGCACCCTCCAAGGAATAGTAGGGCTTGAAACTACTTTGCGTTGATAATCATCTTATATTAAAGTTTAGGAATCGGTAAGATAAGAAGAGATATTTCGAGTTATGTACTGAGTTATATAATTTATAAGATTTGTGAAAATATCGCGGAGAGACCGCTGCAAGAGACATTACACGTTGATGTAAGGGGCGTCTTGAGCCACCCCTTTTCCCTGAACTGTCTACGAGTCGTCTTCATGGCCACTGCAGCACGAGTTGCACGCCGGATCGATGACGGTGATGCATCTGGGTACTGAGTGCCTCTCTGATGATTGCTTGGTGTTCTCGTTCTGTTGTCTTTCTAGGTCAACCATTTGGTTCTTGATGCTGTGTTTGGTCATGGTTCACTCATCATCGTCGAATTCGCCAACTGCTCCAACTGGCTTCTTTGAGCCCATCTACTCATCTTCTACTCATCCTCTCTCAAATACTGATTTATGCGTATACTGAAATGAAATGATCGCTTGGCATTGATGGACAGGAGTCCCCATCTGGGGATGTTGAACCGCTGAGTCGCAAGTCTATTGACTTGATATCATATTTGGTGGCTTTTGTGTCGATGATGATGAAATGATGATAAGGACAACACAACACCAGTCCTCAAGTGGAGGAATCTGGAACCTGGTTGGGAATCAAACCTGGGACCACTGTATGGCAGTCAGATACGCTGACCAATCATCTAAGAGGGTAAACTGCGTATACTGTTCATGCTACAGTCGGAAGGCATAGTTAGTGTCAATCTGGGAAAACACAGTGTAATTTGCAAATACTTTATGACCTAGTATGAACATATTTCCTGTTCATTATGTTCACTATCCTTCCTGGCTGTGTGGTGAAACTGGACTGCAGTGTCACACATTCATCCATCGGCCGCCAAGTTTACAGTTTTGTATTTTTAGTTGCTACCTGTGTAAATATCAGTTTGTGACCAATTTGCGTTACACTTTCGTCAAGTGTCATTTCTTTTTATCCGAGAATGCACATGAGGTTCACAAATGCAATTCTTATGTTAAAATTATTTCTATATCTTGTTAAAAATATTTGAGCAGATCATACATAAACACAGAAACACACACACACACACACACACACACACACACACACACACACACACAAACAAATAAACACAAATACATTTTCACACACACAGCGATTATGATTATTGTTACAATAGTGTCTCCATGTCTAAAATATGTGTGGTGTAGTGGTCGCTCTCTAAATTGACCATCGTTGTCCCAGAGGTAATTGTAGTCAGTTAGCAAACTGACCATTTTTGTCCTAGGAGTAATGGAAGCAACATTGTAAATTGACCATTGTTGTCCCAGAGATCATTGTAGTAGTCAGTTAGGAAACTGACCATCTTTGTCCTAGGAGTAATGGAAGCAACATTGTAAATTGATAAATTGACCATCATTGTCTCCTGGTGTGTTCATCGTCACCTGTAAAGTAAGCACTAGTGACCAGAGGTAGTTGTGCTCACCTCGTAAACTGATTATCATTGCACCTGGAGTAATGGTGGTTACATTATAAATTGACCATTACTGCCATAGGCGGTTATAGTTGTCATCTTGTAAACTGGCCCACATATACCTCACTGTTGAAACTGACCATCGTTGGCCCATTCTGTAAGCTGACCACCTGTGCCCCTCGAAGACAACATATGGGATAATCTGTTAGATTTTTGCTATAATGTATGGGGAAATTTTTTGCTGCTACATTGGTGAAATTAGTTAACTTTTTGCTACATGGGACAATTTGTTACAATTTTTCTGTGACATTCTATACATGGAGTATTTTTTTATGTATTTTTACTCTCATTTGGTGGGAAAAGTATCAACAGTCTCTGGTCAAATGTTTGTACTGCAAGATGAAGTTGGTTGTTTAATGATTGATGGACTCTGAATACAGGTTATTAAAAGTATAGAAAACCTTATTTGTATTGATCCACATGTGTATCACTTCTGTTCAGTGTACTATTTCACTGAAGTTTCATGTAGTTTCCACTGTGCCACAGCATGATTGACCATTATAAGCAGAACATGGCAAACATTCTGATGTGCAAAAATTTCATATCCTAGCATGGGAGTGATTATTATGTTTGATCACTATTATGACTTTAACTGAGCAATAAATAATTTTTGACAAATTTACACAGGGGAATAACATTCTTTGGCTTCGTAGAATACTCACTGATGTGTGCATTTTAGGCAATAAGTGAGATGAGTAGTGGCGCTCATGTGTGTTTTGTAATTATGTAGAACCAATTTCATGCATTTTGGTTTCTTTAAAGTTTGGCACAAAATTCGAACTACGATCATCAGCTAACTAACTGTATTATTAATAACCACACCACTGGTTGTTGGTATATAATATATTGACTTTAGATGTGGAAATATTTAATGTGAGTTTCCTTTGTGCATGTACAGCTTCATATGTGTGTCAAAATTTGATCAATAGCAAAGTGATTCTTAACCTGGCAGTTTTATAAGCAGATATCTGTTCAAGATATGTGTATTTTTTTAATCTAATAGAATAATTAATTTATGACAGTAGGACCATGTATATTTTTTCTTCAAAGTCTTAAATGTATTGAGAGACAATACAATTTCATTTTGGGGCGTATATCTGACTTTTATTCTTGATTAATGAGCTCTTATTATATTTGCATATTATGATAAACAACCTGTCGTTTTCATACTCGTTGGTGATGCATTTTGATGACTATTTTATTTTGGTTCAAAGACTGTTTTCTTCGAGATTTCGATCTTCCAATTGTGGCTTGTTCCATCATCGTCCTAGCCCATTTTACAAGTTTTATGAGCATTATGAACTTATTGTATTTTCAGATTATGAAATTATGTAGTTGAAGTGATGCAACACAGTAAAGATCTAGTCGAAAAATGTTCTTGCCTACTTAAAATGTTGCTTAGTGAATTCTTTTGTATTTTGTTACACATGATTTTACATCTCGTGTTCTGGAGAATTATGTTTGAATTTTTGGTGTTATTTAGTAGCTGATTTTTGAAATACAGTCTGTAGAAAACGTTTCAGTGAGCCTTGGACCAATAGCTCAAATCGATAAATGATGCAAACCTTCCTCAAAAGTGTTTTAGTCTATAATGTTGAGTACACCAAGGTCGAATGTAATCAAAGTAAAATTAACCAGTAATTTCTTACATTGTTTGAGTGTTGAACATGTTGATTTATCTCCTTCCCTCCCAAAACATTGCATAATGTGATGATGCATTACAGAAAAACCTGTAAAAACAGCAGGAACGCATATTGTGATCTTTGAACCACAAGTAACATAGCCTCAGCTCTAAATGTGAACATACTGTCGATGGTTTACCATCTTCTGTGATGTGATTCCATAGGCTTTCCCGGCGTTTCTTGGTAGTCTTCTCGGGTTTGCTGCTGGGTTCTAAGATCAACGTGACTGTACAGTTTCGGTATCTCCTCCCAATGGACGTACTTCATGTGACTGCTGGCTTTCCTATCATAATAATTTTTTATGGTCACTTCAGGTTTCCTGCCGGATCCTAAAATTAGTGTACCAGTAGGATTTTAAAATTTGGCAGCAAAGTCTGAAGATTGCTGAGAATTATTATTCGGGGAAAGCCCATGCAGTTAACATCTACGTTGCTTGGGGACGTACGTGTAAGACATTAATACTCAATCCTGGAGAAATGCCTCACGAACAAACATCAATTATGCATTTAGAGAGCACGTTCAAGAACATGCATATAAAAGAGGAACCTCTCGGAGTATCTTAAATGTACTGTTCTACAAAGGAGTTTATGTGTGGCATTCCTTACGAAGAACCGTAAATTTAAGCGATTAATGAAAAGCACTTGTCAAAGACGATGAGTTCGCTTCAAGTGCGACAAGTAATGACAGTAAATCACATTCACTTAATATCTGCAGAGGCGCGTAAAACCAGTCGCATCACTTAATGTTTTAAATTGTTGTTGAAAGACGCCAAAACATAGTATGCACGATCACTTTTAAACTTAGTTTCAATGCAACCCAAATAATAGGCAAGTGTTTAATCAGCTTCTGGAAATGGCAGCTGATTCTATTCGCTTTTCTCAGACATCTACCTGAGGAAAAGAAGTGAAGGAAATGTCTTCAAAAGCATGTCACATTTTGGGAATATCTTCACGAAAAATATAGTAGAAAACAAGGAACAAGTAGCTTGTACACAACTTACTTACCCGTACGTTTTCAAAATAACGGCAAACTGCTGTGTAGAAGTGTGTCTTTTCCTCACTGGTTTCCCTTAAAAAAGTCTGCTTCTCTGAAGCACGTAATTTTTGATTTATATTAAGTTCCAACGCTGCATATTTCACAAAACCTCTAAAATGAAGTAAGTAATCACCTTGAAGACAGGTAGTGTATGAAGTAAGATTGCCAAAAAATGTTGCTCCTCCTCATTTCGTCTACGGGATAGTATAATCTACATGAAACGTGCAGTGCATGACGGTTTATAAGTGCGCATCAGAAAGTCGAACTGGAAATCTCGTCATGTTCTGCTAGTGGCTTAGCCCCATGTCTGTATATAGCATTCAGACTGTTACGTCACTGGGGGAAGTCGCAGGCCTCCTTTCACGTAGCCTTCGATCTGGCTCACCTCCTTGTATCTCAGTGATGATGATGATGATGATGATGATGATATGGTAGTGAGGAGGGAGACACAACAGCGAGGTCTTTAGCGTCTATATGAAAATTTTTTGAAACAAGAGTGGATAAAAATAGTAAAAATATTTATAGATCATCTGCAATGAAAGAATGAATTAACGCGCTAAACAAACACACACACACACACACACACACACACACACAATGAAAATCCGGTTACTAGCTCTTAAACCTACAGTAGAAAAAGACCAGTGGAAAGAATTAAAATAACATAGGTGCAGGGCAATGAAAAGAATTAAAATAACATAGGTGCAGACGCTTTACAAAATTTAACTTTACTCGTTATAAAATCGCCACGTAAATTAGCTTCTGTCCGTTTATCATACTGTAAAATGCACTCACTTAAAATGTGGTGTACAGTGATTTGCACGCCAGAGGCATCAGAAACTGACGGTCCAGCCGCCGGAGTCAGAAGCCATGTGTTACGTGACAATGCCCAATTTTGAGGAGGACCATGGCCACTTTATGCCACTCCAGTGCCCGGTATGAGGAACATCACGTCCTGATAGCTGGCTTCACCAACTAGAGCTCATTGTCTCTCACTCTAACTTCCACAACTGTATGGTATCTGACTCGCCAGTTAAACGAATGTATGGACAAAAGTGGTGACATCTGGAATTCCCCGTACCCAATTTCAAGATATTCTGGACTTCAGTAACACACTCGCTTTCCGGTTCCGGTTGGAGTCCTTTGGTATCTGTATAAACAGGGTTTCGGCACGCTGCAGTTCATTTACAACAATTTAGCTCAGTGTGCAGCTCACTGCTAACGGAGTATTCTCTGAGTAGTTTGGGACTTATCGTGTTGTACACTTAGATTTCGGTACCTCGGTCAGGAGGGTACTACTGCAGAGCCTCCTGAGAAATTTAAGATGCCCTGCAAGTTCCTCCCGAGCATTACTTAGATAGAAAGGAGACAATTTTTCGAACAACATTCGAAACGTTTAACGACAACAAATACATAATTTACCACGGAACACGCTACGTTAATATTACAGCCTTACTTTCACAGACGTCGCTCGTGGACTAGCCACACAAACGTCCTTCTGGTCGTGGGTATTAAAGCTGCCCAAGGGTCCAGCTGAAGCACTGAAAGCCTAAGAAAAAAATTTAGACTTTATGGAAGTGTCAAAATAAATTTGCTTAAGATACGATGAATCATGAAGAATAAATAGTGTCTCTAGTCTCGAAGCCTACGTCTGCGACGCCACAGGCATTGCGTGTTTCATCTGAAATTGTAGTAATTTTACTCGCTGCCTCGAAGGAAGTAAAGAAAGAAAATTAATTTTCACTTTTCCTTCAGCTGTTAGCACGAAAATACCTAAAATTTTGTTATGAGCGTATGACACGCTATATTTTGTACAACGATATTAACATAATGAATAAAATATATGTCAAGAAGAGCATTATCAATTCAAGTTGCAATGTTAGCGAGGTATTCATAGAATAGGAAGAATAGGAAGCCTGTTTTCGTCTAAAATCTGGCAGCGATTTACATAGGCCGCAGTCAATTTCCATCGATAATTTTTAACAGTTCGCACTGCGTCGTATTTTCTGTCCCTGAGTGATAGCTTTCCCGAACTATGAAAGTATATTTTATTCCCATCAGGAACAGTTGGGAGCTTTACTCTATTGAACTATATGATTGTACCACATAATCATACTTGCCTGCACGGCTGTCATATGCATCTTTACTTCCGAAATCTTCTTCTTTGATTGAGATGATGCTGCAGGTGACATTCAACTTTCAGTGCACCTCACTCTACTTACTCGTAGTCTGCTTATGACAAGAATGCGGCATCCTGTAATGTGATCCAATTTGTTTCGCTATGATGGTAACTGTCGGTACGAATACTGTGCCTCAGACTTACACAAAACACTGTGCGATGCACTGTACCCAACATATCTGCTCACAATGACTACTACCAACACCTTTACGGTTCACACACTGCTGTCATATATCTCTCATATTTCTGCGTTCCCCAACTCATAGAAAGTTTGAAGTGGGACACACTTGCAGATAGACGACGCGCTAAACAGAAGGGGCTGCTCACTACATTCCGAAAACCAATCTTCACCGAGGATGTAGAGCATATATTATTACCACCAACTTTCAAATCCCGTAATGATCATCATTCAAAGATAAGGGAAATAAGAGCTCGTACTGAGGCGTTCAGACAGTTGTTTTTCCCTCGCGCGATACACGAGTGGAACAGTGGGGGGGGTGGGGAGGGGGGGGGTGAGAATATGACTTTGGCGCAAATTCTTCCCTCCACCACACACCGCTTGGTGGCTAGCGGAGTATATATGTAGATGTAGATAGTGTATTTCAAAACATATCACCGTGAGACAATGTTCTCTTCTGAGAGCTTGAAAAACAGGTATGGGAGTGTTTTATTCAAATAATTATGTAGCTCTTCGTGAAATAATTTTTTATAAAACTTGAGTTTGAAAGTGTTTGCTGTTTAAAACACAGGAGCCTGAGCCACAGGAAAAGTTTGTTCAGTTTGGTCTGTGTTTATGTGTATGTGCATTTGTTCTGGTCCTTATAGTTATTCTTTTACATGCTTAATTATTAGAATTCCATATCGATTTGTGTAACTAATTGCGATAAAAGTTCCCCATGTCATAAAATTTGTAGTCAGGACGGTGCTGCAGTTTCCCTTTTTAAAATAAAAGTCATTGTTTTATTATATAGAAATGACATACGTACTAGTTCCTGGCTTCTGTTACATACTATAATATCACATTTTCTGAGAATAGCCCGTGTTATATATCACGATAAAACAGAACTGAAGCAACTCTTTACACATGTGGTCGTAGTACTATCCGTTTCACTGTAGAAAATTAACTAGATGTCTCTGCGAAAGCTGCCACCTGGAAATGACTTCTGTAATAAATTAGTGCACTACAGATCCTTCATTACGAGTGAGTAGTGACACAGGAGACTGAAATGAAGTATAGTGCGATAAATAACAAAGTCCGTCTAGGAAACACTGAAGATACAAAAATGTTTTTGAAACTTTAAAAGAGATTTGTCAGATATTTCGGAATATACTTACGTATAAGTGAGGGATTTCAATGAATGACGGTTTTATGTGTAGCAAGGAAACATTTTATACACAGACGTGACGGCTCCTTTGTCGTTTCTTGGAAAACGTCGCTTTTTTGCACTAATGACAAGATCGAACAGGTGCTCTGAAAAGCGGTGTTGGATTATTTATTCGAATTAAAAGAAATTTTGAAATGCATATTCCTTATTTATTTCATGGCTAGAGGTGTAATCTCATAATATACGTTTCTTTCTCCGTTCGCTCAGGTTTAGTAAACATCTATTTCTCTGTAACCGTTGTTTCGTTAATAGTGCAAAGAAAACTCATTTTTACTATTAAAATTTTCTTTCCTTTTCACAGCGTAATCTTTATATGTAGATGGAACCTGATCCCTTAACAGTAGTTGTGTTCACACTTCTGAGAATTCAGATGGCTAATACTTCTAGTAAATTCGCCTGTTCTTCAATAATATAACGACTATGTACCTTGTGTTATTGCTGTCCAAACAAATCAGTATGAAATAACTTATTTTCGGTTCCCTAACTATAGTTCCACAATCGTATCAGATTTTATGTATTAGTTATTTTTACTCACCTTTTGAAGCAACTAATTTTATTATGATCGTTGTTCTTGCAGTGTTTGTTTCTTACATAACCATTCTAGCTCTGATTTGTTTAACTGTTACATATACGTGTTTGCAACAAAAGTGCAGTGAAATTGGACAGAAATGTAAATATATTGTTGTTGTAATTGTTTAAAACATCCATATTATTACTATATAAGTATTTACTATCAGCAGTATCACTGAAAATGAGACACGAAATTTACTAATCTCATTAGAAACAAGGTGTCGATTGGTGCGAAGTCTGATCGTGTTGACACTATTCCGGCGTAAATCAGCGCTTGAGGATTCAAACCGTAACACTTAAATAAAGACAACAGTTACCCGACGTGATGGCGGTCACCTTCAATACATATTTTGTAGCGAAAGCTTTTGCTATGTGTTGTGATTTCAATAAAGAACACATTCAAATTATGCCTTCAATGTGTCAACAAGCATATTCGATATTTCTTAAGTTACTAGATTATCTATGTTATCTACTAAGACATAACTTTGTTTGCATCAACATAGTATACAAACCAATTTTTGCCGTAGAATATTGCGAGAACGACAGAGTGCATTTAGAAATTTCAGCGATGTTGACTCCTTTTTATGTTCATATCTTCATTGTGTATTTAACAGCTTGTTGAATATTGTGTACGAAGCGTTCATTATCTGTAAGAAGATAAATCTAAATTTAGCCAGAGCAATAATTATGTCCTACATCTTATCATATATATATATATATATATATATATATATATATATATATATATATATATATATATATATATATATATCAGAAAACATTCGTCGCATTGTTTTTCGCTATGATTTACATTTCTCTTTGTCAGGTACGTGTTTATTACCCTTTCAAGAAATACGTGGATATAGTTTATGGCGTAGTATCTATAACTTTTTTTCGTATAGGAATCTAGATGTTGTTCACATGTTTTATGTCGACGTAGAGTGTTTCCTGTCAGTATCGACAGTTCTAGGTCAATTTCTCTCTTTTTTTTTAATGAAATCGTTTACAGCTGGAAAAGGCAATGTTTGTATGAAAACTGTAGAGGAATACAAGTTACCACAAAGCAAAATTTAATAAGCTTGTTCATCACAGGCTAAGAACACACAGCTAACCTGAAAAATCGACAAGACATACTCGAAACATATCAGTGGCGTATTCTCTGCAAGCATTCTCAGCGTATGTGATACACTCACATAACAAACTGGGTAAAATTGTATTGCTGCTAGTTAGTGAACAGCGTATTTTATGGTAAATCAAACTGTCCAAATTATATGTATGGAGTAATCAGC
The DNA here is from genome assembly GCF_023864275.1 of Schistocerca cancellata. Lineage (NCBI taxonomy): Eukaryota > Metazoa > Arthropoda > Insecta > Orthoptera > Acrididae > Schistocerca > Schistocerca cancellata. Next base: position 501,905,209 of record NC_064632.1, on the reverse strand, counting down.
TCTGCTCAAAACGAACTTTGAAATCAGTTTTATGACTTCTTACCAATTGTCGTCGGATGAAAATGAATAGTGTTCTTCTAAGGATTACAACGATATGGAGGCTTGAACTTCTTTCAGACTATTTGAGAGAAAAAGTAAACAACAGTAATTCGTTCAGTAACAAAATATTGCGTCCTTCGCCTAAGGTTTCACGCACATATTTCGTTGAAATCTCAGACACATGACTAAAATGAGGAATTCAACGAACGAGAGTTTTGTCGAGGACTTCTTTCGTGGATGAATTACACTCCCATCTGGTTGATCAAACGAACATTAATTTTGCCTCTGCAGATGTAATATTTTTGTAACTGTTACACCTTAAGTGCCTGCAGGTGGATACGTTTTGGTGCTTCAGTGTTCTGATTCTAGTGAAATCGCAAAACTTGCAGTCAGACAATTCCAGTATGATTTCTGAACATTAAGTGGCAGTTTTATTTTTATTTAGCGTATGGCTATACATGCAACATTAATACATCAAGTGTTAGACATTAAAATCTTATAACAATCATGAATATATTTTTGTTTATATTTGTCGGTTAAAAGGTTATATCGAGGTTTGAGATCCATTCTAGCGCCGATGGGGATGCCTCCAGGAAGTCGGACCAGTTCCCTGCATATGCTCGTAAGGAGCATTCACCATGGATGTGTTGGATCGTCTGTCTAGGGGCACCGCAGTCGCATTCTGGTGACATCGCTCTTCCCCATTTGTGTAGTGAATCCGCACACCTGCCATGTCCAGTACGTATTCGATTTAATGCGGACCATGTTTTCCGTGTTAGTTCTATTCCAGAGATGTTGCAGTTATAGCTCTCAAACTAGATCTGTAGTTGGTCATTTCTCTTTTGGTTCCAATCTAGTCTTAAGGACTTCCTCTGTATTGAAGAGATACTTGTCTCTGGTAGCCAGTGCTATGTCATCCAAATAGCAAAATTTTCTTGACTTTGTGTTTGGGAGATCTGCTACATATAGGTTAAACAGAAGAGGAGCCAATACCTCCTTGCGGAAGCCCGTTGTTAGTAAGTTTTGTTTTGCTTGTCTTTCCGTTTAGGGTGACCTGGAAGGTTCTGTTACTCAGCATATTATGTATTAAGGATGTTAAAATCTGGCAAGGAATCACTCTTAAGAGTTTGTAAGTTATTCCATCTCTCCAAACAGTATCATATGCAGATGTTAAGTCTAGAAATACAGCACTTGTTTTCAATTTCTGTTGAAAGCCAGCCTCTATGTAGGATGTTAATGCCAGAACTTAGTCACAGCAACTACGGCCAGGTCTGAAGCCTGCCTGTTCTATAGGTAAGTTCTCCATAATGATGCCGCTAATTCGTTGGAGAAGTTTGTATGTACAGCTAAGAAGTGCTATTGGTCTGTAGCTTAGCGGTTGGTCTGCTGGTTTCCCTGGTTTCAGCAAAGCTATTATTCTTGCCTTTTTGAATTCTCTAGGGAGATGGTTTGTAGTCAAAATGTTCGAAAAGAAATTTGCCAGCCATTTGACTACGTTCTTTCCAGCGTAGGTTAGAAATTCTGGATGTATGTTGTCAAAACCTGGGGCTTTGCCCTGTTTCGTATCCTTGAGGGCAGTAATGACATCATCCTCAGTGAATGGTCTGGAAAGCTCTGATATATTTGGAGTATTCTTTTTTAGTGTTCTGAGTTCGCGCTTAATCATCCTGGTATGTGGTTTGTCTCTCGGAGCTCTTGACATTTCGACAATGTTATTTGCAATTTTCTCTGGTGTTATGGTTGGATTTTTTTGGGCTGGTCTTGTCGTATTTCCGAGTTTACGTAACAAACTCCATGCCTTCCTGCTTGATTGAGTGAAATTCATTCTTTCAGTTGCTTCAGTCCATCGTTGCCTTCTTGCGGAATCTAGATTGTGGAGGAGGTCATCAGCTATTTCTTGGTCACCACTACTAGTAAAATCCTCATATAGCTGATGGCAGTTTGCATCCCATCCTGGGATGTATTCTTTTCGAAACCCCCTAGGAATGTGTTTTTTAGCTGTGGTAATTATAGCTTTCCTGAAACGATCGTAGCATTTAGGTAGTGACGTTATAAACCGGATGCATTTATCAAGGGTTGCTGAATACTTCTCCCAGTCAGCTTTTTGGAAATTCCATCTAGGTCGATGGAAGGACCGTATCAGGGGTACAGTGACACCGATGTCTAAAATAACAGGCCTATGCCGGCTGTGTGGGAAATCTGTGGCAACCCTTCTATGTATAGGCACTGGTTTTCCCTCGTTATCGGTAGTTACAAAGCAGAGGTCTGGATTGTAGTCCCTGCTCCAGGCGGCCGAGTGGAATGTGCCCCTCTCCTTGGCATCGGATATAAGATGTAGATTGTTCTCGTCGGCTCATTCCACCAGCGCTTCTCCGTGTTCATTATTTTGGGTGTATCGCCACATTTCATGATGGCTGTTAAAATCACCGGCTTCTATCGTTGGGTGTTCATGTGCGGGTAGTACAATACTTGGCCAGATTTGGTTTTGTGGTTTGTAGACATTTATAAGTCTTATGTTGTCTACTTTTATATCAACAACATGGATGTTGTTTTCTGTGCTTCTGGACAGCAGGTGTGCATGTTCAATATCGGATCGGGCATATGTGGCGGTGCCATAGGCGTGATGATATGTTGCGCCTATTTGTTGGAAGCCTTGAATACGTCCTCTTCTTTGTAAGTCTTCCTGCGAGTTGGTATGTGTTTCCTGAAGGAGTACCACATCGATGCTATTGTCCAATAGAAACTTTGAAAGATATTCAGATTTGGATCGGCTAATTCCCTCAATATTTAGCTGGCAGATCCGGACTGATGGTCCCAATCTTCTAGTCGGATGGTTTCCAAAGGAATCGTTCGTTTGGTCGCTTCGTTGCATGTTTGAATTACCAGGAGATCCCAAAGGATAGTCTGGTAGCTAAGTTTGTAGACTATTTAGCCGTGATTTAATCACATTGCCCGGGCTGCACCACGAGGCGGCTAGTCTACTACGCACCCCTAAGTTAAGTTACAGTTATTTATACAGGGCTATTACAAATGATTGAAGCGATTTCATAAATTCACTGTAGCTCCATTCATTGACATATGGTCACGACACACTACACATACGTAGAAAAACTCATAAAGTTTTGTTCGGCTGAAGCCGCACTTCAGGTTTCTGCCGCCAGAGCGCTCGAGAGCGCAGTGAGACAAAATGGCGACAGGAGCCGAGAAAGCGTATGTCGTGCTTGAAATGCACTCACATCAGTCAGTCATAATAGTGCAACGACACTTCAGGACGAAGTTCAACAAAGATCCACCAACTGCTAACTCCATTCGGCGATGGTATGCGCAGTTTAAAGCTTCTGGATGCCTCTGTAAGGGGAAATCAACGGGTCGGCCTGCAGTGAGCGAAGAAACGGTTGAACGCGTGCGGGCAAGTTTCACGCATAGTGATGTGAAAGATTCAGTGTTTAAACCTCCTCTACCAAGAAACGTGCCAGAACTGCGAGCTCGCATCAACAATGCTTTCGAACTCATTGATGGGGACATGCTGCGCCGAGTGTGGGAGGAACTTGATTATCGGCTTGACGTCTGCCGAATCACTAAAGGGGCACATATCGAACATTTGTGAATGCCTAAAAAAACTTTTTGAGTTTTTGTATGTGTGTGCAAAGCATTGTGAAAATATCTCAAATAATAAAGTTATTGTAGAGCTGTAAAATCGCTTCAATCATTTGTAATAACCCTGTATGTATGGACAGCTGTAAATAGTTGCACCTATCGCTGATAATCAGCAATTATTTCTGTGTATTACAAGAGTTTTCTATGTGACTGTCCTGTATAGAGATTCATGGTCGACGAACATCATGAGAAAACTGCAAAAGTCCAACGGCGATACGTTCTGTGGACAACAGGGTGGTCAGAGAACAAGTATATAGTGCTGCTAACTCTACCCGATAAATCGTTCATCTGTTGTTATAATCCCTTGTTCGATCCCTTGGGTCACACCCAATATTGGTTCTTGTAGAAAATTTCTCGATTGTAACATATTAGGTTCTATTCATCATTTACTAAACGACGTATCTGCGAAGATACCCGGTATGATCGTACACTATGTGATCAAAAGTATCCGAACACCTCGCTGAAAATGACTTACAAGTTCGTGGCGCCCTCCATCGGTAATACTGGAATTCAATATGGTGTTGGCCCACCCTTACTCTTGATGACAGTTTCCACTCTCACTGACATACGTTCAATCAGCTGAAGGAAGGTTTCTTGGGAAATTGCAGCCCATTCTTCACGGAGTGCTGCACTGACGAGAGGTATCGATGTGTGTCGATGAGGCCTGGCACGAAGTCGGCGTTCCAAAACATCCCAAAGATATTCTATAGGATTCAGTTCGTGATTCTGTGCAGGCAAGTCCATTACAGGGATGTTATTGTCGTATAACCACTCCGCCATAGGACGTGCATTAACAGGTGTTCGATCGTGTTTAAAGATGCAATCGACATCCACGAATTGTTCTACAACAATGGGAAGCAAGAAGGTGCTTAAAAAGTCAATGTAGGCCTGTGCTTGTGATAGGGCCACGAAAAACAACAAGGGGTGCAAGCCCCTTCAATGAAAAACACGACGACACCATAACACCACCGCTTCCGAATTTCAGTGTCGGCACTACACACACTGCCAGATGACGTTAATCGGGCATTCGCCATACCCCCACACCGCCATCGGATCGCCATATTGTGTACCGTGATTCGTCACTCCACACAACGTTTTTCCACTGCTCAGTCGTCCAAAGTTTACGCTCCTTACACCTAGCGGAGCGTCGTTGCATTTGCTTGCGTGTTGTGTGGCTTATGAGCAGCCGCTCGACCATGAAATCCAAGTTTTCTTACCTCCCGCCTATCTCTCATGGTACTTGCAGTGGATCCTATGCAGTTTGGTATTCTTTGTGATGGTCTGCATAGATGTCTGCCTATTAGACATTACGACCCTCTTCAACTATATGCGGTCTCTGCCAGTCAACAGACGAGGTCGGTCTGTACATTTTTGTGCTGTACGTGTCCCTTCACGTTTCCACTTCACTATCACATCGGAGTGGACCTAGGAATGTTTAGGAGTGTGGGAATCCCGCTTACAGACGTATGACACAAGTGACACCCGATCACCTGACAACGTTCGACGTCTGTGAGTTCCGCGGAGCGCCCCATTCTGCTCTCTCACGATGTCTAATAACTACTGAGGTCAATGATATGGAGTACCTGGCAGTAGGTGGCAGCACAATGCACCTAATCTAAAAAACGTGTGTTTTTGGGGGTGTCTGGATACTTTTGATTACATAGTGTATATTGGACTATAGCTGACGATGTGGTACACGGAGACTGTTTGTTCCTGTTTACCTTAACTATTAACTGCGAGAAGTTATGTGTAAATAAAGCAAGCTTTTTTGACACGACCGTTTTATTTTCTGAATTTGTGCTGTTTTTTTGGAGAGAATTTTATTTCCCTTTAGAAATGTTTGGGCTCAGAATATGCTCTAGGCTCCTGCAACAGGTGGCAGCGATAATGGTCTCTATTTCGGTATTTTTGCAAAGAAGAGTAACTTGTCCTGGGTTATTCTGTTCATAACAACGCATGATTGTATGTATCAAGTATCTGTGGCATCATCGAAGTGGATAAACACGTATTTGTACAGATTTTCGGTTATTCACGAAATTTGTGTTACTTTCGTGTTCAAATGGAATCACATTAGTTCTGACATCAAGTTGGCTTGCACCTCCTTCGTACCTGTAAGAAAGAGGTCCTGGAGAGCGTGAAGATCTTGCCCACCCTGATATTGAGAGGCAGCGACGCCTGTTGCATGAAGATGAGCAGCGCGCTACAGAAACGACTGTCGGCGGTTGGCCAGCCGCAGCAGAAGCCAGAGTCCAGCAGGCGCTCGCTCTGCCAACACAACACAACAGAGCACGCTTGGCAGTCGCGTAATCTTGCTTGGGAGACTTCCACGATCAGATATTTTGTAGAAAATAATTGATTATAATAACAGTGTAAAAACGTATGAATATTCAGTTTAGGTAAGCTACATTTTGTTAATGATTGTTAATAATGATGAAACTCGAAAATACATAATACAACGGTCATTCAATAATTATAGAGACAAGCTGGTCTGAGGAAAAAGCTGTTCGTAGTTTGGTACTTTTATAGCTTTAAGTTGGCATCACTGGGATGAGCGCTGATCAGCTGATGTATCAACATTGTTTTGTCTATAAGCAAAAAAATACATTTCAAGATGTCGAGTCCGCTTGAAACGTCCACATTAGATACACAACGTTCTGTTATTCGTTTTTTACTTTCTGAAGGCGAGAAAACAGTAAATATACACTGTAGAATGTCTAAAGTTTATGGTAAAGGTTGTATGAATCGTGCAGAAGTGGGTAGAGCAGTTCAAGAACTGTCGTGACTCAGTGACTGACGAATACCGTTCTAGCTGACCAGTTGCAGTTTCAAATGGTTCAAATGGCTCTGAGCACTATTGGACTTAACTTATGAGGTAATCAGTCCCCTACAATTTAGAACTACTTAACCCAACTAACCTAAGGACATCACACACATCCATGCCCGAGGCAGGATTCGAACCTGCGCCCGTAGCGGTCGCGCGCTTCCAGACTGAAGCGCCTAGAACCGCTCTGCCACCCCGGCAGGCTGCAGTTTCAACTCCCTCACTTGAAAGTCGTATTGGTGACATTATTCGTGCCGACCGCCTTGTGACTGTGGAAATGATAGTAGATAAGGTTCATGTTAGTACTTGTACAGTTCATATCATTATCTGTAACAAGCTGAAGTACCGCAAAACATGTGCAAGATTAACAAAGGAGTTGACGTGGCTACAAAAGGAAGCCAGTGTGAGAGTGTGCACAGAGCTAAAGGAACGTTATGAAAGAGAAGGTGAGCTCTTCCTCAACAAATTTTTAACTTGTTATGAAACTTGGGTTCACTATTATGAACCAGAATCAAGAAGACAATGCATGGAGTGGAAACACAGCAGCTCACCTGTCAAGAAAAAATTCAAATCCCAAGCACCAGCAGGAAAAGTCATGCTGACGGTGTTTTGGGAATCTGAAGGTCCAGTTTTTTGTGATTATCTCGAAGAGCAGCGTACAATGAAGAGCCAATACTTCTAGAATTTGCTTTTAAACAAGGTGAAACCAGCCATGAGAGAGACGTCGTGGATCTCAGGTGTGAGTCCCCCAGCAAAACGGCGCACGTCCTTATATTGCTCAACTAACCCGTGAAACAATCTACAAAATGGGCTGGGTAGTACTGCCTCATCCCACTTAAAGTCCTGATTTAGCACCTAGTCATTTCCATTTATTTTGTGCACTGAAGGAGGCATTACGTAGGAAGAGGTTCCAGGACAACGAGGACTTGAAAAAGTTTGTGGGAAATTGGTTCAAACATCAAGAGAAAGAGTTCTTTGCAGCCGGAATAAAAAAGCTTGTAGCCCGTTGGAACGAGTGCTCAAATGTTCAAGTGGGTTATGTTGAAAAATAGAAAAAGTATTGTTTTGTAACGCTTTTTTCTGCAGACCAATTTATCTCTTTAATTATTGAATGACCCTGGTATAATACAATTTACAATTTGCACGTATTTGATTAATCGGTACGTTGGGGGGGGGGGGGGGGGGTAACGGCTCCATGAGATTTTTTTTCCTGATTAACATTGGTATAAAACATAGAGATACAATTATTAGAACAAAATTTATTCTGTGCGTATCTTGCGTGTGGAATCCCCTAATATCATTCTGATTATTATGCATTTACCGAATGGAAAGACGATTAGAAAACCCTCTTTTACTGGATCCATAGCCGTAGATCTTCTTTTTCTGCTGAAAATTTTCACCTGTTCATGCAGTATGGTGAATAATTCCCCTTTCTCATACTGCTCACTGTAAACAGTTGTTTTCCCTACACTGTTACTAAGTGAACTGAATGACTCGGAACATCAAGGTGCGTTAAACATTCTACCCGTAGGTAAAATTTCCTGCGATGTTAGGCCTTTCATGTTCAGTTTCTTCTGCTTTCACTTCATAAAAGCGACTTTTCCCGCGCTAGTGCTGGAGAAGTGGGTTTATTGGATAAATTTCTTCAGTTGTTGGGGCAGCGTCATTGGATGGAATGCGAAACAGGCAGAACATGAGAGGGGTAATGTTTACCAAAACGTTACTGTCGTGTGTTCGTATTTCTCCCGCACCATGGCTGTGTATATACTTCCTTGATGGATGCCGATATCCGTTTTCTCTATTGAAGGTACATTTCTTCTTCGTAATCACAATCGCTTCTTTGACCTTTTCTATAAATATTCGTTTCCTTGGACAGCACACGTATTTTGTGGAAATCAATGACTTTGTGATACATAATTCAGGTAGTTGAGCACAGCCAAAATGAGTTTTCTGACGGTACACTTGATTTCATTTTAATGACTGCTAAAATAATAGACTATAACTGTCTATTTCATTATAGCGAATAGAGTGTGTGTGTGGGAGGAGGGGGGAGACCAGGGACAAAAGTAACAGGGGATGAAAGAGAGATTTCCCCTCCACCTTCGCATGTAGCTCCGACAATCACGTGTTTCATATAATAATTTAATTACGTAAAACTCTCAGTTATATGCCACCGTTATCAATGTTTTTTGTTTGTACAGATTGTGCCAAAAATACGAATTTAACAGGAAAGCATGGTCGGGTACAAAAACAACATTGTTGCTTTCGTAACCGTCACTCAGAAAATAGTATTAGAACCTCAGATCCCATGTTTTTTGTCATTAGTATCAGTAAATTACGTATAATACTGTTAGGAGACATTGCTACAATTCTTTACTCAACAAATCAGTTATTTACTTAGTTATTTTATTACAGGAAATTATATCACGAACTCGAGTTAGGACGACGGCAAGAGGACTAACTGTTACATCTGCGTATCAAAATGCGGCCGATGATGTTAAAAATTATAAGTGTTGAAGCAGCAGCAAAGAAACAAAATGTGTGCCCTGTAACTTTGCACAACTACATTAAAAAGAAAGAGAAGTATCTGTGTGAGAGATGGCAGCACATTGATGCCCCACGTCGGATATAGAGGCGTAAAACAAGTGAACTGCCATGAATAAAAAAAAAAGCTAATAGCTGAATATGTGATTAATGCATCGCGATATTTTACAGACTTTGTCTTAAGGATATCTGTAAATTAGCTCACGAACTGGCAACTATAAACAATACACCATTTCTATCGATTTGTTTAGGTAACCAAACTGTTGGTTCCAGCCGATTTTCAGCATTAATGAAGAGGAAACCGCAGTTGCCTATTCGGTCGCCTCAAGCAACAAGTCTTGCTCAAGCAACGAGTTTTAATCCAACAGACGTGAATGCCTTTTCTGACAACCTGGCTATGGTTACGGAGAGTTAAATTTCGAGCCCATGGACATCTGGAATATGGACGAGACAGGTATCACCACTGACCAGAAGCCAAACAAGATTGTCGCTAAACGAGGAATAAAGCAGGCAGTGACGATCACTTCGGTCGACAGGGGCGCCCTTGTCGCAGTTGCCATTGCTATCAGGCAAGCAGTACACCCGCTCTCTTTGCATTCCTTGGCTTAATGTACCATGACCATTTTGTGTGAGATGGTACTATGGTTGCACTGGAGCAGGAAATGCGAGTGGTTGTATCCAGGAAGAAGAATTCTTGGTGTTCTTGCACCACTTTGCAAAATTTGCTAAACCATCTTCTGAGCACAAATGTCTGCTGCTTCTTGGTATCTCATATATCCATCAGAAGCCTGAATTTTTTTGCAAAACCAAGGGAGTCAAGGGGATTGTTGTGTTGTTATTCCCACAACATTGTATGCACAGGATATAGCCTCCAGACCGTTCAGTTTATGGTCCATTTAAGAACATGGTCAATGCTTTTGCTGAGAGCTGGATCAGGAATCATCCGGGAAAAGATCATGTGAATTTTCGACATCCCTTCAATTCCAAGGGGAGCACTTCCACTTGCTGTAACTCCCAAAATCGTTGCAGCAGGTTTCACTGCACAGGTATAGTACTATTCAATAGGAGCGCGTTCAGTGAAACCGATTTTGCGCCATCTGCTGTCACTGATTACCCAGCGCCACAAGCTTCTGCTCATGAAAAGCAGACTATGTCCTTGGCAGAGCCATTAGTGGTTTTCAGCGGACCATCTGAAGCTGTGAGCATATCTAATGTTGATCCAGCAGCAAGAAGCGAGGAATCACTTCCATGTGCCGTAGCCTGCGATGCGGGGCGTAATGGTTTACAGTCATCTCCTTCAGTTCGCCTAGTCTTTTCACCTGAAGCTATTCATCCATTCCCAGCTGGTCAGAGACGAGACAGAAGAACAGGGAGGAAGAGGAGAGAGCCTGCAATTTTGACCGATACTCCAGAGAAACTGGCCTTAGAAGAAGAGCTAAGAGCCCGTTCGAAGACAAAGAAAGTGAAGAAGTTACTAAAATTAGCCGGCCGAAGTGGCCGTGCGGTTAATGGCGCTGCAGTCTGGAACCGCAAGACCGCTACGGTCGCACGTTCGAATCCTGCCTCGGGCATGGATGTTTGTGATGTCCTTAGGTTAGTTAGGTTTAACTAGTTCTAAGTTCTAGGGGACTAATGACCTCAGCAGTTGAGTCCCATAGTGCTCAGAGCCATTTGCACCATTTTTGAACTACAATTAAAAATCAGGAGGCCAAGAGCGCAACAGCGGAAGAAATGTAAAGAAGCACCATCGGAAGATGAAGAGAGCTATTGCCTTGTATGGCACTAAACCTACCGCCACAGCCGTCCCAAAGGGAAGTGGATAGAGTGTTGGGAAAGTAAGGGTTAGTCTCATGTTGCTTGTACCAAAGGGAATGATATGGATGCGTGTCACAGCTGCGAATCTAAATAAGGTATCAGATATACATTACTCTTCTCTTTAACTGACTCATGAACATTTAATCCGAATGCCCAGATCGATTCAGTATCAGTATTTCAGTCAATTTGAAAATTGCAAATATAACTGTAGTTTTATGTTTTCCCGTCGTTTATTGACGTTCGTTTAATGTTTTGTAATGGTAATTTACTTTAAGTTACTCTATAAATCATTCACTTGTTATGTTACTTATTTACCCTACCAGTGTTACCATAGTCCCCAGTAATGGAGTCAAAAGTAACACATACCATTATGCTTTAATTTCACAAATACAAATTATATGCAATTTTAGGGAAACTAAATTTAACTGTGTTAGGAATGCCCCACAGAACACACACAGTAGCCCGTTTTGTTTCACACATCTGCAGAGAGCTAATGAAAAAAATGCAATACCCAAAATGTTACTTTTGTCTCCGATCTCCCATACTAAGCAGTGAAATAGAGGCCAGTGGTTAGAAGCCACAACTGGATTGGTTCTTACATCTTCGATTTTGATTGGTTGTTATATTTGAATGATCCCAATAGTTAGTTCCACTCTTTTGGATTTTGATTGGCTGTTTCGTTTGAATGGCTTCTAAAACACTGTAGGCTGTATGTGGCTGTAGGTGAACGAGAGCGGAGAGGGGAAGGGGGGGGGCCTTGTCACGTGATAGATAACGAGGCCGTAGCTGTCACCATCTTGAACTGTGACGCCATTTACGAAGAAGGTCGGCACACATTACAAACACTGTTTTTCTACCAGAATTGGAAGAGTATATCTACTGCTACTGTAATGCGCCTGAAAGGTGGTCCAATATGCTTTTTAAGCGGATTGTCATAACATTTTGACACGGCAGTATGTGCATATACCGGGTGGTTATAATAAAACTATTTAAAATGTTATGACACGGAAACTAATTATAGTACGAGGACCAAACGTGGTAGGAATAACGTCAAGGACGTGGGGAAGAGACATAATACAGAATCAGTTCCGTCTGATACCCGTCATCCATGGTTCGCAAGATATCGTGTGAAAAAAGGGCTAGTTGCGTTTCGCAGGAGCGATGCTTTCAAAAGCCGTGCTGATGCACGGACAGCAACTCCTCTGTCTGAAGGAAATTCATTATATTCGAACTGAGAATATGTTAGAGAATCCTGCAACAAACCGATATTAAGGATATTGGTCTGCAATTTTGAGGATCCGTCCTTCTACCCTTCTTATATACAGGCGTCTCCTGCGCTTTTTTCCAGTCGCTCGGGACTTTACGTTGGGCAAGAGATTCGCGATAAATGCAAGCTAAGTATGGAGCCAAAGCAGTGTTCTCTCTGTAAAACCGAATTGAAATCCCATCAGGACCTGGCGATTTATTTATTTTCAACCCATTCAGCTGCTTCACAACCCCAGGGATGTCTATCACTATGCCCTCCATACGGGAATCTGTACGAGACTCAAACGGTGGTATGTTTGTACGATCCTCCTGCGTGAAAGATTTCTCAAATGCTAAAATTAAAATTTCAACTTTCGTTTTACTGTCTTCCGTTGCCAGGCCAGACTGATCGGTGAGTGACTGGATGGAAGCCTTCGACCCAATTACCGATTTTACGTAAGACGAGAATTTCCTTGGGTTTTCAGCTAGATGTTTTGCTACGGTATGACGGTGGTAGTCGTTGTATGCTTCGCGCATCACTATTTTTACAGCGCACGAATCTCTACTAACTTTTGCCTGTCCTCATTCTCCCGATCTTTCTTGTACCGCGAGTGCAACTGTCTTTGCTTCCTGAGCATTCTCCGAATTGCGCTGTTAACCCCACGGTGGGTCTTTCCTTGACTTCCGGAAAGCGTTTGACTCGATGCCCCACTGCAGACTCCTAAGGTACGAACATATGGGATTGGTTCCAAAATATGTGAGAGGCTCGAAGACTTCTTAACTGATGGAACCCAGTACTTTGTCCTCGCTGGTGAGTGTTCATCGGAGGTGAGGGTATCATCTGGAGTGCCCCAGGGAAGTGTGGTAGGTCCGCTGTTGTTTTCTATCTACATAAATGATCTCTTGGATAGGGTGGATAGCAATGTGCGGCTGTTTGCTGATAATGCTGTGGTGTACGGGAAGGTGTCGTCGTTGAGTGACTGTAGGAGGATACAAGATGAATTGGGCAGGATTTGTGATTGGTGTAAAGAATGGCAGCTAACTCTAAATATAGATAAATGTATATTAATGCAGATGAATAGGAAAAAGAATCCCGTAATGTTTGAATACACCATTAGTAGTGTAGCGCTTGACACAGTCATGTCGATTAAATATTTGGGCATAACATTGCAGAGCGATATGAAGTGGGACAAGCTTGTAATGGTAGTTGTGGGGAAGGCGGATAGTCGTCTTCGGTTCACTGGTAGAAGTTTGGGAAGATTTGATTCATCTGTAAAGGGGACCGCTTATAAAACACTAATGCGACCTATTCTACATTACTGCTCGGGCTTTTGGGATCCCTATCTCGTTGGATTGAAGGAGGACATAGAAGCAATTCAGAGGCAGGCTGCTAGATTTGTTACTGGTAGGTTTGATCATCACGCGAGTGTTACGGAAATGCTTCAGGAACTCGGATGGGAGTCTCTGGAGGAAAGGAGGCGTTCTTTTCGAGAATCGCTACTGAGGAAATTTAGAGAACCAGCATTTGAGGCTGACTGCAGTACAATTTTTCTGCCGACAACTTATATTTCGCGGAAAGACCACAAAGGTAAGAGAGATTAGGGCTCCTACAGAGGCATATAGGCAGTCACTTTTCCCTCGTTCTGTTTGGGAGTGGAACGGAGATAAGATGCTAGTTGTGGTACGAGGTATCCTCCGCCAGGCACCATGTGGTGGATTGCGGATTATGTATGTAGATGTAAATGTAGATGATACCTACAAGAAATTTAAAGGGATCTTTGGGGAAAAGTGAAACAACTGAGTGACTATCAAGAGTTCTAGTAGCAAACCAGTACTAAACAAAGTAAGGAAAGTTCAATGTGAAAGAAATGCATAGAACGGCTGCACAATGCAAATTAACTTGAAGGCAGTACTCTATAAGGGGCGATCAAAAAGTTTCTGACTGAGGGCATTGCTGTAGCGTATATGCAACCCAGCGCCACTCCAGTCAGGGTACGTAAGCATCGGCATGCAGGCAAGATGTTAGTTTGGAAACCTGTGATCGCCTCTTACAGAAAGGGAAGAGGAGTTACGTGAAGATGAAATGGGAGACATGATACTGCGATGAGAACCTTTTAGACCAATGTTGAAATAAGGCTCCTGGAGTTAATGACATTTCTTCAGAATTATTGAGATCCGTGGGTGAGCTAGCCATAAGAAAAGTACTCCAGCTGCCGCGCAAGATGTAGGAGATAGGCGAAAGAATGCAGAAGATCAGATGGGTAGATAGAGTAAGTAATGAAGATGTAATTAGGGATAAATATTAATATACTGCGAAAAGTGACTAAGAGAAGGAATCGGTTGATAGGAAGGTGTGAAGGAATCTTCCATTTCGTTGTGGAGTGAAGTGTGAGATCAAAACTGTACAGGAATAGCAAGGGAGGAATAATGTAAGCAGGTTCAAATGGATGAAGTCTGCAGTAGTTATTTGGAACTGAAGAGGCTTGCGCAAGGTAAACTGCCTTGGAGGAATGGAAATGAAGACTACAACAAGAACAACAACAACAGAAACAACAACAGTTCCGTTACAATAAGTTCAAATGTTCAAACATATGTGAATATGTAAGGGACCAAACTACTGAGGTCTTCAGTCCCTAGACTTACACACTACTTAAACTAACTTATGCTAAGAACAACACACAGACACACACACACACACACACACACACACACACACACACATAAGCAATATGTCTGTAAACTTGTATTCTTACGCTACGGTACGTTGAAGAAGTGCTCTGTCTTATGGCATACTCCAAGGTATTGTGATACTTAAACCTTGGAATTTATGTAGCGTATAAAAACGTGCGCGAGTTTCGTGCTGTTGTGGTAGTGATTTTTGTACTCTCTGGTTTCCAAAAGCAAATTGGCTACGTTGGTAACAAAAGGAGCACCCTGTGTTTTGAGTGGAAGCGGTTTTGGACGTTGAAAATACGCCGAAGAAACAGCCACTTTCGGAGACTGGCTACAACAACCGACAAATTTTGCAAGTCATTTCACCGAAGTTTCCTAAGCATAGATCCCTAGGCCTCAGGACGCTAGGGGTGAACAAATCAGTGTGTAGGTGTGGACAGTTTTGTGTTGGACAGAGTATGCGTACTATCGAACAGCGCCGTAAAGAATACGGGAGGTGTTTCCGCCTATGGTATCCTGAGAAATCAGCTGTAGCAGAACATGCTCTGCAAAAGGGACAACAAATTACACTTGACGTGATGGCTAGAAACCCACATAAGCAGTAAGCGTTCAGCTAACCATAGAATATGTCTCATTAGATTATGATGCATGTATAGACAGCAAGCCCTTGTTAAATTACAGTTCTTCGTGTGAAATTACTCGTTGTTATAACAATGAGCTAACAAAATCGGTCATTGACAACACAGTTCAACAAAATTTGACATTTTTAGAATTAACAAAAGCGTAATGTGTGATTTTGACAGAGGTTCTTTCTTTCCTTTTTTGATGTGTTCTTACACAACTTTTCCATCATCCACATTAGTGAGTAGTTAATTACATTGGTGTAAATGTAAAACTTTAGATCAAATATATTTTACCGATCAAAAATTGACGTGAAGCAGATTTTCGACTATGCTTGAGGAAGATCTGTCTTCAATGTCCCTGGTAAAGTTTTTGAAGTTCGCTAATGTCCTGGTCGGTCGCTGACAGTTCTGAGGTTCTCAGGGCATAAATGAAGATGGAACTACAGCCTGTGTATTTTCAACATTACACCCCATGAGCCGGTATTTCTCAAAAAAACTCACAGATTACTCCTCAGTAATGTGCAGCCCTGTAGTTTTCTACAAAATCTATGACAGTATTTTTGAAAGGGGAGAATGCAGCTGATTCTTGCATATTTAACAGGGTTTCAAACGATGAATCTTTCTTTGGATCCCTAATTTCAGGGCCAACTAATGTTCCCTATTTTAGGTTCCCTCCATTGATCCTTGAGAACTTGGTTTTTAGGAGCAGAAATACACTCTCGTCGTGATCCATTAATTTCACAGAATTTTTAATCAAACCTAGGTTGACGTAAAGGATGCAATAAGGTTTTGTCAGTACTTAACAAGCGGTCGATGAATAACGTTTGCGTGTCCTGGACTGGATGACTCTCCTTTTGGCCTGCTTTTCTCAGTATAATGATTATATGTCTCTGCTACTTAACACGCAAGAGAAGCAGCAAAATTTTGTATAGACAGGTTGTAATTCAAGTAGAGTAGCTATCAGTTCTAAATTTGCACATATCTGCTATGGTCATCATAATGGATATTGGATAGCAGAAAATGCATGTTAAGTTAACTTTCCTCCATACCAACTGCGTGAGCTATATGGAAAAATAGAAACTTATGCATGTTAAGTTAACTTTCCTCCATACCAACTGCGTGAGCTATAGGGAAAAATAGAAACTTATTTCCATTCTGAGGTAAGACTTCTTTCAAGCTGGTTTTCGTGGAGTCAGTGAGCAACCGCCAATCTTCAGGTTTATGTGGAATACCCGGTGACTCTATCAACGAATCAACAGTGAGGTTCACTCCTGCTTCCGAAACAATGCTTAAGAAAATACACTATTAGCTGACACTACACTTGTCAGTCACACCTGGGGAACAAATAGCATCACCTTCTTTCATTAAATAAACCCTCTGTATTCTGTCTGGTAGGCGGCGCGTGGGTCTGCTCCTGTGAACTGCTTCTGCAAAATAGGCCGAGAGTGAAGGACGCGAGTAAGAGCAGGGAAAGGTGAAGTACCTACTTACTGCGTGTAAATTGAAAGCACCTTTACTATGCTTTTTTTTTTCTTTATTGAATTTCAATTCCCCTCGAAGGGGGCGGGCTGGCAGCAGCTTAGTATGCCGCTCTTCAGCCTACAGACTTTGTGAGAAAGATGAGGAGAATAAATAATAAAAACAGGCGATAAAATCGGAGACTTAAAGAGTAACATGGCGAAAAGAAATCGTGGAACTTAAAACAAAGAACAGAGGGATGATGATGCTAATAAAATACAGACGAAGCAGACAGGTAAAACAATAGACAGACAATTAAAAAACACGGCGACCGTCTGGTTTCTGTTCGCAAAAGACATAAAATTCACACCTAGCGACAGCATGGTTTCTGTTCACAACACGAGAAAGACGAACAACACTGAATAGTCACTGGAACACTGCACTAAAAAGTTGGCAAATGTGACATACCACAGCCGAGAGCAGGTAGGGGGAAACTGGACAGATGATGTGAAAACAAAAAAGGGGGGAAAGGAGAATAAAAGCGAAGGGGGGGGGGGAACCGGGAAAGGAGCTGATGGAGGATGAGGACCCATAAGAGGGGTGGGGGGCAGACGCGACAGGGAGTGGGGTAGGCAGAGGAGGGGAATACAAAAGGACTTGGGGGGGGGGATAAGGGAGGTAGGGAGAGGTTTAGTGGGGAGAAAACAGGACGGAAGGGGGGAAAAGGGAGCCCAGAGAAAGGACAGAGGAAAGGAGGGGGAGTGAGGATTAGAGTTGATAGGAGGGATAAATGGAGGGATAGAGGGCATCGTCCGGGATGGGGAGTTGATGGAAGCCACCTTGGGAAAGGAGATGTAGGGTGTAGAGATGGAGGGCTTTACTATGCGAAGAATATGAATACATAAATTGTAACTTAACTTTGGCTGAGATGAGCACGTAGGTGCGCAGCTGTACATCAATCAAATCTAACACCGGCTAGAAGTTACAAAGGCAAAATCTGTAGTGGTTCGCCCACTATGAAATAGAAACAATGTTGCTTGGTCGTCTACTCGGAATCAAATGGGCTGAATCTGGAGCGGCGCTCGTAGAGCTGCACAGCACTGGCTAGAGGGCGCTGTCGTCGGTGTCGTGTCGTAGTGCCAACAAGAGCTTGTACCTACGCTGTGGCATCGTAGCTATCGATACCACAAAAGCTTCATTCCTCTGGCAACTAAGTAGGTCAGTTCCAACCTGTAACAGATCTACTTCCTCATTTGTTTTTCGAATATACTTTAACCTCAGCGGGAGTATGGGGAAAAGTTCGTTGTTCAACATTTTATCGTTACTGAACTCACAGACAACAACAACTTAAATCAAATATGCCAATTATTGACCCAATTAAATAAAATTATATTCTTCCAATCACTGCCTGATAAACGAGAAAACAATCTTTTTTACCATACTAAAATGGTGGGCGATGGAACTTTTTGGGTTAATTCAAATACCCAAGAATCAGCTGAAATTGTTTAATTAGCATTTTAATTGTTGACCAGTGTAATTTTTTGGTCATATAGAATACTCCTGTATTTACGTTGGTGGGAACTGAATAATCTTAAAAGAATGATTTGCATCATTCCGAACATCGAGGGAAAACTTTAGTCCAAGGGCCCATCAGCCCACCCGGCTAGCCACGCGGTGCAACGCGCTGCTTCCCGAGCGGGACGGCTTGCCAGTCCCCGGCACCAGTCCGCTCGGCGGATCAGTGTTGAGGTCCGGTCTGCCAGCCAGACTGTGGATGGTTTTTAAGGTGGTTTTTCATCTGCCTCGGTGAATGCGGGCTGGTTCCCCTTATTCCGCCTCAGTTCCACTATGTCAGCGATTGCTGCACAAACACTGTCTCCACGTACGCGTACACTATAATTACTCCACCACGCAAACATTTTGGGTTACACTCGTCTAGTATGAGATGTTTCCGGGGGGCAGGGGGGGGGGTCCACTGGGGGCGAACCGCACAATAACCCTGGGTTCGGTGTGGGGCGGCGGTGAGGTGGGTGAAATGCTGTGGCCTGTTGCGGTGTTGTGAACCACTGAGGGCTAAGGCGGGACGAAGCCTCTCCGTTGTTTCTAGGTCTCCGGTTCAATCCACTCACAATACACACAATACACAAGGGCCTATCACTTGAGCACAATCAATTGAATTGACCGTTAAAACGTTTCAGAGTCCCAAACTCAACCACATATGGCAAGATAAAGATTCTACAACTGAAAGGATGAATTTACTGTGAATATCAGGAACAAGTCTGACTGAAAGTTAACTATTTATAAAACCAGAGTGCCTCTTATACAAATTATTGCAATTAATATACAAAAGATTATTGGAATAGTTGAACTGAAATCATTTTGTACCACTTGATGTGACTCAAGACGCTGATAAAAATGATTACCAACTTCATTAGAATCTTGTAATAGTGAATATCAAATTAATCAATTTACATAAATGCTTCAACAGATGCGCAAATGGAAGGAATGAAGAGGCATATAAATTTCATAAACTGCTATGACAAATTAGACCAAACAGTTTATGTTCGTTCTGAAATTTCCCTAGAAGGCACGGCATAGACATAAAATGTTAATTGAAGTAATTATTACAGAAATTCCACTTTTATTTATCTGTTCGGTAACCATCAGTGATGTATTCACAGGGTGTTTGCTGTCATTGCTTATCTCGTGTCGTCGTGTTACAGTGTCTTTGGTGGCAAAAATTTTCCGAATTAATTATTGTTTACAGCAATTTTCATTTAATTAGTCTCTGTAGACAAGTTCCCAGTATATGCCGAAGTTAATCAGTGGCTCTGCCGAGGTACTTTACGCTTCAAAGGGCTGCTTGTCGTTACTCATTCGTTCCTAACATAACTATATACTTTCATTAAACAGTCTCCTTTCTGAGCATCAGTCAAGCAGGGATCGAGAAGACGCAAGATTAGAATAGTTACATCCTGCACAGCGATGTTTAAGCAATCATTCTTCCCACGCTACATGCATAAATGGAACAGAGAGAAGTCATAATAACTGATACCAATGGAAGTACCCACAACTACGCACATCACAGTGGTTAGCAGAGTACAGATGTAGATATTTAAGACGGTGTATCCTTTGGCACTCTGACGCGCGTAAGTGATAACTTTCTCTCGTTTTACAATTCACTAGTGCCTTTGCCCGAAAATTACTATAACTCAATAGTCCCTACCGGTCAGTTGATCACCGGGAAATGTTGTCAGCACGTGACGTCCCATAGTGACTTCTGAGATCCTGTATTGCCCTATAGACCACAGATCCCGCCATCAGATCCGAGCGCCAGGTGTCTTTTAAGTGCGGCCACGTCGTCACGTAGTCGCACCGAAGTGCTAGGCACTTAAGAGTCGTACATACATTGGGAAGTATTGGGTTTATTGCGTTATGGCTCACTCAAGGAAGAATTAATTTTGTGTAGACATGGATATGAACGCCTTTGGAGGGAGGTCTAAGGCTGAGCGATACTCGATCTCCTGGTATACATTCGCAGACATCACCGATATGAGCATATTTATTAGCGCCGCAATACAGCCCCAATGATAGGCACTAATCCTCCACATGAGGGTCATATGACTGTTCGTTCACAAACGGTCCATGTGTTTTGCTCTGGTCTTCAGTCCGATGACTGGTTTGATTCATCTCTCCTCGCTAGCCTACCTTGCAGGTACCTTCATGACTCCATAATACAGCAACCAACATTCATTAGCACCTTCTCACTGTTCTAGAGCCTTCGACGCTCTGTCATTAGTCTTGCCCTCCACACTTCTCACAATTATCAAATTGTCGAATCCAGGATGCCTCAGGACGTGTCCTGTCAACCTATCCCACTTTTTTCCGGTTGCCTCATACATTTCTTTTTTCCCTACTGGATTCAGTACCAGTCTTAGGTATTCCATGTATCCACCTAAAATTGAACATTTTTCTGTAGCACTACATTTCAAATCATTCTTTTTTCTTCCTGTTGGAACTGCTTATAGTCCATATTTCAATTTCCTACAAGACTACACGCCAGACAAATGCCTTCAGAAAATACTTTCTAACATAAAAAATTATATTCGATGCTAATGTTGTTCTCCTAATAGACAATCTTCTTTCTATATCCTGTCTACTTTGCTCATCATGTTATTTTGTCCATTCGCTACTTTTAGTGTCTCATTTTCCTAATGTAGATCCCTCATCATTGCGTAGTTTAATTGGACTAAAGTCCTTAATTATGTTGATTTTTATCTTAAAATAACTTTTCAAAACGCTCACCATTCTGTTCAGCTGATGTTCCAAGTCAGAATGAGTTCATTTGGCTTTCAAAATCCGCGGTACATGAAGTCGCGCACAGCCCATCTACGGTATTCTAAACGAAACAGTTTGCTTATCTGATCCTGGAACATGCTAAGGGAGACGGCAATCTACCGATAACAGACTTAGGAACAACTGCAGAGTCTGAACTGAAAATAAGCATACTACTATTGGGCACGACGTAACGGCATGAACGTGAATGTGTTGTGTGTCTATTGAAGACTAGCTTTATGGCACTTCTTTCACGGAACCACCTACTCCAGATATACATAATTACCGTAAGATATACGGGATGGCATCCGTTCCCATTGCAACAATATTGTGCACTTCTTTTCTGATGAGGCGTTTCCGGACTATTGGACAAGAAGAAGCCGATCAGTCTTACAGCTACCATACTCTCTGAATTTGACACATTTGACACTTTTTCCTGCAGCTATTTGACAATGATCAAATATTTGGCCGTAGTGATGCTGATGTTGCAGACCTGCGTGAATGGATAAAGACATCGCCAGGACAGGTCACACTCTCCATGCTTGTGAATGTGAGACAGGGTATTCATTACCTCCTAGACATAGACCACGCTATCAACTGGACTCGCGTCTTTGTCTAAAAACACTGTGACTTCATCTTTTTAACTGTTAAGGAGTTACTTCCAGTATACCAGTATGCAGCTTCAGTTTCCTCAGCTCTAACCTAGACACCGAGTACTTAATGATATTCCACTGTGTTACCCAACAATAGTAGCTACCTGTATACAGCCAACACAGCAGTGTCTAACCCATACGTGCTCACCACTGCAGGACAAGCTGAACAGGGCCTTGTCCTAAGACGCAACAACTTCTATCTCAGCACAGCGACAATGCCTTCATGGTATCTACAATCTTGTCATTTGTGAACAGCATAGCCAACGCAGTGGCACGAGAGTCATCAGCGCAGACCATAACAGACGGAATAGAACTAAGGACGCAAACAGGTTTCATTGCTGTAGCTACATTACTGTAGAGTCGACGCTGACATGTCCACATTTGTGAAATTTAAAACATTCTGGGAGTATAGATCAATCAGTTAGCTGCCGGATGTCTGTAACTCGTTGCCACGATGATTTGGCGCAGAGTCTTCCAGCCATCTTCTACTGGCGAAAATACACTGATCTGCCTCATTCTAGGCCGGCCGGTGTGGCCGAGCGGTTGTAGGTGCTTCAGTCTGGAACCGCGAGACCGCTACGGCCACAGGTTCGAATCCTACCTCGGGCATGGATGTGTGTGATGTCCTTAGGTTAGTTCGGTTTAAGTAGTTCTAAGTTCTAGCGGACTGATGATCTCAGATGTTGAGTCCCATAGTGCTCAGAGCCATTTGATCCATTTTTCGCCTCGGTCTAGACCCTCCCGGCACATGTATGGTGCATCCAGTTGGCGGTGCGTTTGCGCTACTTGAACGACAACTTAGACATGCGTAAGGCCGGTGTTTGTCGGAGTCCTTGTGAATCTGGCAAAAATTATACAGGAGAAACGATACGTACTGTTCAGAATCGCATCACGGAATTTCGGTGGTACGCCCATCTGCTCTGAACCAATAAGTCCGCTATCACCAAACACTGTATGTCTATTGCTCATTGAGTGAAATACAACGGTTCATTCGTCAAAGTTCTGAAGCTCTTTTATCAATGAATCAGTGGAAATAAGACAGCCTATGTCCATTATAATCACGATGGTGGCCTCCATTCTGCACGGGTTCTCCTCACAGAAAAACTTTGTGCTCCATATGTCACACGCCGTTCTGCTATACTGTGGTAGAGTACTCCTCCTTGCGCTATCCCTCCAGTATCCACCGTTTTTACACATGCATCTCTTTTGTGACATAGCCAGTGGAAGCCGAAATGAAACAGTGTGATCTTGGAGACGAATCGTTTCGCATCATTACAGCTCATTCATACTGTTGTGTTGCATTCTTTGTCTTTACCTGGACCTACTGACCTGATATTTTCTTTCACGCTTCTGCTTAGTTTGACAGGTTGTAAGATGGTGTGGGTATATTTCCTTACCTAACTTGTGAGTCGAAACAGTAGAGGAATGCATGGTAGGCGCCGCTCAGAGAACAATGTTCACACGTTGTCAAGGAACCATCTCATTAATAACTATGCAACTACAAAGAAACACACGAAATAGTCTCTAAATTCATAAGTCCTGAGCAAAGTTAGTCGCGGGCGTGGTTTGGCCTGCAAAAAGGCGCGACGCAGTAGAAAAGGCGGACGCCAAGCAAGAAGGCAATCTCGTCCCCGAGTTTCACCTGCGAGGCGAGGAGTTAGTAGTCTTCGGCTGAAGGGGCGGCACGAGACACCATTTACACGCTCGGCTGCGTAGCGGAGGTAGAGACTACAATGTCGGATGTCTCTCGGCGCCGACGCCGTGTAGGAACCGACGGCGCGAGAAGAAAATGGGGACTGGCTGAGGCAAGGTCGGCAGAAGTCTCGGCACGGACCGACCTATTGCTCTCAACCGGTAGCCAGCAACCATAGTTTGCCAGTATCCTGCCACACGGCAGGATCGACAGCCCGGGACGGGAGTAACACGCGAAGGGAGAAACTCGCTGCCGTAGCAGACGGCCGTTGCGAGTTAGGGATGTGCGGGAGTGCTAAGACAACTATGTGACGAAATGGTCGTCACCATACCAACCAATTTAACAAGCCTTTTGGCTGTTATAATAATCTGCAGTGGTTGCGCTGACCTAGACGAATGTACTCGTATCTTTCTGTTTCCTCAGTTCCATCGCGGACAGCATGGATTTAGAAATTTTCTCCTATGCAACGCTACAATACTAGATATCATGTACGTTACATTAAGTCGACAGATGCGAAAATTACCGAACTATCAGTTTAATAAGACACAGCTGCAAAATACTAACGCGAATTCCTTACAGACGAATGGAAAAACTGGTAGAAGCGGACGTCGGGGAAGTTCAGTTTGGATTCCGTAGAAATAATGGAACACGTGAGGTAATACTGACCTTACGACTCACTTTAGAAGCAAGATTAAGGAAAGGCAAACCTACGTTCCTAGCATTTGTAGACTTAGAGAAAGCGTTTGACAATGTTGACTGGAATACTCTCTTTCAAATTCTAAAGGTGTCAGGGAGCGAAAGGCTATTTACAATTTGTACAGAAACCAGATAGCAGTTATACGCGTCGAGGGGCATGAAAGGGTAGCAGTGGTTGGGAAGGGAGTGAGACAGGGTTGTAGCCTCTCTCCGATGTTATTCAATCTGTATATTGAGTAAGTAGTAAAGGAAACAAAAGAAAAATTCGGAGTAGGTATTAAAATCCATGGAGAAGAAATAAAAACTTTGAGGTTCGCCGATGACATTGTAATTCTGTCAGAGACGGCAAAGGACTTGGAAGAGCAGTTCAATGGAATGGACAGTGTCTTGAAAGGAGGGTATAAATGAACATCAACAAAAGCATAACGAGGATAATGGAATGTAGTGAAATTAAGTCGGGTGATGCTGAGGGAATTAGATTAGGAAATGAGACAGTTAAAGTAGTAAAGGAGTTTTGCTATTTGTGGAGAAAAATAACTGATGATGGTCGAAGTAGAGAGGATATAAAATGTAGACTGGCAATGGCAAGAAATGCGTTTCTGAAGAAGAGACATTTGTTAACATCGAGTATAGGTTTAAGTGTCAGGAAGTCGTTTCTGAGAGTATTTGTATGGAGTATAGCCATGTATGGAAGTGAAACATGGACGATAAATAGTTTGGACAAGAAGAGAATAGAAGCTTTCAAAATATAATGCTACAGAAGTATGCTGAAGATTAGATGGGTAGATCACATAACTAATGAGGACGTATTGAATAGGATTGGGGAGAAGAGGAGTTTGTGGCACAACTTGACTAGAAGGGATCGGTTGGTAGGACATGTTCTGAGGCATCAAGGGATCACCAATTTAGTATTGGAGGGCAGCGTGGAGGGTAAAAATCGTAGAGGGAGACCAAGAGATGAATACACTAAGCAGATTCAGAAGGATGTAGGTTGCAGTAGGTCCTGGAAGATGAAGAAGCTTGCACAGGATAGAGTAGCATGGAAAGCTGTATCAAATCAGTCTCGGGACTGAAGACCAGAACAACAACGTTAACTTCCTGCCCTCATCACGTGATATGTATTGTCTTTTGTTGCGACTG
Organism: Schistocerca cancellata; assembly: GCF_023864275.1. Lineage (NCBI taxonomy): Eukaryota > Metazoa > Arthropoda > Insecta > Orthoptera > Acrididae > Schistocerca > Schistocerca cancellata. The sequence continues at coordinate 501,879,817 of NC_064632.1, read as the reverse complement.
ATAATCCGTGTATTAGTTATAAATAAGGGAAGGATCCTCTGCACTATAATATTTGTGTTGTAGTTCATCTCTTACCCTGTACGTGTGACAGTTATGCTTTTGTCGGCGACAGCTCAGCTCTCTGGAGCTCCTAGTGCTATGTTATTGACAATTTATAGAAATGGTGTCTTAGTATAGAAAGTGAGTGAAAGCACTTAGCTACACCATTCAGTAAGATAGTTCACTGCGCATTTCTAGGACACAAATGGAACAGTCAAACGAACAAACGATTTTCCCGTAAGAACTAATTGGCTCAAACGTACAGTAAGAACTAACAGTATTTTGTCAGTGAAACGATTTAAAAGCGTCTTGCATGTGGCCATAGGTAGATGCCACTACCATTACTATTAGTAATCAACATCAATAACTTTCTCACTAACGTTACTCACAGCGAAAAAGCGTTATTTGCTGATGATAGGAACATTAAAGTCATTAAAGAGAGAGAGAGAGAGAGAGAGAGAGAGAGAGAGAGAGAGAGAGAAACTCTCTCCAGAAAGCAACAGAAACTCCCAAGGAAGTTTAGAATATTTCAACGTGCATGAAAGTTACATTCAGTGTTACGGAATCAAGTGATATCAATTTGTGCTTGGAAAAATGTCACTCTCATATTGAATGTCGATTGTTCCTGTACCTAATGCGTAACGAACACAAGATTTCTACGAATATATATTGATTATGAGATGAGGTAGAGCGGCACACCAAAATACTTGCAAAAAGAATGTCATCAGTCGTAACCACCACCGCCTTCTAGTGATTTGGTGCTCTTACGTGCAGTCAGTTCTTAGTAATGAAATTCTTTTCTTAAAAATAAGTACATAAAATAGAACTATAGTTTTCAAATTACTATTAGAGCTCATTGCAAAGATTTTTGAATAAATGGGTATTTTGTCTACATCATGTGAAATTTACCAAACAATTATGGATATCAATAAACCGCGATAGTTACTGCATGTACAACACTTTTCATGGAGATGGAACAAGATTTGATCTGAATATGCATCTACCAAAAAAGAATAAATACAAGAATCAAAATAGCGTTTTGTGCCAAGAAATAAAGTGTTACGATGAACTGCCTATAAATATTAAACAGACTATCAAACGTATTTAAAACTTAAGTTAAAAGGCACTTGATAACCAATACATTTTATGTTGTGAAGTGTAAAGGACTAATCAGACAACACACATAAGGGGGTTCGATTGAAAGAAAATCAAATTCAGCTAAAAAAAATTTCTGTAAATCTTCACCAAACCTCTGCAATAGCTAATAGGTTATCCGTGGTTTCCCCAAATTACTACAGGCAAATGCCGAGATGGTTCTTACTATAAGGTCAATGTCTCCTCTCCTGTCATTGGTTAACTACACCTGTACGGTAATGCCTGTCTACATGAATTACGTTTCTTGTTCGTAAACTGTAACACGATGACATGTATAGTACCTAGTGAAAATGACCCTTGGATGACTAAAACTATCAGTACTACTAGTACTATCATGCTAACGTTACTATTAAATGTCCGCTCAACGTCATGGATATCCTGAAGAGTAATACGTGGTGGTCCAGGCGTGTCCATTCACTAGACAGAATAATAATCGTAACTTTTTATTTCATTACTCTGTGTCGAGGACTGTGGTTTACTTTATACTGCCGCTGCTTTAGAATATTTCTAACAGGTAATTATTAACAATAACGACCATCGCTTTGCAGGCAGTTTCATTCACAGAGAATTTGACACACTATTACCAGTATTTTTCTCGTAAACGTTTTGAGAGGCACATTTCACTAGGTACCTACCTCAACAAATCCGAAGGCTTGTAAACAAACGGTAAGGGCGTTTACCTGCAGAACGACGTACGTGGACTCACTCATCCCCTGCTCCAGCTCGCTGACGCATCTGTCAAGACAGAAACAGCACACAAATTTCAGTCCGTTGAGTCTCATTTCTGTGACTTACAGTTACGTTTAACACTGGGTTGTAATCATGATAAATGAGAAAATTTTGGTCAGCTATTAGTAACAGTGCTTTGATGGAGTAAGAAATATTGTTTCGCCACGGCGGATGGAATAGTTTTGCGTGTCATGCGACGAGTGTATATATCTTCAGACCTTATTCTGGCTGCAACATTCGAGTGAAGGTAGTCAGAACATAGGACGTCATGATACGTGAATTGGAGTGGCAATCATTATAACAAAAGCGTTTTTCGTTACAACGGGATCTTCTCATGAAAATTCAATCACCAGTTTTCTCCTCCGATTGCGAAAACATTCTGCTGGCACCCACCTACATAGGGAGAAATGATTATCACGATAAAATAAGAGAAATAAGGGCTCGCACAGATAAATATAATTGCTCGCTTTTCCCGCGCCCCGCTCGAGAGTGGAACGGTAGAGAGGCTGGAGAAGGTGGTTCATTGAATCCTCTGCCAGGCTCTTTATTGTGAATAACAGAGTAATCATGTAGATGTGGATGTAGAAGATGGTCGCGGCATGTGGGGCATGTCCGTCATCGACTTTATTAAGGGTGTGGGTGGGGATTGAAGTTTTGGTTACGGGGGGGAGGGGATGGTTTCGTAATGATATCCGAGTCTCGTTTGAGTCCAGAGCAAGTCGTGTCGCCACCATTACCAGGAAAAAATGCAGGCACCACATAATAATAGGGTGTGTAACACAATTCCTCACGAATGTGTATAACATCTTTCAGAATGAACAATAAATATCGCAGAATAAAATACAGTACCAAGAAAATTAAAAGTGAGGCAGAGTTATTTAAACGTGTAACATAATTCTGGCAAATACCCACAGTTCCGATGCAGGAGGAATGTTAGGAAACACGACATATGACACTGCCTGATACCTTGTATCAAGATGTCCCCGTATTTCTAAGCATTTTGAATAATCCTATACACGTTGAGATTGACCATTAAAAGTGACTGAGTGAACTGTTAGTGGTAACTACAGTGTTATGATTACAAAAACTGATGTTTTACTAAGGCGACACTTAATCAGTAATATGTGTTTTTCACTCGTCACTGCTATTGGTGTCAATGGGTCTAACGAAACAATTCGTTTTTCAGCCGTCGAGAAATTTATACGAAAGAATACGGGATACTAAATACTTTTTCTGTTTACATTTCTTGGCGCACGTTAATGACCGAATTTGCGCTCAGAATGAGTTGTTTCAAATCCACGGACAATGGAAATTTAGACGACCATCGAATCCAAACAATGTTTATTTCTTATTTGTTTAATTCCATCGTGGATAAACACGTAGCAACTTCTATATCAATGAAGCTCTTGTGGCGCAGGTAAATAAAAAAATTAAAAAAATAAAAATAAAAAAGGCGCACCAAGCAAATAAAGAGAACAAAGTCACATAAGATACGTGAATACATTTAGCTCTGTATTGTGAGAACGGATGCAAGGGGCCTTAAGTATACAATTAAATATAAAACGGTCCTAAGTTGCTAGACATATGGGATAAATCTAACAGAGATGACAATGCTTTTCAAGCCGAAATAAACCATTAGCGCTTAGGACCTGTACGGGAAGTATCCACATTCCAGTTTTGTCATTTCTTTTTCGTCTCTCCAGGAAGCTAAATTCCCCATAATTTAATATCATGAAGCCACACTGAGTCGAAAATAGAGACATTATGATTATTGTAGCGAGGCTTCACAATAACAGAAAATTCTTCTCCCACAAAGTCTCCACTGCCAATACCACAAGCTGTGGAAGAGTTCCGATGACCTTGTCTTCGGTTGACTTATTAGGAAGTGCAACTTTTTCCGGTTGACGAAATAGTAAGACTATTATTTTTGAAAAAAACGTCACATATTTCGTGTCCAGAGCCAAAAGTGAAACTCAAACACGGTTTAGCCAATTCTGATCACAGTTTCTTGTCTACGGGTAATATGGGACGCGAACGAACCTATTGTTTTCCTCATATCATGGTTAAATTTGTACGCTTCTGAATACTGATTGCCGCGTGGGATAGCCGCGCGGTCTCGGGTGCCTTGTGACGGTCCGCGCGGCTCACCCCGTCGGAGGTTCGAGTCCAACTCCCTCGGGCATGGGTGTGTGTGTGTGTGTGTGTGTCGTCCTTAGCGTAAGTTAGTTTAAGTTAGATTAAATAGTGCGTAGGGTTAGGGACTGATGATATCAGTAGTTTGGCCCAGAAAAAAAAAGTGCTGATTGAACATTCCGTCGTTGGTAAATAATTTTGTTATTGCTTTGAATTTTGAGTCCGTCATCCTACTTCTCTCCGAGAAATGCGTCTCGTTGACCCTAAAAATTTAGGCTACTGCGGACTGGTGAACCAAAATAACCTCTAGACTGTCATCCCCTGTCCTTTTTATAATTCACATAATTATAATTAAAAGCGGTAGAAAATAAGAAGGAAATGAGTTTTGCCATGGGTTTGATGTGTAAGGGCCTAATAGACTGTGAAGGATCCTATGCAGAATGTTGGACACGCCACAACGAATACGTCCGGCTTGCAGTTCGATTCGAAAGTTTAAGGTATGGAAGGAGAAGACGGTGAAGAGGGGTCATGAGCAGTGCATAGTTCTGCTGGTAAGGGTTGCAAATTCTAACTCCAGTCCGGCACATAGTTCCAGTCTGTTATAGTACTCATTTTGTTAAGGCCTTAGGAGGTGAAACTTGAAAAAACATAAATGAATTTATTTAGAACGATTAAAGAGGTTCTAGGCAAGCACAGATAATTTTCCTGCCTTGCACTCACTGCAATTCCTTTTATGCAAACCGATGTTAGTAACTATAATACTCTTCGTCATTATGTGTACTGGGGTGGCACTGTTAGAATTCTTGAGGCGTTAACAACATGTAACTCAGAGTATCTGGAGCTATACTTTGTAAGTTGCTGAGTTAGCCATTTCCTTGACATTCTTTGTCAGTACTGACGTAACGTGTATCCACAGGACATATGGCCTGTATTTGAAGAAGTGTCATGATGATCTCTCCATTGGCAAAAGGTTCCGGAATAGTCCCCCAATTCGGATCTCCGTGAGGAGACTGCCAAGGGGGAGGTTACCATGAGAAGAAGATTGAATAATCAACGAAAGGATAACGTTCTACGAGTCGGGGCGGGGAATGTCAGAAGCTTGAACGTGGTAGGGAAACTAGAAAATCTGAAAAGGGAAATGCACAGGCTCAATCTAGATATAGTAGGGGTCAGTGAAGTGAAGTGGAAGGAAGACAAGGATTTCTGGTCAGATGAGTATCGGGTAATATCAACAGCAGCAGAAAATGGTATAATAGGTGTAGGATTCGTTATGAATAGGAAGGTAGGGCAGAGGGTGTGTTACTGTGAACACTTCAGTGACCGGGTTGCTCTAATCAGAATCGACAGCAGACCAACACCGACAACGATAGTTCAGGTATACGCGCTGACGTCGCAAGCTGAAGATGAACAGATAGAGAAAGTGTATGAGGATATTGAAAGGGTAATGCAGTGTGTAAAGGGGTACGAAAATCTAATAGTCATGGGCGACTGGAATGCAGTTGTAGGAGAAGGAGTAGAAGAAAAGGTTACAGGAGAATATGGGCTTGGGACAAGGAATGAAAGAGGAGAAAGACTAATTCAGTTCTGTAACAAGTTTCAGCTAGTAATAGCGAATACCCTGTTCAAGAATCACAAGAGGAGGAGGTATGCTTGGAAAAGGCCGGGAGATACGGGAAAATTTCAATTAGATTACATCATGGTCAGACAGAGATTCCGAAATCAGATACTGGATTGTAAGGCGTACCCAGGAGCAGATATAGACTCAGACCACAATATAGTAGTGATGAAGAGTAGGCTGAAGTTCAAGACATTAGTCAGGAAGAATCAATACGCAAAGAAGTGGGATACGGAAGTACTAAGGAATGACGAGATACGTTTGAAGTTCTCTAACGCTATAGATACAGCAATAAGGAATAGCGCAGTAGGCAGTACAGTTGAAGAGGAATGGACATCTCTAAAAAGGGCCATCACAGAAGTTGGGAAGGAAAACATAGGTACAAAGAAGGTAGCTGCGAAGAAACCATGGGTAACAGAAGAAATACTTCAGTTGATTGATGAAAGGAGGAAGTACAAGTATGTTCCGGGAAAATCAGGAGTACAGAAATACAAGTCGCTGAGGAATGAAACAAATAGGAAGTGCAGGGAAGCTAAGACGAAATGGCTGCAGGAAAAATGTGAAGACATCGAAAAAGATATGATTGTCGGAAGGACAGACACAGCATACAGGAAAGTAAAACAATCTTTGGTGACATTAAAAGCAACGGTGGTAACATTAAGAGTGCAACGGGAATTCCACTGTTAAATGCAGAGGAGAGAGCAGATAGGTGGAAAGAATACATTGAAAGCCTCAATGAGGGTGAAGATTTGTCTGATGTGACAGAAGAGGAAACAGGAGTCGATTTAGAATAGATAGGGGATCCAGTATTAGACTCGGAATTTAAAAGAGCTTTGGAGGACTTACGGTCAAATAAACCAGAAGGGATAGATAACATTCCATCAGAATTTCTAAAATCATTGGGGGAAGTGGCAACAAAACGACTATTCACGTTGGTGTGTAGAATATATGAGTCTGGCGATATACCATCTGACTTTCGGAAAAGCATCATCCACACAATTCCGAAGACGGCAAGACCTGACAAGTGCGAGAATTATCGCACAATCAGCTTAACAGCTCATGCATCGAAGCTGCTTACAAGAATAATATACAGAAGAATGGAAAAGAAAATTGAGAGTGCGCTAGGTGACGATCAGTTTGGCTTGAGGAAAAGTAAAGGGACGAGAGAGGCAATTCTGACGTTACGGTTAATAATGGAAGCAAGGCTAAAGAAAAATCAAAACACTTTCATAGGATTTGTCGACCTGGAAAAAGAGCTCGACAATATAAAATGGTGCAAGCTGTTCGAGATTCTGAAAAAAGTAGGGGTAAGCTATAGAGAGAGACGGGTCATATACAATATGTACAACAACCAAGAGGGAATAATAAGAGTGGACAATCAAGAACGAAGTGCTCGTATTAAGAAGGGTGTAAGACAAGGCTGTAGCCTTTCGCCCCTATTCTTCAATCTGTACATCGAGGAAGCAATGATGGAAATAAAAGAAAGGTGCAGGAGTTGAATTAAAATACAAAGTGAAAGGATATCAATGATACGATTCGCTGATGACATTGCTATCCTGAGTGAAAGTGAAGAAGAATTAAATGATCTGCTGAACGGAATGAACAGTCTAATGAGTACACAGTATGGTTTGAGAGTAAATCGGAGAAAGACGAAAGTAATGAGAAGTAGTAGAAATGAGAACAGCGAGAAACTTAACATCAGGATTGATGGTCACGAAGTAAATGAAGTTAAGGAATTCTGCTACCTAGGCAGTAAAATAACCAATGATGGACGGAGCAAGGAGGACATCAAAAGCAAACTCGCTATGGCAAAAAAGGCATTTCTGGCCAAGAGAAGTCTACTAATATCAAATACCGGCCTTAATTTGAGGAAAAAATTTCTGAGGATGTACGTCTGGAGTACAGCATTGTATGGTAGTGAAATATGGACTGTGGGAAAACCGGAACAGAAGAAAATCGAAGCATTTGAGATGTGGTGCTATAGACGAATGTTGAAAATTAGGTGGACTGATAAGGTAAGGAATGAGGAGGTTCTACGCAGAATCGGAGAGGAAAGGAATATGTGGAAAACACTGATAAGTAGAAGGGACAGGATAATAGGACATCTGCTAAGACATGAGGGAATGAATTCCATGGTACTAGAGGGAGCTGTAGAGGGCAAAAACTGTAGAGGAAGACAGAATTTGGAATACGTCAAGCAAATAATTGAGGACGTGGGTTGCAAGTGCTACTCTGAGATGAAGAGGTTAGCACAGGAAAGGAATTCGTGGCGGGTCGCATCAAACCAGTCAGTACACTGATGACAAAAAAAAACTGAAAAATACCACAGAGTACAATCTGAGACGACCCAGCTAATTAAATAATTTCTCGCGTTTCATTTGGTTGGTTGGCTGATTCGGGGGAAGGTACCAAACAGTGAGGTCATCGGTCCCAACGGATTCGGGAAGGATGGGAAAGGAAATCGGCAGTGCCGTTTCAAAGGAACCATCCCGGCATTTGTCTTAAGCGATTTAGGGAAATCACAGGAAACGAAATCAGGATGTCCGCACGCAGGTTTGAACCGTGGTCCTCCCAAATGAGAGTCCATTGTGCTAATCACTGCCCCACCTTGCTTGGTCGCGTTTCAGTATGAGTGAGCCTGATGCATATATTCCCAATGACGAGGAGAATGAACGCGGCAGGACTGGCGCATCGACCCGTGTGTGTGTTGTGACGTGTTCAGGAGCAGAACTGTACACGTTGCACTAAAAATATTTTCACGAATGGTATTACATCAACTATGACTGACTAGTGAGGCTCGAGTGACGTAAATATGTCAAATTGTCTCCCCTTTTTAACGTACTGATCCTTTCGGAGTAATATCAGTGAAATTCTTTCTTTGTGTGGATATGGTATCAGTAGCCACTATATAAGTTGCAAATACTGAAATGTCTAATTTTTTCGTGATATACGTACGTATAATTCCAATTAGTTAAGCAATCGCCAGTGACAGGTTTTCATCGTTTGCTGCTTGCTTAAAATGACAATGTGATGTTTGCATACATATTTCAGTAGAACTGCCTCTGTTGGCTTGAAAAAAAAAAAAAAAAAAAAAAAAAAAAAAAAAAAAAAAAAAAAAAAAATGAAACTATGAGACCATAAATAGCAGACGTCGAAATTCGATGCAAAAGGGTTTACTAGTACTGTAAAATTGTTCGGACGGACAGTAGCAACGACCTTGGCAGCCGGAGGGGGAAGGGAAACAGGAGAAGGATTGTGCCGCCATCCCTTACCTCCCACCCGCGCGACGACTTTCGCAAGCTATCTTCTGAGCCAACTGTAGCATTACAACAGTATTTAATGTTCTCCTTTTGCGTCATTCCTCTGACTTTAACGTACATCGTATGTACGAACATTTGACGCTCCAAGTGGAAATAGGAGCAGTGCTATAGACGGAGCTGACAATACCAGTTTATTTTCAAAATCTGGCTTTTGACGTTTTTGCCACATTGCCATTCACGTTTGTGAGATACGTCATACAGTTTGTTATGCTTATCCGCTGTGCGCAATGTCAGCCATATTACGTATCTTTGAAATTTATTCATTCACTGCATGTAGGACCAGATATATATTATTCCGACGATGAAATTTCGTTTACGTGTGTGGGAAACTTTTGTAACATTTCAGCTTACACCTGAGAAGGGCTATAAAGCAGAAAACATGATAAGGTAAATAAATGAAGAGTAATTTACAGTTCTTCTATAGAAAGTTCTTTTTGCAATAACTAGTCTTTTTTTTTTGTTTCTTGACTGCGCGTTATATTACTGTTTTTTCACCTCCAAAGTACTTAAAGTTATGAACTTGTTACAGTATCTCTGCCCACATTTTCGCTTTTGTTTTCTTCGCATGTTCAAATGGTTCAAATGGCTCTAAATGGCTCTGAGCACTATAGTCCAGTCAAACTGTCAGAAAAAAAGCCTGTACCTTGCAAAAGGTGGGGTAGATGATTTTATTTTCTTAACTCGTTCATATTGTTGGAAAGGTTAGAAAACCAAGTGTTGCCAACAAAATTTCTCTTGGGAAAACGTTCTGCAATCAAAAAACGTTGACAATTTTGGACTTTTTTCAGTTTTTTCAAAATATCTCAGTGTCATTTGCTCCTATCGCTTTCACGTCTATTTTTCTTTTTTAAAGAGCACAAAATTCTCTACAAATTTGATTCTTACCATTTTTTTCTACTCCCAGTATCTAAGGCGCTACAGCGCGTCAAAAAATACCAATTTTTCAAATTTCGAGCGAAGTGGCAAATTACCTAATTTTTGAACACTGTTATTTCAGTTTCTATTTGTGTAGTATATACATATTACACATCATGTTATTCATTGGAATTTACCATCTCACTCTGCTGCAGGGCCAGGACAAACAGTATCATATTCAGTAACTATGAACACATTCACGTCGGATTGCGTGAAGTTTATTTGTGTTACAATATGTAATAATATTGCATGCAGGTGCCGTACATTTTCTACAGTTGATTGAAACAAGATGCGTTTGATCACACTTCTTAAAAAGGAATTTCTGGAGTGTAGCATTGAAGTGCACCAGACACAAGAAGATGGTGACGTTATGATTGTAACATCTGCCATTTCAAGAACCAAAGATTTTGGATGTGTTGTCATTGTAGGAGAGGATGTTGAGCTGCTTGTGCTCGTGACCGGTTTGGGGCAAGGAATTGAAAACTTATTTTTCTTAAAGCCAGGAAGAGGAAATGCAGAAGACAAGTAGTTTTCCACTGCATCTTACAAGTTTGACAGTGAGTATATTCTGTTCACTCACGCCTTTAGCGGATGTGATACAACATCCGCTTTTTTTGGTCAAGGAAAAATTAAGTGCTACAATATTGTTGCGAAAAATGAACACCTAACCTCAGCGCTTTGCACGTTCAATAAACCACACGCTACCCGTGAAGAAATAATAACAGCAGGAGAACAGGTTACCATCGCATTGTATAGCGGAGGTGTCAGCAGTTCCCACACCCTAGACCATTTGCGGTACCAGCAATGCGCCAAATCTGCCACAGAAAGCAAACTGAATCTTGCATGGGTGCCACCTACACAAGATGCTGCACAGCATCATTCGTTGAGGACTTACCAACAAGTCCAAAGTTGGATGGGAAACTGGAAACCTCCTGAGAAATGGGGCTGGAATCACAGTGACCACAGTCCAATACCCGTTATAATGAACCAAGATCCAGCACCTGAAGCACTTCTTCACATTGTTTCATGCTTATGCAAGCTGAACTGTGGCGGAGAGTGCTCCTGCAGAAAAGCGGGTTAGAAATGTTCTTTAATTTGCAAGAAATGTATTGGGGTCAACTGTGAAAACGTGCCAAAATTTTTATATGAAGACAGTGAAGAAGATGTTATGGAGGATGTCGAGGAAACCGCTGACGAAATCAACGAACTTGCTGAGGCTGACTCGCTGTTTAAAGAAGAGATCAATCTGGGATCAACTCTATGTGCAGCCCCTCAATTCGTAACTCAAGTTATTTCTGGTGACACTGAGGAACCTGGCCCATCAAAACGTTGGAAGTGATGCTCATATCTGCCTCAAGTGCGCTAAAGTGCGATACTACAAGTACTACACACCCGGAACTGTCAACATTTTTTAGTAACTGAGAATGCATTTTAATTGTAATAAAGCTACCTATTTTTAATATCAACTGTGTGGGTTTTATACACGAGAATAATTACGTACCTAATTAGGTTGCTTATTGCAGCTAATAATAGTTCAGTTTCCTGAGACAATTTATTTTGTGTTTGTGTGTGTGTGTGTGTGTGTGTGTGTGTGTGTGTCTATGTCTCTTAATGATGTATTTTTATATTTATAGTTCCACAAATACCAGGGCTGAGGTGGCCCATAGTGAACTTCAGGTAGTGATGTAAGAATCACAATAGTTGGGTGCCCAGCAATCCTCATGTTGCATACAGAGAAATTGAATGCCTGAAAGTGAGGTGGTAAATTCCAACATATAACATGATGTATAATACATTTATACTACACAAACAGAAACCGAAAAAATATTGTTCAAAAATAAGGTATCTTGCCACTATGCTCAAAATTTGAAAAATGGTATATTTTGAGGCGCTGTAGCGCCTAAGATATTGAGAGAAGAAAAAAATGGCAAGAATCAAATTTGTAGGGAATTTTGTGCTCTTTAAAAAAGAGAATAGACGTCAAAGCGATAGGGGCAAATGAAACTGAGATAGTTTGAAAAAACTGAAAAAAGTTTTTTGACAGCAGAAAGTTTTTCCAAGCGAAATTTTGTTGGCAAAACTCAGTTTTCTAATCTTTCCAACCATATGAACGAGCTGAAAAAATAAACTCTTCTACCCCACCTTTTGCAAGGTATATTTGCTATTTGACTGGACTACTATGGGACTTAACAGCTGAGGTCATCAGTCCCCTAGAACTTAGAACTACTTAAAACCTAACTAACCTAAGGACATCACATACATCCATGCCAGAAGCAGGATTCGAACCTGCGATGGTAGCGGTCGCACGGTTCCAGACTGAAGCGCCTAGAACCGCTCGGCCACAACGGCCGGTCTTCTTTGCATGTCTTGGGAAAGCCATTGTAGTAGTCGTTTCATTCCATAATCCTCGCAGCTGGTGTTAAGTCCTTTTGATCATATTGTTAATTGATTTTGCATTTTAAGTCTGTAATACTTCTTCTTAAGAAAATCTTATACCACTGATTACTCTTCCTTCTACTATGCTTGCTGATCATCAAATTCAAATTATTCTCTATTGGGTTATTTAAGATCAATTGCTCATACTATCAAATCACTCTTTTATTCGAAGTGCTTTTCAAGTAAATCATGTAAATATTCAACAGAGTAGGCGAAATATAACGATTCTTCCGTTTTTAATTGCTGCAGTCATCGAATCTTGTATCGTATAAGTAAAGAAATCGTAGGAGTTGAGATAAAAGAAAATTTGTATTTTTTCCTCTGTTGATATTACTCTTACATAAATACACAGTCGTGTTTAAAACTCAGAAAGATAACAAAAGAAAAGCCGCAACCTGCGACAAGTTACTGATGCACAGAGCTTTAATGTGTTAGGAAATTTATTAGAAAGAATGGAGCGTAACTGAGCTCATGAACGTTAGACGACGACTACGATCAGGTAATAAACTGATTTTCAAAAAGTAATGGGAAGGTTCGTCCCATTTAGAGGTGCATCCACGTACCGTGTGGTTATAATTAAACTGACGGTATTCTGAGTGCTGCAGTGTCAGCTGTAAGCGCGTCAGGAAGCTGAAGTATCGTAAGTATGTTCATTTATGGCTTCACTTGAGAAATATGCTGAAAAACGTAACTTTTTCACTTTGTGCCACCAGATAAAAATATGGTGCTTTGAGCAGTCAGCCGGCCGCTGTGGCCGAGTGGTTCTAGGCGCTTCAGTCCGGAACCGCACTGCTGCTACGGTCACAGGTTAGAATCCTGCCTCGGGCATGGATGTGTGTGATGTCCTTAGGTTAGTTATGTTTAAGTAGATCTACTTCTAGGGGACTTATGACCTCAGATGTTAAGTCCCATAGTGTTTAAAGCTATTTGAAGCATATTTTTGAGCAGTTAGAATGTGAACCGTTTCCTGTTTCGACGACAGTATGCTCTTGTCGCTGGATGAAGCTTGTTGATTTCTTTTGCGAAGTGACAGTAGGTACAAAGTGTAAAGAAGTTATCCGTAGAAAACGTAATGGCTGTTGAGAAGAAAGATCGTGCAGTGCTGGTAAAGCTGTTTCGTAAGAACGACAGCAGTAGGAGCGTGGGAATAGCGCCGACACTAACAGCTGCGAAGAGGCACTGTGTCAATAAATGGGTTGAAGAATGTTGTTGTTGGTGTGGTCTTCAGTCCTGAGACTGGTTTGATGCAGCTCTTCCATGCTACTCTATCCTGTGCAAGCTTCTTCATCTCCCAGTACCTACTGCAACCTACATCCTTCTGAATCTGCTCACTGTATTCATCTCTTGGTCTCCCTCTACGATTTTTACCCTCCACGCTGCCCTCCAATACTAAATTGGTGGTCCCTTGATGCCTCAGAACATGTCCTACCAACCGATCCCTTCTTCTAGTCAAGTTGTGCCACAAACTCCTCTTCTCCCCAATCCTATCCAATACGTCCTTATTAGTTATGTGATCTACCCATCTAATCTTCAGCATTCTTCTGTAGCACTATATTTCGAAAGCTTCTATTCTCTTCTTGTCCAAACTATTTATCGTCCACGTTTCACTTCCATACATGGCTACACTCCATACAAATACTCTCAGAAACGACTTCCTGACACTTAAACCTATACTCGATGTTAACAAATGTCTCTTCTTCAGAAACGCATTTCTTGCCATTGCCAGTCTACATTTTATATCCTCTCTACTTCGACCATCATCAGTTACTTTGCACCCCATATAGCAAAACTCCTTTACTACTTTAACTGTCTCATTTCCTAATCTAATTCCATCAGCATCACCCGACCTAATTCGACTACATTCCATTATCCTCGTTTTGCTTTTGTTGATGTTCATCTTATATCCTCCTTTCAAGACACTATACATTCCGTTCAATTGGTTTTCCAAGTCCTTTGCTGTCTCTGACACAATTACAATGTCATCGGCGAACGTCAAAGTTTTTATTTCTTTTCCATGGATTTTAATACCTACTCCGAATTTTTCTTTTGTTTCATTCACTGCTTGCTCAATATACAGATTGAATAACATCGTGGAGGGACTACAACCCTGTCTTAGTCCCTTCCCAACCACTGCTTCCCTTTCATGCCCCTCGACTCTTATAACTGCCATCTGGTTTCTGTACAAATTGTAAATAGCTTTTCGGTCCCTGTATTTTACCCCTGCCACCTTCAGAATTTGAAAGAGAGTATTCCAGTCTACATTGTTAACCATACAGTAAACCTGCATGCCCTCGGGAAAAATTACGGCCGTAGTTTCCCCTTGCTTTCAGCCGTTCGCAGTACCAGCACAGCAAGGCCGTTTTGGGTAATGTTGCAAGGCCAGATCAGTCAATCATCCAAACTGTCGCCCCTGCAAAAAATTTCAAGATAGAGGTGCATTGGGTGGTGTAGCAGGGAGAGGGAGGCAGCCAATTCCAGTGGCAGTTTTGTACCCGTACCAATAAAGCAATAACTGACCTTGCAACCCATGCCTCAGATTCTGCAGCCGGCACTTGAACTCTGTTACGGAAATTCTCTCTCCCCTGATCAACAGTCCAAAGGATTATGGTGACCATTTTACGCTGGTATCCTTACGGGGTTCACTATGGGCACCAAATAAAGTCCCAAGATAGGATATAACGCCGTAATTTTTCCCTTCGTTGTTTTTAGCACACATAGAAATGAATAACATGTGGCTGTGGATTATTCTTTTGAGGGACGAGGCAAATATTACACTGCACGGTGTCGTGAATGCATAGAACTGACGCATATGGGGTTTTGCTCCGTCAAAAGCTCTGCAGGAACATATATTGTGCTCAGCTTATGTGACTGTGTGGTGCGTTTCTCAAGTTCCTTCCTTCTTGGTACGCTTTTCTTTGAGGTGGTGACACCTCGCAGGGCTGTTAGATGTATAGTGTTTTGGCCTCCTTGTGCAGCATGTGATTCCAGCTTCGCAAGAACTGAACTGTTTCCACACCACTATTTTCATGGAAGATGGGGCGACGCCACATTACGCTTGCCAGGTGAAAGATTTACGTCAAGAAACCTTCGGTAACAACCGCATCGTATCTAGGAAATTTCAATTTTCCAGACACGCCTCCCTAAATTCATGGCTGTGAGGATATCTGAAAATTCGTACGTATCGGGGATGTGTCCGTACTTTTCCAGATCTAGAGGATAGCATAAGACAACATATCGCTCTGAATACAGCGCTTATGCTACTATCAACTGTCGACAATGCCGCGTTGCTGAGTCGGGATACCACATTAAATACATGTTGTAACTGGTGACCATATCCTAATAAACGGCAAGAACCACCGTTATCGTGTGCCTAATCGTTCCTCCCTTTTTTTCTACACCCACACCATATCGTGACTGCTTACAGTGAAAAAATTTCGCCTGATATCAGAAAGTGGAACTTAGTTTTTTGAACACACTACACTAGAACACTGATTAAATAACATAGATGCTATATTTCAGGGTCTTGCTATGTTCACAGCCCGCACAGCAGCCCTCGGAACACGTCAGTTTCATTATAACTGTCCTGTACTAGCGATTGTGTTAGTAGTAGTAGTAGTAGTAGTATATTCAATAGTTTCAAACAGTAGGTCTGATGGCCATCTCAGATTGCAATAACTTCCCAAAGAGCTGCAGCTAATAACCAAAGATTCTCAGCCAGCTGTACCGCAGCGACCCACACACTCCTTCGATGGACGAAACTAACTTTAGAAATTCTTCCAATCCATATGTGGCGTACAGTATTGGTTAAAAACAGTTTTGGTTGCAATTTTAGTTTTTTATTTTTTAACTACGCGTTTCGCCTTATTTAGGCATCTTCAGGTTGATCTCAATTTGGTATTTCTTAGACCGATCCTTTAGACAGTGTACTCAAAGGGCATCGTCGAATACATCAGGCCAACATCGCCTTCGTTAAACTCAGTTAACGTCACGTCTCTTCCGTAGGTACGCGGAGCGATCGACGATCTCCTGACAGGTCGTCGCCAGTTTGATGGTCCAAATTGGTCTGAGCACTACGGGACTTAACATCTGAGGTCATCACTCCCCTAGAACTTAGAACTACTTAAACCTAACCTAAGGTCATCACACACATCCATGCCCAAGGCAGGATTCGAACCTGCGACCGTAGCAGTAGCGCGGTTCCGGACTGAAGCGCCTAGAACCGCTCGGCCACCGCGGCCGGCGCCAATTTGAGCGTGTCGCGTCTAGAACCTATTTCTCCCAGGAGCGCGCAGAGACAGACGCACGATGGAGGCATCAGCATACGACGATCGGTATCACACCAATGCTTTATCATTAATTTTGATCAAGCAATTGAACATTGTGAAAAATTATGACTAATAAGATTTCCAGAGTACTGAGAGAAAATGTATGATGGACTGTAAATAAAATAGTGACTTACAATATAAAGGTCTGATGGTGTTGAATATTCGTCTTTAAAGTGGCGTATAGTCGTCTCTTTGCGTCGTCCATATCCTGAGATGAGAGAAATGGGCTGGTTCGAAGTGGTCCGCTTGCTGCAGTTGACCATTCGACACTCTCTTCACTGTCTGTATTCTGCTCTCCATCAGCAGTCACATCTACTAGTTCGAGTAGCTGACTAAGCTCTCCATTCAGACCGAGTAAATGTATGCTTGAGACGTTCTTGTTGAGAACAGCTATCTCGGCCGTGACGTGGATCATGAGGCAGACGAAGAAGATGTCGAGCAGGATGCTGACTTCGGACATGGCGACGACGCCGACGACCTGCAGCACGAAGACGATCTCGTAGGTGGGCGACTGCTGGGTGTCGAGCGGCAGCCAGAGGACCAGTGGCTCACGCCGCACCACCACGCTGGAGTTGCCCACCGTCACCAGTTTCGGGGTGTCCGTCACCGGACCCAAGGCCCACAGCGAGATAGATTTTCTTTGCCAAATACTAGGAAGCCGGGAGGAAGACAAAGTATATTTGGGAAGTTCCAGTTCCGAAAATTGCCTGATAACCAAAAGAAACCCATCGGGCATGGGAAAGTACCCTATAGGTTGTGATGAGGGAGGTTGTGAGTGTCAAAATACGTAATCTTCTGACTCTCTTGAATTAGAAGCTAATGTTTATTATATAGCCAAAGAACCACAGACTTTAGAATGTGCCACAAATCACAGCTTGGCACGTCTACTCTTACTTAAGTAAAAGGGGTCTTAACTGTCTGAACGACGGACAGACAGATAGACTGATAATTAATGACAAAAATAACTCTTTCTCGTGTGACATAATTACAGATTAACAGTTTTCGCATTTTTTTTAACTTTGATTGTAGCGTGACACTCTCATTCTTAGCAAATTTGATGATACTAGGTAAACGGAAACATCCGCTTAGGTTTTGATGAGTGAGTGTGCGAGTATTAAGATATGTGACATGAATGGCCATATCCTTTCATTGGTTTGACTTAGAAGCTTCATTTACTTATATCGCCAAGGGACCGTAAATCTTAAAATGTCACATAAATTTCAACTTGATACGTCTACGTATTCCTGAGATAAGGAACTTAAAAAATCGGACAGACAGACAGACGGACTACAAAGTGATCCCATAAGGGATACTTTTCTCGGGTTCAGATACAGTACCGTAAAACTGATTTATATTATCATTATATTCATATTTTCAAGTCCAGGACCCTTCCACACATCCAAAAACCCTTAAAAAGTACGTCGTGAATATCATGACATTTAATGAAAGCTATATTTTTTAATTTTTTTGTGGTGGTCATAAAGTACCCCTTCGTTCTGTCTACACATTCCGAAAATTCGTTGCTATTGGTAAGATCATGATAACAAAATATTTTGTGGTTCTGTAACTGATTGATATATCAGTACCTCTTTAAAATGGATATTTTGAATATAATTTAACGACAGTTAAATGAAACTTCTCTGTTTACTTTTTTAATTTCTTTGTTGGGAGGGGGGGGGGGCGCATAAAGTACTCCTATCCTCTTGGTAATAGGCATTACGGAAAATGCGTTAGATTCGCTAGGGTTAATGTAGTAGCTTCCATAGCCTTATGCATATTCATGTCGTCGATCATTGCAGAGTCTTTCCCCTTTTTGAAGCATTTTGTCATACCAAGGGAAAGAGGGTTTCCCAAACCTCTGTGCGCCACTTTTCCCTCTTTGAAGAAGCTGTTGGAAGAACGAAGTCACTACGAGTGGCTGGGATTGAACCGTGGATCCAGAACGTTTTGACTATAATTCGAAAGCGCTTCCCCGAGACCATTATCATTCGCTCAAACTTGCATTGTCCGACAAAGTACCTATTTCAGTTATGAGAATTCTTCTGCGAATGGTCAGCATTAATCAGTATTTAAGCACAAATTAATTTTTTTTCCATAAATTATTAGGATGCAACGTGTGGGTAACCTACAGACACGAGACTTTTGCTCGTTGGAAGTTTTGTCACTGTCTCTACATCCTGGAACAACACGCATTTTCCTACTCTTTTTGTATCTGGCTACGTTCTTCCAGTCATATCTCGTGCTGCTTGATGGTGCTCCTATACACTCTCAAACGAGTGGAACACTTCCACCTCTCTTACATGTCTGGTAAACCTGAGAGGAATCCTTAGCGGCAGCCGCTCCTTTAGCAATACACCCACTGTCCCTTCCTCTCCAAATATTAGATAAACTTCTAAACATAATCAACCCCATCCAATCCAAATAAAAGCTGCAACTCATCTCTTCCTTGTACGGCTCGCATCCTACTCACCTCCTAACACCCGCAGATCAGTTCCCTCCCACGCAGAGATCTGATTCCCATCTCCATATAATGTCCTCACCAACAGTACCCACATCCATTTCTATACTACCTCCTCGCACTGTCTACACTCTTGGTAGCAGCAGGAGGATTAGGTGGAGCGCACAGGAGGCGCGCTGTGCAATCTGAGAGTCTCTGAAAGAGGTTTCAGTTTGACTCATGACTCACGCATTGCTTCGATAATCTCTTTGCCTGTGTAGCTGAGCAACCACCTCCTCTGTGTCCCACCAGGAGCATTTGCACACCCCACAGCTCTGACATATCAGCAATGTGCATGAGGCCAGTCTCATTCATTTCCCACCGACAGCTGCAGGATAGCCGTCCAACTTTTGTCAGACATGTAGCACATGGATGCCGTTAGCATAGGCAGAAACTGAACATTACTTTTAGCATTTCTATTCTATCACTTACAAGTCCCTCAGATTTCATGGAATACGGGCTTGGAATTTTGTCTACTATATATGTCTACAGAATTCGCAGTCGAAGTTAAATTAGACAGCTGTAGTCGTTGGCGCTTATTGGACACGGTAAGCAACTTAATTATTTGGAAATATATGCTGTGCTGGCTTTGGGTTAACTCAGATTTTATTTAAAAAGATTACCATTTCCAACTTGTCTAATTTAAGTTACTAGAACTGTTTATGTCATAGGCATTTGGGATGTTTTATCTGGTTCGTTTCTATCTGATTTTGACCCCTATTGATAATTTATGAATATTATTCATGCTGGTTATGTGTAATTTATTTGATATTCGAGATTTATATAAGTTCAGTTTTATTACCTTCTGTTCTAGTCTGAACAATGTGGACACAGTCGCATAAATTTCATATATATATATATATATATATATATATATATATATACATATATATATATATATATATATATATATATATATATATATCGTCTGAGTCATAACAACTTGAAACCAAGCTGTCTACATCGCTACACTCTCTCCTGGCTGAGATTTGCATTCTACCTTATTCTGTGTTTCGCTATCTGTTCTTAATCTAGGATTATTAAAGGAGATAGACTTTCCGATATATGAGAGTTCAAATAGTCTTCCTCTGTTTACATGAAGACTATATTTCACATGTTTTTATTGTGCCTCATTGCATGTTGTTATCTGGAGTGTTTACAAATGTTAACTGATGTGTTAACCCAGTTTTTATTCATGCTTGGTGTACTATTTTGGAACATTTGTTGATTGAAATGTTTTCTTGTGTGTTCAAATAGTACCTGAATTATTAAGTTTATTTTGAGATCGAAGCCACTTGGGTGAGGTAAAGCTCAGTGAAACGTCACTATTTGAAACGCCTGGTTAATGTTCATCAAAATTGAAGTATTAAAGGTTTATTGCTGGTTATTTAGACTGTTACAAGCAATTACATACATTTCAGCTACTCAAATTTTGCTTGTAACAATAATGATAATAACAACTTGCCCTGCTCATTAAATAAAATTAATGTGTTTTGAGTGGTGTGTTACCTTTTTTCATTGTCGGGCACCTTGCCACTCCCACCTCCTTGCTTGCTAATGTTTTCATAATCTATGGACATTATCACAGCTTTTCAGTAAAATGTAATATAAATAGCCTTTAAAATTTCTCAATGATCTTTTTTTCTTGATGTAACAAATTAATTGTAAATGAGGAAAAGAAAAATTAGTCCATTCAGTATATAATTAAATGATCTATATTTTAACTATGACGTACACCATGAGACCTCTTCACATTCCCATGGGGGGGGGGGGGGATGAATAGACCAACTGACTGTTACATTTTTTTTCATTCTCTTGCTCCCATTGACGGTTTTCACTAAAATGAATGAATGAATCATTCGACCGTTACGTAAAGGTACAACCGGATGCGTCGACTGTTATCAACTGACTGACTAAATCTTTTGTTTTTATTCGGTTTTTCTCATCACTAGCTGAAAACACGATCACCTACTTTATTTTCATAAATGTTTTGTATTAAAACTCTTTTATGATGCAAGAGCAGCAATGTAAATAAAGGTTAAAAGGACATATTCCTAACTGACCTGCCAGGCAAAGAAGATGATCACTGCGCCCCGGTCGTAGCTACTTCTGATGCCTGGGACTTGCTCGGTGTATCTCTTCCTTGTGTCCAGCAGCGTCAGCACCAGACGTCCCAGGCGCGCCCTCTGCTACATGAACAGCACTATCTGTCAATATCAACAACACAGGAGGTCAACCACTACGATCAGTATCGTGGCTGGGAGCAGTTCACCGAGAAAAAGTCATCAGGAACACAGACGTTAAAGTCGAGTAAGCAGTGTCCGGAAACAGCCGCACAGACATCCGTAAGTTAACCATGAAGCACATTTTCTGAACAGGTAGTTGAGTGGGTTGTAGAACAAGGACGAAGCATCACAAATACGCCATCAAAGAGAGTTCAGAAATGTAATTATAACAGTTGTCAAACCAGCGACACACATCACAAGTAAAACATGGATGTGGTTTATCCTGCATGGCGCAACTGAATTGCAGGGACGTTGCGTCCTCCCTGAGATTTTGCACAGGAGACCTACCGACGGCTCATCCTATTCTTGAGAGAAAACACTGAGGGAGGGGGCGGACTGGTAAGACACTGTTGCTTCATATTCTCCCATCCAGTCATCCACATTTAGGTTTTGTCTGGCTTACGTAAATCGCTCAAACGAATGCCTGGATGATTCTTTTTTTTTTTTTTTTTTTTGAAAAGCTGCGCCCAATTCATTCCTTATCTTTCCCCTATTTCAGCATGTGGTCCATCTCCCATGAGTTCATCATTGACAGGACGATAAACCCTAATCTTCCTCTCTTGGTTTTCTACATGAGAGAGAATAATGTGGAGGTAGAGGTCAGTCAGTCATGGAAGCTGATGGAATTAATTTACTGTCCAAACACAGGCCACAGTTTTTTTTTCCTTTTCCTTCGCTACTATAAGGTGCGCTGGGCTGTCAGTGATCCAGCGCAGTGTAGAACCTGGGTTATTTTCAGCCAAATCTCAGCGTTATGACCGCGGAACCATTGCAGAAATTCACGTTTGGAAGACTAGAGGCATGATCTTAAATAAAGGCATCATTATGCGACTACAGACTAAACGGCGCTGCCACCATTTCTATGTCAAGAAAAAAACCTGAATGAAAATTCTCTGTCGATTAATGTAACAGAACTCTGAAAAAAGAAGAAAAACAGTTATGACACGGCAGAAAAGATAAGGTTACTCTCTCATGGGGCTCACTGGGAATGATCAACAGCGGTTATGTGAAAGCGGGATATGGCAGCGACTGGCTATTATTAAGTAGTGAGTAGCTGTTACCCATGGCTGCATCGCATATCAGTAGGTTTGCTATGAAGAGAGATGCTGAGTAAGTGAGCTAGTGTACATTCAATGACGTCAGCTGTCCTCACATGTCAACCTCGCTCTTGTCCCTCCAGTCCGTCCCAACGCATGATGCATCGGCATGGGGAGCGTAGCTGCCGAGCAGTGTGTACAGAGAGGCATGGGCAGGAGTGTGCATCTATGCATCGTGCTACTGAAGTAGCTATACATCACGTGAAGTGTACATTATGCAACAAATAGTTAGCAAGTATGGATTAAACACATTGAAGATTGGAAAAGCATTCTATTCATTACTTTGAATCGTGCGTATCACACGGCACATGACGACCAATAAAAACATTTTCACAAGTATGATACAGGTCGAAAGCCAAAGAGAAAATAGCTATTTCAAAGAGTAAATATTTTTCCCTAATTCTCGTAATATTCTGTATATGACTAAGTATCTTGTACTACACACTGCGTAATGCAGACAGTTTTCTTTTACAGGCTTGAAGTTATTTCCTTACCTAATTTCAGCGAAATCGGTTCAGCGGGTTAGTAAGAAGAAATTTAAATAGCATGCATGACGCGGGAGCTTTCCATGCATCTCAGTGTTCGTGACGTCTTACACTTTGAACTGTGTCTCTTACAGTGATACTATTTTTCTGCTACATTTGGTGGTCCATGTTAACACTGCCTGCAAAATATGTTGCGAATGTAGTTAGTAGTAAAGAAATAATACATTAAAACGTCATGCCTGGCGCGAAAATGTAGTAAGAAATAAACTTCTCCCTTTCAGTGTTTTGTGTAGGCAGTCAGTGAGAAGTATCGTAAATGTTTGACATTACGTGTAATGTGTGTTGCAAGTCACTAATAGCTCTCGTTCTCTCATAATGTATGAATAAAATTTGGGCATTCGTGGAATGTGGCCTACACGTCTTTTTTTATCTCCAGCTCCACCCCTTTGATAGGTAGGTGGTTGCTAACTCACAGCAACTCTTTTCAGGCAGTAAGTGATACCCGTACGAAGCTTGATTGAAATCGATCCAGTGGTTTTGGAGATGTGGAGCACCCACCCACCCACCCACATACACATACATACATATTATAATATGTATGGATATCTTTTTCTTCGTGATCTGAGTTTGAAGAAATTAGTCCTGTACGGTGCCCCAAGCTATACTCAAGTTACCTGCAAAAACCCGATGGAAATTCTTCTGTTTCTTTTGGGAATTAGCATGTTCATGGAGACAGACACGAAAGTTTTAGTAAAATTTTAAATCACTGTTCCATTTTTCCGTAATCCCATTTTGGTGAACGAAAGCCTTTACGATGCCCGATAATATGCTCAAGTTACCTGCGAAATCTCCATGAAAATTTCTTCTAGTAGTTTTGGTGATAGTGTGTTTAAAGACAAACAGATAGACACGACAGTTTTACAGATTTATTGTTAGTATGGATATAGATTCATTTTCAAGTGAGATTAAACAAACTTAACTCAGATTAACACTTAAAATTACACTTCCTCTTGGACATGAAACTGCTAATACATAAGCCACTCCTACGGTGCAGGTGCAACAATTAGCTTCGAAATGTTTTCCAGCAGACCCAATTTCTACAGTTTGACTTCAAAGGTAGCAAAAAAAGGTATGGAAATAGAATTCAGTTAAATGAAGAGCTTTTCTGTAAAGAAAACTACGGAATGTTGCAACGTATAAAGCAGTGACAAATAGCAACTTGTATTGCAATGTATTATTTTATGTCAAACATGTATTCACTGTGTTTCTATAAGCGCATATTCACTGCAAGGACCAGTAAACTGGAAGGTGTCGGAAATAGTCTGCTGAAGCAATACACTTCATTTGTACATTCGAATAATTTCCGGTATAGAACTTAAAAGTTTCACGTTCATCTGCTTTTTTTCCTACAATATTGTGCTTTCCTTAAATCATGAGTTTATCTTTGTCATGCTTTGAGTGCATGTGCCGTGGTCAGCTCCGATGATTCGAAAGAAACTCTTTGAACTAATTCTGTGTGGCAGCACTCATTCGGTTGGGAGGCTGTCCGATCTATTCTGCCGATTTTTTTTTTTGACAGGTGTCTATGTAAACTGGTTTGCAGTTTCTACAATGTAGAAGGTTATGAGTGAGACTTTTTCAGTTATATGGCATGGTGACAGACAGCCTTTGTTAGGTTTCATCAGACATGCTTTCTAAATATTCGCACAGTTATCCAGCTATCGGCAACTGCCTTGCCGCAGTGGATACACCGGTTCCCGTGAGATCACCGAAGTTAAGCGCTGTCGGGCGTGGTCGACACTTCGGTGGGTGACCATACAGACCGCCATGCGCTGTTGCCATTTTTCTGGGTGCACTCAGCCTCGTGATGCCAACTGAGGAGCTACTCGACCGAATAGTAGCTGCTTCGGTGAAAGAAAACCATCATAACGATCGGGAGAGTGGTGTGCTGACCTCACGCCCCTCCTTTCCGCATCCTCAGCTGAGGATGACACGGCAGTCGGATGGTCACGATGGGCCACTTGTGGCCTGAAGACTGAGTGATTATCTTGCTAACAATCGACGCACGAAACTTGCAATGGTATCCGTCCGCTTGGTAAAGCGAAGGCTCACAGTTCGCTCACTTTTTGTGAAACGTAAGTTGATTACAGGATTTACATCTAAAGAGGTTGGACAAAAATATGGAAACACCACGGGAAATGCATGGTTGAACATGAAAGCAGATTCTAGCCAAGTATGCAAGTTGTGCGGTTACATTTGACCGCGAACAACACTTTTGCAATGAAATCGATAGGTTTCAAGTATCAGTCGTGATCAGAAGATGTTCTGTGTAGTTACGAGTGCACGATCTTGGAGATAAGTAAGTAAGAAAGTGGGCAGAGTATTGGTGTTTATGTGGTGGGTGCTTCCGTAACCAAGGTAGCCGAAACATTTGGTAATGCAGAGGCAACATATCCAAAATTTACACCGCATACACGTAAAGTGACAAACCTTCATCGATAAGTCAAAAAGTGGACTGAAGTGTGCGTTGTGTTATTGTGACGGATGGTCATTGAAGAGGACTGTAACGATAAATAACAAGACAGCTGCAAATATCACTGAAGCACTGAACATCGCACTCGCAAACACTGTCAGCACTCTAACAAGAAGAGTTCTAAGGTGAGATTTGCAGCGCGAGATTGGATTCCGAAATCACACATCACTATTGCAAATGCTCGTAACAGGGAAACGTGGCGCCGAAGCCATAAAACCTGTCCTAGTGAGAAATGCAAGAATTTCATTCTCTCGAATGAGTCTAGTTGCTGAATGTTTCCAACAGAGTTTACATCCGAAGACTGAAACGTGGCGGGTTGTTCGGCGATGATACGGGCAGCCATAGCGTGGTATTCTATGGGCCCCGTGGTTACTCTACAAGGCCGCACTACTGCCAAGGTTTATGCAACCATTTTGGCTGCTCAGGTCGATCCCATGGTACAATGTTTGTTCCCCAACGGTGCTGCTGTGTTCCAAGGCGACGGATCCCCTGTTCATTGCAACGTCCAGAAGTGATGTTATGGGCACGAGGATGAATCGTCGCATCTCCCCTGACCTCCAGAATCACTAGACGTCGATATTATCTCTACTTAGGAGAGAAGAGAGCGTGATCACTATTCACCGTTATCATTATTACCTGAACCTGTCACAATTGGACAGTAAGAATCTACATCTACATCCATAATCTGCAAGCCACCTGACGCTGTGTAGCGGAGGGTACCTTGAGTACCTCTATCGGTTCTCCCTTCTGTTCCAGTCTCGTATTGTTCGTGGAAAGAAATATTGCCGGTATGCCTCTGTGTGGGCTCTAATCTCTCTGATTTTATCCTCACGGTCTCTTCGCAAGTTATACGTAGGAGGGAGCGATATAATGCTCTTGACTCATCGGTGAAGGTATGTTCTCGAAACTTCGACAAAAGCCCGTACCGAGCTACTGAGCGTCTCTCCCGACGATCGACCTTATATGGTCATTCCATTTTAAATCACTCCTAATGCCTACTCCCAGATAATTTATGGAATTAACTGCTTCCAGTTGCTGACCTGCTATATTGTAGCTAAATGATAAACGATCTTTCTTTCTATGTATTCTCAGCACATTACACTTGTCTACATTGAGATTCAATTGCCATTCCCTGCACCATGGGCCAATTCGTTCCATATCCTCCTGCATTTCAGTACAATTTTCCATTGTTACAACCTCTCGAAATACTACAGCATCATCCGCAAAAAGCCTTAGTGAAATTCCTATGTTATCCACCAGGTCATTTATATATAATGTGAATAGGAACGGTCCTTCGACACTGCCCTGCGGCACACCTGAAATCACTCTTACTTCGGAAGACTTGTCTTTATTGAGAATGACATGCTGCGTTCTGTTATCTAGGAACTCTTCAATCAAATAACGCAATTGATCTGATAGTCATTATGTTATTACTTTGATCATTAAACGACTGTGGGGAACTTATCAAACGCCTTTCGGAAGTCAAGAAACACGGAATATAATTGGGAACCCGTGTCTATGGCCCTCTGAGTCTCGTGGACGAATGGCATGAGCTGGGTTTAACACGATCGTCTTTTTCGAAACCCATGCTGATTCCTACAGAGTAGATTTCTAGTCTCCAGAAAAGTCATTATACTCGAACATAATACGTGTTCCAAAATTATACAACTGATCGAAATGGTATAAGATTCCCTTCATAACCTGTATTTGTCCACTCCGGGACGACTGCAAGATTTGCCTACACAGTATTAGCCGTGGTAATGGGTTCTGTTGGTGGTGTTTCCATATTTTTGTACATCCCCGAATACATCCACAAACTGCAAACCAATGTGAGGTACATAGCAGAGGATGATTCACGTAGCATCAGTTATTAGTGCTTTTTCCCTTTCCATTTGCAAATAGATCTTGCAGAAAACATTTAGGTGCCTCTACGTTTGATATAACTGATGTAATCTTGGCCACACGATCCCTAGAGAAACGATGTATAGGTGGATGTAGTATATTCCAAAAGTCGTCATTTAAAGTTGGTTGTTGAAACCACAACTATAGTGTCTTGGGTAGTTTATGACTATCTTCACATTCAGTTGTTGCAGCGTCTGTGTGACACCGTCACATGTGTCAAACAAACCCGTGACCATTCCTGCTGCCCTTCTCTGTGTACGTTCCATGTCTCCTCTTAGTGCTATTCAGTACAACTGAGCAAATCCACGATTGATCGAATGAGTGATTTGTAAGCAATCTCCTTTTCAGACTGATTGCATTTCCCTAGAAGTTTACGAATATTCCAAAGAAGCTACCTGTCTTATCCATGATTGAGCCTCTGTGATCGCTCTGTTTCATGTCCCTTCAAAGGGCTACATCCATGTATTTAAATGAATTGATCGATTCCAAGTGTGAATCATTGATATTATAGGATACTATATTTTGTGCAACTGAAAAGCAGCAAGCCCATGAGGCGAGAGTGGAGGAACAAAATCGAAGGATTAAAAAGGGTATGAGATAGGGACGTATCTGTGCATCGAAGAAGCAATGACAGAAATAAAAGGAAGATTCAAGACTGGAATTAAAATGCAAAGTGAAAGGATATCGAACATAAGAATCGCTGATGACATTGCTATTCTCAGTGAAGGTGAAGAAGAATTACAAGATCTGATTAATGGAATGAACACTCTAATGACAGTAAATCGAAGGGAGACAAAAGTAATGAGAAATACCAGAAATGAGAACAGAGAGAAACTTAACTTCACGATTGGTGACCACATAATAGAGGAAGTTAAAAAATGTTTCCACCTAGGCAGCAAAATAATCCATGACGGACGGAGCAAGGAGGACATAAAAAGCAGACTGGCATTGGCAAAAAAGGCATTCCTATCAAGAGAAGTCTACTAGTATCAAACATAGGCCTCAATTTGGGAACGAAATTTATGACAATATATGTTAACCTGGACTGATGGAAAACAAGAACAGAAGAGAACGAAGCATTTGAGTTGTAGTGCTACGGAAAAATGTTGAAAATCTGGTGAACTGATAAGGTAAGGAATGAGGAGGTTTTTCAGAGAATCGGTGAGGAAAGAAATATGTGGAAAACATTGACGAAAAGAAGGGACAGGCTGATAGGACATCTACACTATGTGACCAAAAGTATCCAGACACCCGAAAAATCATATGTTTTTCATGTTAGGTGCATTGTGCTGCCATCTACTGCCAGGTACTCCATAAAAGCGATCTCAATAGTCATTAGACATCGTGAGAGAGCAGAATGGGGCGTTCCGCGCAACTCACGGACTTCGAACAATGTCAGGTGATTGGGTGTCACTTGTGTCATTTGTCTGTACGAGAGGTTTCCTCACTCCTGAACTTCCCTGGGTCCATTGTTTCCGATGTGATACTGAAGTGGAAACGTGAAGGGACACGTACAGCACTAAAGCGTACAGGCCGACCTCGTCTGTTGACTGACAGAGACTACCGTCTGTTGAAGAGGGTCGCCATGTGTAACAGGCAGACATCTACATCTACATCTACATCCATGCTCCGCAAGCTACCTGACGGTGTGTGGCGGAGGGCACCCTCAGTACCTCTATCGGTTCTCCCTTCTATTCCAGTCTCGTATTGTTCGTGGAAAGAAGGATTGTCGGTATGCCTCTGTGTGGGCTCTAATCTCTCTGATTTTATCCTCATGGTCTCTTCGCGAGATATACGTAGGAGGGAGCAATATACTGCTTGACTCTTCGGTGAAGGTATGTTCTCGAAACTTTGACAAAAGCCCGTACCGAGCTACTGAGCGTCTCTCCTGCAGAGTCTTCCACTGGAATTTATCTATCATCTCCGTAACGCTTTCGCGATTACTAAATGATCCTGTAACGAAGCGCGCTGCTCTCCGTTGGATCTTCTCTATGTCTTGTATCAACCCTATCTGGTACGGATCCCACACTGCTGAGCAGTATTCAAGCAGTGGGCGAACAAGCGTACTGTAACCTACTTCTTTTGTTTTCGGATTGCATTTCCTTAGGATTCTTCCAATGAATCTCAGTCTGGCATCTGCTTTACCGACGATCAACATTATATGATCATTCCGTTTGAAATCACTCCTAATGCGTACTCCAAGATAATTTATGGAATTAACTGCTTCCAGTTGCTGACCTGCTATTTTGTAGCTAAATGATAAAGGATCTATCTTTCTGTGTATTCGCAGCACATTACACTTGTCTACATTGAGATTCAATTGCCATTCCCTGCACCATGCGTCAATTCGCTGCAGATCCTCCTGCATTTCAGTACAACTTTCCATTGTTACAACCTCTCGATACACCACAGCATCATCTGCAAAAAGCCTCAGTGAACTTCCGATGTCATCCACCAGGTCATTTATGTATATTGTGAATAGCAACGGTCTTATGACACTCCCCTGCGGCACACCTGAAATCACTCTTACTTCGGAAGACTTCTCTCCATTGAGAATAACATGCTGCGTCCTGTTATCTAGGAACTCCTCAATCCAATCACACAATTGGTCTGATAGTCCATATGCTCTTACTTTGTTCATTAAACGACTGTGGGGAACTGTATCGAACATCTATGCAGACCATCACACAGGAATTCTAAACTGCATCAGGATCCACTGCAAGTACAATGACAGTTAGGCGGGTGGAGAGAAAACTTGGATTTCATGGTCGAGCGGCTGCTCATAAGCCACACATCACGCCGGTAAATGCCAAATGCCGCCTCGCTTGGTGTAAGGAGCGCAAACGCAGGACGATTGGAAAAACGTTGTGTGGAGTGATGAATGATGGTACATAATGTGGCGATCCGATGGCAGGGTGTGGGTATGATGAGTGCCCGGTGAACCTCATCTGCCTGAATGTGTAGTGCCAACAGTAAAATTTGGCGGCGATGGTGTAATGAGGTGGTCGTGTTTTTCATGGAGGGTGCTTCCACCCCTTGTTGTTTAGCGTGGCACTATCACAGCACAGACCTTCTTTGATGTTTGAAGAGCAATTCGTGGATGGCGATTGTATCTTTCAACACTATGGAGCACCTGTTCATAATGCACGCCCTGTGGTGGACCGGTTACACGACACATCCTTCTAATGGAGCGGCCTGCACAGAGACCTGACCTGAATCCTATTGAACACCTTTGGGGTGTTTTGGAACGACGACTACGTGCGAGGCATCACCGACCGACATCGATACCTCTCCTCAGTGCAGCACTCCGTCACGAATGCGCCAAGAAACCTTCCAACACGTGAATGAATGTATGCCTGTGAGAGTGGAAGATGTCATGAAGGCTAAGGGTTGGCCAACACCATACTGAATTCCGGCATTAGCGATGGAGGAAGCCACGAACTTGTAATTTATTTTCATCCAGGTGTCCGGATACTTTTGATCATATAGTGTATAAAGATATGAGGGAATAAGTTTCATAGCACTAGAGGGAGCAGTAAAGGGTAAAAACTGTAGAGGAAGAGAGAGATTGGAGTACATCCTGCAAATAATTGAGATCATAGATTGCAAGTTTTAATCTGAGAAGAAGAGGTTGGCAGAGGAGAAGAATTCGTGGCTGGCCATATCAGACCAGTCAGAATACTAGTGAGTCTAAAAAAAAGAACTGAGATGATGACGAAATGGTGAGGATAACACAATACGTAGTCCTCGAGCGGTTGAAATGTCCGTCCTCTGCGGGAATCGAACCTCGGGTCCCGCACATGGCAGTCAGCCGCAAGGTCACTCATGTACAAAGGCGAGTACGAACGCAATGACTCACTCTGATGGTCCAGGAGCTACAATTGGTGCACTGGAAGAAGACGTCGCGCAGCGTCTCCGGGTCATCGGGGGTGTCGACGACGAGCTGCACGGCGCTAGCGACGGCCACGACGGCGCAGGTGGCGACGACGAAGACTGCCCCCAGGCGCCGACCGGCCTTCCCGGAGGGCACATCCCCAGCTGCCTTAGCGCCGCCCCACTGCGGCCCAGCAGCGCCAAAGCCTCCGCCTCCATCTGGGAAGAGGTCAGCAGGCGCGGTCAGCCCTCTGGGGCGAGCAGGTGAGCATGCATTCCCCAACTGCAGTAACTACAACCTCTTTCACAACCTTGTACCGATTTTTGTTTTTGTTTTTCAAAAATGGTTCAAATGGCTCTGAGCACTATGCGACTTAACTTCTGAGGTCATCAGTCGCCTAGAACTTAGAACTAATTAAAGCTAACTAACCTAAGGACATCACACATATCCATGCCCGAGGAAAGATTCGAACCTGCGACCGTAGCGGTCGCGCGGTTGCAGGCTGAAGTGCCTAGAACCGCTCGGCCACACCGGCCGGCTGCTCTTGATTGACTCGTAATCAACGTAGGAGATGACAGTTCAAGAACTGAAATATATTTCTCAGATTCGAATAAGGAAGAAGTTAAGAGATTATCAGACGACTAAGTGTAATTAACACCTTCAGTGGCTTCAACATTGAATGAAACGGAGAAATCCTTGCAGTATCCTTTTGCATCACACAAGGCTCGCTCAGAAAAATTACACCATGTTTAAGTTAGGAATTTTCTTCGCTCTTGTTTGTAATTAGAAAACCATGTTCCGTGAGGACGAGACCATTTTATGTCTTTGCCTGGTCACCTAAGAAGCGAGCGGTAGTGCTGGTGTTTTGCTGAATATTATTTCATTTCTTAAAAAATTAAAGACATTCGAAGTTATATTGTCTTTCTGCTCGTCTGTTTTTTCGTCTAAAGTGCAACTGCTCACATTATTGCAGGTTAGTTGGACCAGCTGGCTGGCCGGTGCTATCCAAGTTAAATGCGGTGGGAAAGCTGTTGTCGCGCATTATTGCTCAGTCTTTGTGCGTGTAACACAACATAAAACGTATCCTCATGATCGTACTTCTCGGTACTGGGCACAGCTTGGCTTCCGCTCCACGTGAAACCAAATCCAATGAGATTCAAGCAAAAGTGGAAGAATACATAGTGTAACATTTACATCAGGTTTATTCTTATCGTGAACGAAGCATAGTACTCTGTGCAGTCACAGGTAAACAGTTTCACCTCCACCTGTTTAGTTCTCGTTGATGTGTAGTTGACACAGCAACAAAAAATAGTCGTCAAAGCCCACTGACTATTCGATTAGAAGATACGTATCTCTTCAGCTACAGAGACGGTCGTCCACAGTGCCTGGTACGTCAGAAAACGTTTGTACAGTATCCTTACAACTGCCTTCACTCAGTGGATTGCGATCGAACGGAAGGGAATGCTCCTGAGGAATTGTTTTCCAATTTTAAAAGTGTTGTGACTGACAATTCGCAATTTTTCACTAACTCAACTTTTCTGTATGTAAGTTTACGAGGTTGATGGCTGAAAAGCAGAAGAAAGGTAACAATAACGATGGCAATAAAAGTCTCCTAAGTTAGGCAACAAAAGATCACTTCTAATTTTCCACAAAGGTTCGTGGTAATACACACACACTCGTAAACGTCCAATTTAGAGACGAAGACGTAATCTTCAGTGGTCGAATTCAACGAGGTCGGCAGCTGGAGTGAACTGAACTGCGGGGCTGGTTCTATACCCTAAATAGCTGTCTCCAGCCAATCAGGTTTTGGCGCAGTGATACTTCCTGCAGGCCGTGGCTCGAGCTCCCCCTGCAGGAAGTAGTGCTCGGAATGTCTGCTTCCATTATCTTGTATATAAATAGCCAGTGTTTACCTAGGTGCTTTTGGTAGGCCTTGGTTTTAGACAACCCGGTCTTCGGAGATGTAATATGGGTTGCCGGCCATTAGGGGCTACCTTGGCTCCAGAATAACAAAAAGCAACATACAGGACGATACAAGTTGAAAAATATTCTGATTGAGAACTTCTTAGAACTGTAAAAACTTCTTGTACTACTGTGTGTTTATCCATTAGAGTTTAATGCTGCTGAAGGAACCTAAATGAAGTCGTAACTCTTGTGAGTTACCCAGCAGCTTCGTAACTTGGAGTTTTTTTTGTAGTTTTAGGGCGCACAACCACAATGGTCATTAGCGCCCAGATAACTTGGAGTTACGTTTAGTAGGACATTTTTCCCTTAAAAACCGGGCTTCCGGTTTTAAATAGGAATAAAGTAAATTTGGCGCTTCCATTCGTTTATTATAGACCGATGGCTGTTCGCACAGGCCGAAGCATGGATGATGTTTGCATTGTTGCCGGTACTAAGTGAAAGTTGCGGTACGCGAATACAAATGCTTTGCGACTGTAGAAATCGTGTACCCCTGCAAATTATGTCTGTCTCTTACTTATACAGAATTTTTCGCTTTCGACCACAGACAACGAAGATAACTCGCAATAAGTGGATTAAAAATTCATTAAACACCTCACTACGATCACGTTTAATGTGCGCATTGGGTGCAGCATTCACAGCAGAGCGCTGAGAACACTACTGAACACTCACGAGCTGTCGAAGATTACGTGACGTAGGTGCGCAGAACAAGTCTAAACTCGACCGCTATCGTTCGTGATTCTAATTTTAATAACCAGTTCCAGTCAGTGTTTTGCCAGGTCAATCTTAAAAGCGCTTAGAGTACAAATTGTAATCAGTAAACAGCCTTATTGTTATAGTAACTAAGTGTTCAGCCTTCTTAACTACTCAGTCTGCTTTTAAGATAACCTTATGCGAAAGTAATGTAAAACTTCCTCATTAAGGAAAATAAGCAATTATGTTTCTTCTGGGACGAAAAAGAAAAGATATACATTAAGTTTCGTCATTTCAGTTACGCTTTCAAAGAATTAACAATATTATTAAATTAAATATTAATAAACCGTATTTGAACCCTCTTTATTAAGAACAATAACTTTTATAAGAAATCTTTCGTGGAACTCTTAACAGTATTATTTCAAACTACAAGTCATTAGCCTGAACCGGCCGTTAGCTGTGGTTTCTCTACACCATCGCTAAAAAGCCTACAAAAGCCAGACGGGCTGGACTCGCATATATTTGGCCGGACACGACTGTAAAACGCCGGCCATGTCCGGCTAAAGTCAGACACCTAGTAATCCTACTCATGTTAAATCATATCCAGCAGCAGTAGCAGAATGCGTAGTTACAAGGGACTTATCAACTACTCAAGGCGTTTGTCTCTGAAAGCAAATGGTGACCCGTCGAATTCTCGATATGGGAGCTCATTTGAAGACACAACTCAGGAATAAAGCCCAGAGTTTCACAGGTTCTTCTCTCGCACTCGATGAGAGCGCAGATATATCCGGTTATGCTCAACTTACTATTTCTGTACATATTGTGGACAGCAAACCACAAGTTACGGACTAGATGCTATAAACTGTGCAGCTTGGTTATATGATAACAGGGCCCGTATGTGAAGCCGTATATGGGTCTCTGGACAGGATGAACTTGCCGTGGAAACCTTCATTCTGTGGGCACAGAGAGTTCCTCACAAGGTTTTATCTCTGTTTTCAAGAATATCTACTGTATAAACTGTTTCACTCATTCTGTGCTAAAGCTGTGAAACTACATCATGTAATTGACGTTGTCGTGAAGTTTGTGAATTTTGTACGAAGTCATCAGTTCATAGGGTCTCTTTGATGGATCAGCAGAAAGTAAGGCCCTTTTTTTTCAGTTCATGGGAAAACTGGTTTGTTTGCCGACATGAAAGGGGAAGAAATTTCTTGCCTCAGAAAAACAAAACGAATATCAGGTCCTGCTTTTCTAGCTGATATAACGGTGCACTTAAAACTTTGAATATATCACTAAGGGAAAAAAGTTTTGTTGATAGTAGAATACACATGCGCGACAAACTCGGAGCATTCATAGGTTAAGTTCCGTTTATGAGAGGCAAATGGGGAACGGAAAGTTGACGTTCCTAACTCGTCTAGCTTCTTTAAAGTTACCTGCTGACGTCTCCTTTGTAAACTACCGACAAGTAATTACTCAGCTAATAATAAGTTTCGGGTCACTCTTCCAAGAAATTAACTTTTTAGACACGATATTGCAACTGTTCAGTACTCCTTTTTCAGTTGTACCAGATTATGTGACACGTACAGTGCAATTAAAATTAACTGACTTACGAAATTCGACGTTGTTGAAGCACAGATACTACAAATGTTTAAATTCGTCTCACATGTAAACCTACCCAGGTGATACACATTGATATAACTTGGCTTCAATTTGTTGTAGTACAGAGTGAAATAAGAGAGTCATACTTTTTAAATGTGCAAATGCGGCAGTTAACGATGTGGAACAACCCCAGGAAGAAAAGGATTTAAAATTTCTGTATTAATACCACTGAAACGGTGAGAGATATTTAAAAACCCTCAAATAAAAGTCCTATGGTTTTTAATGTACGTCAAATGTGCACCAAGATTTTTCAGAAAGTAATTTGTTTTCGGAATCCAAACTCACGTCCAAGTACTTTACTTTTCATTCTTACATGTGACCAATGACAAAACGTATAGCATCTTTAATAACAAATTCAATCATATATGATGAAGTGACATCGAAAGACGTATTTGTCAGTAATAATCTAGAAATATCACTGTTACATGTTCCAAATATGTGTCTGCTTCAATTCAAATTGTCATTTTCAGTTGCTTCAAAACTCTTTCCCAGATAAATATATTCTAAATATATATCCTACATATATTGTTCTATTACATATACTTTATTTTTATTTTAAGAAATATAAAAAGCCTTATGTCGCATTTGCGTTTTATTTTTGCATTTGGTGTATTTTGTTTGGTTTCAAGTTCTAAATTATGTTACACTTAAAACTGTTTGTACATTACTGTATATCTGTACATTACAGGGTGTTTCAAGAAGAATATGTTGTTGTTGTTGTTGTTGTTGTTGTTGTGGTCTTCAGTCCTGAGACTGGTTTGATGCAGCTCTCCATGCTACTCTATCCTGTGCAAGCTTCTTCATCTCCCAGTACTTACTACAACCTACGTCCTTCTGAATCTGCGTATTTCGAATGCATATATTTATTAAATTTTAAGACATACGAATATGAAACTTTACACACATACATTTACAAATCTCTTAAGTTCAGATTACAGATTACGTCCTCCACCAGCGACACGAACAAGACCACATCAGTACTCAAATTCCTCCCACACTTGGGCAAGCATGTCCTTCGTCACTGGTGTTAAGCCAGTACTGATCCAGTTCTTCCAGGTTCTGTGGGAGTGGTGGTACATAAACTAAACCCCATAGGAAGAAGTGAGAGGGTGTCACATCCGGTGACCGTAGAGCCCAGCTGAGACATGCTAAGTTGCCAGCTCCTTGACGACCAAACCAACGGTTCGGTGGAGTTTCACTCAGATATTCACTTCAGTGAGTGGGTACCCCGTCTTGCTGAAAAATGGAGTTGTCTTCGTGGAGCTCGGAAACAACGGGTTTCGTAACATAGCGAGATACTGCTGACCGTTAATCGTGTTTCCATCAAAGAAGAATGGGCCGTAAACAGATGACCGGGATATCGCACAAATCACATTTACTTTGGGCGAATCTCTTACATGTTCAGTAGCTGCATGTGAGTTCTGTAGGCCCCAAATTGCAACGTTATGTTTGTTTACCTGACCACTAACATGGAAAGTCACTTCATCGCTGAACACAATGCGTTGTGCGAAAGCTTTATCATTGTCAGTAGCATCAAGAATCTCGTTACAAAACGCCACACGTTTGCGTTTGTCATCAGGACACCGGGCTTGTAACAGCTGTAACTTGTACGGCTTCATAACCAACCGACGACTCAAAACACGCCACATTCTTGTCGTAGGCATTTGTAACTCCCGACTGGCATGACGAGTTGATTTTGAAAGAGTGCGTTGGAAAGCAGTTTGCATTTGTGCAACATTTTCTTCAGGAACGCGAGGGCGGCCAGGACTCTTTCCTTTACGTACACATACTGTATCTAGAAACTGTCGATACCATCTGCGAATGTTCCACCCAATCGGAGGATCAATTTGCTACCTCTACCTGAAACGTCTTTGCACTGTAATCAAGGAATTGCACTTCTCAAACTCGAGAACACAAAATTATTCCTGCTGCGCAGTCGCCATTTTAAAAATATGACGATTACCAAACAAAACAGAAGACAACTGACATCTAGAGGCTTTAATATAAACTAGACTATATACTCATTTCTCCAATAGCTGAGCCGAGGCGCAGCGATCGACAGTTTGGACAAAATAATACTTTGTAATACGTATATTCTTTTTGGAACGCCCGGTAATGGGGAAGCACAGAATTGTTTGTGTCAAAAAAAATGCTGAATGCACTTTGATTTTGCGCACCACGGACGTCGGACGATTACAGTTTCACAACAGAGGTCACAAAGAGGTTCACAGTTCTTAAAGCAGAGGTGAAAAAATGTCTCACATTTAGATAGTTTCTGCTCAATGTAACCGCTATTGTACTGTGCATAATTAAAAAGAGTGAGTAATCTGTGAGAAGAAATATGATTCTGAATGAGGGATTGAATTTTTAGAATATTATTTCTTAACTTCTGGTTAACATTGTAAATACATAATTACGTCTGAAAAATGTGAACGTGAGCCGAGAGAAAGACTAGATGCCGCGTCCAACACTCAGCGTGACCGGATGCGAACTAGGTGTCTCGGCATCCAGTGTTTCCTTCACACCGCCTGTCCACGCCCCCTTACCCGTGGGCTTGGCTAACGTCTTGAAATTGTAGCTTCCGATGTGCTTGGTGCGCAAAATCAAAGTGCATTTTTTACGCACTTCCTCATTGTACAGATTTATAATAACGTCAGAATCATACTATATGAACAATTTTAAACATGATTTGATTAAATTTGGAAACAACTTGAAAACAAACAAAATACGCCAAATGTAATAAAACCACAAATACAACAAAGGTATTTTATATTTCCCAAAACTAAAAGAATAGAACAAACAATATATGTAGACTTTAAATATGGGATATATTTATCTGGGAAAGACTTATTAAACAACCCAGAATGACAAATGGAACTGAAGCAGACACATGTCGGGCACATATCGGGTATTTATAGCCTGTTTTTCAGAATTGCGTCTTCAGAATACCCCTCCATCGTACATGATCGAGTTTCAAATTAAAGTAGCTATACGTTTTGCTTAGCAAAATTTCAAAATGAAAAGCAAAGTAAGTTGGGGGGTCGGGTGGTGGGATGGGATTCTGAAAACAATAACTTCTTCGACAAATGAGGTTGCACAGGTGTAACATACGTTATTTTTTTCTAATACCGTTTCAATGGTATTCAGTTTTTCTCAAGAGGTTGTCCCTCTCCCACCCCCTCCCCCGCCACCCTTACGGCAGTTTGGGCATGTATAAAAAAATTATGTCTCCTATTTTACACTACACTACATCATACTAAAAGCCGATAAAAATCCAAGTGCATCCCTTGGATAGGTTTCCTTGTCGGTGCTATCAAAATATAAAGACACAAACATTCCCTAGGCTTCTCAGAAATGTAGCTTGGATTATGTGCATGTTCGGGTCAACACAATGTTGCCAGCAGCTATTATCTGGAATGAAGAGGATAAAAAGGAAGTTCATTGCTTCACGATGCTATGATGAAGAGTTTGCTGCATATCGCTGCAGGAAACAAGATATCAAGTGATGTAAATGCACAAGTCTTGTAAAAATCACAAAAAACATCAATAAAAGTTTAGTTAGTGTAGTAAAGTTACTCTAATTTGTACTGAACGCCACTTGCCCACAGCCGGCTCATCGCTTCCCAGCTGTTACTTTTTTAAGGCTTTAGATTTCTAAATGTGATTAATTTCATGTGGATTAAAGTAGAATGAGAGTGATTTCACAAACAGCCTTGAGCAAGGATGGTTTGTGAGTGCACCTGCATTTCCTCTGGACGGCCCCTACACTTGTATGTCGCCGTATCAGAGTGCCCCATACAACAGCAGCCTACGGCCGTGGCGGGGCTCTGGCAAGTTAGAGCTCCCCGGATGACAGCCGAGCACACCAGATGAAACAGCCTCTCACCACATACTGTTACCTCCTTCCCCCCGGTACGCCCCCCCCCCCCCCACCCCCCCACTCACACCCAAAGGCCTGAATAAGTGTACCCAACTGTTGCATGTAGTGTTATTATAGTGTTATTCATGTGTAAGTTAGTGAAAGTTTTCAAAAGTTTGCGGAACATGTAACGGGGGGTAGAGCTGTATAAACGTGGATTAGAGTTTCCATACGTCACCGATAAACTGGGAGTGTCCCAATTTTTCACTATTTGTCCCGGTGTCCCAAAAAGGCTCGATCGGGACGCTAAGTGTCCTGATTTTCAAATAAGAACATCGAAGATATATTTTCTACTAATTCAGTATATTACTTTGCTTTAATATGCAACCCATAAGCAATCACCAGCGGCTTACGCTCATACTATGTCTAGTTTGTTTGTCTGCAGTTCGCAACACTGTTTAACAACCAATCTTCACTTCATATTGTTTAGCAACACAAGTTCCATAAAATCGTTTACCGTGGCAGTACCGGTCTTCGTTATAATAGTGTACGAGTTCTCATTGATTTGTGATGCCAAAAGGAAACCCAAGTTCTCTTTCAGTCACGAGTACACAGAAGTATGACCTTTCATAAAAACCGGCAACACAGATGGGAAAGCATTTTGGAAAATTTATTCTTGTTATTTTTCATTTGAGCATGTTGGAAAAAGTGTCGTAAGTCATCATATTGAGACCCAAAAACACACACAAAGTATTCAACGACAGGCATCGTATTATGTCTGAAAGCAGAGCAGAAGTATTTAACGATAGCCATCCAGTTAAAAACTCACTTTTTGTGCAATACCGGATACGAGAGATGAAACACTCGTTGCTACCGCTGAAATGACATCAATATATATAACTTTAAAACATCGCCATTCATATAAGTCACTTAATTGCGCGACGAAACTGCGTACAGTTACGTATCCTGAGTCTATGACTGCTAAAAATTAAAAGTGTCGCGAAAACAAAACCCACAGCAATAATTAAACACAATCGTGCTCCTCATTCTGTACTCATTTGCACTTTGAACTTGAGGAAAGAATCCGTTTTATGGACTGGTAACTGATGGAGGCAATCACAAAGCATGGAAATTATGTTACATTGTCGTTCAGTATTTTGAGGCAGGTGAACCGATAAAAGCTACAGTAATAAGGCTGGATTCTGTACAAAATGAAACGTCGGAGACTATATGCAACTTACGCACTTCAGCACTCACAAATCTCAAAATTAATTTAAAAAACCGTGTAATATTTTGTGGCGAGAACTGCAACACGAGTTTCTGAGGGGTGAACCGTAGAGGTGAAGACGACATATACAGTTACGTTTCAACTGCTGCAGACATTTTATCTGTAGTCATGGAGTTAACTGTGGTTAAATTTTTTAACTAGTTTTCCATCTACACAGTCAGCACCTCAAGAGTTGCTGACTTTCGCAAATTTGTTGATACCTGCTATAGAGAACTGTCTTCACAGTCTAAAACTAGATGTTTGCAGTAGAGAGATTCTTACAGCTGTTGGACGCTATGAAGTCTTTATCCTTGTTAGAAGTAAAACACCTTGATAGAATTTTTCTCTGTTTCTTTAAATGAGGCCTTTTTCGGCTTGTTCACCATCGGTTGACTTTGTTTTTTAAGAAAATTGAGAATAGTAACATATCTGTTACTGAAGTAAAGATCATTATTGAGAAAACAATAATTTCTCTACAAGAGAAAGAAAACTGTTGTTATGTAAGAAAACTAAACAAGAAAAAAATTGAAGAATGCTGAAAGAAGGTCATTGCTGTAAACTTAACATCGAAAAATTACGCGCTAATGTAAGACAATTCTATGAAATTGTTATTACTTGTCTTAAAAAATGGTCTCCTCATCAGTCGGGTTTTGACGTTTCTTTGCGGATTTCTTTGATTAAGTTAGTGGGATGTGAAGATATAGGAAAGTACACTGCTTTATTTAAAACCATAAGAAATTGATATTTTTATCAATCTTTGATGAATATGTGCATTTGAAAACTTTTCCGGCTTCAAAAGTTTCAGAGAAAAATTGGAATCCTATTACTTGCCTGGAAGAACTGGCTGGAATTTTTCGGAAGAACAGAGCTCAGCATTCAGAAGTAAAAATTGCTGAAGATACACCAATACATTTTTTTTCAGTTGTAGCACATATTTCTCACGTTGAAAGAATTTTTTAGTTAACGAGTCCTCAATGGACTGAAGAACGGAATCGTTTGGATGTATCAGCAATTGAGAGCACCTACAGTGTACCTATAACTATCAAATGAGCTGTGCATAGTTTTGTAATTATGCAACTAAACAAAGTGATCTTTTAAAAGCTGTCATACTCTGAGAAATATGTCTCTTCCATAAAATGATCTGTGTAAAAATCATTTATGTAAGCAACTCGTGATGTACTACATTGTTTTCAAATAAATTTATAGAAGCGTTATGCTCACTAGTAACGCATATGTTAATTTCTCCAGGCGTTTGAAGTCCTTCCTCATCCTCGACTTACGGCTGGATTTCAGTGGATTTTGTCTCGAATTTAGTACCAACATTTATGGCATCCCTAATGTGAAGTTGGGTGGGAAACCGCCTAAAACCAACACCCAGTCTGGGCAACACACAGACCCTCCTCGCTAGTCCGACGGGCGGATTCAATCTAGGCCGGAGCACATCCCTACGCCAGTTTGACAGGCGCGGCTATCCACGCGGCTAAATATAGACGCTGTCAAGTCAAGAAAATACATGGGGATAACAGTTACGAACAACTTAAATAGGAACGATCGTACAGATAATGTTGCTGAAGAGGCGAACAAAAAACTGCGTCTTATTGGCAGAACACTCTTAGAAGATGCCACAAACCCACTAAAGACACTTCCGACTCCACAGTTGTCCGTCCTCTGCTAGAATATTGCAGTGTGGTGTAGGATGTTTACCAGATAGGATTCACGAGGCTCATCGAAAAAGTTCAAGGGAGGTCACCTCGTCTTGTACTGTAGCGAAGTAAGGGAGAGAATATCACGGATGTGAAACTTGAGCTCGGATGGAGATCGTTAAAACAAAGGCGGTTCCCAATGTGGTTAGACCTTTAAAAAATTTTTATATCCAACTTTCTCCCCTCAATGCCAAAAATATTTTGTTGAAACACGTTAATGCAGTGTCTGTAGTTGACAGTGTCTGTAAACTTTACAGATTGATTGACATGGCTCTAAGCACTATGGGACTTAACATCTGAGGTCATCAGTCCGCTAGACTTAGAACTACTTAGACCTAACTAACCTAAGGACGTCACACACATCCCTGCCCTAGGCACGAGTCGAACCTGCGATCGTAGTAGCAGCGCGGTCCGGGCTGAAGCGCTTAGAACCGCTCGGCTACAGCGGCCGCCAAAGTTTGCAGATACATTCAAATACAGACGATGCTCTCATGTATTTCATGCCCAAGCAATACAACATGACGATAAAACTAAATAAGTCTCTCACATAATTGTATGAGTGCTGTGGGAAGCAGGCGCTGCTATACATGGAAGCTTAAGTCCCTCCGTTAAACGAGGTCGGATAGCTTAAACGATGCCTGCACGTTCAGTGTGTTCGGTCAGAGGACTTACTGCCATCTGCAATGAAAAAGAAGATCTGAGTGAAGCATTCAAGGGTCTACTTGTGCAGGTGCCATGTGAGGTCCACCCAGCCGAAAAAAAAAAATAAAAAAAAGGCGGTTAAGGCGACCGCTGGCACAGAGCTGAGATGTAGGATGACTCCCGGACATCACAAATTATCATTTATTTCCAGTAAATTATATAGCTTTGATGATACCGTATTCACAGTTCGGCGATACATTTCACGATATTTTGTTGACGTCCATCTACAAAGAGAGAAATGATCATCATAATAATGTAGGAAAAATCGGAGCTAACAAGGAGAGAATTAAGTGTTGGTTTTTTTCCGCACGCCGTTCAAGAGTGGAGGGAAATGGTGTGGAAGTGGTTCGGTGAGCCTCTACCAGGTACTTCAGTGTGAATCGCAGAATAGTTATATGGACGTGTAACGGGAGGTTGATGTGAGCTACCGTCTTTCGGAATGGTCATCACCTCATCTGAATCAAGTTGGTTGATATATCAACGCAGACTGCAGACGTGTCGGCGAAGAGTGGTGCACCATTCACAGACATGTGACACGGCGTAATGCCAATCGTCGTAAATAGATCCTGCGCCCTGACAATGATCTCATGACTACGGGTTTCAAATCGGATAGGTACTGCTTCCTGTCAGTGAATGCAGATAGTGAAGATACTACTATAGTCCACTTTACTCTTTCTCTTTGCTTTTCACATAAAAGAGAACTGAGCTAGTACAGATTTTGTGACTTTCTATATACGTTTCATAATTTCCATAAAAAGGCACTGTCACTTTTCATTTTCTGATGTTGTGTGCTTAAAGTAATGCTACCTGCATAGTAGTTGCGTGTTAACGTAACATTGCAATATCGCTTAGGAGTATAAAATATTGTCGTCCACGTAGTATTCAGCGACCGATGAGCTCCGAAGGAATTACACGAATTGGACGGCAATTGCTAGGTTTGATGTGCATGTACACACATACAAATGATTACAGTTTCAGAAAAATTGAATGATATACTCAAGAGAAAAGCCTTCACAAATTGTGCAAGTCAGTAACTCGGTGGTCCTCTCGTGGCCGTTATGCAATCAGTTATTCGGCTTGGCATTAACTGATACAGTTGATGGATGTCATTCTGAGGGTTATCGTGGCAAATTCTGTCTGGGCTGCCATTTCGTATCGTAGCAGGATCCCTTTGGTTGTCAACCGTGGCAATCGTT
Organism: Schistocerca cancellata; assembly: GCF_023864275.1. Taxonomy (NCBI): domain Eukaryota; kingdom Metazoa; phylum Arthropoda; class Insecta; order Orthoptera; family Acrididae; genus Schistocerca; species Schistocerca cancellata. Next base: position 501,835,439 of record NC_064632.1, on the reverse strand, counting down.
CAGCACAGCGTCACTTCGACGATATTTTACGCCCCGTTTTGTTGCCATTCATTGCAAGCCAGCCCGAGCGTACATTTCAGCAAGAAAATGTCCACTCACACAGGGCGAGAGTTTCTACTGCTTGTCTTCTGGCTTGCCAAATCCTGCCTCGGCCAGCAAGGCCGCCGGATCTCTGCCCAACTGAGAACGTTTGCAGTATTATGGGCAGGGCCCTCCAACCAGCTCGGGACTTTGACGATCTAACGCTCCAATTGGAAAGAATTTGGCACAATATCCTTCAGGAGAACATCCAACGATTCTGTCAATCAGTGCCAAGCCGAATAACTGCTTGTAAAAGGCCAGAGGTGGATTAATGTGTTACTGACTTGCTCAGTTTGTGAACCACTTTCTCTGGAATAAATCATCCAATTATTCTGAAACTGTAACTGTTTGTTTGTCTGTACAGGAATATCACATCTACCGATTTCCGTCCGGTTAGGATAATTCCTTCGTGGTGAGTTTTCTTTTTTCCTAGTGTGTTTATTAAAGTGCTTCCTGTCGTGGACTGTTATCTCACAAACCCGAAACTTACGATGTGCTTAGAGTGGTGTAATGTGTTTACTGAGTGGACTGCTTCCGATGAGCAGCGCGATCTGTGAACTTAAAAGACCTACACATCAACGTGATTTTGTTATAAATTATTATTTCAGAAAGTAATAGTCTGAAAGCTACGATGTTGGAGCAGTAGAGTTATGTTACCGGTGAATGGTTTTTTCCGGTGCCTAGTGTGGACTGTGAACTTATTAGACGTGTGGATAAAAGTGATTTTTTTCTGTCAACTGTTACCTCATGTGGTATTTACTGAACGCTACGATTTGTGGGCACTGGAGTAACGTGTTTACCTTGTGGACTGTTTTCGGGGTGTAGCAAAAATGGTTCAAATGGCTCTGAGCAATATGGGACTTAACACCTGAGGTCATCAGTTACCTAGAACTTAGAACTACTTAAACCTAACTAACCTAAAGACATCACACACATCCATGCCCGAGTGAGGATTCGAACCTGCGACCATAGTAGTCGCGCGGTTCCGGACTGAAGCGCATAGAACTGCTCGGCCACCGCGGCTGGCTTGGGATGTAGCGCGGACTGTACAGTGTAAATTTACTGAAGTCCTTCTCACTATAAACTAAATGTTCAAATAGTGGTGAGAAATGGTTAAAAAAAGCCGTAAATATGGCAAACATCACATTTTTGAGCACTTTTGATCTACATCAACGACTACACATACTTCAGTCAGTGAGTACAATGTAAAGACGCACATTTACGTACAAGTGGCCATTTTAAGAAGACGATTCCAAAGGCAATTATGAATAAGCACTACACTAAAATGGTTTGTGTGCCGCCAACGTGGGATGAGAACTGGCCATTCCAAAGTAATAAAACTGAAGGAAAAAAAAGTCAGGACGATTTTTGTACAATACATTTATAATATCACCTGTATCTCTCATACGTTTATCAATAATATTGTAACTACATACATGTTCTTCTTATCTATTGTCTTTATTAAATAAGCACCGAACGTGTTGCATTTCCCCCTCCTTTTGCCCTACCTCAGGAGAAGACACTTGTGGAAATTCTTTCCGCTCAGACCAACGCCATTTGTTATTATCTGCTACTCTGACAGCGTTTCAATTAAGTGATACTGTAACTGTAATTTTTTCACACAGATAACAAATCCCATTGTAGATGAAGTGATTTTATTATCCAGCCATCTATAAGATGTTCTTTTATGAATAACAGCATGTATTCTCTGGTGGTTAAAAGTGTTGAGCGTTATTATTTGTTTAAATCAATCGTATCAAAATTAACGGTCTCAGAAAATACATTTGTGTGATACCGACATTGCCAATAATATATGAAGAAAGCTTTACATTGCCACTAATACAGAAAGATAGCTTTAAGTAAATATTATCTACGTTGCTTGACAGCTGATATCGTTAGATATGTATGCAGTGTCTCCTCATTGTGATAACTCTGAAAGTACTGAGAGTAAAAAATCTTTATCTCATTAACAAAAATATACTCAAAAGACTGAGTTATTATTAAGGAAAAGGGATACTTCGCCAACAGCCACTTTTTCCTTCATCGGACATTAGGACTCGTAAATTACTGTCGGAAAGACGTATCTAAAGAACATACAATTTTTTTGCTGAAATCACTTTTATGAAATTTAGAAACTAAACTTTCGACGACTGTACCATGAATTTGGTGACAGAGCAGGGTACGTTATACGGTGTTTTGGCCTAGAGAATCTTTGATTTGTACAGTTTCAACAGTGTAATAAAATGTTTCATCAAAACATTGGCAATGTTTGTCAGAACATCTCACGAGCGGATTACGAGGGCCCATCCAAGAAATGATCAGTAAACACCCTGACAGTCAACGAAAAGGCGTAAATCAGTCATACCAACCTCATCTTAACAACGTGAGGAATCAGGATACAGTTATAATTGCTAAAGGAAGAGTATAAAAATTGGCTGCCGATTACGTATTTCTGTGGTATCTCCCTGAAATTATTTGTTTAAGTATAAACGGCGTGAAGAGGGACAACACACAGGAGAAGAGGGGGACAAATTCCTACGATAACTGAAATGTAAACTAGAAATAAGTAGCAATAACAAGTGCATAGAACAACATTCATTAGCAGGATGTGATTTAGTAATTCTCGGATGTCAAACCACATTGTGACCGTCGCCTCTGGATGAGCCCAGATGATCACGAAACGTATGGCTAACCAGTGTAATGACTGGCGTTTACAACAATATGTTGTATTGGGAAGTGGTGACTGCCTAGCGACAAATGAAAATTTTTACCGCACCGGAACTCGAACCCACATTTCAGGAATAAGTTGCAGTATTTGAAACAGTAGCTAATCATCAAATATAAATGTATAAATTTGTTGTGTTAAGAAAAGTAGGTAGTAAATGAAGACACTTCACATGTAACTAAATTAAAGCAATATGCAGTGGTGTATTATAAACATAAAAACCTCATCGTTTTGTAGAAGCTCTTCCAGTTAGTATATCATCAAAAAAGCACTGCATGAGGTGCAAAGTAATTACAAAAGGAAGAGGACTTTAGCATTATTACTGCCATGGGGCCCTAAAAATTGTGGGGATACGGAACGGAATCGTCATGTAGGCTCAGTTTTAAATAAAATAGGAGGCACATCAGTTCACTGGTAGGATATAAGGAAAATGCAAGACGTATTTGTTTGACCTGAGGAAGAGCTACTAATAAACTTGAAGTGGCAAAAAGTAAGACATTAACAATTCCAAGAAGACCTAATTGTAAGGTTTTAAGAACCAGTACTATATAAGGAATCTAGGGAGAAACTACCGCTCCTTCTGTACACATCCCATACGGACCGTCCTGATGTCTTTAGTCTAATTACAGTGTTCATGGAGACATTTACGTAATCATTTTTCCCGCATTCCATACACAAATGGAACAAGTATTTCACAGAGATGTGCGGAGAAATGACGCAGATGTAGATGTGGGTACACAGTGCACAGTAAAAGGTGTCAGAGAGTCACTGATGTGGCAAACAGAATTATTCTCAAACAACCTAACCGGCAAAGATAATCAGTTCGCTGACTTCAGACATGACTTACTCTTTACAGGTAGAAACACAGAAAATACAGAGTAAGGTAAAATACGACATAATGGGGTCTCTGGATAGACCATATCATACGCATGATTTCTTTTACTTTGTAAGATTTATTCCTGTGACCGTCATAGATTTTAGTCATACAGTGACACGTTTTACTGCAACCTGCTACCATCTGGAGTTCTATAAACAATAAAATGATATTAAACAAAAATAACAAACGAACTATTAAATTAAAAGTGTTTAATGATTTGTATGCCTGTGGCTAAGAACATTCGAATAGTACCTTAATCAATATGACAATAGATGCATCTATTAGTGCCTAATGCGTAACCTCTTCTTTTCATCGTGCTACATTTCATTTGTGGGTCTTCCTTAGAATGAATTAGAACTTTGCTTAACGACAAGTGGAGGAAACTCGTGACAATTGAATCTTAATAATTTCACGATGATAAGTGGTTTCGTTGGTTACAGACCATCTTCATATAAATGGCAGTTGCGCAGCAGTCGGTCAGTTTCAGCACAAGAGTAGCAACAAATTAGTAACATTGTATTAGAAGCAGCGTGTATTAAACAATGGAAGTATTTGATGTACAACCATCATATATCAGATACTTACACATTGCTGTATGGAAAGTAAAACATAATAAAAGGAGGGCTAGCATCTGAAAAGGGGCACAAATAAAATATTTATTGAAACTATCTAAGGAAAATGTTATGTATGAGAAATTTATATAATACACTAAGGGGAGTATGGATTTAGTCCTTGGTATTCGTTATAAAGTCAGTCACTGTTTCACCTCGCCTGGTAATGGGTCGTACCTGGCTGCTACAGTGTCCCCCAAGTGTTGACCTGCACTGACGAAAGTCCACCGACCAGGGAGAACCACAGCAGACGAGAACCACGGGGCAACGCTGCGTCCAGACGAACGTTTTTGTGTGCCGGCGGTGTTCTTCTGTTATTAAGTACCCCGCTGGACGATTTTGTGTCCTTGCAGCTTGATATCAATTACAGCTACGCATGTGAAAAACTTTCTAAGTACCGTGCTTTGTTGAGGGCAGTCAAGCAGACACTACGATGGAGCGGACATCAATTATTAAATGACGCTTGTTATGAACGGTTCCAGAGCACTGTGTTGTTTCCCAGATCTTCTTTCCGTCCAAATGTCAACGACAGAGTGAATGAATCTGTAAATTGCCGAGTGCCTGGAAAGGTAATGAACTGAGGACAGATTTCCATTTCCTCCCTAATTTAGTGCTCGTACCACGTTTATCCAGAATCTCATACAGTTTTCATTTACTGTGGGGAGTGCCACGTAACCAACTCTGCTGTAGAATCTGGCTGCTACGACACGTATGTAATTTATTTAAATTGGAAACAAAATGTGTCGCCCTCTACTATCGAATTGTGCTATTCGTCGTTTCTGCTTTATTTTCAGCTCTCGAGTGCGGGGCGTATATCCAAGGGACAATTTCTACCGGTCAGAAAAAAACTGTCCGGATTATTTTTGAAAGTCTGAGACGAAATAAGTTACTCATACATCTTAAAGTAGGAGAAGAGTTCCTTCTTCTCTTGCCAAAGACAGAGACATTTCAATAAAAAATTTTCTCAGTAAGTCACGTTATGAACAGCAGTGAATACTAAGGAATTCTGCATGAGTTGAATACTCCGGCGGTAAACAAAGAGCTCCAAAGACGATGAATACAAGTTAGTCCCTTTTTAGTCAAAATGCCGCTAAACCTTGCCTTATCATAGGTCTGCATGCTTTTATGAAACAATTCATCCTCAAAAGTAAACCGTGAGGTGGGATACATCCGAACACTGAAGCGAATAACGAGGTCATTATTCGATGCGAAATGACCGATCAGGTTTACAAGATTCTTACGTCAGAATAAGGAAGCAAACTGCAAATAAATCTGGAAGTGGTTCTGTATTGTAATAAAAAATAAATAACAACATAGGGCATTACGTTTCGAGTCGGTATACGGCCTAAGAATCCATCCTCAGTCTTTCCGTGGTGGTCACTGAAACAGCAGAGAAATGCGTGTACTGTTATATTCATTACATAGAAAGCGAGAAGGGTAAGACTAACACAATCATTACTGAGAGTGATCTATATCTGAAAAAACTAACCATTGTTGGATTGCTGCTCTCACTGGGACCATCTCGTAGAGCAGTTTCAAAAGAAAATTCACTGCAGGATTGGATCCAAAAAAATACGATATTTGATAACGTGAATAACAGAAATATATAAACGACTGTGAAACATAAATCGAAGGTAGAAATGATCTTAGTAACTATTAAAATAGTTACTTAGTAACTATGTAAATAAAAGTACCTGTCTTAATCGTATCAGCTCACAGAGAATAAAGTCACACCAATGAAGTCAAAGCACAAATCTGGATAGAAAAATATTAAAAACTGCTCTAACTGAAGTAGAGTCAACTGCAGTAGAGTCTTATTGTTTCCTGCGCGTTTCCGTGTTTACGCGTGAAACATTTTCGTGTGTTGAAGAAGCATTTTTTTTTCATCAGTCATTCAGTTGATTTCATGTCATCTGCATTTGCTCCTGTCTTCGTCGAAACTTTTGTCTACGTAGTTTTTATGTGTGTCTATTACTTCTAACATCTTCTATAATCTGTTTTACAAATATTGATCTTCGTTTGGGCAAACAATTTCTATGGTTTGCTGTTCCACGTAGACTCATTTTAAATATATTCAAGTGCCTTATCTAATGTTCAAGTATTTCGTCACGTTTTCTTGTCGTCTGTTCTTTCTAATACTTCGTTTCATACTATTTTTGCGTTATTTCTTTGTAACGTCTTTCCATATCAGCCTGTTGTTGTTGTGGTCTTCAGTTCTGAGACTGGTTTGATCCAGCTCTCCATGCTACTCTATCCTGTGCAAGCTTCTTCATCTCCCAGTACCTACTGCAACCTACATCCTTCTGAATCTGTTTAGTGTATTCATCTCTTGGTCTCCCCCTACGATTTTTACCCTCCACGCTGCCCTCCAATACTAAGTTGGTGATCCCTTGATGCCTCAGAACATGTCCTACAACCGATCCCTTCTTCTGGTCAAGTTGTGCCACAAACTCCTCTTCTCCCCAATCCTATTCAGTACCTCCTCATTAGTTATGTGATCTACCCATCTAATCTTCAGCATTCTTCTGTAGCACCACATTTCGAAAGCTTCTATTCTCTTCTTGTCGAAACTATTTACCGTCCATGTTTCACTTCCATAAATGGCTACACTCCATACAAATACTTTCAGAAATGACTTCCTGACACTTAAATCTATACTCGATGTTAACAAATTTCTCTTCTTCAGAAACGCTTTCCTTGCCATCGCCAGTCTACATTTTATTTCCTCTCTACTTCGACCATCATCAGTTATTTTGCTCCCCAAATAGGAAAACTCCTTTACTACTTTAAGTGTCTCATTTCCTAATCTAATACCCTCAACATCACCCGACTTAATTCGACTACATTCCATTATCTTCGTTTTGCTTTTGTTGATGTTCATCTTATATCCTCCCTTCAAGACACCATCCATTATGTTCAACTGCTCTTTCAAGTCCTTTGCTGTCTCTGACAGAATTACAATGTCATCGGCGAACCTCAAAGTTTTTATTTCCTCTCCATGGATTTTAATACCTACTCCGAATTTTTCTTTTGTTTCCTTTACTGCTTGCTCAGTATACAGATTGAATAACATCGGGGAGAGGCTACAACCCTGTCTTACTCCCTACCCAACCACTGCTTCCCTTTCATGTCCCTCGACTCTTATAACTGCCATCTAGTTTCTGTACAAATTGTAAATAGCCTTTCGCTCCGTGTATTTTACACCTGCCACCTTTAGAATTTGAAAGAGAGTATTCCAGTCAACATTGTCAAAAGCTTTCTCTAAGTCTACAAATGCTAGAAACGTAGGTTTTTCTTTCCTTAATCTTCCTTCTAAGATAAGTCGTAAGGTCACTATTGCCTCACGTGTTCCAGTATTTCTACGGAATCCAAACTGATCTTCCCCGAGGTCGGCTTCTACTAGTTTTTCCATTCGTCTGTAAAGAATTTGTGTTAGTATTTTGCAGCTGTGGCTTATTAAACTGATTGTTCGGTAATTCTCACATCTGTGAACACATGCTTTCTTTGGGATTGGAATTATTATATTCTTCTTGAAGTCTGAGGGTATTTCGCCTGTTTCATACATCTTGCTCACCAGATGGTAGAGTTTTGTCAGGACTGGCTCTCCCAAGGCCGTCAGTAGTTCCAATGGAATGTTGTCTACTCCGGGGGCCTTGTTTCGACTCAGATCTTTCAGTGCTCTGTCAAACTCTTCACACAGTATCGTATCTCTCATTTCATCGTCATCTACATCCTCTTCCATTTCCATAATATTGTCCTCAAACACATTGCCCTTGTATAGACCCTCTATATACTCCTTCCACCTTTCTGCTTTCCCTTCTTTGCTTAGAACTGGGTTTCCATCTGAGCTCTTGATGTTCATACAAGTGGTTCTCTTATCTCCAAAGGTCTCTTTAATTTTCCTGTAGGCAGTATCTATCTTACCCCTACATCCTTACATTTGTCCTCTAGCCATCCCTGCTTAGCCATTTTGCACTTTCTGTCGATCTCATTTTTGAGACGTTTGTATTCCTTTTTGCCTGCTTCATTTACTGCATTTTTATATTTTCTCCTTTCATTAATTAAATTCAATATTTCTTCTGTTACCCAAGGATTTCTACTAGCCCTCGTCTTTTTACCTACTTGATCCTCTGCTGCCTTCACTACTTCATCCCTCAAAGCTACCCATTCTTCTTTACTGTATTTCTTTCCCCCATTCCTGTCAATTGTTCTCTTATGCTCTCCCTGAAACTCTGTACAACCTCTGGTTCTTTCAGTTTATCCAGGTCTATTTGAAATATTCCCAATTTCAACTTTTCAGTTTCCTGCAGTATACGTTTCACTGACAAACACTGTTGTGCTCTAGATGCATTGCTTAATATGCGTTTTCCTCAGTTTCAAATAATTTTTTAAGACAATTAGATATCTTATAACTAAAATGGCTCTGAGAACTATGCGACTTAACTTCTGAGGTCATCAGTCGCCTAGAACTTAGAGCTAATTAAACCTATCTAACCTAAGGACATCACACACATCCATGCCCGAGGCAGGATTCGAACCTGCGACCGTAGCGGTCGCTCGGCTCCAGGCTGCAGCTCCTAGAACCACACGGCCACTCCGGCCGGCTCTTATTACTAAAGAAAGCGTTTTTAGCCAGCTCCAATATACGGCCAAAATCTCCTAAGCTCTATCCGTTTCGTGTGTCCTTATATCCTAGAGAGCAGAAGTCTTCCATTTCTTTCTGTGTGCAATCTAGAACATACATGATTCAGAAATTAGTGATGCCCTTCCCACGACTCATTAGCTTTCCCATATTTGCTACATTTGTTCTTCATACAACATATTATGATACTAAGTGATAAACCATTGTTCCTGCATTCCTCTTCCCAGTTTTATATCTGACACTAAAGCAAAAAATTAAGTGCATTTGTAGTGAAGTATCGAAAGACTTTAATTTCCGTGTGTTCGTGAAAACATAATGTGCAATTATATAAGTACAGTAATCAGATTGAGAAACACGACCCCCCATTGTTTTTGTACGTTGGACGCAGTTGCTTCGCGTGTCTGCTAGGCGATTTTGTAAACATCTCTATGGCAACGCCTCTTCATAGCTCTATAGACAGCTATCACTTTCGTCTACAGCCGTTTCTACTCCGGAGTTGAAAGCTGCTAAAAGCGTTGCCATGTGTCAGATATCTCCTGCGGGAGTGTCTTAGTGGTAAAGAACAAATACACTCCTGGAAATGGAAAAAAGAACACATTGACACCGGTGTGTCAGACCCACCATACTTGCTCCGGACACTGCGAGAGGGCTGTACAAGCAATGATCACACGCACGGCACAGCGGACACACCAGGAACCGCGGTGTTGGCCGTCGAATGGCGCTAGCTGCGCAGCATTTGTGCACCGCCGCCGTCAGTGTCAGCCAGTTTGCCGTGGCATACGGAGCTCCATCGCAGTCTTTAACACTGGTAGCATGCCGCGACAGCGTGGGCGTGAACCGTATGTGCAGTTGACGGACTTTGAGCGAGGGCGTATAGTGGGCATGCGGGAGGCCGGGTGGACGTACCGCCGAATTGCTCAACACGTGGGGCGTGAGGTCTCCACAGTACATCGATGTTGTCGCCAGTGGTCGGCGGAAGGTGCACGTGCCCGTCGACCTGGGACCGGACCGCAGCGACGCACGGATGCACGCCAAGACCGTAGGATCCTACGCAGTGCCGTAGGGGACCGCACCGCCACTTCCCAGCAAATTAGGGACACTGTTGCTCCTGGGGTATCGGCGAGGACCATTCGCAACCGTCTCCATGAAGCTGGGCTACGGTCCCGCACACCGTTAGGCCGTCTTCCGCTCACGCCCCAACATCGTGCAGCCCGCCTCCAGTGGTGTCGCGACAGGCGTGAATGGAGGGACGAATGGAGACGTGTCGTCTTCAGCGATGAGAGTCGCTTCTGCCTTGGTGCCAATGATGGTCGTATGCGTGTTTGGCGCCGTGCAGGTGAGCGCCACAATCAGGACTGCATACGACCGAGGCACACAGGGCCAACACCCGGCATCATGGTGTGGGGAGCGATCTCCTACACTGGCCGTACACCACTGGTGATCGTCGAGGGGACACTGAATAGTGCACGGTACATCCAAACCGTCATCGAACCCATCGTTCTACCATTCCTAGACCGGCAAGGGAACTTGCTGTTCCAACAGGACAATGCACGTCCGCATGTATCCCGTGCCACCCAACGTGCTCTAGAAGGTGTAAGTCAACTACCCTGGCCAGCAAGATCTCCGGATCTGTCCCCAATTGAGCATGTTTGGGACTGGATGAAGCGTCGTCTCACGCGGTCTGCACGTCCAGCACGAACGCTGGTCCAACTGAGGCGCCAGGTGGAAATGGCATGGCAAGCCGTTCCACAGGACTACATGCAGCATCTCTACGATCGTCTCCATGGGAGAATAGCAGCCTGCATTGGTGCGAAAGGTGGATATAAACTGAACTAGTGCCGACATTGTGCATGCTCTGTTGCCTGTGTCTATGTGCCTGTGGTTCTGTCAGTGTGATCATGTGATGTATCTGACCCCAGGAATGTGTCAATAAAGTTTCCCCTCCCTGGGACAATGAATTCACGGTGTTCTTATTTCAATTTCCAGGAGTGTATATTACGACTTAATGCTTGACGAGACAGTTTTTCACGTGTCTTAGTGTTTATGGCGTCATAGCTCTTGATATATTTGTGTAGGTACATTCAGAGGCATATTCGAACACTGTCTGCAAAATGTATTGCGAATAGAATTCGTAGAAAAGAATTAATAAATTGAAACTCCATGGAGGCAGTTTTCATGCAGCTGTGTTGCGAGAGAAAGAGATAATCTGGGCGTAATCACAGTTTTAAATGAATTAATTTTATTACAGTCATTATCACATTTGACACACACATTAGAATTTTATTATAGTCATAATGAAAGTTTCGTGTTGTATTACCTACAAAATGGATCGAACACATCCTCAGCGTTCGTCGTTGAAGCGGTACTTTGATGGAGATGCGTCAGTGCCAGTCCATTTACACGATCTTTTGTTACCCTGCTGAGAAGATATCCCTTCAAACGACGTAGGGTTGAGAAAGACTTCTGCGCAGTGCTGGTTGTTACAAGAAATGTGCACAAAAACTGACACAAGACTCCAATATTTGGCAGCACCGTTGTTATTTTTGAGATTTTTCCGTATTTTCGTCCCTAAAAAGCTACAAAACGCACCCTTAAAGTCTTGCGACAGACATACGTTTTAGACATTAGATTCTTTGCAGCTGAGTTGCTGGGAGTCTTAATGACATTTCATTTACCAAATTATCGAGAAAAGGTACTAACACTGACAGACGGTAATACTCTTCTACACTGAAAATTGGGTCTCTTGGTCTGTTCAAAGCATATCTGTACACCGCTAGGTAAACAGTGTGCCACCTGTAAGGATTTCCGAAATTTCTCCATCGACGAGTAATAGTGTCTGTTTATTTATAAGCTCAGTTAGCTTCTACTCGCGGCTTCGTTCACGTGTCGGAAGTTTTGTTATGATTAGTGAGTATCGAAGAAGCACAGCTTACTACGTGCGTCGTCCCCTCATCGCGCGAAGGCAGGTGTTATAGGTGTTTGTATGTACATGGCATCACAGCACCGACATGAATTTGATTTCAATCAAGATTTTTTATTTATTTGAAGGCTAGTTTAATCATAACTGTCGTGTAACATGTTTCATGAAAGTTCGTTTGGCCGTTTAAAGGTAATCAGCTATATAAAGAGAGTTCCGACAGCAACATGCTGCCTTATCAGCATGTCATACGTAATTTAATGTCATACTACAATATAGATCTCAAAAGTATCTACAAGCTATATAAAGAGAGTTCCGACAGCAACATGCTGCCTTATCAGCATGTCATACGTAATTTAATGTCATACTACAATATAGATCTCAAAAGTATCTACAAGGAATTCCGCGAGAGCTTATGTTAACTTTTGTAGTTTCACATAATCACCATTTATGTGCTGTCTTTCGTATTCGCTGTGCCAGCTGCAGTCAAAAGACTAAGCAAAGACTCTCGTGGATTTGTTGGAAGATTTGAGATCTACAGTTCCGAACTTCCAAATTTGACGTTGCTCTTACCGTCTGCACAACGTGTTATGAAACAGTGAACTGCCGGCAAAGAATTCTTGCCTTATATATTATTATCGACATTATCACTTCTCTCTAATGATTTATTTATTTTTTAAGTAGCCTATCTTCCTTCTCAGGGTTAAAACTATTTCTACACGAAACTATATCAAATTCGATTCACTGGCTCCGCCGTGAAAAGGTGACACAGACAGAGCTACTTCCACTTTTATATTGGTACCTTACGGATCACTCATGTGGTGTCACCACCAGACACCACACTTGCTAGGTGGTAGCCTTTAAATCGGCCACGTGTCGCCACTATCAGTGATTGCAGACCGAGCGCCGCCACACGGCAGGTCTAGAGAGACTTCCTAGCACTCGCCCCAGTTGTACAACCGACTTTGCTAGCGATGGTTCACTGACAAAATACGCTCTCATTTGCCGAGACGATAGTTAGCATAGCCTTTAGCTACGTCATTTGCTACGGCCTAGCAAGGCGCCAGTACCAGTTACTATTGATACTGTAATCATGTACCGTCAAGAGCGACGCTCATCATTTATGGATTAAAGTTAAGTATTCCACCAGCTACGTCCGTTTTTTGCTAAAGTCTAATTTCCTTGACCTTTTCCAGACCTCACGCCAGCCTGCGTGAGCTAAAACGCGTGCCTTTCGGCTTCCTCTAGTAAACCGGTGTTGGCTCTCCTGCCAACCCACAACAACTCACTATACATTTCAACAACTGAAGCGCTGTATCATGACCGGAATACGCTGGCTCCTGATAAAACACCGAACAGGAAACAAGATCCTATATGCCAACAAGAGGAGCTTAGTCGAAATGTTAAGGTGCATAGAATAACTGAATGTCAGGAGCCTGACGATGATGGAAAATCGAAACGTGGCTATACTATTTCTTACTAACTAGGAAAATAATCCAGAGAGATGAAATATTTACCGAAAATATCTGAATGTGTGACTTGATCACAGCTTTAGAAATTTACAAATTATTCACAAAGTAAAGGATTTTTACTTGCATGGCGAGGAAGACCTACACAAGAGCTCATTTATTTGTTACGCAATCACGAAACAATAATTGTGACAAAAAAGAAATAAGAAAGCATAACGCAACAAGTAACTTGTTTTTGAATCATCAGTCTCCTGGCTGCTTTGAGGTGGCCAGCCACGAATTCCTCTCCAGAATACATCTCAGTTACTTGCAACCTACGTCCTCAATTATTTGCTGGATGTATTCCTATCTCTGTCTTCCTCTACAACTTTTGTCCTTTACAGTTCTCTCTAGAATGGTGGAAGCTATTCCTTGATGTCTTGATAGATGTCCTATTATCCTGTCCGTTATTCTTGTCAGTGTTTTCCATACATTCCTTTAATCGCTGATTCTGCGGAGAACCTTCTCACTCCTTACCTTATCAATCCACATAATTTTCAACATTCATCTACAACACCACATTTCAAATGCTTCGATTCTCTACAGTTAACCGCACGAGGTGGTGCAATGGTTAGCACCCTATACCTGCATTCGGGAGGACGACGGTTCAAACTCCCGTCCGGCCATTCTCATTTAGGTTTCCCGTTATTTCCCCAAATCACTTGAGGCAAATGCCAAGATGGCTCCTTTCAAAGGGCACGGCCGACTTCTTTCTCCAGCCTCCTCTTGTCCGATAGGACCGATGTTTGGTCTCCTCCCCCCAAATGAACCAACCAACCAGTATCTCCTGTTCCTGTTTTCCCACGGCATATTTTCACTACCATGCAATGCTGTGCTCCAGATGTACAGCCTTCTTCTTCAAATTAAGGCCTATGTTTGACACAAGTAGACTTCTTAGCTAGGAACGCCCTTTTTGCCAGTGCTAGTGTGCTTTTGATGTCCTCCTTGCTCCGTTTCTGCCTAGGTAGCACAATTCCTTAACATCGTCTGCTTCGTCATCACCAATTCTGATGTTAAGTTTCTCGTTGTTCTCATTTCTCATACTTCTCATTACTTGCGACTTTCTCCGATTTCCTCTTAATCTACTCTAATGGATCCCTCTTGGTTCTTGTAAATGTTGTATATTACCCGTCTTCCTCTATAGCTTACCCCTAATTTTCTCAGAATTTCGAACATCTTACCCGATTTGACATTGTGGAACGCTTTCTCCAGGTCGACAGATAACCAGATCCTGTAATTCTTCGTCACTTTCACTGTCGACAGCCATGTAATCAGCGACTCTTAACTTCGATATTCTTTCACCTTGAATTTTAATTCCACTCTTGAGCCATTCTTTTATTTCCGTCATTGCTTCTTTTATGTATAGTTTGAACAGTAGGGGTGAAAGACTACAACATACGCCGTAGATTGCTACACTTCCACGGTGGCGCGCCGAGTAGTCACGTGTTCGACATGTCTGAGGAATAAAACGTTGCGAATGGGGTTTTCAATTAGAAGTTATGAAGTACTGGTCTGTCCTACTCTTGCAGCGTGGAGGTGGTGCTGTTGAGTATTCAAGACCCATTGAGTATCGTGTCGTAAATTGCAATTGTTTTACCAATTTATATTCCTCTGATTGCAGCGCCATCAGTGGCGGAACGAAGAAGACGCTTCGGACTAAATGTTCATAGATGTTTCGGTAAAATTGTAGTTTGCATATAAAAAACGGGGGTTCCCACTGATGATTTCAAAGTTATCCAGCCGCCACCGCCCCGCCAACCACACACGACGCGGGATGGGGGTAGTGTTTGGTATCATTGAATGTCCCCATCCATTACAAACAAATCAGAATCATACCTTTCTTTGGTACGATGTGTGGTTTTCGAGATATTTCAATGTCTTCAGTTATATATGCAAAAATACACACACACACACACACACACACACACACACACACACAAACACACACACACACACACACACACACATCAAGAAACGTTTTGCATCACCTCGGTTCCGAGAGTTCCGGAACCTGTACAGAAAACTGGTATAGAGATCAACATAAACATCACTTACACCCTTTTAATTGCTCATGAAAACCACACACTGCATGTTGTACCACCATACAGCGAAACCTACAGAGGTGGTGGTCAAGATTGCTGTACACACTGGTACCTCTAATACCCAGTAGCCCGTCCTCTTCCATTTATGCATGCCTGTATTAGTCATGGCATACTATCCACAAGTTCAAGGCACTGTTGGTCCAGATTGTCCCACTTCTCAAAACTGATTCGGCGTAGATCCCTCAGGGTGGTTGGTGAGTCACGTCGTCCATAAACAGTGCTTTTCAATCTATCCCAGGTTATTGTCTGGAGAACATGCTGGCCACTCTAGGCGAGCGATGTCGTTATCCTGAAGGAAGTCATTCACAAGATGTGCACGATGGTGCGCTAATTTTCGTTCATGAAGACGAATCACTCGCCAATATGCTGCCGATTTGGTTGCACTATCAGTCTGAGGATGGCATTCACGTATCGTACAGCTGTTACGGCACCTTCCATGACCACCAGTGGCGTACGTCAGCCCTACATAATGCCACCCCAAAACGGCAGGGAACCTCCATCTCGCAGCACTCGCTGGGCAGTGTGTCTAAGGCGTTCAGCCTGATCGGGTTGCCTTAAAACACGTCTCCGACGATCGTCTGGTTGAAGGCATATGCGACACTCATCGCTGAAGAGAACGTGATGCCAATCCTGAGAGGTCCATACGGCATGTTGTTGGGCCCATCTGCTACGCACTGCATGGAGTCGTGGTTGCAAAGATGGACCTCGCCATGGACTTCGGGAGAGAAGTTGTGTATCATGCAGCCTATTGAGCACAGTTTGAGTCGTAACACGACGTCCTGTGGCTGCACGAAAAGCATTATTCAACATGGTGGCGTTGCTGACAGGTTTCCTACGAGCTATAATTCGTAGATAGCGGTCATCCACTGCAGTAGCAGCCCTTGGACGGCCTGAGTGGGCCATGTCATCTACAGTTCCTGTCTCTCTGTATCTCCTCCATGTCCGAACAACATCGCTTTGTTTCGTTCCGAGACACCTGGACACTTCCCTTGTTGAGAGCCCTTCCTGTCACAATGTAACAGTGCGGACGCGATCGAACCGGGTATTGACCGTCTAGGTATGGCTGAACAACAGGCAACACGAGCCGTGTACATGCTTCCTGGTGGAATGAATGGAACTGTTCGGCTGTCGGACTCCCTCATTCTAATGGGCGCTGGTCATGCATGGTTGTTTACGTCTTTGGGCAGGTTTAGTAACATCTCTGAACAGTCAAAGGGGCTATATACTACATACACAAGGGGCTGATGCAACATCCACAGTCCACGTCTATCTTCATGAGTTCTGGGAACCAGGGTGATGCAAAACTATTTTTGATGTTTGTATATATATGGTGTGACCCAACTTGAAACTGCGATAAGATAGTCTGAATTAATGTTTTCAATCAAGGTGAAGCAGCAACAGAAGTAATTGTATATAAAGATGTACATACACATCGATGCACCCGGCTGCAGCTGTGAGATATTTACTGAAAAGCTTTTTTTTTTTTTTTTGCTATCAGCTGTATAATTCATATTTAGAATAAATATTATTTATGCAGCTCAATGCAAAGAAAATGCTTTTCTATGACTCTATGGAAAGGTAGCAATGTCCATATGCATGTAAATAATTAACTATGCAAAGGAAATTAGTATTGAAAGTAGTTTTCTTAGATCCTGGTGAGAGTATGGAAATTTTGCTTTAATAGACCCAGCATAGCATGGTAAATATGGACCAAACTGATATGTTCTCACTATGTATAGCCAAATGAAATCCGCCGTGTGGTCATTTTGTTAATTGTAGTGGGCAATAAACAATTTTGAACTGCATAAACTAGTAGGTAAATCTAAGAATCACATTGCTGAAAAGGCATAATTCGCAGTGGGAGTTAAGAAAGCATTTTTTTTATTTTTTGTTCAACAACTGGAAGGATTTTAGCATGTAGATTATTTCTTATGTTGTTGACATTCATAAGAAAATAGTAATGCTTAAACCAAACTGATCTGACTGGAATCGATGTATAGAAAACAAAATGGATGAATTTTGAAACCTGATACTCACCTTTTAACTGATGCAAGATTTATGAAAAGATGGAATAATTGTTGAGCTTCAGTGCATTTTTCCACAAGACAGACTGGGAATATGTAGTGGTATGCAAACCTACACTGCGAATGCATAGGCTAAAAATGAAATCCTTATATGAATTCGTCAGGGAGAGATGGGGTGGCTGAAAGAAGCATTATTAAAATGAAGCAGAAATGGTGGTTAATAATTTAGTTTAATTATTAATTATTATAAGAACATTTTACAGTAAATGTACTGCATTGTACCTGCAGCCATGTTTTCGAATGGGATTCAGATGCTACAGTCTCAGATATGACTGCCTTATGATTCAATCCATCCTGTATTCGTAAACTGACAATGTGCACATTAGCTGCACTGACTGGTCAGAGCACTTGTGAATCACAAGTATGTATAACTGATAGGATGAAAACAGAGACTGCAGAAATGCATTACTAAGGATGGTGACAAGTCACTTACCCTTTATCAGCATCACCAACTGTTTGTAGACGTGCTCTCACTGGGTATGTTATGAATGCTGTTGTTCTTATGAGCACATATCTTGGCGTGTCTACTGGAACATGCACAAATGCTCCTGACTAACGTTTGAAAAAATTTTGTGGGACTGTCATTGTAACCACTGCATTATTGACAATCAGATAGTGGTAGACTGCACTGTTGCGGTGAAACTGATTGAAACCACAGTGTCATAAATGTCGGAATGTAAATAAATATGGACAACAAACTGCAAAGACGCTTTACAAATGTGCTGCTGGCTTGCGGTTTAGCATGTTGATGTTTGAAATGTGTCAGCTGGTGGATGGAGCCACCACCAGACATGTTGGACACTTGCTATGCTGCCTCCTAAATCTGATTTTCAGTTTAATGATAAGAAGAATTCGTGTACATTCCTATCTTCTTAAATGGTAACACTGTTCAAATGGATCTAAGCGCTATGGGACTTCACATCTGAGGTCATTAGTCCCATAGACTTAGAACTACTTGAACCTAACTAACCTAAGGACATCACACACATCCATGCCCAAGGCAGGATTCGAACCTGCAACTGTAGCAGCAGGGCGATCCTGGACTGAAGCGCCTAGAACTTCTCGGCCAAAATGGCCGGCTGGTAACCCTGTAATTTGAATTTCAGAGAGAGTAAATGTGACTTGTTTTTTGTTTGTTGTACCACTATTGCATGTATTACTGACATCTGATGTTGTAAATGGTGTTTTCAAGCTACTGGGCCTGAGATTTCCATTGAGGGTCCTATCTTATGCCAGATGTCAACCAAAAAAGAGCACACACTCGTTTATATTACTGGCACTTACACCGACCAGAAGAGAAAAATAGTTATTTATTCTCCAGAGAGAAAATTGTTAACATATATGAATTTGCCTGAACATTCTATCCTCCTGTGAAATTTATTTCAGTCTGTCCTGGCCTTGATTGGCACAGTGATATTTTTCTGTGTACAGTTTATTTCTTGTAATCCAGAATGGCACGACTTATATGAGTAAAAAATTCATATCAATACTCTATGAAAAACATACGAGTCCTATCTATGGTTTCACACTGGGAAGCTTATTCCAGGCTCATGCCACTCAGCATATGCTTACAAGATTAATAAAAAATAGCCTAATCTTGTTATATATAGCAGTGCCATCTCATTCTACGTAGTTGAATTGTATACCTTACGCCAGTATTCGCAGATGTCTGCATTGTGTAAAGTTTGATTCAAAATGCAGTTTGTTTCTTCTATTGATGTAGTTTCATTCAGCTTAATTGTGATCCGTTCTGTATTGTAACTGATTACATTCTGTCTTAACAGTCCTCGGTATCTGCCATCTTTTGTGTATGGCCTAAGATATCCGTCACCTTATTCTTTCCTATGCAGTCAGAGATAGGTGGAAAAATAGTATAATATCAATCATACAAGAAGATTTTTTAAAAATAATTGTTAAGAGAAGCAAGACAAATTCAAATGATGACAGACAACTTTACAAGTAAAATACTCTATACCAGGAGTCTCCAAACTACGGCCCGCGGGCCGAAACCGGCCCGCGTTAGCTGGCCGGACATCCCCGGTATCCGGCCCGCCAAATATTTGAGGTGGTACCTACACTGCCAACAATTGAGTTTCGAGGCCTATCGCGACCAGTACTCCGCGACATTGTCGGAGCTCTATCTTTACAAAGCGGAAGGTCATGGTTAAACTAGTGGCTATCCACAATAAACGGACAGACCATTCTCCGAGCGATAGTGAAAAAAAAAAAGAACGGTTAACAGACTAGTTTGGGGAAAACATTTTAAATAAAAAAATTCTTTGCATTTTATTCTACTCACGAGTCTGGTGCAAGTCTTTCAAATGGACGCCACTTTGGTGACTAGCCTTAGTATTCAATCATTATGGAAGATGCTTCTTAAGCGAGGTTTCACTTTCTTTTGATTACGTTTAGAATACGTCTTGCTGTAATAGTGTTGCTAACAGTGATTTTGAGATGTCGTTAACTTTTCAGGACGCTTTCGTGAAGAATGTGCAGTGACATACTTTCTTGTCGGTGAAATTCGCCAGAATAAAATACGCCAGAATTTCGGTCAGGTACGTCCACCAATCAAAATTATGTAATTAAATAAAAATCCTAGTTCGTTTCAGTGCTAGCTATTCCCACAACCTTAGATTTTTGCGATTTCATCTATCCTTTAGCCTTACGTTACGGTGATCATGGAGTGCTAGGGTGCTTTAATCCCTCTAGGTAGATCTTGGCCCTTATGACTTCGTGGAGGAGTCAACGTGGAGACCTCTGCTCTATACCAATCAGGTGCATTGTAGAGTCTCAACTCTTTTATGAACATAATGTTTATGGAAGATAATAAGTAGTATAAAAAATTAATGGTTGTGCAAGTATAAAGCCATTCATACCTAGATGGCCATCGATTATAAGTACCAAATATTCAAGGAATATAATAGTGTCCATAGTGAGAATGCGTCTCAGCCATGCATCATTCCCTACCTACTTAGAGAGACCCACTTATTGGAGACACACTATTCTCAGTGTGATGAAGTGATAACTACTGATGTAAAGAGACAGAGTCAGAGTTTTGAAGGAGTTCTCAAGACTTGGTCACTGCCTGCCACATTACGCTATCACAGTTCTTAAACATACAGCCAGGCGTGCACATTGTTGTGTCGTCTACTGTGGGAGTCAGCACCTAGACAAACATTGAAGGAGAGAAGCTGAGATGGCCCATGGCAGGAATCCAAAATGATCTGTACGTTAAACGTTCTCATTATTAGGACACTTTATTTCTAAAAAGGAAAGAGACATGACTTCTTGTTAAGAAGTGGCTTCCTGTGCTTCCTGCATGTAGTTACGATGACACACTATTACAGTCGTAGAACACAGGGTATTGTATTCCTATTACTGTCCTAATGCTCTAAAAGTCTGTGACCGAACAGGACCCGACCAGCGATTGGCGGCTGGGTAAGTCAGCGCTGACAGGGAGCGCTGAACTCTGGCTTCCTGGAGGTGTGGCACCGTCCGCTCTTTTCATAGGCGCTCAGGTCAGTGCCTTCCAGATGCCATTTCACGACGCTGCGATGGTCTGTGTGCAATGGATGCCTTAGGACTGCACACACATGATGACACAGTCGAGGCTGTAGCACAAGAAGACTTCAGATTCTAAAAGGAATGGTGGCTGCTGAACTTAATTCATGAACTGAATGAATGGCTTTAATATAAACGAGCTGGTAGCTGTCAACGGTATATTGTAGTTTAAGTGAACACATATAACGTTCTCAATCTCAAAATAAATTTTCGAATGTATGCCCTAAAATCTATATATGATGAAGATCAAATGTTATATTGCTGTATTTGTGAATATTTTTAATTTTTTATGGATAAAACTACATACGCTAGAAGCCAATAATAAAATTTGTCTCCGGTCTCGTGGTATATGTTTGTGATACCACAGACGCAGCGCAGTTAATTTAAATCTGTTACAGTTTTATTGGATGACTCACACTGCGTAAAGAAAGAAAACTTTATTTTATTTTATCCTTCAGGTATTAGCACGAAAAGACATGAATTGATGTTATGGACGTATGGGAGATTAATACCAATAGAATAATATGGTACGTCAGTGACAGCATTACTCCATCGAATTATTTTTCATTTACACGCTCCAGTCGCATTAATGTCACAATCGCCTACGATCGACATTAATGTGCCATAGCCACTGACAAGCGGCAGACGACGGTACTAGCAGTGGAGGTTACATAAAACGCGTCGGGACTACGCGGCGGAAACACTGCATTCGTTGTCGTAATGGGAAGAGGAGCGATTTCTCTGAAATCCAAAAGGGCATTATCATTGGCATTCATGCCAGTGGTGGTAGCATTTCCGAAACGGCTGAGCCTGTAAACTATACGTGTGCCACCGTGGTTACGGTATAACATTTATGGCAAAACGGCGCTATCCAAAATCGGTGCCGAGGTAACTCTTGTGCACTACGAGCCATGAATGAGAGGGGTGAACAACGGCTGCACAGATGTCTACTGGCCAATAGACCGTCAACATCTCAGTAACTGTTCACCCGGATGAACCAGCGGGCTACCAGCGGTGTCTCTTCAACGAGCATTCAGCGAACGTTGCTGCCTATGGGCCACGGCAGCAGCCGCCTGGTTCATACACCCATCCCGAGTGCTGTTCATCAGGGATGAAGGCTGGCATTTGCACGGCAGTACCGCAACTTGCCGCCCATTGAGAAGAGAGAGTAGTCTTTTCAGATGAATGACGGTTTAGGCTCCATCGGACCGATGGCCATTAGCGTGTACGGCGTGAAAGTCTGAAACCAAACAGCCTGCAGCAATCGTCGGAAGTGTCCAACCCGCGGGGAGGGGGGCCTATGGTCTAGGGAATATTTTCGTGTTTCTCCCTGTGTGATCTCGGAGATCTGGAAGGAACAATGGATCAAAACAGATATGCATCGCTCCTTGGGGACTATGTTCATCCCTACATGTTGCTGGTTTTTCCTCTGCACGATAACATCAACCAGCAGGAGAATGCAGTGTCACATAGGTCGCAGTGTGTAAGCATGTTTCGAAGAGAACCTGGGCCAGTTTGTCGCTCTCCCTTGGTCATCAAATTCCAGATGGGACTATTTCGATCATTAAATTTTTGTATTTGTAGGAATTCACAGCCTTCACATGCTTAAAAACGCAAACATGGTCCGTAGTAGGCTATAATGTGAGGTTCATTTAATCGTGCGATTAGCTAATTTTGACTAAGCGTCAATGTCAAGCACATTTGCAGCATATGTGTTTCATGTCGTTTTCAAATCACTCTTCATTACAAGTAAGAAGCTGCCATATTCCGTCATCCTTTCGTAAAATGACGAAATATACCTATTTTTTACATGTAATGAACAGTGATTTGAAAATCGAATAAAATACAGGTGTTACAAATGTGCTAAACAATGACGCTTAGTCCCAATTAGCTAATCGCACGATTAAATAAATACGGTATTACAGCCTACTATTGCCCATGTTTACGTTTATTTCGACCGTGCTGTTGGCACCATGGATCCTCTCACAAGAAACCTAGCTAAACTGGCCACGGTACTGTAGTCAGCATGGTTGCTCCTACGTGTCGGTTCTTTTCAGAACCTCATTACGTCTCTTCCTGAAACGCTTGCAGCGGCCTGTGCTACAGAAGCTGCTTATTCATTCTTTTGACACGAGGCAACATTAACCCTTTCAGACCTGAACTTTTCTGAAGGAACGAAAATTTTTCTTTACGTGGTAATGCTGTTAAGCGATTCTTTAATGGTTTTAGAAGGAAAAATTTTACAAAATTTGTATGGGAGCGAAAGCTGGGTGGATTCAGGTTACCTTATCAACAAGGTTGAGGTTACGGATATGAAAGTAGCTATGATGATTGCGGGTACTAGTAGATGGGAACAATGGCAGGAGGGTGTCCACAATGAGGAAATCAAAGAAAAACTGGGAATGAACTCTATACATGTAGCAGTCAGGGCGAACAGGCTTAGATGGTGGGGTCATGTTACACGCATGGGAGAAGCAAGGTTACCCAAGAGACTCATGGATTCAGCAGTAGAGGGTAGGAGGAGTCGGGGCAGACCGAGGAGAAGGTACCTGGATTCGGTTGAGAATGATTTTGAAGTAATAGGTTTAACATCAGAAGAGGCACCAATGTTAGCACTGAATAGGGGATCATGGAGGAACTGTATAAGGGGGGCTATGCTCAAGACTGAACGCTGAAAGGCATAATCAGTCTTAAATGATGATGATGATGATGATGATGATTTACCCCTTTTCAAAACAGGCTTAGTACACTTGGCTTCATTTTATCGACTTAAATAACTAATTATGAAATATTCTCTATTGTAGCAAATAAAATGATCATTCTGTAGTTACCATTCGAAATAACAAAAACTATCTTCAACTATACAGTGGAATACAGCGAACCAACCACATCCGTGTATTCCAGTGGTGACGAGCTGGTCCACTTTGCTACATTCACATGCCGAAATTTTCATAGTGATCCGCAACAGCTGGCAGCGCTTGTCCATAATGAAAAGGCTGAATATTGACAAATGTGTTCCTCAGGTTTCCATTGGGGGAAAGAATTTCTGTTTCAGGTAAGACACGTTGAAAGTTAATGTACACAGTTGTACCCAGTGGGTCTGAAAGGGTTAAAGTGACTCTACAATGTAATATCTCTAGCCAATACTATAAATGGAAAAATGTGTTTGCAGATGAGCCAGGAAGAACCGCCTTCTAATTTGCTATTATTTTATAAACTCTTCCTAACTTGTACTAATAAATTTCTGCAGCTCTTATTTCTGCAGATTTAGCGATTTATTTTCTCCATCCTCTTTTACTAAAGATAGAATTTGAATTTTCAGTTGATTACGTATTCAGGCAAAGGGAACTGACGGGAAACGATAGCAATATTACAGCAGCTAGGGAAAGAAGCCTTCCTAGACAGAGCCCCACTTACCTGGTTACGCCACATACAACTGAGATGCAGAGCTTTCACTGACGTTTGTTCCACCACAGCAGCCATACGTCTCATCGGTGTCCAACATATCTTGAGATTGAGATTTTCTGCTACAGTGATTTATACCATCCTCGCGAACTGGAATGTTAAGCGATGGTCCCCCTTACCTGTATGAAAGAACGGACTACCGCCGCTCCTTACTGTGGTCGCTGAAGCATGCCTAGAGGTCACGATTAGAGGGACAAGGGTGCGCCTTTCTGTTAAAAATATGTAAAAGGAACATAGACTCTGACATGCTTCGGTGCAGCAGTAATTTGAAAAGGTTGTAATACAGGTAGAACTTGGTGTTCAAACTAATCCTCAGATTGATGATACCTTCACCTTTAAGATATACTGCAGAATTAAGAATTGTGTCCTGCTCCCAACAAGCAGTATTAGCTAGCAGCTCAGAAAAGTGGGGTTCACTGAGCTTGTATCCATCAAACGAATGCTGAGCTCCTTGAAGTTCTCGCCATCTAGATTGACCCAGGGGACACGTGTGGCATTACTGGAATTCTCACGGAGTTGATAGAGCTGGTGATTACTGCTGGAAAAACCGATTTTGGGTCACATCGATTTTTCCCCTCCATTTTAGCGTGACTGTTAAAACCACTCAACATTTTTTCTGTTATTTGTAGAAACCAAAGTAGACACCGAACGTAGATTGAAAAAATATGTTAAATTATCCGTTTCCAAGAGGTACAAGCAGACAGTCTCACTGCATGGACACAGACAGCAGACCAGGTAGTTTCTACTTTTATTGTGAACTGTGAATGAATTGCAATTTTTTTTAATTTAGTACTGCTGTCATAATATCCTTTAACCTTTATAGCCTTCAGCTTCTTAACTTCTGAAACAAACGAACATCGTACTTCACTGCTGCCACACTTCGCAAAACACTTCCCGATTAGGGTTGGTGCCATTCCATAACACAACAGATGTTCAGCGACAACAGCGAGAAACTACCTTATAGCCCAGGCGGGGGCAAGACTTGCACACTCCACGTACAAGCATATCGTCTAAATGCCCGCCCCAAACAACGACAGGTAGATTTTTTTCTCGGTAATGATTTTGCAGTTCTTATGCCACTTGGTTGGGGATTTTACGAATAAATATTATTGGCATTTTAAGCCTTATTGAAAACCAAATAATAGCACCGCTATTATGGTTAATTTATATGCCGGTTGTTTGTTAAAAAGTACTATTATAACGCAGACCATACAAATACCGAAAAATACCGGTTCTTCAGAGCTAAAATACCGGTATCGGTTTTAAACTGACGCCTTTTCCCGTCCCTAGCACGCGGCGACCATTACCCTCCACGTCCCTCAAGGTCGCACGCTCCGCTATTCCTTTACGTGGGACCGGGCAAAAACCGCCGCCACTGTAGTCAAAATCAGACTGTTGACAGGATTCGCCGTCGACTGTTGGCGATTGTTCACCGACAGACTGAGGTGAGCGCGGAAGAGGTGGCCATCGCGCCACCATTTCACCATTTTGTAAATGGAGTGGTGGCTTGCGGGGAGGAGGGTGGGGTTGGGTTAACGAATTTACTGCAGATACACCCAGTTTCAAAACATTACTGAATCTGGGCAACATTATCGCAATATCACATACTGTTAAGCTGTAAGGATGGCTGCAAATGGCTCTGAGCACTATGGGACTTAACATCTACGGTCATCAGTCCCCTAGAACTTAGAACTACTTAAACCTAACTAACCTAAGGACATCACACACATCCATGCGCGAGACAGGATTCGAACCTGCGACCGTAGCAGTCGCGCGGTTTCAGACTGAAGCTCCTAGAACGGCACGGCCACACCGGCCGGCAAGCTGTAAGAACAAAGCCATATAGCTAACTGATACTGCTTCTTGCAAGAAGCAGTACACAGTTGTTAATTCGGTTGTGCGTCTTGAAGGTGCGGTTTCATCAATGTGAAGTTTAGTTTAAACACCAAGTTCCGCGTGTATTACAACCTTTCCCACTCACTACTACATTAAAGCATACCGCCTTCAATATTCCTTTCAAATACTTTTAAGTTCCGAATATGCTTTTGCCTAGTCTTGCGCAGTTAGTTATTTCATGTATCTTCGTTTCATGTGTTTCGAAGCTATCAACGAAAGATATGTAGGCATTCCTCGCTGCAGTGTTTTTCCTATGTTCCATCACTTAGACTGAATTCAGGTAGCAATTTAGCGAGGTACACTTGGAATGGAAAAAATGATTTAATCTAAAATATGGGTATGATTTACAAGACCTACGTTTATTTTGACCAAATAGTAATAGTTTCGACTTGGTCTTATTTCCTGTCCCTGAAATACTATTTTTTTTCTCACCCAGGAGAATATATTCTGTTGCCATGAAGCAAAGTTGAGAGTTTTACTTTCTTGACCTGTATGGTTATATTTAGTGCTAAATTTGTAAGATTTCCAGGAAGACGGGGGGGGGGGGGGTTCTTTTTGTAAATTATTTAGACGTAACATCGAGCATAGATTTAAGTGTCTGGAAGTCATTTCTGAAAGTATTTGTATGGAGTGTAGCCATGTATGGAAGTGAAACATGGACGATAAATAGTTTGGACAAGAAGAGAATAGAAGCTTTTGAAATGTGGTGCTACAGAAGAATGCTGAAGATTAGATGGGTAGATCACATAACTAATGAGGAAGTAGTGAATAGGAGTGGGGAGAAGAGAAGTTTGTGGCACAACTTGACTAGAAGAAGGGATCGGTTGGTAGGACATGTGTTGAGGCATCAAGGGATCACCAATTTAGTATTGGAGGGCAGCGTGGAGGGTAAAAATAGAAGAGGGAGACCAAGAGATGAAGACACTAAGCAGATTCAGAAGGATGTAGGTTGCAGGAGGTACTGGAAGATGAAGAAGCTTGCACAGGATAGAGTAGCATGGAGAGCTGCATCAAACCAGTCTCAGGACTGAAGACCACAACAACAACAACAACGTTATTTGAACATTTTTCGTCAGAGGTACCGACCGGTACGGCGTAACATCTCAAATCAAGCGCTCTTGTAGCACGTAGCCGTGTTTGCTCTCATTGCTGTTAATGTAATTTTCCTTACGGAATCTTCTTCACAGGGGTGAAATGATGTTGCGTCTGCCATGCAGCTCCGAGCACACCTCGCGCTGATTATTGATAGTCAACTTCTGCCAAGGATGCTACAATTCGTTCACTGTGGTGATAGCTATCGATTCGAATCCTGTATCATAGACTCACACTACAAACTGTTCGAATCACTATACTCAAGACGTCTGCACACACCGACTATTGGAAGCACTCTGAGGAATCACAAACTGGTGAGTCATTTGTCTCACGCATTCGTGAATTCCCACCACAGTTTATTCCACGATATGTCGCCATGAGAAATTTTTTTCTTCCTAGGGCATGAAAACCAATTAAAAGTGTATTTTATTCATGTATGTAAATTTCTTGAATATATTCCCTTGAAATTTGACCTTGAAAGTGTCTGCTGTTTCAAACACAGTAGCCTGAGCTACTCGCAAAGTTTTGTTGGCTTTGGTCTGGGTTTATGCCTGTGGCGTTTGTTCTGTTCTTCATCACTCTTTCTTTATGCTCTTAATTACTACAGTGAGTATCCACTTTGTGTAACTAATCGCGACAGATATTCTTCATGTTATAAAGTCCCTTATATTATAGTCTTAATTACTACAATGAACATCCGGTTTGTGTAACAAATCGCGACAGCAATTGCCCATGTCATGAAGTTTGTAGTGAGAACAGTGTTAGAGTTTCGGTTTTTATATTTTATTTTTTTTAATAATTGTTTTTTAAAAGCTTAATACCAGCTAGTTTGTGTCTTCTGTTATATGCTATAGCACTAGATTTTCTGATAATACACTTTAGTTTCCACGTTAAAATACAGTAGAAGCAACTCAATACGCATGTGATTGTAGTAATATCCTTTTCATTGACAGACTCTAAATTAGCTCGACATCACTATGAGAGTTGTCGTCAAAGTCCACCCGCAAATTATTTCTATAATAAATCAGTGAATAGGAGATTCATCATCGCAAGTAGAATTGTGACATAGGAGACTGGACATTGAAATATAACTAACGCAGGATGAATAACGAACTCTGAGTATAGGATACAGAAATATACTGTATTTGAAAATTTAAAAAGACTTGAGGTATATCTGGGAACACGCTTATGCACGAGTAATGAGATTTAACGTACGATGGTTTAATGTGCAGCATGGGACATTTATATACATACGTGAAGGACCCTTATTCATTTCTTGGAAAAGGATGCTTTGTTACACGAACGATAAAATGAAGTAAATAATACACCCAAGGCCCTCGTCGACTGACTCTAAAACGCAGTGGGAAATTATTTATTTGAATTGCAGAACCTTTATGTGTTTGTTCCTTGTTTTTCATTTATTTAATAGCGAGAAGAGTAACGATATACGTTTTATCTCCCGTTCGCTCAGCTTTGGAGAACGTCCATTTGTCTGTAAGTGTTTGTTTTTTAATACTGCGGGCAATATTCCTTTTCCACGTCAGAGCGCAGTCTTTATTTGTAGGAGGAACCTGTTCCATTGACAGCAGTTGTGTCCACACTTATGAAACTTCAGATGACCATTAATTCTTCTAGTAAATTCGACAATTTTTCGATAATCCCTTGTTCATTGTATATGACTACATACCTTGCGTTACAGCGCCTAAAGAAATCCAGAGTGGAACAATTTTTATCATTTACTTAAAACATTACCACAACCATAGCAAATCATATTTATGATTTATTTTTACTCGGCATTTGAAACGACGGATTTTATTGTTATTGTTGGTCTTACAATACTTGCTTCTTACATTGACATTGTAGCTTTGTACATTTATACTTTATAAATATATGTGTTTACAAAGAAAAACACAGAAAGTATACTGAAATTTAAGTTTATTAATATTGTAAGTGTGTACAACATCAGCGTAATGACTATACATACAACTATCATCACTACTGCCACTGAAAAGGAGATACAACATTTCTTATTTTCATTAGAAACTGGTTGTTGATTGTTGCTAACTCAGAAGTCTAATCTTTTAGACACTTGACCATTGTAAATAAGATCCTGAGGATTCAAACCATACCATGTAAATAACAATGACGGTTTCACTTTCCACATCTATTTTGTTGCGAAAGATTCTGCTGTATGTAGTGCCTTCGACAAATTAAACGTACGACTTACGCATCCAGTGTGTCAAGAAGTATATTTGGTGAATATTTTGTAAAGTGTGACACCTACGCTGTCAAGCATACCACTTTCACAATTATATTTCTGTGAACATAATACATACACCAATTTATATCATAGAACGTTGCAAAAACGGCAGAGTGCATTTTGAAATTTCAGCGGTGTTGATCCTTTTTCATGTTTATATGTTCACTGTGTATTTAACAGCATGTTGAATATTGTGTATGAAGCATTCAGTACCTGTAAGAAGATAAGTCTAAATTAGTCATAGCAGTAATTACATCCTACAGCTTAAATATAACTTAGAATTCTTAGTTTGCTATCAGTTTGAAAACTGGCAACTGCTTTTCTCATCCACCTATAGGGATACATGGATAGCATTCCGTTGTGCAGTGATTTACATTTCTCAGTGCCAGATACACTTTCATTTCAAAAATGGTTCAAATGGCTCTGAGCACTATGGGACTTAACAGTTATGGTCATCAGTCCCCTAGAACTTACAACTACTTAAACCTAACTAACCTAAGGACAGCACACAACACCCAGCCATCACGAGGCAGAGAAAATCCCTCACCCCACCGGGAATCGAACCCGGGAACCCGGGCGTGGGAAGCGAGAACGCTACCGCACGACCACGAGATGCGGGCACACTTTCATTTCCCTTTCAAGAAAAATGTGGAAATACGTTATGATACAGAATCTATAAACACTTTTTTAAATATAACAGTTGAGTCAGCTATTTTGAAAAGGGCATGAGTCACATTTTTTGCCGTATTGAGTTATGCTTGGATTCCGAATCCGAGAAAGATACATCGCTGTGTGTGAAAACGGCATGAGTCCAATGCATAACATAGGCAGGGGAAGACAATGAGTTTGTTGAATGTTTTGAAAAGGGCATTAGTCCTGGACTCATGTCCCTTTCAAAACAACTATGCTGCTGCTATCTGGTGACCATTTTAGTAAACTCTTCAAGCAGCTGGTTGAGTGTAGTTTTATAGTTGATTAGCGTGCAAACATGGACAGTGATAGTAACGGATCACCTGGAAAACGCATAAATGGCCAACGAAACCCAGAAGAATATAAACAGAATAAGATTAAAACGTGTAAAGAAAAAGGAAATGAACACGTCAGCTATTCTGGGAAAGTCATTACAGCTAGATCTACAGGACCCAATTGCAGATAAGTTTCTAACCTAACTTTTATGTAGGTTACATCTTATTAAAAACATAATCTAATACAAAATAAGCTTTCAACATAATGGTCAGCAGAACAATAAAAGTCACATTTGTATGAGGCATCGTCGCTCATTAAAACCTATAAAATAAATATATCAAAATTTTAGTGTAGGCTTATTCAGTTTACTGGGATCAATCAATGGATTTTACTGTAATTATTAATCTTCAACCACATAGCAGAAATACAGTCTCACCTGTACTTAAGCTCAAAAAAATTAAAAATCTACAGTATTGAAATTATATTTCCATGGATTTATGCAGGTAACACAGTTTACCTTAATACCCATTACAAGACACTAAAGCCAAAACTAGTAGATTTTGTTTGATTTCAGATGCAGTATGAAGTGTTCTACAAAATTCAGTGACCTAGAGAAGATAACAAATTTGAAAAATTTCCATGAATTTGAAACTAAAATGGAGCAAGATATTTTCCTACAAGGCAATCTGACTTTATCTGATGTTCATCGCTGTACTCCATGGAAGGATACTCCAAAGGCCAGACTCCACAATGGTTTTTACATAATTACTCTTGCAGGTAGTAGACATGCTATTTGCAAAAAAGCGTTCATAAGTTTGTATGGAATATCCGAAAAGAGAATGAGAAGACATGTTGACTTGCTGGCTGCAGGGTAATCTCCAAAAGAAAATCGAGGAAAATCAGAAACCTCTAGAAACAAAGATGTTGCAGGAGCAGTTTGTGAAAAAATAAATGAGCATATTTCCTCATTCCCAGTCAAGGAAACACATCATGCAAATCGAAATCTCAAGTACTTGTATAGAGAGCTAACAGTAAAAATCATGCATTCACTCTTTTGCAAAAAGTATCCAGACATTAGAGTTAATTATTCATTAAAGTATTACATGGAGAACTTCAGCTATGCATTGCAAGGCCACAAAAAGATGTGTGGGCTACTTGTGAGGAGCTTGGTCAAAAAATTAAAAGTAATTTCCTAAATGACAACGCTAAACATGTTGCAGCCGCAGAGCCGTTGATATGTAAGCGTAGATCACAAAAGTTCTACAACATAATGAAGGAAGTAACAGTAAATTGTGTTGAACCAGATGACATCACATGTATTTGTTATGATTACATGCAGCATTTGCCCTTGTCGCACATTACATTGCAAGAGGTATTTTACATGAGACAACTATGGGTGCACTTGCTATGTATCCATGGCATGGAAAAGGGAACTTCAGTACATCATTTATATCATGAGGGCTTGGGCAGAAAATGACCCAACGAGGTGTGCTCACTTCTTAATCATTACATATGAAATAACATACCTGACAGCACCAAGGAGCTTCATTTATTTTCAGATTCCTGTGGTGGTCAAACCGGAAACCACACAGGAACACGCTTCATCATGAGTCTGGTTGCAACACTTAGATTCAACAAAATTGTACAATATTATCCTACATGGGTGCACTCTTCCCTCCTCCCCTGTGACCATCACTTTGGGGTAATTAAAAGATACATAAGGCGGAGTGATCGTGTGTACTCGCCTACAGAGTATGCAATGAAAGTAGCTGAATCAAGTTCAAAATGTAAATTTAATAGCGTACTGAATGAAAAATCATTCAATATTGAATATAAAAGTTGGTGGGCAAAATTTTACAAAAAGACAACCAAGTCGACTGAATCTTTGGGAAATAGGGCGCCAAAAATTGATTTTATTATATCAAAGTATTTCGTGTTACAGTGTGAAAAATATAATCCTTGTGTGTTAAAAGATTGTGAACATATTGATGAGTTACAACACTTTACTCTGGATAAAGCAGGAAACATTTCCTTACTAACAGAGGAGGCTTACAATAACAAGTGCCCAATCAACCATAAGAAAGTTGAAGATATTGAAAAGTTGGTAATGTACATTCCACAGGAGCATCTCCCCTTTTATGAAGAAATATATGAATGTCTGACACAAGACGAAGAACTCAGTGACGACTAAATATAAAATATTACCTTAAAATGCACATATTTTGTTATTTTTTATTGATAATCCAAATAAGTAATAATTTTTTGATACAATGTTAACATATTCAGATTCAGCATTAAACAAAAACACATTTGCTTAGAAAGTCCTATTATTCAAATTTTCTTTTTTTTGAGGGGCCTGAGTCCAGTTACTTTAAACTTTTTTGCGAAAACAAAAAAGATAATCACTTACAATTTAGGTACATAATAGATGTTAAATATATACATTAATGAAAATTACTTAAAAAATGTGAATAAAAACTTTTCAAAAAAAAGTTTAATCGATTTCCCGAAAATTGCTTCTTGTGGACTCGTGCCCTTTTGAAAACCACTGATTCAGTTTAGAATTTGATGTTCAGATTCTTCACCTAGAGATGGTTTCTGTCTGTCAGTATCCATAGTTTTGCAATATAGTGAATACTGCAAATGATGGAAACTTTTTCAAGTGTAGACTGGAAGTGCAATGCAATTATTATTTGAAAAGTAAAGAGGAATGCTAGTTGTCACCAAGGAAAAAACCGGACAAGTGTGAGAAGGACTCGCGTTCTGAGGGTTCCATACAAACATAATTATGTGTATATAGATGATGACGATAATAATAACAATTTTGTGTGGCGCAGTACCCTGTTACAGGGATTTCTACTGATCGTCATTTCGGTGACTTGCGTGTCCCTAACCTACATCAGTTATCCAGTCGGGTAAACGGGACCAACAACTTAACGTCGAGTTCAAAGCATGTGTTGTCGCTGGCGACTGCTCACGTCGTGTAGAAGCAAAGACTAGGTAGGTTTAAACGAAGATATGAAAAGAAGTGATTCGACCGAGATTCGTTCCCGAGCCTTCTCGGTTTTCCTGCACGTGCATCAAAATGTTTGATTTTATTTAATGTGTTATAATTGCAAAACAATGATATTAGAATTTTTAGTATATTACTACTGTGGAATCTATCTTCTTATCAAATTTTATAATTCCAGGCGAACGGTAAGCACGCTACAGGTTTTGATCAGTGAGTTTGGGAGTAGCAAAATACGTTACATAAATTGTCGTTTCTTTTGATTGCAGTGACTTAGCAGATTAAATTCTTCACACAACCTAGAAAGCGCAGACCTTTGTATGTGGCATATGTTGCCGATTGATACCTCTACCCGCTTCTGAGAAAAACACGTCTCAACAGTCGGACGGACACAAACAGATAGACGGACAAGTGAAAGTGTTCCTATAAAAGTTTTGTTTTTACCGATTAAGGAACGGAACCCTCAAATTAATGAGTTTGTCGATCAGAGACCATGAAAATAACTGAACTGATCAAGCGACGAGATATGCTCGAAACAAAGGATCTCAGCTTAAGTGGCATACTGGCACACAACGTTGGATAAACCTGTCTCGCTGTTGAAGAGCGGACAGTGTAGTTTAGCGAACCAAACTGTCCAAAATATGTAGATGGAGTAGCAGCTCTGCCCAAAATTAGCTTAGAAATCAATTTTATGGGTGCTTGCCAACGTCGTCATTTCAGAGTGAGCAGTGTTCCTCTAAGCATTGCAAAAATTTGTATGTTTTAACTTTTAGTGTAAAATTCCTTTAGACTATTGAGTGAGAGAAGGTAAATAATGGTACGAACATAATAACTTGTTCTGAAGTGAAGTGTTGCGTCCTTAGCCAGATGTTCCACGCATTCGTTTTATTGAAACCTCAGACTCACGAAATAAAGATTTTGTTGAAAGAGTTTCGTAAGGGTTTCGTGGGTGTATTATACTCCCGTCGATTTCATCCAATAAGCATCAGTGGAGCCTTTGGGAAGCTTAGATTTACGTAACTGTTCCGCCTTAAGTGCCTTCAGATGGATACTTCTTGGTAATTCATTGGTGTGATTGTAGTGAAATTGCGGACTGTGCAGTCAAACGATTTCGAGAATAGTTTCTGAACATTACATTACACTTATTTATGCTTATGGACATTTTCGTGTGCTAGATTCATCGTTCATGAACATCATAAAACAGCTACAAATGTCCAGCGGCTATACTTTTCTATAGACAACAGCCTGGTCAACGAACAAACTTATAGTACTGGTAACTCTATTACATTGTTTATCCGTATTGAGAGTACATAAATTTCCAAAATGCATCCTTGTGCCAGAGCCGATATTGAATTCTTCTCTCTGAAAAAAATTGTTGAGTGTAGCATACTGGATTCTGTTAATCGAATACTCATTGAAAGAACCACGTATCTGCAAGATACCCCGTGTGATCGAATATTGGACAGTATCTGACGATGCGGTACATGTAGGAGTGTAGCCGTTTACCTGTAATTATTGGTTGCAAGATATAGTGTATGAATGAAGTGATCTGTGTTTTAATATTCTAATCTGAAAACGCTGTAAAAAAAGAACCACAGCTCAGAACGACATCAAAATTTCAGGAAATATTATCGAAGAAGGGGGAGTCGTTATGGAAAAAAAGCTAACAAAAATTTTACTCCTAGATCGCACTGTAAGTGGCAGAATAAGGGTGATAAAAGATACGGGGTACAGGGCTGTTCGTCACTTCCGTCTGAGATGCTCGGCATGACTTTTCAATGCAGGATCTCGCGCTGCTGGTAAAGCTCTTTTACACGAATAATGACTACGTTCCAGTGGTTCTGCAGAAGTTCCAAACACTCAAGAATATGAAAAAAGGTGTTGCTTCAATGCCTGTCAAGGATCTGAAGAAAATGATTACGAAATTAGAAAAGAGAGGTTCTTTTGAAGTGCAATGTGGCACAGGGAGTACAAACTGTGGCCACAGCATTGCAGGAGGTGTCGAGCGTTAGTGTGCAAGGGACGGGGAACTGCCCTAACTTTGGACATGCCTGCGTAATGCATAAAATTCTGCGAAATATCCTGCACTGCTATCTTTACAAAGCTACCTATGTTCAAGCTGACCTTCCAGTAAGACAAACGTTTGCTCCAGAATCTTGCCAACATGGCAGTGGACAGTGAAGGACCATGGCACATTCTGTGCACAGATGAAACCCATTTTGAACTCCAGGGACATGTGAGTACACAGAACAGCAAAATGTGGGCAACGGAAAATCCGCTCACACACTATTGGTACCACTTCATTCAACAAAGGTTGCGGGTTGACGGCATCGTTTATTGTAGGGACATATTTTTTTCAAGGAAATAGGTCCTGCGGATCCTGTTAGCTGTACCTCCACTAGCAAACGCCACGAGAGTCTTTTGCGCACCAGCATCACACCAACCCTGTGTTTCATGTGCGGGCAGGATCATTTTTATACAAGATGGCGCTGCTTCGCACATCGCACAGCCATTGAAGCTGCTGCTGTAGAGGCATTTTGAAAATGCTAAAATCTTTATCAGCCGTTGTTTCCCTACAACCTGGCAGTCCAGATCACCCAATCATAAACTGTGTGACTTCTGGCTGCGATCTCAAAAATGCTGTGTTCAGTGCTCCCATTACAAACGTTGCTAAAATGAAGGTGTATATTGCACAAAGCATTCTGAATGTGCCCCCTGAGACACTCCGATCCGTTGCAGAACATGTTGCTTCTCGATCACAAATTGTGGCAGAAAACGTTGGACAGCATGCTGAACGTGTCTTGCGTTCGTCCCAGGGAGTGGAAACCCAGTTTCATTGTTGTTTTTTATGCGGTTTTTGCCCTCAACCCAATTAAAACCCGATGTCATTGTTTTTTTTATGCAATTTTTGTCCTCAGAACCAATAAAAACCGTTTTTTTTCGCTACTAGATGTGGCGTGACCTTGCAGTGGTGGATGGGATTACGTAATTAACTGCGCCAGTGCTGTTGAATGCCAAACTTGTGCTGTCACGCACATTGCACAGTACATTTGGTTTATTGTGCAACTCACACCATAACCGTCGTACTGTGATTCTTGTAATTCTTCTGACATTTTGTAGCCGAACACATTTACGTTCTGTAGCGTACAAGGTTTTATAGTGGGAAGATTTTCGTAACTTCTTTTTTCATATCGTTTCATTCTTCTTCGTTCATATTTGACGTCATTCTGAGAGGAAGTTCTTTTTTTAGAGGGTTTCGAAACTAGAATTTTAATTATAATTAACCGCTGCAATATATACAGATATCGTACGTATCTACGTCTACATCTACAAACTCCGCTAGCCACCAAGCGGTGTGTGGCGGAGGGCACAATTCACGCCAAAGTCATATTCTCCCCCCCCCCCCCCCCCTCTGTTCCACTCGCGGATCGCACGAGGGAAAAACGACTGTCTGAACGCCTCAGTACGAGCTCTTATTTCCCTTATCTTTGAATGATGACCATGACGCGA
Organism: Schistocerca cancellata; assembly: GCF_023864275.1. NCBI lineage: Eukaryota > Metazoa > Arthropoda > Insecta > Orthoptera > Acrididae > Schistocerca > Schistocerca cancellata. The sequence goes on along the minus strand of NC_064632.1, from coordinate 501,798,132 downwards.
TTTGAAATTTGGTGATAATAATATCTGCTCTACATCCTCGGTGAAGATAGGATTTCGGAATTTACTGAGCAGCCCCTTCTGTCTGTATCAAGTATCTGCGGCATTACCAGCTTTCATAAGTTAATACTTTGATCAGAAACCGTATCTTTTTCAGATATTCAGTTGTTCTTGAAATTTGCTCCATATCTGTACTCAAATAGAATCACTTTAGTTAAATCAGTTCACATACCTGTAAAAAAGAGTTTCTGGAGAGTGTGACGATTTTGCCTACCCTGATCTTGAGAGGTTGCGACGCCTGTTGCATGAAGATGACGACTGCGCTGCAGAAGCGACCGTCGGCGGCTGGCCAGTCGCAGCTGAAGGCAGAGTCCAGCAGGCGCTCGCTCTAGTAACAGACACACGACGCGTGACGTAGCCTGCGAGATTTCTACGGCATGATATGTTGTAGAAAATAACTGTTTGTGATTGCAAACAAAGTAGTCTAGGTACTTTTCTTACAAATAGTTAATAATGGTCGAAATGTTATGTATCGCATATTAGGACTGAGCCACCCTGCATTAGAAACCATGCCACATAGCTACACTGCTTGGTGAAAAGCACAATTCATTATACCAAATGAAAGAGTACTTTGTGAACAGTACAGTCATATGAATATTGTTGCAACAGATACTCTACTTGAGATATCGAAGCTCGACAAGAACATACACTCAGCTAACTTCATATTCAAAACTTCCAAAATCAAGGTTTCTCTGTGTAACGGTCCTATTTTCATTGCTGTACGCATCAGGCACTGTAAGCTGAGCTGAGCGCTTACTTTAGTCAGAATCTAGCTGCCTCACATCAGCAGAATCTCCCTTAATAGGCATCTTTCTCTTACGTTCAAAAGTTTGGGTAAATAAAAAAACAGTGTCAAATCAGAACATATATAATTATTTTCTCAAATTAAATTCTTATTGCAGCAAGGCTAAATGTAGTCCGATCCGTCTTCAGTCTTTAGTTTCATGCCTGCAGACCACTGAAGTTACTGAATCTCACTTTATTTAAAAATTAGGGGAAACCGAACCGTAATTTCCGTCGGAAACCACATTTTACACTTGGCCTGAATATTTGAAGGTCGTGCAGTTTCATACCTACTTATTTATTTCAGATCATTATACGCGTTCAAACGTTTTAATACATATTACCTTATTGAATTTAAACGTTTCGTTCATATCCATTATATCGAATAGCTGAACTTAGTTTTCTCAGCATGCTTGTAATTTTACTTCGGGACCAAATTTTATGAGCTCATCGTTAAACATTTATTGACTTTCATGTTAATGATTTTTTCCTGCTGAATCTGTTTTCCCGATCTGTCCGCCACTTATGTGCATAATTTTAAGAATGCAAACTTTCTTCTCAGCAATTTATGACCTTTTTCGAAACTGAGAGTGATAGTAAATTTAGAGTTCCCGAGTGAAAGGGCAAAATGAGTGTGAGTTGAAAGAGGTAGATATTAATCAGTTTCATTCGTGCCAAAGAAGTAATTATTCGATTCATTATTGTCTGCTACATCTGAAACAAAATCTCCGCAAAACCTAAAATTTAGCAAGAAGTCTGGCATCTAAAATCCTTTACTCCTCAAAATAATAACATTCTCTCATTCCTTTAACACGAATGCCCTTAAAATAACTTGCATGAATTTCATGTAAAGCTAGCTGTTCCTCCTCCCCCGTCTCTCTCCATCTCCTCCTGCCCCTTCCCTCTCCCACCCCCCTGCCTGCCTATCACTTTCTACCCTTTCTTTGTCCATCTTCTCCTCCTCTCTCTCCCTTTGTGATCCTACCCTCTCCCTCTGCCACCTCTCTCTGTCTCTCTGCTTTTTTCCACTTTCTGTTTCCTTCTCCTGTTCCTCCCTCTTTATGACCTTTAGCATTGGTTATTCATATTGTAAGTTCAGATTCTGTGTTAGTATTCTAATCATGAGCTCATAAACCATAAATACAAACTTATCCGTTTCCCTATCACACATTTTTATCACATATTTTTTGTATTTTTATGCCCAGTAGGTACATAAAAACACTCACATATTCAAATGAAATATTGTGACGAAATTTTAAACCATTCGGTACGGAACTTTCGGAGCCATACGATTTTGAACACACGAACATTTACGTTTCTATATTTGTTTGTTTTGTGACAATTTTTGTAGCTCGTACTACAATACTTATCTTAAAGACCCCAAATGATTTTCACCACTGTTGTACTCGTCAAGAAAAGAGAAGCTACCACAGAAAGGCTGTTGACACAAGCGGAACTCTCAGTTAGGACCAACCAGGCACTTTGGCCGTGATCTACGCTCAAATCAACGGTAACACATTCTTTGGACCCGATCTAGCGTCGCCAGTCATATCACTACATATTTCACGATTGCTGTTGACATCCTATACGTCCTTGTATAGTGTTTAATTGGTATTAATTTTCAGTGTTGCGTATAGTAAATCTCACTGTTACAATAATATGCTACTGCTGTAACTCATCATCAGCATTAATGGGGCGAAAGTGTTGCCATAATTTGTGACGTGGCTGTACACGCCGAGAATGTGCAATGTGGGGAGTTAGAGGCATGTTCAGCAAATACCTGATATTGTTAACTAACATTGAAGTTTCATATAGACATTGTTATCTTTATTTACATCTTATTACAGCAAATAATTATAATGTATTTCTATTATATGAGTAGTCTGCTTAAAAATTATACAGTATTAAGCATATTTGGAATACATGAAGAATGTTAAAAAACTTCACCAACACTAACTAACTTCATTACTCTACCTATAACAGTTACATTCGATTTCTGTATGTGATGTCTTCTGATCTTAGCTTTACATTTGATAATACGAACTTTTGTTACAGATTTAAATGATCTTCCCAGCAATTGTTCCAAGATACGTTGTGCATAATAAATTTCTCAACAAGACAAAAATAATGCAATTAGTACTAAATGAGAAATGTGTTCAATAATTATCATTGGTGTGAATGGTTATCTTAGCCTCATTGTAGACTAGTGGGTGGTGCAGGTAGCGCTGGTAGTGTGGTCATGGGCGTGTGTCATACGCTTTTGTCCTTCAATATCAGTGACAAACATGTTGCCTACACATATATCCGTGTTATACAAAACTAAATAGAACTTTGTGCTGTTATTTCAGTAACTGCCTGTACCAAAACTCTTTTATGTATAAAGCAGGGTGTATGTGTGATTGATTTAAATTGGATTTGGCACAGAAATAGTAGCACTGTGTGGATTATAACCTCATAGCCCCAGTGGGAGTGGATGTATAGGAAGAAATTTTTTTCCCAGTCCCTGATGTATAGCCTGCCCTACACAACAGACATTATGTGGGAACAGTACTGGCCTGCCAAATCAACCTGCTTTGCAGGGCAGTCCAGATGTCAGGGGAAGAAATGTCCTGCAACGTAGGCTGCCCTGTATGACATCACCCTGAATTACTGAACTGTACTGCAGGGGTGCATGTGCTGATGGGCATGCCTGGGGGCAGCTTGAGATGGATATTGAAGGGTATAGACAGAGAGAGAGAAGAAGAAGGAAACGAAAAGATAGAGAGGGGAGGGGGGATATAGAAGGGAGATGGAATGCGTATAGGGGCTAGTGGGCATGTGGAAAAGCAAAAGGGTTAGGAGGAGATGGAAAGAGAGAGCTGGAGGAGGACACAGGCAGGGGCAGTGGAAAGGAAGTTAATATCATAGAGAGAGAATGGAGGAAATAGACAAAGAGAAGAGGAGAGGAGGAGACGAAATAGTGAGGAGGATGGGCTGGGCACAAAGGGGGGGGGGGATAGTGAGGTGTGTTAAATACATGTGTTGAACACATACATGGGCGAATCTACAGGGAAAGGACTAATGATTAAAAGTTTGCAGTATTTCGTAATGTCGAAACATCTCACTATTTAAGAGCTCTTGTGCAAACTGCAGTTTTAAAAGGGCTGCAGACATAAAAATTGTTTAGTACTCATTTGCTGCAAAAGTTATTTGGAGAAATACAAAACAGAACCACGGGACTTTGTCAGCTCATCGTACAAACGACAGTTTTTGCAGTTGTAAAGCTATTGCAGTATGTTCTTAAACATACTTACACACACACAGTACAGTGAAAAACTTGCCTGTCTGATGAAGTATTTAAAGCTATTGAAATACGTAAATGCTAGTATTTATCTCGTAACTGGAAAGGTACACTTCTTTGGTGCTGTTACACTACTGGCCATTACACCACGAAGATGACGTGCTACAGACCGACAGGTAAAGAAGATGCTGTGATATGCAAATGACTAGCGTTTCAGAGCATTCACACAAGGCTGGCGACAGTGGCGACACCTACAACGTGCTGACATGAGGAACGTTTCCAACCGATTTCTCATACACAAACAGCAGTTGACCGGCGTTGCCTGGTGAAACGTTGTTGTGATGCCTCGTGTAAGGAGGAGAAATGCGTACCATCACATTTCCGACTTTGATAAAGGTCGGATTGTAGCCTATCGCGATTGCGGTTTATCGTATCGCGACACTGCTGCTCGCGTTGGTCTAGATCAAATGACTTTTAGCAGAATCTGGAATCGGTGGGTTGAGAAGGGTAATACGGAACGCCGTACTGGATCCCAACGACCTCGTATCACTAGCAGTCGAGAGATAAGAGGCATCTAATCCGCATGGCTGTGCCGGCCGGAGTGGTCGTGCGGTTCTAGGCGCTACAGTCTGGAAGCGCGAGACCCTTACGGTCGCAGGTTCGAATCCTGCCACGGGCATGGATGTGTGTGATGTCCTTAAGTTAGTTAGGTTTAAGTAGTTCTGAGTTCTAGGGGACTGATGACACTCAGAAGTTGAGTCCCCTAGTGCTGAGAGCCATTTGAACCATTTGAACTGCATGGCTGTAACGGATCGTGCAGCCACGTCTCGATTCCTGAGTCAACAGATGGGGACGTTTGCAAGACAACAACCATCTGCACGAACAGTTCGACGACGTTTGCAGCAGCATGGACTATCAGCTCGGAAACCATGGCTGCGGTTGCCCTTGACGTTGCATCACAGACAGGAGCGCCTGCGATTGTGTACTGAACGACGAACCTGGGTGCACGAATGGCAAGACGTCATTTTTTCGGATGAATCCAGGTTCTGTTTGCAGCATCATGATGGTCGCATCCGTGTTCGACGAAATCGCGGTGAACGCACATTGGAAGCGTGTATTCGTCATCGCAATACTGGCGTATCAACCGGCGTGATGATATGGGGTGCCATTGGTTACAGGTCTCGGTCACCTCTTGTTCGCACTGACGGCACTTTGAACAGTGGACGTTACATTTCAGATGTGTTACGACCCGTGGCTCTACTCTTCATTCGATCACTGCGAAACCCTACACTTCAGCAGGATAATGTACGACCGAATGTTGCAGATCCTGTACAGGCCTTTCTGGATACAGAAAATGTTCGACTGCTGCCCTGGCCAGCACATTCTCCAGATCTCTCACCAACTGAAAAGGTCTGGTCAATGGTGGCCGAGCAACTGGCTCGTCACAATACGCCAGTCACTACTCTTGATGAACTGTGGTATCGTGTTGAAGCTGCATGGACAGCTGTACCTGTACACGCCATCCAAGCTCTGTTTGACTCAATGCCTAGGCGTACCAAGGCCGTTATTACGGCCAGAGGTGTTTGTTCTGGGTACTGATTTCTCAGGATCTACGCACCCAAATTGTGTGAAAATGTAATCACATGTCAGTTCTAGTATAATATATTTGTCCAATGAACACCCGTTTATGATCTGCATTTATTCTTAGTGTAGCAATTTTAATGGACAGTAGTGTATATTAGCGATTTTGGGTTGGGTCCCTTGGGTTTCCGTAAAAAATTAAAGGCATGGATGGCAAAAGAAGTGAATCACATTTGCATACTCTTACTCATTAATGCAAATCGACTTCTCGTCGCGAATGCCAACTTACATGGTCAGTCAGTGATTGTCCGACGAGGCAGAAGACGGCAGTCTGACCCATGTAGACTGGGCAAGCCATCAGCCTCTTCACCACGGCTCCTCCTTTCCCACCTCCCTGAAACAGCTGAAACAACACAGCTCGAACAAACAGGAGAAATTTGTAACAATAATAACTTGATTACATATAAATGCGTGGTTTCGCCATGATATATTACACCTAAGCAGAAGTAGCCGAGGAGCGCACGAAGCATCTTGCATTTCTACAATTATGTGACACATTGACAGGAAAGATTCAATGTCTAATCAAGAGACGTGAAATATAGTCCTCCTGCAGACCTCTTGCAAAAATTCCGCAAAACATGAGGCCTAAGGAAGACGATGCAGGTCTCATAAAGCTAGGAATATTAGAATACAGTGTGCGTGTGTGTGGATAGTCTTGTGCGTAGAAGAAGTTTGGGGTATAATTCGGTAGCTAAGGACAAAATTATATAACAATGAAAATTTTCATCGTTGGGATTGCAAATTTAATTCGGTGAATGGTGAACAAGGCATGAACAGCGTGATGACCTATTTTTGATGGTTCAAATGATATTTAATATAGTTCAGCAGTGTGCAGTATACGATAATACCTCATACCTTGGGGTAAAAGCAGGTACTCCTTGTGTCACAAATCGGAAAAATTGTATTTTCCGTTCAAGGCATGAGACACAACGATACTCATGCAAGTTATCTTCCTTCCACCCTGTACAATCCTGATGGGCCCATTTTGGACACTTTCAGTACTTCACACAGTCATCTGATTTTCTTGTTGACGAGTAGATCTCTTTGCAAAGAAGGCTAGAAATTTCATTCTCATCTTCAGGAGAGCTGTTTGCCTCACACGTCTTAAAACGTTTCTGGTCTACACCAGAGTCCTTCAACAGTATTTGTGGTGTTGGCAGAAGAGCCAACACCGTGTTACAACTGGAGGTCGAAATGCACGCGTTTTAGCTCACATAGGCTAGCGTGAGGAGGGAAGATCTATACTGACGTGAGGTCTGGAACATGACAAGGAATGAGAATTCAGAAAGCGGACGTAATTAGTTTGATACTTAACTTAAATCCATTAATGATGAACGTCGCTCTTGACGGTACATGATTCACGATATTATCTGTTCAGAATACATTCGTAGTAACTGAATCTGGCGCCTTGCTAGGTCGTAGCAAATGACGTAGCTGAAGGCTATGCTAAACTGTCGTCTCTGCAAATGAGAGCGTGTGTAGACAGTGAACCATCGCTAGCAAAGTCGGCTGTACAACTGGGGCGAGTGCTAGGGAGACATTCTAGACCTGCCGTGTGGCGGCGCTCGGTCTGCAATCACTGATAGTGGCGACACGCGGGTCCGACGTATACTAACGGACAGCGGCCGATTTAAAGGCGACCACCTAGCAAGTGTGGTGCCTGGCGGTGACACCACAGTATTGTACATCTGCCGGGAAGATGATTTTGTTGCACTCAGTTCATTTTTATAGGGAGACTGCTTGGTCACGCCACGTTTACCTCTCTACCTGGGTAATGACGGTTTCTCGTAATGAGGAACTGGAGTTACATTCTCTCACGATATAGTGAATGAAGAATGTGTTTGTACTTCACTCGGCGGACCAGGCTGTGGTGAAGAAACAGTGACTACTCTGTTATTTTCAGGGAATCTGGCATAATTATTTCTGTTGTACCTGATGGTGCAAATTCCTCTTCGCCAAATGCATTTGCATTAAGCGGGAAAATATCCTTATTTTTAAACACCGATAGGTCATTTTGCATTACTGCTATTACAGTACATACAAGTCCGGAACGACTGAGCTAATTGGTACTGGGGTGCCACTTTTCCCGGATAACTGTAAGGCCATACATTATTTTCCTGACTGTTTGAAGCTCTTATTGGTCCCATCTCAAATGAAAATATTCTTTTTCAATAAGGCATAATTTACCAATTTAATAGTGACAAAAATAATCTAAAAATTGGTGCAAAAATTGTAAATTCTGCATGTCATTATTTATTTATGTTTATCAAAATGTCTACAAGCAAGTAACGTGCCGTTAAAAGCAGATACGTCTCACGTCTCTCTCTCTCTCTCTCTCTCTCTCTCTCTCTCTCTCTCTCTCTCTCTCCCACACACACACACACACACACACACACACACACACTCACGTAAGTTATTCGCAACGAAATCAGGGTGTGATATCTAGTAGTTCCTGTTTTACCCCACTGCTTCTACCCGGGCAAAAAAAAACTTTACTTTCTCGATGAGAAAGAAGGTGAAAAATCGTTTAACATGCCGTATGTCCATAAAGCCTGTAAATGTAATAAAAATACAATGAATAATACTTTGTATTATTAGTTTTAACTTGTAATACGAAGGTATAAGTTCTTTACTAAACACAAAATATCACAAAGTAATCATACAACCACAAAAATCAAACAAATTATTTTTCTCAACAACAACGCGTCAGAATTACCAAGCATCGTGGCGGTACTAAAGTTGCCGGCTGTATTCGCGGTCTAACGACCAAAAAACAATGTTACCAACTAGTGAAGAGATATACAAGGGTTAGCGACTTGACGCCCATGCCCGATTATACCCTAACTCCCCTTATTATTTAACAGCGCGTTGCAGAACACGAGAGGTTCTCCCGCCTACGGTACTCCGAGAAACACGGCAAACACTCTAAATAAAGATAGCTTTATGTGGCTAAGCTTGTGATCAGGCCTTTAGGGCGCTGTAGTGGGCACTGCAGGAGTGCAACGAAACCATTACCATATAACTGATGTCACTGGATTGGCGTCACAGGCGGCAGCGTGGCTAAACTGGGTGTTCTGGGATAAATGGTCAATATTCGGGAGTTTGACAGCAGTGAAGGAAAAAAGTCTGGGAATCATGAGTTTTAAAATGTAGTTCTTTATCTCTTCTACTACAAGCTCTTTGTTTCCATATTTTGATAGGTAGTAGCATGGAACAACGAAAGAAAGAATTGTCTAGTAAACATGGGCTCTACCTAATGCATACCTCAAGAGCTATGAGCACTTCTTCGATACTGTGAACCAGATCTCTTCCACTGCAAATTCTTTGCTTTCCATATTTTCGGGGGAGGTAGTGGGGACCAAAACAAGAAAAAATTGACTGGTAAACATGGGTCTAAGACGCAAGCGTTAAAAGCTATGAACACTTGCTCAGTAGAAGAGATCAGTTTCACAGAACAGACGATAAACGAGTACACACAGCTCTTAAAGTACACGTTTTACAGGTCATGTTTACTGATCGTTCCCCTCATATCCATGAGTATTGGTCATCCTTCCTGGGATTCCCTGTATACGGACGGCATCAGCAATTACACAAGAGTCATCTGACAATGACCGAGGACCATTCGATTACTCTTCGGTATTTAAGTTCTTGATGCAGCTAGAAGTTTGAAAAATTTCTATAATTTTTACGTACAGTACATACTACGAAACAGCCAAAAATCGTTTCTTCGAACATCGTATTATTTCTATGAAGTATTTGCCAATTCTAAACTTAAATATGCAAACATAATGGCTTTAAAATAACTATTGCAAAAAGTGTTCAAATAACAATAATACAAAACTGTCTATAGTGTAGAGATAAGTAAAAGAATCTAGTTTCCAAGCACATTGGAATGAGTAGGTGTAAAAAGAACTGTTTTTATTAATGTTAACACTAATCATGTATACCTGTAAACTGACTCGTTTTACAACATTTCCATAAAAGAATCGTTCAGGTGATCCATGGAAAATGTGACTAACGAATTGTAGTTATCACACACAAATCAAGTTACGATCCTTCGTTAGAAATTACCAGTTGTCCTTACGTGAAGCTAATAAAATCCTTCATTGATAACTTTTGGTCGCATATAACTGTTGTGGACTACAGTCAGAGAAAACTGAGAAGACTCGAGACAGTTACCTGAACCACTTCGAACTTCTAAGAAAGTTTTCGTCCCAAGATATATCACTTGGGCACTGTCATCTACACTGTCCGTCAAAATGTTTCAGACTTCCAAACCTGATCACAGTTTGAGACCATATAACTGACATGAAGTATTTTTCCAAGCATCACAAATATCACCGACAGAAAGTAAACTATGTAATTCTGCAGGCTTTCGTGGCCGTTATCACTGAAGTTAAAATATTCTGTGTTATTAGGCCGCATCATATTTCTACTAAAATCATCGACGTTTCGAACCCTCTGCTGGGATCTTCCTCAGGATCTTATGGTGTCCACTACTGCTAGAACACCATAAGATCCTGAGGAAGATCTCAGCCGAGGGGTCGCAACGTCTATCATTTTAGTGAAAATATGACACGGCCTAATAACACTGAAGACATTAACATCAGAAAGTAAACTATTTAGGAATCCTGAACGTAGAAGATCTCACCATACAAACCAACAGATCCACCAATGTGTAACTGAATACTCATGTTTCCACGACCTATGCCAATTGTTACAACTTACATGTAAAAAAATTACTAAGAGAGATTATTTGAAATATTTTATGCCGTTGCATGTGACTTATGACTAGAGTACTGACAATTAAGTAATTAATACTCTTTTCCTTCGCTACTAAGCACGTGTGTATAAATGTATAGGAATTATGTTGGCAGCGTTGATATATTTCATTTTATCGTTGCATATTCTTTTTACAAATTTCGCTATAATGATACGTTTTTACCTATTTTACCTTTTTACTATATAATGTCACATTTTATTTACTTTCTGACCTTGTTCATACGTCCCTAGATCCTCAGTAGGCCTCTCCCTTCGAAATATGTCTGAATCCGACCTACCATAAATGTTGAAGACAGGACAGGAAGTTAATTAGCTCTAAATATTCCGTTATAATGGAATAAAGTTGAGTTAGCAATGATATGGATTTCCTCATAATTTTCTAAGGTCTGGAATTTCAGTTGTCGAAAGGAAAGCTCACTGTGTGTAGCATTGTAGGGTCCATTTTGTGATGCTATCGAGACTGGAAGTGTAGCAAACGAAAGACTAGCGGCCGATAGTTTACTGACAATTAGCGACTTCTATCAATTGTGAACTACGGGCTGCTTAAGGCAAGAAAAGTTTGTCAAATAATACTTCTCAACAGGTCACGACTGTTTGTGTTAAATGTATCATATAAATGAACGTCTTGGGATAATAATATGTAGACTGTTCTATGTCGAGTGCTGAATAAGCAGACCCAGTGTTCTAATATTTCCCACTTTAAGCAACATATGTGTAGTGATGTTCACAGAAAGAACAAAATTGCTGACGTCAACCTAACGGCTCTGAGGCAGGCACAAAAGAGCCCAACCACCGCAAATGAATCTTTTTGGGCTACGTGCTCAGCTATGGTACAAATTGTTAAGTACCTCACTATCTCGCGTGCTGCGGGGAATAGATTCCTGATGAATCGACGTTAAGGAAAAGGAGGAGGGTCTGAAAAATGTGCGGTTCTGTACAAGTAACCACCACGTATGGTTAAACGTCGACAAAACGACCAACGGATATGGTCATTTCGTTGGCAGTCCTATTCATGCCAAACACGAAGGAGAGGAACCCTAAAAGCCGTAACTGCTTTCCTGCAACGTTTCGGAACGCACAAATCATTCAACAGTAACTCGTTTTCTGAATAACAGTCTTAAAGTGTTGTGGCTGAGGGAAATCCAGTCGAAAAAGTGTCTGTTACGTGTTCAGATGCCGCTGCCTACATGGTAAATGCGGCAGCTACACTACGCGTATTGTATACATATTAATTCACTTCACGTACACAAAAAAAAAATCATAACCAATGAAATGATTCTCAATGCCCTACATCGTGCGTGGCTCTGCAGGGACTTTCTACCGAATCTATTGTTTTCTCCTATGCCTGTCCAAATGAGGTGGATTGAAGCCGTCGCTTTTTACAATGAACATTTTAAAGCCGTGGAATCTCTAATTCCTTTCCGAAAAAATCTTCAACTTCAGACCAAAATGATTTCACTGAATCTAAAAGAGAAAATACTCTTTCGTATGTGAATAACAAATTCGACTTCGTAGCATAGCTATCGAGTTGCCTCTGCAGAAACCGGTTGAAGCTGTTGAGAATGAGAAATGTAATCTGACTGACATTAGGAGTGATACTGGTAGTGTAGAAGTTTGAAGCTGTTTTGGCAAGAAATCCAGGCTGCTCGGCTTTTGTTAATGTCTGCAATATACTCAGTGGAGAGACAGCCCTCTAGAAATATTTTATTTCCTAAAATCTGCACCGTTGACGTCTGTGATGTGGACTGTCGTTTTCCTGCTACAAAAGCATTATATCAGATCAGCAACATTCTGTTACTACAGAGTATTTAGAGAAATATCTAGTTATTCATTGCGTTTCAACAAAACTGGGCATAGACTATGCCGTGTAGTACGCGTGGTGCGGATGACAACCAATTAAGGTACAAAAAATGGTTCAAATGGCTCTGAGCACTATGGGACTTAACTTCTGAGGTAATCAGTCTCCCAGAACTCAGAACTACTTGAACCTAACTAACCTAAGGACATCACACACAACCATGCCCGAGGCAGGATTCGAACCTGCGACCGTAGCAGTCGCGCGGTTCCAGACTGAAGCGCCTAGAACCACTCGGCCACTCCACCCGGCACCAATTAAGGGCGTTTGCAGCATTATGGCCAGGGACCCCCAACCAGCTCGGGATTTTGAATCTCTAACGTGCCTTTCCTATAGAATTTGGCAGGATATTCCTGAGGAGGCCATCCTGCAATAATTCTATACTGCCAAGGCGAATAAGTGCGTGCATAAGAGCCAGAGGTAGACCAACTTGTTCTTGACTTCCTCAGTTTGTGAATCTGTTTCCGAAATTGTAATTATGGGCTTACACGGGGCAACAGGGTCCAACAGACCGCCGTGTGTCATCCTCTGCCAATGGCGTCATCGAATGCGGTGTGGAGTGGCATGTGGTTAGCACACCGCTCTCCCAGTCCCTGTCGTGTGTCTTAGCCTTGGAGCAGCTACTACTCCGTCAAATAAATCCTCAGTTTGCATCACGAGGCTGAATGCATGCCATTCCAGTCCTCCAACCACGGAAAAACACCTCGCAATCTCTGGAATCCAATCCGCTTCGTCACCCCATTAACGGAAACCAGAATTGTTGGAATTAGTTCGTAGTTCCTATATACCGGATGGGGTGTATGTATGCTTACGCAACACACTGTGAAAGAAGGAGTTTCCTTTTCTATGAATGCGGAAACGGGAAGTCCCCACTTTCTCCAGATCCCTGGTAAAGCAGATGTTCCATATGTGGAGATAAGATGTTCCAAAAATGAATGAAGAGTTGCTGTTTTCCCATGTGGCCATACCACACAGGTGTGATCCACATATCTTCAAAAACCCTTAGGTTTCTAAATCGCCGACTGAAGTGCTTTGTCCTCAAAGTCTCCCATAAAATGGTTTCCTACTACGGGAAAGAGAGGACTAGCAATAACAACACCATAATTTTGCCAAAACTATTGGTAGTTCATGTGAGATGTCCTCCACCAACTTCGCTCCTATGAGTCGAAGTTAATACACCTGAGGTACTAGTGTATACGAAGAGACCACGTCGAAATTACATATCGGTTGCTTCGACGTGCGCGTCCTTCGGTCGCTGTATAACAATCTTCGAAGTTCAGAATATACTATTCGCATTTCCCTTCCAAAGGTCTGGGCCTGCATCGTTATAGACTTCTTGTAAGGACAATATATACCTAGTAACCCAAAACGCAGCTATTCAAATACTATTATGATGTTATTTTCTGGCGCTATAACCTTATTTCGGCTCCATGGTCATTATCAAGTTATCCGCAAACATATGGAGTTGTTAGTCCATATACCTGTACCTATTTGTAACTAACAATAATTTTGTGTATATCTATCGCAGTACTTACTTCCGTAATAAATCTTTAACGCTGTGACTATGTAATGCCGTGTACTATTGCGTATCTAGGTGTAACATAGACGAAATAGCAGACATGTAATGTCTCAGCAGTGGAATTTGTCGCCGAGCACATTTATAAGCAAAGACAACATCAGATAATATTCACAAAGAATTTACTAGTACCATACACAAATCCAGAGATGAATCAGCCAATTATATAAACACATGACATCGTTGAATTAGCGGTCAACTAAAGCTGTGAAACTTAAGAAAAACATTAAATAATTCTTTGTGAATATCGCTCAGAAACAAATTGCACTGCTGAAACATTACGTATCTACAATTTCGTCTGCGCTCCACCTTTGATACGCAGCAGCAAAAGGTATTAGATAGCGTTAACGATGTCACGGAAGTAATTACTACAACATATATTCACAAAATATTTGTTAGTTACAAATATAAGCAGATATATGCACTAACAACTCCATATGTTTGCAAATACAGTAGCTTGGCATTTACTAGGGAGCCAAAATAATTTTATAACACCAGGAAATGATACGATAATAAAGAATCTTTGTATATAGCACCATTTTGGCTTACTAGACATGTGCTGTCCTTCCCCAATTATTTGATATCAAATTATTTTCTGTCGAACAAATGCACAACATATGAACATACAGCAGTTTAAAATTTTCAGAAAAGGGACCTAAAAGTAATAACCACAATTAGTAAACGGGATGATTATAATGGTGTGGTCAAATCACTGAGAATTTTAACTAATCTTTGCGAATGCACTTACCAACCAGTTACGCACATCAAAAACTTTTATAACTAACTTACTGCATGAAAAGGTTTGTTCATGGCCATCATATGAAATCTGAAAATAACGTACATTTACAAAGAAAGAATAAACGTAAAATGCAAAATAGAGTTTTCTAATAAAGAGTAAGCCCGCATCTCGTGGTCGTGCGGTAGCGTTCTCGCTTCCCACGCCCGGGTTCCCGGGTTCGATTCCCGGCGGGGTCAGGGATTTTCCCTGCCTCGTGATGGCTGCGTGTTGTGTGCTGTCCTTAGGTTAGTTAGGTTTAAGTAGTTCTAAGTTCTAGGGGACTTATGACCACAGCAGTTGAGTCCCATAGTGCTCAGAGCCATTTGAACCATTTAATAAAGAGTAAACTGGTAACAGAAATTACCTAAGGGAATTAAAGAGATTACTAACTGATTTTTATGCGAAATCGTACACCAAAGTTCTGCAACCGATACTATTAAAATCTTGTCGTCTATTCTGAGCTCAACATCTCATGCATAATAAAGGGGTACTGACTTAGTCTTTCAGACAAGCTAATGAGAAGTTGCTTTACACAAAATGGAAACAAATATGATGAATCATGTTCCTGATGTAGTGTGGTGTGTGTTGAGAGATGAATGAATAGCGTAGCACTAACGTTTCATCGAATGAAATAGCTTCTTTGCAAAGACCTTATAAATAAAAGAATATTCTACACAAGGGATAAACCGAACGAGATTGCGCTGTTTAAAACAGACTGGCCTTGTATTCAGGAGGTTGGAGGCTGGACATAATGAATCATACTTTCAAAAAAATGGTTCAAATTGCTCTGAGCACTATGGGACTTAACATCTGAGGTCATCAGTCCCCTAGAACTTAGAACTACTTAAACCTACCTAACCTAAGGACATCACACACATACATGCCCGAGGCAGGATTCGAACCTGCGACCGTAGCGGTCGCACGGTTCCAGACTGAAGCGCCTAGAACATTTATACTCTCCATTGTTTCTCTGAGTACTTCAAGAAAATGCTCGCATCGTTCCTTCTATAAATCCATTGCCCTGTATCTCTTCTCTCTTCTGACAAACTAGACCCGTAAGCCTGTCAGTGCCTCTGTTTACAAGTCATTTGTTAAAGTACGACATGTACAGTACTCTGAACATAACTCGACAACGTCTACTATTACTATCATTAAACGTCCACGCAAAGATAACAGTAATACTAAAGACCGAGTTGGCTCTGGCGTGTCAGTGCATATAAGCAAATATTGATCATGATGCAGTACGTGAGTAATGTCTGTTGGTAAAGGTCATAAGCTGTGATCTTCCACTTCATACTGTCACTACCACAGAAGAGTGTTTCTTACAATAAAAGACGTGTAATTATGTCAGATTACTGTTATTAACAGGTGACTGGTTGTAGTATACGCAATAGTTTTCAGGCAAATGTTTTTTCAGAGCTTTCATTACTGAAGGAGGTGGTCAGGAGCTGCGATCTTCCACTGCATACTATCACTAGCTCAGTACAGTATTCCTTACAAAAAATGTGTATAATTACGTTAGGTTATTTTTATTCACATATGATAGGATACATCATAGTCATTAGTTTTCAATTAAATGCTTTTATCAGTGAACACCAACCTCAACAAATCCAAAGGCGTGTAAACAAATGGTAAGCGCGTTCACAAGCAGAATGATGTACGTCGACATACTCATAACTTGCTCCAGCTCGTTCACGCATCTGTCAAGAAAGAAACAAAAGATAATTTTGGTCCACTATGTCCCATTTCTGTCGGTTATAATTATGTTTGACATGTACGTAGTCGTCTTTTTGAAAGGAAACCACTATACAGTTACCATGCACAAGTTCTGATCTTTTGCTTGCTCTCTCTTTCCCCGTCCACCAAGCATCTGGATGTTTTCGTTACTATTAAAAAGAAAAGACAGAAAATATTTCTCCTTTACATTCTCATATTTTGGTATAATTTACTGACTGCTAGTGAGACAATTGGCATATTGGTCAAATCTGCGCTGTGTGCTGATTCAGGTAAGGGGATAAGCCCCTCGCCCTTTATATTTTTAATTTTCTCGTCCACGGTCCTTCCACGACTTCTATTGATAAAGAAGACGAGAGACGGCGCATTGGCTTGGGTTGCATCTACTACTGCACAATATATAAAAAAAGGAATAAAAATCGTGACGGAAAATATTGTCACATTTAATTAATATTCTGTACCATTTTATCTAGATAACTTTTACAGCTGATGTTTGTAAGAAAATAGATGGATAGTTGGTGGATCGTCATGTCGTAGATATCATTATAATATACTATGTAACCAACTATCTCAAAAATGTTATTGTTTACACTATTAATTATTTCTTCTGTCAAGATTTACGTACATTGGGCCTGGAGTTATGAGTACCGTTCTCACATGTGGAAATTATCTCAATATTTTACACTCTTTTCTTATTGTGTGGCTTTACCGCTTTACATATTCCTATCATATTTAACTTTACACAATTCCTGTTTATTGTATTGTATGTCATGTCATCCACGCTCTTCTTCTAAAACTGTGTGACGTAGACGATCCCGCTGATTTCGACCCATGTATGTGTGTGAAACGATTTTTTACACTGTAAGTTACGACTGAGTTTGAGCGTGACTAACACTGTTCCAACAGTTGACGTCTCAAACAGGGAAATCTCGGTTTCTGACGAACTTTGTAGCGACGCCTGTGGGTACTGTCTCCACGACTTCTCTTACAGGCTATAATATGTTGTCACGATCACAACTAGTCATATCGGTGCCGAACTAATCTATTTATAAAAGTAGGAAACAATTTAATTACTGTCCTGTGGAATTTAATTATAATAACTGTGTATTCTAGAGCGCAGGTAATCAGCAGAAATCAATAAATAAAATTATCAATCGCGATACAGACTTAAGCTTCTGCTAGCCCCACAATCTAACGACGTCTGTTGACGTTGTCTACACTACACGTCTTGCAACAGTAATTTATTCCTGGGACCGTATCTGCAGTTTACTTTAATATTATTTAATTAATTTATTAGACATTTAATTTCTAATTATTTTTTCCCTTATTTCATCTGACTCGGTCCATCTTGTTATCAATATGATTAAAAGCTCTTCAAGTAATTACCGTTTATTATTGTACGTCAGCAGGGACCAAAATGCTCATTTGCAACCTTTTGCTTAAAGGCACCACACCCTGCCTATCTAACCCATGTTAATTTAGACAAGTATTTGACCTATTTCTGAAAAAACTATTTGATGCAGGACCTTAATATTTTTACTGTATGTTACATGATGCTAATAAAGCCAACTATATTAAAAGCTACTTTATCCATCTTACAGTTTTTAGGAAATGCTTCTTTAAATTTACTAACAAAAAATATTAATTTTTTTCTGCAGAAAATATTTTTTGTGGGCTTCCTAAGGGGGAATATTAATGAATGTAGTACCAGGGTGGCTTTTTATGGTATGCAGAGTCTCTGTAAATTTCATTCATTTTACTATGACAGTTTCTGATATAATGCGGCATATGTACTGAAAATTTTAACTTGCGGGAAATTGACTTTAAAGAAAAAACTTTTGAAATTTGTTACTTACAGATAATTCAAACTGAATTGCTGCATATGATGGCCCTTCTTTGGCCTCTAGCAGGTCTTCTAGCATCATTTTCACCTTCCCAGATATTAGTCTTCCTTTCTTGGCCATATTAGATGCAGTCCTGTCTGCCTCGGCTATCCTCATTTTAGCGCAATGTTGCAGCCCAGTGGTCATATTTTTCACCAGGATTAATTCCCAGCTTTTTCAGTACGCAACACTTTCCAATATTACGACAATTGAATGTAATAACAGCATCTTGAACTCTTGGTTTCATTGTATGCATGCCTACAAATACAGTTTTAGGAAGGCGGTTCCCAATTATGTTGTTGAAACATTCATTTGGGTTCTGTGTCTGCCCATGCAGACATTTCCTTAGAAGGTCAAGATGCGCCAGGTCTCTGAAAATAGGTTTAGTTGCTCTAATAACAGCGTCAGGAAGAGAATGCTGGTGAGAATAAGATTCTCTAGTTGCTTGATCCCTATTGTATTTGCACCACGTATTTTCTCCTGATGGACACAATCCATGACATGGCTTATCATCAGTAGAGGACTTATGGAAGAATATGGCCCAAACATACCTCTTAATTGCCTCCAGGTTTTCTTTATTTGTCCTAATTGCCTGCCCATAGTGTACCTGCAAGTTTTCTATAACATCTACTCGCAATCACACTTGAACAAAACTAACCGCGTGTTTGAAAGCGTGTCGTTTACAAACAGCAGAAGCAAAAGAATACTGACCGTTGCATTCCAAGGATAGCCAACACACTTGGGAGTAAAATTATCCCTAACGTGCGATGTAGGGGATATAAATATCTGAAATATATGCAGAAAAGAGGGTGACAGAAAAGTGGGCGCCTCACATAAACACACGTGGAAGGAAAATGCTCTTTAAATGATCGAAAAAAATTTTTTTCAGCAAAATTCTCTTCAGAGTACTTAAATGAAACCTTAATCTATCGAAATATGATGAAAACCGAAAATTCATTTAATTCGAGCTGAACTGCTGTGTGGTCCCCTCACATCACTATAAACAAATTAAAAGTGATTTCTTCTTGTGTTGTGTTCAGAGTCAAAAAAAGATATTTTGAGGAACAATATTTTCGCCCTTGACCTAAATCAGACGCGGTACTGTCTTCCATTCTGAAGCACTGAGCGACTCTGAAGCGTTCCGAAAACAAGCTAAAGTAGTAGAGACACGCTCTCTTTGTTCACATTCGCGGTCAAGCATTGCAAATGTCTTCAGCATCATCATTCATCCGCATTACGGTCGGAGGAAGGCAATGGCAAACCACCTCCGCTAGGACCTTGCCTAGTCAGCGGTGCGGGTCCCCCACACCGTCCCCTGCGCTCCTTGGAGTATGGGACATCATCATCATCATCATCATCATCATCATTGCAAACGTGTTGGTTCAAGGCGTTTCCATTTCTAGAACCAATTTTTGACGTTCTTTCTGTAACTACTGCTGTACAGTCTCTAGCTTCTCCTTTGCTAAACAACTAGACTTTATCAATTCGACGGCACTAGTCTCTGAATTTTTTTATACATTTTGAATATCGGATACAATATGCTTTACCATGAGTTTTTCTGTATGATTGAAAGAAAGCAAATGCTGAACGCCTGTGGTGAACCTGGAAGCATCTTTCATTTTTCCAGCGTTGTCAGTTACTGTTTCACGCTTTACCACATGGATTTCATTCATTTATGGTTTCCACAAGGGATACTGTGAATGGGGAGGATGTGTGAGCCTCCACAATACGTGTATTTTTCGGTGGCAGACTTTGTAAAGGTACATCTGATTACCATTGAGCGCTCGAAGACGTCCACATGTCTGTTGTTAACGACACGTGTTGGGCACTTGTTTCTGGGCCTTACTATTGGGCTCGTATGTTTCTTCCGTCATTTGACCTAGCCTTTTCGTCGTTGGAAAGTTATACCGAGTATCCAACAGATTGACGAAATTGTTGAAACCGTTATCCTCGACTACTGATAAAGGTTAGTAATCGTCAATCACTATCCTAACCAACGCTTTGTAAATTTTGGCCTTCCTGGGATCATTATGTAGAACTAGAAACGGTTAATGAGCAAGAAGAACGGATATTTTTCAGCATCATACCGGTACTTTCTAAAATTTGTAAAAAAGCAAATAAGCATATTAGGTCATCGTCACCATGCAAATTATCTATTATAACAGTTGGAACAGACACACCATCTTTGAGGTATGCACTTAATAAAGGATGTTTATTAGTTATTTTGTTTTGTTTTGGTCTATACTTCCTCGTTCCAAAATATGGAAGGTAAAGAGCTTCGCTTATAATTTTTGACTCTGTCTTTTTCGACCTGAGTCCCTTACCTCAAATTGATAAATGTACCCTTCTGTATCATTCCTAAATGTTTGTAAGATCATTACTAAATCACTGTGTATGATGTTTCCGGAAATGTTGCCATATTGCAGTGGTTTCATTACTTTCTGCTGTTAGGCAAGAAATTACCTTTTGGAGCGCTAGTTTCGCAATCTTAAATCACGGATTGTTCTTACGATTTTGTGATATTATTTTCAAATGTGTCTAGGTGCTGTGTGTATACCGGGATATCCGAATTTGCGAAAACGTTTCACTGTGTGTTGGTTGTGGGTATTTACTGTATACAGTGTTGCTATCTATTGCTGTGCGTTTTCCGATCGTCATTTGTTTGTTTTGTTGTGCCTACATGCAGTTTCATATTCGGCTGTTTGCTATGTAGGTGCATATGTTATTGGTTTTATGGAGAGAATCGTAAATATTGTTTTTTTTTTTGTTTCCATTAAGTGTTCTGTGGAGAGACCGAGTTATTATTTAGTCCGGTTATGTTGTGCATCCCGGAGGAAAGAAAACAGAATTGGATTATATCTGGTTAGCAACGACAATAGCAACGGCTGTACGAGCTCTCCGAAATATTGTGCAAGGAATAAGTATTTTTGGAAGTATTTCCGAGTGTCACATTGTTTAATAGGAGATCTTGAGTGGAAGTGTAAAGTTTCCGATTCCGTGACAACACAATCTCTCCAGTAAAAGTAGTCCTAATCGAGAATATAAGCGACATCGACATTAATGACTACTTACGGGCGATAAGTGATATAACATATGGCACAGATATGTTCTCTTACCGTAGGTGGCAACTTCTGTATTTTCGTATGGCAAGATGAACATGTCGATTGCTTGCTGCATGAAGGCGACATAGCACATAAAGGGACATGTAAGGCGTTTCAGAAGTTCAAGCGCATGAGTTGCCTTTTCCAATTTGAGTCTTTGACAGCTAACAACTCATCTGGTACTCAAACGTCAGAATGCGGCCGCGCACTTCGGTATATGCACGAAATACAATCTGGCTCTAAGGTTAGATTAGATGTGCTTTACGTTCGAATTGAGCTATAATGTGGTGATCGTCCAGGATATAGAACACGTTAGATAATAAGAATACCGAACAAATAGTTTTAAAGGAAAACAGATATGCTGCTGTGTCTTGCACAGATCCCAAGTGAAATGGCCCTGATTGAGGTAGAATAGGTAAAAAAATAGGTAAAAAAATAGGTAAAAAAAGTCTTGAACATATTTTCATGTGAAATTTAATAACACTTGTCACAAAACGTGTAAGTGTTCAACGATCTGAATTAGGAAAAAATGATAAAATTTTATCTACGCAGAAAGAGTCTGCGATTTTAACTGCCGCAGGGCACAACGCAAGATCGAGCATGTGGATCCATTCCGTAACCAAGAACAGAAGTAAAGAAACGGAAAGCTTTTTGAATGTCAGAGACTTATTCATAATGAACGAAGGCTGTGACACAACAACTTTCTAAAGTAGCAGAGGCAAGAGTAACATTGACCTAACAATAGGAACCTCTCACATGCTGCCTATAGTGCATCAATGGGAACGTAACGAAGGAGAAAGCTGTTCGGGTCATATATAATTCACTTCAGTGTACTTAAATATGTGGCTAAGCAAAATGAAAACTTTATCTGAAACACATCCATTTCCATCAGTGATTTGAGGAGTATGTAGTTGACGAGCTTTCCAGCGAATATTTTCAAGTCAGTGCCACGACGAATATGAAGGAAATAGACGATAAGATGAGCCAACTAGTTGAAAGAGAAACGCAAGTGGAGAAAATTGTATATTAAAACGAAACAATTTTAGAAAAAGTCTGAAATAAAGCTTTCGAACGATATTCAGAGACGCACGCTGAACAAATCAATTCGCTGGTGGGCACTCGAATTAATGAGAAAGAGGAAACATGCAAATCCACTGAGGTGACTTAACCTTTGGAACCTAGGCTATCATTTATTATCTAGAAAAATTAGAAACACAATGCTGAAGATAACTGTAAAAAAATCAGATAGTACTTCCACGTCTAATTTAGAAGACAAAGTGAGTTACATGCTTCATTATTTTGCACTATCAGACGGAGAAACAGCAGCTAGCGAGCACCATAAACAAATGCTTCAACAAAACCGAAAGCTATACGAACGACTGATGAATGAAAATTTACAGAACAAGAAATTGTTGAATAAATAAAAATCGTGAACCCAAATAAGAGTGCTGGTGAGAACGAAGTCAGCAGCAAAATACTCATTCAGTGTTTTTCTAAAGTACATCGAGAAATTTAAAACACTTTCTTGAAATGCGGTTCCTTTCTGAAGAAATGGAAGTAAGCCAAAATAATACCAATAATAAAACCTGGCAAGGAGAACAGTATGGATGTTACTAAATGTCGCCTGTCATCCTCTTGCATATGGTGGTAAAAGTGGTGGAAAAACTGCTGACAAACAAAATCATTCAGTTGATTTCCTCAAAGAGCTTTTTAAACACCTGCCAAGATAGGATTATTCCGCAGAAAAGCACTACAGACACTTCAGAAATTTCTTGAAGACACTTTGGTGCATAGCCAGTATCTGTTAATGGTAAGCCTGAACGTACAAGGAGCCTTCGATACCGTTGTGTTGCCTAGCTTTGTTAATACACTACTGGAATTTCAGTATTCTAAAAAGTTATACAATTTAGTTCAAAGTTGTTTGGATTATGGCATTTTTTGGCTGTCAACAAGACTGAGAGAAATTTAGTCAAAGCATACTCCCAAGGTTCTTGTCGGAGTTTAGAAACTGGAACATGCGACTCTTTGCTGAACATCAATTACACAACGCAAACACAATCGATCGCCTACGCTGAAAATTTGGTCGTACTGTCGAAAGGAAGAAGCACCTCTAAAGCTAAGAGCGTTTGTAATACTGAAATATGAAATTTATGGCGCGAAAATAAAATTTGTTTCAATGAGTAGAAATAGCGGGCCCTACAAAAAGTACAGGAAAAGAAGAAAACAAAAATCAGCATCTTCTTGAACAATAAACAATTGCATCAAGATGACAGATGAAAATATCTTGGAATAATTATTTATGATAAATTCAGATTCATTGACCATATACAGCATATCACAGGCAAATGTACGAAATTATTACACACATTATCAATAACAGCCAGACTTAACTGAGAACTTGGTTTCGAAGCTCTAAGAATCATCTACAGAGGAGCAAACCGTGGGTTTTTGCTGAACAGTAAACGATCTATCTGGAGACCGAGGCAATGTTGGCTAGATACCATCCGTATAGACCTGAAGATTGCGGGCATCTGCTCTCACCAAGCACAATACCGCACCAAATAGAGACAGACAGTCAAAAGAGAAGAACCCGATACATTGCCGAACAAACGCTGACGATGAAGAGGAGAAACAGCAAGAAAGCGAAATGGAGTGCAATTACTCTGCAACGAACCACCAGAGACGACTGACCTCTAGTAGATTTATCACGTAGAGGTTTGTGGAAGGAGCGAAGGAAGGAGGCCGGCAGCTGTGGCCGAGAGGTTCTAGGCGCTTCAGTCCGGAATCGCGCTGCTGCAGCGGTCGCAGATTCGAGTCCTGCCTCAGGCATGGGTGAGTGGGATGTCCTTAGGTTTAAGTAGTACTAAGTCTAGGGGACTGATGACCTCAGATGTTAAGTCCCATAGTACTTAGAGCCATTTGAACCATTTTTGAAGGAAGGAGGGTAGGGCGTTAATGCTCCATAGTCAAAACGATTATTATTGATATAATAATATTGTAGCTTGTATGAAACAAGTATGGGGTAGGAGTCTGTCGTTCATTTTCGGCAATTACGGGTAACTTCAATTTGACTGGATTGACGAAGAGGTAAACTCCAATTAATAGGTGACTTCTAAGTTTCATATAGCAGACAATTCCTCTTATTTCGTTAGACATGTACAGGGGGCTTCCGTAAGAGCGTGCACAAATGTATCAGGACTTAGAGAATGGTCCAATGAACAATTTGAGGTAGGAAACCTTGTCTCGGAGAAGCCAGCTTAAGGAGATATTCAAGTAAACTTTTCTACCGCTTCGTCTAGCATCACTGCTTTCCAGCTCAGTTAAAACTAACATGCGAACAAGTTTACACGTAATGTGCTGTTTATTTATGTGTAAATTCTTTATTTCCCGCAATGAAGCAAGGAGGACGGAACATCCATATCTTCTACCTGGCCTTCTGAATGGCCATTAGTACTCGAGGTTCGTGCAAGGAGTTCTTACCTGAGTTGCTGGAAAACGTAACATCGGCTGCTCATGAGAGGATGGGGATACAACATGACGGTGCACCGCCTCATTTCAGTGTGAATGCCCGCAGCCATCTTAGTGTTGTGTTTCCTGGTCGCTGGATTGGAATGGGAGGTCCTATTCCATGGCCTGCCAGGTCACGTGACCTTAATTCCCTTAATTATTTCCTATGGGGATATCTAAAGTCACTTGTTTATTAGATCCCAGTGGATAAAAAGATGGGATTAGTTGCCAGAATTGTAGCTGCCTATAATGTGATTCGAAACACACCAGTGATATTCGCCATGCTTGCATTGAGGTTAGTGACCGTCAGTTTCAGCACATTTTGTAAGGTACAGTGCAAATGGTACGTTTATTGTGCCAGTGATGGTATTTGCAGTTAACTCCAACTAATGTGAATAAAAAATACACAGTAATGTGATTTTATTCCTATTCTCTCCTTAAGCTGCCTTCTCCGCTCCCAGGTTCCCTACCTCAAATTGTTCAGTGGAGCATCCTCTACGTCCTGTTAAATTTTCTCTTTTTCGAGAGAGAGAGAGAGAGAGAAAGATGGAGATTGTAACGGCTTGCTTAAATCGAAATAAGGTTTGAAGCTACGACAAAACATTATTAGAAATTGTGTAGAACAAGTGATCTAATGACTTCTAGGCGAGAACTGTGATTAGGTGATCTGACACGGTTAACGTCACCAACAGATGAGATATTCAGAGTACTGAACGAAAATACGTGATCGACTACAAATAAGATACAGACTTACAGTATAATGGTCTGGTGATGCTGAATATTCGTCTTTAAACTGGCATACAGTCGTCTATTTGCATCCTGGTCGTAGAGAAGTGTGTTGTTAGGAAGATGTGCGGGTACTACAGGTGACCATTTGACACACTCTTCACTGCCCGGAAACAGCACCACGCCTTTGTCCTTCTCTCGACCAACAGCAGTCACGTCTCCAGATTCTT
This sequence comes from Schistocerca cancellata, assembly GCF_023864275.1. Lineage (NCBI taxonomy): Eukaryota > Metazoa > Arthropoda > Insecta > Orthoptera > Acrididae > Schistocerca > Schistocerca cancellata. Next base: position 501,772,199 of record NC_064632.1, on the reverse strand, counting down.
GAAGGTGACTGCACTTCTCATCCAGTCTGGCCATGTGTATGCTGGAGACGTTCTTGTTGAGAACAGCTATCTCCGCCGTGACGAGGATCACGAGGCAGGCGAGGAAGATGTCGAGCAGGATGCTAGCTTCGGACACTGCGACGATGCCGACGACCTGCAGAGCGAAGACGATTTCGTAGACGGGCGACTGCTGGGTGTCGAGCGGCAGCCAGAGGACCAGTGGCTCGCGGCGCACCACCATCGTGGAGTTCCCCACCGTCACCAGCTTCGGGGTGTCCGTCACCGGCTCCAGGGCCCACAGCGATAAGGCGGTGAGTGGCAGCAGCTGCAGCACACAGTATCGGTCAGCAATCAGTGTGCTGTTCCAGTTAACTTTAGATCAAAGGATAAAAACCAAGGCCCAACTCCCGAACTGAAGTGAGCAAATGACGGGTTGACTGGGACAACAGAGAAACCGGCCAAAATACCCACTATATTTATCTACATCTACATTTATACTCCGCAAGCCATCCAACGGTGTGTGGCGGAGGGCACTTTACGTGCCACTGTCATTAACTCCCTTTCCTGTTCCAGTGGCGAATGGTTCGCGGGAAGAACGACTGCCGCTCGAATCTCTCTAATTTTACATTCGTGATCTCCTCTGGAGGTATAAGTAGAGGGAAGCAATATATTCAATACCTCATCCAGAAACGCACCTTCTCGAAACCTGTACAGCAAGCTACACCGCGATGCAGAGCGCCTCTCTTGCAGAGTCTGCCACTTGAGTTTGTTAAACATCTCCGTAACGCTATCACGGTTACCAAATAACCCTGTGACGAAACGCGCCGCTCTTCTTTGGATCTTCTCTATCTCCCCCGACAACCCGATCTTGTACGGATCCCACACTGATGAGCAATACTCAAGTATAGGTCGAACGAGTGTTTTGTACGCCACCTGCTTTGCTGATGGACTGCATTAGGACTCTCCCAATGAATCTCAACCTGGCACCCGCCTTACCAACAATTAATTTTATATGATCATTCCACTTCAAATCGTTCCGCACGCATACTCCCAGATATTTTACAGAAGTAATTGCTACCAGTGTTTGTTCCGCTATCATATAATCATACAATAAAGGATCCTTCTTCCTATGTATTCGCAATACAAAACATTTGTCTATTTTAAGGGTCAGTTGCCACTCCCTGCACCAAGTGCCTATCCGCTGCAAATCTTCCTACGTTCCGCTGCAATTTTTTAATGCTGCAACTTCTCTGTATACTACAGCATCATCCGCGAATAGCCGCATGGAACTTCCGACACTATCTACTAGGTCATTTATATATATTGTGAAAAGCAATGGTCCCATAACACTCCCCTGTGGCACGCCAGAGGTTACTTTAATGTCTGTAGACGTCTCTCCATTGATAACAACATACTGCGCTCTGTCTGCTTAAAACTCTTCAATCCAGCCACAGAGCTGGTCTGATATTCTGTAGGCTTTTACTTTATCAGGCGACAGTGCAGAATTGTATAGAACGCCTTCTGGATGTCAAGGAAAATGGCATGTACCTGAGAGCCTGTATCTAATATTTTCTGGGTCTAATGAACAAATAAAGCGAGTTGGGTCTCCGTGCATTCGCGAACGCCTAGCCTTTAGCCACTGGAGTCAGGGTGTGGTACACTGCTCTGCTAAACCAAAGGAAGAGATAGATGAAGAAATATAACATATTAACTGCTGACTGCGGGTAATGGAGCATGTTGTCAGAGGTCACCAAGTTGTGCACAGAAAGCTGGATGCCAGATAGCGCAAGGTCAGCACGACTGTAGGGCAGTGTGTGTCAGCCAGCGAGCATTTACATTGCACTTTGGTGGTATTCTTCATTACAATATGACCCGGAGACAACATCCGGGTGACTTCACACGGGAAAGAATCACTGGGAAAGTGGAGAAGAGACGAAATGTGGCGAGTGTAGTCCACGAGTCTGGTATTTCTCGCAGCACTGTTTGACGTGTATAGGGAACGTTTCGAAACACTGTCACTGCAGGACGAAAGATAGGAGGTGGTCGACCACGGTCAGATACAGCGGCAGATGAGCGCTACGTTGTGTAACAGCAAGAAAGGACCTACACGAAAGACCGGGTGCAATTGCAATCTTGTTTAACTGTATCGCAAAATACGCAATCTCATGTCATCCGACAGTGGCAGGCGATTGCATGGGTGCGTTCTCTTTGCCCCACTACCAGCGGCGACATCGGCGGTACCGTGTGCGATGGAACAAAAAGCATAAGGACGGGACCGGCAAAGAGTGCGATCACGTGATCTTCTCGCATGAGAGTAGATGCGGTCTGAGTAGTGACTACGGACACATCCTCATACGGCAAGAGATGGTATTGCCCAAGTTTCATTGGGCTATGCTACTTGGCAGAGACACATCATGAGAAAGTTACTTTAGTCCTTACGTTTTGCGCACCTGTCTACGTTATAAAGCAGCAAACGGTCTGTATCCAAGTTTATCTCTACTCTATGAACAGAGAAAATAGACATCTGTAGTCATACGGAAACATTCGATCACATTATATTTCATCGTGACGCCTTCAACAGAATTACGGAGCCAATAAAAACTAACCATATTCGACACGATCTTTTGAGAAATTACTAATGGTCATCAATACTGGACAATGTCGCTCACACCGTTTCCCGCCACGAAAAAGACAAATTTGCCTGGGTATGACAGTTATATAATCCCTCCCATCCCACACAGTGTCGTCGTAGATGTGTTGTTGTGATTGAAGAAGTGCTACCGATTGCATCTTGTATTGTTGAACAATTGAAGGCGAGTTTTGCGTTACAGAATGTGCATGTACGATCAACAACACAGCGGCACTAATTTTTGTTGCCTCTGTAAACCTGCAACTGGGATCGCGCCACGTGCAGTGTTGTAGCCGTTTACTTCTAAGGATGAAAAAACAATATTTAACAAGAGGATATATAGGTATTTATCAGCTGAAAACAGACCAAATGAAAGTTTAAAAGAGAATGAATAATAAACAGAAATATATAACTGTTACTTCTAAATATGGAGGTTACGGGCAGAGAGGAACAGTTAGAAAGAATACTATCACATTCATATTTCCTTTTTTTTTGTGACAGTATTCATTCTAAGTGTTCCTTTTTGCCTGTGGCTCTCTTATTGAGGACGAAGTGCTACTATTAAATATTGTCTGTCTAGTATTCATTATGTTTTCTAAACTTTCGTGTTCTCAATTTTTAGCCAATATATACGAATGTATTATTTCAGGTACTATTGATAAAGATACATATTTTTTACGGTTGATTACTCATTATTACTATAATTATTAACGGAAATAGTAAATGACTACAGTGGGTCCACGGTGCGCGATCCCAGTTGCAGGTTCAGTCCGGAATCGCGCTGCTGCTACGGTCACAGGATCGAATTCTGCCTGGGGCATGGATGTGTGTGATGTCCTTGGGCTAGTTAGGATTTAGTAGTTCTAAGTCTAGGGGACTGATGACCTCAGATGTTAAGTCCCATAGTGCTTAGAGCCATTTTTGACCAGTCGCAGGTTGACGAGCTCATGATTTGCAGAGACAATAAAAATTTGATTTTCACTGTGTCATGCAGTTATTGAACGAACTGAAACATTCAAAATACTGCCATAATCTAGTCTTTAAGAGATATAATCTTACGTTAAAGGCTGATTAGAGAAGTATGAAACTCGAATACTGAATACATGGAGCTGACAAAAATCATGGGATAGCGGTATGTACCTAAACAGATGGCGGTAGTGTCGCATAGGCGTGGCATAAAAGGGCCGTGCATTCACGGAACTGCTCCCGTCCCCCACACGGATCCTCTATGATCTCATTCCTTTCCCCCATCTGCTCCTATTCCTCAAACATATCCGCATCCTCTACACCTCCCGCCGTCTTGAACCCCCTCACCCCCTGGTTGCTCCTCTCCTCTCCCATCCCCGCCCCGTGCCACGTCTTCACCGTTGTGTCCCCCCTACCCTCCATCTCTACACCCTACATCTCCTTTCCCAAGGTGGCTTCCATCAACTCCCCCTCCTGGATGATGCCCTCTCTCACTCCATTTATCCCTCCTATCAACTCTGATCCTCCCTCCCCCTCCTTTCCTCTGTCCTTTCCCTGGGCTCCCTCTTCCCCCCCCCCCCTTCCGTCCTGTTTCCTCCCCACTAAACCTCTCTCTACCTCCCTTCTCCCCCCCAGTCCTTTTGTATTCCCCTCCTCTGCCTACCCCCCTCCCTGTCGCGTCTGCCCCCCCCCCCTCTTATGGGTCCTCATCCTCCATCAGCTTCTTTCCCGGTTCCCCCCCTTCGCTTTTACTCTCCTTTCCCCCTTTTTTGTTTTCCCATCTTCTGTCCAGTTTCCCCCCACCTGCTCTCGACTGTGGTGTCACATTTGCCAACTTTTCGTGCAGTGTTCCAGTGACTATTCAGTGTTGTTTGTCTTTCTCGTGTTGCGAACAGAAACCATGCTGTCGCTGGGTGTGAATTTTATGTCTTTTGGGAACAGAATCCAGACTGTCGCCGTGTTTTTTAATTGTCTATTGTTTTCCCTGTCTGCTCCATATGTATTTTTTTCAGCATCATCATCCCTCTGTTGTTTATTTTAAGTTCCACGATTTCTTTCCGCCTTGTTACTCTCTAAGTCCCCGATTTTATCGCCTGTTTTTTATTATTATTTGTTCTCCTGATCTTTGTCACAAAATCTGTAGGCTGAAGAGCGGCATACAAAGCTGCTGCCAGCCCGCCCCCTTCGGGGGGAATTGAAATTCAATAAAGAAAAAAAAAAAAAACGGAACTGCCATTTGTACTCAGGTCGCCCATGTGAAAAGGTCTCTGACGTTATTATGGCTGCACGACGCGGATTAACAGACTCTGAACGCTGAATGGTTGGTGGAGCTAGATCCACGGGACATTCCATTACGGAAATCGTTAGGGAATTCAGTGTTCCGACATCCACAGTGTCACGAGTGTGCCGAGAAAACCAAATGTCAGGTATCACCTTTCACCACGTAAAACGTAATGGCCGACAGCCTTCACTTAAATGGCGGGAGCAGTGGCGTTTGCGTAGAGTTTTCAGTGCTAACAGATAAGCAAAACTGCGTGAAATAACCTCAGGAATGTACGTGGGACGTACGACGGACGTTTCTGTTACGACAGTGTGTCGAAATTTGGCGTTAATGGGCTTTGCCGGCAGACGAACGACGCGAGAGCCTTTGATAACAGCACATCGCCTGCAGCGCCTCCCACGAGCTCGTGACCACACCGCTTGGATCCTACACGACTGCGAAGCAGTGACCTGGCATAAAGAGTCCCGATTTTAGTTGGTAAGAGCTGATGGTACGGTTCGAGGGTGGCGCACACCCCACGAAGCCACGGACTCAAGTGTCATCGAGGCACTGTGCAAGCTGATAGTGGCTCCATAGCGGTGTTGGCTGTCATTACATGGAATGGACTGGGTCCTGTCGTCCAATGGAATCGACCGACAGGAAATGGTTATGTTCAGCTACTTGGAGACCATCTGCAGCCATTCATGGACTCATGTTCGCAAATAAAGGTAGAATATTTATGGATGACAATGCATCATGCCACCACGCCACAAATGTTCTCGATTGTTTTGAATTGCGTTCTTAACAATTCAAGCGATTGATTCGGCCGGCCAGATCGCCCGACATGAGTCCCGTAGAACGTTTATGAGACGTAATTGAGAGGTCAGTTAGCGCACAAAATCCTGTCTATTCTTTCGCCCTTCCAACTACTTTTGGTGTGTCTGTTAGGTCGAGTTGCTGCACTACACCGAGCAAAGAGCCGTCCGACGGGGTATTAGGAGATATCCCATGAGTTTTGTAGCCCCGTTGTATGACTTGATGCAGCGTAATTCACAGTGCGCAAAGTACCATGAACGATACCAATCCCGTGTTTGATAACGGCAGCACTTAGCGACTTCCAAAAAACTTTGAACATAATTTCAGATTATTTCTAAACTATTTCAGCAATCTACGAGTGAAAAACCAGGAAACTAACAAAACCAACGTATTTGTGGTTGGTTGGTTGGTTGGTTTGGGGAAGGAGACCAGACAGCGTGGTGATCGGTCTCATCGGATTAGGGAAGGATTGGGAAGGAAGTCGGCCGTGCCCTTTCAGAGTGATTTAGGGAAATCACGGAAAACCTAAATCAGGATGGCCGGACGCGGGATTGAACCGGCGCCCTCCCGAATGCGAGTCCAGTGTCTAACCACTGCGCCACCCCGCTCGGTCGTATTTGTGGTTTTGCGTCTCCAGTCATGAACATTTGTATGCTTAACTTTAAATATTCAACTCATTAACTCATTTGTAAAGTAATCACATGATTCATGCTGTTTTAAACGAATGAGTTCTATTCTTTAAGGGATCTGGAGTGGGTGTTATCGTTTATTATTAAGCTGAGACATATCTTCGTTACCAATTATAAATTGTAAGAACTTCAGTTAAAAACACCACATATTAACTAAACAGAACAGGGATAAAGAAATCTATAAACAAATTGATAAGCAAAAAGAATCCATTTTTCCTGTGTCTGATATTTTTTAACTCTTCACATTGTAATACAGTGAGGTGGTTAATCTAAATTTAATTAGAGTAAAGGACCTTGAAAGCAAGTTGTGACTTAATATGGTTATGTTACCCTTTTTGTTATTAATTGAAACTGAAATCTTCTTATGTACTGACATGATTATTAAAAATCTTATGTACTGATATGAATTTAAAAAAATCGGAACTGTAACACGTATTGACACTTATCATAAGAAAAGGGCACAGAGTTAAGTAGAAAACAGTAGTAAAGAGGCAACAACTGCTACCTGATACAGTACCGTCGGCTACTGTACGCACAATATAAGCTGACAGTTTTGCAATAAACGCTGGAAGCATAAGCACGCGATCGACGCCCTGTTCAAGTTAACGGGCAGCGGCAGGAGAAGTAGAAGTGTACAGGAAACTTCTTTCTGTCATCGCAAGCAGCACACTACGATCAACATCGCATTTACATTGCCTGCTACAATAATACGGAGTGTGGTATTGTTTAACAGTTAATGTCAGTAACAAGCGGGAACATTCCGTACCGACCCGCAGTCATCCGTCTTCCACTGATTTATTCCCTCCCAGAAAAGGCTCAGTCGTGTGGCTAGGGTCTCCTGTCGGGTAGACCGTTCGCCTGGTGCAGGTCTTTCGAGTTGACGCCACTTCGGCAACCTGCGCGTCGATGGTGATGAAATGATGATGATTAACACAACACAACACCCAGTCCCTGAGCGGAGAAAATCTCCGACCCAGCCGGGATTCGAACCCGGGACCTTAGGATTGACATTCTGTCACGCTGACCACGCAGCTGCCGGGGCCGGACAAAAGGCTCAGTGCGTACTGTAGATAACGTTAGCTGAAAAAAAAGGAGAAGATGAAGAGTACTTGCCGATCGTCCAAATTACAGTTAGGTATATTACCTGCTGCACTCCTCGACTCATCAGAACGAAATGCGCCATATAAAAGCGGCTTGCAGATTTGCCAAATACAGATTTTATTTATTTATTTATTTTTTGAGCCATCAATCTCCTGACTGGTTTGATCACGCCCGCCACGAATTCCTCATCTGTGTCAACCTCTTCTTCTCAGAGGAGCACTTGCAACCTACATCCGCAATTATCAGCTGCATGTACGAGGTTTGGAACTTAAATAGTGGCAACTACAGTATTTATTCACAACCGATACAAAAGAGTTACATGTTTACAGCTGTTACTGTCCTTCAAAGCAATCATCAGCTTTGTGTAGCACCCGTTGCCGGCGATATGGAAGGTGTAGTACACCATTAGCAGAGCCTGTTCTGTTGATGGTGCGAAAGGAGCGGTCTAAAGTTATGGTGATTCTCGTGTATGTCTGTGATGGTATTATCCTAACGCATTACGTTCTTCCACGGCAGAGCGTCAGTGCACAGTATAACTGTTCGTTTCTGGAGCATCACCTGCGACCAGCATTGCGAAAGAAGCGGCGACACTTTCTGCGCAATCCGCCCATCATTTTGCACAACAACGCGCGGGCGCATACAGCGCAAGCTGTAGCTGCTCTCTTTGGTCGATGGGATTGGGAAGTAGTGTACCATCCACCATACTCCCCGGACGTAAGTCCTTGTGACTTTAATTTGATTTCGAAGATCAAAGAACCACTTCGTGGCATTCGCTTCAGAACTGTTCCAGAGATTCGACCTTCAGTAGACCGCTCCATTCCTCCCTTCGCACCATCAACAGAACAGGCTCTGCCAACGGTATACTAAGTCTTCCATATCGCTGGCAACGGGTTCTGCACAACGCTGGTGACTAATTTCAAAGACAGTAACAGGTGCAAACATGTAACTCTTTTGTATCGGTTGTGAGTACATAGTTGCCAATATTTAAGTTCCAACCATCGCAATCCACTCTCTGTTTTCCCTTACAGTTTTTACCTGCTACATATCCCTCAAGAACCATAGAAGTTTCTCCCTAATTTCTTAAAAGATGTCCTACCATTCTGTCCTTTTTTCTTGTCAGTGTTTTCCATGTATTCTTTAATTCGTCGATTCTCCAGAGAACCACCTCATTCCTTATCTTATTAGTCCACTTAACTTTCAACATTCTTCTGTAGTACCACATCTCAAAGGCTTTGATTCTCTTCCCTTCCGGTTTTCCCACAGTCCATGTTTATCTATCACACAATGCTGTGCTCCAAACGTACATTCTTAGAAATTTCTTCTTCAGATTACGATCAATGCTCGCTACTAGCAGATATCTCTTGGCCAGGGATGCCCTTTTCGCTAGTGTTAGTCTGCTCTTCATTTCCTGCTTTGTCCGTCATGGGTTATTTTGCCGCATCTACTTCGTGATCACCAATCCTGATGTTAAATTTCTCTCTGTTCTCATTTTTGCTACTTCTTATTACTTTCATCTTTTCGATTTACTCTCAATCCGTATTATGTACTCATTAGACTGCTATTCTGTTCAACAGATCCTGTAATTCTTCTCCACTTTTACTGAGGATAGCAATGTCATCAGCGAATCTTATCACTGATGGTCTTCCAACTTGAGTTTTAATTCCACACTTGAACCTTTCTTTTATTTCTTCGATGTATAGTGTGACAAGCAGGGGTGAAAGAATACATACCTGTCTTGCACACTTTTTAATCCGAGTACTTGGTTCTTCGTCTTCCACTCTTATTGTTCCCTGTTGGTACTTATGCAAACTGTATATTACTCTTCTCGCCCAATAGAGTATGCCTATTTTTCTCAGAACTTCGTAGATCTTGCGCCAATTGACATTGTCGAACGCTTTTTCCACGTCGACAAAACCTACGAAGATGTCTTGATTTTTCTTTAGTGTTCAACTGCAACCCCATAATTGCCTCTCTAGTTCCGTTCCCTTTCTCAAAGGTAAATTGATCGTCATCTAACACATCCTCAATTCTTTTCCATTTTCCTGTATATTATCTTTGTCAGCAGCTTGGGTCCATGAGCTGTTAAGCTGATTGTACGATAATTCTCGCACTTGTCGTCTCTTGCAAAGTTCGCGATTGTGAATACAATTTTTTCCGGAAGTCAGATGATATATTGCGAGACTCATACATTCTAGGAATAGGAGTTTTGTTGCCCCCTCCCCAATGATTTTATAAATTCTGATGGAATGTTTTCTATCCCTGTGGCCTTATACGATCTTAAGTCTTCCAAAGCGCACCTAAATTCTGATTCTAATACTGGACTCCAGTTTCTTCTTCTGTCTCTTCATCAGACGAGTCGCCCTCAGTTTCCGCCTACCTGCTTTTCCTCCTCTGCATATAACAGTGGAATTACCGTTTCACCCTTAATGGTACCACCTTTGCTTTTAATTTCACCGAAGATTTTTGTGATTTTTCTGAACCCAGACTGCTTATGAGACTACCTCTTTTACCAGCTTATAAATTTCTCACACTTTCCCAAACACCTAGAACATCTTTGACTTTGCTACATCGTCTATATAATTGAACACCAACACTCAAGTCCCCACAAGCCTTGAGGAACCTGTCCTGAAGCCCCTTCTCTACCGACACATTTCATCTTTACTTCATCTCCAAACACTCCACGTCCTTTCCCACCATATCAGTCTCCTTCCGCTCCGTCAACTCATCTCTGAAATCTACCCTTTGTCCCATCGCACCCCATCAGTAATTAGGGTTCGAACTCAATGTTTACTTCCACAACTGACATCCCACACATCTACTGACACTAACATTCCACTTCCCAGTTGCTTTGAGCAAAGAAATACTACATTCTTTTCCATACTAATCCACATACTACACATGTAATTTCGTACATGCACACCATCGGCAAGTATGTAAATGATTAGAGTTGTAATTCTCTACGACAGATGGAACCGCCACTAGAGTGCATTAGTGCCGCTCGTTTTCAGCGTTTTTACCGGGCCTGGAAGGATATGTAAGAGGCGTGAACAGCGTCAGATGTTGAGAGATCATTGTGAAGGATATGGAGATGCGTAGTCGTGTGAGACAGAGTTATCAGTACCTGACAGAGATTGAAAGAGTCGTCATTGTGAGTCTTGAGTTAGCCGACTTGTCGTATCCTGTAACATAAAAATTTATGGGGGCATTCTGATATGAGAGAGATCCGATGTTGCACTGCATGGAAACCTCAGAGCAGGCATACTCGCTGTCAAGGTTCCCCATAAACCACATATGACCGCCACTAGGAAGTATCGGTGTGTAGTGCGCCAACCTCATTATGGTAAATCTGCGTCTGCCATCTGACAACAAAAAATGGGCTTCATGTATCATTCTGCGTCATCCCAGACCACTGGTCGGAGACTAGCAGCAGGATAACTAAGGAATTACTGTCCCATGTGTAGCCTGGTGTTAATACAACACTAACAACTGTATTTGTAACCATCAGGTATTAATTCAATTCACGGCTGGTCGTGACTGAGGGAACTCTGACGGCATGGTGGTACATGGTGAACATCCTGAGTCCTCATGTGTGACACTATCATTGTGCCATTTTTCAATAGTACAATGCTTGTCCACACATGGAATGCCTTTCTATGAATTGCCTGAGTGATGTAGAGGTTCTCCTTTGGTCAACAAGATCCCTAGATTTGTCCCAGCTGGGACGGCTACTCAGAGGATGTCATGGACCAGTTACAACAGTTGTGGGCCAGATTGTCTGAGGAAAGATACAAAGTCTTTATGAGATCCTTCCCAACCGAATCAGTGCCTGCATCCAGGCCAGAATGGGTAATACTGATAAGTGGGCTCATACTATCAAGTGCTTTGCAAATTTGACTCAACGAAGGCAATCGGTGACAAATCAACATACACGCTCTCAACCCGTGAAGTTTTATATCGTTTTCTTATCCCATTCTGGGTGCTTCACTTTTTTTTTTCAAGCTGTGTAATATCCTCTGCAATTCTACTTACAACTCAGTCCCCTTACCAGAAGCCGCCATCGTACCTTACTTATCGTAACGAGAATGTATGCTGGATCACCGTCATCTTCTAATAAACATCACCATGTTATTGTGCCTCGATGGCGGATACATGTGATGGACGCGCTGGGCACGCGCAAACACCTTGCGGGGCCGCCCGAATTGCCACCCGCGCCGCACCCGCCAGACAGCCCTCACGCTATCGTTCGTTGTTTTCGTCAGTCGACTCGACTCAATCGAGTTATCGAGTGGTCACACGTTCCTATGTAGCACGCGCGTCCGTATCATCGTATTTTGTAACTTTGTCTCGCAAGTAGATACAGGGTGTTTCAAACATGACCGGTATGTTTGAAACGGCAATAAAAACTAAACGAGCAGCGATAGAAATACACCGTTTGTTGCAATATGCTTGGGACAACAGTACATTTTCAGGCAGACAAACTTTCGAAATTACAGTAGTTACAATTTTCAACAACAGATGGCGCTGCGGTCTGGGAAACTCTATAGTACGATATTTTCCACATATCCACCATGCGTAGCAATAATATGGCGTAGTCTCTGAATGAAATTACCCGAAACCTTTGACAACGTGTCTGGCGGAATGGCTTCACATGCAGATGAGATGTACTGCTTTAGCTGTTCAATTGTTTCTGGATTCTGGTGGTACACCTGGTCTTTCAAGTGTCCCCACAGAAAGAAGTCACAGGGGTTCATGTCTGGCGAATAGGGAGGCCAATCCACGCCGCCTCCTGTATGTTTCGGATAGCCCAAAGCAATCACACGATCATCGAAATATTCATTCAGGAAATTAAATACGTCGGCCGTGCGATGTGGCCGGGCACCATCTTGCATAAACCACGAGGTGTTCGCAGTGTCGTCTAAGGCAGTTTGTACCGCCACAAATTCACGAAGAATGTCCAGATAGCTTGATGCAGTAATCGTTTCGGATCTGAAAAATGGGCCAGTGATTCCTTTGGAAGAAATGGCGGCCCAGACCAGTACTTTTTGAGGATGCAGGGACGATGGGACTGCAACATGGGGCTTTTCGGTTCCTCATATGCGCCAGTTCTGTTTATTGACGAAGCCGTCCAGGTAAAAATAAGCTTCGTCAGTAAACCAAATGCTGCCCACATGCATATCGCCGTCATCAATCCTGTGCACTATATCGTTAGCGAATGTCTCTCGTGCAGCAATGGTAGCGGCGCTGAGGGGTTGCCGCATTTGAATTTTGTATGGATAGAGGTGTAAACTCTGGCGCATGAGACGATACGTGGACGTTGGCGTCATTTGGACCGCAGCTGCAACACGGCGAACGGAAACCCGAGGCCGCTGTTGGATCACCTGCTGCACTAGCTGCGCGTTGCCCTCTGTGGTTGCCGTACGCGGTCGCCCTTCCTTTCCAGCACGTTCATCCGTCACGTTCCCAGTCCGTTGAAATTTTTCAAACAGATCCTTTATTGTATCGCTTTTCGGTCCTTTGGTTACATTAAACCTCCGTTGAAAACTTCGGCTTGTTGCAACAACACAGTGTTCTAGACGGTGGAATTCCAACACCAGAAAAATCCTCTGTTCTAAGGAATAAACCATGTTGTCTACAGCACACTTGCACGTTGTGAACAGCACACGCTTACAGCAGAAAGACGACGTACAGAATGGCGCACCCACAGACTGCGTTGTCTTCTATATCTTTCACATCACTTGCAGCGCCATCTGTTGTTGAAAATTGTAACTACTGTAATTTCGAAAGTTTGTCCGCCTGAAAATGTACTGTTGTCCCAAGCATATTGCAACAAACGGTGTATTTCCATCGCTGCTCGTTTAGTTTTTATTGTCGTTTCAAATATTAAGAAATGAGACTAAAGGGAGAGATTCTTCAATGCAAGCAACGAACATAAACGCCCTTAATGATCGTGATCCTGTTATGCAAGTGCTGTTGTTTGTCCTAGATCTGACTACCCTGCTTTTCACCTGCTGAGCGTAATATTTGCTTGTCTACCAGCATTTATTGCTACCGTAGAAAAACGTTTTTCAGCGTTGTGGCGTAGAAAGATATTGTTGAAGTCGACGATGAAGTAGGATCTACTTAATGGCTTAGATCTGTTGAACACTCACCCTGATGTTGATTGTCGTATTGACGATGTACTTAACGAATTTACCATCGATAAAATGGGTGCCAATTATCCTTCCTCCCATAATTCCGCACCATACATTACCCGCCAAGGTCGCTGATCTTCCATTTGTCAAGCCATCGTGGATTTTCCGTTGCCCAATAGTGCATATTATGCCGGTTTACGTTACCGCTGTTGGTGAATGACGCTTCGTCGCTAAACAGAAGGCGTGCAAAAATTCTGTCATCGTCCCGCAATTTCTCTCGTGCCCAGTGGCAGAACTGTACACGCCGTTCAAAGTCGTCGCCGTACAATTCCTGGTGCACAGAAATATGGTATGGGTGCAATCGACGCTGATGTAGCATTCTCAACACAGACGTTTTTGAGATTCCCGATTCTCGCGCAGTTTGTCTGCTACTGATGTGCGGATTAGCCGCGACAGCAGCTAAAACACCTACCTGGGCACCATCATTTGTTGCAGATCGTGGATGACGTTTCATATGTGGCTGAACACTTCCTGTGTAACTATCCGGCGAACAGTCCGGACACTTGGATGATGTCGTCCAGGATACCGAGCAGCACACACAGCAAACGCCCGTTGGGCATTTTGATCACAATAGCCATACATCAACACGATATCGACGTTTCCCGCAATTGGAAAACGGTCCATTTTAACACGGGTAATGTATCACGAAGCTAATACCGTCCGCAGTGGCAGAATGTTACGTGATACCACGTACTTATACGTTTGTGACTATTACAGCGCCATCTGTCACAAAGTGAAAAAAGTGATCCAACTAAAACATTCATATTTCTTTACGTACTACACTAATATGTAATAAAAAATGGGGGTTCCTATTTTTAAAAAAAGCCAGTTGATATCCGTTTGGCCTATTGCAGCGCCATCTAGCGGGCCAACCGTAGCGCCATCTGGTTTCCCCCTTCAAGCTAGACGATTTTCGTTCTTTGTAATTTTCTCGTTTGACGCTTATTTCGTGAGATATTTGGCCCGGTCACTACCAATGGACCACCCTGTATAAGGAAGAGAACCACAGTTGGAACTTTTTTTATATCATAGCATGGCATTGTCTTTTACATGTACATATTCAGTTTAAATAAAACTTTCTTAAACTTTGCATGTGACCTCATTATTTTTTATTACGGTAAAAGTAAAAGTAGCTCAAGATATCTTTAGCGCCCCCTCCTTGAAATATTTCTGTATCCGCCATTGGTACCTTCTCAATGCCATTGTTTAAAAATTTTACTGTCCAAGAAAGTTGATTTAACGACTGCCACGACCCCCCCCCCCAGGTAAGAGAAATGTAAATTATTACTAAATAATAATAACAATAACAATAATAATAACATGAACACGTCAATAAACTGACCTGCCAGACGTTGAAGACTGTTGCAGCGCGCCGGTCATAGATACGCCTGATTCCTGGAACTTGCTCAACGTATCTCTTCCTTGTGTCCAACAGCGTCACTACCAGACGTCCCAAGCGATCTCTCTGCTGCATGAAGAGCACCGCCTGTCAACATCAACAGCAAAGGAAATCAGCCGTTCTGTACATTAGGAATGCAGAAGTTGAAGTCGATATAGCAGTATTCGGGAATATGTATAAAAATATAGGTAAGTTATGAGTGGTAAAAAGTTGGAGCACACATCATAAACAGCAATATAGACGGATTTCAGAACAAAGATGAACCAGAACGGGATTTAAAACAGGCGATTAGTAAAGTTCTGAAACCTACTAAGCACAAAACAGTTAATGTGATACATGGTTTAGTCTGTCTGGCTCAGATGAATGGCAGGGACATTGCATATTGTCTAGGAGGTGGTTGACCCCATTCCTGAGAGATAGCACCAAGCGAGGTGACATTGCGGTAAGACACTCGACTAGTGTGTGGGAACACAACAGTTTCCCATCCGGATTCATTTTCCCGAGTTAACCTAAACAGTCAAGTGGGACGCTTTGGTAGTTCCTTTCAAAGGACATGGCCGTTTTGTTTCCTCGTCTTTGTCCTATCCGAGCTTGTGCCCCGAGTTAACCTAAACAGTCAAGTGGGACGTTTTGGTAGTTCCTTTCAAAGGACACGGCCATTTTGTTTCCTCGTCTTTGTCCTATCCGAGCTTGTGCCCCGTCTCTAATGACCTCATCGTCGACGGGAGACAACAGTTCCCTGTGTGACATCCAGCCCATTGTAGACCTTGGTTCCTTTCAAACGAGTGTCGCAAAACTGGAGGTGGAACTGCTTGAGAAATTCTTGGTTGTAAAAGTAGAGGCATCATCTGCAAAACGTCATTATGTTGCTGCAGATAATGTGGCTCTACCATTTCAAATGAAGGCAAAACCGCAGTGAAATTAATATGTTGACTAACCTAAGAGCACTCTGGAAAAGAATAAAAACCATTATGACACAGGAGAAAAAAGAAGGCTCCTTTTCCTTCTGCGGCTCACTAGATCCCATAAATAGCGGTTATCTGAAAAGGGTATGACAGAGACTGGCTCTTTCTATATAAAAACAGTCAAGTGGGACGCTTTGGTAGTTCCTTTCAAAGGACACAGCCATTTTGTTTCCTCGTCTTTGTCCTATCCGAGCTTGTGCCCCGTCTCTAATGACCTCATCGGCGATGGGAGACAACAGTTCCCTGTGTGACATCCAGCCCATTGTAGACCTTGGTTCCTTTCGAATGAGTGTCGCAAAACTGGAGGTGGAACTGCTTGAGAAATTCTTGGTTGTAAAAGTAGAGGCATCATCTGCAAAACGTCATTATGTTGCTGCAGATAATGTGGCTCTACCATTTCAAATGAAGACAAAACCGCAGTGAAATCAATATGTTGACTAACCTAAGAGCGCTCTGGAAAAGAATAAAAACCATTATGACACAGGAGAAAAAAGAAGGCTCCTTTTCCTTCTGCGGCTCACTAGATCCCATAAATAGCGGTTATCTGAAAAAGGGTATGACAGAGACTAGCTCTTTCTATATAAAACTACGCATTCATTCTCACTGTGAGTTGAAAAAATCAGTCGAGATTTGCGTTTAAGCAGTACATATCGACTATGACAATGAACCTGCTAGAGCATAAGCAATTGCGATGGCGAAAGTGCACTAGTTGCATTAGAAAGTTTCCCCACACATCCCATTGCCCAGGTTTGACCCCTTAGCTCAAAAAGTTGTTTTTAGTCAATAAAATTCAGCCATGTGAAGAGATCTGGTCTATCGTAAACTAGAATTCTCGAATGGGAAGCAAATATATCTTAGGGAATAAAGACACGGGAATCATCATGCCCAAAAGGCAGTGAAGATAGGAAATTCCTTAAAAAAAAAGTCTCTTATTGGCTTTTTACGATATTAACAGAATACACAAGTATTTTGTACTCCTAATTAGTGGATAAACATTTGAAAAATTGTTTCTTCCTTTCTTTACTGAACAGTTACTGAGCAGTTACCCAAGAAATCAAAGATGGAAAGATCAATACAGCACAAAGTGACAGCCACAGTTTCCTGAAACAATATGGTTTCTATTCCCAACAGTTTTCGATATAGAACACTAGAGCCATTTGGTGCATACAGAACCCCCTTTTCTTGCCTTGTGGTAGAGAACAAATGGGTTTTTTACTGCTTATTCTGAACTTGTTATCACTACAGTTCATACAGTTTGAAAAAGGAGCACACTTTCATCTATTCGATGCTATAAATTGCTGAACCACTGGTCAAAATTACATTATTCTGTTTTCTTCCTTCTATTACAAGTTCATTGAGCGAAATTTTTCCCGTTTGTCGCATAGACGCCCAATGAGAAAAACGTATGAACTTACATTTATGGCAGGATGTCTCGCAACTAGCAATGGAGACAGCGATTGTTATCCAGACTTGGACGGCTTTTCATACATTCTGAAAGACGGTTCCGTAACTGTCGTTAATAATGAACTGGAAGACCTCTTCTAGTCTTTGTAGCTTGTTGAAATCGCAGCTTGATATCAGCAAACTCGTCTCAAAATTTCTACATATTGTTGTTCTGCGTCTAAATCATGCTCGAAAATTTAGCGAGTCCTTTTGCATTTGGCCTTGAGATAGTTTCTGCGAGCCTCGTGGCTGAGCCGTTTCAAGTCCAGCACAAAATCAAAATCTTCGTACATTTCAAAAAATGGTTTAAATGGCTCTGAGCACTATGGGACTTCTAAGGTCATCAGTCCCCTAGAACATAGAACTACTTAAACCTAACTAAGCTAAGGACATCACACACATCAATGCGCGAGGCAGGATTCGAACCTGCGACCGTAGGGGTCGCGCGGATCCAGATTGAAGCGCCTAGAACTGCTCGGCCATCAGCGGCCGGCTCGTACGTTTCATTCAAAAAGCTTACTTTCATGTCAACATTGCTAGTCCCCTCCTCGTTCTCAGTCCTGCTCCGGCCTCACTCTTGTCATTTTCTTCTGTCTTTCAGTTTTTCGCTCGTTGCAAAAACGCACTCCCAGGTGAACTGTGCCAAGGGCCTATGGTCTTGCTACCATTCGGTAGTTGCTTCATGAATATTAGCCGCGCTGAGTGGCCGCACGGTTTGAGGCGCCATGTCACGGATTGCACTGCCCCTTCCTCCGGAGGTTCGAGCCCTCCATCGGGCATGAGTGTGTGTGTTGATTTAGCATAAGTCAGTGTAAGTTTAAATAGTGTGTAAGCTTAGGGAACCACGACCTCAGCAGTTTTGTCCCTTACGAATTTACACACACATGAACATTAAATGATTCAAAAAGGTGGCGTTCGTTAATTAGATGGATGTTTGATACCGTTGCCTTGATAAATTGGGGTGAGTCACTGACATGCACAGACTGTACACAGCATCCATTCTTATAGCAGTGGTTTATCAGCCGCCTAACTTCGAAGAGGTTCCCTAAGAAGACGACGGAGCTTCATTCATTCACGTCGCCTTGATCAACAGTCAGAGGTCGTTGGCCCACATGTCTGTTTGTTGGTGTTTGGAAGGGGGGTGGGAGAGGGAAGGGGGCACACGATGGCAAGTACACTGAAGAGCCAAAGAAACTGGTACCCTGCCTAATATCGTGTAGGTCCCTCCCGAGCACTCAAAGTGCCGCAAGAAGATGTGGCGTCGACTCGAAAAATGTCTCAAGTAGTGCTGGAGGAAATTGAGACCATAGACCCTGCAGGGCTGTCCCCTCTCCACCCCCCGCCTTTGGAGATGACCAGGAATGTAATATCGGTTGTCGACCCCTAACGTGATATTTTGTTCTACTTTCCAACAGCATATCAGACGTTGAGTGTTTCGCTTAAGATTCCAGCCTAAGTTTCTGACTTGTGCAAATGCAGTGCGAATCACGAACCATCGCAAATTATTGTACTGATTAACTTTCTCGAAAGGTGGAGTATTTTCGTTTTGGATACTTATCAATAAAACTGTTCTATGAGGGTGTTTGGTAAGTGTAATGCAACACATTCTTTTCTCTGCCATTTTCGGTTGAAACGGTGTAGAATTTGTTCTGGGTCATCGTGGAACATTCCTTCTTCAGCATGTATAATTTCATGAATTTTCGTTTGGTGGCGACGTTATACGTAAGCTTCAAAGTGGCATTCATAACAGAGGTGGTTTCCAAGCAGAGAGCTGTGATTGAGTTTCTTTTGGCGGAAAACCAGAGTATCGCAGATATTCATAGGTGCTTGGACAACGTCTGTGGAGACCTGGCAGTGAGCGAAAGCACACTGAGTCGGGCGCGACGTCTGTCATCATCGCAACACTGTTGCACAAGCCTGGCTGATTGCCTGCGTGATGGCCAGTTGCACATAGCGCTGACCCCAGCACTGTTGGAACGTGCTGACACTCTCTTTCGCGGTGATCGACTTCGCTTCACAATTGCACATTTCTGTTGGCGGTGCTGTGACACTCACCCACCAGGTGGGGTACTCGAGAGTGTGTGCCCGCTGGGTTCTTCGCTGCCTAACAGAAGACCATAAAGATCAATATAGGAGCACCTGTGTGGAATTTCTTGCGCGTTATGAAGCTGATCGTGACAAATATTTGTGCATCATCCTCACAAGCGATGAAACACGGGTTCATCACTTCGAAACGGAAACAAAACGGCAATTGCCTCCGAAGAAAAAGCTGATAGCTTGTAAGGTGTCAGGCGTGAGACTTTTTCGCGTCTCTGTTACGTTAGGACCACCCCCCAGCCCATGTTAAAAGATAGAGCCCACCAGAAGAACAGTATAGATCTTACGATAACGCTAAAAGGAGCACACCAGCTGCAAATTTTAGCGTGAGACTTTTTCGCGTCTCTGCTACGTTGCAAACTTTAAAAACATTGCCCCACAACGGAAAGTATAACGTTTCTCATTGGATAGACAGAATTTTTGTAGGCGGAGCTTAAGGTTAACATTGAGACCCTGATTGGTAAGATGAAAACACAGCCAGATGGTTTTTTTTAAACCAACTTCGGTAAATTGTAGTAAGGAGAAGTTAAGAGAGAGTTGCTTCCGAGAGGGCGAGGTGCGTGGAGCTGTGCCGCCCGCCCCCCCCCCCCCCCCCCCCTTGACGAACACCGACAAGGTAATGAACGCACGCGATGCCGCATTTTTGAGCACATAAGGCTTCACTCAGAACTGCAGAAGTCTCATCTGTTACATCCCCTTTACGTAATACTAGTGTCGATCGTCAATTAAAGCTCATGGTGTTCACATTTGCCACTTGAAGTAAAAATCTGAAACTCGATGATTTTTCTGGTATATAGTTATTGAGAAGCCACATCAGCCACTGTAATTTACGACAAGTTAGATAAGTAATTACAGATAATTGAGGGTCGCTGTAGACCATTTTGATAGTTTTCTCTTTTATGAAACTTAATTTAAACCTAGATTATAGATGTGATATGGCATAGGTCATCCTTCGATCCATTGTAGAACTTGGAAACCCACTCAGGGAATTTTCATTCAGATTTTTGTTGAATGCAGTTGGTTTTTATCATCCTTTATTAAGATATTTCATTTTATCAATAGTGCAATTTATAAACAATGTTTTGTGAGTAGAATAAAATTTCCAATGGTAAACTTAACTGCTTTTTCGACGTTATTTTACCAGCTAACTAAAAATAGGAAAGCCTTGAACCCCTTCCACCACAGTTAGTTATTATTAAGATTCCTTTACAGGGAGTGCAGTGGAGCTGACGCTGAAATCATTAAGTATTTGGTTATATCATCGCTAGTCTCTACATGTCATGTGTGGTCTGACGTCTCCTTACCAGCAACAGGTCCCAGGTTCAAACCAGTCAATTCCCTAAAAAACACGCTCTGAGCGTCGTTGCGCGAAAGTTGTGGGGAGACACGATATGGAACAAAGAGACACCACGCAGAATGATTAGAAGCTGCACTCTCAGCCGTTCTACATCGACATGGTTACTCAGCAATTCACACTTAAGTGCCTGGTAGAGGGTTCATCGAACCATTTTCATACTACTTCTCTACCATTCCACTCTCTAATGGCGCGTGGGGAAAAGGAACCCCTAAACCTTTCCGTTCGAGCTCTGATTTCTCTTATTTTATTATGATGATCATTTCTCCCTACGTAGGTGGGTGTCAACAAAATATTTTCGCATTCGGAAGAGTAATATGGTGATTGAAATTTCGTAAATAGATCTCGCTGCAAAGAAAACCGCCTTTGTTTCAGTGACTCCCACCCCAACTAGCGTATCATATCGGTGACACTCTCACTCCTATTGCGCGATAACACGAAACGAGCTGCCCTTTTTTGCACTTTTTCGATGTCCTTCGTCAACCCTGTCTGGTAAGGATCCCACACCGCGCAGCAGTATTCCAGCAGAGGACGGACAAGTGTAATGTAGGCTATCTCCTTAGTGGGTTTGTCTCATCTTCTAAGTGTTCTGCCAACAAATCGCAGTCTCAGTTTCGCCTTCCCCACAATATTATCTATGTGCTCTGTCCAGATTAAGTTGCTCGTAATTGTAATTCCTAGGTATTTACTCGAATTGACAGCCCTTAAATTTCTGCGATTTATCGTATACCCAAAATGTATCGGGTTTCTTTTAGTACCCATGTGCATGACCTCGCACTTTTCTTTGTTTAGTGCCAATTGCCACATTTCGCACCATACAGAAATTCTCTCTAGATCATTTTCTAATTGTAATTGATCGTCTGATGATTTTACTAAACGGTAAATTGCAGCGTCATCTGCACACAATCTAAGGGAGCTGCTAAGATTATCACCCAGATCATTTATGTAAATCAGGAACAGCAGAGGGCCTGTGACACTACCTTGCGAAACGCCAGATATCAGTTCCGTTCATTAAAGTCAAGGCTACACTGTGTAGCGCTCTGCAGATGTTATTGTGTTTGATATTATACATCACGGTGCAATGATCAGCTGTGAAGTGTATTGTGCTATCCTCAGGAAAATGAAGAAACGACTTTCGCAGATTCGTTGCCACAAGAATGCAGATTATCTTCACCTTCCCAACGCAAGGCCCACCTCGATGGGCGGACTTTTCATGTCCGTGCAGAAACTGGCTTGTCAACAGTGCGTCCCATCAGAGCAGGCGTGCCACAAGGGTCGGTTTTGGGGCCGATCCTGTACACGCTGTACACGGCTGACACGCCAACGGTCCCTCGTGTGCACCTTGCACTATACGCTGACGATACTGCGCTCTATTCACGAAGCATGAGTGCAGCCACACTTCGCCAGAGGTTACAGCACGCCGTTGACACCCTCGCCGCTTGGGCCATCAAGTGGAAGCTGCAGTTTAACGGAGCTAAGACGCAATTTTTCACTGCAACCCGTCGTGTCATCCCAGCCGCTCTGCCCCCAATCATCGTTGGAGGCAGTCCTGTCAACTGGCGACCGACTGCGCAGTATCTTGGGGTCACCATAGATCGCCGCCTCACCTGGGGCCCACATGTGAAGAGCGTCGTAAACAAAGCAAGGGGTCGACTTCTTAAGCTCTACCCCCTGCTCAACCCGACGTCGACTCTTCCTCCGCGACTGGGCGTAACGTTATATAGGGCGCTAATCCGCCCTGTCTTCGATTACGCGGCCGTCGTCTGGGGGAACGCGGCAGACGACCACCTGAAGAAACTACAATCTTTGCAGAACAGGGCTCTGCGCCTCGCGCTGCACTTGCAGAGGGACTTCCCATCCGGACCGCTGCACGACCTCGCTGAGGTCCGCAAAGTCAAGGCACACATCCGAACGGTTGCCCGTCGCTTCTACGAAAAGGCGCGGCAGTCCGAAAATCGGTACATCCGCACACTGGGGCAGAAGATCCAGCGCAATGCCAACACACGCTGACCCCAGCTCCTTACAGCATAGGCTGTTACTGAAGAAGTAAAAAGAGTGGAAAAAAAATCAAGAAGCCAATCACCTCTTGAAGACGCACCACCAGAATTAAATAGGAGGCAAAACATGAATTGGTTGTGAACTCCACATTAGTCGAAGACTGAAGACTCTTCGCGAAGAAGCCACGCAGGGCAAGGCCTCACACAAGTGTGCACACCCGAGAGGAGCCGACAAAACTTCATTGGTACGTTCTTTCCTATCCACGCAACAGCCCGGTTCTCACACCTTCTGACTTTCTGTCTGCTTTGCCCAATGAAGCATGCACTCCACAGGAAGCAGTACATGGTTGATTTGGAGGTTGCTGGCGCAACAAAACTTTGGCTCCGACGTCGACCAGTACAGAGGTACCTTGCGGGCATACTAGCCCTCCCAGTAACGTGGCGTAAGGCTGCCGCGTTGAATGGAGTTTATGTTGAAAAATAGCGTTTTGGAGCCAAAAGATTCGGGTGTAATATGGTGTACTGCAGGAGCGGGTAAGGTTTCGGCTCGCTTGCCGTGCCCAGCCACGAGTCGTTTCACCTTTCCCCCAACGTCACGCCACGCTGTCTGAGCGAGAGGAGAGGGAAGAGCGGAAAACTGCAAACACACCGCATTCAAATGGTAGTGCAGTCTCGCTGCACACGACTTCTTTATATATTTCACATTACTCAACAACATTGGTGACAAACAAAACAAACTTTCAGAATTATTTCACTATTTTTGGCCCGCTGAATACATAAATTATACTTGGCACAATCTGTTGGCATAAGGACAGACGCAGACAACTTGATAGGGCTTCGCACTCAAGTTGCCATGTAATCGTGACTTATTTAGTTTCATAAACGAGAAAATTGGTCTCTGACACACACATGTCGATCGTAATATTGTAGCACTGTTGCAA
Organism: Schistocerca cancellata; assembly: GCF_023864275.1. Taxonomy (NCBI): domain Eukaryota; kingdom Metazoa; phylum Arthropoda; class Insecta; order Orthoptera; family Acrididae; genus Schistocerca; species Schistocerca cancellata. The sequence continues at coordinate 501,748,350 of NC_064632.1, read as the reverse complement.
CCTCATTATGGAGACTTTGAAAGTCTTCGTGAGGAAAGCTATGTAGACATCCTTAACGGTTTTAACACAGAAAGATTTTCCGTTAGAACGGGAATTACCTTAAAGGCCAATCAGTTACACTTTCACATCCGCAGGAACGCTTTCTACAGAAACGGCAAACAGTCTCGAAAACAGCTCGGAAACCGATGTATGATTGGCAGTGTCCTCAAAATCTTTATAAAACTATCCCTGTCATTCTTTCAAGGCCACAATAAATTCTTCAAACCTAGCGTTTCCTTTAACGCCAGAGAGCTGAGGGAATTGGACACTCCTTGTCAGAAAGTGTACATTCTACATTGCGATTTTCTTTTAAATACATTCCCATAAAATAAGAAGTTAATATGCGATGTGTGCAAAATGCGAAGTCTGGACTCATTTTCGTTCTTGCAGTCTTTTGTAGTTTATAAATTCAACAATAGCGAGTTTTAAATCGAAAAAATCATACCGGGCATGCCACTTGACTTAGTCAACGGACTTTGTTGTAATGTCTGAATTATCGATACTCTTTATTCGGTTCCACTAAAACTGTTGCAGCTGAGAATGGAATAATGCGTGCGACTTCAGATATTTCGCTATTTGTACCACCAATTTCTTCACTTGCTCCATGCCTGCAAATAAGCACAAAATGCTTTTTGATGAACAGAACAATGAGTCCCGTCCGTCGATCGTCACAAATTTTTGCTCTTACATTGTCCACAAAATCTTTAAATTCTTTCTCGTTGGTATTTAATGTTTTAATGTTGTTCGTAGCAGGTAAACAGTACCTGTCACTTATGCGAACTGAGAATTCTTATCACCCTCTTCTGTCATCCCGATTCGTTTTAAAAGATTGCGACGATACATCACGAGACTACCTCGTTTTGTGCAAACAGCCACTGGGCCTGTGAACGTCCTTCATAGCTTAAACGAATAGCGAAGGTTAAACAGCGCTGACAGCACAATTGTGCCAAACTGAAGAGAGCTGTGCAGACCGAAAAATGACGCACCGCAATGCTGAATTAAATTCCGCGTTGCTCCGAGTACTTCCGAGAAAGACCGAGCAGAGCTGAGTGACAGGCTTCACCTTGGCCCGTCCGAGGGCCACACACGCTGTACTCGTGAAGTATGGCACGCCGTAGCCGGCCCTGGTATATTGCAATTCTCAATATATCTGACCTGCTTTCAGAAAAAATGTGTTTCATTACTTACTGAACTCCCTTGGGCTGTGTTCTCGTCAATAATTGAAAAACAGTCTTATCGAATTTAATGTTGTTATTATACCGCCAACCGGTTTCAACCCGACGTAGGAGTCATCTTCTGGGCGTTTACATTGTGAAATTATAGATATCCGTCAGAAAGACTCTATTATACAACAGCTAAAACTACGTAAATTTAAAATATGTTACCCATTGGTCGACTGCTGGTGGTGTCACTCCTGTCTACATAACGGCAGGAAACAATGCGAGTCTAACTCTTCGTATGGGCTTAAATAGCGTACTTAGATCACGTGAATAGACGAAACACCCCCAGCGGCGATCAACGGCATTTAATACAGTTTATTTTATGTAATTACTTGTCACAAAATAAACTGTATTAAGGGGCTCCGGAACGCCCTATACTTGCAATGTTAAAATAACGCTTATAAATTACATCTTTCCTCACAAAGTATTTGAGGTAGGAAGTTGAACTTTTTACAGATTATTTATTGGAATATGGGCTACAACTTAACACAGGGATTTTACAGAATTTTAGTTCAGTTATTCAAGATGACTTTTTTTCAATTGTAATGAAAATTCACAACACTTTTTTGCAATTTTTATTTATATATTAAAAAATATACAGTTTTTTGGAAAAAGGCTGTGTTAAATTATGCAGAAGGTACTGTGTAACATTTACTGAAAGTTTGAAACAAATATGTTTGGAAGATCCTTAGAAAACATGTAATTAGTATGAGAAAATAAAAGTTTTGGGAATCGAGCGACAAAGATTGGATTAACTTTTTAGTGCATTCCAGGTCCATAGGATGGATTATCTTCATCCTCTGCAAACTCCTCCTCCAGCTTCCTCTTGTTCCTCCTCCTGTTTACTCTTGCTTGTATTTCTAGACTCTTTACAGCCCTGTCGGCAGCCCGAAGGCGTTCCTTGTCTAAAGCAAGCATCGCTCGTACCATGTTAGAACCTATCTTCATTCCCATATTTCTAAATACCTTGCACCTTACAATGTTGCCATCCTTCAGAGGATTTCTAATAACTTTACTTTTACTCATTATTACACTTCGACAAAACAGAGACTCAAGGAACAGAATTAATTACGAATATTTTCGAGATAACGACAGAGTAAATAAACATGAAACAATCGACAATCACACCAGCGATATATATTGAACCATCACAGGTTATCCACAACACATACTTTATCTCACATCACTAAAATGTACCTGATGAACACGGACGATAATAATAACACCATTTGACAGCAGTTTAACAGCGCCACAGTGGGTCACGCCCATGTAGAACACATTTCAAAAAAAATTTAAAAATAGTTGTAGTCTTCGGAATTGAATAAATTATATATCTATTATAAGGTAATAGTCTGCAGATTCAGAAAACGCAAAAAAGTAAAAATTGAACTTTTCATGATTTTGAGCCTTTCCGGAGCCCCTTAAATGCCGTTGATCGCCGCTGGGGGTGTTGCCGTCTATTCACGTGATCTCAGTACGCTACTTAAGCCCACACGAATGGTTAGACTCGCATAGTTTCATGCCGTGATGTAGACAGGAGTGACACCACCAGCAGTCTACCAATGGGTAACATATTTTAAATTTACGTAATTTTAGCTGTTGTATAATAGAGTCCTTCTGACAGATATATATAATTTCACAATGTAAACGCTCAGAAGATGACCCCTACGTCGGGTTGAAACCGGTTGGCGGTATAATAACAATATTAAATGCGATTAAGACTGTTTTTGAATTATCGATTAATCATACTAATCGCTGATTCTCTCCACAACCATGTTGTCCAAAAATCTGTGTTCGCGTCGCTCCTCAACCAGACTTGTCACTCACCCTGACGGCCCAAGCGCCGCTGCATGTGCACTGGAAGAAGACGTCGCGCAGCGTCTCCGGGTCGGTGGGGGTGTCGACGACGAGCTGGACGAAGCTGGAGGCGGACACGAGCGCGTCAGTGGCGACGACGAAGAGCGCGGCCAGCATCCAGGGGCCGGCTGGCGCCGAGCCGGGGGGCCGCCACATCCCCAGCAGCTGCAGGGCCGTCCCGCTGGGGCCCAGGAGCGCCTTCGCCTCAGCCTCCATCTGGGGAACAAGTCGGTGCAGTCTGCGGCCAACCCCTGCGGGCACAGTCTGTCGGCGGACTCCATTCTTTCCCTCGAACTACGTCACAAGGAGCACCTGTACTGTGTATCACGAAGTTCTGGATCAGTGACGCAGCATAAGTGGGGGCTTCATTCCGCTCTTGTCATACCGCAATGTTAGGTTGGGTCCAGCTGATTTCTACTGCGATATACCGCTTTCTGTGGTCCATTGGGTTACGCTGGTTACTTGTGCTTGATAAGATTGACACATATTGTTGAGTAAATTTCGTAGCTATTTTACCTGACCATAAGCAGCCATATCACGCTCTATTATAAGTCGGCTTTCAAGTGCAGCTTTATCTGTTCAAATTCGAAATAGCACTGACTGCGTTATTAAGAAATTCACACTTGTCTGAAGCGAATGGCACTACAGCGTCTACAGTAGTCAAGAAACAGGGAAAATATATTCGCAGTTGCGAATATGAACTACCTATGGCTGTTGGACTGACGGCATTGAAAATGTGTACCACGCTGGGACTCGAACTCCTATATCCCGGCCGGCCGCAGTGGCCGAGCTGTTCTAGGCGCTACAGTTTGGAACCACGACACCGCTACGGTCGCAGGTTCGAATCCTGCCATGGGCATGGATGTGTGATGTCCTTGGGTTAGTTAGGTTTAAGTAGTTCTAACTTCTAGGGGACTGGTGACCTCAGATGTTAAGTCCCATAGTGCTCAGAACCATTTGAAGCTATATCCCGCTTTACGCGAGCAATCGCCTTAACCGCCTTGGCCATATGTGGATGACTCACGGCCAGATCCTAACTTCGATATGTTGTCTTCCTACGTCACAGCCTCTACTCCCACACACATTATGTAATTCCTGCACGTGAGAGCACCTTTATTTAATTGAAAGTCGCTGCCCGCATGCATGTCTGAAGAAAGAGGCTCTGAGCCGAATATAGCCGTTATGAAATCAGCTGTGTAAGGGAATGACGAAATGAAAATTTGTGCGGAAATTTCATTGTCATCTTTCCAATATGCAGACGAAGGTGGTTCATCTTCGCAGCTGCGACTACATTCCCTGTATTTCAAAATGGTTCAAATGGCATTGAGCACTATGTGACTTAACTTCTGAGGTCATCAGTCCCCTAGAACTTAGAACTAATTAAACTTAACTAACCCAAGGACATCACACACATCCATTCCCGAGGCAGGATTCGAACCTGCGACCGTAGCGGTCGCCCGGCTCCAGACTGTAGCGCCTAGAACCGCACGGCCACTCCGGCCGGCCCCTGTATTTCTTCACGGCTACAATCGCTGCATTGCCCGCTCCTTTGGTCATCCACCCATGTCCGAAGGAACAATGCATCATAGTTCTTAGTAACACAGGCACCGCTATTTCGTTTTTATTTGCCAAATCCAGCCCCTAGACTCTCAATAAGTACGTCATTTGTGAACGTAAATATACGTAAAGTACGAATGGAAGGTTCTGATAGATGGCTCGGATGGCCGAAGAGCCGGCACGGTAGCTCAGCGTGGTCCGGAAAAAAAAAAAAATAACAGAATACTTGTCAGTGAACAGTGAATATAAAAATGGAATTACACGTACAGTAAACAGTTCAAGTGTAACAGAAACTGTTGTTGTTGTGGTCTTCAGTCCTGAGACTGGTTTGATGCAGCACTCCATGCTACTCTATTCTGTGCAAACTGCTTTATCTCCCAGTACTTACTGCAAACTACATCCTTCGGGATATGCTTAGTGTATTCATCTCTTGGTCTCCCTCTGCGATTTTTACCTTCCACATTGCCCCCCAATGCTAAATTTGTGATCCCCTGATGCCTTAGAACGTGTCCTACCAACCGATCCCTTCTTCTTGTCAGGTTGTGCCACAACTCCTATTCTCCCCAATTCTATTCAATACCTCCTCATTAGTTATGTGATCTACCCATCTAATCTTCAGCATTCTTCTGTAGCACCACATTTCGGAAGCTTTATTCTCTTCTTGTCCAAATCATTTATCGTCCATGTTTCACTTCCATACATGGCTACACTCCATACAAAAACTTTCAGAAACGACTTCCTGACTCTTAAATGTATACTCGATGTTAACAAATTTCTCTTCTTCAGAAACGCTTACTTTGCCATTGCCAGTCTTCATTTTATATCCTCTCTACTTCGACTATCATCAGTTATTTTGCTCCCCAAATAGCAAAACTCCTTTACTACTTCAAGTGTCTCATTTCCTAATCTAATTCCCTCAGCATCACCCGACTTAATTCGACTACATTCCATTATCCTCGATTTGCTTTTGTTGATGTTCATCTTATATTCTTTTTTCAAGACATTGTCCATTCCGTTCAACTGCTCTTCCAAGTCCTTTGCTGTCTCTGATAGAATTACAATGTCATCGGCAAACCTCAAAGCTTTTATTTCTTCTCCATGGGTTTTAATACCTACTCCAAATTTTTCTTTTGTTTCTTTCACTGCTTGCTCAATATACAGATTGAACAACATCGGGGACAGGCTACAAGCCTGTCTCACTCCCTACCCAACCAATGCTTCCCTTTCATGCCCCTCGACTCTTATAACTGCCATCTGGTTTCTGTACAAATTGTAAATAGCCTTTCGCTCCCTGTATTTTAGCCCTGCCATCTTTAGAATTTGAAAGAGAGTATTCCAGTCCACATTGTCAAAAGCTTTCTCTAAGTCTATAAATGCTAGAAACGTAGGTTTGCCTTTCCTTAATCTTTCTTCTAATATAAGTCTTAGCGTTAGTATTGCCTCACGTGTTCCAACATTTCTATGGAATCCAAACTGATATTCCCCGAGGTCGGCTTCTACACGTTTTTCCATTCGTCTGTAAAGAATTCGCGTTAGTATTTTGCAGCTGTGACTATTAAACTGATAGTTCGGTAATTTTCACATCTGTCAACACCTGCTTTCTTTGGGATTGGAAGAAACTAGTTGCTTGAATTCAAATATACATGCACTGGAAGTGCTCGATCTTAATAATGAACATCAAAGTGTTAACATACACATTATAAAATTCTGGAAGAGTGACTATCACCATCTGTACATGCCACTTAGCAAGTCAAAATCAAACTGGAAGACAACGTAGCCAACAGAACGAGGAATATTTGCGTCTATTCCCTGCAAATCACATAATGGTGTGTGTGTAGCAGAGTAATTCTGATACGAGTCCGTCCTAAACCGACTGCTGATCGCCTGCAGACCTTCCTGCCTTTTCTGAGACTTTTTTTATGCACAGCAGCATTACCTGCGAATAGGCCCAAGTGGTTCAAATGGCTCTGAGCACTATGGGACTCAACTTCTAAGGTCATCAGTCCCCTAGAACTTAGAACTACTTAAACCTAACTAACCTAAGGACATCACACACATCCATGCCCGAGGCAGGATTCGAACCTGCGACCGTAGCGGCCGCGCGGTTCCAGACTGTAGCGCCTTTAACCGCTTGGTCACCACGGCCGGCCGGCCCAAGTGGCTTCGGACGTTATGCGCTAGGTCGCTAACATATTTGAAGAGTAATGGCCCTATAATACTCCCTCCGATTATTTTCCATGTTTTCTTACGTCAGATAATTTTTCCCCCTTGGTGAACGAGCTCTTGAGCTGTGTGTGCTACCAAGTCCTGAAACCAATCGCAAAGCGTGACCAGTGCTCCACAGACTCATATGTTGTTTATTTGTGCGGCATTTTGTAGAACGATTACCTGTGTCAAAAAACAATGCATCTACCTTGATCCAATAAATTGAAACGCTTCACTTCTCTACGACGAACTTATATTAGAGGGAATCAATTTATTTAGTTTCATCAGTTTAGAATTCTACAAGTATATCGTCAGATCCAGTCACCTTTCTACTGTTGAACGGTTTATGTGCACTTCCTCATTCGCGATCTGTTATTTCAATAATTTCGGCATTGAAAGTGGAACAGTTTTTGAAGAAGGAATTTGTCACTGCAGAATTGCATCTCTGTGGAAGATTCTACCATGATTTCTTCTTTCAGTCATTGGACGAATGTCGAAAGTAGAGATACTTCTCCCTTCGATTCTTCCTAACCGCAGTACTTTGATTTTTATGCAGGGTGTACCAGAACCTCACCGAGCAAGCTTCTGCGGGAGTAGTATGGACAAAAACAAGAGAAAATGTCTAGTGTACACTAACTATGAAATATCAGTGTTGTATCCGATGGTGCTTTTCTGGTATCCTTTGACATTAAAAATCCTTATACCAACATTCGTATCGGCGCGATCCTAGAGATTATACGAAAACACAACCTGAAATTTAAGGAAGTTAGCATGGTGAAAACATATGAATTGATCAAGATTATGCAGCTCTCTCTGCCATTTAACTACTTCACGTTTAATGATTGTCAAGAAGATGGACTAGCTATGGTCTGCAGCATTTCAGGAGTTACTGTTTGCATCTTCATTACCGATCTTGAAAAAAGGTTTTTGAACTCCCACAGTGATATAATGAGCAACCTCATTATTTATCGTAGATAGGTTAACGACATCCTTATTCCTTATCGAGAGAGAAGAGATGAAGCTAAGAGCTTCGCGCTGGCTCTAAATCAGCTCTATGTGCAGTAGTTCGTTTTCGCTACTGTGAAACAGATCTCTTCTGCTGAAGAAGTGCTCATCTCTCTCATAAGGTAAGCATTTTACAGTCCATGTTTACTTGACACTTTTTTATTTTTTGTTTTGATACATACTGCATCCACCGCAAATATGGAAATCAAAGAACATGCTGTAGAAAAGACAAGTTAAACGGTGTACAATATGAACAAGAGCTCATAGCTCTTAAGGTATGCATTTTAAAGCGATTGTATATTAGCTTTTTTTTTCACCTCTGACAGTTCGTCGGTGGAGTCCGGTTCACCAGTCGTAGAAGTGCAAGCTCTGCACTAGAGAAAAAAGAGAAGATATGTGTAACTAAATACTCAGAAATAATAAATATTATACTCTGGACCTTCTTAGTTTCGTCAGTGTCCTCTTTTCTTTTTTTCTCTTGAGTTGCCACAGTATCTCATATGCAGGATCACGCAAAAAGTGTTGTTTTGGCCATAACTGCACACCATACGGGTCTAGCTGTGGGCGTGGCGTGTGTTAATAAAATGCGTAATATCAAAAGGTCTGTCGGGTGGGAGGTTAGACTGTAAATCGTTTTCTAAACGAGCGAAATATTACGGCAGCAGACGTTAATCGAAAAATCTGCAATATTCACATTGACGAATTAATAATTCAATAAGCACTTCACAGCTGACAGCAATATTCAATTCTTGACTAGGGAATGCTCACCCCAAAAAACCCATCGCGTCACAGTAAACTATATAACGGACTTACTAGCGATAACAGTTGACTTGACGATGAAAGGGTAATACCGTGTCGCGTTTGCAACATTTTACTATATTTTAACGAAAAGTTGCGACTGTTTGGCTATTTTCAGAATTTTTACAAAAAGGAAACGTGACAGCGTATCCCATGCTGCAGAAAATACTTCAACACTGGAGGGCAGAAAGAGATGTCGGCCAGCTAACTGGAGCAATCGTTGTAATTCCCATTTGTGCACATTGTGCCCCTATTTTGGTTATTATATTCCGTATTACCTTGTTAAATATTCCTTTTAATAAAGTGTTTTCTGTTTACTGCTACTGACAAATAACCATTCACATGATACGAAGAATATTTTTCAGTCTGTGTTGGAAAGGACGGCTTTTCTAACTACACACTTTCTCTATGAGCCGGCCTCAGTAACCGTGCGGTTCTAGGCGCTGCAGTCTGGAACCGCGCGACCGCTACAGTCGGATGTTCGATTCCTGCCTTGGGCATGGATGTGTGTGATGTCCTTAGGTTAGTTAGGTTTAAGTAGTTCTAAGTTCTAGGGGACTGATGACCTCAGCAGTTAAGTCCCATAGTTCTCAGAGCCATTTGAACCACATTTTTACTCGACGAGATATGGAATATCAAGGAGATCTTTTCCACCGAGCGATATAGTGCTGTTGGTATGAGACTGGGAGCGATGGGACCTGTGTCCATTAAAAATCATGTAATTCAAGCTTCCTCCAAAGAAAAGTACAGCATATTTTTCAACCATCCTTTCATGAAATGAGCTAATTCTTCGTCTCCATCAACCTCAATTCAGTTCAATTTCCATTTCGACTGCCATGCCGCCATAATTAAATTAATTTGTGTTTTACATGTAAAACTGGATTCTTCACGCACAAGTGTTTTTGATAGTCATGGACGTGACTAGAAAAACTTAACTGTGATTTTTTATTACTCGTCAATTTAACGTTAGAATGATGTTTCTGACGTTAGTATTTCGCTACTGGCAGAATTTGACGTTCAAACTTCTCGTCACTCAGCCCTGGCTGTCGAAAGTATATCACTTGACCACGACAAAAAAGCAATTTTTGACGTACAGCACATTGAAATTTGCGATATGTCTTGACTGTAGCGAACGTAAGTAAAGTCATGGACGGAGATACTTGTTGTTGCTTTAATTGAGTCACAACGACAACGGTTCATAATGAAGGAAATAACGTCAGTTTAAAGGCTAACCAGAATGGAATTTGCTAATAAAATTCTTTAGAGCGATTGTGTATGCATGTTTTCCTGAATTACAGCATACATTAAATCTTTACTATTGAGTGAATGAAACTCGCGGAACAATGAAAGAAAAACTATCCGACAGATTTATTGTACAGGATGGCCACAAAGTCCTGTTAAGCCGCAGGAATAACCAAGATAAACTAAACTTGAATAAATAACGTGAACAAGATTTCTGTAGGGAAGGTGTCTTGGGATACGAAACACGCAGAGCTGTTCATGAGAGGCACTGTACCACTACATATATATGTCCGCAACTCGTGGGCTAGGGACTGGCGTTGCTGTCTCTGGATAAAGGGGTCCCGGGTTAGATTCCCGGCCGGATTGGTGACTTTCTCCGCCCCGGGGACTGGGTGTTTGTGTTTCCCTCATCATTTCATCATCGTCATCATCATTTGTGAGAGTGACTAGATTGGACTGCGAAAAGAAAATGGACTGTGTAAAAATTAGGACTTTGTACGAGCGCTGATGACCACGCAGTTGAGCGCTCCACAAACCGAACATCACTGTACCACTACCGAAGGAGATATATGAGACTGTGCCCTCCTAATTGCAATTGAGACGGACATTGGTGATTTCAAGTCTCCTTCAACCTCGTTAAGCTGAGTCAAGAAATCGTATAGTATAGGAAGTCGCAAAACAACGAAGTTTACTTCAGTAAAAGTGTGGAGGAGATTTACATAAATTCGTAGTTTAGGAGAAGACGAAGCATGCTGTCATCCCCACATCTGCAGTGTTTATCGCCAATCATTCAGGTTTCATGAAAGACCTGTGAATAATCTGCACTTCACCATTTGCGGGTGAAAAAAGGCAGAGTCTGTTTTACAATCAATTAATGCTATGACACATTCACATAGAACAATGACAGTGATAAATATGAATGTGTTACTGTTTCCGCAGTCTTTATATCTGTCTTCAAGGACCTCAAGACCGATTAGGACCAACAATTAAGAAAAAGAGGACTGTTTAGTGGCAAAAGTCTTTTACTTACGGTATCCAAAATCAAAAAATGGGAAAGAAAAATTTTACCCATTCATTCAAAACTGTTTCTAACCAGTTGCAGAAATTAATTCATTGCTTTTGCTGGGGTCTCGACCTAACATAACGAAATCCCTGTCGTTCACGACGACAACGAAAAGGCTGTTGATATACGAGTAATTCAGATAGTACCCGGAATAACCAAAGGGACTCTCGGTAAAGAAGGTTTTCGACAGTGTAAAGTATTTAAAGGGAATTGTCGGACAATATAATTTTTGACAGCTACATTTCATTTGAGGTTTATCCGGAGAACAGTATTCTTAACTTTGAGTTATTTGTCCATCATTTTAAGAATTGCTTTAAGTAAACTGGTATGCAGCACAATAAGCAGAGCAGCGGCCAAGACCAATTCTTACTCCACCGCATTTCTGTCTAAATAAAACCAGTAATTATTGTGACGTGCTTGAAAATATTCATGTTTCTTTCGGCAGGTGTGCCTGGCGTAAGGAAAACATTTTTGTCAGTGAAATGACGCTTCGTTTTATTGTGACGACTACGGGGAATAAACAAGGAAATATTTCATTATTACTAAAATGTGCATTATCCAAAATTTATCACAAGAACTTTGCTATAGGAATTGTGATACAATGATTCATGTGTAAGAAATACATCATTTCAATAAATTAAAGTGACTATTGACCTAAGACGTCTGTGATGTAACATAAAACACTGCCTTGTTGTATTTTCCTCTGCTTGTCACCATTGTGAAAATTACAGATGTAATAATTTAGCTGTCGATACCAACTGTGTCTTACTCAAAACATTAATGACATGTGACTTTTTTGTGTGGTTAAGGTGATCCAATTTCGCTTTTGTCACTTCGGATATTAGCATTATGCAGATCGCACGCTGTTCAAGAAGGGCTGTAAAAACCGCTGTCATAAGCGGTTCTTTGTGCGGTAAATACACGAAACTCCAACAATTTTCCAAAAATACTTGCAGTTCGCTTTATTGGGTTGGTGCTTAAGTTCATACCGTTTTACCGGAAGTTTAATAAACACAACAAATACACGTAACGGATAATTTGGTCATCAGTAATGTTGTCTCCTTTACTATGTACAACAGTCTGCCAAACATGGGGTAACTTTTCCATTCCGCGACTGTAGAAATCTCGTGGTTTTGAGGTGAAGAACTCATCGAGCCATGTTCAGAACGCATTTTTATCCAAAAAGGAAGTTGCTTGAGGGTTATTCGACAAAGTTCGGGAAAAGTGAAATCTGAGGGCACAAGAGCAGGTGAAGAACGTAGGCGCGGTATGACTTCCAACCCAACTTCTGTACAGTGTTACAAGCTGCGACATGGTCTCAAATCGAACAGTGTCCGGAATATAGAATAAATTCTCTTTACTATACGTCTATGGTCACAAATATTTCGTCATCAGACTCCTGGTTTCGATCTATAATAACCATCTTCAGATCTGTTTTATAAAAACATGTCCCTAATATACTGGAGCCATAATGGCATCGTCAAATGATGCCACTATGTCTCTAGTATATTAGGACATGTTTTTGTAAAACAGACCTGAAGATGCTTATTTTAGACGGAAACAGGTAGTTTGAAGACAAAGAGTTGTGCCATGGACGTATAGTAAAGGAAATTTATCCTGTACAGCGTTTTGTATAAGTCTAGCAGAATGCGGGCCGTCGTTATCGTGAAATAGCATCACTCCGCGCAGTCTTTCCGATGATTGTTCTTGGATTGCGTGTGCAAGACGCCTCAGTGGTTGACAATAAATCCCAGCAGTGATTGTTACACCTCATGGAAGAAATTCGTAATACATCATACCGCCGCTGTTCCACCGTTCCACAAGATGCATACCATTATCTTTTGTGGATGCGTGCAGGTCTTTGTTTGATCGTAGCAGTTCCTTCCTTTTCCTTATGTTAGCATAACTACGCCATCTATCGTTACCAGCAGGATAGCATTGGTCGGTATTGTTCACCAGCCAGTTGACGACCAGCAGGCAGAGATGTACATATAGCCACCTACTGATTTATAAGATTTTGACTTAGAGCATGCGGTACATATACACCAGGTTTTTGAAACTTCCACAGTGCAAATGTCATACGATGTTGGAATGGTCACATTTCATCGTATTTGCCAGTTCTAGAGTATACTGTCATGGATCATTGCGTATTAATGCGTTTAAAGGAACTTCATCAAACACCGAAGGTCTTCCTGAACGAGAAGAGAGACTAATGTCAAATCGAGCCATCTTAAAACCAGAAAACCATTTTCTTGCCGAGCTCTATGCAGTAGATACACGGCGCAAGTGTTCCTGCCTGCTGCGCTACTGCTACCCGTCCGTTAAACTCAAATAGAGGAATATGTCGAAAATGTTCGGATATCTCCACTTGACGCCCTGTTTTCTAGCGTCCACATCTCCACTATCTCCAAATAACGAAATAACAAAATGTAAACTGAAACAGCAAATAAAAAATGACAATTGAGACATAAACCCATAACGGCATGCAAAAAGAAAACAAAAAAAAAAGAACAAAAGAAAACGCTACGAATTATGTATCAACATAACAGCAGCTAAAATTTTGAAAGTACGTTCCTTTCGTTGTATTTTTCCTGCATTAAAAATTACAGTTTGGGTTTCGTCATGTCGGATTGGACCATTCACTTGTTAGAATAATCAGTCTGGGTTAAAATCCATCAAAATTAGCCTCTGTGAACACATAGCCACATTTCTAAAAGAAAATAATTAAAATGACACAGACAACCAACAAACGTCGGTGGTTAGAGTCGTAACTGGCATCTATGGGCAGTAGGTAGAAGTAACAGCAACACTGCCGCGCGGGATTAGCCGAGCGGTGTAAGGCGCTGCAGTCTGTGCGGCTGTGCGGCTGATCCCGGCGGAGGTTCGAGCCCTCCCTTGGGCATGGGTGTGTGTGTTTGTGCTTAGGATAATTTAGGTTAAGTAGTGCGTAAGCTTAGGGACTGATGACCTTAGCAGTTACGTCCCATAAGATTTCACACACACACACACACACACACACACACACACACACACACACACACACAGACACTCACATACACACACACAACAGCAACACTGTGTTCATGGAAACTACGCAAGGAAAAATAGTTAGTTGTGCGAAACAGATCAAATTCACTAACGGCAAAATGAATTTACTTCTTTGTATTCATTAAAAACTCAGTCACTCTTTCACCTCATTTTATGGTAGGCGGTCATACCTGACTACTACTGTGTCTTCGAAGTGTCGACCTGCGACGGCTGAAGGCCAGCGAGCAGTGAGCACGTCAGCAGACGACCGAATCCTGGCAACCCTGCCTGCAGACGAACACTTTTGTGCGCCGCCGGTGGTCTCGATTTATTAAGTACCGATCTCGACGATTTTTGTGTCCTCTGTCTGCAACTTGACATCAATTACAACTACGCACGTAGAGAACTTTCTAAGTACCGTGCTTTGTTGAGGGCCGAGACTACAACGAAGCGGAGATCAATTATTGACTGACGCTTGTTATAAACGGCTCCAGACCACTGTGTCATTTTCCAGATTTCCTTCTTGTCCAAATGCCGACGACAGAATGAATTAATCTGTAAATTGCCGAGTGACTTGAATGCTAATGACCTGAGGACAGATTCCCTTCGTAATTCAGTGCTCGTTTACAGTTTACCTCGAATCTCATTCAGTTTTAATTTGCTGTGGGCAATGTCCCGTAACAAACTTCTAGTACCAAAACATGTGGAGTTGTGCTGCGGAATCTGGCTGCTGCGATAGGCACGTAATTAATTTATATGGGAAGCAAAACGTGACTTCCTTGAGTGTTGGACTGTACTGTTCGTCTTTCCTGACTCGGAATAAGTTATCTTTATTAATAACAAGAACATTAGATGCCGAGGAAATCCCAATCGCTGCGTGAACCGTTTGAATTTTCAGGGAACGCAGAAAGAATTTTTCAGAGCAGTTTTGTTTTGAATAGACGAGGAAAGTCAGATACTACCCAAAATTAACGAAAATATAAGTAGAATAAAGTAATTCTCCTCGCACAAAAAAATATGATACATGCAGGGTGTAAACGATAACTGTCCACAGCATCTGCAGTGCATGAGCGCCATTCCAGATTTTTCAGTATCCTCTCGCCCTCTAATATCACCGGTTTTTGTTAGTAATTAGTAAGTTAGTGTTTCCTGTGAGGGCAATGACGGTGAAAAGTTATGCAAAAACTAGTTACATTTCCATTTCGATCTAATCTTAACCCTTAAAAGCATGGTTTTCTCGTAGTGCGAAGGCCGTAGAAGCAATAAGATTTATTGTTAATTTTACGCTGTTAAAACTCATAAAATAATGGGGTAAAATTTACAGGAATCTCAATTTCACATTCTATAAATGTATGAACAAAGGGTTTTTAATATTCGTGGACGATTTTAGCCAAAATATCGTGCAGCTTAAGTGGCTTTTGGAGGCCATTTTGAGGCTATTCCTGGCCTGATAAACTATAAGTGTCCCATGTGAAACTGTTTTTTTCTCGACTTCAGTTACGCCACTACGCTACGTTGTAAACAATTATCTTTTACAGCCTGTATAGTTAATGTAGGTGGAATGACTATGTCCACAGACATTTGTCCCTTAATCGTCTGTTGTTAGATGAATACAAAGGGACACTGCTGGTCTTTAGAAAAACAAATGATCTTACAAGAAAAAAAAATAATAATACGTCGCAACTAAGTTTTGGGAGCAAAATCGACGTTCCATTATAAAACAATCCACTGATTTTAGCGCATCACGGACAAACAATTGCAGCACCAAGAAAAAAGGTTGTGCATCTAACCGAAAGTTGTTAGGCGTGTTTCTACATCTGAAATGTATTAAAAGGGAACTTCACAACAAACATAAACATAGCCAAAGCTTTGCAGAAAAACAAAAATTACACGAAGCGAAATGTACCGTGGGTTTCTAGAAGAGCGTAGCGTTATTAAAGATTGGAAAAGGGCACAGGTCATCCCCTTTTCAAGAAGGGACGTCGAACAGATGTGCGGAACTATAGACTTATATCTCTAACATCGATTAGTTGTAGAATTCTGGAACACGTATTATGCTTGGGTATAATGACTTTTGTGGGGACTAGAAATCTACTCTGTAGGAATCAGCATGGGTTTCGAGAAAGACGATCGTGTGAAACACAGCTCGCGTTATTCGTCCACGAGACACAGGGCCATAGACACGGGTTCCCCGGTGGGGGCCGTGTTTCTTGACTTCAGCAAGGCGTTCGATACAGTTCCCCACAGTCGTTTAATGAACAAAGTAAGGGCACATGGACTATCAGACCAATTGTGCGTTCGAATCCTGAATCGGGCATGGATGTGTGTGACGTCCTTAGGTTAGTTAGGTTTAAGTAGTTCTAAGTGTAGGGGACTGATGACCTCACATGATACCTCCCATAGTGCTTAGAGCCATTTGAACCATTTTCAGATATCTCACCAGCCACATGAGGATGTAAATACAGGGTGTTACAAAAAGGTACGTCAAAACTAACAGGAAACATTCCTCACACACAAATAAGGAAAATATGTTATGTGGACATGTGTCCGAAAACGCTTAATTTCCATGTTAGAGCTCATTTTAGTTTCGTCAGTATGTACTGTACTTCCTCGATTCACCGCCATGATTTCATACGGGATACTCTACCTGTGCTGCTAGAACATGTGCCTTTACAAGTACGACACATGTGGTTCATGCACGATGGAGCTCCTGCACATTTCAGTCGAAGTGTTCGTACGCATCTCAACAACAGATTCGGTGACCGATGGATTGGTAGAGGCGGACTACTTCCATGGCCTCCACGCTCTCCTGACCTCAACCCTCTTGACTTTCATTTATGTGGGCATTTGAAAGCTCTTAGTTACGCAACCCCTGTACCAAATGTAGAGACTCTTCGTGCTCGTATTGTGGTCGGCTGTGATACAATACGCCATTCTGCAGGGCTGCATCAGCGCATCAGGGATTCCATGCGACGGAGGGTGGATGCATGTATCCTCGCTAACGGAGGACATTTTCAAAATTTCCTGTAACAAAGTGTTTGAAGTCACGCTGGTACGTTCTGTTGCTGTGTGTTTCCATTCCATGATGAATGTGATTTGAAGAGAAGTAATGAAATGAGCTCAACATCGAAAGTAAGCGTTTTCGGACACATGTCCACATAACATATGTTCTTTCTTTGTGTGTGAGGAATGTTTCCTGTTAGTTTGGCCGTACCTTTTTGTAACACCCTGTATACGCTCTAACGGTCGCGAGCGTTAGTTAACATTGATATTGGACTGAGATGATGTAAGCCAAGAATGTCTGTAAGGCGATGAAGACGAAGGGGACTTTCGCAACAGACCTCGCTTACATACCGCTGTTGTAGCCCAGCATGCTCTACAGAGTATCGATATGTTGCCTTGGCCTCCTCGATCAACACCCTGAGATGACCGACCAAGTGCAACAGACATGGCATTTCATCCCACAATCTGACGTCCGGGACCTGTACAACACAATGCATTCACGTTTGCCCGCTTGCATTCAACATTCAGGGGGTAGCACCGGTTATGAGTGAACCGGTGCTCCACATCTGCAATGGCTTATCTCCTGCTTACATTATCTTGAAATGTTAACAACTTAAATACGATACCTTGTAACCTCCCCCTCACTTATCGACCTTAATGACAGTGAAAAATTAAACCGCATGTACCTAATGGAAATTTGGGAAAAGCAATCGTCACCGAAGTTAATTTGTCGGTAAACAGGGAGGAAAGGGTTACATCTAAATGAAAGGAAAAACGCAAATAAAACTGGTGGAAATTAATTTTGAAAAGGGGTAAAGTTAATAAAGAAAGTAAATGTGCGGCCGTTACGTTAACAATTAACTAGCGGTAATTAGA
Source organism: Schistocerca cancellata (assembly GCF_023864275.1). Classification (NCBI taxonomy): domain Eukaryota; kingdom Metazoa; phylum Arthropoda; class Insecta; order Orthoptera; family Acrididae; genus Schistocerca; species Schistocerca cancellata. The sequence continues at coordinate 501,730,458 of NC_064632.1, read as the reverse complement.
TATTTGAGATTTGGGGGTAATTATGGTCGCCAGTCCTAAGGACAATTACTATAGTAACTGAAAAAGAAAGGTTGTTACACATATAATTAGCACTAGAAGCGTGGCAACTGAAGGTTGACACGTGTAGTGTGAAAACTGAAAGTTTGTCAGAAGTAATAAATTTCGCTACACTCTGACTTAATTTAGCAAAAGAATTAATCAAACCGGAAAATCGAAAGTTAATTTAGTGACTGAAGTTAATAGTGTCCTTTCTTTCTGAAGCACATCGACATTCAGTAAAATACGTTTAGTCTTTAGTCATTTCAAAAGCTACTTGAATCTACGCAATTTAGAAATAAGGGATTTAACTTTGAACTTGAATTAAATGATTCTGAACAATTAACAATAGTAAAATTTAGTACGTACCAAGCTGAGCTGCAGTCACAGGTAAGCTAAAATACGGTAACAGAACTCGCACTCTTAATTTGTGCTTGTGTAATCTAAATATTGTAGCCAGCTATGAATACCTTAACTGAACTTTGAAATTAAAGCAGTGAAATCGAATGATGCTGGCGTTTGAATTTCAACGACACTCGGGTTCATTCCGGAAAAGGAAGGGACCCTGCTTGGTAATGCAATTGGAACAATGAGCAACAAAGGTTCATGCTACGATGCTGTAATTTAGTTATGAAAATGGAACAGTTCGAAAAGCTGAGGTCTGCCATACAGTTCTAAAACTTTACGTGCTTCCAGTCTTCCTTGTTGGTTGATTGAAGGTTTGAAGCCGTCGATCGAGGAGGTGGCGACAGTCACTCATTGTCGGCCGTCGCTGTTGCAGAAGCTGGATGTTGGCGCGCCTTCTTCTCGACACAGTCACCTGGCGAAACGGGCTCTTGATGTGCGCCAGCTAATGATTCCCTTCCGCGACACCGTGTCAGAAACTATCATGGCAAGTCGAGCGAAATTACATGCTGCCCAACCCCGAAAGCGCGGCAACTCGCGGGAGCGTCACACAACACACCTGCTCCACTGCACCACCCCAGCCAGACTCTCCTCTGCCCGCGCTCCACGCGACAGAGTTAACACTACCAAAGATCCTAAAGACTTTGGTTCTCTACACGACCTATCGATGTATTCGTTCGATAGCATAGTTTTCCCTAGGCCAGACCCAGCGTATAAATACAAATAATATTCACAAAACAAACCAATTATACATCGACATAAATGCATATATATACAAACAGTAAAACAATTACAATATACAAAGACACAGAAATGTTATACCTTCAGGTAACAAAGTAAGGAAAAAAATTATAGTACAATAGATGGAAATAAGAGGATATGCATTTCCGGCGTTACAACCTATAAAAATTTTTCCCACAAATTTCATCACTCTCCATTAATTATTTTTGGGTGTTTCGACTTTTTTCCGTCAGTGCATCATTAAGCTGTTACTTGAATATCCACCCTTTTTTCGTGTACTTGTGTAGATTCCAGCTGTGTACTACTGAAAAAAATTGCTGTTGGTTAGGAGGGTTTTCTTTAAACTCAGCGATTACTGAAAAAGATATGTATCTTAAGAAACTATTAATTTTTGGATTACTACTCCCATTGGGGTCATCTCACAGTGGAATGTCACAGGACTGCTATGGTCGCAGGTTCGAATCCTGCCTCGGGCATGGATGTGTGTGATGTCCTTAGGTTAGTTAGGTTTAAGTAGTTCTAAGTTCTAGAGGACTGATGACCACAGAAGTTAAGTCCCATAGTGCTCAGAGCCATTTGAACCATTTTTTGCAATGTCACAGCAAAAATTCACAATGCGATCGAACCAAAAATATTACGATCGATATTTATTAAGGCAGGTTGCGTCGGTATAGCAATATACTACACAAAGGAAGCAGCTACTCGGGTGCTTGTTGACTGCACATGCGGACTTTTTTTTTTTTTAGGCTAGGAGCTCGTTTGAAGTACTCTGATTAATACTCGCCATTCGATACATACATAGCGAAATGAGACCGCTTTCAGAGTAAAGACATTTCGACTCTCAAAATTTTTTCTGTAAATTGTCGAAGTGTTCGTAACAAAGTTCCCTAATTTACTGCCTTCGGCGGAATCTTTAGCACTTACATTATTCTCGGGACCGAGGGGTGGCTGAAACGTAAAGTAGAAAGCTCTGAAATATTTGACGATTCATGGAACATTTTGTAAAGACACATTAGACGCCAAAGATGGGGAAGCGTTCATTGCAGTTTACAAAAATATTGACCCTACTCAGGTCGAATTAGAGTGTTACTGTGAAGTTATCTGTACGTGTATGAGAGATCCACGTGAAATCATGTTAATTGTTGTATGTTTTTGCCGGCATCCTGATTCTCTCGTGACAGTTTTAGAGTCATTGACAGTCTTAACGCTTAGTAGCGCAGGAATACCCAGCTCATGCAATATTAATTCAGGCGACTTTAACACATCGAGTATAGATATCTGGGGGTTAAATGCACAGGGTACGGGAAGGTGGTCCTGTGAGGTACTTTTGAGCACTTATCAGAAAACTGCCTTGAAGAGCTCGTTCGACAGCCCACATGCTGTGGATATATGTCAGACCTCGTAGTTATGAACAGGCCTGTCTATATCGATGGTGTCGGCATAAAGACAGGGATTATTGATCATGACGTCATCACAGCTATAATGGTTACTAAAGTTAACAAATCGATTAATTAGTCTAGGAGAGTGTTTCTGCTAGAAAGAGCAGATAAGCAGTTATTAGCATCCCATATAGACAACGAGTGGACATAATTCAGTTCCACAGAGGAATTATGCGCAATGTTTAAACTGATTGGAAATCGCGCTGTGGAGAATTGACTGCGAATTAAGTGGATTAAGGGGAAAGTACCAGCGCCATTTACTAATAAAATTCACAAAATGATGAGAGAGCGAAGACTGTTTCACTCTTGGTTCAAATGAGAACACAGAAATGACGGCAAGCAGTAATCAGTAGCAATTCGTGCGTCTGTAGGAAGATAACTGACCGAAGCATGCAACCTTACCAAAATACGATGCCGAGAATCGAAGAAGGTTCTAGTCCTACGTAAAATAACTGCGCAGGTCAAAGACTTCTATCCAGTCACTCATTGACCAGTATGGTGTGGCAATAGAAGGTAGGAAAAGGTAAGTTGAAGTTTTAATGTCGCCTTTAAGGAGTCGTTCATGCAGGAGCATTATATAAACATACTGTCGTTTGACCATTGCACATACTCCCGTATGTGGACATACTAATAGGCATACCTGGCGTAAAGAAGTAATTGAAAGAGTTGCAAACAAATAAGTCTCGAGGTTCTGATGGAATTCCAGTTCGGTTTTACAAATAGTACTCTATGGCACCAGTCCCTTAATTAGCTTGCGAATCTCTCGCCCATGGCAAAGTCTAAAGCGACTGAAAAAAGAGCAGGCGCCTCATGTATATAAGAAGTGTACAAGAACGGACCCGAAAAATTACAGGCAAATATGCTTGACATCAGTTTGCCGAATAATTCTCGAAATTATTCTCATTTCGAGTATAATAAGTTTCCTTAAGACAGAAAAGCATTTTCCCACAAATCAGGATTGTTTTAGAAAGTATCACATGTAGGAAACCGAGGTAGTCCTTTTCTCACATGGTATTCTGTAAGCCACGGATAAAGAACAACAGACGTTCCTCGATTTCCGCCGGCCGCTGTGGCCGAGCGGGTCCAGACGTTTCTGACCGGAACCACGCTGCTGCTACGGTCGCAGGTTCGAATCCTGCCTCGGGCATGGATGTGTGTGACGTTCTTAGGCTAGTTAGGTTTAAGTAGTTGTAATTCTAGGGGGACTGATGACCTCAGATGTTAAGTCCCACAGTGCTTAGAGCCATGTGAACCATTTGAACACTTTTGTCAACGTATGTATCCAACTGCCAACATCCTCTATAATCTGTTTTATGAACATCATTCTTCGCTTGGTTTCTACTGTTTGCTTTTCGTCTAAGGGTAAGTGCCTTAGCCCATGTTCTAGTATTTCGTCGCCTTTTCTGGTACGGAATAGCGAAAGTCTTTTGGCTTCTTATCTTTCTAATACTTTTGCAGAATTCTAGTATGTGACTTCTAACGTGGCAGGACTCTATGGTGGGTGGTGGAACCAGGATGGAGTATGTCAGAAAGCCATTAGTTCACCACATAGTCTGGGTATCAGTGGAGCAGTGAGTGGATACCTGGTATGATAAAGAAAACGTTTTTGAAACATGCATTTATTGTTCAACAACTACTACAATCATGGTGACTGTATTGTACTGTATTTTATTGAACTGGGGACCTAGAAACGACGGAGAGGCTTCGTTCCCGCCGTAGCCCGCAGTGGTACACAAGCCCACAACAGGCTACAGCAGTCCACTCACCCCACCGCCGCCCCACACCGAACCCAGGGCTATTGTGCGGTTCGGTCCCCAGTGCCCCCCTCCCTCCCGGGAACGTCTCACACCAGACGAGTGAAACCCGAGTGTTTGCGGGGTTGAGTAATTATGCTGTATGTGTACGTGGATAAAGTGTTTGCGCAGCAATCGCCGACATAATGTAACTGAGGCGGGATGAGGGGAACCAGATGGAAAACCGTCTAAAAAAAACATGGCGAAAATTGGAGTGCCGAAAGTTCCTTGGATGTAAGCGGTTGGTAGACATCAGCTGGCGGCTAGGCGTCGTGCAGCACCGTACGGCTGGTGGAGTCACGACGGCAGCGACTCGACCAGGTTGCTGACTACAGCTACTGCCGGCGACTCACAGTGCAGACTGAAGGTTGCCGGGCTGCGCAGGTCAGGACTCAATGAAGCGCAGTGACAGGGAGAACACGGCAAGTGCCATCACGCGATTTGCCAGTTGGCGACGGTCAAAGTTTGGAGGTATTTCCGAGACCCGTCATCTGCATTTTGCCGCACTCCGTTCTCAGACAAAATTGTAGCTCACAACAATCTGGCTTCAGGAACCGAACAGTGCGGACGTTCCATGTGTCCCCCAGCGGAACGCGTGTTCTAGTTTGTTTACCTCGTGTAACCGTTACTTGCTCGCCGTCTAGTACTACAGAGCAATGGCGAACAGATTCCGTAAAACAGCACTACATTTCGCGTACTGCATTGACCACGCAAGACCAATTCTCTCGAAGTACAGTGCTTTCTATGTGATGTAGCAGGACCACTAGAAAATGATTTAGTGGGCATTAATATATCAAAAATGAACAGTATGATGTGTGATAATGTTACCGATGATGGGCTTATGACTAATCCTTCGCAACAAACAGCAGGAACTCCGTTTCTGTCACGCCGATGGTAACGTTGAGCCGGTGAGGGTCGATCAGACAGGATTAGGCATGCGAACAAAAATGGTTCAAATGGCTCTAAGCACTATGCGACTTAACTTCTCAGGTCATCAGTCGCCTAGAACGTAGAACTAATTAAACCTAACTAACCTATGGACATCACACACATCCATGCCCGAGGCAGGATTCGAACCTGCGACCGTAGCGGTCGCTCGGCTCCAGACTGCAGCGCCTAGAACCGCACGGCCACTCCGGCCGGCCGCATGCGAACAAATCGATTCTTTGAACTGTCGTTGAAACTCACGGCGGCCGACATCACGTATGCCTTCCGTCCATATGGCACCGTTCACGGCCGTTTAGCTAATGGTGGGCACAATTTCGAACATACCCGGTCCTCAATGGCGTTCGCCAGACAACCATAGACTTCCATCGTTATGTACAAACCTACACTATGAGGTCAAAGGTATACAGACACTTGGCTGAAAATGACTTACAAGTTCGTGGCGCCCTCCATCGGTAATGCTGGAATTCAGTATGCTGTTGGCCGAGCCTTAGCATTGATGATCCTCCCTCTCAGGTACACTTTCAATCAGCTGCTGGAAGCTTCTTTGGGGAAAGGCAGCCCATTCTTCACGGAGTGCTGAACGGAGGAGAGGTATCGATGTCGGTCGGTGAGGCCTGGCACGAAGTCGGCGTTCCAAAACATCCCAAAGGTGTTCCATAGGATTCAGTTCGGGATTCTGTGCAGGCCAGCCCATTAGAGGGATGTTATTGTCGTGCAGCCACTCCGCAACAGGCCATGCATTATGAACAAGTGATCGACCGTGTTGAAAGATGCAATCGCCATCCCCGAATTACTCTTCAACAGTGGGAAGCAGGAAGATGCTTAAAACATCAATACATCAATGTAGGCCTGTGGTGTGGTAATGCCACGCAAAACAACAATGGGTGCAAGCTCCCTCCATGAAAAACACGACCACACCATAACTGTTGGCATTACACGCGCTGGGAGATGACGTTCACCAGGCGTTCACAATACCCACACCCTGCCATCGGATCGCCACGTTGTGTACCGTGATTCGTCACTCAACAAAATTTCTTTCCACTGTTCAATCGTCTAATGTTTACGCTCCTTACACCAAGCGAGGCGTCGTTTGGCATTTACCGGCGTGATGTGAGGCTTATGAGCAGACGCTCGACCATGAAATCCAAGTTTTCTCACCTCCTGCCTAACTGTCATAGTTCTTGTAGTGGATCCTGATGCACTTTGGAATTCCTGTATGATGGTCTGGATAGATGTCTGCCTATTATACATTACGACCCTGTTCAACAGTAGGTAGTCTCTGTCAGTCGACAGACGAGGTCGGCCTGTACACTTTTGTGCTGTATGTGTCCCTTCACGTTTCCACTTCACTATCAGATGGGAAACGGTGGACCTAGGGATGTACAGGAGTGTGGAAACCTCTCGTACAGACGTATGACACAAGTGACACCCAGTCACCTGACCACGTTCGAAGCCCGTGAGTTCCGCGGAGCACCCCATTCGTCTCTCGATGTCTAATGACTACTGAGGTCGCTGATACGGAGTACCTGACAGTAGGGGGCAGTACAGTGCACCTAATATCTAAAATGCATGTTTTTGTGGGTGTCCAGATATTTTTGATCACATAGTGTATCTCCAGATGTGCGGCTGCCACGCGGCCGTTATTTACGTCGGGCAGCGCCGAACTTGTTCAGGATGTGGTAAGAAAGGGCATATTCGATCAGAATGTTTCCAACGTCTCATCACACCTGCTCCACAACCTATGTTCTTCCAGTTTGTTCCAAAACGGCTCTTGTTGCACCTGCAACTTTGCACCACCACCTGAATGCTATATCGGCACCCTTAGCGGACGCCACCATACAACCGTTTAACAGCTTCCACAACAAGAAAAGGACATGTCAACACCACCCCACGGGAAGAACAATCATCCCACAGACGACCCGATGGAGTTTACATCAACGACAGTACCGGTGACAGCCTTGTGCCAGAATGGCGCATTTCACACCGATCTTCCAACATGGAAGGTCGGTCGCGGTAACAAACGTCACCCAAGCGCCTAAAGGCAGACGTTGGGCGATCTCCAATCGGGAAGCCTCGCCTCCTGATGAAGCCTCAGTTCCTGTAGACGATGACCCGGAGTGGACTGAGTTTTGTACGTCCATCCTTCTGACTGGAGGTCTCGAGGACCTCGGCGGTTCACTACTGTAAGAAAATGAAACACCTACAGCCGTCCTTATGATGTTATTTATTGTGAAGCTACTAGTTTCGGCCTTTCCATGCGCTGTTTTAGGCCATAGTTGACGCTGAAGGGGTTGAGTTGCCATTTGATGGTTGGAGTGCCGACACTGCAGATACATATAGTCTGCGTAAACCAGCTATGTTGAATGCTGATGTAGCGTATTTATGGATCGTGATAACCCTTTCCGCGTCAACTGCGGCCTGAAAATAGCTGATTGAAGCTCGGAAACTCGTAGCTACACAATAAATAAGATCATAAGGAAGGCCGTGGGTGTTTCATTTTTTTACTATACGAGTCGACTGAGGTCGACACCACTGTAACCCTGACTCCCACGAACGAATAGCCGCCAGCCCTGATAGCAAGTCAAAGCGTGTCGAACCAGAGAACGCATCCATCCCTCTGGACGCTTCTTTGTCACTCAAGCACCCTGTACCATCGGAGCGAACGAATGATACGCCAGGTCGCCACACTTCTGCCTGAAGCGACGACATCGAGATTGACTCCGGATAAAATGCTATCTCTGTGCTGACAGGGACAAATCAGGCCTAGGCTCTTGGTGCAGGTTGTAGAGTGCCTACAGCGACTTGAAACGACGACCCAAGTACCATACCCTTATTGCCAACTACTTGCATGGTGTATTTATGCCTCCCCACCCGTCCAGTTGGGGCGTAATAGGCCTTATCCCCCCCTCCCCCCGCTCTATGATTTCCTTCCGCTTTTCTCGCTGCATCTGCATTTTTTGTCTCTGCCTTCTGAGGACGTCACAAAGGTGAGCGCATCTTCCGCCGAAAAAGGCAGCACCATGACGATTTACCTTATGCTTTAGTGTCACCTGAACTGGAATTAAATAAACAAAATGAAGGCTCCCCCACCCAACGCTAACTACCACAGGAACTCCGTTTCTAAATATCCAACTGAGGAGAGGTCCGGGGCACCGTGGGGAGGCCTGAATTACGATTCCTGCTCTCCTTGCCCTTGAGTTCTGCCGATGGACAGGTGTATAGCCCCAACTGCTTCGCCTCTCCCCTTCCTTTGCTTATAAAGTACGTTATACTATAAATACGTTTCTCCATTGTTTCTCTTTGGTTTTTGATAGTAAAATTATAAGAAAAAGTGGTTAGGGTGTGGCTTATTTATTTTGCGACCAGTGTTCGAAATCCAATTACTGATTTTATTTCGTAGTATTTTTGTTGTTTTCATTTATCTACCTACGTATTTACGTTGAAGATTACTACTTGAATGTTTCGTATCAAATTAGGGGATGCAAGGGCGTTATATGAACTGTAAAATTACAATTGGATTCCGAAGTAAGTGTCATATATTTTTTATGTGATATATCTGTGTATGATGTGTTGAGGGGTTATAATCTTTTTAAATTTTCATATTCCGATATTTCATTCCCATATCAATTCTTATATTAACTCTTATATTTTATCCATGTGTTAATTCCTAGGAAGAACTTGCGGATTACTCTGGAGTGCATAGCGATCGTAGAAACATTCGAAACATAGCTGTTCAAAAAAAACCATGAACGTTGCGCGGAGGTAGATCTGCCACGGTGGCATTCCTTCGCATGAATCTCACTCGGGAAAGAAACGTCATTAATATTAGTGAACATTTAGCACGTTGGCAATAAATTCGCCCCAAATCATACATAACGGATTACTTTTCCTGAAACTGGAGCTTGTAGTTGATTAGGAATCGAGATACACTGCAGAAATCTCACCGAAAACAATTTCAAATAACGAGAATGAGATTTTCACTCTGCAGCGGAGTGTGCGCTGATACGAAACTTCCTGGCAGATTAAAACGGGTCCGCCGCTCGTGGTCTCGCGGTAGCGTTCTCGCTTCCCGAGCACGGGGTCCCGGGTTCGATTCCCGGCGGGGTCAGGGATTTTCACCTGCCTCGAGATGACTGGGCGTTTGTGTTGTCCTCATCATTTCATCATCATCCAGGAAAGTGGCGAATTGGACTGAGCAAAGGTTGGGAAATTGTACGGGCGCTGATAACCACGCAGTTGAGCGCCCCACAAACCAAACATCATCATCAGATTAAAACGGTGTGCCGGACCGTGACTCGAACTCGGGACCTTTGCCTTTCGCGGGCAAGTGCTCTACCAACTGAGCTACACAAGCACGACTCACGCCCCGTCCTCACAGCTGAACTTCTGCCAGTACCTCGTCTCTTACCTTCCAAACTTTACAGAAGGTCTCCTGCGAACCTTGCAGAACTAGCACTCCTGAAAGAAAGGATATTGCGGAGACATGGCTCAGCCACAGCCTGGGGGATGTTTCCAGAATGATATTTTCACTCTGCAGCGGAGTGTGCGCTGGTATGAAACTTCCTGGCAGATTAAAACGGTGTGCAGGACCGAGACTCGAACTCGGGACCTTTGCCTTTCGCGGGCAAGTGTTCTACCAACTGAGCTGCCCAAGCACGACTCACACCCATCCTCACAGCTTTACTTCTGCCAGTACCTCGTGCTTGGGTAGCTCAGTTGGTAGAGCACTTGCCCGCGAAAGGCAAAGGTCCCGAGTTCGAGTCTCGGTCCGGCACACCGTTTTAATCTGCCAGGAAGTTTCAGTTTCAACTAAGTTCCTTTTTTTTAATTCATTCTTCTCACATACAATTAGTGGACGAATGAGAACAGTGTTTTGTCAATATACACTGGAAAACATTCTTGTACTTAGTTATCTTCTACAGACAAACAAAAACACAAATTAGGGAAATAATTGAGTTTCGAAAATAGGGCGCAAAATTATAAGCCGCGACGCTATCCACTGCGCCATCATTTCATTTGAGAGTATAGCGCGGCAAGTAGCTGGAAAATACCTCGTAAACTTCGACTGTCGTTTTTTCAGAAACGATCGGGTATCTACGGGCAAGCCGAGACGGGTGCGCTCTTATTTGAGCCCTCTTCCACTGAGCGACGTTTCTGGGAAATGGGGTTACGGCACTTGGCATGTTCTCTTCGTGAGTGAAGCCGCAGATGTGGCGTGTATCGGTCACAGCAACAACAGCAATGTCTGCCCATACGAGTAGAGGCAGGCAGCAAGCGAAGGCGGCTGTGGGGCTGCACCGTCCTGGCCTCAAAGAAGAGGCAACCATGTGGCCCGCCGGTTGGTGGCTGCCGAGTCCACACCACTCGCCTCAGCGCGAGCATCAGGGCTGCTTTTACCAATGGCAGAGTTAGGTGGGTGAAATTAATTATACAATGATCATCGAGAGCATTAAAGCCACCTACCGTATTTTAGCGTCGACGCGTCGTGGTGTGGAAGCAATGAGGCCGTGGACGGACACTGCCAAGAGTCGAGTAACCTAATTCCCGTAAGTTTCGGGGAAAGAGACGCGATGAGCACTGACACCACGTTCAATCACATCCCACTTGTGTTCCATAGGGTTCAGATCTGACGAGGTGGAAGACCAGCACATTATTTGGAACTCGCCACAGTGTTCCTCGACCCAGTCCATCACACTCCTGGCCTTTGAAAATGGCACATTATCTTGCTGAAAAATGCCACTGCCGTTGGAACATGATCGTCACGAAGGGGTGTACTTGGTCTGCAACAAGTGTACGATCTCCTTGGCTGTCATGGTGCCTTGCACGAGTTGCACTGGACCCATGGATGCCAACTTGAGTGTTCCCCACATCATAATGGAGCCGCCACCAGCTTTTCTCCGTCCTGCGGTACAGGTGTCAAGGAGCTGTTCCTCTGAAAGACGGATTCACGACAGCCCTCGGTATGATGAAGAAGATATCGGGACTCATCAGATGTAGCAACTGCGCCAAATGTCGGTGTAGATGGTCACGTGCCCATTTCAGTCGTAGTTGCCAATGTCGTGGTGTTACCATAGGAACGCGTATAGGTTGTCGGCTGCGGAGGCCCATCATTAGGAATGTTCCAAGCACTGCGTGTACAGAAACACTTGTGGCCTGCCGACCATTTAAGTCTGATGTTAGTTCCGCCACAGTTCGCCGCCTGTCCTATGTTACCAGCTTGCTACCCTACGACGTCCGACATCTGTAATGAGGAGTGGCCCACGTCTGGACGTGGTTTGACCTTGGATTCACCGCGCGTTGAAGACACTCACCCCAGCATCCCTAGAACACCCGAAAAATCGTGTAGTTTCCGAAATGATCGTGTCGAGTCTCCAGGCCATCACAATCTACCCTCGGTCAATCACAGATAAATCGCGCGCTGTCCCCATTCTACACGCAGACAGCACTCTCACTGATGCAACATGCACCGTGCGTGTATCTGAATAGCAACCATCTGTCACCAGGTGACGAGATCTGACGAGCTGGGGGACCAGCACATCAATTGGAACCCGCTACAGATTCCCGGCGGGGTCAGGGATTTTCTCTGCCTCGTGATGACTGGGTGTTGTGTGATGTCCTTAGGTTAATTAGGTTTAAGTAGTTCTAAGTTCTAGGGGTCTGATGACCATAGATGTTATGTCCCATAGTGCTTAGAGCCATTTGAACCATTTGAACCCGCTACAGCGTTCCTCGACCCAGTCCATCACACTCCTGGCCATGGGAAGTGGCACATTATCTTGCTGAAAAATGCCACTGCCGTTGGAACATACACCGTGCGGTGACGAGATCTGACGAGCTGGATGGGCTTATATCGATAGTATCTCGGTGGTTATAATGTTCCGTCTGGTCTGAAACAGTCTAGATCTCAAAGGCATGTTTTCAAAATGTGACAGGGTTCGATCAACACATGATCATCTTCGGAACTTCTAAACGGTAATATGATACAGGACGCAAATTAGAGAGATATATGAAAGTAACTTGAAATTAGATATAAAAGTAAAAAAGTGTAGATAAACCTATATCGAGGAGCAGGAACTGCTGAATGACGAGATTCAGCTGGTGGAGAGAGCAATGCAGCTATTTCTTAAATATCCGAAGCTCCTGCTGACAGCTTCACGACAGTCTTAGCCAATCGGGTATAAGTTAAATGACGAAAGAATTATGTACAAATATATGTACTTATCAGTAAAACTTTGTAGAATAATTTTATAATAAAGGTTAAACAGCTTGTTAATGCGGCTATTGTCAAATAAATATGCCAAGAACTACAAAAAGTAAACAAATAATTATCGCGTACATTGAGCATAGGCTGTCCTCAGGGGCCTGCTGGAAAAATAATTACAATGTTTTTTGTTTCTATGGAGACGGTGGACACCGTTCCAACAAAGGTGGAGGAGCAGGGCCTTTCCCAAAGAGATGGAGGAGAGTTCTGATAGTCTATGTCCAGCAGACGACCTTCCTTCCGTAGATGTTCGAAGTAGTTGGTTACTAACGAGATGGTAGACGCCGATCTCGGGCGATTTCCATTGAAGTGGCTAGAAACACTGATAAAATTAATTTAGTAGAGAACGCTCCATGGGTGATGTCCCAAGATATAAATAAGTGGTATCCGTTAACGTATTTGTCGATCAGTAGTAAACAGTTGTTGATCGTAATATTCTAGCAAATCATAACGGCATACGAGACTAGCAATATTAAAGAAAATACGTGGCCATATTCTAAACCGTGATTTGCGATGACTGTTGAAAAAATAAGTAATGTCAAAAATTACTTATCTAAGATAACTCCATGATGAAGAAGAATAAAGTAAAAATGTCGTGCTGTATCTGGCCTATTAGTTCATTATTTACACAGTGTAATAAGGTAATATAAATGCGTAAGTAAATAGTATACAATTAAAGAAAAAAATCATAAGCCATTATATTTAAACAAAATAACACGAAACACATTAATATGGGTCACAATAGAAAGTGGGTGAAGGAAAATGTAAACTAGATTTGTATACCTACAAAATCAAGACATCAGAGTAATTGTTCTAAAGCAGATCGTCAAAATTCTCAAAGATATGTTTGTTTTTGAAATCTCTTTTATAAGAGATATAAGTCCGTCGTGTGTTTTCATAGTGTGAATAAATTTCGATTTCTACTAACGCACGAGGAAATACCGTTCTAGGTAAATTATGTAAAATGTTCTTATTTTTAGAAATGCAACCTTCAGAGATCTTACGTTCGTCAAGATGATTTGGTACTTACAGTTCTAGAACAGTGCTATCTGAAATGTATTAATAGTTAAGGCCAGATCGCCAGACATATTGTTTACCATAATCGTTAATGCTGGATGATACTTTTAGACTCATAGACTTGTACACAGTCATGGTTCCCAAACTGCGGAACTGGTGAATGGCGGACTGCAGTACGTCTGGCTAGTAACAATGAGTATTTGTATGGGCTTGGCCCATTGTTGTTTTACTGTAGCATCTGTTCTTGTTACTTACTTTTTTTTGAGTCTTCTGTCTTTTGACTGGTTTGATGCGGCCCTCCACGAATTCCTTTCCTGTGCCAACCTCTTCATCTCATAGTAGCACTATCAACCTGTGTCCTTATTTATTTGCTGGGTGTACCCCAATCTCTGCCTTCCTCTACGGTTTTTCCCTCTATCGCTCCCACTAGCACCATGGAAGTTATTCCGTGAAGTCTTCCTATTACCTGCCTCTTCTTCTTGTCAGTGTTTCCCTATATTCCTTTCCTCGTCGATTCTGCGGATAGCCTCCTCATTCCTTGCCTTATCAATGCATTTCATTTTCAACGTTTTTCTGAAGTACCGTATCTGAAATGCTTCGACTCCTATCTGTTCAAGATTTTCCACTGTTCACGTTTCTCTCCCCGACGATGCAGTGGTCCAAACGTACATTCTCAGAAATTTCACCCTCACGTTAAGGCCTATGTTTGATACTAGTGGATTTCTCTAGGCTCGAAATGCGCTTTTTCCCAGCGCTAGTTCTCTTTTTATTTCCTCGTTCCTCAGTCTGTCTGTGGCGTCGCAACTAGTGCGCGATAGCCCATTTGCCTATTAAAAGCTTTACTTCAGAATGTGTGTGGGCTGCAATGTAAGCCGGTAGATCAGTCAGCGGTACGGTCAGGAACGGACGAGTTGTGTCCTGCAGACTGACGTCACGACCATCTGTTGCAGCTGCGCGTGTGAAAGCAGTGGCAGGCCACTTACATTATACGAAACTATAATTATTAATAACTAATAAAGCAATGACCTGAGGAACGTCATATTTGATGTACATCCTTCTGTTGTGAAAACAAACAATATGTCAAAGTCTGAGATAATACATAGTTGTATTTTGGAAGTTAGTAAAATTCCTTAAAAAAACGTAATTTTCCGACAGTCAAGAATTTAAATAAATACAGTGATGTAATAGTTCACCTTCAGTGACTATGTACGATGACCTGATAACACTTTCAGTGTACATATATAAATTTGGAAAGTTTTTAGTTTCAGAAAACCTCTGTGACTTTTCTATAATAATAATTTCAAGAATTCCAAGTAAATATTATTGTGTGTTAGGGTGCTTGTGAATGAGAATGGGTGCGTGAGAATGTGTGGGACGTTCGGCATTATTAAAAATCATTCATGTAATTCTCTACAGGAACTGGCAAGTGTTCCAACTCTGTAACGTGGGAACGAATCCACTAGTGGTTCCCCTACTAGTGAATGTCGGATGTCCAAGTATGTATGATTATGTATAAGACAGCCAGAACATTCGCGACTACATAATAAATTTCCAGATGTAGAGTAAAGCTTATAGTTCATTTTGTTTTGTTTATTTAATTAGAGAGTTTTGTGTTACTTAATTTGATGACGTCAGTGAGTCGTGTGAAGTTAGCACCCTTTTTTTCAGAAATGTATATTTTTTTCAGAGTTCTTGATAGATATGAAATAGTTCTAGAGTTCTTTGTACAAAATTTCAATAGTTCTGCAGAATTTAGCGAAGAAAACAACAATACTCGAAAAAATTTTCGTATCGAAAACATTCTTTGTCAATTTCCGCAAAATGTAAATAAGTACGACAGTTCTGAGCACAGTTCTGAATAGAGCTCCAAGAGTTCTATCGAAAATCCCAGTAACATTTTTTTGTGCAGCTAATAGTTTATGAGATAATTGCAATTTAAGGAGAAAATCTTTTCACTTACTGTGAAGTTGGCACCCTTTTTTTCAGAAATGTATATTTTTTTCAGAGTTCTTGATAGATATGAAATAGTTCTAGAGTTCTTTGTACAAAATTTCAATAGTTCTGCAGAATTTAGCGAAGAAAACAACAATACTCGAAAAAATTTTCGCTTCGAAATCATTTTTTGTCAATTTCCGCAAAATGTGAATAAGTACGACAGTTCTGAGCACAGTTCTGAATAGAGCTCCACGAGTTCTATCGAAAATCCCAGTAACATTTTTTTGTGCAGCTAATAGTTTACGAGATAATTGCAATTTAAGGAGAAAATCTTTTCACTTACTGTGAAGTTGGCACCCTTTTTTTCAGAAATTTATATTTTTTTCAGAGTTCTTGACAGATATGCCATAGTTCTAGAGTTCTTTGTACAAAATTTCAATAGTTCTGTAGAATTTAGCGAAGAAAACAACAATATTCGAAAACATTTTCGTATCGAAAACATTCATTGTCAATTTTCGCAAAAATTAAACTCGTACAACAGTTCTGAGGACGGTTCTGAACAGAACCCCAAGAGCTCTATCGAAAATGCCAATAACATTTTTCTATGGCTATAATAGTTCATGAGATAAATCGATTTAATGTGGGACACACTTTCTCTACAGAAAATATAAATATATTCTTACAACAGTTCTGATGACAGTTCTGGACACCACGTGAAGAGTTCTATCGAAAATCCTGGTAATATTTTTTTGTGCAGGTAATAGTTTAAGAGGAAATTGCAACATAATTAAGAACTCTATAAGAGCTCCCACTGTGAAGCTGGCACCCTTTTTTACAGAAATATATATTTTTTTCAGAGTTCTTGATCGATAATCCATAGTTCTAGAGTTCTTTGTACAAAATTTCAATAGTTCTGCAGAATTTAGCGAAGAAAACAACAGTACTCCTAAAAATTGTGGTATCGAAACGATTTTTTGTCGATTTTTGCAAAAAGTAAATTCGTACAACAGTTCTGAGGACAGTTCTCAACAGAGCCCCAATAGTTCTATCGAAAATACCAATAACATTTTTTTGTGCAGCTAATAGTTTGCGAGATAATTGCAATTTAAGGAGAAAGTCTTTTCACTTACTGTGAAGTTGGCACCCTTTTTTTCAGAAATGTACATTTTTTTCAGAGTTCTTGATAGAAATGCCATAGTTCTAGAGTTCTTTGTACAAAATTTGAATAGTCCTGCAGAATTTTGCGAAGAAAACAACAAAATTCGAATAAATTTTCGTATCGAAAACATTCTTTGTCAATTTTCGAAAAAAATAAATTCGTACAACAGTTCTGAACAGAACACCAAGAGCTCTATCGAAAATCCTAATAACATCTCTTTGTGGCGGTGATAGTTTATACGGTAACTGTTTTGATGGAAGACCTACTGTATCCACAGAAAAAAATTAAATCTTGCAACAGTTTTGATGAACAGTTCTGGATAACACCCCAAGACATCTATCGATAATCATAATAACATTTTTGTGGTTATAATAGTTTGTAAGATAATTGATTAATTGTGGGGCTCACTTACTCTAAAAAAAATTATGTCTATTCGTATGTTTTGATGACAGCTCTGGATAGCAATGTAAGAGTTCTATCGAAAATACTGGTAATATATTCTGTGCAAGTGTATTGTTTACGTAGTAACTGCATTTAATAAGGAATGCTTATGAGCATTTCCCGTGAAGTTGACACCCCTTTTACGAGAAATATACATTTTTTAATAGTTCTTTATATGTATGCAATAGTTCTAGATTTCCCTGCTCAAAACACGAAAAGTTCTGCAGAATTTCGGGTAGAAAACAATAACTGGGCAAAATTTTGGTATAGTAAAAAATTATTTGTCAGTTTGGAAAAAATAAATTTGTATAACAGTTCTATTGGCATTTCTCGATAGCACCAGAAGAGTTGTATTGAAACTGATAAAAACAATTTTGTGGCGATAATAGATTATACGATAACCGTTTTAATCTCATACTTTCTCTATGAAAACAAAATTCGTAGAATAGTTCTGATGACAGTTCTAAATAGCACCTACAGAGTTCTACCAAAAACTATAACAACATTTTTCGTGACGATGACATTATATGAGATAATTAATGTGAGACTAACTTTTGTCATGTAAAAGTAATAAATTCGTAAAAAAGGTCTGATGGCATTTCTTAATAGGACCCTAAGAGTTCTACCGAAAACTGTAATAACATTTTTTGTGGGGATAACAATTAATGAGATAATATCATTTACGAGAGATCCACTTGGTCTACATTATAATAAATTGGCACAACCCTTTCTGGGTAGCACCGAAAGAGTTCTTTTAAAAATCCTAATAACATTTTTATGGTGCCAATAGATTATGAAATAGATTGTGTGTTCACTCTGCAGTGGGTGTGCGCCAATGTAAAACTTACTGGCAGATAAAAACTGTGTACTGGGCCGGGTCTCTAACCCCAGGCTGTGACGAAGGAACATCGTCACAATATCCTTTCTACCAGGAGTGCTACTTCTGCAATTTTCGTAGGACAGCTTCTGCGAAATTGGGAAAGCAGGAGATGAGGTACTGCTAGAAGTACAGCTATGAGGACGGATCGTAAATTCTCACCTTTATTTTGGAATTATGTGAGACATAAACAATGTTACTTTGTGCAGTGCGGTACACAAGAAGCTCTTTTATCCGGACTATGTGGGACCGGAAGTAATCCGGATAACCGAAAATCCGGATATATATTCTACTAAATACAAAAAGTCTAAATGTTCAGCACTGTACAAATGCCGGTACACCTTCTTAAGACTGATTGTAGTAACTGTAGGTGGAAGCGTGGGATGTGCACGCTTAGATGATTCAAAGAGAGAAGGCTCGTCAGTGCAAAACAGATGGCTGAGAGGGCAGATACATTCACACACGCCACTAACCAGGTGGTGTCACACCTGTCGAGAAGCGCACCAGAGGTACAATGAGCTCTGGTGGAGTGCGGTTGGCGTGGTTACTATGCAACTTACTTGATGGACACCAATACACCGCTATATTAATGTACAATACTTGAGAAACAATGTCATTTAAACACTCTGAGCTCCTTTATCACTCAGTACTAGACTAAATTAGCGGCCTAGTGATAAGCAGATACAAAGATACAAAAGATACAAATCTTTAGTTTCAGTTTTCTGTAATCAACGTGTTTGCATACCGAGATACTGTTACCGGTATCTCATCCACTATTAAAGCTACATAAACAAAGCTATGGATGAATAATAATATAGTGCTTGCATACACACTGAATCACATTATTCAACAATGGATTAAGTATTTTAAGCTGCAGTATCTCATATTATGTTCTTAAATCATTAGGAGAAAAAATTTACTCTTAAAATACATTTTTTTTTAAATAATCAAAACATGAAACGTAAATATTACTGGTTTGCTGTTTCAACAATGTAATAATTCAAAGAATAAAATTTGTTTTTTATCTTTTATTTGGAATAGCGTTAAGTACATTGAACCTAAAATAACATTTACGTGTAATTCAGTATGTAAGAAAACATCAATATTCACTGCACAGTGTATTCCAGAGATTTACAATTTTTTTCACCTGGAGCTCACAATATACCAATTCTTTGATAAAAGTTTCATTCCTGAATCTATTGACAGTCTTGCATTATTAAATTTCAAAGTACCAGTAAAAACTACAGGCTGTGATGTACAGGTCCGTCAACAACTCTTCTTCAGGATACACTAAACAATACACTATGTAATCAATACACTTGCACAGAATATGTTACCAGTATTTTCGATAGAACTCTTACATTGCTATCCAGAGCTGTCATCAGAACATACGAATAGACATAATTTTTTTTAGAGTAAGTGAGCCCCACAATTAATCAATTATCTTACAAACTATTATAACCACAAAAAATGTTATTATGATTATCGATAGAAGTCTTGGGGTGTTATCCAGAACTGTTCATCAAAACTGTTGCAAGATTTAATTTTTTTCTGCGGATACAGTAGGTCTTCCATCAAAACAGTTACCGTATAAACTATCACCGCCACAAAGAGATGTTATTAGGATTTTCGATAGAGCTCTTGGTGTTCTGTTCAGAACTGTTGTACGAATTTATTTTTTTCGAAAATTGACAAAGAATGTTTTCGATACGAAAATTTATTCGAATTTTGTTGTTTTCTTCGCAAAATTCTGCAGGACTACTCAAATTTTGTACAAAGAACTCTAGAACTATGGCATTTCTATCAAGAACTCTGAGAAAAATGTACATTTCTGAAAAAAAGGATGCCAAATTCACAGTAAGTGAAGAGGTTTCCTCCTTAAATTGCAATTATCTCGTAACCTATTAGCTGCACAAAAAACTGTTATTAGGATATTCGGTAGAGCTCTTGGTGTTCTGTTCAGAACTGTTGTACGAATTTATTTTTTTCGAAAATTGACAAAGAATGTTTTCGATACGAAAATTTATTCGAATTTTGTTGTTTTCTTCGCAAAATTCTGCAGGACTATTCAAATTTTGTACAAAGAACTCTAGAACTATGGCATTTCTATCAAGAACTCTGAAAAAAATGTACATTTCTGAAAAAAAGGGTGCCAACTTCACAGTAAGTGAAAAGACTTTCTCCTTAAATTGCAATTATCTCGCAAACTATTAGCTGCACAAAAAAATGTTATTTGTATTTTCGATAGAACTATTGGGGCTCTGTTGAGAACTGTCCTCAGAACTGTTGTACGAATTTACTTTTTGCAAAAATCGACAAAAAATCGTTTCGATACCACAATTTTTAGGAGTACTGTTGTTTTCTTCGCTAAATTCTGCAGAACTATTGAAATTTTGTACAAAGAACTCTAGAACTATGGATTATCTATCAAGAACTCTGAAAAAAATATATATTTCTGTAAAAGAGGGTGCCAGCTTCACAGTGGGAGCTCTTATAGAGTTCTTAATTATGTTGCAATTTCCTCTTAAACTATTACCTGCACAAAAAAATACTACCTGGATTTTCGATAGAACTCTTCACGTGGTGTCCAGAACTGTCATCAGAACTGTTGTACGAATATATTTATATTTTCTGTAGAGAAAGTGTGTCCCACATTAAATCAATTTATCTCATAAACTATTATAGCCATAGAAAAATGTTATTGGCATTTTCGATAGAGCTTTTGGGATTCTGTTCAGAACCGTCCTCAGAACTGTTGTACGAGTTTAATTTTTGCGAAAATTGACAATGAATGTTTTCGATACGAAAATGTTTTCGAATATTGTTGTTTTCTTCGCTAAATTCTACAGAACTATTGAAATTTTGTACAAAGAACTCTAGAACTATGGCATATCTGTCAAGAACTCTGAAAAAAATATAAATTTCTGAAAAAAAGGGTGCCAACTTCACAGTAAGTGAAAGAATATTCTCCTTAAATTGCAATTATCTCGTAAACTATTAGCTGCACAAAAAAATGTTACTGGGATTTTCGATAGAACTCTTGGAGCTCTATTCAGAACTGTGCTCAGTACTGTCATACTTATTTACATTTTGCGGAAATTGACAAAGAATGATTTGGGTACGAAAATTTTTTCGAGTATTGTTGTTTTCTTCGCTAAATTCTGCAGAACTATTGAAATTTTGTACAAAGAACTCTAGAACTATTTCATATCTATCAAGAACTCTGAAAAAAATATATATTTCTGAAAAAAAGGGTGCTAACTTCACACGACTACGTCAGTGAGCCTAGAGAAATGGTTGGTGCTTGCTAGATTTTGGCGCGAGCCGCGCCCTAGAAGTGAGTTCTCATTGGTCGTAAGTGCTGACAGCCAATGAGAAGCGAGACGGTTGGCCGCCTAGCGAGAAGATATAGTTTTGAGTGTGAGAGAGTGGGAGGAGAGTAACGAGCTAGCTTTGATCGGAGGCGGTTATGCTGGATGTGATTTTTCGCATTATGTGTAAGATGAAGTCTTGGGATGACTTCCACGTTATGGTCCAGTGTCATTGGTATCTGGTAGTGACCAGAAATTTTTTTTCAAAACTTTAGAGTGTTGTGATAATTCGTTCCGACGAAAATCGCTAGTGAGCTTTGACTTATATAGCGTGGCGGTACTGAGTATTTTCTTACTGAGTATTTTATGGCGAGCATAAACTTTTACTAAAGACAACCACTGAATATCGTGTGCAGAAGTAATTGGCCGATCATTGACTGTGTTACAAGTAATTGGTTTCGGAATTTGGGAAGGTAAAACTTCTGGCTGTTTTAGATATGGTGATAACTGTGAGCAGAAACGTTAGTAATTTTCGTAAATGTGGGCTGATGATCTTGCTTAACGGCAATAAAGATCTATTGAAGGTTTAAATTTGAACTTCATGTTTAAAGTACGAGTGACATCCCCTTTCCGAATCATTTCTTTAAAGTACATAGAAAACTTTCAGCAAATTTTATTTATAACGGCCTCCGGCGTGTAGCTATGAGGTTACAGTTTCCTCAACACTGCTTTTCTGTGATCTCGTAAGTAGCTGCAGTCAGGAGTTTACGTGCGAAGATCTACCGCTGTAAAGAGGTAGGTAACAAAAATTATAAATTACATTGCAGCAGCAACATATAATCAGTATCAAATGGTGCATCGCAAGCACGCACGTGAAAATCCGTCGCACGTCGTGATTTATTTTGCTGTCTAGGTAGCAGAATTCCTCAACCTCGTCGTCTTCGTGATCACCAATCCTGATGTTAAGTTTCTCACTATTCTCATTTTTACTACCTCTCATTACTTTCGTATTTCTTCGATTTCCTCATTATCTACTCTAATGGTTCCCTCCTGCTTCTTTTACATATCGCATGTTACCCGTCTTTCCTTACAGCTTACCCCTTTTTTTCTCATAATTTTGAACATCTTATCCGTTTTTGACATTGTGGGATGCTTTCTGCAGGTCGACACATCCTATGAGCGTGTTTTGCTTTTTCTTTAGCCTTGCTTCCATTATCAGCGTCACATAAGCCACAACAAAACAATGGCTCGGACATGAAGCAATCAGGACACTCACAGGACACTCACAGTTCTGTCTTTCTGCTGTATCAATGCTCTTATGCCTGTGATCCCTCTGACTGCCCGTTTCGATGCCTCACGGACAATACTTGCCATGTAAACAGGAAGACGCTAAAGTAACTTCGCCTAGGCGGCCCAAACTGATCTACTTCCACTGCCTCTTGCATTAACCGCGGAAATAGTCGCAATTGCACTGAGCTGTGCCTAGCAAATTACGAGGTGCAATCAAGTTCTAAGGCCTTCGATTTTTTTTCTAATTAACTACTCACCCGAATTCGATGAAACTGGCGTTACTTCTCGACGTAATCGCCCTGCAGACGTACACATTTTTCACAACGCTGACGCCATGATTCCATGGCAGCGGCGAAGGCTTCTTTAGGAGTCTGTTTTGACCACTGGAAAATCGCTGAGGCAAAAGCAGCACGGCTGGTGAATGTGCGGCCACGGAGAGTGTCTTTCATTGTTGGAAAAAACCAAAAGTCACTAGGAGCCAGGTCAGGGGAGTAGGGAGCATGAGGAATCACTTCAGAGTTGTTATCACGAAGAAACTGTTGCGTAACGTTAGCTCGATGTGCGGGTGCGTTGTCTTGGTGAAACAACACACGCGCAGCCCTTCCCGGACGTTTTTGTTGCAGTGCAGGAAAGAATTTGTTCTTCAAAACATTTTCGTAGGATGCACCTGTTACCGTAGTGCCCTTTGGAACGCAATGGGTAAGGATTACACCCTCGCTGTCCCAGAACATGGACACCATCATTTTTTCAGCACTGGCGGTTACCCGAAATTTTTTTGGTGGCGGTGAATCTGTGTGCTTCCATTGAGCTGACTGGCGCTTTGTTTCTGGATTGAAAAATGGCATCCACGTCTCATCCATTGTCACAACCGACGAAAAGAAAGTCCCATTCATGCTGTCGTTGCGCGTCAACATTGCTTGGCAACATACCATGTGATCGTCCGTCAGCATTCGTGACACCCACCTGGATGACACTTTTCGCATTTTCAGGTCGTCATGCAGGATTGTGTGCACAGAACCCACAGAAATGCCAACTCTGGAGGCGATCTGTTCAACAGTCATTCGGCGATCCCCCAAAACAATTCTCTCCACTTTCTCGATCATGTCGTCAGACCGGCTTATGCGAGCCCGAGGTTGTTTCGGTTTGTTGTCACACGATGTTCTGCCTCCATTAAACTGTCACACCCACGAACGCACTTTAGACACATCCATAACTCCATCACCACATGTCTCCTTCAACTGTCGATGAATTTCAATTGGTTTCATATCACGCAAATTCAGAAAACGAATGATTGCATGCTGTTCAAGTAAGGAAAACGTCGCCATTTTAAGTATTTAAAACAGTTCTCATTCTCGCCACTGGCGGTAAAATTCCATCTGCCGTACGGTGCTGCCATCCCTGGGACGTATTGACAATGAACCCGGCCTCATTTTAAAACAATGTGCAAGTTTCTATCTCTTTCCAGTCTGGAGAAAAAAAATCGGAAGCCTTAGAACTTGAATGCACCTCGTATTTGTGTCTCCCTCCATCAGGAAATCCGGTCCACCCTATACAGATCATATTAATTCTACAATTCTCAATACATAATTTATAAGTTGAGAAATACATACATCACTTTCCTCTTTTACATTAGTTCGACTCAAAACACAATATTCAACGGCTGTTTCTAAATTTTAATAGGTACATGCCGAAACTACTGCACTGAACTTTTCTTCCATCTTCGAAGAGCATGACTTCATTGCATCGTTATTTACAAACCAGTACCATTACATCACCTAATTCTCTTTCCTTGACGAATTCCTCAGCAATGATTTAACAGTATGTAGTTCCACTCAATTCTTCCTCAATCCTTAGATTTCTCCCAGTTTTATCAGACGGCTTTTTAACTTGCTATTTGGATTCATCGTCCCGAACTTTGCCATTGAAACACGAAATCCTCTTATTTTCTCTCAGGAATAGAAAACGTTATTAAAGCTATGCTCATACAAAAACTACATATGGTACTACTCTCACAATTCATTTACTAGTAGTTACAATTCTTCCCTTCACTTTAACGCTAATTACAGATTTAACACGTCTTGCAATGCCATTTTTTGTGGCTTTGTTTAACAGAACCAACTTCCTTTTATCTAATGAAGTTTGTGCTTTAGGTGTGAAAATCTATCGCTGGTAGTAGTCTTCCTTGGCTGGTACAATGACACGCAGAGTTTTACAGTGCCCTATCGAAGAGCAGTTAAACAACATTTTACCGTAGCAGGTACTCAATCCCTGAAGACTTCACTCTTGTCGATCTGATAATCAGCTGACAAGCATTCTTCTTGTTTCTTCCCTCCACTCCCCCATTCGGAGTGGGCACCGCCAGCACAGGTGGCGACGAAACTGCATACTTTGGAAATAAATACATATGTTTTGCTTAATTATTTTCAATATTCACAAAGTAACCGACATTAAAAATAACTTTCATCGCATCCTCCGTAGCATCTACTATAAAACTACTGTCTACGGTTCAGCTCTGCACGACACAAAAATCGTTGGCACTTGTACTTCCCTATACATCCGGCCCAGGCTTCATAGCCTCCAAAGAACCTTATCACCAGTGGTGTACACTATAAAAACACTCCCCAGAAGGCCCAGCGGTACAGACTGACTGCCATATCATCCTTAGTCGATAGGTGGTTATGGATGGTGGAGGGGCATGTGGTGACACATCATTCTCCCGGTCATTGTCAGTTTTCGTCACTGGAGTCGCTGCTTTTCACTCAAGTATCTCCTCTATTGACCTCACAAGTGCCAAATGCAATCTACTTGTCAACAGCTCTTTGGTAACCCGCACGGTTATCCATCCATGCTTTAGCCAAGCCCGACAGCGCTTAACTTCTGTGAACTGAGGGGAACCGATGTTACCACTGCGGCAGGGCCTTTGGCTAGCGTAGATACAACAGCACATCAGTGAATATCACACTAGTTGTTGATCACACATTCAGTTGCTCCAGTACCGGTACATCACACACTTACTGTTGTAAGATGTATACATTGCCAGCGATGCGCGAGGCATGACAGAATCTCTGACCAGAGAGTAGTTTATCGTTAGTTGCTTGTCGCTAGTCTGCGCTTGACCGTGCGAGTGGACAGTAGTAGCAGTCAGTCGGTAGTAGTCGTCAGTCCGTGCTACTCCGTGCTAGTCGACTGGAGTCGGCATGCATCGGCTGTGTGCTCTGGTCGCGACTCTGGTCAGGACTCTGGAGGATGAGTATTGTTGTAGAAGGTAAAGGAGCAGCCTTGCGCATATTTAATAATGTATGTTAATTGTAATTTAATTTGTTCAAAGAAATACCCCAATAATAATTTTATAATATAAAGCAACTCTTTTAAAGAAAAGCATTCATTTCAATTTAAAGAATGTCCAATGCATTATCATTGCATCCAAGAATAAAAAAAATATACGGCAGCATTGCACGAAGCTGTGTCGAAAAATGAGTAATTAAGAGCGGATACAATTGCAGTTTTATTTAGGTAAGAATTTTTTGCTTTTTTATTCAGAATACAGGGCCAAAGGTCAGCGCTGCTGTCCTCATAAAATTTATCAGGTTACAGAACTTTTTTTTTATTAATTTTGGTGTTTAGGAATTTTTCTATTTCGAACTTGACATTAAATGAAAAAAGAATTTTGTGGGAATACTAAGTGTGAATGCATTGTTTGCACAGAGACGCCAATTTTGTTCAGAGGTTACATTAAGATCAGTTTTGTTCAGAGGTTACATTTAATTCATTTAAATAATATTTTTTGTGGGGAGGTTACGCTTGGCTCACATTCACATTGTCATTGACATTTAACTTTGCGGGGAGGTTACACTGTATCTGCCCTACAGTTATTTCAGACTTCACATTATCACAGGGTATTGGAGATGACAATTCTACTTTACTCTCCTTAAGTTCTACGACACTAGCACTTCACCTGTCACTCTAACTCACATTGTTTCTCTCCACTTTCTGCTTCCGCAAGAACACTCTTGTTTCTTAATCTGTCCCGCTCCTTCAAATTCCTAATATTCTTTACTCCTGTAGAAACACATTCGACATTTTCAACACACCAAGGGTCAGACACATGTAGCCGTTCCTCCTCTTTTTCTTGAAAAACTGGACTGTGCCAGTCCACTTTCGTTTTCCTCTCAACTTTTACTTTCTCTGCTATGTCTGCCTGGTCAGCTACCACAGCGCTTATCTGCTTAGACAACTTTGCACTGTTTCTTTGGTACCGTGCTGCTTGGTCAGCTAAAGGTTCTGACGTCTCGTTTAGGGTACACCCCTGTGGTACTGAAAATGATATGGTTGATCCTCTACGAATTACACAAAAAGCAACAAACAACAAGAGAACCACGGAGAACGACAATATGAACACTAACCTAAACTATGACAAGCGTTCAGTAACACAACACATTTTTTTCGACCAATTTGAGTGGAAAGAAAAATTCCGAATTTTTTGTGGGATATCGAGGAACACACCCGCTTCAGCCCTTTTAGTTTCATGAAGTTCAGATAAGTGGTGGGGCGATACGTAGAATTCAAAATGGCGTCTGCAACGGAAAAGCGTTCCAAGCGGAAAGCTGAGTTTCTTGCGACGGATAACCATAGCATCATAGATTTTCATAGGCCCTTGCAGAATGTCTGCAGAGACCTTGCAGTGAACTCAAGAGCGGTGAGGCATTGAGCGAGGCGTTTGTCATCATTGTAATAAGGTCGCGCAAATCTGTCAGATCTCCTGCGTGCCGGACGGCGACACACAGCTATGACTCCTGCAGTGTTGGAGCTTGCGGACAGTCTCATACAAACTGATCGACTGTTCACAGTCAAACACCTTGCTGCCCAACTGGACGTCTCTGTTTTTAGAGCTGACACACTTGTCCAACAGTTGGGATACTCAAAGGTGTATACCCGCTGGGATCCTCGCCTCCTATAGGAAGACCGTAAAGAGCAATGAAGAACTGTTACGAAACTAATCGTGACAAGTTTCTGTCGAACATCATCTGGGGCGATGAAGTATGGGTTCATCACTTCGAACTGGAACCAAAACGTCAATCCATGTAGTGGCGCCACATCACCCCTCCTCCGAAGTGCAAAGCGGCATCCTCAGCCGGTGAAGTCATAGCGATGCTGTTCTTGGATTCTGAAGGGGTTATCCTGTTTGATGTCCTCCGTCATGGTGCAAACGATCAACTCGGAAGTGTATTGTGCTACCCTAAGGAAACCGAAGAAACGATGTCAGCATGTTCGTCGCCACAAAACTGTAAACTAACTTATTCTTCTCTATGACAGCGCAAGGTCTCACACAAGAGTGTGCACCTGACAGGCGCTGAAAGAACGGAATTGGACTGTTCCTCTCCACCATCCTGCAGTCCACGTCTCTCACCTTTCGACTTTCATCTACAGCCATGCTCATAAATTAAGGATAATTCTGATACATGGTGAAACATAGCTCTGGTGGGCAGTTTGTGGCGTTAGATCACCTCAGGGTATGACCATGCGGTGCATTTGACCTGCGGTCGTCGCACGGTGGCGCTGGCAGCAGTCAACATACGCAGAGGTATGTTGTTGCATGTCAGAGTACGGTGCAGCGAGTAAGTGTGCAAACGTTTTCAGAATTGCTAATCGTGACTGTGTGTTGAAAATGGCTTAAAGAACATATCTTGATGACGTTATGAGTGGTAGAATATTAGGACGACTGGAGGCTGGTCAAACACAGCAGGTCGTAGCACGGGCCCTCCGTGTGCCACAAAGTGTGATCTCAATATTATGCCAACGATTCCAGCAGACAGGAAACGTGTCCAGGTGCTACAGTACGGGACGTCCACAGTGTACAACACCACAAGAAGACCGATATCTCACCATCAGTGCCCGCAGACGGCCACGGAGTACTGTAGGTAGACTTGCTTGGGACGTTACCGCAGCCACTGGAACAGCTGCCTCCAGACACACAGTCTACAGTCGACTGAACATACATGGTTTATTCGCCAGGAGACCTGCAAGGTGCATTCCACTCACCCCTGGTCACAGGAGAGCCCGTAAAGCCTGGTGTCGTTGGAACAGTGGTCCCAGGTCATGTTCACGGACGAGTCCAGGTGTAGTCTGAACAGTGATTCTCGCCGGGTTTTCATCTGGCGTGAACCAGGAACCAGATACCTACCCCTTAATGTCCTTGAAAGGGACCTGTATGGAGGTCGTGGTTTGATAGTGTGGGGCGGGATTATGATCGGTTCACGTACACCCCTGCATGTCTTTGAGAGAGGAACTGTAACAGGTCAGGTGAATCGGGACGTCATTTTGCACCAGCATGTCCTCCTTTTTAGGGGTGCAGTAGGTCCCACCTTCCTCCTGATGGATGATAACGCACGGTCCCATCGAGCTGCCATCGTGGAGGAGTACCTTGAAACAGAAGATATCAGGCGAATGGAATGGCCTGCCTGTTCTCCAGACCTAACCCCAATGAAGCACGTCTGGGATGCTCTCGGTCGACGCATCGCTGCACTTCTTCAAACCCCTAAGTGACTTCAGGAGCTCCGACAGGCACTGGTGCAAGAATAGGAGGCTATACCCCAGCAGCAGCTCGACCATCTGAGCCAGAATATGGCAACCCGTTGTGCGGCCTGTGTACATGTGCATGGTCATCATATCCCATGTTGATATCGGGGTACATGCGCAGGAAACAGTGACTTTTGTAGCACATTTGTTTCGGGACGGTTTTCTCAACTTATCACCAATACCGTAGACTTACAGATGTGTGTCGTGTGTGTTTCCTATGAGCCTATGCTGTTAGCGCCAGTTTTGTGCACTGCCACGTTGTGTGGCACCACATTCTGCAATTATCCTTTATTTATGAGCATGAGTGTATTTGGCCCAATGAAGTAGGACCCCCACGGGAAGTAGTAACTGATGATGGAGAGGTTATTGTTACAGCAAAATGATGGCTCCGAAGACGGCCAGTACAGCGGCACGATGCGAGCATACAGGTTGACCCAGTCAGGTGGCGTAGCTATCTTCTGCAGGGGTGGCGGCTGGTGAGATTTTTCTGCCACCAAAATTTATAGACGAGAGATCCTTCTGACATCATATGTAAGGTCCGGGAAGTGGCTGGCTTGTAGTGTGGCGGTGAGTAGATGCATGGTAGCACTCTGACGAATCATCATGAAAACATCATTGTTAAAACATTCATTCACTGTTCATCAACTACACCAAAATGTGGTGATAGTAGAGCATGCAGTGTCGTATAGCCGATGGAGAGTTGACGGCAGTGAGCGGCGGCCCACAATGCAAAGTCCATGCTGTCCAGCTGCACAGTACAGGGCGCAGTGAGGCATGCAGAATAACGCAATGGATCCAGGGTGAATGATATGGCTCACTGCAGCCGCAGTTTCCTCTCACAAAAGCAGAGGTAAGCAGCAAGTAGTTTGCCCACACAAGCGAAGGGGGCTGAGGAGCTGTACCGTCATGGGCACAAACTGTGTGCCACCAGGTGGCCCAGTGGTTGGCGTTCACTAAGTCCACAGCAATGGTCTCAGTGATAGAAGCAGATGGTAGAGATCGGAGATTGAGACTGGTTGATACATGTAGACTCGTTTGGCGCCTCGTAACTGATCACTGGCAGACTGCATGCTTACATCGGCATGGCGTCTCCTTGATTAACCAATTAAAATATGGCACCTGAAATACAGAGAAACCCTGGTTAAACTGTGTGCCAGCAGGTGGCCCAGTGGTTGGCGTTCACTAAGTCCACCATTTTTTGAAACCCTGGTTAACCGACTCGAGTCAACCGAAACCGAGGGAATTCGCAAAATATATACTGTATATTAATGTACTGTGATCCCATTACTAATTTTAACATTCATAAAGAACATTAACGTAGCCTACAAACAGACTTTTGTTTAAAATTCGTTTGACGTTCACAACTTTCAAAAATACGTACAACAGAAAATACTGTAGTAGGTACTAGATATTCACGGCATAACCGAAAAAATAGTTAACCTAAACAAATCCCCCCCCCCCCTCTTTACTTCGATTAACCAGTGTCGTACTGTATTACCAATTTTTAATTTTCCAATTTGCTGCAGTATGTGTGTCTCTAAAAACTGGTATACGCATACGTATTGAAATACAGATATATGTAAAAATTCAGAATACGGCGCTGTGGTCGGCAACGCCTGTATAAGTTAACAAGTGTCTAGCCCAGTTGATAGATCGGTTACTGCTGCTTCTGTGGCATGTTATCAAGATTTATGTGAGTTTGAACGTGGTGCTATAGTTCGCGCACGAGCGATGGACACAGCATCTCTGAGGTGGCGATGAAATGGGGATTTTCCCGTACGACCATGGCACGAGTGTACCGTGAACATAAGGAATCTGGTGAAACATCAAATCTCCGACATCGCTGCCGCCGGAAAAAGATCCTACAAGAACGGGACCAACGATGACTGAAGGGAATCGTTCAGCATGACAGACATGCAACCCTTCCGCAAATTGCTGCAGATTTCAAAGCTGGGCCATCAACAAGTGTCACCGTGCGAATCATTCAACAAAACATCATCGATATGGGCTTCCGGAACCGAAATATACCCTTGATAACTGCACGTCACAATGGTTTACGCCTCGCCTGGGCCCGTCAACACCGACATTGGACTGTTGATGAATGGAAACATGTTGCCTGGTCGGACGCGTCTCGTTTCAAACTGTATCGAGCGGATGGACGTGTATGGGTATGGAGACAACTTCTTAAATTCATTGACCCTGTATGTCAGCAGAGAACTGCTCATTCTGGCGGAGGCTCCTTAATTGAGTGGTGCGTGTGTAGTTGGAGTGATGTGGGAGCCGCGATACGCCTAGATACGACAGGTGACAGGTGACACGTACACATCATGTCTGATCACCTCCATCTATTCATGTCCACTGTGCGTACCGACGGACGAGGGCAATTCCAGCAGGACAATGCTACGCCTCATACATCTAGAACTGCTACAGATTAGCTCCTACAACATTCGTCCGGATATAACTACTTCCGCTGGCCATCAAACTCCCCAGACATGAACATTATTGAGAATATATGGGGTGTCTTGCAATGTGCTGTTCAGAAGAGATATCCACCCCCTCGTACAGTTATGGATTTATGGACAGCCCTGCAGGTGTCAATAAGCTGCAGCACTACTCCAGACATTAGTTGAGTCCATGCCACATCATGTTGCGGCGCTTCTGCGTGTTCACGGGGCCCTGCACAGTATTAGGCGGGTGTACCAGTTTCTTTGGCTCTTCGCTGTATATTGTGATGCTCCAGATGTAATCCTTTATACGCTTTTTCTAAGTCTGACATACGTATTTAAGACATTTAGAACCCTTTTACTAAGGAAGGTTTCTTTGCATGCTGCATTCTACTTCCAAAGTATTTTTTTGCTTCATGCGTTTTGTGTATCCCTATTTCCTGGAGAGCTAATCTTTCATTTCTTTACCAGAACTTTGATGACTCAAAGGCTGATGATTTCCTTACCTCAACAACTTAGCTTATCTTTCATTGCGACGTTTGCTCTACTTCAAAAATACTAGACTAGTCCTTGCATACATCTAATCTTTGCTGAGTTGTTCTTCATCCAGATATTAAGCTATTCCTTATATACACTATGTGATCAAAAAGTACCCGGACACCCCAAAAATATACTAGGTGCATTACGCTGCCACTTAGTGCCAGGTACTCTGTATCAGCGACCTGAGCAGTCATTAGACATCGTGAGAGAGCAGAATGGGGCACTCTGCGGAATTCAGGGACTTCGAACGTGGTCAGGTGATTAGTTGTCACTTCTGTCATTCGTCAGTATGTGAGATTTCGACACTCCTAAAGTGTCCCTAAGTCCACTGTTTCCGATGTGATAGTGAAGAGGAAACTTGAAGGGATAGGTACAGCACAAAAGCGTACAGGCCGACCTTGTCTGTTGACTGACAGAAACCGCCGACAGCTGAAGACGGTCATGATGTGTAATAGGCAGACATCTATCCAGACCATCATACAGGAATTCCAAGCTGCAACAGGATCAACTGCAAGTACTATAATAAGTAGGCAGGAGGTGAGAAAACGGATTTCATGGTCGAGCGTCTGTTCATAAGCCGCACATCACGCCAATTAATGCCAAACGACGCCTCGCTTGGTGTAAGGAGCGTAAACATCGGACGATTGAACAGTGGAAAAACGTTGTGTGGAGTGACGAATCATGGTACACAATGTGACGATCCGATGGCAGGGTGTGGGTATGGCGAATGCCTGGTGAACGTCATCTGCCAGCGCGTGTAGTGCCAACAGCAAAATTCGGAGGCGGTAGTGTTACGGTGTTTTCATATTTTCATGGAGGGGGCTTGCACCCATTGTTGTTTTGCATGGCACTACACACCGCAGACGCTTACATTGATGTTTTAAGCACTTTCTTGCTTTCCACTGTTGAAGAATAATTCGGCGATGGCGATTGCATCTTTCAACACGATGGAGCACACTTACTCATAATGCACGGCCTGTGGCGGAGTGATTACACTACAATAACATCCCTGTAATTAACTGACCTGCACAGAATCCCGAACTGAATCCCATAGAACACCTTTGGGACGTTCCAGGTCTCACAGACCGACGTCGATACCTCTCCTCAGTTCAGCACTCCGTGGAGAATGGACTGCCATTCCCCAAGAATCCTTTCAGCACCTGATTGAACGTATGCCTGCGAGGGTGGAAGTTGTCATCAAGACTAAGGGGGGCCAACGCCATACTGAATACCAGCATTACGGGTGCAGAGCGCCACGAACTAGTTAGTTACTTTCAGCCAGGTGTCCGGATACTTCTGATCACATAGTGTACTTCTAGAAAGGTCGTGTCGACTGTGATCGTTACAAACAGATCCTCCACGTTGGTTAAATACGTATCGCTTCATTGCTATTTCAGATTATTCTTTCTTATGTTTACCCAGTTTATCCATAATGCCAAACGTTCTGTCTCTCTAGTACTCTTCTGCCTTCGGTGAAGGTAGAAGAGATAATACGCTACACTTTATTTACCTGATGGCAAACCAATTATCACGTATGATGTCATACATAGTGTTAAAATCATTAACTTAGTGTTGTGATAGCTCTACCATCAGTCCTGCATCTCCAATGTTTAATGACAAGTCTCTGGCCATATTTTAGATAACAGATCAAATAAGTCTAGCATTTATAAGCTGCCGATTGATCTAGTAATTTCACTAACATCTTACAAACTCTTCCTAACTTACGTGAGCTGTAATACATACAGAATTCATCATGAGATTACCTACTTAGTCCAAGTTGTACTGACTCTCTGTGCGCTGTTTAACCTTATGTGACTCGCTTGATTTTTTTTTTTTTTTTTTTTTGCTTTTATGTAAATTTATCACTCAAGCTGTTGCAGTAGAACTTTGGAATTCTGACAGTGGTTGTTGGAATCCAGCTTCATCTCACTGAACAATAATCTATGTTTCTTCTGATTTGTAACAGATTGTAAAATATTTATAATTTTTTACCGATTAAGGGATTTTTAATTGGGAATGAGAGTATTATTGATTTAGTGGCTTGCAACATAAAAGTCCACGTAACAATCACAGCGTTAAACGCTAAAGAATGCGTTAAAAGTAATTTATTTTTAAAATTCACAATTAATTCTGATTTATGAACAACAATCCCAAGCACAGTAGTTTGTGTCATCTCCTGGTTCTTCTTCCTCACCTAGAAGCATCTTTCTCACGGTTGCCCTTCCATTCTACATCTACTACATTTACATCTACATTTATACTCCGCAAGCCACCCAACGGTGTGTGGCGGAGGGCACTTTACGTGCCACTGTCATTACCTCCCTTTCCTGTTCCAGTCGCGTATGGTTCGCGGGAAGAACGACTGTCTGAAAGCCTCTGTGCGCGCTCTAATCTCTCTAATTTTACATTCGTGATCTCCTCGGGAGGTATAAGTAGGGGGAAGCAATATATTCGATACCTCATCCAGAAACGCACCCTCTCGAAACCTGGCGAGCAAGCTACACCGCGAAGCAGAGCGCCTCTCTTGCAGAGTCCGCCACTTGAGTTTGTTAAACATCTCCGTAACGCTATCACGGTTACCAAATAACCCTGTGACGAAACGCGCCGCTCTTCTTTGAATCTTCTCTATCTCCTCCGTCAACCCGATCTGGTACGGATCCCACACTGATGAGCAATACTCAAGTATAGGTCGAACGAGTGTTTTGTAAGCCACCTCCTTTGTTGATGGACTACATCTTCTAAGGACTCTCCCAATGAATCTCAACCTGGTACCCGCCTTACCAACAATTAATTTTATATGATCATTCCACTTCAAATCGTTATTAAATTCAGCTGCATAGTCAGACTTATGTATTTGCACTTTGTCTGGGCGTAAAAGATCGCCAATGATATTAACATGAGGAACAATTACAAACAAACCTTTGCAGAACTATCATTAAATGAAATAAGCATCACTGACACCTCGTTTCCAAGTTTTTTCCCAACAAATACACTCCTGGAAATTGAAATAAGAACACCGTGAATTCATTGTCCCAGGAAGGGGAAACTTTATTGACACATTCCCGGGGTCAGATACATCACATGATCACACTGACAGAACCACAGGCACATAGACACAGGCAACAGAGCATGCACAATGTCGGCACTAGTACACTGTATATCCACCTTTTGCAGCAATGCAGGCTGCTATTCTCCCATGGAGACGATCGTAGAGATGCTGGATGTAGTCCTGTGGAACGGCTTGCCATGCCATTTCCACCTGGCGCCTCAGTTGGACCAGCGTTCGTGCTGGACGTGCAGACCGCGTGAGACGACGCTTCATCCAGTCCCAAACATGCTCAATGGGGGACAGATCCGGAGATCTTGCTGGCCAGGGTAGTTGACTTACACCTTCTAGAGCACGTTGGGTGGCACGGGATACATGCGGACGTGCATTGTCCTGTTGGAACAGCAAGTTCCCTTGCCGGTCTAGGAATGGTAGAACGATGGGTTCGATGACGGTTTGGATGTACCGTGCACTATTCAGTGTCCCCTCGACGATCACCAGTGGTGTACGGCCAGTGTAGGAGATCGCTCCCCACACCATGATGCCGGGTGTTGGCCCTGTGTGCCTCGGTCGTATGCAGTCCTGATTGTGGCGCTCACCTGCACGGCGCCAAACACGCATACGACCATCATTGGCACCAAGGCAGAAGCGACTCTCATCGCTGAAGACGACACGTCTCCATTCGTCCCTCCATTCACGCCTGTCGCGACACCACTGGAGGCGGGCTGCACGATGTTGGGGCGTGAGCGGAAGACGGCCTAATGGTGTGCGGGACCGTAGCCCAGCTTCATGGAGACGGTTGCGAATGGTCCTCGCCGATACCCCAGGAGCAACAGTGTCCCTAATTTGCTGGGAAGTGGCGGTGCGGTCCCCTACGGCACTGCGTAGGATCCTACGGTCTTGGCGTGCATCTGTGCGTCGCTGCGGTCCGGTCCCAGGTCGACGGGCACGTGCACCTTCCGCCGACCACTGGCGACAACATCGATGTACTGTGGAGACCTCACGCCCCACGTGTTGAGCAATTCGGCGGTACGTCCACCCGGCCTCCCGCATGCCCACTATACGCCCTCGCTCAAAGTCCGTCAACTGCACATACGGTTCACGTCCACGCTGTCGCGGCTTGCTACCAGTGTTAAAGACTGCGATGGAGCTCCGTATGCCACGGCAAACTGGCTGACGCTGACGGCGGCGGTGCACAAATGCTGCGCAGTTAGCGCCATTCGACGGCCAACACCGCGGTTCCTGGTGTGTCCGCTGTGCCGTGCGTGTGATCATTGCTTGTACAGCCCTCTCGCAGTGTCCGGAGCAAGTATGGTGGGTTTGACACACCGGTGTCAATGTGTTCTTTTTTCCATTTCCAGGAGTGTACATTCTGAGACGAACGAGTATATATGAGGTTGTGGATTACAATTTTTTTCTTTCGAGGCACAAACACAAAGACATTTTCTGAGAGTATTAGAGAGCGCCACGGGCCTATACAGTTTTTAATTTCTTCTATAACAGCCACTGGAATACAACTTCTATGGTACAAGAAATTCAAGCAACTTTTGTTTGCATCACGACTGAGAATCGTCTGAATAAGCAAAATGAAGAAGATTATCATCACTCGATGTTCGATGAAAATATGTTGCCCATACAGCTTGTCATTCCCTCTTCTCATTGCCATACTATAGTAACACTGAAGTTCACTTTAAATTTTATGTTCAAGCAACTCCTAATATTTACATCATCGAGGCGCAAAACAGAGAATCCCAGATGAAAAACTGAAATGTAAAAACAGTTGATTGCTATGACAATGATGCCATCTGGAAGATCAAAGCTTCTACTACAAATGAGTGTGATCCACAGCCTTCCATATCTCCCTTGCCCGAAACTATTAATGTTTGAATATGGACATATCACCAGTTAGCTCTCTGTCGAAAAATGCAAAACTAAGAAAAGACAGCACATTCGTCTATAAAATAATAACAGAGGACATAAATGCAGAAGCATAAAAAGAACTAAAGAAAGATTCTTTCTTGGGAAACTTTGCATACGACTATAATATCCCCAGAAGGAAATATGTTCGCTTTTAACTCATTCTTCTGGAAGAAAACAAATGTTAAATTAATTTGGCACAGACGAAACGGAAATCAACTTAAAGTTACTTAATTTTACTGTAAGATACAGATATTTAGCAGAATGTGATGGGTGGGACCCGGTGTTGAATTTCATCTGATCGTAGAATGAAAGGAGACATGCAAACCAACTTGTGTAAGACTATAACAATGTGTCTTCAAGACACTGAGATATACTCGTAGAAATTTGCTATAAAAGGGCATGGAAATCTGTTCTTATATTTAACACTGCTGAAGATAGTTATAAAAGAAACAGAGATTGAAAGTACCATGGAATAGCCTTTGTAAGCTAAACAGAATTTTCAAAACGATGATCCTAGTTTGAATTGAGCTACTGCCGTCAGGCACAGCCTTTCAGAGAGAAATTCATACAAATTCAGAATGAAACTTTTCAGGTAATAGAGAGCTATATGTTGTGAATGTTTAGGGCAACAATAACTTCATGAAAACTCAATATGATGCCAAGTGGAACTACATAATACGACAACTGTTTTCTAAATATTTTTTCGACATATTGCGGAAATTAAATTACAGTGATTACCGGTTTCGCTCCAGTTTAGAACTTCATCGTTTGTATTTTGATTACAGAGCAACTCGTCAGTTGTACGTGCTGTGCTGACTGGAGAGGTATGGAAAGCTGAAGACATACGGGCTGCTCTGCAGGTACACTGGATATGAAGATGTTGCAATATGGAACGAACCCAGGTAACATTATTAAAGTGCGACAATAGAGCGCAAAAAAATAACTTTTAAAACAAACTTATGCTACATGGGACATGAAGGAGTGGAATTCATATAACTGTAATAAGGCCGAAACAGACGTAGGAAAGACTTGTAGCCAGGTGCATCTATGGTGAATTGCCCAGAGAACTTACCTGATCGATTCCAAGAGATAAGGAAACATTGAAGCGGTAACCTAGGTGAGTAAGTTGAACACAAAATTTGAATATAGGAACACTCTATCCATTTATCTTCGTTTACCGTCCCCAAAATTTAAATCAGTTTGTCTACATCTCATTAAGACTTCTAGATACTGTAAAAAATACTGTGTTCCAGTTTTTACGTTTCTTCTGCTGATAATACTTGCCTGACAGTCCCATACCTATGAACTGTAATGAGACGTTTTGTGGCAGAGGTTGAAGGGTCCGTGCATGAAGCTGAAGAGCTGTTGCAGGACGATTGATCCAGTTATATGGCTCCTTCCGTGTATAGCGATTTTACGACTATGACGAGTGGGGCCTGAAGATGGCATCAATGTAATGCCGAAACTGGTAGCAGCACATAGAAGTTCGTGAAAGAAAATAAACTTCTACAAATCAAACGGCTGTTGGTAAATTATTGCATCAAGAAGTTCATGCCAGCCGTCGTCCCACGATCCATAATGGATCAACGAAGACTGATTATTGAGATGGATGTCGAGAGAAAGGTAGTTCAGTGAGAACATATCTCGCACTGGAAATGAAAGACAGCTAATCTTAGATGGGAAACACATTTACTTTTCTACCTAATCCCGTTTTAGAATCATGCACTTAGTCCATATTAATAAAGTAAGAAGATTCCTTCTGTGAAGTTAGAGATGGATAGTTGTGCAGATCACCTATGCATAATCTCTTCAGTGGACAGAGAATGTTTATACCCAGAAATAGGAGGAAACATGATAGTTCCGAAACTGGTTAGTGTAGAGTATGTCCCAACTATTCGTCAAATACACCGTATTTCCCCGTCAGAAAAACTTTGATGGCTGATATGTTGTTGTGTTCTTGTTGTGGTCTTCAGTCTTGAGACTGGTTTGATGCAGCTCTCCATGATACTCTATCCTGTGCAAGCTTCTTCATCTCCCATTATCTACTGCAACCTACATCCTTCTTAATCTGCTTAGTGTAGTCATTTCTTGGTCTCCCTCTACGATTTTTACCCTCCACGCTGCCCTCAAATACTAAACTGGTGATCCCTTGATGCCTCAGAACATGTCCTACCAACCGATCCCGTTTTCTAGTCAAGTTGTGCCACAAACTCCTCCCCAGTTCTGTTCAGTACCTCCTCATTAGTTTTGTATTCTACCCATCTAATCTTCATCATTCTTCTGTAGGACCACATTTCGAAACCTTCTACTCTCTTCTTGCCTAAACTATTTATCGTCAATGTTTCACTTCCATACACGGCTACACTCCACACAAATACTTTCAGAAACGACTTCCTGACATTGAAATCTATACTCGATGTTAACAAATTTCTCTTCTTCAGAAATGCTTTCCTTGCCATTGCCACTCTACATTTTATATCCTCTCTACCTCGAACATCATCAGTTATTTTGCTCACAAAGTATCAAAATTCATTTACTGCTTTAAGTGTCTCATTTCCTAATATAATTTCCTCAGCGTCACCTGATTTAATTTGACTACATTCCATCATACTCGGTTTGCTTTTGTTGATGTTCTCCTTATATCCTCCTTTCAAGACACTGTCCATTCCGCTCAACCGCTCTTCCAGGTCCTTTGCTGTCTCTGACAGAATTACAATGTCATCGGTGAACCTCAATGTTTTTATTTCTTCTCCATGGATTTTAATTCCTACTCCAAATTTTTCTTTTGTTTCGTTTACTGCTTGCTCAATACACAGACTGAATAACATCGAGGATAGGCTACAACCCTGTCTCATTCCCTTGCCAATCACTGCTTCCCTTACATGCCCATCGACTCTTATAACTGCCATAACAGATCACTTTTCTTTCACAATCCAGGACACCTATTAAAAAGTTTCATGTAGGAGATTTTTCTAGCTATTGTTTTGCTTTTTGAAAGGTAACAAACAACGTGATTACATTTTGCAACCCCAATATCATCCGGCATAGTTTTTCTTTCAAAGCGAATGTACTTCGTTTATTTTGGTGCAGGTATCCATGTATTCATAAACTTAAATGACTACTGCTTCGTTTCTGCAGATGTAAGGATGTTATGCGAATGATTGGTAGATTTGGTACATTTATGTTGCTCTTTTTATCACGAACATTTCAGTGTCCTAGTAGCAATCAGTAATTTCAGTTTAAAAGCATGTGTGTCATCGATATTTCCACATATAATTCATTGTAAATTATTTCATTTTAAGAGAACGTACGTCTCGCTTGCATTCCCTTTGAATTTAAAAATGATTTTAACCCAGTTATGTATTGTCTGATGAACTTAATTTCGTACAAATATTATCAACAACAAATATCCAGTTTTATTTGTTAGTTGGTTTTGTTATTTAAACCTCAAACCATTTATGATTCTGCAACTAGCCCTTTCACTGCTCCAGACGTAAATATACGCTAATCTTTTCAGTTCTCCAGACGAATATATACTATTTGCTATAAAAAATACCTACAGCGGTTCCCTGCTACAGTAGTATAGTTGCGTATAACGCCGACAATCTGGCCAGCTAGTCGGAGGTAATTTTAGCGCAAGTATGCAGTTTAATTGTTGGAATACTAGGAAATACCTGTACGACTATTGAATGCTGTATTGTCTTTCTGCTGAGTTCATTCGTATCGCTATATTACCTAGTCTGTGTGCGGCCGTTTCCGTGTTACCAAATAAAATGACGCGACGTTACCGTCCGTTTACAGACGATGAGCTGCTGAGTGTTCTAAACCAAAGTGACGACGAGGACATCATCATGCCCAATCCAGCTGATTATGGGCGGACAGATAATGACGACGGCGAGCTGGCAGATGATTCTGTCACCACAAATATAAACAATATTTTTGAAACAACAAACGTTGAACAAGTAAATGCAGATCCAGATTTTGATGTTATCGTCGATTGTTTCTCCGAATCCGAAGAAGAGCCTGCGTGTATGCTTGAAAAATCTCCTTAGAGACACAGAACAGTTGATTTTAGATGGAAAGACTCTGATTTGGACCCTAAAGTGTATAGTTTCGATAGCAGTGGTTCCGGTTGCAAAATCGTCAATTTAGATTATTTATGTACTGTATACGACTGCCTCCAAGTGTTTTGTTAGCCAAGAAATTGTGAGCTACATAGCTGAGCAATGTAATTTGTATTATGAACACCTTTTCAATGATGCCAGTGAAAAATCAAGACTGCGACGTTGGAAAAACACAAACAGTGACGAAGTTTACTGTTTCCTTGCTGTACATTTTCTGATGGCTCAAGTGAGGAAAAATGAAATAAACAGTTATTGGACCAATGATCAGTTACTGTCTACTCCAATGTTTGCGCAAATCATGCCGAGAGATAAATATCGTCTGTTGCTTAGAATGTTACATTTTGCTGTTAACAGTAAGGACACTGGAGATGACAAAATCTGGAAATTACGTCGATTTGTGGATCACTTAAGAAAAGTATTTCCAGGTGCTTTCTATCCTTTAAAAAATTTGTGCATTGGTGAAAGTTTAGTTCTCTTCAAAGGTCGTGCCTTCTTGAAGCAGTACATTCCTTCAAACGCCACAGATCTGGTGTAAAGTTTTTTGTGTTATGTGATTGTGAAACTGGTTATATGCTTGACTTTGTTATTTATGTGGGTGCAGCAACAGACGTAAAAAAAGAAACTGTGTTTGGTGTACATGTTGGAATACCTGGGAGCGTTGTTCTCACTTTACCTGAACGTTACCTTGGTAAAGGTCACACATTATATGTTGACAATTGGTACACCAGCCCAACATTATTTTCTTATTTGCATGACAAATGCCTGTGGAGCTGTGAGAACAAACCGCAAAGGCATGCCTGCTTTATCAAATAAAAAAACGTAGAAAAGGCGAGATCGAGTTTATGTCAACAGATAAACTTCTTGCTCTGAAGTGGCAGGACAAGCGGGAAGTGAGGATGCTTTCAACTCTTCATAGAAGCGAAATTACAGCGACTGAAAAAATTGACAGGACCATGAATGAACCAAAAACAAAACCAGCTAGCATCGTAAGCTACACTGAAAATATGGGGGCCGTCGACAGGAGCTACATGATGCTAAGTTCAGTAGAATATGTACGAAACGTTGTAAAATGGTATAAAAAGTATTTTTCCATTTGGTGGATCTGTCTCTGCTCAATGCGAAAGCGTTATATAAAACTCAAACGGGAGGAAATATTTCAGTATCTGATTTTCAACAGAAACTTATCAAGGAGATCCTAGAGATTCACCACCAACCGCAAACAGAGGGACGTCGTGGAAGGAGATCTGCTGATGGTGACAATCCCTTACGCCTAACCGAGCGCCATTTTATCTCGCTAATCCCAGGAACTTCAAAGAAGAATGCCGCCCAGAGAAGGTGCATTGTATGTGCAAAACATGCCGCCCAGAGAAGGTGTATTGTATGTGCAAAACATGATAAAGTGACACAAGATAAATTTGTGTAAAATGTAATGTACCTTCATGTTTGAATTTTTGTTTCGAGAGATACCACACTTTGAGGTATTATTAATGTGATATGTTTTGTATTTTTTTTCTCCTAATAAAGTACCATTTTTGAACAATATAAGGCTTTTTGAACAAAGGTTTAAAAAAAGGAAACGATTTACAACGACAATACTGGATTTTGCGCCTCATTTTTATCTTCATAATAACGGTAGACTGGTACAGTCGTATATATACGCACCGGGTGAAAATAACGCGCACAGGGCGGGAGCTGCTGAGAGTAAATGCGCAGTGAAAGGGCTAGCTACGGAGTTTTGATTTACTTTTCCAATTTCCAAAGAGCCG
This sequence comes from Schistocerca cancellata, assembly GCF_023864275.1. Taxonomy (NCBI): domain Eukaryota; kingdom Metazoa; phylum Arthropoda; class Insecta; order Orthoptera; family Acrididae; genus Schistocerca; species Schistocerca cancellata. Next base: position 501,687,389 of record NC_064632.1, on the reverse strand, counting down.
TGCTATACATCACCTTAGAGGGCTTTCATATAGGCCCCATCAAAATAAAAAGTTATTAGTTTCTAGGAGGGGTAGTGGATTATTGGTTGCAGAAATATACGGACTGCCTTATTCATTGAATGTGACGCCACTTCACAGTTACTCACTTCCTAATGGAGCGCAATTGGATTGAAATCGGATAGATGCTCCCTACGACATTAAAAACCTTGCACTGTGTTTTAGAACGTTTCCTCATCAACTTCTTCCTCATTTTTACCAGTGTTTTCCCATACTAATTTGAGTGTAAGCTCATTATATTATGTGTTCCGTAGAAGAACAAATCTGCTGACACATTTTGTTTCAGATTTTGACATTACCCGAGATTTTTCGATTTTGAGATTGTTCTACATTGGCCGAAAAAGAAATCACAACACCAAAAAATAATTAATGTAGGGTAATGAAATTTCGGGAATACATTTGTCTACGTAACATGTTTAATTAATTAACGTGCAGGTTATCGCAAGCTCGAGACAAACCATTGCAAAAGTGAAATGCTGGTACGTTAATAATATGTGTAACCGCCAGAATGTTGAATGAAAGCATGCAGAGGTGCAGACGTTATGAAGTGCTGGTGCCGGATGTCCGTTTGTGGGATGTAGTTCCAAACCTGTTGCAATTGGTCGATCAATACAGGAATAGTTAATGCTGTTTGCGGATGACACTGGAGTTTTCATCCGATGACATTCCACGCGTGCTCGATTGAAGACGTATCTGGTGATCGAGGAGACCAAGGCAACATGTTGACATTCTGTAGAGCACGTTTGGTTCCAACATCGGTATGTGGGCCAGTGTTGCACTGTTGGGAAACACTCCATGAAAATCCGTTCATTGATGGCAGCACAATAGGTCGAATCTCCAGATATAAATTCAAATTTGCAGTCGGAGTGCGAGGGATAACCACAAGAGTGTTCCTGCTGCCATACGAAATCGAACCCTAGATCATAACTCGAGGTATAGGTCCAGCGTGTCTAGCACGCATACAGGTTTGTTACAAACCCGTAACTGTCCTTCTTCTCGCGAACACACGGCCATCACTGGCACCGAACCTGAAGCTGCATTCATCAGAAAACACCACAGACCTCTACCCTGCCTTCCAATGAGCTCTCGCTTGACGCCACTGAAGTCTCAAGTGGCAGTGATTTGAGGTCAGTGGAGTGCTCGATGCAGGGCGTCTGGCTCTGAGCTGCAATTGAAGTAAACGATTTTTAACAGTTTGTTGTATCACTGTGGTGCTGTCAGCTGCTCAAATTGCTGCTGAAGATGCAGTAAAGATGCGCCAAAGCCATACGCCGAACACTATGCCATGTTGCCAACTGGAGCATGGTCTTCTCGCGTCCGTACACTGTCGTGACAACCGCTGCCTGCAGTCGTGTACAGTGGCTACGGTCCTGCCATGTCTTTCTGCAGTATCGCAGAACGATTAACCAGCTTCTCGTAGCCCTATTACACGATCGCATTGAAACTCAGATGTGTTGATAATGGCGTCTTTGTCACCTGAGAGCCATTCTTGACTAACACCAGCTCACCAAGTCCCATTCCAAGGGTAACTAACGTTCAAGGCCGTTCATGTATTTGAAGCAAACGTGATATGCATCCCCGTAGTTGTGCTACTAGCGCTGCTCTTTTGCATCCGGCATGAAATTTGAATAGAAATTATCTTTCAGACATTGAAAAACGTCTACCAACTGTCGTTTAAGTCGCACAACTTCTTCCTGGTTTTTCGTCAGTGTGGATATGGTAAATTTTGTGTTTAGCATCAAAATATACAGCAATCTGAGTAATGCAGAATGAAACTAAAATAATTTCCAAAATTTATGTACATATTCATTTTTGTATAATTATCACTTGATATCTTTTGGCAGGTACATTATTCCTTCAGCAGCATGCATTGGTAGGAATAAGAAATAAATTAAAATTAAAATTTCAATTACAAAATAGTGTATTTAAGTTCTCTTAAATTTTGACGTTGTAACGTCCCCACACAAAATAAAAATGAAAATGAGCCAAGTATAACCTCCGCAAAGAATAGTTTATATTTAAAATATGAACCATGCGTAAACTCCGCACAAAAATAATAATTAAATGAATTTTTCTAATATTGTAACCTCTGAACAAAATTGGCTCCCATTTATAGTCTGTGCGCAGAAATGCATTCACATTTAATGTTCCCACAAAATTCTTTTCTCATTTAATGTCAAGTTCGAAACAGAAAAATTCCTAAACACCAAAAATAATAAAAAAGTTTAGTAACCTGATAAATTTTATGAGGACAGCAGCGCTGCCCTTTAGCCCTGTATTCTGAATAAAAAAAGCAAAAATTCTTACCTCAATAAAAACCGCAATTATATCTGCTCTTAATTAGATATTTTTCGACACAGCTTCGTGCAATGCTGGCGTATATTTTTTTTTATTCTTGGAAGGAATGATCATGCATTGGAAATATACTTTAAATTGAAATGAATGCTTTTCTTTAAAAGAGTTACTTTATATTATAAAAATTATTATTGGAGCATTTTTTTGGAACAAATTAAATTACAATTAACATAAATTATTAAACATGCGCAAGGCTGCTTCTTTACCTTCTACAACAATACTCATCCTCCAGAGTCCTGACCAGAGTCGCGAGCAGAGCACACAGCCGACGCATGCCGACTCCCGCCGACTCACGCAGACTACAGCAGACTACTACCGTTGACTCGCGCAGTCAAGCGCAGACTAGCGACCAGCAACTAACGATAAACTACTCTCTGGTCAGAGATTCTGTCATGCCCCGCCCATCGCCGGCAAAGCATACGTCTTACAACGTAAGAAGTTCACAGTAATGTTACATATAAAACACGGTTTAGTATTCTTGTATTTTAAATTCCTCCGATCGTGGGTGACGGAAGACTTTCTTGGAAGCTTCTATGTTCACAATAGGAATAACCTCCTCTGTCTGTGACACTGGCGCGCGAAAGCTTGGTTATTTTGATTACTCTCACTCTAGTAGCCTATCTAGTATGGAGCGATATTTTGACGGTACTCAGTGCACTCACTATGATTATTCTAAGCTCATAAAAGGGCGGCCAGACAACTCTGTAATATTGGTTCGCGAACTTCATATAGACGTTCAAGTATGTCCAAATACTGACAGTGCTATCCTTGTACATATATTCCATCTTGCAATTTGATATTGAGCGTATTGACTCATCTAGAAGAATCAGTGACCATAGAAGGAAAAATAATTTACACTTCGATGCTACTTCCTTTTCCATTGTACAGAACGAAGTGCACCAGCTTCAAACAGTACGGAAAAAATTGACTGATAAACCTCAAGCATTGTAATACGTCTGGAGAAGATTTTCTTGTGGCACCCTCCTATGTTGTACTACAATTCCTCACTCTAGTCGAGTTTTCTCTGTAACGTTTTATCTACACTCCTGGAAATTGAAATAAGAACACCGTGAATGCATTGTCCCAGGAAGGGGAAACTTTATTGACACATTCCTGGGGTCAGATACATCACATGATCACACTGACAGAACCACAGGCACATAGACACAGGCAACAGAGCATGCACAATGTCGGCACTAGTACAGTGTATATCCACCTTTCGCAGCAATGCAGGCTGCTATTCTCCCATGGAGACGATCGTAGAGATGCTGGATGTAGTCCTGTGGAACGGCTTGCCATGCCATTTCCACCTGGCGCCTCAGCTGGACCAGCGTTCGTGCTGGACGTGCAGACCGCGTGAGACGACGCTTCATCCAGTCCCAAACATGCTCAATGGGGGACAGATCCAGGGTAGTTGACTTACACCTTCTAGAGCACGTTGGGTGGCACGGGATACATGCGGACGTGCATTGTCCTGTTGGAACAGCAAGTTCCCTTGCCGGTCTAGGAATGGTAGAACGATGGGTTCGATGACGGTTTGGATGTACCGTGTACTATTCAGTGTCCCCTCGACGATCACCAGTGGTGTACGGCCAGTGTAGGAGATCGCTCCCCACACCATGATGCCGGGTGTTGGCCCTGTATGCCTCGGTCGTATGCAGTCCTGATTGTGGCGCTCACCTGCACGGCGCCAAACACGCATACGACCATCATTGGCACCAAGGCAGAAGCGACTCTCATCGCTGAAGACGACACGTCTCCATTCGTCCCTCCATTCACGCCTGTCGCGACACCACTGGAGGCGGGCTGCACGATGTTGGGGCGTGAGCGGAAGACGGACTAACGGTGTGCGGGACCGTAGCCCAGCTTCATGGAGACGGTTGCGAATGGTCCTCGCCGATACCCCAGGAGCAACAGTGTCCCTAATTTGCTGGGAAGTGGCGGTGCGGTCCCCTACGGCACTGCGTAGGATCCTACGGTCTTGGCGTGCATCCGTGCGTCGCTGCGGTCCGGTCCCAGGTCGACGGGCACGTGCACCTTCCGCCGACCACTGGCGACAACATCGATGTACTGTGGAGACCTCACGCCCCACGTGTTGAACAATTCGGCGGTACGTCCACCCGGCCTCCCGCATGCCCACTATACGCCCTCGCTCAAAGTCCGTCAACTGCACATACGGTTCACGTCCACGCTGTCGCGGCATGCTACCAGTGTTAAAGACTGCGATGGAGCTCCGTATGCCACGGCAAACTGGCTGACACTGACGGCGGCGGTGCACAAATGCTGCGCAGCTAGCGCCATTCGACGGCCAACACCGCGGTTCCTGGTGTGTCCGCTGTGCCGTGCGTGTGATCGTTGCTTGTACAGCCCTCTCGCAGTGTCCGGAGCAAGTATGGTGGGTCTGACACACCGGTGTCAATGTGTTCTTTTTTCCATTTCCAGGAGTGTATTTTCGACAATTTTTTTTCACTATTTTATTAATCTTTCCGTTTAGAAATTTTCTAGCCAGTGTTCTGTAAATTATGTGGGTCCACTGACTCGATCCTTGACGGAATAGCTGTGGCTCCGACATAATGGAACCTGATAAATCAATAGAAAAACTAAATATCTGCTATATTCTGCTTTGTGTAAACCACATTAATGTCGATCACCTACAGACCAATGATCCAGTTTATGTTAGGATTTTCATTTGTAAGCAGTCATCTTCTTAGTCTATGGCCAAATATCGCTTTCGAATATACTTACCACTTCCAAAAGTATTACCTGCCATTGATAGTTTTCTGTCACGGGAGACACAGTGTGTAACATTATCTTCTGCTTACATTCCTGCTTGTACACTTCTAGTTTTTACCACAGTATTGGCTACATTTCGCTTATTTCGTTCATAATACGGCTGCAAGACAGAACTATAGTAATGTATTCATTTTCATCCTTCACTTTTATTAGAGTTTATGATCATGTTTTTACTTTTTGCATCCATCAATTTTTTCCAGATGTTACGTGTTTGGTGTTGACTACTAACGTAATACTTAACTAATTGTGAACTTTGTGAAGGGGTAACATTTGACGAGCTGTCGATTATAATGTCAGAAATCAGATTATAGTAGATTGGTTAGTTGTTTTTGGGGGAGGAGAACAGACAGCGAGGTCATCGGTCTCATCGGATTAGGGAAGGAAGGGGAAGGAAGTCGGCCGTGCCCTTTCAAAGGAACCATCGCGGCATTTGCCTGGAGCGATTTAGTGAAATCACGGAAAACCTAAATCAGGATGGCCGGACGCGGGACTGAACCGTCGTCCTCCCGGGAATATAGTAGGAAAGCAAGGGAAATGTAATGACTGAGCCCAAACGTGGTAACAGTTAGTCAAGTGAAATGGAAAGTATTTCAGGTCATTAGAGCATGCGGTAACATCGAGAGCAGCAGCAAATGGTTTAACGGGATTAGGACTCGTAATGAAAGGGTTGTGGGACAAAGAGTCGATTACCTGAACACATCAATAATACGATTGTTCTCTTCTGCATCGTCTGTAAACAAACGGCAAGAACAATAGGTCAGTTACACATGACGACGAACAAGCAGAAGAAGCTGAGAATACTTGGTGAAGGCCTGGAGAAACGGAAGTGTACAACCTCCGTTATATTACGCTGCAAAAAGTTTCAGAAAATATATATCGGATTGTTAAAATGACCGGGTTGCAGATGTAGATTCCGATGACAATTTAGAAATGATGAAGAATCGCCAGAAGGAATATAGACATACAGATGAGGAATACTGACATCTTGAGGACTGGTCATGTACGTTTGATGTTCTCTGACACCGTAGATATTCCGATAATGAATAATATAGTAGCGAGTTGAAGAGAAGTTTACGTCTATAAAGAGGGGAATCAGAGGGATCTATCTGAGAAGAAATCTCGAGTAACGGAAGAACACCACACTTGGACAACGGAAGAAAAGTACGCAATGTGGACTGAGGGTAGACCAAAGGGATACGAAAGAAACGAGTAGTATCGGAATGAGATAAGCTTAACACGAAACTAGTGGCCACATACTAAACGATGTGAAGGAATTCTGCTATATGGGACAAAATAACAAATGACGGATGCTGGAAGGAGAGCATAAGTAACAGTCTAGCACAGGCAAAGAAGACATTTCTAGTATTACCGGATATAAGGTCCACCTGTTATGCAAACCTCCGTCACTTTCATATGACCCAAACATGTTTCAGCACCTTCGTGCCATGATCAGTGTCCTTTATTTATTCAAATTTGTGAAATGTGAAATTACTTTAAGCGATAAATAACCCACGAAAATTAGGTCTGAAGAGAGTTTTTTGTCATTACCTTAATTTAATTTATACAGTTATACTGAGGATGGAGGAGGATATTAGTGTTTAACGTCCCGTCGACAACGAGGTCATTAGAGACGGAGTTATACTGGAGCCTTGTTGTGCATTGTAAGCTTGTCATCTGCAACTAAATGATGTTAATGAAAATTTGATTATCGAGTATACATATCACATTTTAAGAAATTTCAGCATTGCAGCGCGTCAGCAGTCCTAAGTATCGAAATAATTATGAAAAATCCGCCTCGATTGCACAAATTTTACCTAGGCATAATTTCCTGGATCAAGATATTTCGCACCCATATTTGCTATTACCTACGTTTTACTTTGGCAAATCCTCATTCATTTGCATTTTCATGAGTTACTGAAAAACCGCACATACAAACGTTAAATATATTCAGCAAAATTTTGTAAATAACACTTCTTACTTTGTAAAAACACAGTGTGAATGCTATTATTGTGTGTACAGTTTATACTGTGTTTTGACAAAGTAAAAAAAAAGTTATTGACGAAAGAAATTTTGAAAAATATATGTACCATTTTAGTGTGGTTGCCATTATCTTATGAGAACGCAAATGGACAAGGGTTTACGAAAGCAAAACTTAAGGTATACCAAATTTACGCACAAAATATCCTGACACACGGAAATTACGGTTCGATATAAAATGACGTGTTAACTAGCCAACGAAACTGATATTAACATATTTAGTTGCATATGACAAGGTACATGAAAATGTACTGAAGGTCCGGCGTAAACGAATAAAGTAAACTTGAGGCAATTACAACAACAAACAAAATCTTACTTTAGGCCTAATAGTCGTAGATTGTCACCTGAAATATGTTCACATTTCACAGGGTTGGATAAATAGAAGCCACTGATCATAGAATGAGGGTACTGAGATATATTTGGGTCATGTGAAAGAAAATGATCTTGCATAAGAGGGGAGATTTCATACCCAATAATTTTATCTCGAAACTTGTCAAACGCAAGAGCAGCTAATCCCAATAATGAATATTGCTAGTACTAAACATAGGCCTCAAATTCAGGAAGGAATTTCGCAAAATGTATGTTTGAAGCTCAGAATTTCATCGAAGTGAGTATGGGAAAACCGGTAAAGAGAATTCAGGCATTTAAGATGTAATGTTACCGAAGGATGATGAAAGTTAAGTGAGATTATAAGTAACGAGGAGGTTATCCTCATGAGTGGGGAGTAAAGATATTTATGGAAAATGTGACTAGACAAAGGAACAGGATAAGAGGACGTGTGTTTAAGATTGGAAATAACTACTCTGACATCAGAGGTGGCCATTGACTGCTAAGAAACTGTAGGGGTAGATTGGGTTGGAATAAATGCAGCAAATAGTTGAAGGCGTAGCGTCAGTCTGAAGTGATGTGATATTAATGGACAGGAAGAAGAGCAGACAAACCTCAGAACCCCATGGCTGGGAAGAGTCATGGACGTCCAGCCGTTTAGCACCTGGTGTTAGTTTCAATGTCCTCTTACCTCTTTCCGTAGATTCTCGCAGCAGTAGCGCGTGAACATTCGACCAGATTCGCCGTTTTCGCAAGCTCTGCGTAAAAATAATCTACTCTTTGTCAAAGTTGCTTATCTCAATGGATTTCCCCATTTGCAGCCCATTTCTACGCTAGGGTGATCCCCAGTACGTGTCTGTTCCAGTTATATACTTTTGTTAATGCGTCACGTGGCTGTAACGCCACCAAGTGGTATACAACTTCGCGATGGGCAGTGGTCATAATGTTTTGGCTTATCACTGTACCTCTTCAGATGACGAAGAGAATAATGAAATGTATGATGAGTTAAAAGAAATTATTCTGATAGTGAAGGGAGACGAAATTTTAATAGTCATGGGTGACTGGAATTCGATAGAAGGAAAAGGAAATGAAGGAAACGTAGTAGGTGAATATGGAATGGGGCTAAGAAATGAAAGAGCAAGCCGCTTGGTAGAGTTTTGCACAGAGCGTAACTTAATCATAGCTAACACTTGGTTCAAGAATCACGAAAGAATGTTGTATATATGTAAGAAGCCTGAAGATAATGGAAGGTTTCAGATAGATTATATAATGGCAAGACAGAGATTTAGGAATCAGGTTTAAAATTGTAAGACATTTTCAGGGGCAGATGTGGACTGACCACAATTTATTGCTTATGAACTGCACATTAAAACTGAAGAAACTGGAAAAAGGTGGGAATTTAAGGAGATGGGACCTGGATAAACTGATTAAACCAGAGCTTGTACAGAGTTTCAGGGACAGCATAAGGGAACGATAGACAGGAATGGGAAAAGAAATACAATACAAGAAGATTAGGTAGCTTTGAGGGATGAAGTAGTGAAGGCAGCAGAGGATCAAGTAGGTAAAAAGACAAGGTATAGTAAAAATCCTTGGGTACAGAAGAGATATTGAATTTAATTGATGAAACGAGAAAATATACAAATGTAGTAAATGAAGCAGGCAAAAAGGAATACAGACGTCTCATAAATGATATCGACAGGAAATGCACAATGGCTAAGCAGGGATGGCTAGAGGACAAATGTAAGTATGTAGAGGCTTATCTCACTAGGGGTAAGATAGATACTGCCTACAGGAAAATTAAAGACACCTTTGGAGAAAAGAGAATCACTTGTATAAATATCAAGAGCTCAGATGGAAACCCAGTTCTAAGCAAACAAGGCAAAGCAAAATGGTGGAAGGAGTATATAGAGGGTCTATACAAAGACGATGTACTTGAGGACAATATTATGGAAATGGAAGAGGATGTAGATGAAGATGAAATGGGAGATATGAAACTGCGTGAAAAGTTTGACAGAGCACTGGATGACCTAAGTCAAAACAAGGACCCGGGAGTAGACAACATTCCATTAGAACTACTGAGAACCTTGGGAGAGCCAACCCTGACAAAACTCTACCATCTGGTGTGCAAGATGTATGAGACAGACGAAATACCTTCAGACTTCAAGAAGAATATAATAATTCCAATCCCAAAGAAAGCAGGTGTTGACAGATGTGAAAATTACCGAACTATCAGTTTAATAAGTCACAGCTGCAAAATACTCACGCCAATTATTTACAGACGAATGGAAAAACTAGTAGAAGCCAGCGTCGGGGAAGATCAGTTTGGATTCCGTAGAAATGTTGGAACACGTGAGGCAATACTGACCTTACGACTTATCTCAGAAGAAAGATTAAGGAAAGGCAAACCTACGTTTCTAGCATTTGTAGACATAGAGAAAGCTTTTGACAATGTTGACTGGAATACTTTCTTTCAAATTGTGAAGGTGGCAGGGTTAAAATACAGGGAGCGAAAGGCTATTCACAACTTGTACAGAAACCAGATGGCAGTTATAAGAGTCGAGAGGCATGAAAAGGAAGCAGCAGTTGTGAAGGGAGTGAGACAGGGTTGTAGCCTATCCCCGATGTTATTCAATTTGTATATTGAGCAAGTAGTAAAGGAAATAAAAGAAAAATTCGGAGTAGGTATTAAAATCCATGGAGTAAAAATAAAAACTTTCAGGTCCGCTGATGACATTGTAATTCTGGCAGAGACAGCAAAAGACTTGGAAGAGCAGTTGAACGGAATGGACAGTGTCTTGGAAGGAGGATATAAGATGAACACCAACAAAAGGAAACGAGGACAATGGAATGTAGTCGAATTAAGTCGGGTCATGCTGAGAGAATCAGATCAGGAAATCAGACACTTGAAGTAGTAAAGGAGTTTTGCTATTTGGGGAGCAAAATAACTGATGATGGTCGAATTAAAAGGATATAAAATGTAGACTGGTAATGGCAAGCAAAGCGTTTCTGAAGAAGAGAAATTAGTGAACGTCGAGTATAGATTTAAGTGTGAGGAAGTCGTTTCTGAAAGTATTTGTATGGAGTGTAGCTATGTATGGAAGTGAAACATGGACGATAAATAGTTTAGACTAGAAGAGTATACAAGCTTTCGAAATGTGGTGCTACAGAAGAATGCTGAAGATCAGATGGGTAAACCACATAACTAATGAGGAGGTATTGAATAGAAATTGGGAGAAGAGAAATTCGTGGCACAACTTGACGAGAAGAAGGGATCAGTTGGTAGGACATGTTCTGAGGCATCAAGGGATCACCAATTTAGTATTGGAGGGCAGCATGGAGGGTAAAAATCTTAGAGGGAGACCAAGAGATGAGTACACTAAGCAGATTCCTAATGATGTAGGTTGCAGTAGGTACTGGGAGATGAAGAAGCTTGCACAGGATAGAGTAGCATTGAGAGCTGCATCAAAGCAGTCTCTGGACTGAAGACCACAACAACATCATAAAAAATTTACATGAAAACTATATCACATATCGTTACTGTTATATCCTAGTGGAAATATATCCTGTCATATACATTACCCATATTTCATACAACAAATGTATCACAGAATAAAACTGGCCAAAGAAAAAGGGAAAATATATCAACAGCTTCTTCCATTTTAAATATTGTATATAATACATAAATACAGAACTGGTGGAAAGGACATAATTACTGGACAATATGAATTAAAATGGAGTTTTACGTCTAATTCACTGAACACATGCGCTTATTTCTTTCCGAATACTTACTGTCATTTCCATTCCAGATATTGATTTTGCTTCAGCCGCTTGTCGCCCTGTCCACAGTACATTATAATCAGTGCACCTCTTATTATTCAGGACTATTTCTAATTTTTCACTTGTTCATTCTTACCTCAAACAGTATTAAGCTTTTTCGGTGATGCTGTATTATTCTCCACCAACACAATCACTGTTACTCTGTTCCTACACGTGTGCATCCACACACACACACACACACACACACACACACACACACACACACACACAGAGAGAGAGAGAGAGAGAGAGAGAGAGAGAGATGCTAATCCACATACGAAGGAGCTGGAGCTGTGTGCTTCCCATGAGAGAAGTGGTAATAGATATTTGAAGCTATTTGTCGAATTAAAGGTGCTTAGAATATTGCACAGGAAAAATATTTTATGCAATATAAAATTTTATTTATCAGACATGTGCAGTTATTGCCTTCAAATTTGATATAGTGTCACTAGTCTAACAATAAAATTTTAAGTTCCAGTTTGCGTGTACCTTATAAATCACTTTTTATCTTGCATCATGTTAATATCGAACAGATCTTGCAGCATTCTGTAGTACAAATAACGTATTACTCCTATCGCTACAATACAGGTGTAATTATGACTTAGGTTACTTGTAATTCAAATATACAATATATTGCACCAAAATGATGTTCTTGTACATTGAAAAATATGAAGTATAATCTTTTGGTAGTATTACATTGCAGACTATCTCGATGAAAAAGACTCAGTCAAGTGTGATATAAAAACTGGCCTTTGTATGTTACGTAGCAGTTTGCGTGGGTGATACTTGAAACAGCAGCGGCATGAAGGTAAAGCAAAAAGAGCGTCCATTTCATCTTTAGAAGTTAATCATCATGTTGAAGATCGTATACGATGTGTTCAAAATCTGAAAAAAATAAACAAATTTTGTAACGTGAAACTTAAAATTCAGAAAATTTGTGAAGCAGTGCTCCAAATTTCAAATCTTTATGTGATATTCTAATAATCATTTGGACAGGCATATATAGTAATGGGAAACAAACGCAAGCTTTCTGTTTGCACTGGGCATCTACAACACATGTGACTAGCGGTAGTTGTTTGCGGTGACTCCAGTTAGACGATGCGAAAACGAAGTTACAAACATCTGCTGAAACACCAGAAAAAATATTCCTGACGACTCTTACACCCCGTATGTATAGTGTAGTAACTATGTACAGGTTTTCTATTAAAACTGACTGTGAGGGGGAAAATACTGTGCTGTGTTGAGATATGATCAGAAAATGTATGCGTTTACTTCGTCCCATAGACCCTCACCCATTTATAAGCAATCCAATTCTGTGAGTTTCAGCTTTCGTGGCCTCTGTAGTGTAGTGAAAGAATCATCAGCGGCAGAGTTTTCCTATTAAAAAATTCTGGTGAACATCACCATAATTCATGAAGTAAGACATTTTGACATTACAGAGTGTGGCATGGCCATGTTTGAATTACTGTAATTTAATGACGTCATGGCATATTCTGCAAATAGGTGGGAAATATTAATATAATTTATGACATCATACATATTATCATCACACTGTGTTATTGGGACACCTCTTAATTTCTATAAATTAATGACATCACGACACATTCTACAAAATGGATGGAAATATTAAAACATTTTATGATGTGAAACACTTTGATATTACAGTTTGTGATAGGGACATTGCTGAATTAGTATAAATTAATGACATCCTGACATTTTCTGCAAGCACTAAAGCATAACCACCTCCCATTCATATTTCCAATTTTTGATCCATTTTCTCCCACTTTCCAAGATCGTGAACCAAATACATCGACAAATAGAGGACTGACAATTACCACAATGTAACATTTAAAGAAATTATATTCATGCCCCTATTAAACACTGAGCCGTGTGTCGGTTCTCGACATATATCGCACTGTATAGATTGTTCAGAGTTCTTCCATTCCATCGTTAATTGATTCTTTCATATTTTACTTATGCTGCGTACCATTCTGGTGAGATTCCCCTCTGGCGGCGTGTCTGGTCTTATCGATCTTCGAGTAGTTGCTTCCTGTTAGCCTTGTGTAAGGGAATAAGATCTTAGGGAGGATGGCCGGTTGGTTGCCTAGCGGTGACGAGTCGGTCGGTCGGTTTTCAAAATCGGGAATTAGAGAATGTCGTACGAGGAGACCGCGGCGTGGCGTGGCGGTGGAGAGTTGGCTGTTGTTGCGAGAAGCCGCATGGTCTATGCTGGCGGTGCGAGGCGAGTGGGACGAGTTGACGGGACAAGGCTGTAAGCTCTTGCTGTGAGCACCCCGGGGCCACGGCTGCGGTTCAGAGTCACTACTTGGTGGGAGCGGCAACGGATGTCTTTAAATCTTCCGTCTGGAGGCGGGAATGATGGACTAGTAACTCGCCTAACCTGAGGAGTGGTATTTTGCCGCCGTGGGTGCAAAGAAGACGAGAGCTCCGGTGACAGAGCGCGTGGCTGCGTGACTATGCCCAGTTGGATACGCTGGCGACGTGTATACGGTTGGGTGTGAGGAATCTTAGCAACAGAGTTCACCTGCTGTTTCTCTGATAAACTGCAAGTTAAGCTGGTTAAAGGTTTATATGTTAATTGAAGAATTTTGGTTTGTGCAAAAAGCGTCTTTTCTGTCTTGTGGCCTCCTGCGTTCGGGTTTCCTGTCCCTGTCGCCGGTGTGTTTATAGACAGTAATCTTTTCCGATTCTTAATAGTACTGCCCGGCAGGAAGTGTACTTCTGGGCAGTGATTATTGTTTTAGATTACATTTTTTCTGACTTGTGGCCTCCTGTGTTCGGATTTCGTGTCCCTGTCACCGGTTTAATTATAGACAGTGATCTTTTGGCTTCTTATTAGTACTTCCTGGGAGGATGTGTATTTTTGGGCAGAGATTATGGTTCCTGATTTGATTTCTCCTCCTCCCCTGGCATCGCGTGAGGTCGATGTGATTGCTGAATGTGAGGCGTTGTGGGTCTGTTAGTCCGCTTCTAGCCTGAGCATCTTTCGGGAGACAATTGTGACCGCCCTTACACCCGGTCGGTTAATTAGTTCTATCCCAGGACATTTTGGTGGCAGGACATGGTATTAAGGCATGGTATTGTAAAATGTTAAATGGTTGTATTTTACTCTGATTGTTCTTTGGCCACTGTTAAAAAGGTTAAGTTTGCCTTTCATTGGAGGGTTTTTAAAATTACTTGGCTTTAAAATTGTTAGTTATTGTAAAAGGTGAATGACTGTATCTTTACTTTGATTGTTTTAATCTACTTGGAATCCTTTGAAAATGCTAGTTCTGTCTCCCTGTTAGCGATCCCTTTTAATTTAATATCGTGTTGTGCCAAAGTTTAAAAGCTACATCTTCGATAGCGAAATTGTATGCAAACTAGTGGTTTTTTGTTTCACTACTTGGAAAGTTTTAATTTGTTATTAAATGCTTTATCAAAGTCTGTTTTAAGTAAAATGGCTTGGCTATTAACGGTAAAGTGAAGTTTTCAAATTTCATTACTTGGAAAATTTTGATTTGTTATCAAATGTTTTATCAAAGTCGGTTTTAAGTAAAATCGCTTGGCCGTTAACTGTAAAGTAAATTGTTTTCAAAAGGCACTCATGCCTACTAGCTTTTTTGGATCTGTTCCTGGTCAAGTGATAAAGAAATGACTTTTAATGGTTGAAGTAATCAATAAAGAAATCGTAAATTGCAACTCGACAGTAATCAACTAATTTTGGCCCCGATTCCCAACTGGGGGTTTACCTTGATTAATCGTAACACCCGTCTCAAACACATTCCACAAAGCGTTAGTTAATAACAGATATACTCCTGCCAGGCACATTCTGCAAGCACTCGAAAGTATGAACACATCCCTCCATTACTATATATAACTCAATCAGTTTTGTCGATATTCTCTCAGAATTATAAATACACACATAAGTCCAAGACTGAATAATTAACTCCGCATGACATTGAAACAAATACAGTGATATCCCACGCAAAACAAATATCACACTCCACCAAACAGGTACCAGGTCTAGAAGAAGGAACGCTCTTCTGGATGATCAGCGTGTTAAAAACAGTGAAATCACTATAGGCTGCTTTGGAGATATACAACGCTACACGACTACAGTAGACTTGTAAATTATGGAATACAAAATGTGACTACATACACTCACAACTCATCGACAAATTTACAATGTAAACAGTTAGCATCTACGCCGGTACTGGATAGAAATGGTGTAGGAGATGAACTTTATTCAGAATTTTTTTTTAAAAAAAGCACTTTCCGAACAGGCCTTGAAGCCCCAACGATACCGAGTTGCTACTGTGTAATCCTCAGCCCTTAGGCATCATTGGATGGGGATACGGAGGGCATGTGGCATGTGGTCAGCACACCACTCTCCCACCTGTTGTCAGTTTTCGTGACAGGTGCTGCTACTTTTCAATCAAGCAGCTCCTTAATTAGCCTCGCAAGAGCTGAGTGCACTCTGCTTGCCGACAGCACGCGGCAGACACGGACTGTTACCCATCCAAGTGTTAGCCAAGCCCAACAGCGCTTAACTTCGGTGAGCTGACGGGAACCTGTGTTACCACTGCGGTGAGGCTGTTGGCGTATAATTTATTTAAGGTAAACCAAAAATGTAATGCGATGATATATTTGTAATCGTACACATGGTCAGGGATGTCTCTGGAGATTGCCAGCTCAGTATCTAGTGCTCTTTCCGCTGCCCAAGGGGAAGTACTGGCGCAGTTGTTGGGGTGATAATCGTTAACGTCGGTGCTGCCGATTTCCTCGACCAGCCGCCACCTAATGTAATTGCGATAGAGTGCGCATGGCACGGACGGTTAATCCCAAATCATTTGGCTATCTCAGAGGGGACGAATTTATGATGGTTGGTGGTTAGTGGAATAGAGAGCGCATGAAATGCCATTATCTTTCTCTCTCTCTCTCTCTCTCTCTCTCTCTCTCTCTCTCTCTCCCTTTACTAATCTCTCTTTCTCTCTCTCTGTCTACCTCCAGCAAATTGTGGTACCCTGATTGAAAGCTTATATGATATGTATATATGCAAGGTACAGAAGCCTTTGGCAGAGAATGAGCGTCTGTGCCATTATTTGTTGTGGGCCAGCAGTGGCGGCAGAAGCCTCTGAGCTGGAAATCTGCCGTGTCACACTTGGGCACAGATATTGTGTTTCCACACCACATTTTTGCTTTCTTTAAATGAAGTGCAGTTCCTCTACCACTCCTAAATTTAGCAATGTGTTGTGAGTGTAAAGCTTGAATTTTTATGTCATTATTTACAAGATTACTACATTCAAAAAAGTGTCGTATTTCTCTGAGACAACGTTATAGAGAGATCATTGTTTCTTAACTCTCTAATAATGCAGGAGCGTGTCCCATGAAAACTTGGTATATATTTGTTGTAGTGTACTATTTATTTACATCTACATCTACATCATTACTCTGCAATTCACGTTTATGTGCTTGGCAGAGGGTTAATCGAACCACAATCATACTATCTCTCTGCCATTCAACTCCCGAACAGCGCGCGGGGAAAACGAACACCTAAACTTTTCTGTTCGAGCTCTGATTTCTCTTATTTTATTTAGATGATCACTCCTACCTATATAGCTTGGGCTTAATAAAATATTTTCGCATGCGGAAGAGAAAGTTGGTGACGGAAATTTCGTAAATAGATCTCGCCGCGACGAAAAACGTCTTTGCTTTAATGACTTCCATCCCAACTCGCGTATCATATCTGCCACACTCTCTCCCCTATTACATGATAATACAAAACGAGCTGCCCTTTTTTGCACCCTTTCGATGTCCTCCGTCAATCCCACCTTGTAAGGATCCCACACCGCGCAGCAATATTCTAACAGTGGACGAACGAGTGTAGCTGTCTCTTTAGTGGACTTGTTGCATCTTCTAAGTGTCCTGCCAATGAAACGCAACCTTTGGCTCGCCTTCCCCACAATATTATCTATGTGGTCTTTCCAACTGATGTTCTTCGTAATTTTATCACCCAGGTACTTAGTTGAATTGACAGCCTTGAGAATTGTACTATTTATCGAGTAATCGAATTCCAACGGACTCCTTTCGGAACTCATGTGGATCACCTCACACTTTTCGTTATTTAGCGTCAACTGCCATCTGCCACACCATACAGCAATCTTTTCTAAATCGCTTTGCAACTGATACTGGTCTTCGGATGACCTTACTAGACGGTAAATTACAGCATCATCTGCGAACAACCTAGGAGAACTTCTCAGATTGTCACCCAGGTCATTTATATATACCAGGAACAGCAGCTCCCAGGACGCTTCCCTGGGGAACACCTGCTATCACTTCAATTTTACTCGATGATTTGCCGTCTATTACTACGAACTGCACCTTCCTGACAGGAAATCACGAATCCAGTGGCACAACTGAGACGATACCCCATAGGCCCGCAGCTTGATTAGAAGTCGCTTGTGAGAAACGGTGTCAAAAGCTTTCCAGAAATCTATAAATACGGAATCAACTTGAGATCCCCTGTCGATAGCGGCCATTACTTCGTGCAAATAAAGAGCTAACTGCGATGCACAAGAACGATGTTTTCTGAAACCATGCTGATTACGTATCAATAGATTGTTCCCTTCGAGGTGATTCATAATGTTTGGATACAATATATGCTCCAAAACCCTACTACAAACCGACGTCAATGATATAGGTCTGTAGTTCGATGGATTACTCCTACTACCCTTCTTAAACACTGGTGCGACCTGCGCAATTTTCCAATCTGTAGGTACAGAACTATCGGTGAGCGAGAGGTTGTATATGATTGCTAAGTAGGAAGCTATTGTATCAGCGTAATCTGAAAGGAACCTAATCGGTATACAATTTGGACCCGAGGACTTGCCCGTATCAAGCGATTTGAGTTGCTTCGCAACCCCTAAGGTATCTACTTCTAAGAAACTCATGCTAGCAGCTGTTCGTATTTCAAATTCTGGAATATTCCATTCGTCTTCCATGGTGAAGAAATTTCGGAAAATTGCGTTCAATAACTCCGCTTTAGCGGCACAGTCGTCGGTAACAGTACCATCGGCACTGCGCAGCGATGGTACTGACTGCGTCTTGCCGCTTATGTACTTTACATACGACCAGAATTTCTTCGGATTTTCTACCAAATTTCGAGGCAACGTTTCGTTGTGGAACCTATTAAAGGCATCTCGCATTGAAGTCAGTGCCAGATTTCGCGAATCTGTAAATTTTAGACAATCTTCGGGATTTCGCCTTCCTCTGAACTTCACATGCTTTTTCCGTTGCCTCTGCAACAGCGTTCGGACCTGTTTTGTGTACCATGGGGGATCAGTTCTATCTCTTACCAATTTATGAGGTATGAATCTCTCTTTGAATTTGAGCCATATCTCATCTACATTTGCATAGTCAGTTCGGAAGGGATGGAAGGAACTGAGTGTCACTTTATCCGCTTTTTTAAATAAAATTATTTTGCGTTTGTTTCTAGTGGATTTGGAAGAAACTGTATTGAGCCTGGCTACAACGACATTGTGATCACTAATCCCTGTATCAGTCATGATGCTCTCTATTAGCTCTATTAACGTGGAATATGGCTGTACTCCTTTAAATATCACACTGTGCTAATTGTCCACTCTTGTAATTATGTGTGTGTCATTGGAATACTGAGAAAAACTCAGCAAAATTGTAATGGCCGTTAAAAGCAATAATGGTATGTATACATGCGCAGAAGTGCTTGCAGACGGTGCATAACAGGAGTACATTTGTTGTTAAATAATGTTTTGCAGAAACTGTTTAATAAGGATATCGATTTGTTTGGTTATCATATTACTCTAAGTCTTCAGTCCCGTGTTTACACGTGTCTGTGGTAAACGATCTTCAAAAGTGGGAGAATGTCAGTCAATAGTTTTAGATAGGTGTGTTCAGGCTTTAGAGTGCTGACACAAAACTGGATGATATCATTAATTTATACTAATTCAGCGGGGCCTAGTCACTCACTGTAATTTGAAAGTCACTTATGATATTGTGTTATTATTTTCTACGATTTTGCAGATTATGCCTTTACATCTTTAACTTATATTAATTCAGAAGTGGGCTATTCACACATTGCAATGCCAAAGCGTCTTATGACATTAAGTCAATATTTCCGACCAGTCTGAAGAATATGAAATGATGTCATGAAATTATAGCGATTCAGCTGTGTCTCGGTCACACACTGTAATGTCAAAGAATCTTTCCTCATACATTATGTTAATATTTCCTGCCGCTTTTGCAGAATCCACTATGACGTTATTAAATTACAATAACTCAGCCATGCAACAGGTACACGCTATAGTGCCAGAAAGTCTTATCTCATAAATTATGGCAATATTCACCACCATTTTCAAGTAGGATGACTATTGCGTATTGACTTCAAGTGATTAAATTCACAAACGTGTTGAATAGTAATAAAACGGCGAGGAGGGCTTGATTTAAGCTATGATCTACATCTAGAGAGAGAAAGGGTAGGAGATGGATGGTGGAATCATCTTAAATCATTATCTGTCCCAAAATTGGCACATTCTATGCATGACGTCCATGTTCCCGCTATTTTTATATTACGCAGAGATTTGGGTGGTGGAAGGAGGGGGGAGGACACATAACATGCATCATGTTACAGCCTCACCTTGAATGCACCACGTGCAATGGCCCAAGAAGCATGGGCGGGGTACTATGTTACATTCTGACACTGTATGTACCAGGCATAACCACTCCAGAGGTGTAGGTATGGGTATCAGACTGCACTGTGACGTTGAGTGTGGCACGGAAACCCTACGCCTGAGAAAAGTGATGCAGTCAAGAACGGGAAAGAAAACTGATGATGTAGCTAGGATAAGGGTATCAGACAGGGACCTGATATCCGTTTCAGAAAGGAAACAAGACTTAAGAAAAACGAACACATTTTCATTGGATCTGTCGATCTAGAAAAAGCTTTTGACGATGTAAAATGGTGCAAAATGTTCGAAATTTTCAGGATAAATAGGAAAAGACGGGTAATATACAATACCCGCAAAAATCAACAGGGAAGATATTCCCGACATACTGTAGAACAGCGATCAACACAATTTAAAGAGTATTTTAAACATAGCTGCGCAACAGCAACGGATCCACGTAATAAGACTAAAAACAGCTAGTGCCCTCTCTCGGCGAAACCATCTGCCCTAGTGCTTTGATACTCGTGTCTCAATAGTTCATAAGTGAAGTAATGCTGCTAATACTGTTCGCTTTGACCCTGTGCCCATTACACATGTTGTACAAATGGAGATGATGTTTTAGTTACTGACGACGCCTTTGGCATAATTGTTTTTATTACTCTCCATTGCATGATGTAATTTTAGTAAGTACTAATGATTCTGTGCCTACATTACTGTAGTAATTTCACCGTTACTTAAGCTTCTGTTTCTCACTTTCGTTGATAAGGCTTTTCTAATGAATTGTCTTTCTGTTCAGGAAGTTTTACTTCTGATGAAGGTATATTTATATGTACCGAAACCTTGGTCAAGAATTTTAATAAATTTTATCCTGCAACTGTTTTTGGCTGTCATCCTTTATTGTGAAGAATTTTAACAGTTGCTGCCGCAGCCATGTTTAAAATCATGAAATATGTACCTGCCCAGGTTTCAAAGGCTGTTTCTAAATACATGGACATCTCATTTAAAATCCTGAAAACGGGTATGGCTATTGACTTCACTAAACAGTGTGAGAGACGCCATTTGACACCGAACTACGTGAAGGCCTTTATCAATGTGAAACAGTGTAAGAAGTTTCCATCTACTAAAGCTAAACTGGTGAAACAAATGAGTGACAGAATCAGTGACCTTTATAAGAAGAAAGATAAACTAAATGAAGAAGCTTACTCTTTGTATCTCTATATTACTAGAACTTTTAAAGATTATTTTAACTTTCATGTAGACAGTATTTGGTATAGTGTTAATGAGTGGTTACACAATCGTAAGGTTGAAATTCAGTGTAGGCATGATTTTAAACTTCATAAACTGTAAAATGTTACCCCAAAATCTAATGTTGTTCATGCAAAAAGAACTGTCAATTGCGAACACCAATTTTTCGATAGAGTAATAAACAAAACTTCTATAAGCTTTACCCCTCAAGAAAGCTCCATGCTAGCGAGAGGTTTTAAATATAATTTCATGCCTAATATTAACGATCCTAAAGTGGTAGATAATTTTATTGTTGACCTTAAAGTTGGTCTTGATTCCGTAAAAACTGAAAAATCCCAACAAAATTGGATTGCTCATGAATGTAGCGCAATTATAGAAAGAGAGGTCAAGTCGGTAAAAAACAGTGATTTAAAACAGAGAGGGGGTAACATTATTACTAGTATTAACCGTAAACTAAAAAATAATGAGGCTCTCATCACTAAATCAGACAAAGGAAATTCGCTTGTTGTAGCCTATAAAAGTGAATGTATTGCTAAAACTTTGGCTTTTTTTGATGAAAATGGTATATTTGAAATTGAGCAGGATCATACCCCTATGTTACAAAAGCAAATTAGGGATACGTTAAGAAGAAGTAAACATCTTATGAACGAGTTTCAAAAGAAAACCTTAATTAATATGAACCCTAGAGCACCTATGCATAGAAGTCAGTTTAAGGTACATAAAAGTCAACACCCAGTTCGTCCCATCATTAACGGAATAAAGAGCCCACACCATAGACTAGCGAGATTTTTACACACTAAAATTAAAGAAGCCTTTGTTTTTGAAAACAACTACTCTGTTAAAAATAGTGCTGAGGTAATAAACAAGCTAAAATCGATAGAGATCACTTCTTCCTCTCGTTTGGTTTCTTTTGACGTCGTAAGTTTATACACTAATGTTCCAGTGGATATCACTCTTAAGATTATTGAAGGTAACATTCGAAAACATAAAACTCTAAGTGAGCTACAGTTGTCAGAACTTATGTCACTACTGCATGTTGTACTAGATTACAATTACTTCCAGTTTAATGATAAAATGTATGAACAACCATTCGGCTTAGCCATGGGTTGCCCGTTAGCTGGCACCTTAGCTGACATCTTTGTGAATGCACTAGAAGAAAATTTCTTCAAAAACAATCCTACGTTGGGCAATAAGATTTCTTTTTATGCTCGTTATGTTGATGATATACTCATATTGTTTCAAGGGTGTGACCAAGATCTACAACAACTGTTTCATGTTTTCAACAGTTTCCATGAGAAAATGAAATTCACAAAAGAGATTCAAAATAACGAGAGAGAACTCCATTTTCTTGATTTGAAACTCAAGTTATCGGGTAACACTATTAGCTTTGACATTTTTCGTAAAGAAACTTTTTCTGATAATATTATTCCAGCAGATTCCTGTCATCCTCAAACTCACAAGATCGCCTTTTTTCATTCCGCAGTTCATCGCGCTGTGAACACATCTTTAGCACAGAATTGTTTTGAAAATGAAATATCTTTATTAAAATCAATAGCTACTAACAATGGATATGACCCTAAATTAATTGACCAAATTGCTAAGAAAAAAACAGCTGTAAAATTTTCTACTTTAGGAGATAACAGGGAAAAAAAGTATGAGAGTAATAACTTTATTTCTATTCCATTTTTAGGGAACGTTTCATATAAGATAAGAAGACTTTTACAGAAACAATACGGTTATAGAGTTGCCTTTTCCGTAAATAATAGCCTGAAACGTAGAGTAATTCATAATATTGGAACACGAGAAGAACTCAGCACTAAGTCCGGGGTATACAAAATTACGTGTAACGACTGCCCAAACTATTACATAGGGCAGACAGGTAGACCCATTAAAGTTAGGTATAAAGAACACTTGTTAGGTAAAAATGGGGAAAACGTATATAATTCCACCTTTGCTGATCATCTATGGCTCTTACGGCACACGCCAAGTGAACTGGACGACGTAGAGCTGCTTCATGAAGCTAATAAAGGTTACAAACTAGACTTGCTCGAAGAATTAGAGATTTTCAAGCATCTGTCTCTAAAAGACGGTTTTGTTATTAATGAACAGGTGCAGCTTCGAAACAAAAATTTTTTAGATAGTTTCAAACCCCTCATTGCCTTAATGTAAAACAGTCTGGCTGACTAGTAGTTATTTTCTTGCTTGTTAATGCCGGTGAAATGCGCTTTTCCTGTCTTGTTGGGATTCTACGTATTGTGATGTTTGTTTGTTATTAATTTCAATGTGTATGTATGGTTAAATGACTACTATGTTTTATTCATAATGACAGATGTTTTCGTTTTATTATAACATTTTTTGGTCGTTTCGCTAGTATGTATTTCACTGCCTATGTTACGCGAGACTCTCGCGCATTACACTAGTGCCCTCTCTTGTCAGATGTTCCAAGCGCAAGCTTTATCTGTTTGACACTAGGTACAGATAAATTGGTTCTATATTTCTATTTTACATAAATGTCTTTAATTGGCCTGATACGTTTTACTTATTAAGACAGAGTTTGAATTAACACAACCTTTAATAATTTTTTGATGCGCTTATGTATGTATTTATGGATTTAATATGCGTGAGTCTGGCACATGCTAGTGCCCTCTCTCGGCGAAACCATCTGCCCTAGTGCTTTGACACTCGTGTCTCAATAGTTCATTAGTGAAGTAATGCTGCTAATACTGTTCGCTTTGACCCTGTGCCCATTACACATGTTGTACAAATGGAGATGTTTTAGTTACTGACGACGCCTTTGGCATAATTGTTTTTATTACTCTCCATTGCATGATGTAATTTTAGTAAGTACTAATGATTCTGTGCCTACATTACTGTAGTAATTTCACCGTTACTTAAGCTTCTGTTTCTCACTTTCGTTGATAAGGCTTTTCTAATGAATTGTCTTTCTGTTCAGGAAGTTTTACTTCTGATGAAGGTATATTTATATGTACCGAAACCTTGGTCAAGAATTTTAATAAATTTTATCCTGCAACTGTTTTTGGCTGTCATCCTTCATTGTGAAGAATTTTAACAGTTGCTGCCGCAGCCATGTTTAAAATCATGAATATAATGATTCGAATCCCAAAGAAAGCAGGTGTTGACAGATGTGAAAATTACCGAACTATCAGTTTAATAAGTCACGGCTGCAAAATACTAACGCGGATTCTTTACTGACGAATGGAAAAACTCGTAGAAGCCGACCTCGGGGAAGATGAGTTTGGATTCCGCAGAAATGTTAGAACACGTGAGGCAGTACTGACCCTTCGACTTATCTTAGAAAACAGATTAAGGAAAGGCAAACCTACGTTCCTAGCATTTGTAGACTTAGAGAAAGCTTTTGACAATGTTGACTGGAATACCCTCTTTCAAATTCTGAAGGTGGCAGGGGTAAAATACAGAGGGCGAAAGGCTATTTACAATTTGTACAGAAACCAGATGGCAGTTATAAGAGTCGAAGGACATGAAAGGGAAGCAGTGGTTGGGAATGGAGTGAGACGGGGTTGTAGTCTATCCCCGAGGTTATTCAATCTGTATATTGAGCAAGCAATAAAGGAAACAAAAGAAAAGTTCGGAGTAGTTATTAAAATCCATGGAGAAGAAATAAAAACTTTGAGGTTCGCCGATGACATTGTAATTCTGTCAGAGACAGCAAAGGACTTAGAAGAGCAGTTGAACGGAATGGACAGTGTCTTGAGGATATAAGATGAACATTAACAAAAGCAAAACGAGGATCATGGAATGTAGTCGAATTAGGTCGGTTGATGCTGAGGGAATTAGATTAGGAAATGAGACACTTAAAGTAGTAAAGTAGTTTTGCTATTTGGGGAGCAAAATAACTGATGATGTTCGAAGTAGGGAGGATATAAAATGTAGACTGGCAATGGCAAGGAAAGCGTTTCTGAATAAGAGAAATTTGTTAACATCGAGTATAGATTTAAATGTCAGGAAGTCGTTTCTGAAAGTATTGGTATGGAATATAGCCATGTATGGATGTGAAACGTGGACAATAAATAGTTTGGACAAGAAGAGAATAGAAGCTTTCGAAATGTGGTGCTACAGAAGAATGCTGAAGGTTAGATGGGTAGATCACATAACTAATGAGGAGGTATTGAATAGAATTGGGGAGAAGAGGAGCTTGTGGCATAACATGACTAGAAGAAGGGATCGGTTGGTAGGACATGTTCTGAGACATCGAGGGATCCCAATTTAGTATTGGAGGGCAGCGTGGAGGGTAAAAATCGTAGAGGGTGACGAAGAGATGAATACACTAAGCAGATTCAGAAGGATGTAGGCTGGAGTAGGTACTGTGAGATGAAGAAGCTTGCACAGGATAGGGTAGCGTGGAGAGCTGCATCAAACCAGTCTCAGGACTGAAGACAACAACAACAACATGGGTTGTGGAAAATTTGAAGACACACGAACCTCAAAGCATCCGGATGTTCACATACAGTTTACCTCTCAGATGAGCTGATTGCCAATAAGCTTTAATGTTAAACCATTTGCACAGATTTACGTGCCTGAAGGAAAAGGTTCCTGGAGAGAGTGAATATCTTGCCAATCTGCAGCTTAAGCGGGCGTGACACCTGTAGCATGAAGATGCGCAGGGTGCTGCAGAAACGCTTGTCCGCCTCTGACCAGCCACAACTGAAGGCAGACTCCAGAAGCCGCTCGCTCTGAAACACAACGACAAAAGCCATTTTTTCAGTCTCAGAACTAATAAGTTACTTATAAGTATTGACTGACCGAAAAATAATTAACTTAGTGTACCGTAATGAAATTTCGGGAATACATCTATCTAGGTAACATATTTAAGTTATTAACATTGCAGCGTCACAGGTCAATGTAAACGCGAGATAAGCCATTGCAAATATGACATGCTGGTACATTAATAAACAGTTTAACCTCCAGAATATCGAATGCAAACATACAAACGTGCATACATTGTGTTGTACGGACGCAGCTGATCAGTTCGGCAAATGGAGTTCCATGCCTGTTGCACTAAGTCGGTCAATACAAGGACGGTTAATGCTGTTTGTGGATGATGCTGGAACTGTCATCCGACGATGTCCCATACGTGCTCGATTAGAGAAAGATCTGGTGATCGAGCAACCCAAGGCAACATGTTGACAATCTGTAGACCTTTTTGGGCTACAGCAGTGGTATGTGGGTGAGCGTTTATTTTGTTGGAAAACACCCTCTGGAATGCTGATAATGACCGTCAGCACAAGAGGTCGAATCATCAAACTGACATACAAATTTGCAGTCAGCGGGCGCAGGATAACCACGAGAGTGTTCCTGCTGTCAGACGAAATCGCACCCCAGACCGTAAATCCAGGTGTAAGTCCAGGACGTCTAGCACACAGACAAGCTGGTCTCTGGCCCTGAACTGTGTGTTGTTAATTCGATCTTTGTTTGCCACAGGATTTATGATTACTCAGATTCATCAGCGCTTGTGCCTACTCTATATGGATACAGCAACGAGTGAGGGAAAGGTTATGCAACTGTGTTGGCACTTCCTGTGCAAGATGATGAACGAAGCGGGAGGCCCAGTATCCAGACTAATGCAATCGTGCAAATGGTAATTATAAAACTGCTATGTAATGAATTTACTTTGCGGTTCTGCTCGATGGATTCGGTCGTCTGGGGCGCACCGCTATTTATAAAATTGTAACAGGAAAATTCAGATATCTCAAAGCGTGTAATGTGGGTGCCGAAAATGTCCATCTATAAAAACGAAGAATATTGAGCGGTCCGCGCGGGGTAGCCGCGCGGTCTTGGGCGTCTTGTCACGGTCCGCGCGTCTTCCTCCGTCGGAGGTTCGAGTCCTCTCTCGGGCATGGGTGTGGGTGTGTTGTCCTTAGCGTAAGTTAAGTTACATTAAGAAGTGCGTAAACTTAGGGACCGATGACCTAAGCAGTTTGGTCCCATAAGACCTTACCACAATTTTTTTTAAGAAAAGAAATTAAGCGGATGAGCATTTTTGGACCACTATCTACAACATGGATATGCCTATTTTCCCGTGCTATTACAGGCGACTAGACGTTGTAATAAGTGCTTCCAGCATGAGCAGGGTTAACAATTCGAACATATTTTGTATCTAAAGCCCCTAAGCAGTGAGGGAAATTCCAGAAAAACTCAAATTCTAGTGCTATTTGCTTCCATTGTGCTTCAGTTGCAGTACGTGAAAAAAGTGAACAATGCTTCTGAAGATTTTTCCATTTTTTTAGAGTACATCAGAAGAAGTAAGAGAAGACGATGACTTACAACTGGAAGAAATACAAAGTATGAATACTGCAAGTTCTTGTATTACCTTCAGAATCGTGCTGGCCCCGGCTTATGGGTTGGTTTCAACCTTGCCTGATACTCTGCGTTTGGTTTCCCGCGTTTATTGCAGTTATGCTGTGGTTCTTCCTCTTTCTATTTGTGGCAGCAGAGGTGTGTATCAATATTCGCACCTTGTACTATGTTTGGTATGGTGCTTATAGTTTCCGGGTATCCGGTGTGCGGCAGTAGGTCGGTTGGTGTGGATCAGACAGGAAATTTCCTCGAGGCGCTGTGGGCCAGGCCCGCTGGCGGTCTCTACGCAGTGTCGGAGTGTGGGGGAGCTGTTCCGATTGCTACGAGGTTCGTGGCTTACCGGCCAGGACATTAAAGTTGAGTGGTGATTTAATTACCGAAGCCAGTCTGTTCACATTGTGCCGTTGGTTTTCATGGTTGGCTGTTGGGGGTATGCCCGTGAGCAACAAAGAGTGATCGAGTTGGCAAAAGTTTGGCCACCATACGGTGGAGTTCAACTATATTTTGGTTATTTGAAGTCCAGGTGCACCAGCGGAATTTTCTGCCTTGTGGCCGTTAGCATTCCGGTTACCTGCTCTGGCCGCTGACGTAAGATTCAGGCAGTATCCTTTCCTCACCGTGTTGCCGCTGTCCAAGAAGTGTGTGTAGTTTTCACAGCTTTACGCATACTTGCTTGTGGCCGGCTACGCCTTTTACGTTTTAGCTTTGGAGTTCCTTGTGCACTGGTTGGGTGGAAAGCAAGTCGTCTTGTCGGTGGATCCGTTGACTGTGTCGTGGTTGGGTTGCCGGCGGATCGGATACAGTTGGGCCGACTACCTGTCTCCCCTAAGCGTACGTTAATATTTCAAAAGTGCAGACCGACCCCCGGAAACGTCTGAGCGCCGCTGGATGTACTGCATTTTCTTATTGGTGTCTATTTTAACGGCTCATAGCCGATGGTTTGAATTTGTATGCTATTAGTTGGGTTTTAAATAATGGGCATTCAGCCGTTTTCAAATTGAAAGTTCCTTACGTGTCAAGTCTTGCATTGTTTGGACCTTCAGCCTCATTAAAAAAAAATACGGATAAAGCCTTGGGCTTTCTGCCTTGTAAAAATTTATTGTAGTTGTGTTTTGAACCATGGGCCTTCTGCCGTTTTAAAAATTAAATAGGCTGTGCCCTTAAGCCATAAGATTGTGTGACGTATTCAGTCGATAGTTAAGCTCGGAAATTTGCGCTATAATATTTGAGCAACTAAATGAGGTTATATATGTTCGAGTGTAACTGACAGGCGCTCATTTTTGGCCCCTTTCCACAATTCCAACTACCTGTTCTGTCCTGCGGATTTAACCAGGCGTTTCAACTTCTAGTACACATTTGGAGCCACGCCAAATTCCACCGCGGAAGAAAGCGAAATAGATTCATAATAATTCGTCTGCCAACGCTGCACTTGAAGTTTTAAAGAGGACAAGTGAGCACCTCCTCACGAGAAAACAAGACAAATTGACGTCATTTTCAAAATATATTAAATGTGAACTACGAGAATTTTGTAATAAAAAAAGGCTTACCATTCTGCAGAAGAAAATACAAGACTTAATTTTCGAGACAGAACTCGAAGAACTAGAAGAATTTGAACAGATTGAAATTACGGAAATAGACTTAATGCCAATAGAAGTTCATGGGGGACAGCAAACGGAAACAGAAAACGTTTTTCTTTTAAGAGAAAACTTAAATTTCTGTATCCGTGTTTTAACTTCAGTGGTATTTTGTTCTAAGTAATCAATAAAAATAAGTTCTTACCTCAATTCCTCTTTGAAGTGCCTTTATAATAGCCTGATATCCTTTTGGTACTATTTCACTGATTTTGGATTTGGAAATCTTATGCATATACATTAAGGAGCGAATCTCCGGTAGCTAAAAAGCATAATGTAACGGCAAGTTGTTCATCAGGCGTTACAGCCTCTCGAAAATTTGTATCCTTCAGTGTATAGTACTGTGCCGTCATATTTAGTAACACTTCAAAGTCCGTCGTAGACTTACGAACAAAATTTTTGAAAACTCTGCCTGTCTTGAAGTTTAAGGTCACGCATCACAGAAGTGTAAGCTCCATGACTACCCTGTTTATTGAGGAAGTTACGCGCCCACCACCTACGTTCGTTTCTCTGTTTATCCTCCGTATTCACTATTATATACACAGCGCTAGCGCAAAGAAATAGAATTTCTGCGTCGGATGCCATGTTCCGTGGAACTGACTTGCTACAAGTTGCCAATGAGAACGCTCACCTTTGCTACTTGTGCCGGGCACTTGTCCTTGAACCAAGTCGCGAGATACATGTGCCGAGAAACTTTTCTCCGCGACTTATGCCGGGCACGAATATCCGCGACAAATCCCTCAGTGTGAACGTGGCTTTAGACTGTTTCGCCTCCTCGTAGAGGCCTTAAATGTACTCGTTCAGTACATCCGCTCTTTCCTCTGCATTTAACTTGCACTCATAATGTTGGCACCTTTGCTCTTAATTTCACCTACGGCTATTTTAACTTTTTCGTGTGATAAATCTGTCCTTCCGACTACAATTTCTTCTTGCTTTTCTTTACATTTTCCCTGCACCATTCTGATTTAGCGCTACTGCAGCTCGCATGTATTTCGTTCCCACGAAATGTTGCATTGCTCTAGTGCGGTCTTTTCCCGATCATTTTTATACGTTCCTCTTTCGACGACGAATTAAAGTACCTCTTCTGTTACCCAATATTTCTTTCCAGTTACCTTCTTGGACCTCTCTCTACCCATGTTCCATAATTGCTCTTTCGACAGATATTCATTCCTCTTTAACTGAACAGTCTACTGTTGTGTTCAGTATCGCAGCAACTGTATCCTAAGAGAATTTGAAACGCTCTTCATCAATACTGAATATGTCAGAATCAGAATTCATTCTACATTGGTTCTTCCGGCCGGTTTTCTTAAATTACAGTCAACTCTTCATTATTACTGCATTGTGATTTGACTCTATATTCGTTCCTGGGTACGTCTCTAGTTCCTCACTTCAGAATCTCTGTCTGGTCATGATGTAATCCAGCTGGAACCTTCCCACGTCTCCGGACATTTCCAGATCTATCTCTTCTCCTGTAATTACTGAGCAGCGTATTTAATATTCACACAGTTAGTGACGGATAGTGCACGACTCTAAACTTTGGTGGCCGATGGATGAATGTGTGACGCTGCTGTGCGATTTCACCGTGCAGCAGCGTCACACATTCATCCAAAATTTAGAGTCGTACATTTTCCGTCGATAACTGTGTGAACACTAAATACGCCGTTCAATAGTTACAGGAGAAAGAGGTAGATCTGGAAACGGCCGGAGATACTAGGGCATAAAGTATTTGCAAATTTCAGTCGGCGTACTCAGTTGGACAGTAACTATGCCCCGAAGAAAGCACTTAAACAATATGCGCCCTGTGCCCGAGCGGTTCTAGGCGCTTCAGTCAGGAACCAAGCCACTACTACGATCTCAGGTTCGAATCCTGCCTCGGGCATGGATGTGTGTGATGTCCTTAGGTTAGTTAGGTTTAAGTCGTTCTAAGTCTAGGGGACTGATGACCTTAGATGTTAAGTCCCTTAGTGCTTAGAGCCATTTCAAGCATTTTGAAGAATATGCACAAATGCTAGCATTTGAGAGTGAACGTGACGTTGGGCTCAAAGAAGCCAATCGGAGTAATCAGCCTATCGCTGGAATTGGAATGGGAGCGATGCCACTATTCGATGATGTTGGCTGGAACGCGTGAACCACGGCTGAGTAAGTGTCAAGAAGCAAACGGCCGACCTAAAGAGACGGCAGAACACGAGGGCCGTGCAATCGTCACGGAGATACAAGAGCACTGTTTCGATCATTATTATGGAGCGTCACTGACCACAGAGACCATTAACGAGCGCCTGAAAGAAACGGGGCTGAGCTCACGGCGCCCCTTGAGCGGACTACAATTGACCTCTTTACAACAACAAGCACGTTAGCAGTAGTGTGCGCACCTTCAGCCTGGAATCTCTTTGACTGGAATCTTCAGGGATGTGTCGCGCTTCGAACGGAGAGCTGATGACCAGCTGAGTAGTGGCTGGGGACGCCTCAGACAGCGGTGGGTTACCAACCTGACTGTCGCTCTCCATACGGCCTGACAACGAGGAAAAAATGGTTCAAATGGCTCTGAGCACTATGGGACTTAACATCGGAGGTCATCAGTCCCCTAGAACTTAGAACTACTTAAACCTAACTAACCTAAGGACATCACACACATCCGTGCCCGAGGCAGGAATCGAACCTGCGACCGTAGCGGTGGCGCGGTTCCAGACTGGAGCGCCTAGAACCGCTCGACCACAGCGACCGGCCCGACAACGAGGAATGATGGTCTGGGGTGCCGTTGCTTTTCAAAACAGGAAACCTTTGGTTGTCTTACAGTACAGTGGTACGTCGATGACATTCTACTCCCTAATTTTTGCCCTTCATAGCAATCCATCCTGGACTTAAGCTTCAGCAAGATAACGCCCGGCCGCATACGGCAAGAGTTTCTACTGCTTATCTTCATGCTTGATAAACCCTATCTTGGCCAGGATGGTCGCCCGATCTCTCCCCAGTTGAGAACGTTTAGAGCATTATGAAGAAGGCCCTCCAACTACATCTACGATCTAACGTGCCGGTTGGACAGAATTTCGCACGATATCCCTCAGGAGGACATGCCACAACTCTATCAATCAAATAGCTGCTTGCATAACGGCCAGAGATAGACAATTGTTCTATTGACTAGCTCAATTTTCGAAGTACATTTTAATGAATGTATCATCCAATTCTTTTAAAATTATAACCATTTTTCTGTTAATGTACATGTATATCCTATCCTCTCTGACTGCTGCTACCAAGCCTATATCCCCTCGTAGCTTTCTGTTCTATTCCCTCCCCAATACGATGTTCAAATACCTCTAATTGCAGTAGAGTCCCGTTAATCCGAACTAATTTGGACCGGACCTTGTCCGGATTACCGATTTGTTCGGAATAGCCTGCATTACGGTGACGAGTTTCTAGACTGAAGTATACCAAGAAGATAAGTAGGTACGCCATGGTAACAAATGGGAACAAGTGTGCGAACAATGGCTCACTCTCACTCCCTGCCCTTGTTGTTGTGCATTGTTGAGACCTTTGTAGTGTCTGCGGTCAGGGCACAGCCAGTCGGCTTGCAAAGCGCTTGGTTATGTTAGTTATCAATCGCTGCCACGCGTTACAGTTGTATTGTATTCGTTCAGATGTAGTGGTGTACGTATTTTCGTCATGAGTAAACGTAAACATACAACGTTAATTCTCAAAGAAAAGCTGAATGCTTTGAAGCGGATATACAATTGTGAGAATGTATCTAAACTGGCAACGGAACTGGGTGCTGGTAAAGCAACCATTTGAGAATGGAAGAAGAACCAAGTGGAGCTTGAACAGTCGAAATTCGGAAAAACAGTCGAAATTCGGCAGACTTTGAAAGAGTCCCAGTACGATAAAGTGGATGAAGCTCTTTTCCTTTGGTTTACGCAGGAAAGAGAAAGGGGAACGCCTTTAAGTAGAGCACTGGTTCAGGAGAAGGCTGTTTACCTGAACAAGTTAATGAGTGGTGGTGTGTCTTTTACTGCGAGTACAGGTTGGTTGAACAGATTCAAAAAACGTTATGGAATCCATCAGCTAACAATTACTGGAGAGATGCTTTCTTCTGACCGTGATGCAGCGAAGGAATACTTGGGTGAGTTTGAAAAAATGATAAGAGTGGGAAAGTATTCTCCCAACAAATTTATAGCGCTGACGAGACTCGCCTTAATTTTAGGGCATTGCCAACAAAAAGCCTGGCATCAAAAGCAGAAGACCATGCTCCTGGTTTGAAAATGTGCAAAGATCGTGTGACTTTATTAGCGTGCACCAGCGCTGCTGGTAATCACAAGCTGCCTTTAATGCTGATCGGCAAATCTGATAGGCCCAGAGCTTCTAAAAACTGCAACATGAAGTCCCTGCCCGTATATTATCAGAAAAAAGCATGGATGGATGGTAAGTCGTTCAATGTATGGTTTCACGGCCAATTTGTTCCCTCTGTTCGACGGTTTTCTAAGGAAAATCATTTGTCTCCCCATGAAATCCTTTCGATTGATAACGCGCCATCTCACCCAGCACTGAGGAATTATGTGATGGAGAAACTGTGGCGAAGTTTTTACCGCCGAATTTTACACCAGTTCTACAGCCGATGGATCAGGGCGTACTGTAAACATTAAATCTGATTTACAGAAAACAATTTTTAAGAATGCTGATCCAAGATGATAGCATTCCTTTAGTGGACAAAATAAAAAAATGACCTACGTGAAGGATGTTGTTTATTAGGCCGCTGAATCATGGCAGAATATTTCAGAAAACACTCTGAGAAAATCGTGGAGAAAACTGTGGACATCTCTTGAATTTCAGGACAACCTAGTTGAAAATGAAGAGGAAAATCTACTGTAAATGATACAGACCATCCCTGGATGTGAAGAAGCTGGTGAAGGAGACGTAGATGAGTGGGTGGCAGGTGACAGGGCATGTGTGGAGAACCTTACTGACGCTGATTTAGTTGCTGCTGTGACTCAAGACCAGGAAGAAGTGGACTGCTGTGACGGAAGTGACAATGAGCCTGAAAGCGACAAAGGACTTTACCTCGCGCTACGTTATGTGGAGCAACAACCCACTGCTACACCTGGTGATTTGATGTTTATGAGACGATGGCGCAACTATGCACCATATAAGAGACTGTCTTCATTACGCCAAAAAATCAATGACTAGATTTTTGTCATCTAAAAAGTAGGGATAAAATGTCCACTGTATTCTAGTAAGTTTGACAGCTTTTCTTTAATTGTTATGCATTGTTTAAACCTAATGTTTTCTCGCCAATTTTTCTAATACATATTTACTGTACTGTGTAAACTAAAATAGTATGTATGTACAGCAGTTTACCGCACAGTTTTCGATAATTAGACTAACATCTTTCATGTTCGGATTAACCGAACGTTCGGATTACCGGGTTTCGGATTAGCGGGACTCTGCTGTATTAGAGTTTCGTATCCCTTTGTATTTTTATTACCCGTTCATTATTCTGGTATACTTTCTCTGCTTCTTCATCTTCTGCTTGTATTCACAGTATATTAACTATTGTTGGTTGATTCTGATGAGGTAATTCCTATCACTGAACTGTACACAATAACTCAGTCTCTGCCGTACTTTTCTTCTCAAAGCGAAGCCCATTAACCCAACTGAAATAGGAAGGTATATATCTGATCAAACCAAATGCTCTTCTGTTCAGATGTATACCTTCTTTCAGTTGTCTAGTGACTACTGACGGCAAATTCTGGTAAGCTGCTTGGCAGTTCGAAGTGAAACTGAAGAGTGGCTGCACAGTAAACTACCTTAACAAACAGTTACAAGGAGTCACGACACTCAATGCTACATCGAGGTTAAAAACCATCTTCTCATATAGAGAACATGTTTCCTCGGGGGAAAGCTTTCAAGGTCGTGAAACCTTTAGATACATTGATGAAGATTTTCGGCATATGCTTACAATGCGATATACACTCAGTTTTCCTTGTCTGAATGTACTTTTGTGATATTCTGCACAAGCTATCAGCACGTCACCTAGCTCTAGACTTAACATCAATTTGTTTATAAACATTTTCCAAAAAACATAGTCCAAATGACCTTCGGTAATCTTTACATAAATATTCACTCGACGGTATTTTCTGGAACCCCCAAGATTCAAATGATCGAATATCTGCTATGTCGACAGAGATAAACCTCAGTCCGGTACTCATTGATCCCACTGAAACAACTCTAGGAATTTACAAATTAATTAATTGCGTAATTTGTAGTCGGACCTACAGAAGAAAACATAATTCTTCCGTGTGCTTCACCACAGATCTTCTGCGTGTTGTATATGCTCCATTGTTGTAGTTGAATTAACATATCAGTTTATAATATGATGACTGATAAACTTTTTGATTTGTCACGCATCCGATTATGATGTCATATTATGCCGAAGGTTGGTGCAATTGTACCCGAAAACATTCCTTTAACAGTGGCACGACGGCCTGTGTACAAACGACGATTTTCCAAAATTTTATCGCCGGCCGAAGTGGCCGCGCGGTTCTGGCGCTGCAGTCTGGAACCGTGAGACCGCTACGGTCGCAGGTTCGAATCCTGCCTCGGGCATGGATGTGTGTGATGTCCTTAGGTTAGTTAGGTTTAACTAGTTCTAAGTTCTAGGGGACTAATGACCTCAGCAGTTGAGTCCCATAGTGCTCAGAGCCATTTGAACCATTTGAACCAAAATTTTATCCAAGTAGTTTCAGTAAAAGGAACGGAAAAACTGGTTTCAGTAGCTGGTTTGTGAGTACAAACGGAAGCTAATATAGTTACAAAAGTAAGCTTATGAACACTCAATCCATCTAACGAAACTGAGACATAGTCTCCCAATTATCGGCTTCTGTCGGCTCAACAACGTACCTGGTCTATGATTTCCTGGCCGTACCAGCAGAAGTGGGCGGTCTGGTTGACGTATGCTGGGAAGGTGAGCACTTTCTTCAGAACAGTTGATCTCTTCGCACCCGGACGGAAAGCCTGGCAAATACAAATAGAAATCTGCATTACATCTGAGCTTCTGGAATGTGTATTACAACGAGGCGTACCTGTAACATAGGAAGCGAGTGATTCGTGTAAAATTTCTTTAGATGAAATGTCCCAAAAAATTGTTACGTGACTGCACATCTGAATGAAACTTTTGTGGAATATGGGATGCAAATAAACAGAGCAAAAACAAAGATTATGGTCATCAGTACAAGACGCAGACTGACCAATATTAAAATAGGACAATCTACCATTAGCCAAGTAAGTGCATTTAAATATCTTGGAAGCACAATAACTGAAGACTTGAGATGTCACCAGGAGGTGAAAACTCGAATTGCCATAGCGAAGGAGGCATTCAACAGAAAGAGGAAACTCTTATGTGGCAAATTAGGTAAAGATCTAAGGGGAAAGCTTGGCAAATGTTTTGTCTGGACTGTGGCACTATATGGGGCAGAAACATGGACGCTGAGACGAGAGGATGAAAAAAGGTTAGAAGCATTTGAGATGTGAATGTGGTAGAGAATGGAGAGAATGAGCTGGATGGAAAGAGTGAGTAATGAAAGAGTATTGGAAAGGGTGAGAGAAGATGTCTGCTGAACATTGTAAGAGAAAGGTAAAAGAACTGATTGGGACATTCATTGTGCAGGGAGTGCCTGCTCTTTTTTTCTTGTTATCAGTCTACTGACTGGTTTGATGCGGCCCGCCACGAATTCCTTTCCTGTGCTAACCTCTTCATCTCAGAGTAGCACTTGCAACCTACGTCCTCAATTATTTGCTTGACGTATTCCAATCTCTGTCTTCCTCTACAGTTTTTGCCCTCTATAGCTCCCTCTAGTACCATGGAAGTCATTCCCACATGTCTTAGCAGATGTCCTATCATCCTGTCCCTTCTCCTTATCAGTGTTTTCCACATATTCCTTTCCTCTCCGATTCTGCGTAGAACCTCCTCATTCCTTACCTTATCAGTCCACTTAATTTTCAACATTCGTCTGTAGCACCACATCTCAAATGCTTCGATTCTCTTCTGTTCCGGTTTTCCCACAGTCCATGTTTCACTACCATACAATGCTGTACTCCAGACGTACATCCTCAGACATTTCTTCCTCAAATTAAGGCCGGTATTTGATATTACTAGACTTCTCTTGACCAGAAATGCCTTTTTTGCCATAGCGAGTCTGCTTTTGATGTCCTCCTTGCTCCGTCCGTCATTGGTTATTTTACTGCCTA
The DNA here is from genome assembly GCF_023864275.1 of Schistocerca cancellata. NCBI lineage: Eukaryota > Metazoa > Arthropoda > Insecta > Orthoptera > Acrididae > Schistocerca > Schistocerca cancellata. The sequence goes on along the minus strand of NC_064632.1, from coordinate 501,649,858 downwards.
GGTACAGAATTCCTTAACTTCATTGACTTCGTGACCATCAATCCTGATGTTAAGTTTCTCGCTGTTCTCATTTCTACTACTTCTCATTACCTTCGTCTTTCTCTGATTTACTCTCAAACCATACTGTGTACTCATTAGACTGTTCATTCCGTTCAGCAGATCATTTAATTCTTCTTCACTTTCACTCAGGATAGCAATGTCATCAGCGAATCGTATCATTGATATCCTTTCACCTTGTATTTTAACTCCACTCTTGAACCTTTCTTTTATTTCCAGCATTGCTTCCTCGATATACAGATTGAAGAGTAGGGGCGAAAGGCTACAGCCTTGTCTTACACCCTTCTTAATACGAGCACTTCGTTCTTGATCGTCCACTCTTATTATTCCCTCTTGGTCGTTGTACATATTGTATATGACCCGTCTCTCCCTATAGCTTACCCCTACTTTTTTCAGAATCTCGAACAGCTTGCACCATTTTATATTGTCGAACGCTTTTTGCAGGTCGACAAATCCTATGAAAGTGTCTTGATTTTTCTTTAGCCTTGCTTCCATTATTAGCCGTAACCTCAGAATTGCCTCTCTCGTCCCTTTAGTTTTCCTAAAGCCAAACTGATCGGCACCTAGCACATTCTCAATTTTCTTTTCCATTCTTCTGTATATTATTCTTGTAAGCAGCTTCGATGCATGAGCTGTTAAGCTGATTGTGCGATAATTCTCGCACTTGTCAGCTCTTGCCGTCTTCGGAATTGTGTGGATGATGCTTTTCCGAAAGTCAGATGCTATATCGCCAGACTCATATATTCTACGCACCAACGTGAATAGTCGTTTTGTTGCCACTTCCCCTAACGATTTTAGAAATTCTGATGGAATGTTATCTATCCCTTCTGCCTTATTTGACCGTAAGTCCTCCAAAGCTCTTTTAAATTCCGATTCTAATACTGGATCCGCTATGTCTTCTAAATTGACTCCTGTTTCTTCTTCTATCACATCCGCCAAATCTTCACCCTCATAGAGGCTTTCAATGTATCCTTTCTACCTATCTGCTCTCTCCTCTGCTTACTAGCAGATGCTTTGGAAGGGTTGGTTTGTGGGAGAAGACTGAGAGGAAGAAGGAGATACAAGATGATAGACGACATAAAGGGAAGAGGAAATTATGCAGACCTGAAGAGGATGGCAGAAGACCGGACAGCCTGGGGAACTACCATGTGAAAATTTGCCTTTAGGCAGAACACTGATGATGATAATGATGATGACTACACACAGGGACTTAGAGGGTTCACCTTTACAATAGTTCCGACCGGAAGGCGTATTATTTATTAGGACAGTCTACATGCTTTAAATATAACAATGGCAATTTCTCAAATAAATTTGTGGCATAGGTAACATAAAACACAATGACGTTCTGGGATGGATTTAGTGCAGCCCGAAGAATGATTTGGTGCAGCGCTGGTCTCTGCTGTGCAAGCCTCTTCAGCTCTGTATAGGTACTACAACCTATATCCGTTTGAACCTACCTACTGTATTCAAGCCTTTGGTCTCACTCTGCAATTTCAACCCTCCACGTTCCCCATCCAGCGGATATTGTAAAAGGCTGGCGTTTGAGCACCATTGCTTTTACTCTTCCTGCGATTCCTGGTTCCTCAAAGTGATATGATCTGCTTTTGATTCATCATTCACCCTCGTTCGTTTACACTGGCGTTGCGGTAAACACGTGCACCAAAGTGTGAGAGTGAAATGACTCGTCAACTGGAGACGCGATCCAAATTTGATGTACACTGGACGGTAAGATTCTTGTGGACAAAACGCTAAGCTGCACAGGGATTCACTATGTAATTCTGGCGGTATGTGGACCAACTATAATGTCGCGTCCAGGAGTACTGAAATTGTGCCAGCAATTTGACTGGGAAGGAAGCGCATCGACATTGATCGTAGACGATAATTCGTAGGAAAAGGGTACCATCAGACGTAAGTCTTCGTAACACTTATTATGTAAGCAAACAGTTTCGTCGCTTCATTAGCCACCTCTTCAGGCCACTTTGCGACAAATATTGGAGCCGTCCGAAATGGTTCAAATGTCTCTAATCACTATGGGACTTAACATCTGAGGTCATCAGTAACCGAGACTTAGAACTACTTAAACCTAACTAACGTCAGGACATCACACACGCTGGCCGGAGTGGCCGTGCGGTTCTAGGCGCTATAGTCTGGAGCAGAGCGACCGCTACGGTCGCAGGTTCGAATCCTGCCTCGGGCATGGATGTGTGTGATGTCCTTAGGTTAGTTAGGTTTAATTAGTTCTAAGTTCTAGGCGACTGATGACCTCAGAAGTTAAGTCGCATAGTGCTCAGAGCCATTTGAACCATTTTTGAACATCACACACATCCATGCCCGAGACAGGAGGAGCCGTCCGAACTTAGGTGCACTTAGAGTAGGTACAATACATGCTGAACTGGATACCGCGGACTTCTATTTATTCGACCTGTACAGTCCACAAGCGCGAGGACAGTTATCTTTTTCTCTTGGGGGCCTGAAGATGTCAATAATGAAGCGTCGAAATTGATTGATTAATAACAAATTATTTGGGTACAGTCACAGCTGTTGGTATAGTTTTCTACGAATTATTGATCCGCCGCAGTACGCATGCAAGTCGTCTTCTGATTTTCCAACGATGAAGACATTCGCGCAGTGGTTCTCGAATGGCTACGTGACCAAGGTGCAGATTTTTTTTGTCGAGGAACTGAACGATTGGTAGAATCATGTGAAGGATGTTTGCAGACGTAGTGACTATGAAAAACATTGTTATTTATCTATGTTCCTTTGAACTCTAACGCAACATTCCAGAGAAGTTGCTTGGCCTGTCTCTATAGTGTCTAACTTACTTAAAAAATAATACAAAAAAATCAAACAGATCTTGCTTAGCTACCAGTGGATTAACCATAATGATTCCCTTCCTTGTAATTTTGTTCGTTACGGAGATAGGAACAGCAGTACTTCTCGTTTAGTTTGCATACTACTTTTTTCGGTTCGGACCTTTCTCTCCTGAAGGCCCTTCAAAAATGTAACACAGCAAACCATTCACGATAACATGACATTATTAAAAACGTACCTAAAGTCTGACTTTGACTCTCCTGTCGTAGCACACAGTACAGATACGTGGGGATATAACTCGTTTAACGTAAACTTAGGCTTCCGCGGCCGTTGTCACAGTCCATAAAATTCTTCTGGGTTTGAGGCCGCATTGTCATCTATAAAATTCCGACGTTGCGGCGACTGTTGCAAGGCGCCTTCCTCCGGGTGTATTGCTTACTGCTGGATGAGCACTAGTTTGTTACTTATATGCTATGGAGGAGTACTGTCATTGGATACGAGTATGAGGGTGAGGAGGAAGGGTATTAGGTGTTCATTTTATTGGTCTTTGCATTGCGTGTTGTCATTGGCGGTAATCGGCGTTTTCCATTGGAGTTTTCTTTATTGCTTGCCATTGGTGGAAATCGGCGAAAAGGAAACTGAGCGGCGACTGCAGCGTAACGTTATTTACTAACTGCCTAGTACCGGCAAGGGCGCGTCAGCCTTCTGTGTACCCTCCACGGTGTGGTCAACCGCGCGCCTATTGCTTTGGGAGAGCTGTCCTTCCGAAAAGCTGTCACTGCTGGCAGCCAAGACGCTGGAAGTCGGTACCCGTCTTCTCTGTTCATGTTGTCGGGACGCTTGACTGTTTCTATACCCTCTCTAATCTTCCTCCTCAAACTAAACGGCTGTTACGCTAATACGTGGGCCTCTCGAAATTCGATCATCATCCTGCACTGTTGCTGATGTTCTGCCACCACTGATTTGTTGTATTGTTTGAGGCGGATATATCTCTCGTGTTCAGTTAACCTTGCGCTTATTGGACGCCCAGTTTCACGTACATACACCAGTCCACATTCGCACCCGATTTCGTAAACTCCGGCGGCATGAACTTTATCGTCGAGCCCAGAACTTCTTTTATTTTGTTGTTGCTGCGAAAAATCGGCTTAATACCTGCTCGACGGAGAATTCTGCCCAGACGTTCAGTAACCCCTCCTCCTTCGTCGCCATGGTTTTGTGTATCATCCTCATGTCGTAACCATTAGCTCCAAAAGTGGACCTTAGGTTCTGTAGTTCAGCTTTCAGATTGTGTTCATCGCCGATCCTGTAGGCTTTCTTATTTAAAGTTTGCAGGGCCGATTGCTTTTGCGTAGGATGGTGGTGGGAGGATGCATGCAGGTACCTGTCCGTGTTGGTGGGCTTCCTATAAACTTGTGTCCAAGCTTCCCGTCAGGCTCACGGTAAACTTCCACGTCGAGAAAAGGCAATACCCCGTTCTTTTCTATCTCCATGGTAAAGTGAATTATGCTGTGTTGCTGGTTGAGATGTTGATGGAAGGTCTGAAGCTCTTCTTCTCCGTGTGACCGGATATCAAAAGTGTCATCAACGTATCGGAGCCAGCATTCTGGGCGTAATGGTACGGACTGGAATGGTATTTCTTCGAACGCTTGTATAAAAATGTCTGCTGCGGCAGGCGAAAGAGGGAATCCATAGCTACACCGTCCGTCTGCTCATAAAAATCCCCTTTCCACCTGAAATACGTGGTCGTCAAACAGTGGCGCACTAGCTTGCAGGTGCCATGCGCTCCTCTAAGACGTTCACGGGTACATTCGTGAACAAAGACTTCACGTCAAAACTGACCAAGAGTTACAAAAGTAAGCTAATAAACCGTCAAACGAAACATACATAATCCCCCAGTTATCGATATTAGTTGACGCTGACACGCACCTGTTTAATGATTCTTGATCGTGCCAGCAGACAGAGATGCCCCATATTAGGAAACTACTGACTGAAAATAGGCAAAGTGAACAAGTGGTGGTAATTTCCTATGGGACCAAACTGCTGTGGTCATCGGTCCCCTAGTCTTGCGCACTACGTAATCTAACTTAAACTAACGTACGTTAAGGGCAACACACACTCTCATGTCCAAGGGAGGACTCGAACCTCCGAAGGGGGAACCACGCGAACCGTGGGCAGGCGCCAGACAGCGCCGCTATCCCGCGCGGCAGTGAACAAGTCTTCACATTTCTGTTAGAGTAATAGCGATTATTATTACCATAGGGAATATAGCAGCACACAGTTATTTAGTTACTTCCTAAATGAATCCTTGCAAGATACGTCAGATACCTTAAGTAATAAGCATTTGTTGATTTTACTGATTATTTGATCATATTGTGTCTAAGCAGTTTCTATTTTACAGGTAATCTGTGCCAGAAATTTTGCGCTGTGTTCTGTTGCCGTTAAACGACGAAAAGATGATGTTCTCTGCACTATTTGTTAGTCCACACATATAACGTGCCACACCTTTGTCAATGTAACAATTAGTTCGTCTGGAATCAGACATATGTCAAACAAAGATACATTATGCTTATTGGCAGGTTACTGATGAACAAATGCAGTGGACACGAAACTGAATCGTGGGGCCGTTCCCTGATTTATAGCTCTGGCATGAAATTTGTGAATTATTCCTTATTTATTGATAATTACGATTACTGAAAGGTCAATAAGGAACGACACATTGGTCGCACAGTCTATAGTACTGGAACTAGTTAAATGATGACAAAGTGCACTGATTTTTTTTATTCTCCTGATGCCCAGAGATGTACTGTGTAATCCGTTTAGTTACCTTCCGAGGATACTCAAATGATTCAAATGGCTCTAAGCACTATGGGACTTAACACCTGAGGTCATCAGTACCATAGACTTAGAAATACTTAAACCTAACTAACCTAAGGACATCACACACATACATGCCCGGGGCAGGATTCGAACCTGCGACCGTAGCAGCAGCGCGGTTCCGGACTGAAGCGCCAAAAACCGTTCGGCCACAGCGGTCGGCCCAAGGGTACTCTAAGCAAATGCTGTGGTACTTACGTCGACAAATCCAAGGCCTTGTATGCAGATGTTTACTGAATTTACACCCAGCATGAGGACGCTCGATTCACTCATCAGGGATTCCAAGTCATTGATGATTCTGTAACAACAATAACAACAACTGGTACTTTTGACTCGTCGGCGGCTCGTTTCTCACCAGTCTCATGTCGAAATAAGAGCAAGAATAACAGACTTTGTACGAACTAACAACAGCACACTCTAATTGTCTAAGATTCGTGAAAGAAATTACAGTGAGATTGGACCTGGGTTAAGATGGTAACTCGTGGATGAGTATACTAAAATATGTGCATAATTTTGGAGTGGTTTCATTTATATATTTTGTCTTTGTGTGAATCTTTATTTTTTTTATTTTTTACGTTTTTTTTTACTTCTACCGTGTATATTTGGCACGTCGTCAATCAACATGTGCAGAGATTCTTAACTGAAGTACGAATTAACTATATAACATTAATCTAGTTGGAGTATGTTTAAGTAGCATAAAAGGCAAAATTAAAATTCGGAAAAAAATTATGGGAATCTCTGATATAGCCATGGCCTTTACGGTCGACATTGCTTTAGAAAGGCATCCAACACGAAATTCAGCGATAGTTAAACGAAGATTTCTTATTAATCTTTATATTATTATTTCCTTAATTTTAGGTATAATTCGGGCAACGGCCTTGCCGCAGTGACTACACCGGTTCCCGTGAGATCACCGAAGTTAAGCGCTGTCGGGCGTGGTCGGCACTTGGATGGGTGACCATCCAGACCGCCATGCGCTGTTGCCATTTTTCGAGGTGCACTCAGCCTCGTGATGCGAACTGAGGAACTACTCGACCGGACAGTAGCGACTTCGGTCAAGAATACCATCATAACGACCCAGAGAGCGGTGTGCTGACCCCACGCCCCTCCTATCCGCACCCTCCCTGGGGATGACACGGTGGTAGGATGGTCCCGGTAGGCCAGTCGTGGACTGAAGACGGAGTGCTTACGTATAATTCAGTTATGGCAACGGCCTTGCCGCTGTGGTAACACCGGTTCCCGTCAGATCACCGAAGTTAAGCGCTTTCGGGTTGGGCTAACTCTTGGATGGGTAACCATCCTGTCTGCGAGCGCTGCAGGCAAGCGCTTTGCACTCAGCCCTTGTGAGGCCAACTACTTGATTGAGCGGTGTGGTGAGCAAATTCCCCTCCGTACACACATCCAGTGACGCCTGTGGGCTGAGGATGACACGGCGGACGGTCGGCACCGTTGGGCGTTCACGGTCTGTTCCGGCGCAGTTTAGTTTTAGAAGTCAGTTATAGACACCACCTACATTTTATAAACAGCCAGCACAGAATACGCTGAGCCCTGCGCAAAATTTTGTAGAGAAATATTTTACAAGTTGATTAACTTCTCAATGTCGAGGTTCAGAGTCAAGTAGAATTTTGCAGAGGACATCATATTCGCCGTTGATTGCAGAATTTAGATTTTTTTCACAATTGCAATTTCGCTCTTTGGGACATTTTGGTACTGCGAAAGATTTTGTTCCGTTACATGTGAGACTTTGAAATCTTCCGACAAAATGGCTCTGAGCACTATGGGACTCAACTTCTGAGGTCATCAGTCAATCTTCCGACATATCTACATGTCGCCGTCAATAACAAGGCTTTTCATTGTAGAAATATAGTAACATCAGACGAGTCCGAAGCTCTGTACATCGTGAAATGATGTAAATGACGTGAAATGTTACCAATGGTAACGTCCTACACATTAATCTCTACAAATGAATCTTCCAAGACACTGTTTACAAATTTCTACTTTCAGCGGCGAATACTATTCTTTTAAAAATTTTTCGTAGTTAACTGAAGTAAACGTTGCATGAACCCTATAAATACCAAAAGCTATATTTCTTTGTCAGTCGCTTAAATGACAGAAAAGTTGGAGCAGACGATATGTCAGCGCCTGTGCTATTCTCAGTCACGATGCCAAGTTCTTTCAGAATAACAGAGGCACTGCAACATCGTATTAACCGCCGACACCGGGTAAGCGACTTTCAAGATGGATGAGTACAGGTTGTAGACGCATGGTTGACTACATATGAAAGTTTGGGTCTGGTGGTAAATCGTACATGGCTAGCCATATGGTAAGGCGACGCTAGCGATAAGCGGGAAATCTGGGTTCGAACACCGATCCGGCACTAATTTTCATTGTCATCATACCATTTTACAGCTGATGGTTGTCCATATTCACAATTGCGATTACATAAAACGTATTAGAAATAGACGGTCTCAAAGTTGAAAAACAGTTCATATCGGTCGATAGAGGAAAGGTCACTAGATCTGATGACGTGATTTTGTATTGAATATGAGGTTTCTTATAGCGTCAGTTTACCGTAAGTTTCTGGAGCAACGAAGCGTTTCACGCGACTGGAAAAAGATCCTTACAGAACACTGACCTATATTTGTTCTGGAGTAATGAAACACGCACTTTTATTTCCGGAGAAAGCAAAGATTTGTGTCAACTAGAAAAAGTGACTTCAACAGTAGAAAAAAATAGTTGGTACAGGTTGAGTACAATAGACTAAGTGAATGTTCCTTCAATTAGCAAAGGAAATGATTGTTTAAATACTGAACACGGCAGTAATTTCACAAGGTCTGGTAGGGAAAAAGGTGTTAAGGACGACTATTTAACCTCTTTATTTCACGACTGTTCACTTCAAACAACCACGTAACTAACCAGCGTAATGGAAATGCGTTGTCTCTGAAACTGCTTGTGTTATTATATGTCATTAAAGCGAAAATAGCAGAAAATATCTGCTGTAGTGAGTTACTGACACATTAATAGAAAATGAAATTGTAGACAGGTATCCGTGATCAAATTTTGTCTACAGAAACTACAGACCATCAAAACACGGTAAAAAGTGGTTCAAATGGCTCTGAGCAGTATGGGACTCAACTGCTGTGGTCATCAGTACCCTAGAACTTAGAACTACTTAAACCTAACTAACCTAAGGACATCACACACATCCATGCCCGAGGCAGGATTCGAACCTGCGACCGTAGCGGTCGTGCGGTTCCAGACTGTAGCGCCTTTAACCGCTCGGCCACTCCGGCCGGCCAAAACACGGTAAACAGGTCGCTCAAAGTGTCACCTGGTTGAATTCCCGAAAGTTATTTGAAGGTCTCATTCAATTGAAGTAATGCGGCTGAGATTCTTTTTCCACGAATATCTGAAGAGTTTGTTTTATGGAAATAAAATGGAGTCACGTGAAAGTCGTTACTGATTTGTCGTCTGATACTCAGATCCTGCCAGGCATCTTCGAATTAGTACATTACTCTGTGGTAGTGCAGATGTTAGACATGCAGTTGAGCCCTTTAAGAAATTTTGTTCCTGCACTTCCAGCATCAACTTAAATAATAGAACCTTTTCCTTAAAAAAAAGTTACATGTTATCTAATATAGCAGATCATCTATATATCTTTAACTTAACAATCGTATTAATATGTCCTGTCCCTTAAATTAAAGAGACTTTTTAAATTTGTCGGGTCTTTGCTGTAATTTTTGTGTTGAGAGACGCTAACATGACGTGGTATTACACACTTGTGTCCAAATTCCAAAATTTTCGATTCTCTGTTGCATCGTCGGTTGTGGATATCGGTACCTGTCCTCAATCACTTCTTCAAGCCACGCTCTACGACAGTTTGAAGTTTTCGATGACGTTTGACGTTTTTAAATACGCATCACCGGACAGTGGAAATGACTGCTCCTATTACTTCTACACGGCAAATACATTTTCCTTAAATCAGTGGTGTGATTACCGAATTACCATACCAGCCCAGTTCTGCGTACTAGAAGAGAATTACAGGGCACATTTTGCTGGTTTATATCAATCATGGCTCTAACGTGGAGCGTCACCGCATGAGCATGTGCAATAAAAAGCTGATTAATGTCAAGCGAGAACAATGCAGATATTATTCATGCAATAACTTTGTTAGATTTGAAGTCCCAATGAAGTGAATTACAGGCCAATACTTGAATGTCGAAGCGTGTCGGAAACGATGACGTTGATACTGCTCCGATAGCGCATGGAATGAAGCAGCTACTGTAAGGGGGTACCCGACAAAAATAAATAAAAGCGCCGTTCAACAGATTATACAAGATTATTTTTGTATAATGGTATATCTACATGTTTAAGTGTGACTATAAAGGTTTGCAATTTCCAATACATATTTTCGCATACATTTCACTAATTAATGACAGTTTGTTGAAACTTGTCGAACAAACCTAAACTAATCCTCACTTGCGGAGAAGAACATAAGTGAATCTTTGTCCAAGGAATATCAAATATGTAAAACAATTTGTACATTGCACCATAAATCTTATTATTATTTAAATTACGTTTTTATGATCTCGAATGAAAAGTACATGAGTAGATATTTCAGATGAATCTCTAAAACAGCTGTGTGTCTAAGAAGGCAAAAGATACACAGCACTCGTTTTAATCAGTATACCTGCAAACAAAAATATTCAAGAACAGTATTAATAAAAGGAAGTAGAAGCAGAAGAAAATCTACATCTCCCTATATACTTCGATAGCCACCAAGCGGTGTGTGGCGGAGGGCACTATTTCCGTCAAAGTCATATTTTCCCCCCTCTGTTCCACTCGCGGATCGCGCGAGGGAAAAACGACTGTCTGAACGCCTCAGTAAGAGCTCTAATTTCTCTTTGAATGGTGATCGTTGCGCGATATGAAAGTTAGTGGTAATAATATATGCTCTAAATCCTCGGCGAAGATCGGAATTTTAAATTTAGTGAGCAGTCCCTTCCGTTTAGCGCGTCGTCTATGCAGGAGTGTCCCACTTCACACTTTCTATGAGATTTGTAACGCTCCTGCGATGCCTAACTGTACCAGTCACGAATCTTGCCGTTCTTCTTTGGACCTTCTCAATCTCTTGAATCAGACCCAACTGTTAAGGGTCCAATACAGACGAAAAACTCTCTAAGACTGGACAAACTAATGTATTGTAAGCAATTTCCTTTGTTGAAGGACTGCATCGCTTCAGGATTCTACCAGTAAACCGCAATCTAGAGTTCGCCGTACCCGTTAATCTGATCGTTCCGTTTGAGAGCATTTCGAATCGTCACACCCAGATACTTGACGGATGGTACCGCTTTCAAAGACTGGGCATTTATTTTGTACATTAATGGGGATTTTCGCTTTGTTATAGGCAGTAGGTTACACTTACTAATATTGAGAGATAATAATATATGCACTATGCGACTTAACTTCTGAAGTCATCAGTCGCCTAGAACTTAGAACTAATTAAACCTAACTAACCTAAGGACATTACACACATCCATGCCCGAGGTAGGATTCGAACCTGCGACCGTAGCGGTCGCTCGGCTCCAGACTGTAGCGCCTAGAACCGCACGGCCAGGAAGAAAGTCGATGACATTCTGGAAGGTACCGCCAGGGATGTGCAACCTGTCGACTCCAGTGCCGTGGCCGGGTGCGGTAGGTTTATCGGTTGACGATGCACGGCGCTTACAGCCCTAACGATGAGATTCCACAGACTCTCAATTGGGCTTAAACTGGGGAGTTTGGTGGCCAGGGGAGTACGGTAAACTCGTCCTGGGGCTCTTCGTCCCACACAAATATCCAGCGAGGTGCGTGACACGTTGCGTTGTACTGCTGGAAGATGCCATTGCGACGAGGAAAAACAAACTGCATGTGGGTGTGGATATGATGTCCAAGTGTGACGGTACGTCACATAAATATTGACATTTTTAGCTGTTGTAAACCGTAGTTGGCGTATTTTATGTATGTAATTAATGTAAAAGATATAGTTAATGTTCTTGAAACAACTGATTGCAGCGATAGCATCTTTATTTAATGTCTATGAAAATAAAAAAGGATCGAAAGAGATACGATTGTACGGCCGAGGAGGAAGGGCGTATTTTGTGGTGGACACACTGTTTTGTTTCGCTATACTGAAGGCAGCCATTGAGCGGCTACACATATTTTATGTAAGTTATTCGTATTTATTGCTAAAATAAACTTATTATTATTACAAAATGAATTTCTTTGTAATAGTTGTCTCCTCAAATGCTCGCAGTGGCTAACTATTTTTAATAAGCATTTTTTTAGTAATTTGCGCTGCGAGAAGCTCATCTTCTGATGCAGCCTCTGGTCGGCCATTACGCGCCGAAGTATTAATTTATTTCTCAAGGTGTTAACAGTAAATGTAAATGCAAGAGATTTCGTTGTAAGAACCTTTCAAAATTGCGACAGATAATTAATTTATGTTAAAGTTCAGTTTTTAAACTATACAGATTCCATGACTTTAGTAAGTTTTATCTTAGCCACTCCACGGCAACAATCGAAATTCCCTCAAGCCTTGCGTTGCAATCAATAGATAGAAATTAACAAAATTACATTCTGTTCAGTTAACGGCAACTATATTTTAGTCATCACGTTCAAAATCTAAAGTTGGTACATGAATAACTGAGGCCCTTCAGGAACCCGCTTCATATTTACTTATGCACGTAAGGAAAATTGATAAGAAAAGACAATATCCATGAGAGAAAGAAGCATGCTGATAAACTGAAAAATAAAAAAATATATATAATATATGTGTAATTTTTTGTATATGACGTAACGAATGACAGCGACGTCACACAAGGATAGATGCGCACTTGTGTTGATCCATTGTGCCTTCCAGAATGACGAGATCACGTAGGGAAAGCCACGAAAGCATTCCCCCTCAGACCCGTAACGTTCAGACTATAGTCGTAGTGTGTGTGTTTTCAAAATCACGCCGTACCTGCCAACAGCCGTCTGATCGGTGGGGCACACAACGTGATTGATCCGAAAAGGCCACCTGTCGCAACTCTGTGGACGTCCAGTTGCGTTCGTCGCTGATAAACAGCACTCTGCATAGATGCATTAAACGGGCACCTATTGTGCTGGCCTACACGCAGGAACCTCCTCTGAACGATCGTTGAGGAGACACTGTTGGTAGCATCGTGATTCACCTGGTCGGCGTCCGCCCACCGTAGCTGCTTGGTCAGCGCGACATAATGTCAGTCCTAAGGGTCCGGCTTCGACTACCGGCTGGGTAATCCGCTCAGGGACTGCTGTTGTGTTGTCCTACTCATCATCATTTCATCCCCATCGACTCTCAAGTCGCTGAAGTGGCGTCAAATTGAAAGACTTCCACCCGGCGAACGGTCTACCCGACGGGAGGCCATAGTCACGCGACATTTACAGTTTTACCTGGTCGGTCAGTTGCTCAACAGTTGCACATCTGTTCGCCCGTACACATTTCCGTGGATCACGTTCACCCAAGACATCTATGGCCCATTGTGCATCGCACTCGCCTCGGCATCAGTTTTGCATAGCAGCATTTAGCAAAGCACAGTGTACTTCCATCACGGAGGCTCGAGGACAGTTTACAGACGTAGCCGTCTCGGAAATACGTCAACCCTTGGCCCGAAATACAACGGTCATGCACTTTCGGACGTCAGATAAATCGCTTCGTATCTGCATTACGACACCAACTGCACTGCTTCCGAATCCCCTCGACACGCTCTATATACCCTGCACTGCTGGTGCTGCCACCTGCTATATGTGTGTGGTTGTCGTACATTAACCGCGAACAGAGGCGGTGAACGCATTAATATGACTGGATGGTGTATAATACCTTACGCCAAAACACCTTCTGAAATTTTTACTATCAGAAACAGTCTTGATCACAATTTATTTATTACAGTGACCGGTTTCGACCACTACTGTGGTCATCTTCAGACCTACATGTCGTATACAAAGCCTTAATTAGAGGGCTACGTACATTAAAGAAAATGCATAAAGTTACAAAGCTACAAAACGATGAATTACCGATGAGTAAGAATCTCCTTCTGGTGGTAAATCACTACTGGAGAAACCTTTTTTTTTTTCATGCAGTTGACTAATACTCAGCGTCACCGGTTCAGATCCGGTCCAACGGTCCAACTGTCTCGATGGACAAGTGAGAGGAGACTTAAAGCAACAGCTGAGTAGCAGCCGAGCATAGCACGTTGAAGGTGTGGCGGTGGAACTTTAAGTTCCGTGCCACCCTCCGACGGTGGAAGTAATACGCTATCGTCAGATAACAAAGTGGCTGAACGAGAAGAGGCCACTGCTAGTGACTGTACGAAAAGGGACAGAAAAACGTGGTTGAATTGGGCCTGTCGTCAGTCACAGTCCGAATCCGAGTCCTCCGGGATGGTGAGAGGAACGGGGTGGCGGTGCCAGCGCCGTGGAACTGTGGTGCCGATGGTTTGTAGTCCTGCGACAGTATCACGGAGGGCGTCCACTTTACTGTACAGTTGGCCAGCCTTACGGAGAACGGTCGTCTTGAGAAAGGCCGTATTTGTCTCCTCATGCAGAGTGACAATCCTGGTGAGCGGAGGGGCGTGAAGACTCAACCTGAGAACTTTATTCTGTAGGCTCTGGAGCGTCAGCATCCGGGACTTACTAATCGTGGCCCACGCACAGGAACCATACTTTACTAAGGGTAGCAGAAACCAGTGCTCGTCTTACTGTATACAGGGTGTTACAAAAAGGTACGGCCAAACTTTCAGGAAGCATACCTCACACACAAATAAAGAAAAGATGTTATGTGGACATGTGTCCGGAAACGCTTAATTTCCATGTTAGAGCTCATTTAGTTTCGTCAGTATGTACTCCAACGTGATCAAATTGTAAATTTTCACAATCAACATGTGTGGGCTGACGAGAATCCGCACGCAATTGTGCAATCACGTCATCAACACAAATTTTCTGTGAACGTTTGGGCAGCCATTGTTGGTGATGTCTTGATTGGGCCCCATGTTCTTCCACCTACACTCAATGGAGCACGTTATCATGATTTCATACGGGATACTCTACCTGTGCTGCTAGAAAATGTGCCTTTACAAGTACGACACAACATGTGGTTCATGCACATTTCAGTAGAGCTGTTCGTACGCTTCTCAACCACAGATTCGGTGACCGATGGATTGGTAGAGGCGGACCAATTCCATGGCCTCCACGCTCTCCTAACCTCAACCATCTTGACTTTCGTTTATGGGGGCATTTGAAAGCTCTTGTCTACGCAACCCCGGTGCCAAATGTAGAAACTCTTCGTGCTCGTATTGTGGACTGCTGTGATACAATACGCCATTCTCCAGGGCTGCATCAGCGCGTCAGGGATTCCATGCGACGGAGGGTGGATGCATGTATCCTCGCTAACGGAGGACATTTTGAACATTTCCTGTAACAAAGTGTTTGAAGTCACGCTGGTACGTTCTGTTGCTGTGTGTTTCCATTCCACGATTAATGTGATTTGAAGAGAAGTAATAAAATGAGCTCTAACATGGAAAGTAAGCGTTTCCAGACACATGTCCACATAACATATTTTCTTTCTTTGTGTGTGAGGAATGTTCCCTGAAAGTTTGGCCGTGCCCTTTTGTAACACCCTGTATAAAGGAGGCTCCGCCCACTTGTGACGGAATGATGTCATTGCTAACCTATGGGTTATAAGTCGAATAACAATGTAAAATTTCTTAGTTTAAAGAACATTGTCAACAAAGGAAAATAAACACTCACTAAACTTAGCTTGTTCAACAGCTATTGTCAATTAAGAAGCGTTAAAAATACACTCCTGGAAATGGAAAAAAGAACACATTGATACCGGTGTGTCAGACCCACCATACTTGCTCCGGATACTGCGAGAGGGCTGTACAAGCAATGATCACACGCACGGCACAGCGGACACACCAGGAACCGCGGTGTTGGCCGTCGAATGGCGCTAGCTGCGCAGCATTTGTGCACCGCCGCCGTCAGTGTCAGCCAGTTTTCCGTGGCATACGGAGCTCCATCGCCGTCTTTAACACTGGTAGCATGCCGCGACAGCGTGGACGTGAACCGTATGTGCAGTTGACGGACTTTGAGCGAGGGCGTATAGTGGGCATGCGGGAGGCCGGGTGGACGTACCGCCGAATTGCTCAACACGTGGGGCGTGAGGTCTCCACAGTACATCGATGTTGTCGCCAGTGGTCGGCGGAAGGTGCACGTGCCCGTCGACCTGGGACCGGACCGCAGCGACGCACGGATGCACGCCAAGACCGTAGGATCCTACGCAGTGCCGTAGGGGACCGCACCGCCACTTCCCAGCAAATTAGGGACACTGTTGCTCCTGGGGTATCGGCGAGGACCATTCGCAACCGTCTCCATGAAGCTGGGCTACGGTCCCGCACACCGTTAGGCCGTCTTCCGCTCACGCCCCAACATCGTGCAGCCCGCCTCCAGTGGTGTCGCGACAGGCGTGAATGGAGGGACGAATGGAGACGTGTCGTCTTCAGCGATGAGAGTCGCTTCTGCCTTGGTGCCAATGATGGTCGTATGCGTGTTTGGCGCCGTGCAGGTGAGCGCCACAATCAGGACTGCATACGACCGAGGCACACAGGGCCAACACCCGGCATCATGGTGTGGGGAGCGATCTCCTACACTGGCCGTACACCACTGGTGATCGTCGAGGGGACACTGAATAGTGCACGGTACATCCAAACCGTCATCGAACCCATCGTTGTACCTTTCCTAGACCGGCAAGGGAACTTGCTGTTCCAACAGGACAATGCACGTCCGCATGTATCCCGTGCCACCCAACGTGCTCTAGAAGGTGTAAGTCAACTACCCTGGCCAGCAAGATCTCCGGATCTGTCCCCCATTGAGCATGTTTGGGACTGGATGAAGCGTCGTCTCACGCGGTCTGCACGTCCAGCACGAACGCTGGTCCAACTGAGGCGCCAGGTGGAAATGGCATGGCAAGCCGTTCCACAGGACTACATCCAGCATCCATGGGAGAATAGCAGCCTGCATTGCTGCGAAAGGTGGATATACACTGTACTAGTGCCGACATTGTGCATGCTCTGTTGCCTGTGTCTATGTGCCTGTGGTTCTGTCAGTGTGATCATGTGATGTATCTGACCCCAGGAATGTGTCAATAAAGTTTCCCCTTCCTGGGACAATGAATTCACGGTGTTCTTATTTCAATTTCCAGGAGTGTAGGACTTCATTTTGACAGTACATGGGTTGCCCTCTCAAGGTTTATTAGTGAACCATTTGGAACCATTGGTTGCCATGGTTAAGTTGGATGTCGTTCAAAGATGTGGTAGCAGGCTTCTTTGCACTGAAGTAGTTGTAAAGTCGATAGGCAATTAGCCGAGCGGTCTCGGGCGCTGCGGTCATGGAATGTACGGCTGGCCCCGGCGGAGGTTAGAGTCCTCCCTCGGGCATGGGTGTGTGTGTTTGTCCTTAGGATAATTTAGGTTAAGTAGTGTGTAAGCTTAGGCCTGATGACCTTAGCAGTTAAGTCGCATAAGATTTCACACACATTTGAACATACGATAGGCAAACTATTGGTTGCCATGGTGAGGATAAACGCCAGTCCAAAGATGTGTCAGTAGGCTTCTTTCTAACGAAGTTGTTGCAAAATTCCGTCAGAAGCGGGCGGAGCCTTCATTATATGTAGTAAGGCGTGCACTGGTTTCTCCAGTAGTGATTTACCACCAGAAGGAGGTACTTAGCCATTGGTAATTCATCGTTTTATACCTTTGTAGCTTTATGTATTTTCTTTAATGTATGTAGCCCTCTAATTAAAGCTTTGTATACGACTTGTAGGTCTGAATATGACCACAGTAGCGGTCGAAACCGGTCACCGTAATAAATAAATTGTGATCAAGACTGACACAAAATATTTGTAACACATTGATCTCTGTTCACTCCCACAATGTATTCAAAAGTAACCTTCTGAAATGTACGTAGGTATGAGAAAGACAAAACATCACAGCCATATAGCTTTAAGCCACTGCTAATACGTTACATATTTTTCAAGGAGGTCGACTTCCAGAGAAGTATATTATATCATAAGTAAGTCATTCTGATCATTCACTAAATAAGTCATACAGGAAAGTAAGTCAGGTTAACAAAGTAGCACATGGTTTAGCTGGAGCTATGCTTCGCCGTGTTTTGTCATACAACGTGGACTGTTTAGCTGTCAAAGACTGTAAAAATAATGAGGCACAAATGTACTTACGACATTATAACTTGATGGTGCTGAATATTCTTCACTAACGTCCTGTAGAGTTGTGTGCTAGGGTCGGCATCACAATGTGTCTGCACGGCTGCATTCTCGTCATACGGTTCACCTTTCTCTGCCACCGGTTTCTTGCTCTTGTACGCGATTTCCCATGCAGCAGATATCTTGTCTCCTTCTGCGGACTTCTTCACGAGTCCATCTTCTTTATGCAGGCGCATGTTTGCAATGTTGTCATTCAGTATAGCTATGTCGGCTGTTGCATTGATCATTAAGCAGGCGAAGAAAAGATCAACTATGACGTTCACCTGCACCACTGCAGCGAGGATGAACAGCTGAAACACGTACGTTATTTCGTAGTTTGGATGCGTCTGCGTGTCTATAGGCATCCAGATAATGAGCGGAGTTTTCCGTATGACTATCGTGGTGTTTTCAGGCGTTGTTATCAGCGTCTTGGCCAGGGCAGGTTCCACAAACCACATCGGTATGCCCACCAGAGGGAAAATCTGCAACATAGAGTTGAAGCTGTGCGTAAGCGGTGCAAGAATATGCGGTAAATGCTCTTGCAGTTACAAGGAAATTGTGGGAGCAGGTGTCAAAAGCTGTGCTTAGTCTTTCATAGACAAAATCGTTGTTGCAAACGATAAGCTATTACAGTTTTTGTGTTCTTGCAGTTGACTAAGTGAACCCCTTTATGGCGTGTGACTCATTAAGTATTCGATCAGCTTTCAACACTCCATAAATGTGCAGGAACACACGGTTCCTCTTAAGAACATAATGCAGAATGTGACTGTGTTGAAACAGTATGGAACTTTGGCGAACTTTCACTGGAATCACCCTCGCAAGCCAACACGATGATACTGACGAGGTAACGTTACGAACTTGACCACATAATTTGACAAAACCGCACACTTACCGTCTATTCCGGGACAAAACTTGGACCATAATTCTGACACTACGCAGTTCCGACCATATGAATGTGACGCTTTTAAACAGTCGCCCAACCTTTTTGTCTGTGAACCGCTACGCTCCGCTGCAGTAGCCTAATGCAGTCGCCATGCGGACCGTACATTCGAATGTTATTCCGACGGAACAGCGTAGAAGAAAGCAGTGGGTAGTAATTACGAACGTTAGGCCAATATCGAGCATGACAAATCCTCTGTATGTGCGTCTAAACGTAGAGCAGTGAGATAGAAGAACGCCACTTAGGTCACATGCACGCTATCTTCTCTCGGCACAGAGTTTGGAGACACTTTATTGGTTTTCAGTTGAAGCTCATACTTGAAGTTCTATGAAAATATACCGTGGTGATGAACTAGCAAAGCGACATCTCGAAAACCCATTGTTTATCGGTTCGATTTGCTACGATGCGTGTTACCATAGTACACCACTTCAAGGCAATGGCACATTGAAGATCTATCAAAATCTCCTCACGTTATTTAGTTGTCTTTTCTTTTCGTTTTATTCACTTTCACATTTTGTGACAGGTTCTGCTACTTTCTTGTTGAGTTGATCGAATTATGTGCTATAATATAACTGCACTCTCTCACACGAGTGTGTGTGTGTGTGTGTGTGTGTGTGTGTGTGTGTGTGTGTGTGTGCTCGATTCGCTTCATCTACTAGAGAGCTTGCAGTAAAATATTTTCCACATTCTTATTTAGTCTTGTGTTTCACAGGTTCTAAAGATGCTGCCAACAGCGCATGCCATTAGGGTTTTACTAAAAAGTGAGAAATATGAACTAAATCTCATCGTACATGAAGACTACTGTAAATTCGTTTCTCACTATTTGTAATGGAATTTTGTCAAGCTGATGTCCCTACTACCTGCATATGACAATTTCAATTTTGCCTTACATCAAGTTCATGGATTTTGAAATTTTTATTTATGTATATTGCAGAGAGAACAACGTGAATGGAATGGGGCAGCGGTCATATCTGTCCAATCTGTTCGACAACACATATTTTACGCAAAATGGAAGTGAGTCGTGTGAATGCGTTATACCTTAGACACACGAACACACGTGTTCAATACTACAAATATTTTAACACTATTTCTGCATACATTGAGGTGACAAAGGTCATGGGATAGTGAAACGCACATATACAGATGGCCGTGTCATCGCGTACACAAGGTATAAGCATTGGCTGAACTGACATTTCTACTCAGATGATCCACGTGGAATGATGTCCGACGTGAATTAACAGAATCTGATAGACTGGTAGTTGGAGCTAGACGCATGAGACTACTTAAAGCCGACTGAAACATCAATGAACTGAGTGATGTTCCCTTGTGAGACCTCTTGCCAATTGTCGGGAAGCACAACGAACGCTTATTCACCGTCGATATCAAAGCACCTCGCAAAAAAAAGAAACATAATGGCCGTAAGGGACGAGTAACAAAAAACATAATGGCAGTGAATTCCCCCAGTGCTGCAATCCTCGCTCCCCCATAACCCCCTCCAACATCCAACGTCGTGTTATATGGGCAAGCTCTAGACGGCAGCCACCGCCAGTTAAAAAGGACGTGTTTTCATCATGGCGAGTCTTCCTTTCATGTGTTATAAACCACCCATTCTTTTTTGTATGTATCACCATCAAAAACTCATTTAAATCATATATCTTTTAGCGATCATGGTGTTGTATCAGTAAGAAACGTGGTGTAAGAGACTAACCATATGGAACCGCCAATTTGTTACTAATATCGCTACGATCTTCGAATGAGGTATTACAAAATTTAACAAAACAATAATTGACGTTTCAAGAGATAGAAACCTTCACATTCAGCTGATACAAGGTGAGTTTGTTGCAACCATGAGATGTATTACTAATGCTACGTGATACTGGATTCACCGTATGTACACCAAATGCAAATAATGTAAAGTTACAAAATACGCTAAACTTCACGGATGGCGCCGAAGAGGTGGGGCATCTGCCGGTGTCAATGTTTCGGATGTAGAGAGGGAAACCAAGTTCCACAGACAAAATTTCGGAAGTTGTCCACGTACTTTATCCTCAACTTTCTGGTGTAAGGGACCCATGGTCACTGCTGGCTCGTTGTAGAATAATTACATTTCATTTTTGTTATATCGGAGCCAAGGTAGCTTCTGAGGGCGGGCAACCCATATAACAACACAGAGGACGAGGTTGTCTATGCCCAAAGGCGTACCCAAAAGCACCGTGGCAAACACCGGCTATTTACACACAAGATAATCGAAATAGGCCTTCCGAGCACTACTTCCTTCAGGGGGAGCTCGAGCCACTGCCTGTAGGATGTATCACTACGCCGAAATCTGACTGGCTGGAGACAGCTAAACAGAGGCTAGAACCAGGCCCGAAGTTCAGTTCACGCCGGATGCCGATCTCGTGTACTGCAACCGTCGAAGATTACGCCTTCGTCGTGGAATTGGATTGTTACTAGTGTGTGAGTATGTTACCACGAACCTTTGTGGAAAATAGGAAGTGAAACTTGCTTTGCCTCAGTTAGGAGACTTTTTTCGTTATTGTTACCTTTCGTTTGTATGTTTAGTCACCAACCTTGTGAACTTACATCAATAAAAATTATGTTGTAAAAAATAGCGAATTGTCAATTAAAACAATTTTATTTACTAAAGCCATTTATCTGATAAAAATACTTATCTGCACAACAGTGGAAATGAAAACTAAGATGTTGAACTCCTTCACGGTATATGCTGTGAACAACAGCACTGTCTCTCTTTACTCTTCACCATCAAGCTCGCATTCGGTAGTGCTTGGCTCTACACGTAGGTCATAAAGTAGTGGGACAGCAACATGCCTATACGAATATGGCAGTAGTATCGCGTACCCAAGACATAAATGGGCAGTGTATTGGCAGAGATGTTATTTGCACTCAGGAGATTAATGTGGAAAGGTGCCCGACGTGATTATGGCCGCGTGACGGAAATTAACAGACTCTGAACGCGGAATGGTACTAGAAGCTAGACACATGGGATATTCCATTCCGGAAATCGTTAAGGAATTCAATGCCCCGAGATCCACCATGTCAATAGTGTGCTGGAGGCATAAAATGTCAGGCGTGATCTCTCACTACGGACAGTGTATCGGCCGACGGCCTTCACTTACCGACCGAGAGCAGCGACATTTGTGACGAGTTGTCAGTGCTAACAGACAAGCAACGCTGATTGAAATAACCCCAAAAATCAATGTGGGACGCACGACGAACTTAGCCGTTAGGACAGCGCGGCGAAATGTGACTTTAATGTGCTATGGCAGGAGGCAACCTATGCGAGTGCCTTTCCTAACAGCTCGATATCGCATGTAGCGCTTCCCCTGGGTTCGCGACCATTGCATGGTCGGGTGAGTTCTGATTTAAGTTAGTATGAGCTGATGGTTAAGTTCGAGTGTGGCACAGACCCCACGAAGCCATGGACCGAAGTTGTCAAAGGCAGAATGCAAGTTGGTGGCGGCTCTATAATAGTGTGGGCTGTGTTTAAATGGAACGCACTGGGTCCGCTGATCCATCTGAAGCGATCATTGACTTGAAATGCTCGTGTTTTTCTACAATGAGACCATTTGCAGCCATTCAAGCAGTTCACATTCCCAAACAACGATGGAATTTTTATGATGTTACTTATAATCCGCCTTGATTGCAAATTTTTTATTCATATGACCGGTTTCGGTTCATTCAGAGCCAACTTCAGATCTGTAACACAAAACCGAAACGGCGGGAACCACGGAAGCAGACCGTAGAGGAAAACAAGTCCACACCAGCACCATAGATATATAAATCGCCCTATGTTTTTTAGATCGTATAAAAATTATAATTTTACTGTTTTTTTGTAATTTTGATAAGTACAGATTTTATCTTTGACATCTACGTATTTTAACTAAGTATTTTTTAATAAAAAAATCTACTGAATACAGTATGTGCAAATGGAATGTAACAAATGTACCAGACGCCACCTGTCGGTAATAGTGTTATAATTAATATAAATGACGTGCACTCTGCCAACCAATTTTATGTGACGCAGCATGTGAAAGTTGCTGGATTTGGACGGGTTAATCCTGTAACTGAAATATCAGGTACGTTCTGGTACATTTGATGTCGATTAGATAGGATGAAAAAGATTTGCTTCCGTAAAATTGTAAATTAGTATCATTATTGTTACAGATCTGAAGATGGTTCTGAATGAACCGAAACCGGCCATATGAATAAAAAATTTGCAATCAAGACGGATTATAAGTAACATTATAAAATCACTGATTGCTGTTATCCCATCAGACATTATGTCTGTTTTTGCAAAGGAATTTTTATGGATGACAACGCACCATGTCACTAGGACAGAAGTGTTTGAGGTTAATTTGAGGAATATTCTGGACAGATCTAGTGAACGGCTTAGCCATCCAAATTGTGGTATCGATAGCTACGATGCCACAACGTAGCTGCCCTCTGCTAGGTTGGCACTACGACAGACACCGACGACAGCGCTCTCTAGCCGGAGCGGGAGAGCTCTACGAGCTCCGCTCCAGGTTCTGCCCATTTTGATCAAGAGCAGTCGGCCGGGACATTTCGCTTGTTATTGTGACTATGTACTACTTACGACGGGTCTAAGGCTTCGCATCTCAGTGCAAAGTTATCTATTCAGTTAATATTATGGTATAGTAAAACCATTTCTAAGTGCAGTACCGAGAGATTTTCGCCTTTTCCTGCTCCTACTCACTTCCTACAGGGTGTTTCAAAAATGACAGGTATATTTGAAACGGCAATAAAAACTAAACGAGCAGCGATAGAAATACACCGTTTGTTGCAATATGCTTGGGACAACAGTGCATTTTCAGGCAGACAAAATTTCGAAATTACAGTAGTTACAATTTTCAACAACAGATGGCGCTGCGGTCTGGGAAACTCTATAGTACGATATTTTCCACATATCCACCATGCGTAGCAATAACATGGCGTAGTCTCTGAATGAAATTACCCGAAACCTTTGACAACGTGTCTGGCGGAATGGCTTCACATGCAGATGAGATGTACTGCTTCAGCTGTTCAATTGTTTCGGGATTCTGGCGGTACACCTGGTCTTTCAAGTGTCCCCACAGAAAGAAGTCACAGGGGTTCATGTCTGGCGAATAGGAAGGCCAATCCACGCCGCCTCCTGTATGTTTCGGATAGCCCAAAGCAATCACACGATCATCGAAATATTCATACAGGAAATTAAAGACGTCGGCCGTGCGATGTGGCCGGGCACCATCTTGCATAAACCACGAGGTGTTCGCAGTGTCGTCTAAGGCAGTTTGTACCGCCACAAATTCACGAAGAATGTCCAGATAGCGTGATGCAGTAATCGTTTCGGATCTGAAAAATGGGCCAATGATTACTTTGGAAGAAATGGCGGCCCAGACCAGTACTTTTTGAGGATGCAGGGACGATGGGACTGCAACATGGGGCTTTTCGGTTCCCCATATGCGCCAGTTCTGTTTATTGACGAAGCCGTCCAGGTAAAAATAAGCTTCGTCAGTAAACCAAATGCCGCCCACATGCATATCGCCGTCATCAATCCTGTGCACTATATCGTTAGCGAATGTCTCTCGTGCAGCAATGGTAGCGGCGCTGAGGGGTTGCCGCGTTTGAATTTTGTATGGATAGAGGTGTAAACTCTGGCGCATGAGACGATACGTGGACGTTGGCGTCATTTGGACCGCAGCTGCAACACGGCGAACGGAAACCCGAGGCCGCTGTTGGATCACCTGCTGCACTAGCTGCGCGTTGCCCTCTGTGGTTGCCGTACGCGGTCGCCCTACCTTTCCAGCACGATCATCCGTCACGTTCCCAGTCCGTTGAAATTTTTCAAACAGATCCTTTATTGTATCGTTTTTCGGTCCTTTGGTTGCATTAAACCTCCGTTGAAAACTTCGTCTTGTTGCAACAACACTGTGTTCTAGGCGGTGGAATTCCAACACCAGAAAAATCCTCTGTTCTAAGGAATAAACCATGTTGTCTACAGCACACTTGCACGTTGTGAACTGCACACGCTTACAGCAGAAAGACGACGTACAAAATGGCGCACCCACAGACTGCGTTGTCTTCTATATCTTTTACATCACTTGCAGCGCTATCTGTTGTTGAAAATTGTAACTACTGTAATTTTGAAAGTTTGTCCGCCTGAAAATGTACTGTTGTCCCAAGCATATTGCAACAAACGGTGTATTTCTATCGCTGCTCGTTTAGTTTTTATTGCCGTTTCAAATATACCGGTCATTTTTGAAACACCCTGTACATTCGGCCTACCCTTCAGTTTACAGGAGCAGACCCACGCGCCGCATTCCAGGCGGGATACAAAACAAATTGTCTGACATGAACATTTATGGGACATAATCAGGAGGTCAGCTTGTGCACAAAATTCTGCCCCAGCAGCATTTTCGCAATTATGGACGACTGTAGAGGCAGAAAGGCTCAGTATCTCTGCAGCGGACTTCCACGATTTGTTGCGTCCATTCCGCGTCGAATTCTGCGCTATGCCAGGCACAAGGTCCGACACGGTATTAGGAAGCATCCCGTGACTTTAGTCACCTCAGTGTATCATAGGTTCGTGTTTCTGGCAGCGTTAGTTGTATGTTGACAGTCATACGTAGTAGTACAAATAGGTTTTACTGATGAAGACTTGGCCGATATGCAGATCGTGATCGCGATGGAAGAACGACACAGTAGCTCTAATCTGATCTGAGCCCGCAGTGACGGTAAATGGAAATGAGCGTTTGGCGTCATTGGCCGGGAAGCCCCTTGCAGGGCAGGTCCGGCCGCCTTGGTGCAAGTCTTATTACATCCGACGCCACAATGGGCGACCAGCGCGCCGGATGGGGATGAATTGATGATAAGACAACACAACACCCAGTCCCCGAGCGGAGAAAATCTACGACCCTGCCGGGAATCGAACCCGGGCCCCTGAGGACGGCAGTCCGTCACACTGACCTTTCAGCTATCGGGGCGAACCGCTGTGATGGTAACCGCATCTTACTGCTGTTGTGTCTGTGTATAGTCGCCTTCAAGATTTCGAGCAGAAAGGAAGAATTGTGCCCGAACAGCGCAGTGTGTAGAGTACTTACTCACGACAGGCAAGAATTTTCAGCTCGACTCGCGGCCGGCAAACATATGTATGTGGTCTGGGTCAGCTTGTATGCATGTCTGTGGTCTTCAATTAAGCTTATTTATTTATTTATTTTTAATCATTCTTCTGAATGGCTTGGCATTTCCCACCAATAATTCCTCTCTTGCGGCAGCAAATATATCTCAGCATAGCATTTGCACATGACGTCCTCAATTATTTGTTGGATGTATTCCAAACTCTGTATTCCCGTACAGGTTTTAACCACTACAGCTCAGTCTAGTACCAGATCCAAATATCGCTGACGTTTTAACTCAAGTGCCATTATCCTGTCTTGTCAGTATTTTCCATATGAACCTTACATTTTAAACTTCATGTTTAGAGAAAACTGAACTTTATAGTGAATTATCTCAATTTTTACCACAGTTTGTTTTAGATTTGCAAAATTCTAGTGTTTCATACACCTGTATGTTGTGCAAAATTCGTACAGGTTTCATACCCCTTACACCTGCATGAATTTTGCACAGCATACAGGTGTATGAAACTCTAGAATTTTCCAAATCCACTAAAAACTGTGGTAAAATTGAGATAATTCACTATAAAATTTTAGTTTTTTTCTAAACATGAAGTTTAAAATGTAACAGCTCATTCATTTTCCCATAAATTAAATAAATTCTAGAGTATGATTTGCATGCTGTGCAAAATTCATCGAAGAATCTCTCTTACTTATGAAGAAGAGTGTACCATTAGCAACAAATGCAGCCAATAGTAAGTGAGAAAATGATGAAATTTCACATATAAAAAAATTATTTTTTATGTTTTTGAACTTCCACTGCTGTGAGTGAATTCTGAATCCTTTCTGGTCATGCTGACGGAGTTTCTTGAATTTATTTGTAAAAATATAGACAATGGAAATTAAAATGTCCTGTGGTGCCTCTCCTGCTCCAAGTCGGCCCGTTTGACAAACCGATGGAAGCGTTTGGGTTTAGCGAATGCCTGGAGAAAGCCACATGCCATCATTTGTAGAGTCAACAACGATGTACGTAGGAGGCAGTGTTACCTTATAAGGGTGTCTTTCTAGGTTAGGTTGTGGTCCCATTATTGTACATAAGAAGACGCTAAATGCTGAAGGATATGAACACACTTTATACCATTGCATATTGCGTACGGTAGCGAAATAGTTCGGAGGTGGTGATTATTTATGTTACCATAAAAGTGATTGTTGTAGAATCGAATCTGTGAGGCGATGGTTTGTGGTCAGTGACATCCCTGAAATGGACTGGTCAGCCCAGAGTCTCAACACGAACGCGAAGGAATACCTCTGGGACGATTTCGTTCGTCGACTTCGCATCAGACCGCAACGTCCAACATCACTACCGTCTCTGGTCTTGGCATGCGAGGAAAAATGGGCTGCCGTTCCGTCTTAGACATTCAGACACCTCACAGAAAGTGGCCGCAGCAAATTCGTGAGGGGGAAGAGGCACATACCTGATATTAATGACCACTACTAGGTGTCGGCTATTTTTGATCCGATAATGTAGTCTGGTGTTTGTGTTGTCAAAGATGATAAGAGTAAACGGAAGGTTTGAAATCTGGTTCTACCTCACAGCCTATTGTTCTCGTATAGCACCAATGGAGCTGCTGGTCTTAAATTTCTATTCCGATAAACGGACGAGTAACCACTGATAGTGGAACATCTCCTGCCACCATGACACAATATGGGGTGCTCTGGAATTGATTCAGGACCTAGGCTTACCATTTGTGGCCTTCTTATGCCGAATATCTATCAGTGACGAAAATTTCTTGCACCTGCGTAATTGGAACCGGCTACGTCTAAACCAAGCGCCTAAATTAATGCTGCAGTGGTGTCAGAACTTAAAGCGACGAAAGGAAATTTTGCAAGATTTCGTTTATTTTGCCGCAAAATAGTGTAAACAGGTGATAGTAAAGTAGTAACAATATAAAGAATACAGAACGTAAATATCAGTAACATGCATAACGGTAGACAAAAATGTTCTTCGTTTTCTGCACCTTAAAAGATTTGCATACACCTTTCGACAGCTGTTTAATGCGCTCAGTATGGGGTGTGACCATCTCTGGCAGCTATACACGCCTGACATCGACGGGGCGTGCTGTCATTTGTGTCATCGGTCTCGTGTTGAGGCAGTAACGTCCATTCTTCCTGCAGAGCTGCTCGCAGTGTTGGAGAGTGTTTGGTGGATGCTGACGTGATACGACCCGTCTCCCTTGTGCATACCAGACATGCTCTATGGGATTCAGATCGGGAGAGCGCGCACTCCACGCCATGCGTGCAATATCTTCCAAGAGAACATCAAACACCCGCGCTATATGAGGTCGAGCATTATCGTCCATCAATACGACGTCTGGGCACACAGCAGCTCGCAAGAACCGCAAATGAGGTCCCAAGATTTCGTCACGATACGTGACAGCAGTTAAACCTTGCCGACTCACATGTCAAGAAGACGGGATCGAGTGGTAAACATAATCTCTGACCACACTTTATGGATCCTCCTCGGTCTCAATCTCTTTCCACACTGATTGGGTCCCAAAATCGTGTTCCACGTTCCCTCAAGATGCTCATCCATCGATAATCACTCTCACACTCATCTGTGAAAACAACATTTGCCCACTGTCCGACCGTCCAGGTGGCATCTACATCTACATCTACATCCATACTCCGAAAGCCACCTGACGCTGTGTTGCGGACGGTACTTTGAGTACCTCTATTGGTTCTCCCTTCTGTTCCAGTCTCGTATTATCCGGGGAACGAAAGACTGTCGGTGTGCCTCTGTGTGGGCTCTAATCTCTCTGATTTTATCCTCATGGTCTCTTCGCGAGGTATACGTAGGAGGGAGCAATATACTGCTTGACTTCTCGGTGAAGGTATGTTCTCGAAACTTCAACAAAAGCCCGTACCGAGCTACTGAGCGACTCTCCTGCAGAGTCCTCCTCTGGAGTTTATCTATCATCTCCGTAACGCTTTCGCGATTACTAAATGATTCTGTAACGAAGCGCGCTGCTCACCGTTGGCTCTTCTCTATCTCATCTATCAACCCTACCTGGTACGGATCCCACACTGGTGAGCAGTATTCAAGCAGTGGGCGAACAAGTGTACTGTAACCTAATTCCTTTGTTTTCGAATTGCTTTTCCTTAGGATTCTTCTAATGAATCTGAGTCTGGCATCCGCCTTACCGACGATCAACTTTATATGATCATTCCATTTTAAATCACTCGTAATACCTACTCCCAAATAATTCACAGAATTAACTGCTTCCAGTTGCTGACCTGCTATATTGTAGCTAAATGATAAATGATCTTACTTTCTATGTATTCGCATCACATTACACTTGTCTGCATTTAGATTCAATTGCCATTCCCTTCACAATGCGTCAATTCGTTGCATATCCTCCTGCATTTCCGTACAATTTTCCATTGTTACAACCTCTCGATATACCACAGCATCATCCGCAAAAAGCCTCAGTGAACTTCCGATGTTATCCACAAGGTCATTTATGTATATTGTGAATAGCAACGGTATTACGACACTCCCCTGCGGCACACCTGAAATCACTCTTACCTCGGAAGACTTCTCTCCATTGGGAATGATATGCTGCGTTCTGTTATCTAGGAACTCTTCAATCCAATCACACAATTGGTCTGATAGTCCATATGCTCTTACTTTATTCATTAAACGACTGTGGGGAACTGTATCGAACGCCTTGCGGAAGTCAGGATACATGGCATCTACCTGGGAACCCGTGTCTTTGGCCATCTGAGTCTCGAGGAAGAATAGCGCGAGCTAGGTTTCACACGATTCACGTGGTATATTGATAACTCCACTCTAGACGTTCCATTCTATGAAGAAGCGTCAGAGGCACATATCCAGCTTGTGTTCGACAATAAAGGCCACTCTGTCGAAGCCATCTGCACGCCGTTTGCCTCGATAGAACAGTCCAGTGGATGTTGAAAGGTTAGCTGTCAGTTGCCGTGCAAATACTAAGACAGTAGTGTCGTGCCCTTAAGCCAAATAACGGTCCTCTTTCCTGACATCACTCGTGGTTGGCCCTACCCTGGACTTCTGGATACAGTTTTGGTTTCTGTAAACTGTTACCAGGTCCGAGAAACGACAGAAAGGTTCACATTACGCCATTGGGGAAAATCAATTTGCGACTGTTCTGCTTCCTTTCTTTTTATGGCCCTCCACCGCAGAGAGTCCTCTAGGCATCTCCTCTGTGCCATACTGCACCGTCTTAACAGTGTACACAGTGATTGTGAATATGGGGCTACCCTGCAAATACGATATCGTTTCATAGGTGTCCTGACGTCATCGGTGGTATGGTTTTCCGGTGACTGGAATGCCATCTTCCGTGGAGAACACAACCGTACGGACATCTAGTTGACAGTTTGTGTGACTATATCGTGAATTAGACACAGGACGGGAAATTGGCGGATTGTTGCTTTAATTTTGGACAGCAGTGTATTTAGGATTTGGCGTTGGAAACCGCTGGCTGACGACTACATACTGTGGACACTCACAAAATTAAAAATGTTTTTCATCTCACGAGAGGTGCAGTGCGTACAGTTTTATGTAGCTAATTACAACTATTATGACGTAACTGTATTAAGTCATACCACCCAAGCAACACAGACGATCATCGAGCGCCTGTGGTAGGACTTGCGTAGGTCTGCGCTATTTTCTGTGAACCGCTTCCTCATGTTCAGAACATCCACCACCAGCTGCTGCACTCTGTTCTGACGTACTAGAATCGACACTATCTGCAATGCAAACAATACATAATATAAACAGGAGACTTTTTAAACACTAGGAAGCTGTGAAAGACATGGAGAAAAGAGCGTAATGCTAGTGTTTAACTGCACATTTTTTTTTTTTTAGTGATTCGAAAGACCTGGAACAGCTATAAGCTAATGAATACTCTAGTTCGTGCTGTTGCGCTGGAGAAACTACTAGTAATTACGTACAGAGAGTGTAAAGAGATGTGCAACAAAAATCAGAATCAATTTCTATTATACGTCAGGATCGCGCTTTGTACTCTGTGGTTTTAAGCTGGAAATTGATGATTGAGGTCGGAATTAATTTAGAGCAACCATTTTTTAACCTGATTTAAGATATCATGCGCGACATTACGTGGCCGGCCGGGGTGGTCGAGCGGTTCTAGGCGCTACAGTCTGGAACCGCGCGACCGCTACTGTCGCAGGTTCGAATCCTGCCTCGGGCACGGGTGTGTGTGATGTCCTTAGGTTAGTTAGGTTTAAGTAGTACTAAGTTCTAGGAAGCTGATGACCTCAGAAGTTAAGTCCCATAGTGCTCAGAGCCATTTGAACCATTTGACATTACGTAAAGCAAAATATTTCTATCAATTTATTTTGTGAATAATCAGGGTTATAGAGACCAAATGCATATTTCTCATCATAAAAGAAGGATGATAACAGAATTATTCACGCCTCGATATTTGGCCCTGAATTAATTCTAGTTTCTATAAACTATTTACAGAATTTATAAGTAATTAATTAGATTTTAACATCATGTCGTTAGAGATCATAATCAGCAGCAAATACTTCTCTACTATTAAAAAGTAAATCAATTATTTTCTTTAATATGACAACAATCTGCTGTCTGTTTGTGCCAATCTTTTTATTACAGATTAACACTCGCACTCAACGCCCTCAGTTACTTATTCTAAACGCTGCCTTCCTGTACAAAACTCTGAATTATTTATTCCAATCGCTGTCTTCCCGTACGATTTGTACCCTCTGCGCCTCCCATGGACGTTATTCCCTGATCTCTTAACTTATACCCTGTCAGCCTCTATGCTCTTCTTGCCAGTGTGTTCCGCATATTCTTTCCCCCGCTGATTCCACTTAGGAGCTCTCCTTTTCTTACTTTACCAGTGCACTTAACGTCTGATACCCATCTGTCACACAGTATCTGAAAGACTTCAGTTTTCTTCTTTTCAGTTTTTCCATAATTCATGGTTCACTTCCATAAAATGCTGTGTTCAGTGCACTCAGCCAATTTTTTTATTCAAATTATGGCATATGTTTTGCACCAACCAACTTCCATAGAGAGGAATGCTTCCATTGAATGTGTTAGGCTGTTTCGTATGTTTTCCTTACTTCGTTCATCATGTGATATTTTGTTGCCAACGTAGCAGAATTCCTTCATTATGCCTACTTTGTGGTGGTTAATCTGCTGCTCGTCAATCAATTAGACTTGATACATCAAAACAGACAACACAAAACAAAATACTCTCTTCATTCCTTTCAACAGGTTCCGCCGTTTCCCCAGACTTTCACAGAAGACAGAAGTACCATCAACTAATCTTATTATTGATACCCTTTTACCATGAATTTTAACGCCACTTCTGAATCGTTTTTTTTTTGTAAAATTTCTTCCGCGATACACTTTCTAGGCAGTAGAGGTCAAAGACGGCATACGGCCTTTTTAATACAAAGAATTCTGTAGTTTTTCCCTCATGGTTCTTGTTTGTATATTATTGTCGTTCTCTATAGCTTACGACTGTTTTATTGAAAATTTCGTACGTATGCATTACTTCATATTAACGAACACTTTTCTAGGCCGACAAATCCTATGCGATCGATATTATGATGGAAAAAAGTACAGGTAGTACAACAGGATAAATTAATGGCTGCACCGCAGGATATAGACCATATTAAGGGAAATAGGAAATAAAAAGCCATCCTCAAAAGACTTTTTTTTAGACTTGGGGGCAGTGCAATTAATAATAGTGTCTATGCTTTACATATGGCTTCCTGCAGTAAGGATCTGGTGGTTGTCCATAACTGAAATAAAATTCTTCAATCCTCAGAACGTTTCTATAATAACTGAATGCATGAACTCGATAACCAAATGTCGGAGACCGTCGTACAGAGTGCAATGCACTTTCTTGCTGGCTAATATATAATAGTTGGTAACTGCTGTAATGTAAGTGAAATTGGACTTCAGCACAGGTTCTTCAGTCGCTCGACCACTTTACAACAACTCGTCCTTCCTATGGGTTATCCACTCCCTTTAGCACCTCGAAATGGTACAGGAAAATGAATTTTTAGTTTTCACCTTATATACCCTATTACCTTTAAAGCAAATATCTATGCCAAGATAAAAAGTTGTTGACAAATATACAATCTGTTATAAGGTCTTTATTGCGAGTTAGTCATTCTAAAGTCACTTTCTCCAGTCACTACGTCAAGAATAAACTATTCCCTCATTTCTCCCCTAAAAGCCACGGAGCAGGAAAAGCAAACAAAGGCATGTTGAGCACAACACATAGACCGCGCATGTCCCTACCCCTGCTGTGTTAACATTTTAAACCAACATCTAAGTCACGTGACTCGGGGCAGGAAGCCGTGTTGCTGTCATTACGCGTTGTCTGAAGTGGAGCTGACAGTTACAGTTTCTGTCGTTTATAGCTGAAATCAAGTATTTATTTTGACAAGTCAACGAACTGTAGTACTACTCTTACACTTGTAGTATTGCAGTTAACACATTTTCTCGAAATACCTGATAATAAAGCAGTGGTTATTGTTTTTACATGTGGTCAAGTTGAAACGTATTGACATTCCTTGTAAAAAGCGACAGAATGGCTGTTCTTTAGTGAATAGTTTTTTTTTTTCGCTGTGAATTCTTGTAGTTCGCCGTTTCCACAGAACACAGAAGTGGAAGACAAAATAACGATTCCGAAGGCAGCATAATTTTTCTAACGATTCGAAACACAATATGTGTAAATGCTTTAGTAAGCTTTGGTATTAAAGGAAATTCGTTTATGGGCATAATGTCAGCTACACAAAACAAGCACGTATGTTTTCTGACTTTTGCCTAATCCAGTACAGATACCGAAACGATATCAAGATAGGAAGCGTAATATATTACAAAACGTTGATTATACTGGTGTAGTGAGCTAGATATTAATGTTATGGCGTCTCAAAATCTTAGTCAATCACCAAGTTTTAGATCTAAGGACCAACATCCATACTAACTTTCATCTTATGGAAATACTTCTGCAAGTACTTTAAAGTAATTCACTTACACAGCTGAGATTTTCGTCACTTTACCTGATCTGTAGGATACGAAACAACTTTGTAATCTAAGCATATGTGAAGGTCTTTACTTCTTCATCTAGTAAAACGGACAACATTTGACTGTAACAAAAATGTGCACTATAAATGTGTAAAGACATGCTCGGCTTCGTGCCCCGAGTCACGTGACTTAGATGTTGGTTTCAGTAAAATGACGTCATGAGGAGTCTATGTTATCTGTGGTCTATGGCACAACATACCCTCCAGAATAATCATTCATTTCTCAGTTTATCGTTCCACTAAATTTTCAACTGTTTCTGAAAAAGTTTGAAGGGCTTCAGTTTTCTTCTTTTCCTGTTTCTCAACTGCTCATAGCTCCACTTCTACACTATGCTGTTTTTGGGACGTAGAGTCTCAGACCTTTTCGTTTCAAATGAAGGCATATGTTTTCTACCAGCTGTTACATGCCCAAACTGCTACGCAACCTATTTTGTAATGAATATGTACATCTCAATAGTCAGTATAGTTCATACTTTAAACCTTCATGAAAACTGCAGACAGTATTCACAACTGCTGATGACTGCTTCGCCAAACTTCTTATTCTCCTTTCCTTTTATGAGCTATTATTTTCTGCAGCCTTGGGACGTTCTTCAGTTGTCTCGTGACAAGGAAATTAACTTAGAAGGACCACAGTGTCATACAAATGTTTGACCCTAAAAGCTGTCCTTGAGTGTTTGTAGAACAGGGAAGCCCCAGTGTCCTGTCTCTGCAGAGCAAGGGCACAGGAGGGCAGCCTGTGTTCCGGTAAAGAAACTTCAATGTAGAAGATATTGGAAGAACTCCTGTTTGGCAAGGTAAGATCTAAAAACCAGGTGAAATACTCAGAGCTTGAGACCCAGCGTCTGGCTAATGGTCACAGCCGCACGATGCGGGAGTGATATTTTAAGTCTGAGTACGAAATCTGTGAGTGGTTCACAGTAATTATTTCGGCAAAAGGCACATTTTCTCCCCCAAGTCTATGTGCAAGGGTTTCCATTGGCCGCAGCTGGAAATCTGTCAAATGTAACGACAGAGCTTCTCTGCCCACACCATTATCGGTAAACCATAAGAAAACCTGCAAGAAACGAAATTTATTAAATTTTTTATAAAATTATTAATGGTCAGAACTCTCAATGTATGCTGCAGTTGGTTGGTGAGATTTCTACTCCAGCGGTATGAGATAAGATCCACCATATTGCTTACAGGATGTAGTCTGAGAAACGTGCCACTTTAGATTCGCGTCGGTGATGCTTTCTGAAACCATGCCGATTGACAATGAGGTCTTTCTCTTCGAGATACTTTATTACCCCAGTGCTCAGAAAACGTTCTAAGATTATAAAAGAAATGGACGTGAATGATGTTGGACAATGGTTTTGTGGATTATTTCTGAAAACTTTCTTGTTGACCGGCGTCAGCTATGCTTTCTTCCAACCTCCGTGGAGAGTTCTTTGAACGGAGGATCTGCAGTGTATTTTCGTACAGAGAGGGGCTAACAGTCTCAAAATCCATATAAAACCCGTTAGCTGCAATTTTTTTACAGTGTCACAGAGATTCTATCTGGCACTGAAAACCTGTTAAAGAACTCAGATCACTAAAATAGTATGCGATTGACCCAAATATCTACATCACCCTTTCTTTTTGTCTCTGTGTTGTGAGTATTAAAGAGGGCCAGTACAGCTAGACCAACCTTTGTAAAGGAACATTCGAGAAAGGAGTTCAGAGTTTTTACCTTTGTTACTAATGCTGCAAGGAAAAAATAGTCAGCCGGCCGGAGTGGCCGTGCGGATCTAGGCGCTACAGTCTGAATCCGCGTGACTGCTACGGTCGCAGGTTCGAATCCTGCCTCGGGCATGGATGTGTTTGATGTCCTTAGGTTAGTTAGGTTTAAGTAGTTCTAAGTTCTAGGAGACTGATGACCACAGCAGTTAAGTCCCATAGTGCTCAGAGCCATTTGAACCATTTTTTGAAAATAGTCAAGAGGTATGGACGCAGAACAAGAAAACTCTCATGGCTTAGAAATTTAAAAAGTTGTTTTTAGGCTTAGTCTTAGGTCTTCAATTCTTCTTCTTCGTGATGCGTTTAGCAGTTGGTAGGTCTTTTGCATCTGCCGCATCTCTAGAAAATAGTTTTGTCCTCCGACGTTAAGTCTCGCACCGAAAACTTAAATCTTGTAAAGTTTCTAAAATTATGGGGGGAAGGTAGCCTGTAGAAACTATGTAGCTACGAGTGACATACCAGCAGACTTTCGGAAGAACATCATCAATCTCGAAGATAGCGGAGGGAATAAATATGTGAACTATCACACAATCAGCCTAACAACTCACTCTTCAACGTTGCTGATAATAATAATATACAGAATGATAGAAAAATATTGAATATCTGTTAGAAGTCCAACAGTTGGCTGTGAGGCTCAAGACGTCAGTCTCGCCTTGCGCTTGACAATCGGGATAACACCAAATAAAAATCAAGAAACTTTCCTAGGATATGTTGATCTTGAAAAAGGGTTCGATAACATCAAAGAACACATGATTTTTAAAATCCTCAGAATACTAAGCAGATATGAACTACAGCGGGAAAACATAGTATGCAGTGTTGCAACAACCAAAAATGTGCAATGGGAATGGAAAAAACGAGAGAGAAGTGCTCGGTTTAAAATGCATTTTCAATCTTCCACTCCTAATACTGAAACCTATACATCTAAGACGCCGTAACGAAAATAAAAGGAGCTTTCTCGATCGGAATTAAGATTTAAGTGATGTTAATTATTAAATCCTCTGATGAAAGCATTAAGACCCTAAGTGAAAGTGAGGAGGAATGACAGAGCATTTTGGGTGCACTGTACAGCTAATGTTTTAGAGCAAACAAACGGAATAGAAATGTTATGAGGAGCAACAGAATAATGGATGAGTTGAACATCAAAACTGAGGAGCTTTGTCGTAAACGACTTGAAGGAATTATGCACCTTGATATTATAATAACACGTGGAGGACGGAGCAACGAGGATATAAGAACCATGCCAACAAAGGCAAAGGGGTATTTCTCGCTAACAGGTGTCTTGTAGAATGAAAAATTGGCCTTAATATGAGGAACATATCTGAGTATGTACGTTTGGAAGGCAGCTTCGTCAGCAAGTGAAACATGGATTTTCGTTTATTCGGAAAGAAGAGAATCAAAGCTTTTGAGGTGTTAGGTTTAACAAAGCAGCTGAAAAGTGAAACGGACTTATAAGATACGAAAAGATTGTCCGAAGAAAGATGAGGAATGTAATATAATGGAAACGTTCACGTGAAGAAGTAAAAGGAAGAAGTAGTGTGGCAAGACAACATCTTGATTACGTTCGGTGGTACTGGACGGAGCCAAGGAGCGAGAAACCGGCACGAAGAGACTTTTATTTATTTATATTTTTTAATCATCGTTCATCTGACTGGTTTGATTTGGCTCGCCACGAATTATTCTCCTGTGCAAACCCTTGCACCTCAGCGTAGATTTTGCAACCTACGTCCTTAATTATGTGCTGAATGCATTCCAATACCCGTCTTCTTCTACAGTTTTTATCCTCTACAGATCAGTTAGTACCATTGAACTTATTTTGTGATGTCTTAACAGATGTCCTGACAGCGTGTCTCTTTTTCTTGTCAGTGTTATTCGTATATTCTTCTGCTCACCGACTCTTATCAATCCACTTAATTTTCAACATTCGTCTACACCAATACATCCCAAATGCTTCGATTCTCTTCTGTTTCGGTTTTCCCCTAGTCCATATTTCAGTGACATGCAATACTGTACTCCAAACGTAAATTCCCAAAAAATTTCTTCCTCAAATTGATATTAGTAGACTTCTCTTGGCCAGTAATTACCTTTTTACAAGTGTTAGTCTGGTTTTTAAGTCCTTCTTGCGTCATTCGTCAAGTTTTATTCTGATGCCTAGGCAGCAAAATTCCGTAACTTCATCTATTTCTTGGTCACCATTTGTCATGTTAAGTTTCTCGCTGTTCTCAATTATTCTACTTCTAATTACTTTCGTCCTCCTTCGATTTACTCTCAGTCTATATTACGTAATCATTAGGTTGTTCATTCCGTTCAACAGATTCCTCTCCGCTTTCACTGAGAATAGTAGTCTCATCAGCGAATCTTATCATTGATATCCTTTCACCTTGAATTTTAATCCCTATCCTGCAACTTTCTTTTATTTTCGTCATTGGACATACGATGTATAGATTGAAGAGTAGGGGCGAAAGACTACATTCCTGTCTTACGTTCTTTTAATCTGACCTCTTTATCCTTGGTCTTCCACTCTTATAGTTCCGACTTGGCTCTTGTACATATTATGCATTACCCATCTTTCCCTATAGCTTACCCCTATTTTTGTCAGAATTGCGAACAGCCGTTCACCACTTTACATTGTCGAATGCTTTTTACTTGTTGGCAAATCCTATGAATGTGTCTTTATTTTTTTAGCTATACAGACTAGAATAAATCCAACAAACAGTCGAGGACTTCGCGTGTAAGTTCTGCTCTGATGTTCGCGTAGGAGAGGAAATAGTGGAAACCTGCATCAAGCTACTCACCCGACTGATGCCCTTCCTCCCACCCCACCAAAAAATATCCGTTCTTATTACTCTTTAACAAAAGTATAGCAAGTAAAAAAGTTTTATTGTTTGTAATCAGGTAGCTTCTAATAATAATAATTTGAGCAAATACTTTTTAAATCAGAAACCAGCCCCGTTCTTTTAATGTGTCGAACTCCCGTGTATAAAATAGCTTGAAACGTCTGATTACTTTGCAAATGAGTAACATGTGTTAAATATTTGACGTTAAACGAGTGACACATTTATGGTGAAGAATACCCAAAATGGGTTGGTTTTACTAGCGTCGAATTATTCATCCACATCGTAATCAAAAAGTATGTTCAGTGCTGCACGTGGATACTGTCGGCGAAATCGTAGTAAGGAAATAATGAATTAAAACCTCACGGTTGTTGGTTAAGTTTTATTGCATGAACTACGAACGTTTACTTTTATTGTAAGAATATAAA
Organism: Schistocerca cancellata; assembly: GCF_023864275.1. NCBI lineage: Eukaryota > Metazoa > Arthropoda > Insecta > Orthoptera > Acrididae > Schistocerca > Schistocerca cancellata. The sequence goes on along the minus strand of NC_064632.1, from coordinate 501,610,589 downwards.
ACGCCTACTGTCTTCCTTATGGTCTTATTTATTGTGTAGCTACGAGTTTCCGCGCTTCAATGAGCCATCTTCAGGCTTTCGTTGACGGTGAAGGGGCTATCACGATCCATATACCGCTGCCTCATTGGCCAATATAACTGGGGGTTCGGTTGTTTGGGGAAGGAGACCAGACAGCGAGGTCATCGGTCTCCCAATATAACTGGTTTACGTAGACTATCTGTAACTGTGATGTCAGCACTCCAAACGTCAACTGCCTTCATCGTGAACTATGGGCTGAAGATGTCGCATTGAAGCGCCGAAACTGGTAGCTTCACAATAAATAGGATCGTAGGTGTTTCATGTTCTTACAATAGCGAAAGGACGTGGTCCCTAAGAGTTTCAGTCAAAACATTGCTTTTATTATTTTGTGGGCTGTACACAAGACAACGATTCGGAAAGATTTGAGGTTATTGTTAAATTTGCTGTATATGCTAGTTACATTCTCAACTGCTGGGTGAAAACAGTCTGGGTAATTTGCACTCCATTTGATACTTGACATTCTCTGAAACCTTTGACATAGAATTGTAGCTCTTAGTTATGAGATTATTTTAAATTCGGTCAATAATTATCTGAAAAACTAAAAATCAATTTTTGTTAACTTTGGTACCTTATGCTAAAACAGAAAGATGGAATTAATTTGTCATGTAACGTATGAGATTTGATTAATAATTTTATGTGTAAGTAATTACAGACCACAGAATTAATGAGACATTTATCTTTGAATTTGGGAAACTAATGAGCGGATATAAGGTTCGATCAAAGTGGTTCCAAATCTCAAAGTGTTTCGAAGGTGTTCAGCTGAGTTTTTGGTTTTATTTTTACTCATTGTGTGGTTTACTCTTCAAAATAACTTTCACAAATGTAAGTGCTTCCAAACAAGATGACATATATAACGCATGACCGTGAACCTTGGGATATTCGTCTCTGGGAAGATATATCTTTCAGCTGGATTTCAGACTGCATCTCTAGCCTACTCATTCCACCTGAAAATCTTATGGAAACGTATCTATGTTGTTTGTAAAAGGTGTATCATGAATACAAAAATTCTGAACATTTTTTCGAAAGTCCTGATAATGATTTTCAAATTCTTGCATGAAATTTGAAGGTTGTTGTTGTGGTCTTCAGTCCTGAAACTGGTTTGATGCAGCTCTCCATGCTACTCTGTCCTGTGCAAGCTTCTTCATCTCCCAGTACCTACTGCAACCTACATCTGCTTAGTGTATTCTTCTCTTGGTCTCCCTCTACGATTTTTACCCAGCACGCTGCCCTCCAATACTAAATTGGTGATCCCTTGATGCCTCAGAACCGATCCCATCTTCTAGTCAAGTTGTGCCACAAACTCCTCTTTTCCCCAATTCTGTTCAATACCTCCGCATTGGTTATGTGATCTAGCCATCTAATCTTCATCATTCTTCTGTAGCACCACATTTTGAAAGCTTCTATTCTCTTCTTGTACAAACTATTTATCGTCCATGTTTCACTTCCGTACATGGCTACACTCCATACAAATACTTTCATAAACGACTTCCTGACACTTAAATCTATACTCGATGTTAATAAAGTCCTCTTCTTCAGAAACGCTTTCCTTGCCATTGTCAGTCTACATTTTATATCTTCTCTACTTCGACCATCATCAGTTATTTTGTTCCCCAAATAGCAAAACTCCTTAACTACTTTAATTATCTCATTTCGTAACCTAATTCCCTCAGCGTCACCCGACTTAATTAGACTACATTCCATTATCCTCGTTTTGCTTTTGTTGATGTTCAGCTTACATCCTCGTTTGAAGACACTGTCCACTCCGTTCAACTTTTCTTCCAAGTCCTTTGCTGTCTCTGACAGAATTACAATGTCACCAACGAACCTCAAAGTTTTTATTTCTTCTCCATGGATTTTAATACCAACTCAGAATTTTTCTTTTGTTTCCTTTACTGCTTGCTCAATATACAGATTGAATAACATCGGGGAAAGGCTACCACCCTGTCTCACTCCCTTCCCAACCACTGCTTCCCTATCATGCCCCTCGACTCTTATAACTGCCGTCTGGTTTCTGTACAAATTGTAAATAGCCTTTCGCTCTCTGTATTTTACCCCTGCCACCTTCAGAATTTGAAAGAGATTATTCCAGTCAACATTGTCAAAAGCTTTCTCTAACAAGGAGACGGCACGACCGTGGGGTCGGGGATTTGTTACAAAATTTGTGTGGTGAAAGAGGTCCCCTAACACTTCACGTGGTTAAAATATTAGGACACACTACTTGGAAAATCCCGAGAAAAATCCCATCCAAAGTTTCTTATGTGCCTTATGAGTATAAAATGTTAGTCCATTGCTGAGCCACCGTCTGGCCTGCATGGTTAGGGCTCAGACTCTTACGCCCGAGGTCTCGGGTTCGATTCCTCCTCTGGCACTTTTTTTTCTTCTGTTTCATTTTCTTTTGTTATTCCACCAATTTTTCAGGAAGTTTCCCAAACCTACATGATGTTTAATAAATTAGTTACATTATTGAATAAAAATTCTTTTCTTTTTGGTCAACAAAACAATTCATGGCGGTGGGTTTTCCATTTTTCATTGTAAAGTATATAAGGAAAAGAATTGGCTTTTTAATCAGAATAACAACGTCGACTGGGAAGCATTCAATTTTTATACATATAATAATTATAAACAAGAACCGCAGTGGATATTATTTTTATTATTTTTATTTATTTATTTATTACCTTCTAGGCCAGACCTAAGAAACTTTGGATCGATTTTTCTCGGGATTTTCCGAGTAGTGCGTCCTATTATATTAACCACGTGAGGTGTTAGGGGTCATCTTTCAGCACACAAAATTCCGGACAAATCCCCGACCCCACGGTCGTGCCGTTTCCTTCTAAGTTTACAAGTGCTAGAAACATAGGTTTGTCCTTCCTTAATCATTTTCTAAGATAAGTTGTTGGGTATGGCTGCTTATTTCATGGCATCGTTAGCATTGAGTCTCTAAATCTCTAGTTTCACAATCGAAGTAACCGTAAGTTTTAGACCTGCGTATCTGTAGGATTGGCCGGTTATGAGAACGAGACTCCAGGGGTTCTAGTATCGCACACATGACCTCGTATTTCTGCACCTGGTCACTACCAAACAAAATTGGCAGGCAGTATAAAATCGATCAGAAGGCAGAAGGTAATGCAAAAATAATTTTAAAAGCAGATTTGTAGCTCACCCTAACTCCCCAGGTGAAACTGCAGACGGTCGTGAAGACCCCCTCGCCGATGCTATCGAAGTCAGGCGGCGGGTCGACGATGATTTTCACGCAGCCCGCGATGATGATGGCGACAATCATGAGCAGCACGACGGCCGTGGCCAGCAGCTTGGCGCCCGCGGGCTCGCCGCCCGGCGGCTGCCACAGCCCAATTCTGCGCATGAGGACGGCGCACGGTCCCAGCAGCGCGTCCACCTCCTCGGTCGTGTCCCACATCTGCTGCCAGGCACAGGCGTAAAGGACAGAAGAGAACTGCCTGTAGACACTGCCGTAGAGGCAGCTAACGTGGTCACGAGACTGACGAGGGGGATCACGGCAAGTGTCATCACTTGATTTCCCAGAAACTGCGCTCGGTGAAAGAGAAATAAAAAAAAAGTGAACATGTGTCTCGGCTTATCTGTAGTTACCGTACCGTTTCTGAAAAATCTACGATCAAAGTTCTCGAGCTGTTTTGAGGTACTGTATGCCCGCACGACACCATCAGACGAAATGGCGACCCTGAAAGGACCCTCAGCTTCTGCTTTTCCCAGATGAACTGTATTTACCGCACACCAAAACCAGAGCATTCACGTGAGTCCGTGGGCACATGGTGAAATATTTATTTCACAATGGACCTAAAGATGTATTGGACTTAAGGAACTACCTACAAGAACGTCATTACGAAATTGTATGGAACCCAAAGTACAGGCAATAATTTTCTAATTACTTAGGGAGTGGCCTACGCGAACCTCCCTGCAGCTGGATCATCAACATGTAGGAGAAGGTGCCCACTGACGGACCTGACAGAAACGCGACTGATTATCGATGGGATAATCTCCGACATACGTGAACACAGAGGATCCTTATGCATCGCGTACGAAGCACATTTTTTGCTTCCCCATATACGTTACCTCGGCTTCAGAATGTGCTGAGATTATTCGTTTTGTTTACTTACTGCAAGAGGCGTGTATATTTACACGTACTTTAGTGTGGCATACATAAAATAAATATAAAAAATAAATACATAAAAATTCTAAAACATAAAAAAACCTTCCCAATATTGTTTTCCCCTCACAACTCCTAATACCTTAACGGCGAGAGGGATACTGTGGCTAGGCCGCTGGTTACGAACTCTGGCCCCCGTGCCCTCCCCTCCATCCCCTCTTTATAACACACTCATCAGAAGAAGTTTTGCATCACCTCGGTTCTAGGAGATCCGGAACCTGTACAGAAAATTGGAATGGAGATCAACATAAGCATCATTTCCGCCCTTTTTGCCCGCATCTCGTGGTCGTGCGGTAGCGTTCTCGCTTCCCACGCCCGGGTTCCCGGGTTCGATTCCCGGCGGGGTCAGGGATTTTCTCTGCCTCGTGATGGCTGGGTGTTGTGTGCTGTCCTTAGGTTAGTTAGGTTTAAGTAGTTCTAAGTTCTAGGGGACTTATGACCACAGCAGTTGAGTCCCATAGTGCTCAGAGCCATTTGAACCATTTGAACCGCCCTTTTTAATGCTAATGAAAACCACACATTGCATGTTGTACCAAAATATAGCGAGACCTTCAGAGGTGGTGGTCTAGATTGCTGTACACACCAGTACTTCTAATACCCAGTAGCACGTCCTCTTGCATTGATGCATGCCTGTATTCGGTGTGGCGTACTATCCATATGTTATCAAGTTTCTGTTGGTCCAGATTGTCCCACTCCTCAACGGCGATTCAGCGTAGACGTCTCAGAGTTGTTAGTGGATCACGTCGTCCATAAACAGCCCTTTTCAATCTCTCCCAGGCGTATTCGATAGGGTTCATGTATGGAGAACATGTTGGCCACTCTACTCGAGCGATGTCGTTAGCCTCAAGGAAGTCATTCACAAGATGTCGACGATGGGGGCGCGAATTGTCGTCCATGAAGACGAATGCCTCGCCAATATACTGTCGATGTGGTTGCACTATCGGTCGGAGGATGGCATTCACGTATGGTACAGCCGTTACACCGCCTTCCATGACCACCAGCGGCGTACGTCGACTCCACATAATGCCATCCGAAAACAGTGCAGTAGTAGCCGATGTCATCGACAGTTCCTGTCTCTCTGTATCTCCTCCATGTCCGAACAGCATAGCTTTGGTTCACTCCGAGACGCCTGGACACTTCCCTTGTTGAGAGCCCTTCCTGGCACAAAGTAACAAAGTAACAATGCGGACGCGATAGAACTGCGGCATTGACCACCTGGGTATCGTTGAAGTACAGACGAGTCGTGTGCCTCATTCCTCATGGAATGACTGGAACTGATCGGCTGTCGGACGCCCTCCGTCTAATAGGCCACTGTTCATGCATGGTTGTTTACATCTTTGAACATCACTGAACAGTCAAAGGGACTGTGTCTGTGATATAGTATTCACAGTCAACATCTACCTCCAGGAGTTTTGGGAACCGGGTTAATGCAAAACTATTTTTGATGTGTATATAACGAAAAGTCGTGTGGTGGATTGCAAAAAAAAGTGGTCTCGAAACAAAAAAAATATGACGCAGTGGTTAGCGTTTAGGCTTATTAATTTTTCACCTGGTTTTAGAAACCCAATTATTGTTTTTATTGATTTTATTTCACTCTATTTTTATTGTTTTCATTTATCTGTCCATACTCGTAGAAGGTTACTACACGAATGTTTCTTATCAAATTCAGGGATGCCAGGGCATCAAGGTGATCGTAAAATCGCAACTGGGTTTCACCGTAAGTGTCATAAATCGATTATATAATATATGTGTGTATGGTGTGTTAAGCGTTTACAATCTTTTTCATTGATATCTTATTCTCATACCAGCACTTATAATAACGCTTATGTTTCATTCATACCGTCATTCTTCATCAAGAAGAGTTGGTGCATTCCCTTGGATCATACCAATCGTAGAACCATTCCAAAGAAAGATATTTCGAAAACCGCAAGCAACGCACGAAGGCAGGTTAGCCATAGTGACATTTCTTCGTGCATGTTTCACTCGGGTCAGAAACATCGTTAACATTTCTTGAAGATCTCGCGCGTTGGGAAAAATTTCGCGACAAGCCATGCACAACGGATAACGTTTTAGAAAATTGTGGCTTGCAATTGAATAAGAATCAAGATACACTACAAGAATTTCACCGAAAATGTTTTCGAATCATTTACTCTTTTTTTTTACTTCGTCCATACGACATACAGTCAGTAGATGAATAAGTAAAACGTTATTTCCATATACACTATAAAAAATTGGTGAAGTAATCTTCTACAGACGTGGATAAATGAATGTAAAACAAAAATAAAAGTAATAAGTTGATTTCAGACATGGCACAAAATTAAAAATGCGCCTGTCTAACCACTGATCCATTATTTCGGCTGAGGATATCACTTGCTATAAAGTACCTCCAAAACACTTGGAAAACTTTGACTGTAGTTTTTCTTTTTTTTCAGAAACTGTCACCTACGGATAGACCGAGACACGTGATGTCTTCCTTTGATCCTTCTTCCACTGGGCGAAGTTTCTGGAAAATCGGGTTTTGGGATTTACCGTGTTCTCCTCGTGAGTACACAGTCACGATCCAGTTCGAAACAGCGCACATCGTTACACCGCAGTGCAAGCACGGAAAATAATAGTGAGAAATGGCGAACGGCACAGAAAGCTTGCTGTTAACGGCATTAAAATCACTGGCAGGATAGAACTAAAGTGATGAAATGTGAAAACAATACGTAGGGAAGCTGATGGTGTGCGAACAACGAGAAGGAATTATGCTGAGCCAAGTATCAAGAAGCGAAATGCACTTAGTAAATATTCCACTGTCGGACAAATATGTTAGCACGCAGCAGTTTTGGCAATGTTATGAAGAATACAACCCTCAACTTTGCGAAAACTTCACTTTGTCTTTCCACAGAACTGAATTTTAAGGCCTAGGATGCAATCTGCATCTACATCTATATACGCACACCGCCAGCCACCATGCCAGAGGCTATCTTGTACTACTTTCCTGTTGCACTCGAAAATAGAGCCTTAATTTCTCTTATCTTGCCTCTGCGTTCATTACACGAAGCATTACACACATTAGCGGCAGCAGAATATTTGCGCAGTCAGCCGCGAATGCCAGTTGTTTCATTCCGTATTGACAGTTAGTTAGTTACTTTCACATTCCATGGATCATTCTGCATGATAAATCGTAATGAGATGGAGCGAGTCATATCACGTTCACATTAATCTGAAACTGTGGCCACATGTTGAAGATTTATAAATTGTAATTTATTTATTTATTTTAAACACAGATGTGAGCACATAATTCCTACCCACAATCCTTTACAGAAATAAAAATCCTTCTACTGAATAGAAGGACTTGGCAAGAATAAAGTTTTTCAGTTTATTTTTCTTTCAAATTTTACTTTGATCTCTGTCAGACATTTTGCATTCCCTGGTAAGTGATCGAAATTTTTAGTTGCAGCATTTTGCATCCCTTTTTGCGCTAAAGGTAAACGTACTGTGGATTAATGAATTTCATTTTTTCTTTTTGGATCATTTTGAACTGTAGTAAGTTACTTCCAAAAAACTTCGTGAGGGAATAAATATACTGTAAAACCGTGGGCAGAGGGCCTGTCTCTCAAACAGATGTCCACCAGACGATCATGGGCTGAGCTCCACGTTTTATTCTTACAGATCGTTTTTGAACTATGCAGACTTTCTTAAAGACGAGTGGAATATTGTTGCATATGACATTGAATGAAAATATGCAAGATATTTCAAAGTACGGATTTATCTCTCCCCAAGTTTTGCAACATTCTAAGTGCAAATGTGGCTGTGCTAAGTTGTTTTAGAAGTTGTTTCGCAACGTTACGCCTAGGCATTTAATCAACGTGACTGTTATAGCAGCGTACCACTAATATTACATTTGAACACTATGGGATTGTTTTACCTACTCATCTCTACTAAATAAAATCTTTCGCTTAAAACAAGTGGCCATTCCTCACACCGGATAGAAATTTTGCATCCTTCCCACTCACCCAATGACGATACTTTCCCGTGCACTACAGCGTCTTCGGCAAACAGCCGCAGATTAATGCTCTCCCCAGCCGTCAGATTATTTGTGAACACAGGGGATATATGACACTTCAATGGGGCACTCCTGACGACATTCTTGTCTCTGATGATCACTCATCGTTCAGGATGTTACTTAAGAAGTCTTCAAACGACTCACGTATGTGGCAACGTGTTCCGTGTGCTCTGACCTTTCTCAGGGGTCTACACTACGGCACTGAATCAAACGCTATCAGAAAATGTAGGAATATGTGATTTTTTCCAGTTTGCGCCTTCATCCATTATTCACAGGGTATCGAGCGAAAAAAGGACAGTCTGTGTCCTGCAAGAGCGATAGTTCCTAAATGCAAGCCGGTTTGTGGACAGCAACATGTCCGTTTCAAGGAAATGCGGTGACTGGTTTCAAAAACGGAACATTGTACAACATTTTTACGAAGAAATAAAGCAGAAGTATGAAAATGGTCACTGGTGTATTCAGACGAAGTGTCGATTCATGTGCATTTTACGGTGAATAATTGTTGTCAAAGTGTGCGTGGACTATGCACAAACAAAAGTGCTGGCCCGTCTTCAACTGTTGTGCAATGCAAGGAATGGTCGTATAGGCATGTAGCGTGTTACCGTAGCAGTGTGCTGATACTGAAGAATACGATATTACTGATAACGTTGCCTGTTTGCGTGGAGAAAACTGTGCGTGCAGCCATCCTGACCAGGTATTCAGTTCGCTATGGCGAACACTGACGTCACAAAAGTCACAGCACAGCGATATGCACTTACATAGATAACGGTAGTATCGCGTACACAAAGTACGAAAGGGCAGTGCACTGGTGGAGCTGTCATTTGTTCGCAGGCGATTCATGTGAAGAGGTTGTAAGACGTGTACATTTCTACTATTGACAAACCACAATTTCTGAGAGATGTTTATATTTTATTAACAGGATTAAGTAGGAATAATTAATATTTGTCATTGTGGAAATAATTGTGGTAGCAGGGAATGTCCGCATCAAAGTATTGTTGGCAGGAGAGACCGCACATTGACTTAATTTTAAAAAGGGCGGCAGATACCGAGTATGGATACATTTTAAGAAAAGAGCGGGAAAGACCGGGAATTGATACATTTTGTAATGGAAGCAGGGATTGTCTGCACCATAAAGCATTGTTGGCGGGAGAGACCGCACTTTAGCGTTCGTAGGAAGTCAGTAGTATGCGAGATGTGAAGCGAGTCGGTAGCAGGTCTGAAGCGAGAGGTTGAGAGGAGCGGTGTGCCTGCCAGCCACCAGCTATGATTTACAAGAGATTGTAAACGGATGTACAGGGACATCAGCTAACTATTATCATAAGAGGAACTAATATTATTGAATTACTCTTATGAGAAACTCAAGACTACTAAAGGTATGATTGCGCAATGCTAGTTGTAGGATTATTGTAAAAAGTAAGTTCCATTTGAACGTTTGTAAAATCATTTCATTACCAAAAGTCATTACCAAAAGTAAATATTTGAAGAAACGTTTTCAGAATATAATTAATTTTTGTCAGCAATATTGCATTACTGATTATAATCCATATCAAAAACCATCAACGTAAAACTTTGCAAAATTTTGTTCTTGTCAAGAAACAATTTAACTATGAATTACGTAACTTCAGTCAAATTAATTAAAGAATAACGTCAGCTTTGGTAATAAATACAGCCACTTATTAGACAGCCCACCAGCAGCTAATAGAGTATAGTAATGCAGAGTACCGGTAAGCATATTCATGTCGCAGTTCGATGTAGCAGTCAGATGGCGATCCAGTAACAGTAAAAAAGATAAGGAACAGTCTTGGGTTATTGCAGGTAACGACTGAGGGCCACGACGACGACACGTTCTATGTTTCGTCGAAATAATCAGCAAATCACTGTTAATAAGCAGCATTTAAATTTGTATGCGAAGATTGCACTTATTATTATTGAGAAAGAGAATTAATATCAAAGGGAAGAGTTCATTTGTTATTATTAAGCGAGAGATAGAAATCCTACGGGAACGTTTCGTAGGTTATTGTAGAAGGGGAGGTTGCGTAACAAGAGAGACATAGAGGAGACGGGAAGGTTTCAAGGTGACCACCGACATTATGGCTGCATGACGGGAATCAACAGACTAAGAAGGCGGAATGGTAGTAGGAGCTAGACGCATAGGACATTCCATTCCGAAAGTTGCCGGGGACTTCAATATTCCTAATAATACAGTGTCAGTAGTGGGCCGAGGTATCAAATTTCAAGCATTACCTTTCCCTCATGGATAATGCACTAGCCCACGACCTTCTCTTAACGACCGAAAGCAGCGGCGTCTGCGTAGATTTGTCAGTGTTAACAGACAAGCACCACTGCTCAAATAACGAAGTACGACGAACGTATGAGTTAGAGCAGTGCGGCGAAATTTGACGTAAATAGGCAATGGCAGCAGACAACCGACGCGAGTCTCTTTGCTAACAGCACGACATCACCTGCAGCGACTCATCTGACCTCGTGACCGAATCGCCTGGGCCTAGACGACTGGTAAACCATGGCCTGGCTAGATGAGTCTCCATTTCAGTTGGTGAGACATGATGGTGAGGTCTAGGTAGCCTCCACAAGGTCATGGACCCAGGTTGTCAACAAGGCACTGTGAAATGGTGGTGGCTCCATAATCGTGTGGACGGTGTTTCCGTGGAATGAACTTGCTTTCCTGGCCCAACTGAGCCGTTTATTGACTGGCAATGTTTATGTTCGGATACCTGGAGACCATTTTCTGCCATACAGGGTATTCATGTTCCCAAACAACGCTGAAACTTATAGGGTGAAAATGCACTATGCCACCGGGTCACAACTGGTTTGAAGAACATTTTGTGCTATTGGAGCGAATTATTTGGCCAACCAGATCAACCGATATGACTCCCATCGAACATTTATGAGACATATTCGAGAAGTCAGTTCGTGCACAAAATTCTGCGTGGGCAACATTTTCGCAATTATGAACAGCTATGGATGGAGCGTGGCTCACTATTTCTGCAGAGGAGTATAAACGATTTGTTGAGTCCATTCCACGTAGAGCTCCTGTACTACGCCAGGGAAAAGGAGATCCGATACAATATTAGGATGTATCCCACGACTTTTGTCATCTCAGTGTAACGCGGTAACTGTAGCGTGTCAAGTGGTCATGAGCGTGAAAGAGAGCTTCGGCTGACGCAGGGAGAAAGGCGGAGCCTGGAAACCATTCCCGCCCCATCCCCGACTTGATGGCCTGGCAGTCCACATCTGTGATTTGTGCTTCTGCGAAAGAAATACTCACACTAGGTCATAGCGTTCGTCGATCCTTTCAGCGGCGTGTGAGCCATATTCAAATGGCCAGGAAAAACTATTCACTCATTTCAAAATACAAGAAGTCAACGAACAAAGCACAATACACGGCAAAGAGGAGTACGCAAAGCATTCGGTAGTGGCTTACCCAACCATAGTTCTAAGAGCTCTCCACCACAACTCCCACGCTGATGTGTGATCTTCAGCCGAAGACTTGTCTTCCAGCTACTATATTGCATCATCAACGCTGCGATACTACATCCATATAGACCAGTTTACTGCAGTCCAGTTGTGGCCCCCGTCTGCCAAATTTCATCCCCTCGGCTCCATGAATTACCAAGTTGACGATTCCTTAATACCTTAGGATATGTCCTACCTAGAGTTGTAAAACTACCGTAGATTACCGCAGAGCGCCAAAGCAAGGGTAGATAACGATAGCTTTCCTAGTAACTATGGTCCGTTAAGGTCGTCCCCACGCTGCCTTTAGGGTTGGGAGTGTTGCATGCCCATCAGGAGTTATCTCGTAAAGATAGATTTCCTTACGTATGTGATCGCTCTTACTAATTTCCCCCATAAACCGAAGTATTCAACTGTTTAGAAACTGAGGAGGATATATAAAAGACCCAATAGCCTACAGAACATTTTTATTCTACATAGTTGTATTTTTGTCAGTTATAGCAAAATTGAAATCGTCAATATTTAATCCAGGTTTTATTCGAAAATTGTTGACCTGTTTTACTTAGTAAAAATTTTCTAAAGCGAAGATCGCATAAAGTTTCCTTATTTACAAATTATTGGTTTCGACAGACTTTACTGTAGGTCTCCAAAAATTTTTGTTTTAAACTTGTTCAGTTTGAGCTGGATACGACAATTTGGAGTGAAGTCCAACTGAAAAATGAACAAAATTATGAAGACGTGAAGACGAAAGTATAGTCTGTCGAAAAAGGTTGTTTGTAAATAACTAAATTTATACGCTATCTTGGCTTTCCGAAGTTTTCACCACAAGCTGTTTTTCTGTCCTTCCTTAGTGACAGGTTCATCTTCAGACGGCTCTTCACGTTTGGATATGTATTTGTAGATGTTTACATTGGCTTTCTGCTCTTTATACCACGTTGTGATGAACATTCCTTGGGCTTGTGGTGCCCTACAGCAAAAAACGATCTGAGAAATGGCCTTTGTAATTGTACCTAAGAACTATTGTAATGTAGAGAAAAATGTGAGAACTCTTTCAGTTTTTTGTTATTTAAATAGAAAATCTCAACCAAACATATATCACACAGTAGCTCAAAAATGCTCTTAAGGGTTAGCACTTTCTTCAACTGCCCCTATCAATACAATACTGTGAAAGATTAGAAACCTTTATCTCAACGGAACAAAAGATAACTGGTCTGTAGCTGCACCATATGCATCGAGCTCAGGGACATTGTAGTGAGTAATACACAGATTTTAGTAAAATAATTGTTTGCAATGTTATTTACCAATTTTTCTTATGCCTACTCCACCCTTCTACGATTGAATTCACTGTAGGAAGGAAGACTGTGCTTAAACGGCTGCCCGTCAATAATTTTATTAGAGACGTAGCAAAAGCTCGGACTGAGAAATCTGGGCAAGGAAATTAATCATATCCTTTTCAAAAGAACCGCCTCAACATTCGTCTTAATCATTTTAGGGAAACTGCGGAGAATTTAACGCTGGGTAATTCGATGGGGCACTTAAGTCCGGTCCTGACCTCAATTTTTTTCTTCATATGGACGACAGGTTTTTCTTTAATTGCGGTCTATATTTGGGGAAAGGAGAGTACAGTCCTTCCTTGCGATTTACAGTACAGATCTGATGATAATATATTCTTTCCGTACCAAATTTAGAGGCTGGAAAAATGAGGAAAGTCACTTGGGAATGCCTATCATGAACTTGGAGGGGAGGGATATATTTTGCTACGCATTTTTTGGCCACATCAGCAGATAATTTGTTTTTTCCGTTTGCAGTTTGGCCAGCATCAGAACTAAATGTGACGACAGTGAAAATGATACGTAATTTGCAAACATTACATGTTAATATTTACTGTCGGGATTTGTACTAAAATACTCAGGAAACGCCACTTCTGGCCGATATTTTCCTCCAAACAGCAGTTTCATTTCCAGTATCCACCAAAGTCTATAGAAACTAAGCAGTCCCTTTCTAAAAATCTTTGCCGGCCACGATCGTCTGGACACGTGGCAGCTATTTTTGTGAAGAATAAACCCTCCTTACTTTTTCCAAGACGATTCCTATGTTGTGAGGAAGAATACACTGTTACATTAAAAAAGGAAGAAATTGTTTCTATAAAACCTAAATAGAAAAAAAATTAAAATTGGTAACTGATACGGTGAAGTATTCATTCTCTTGTCTGATATCCCTGACATAAATCTTCTTCATATATGTTGACCATTTTATGAAGCACTGAGGGTAATATCGTAATGTGTACACCGCGTATGCAAACCTTACGTAACTATTTCACTTTCATCTTACATTCTGTGGTTTATTCCTGCTTTTACAATAAAAGAACAAGCTACGTATTGCATTACGTTATTTCTCTAGCAGCACAGTTATGTGATTTTATCGTTAGAAACGCCAGAGTAAGTATAATAACCCAAACTGAAGCGACTGACTGCCAGAGCATAAATAGAACTTACGGTGCATGTAACAGTGTTCCAAATTGAAAGCGATTGACGATGGAGTGCCCTGTAACATTTAAACAGATTTGTTGAACTGCGTTTCTACCGTCTAGTTTCTCAGCAAATAGGTGAAACTCTTCGAGCGTTAAACATTAACCAAAAATACAGTATGTTTCCTGCCTGCTAGGCAGACTTTAGTTGTGTGCAGTCTATCAAAATTAGGTTGAAATATGTTTCGGCCGTTACGTATGTCACTCGTTAATCAAGGTTTTAATTATTAAATAATACTAGTATGTATTATGGTAGTTTACAAAAGAGTCATATCTTATTTTGTTTTATGTTTGAATTAATTGTACTTTGTAAGGTTTTGGATAAGGTTTATTTGACAAATTACTTACTATTCACAGTTGTATGCAATGGACATTGTGCTTATTACTTTCGTGTTCTATGGCGTTAAAGGCTCCAGACCAGCAAAATAAAATAATAATAATAATTTTGCAAAGACGAACATTGCTTTTTAAAAAAATTGACATATTAAAGCAGATTATGTTGCCATTTAATTCTGATAGCTATAGTCATTTATTACGTCAAGTACGCTACTTTAACGTAATTGCTTTTTTAAAAAATTACATATTACCGAACACACTATGTTGCCATTTAATGCCGATATAGTCAGCTATTGCGTCAATATCTGGTCCATGACGTAATAACACTGAGTCACGATGTCAATTTTTCTTTTTCAAACGGCAAAATCCAATCCACTAAGAGCTAGTGGCTACAACTGACAAAGTCACGATCTTCATTTGAATAAACAAAAAAGTAAAAGTGGTATTTGCAGTATCAATTACGAACAACTGTGAATAGTAACTGATCTGTCAAATAAACTTAATCAAAGCTTTATTAAGTACAGTTAATTCAAACATAAAAAAAATAACATAAAAGTCTTTTGTTATACATCACAATATATGTGAAAGTGCATAAAAAGCGGAAGAGTAATTGTGGTAAATCGTCATAAAATAGATGGAGGAGTGCAGTATAACATTCTTGCAATAAATAGAAACCAATATTCGATACATCGGACTTAGATATTAATTAATAAATTAGTGTAATAGTACACCTGCAGTTTTTCTTTTTTTCCTATCGATGGTATTTGCCGTCATACCTTTTCGTCTGTGTGGACGTGAGTTGTCATCGCCTGTGCTGCTCCAGAGCAAGTGGAGCCACGTATAAAAGTCGCAGTTGAATGGCAAGGCTTGTGTCGTGACGCGGCGCGCAGCTGTTTGCGTCTAAGCGTCGTCGTGGGTCGCTGGCCAGTAAGTACCGGCCTTGATGTTCCTACCCTGCAGAGTTCTCCAATCACGTAGAGGCCCACAGAGGGAAGAACTTGTTAAGTGCCGTGTATTGCTGACTGCTAACTACTGGACAGTTCGAGCAAGCGGAGTTCGGACGTTAATTGGCGTTTGCCACAGACTACTGTGTTGTCTCTGGGTCAGGTTTTTGTCCCTCAGGTCATTCATTACTGGAACGCATAAATTTATGAGATGTTCCCTGCAATGTTGAGTAATGTCGTGTGACAGTCAGGAGTATTTTGTGGCCCTGCTGCTCCGCTCTTTTCGAGACTTGAATTTAAAACCCCTAATCTCGGAGGATTATAATTTTTACTGACAGACGTACTGGAGCAATTCGCTTACCTCTCCTCTCTTCAGATTCTTCCGGTGGCTGTCACGCATGATATATTGTTTATGCATGAGGGAATTTACGAGTGCTCTACGGAAATTTCCAGAACGAGCTCATTCCTTAGCAGTGCCCCCAACGAATGCCTGAACTTTGCCAATGGGACCCTTTGATCGCTCTCATATGTGATTACCACGAGCATTAATTATATCGCTGCCAGATTCATTAGTACTCAAAGAACACTATATAATATCAAATAAACCATTATCTTCTTACATATGATTTACAGCTCAAGTAATGTTACCCACAAGACTTTATAGCAGTTATGACAAATCACTCACAACCTTTATAATAATAATGAGCGTATGGCATTGGTGGCCGGGAGACCCCTAGCAGGGCGGTTCGGCCGCTGCTCCACAAGTTCTTTAACACCACTACGGCGACTTGCGAGTGAATGAGGATGAAATGCTGATGAAAGACACACAACATCCAGTCATCTCGAGGCAGAGAAAATCCCTGACCCCGCCGGGAATCGAACCAGGGAGCCCGTGCGCGGGAAGCGAGACGCTACCGCAAGACCACGAGCCTCGGACAGACGCTTTATCATTCATATTTGATAACTGACAAGAATTTCTTCTTCCTCGATTAACAGCTTACGAGTAAGAAAATTGTATAAGTGGTCTATCGCTTTTGTTGTGGTCTTCAGCCTGAAGATTGGTATGATACTGCTCTTTACGCTACTCTATACTAGTTACTTCACCTTTGAGTAACTACTACAACTTACATTTGAATCTACTTGATCTACTACGGCAAGCTGAAAAGGAGAGGGAAGAGACAGCGATATGTGATAAACCCTTTCCATCGAAAACTTTTCTCCTTCATACGTCCGCTTTGTTACCACAGATGACGTGTCACGCATCTCATTGGTACTAAGATTGCAGTACACGCGGAGGTCCTATTTGCTCCCACCGCCCTGATTGGAACGCGTAAGCTCTAACAAATATTCGCCAATCTTCAGTCTTCTGTGGTTGTTGTCCCCTGCCCAGAAAACAGCACATAGGTCGTGAATCCGTTACCTTTAGGTTTTAAGAAACTCTTAATGAGGAACTGATAGTATGTGAATATATTTTCAGTTATTTTGTTTATACTGGATACCACTCGCTTTTTATTAGCAGAACACGAGTAACTGGACAATTTCATTCCACTTTAGAGTCAGAAATAATTTCCATTGTTCAAAAAAAATAATGAAATGTGTATTTCCGTAGTTACTGTCACACTGTTCTCAGATACATGTCCACATAACCAGAAATTGCTAATAAAGTCTTAACTGACACCGACCGCGTGTCCTCCGACACAGCCGAAGCAGCTCTGATCTCACAGCCGAATTACTTTGCCAGCCATCCAAGTTATGCGAGACCCGAAAATCACGGAAGTACTTCGTCTGCCTTATCGTTTAGCAGTCGTTTATTATTCTGTTGGTTGTTAATACTTGCGTAATAACGGAATGATAGCGCGTGATCGAGAGAAGCTTGAATATTAAATGCAAGTAAATACGCTGTTTACTTGTCTAATGTCAATAATAGAAGATTATCTTTTGGGTTCGCAGCTTCCGAATGCAGCAGCCAATCGCGGTGAAGGACCACAATTTAAGCGGTCTTTCTCACGATAGCCATATGGAACAAACCATCTGTCATCGGTACTTCGCACCACATCACATAGTCTTCTCACTGCTGCCTTCTGAACTGCTATAAGAAGAGTTTCTTGTACCTGAATATGATGGCTGCAAAGCCAGAAATGTTACTAAACTCCCTCTTCAAATTAAAACTCTCGTACTTCCCTCAATTGCCAAATTGACACTGCCTTGATGCATTGAGATGTGTCGCAACAACGGATCCCTGCTTTCAGTCCAGTGGTCCCACATAATTCTTTGCTATTCAGTTCTATGCAATACCTCGTCGTCAATCTATCTACACATCTATTCTTCAGCGTTCTTCTATAGCACCACATTTCAAAACATGGTATTCTCATCTTAGATGAACTCTTTAACATCAGCCTTTCACTTCTGTTCAAGACTGCACTATAGACAAAGGCATACAGGAAAGACTTCCGATTTACATTCAACGTTAGCAAAATTCTATTTTTGAGAAACGATTTCCATTTTTTAAATGCATGACACAAAGCTGTTTGTTGTCTTTTTTTGTAACAACTGTCTTCGGTTTACAGTATCATCATGGTACAAAAGATGAATTGTTAATTACATGTCATAGCAAATAACATCAATATGGCAATTTACATAATTACAGCCCCTTCTGAACTATTGACATCTACAGACAGGCATCCTTGCAAAAAAGGTGGTGTGTTCATCCCCAGTTTGAACTCAAATTGGGGCGCATTACCTTTTGTACATGCCTGTTTGCGGTTGTGTGGACATTAGTAGTTCAGATTACTTATCTTCCACACTTCTTTCTCAACATATGCTTATCTTTAACGTCCATAATCTTACACTGTAGGTTAATTTCTGTATTAGTTGTGAATAACCTTTCGGTCCCTGTAATTTATAATTACTACTTTCAGAATTTCAGAGTGAGTATTCTTTAGAATATTCTTAAAAGAAATGAAACTCCACGAACAATCATTTGAATAAGATAGTATCAAGGAGTAGTTTATAACTGGTTCTTCTGTCGATTACCAGAGTCATACCTAGACGTAACAGAAAACTTTAGAGAGAACCTTACCTCACCGGTACTTATTTCACCTAACGATACTTTCATCACTGGAGGAGACTTTTGTCACCTAGCAGCCGAATGTGATACTTACATTTTTATAAGTAGTGGGTTTGACAAGACATATTGCGAAACCACACTAACTGTTTTTTCTGAAAGCTATTTACAAATCAGACTTCGCAATCCGATTTGTGCCATAAGGACATTAGATACATAGAGCAGAAACAGATCGAAACTCTGTGAGATACGCCACATTCAGTCTGGTATCAGTAAGCACGAATCAGTTTTAGTAACAATATTTATCAAAGTAAACTGGGTACGTGAAGCCAGTAGGAATATTTAAGTGTTGGGAAGAATAATAAAGAGGCAATCCTGTCATAGTTCATGAAGGTGCTTGAGACACTTAGCTCTTGACAGGGGCAGGTAGTGAAACTGTGGCTGAAGTTTAGGAGAACAGTTCATCAAGGACTGGAAAACTGAGCGTTTCACAAAATGCGAAAAGGCAGTATGCTTAATATAGTATCAGTGGGTTGCTGCTGATGTCAGCTGACTACCAAAAATACTTGATTGTTATAATTTGTGGAGATGTGAAGTGGAATACTCACGTAGAGTCAATTGTAGGTAATGCAGGAAGCTGACTTCGGTTTGTTGATAGCACACTGGGAAATCGCAGTATGTCTACAAGGATACTGTTTACAAAACATTCGTATCACCTATTCTAGAATATGCTGCGGTTCCTGTAACAGATAGGAATAGCAATGAATATCGAATTATCCATAGAAACAGTGACGAACGGTCTCAGATTTATTTTACTCACTGCCGAACGTCGCCAAAATACTGAATGATCTTAAGTGCATCCTTTCGCAAATACAAGTCAGCTATTTCGTCAAAGCCTATTTTACGAAAAAACTTCAAGAACCAATGTTAAACAAGTAATCTAGTAATATGTTACGGCTCTCGACAATGGATGCGGCGAAGACGACACTGGAGAAATCACAGCGCAGAAAAGGACTAAAGCTGCAATTTTACCCGCGCGCCGTAGAATAGTGAATCGGGAAGAAGCTCTAATATGCGACACCATGGTAAGTACCCTTGCCATGCAGTTTATAGTGGTTTGCAAAATATGGATGCACATGTCGATTTAAAGCCCCGTAAATAAATCGAGAGGAATGGAGATGGGCAAATAATATACTCCGCATGTGAAATCGCTCCTCCGCTTGTCTTAGATTGCTTGTTCTTTATATGACTGCATGCTGTAATCATACTTCTAACGCTTAAGACAACAACTGCTTTGAAATTAAACAAGAATAGTTCGAATTAGATAAACTGATTTTTGTTCGTTCAGAAACGACTTTGCAAACTGTTTTATGTATTTTTGGAAAGATGCACGTCAATGGCTCCTTATAATAACTAATAATTATGAACAAAGACTGTCTCGGAGTTTATCGCCATTGTAAAATACCTGCGAAAATTGTTTTGGTGGCATCGTGTGTAAACGTGAATGTCATTTATAATCGAGTGACAATATTGTACTCACGTCTAGAATGATGTGATCTCCATCTTACGTAGTAAGTGAACTGTCCTGTAGCTGTCAATGTTTTTTATCAGATGGTAAAGGATGTAAATATATTGAAAATATAACGTTAATTATACGTAGTTTGTCACTAGTTTGACGGTTCTGCTCTGAAGAAGTTACATGTTTTCAACGATTGTGCAGATGAATAACGATATTATTTTAATAGCTTCAATTTTGTCACAGTTATCTGTGGTTGTTGCATATGTTATTTCCGATTTATCCTTTTCCGTGTTCTAGAGGTTCAGTAAATATTTGAGGTAGCATTTGTGTATAAATTCTGTATGCTCGTTTAATATATCTTGTGGGTATTTTCTCATGTGTATGTAGAGTTCCAATTTTTCAAGAACATTCTTCGGAAGTTTTGGTATTCAGTGTAGGATCTGGAGTGCATTTTTTTCTACATCTGTAGTGTGGTTTTGAGTTTTCGATTGTAGAAAGAAGTTCGACTGATTGTTCTCGCTGTTTATAATGTGTTCTTTATATGTTACGCTAAAGCTTCTTTATTTTTGGCTAATGTAATAGTTATTACAGTTGCTATGTGTGTTATTATACATGGATAGGTTATCATATCCGGAAGCTTCCAGTGGTGACCGATCGTAATTTTATTGAAGTATTTGTGGCTTTAAGAAGTGCGTTATTTTGTTGGAGATCCTACGAAGGTAGACTGCTGATACGTTCCTTAAATTTTGCTTAGGCAACGTTTCTCGAGTTACGTTTATCACGTTATGTATTGTATTCCGTTTTGGTGTTCTACATTAGGAAACATTCTATCAAACACCATTGTGGTCCAGTAATCGAGACAGCAGTCTGGGTGAGACTTGGGCAGCTGAGGAGCACAACGAATATCTAAACTATGAAAGATCGGTGAGAAACAGCAGCACAAAATGTCAGCCTGATGAAGTGAGAAGGGATCAGATACAAAGGCATCTCGAATGGAGTGATGTCGCACTTGGTACATTACAGAACGAATGATAATGGTCGTCTGTCTCCAGTCATGAGATCAAAAAATTCTAAAACAACTCCTATATGCCCTGCATCAGCTACATACTTTCCATAAAATTTACGGCTGCATACACGTTGCTATTGCCACACTTGCTCTGCAGCGTTTTACACGATTCTTGACAACTCCATATCGTGCGACTGTGGTGGCGATGAAGTCAAACTTACCGAAGACGATACTGGAAAGAAGGTACCCAGTTGTAGAAGAATGTCACTTACAAGCTGCCAAGAAACTTCTGTGGCGGAATTTACTCATAGCGTAGTCAGTCTTTTGGGATTCAAGTGCAAATTTTTGGTCGGTGTCAAATGGACAATTGTAGAGTGCCACATTCGTGGTAAGCATGTCGTGCACATGTCTTAGGGTTACGGACCACTCAGTCTCTTAATTCTTGCACAGAGACGTCAGAAACTAGTGCGTATCCTGTTTATTTTAAGTCTTCTAGACCGCAAAGAGCAACAGCCTGGCCGCAGTGGAACCCGGGCTCCCGTGAGATCACCGAAGTTAAGCGCTGTCGGGTGTGGCCAGCACTTGGATGGGTGACCATCCAGGCCGCCATGCGCTGTTGCCTCTTCTCCTGGTGAAGTTAGCCTCGTGATGCCAATTGAGGAGCTACTCGACCGAATAGTAGCGGCTCCGGTCAAAGAAAACCATCATAACGACAGGGAGAGCTGTGTGCTGACCATACGCCTCTACTATCCGCATCTTCACCTGAGGATGACCGGCGGGCGGATGGTCCCGATGGGCCACTTGTGGCCTGAAGACGGAGTGCTATGTATGCTATGCTGTGTAGGCTGCAGAGCATTTCAACATGGTCTGGCACGGATAGTAAATTTAATAAAATGTCCTGTTCTTCTTCATTGCAACTAGTAACGTAGTTTGACTTATATCCTGTTACACTTAAATATCATTAAATATTCCTCTGGATAACTGATATCAAAGGTCCATATGTTGTTTCAGGGACCTGTGAAGATACTCAGAGAATGGACAGTTTTTTTTTTACGTGGAATAATTATGCAACAAGCCTTTTGGTTTGATCATCTGTGACACGATAGTACGTTAACACTAATTTTCATACGATTAATATGTTATTTCATTAGAAGAGGGCCATATACCTAAGCTTGAGATAACAACTTTTTAAATTCATCTGTCAGATGTATTTCGTCGAAGGCAGCTTTGAAATAGTTCAAAAAAATGGCTCTGAGCACTATGGGACACAACAGCTTAGGTCATAAGTCCTCTAGAACTTAGAACTACTTAAACATAACTAACCTAAGGACATCACACACATCCATGCCCGAGGCAGGATTCGAACCTGCGACCGTAGCAGTCCCGCGGTTCCGGACTGCAGCGCCAGAACCGCTAGACCACCGCGGCCGGTTTGAAATAGTTCTCTGACTATAAGGAAAGTCGATTACAGACTGTCACCTAATACGTGCAAAATTTTTTTGCAGCTGCGGTATTGCTGGTGACGTGGCCCTGTTTATCGAGTGAGTTTCGTCTCCAGGTAAGATGCATTACATGGTATATGCTTATGACTGTAGTACATAATTGAAAGAAGATCAGTTCTTCAAGATATAATATTTATAACATTCAGCTGCAATCCACGTAGTTGTTTATGTTAAGAAAAATGGCTCAGGTTCCTTTACTTTAAATCTAGTGCTGCTTGTGGACTGCTAAAGTATTTCAGAGACTATCTCTATATGAGGAGAACGTGTCATGGTTTATTTATAGGGAACGAAAATAAGTGAAGAAGTTGATAGATGAATGTTGTCCCTCCAGCGTATCTTGAATAGAATAGAAAAATGCCTTATAAATCGAGTATTTTCCTTCTTCTGTCGCCGACAATACACGGAATTTTGTTACCTGGATAACTTTAGTGCAGTGGGTGCTGGACTTGTCATTCAACTGATGTAAGAAAATACATTGTCTCTACTGAAAATGAAAATATTACACGTTCATATGTTCATCCACTGTGGTATATAACTGGTGAAACAGCCTTGCACCCTATACCCCACATCCCTCCCGGTGTGATTATCACGCCTTTGGTTCCTTGGGCAAGCTTTGAGGGGACAACGATTCCTGTGGGACGAGGCTGTGCAGCAGGTAGTTACGGGCTTCTTCATGCAGCAGGACACGTTGTTTTACCAAACGGGTATCTTCAGTGTGGTGCGTCGGTTGAATGATTACTCAGTGCTCACGACGATTTTGCCTGGTTCGCATTCCGATTCTAGACTGTATGGCCTTCGAACTGAAATTTTTTGTTCGCCCCTTCTAAATATTCCTGTTTTTCCTGGCTTTTCCATATGGTATGAACTTACACTACTGGTCACTAAAATTGCTACACCACGAAGATGACGTGTAACAGACGCGAAATTTAACCGACAGGAAGAAGATGCTGTGATATGCAAATGATTAGCTTTTCAGAGCATTCACACAAGGTTGGCGCCGGTGGCGACACCTACAACGTGCTGATATGAGGAAAGTTTCCAACCGATTTCTCATACACAAACAGCAGTTGACCGACGTTGCCTGGTGAAACGTTGTTGTGATGGCTCGTGTAAGGGGGAGAAATGCGTACCATCAGGTTTCCGACTTTGGTTCAAATGGTTCAAATGGCTCTGAGCACTATGGGACTTAACATCTATGGTCATCAGTCCCCTAGAACTTAGAACTACGTAAACCTAACTAACCTAAGGACATCACACAACACCCAGTCATCACGAGGCAGAGAAAATCCCTGACCCCGCCGGGAATCGAACCCGGGAACCCGGGCGTGGGAAGCGAGAACGCTACCGCACGACCACGCGCTGCGGACTCTGAATTTGGTAAAGGTCGGATTGTAGCCTGTCGCCATTGCAGTTTATCGTATCGCGACATCGCTGCTCGCGTTGCTCGAGATCCAATGACTGTTAGCAGAAGGTGTATCGGTGGGTTCAGGAGGATAATACGGAACGCCGTGCTGCATCCCAGCGGCCTCGTATCACTAGCAGGCGAGATACGTATGGCTGTAACGGATCGTGCAGCCACGTCTCGATCCCAGAGTCAACAGATGGACGTTCACAAGACAACAACCGTCTGCACGAACAGTTCGACGACGTTTGCAGCAGTATTTACTATCAGCTCGGAGACCATGGCTGCGGTTACCCTTAACGCTGCATCACAGACAGGAGCGCCTGCGATGGTGTACTCAACGACGAACCTGGGTGTACGAAAGGAAAAACGTCGTTTTTTCGGATGAATCCAGGTTCTGTTTACAGCATCGTGATGGTCGCATCCGTGTTTGGCGACATCGCGGTGAACGCACATTGGAAGCGTTAAGGGCGTCATGGTATCGGGTGCGATTGATTACACGTATCGGTCACCTCTTGTTCGCATTGACGGCACTTTAAACAGCGGAACGATAAATTTCAGATGTGTTACGACCCGTGGCTCTACCCTTCATTCGATGCCTGCGAAACCCTACATTTCAGCAGGATAATGCACGACCGCATATTGCAGGTCCTGTACGGGACTTTCTGGATACAGAAAATGTTCGACTGCTGCCCTGGCCAGCACATTCTCCAGATTTCTCACCAATTGAAAACGTCTGGTCAGTGGTGGCCGAGCAACTGGCTCCTCACAATACACCAGTCACTACTCTTGATGAACTGTGGTATCGTGTTGAAGCTTCATGCGCAGCTGTACGTCTACACGCCAACCAATCTCTGTTTGAATCAATGTCCAGGCGTATCAAGGCCGTTATTACGGTCAGAGATGGTTGTTCTGGGTACTGATTTCTCAGGATCTATGTAGCCAAATTGCGTGAAAATGTAATCACATGTCAGTTCTAGTATAATATATTTGTCCAATGAATACCCGTTTATCATCTGCATTTCTTCTTGGTGTAGCAATTTTAATGGCCACTAGTGTGCATTAGAAAGACTAATGGACGGAAGTGGGATATTAAATCAATGGAAATGGCAGTTTCATCTTTTATGTTTTCTGAAATAGAGAGTTTTAAATGCATCTGTGCAGTTTAACGTACCCAAATCAATGCTGGAAAGATAGGTTCGTAGCGCTAAGAAAATCGCAATTACAGAGCTGACAAATCAGCTGGGAAATTTAAAAATGTTTTCACTGCATAACTAGAAGACGATGTAGCATGCCTGAGGTCATTGGATAACAGACCCTTTAAGTCCAACGATGAAACAGCTCACTGACAGGTCATTAGCCTATCAAATAGCAGAAAAAATTGACCTACCACACTGAAACTCATCTAGGTGGATACGATTCGATTGTAGATCAGCGATGAGGTTAAATAAAGAGCAACAGCAACAGTAGCCAATGGCCTTGCCGCAGTGGTAACACCGGTTCCCGTCAGATCACCGAAGTTAAGCGCTGTCGGGCTGGGCTAGCACTTGGATGGGTGACCATGCGATCTGCCGACGACTGCTGGCAGGCTGCACTCAGCCCTTGAGAGGCAAACTGAGGAGGAGGAGGATATTAGTGTTTAACGTCCCGTCGACAACGAGGTCATTAGAGACGGAGCGCAAGCTTGGGTGAGGGAAGGATGGGGAAGGAAATCGGCCGTGCCCTTTCAAAGAAACCATCCCGGCATTTGCCTGAAGCGATTTAGGGAAATCACGGAAAACCTAAATCAGGATGGCCGGAGACGGGATTGAACCGTCTTCCTCCCGAATGCGAGTCCAGTGTGCTAACCACTGCGCTACCTCGCTCGGTAGGCAAACTGAGGAGCTACTTGACAGAGAAGCAGCCGCTTCGGTCTTGTAAACTGACATTTGTCCGGGAGAGCGGTGTGGTGATCACATGCCCCTCCAAATCCTCATCCAGTGACGCCTGTGGGCTGAGGATGACACGGCGGCCCATCGGTACCGTTGGGCCTTCATAGCCTGTTCGGACGGAGGTTTTTTATTCTTTTTTTGTTTTTTGTTTTTTTAGCAGCAACACTGTCTTGACGTTAAGCCTGAAAAAAAAATACATGTGCCAAAATGACATGAAAATACTCGTATTTTCTAGCTGTTAACGACTTATTTGAAGCTTACACATTTCATAATGTAAATTGTTCATGAAACAATTCTTTGTCTTAGTCTGAAGATGATGTTCATAATAATGTCAACGTTTATGCAGTAATTTCACAAAAAAGTGCTATATTCCATTTTACCGCGTGAATAGTGAAGAACGGGAAAAATGCAAGCGTTTTTTGAAAAAAGGTAAAAATATACGAAACATACGATTGTAAATGTTTTACGAGTAAAGGTACACCTTTAACAAGTGTTTTCTTATGTTCCCTTATTTTACAAAAATTGTTGAAGACGAAGTGGTCCGTTCTGCCCTGATTTCCTTAACAGTGATTCAACATTATAGCTTAGGTTTAGAAAAGCGCTGTATGGAGACCAATACCAATAGGATGTCACACTGAAAGCGAGAAAGAAAGACAGTAACATCATTCAGAAAGTGAAAGAAGGCCACAGAACTAAACCTGATTTAGGCAATTCTAACGTTAAAGTAACGATACATGACTATTCAAAAGCGTTAGTGAAATTGGGAAAGATACCACACCGTGTTTCAGAAGAGAGATCAAGAAGGCAATAAAGAACAGCAAATTTAATCTCCCCAGTTCAAAAAAATAAAGATACAATGATGATGAATCCCCAAGTATCTGTTTAAGAGCCCAATTCAAAGTTCATAAAGAGCCAAGCAGAGCCTTAGCATATTTTTTTTTAAAAAAGGGCAACTTTCCATAAAAAGGAAACTGTTCAACATCCTAAAGTATACTAACACTTTTAAAACAGAAGACTCACCGAGAACAATACAGAATTCTCTCAGGCAGTAAAGGGCATGCATGTATTCAGTCTTCCTAGACTAGCATCATTTGATACTATAAAACTGTGTTCCACTGTCCTAATAAAGCACACATTAGACGTCATCAACTAAAATTTAAATAAATTTAAGCCAAGTGTAGCCTCATAAATTAAACAGCTTATGGGTCTTCTTCATCTTGTGTTGAAACGTAATTATTTTCCGTTTAACAACAAATTTTTGAACATTTACAA
This sequence comes from Schistocerca cancellata, assembly GCF_023864275.1. Taxonomy (NCBI): domain Eukaryota; kingdom Metazoa; phylum Arthropoda; class Insecta; order Orthoptera; family Acrididae; genus Schistocerca; species Schistocerca cancellata. The sequence goes on along the minus strand of NC_064632.1, from coordinate 501,583,303 downwards.
CAGTTACATATTGGATCATGGACCGTTAGGTTTCGGTTGACAGTCTGTCGCGCTGACCACTCAGCTACCGGGGGCGGACATCATATACAGAAAGATGACGGCTACAGAGAGGATTCTCCACAATATATCCTTCCAACCCACTACATGACAAACAGCAGCATACAGAAGCACAGTTGACAAGACAGTGAATATCCCAATGGCACAGCAGGATCTTAGTGATTATATGCATTAACCGAACAAATAGACGCTAATTACTGATATTCACCTCTTCAATAAATTGTTCCCCTTATTAATAAATTGGAAAGAAGGGAAGTAGAAAAGAAACACCACTCTTGTTACCAACAGACTTTAAATCCATAATATATTTCAGTACTCCATTCATTGGAATAGTTTCTTACAAAATCGCCGATCAGTATAAAAGGTATGGAACTGAAATGAACTACTACACAAATAATAAAGTATGCATATCCTTCCTCACAGTTTCAATGAACAAACACAACTAACCAAGTGTCTACAAGACAACATGAGCAGATTATCCCCGTTGTTATATAATTAGGACAGGAGATCATTTCCCATACGATATAACGAATGTATAACTGGTCTAAATTTAAATATGTGCCATAAATGTACAATTGGTTTGAGATGTTTCTTGACGAATTTTTCAAACTCTTCATATAATACTCGATAGTATTCAGTGGAGTCTTGCCATGAAATTAAATCGAGTAACAGACAGATCGGCAAATTAAATTTGCGAAAATCTGAAAACGTGCATACATCAAGCTGCAAATGATTCAAATGGCTCTGAGCACAATAGGACTTAACTGCAGAGGCCACCAGTCCCCTAAAACTTAGAACTACTTAAACCTAACTAACCTGAGGACATCACACACATCCATGCCCGAGGCAGGATTCGAACCTGCGACTGTAGCGGTCGCGTGGTTCCAGACTGTAGCGCCTAGAACCGCTCAATCAAGTTGCAGATGATGAAATTATTGCTGAAAGATACAGGTAAGATAAACGATGGTGAAACGAATTCTTATTATCTTGAATTTCATCTCTCTCCAAACAGTGGATGCATCACTTTCATTATGGCATTCTAAAGTCGAAATATGAAGACGAAATTGAATTATTATATCAACATACGAGAGTATAGTTACATTTACAGTATAAAGAGTAGAGTACATACGAAGATGTGAAAAAAAAAGCTGAGGTGTCTTATAGAAGGACCTATCTACCAGACATCATCTACAAGGCATTTCATGTGGGTAAAAAGATATCATGTATTAAAAATGAGTCCACTGGCGAAATGACGATGGAAGACATTGCATTACGAGAAAAAATGTGTTCATACGAAGTCAAAGGCGTAGAACCGCGTGTTGAAAAGAGTAAAGTAATGTTCAAACATTGAAAAATTTTGCAATTGTGTAATAAACAGAAACAAATTTAATTTGAATAGAAAAATATATTTACATTTTGTAACTGAATAAGAAACCTTAAATCCATATGCTTATAAGAAACAAGAGTAGGAAAATATTAAACACGCGTCACCATTTAATCATTTTGCTCTGCGACACTTTTCGTCTAGTTTAACAGAAAAATTTCACGTGAGATTCCTCAAAACATAGTCAATAATGTCTGAAAGAAGAGACACCACGCAGAAACGGCAGTTGTGATACGTATTACGTAAATTGAAGGTGGAGAGGGGGAAAAGGAAAGGGGGGAGGGGATCACATCAAGCTGCAGATGATGAAATTATTGCTGAAAGATACAGATGAGATAAACGATGGTGATAGGAATTCTTATTATCTTGAATTTCATCTCTCTCGAAACAACGGATGCATCACTTTCAGAAGAAGAAATTCAATTATTATATCAACATACGAGAGTACAGTTACATTTACAGTATAAAGAGTTGAGTAGATACGAGGATGTGAAAAAAAAAAGCTGAGGTGTCTTATAGAAGGAGCTATCTTCTATACATAATCTACAAGACACTTCATGTGAATAAAAAGATATCAGTATTAAAAATGAGTCGACCGGCGAAATGACGATGGAAGTCATTGGATTATGACGAAAAAAAAGTGTTTGTACGAAGTCAAAGGCGTAGAACCGCGTGTTGAAAAGAGTAAAATAATGTTGAAACACTAAATAATTTTGCAATTGAGTAATAAACAACAAAAAATGTAACAAATTTAATTTGAAGAGAAATACATGTTTACATTGTGGAACTGAATAAGAAACCTTAAATCCATATGTTTATTGGAAACGAGTATAGGAAAATCTTAAACACACGTCACCATTTGATCATTTTCCTTTGCGACACTTTTCGTCTAGTTTAACAGAAAAATTTCACGTGAGATTCCTCAAAACATAGTCAATAATGTCTGAAAGAACAGACACCACGCAGAAACCGCAGCCGTGATACGTATTACGTAAGTTGAAGGTGGAGAGGGGGAAAAGGAAAGGGAAGGGAATGACTTCTGTCAGCTGGATCGGAATATTACGGGGAATCAGCGGCGACGAGTGAAAATGGACAGCAGAACACGGTATGTGCGACGTGCTATGCAGGTGCTTTACCAACTGCGCCACCTGGAACATAACGTTAGTGCAACGTTTCGGAATATCTCGGCCCACCGCATCACGGCCGATCCACATTCCCATCGAGCGCCACCTACCCGCAGTCCCTGTCCAGTTCCTCCACGTTCTGTACTCTGAGACTCCCACAGGAGGTCGGACGTATTTATGCATCCACACTGAAGAAGGTGGATTCATTGCCCAGTTAGGCCTATCAGTTATATGACTGCGTGGTGTCCGTTCGTTCGGACATGTGCGAAATGGACAGGGATTGCCGATAGGTGGTGCTCCGTTGGGATGTAGGACTGCCGTGAGGCGTGACGAGACAGTCCACGCAGTTGTAGTAACACTGCGTTCCGGATGGCGCGATGAGTAACGCAGCCGCATAAGAAACAGGAAAACCTGCGTTCGAATCCTGGTTCGGTACACATTTTTCGCTCGTAGCCGCTGACTGCGCACAACGTCCCGATGCAGCTGACAGAAGTGCTTTCCTCCCTTTCCTTTCTCCCGGTCTCCTCCTTCAAATTACTTCGTACAAAGTTTCTGGCTGGGATATGGTAGTTCATTGATGTTTTCTGGTACTGTATAAAAACTGTGAGGTAGATTTTCCAGTAACACATTCAGGCTGTCTTAGACTGTATACTACAATGACTAGAGGCTGTGTTTATTCTGAAGTAGATACATCAGGCCATATTCATTCATTCAGAGATGATGTACGACTTTTTTTTTGCTTGAGTTCTCTGGTATCGTGAAACGATACCTAATATGGGGCACAAGAAGACCTCCTGCAGGACAAGCTCGGCAGAAAACGCTGTTCTTGACCATGCACTGACAATACAGTTCGAAGCGAAATTCGCGCACTCGGGCTTCGCAGTGCGAATCCTCACATGCTAGCGATAAACAAATATCTGTCACAAAATTTCGTCCGGCAATTACATCCGGCAGAAAAAGGATGTTAAAGAGTAGCAATCTGGCAACACTGTACCCACATGTGTCGTATCTACCTGTATGACACAATTTTCTCGTGCTGTGCAGTTGGTGCAATGCATAGAATTGTAAGTTAGCATGCAGGTGGTCGAGGGTTCAACCTGGGTTGGGGCGCATTTTTTTCTTTGCTAATTTCATTCTGACATTTCATACTGTAATATACACCGTTTCTTAGGTCACATGTATCATAAATTTACAACATTTTGTAACGCTGAACGTAACAAATGCGTGGTTAGACAAATAAGAAATAGAGAGTTGAAACAAATGACCTGTCATAGTATAGTATAACTACAAAAACAATATCAGTTTCGAGATGCTAACGATGACAGCACAGTACTTTTCATTTATGCTATACCTAGTATGAGCACTAAGATGTTGCACATTAGCAACCAGTGACAGTAAAAATGTCCATATTAATGACCGCATGACCTTCACAACAGAATACGTTGTAATCAGAACAAAAGACGCTCAAAGCGATCTCCCTGTACATCCAACATTGCGCAAACCGCCGGATCATACAGCACTGAAACCTTCGCAGTAAAGCTGCGTCCAGAGTAACAAGAGTAGCATGAACACGTGCTACCAGTTCTTTCACATTCGTCGGTGGAGTTGGCATCTGGTAGGTGAAGTGGTGCGAATGAATTCACGCCCACGAAGTTGAAAGGGCGTCTTTTAAAGCTGACCACTCCTCCATCTCTACGATTGTAGTATGTAAGTGCAAATGTTTTCTAGAAGACCCGCTGTAATCGCTGTTGACGATTAAGGTACCAGATACCGTACCACCTGGACTACATTTACCAAATAAAAAACATATACCTCCACCCAGGACCGAACCATCGATCTCCTGCGTGGTAACCCAAACCTCTATCTATTGTTTTTTTAATCTCATTTTGTTCGCTTTTGTTCGTTGCATCTGCTCGGGGCGGACGTCGTAACACATCCGTTTGAGTTCGTTATTGATCGATTAACTCAGTTTTTTTTTATTACAAAGGGTAGCTAACCCTCTGACCGAACACGCTGAGCTACCGTGCCGGCTATCCACTGTACCAACTATACATTGTGACTGATATGTACAGACAGAGACAGTTACCATGCATGTGGTTACAGTGTTGCCAGATTGCCAGTCTTTAACGTCCTTTTTCTGCCGGATGTACTCCCCGGACGCAATTGTGCCCCAGACTTTTTTACATCTGGCATGTAGGGAGTCGTGTTGCGAAGCCCGAGTGCGAAAATTTCGCTTCACCCTGTGTACAAGGTAATACAGCCGCATCCACTCATAGGTATTATGTAACCCACTACATCTTCAAAAACCACATGCGATATTTTCATATTCTCCCGCTTTCTATGTGCAAACTGTTTGTCCGACAGTACCTTTTCCAGGAAATTCAACGTGGTTGAATTTTGTACTGCGACACGTTTTGGCTGCAGGTCACAGTTTTCAAGGAAAACACACTTGACAGTGTCTTTTATAAGTTTTTCTTGAATGACTCGAAAACTGTGCCTCTAGCGAAAACGTATCTCAGCTCAAAATTTAACTACCTCAAATTTATTACAAGAAGGTCCTGTTATGAAGAACTAATTCTTTGCGCATATTGAGCGAGAGAACATGAAAATCTTGCACGTGGTATCTGAATGTGTTCCACCTTGCATAGAACCCATACGTAGCGACAGCTGAATCACCTTGTGTGATCTTATACACAGCGTGACAAAAAAGTGAAGCACCCAAAACGTGAGGAGGAAACGAAAACAAACTTCACGGATCGAGATTATTTCAGTGATTACAAAATGATGTTAAATTATGGACAACTTAGCAGTATGAGCCCACTTATAAATACGGCTTCCTCTGGCCTGGATGCATGTACTGATTCGCTTGGGAAGAGTGTAAGATAGTTCTCGTATCCTCTCCTGAGGAAAGGTGGTCCTCAAACTTGTGTGTGCACCTTTATATCCTGAATGCTAATACTGGAACAGAGGTCCGTGAATCTGTACGAGCTCTGAAGTCATACCCGATAGCTCACCACACCATAAGGCAAAGAGTAACTCCACTTTGCCACCTCAAAACAGCTCCCCGTCAAAATCACTGATAATGGACGGCCATTCATTGCTGAACACAATGTGACGCACTGATGATGCGTTGACGGTATGCAAGGCCAACATTAATGAAACCGACAAACAACAGGGCCGGATTCCTGATTCGAAATGGAGGATAAGAGGTCCTGTGAACATGTGTCCGAAAATGGACGGTGTGCAAGCAACGACAACAAACACGGTGCACAGTTGCATCGCGTCCATGTCGCAACAGATGTTTAGAGAAGCTTCCACGGGATTGCACGTGATAGGGATCGTAGCGGTTGCAATGCACGATACACGTAACCGTACTTTGCCTTACACGGTGTTGTTGGGCCACTTGCCTGCAGGTTGTACTAGTATTCGTCTCAGTTTGCTATAGAAACCGGTTCTCTAAAACGCCCAGTTCGCCGTCTCCCTGTACGTTCGTGTGTCAGAAATGATCCATGACAGTACAAAGGCCAAAAAAGGCCTTGAAATATTATGTGGTATAGTCTATGTCTGTTTTGGTATAGCCGTACTGCCTCGCGACCGTCTCCATCTCGGCCTACTACCGACTTGAATACCAGACGATTCTGCTGCTTATAGTACACCGCGTCAATCACCCAGCCTGCAACATACAGTGAACACAAGGCACATGGCCAGAGGAGCCGTCATTCGTCAGCACCATCTAACGTGGTAACGATGCATTTCGGGACACGTGTTCATAGCACATTTTTTGATCCATTTACAGTCACGAATACGCCCCTGCAGCTTGTCGGTTTTATTAATATTAACCCTATATAATCTTATACTTTGCTTGACAAAAACGTTTTATTCCCAGAATGGGACGAGAAAACGAAACGAAACTACACAGAGGGTACGTGATGTTATTTCTACATGTACATCTACATCATTACTCTGCAATTCTAATTTATCGTTTTTTGGTTAGCTTTATATTCCAGAGCTATATGTATTGATCCCCTCCACGACTGACTTCGTTTTTCTTTTGTAATTATATAAAAAGGAGCTAAGTAGGCCAATTACTTTTTCCACCAGCCTATATTTATTTGCGACGTCTTGTGCACCTCTTCCACTTATTCTACAAGCTACTCCCAAATGTCTAAATCTGCAGGAATTTTAATTTTTTAGAATCCTACATAAAAATCTTCTCTTCATCTTTATCCATTCCGTCATTTTTGTGTTTCTTCTCATGCCCTATTTTCATTATTCTTTGTGCAGTTTCCTGAAGATGTAAGTGGAGCCAACTTTTTCACCTATCGGAACCTGGTCATCGGCGTAACGTAAAGTACATACTATATCTGGTCCTACAGCGATTCTTATTTCTCAACATTTCCCCTGCCAGTCTTGCAAAACTCTTTCAGTGTGTTCTTTGTATAAAGTTGGCGCTAATTAGTACTTTTATTTACTGAGAATTCTTGATAATTGTTGTGGTTGGCAGGAGAGCCAACACCGGGTTACTAGAGGAAGCCGAAAGGCACGCGTTTTAGCTCACGCAGGCTGGCGTGAGGTCTGCAACAGGACAGGGAAATTAGACTTTAGAAAAAACGGACGTAGTTGGTGGAATACTTAACTTTCATCCATAAATGGTGAACGTCGGTCTTGACGGTACATTATTACAGCATCAATAGTAACTGGTACTGGCGCCTTGCTAGGTCGTAGCAAATGACGTATCTGAAGGCTATGCTAACTATCGTCTCGGCAAATGAGAGCGTATTTTGTCAGTGAACCATCGCTAGCAAAGTTGGTTGTACAACTGGGGCGAGTGCTAGGAAGTCTCTCTAGACCTGCCGTGTGGCGGCGCTCTGTCTGCAATCACTGATAGTGGCGACACGCGGGTCCGACGTATACTAACGGACCACGGCCGATTTAAAGGCTACCACCTAGCAAGTGTGGTGTCTGGCGGTGACACCACAATAATTTGCTACCTACTTTAACCATACCGTTGCAACTCCCTTATAAGTTTCCACCTGACTGGAATTACTTATTAACGGCACAAAAAATTTGCATTGGTATCCAGAACTTACATAGTGGGACTCTGCCGTACTTTAAGTGAACCTACATTCCCCTTGGTAGCCTGTTCTCAACATGTTATTTTTCAGCATATTGTTTAAGAGAGAATATACGTTCTGAACATGAACGTCCTTCTCTAAACCAAGATTATTCCTCCAACTCCGTTATTTCTGTTTCTATTTTATGCTTTATTACTTAAACGCGCAATCAGGTCAGTGGAGAACTAACGCGAGTTCCCCTATATTTCGGAGAATCGCGTTGCCTTTCTTTTTTAAATACGGATGAAGTAATTGTTGTTTTTCATTCATTTGGCGGATCCTCAACGCTTTAGCATCCATTAAATATTTCTACCAAAATATCTAAACCTGCTGAGGATGTTGCCTTCACATGTTCCACAGGTACGTTTCCCAAACTTACAGTTTTCTGATTTTTCATGTGTTGGAGTGCTTTACCGACATCGCTGATTCTGCTAGTGTCTGTTGCTAGGTTGGTGTTGAGTTGGAAGGCTGATTTTTATAATCGGCTGTGAATTCTGCCGTGTCTCCGTTAGCTAATTTTTGCAGTAGGAATTCCACTTCCCTATGGAGGTGAGACTCATTCCTGTATCATCCTTATGTTGCGTTCACATTTGTTTAACCACATTCCATGTTTTATTTACTTTTCTATTGCCTCTTTATAGGTTAATGCCTTGCCGTATCTCTCTCCATTACTCATTCTTAGCCTCCGTGACTTCTTTCTGCACCCTTGTCGTTCTGTCATTATAATTTAATCTATCTTGATAGTTTGGTGTAGATGATTATTTTCCGTAGGCACGTTTCTTAGGCACTTTTCTTCTAATCTGCAATCTTTTTTATCCCTTCACTCCACCATGCTATATGCTTGCTATTCCTGTTAGGGACTATTTTATCATTTCCAACTTCATGCATACAAGTTTTCCGGTTTTCTGAAAAGATTAGTCAGGTAAGTTTCTAAGCTACTGCAGAATTCATAGCGTACATTTAAACTTACAGCTGGCATATATTTATTGTATAATATGGCAGATGACTGCCGGTCCCATCAAATAAAAACTGGTACAGTCTGGTCAAGTTATCTTGTAAACACACCATATTTGCCAAATTCGTTGCAACTAGGAGGAAGGAGGCTCTTTATTGTGAATAATAGCTCATTTTAATCCTACACCATTAGAAGTGATTGTTAATTTTGTAAGAAGCTCTTCTAATGAATAGATTACTGAAGTATTTTATGGGTTTAGGGTCTGTGGTAACATGTCATTTGAATTCTATTTTCTTTCATTTTCATTTTATTAAAGAGATGATCAAGTGGGGGTTGATGAATATGCGCCATTAGTGGCTATTTGGTTGATTAATACATTTCATCATCAAGATCCTGTCGTGCCACTGAGATGTTCACATTCCTATTAATCACGCTGCAAGTCTTTATGCAGTGAGATGGCTTGTTGAACATATGCTCATCTCCTGCTTAAGCTCATAGCTTGGTTATCTTAGCTGCTTGTTTCCATTCGGTGATTAGAGTTTAAGTGAATTTTATACCATTACATATGAGTACAGGGTGTGTAAGAAAGATTCGTCCCGTTTCACGATACTGTATCTTCTTTATGAATGAAGACAGTAACCTGTGCTAAATTTACTCTTCATCAATGTTCAGTGTGCAAAGGAGAGACTTCTCTCTAACCTGCAGTAAGACGTGCATAAGAAACGACTTTAGTCCTGCCCACTTCATTACAAAGAGTGAGTGATTGAATAATAGATAATTTATAGTTCTGTTCACAGATTGATACTGTCGACAACATTACGCATTGATTGGCATATGTCACAGGTTGACCTGATTATTGTTTGAAAAGTCAGTGGAATTAATCGTTAAATGAAAATTATCAACACCAAATTTCCCCGGCAATTGGAGACCATCTTACGCTTGTCTAACCAGAGGACTATCGTCTCGTGGGGGCAGAGCAGCTTGCCGAACCCCTAATTAATTATTCCAGATATTTTCCAAGATTACGTAAGTCTAGAAAATCTGACAGAATTGATACTTAGAAACCCTTGCCTCAGCTACTTTGCTGCGGAGGGACATTAGACCCACCATTCCCAGAACTGACGCCAGTCAAGTAATCCAGGCCCATGAGGCCGGAAAAAATCGTAACTGCCATCACGGTGATGTTGCCCGCGGTGATGATCTTTCGGTGGTGCTCTTTCTGCTGGCGGCCTCAATCGGCTGGAGTTCGAGGCTGGAGCTAGTCGTTATCCCCACTAGCGCGTGTGGTGCCGCTATTTTCATGTTTGTGTGCACGCTTCCTGTATTTGGTAGGAGCCATGGGCCGTGCAGCCCGTGTTAGTGCAGCTTTGGTCAGTAACATAGCTGCGAATATTTCGGTTGTGAACTTCTAGTGATGCTGAGTAGCAGGTGTGAGAAAGTTAAGCGTGCTTTCGGCTTCCTGTCATAGTGGATTGGCTGTCTTGCCAGTCGACAACAATTCTTATACATCAACACCGCTGGACGACAAAGGCGCAGACACTTTCCCTCTAGTTTCTGCCAGAGGGTCTTGCCATTTGGTGCAAAGCCCTCGTGGCCAGCAGTGCGGCTGTGAAACGAAACTACTCTGGACGACCTCTTCAGGCGCGTTCACCTTTATGTCCAAGTCTGGTGACGATGCTAAATTTGCAACAAGAAACGTTCTCATAGCACAGCTGAATAATTAAATTGTGTTTTAACATAAGCTAAAACAAGAGGAAACTGAAACCATAAACCTGATGACAGATCACACGTAGTCACTAGCTATCAGTTTCTATGAATTACACTTTATAGCCTTAATTCGTGCAATTCAGATGTGTCTACAGTCTGTATCCTACAGCACGTGATAAACTGAAAACACTAGAGCTAGTGTAATAACAAGATATCCGTCTCTGTTGCTGTATCCACATGGCTCGAAGTTCCACTGCAACACGAACATACCTGGCCAACTGAAAAATTAAATTTATGTCTAAGAAACAGCCCTCACAGATAACGACAGTTTATACTCCCTCTGCTAGAAATATAGTGAAATCGAAATTTACTTCGTTGGAGAACATAGTTCGTAAGTGAATAGGAGTAAAGTATTGAAAAAATATCAGAGAAAGGAAAATTTTTTCACAAGAATGCCTAATTTCTATTAATATTAAACGTATACTCTTCAGAAAATGAATACAACCGACATGTTTCAAATACAAGTGCCCTCCAGTGGACTACGTGGATTTACATTACCATATGCATACAAAAGACTAGGAAAAGAAATCTATGCTCATATTAACGCCCATGACACTATGTAACTAGTGGAAAGGTAATGTGATAATTTGCAAGGCCCGAATACTGAATAGAAACAGAATATTGGTTCACACGTGTTCTATTGAAACTGTAAACTCGAAAACAGAATTAGTTTTCGCGTCTTAACCTGTTGACACCCAAGACTATTTTAAACAGAATATTGATTCCCGCATTTTATATCGAAACTGTAAACTCGAAAACAGAATAAGTTTTGCCGTGGTAATCCATTAATGCCTAAGACTTTTTTGTTTTTGATTTTGATGAAATTAAGTCACAGTTGTTCTTTTAAGGGTAGCAGCATGTATCAATGACTAAAATGTTTTTTTTTTTTTAATTTTCTACACTGTTTTATTTCACGTGTGATAAAACAAACGATGGGCATTAATATTTACAGTTCAACAACACAATGTAATTTATTAGGTAGCAAGAAAACAATGTTAAATCTAATTTTTTTTCATCAAAATGATACATTACTGTTTTTCAACTCACAGTTTATTCATGCTATTGGGAAAGTAAAAAAAAAAAACGGATGAAGACCAAAATCACATTTTATCAGCGATATGTTCTCTATTTTGCACTATGTTTGCCTGTGGTGATGTAGAAAACAAGAATCTTAGTGAAGACAAACATTACATTTTATACAACAAAATTTTGTTCATTTTCCATAATTTTCACATCTCCTCTGAGTTAGAATTTTGTCCACGAAGTGCCCAACATCGTCTCTGCGGACATCAATTGGCACACCTTTCGTGGATTTGCCATGGGCCCTCGAGGTTTATCCATTAGTACCGACGGTAACCACATACTGACAAGGCCACTGTCAAGGCAGAATATAGCATGAGGCCAGTACCATTCCTTGGAATGGATCCTGGTTCCATATAGACCTCTCAGTTTGTTGAAAACATCGTCACGTCTCACCCCTTTGCTGCAGAGTTGTACTAAGTTTGGTTAAGGCATAGTGATTTTGTTACTCTTTACTAATCATTTCAAGATCCCCTTGGGAAGACAATCACTGATGTGCAGATTTGTTGCTAATGTCACTTGGCTGTTGTCATGCTGCCTTATCACCGTTAGATGTTCGTCTTGAAGAAAATGATAGGATCCACGAGGTTCCTTTCTTTTCTTTCATTGGTGCTTTATCAATCCTGTCTCTCTGGATAGTGTCAATGCAGCGTAATTCATGCATGCTTAGTGATTCCAAAAGTGTGAGAGAGTTGAAATGGTTGTCAATAACGACGTATTTGAAGTTCCCTATGTTTTACCTTCTTCTTTGTCACCAGCACCAGAGTATGGAATGAACTTCACAACATAGCCGTAAGATGTTGCAAGTCACCATAAGTAGTAACCATGGCGCGTCCGCTTTTCTCTTATGAATTGTTTCATCCTGCTATGTCCATAGCAGGGTTCTATGGCTTCATCTAAAGAGGACGAACGTCCTAGTGGCTGAATAAGTTTCAGAAACTTGATGTTGAGGTGTTTCAAAAGAGGATCAATTTTGTAAGTTTTATTACTTGGATCTATAGTTGTGTTGTCATTGAAATGCAGAAAGTGGCTCATTTGTTCAGTCCTTTCCCTACTGAGTGAATTACTTATAAGACAATTGAAGTATCTTCGCTTGTCTTCCAATGCATTCTTCTAAAAGGGACTGAATTGTAACCAGAAAGAACAAGAATTCCAAAATATTTGTGTAACTCATCAACTGATAGTTGAAATATTGAATATCCGTCCTGAGCAGCGTATTTCACTGTATCTTTACAAATGTACTCTATAAATTCTTCATTGAAAAATTCCTTCAATATATCTACAGGCATCTTATGAGAGAAGCCTTTGATACGCTACCAGTGAAATGTACTTAACTGCCAACATTTATGGCTTTCAGTTCTTTTGATATTCACTTCCATGGCATTATTTTATTATTCTGTGATAGTTCTTCCTTGTATCTGTTGTTGCTTTCTCTCACATACTGCACAATAACCCCGTTTCTGTTTCCTTATGATGTGGCTTATACATCCATTGACTGCAAAAGAACTCCTTTTCCAGTGTCACTAAAACTAACGAGTGTTCCATTGTCCCTAGGAGCATCATCACAATCGCTATCATTTTCATCCCGTGGTGAGAGAAGGACTAAATCCAGCTCATCACCTCGCTGTATTTCACTGCAGATACCATCTTCATAGTTGAAATTCTCAAGTAGTTTTAGAATCTCTGGGTCACCGAGATTGTCAGGATTGTAACAGTATTTATTTGACCTATCAGTAAAATATACATAAGATCCTAGTAAAATGTTCTCAGGAAACCACTACATCTATTATGTTACTCTAAAAGTAAAAAAAAAGTTTCCTGAATTACGTTTAAAAGTGATGATAGTTTCTCATTGTATGATATATCATAAGACAAAGTATTACTGTATTACATAAGCGTAGATAAAGATTTTACAACCAAAAACAACATCATGCTTGATTGTTATTCTGATCTAATACTTAAACTATAGCCGTTCTAGGTGCTTCAGTCTGGAACCGCGTGGCCGCTACGGTCGCAGGTTCGAATCCTGCCTCGGGCATGGATGTTTGTGGTGTCCTCAGGTTAGTTAGGTTTAAGTAGTTCTAAGTTCTAGGTGACTGAGGACCTCAGAAGTTAAGTCGCATAGAGCTCAGAGCCATTTGAACCATTTTTGAACTTAAACTATAGGCCAAACATTTATAAAAATACAAGTGGTTTCAGTACAGGAGAAAGTTCTTATATCTCGCACATTATCTTGCCGGTTCAGAGTAGCACTAAAAGCAAGTGGCTGACTATCTAATAATGGTATTTTTGTGTCACTGAAAATTACCATTGTTGTAAAGTGCCACCCGCTGACAGTACACACAAAGAATTGTAAGAAAGCTACACTATCCCATTTACTGGGAATAATGCAAAATAAAAGCAGCTGTGCAGCTTATGATATAAAATAAAGTTGGTATTAATGGTTTATACGACTGCAAAGTATCTCACATAAATAAATTAGAAGTTCGACTTAGTACAATTATGAAAATGGAAAGTAAGCAAGCAAATCAGTGTGCAGTCAGCTGTAACGGAGATATCTGATCAAAAATGCCCACAAATGCCAGTGTATCGCGGAATGGTCGACTAAATGTTGTGAGAGGCGTATCTGACGGTATAAAGAAAGCATTTAATATTGTGTTGGCAGTAGAGAACTAGTAACTGCAGAATTAATCACGCAGGAGAGGTCACTGACTTCACCAACGTGGGCACGTCGCTGAATGTTACCTGAGCAACATCTCCATAAAAGATACTTCTACCTTTGTAAATGTTCCCAAGTGGACAGATGGTGATTTAATTGTGAAATGTTAACATCAAGGAACAATCACAACTAAACTAAAGCCAGACAGATCTCATCTACTGACTGACAGTGATCGCCACGCAATGCGGAGGGTGGATGTATAAAATAGCTTGAAACCATTCATGAGTTTGAAACTGTTGCCAGCACTCCAGTTACCACAGTGACTGTACGTAGGGAGTTAAAGAAATGGTGTACAGCCCATCATAAACCACACATTTCTGCATTCAGTGCTGAGCGAATCTTGACATGGTGATTTGTACTCATGAACTACTCAGAATACCTTGGCAATCCGATGGAAGTGTTTGAGTTTGTTGAATGCCTTGAAAACGTTTCCTACCGCGATATGTAGCACCAGCAGTGACGTACAGAGGGCGTGGTGTTATTGTTCTGCGTTACTTATCATGTTTAGAATGTGGTCCTTCATTGCAGTTAAGAACACACTAAATGCAGAACGACATCAAGACATTCTGGCAGCATTATGCGCAGAAACTTTTCGGAGACGATGGTTGTTTAGGCTCCCAGGTAGATGCCATTTTCCTTGACTTCCGGAAGGCTTTCGATACAGTTCCGCACTGTAGCCTGATAAACAAAGTAAGAGCCTACGGAATATCAGACCAGCTGTGTGACTGGATTGAAGAGTTTTTAGCAATCAGAACACAGCATGTTGTTCTCAATGGAGAGACGTCTACAGACGTTAAAGTAACCTCTGGCGTACCACAGGGGAGTGTTATGGAACCACTGCTTTTCACAATATATTTGAATGACCTACTATATAGTGTCGGAAGTTCCATGCGGCTTTTCGCGGATGATGCTGTAGTATACAGAGAAGTTGCAGCGAAATGCAGGAAGATCTGCAGCAGATAGCCGGCCGCAGGTGGCCGTGCGGTTCTAGGTGCTTCAGTCTGGAACCGCGCGACCGCTACGATCGGAGGTACGAATCCTGCCTCGCGCATAGATGTGTGTGATGTCCTTAGGTTAGTTAGGTTTAATTAGTTCTAAGTTCTAGGGGACTGATGACCTGAGATGTTAAGTCCCATAAGGCTCAGAGCAATTTGATTTTGCAGCAGATAAGCACTTGGTGCAGGGTGTGGCAACTGACCCTTAACATAGGCAAATGTAATGTATTTCGAAGACATAGAAAGAAGGATCCTTTATTGTATGATTATATTATAGCGGAACAAACACTGGTAGAAAAATGGTTCTGAGCAGTATGCGACTTAACTTCTGAGGTCATCAGTCGCCTAGAACTTAGAACTAATTAAACCTAACTAACCTAAGGACATCACACACATCCATGCCCGAGGCAGGATTCGAACCTGCGACCGTAGCGGTCGCGCGGTTCCAGACTGTAGCACCTAGAACCGCTCGGCCACACTGGCCGGCCACTGGTAGAAGTTACCTCTGTAAAATACCACGGAGTATGCGTACTGAACTATTGGAAGTGGAATAATAATATAAAATTAATTGTTAGTAAGGTGTGTGTCAGGTTGAGATTCATTGGGAGAGTCCTTGGAAAATGTAGTCCATCAACAAAGGAGGTGGCTTACAAAACACTCGTTTGACCTATACTTGAGTATTGCTCATCACTGTGGGATCCAGAGGAGATAGAGTAGATCCAAAGAAGAGTGGCACGTTTCGTCACAGGGTTATTTGGTAAGCGTGATAGCGTTACGCAGATGTTTAGCAAACTCAAGTGGCAGACTCTCAAAGAGAGGCGCTCTGCATCGCAGCCTAGCTTCTTGTCCAAGTTTTGAGAGGGCGTGTTTCTGGATGAGGTATCCAATACATTGCTTCCCCCTACTTAAACCTCCCGAGGAGATCATGAATGTAAAATTAGAAAGATTCGAGCGCCCACGGAGGCTTTCCGGCAGTCGTTCTTCCCACAAACCATACGCGACTGGAACAGGAAAGGGAGGTAATGACAGTGGCACGTAAAGTGCCCTGCGCCACACACCGTTGGGTAGCTTGGGGAGTATAAATGTAGATGTAGCTGTTTGTGTTAAAAATGGCATTGCACCCTGTCATAAGGCATTACCTGTGAGTCAGTGGTTTGCTGACAACAGTACTCCTGAAACTGGCTGGTCTGCCCAGAGATCTGACCTGACCCAGTGGAGCACTTTTGGGTGATTCAGAACGCCGATTTCACTGCCGACACCAGCGTCCAAGATCATTACGTTCTCTGCCTTTGGGTCTTGAGGAGAATGAGCCTCCAGTCCTCCACAGATATTCAGACATCGAAGAGAATGAGTCTCCAACAGAGTTCAATCTGTCATAAAGGCGAAGGGTGGACACATCTCAGAGTAATGTCCGCACCTGGTGTCTGCATACCTTTGATCAGACAGTATAGAATGCGAAAGAGATGTTAGTCTGTATACCTAAAATATTTCAACGCACGTAGGTCAAGAAGAGACATCGAGTCCCTCAACCATATAATGCATATGAAAACGCGACACATGGAAAAAAGAAGTAAACTATTGATTATTTCAAAAGTAGTCACCTTAACTGTTAATAAGTTTATTTCACTGTCAGACAAGACGATCATTGCCTTTATGGAAAAATGTTTGCAGTTGCCTACGACACCATGATTGTATACAGGCATGCACCTCTTCATGCGAAGCAAATCGACAACCACTAATATCTTTCTTCAGGGCTTCAAAAACATGAAATTCGCTTGGGGTGGGGCCTCTACCTATGAGATTTTGATGTCTTTGGAGCTCTGAAGAAACACATTAGTTGCTGTAATTTTACCAGCTCGAAGCCCTATTTGTGGCCAAGTTCGTCCTGATGAAGAACAGTTTGGAGTATAATACGTTTGGAGTATAATACGTTAGAAGAATTCCTGTTGTACCCAACGAATCAGTGGCAATAATCTTTACAACGCCCTCAGTGGCATTGTAGCGAGAAGGAAGCGACTGTGCCTCGCTCCTCTGGTTTCTGTATCACAAACCTGGTGTCCTGCTGCTTCGGTAGTCCCTGGTCGCCCAGTAGTGGCACTCAGACGCCAGGTTCAATGTACGAGGTGCATTCAAGTTCTAAGGCCTCCGATTTTTTTTCTAATTAACTATTCACCCTAAATCGATGAAACTGGCGTTACTTCTCGTCGTAATCGCCCTGCAGACGTACACATTTTTCACAACGCTGACGCCATGATTCCATGGCAGCGGCGAAGGCTTCTTTAGGAGTCTGTTTTGACCACTGGAAAATCGCTGAGGCAATAGCAGCACGGCTGGTGATTGTGAGGCCACAGAGAGTGTCTTTCATTGTTGGAAAAAGCAAAAGTCACTAGGACCCAGGTCAGGTGAGCAGGGAGCATGAGAAATCACTTCAAAGTTGTTATCACGAAGAAACTGTTGCGTAACGTTAGCTCGATGTGCGGGTGCGTTGTCTTGGTGAAACAGCACACGCGCAGCCCTTCCCGGACGTTTTTGTTGCAGTGCAGGAATGAATGCGTTCTTCAAAACATTTTCGTAGGATGCACCTGTTACCGTAGTGCCCTTTGGAACGCAATGGGTAAGGATTACGCCCTCGCTGTCCCAGAACATGGACACCATCACTTTTTCAGCACTGGCAGTTACCCGAAATTTTTTTGGTGGCGGTGAATCTGAGTGCTTCCATTGAGCTGACTGGCGCTTTGTTTCTGGATTGAAAAATGGCATCCACGTCTCATCCATTGTCACAACCGACGAAAAGAAAGTCCCATTCACGCTTTCGTTGCGCGTCAACATTGCTTGGCAACATGCCACACGGGCAGCCGTGTGGTCGTCCGTCAGCATTCGTGGCACCCACCTGGATGACACTTTTCGCGTTTTCAGGTCGTCATGCAGGATTGTGTGCACAGAACCCACAGAAATGCCAAATCTGGAGGCAATCTGTTCAACAGTCATTCGGCGATCCCCCAAAACAATTCTCTCCACTTTCTGGATCATGTCGTCAGACCGGCTTGTGCGAGCCCGAGGTTGTTTCGGTTTGTTGTTACACGATGTTCTGCCTTCATTAAACTGTCGCACCCACGAACGCACTTTCGACACATCCATAACTCCATCACCACATGTCTCCTTCAACTGTCGATGAATTTCAATTGGTTTCACACCACGCAAATTCATAAAACGAATGATTGCACGCTGTTCAAGTAAGGAAAACGTCGCCATTTTCAGTATTTAAAACAGTTCTCATTCTCGTCGCTTGCGGTAAAATTCCATCTGGTGTACGGTGCTGCCATCTCTGGGACTTATTGACAATGAACGTGGCCTCATTTTAAAACAATGCGCATGTTTCTATCTCTTTCCAGTCCGGAGAAAAGAAATCGGAGGCCTTAGAACTTGAATGCATCTCGTAGGTGATCCTGAAGTGGAGTATTTCAGGTTGCCAGTTGTTAAATGTCAACAACGATTTGTACTATTCTCGTTTTAATAAAGAAAATATTTTGACACACACTTCATAGACTTTCCAATATGGCGGCTCTTGGCTACACCGTTATTCAACCTTTTACAACACATTAACGCCTTTCTGACTTTCCATAATCGTGATACACACTGCCCCCGACACGTGGCGCTCACAGATAACTATCCTTCACTTTAACTCATGTTTTACAGCTGGAATATTTACTCACGACGTTTCTTTAGGAGCCGCCACCGGTTACTCGACTGTGCTTTTTGAATGGCGCCTCGCTACTAACTCGCCCTGTCTTCCTGAAGGACAAGAGAGACCCCCCACCCTTTCTCCCTCAGCCAATAAGGACACTTCTCTCGTTTCCTACACACATATATATATATCCAAACTTGAAGCCAATGGGCATTCAGATCGCTGTTGCTAGGCTGATCTGACGTCACGTTTCCGGACACTGTGACGGAAGTTTGTCTTGGAACACTGTCTCAGATTGTAAGATCCTTCTCCCGAATAGTCGGATCTTGTCCCTACTAAAATTGCACAACATTCCTCCTATGATTTCATCACTAATGTTCCTTGCTGACGCTTAATTGTCAAATATACATGTAGCCTGGGTGCTACCTAGCATTCCTGATCACATAAATGTGCGTAATACTTGGCTTAAACACGTGAAGGGGATGAACATGTGCATTACATATTCTTCCCCTCCTTTTATTTTCAAAATTCAGTGTGCTCGAAGACCTTGTTTAATTTTGAAATATTCTCGGTTGAGTGTCTCTTGTCCTTGATTTACGTCTTTAATCATCTTTATTACTTAATCTCTCACATACTCTAGTATCATTGCTTATCGATTACTGTTATCATTATTGCACTATCTTTAACATGATATAGCGATACAGATATATATCCTATCAAATTTAAGTATGCATTCTATCTTCAAAATTACTTCTGTTCTTTATCTGATCTGATCTTTATTTGATGGTTTCATAGCGGCACCCACCTTTCTAGCTTTAATTCTCTTCTGTATATGCCATGAACATTATCTAACATGTATGCACCTTATTTAAAATTGAATATTTATTCACATGTACTTTACCTCATTTAAAATTGAATAATTATTCAGATGTACTTTTGTTTTATCTGAGATGGAACCTCTACTCATATATCACTTCCTGTCAGCTCATCTAAGCATTTACGTATTAATTATTTCTGAATCCAATACAAAACAGCTTATCAAAACTTATAAAACTGCCATTAGGATTATCTTAATTTATAATGCCCATTTCCTACTATGTACAATATCATGTACTATACCATCGGCTCTGTAATTGCCGCCCTACGAGTCACTGGTTCACTACTTTTTCTTCTTTTTCGTCACCGAATGCCGTCCTCCTCACTTTTATAACTTTCAATCATTGGCCTTGTTGTGGCCATTCTATTGGTTATAAATCAACTTGCAGTTCACTACACTAGAAATAATTTATGAAACCTAAAGTTCGTGATGGGGTGAGCTGGGAGACGAGAAGAAAGTGTGGTGCTGACGCCCATGTGAGTGTGGCAGCAGTGAGCTGTGGGAGGCGAGACGAGTAGACTGTGTGGTGCTGACACCCCTGTGATTGTGGCAACAGCGAGCGATGTGGTGTGTGGTGTGTAGCCGTTGCTGAGGCTTTGCCGACCGGCTGTCTAGCTCCATTGCGCTCTGTGTCTCTCCAGGCACCATTCCTGGATCATATGTAACAATTTACACATACATTTTACCATAGCTTCAAAGTAACATTCCATATACTTTTTTTTCAATTTCTATTCCATGCTTGTTAGTCAGTTCTGTGCTATCAAGTAATGCAGCTGCGGTTTTCAGATCCTTGCTATTGATCTTTAATTCCTTCATTTCGTGTATGCCTTACAATTACCTAAGACAGTTTTATTCTTACATTTCCATAGGAGATCAGTTCCCTTTATCGCCTTCTCTTTTTGTTTTCTTATTTGGTTTCTTTTGGTGAATCATTTAATATCTCATTATCTCGACTTGCGTCAAGATTTTCTACCTATTATGGATTACCTTCTTCTGCTCATACATTGGAGACCATCATTTCATATCTTCCATGCGTGCATCTTCCAGGGCTTTTACTTGTCATATATAAATCATTACTTCACGTGCATGCATAGTTAAGTGAAGCATTGCCTATCTCTGTTCAACTGTTTCTCGCCTGTACTATTCCGTTATGTTTACTGACCATACTGATCGTGTAAGTGTGCCTATTATTACTTCTTTATCTCTTCTGCAGCCTACTAATTCCCTTTACCTTACTTCAATATTTCTTATCTTTGCTTAAGGTACCTCTCTGGTTACCATTACCCATTATGGGATGTGAGGACACCTTTGTATGACCCTCATCATCCTCATACTTCATACCGTATAGCGATAACGTCCTCAGCCATTCATTGACTTATACCTTTTCTTTCTTTTATTCTATGGGGTTTGGACCCACTTCCCATACTTATATAACCTGAATTCTTCACCTTATTCTGCTGCACTTACCTCTTTATCCTTTGGTCATGGCTTACCTTGTCACTAGGCTAAACACACGTTTCGCATTTTATTACCATTCGATCTCGTTACTGTTCACTTATCTAAGCACAATTGCAGAATGATACACACTTATCTCTATTTTGCATGTTTTAGCTAAGATGTTTGTTCGCTATCTCCATAGTGTCTTTTTTAGAATTTGTTAAATTTGTTTCCAACAGGCTAACATCTTTATCTCTGTATATTCTAATAATAGCTTTTTCCTTATTTTACTGACTCTTTTTGTCACTTACCTTAGTTACTCGTTATTCCCATGGTCCTATAATCGAAGACGAAGAAATGACTGATGATAGAATGACGTTTTGAGAGAAAGAAGGGAATATTGCCTATATGACGAAACATGGAAATAATATCTCTCATGCCTGAGCATCTGGTGAGTGTCACCATGCACTTTACGTTGCAAAGAAGTGGTATACTCTGAAGTTGGATAGCGAAGAATTAAAGGTGATATTAAATAGTTCTGATTCAAAGAAGAGGAAGATTGACAATATCAAGAGAAGCTGAAATAGTATTGTCAATACCAGAGTGCCTGGTGCTCTAGTTTTGTACAGAGCACAACGCTGTCTGAGGTTTCCAATTAATTCTTTGACCAGTTGTGTTGTTCTGTCTATCGTAGTGTCTTGTCTCCTGATGATTTATTCAATTATGTGTGTGTTGAGGTAGTTGTACCTGTCTGTTTGTCATTTCTCCTTGTATCCTATTTTCATTAAGTCCGTTATTTCCCAAGGGGTTTCCTCTCCAACCTTCTAGATTCTGATTGTTCCCAGCCAATGAATCCAATTGATCCAGCACTTGCAAAATAGCGTTTACATCTGACTTGGATATTCGTATTAATTTTTCTTGTACCCTCGGAGGTAACTTGATCATAATTATTGATATTAAATCCGTTTCTTTCATGTGATCATCTAAATACAAGTTCTTTTTGACATAAGCTTGAAAGAACTCTTTGTAGCTTCAGCAACCACTATTACTAAAGTTTCGACCTTCAAATAGGTCTCTACGAACCCAATTCTGAGCGCTGCTGGACCAATACTGGTTCATGAATGCTTGCATGAACCCCTCATATGTTTTGCTTTTAGATCCAGTCTTCACACCCAAGGATGACGCTTCGTCTTCGAACCTACTTGTAACACTGCCTATTTTCTTTTTGTCATCCCAATTTTCCGGAATGATGCCCTCAAATTTCCGCTTGGAGGCTACAGGATCGATCTGTCTTCGTGACGAAAACCTGTGGAATTTGCACACACATAGATACTGGTCATTTGAGGCTAACTGTTGTCTACTTCTATCTTTAGACTTTCCCTCTTTGAACCACGTCTCCCTTTTTCTTCCGCCTCTACCTGACTAGCATATTCAGATAGCTTTTTCAAGTCGGTTTCTTGTACGTGCTCTTATCTTTCGCAGCTCTGAATGAAGTGCCCCTGCATTGCTTTTGCACTCTTTTTCTACTATTTTCTTAATATTATCCATCTGTAAGACATGAACCTTTGTGCATTTACCGTTTAAACCATCTACTTGCTTTGTTACCTCCATTACATCTGTCTCTAATCGACCTATCTTTGATTCATGCTTTTTAATCTCGGCAGAATTCTCACTCACCTGCCCCACTATCTCTCTTAGTCTATCTGTTATTTCAGCTTGGAATTCAGTTTTCATATTTGCAATCTTGCTATTGATAACTTTTCTAAATCTACCCAAGGATTTGTCAACATATAATTTAATGTCTTCAAATTTCTTATAAAATTGCTTTGCGAATTCGTCAAACTTTCTGTTATTTGATCTATTGTTATCGTCCAATTTCTGATCAAGAACTTGAAACTTATCAACCATTAAGGATAACAAGTCACTTTCACTAGGACTTCTCTTACTCATACTAGGTTCTTTTACCTCAGTGCTTTCATTCAGTTCCTGTTGGCTACCCACAGGAACAGTGTCTGCTGACGCTACACTATGCAAAACCCTTGACTCAAATATGTCATTTTCATAACCTGTTCCTTGTATTTGCTCAAGTGACAAGTACTCCTCCTCCACTACATTACTAGTGTGTTCATGCTGTAAATGCTGACCCACTTCCCGACTATCATCAGCCATATTTGGTTGTTTTGCATTAAAATCTCTATTCTGAGCTTCTAATTCTACGGTCTCGTGATTTGCCTCATTCTCCTCAGATGTGTCACTGTTATTACTTTCACTTCTCTCAGGAGAATAAATCACGTCTCTGTGACGCAAGTTAATTATTTTCTTATCAGCCATGGTGAAATTAATTCTTAACTCTCTTTTAATTGTAGGTTAACATAAGATATGTAATACAATGTCAGCTCCGTTGTGTCTGAGCTCCTCTCCCCTTGAATTATGTGCTCTGTTAGAACGCTGCCGTCGGTGACGCCTTCTTGCCCCTCCTCGCCGATCGCCGATCTTCTTGCGCTGCGCACTCTTCGCTGATGTCCGGGGTGTGTGGCCTTGACTGACTTCCGAAACCGGTTTCAACCAGCTGCTGCCGCCGCTCACTTTCTGCTGCGTCAAGGGTCACTACTGCCCGAATTTTTTTGCGTGCCTCTCTGCTGCCTAGCGAGTTACATATAAACGTCGTGCACTGATTTTCACATCGCTGCACTGTTCTCTTATAACACTAAGTAAATGTTCACTGTTTAATCACTGTTTACGCTGTCCAAAGTCACTGTTTAAGTCATTGTTCAGTTAATCCTTTTTTTCTACCTTACCGTTCATGTTCAAATTCTTTATTCACTGTTTAAGTCACTGTTCACCACGTCCGTATTCTCGCATGTACTGATTTTTGGTGTGTATTCTGTTACAATGACTGCTGTGTGCAAACACTGTTACTCCCCTTAGCAGGATACTCTTCAGCTACATTCGCGCCTGGGATGCCATGTACAACGCCCTCGGTGGCATTGTAGCGAGAAGGAAGCGACTCTGCCTTACTTCTAACCCTCGTCGCACAGTAGAAGCGCTGAGGCGCTGAGGACAAGAGAGACTCCCCTTTCTCCCTCAGCCAATAAGGACACATCCAAACTTTCAGCCAGTGGGCGTTCAGATCGCTGTTGCTAGGCGGATCTGACGTCACGTTTGCGGACATTGCGAAGGAAATTTGTCTCGGAACACTGTCTCAGATTGTAAGATCCTACTCCCGAATAGTCGGATCTTATCCCTTCTAAGTTTGCACAACATTTCCTCCTATGATTTCATCACTAATGCACCTTGCTGATGCTTAATTGTTAAATGTACATGTAGCCTGGCTGCTACTGAGCATTCCCGATCGCATAAATTTGCGTAATACTTGGCCTAAACACGTGAAGGGAATGCACATATGCATTACAATTTCAAGTCACATGAAATCAGTTTCGCGTTTTTTGTTTTTGTTTTTCCTTTTTGGTGGAGCTCACATGTTTTCAACTTGTACTTCGCTTGCTGTTTCATGTCTGGAGCAACGATCAGTCGCACTTCTTTAAAAATGTTCCCAATCTCTTTTATGAAATTGGTTTTGATGCAGATTCAACAGATGTTGCGTTCATCATTCTCAAAGCTTTTTTCATACTTAATTTTTAGTTAAAATGTATGGTACTGTTTCTTGTGATATACGAGTACATAAGTTGTTTCATAATTCTTTGATCGAAGGGTCGTCCAGTACTACGTTGTGCTCTTAACCGATATATCGATTTATGCTTGCAGTCTGTCAAACCTTTCATGTTGATCGTTTGCATAACAAGAGTGTCCACGTTCATGCTGCCACGCACTTGTAATTTCTGTATATGAGGAGACCACCAACCTCCGCAGCTGAGCACATCTGAGCAACGGCGCTCGACTCTGACATAAGCATTTTTGAATATTCTTTATGATTTTCTTAACACTAATTAACAACAGGTGTCATATCTGTTTGCAAAAATTAATTCTAGACCGTTACCCATCGTCATACAATGCTGATTTCACTCCACATCACAGGTGACTGCAGTTTACCTGTATGACTTCTGACAAACCCTTCATATATGTAACAAAAATTAATCTATTATAACTAATAAGGAAATGAGAATTATACGTGCTGTGTTTGATAAGAGATGGTAAATTATGTAGACATGTTACATACCTGATATTGCGTCTAATATGGCTCAAACTGAAGAAAAGGAATAACGCTCGTTTTTTGAGTGAATTTCTGTCAGAAAACCCATATTTTAATTTTTACCTCTGTTTATGATAAATCTAGATGAAAAATACAGCATGTCTCACACCTTTTGGGTCAAATTAAAAGAGGTGATAGTGGATCCACAACCGATTACATTCCATTGAGATGGGTAACCAATGGTCGGAAATGCATATTTATTGTGTTACGGGCATACACAGCATACACTGCATAACAGCAACGCAGCTCATAGTAACTGTTCAAAGCGACAGCCGCCAGTGTCAGTGCGTGTCTTGCAATGGTGCATGCAGTTCTACTGTAGTCTCGCTAAGATCCCAGCTGGCTGTTATACGCTGGAATAACGAAAGGGTGACGAACAGCATACACACATGACCACCAACAGACATCTGTACACAGTTTAGCTCATAGCACACGTGTCATGTAACGACATGATCCATCGCACCAGCACGTTAATCCCAGACGCATGTACAGCCATATCCCTGGTGTCACTTATCCGCTGCATCAAACAGCTTGTAATATATGGTGAGTTGTGTTACTGGGTATAGAGAATGATGTGTAGTCAGAGACGGAACGTCACGTGAGTTTCCAGACGAGTATTTCATGCATAGGGCGGCCGGATGTAGTGCCTGTAAAGCAGTACGAATGCACAGAGAATGCTTTCCCAACAAGTGTCAGCCTAAATGGAAGACACTTTTCTTGATGGGGACCAACGAAAGAAGGAGTCGTTCACGGTATAGAACGTCATCTAAGATGGTGCCGGATCGTGTGGACGACCACACAGCAATAAGCATATGTCAAATTGTCCTTGAAACACACAAGTCGACAGTACAGAGAGTGCTGCTGGAACCGGTATGCCGGCCGTGGTGGCCTAGCGGTTCTAGACGCTACAGTCTGGAACCGCGCGACCGCACCGGTCGCAGGTTCGAATCCTGCCTCGGGCATGGATGTGTGTGCTGTCCTTAGGTTAGTTAGGTTTAAGTAGTTCTAAGTTCTAGGGGACCTATGACCTCCCATCGTGCTCAGAGCCATTTTAACCATTTTTTGGGACTGTTATGACACCCCTATCATAAACAACTTGTGCAGTCAGTGGACCATTGGATATTGAGCCCCAGGTTCACTACCGGCAATGGATTATCCACCGCAATGCTGTAGTGTATCAAAACTCTTTGTCCCAGTGCTTGCACCCAGTCTTTATAACACGGATGTAACACCTGTTCCAGCAGTGCTCTCCGTACTGTCAGAGTGTGTGTTTAATGGGCAAGTTGCTGTGTGGTCGGCTACAATATCCAACACCACGACACCATCTACTCAAAGTCTAGTGATCACACATGTCTTTGGAAGGAAGGTTGGTTGATTTCTGTGGCGTGAACACACCGCTCTTTTGTAAGTTGGTACCCATGGACATAAATTTATTCCATTTAGGATGCCACCCATTAAAAAAGCGTTCTCTGGAAATTCGTGCTGCTTTATGGACACTACATCCTGCCACCCTGTACGTTAAATAGTTGACTGCCAGCTCTCGTGACGAGCAATGTTTCATCTTCGAATAAACGTCATGCACTGTACGCAATAACACATCTCGCCGTGGGCACGTCACAAGCTGTCCAATGCACTGGACTTCTGACACCAGAGATTGTCTGTACATGCAGCACAGTTTGATGCGCCAGTGCGATGCACGTGGTGGTCGCATCCCGCATGTGCTCTGACCTAAACTGTGAATAGTTTGTATGTTTGGTGGTCAGGGGTGTGCGCTGTTTATCACCCGCTGCCTGTTCCACTGTACAAGAGCCACACAGGATCTTTGCGAGAGGACGGAAGAACTGTATGCGCCGTTACAACACATGTGCTGCAACTGATGGCCGCCGCTTAGCACAATTACTATGAGCTACATTGTTGTTATGCAGTGCACGCTGTGTACATCCATAAAACAATAGATATGCATTCCGACCATCTCAGTATACTTTAATCAGTTGTGGTCTCACTATCACGTGTTATAATTTGACCCAAAAGGTTTGAGGCACACTGTATATCATGCAGTTCAGTTAAATATCTTATCAGATACAGTAGCCATATCTGGTGTAATAAATGGAATGAATTAGGGTACATAAAATTTAAGCCGTATCACGTTTTGCCCAATCAAATTCTCAAACTGACCATAGGTTTTTAGAGTGCCTTTATGACCAGTCTTTGCAAAAGTAAAGTTATCAACAAAATCTTTAATTTTAAATATTTCATCTATAACGTAATTACAGAACTGTTACAAAGCATGTAATTAAGATAACTTTCGAAAAATGATACGTTTTACACCTCATTCATGCCGCACAGATACTTATTTCCCTCAAACTACACCTGTGTTTTGTATTTTTCTCATACTGCTCTTGTTTCATTTGCTTATGATGGTGTTTTCAGCAATCTATGATAAAGAATGTTCTTACTGCTCAAGATGGTTCCTACTTTTTAGCAATGTATTTTTATTCCAATCATTTACTGTCAACTTTTTCCATTGTAATATCGTAATTTTTCTTCACAAGTCTAGAGACAGAGAGAGAGAGAGAGAGAGAGAGAGAGAGAGAGAGAGAGAGAGATTCACGCATGTATGCACTAGTGCAGTTCTGTTTCACTTTAAAGAAATCATATTGAATGTTGGAGGCTATGTGTAGGATTGTAGTGGTAAGAATAGAGCACAAGAAAAGCATTTTATGCAAGAGAAAATTTTATTTAAGAACATGGTGCAGTTAATGCCCTCAGATTTGACACAGTATCACGAGCCCAACAATAAAATGTTCAGTGTCAGTGCGCGTGCATCTTATAAATCATTTTCTGTCTTGCATCTTGTCAACATCGAACTGTTTTTGTAACAATACCAGACAAGGAAAGTTGCTACTCGCCATACAGCGGGGATGCTGAGTCGCGATAGGCACAATAAAAAGATTCACACAATCATAGCTTTGGCTCTCGTATTGTTACATTCCATACTGGATTTTCCGTTGTTTGTTTTTGTAATAGTTTATTCATGTGTTGTTTTCAGTACTTGCTGCGTTCTCTAGTACAAATAATAATACACTTATTCTATTGCCCCACTATCTATACATGTGAAATCGTGACTTAGATCACTTGTACTTCTCTCAAAATGTGTTGGATCAAAACGTTGCTTTTTCGTATTGGCAACGCAGACTATTAGAGTTATAAACGTTACAGTTTTCCTAGATGAAACTGATTCGATAAGGAGATGCATTCATCTGTGTGCAATATAAAAAGTGGCACTTCTTTGTGCGCAGTAATTCATATAGATCATTGTTGAAATAACAGCGGTCTGAAGTTGAAGCATCAGAAGCGCTCATTTCTTCTTTAGAAATTGATCATCATGTTGAAGATCGTGTACGATGTATTCAAAATCTGAAAAAAAAGCAGAATCAGTTACAGTGAAAGGTAAAAAAAGTCTTTAAAAAATTTCGAAAATTTGTATAGCAGTGCTGAAAAAAATGGTTACAGACAAAATTCCCGCCGTGAATAACGTAGGTGTCGCGATGTGTAACATATTAAAAGTATAAAAAGGTGTCCATCGTTGCAACATACAAGTATGAAGACAGAGTGGGGAGGAGAGGGTGGGCAATGATGATAAGTGAAGTGTTTGTAATATGTGGCTGGGTTGGAGATAAATCTTTGACCTGAATGTGAGTGCAGAGCGAAACACTGGCCATAGGACTGTTCCATGTCCGAAAGACAATAATAGTGGATTTTTTGGGCATTGAGTTGGAGTTAAGAGATGAGGAAGGTAAAGGAATTTGTCATCAGGGGAGTAGTTGGGACGAAAGACACACTTGTGAACAGGAACAAGGTGATGGTGGTTCAGGTGTTGGATGCTTTGGGAGATGATGGATTAAAAAATCTTGAACAATGAGGCCAAGATGGTGGGGCGGTAAGAGGAGGTATCTGTAGGGGTCTGTGAGTTTGAGGAATCGTAGGGTTTTGCAAGTTTGCTACAGTTCAGGATAGCAACCTATGGAGAGGATCGTGTTATAAAGCATTGAAAATGTGGCAAGAAAGGAGAGGGGACATTCTGTTAGATGTCGATAGGTAATGCGGTCGTGACCGTGGGAAAGACTTGTTTTGTGTCATATGCTGTGATACGTGTATTTGGTTCAAATGGTTCAAATGGCTCTGAGCACTATGGGACTCAACATCTATGGTCATCAGTCCCCTAGAACTTAGAACTACTTAAACCTAACTAACCTAAGGACATCACACAACATCCAGTCATCACGAGGCAGAGAAAATCCCTGACCCCGCCGGGAATCGAACCCAGGCGATATGTGTATTTAATTTTGTGTATGGTATGTTGGCGTAGTAGTTGAAGCTTGGATTCAGGGGTAGGACAGCAGTATTTGTGTTTGCAGAAATTGTAGGGAATCAGGAACGAAGAAGATGTCGGAGATGTTTGCTCAGGTTGTCAGGTAATGGATTGTTGTTGTGGAGGAGCGGTCAGTGAGGTATGTAATTACTGCTGGTGTGTTGATGGAATGCTTTCCAATATTTGGATGGGTTAATGCGTAGTGTGGCGTTGAGTCTCATGCATATCTGGCGCCAGTCGCGGCGTTTACTCACATATTCTTACATTAAGATCGTTATTGTGAATTAAAACTGTGAAAATAGAAGCTTTGTTTCACGTTACCTGAGAAGAATCTGACAAATGACGCACATGTGTCCTTAAACTTAACAACAAAGTAAACAAAACTATTAATGATGACTAACATCGTCACAAGATGCAAAAGCGTGATAATACTGTGATGAACACTCGTGTCCCGTGATGTAGCACCACCGTTCGGATGCTGTGCCTACAGCTGAAATATAAACAGCTTAGGATGTTCGGCCGATAGATATCGCTGGCTGCATGTGCTGCGTGTCAGAATGCCAGAGATATGTCGTAAGGTAAACATAAGCCAAATTAGGATGCGTCAAAAACGTAAGAAAAACAAAGTTTAAGCGCAAAATTGAGTCTGTAATAAACAAAGTTTAAGCGCAAAATTGAGTCTGTAATAAGACGTTAGTTAAAATCACAAATTCAGTCTCTAAAATATGTGTGTACGACGTAAAAAGGACACTAGAAAATAGTTGAAAGCACTGTACTGAGACACGAGACAAGTCACAGGCTAAAGTTGCCCTCTACCAAAACTACGATTCGGTCGTTTTGGTACTCTGATAAATGACGCAGTAAATGGTAGGATTACCGATAGTATCGGTAGGAAGAGAAAAATAGATAACTGTATGAGAGAGAAACCGGGAGCCAACGACTGATTTTCTTTTTCTTTCCTCGCATAACTAAACCTTCACATCGTTCAGTGTGACTCCACAGTGTATTCAAGCTGTATATTCTTACAAAATATAAATTGCATTTTATAAGTAATAAAAATTAGCTGATCGTATAACTTCTGCGCTCTATGTAACCAAAGGAATTACTTTCGATACAAGAAAAGTTAACATGCACAAACATAAAAAATTAATATTATCACAGCTGTTTTTTTCGCTCAATAGAAAGATCATGATCAAAGGCAAGAAGTGTGAAAGTTGCTTATGAATAAATGAAATGCTTTACACAAGCTCGACGAAGTACTGAACAGATGTTTGATGTGATTTTGTTTTGCTTCTTTTTTAAAATTTTATCTCTTTTTGAGGAAATAGCATTTTCTTTCGTTGTATGATAAATCTTTATATTTTTTTCTTGTTTAGTCTACTGTATTCCTATATTTAACGCTAAAAAATCAATAGTTTTCGAGTAAAAAGTGAATCAAATATTAACTTTTGCAATTTTCCTATATATAAATTCATTTTTAAGTATCACACAGGAGGATAACTATACAGAACAAAAATATTTTGTAGATTCCGTGCCGCTGTATTTATCTTCACTTAGTTTCTAGACGGTTCACCACTTCTAGTTTCTTGATGGATCTCGTAAGACAGTGATCGCATACACACAAAAAAAAAGATCGAAATGACCTAAAGCCCAAGAAGTATGCAACACACCCAACCTACAAGTAACGCGGTTACGGTCGTACTGAGCGAAGCTATTGGGAAACAATAGTACTCTACGCATACTTATTACAGTCTAATGTAACCTACGGTAGTTTCACTACTCTGCCATAGGCACAACGATCTCAGAAAAAGAGAACAAAGAAGCCGTGAAAAATCCAAAAGGGAAGGGATTTACATACTTGCGAACAAGCTGTCGACGGTGTTTGGCAAAGAACAGAGAGCAAAACAAAATGTAAAAAAACTGCAACAGCATGTCATGCAGTGAAGAAAGGGGATTCGTGCGAATTCTATTTGTTCATTCAGAATTTTGAGGTACTACTTCCATGTTGTTATCTATGTTGGTTACTGTATACTTGGGTTCAGTGAGGTGTGAATGAAACGCAGTTTTGTTCTGTAGATGAATGTTCCCTGGATCTAATACTAAAATTTCTAAGCGTCTGTCCAATGTAAAATTCATCACAATGATTGTAACGTATTTTCTAGGCGCCTAAATCTGAAAATCGACTTTGTTTGTTATATGTATACTGTCGAAGCCGAAGATTTAGAGCATTATTTATTTTAAAAACGCTTATGACCGTTGCTTTCTCAAAGGGTTTTTCTCACCGTTCAGAAACTTTCTAAATATGTAATCTGGGTCTAATTTTTAATATGTCCTGTGCTCTTGGGTGTTTATGGTATTCCTCTCTTTCTTTATCTTTGTGTATGTTAGCATGATAAAGCTATCTGGGTATCCGTTTGATAGAGCAATTTATTTAATATTTGTAATTCTTTGCATTTTTCATGTCTAATGGCAAAAGAATAAGTTGGCATATCACGGATGTAAAGAAGGTACTTTTTCCGTTCTTTCTATTAATGTGTCAAATTCTTTAGGTATTCCATGGCTGTCTAATGGCATTAAAATAAGTTGGTACAGTATGGAAGTAAAAAAAGCTCTTTCATATCGCATTAGACGATAGCATTTGGTGAGATTAATATTATCATTGTATGTAAATTTTCCTATAAATGCTGAGCTCATGTCTATTGTTATTTTTAGTAAGGTCTGAACAGTTAACAGATTTATTTTTTTATTTTATTTTTATTTTTTTATTTATTTATTTTTTTTTTGCTGCATGGAAGTGAACCGTGGCGCAAAGGCATCGATATCGTTTATATCACCTTTTATCATTGCTAAGATGGCTACATTTCCATTTATAGTAACTGACCTGATCTTTCCAGCTTGGAAATTTATCAAAAAACTTATTTGTGGGACATAAATTTGATGTTCCAGCTAAGCTATTGTCCATTCAAAGGCCTTTTTTGGCAATATATTTTATTACTGAAAGAGCTAAAGTTGTAGGAAAACTCAAGTGAAGCTTTTAAACGAGCTCAGTGTCTTCTGTTGCACTAATCTTCTTATGATACTGTAGAATACGCTTTATAATCCCAATGATTTCGTTGAATGGGACTTTAATTTAGGGATTTGTAATATCAAGTAATTCTAAAGTTGTGTCATCAGGAATGGTTACATCTCTAACGGCGGTCCTGCGTCACACGCTATGTTGAACACAGATTATCACGTTTTTATATCTTCTGATGATGCCAATCACGCCTAAAAATTTTATTTACTTCTTTTACTAAGTTTAAGGAGAGGGGCTTGTTACTTCTTAGTTGTGTCTCAAGTCATACAAACCAGTGCAGGAAGTTACCCTGTAGTAACTTACCATAACGATCTTACTCATACGGGAGTTAGAGGTATAGGTGCAGATATTTTTACAGGTGCCTGAGGAGAGTGTACTGAACAACGTTATATCAGAATTTACTTTATTTTCAGACTAATAATTATAGCTATTAGGTGCAGTATGTAGGTTCGTTAGTACCACCAAGTACGGGACCGATGGCTGTTGCAGTCTGCTCCCTTCAACCCCATAAACCAACCAACCACCAATACAGGTGGCGAGAGCAAGCCATTAATGCTTATTTTTCGGAGGGTTGGAGGGGGGAGAGGAGCAGATCAGGTGTAGAAGTGTGGACGTAGAGATGCAAAACTGATAGACGGAAAACACTTAGTGGTGCATTTACGAGCCTGCCAGCAGGAAGACTGTTAGAAGGATAGAGAACACAGATCACAGTTTCTGCACTTATATCCCAACACCTCGAATATGTTCAACTTAATCCTTTCTTAGATCGATTTGATGATGGTTGTAATGGTCGAAACCAGTAATTAAATAATGAAATTTACGATCAAATAGTGTTTTAGTTTCTGCAAATGTAAAATGGAGCAAAATATTACAGTTTTCAGAAAAAAATATTTGTAAGATATTGACAAGGACAAGTAATATGCAATGCGTACTAAATCAAGAGGGAACACTAAGAATCGAACTTCTAGAACGAAGTGCAGGGAAGCATCTTTCGTCCCTTCTCTGCATCGAAGAAGAAAAGACGGAGGTAAATGGATAGTTCAGGAGTGGGATTCAAACAGAGGGTGAAAAGTTATCGCTGATGACATAGCTTTCCTTGAAAGTGAAGAAGAGTTACAGGACTGATTGAATGGAGTGAACTCTAATGAGTACAGAACGGTGGAAGGGTAAACAAAAGAAAGACAAAACTGATGAGTAATACAAATGAGATTAGCGAGAAACTTAAGACCAGAATTATTGACCACGAATTAGGTAAAGTGAAAAATGCTTCTGCATTGGAAGCAAAATAATACATGACAGATGAAAAGAAAAAACAGAAAGCAGACTAACTCAGGGAAAGAGGGCATTCCTGGTCAGAAGAAGTCTAGTGATATTAAACATATACCTTAATTTGAGGAAGACATTTCTGAGAACGTTCATCTTAAGCACTGTATCGTGTAGAAATGAATCACGTGCTATGTGTTGTCTTCCGTCCAAATACTGGTTTGATGCAGCTCTCCATGCTACTCTATCCTGCGCAAGATTTTTCGTCTCCAAATAACTACTACAACTTACACCCTTCTGAATCTCTATTCATCTCTTGGTCTCCGTCTAAGCTTTATGCCCCCCCCCCCTCTCGACCCCTCCCCCCCCACACACTTCGTTCTAATACTAATCTGGTGATTCCTTGATGTCTCAGAATCTGTCCTGTCAACCGATCCCCAACGCTCTTCTGTACTTCCTCATTAGTTACATGATTTACGCATCTGACATTCAGCAATCTTCAGTAATATTACATTTCGAAAGATATTATTCTCTTCTCGTCGAAACTGTTTATCGCCCATGTTTCACTTCCATATGTGGCTACATTCCATACAAAAATTTTCAGAAATGACTTCCTAACACTGAAATTTATATTCGATGCTAAGGAATACGGCTTTTTCAAAAACGCTTCTTTGCCATTGCCAGTCTACATTTTTGGTCGTGTCTACTTCGGAAGTCAATAATTTTGCTGTCCAAATGGCAAAACTCAACTACTACCTAAAGTGTCTCGTTTCCTAATCTAATTCGGTCAGCATCACATGATGTAGTCCTATTACATCCCATTATCCTCGTTTTGCTTCTGTTGCTGTTCATCTTATAACCTTCATTCAACACACTGTCCATTCCGTTTATCTGCTCTTCCAAATCCTTTGCAGTCTCTGATAGAATTTCAGTGTCATTGGCAAACCTCAAATTTTTATTTCTTCGCGCTGAATTTTAATTCCTACTTTTGGTTTCTTTTACTGCTTGCTAAATGCATGGACTGAGTAACATCGAGGTTAAGCTACAACCGTGTCTCACTCCATTCCCAACCACTGCTTCCATTTAAAGTCCCCCAACTCTTATAACCGCCGTATAACTGCCGTCTGGTTTCTGTACTAGTCGTAAATAGCCTTTCGGTGCCAATATTGTAACCTTGCTACCTTCATAATTTTAAATACAATATTCCAGTAAACATTGCCGGAAGCATTCTCTAAGTCTACAAACGCTACAAAAGTAGGTTTGTCTTTCCTTAACCTATCTTCTAAAATACTTCGTGTGCTCAGCATTTCTTAGCATGATCATACATTTCTCTGCAATCCAATCTGATCTTCCCCAAGGTCGGTTTCTACCAGCTTTCTACTCTTCTGTAAAAAATTTTTGTTAGAATTTTGCAACTGACAGTTCATCATTATAAATAACAGAACTTGGGAAAACCGGAAACGCAGAGAATCAAAGCATTTGAGATGTTGTGCTATAGAAGGCTGTTAAAACGTAGGTGAAATAAGATACGACAGGGTTCATTGCATGATATGCGAAGAAACGAACCTATGGAAAAGACATGAAGGGATAGGATTACTGTACCTATGTTAAGACATCAGGAAATGACGTCCATGAGAGCAGAGGGAGCTGTAGGAGGTAAAAACTGCAGAAGAAGACATAAATTATAATACATCCCACAAATAATTAAGGTCGAAGAGAGCAAGTCGAAATGAAGAGGTTGGCATAAGAGACGAATTCGTGTCAGGCCACATCAAACGAATCGAAAGAGCGAGTTTAGTCGGTAAGTAGAAGATCGCTGCAGAGACAGTTGGAAAGTCTGTTCTGTACTTGTTTTATTGTCTTATAATGTGTCAATCTAAGACGGAAAAGGATTTTACTGAAATTAACGCTGGACGACGTAGGCTACGAGCTTAATAAGTATGAACAAGTTGCGAAGCTCCAACAATCTAAATATTTTCAGACTACCTTTCTAAGCAGCTGATTATCACTGCCTACGGTATTAAAGCATGTGTACACGTCTACAAACCTGCAGGAAGAGGTTTCTGGAGAGCGTGAATATCTTTCCTATCTGCAGCTTAAGCGGGCGCGCCGCCTGCAGCATGAAGATGCGCAGTGAACTGCAGAAACGCTGGTCAGCGTCCGCCCAGCCGCAGCTGAAGGCAGACTCCAGCAGCCGCTCGCTCTGAAACCACACACGCTGTAGAGTAAGACGATACTTGTGTAGCAACGAAGAAACACATGTCAGCAGTTCCAGGCCTAATAAACTAATTATCCAGCAGCCACACAAATGAAGAATTTGACCAAAATCATTTGTGAAGTATAAGTGTGCCGAGAAGATGTGATAATTGGTTATACAACACGGGAAAAAAAAGAATTAGAGGGACACTTTTAAAACCACACTGCGACGCATCTGGAGTGCCCCGGGGAAGTGTGGTAGGTCCGCTGTTGTTTTCTATCTACATAAATGATCTTTTGGATAGGTTGGATAGCAATGTGCGGCTGTTTGCTGATGATGCTGTGGTGTACGGGAAGGTGTCGTCGTTGAGTGACTGTAGGAGGATACAAGATGACTTGGACAGGATTTGTGATTGGTGTGAAGAATGGCAGCTAACTCAAAATATAGGCAAATTTAAATTAATGCAGATAAATAGGAAAAGGAAACCTGTAATGTTTGAATACTCCATTAGTAGTGTAGCGTTTGACACATTCACATCGATTAAATATTTGGGCGTAACATTGCAGAGCGATATGAAGTGGGACAAGCATGTAATGGTAGTTGTGGGGAAAGCGAATAGTCGTCTTCGGTTCATTAGTAGAATTTTGGGAAGATGTGGTTCATCTGTAAAGAAGACCGCTTATAAAAGACTAATACGACCTATTCTTGAGTACTGCTCGAGCGTTTGGGATCCCTTTCAGGTGGGATTGAGGGAGGACATAGAAGCAATTCAGAGGCGGGCTGCTAGGTTTGTTACTGGTAGTTTTGATCATCAGGCGAGTGTTACGGAAATGCTTCAGGAACTCGGGTGGGAGTCTCTGGAGGAAAGGAGGCGTTCTTTTCGTGAATCTCTAATGAGGAAATTTAGAGAATAAGCATTTGAGGCTGACTGCAGTACAATTTTACTGCCGCCAACATACATTTCGCGGAAAGACCCTGAAGATAAGATAAGAGAGATTAGGACTCGTACAGAGGCATATAGGCAGTCATTTTTCCCTCGCTTTGTTTGGGAGTGGAACAGGGAGAGAAGATACTAGTTGTGGTACGAGGTACCCTCCGCCACGCACCGTATGGTGGATTGAGGAGTATGTATGTAGATGTAGATGTAAAATTAGGCTAAGAGATGACCTCTAACTTCCACTGCAAGGATGCAAAAGCGTAAATCCTTGTGCAGTCATCCTCAGGAACGGCGACGCTTCAAACAACTGAAGTGTTGACGCATACGAAGAAAGGACCAGACCTCAGTTCATATGAGGTGTAAGGTGAGTTCATGATTTCATGTTGGCATCAAATATCAGCAAAACTCTGCCCAAGGCAGCCGAGGTAGTGACATATGATGAGAAGTTCACCACTAACCCTTAATATCTCATCCCTTCTGCAATGGAAGTCACAACCGCGATGCCATGGCTTGAACTCATCGTTTTCTTACGGATGGCCATGGAAAATTTTTCAGATCATCGCCCCTCAGAATCGACAAGAAAAGGCCTACGGAAGTGGCATAAAAGGCATCAATGAAACCATCCCTTCGCTTGGGGCGTCCATTTACACACATTTCATGGTCGAAAAAAAAAATCAGTCTGTACAGTGATGTGCAACAGAACGACGTTCTCGACAAACTTTGACACTGCTGGTGCCCCCCGGACAATCTGACATTTTTCTATGGACATCAAAGGGCCCCAACCGGTTTTTATGTGATCTGACCCCTTCCGAGTATAGTCTGACTCCAGTTTTTTTTCCCGTTATACAGGGTGGAGCCACTAGGGTCCTTTCAAAACCATTTGACGAAATTTTAACGTGATATGAAAGAGAAAAAGTTGTTCACACTTTTTTACTCTCCTGCTTCGTGTCCTCGTGTGACGTGGCCAAGGGAGAATGCGTCATTGATAGGTGCATGACTAAAAGGAAAAGGGTCCCAAAAAGACTCTGCCAGTTCAGCAACACCCTCAGTGCCACCCATGCACTTTTGTTGAGAATTTAAAAATGTACTCATACAGAGACAACCCATAACTGATTCCTAGGCACCTGCAGGCAGGCAACCCCTATGACAACCCACTGATTCCGCGTATCTCCAAGTAGGCACTGCAGCAGCAATGTAGCGCCACTCACCTATTGGGCGTCAAAGGGGTGTATTTAAGCTGCTTGCTTTTAAACGAGTCATTGACACAGTTTTCATACATTTACACTAACGATAATGCTTTTAGAAAACGCTTACTTTTCTGGTGTGGACTATGGTAAAATGCATGCCTGACAAGCCGCAGAATTCGTGACATTCACGCTCTTCTCAGCAGCATAATGTGTAGCATGAGCGAGTATCTATCCACGGCACATTTTCTCAAATCCAAAATTAACTAGTTTAGATGGTATTCCATTCTTAGATGCTAATTGTCTTAGGGATATATACATGGAGGAACATACTAGGTGTACTCAGTGAGGGCCGTTTGCTTAATGTTGTCAGAACAAAGTAACAAGATAACACTCGATTACAGTATGAAAAGCCTTTCGAGATCAGTATTCTGGGGATGGGAAGAGTATAGCAGAGCATGATAGAGGATATCCATGTTGACCAAGTAGATATAGATGGCAGACAAAATAAGTAATAGCCAAGTACATCGGCATGAAGACAGTAAAAGGAAGGAAATTCTGACGACTTCATCTTTACTCTGGAATAATCACTTTGTGACATACGCTGTATGAAGTGCGCTGGCGGATCTAAAGATCGTATCTTGGTTAAAATTAACACGGTCGTGACAAGCTAGATGTTGTTGATTAGCTCTTGTTAAGGAAAATGAACTGAGTTGCATAGAATGATGTGGTGAAATAGCACAATTAATTAGTTTACAGGTAATTAGACATAAGATACGGATTGACACACAGTGGCATCCCACTCTGGGATCACATTAACAGCATAATTTAAGATCAGAAGATACAACTAACTCATATTTATGTAGATAAATTGAACAATAATTACGATACAGTTAAATATTCAAATTAGAAGCTAATGATAAGAAATAACACAGACCTACATACATGATGAGAATATGAAGACAATGTTCTTTCTGAATAACACAAAACATTTTCGAATATTTTGAAAGTTTTCTGCTATTCAGATCTATCATACTATTCAAATACTGGTATATACGTCAGCACTTGCATGTTCAAAAGAACGTACAGTCAGTTTTCTGTCAGTTAGAGTAGCTTTATCTTTGGTCGAGAACCACAAAAGAATGTCTGTAGCACGTTACTCACTCTCTGATATTAGACAGGCAATATTACAGCTTGGCACTGAGATCAGATAGCAGGGTCTCGTAGCATGTGGCTTGTGGGACAAAGGACAGAGAACAAGTGCCAAGCCCAGTATTCAGATTGATGAAATCGTAGGACACTAATTATAAAACTGGGATCTGATAGATTGACTCTGGTGCTCTGACTGATGAATATTTGCCTTTGGGCCTGACGTAATCAAGCTCGAATCTTCCTGTGTCACTTGGCCTTTTCCAAGTATATCTCCACCTTTCAGGAGTTTTGAACACTGTTTTTGCTATTACTAGCTGAAATACAGGTAGTTTGTTGTAACTTAAGACAACTCAATATCTCGAGTACGACCCATCATACTAAGAAAGTGCTCTAGGCGAAAAGTCTATATTAGCAGAGCTGACATCTATCTTACAACTGGAAACCTCCTAACCACCTTTTCTGCACGGGCGGGATTAACTTCGTATTTTCAAATGGGAAGCACCCCCCCACCCCCCACCGCCCCCCCCCCCCCCACACACACACACCATTTTATTGCATATTCGAATTCGACGCAAAAATTCGATGGTTTACTCAAATCATTGCTTCCCATTCATGTTAGATTGTGCTGTAATCGAATCACGTGTCCCTGTTCTTGCAATTAAGAACCGACACATTTACGATGTAAATGTAAACCTTTCCCTTCTAACGGTTGATACTGATGTTCTAAATTTACTTTAGTGTTGCGAAGGCGATTGTACAGTACAAATAATATGGCTAGAAATTAACATTTCTGGCAAACAGGCTACTTGTATGGTAACGTAGGTTTCTGTCCCTATGGGATTGATTGAGGTGAGTCCAAAGCATTGAAATGCTTGATTTCGTTGGCCGCCCTCGAACCCCGTCATCAGGGCGAGTGATCTCAGTGTGTGTTTCCATACAACTGATGTAGCTCTCGTGCTGGCCGGCACGGGGATAACAGCAGAATACAAACCAAAACCATTCCAATGATTTTAAAATAATATTTTTGTGGGAGTCCATAACCTCGACGTGTTTTGAGACTGAAACCAGGGTCCAAGTAGGCTGCATTGTTTTTATTATCCGTGCGATCGATCAGTTTCAAATTTAGGTAACTTTCAAGCACGTATTACATTGTAATACGTAGCTAGTACATGTGGACATATTCCTGTCCATATGTACCAAAAATGTGTTACAATGTAAAAGGAGCTGCAAACTTAAGTACGAGCTTGAAAATGGCCAAGTTTGGAACTGGCCGGTCGCACAGAGAACAAAGAGAATACGCCCCAGCTGAATCATTTTTCGTTCTAATTACAATAAGGTAAAACGTCCACGAAGTAGTAGTGAAGGGAGCACCTGCCATGGGCACTCACTGAATTCAAGCACCTCAGTGGTGGCAGGCAAGGGAAACCACTGAAATCAAGCACACTAATTGTGAGAGGTAAGGGGGCTCACCGAAATCAAACACGCCAATGACGAAAGGCAAGGAGACTCACCGGTACGAAGCATCCCATGGGAACGGAAAACTAATATATTTCCGTCGTTGTCCTGGATCACGCGAAACGTAATTTCTAATCAGATATTGAATCGGCTAACCATGTTGTACCGTAATATCAAATTCACAGCACTAAAGTAAATTTCGAACATAAATATCAACCACTAGAACGCAGTGACTTACATTTACATCATTAATGAATTCTAGAATCAAATGCAACGGATCCTGAAACTTCCTGGCAGATTAAAACTGTGTGCCCGACCGAGACTCGAACTCGGGACCTTTGCCTTTCGCGGGCAAGCGCTCTACCGAAGCACGACTCACGCCCGGTCCTCACAGCTTTACTTCTGCCTGTATCTCGTCTCCTACCTTCCAAACTTTACAGAAGCTCTCCTGCGAAACTTGCAGAACTAGCACTCCTGAAAGAAAGGATACTGCGGAGACATGTCTTAGCCACA
This sequence comes from Schistocerca cancellata, assembly GCF_023864275.1. Classification (NCBI taxonomy): domain Eukaryota; kingdom Metazoa; phylum Arthropoda; class Insecta; order Orthoptera; family Acrididae; genus Schistocerca; species Schistocerca cancellata. The sequence continues at coordinate 501,541,750 of NC_064632.1, read as the reverse complement.
GCTTGGGGGATGTTTCCAGAATGAGATTTTCACTCTGCAGCCGGTGTCAAACTTCCTGGCAGATTAAAACTGTGTGCCCGACCGGGACTCGAACTCGGAACCTTTGCCTTTCGCGGGCAAGCGCTCTACCGAAGCACGACTCACGCCCGGTCCTCACAGCTTTTAGATACTGGCAGGAGTAAAGCTGTGAGTACCGGGCGTGAGTCGTGCTTCGGTAGCTCAGATGGTAGAGCACTTGCCCGCAAAAGGCAATGGTCCCGAGTTCGAGTCTCGGTCGGGCACACAGTTTTAATCTGCCAGGAAGTTTCATATCAGCGCACACTCCGCTGCAGAGTGAAAATCTCATTCTGGCAACGGATCCTAATTGCAAAAAGAGGCACACCTGATGTTTGTCGATTACAGCAGTACCACATGTGTGAAACAATAGTCTGAGTAAACTGTACATAGTGTTTGGCTTAGAGTTCGAATGTGTAATGAAACTAGAGGGGGTTCAGAATTTTAAAATTCAATTTTGACCCCGCCCAAGCAGGATGAATGGTTAGGAGGTGGCCATATGTAGCACAGACAGGTGTCAGCTTTACTGATATTAACATTTCATCTAAGACTCTTTTTCGTACGATTCGTCGTTTTCTAGATATTCAGTTGTCCCAAATTAAGACAAACACATTGTGCCCTGATAAGGCACAACATTATGACCACCGACCTACTGTCGAGCCGGCCGGGGTGGCCAAGCGGTTAAAGGCGCTACAGTCTGGAACCGCGCGACCGCTGCGGTCGCAGGTTCGAATCCTGCCTCGGGCATGGATGTGTGTGATGTCCTTAGGTTAGTTAGGTTTAAGTAGTTCTAAGTTCTAGGGGACTGATGACCTCAGATGTTAAGTCCCATTGTGCTCAGAGCCATTTGAACCATTTTTGAACCTACTGTCGATATAAACCCGTCCAGGCGATAGCGACGTCATCTGGCTAGGGATAACTTTTAGTCAAACGCATCTAGTATCAGTCAGTGTGCTTTCCGTGTGTCAAATGGGAAAGGCGCGCGCTCTGAGTGTGACCGAGGACACAGTGTGATGGCCGGAGGCTCGGCATAAGCATTTAGGGTTTAGGAGGAGTGTTTTTGTTGTGGGTTGGCAGGAGAGCCAACACCGGGTACTAGAGGAAGCTGAAAGGCTCGCGTTTTAGCTCACGCAGGCTGGTGTGAGGTCTGGAACAGGGCAAGGAAATTAGACTTTAGAAAAACGGACGTAGCTGGTGGAATACTTAACTTCAATCCATTAATGATGAGCGTCGCTCTTGACTGTACATAATTCAGTATGAATAGTAACTGGTAATGGCGCCTTGCTAGGTCGTAGCAAATGACGTAGCTGAAGGCTATGCTAACTATCGTCTCGGCAAATGAGAGCGTATTTTGTCAGTGAACCATCGCTAGCAAAGTCGGTTGTACAACTGGGGCGAGTGCTAGGAAGTCTCTCTAGACCTGCCGTGTGGCGGCGCTCGGTCTGCAATCACTGATAGTGGCGACACGCGGGTCCGACGTATACTAACGGACCGCGGCCGATTTAAAGGCTACCACCTAGCAAGTGTGGTGTCTGGCGGTGACACCACAGTTTTGGTGTGTGTCTTCAGCACGTGGTGAAAGCAATGTAAACCACATCGAGACGTTGGGCGGCCACTCCTCATTACATATCTCGGACATCGTAGGTTGGGCAGACTGGTAAAACAGAACAGGCGGCGAGCTGTGTCAGAACTAACGTAAGATGTTTATGCTGTGCAGAGTGGACCGAACACACCTAACCCATTGTAACACCCCAAAACCCAATTAGGAAAGACCATCATGATATGAAGTAGGGAAAAGCTATCCGGACAGGTACGACCATTTTGTTGATGATATAACACCAGAAAGTCTTGATAAGCACCAACATTAAGCATTACAGAGTGTGTTTTGGTAGAATGGAAGAAGAAAGAAATTTCATCTTTAGTTATTAGCCGAACATCTAAGTAATAATTGCAAATTACTACCATGAAAGTTAAGTCCGAGGAAATTTCGGTCAGAGATAACTTTTATGTGGAAGAGAGTTGTAAACGCAACTAAGAAATTCAATGCGTCTACTATGGCTCTGAGCACTTAGGACTTAACATCTGAGGTCATCAGCCCCCTAGAACTTAGAACTACTTAAACCTAACTAACCTAAAGACATCACCCACATCCAAGCCCGAGGCAGGATTCGAACCTGCGACCTTAGCGGTCGCGCGGTTCCAGACTGAAGCGCCTAGAACCGCTCGGCCACACCGGCCGGCGCGTCTACAGTACTCCCTCACGGAAAAAGTAAGTCGCTTGCTAGCTATCGTGCTATCAAGTCATACGAGAGCAGCTCCTGCCATAGTTGAGCGAACGGAGCGTGACGAGATTGTTTTACTTTCAAGAATCGTTGCTGCGTGACGTAGACGCACGGATTTTGTGAACTGATATTCAGACTAGAGACTTGAACCGGGATAGTATGCTGACTGTGTATACCGAGTTGTAGGACTTTATTAACGGAATTAGGCAATATTGGACTCAAAATTCATATAAGTGAACTTATAGAAAGGAATGGACAAGGTTTCAAAAGACTATAATACACGTTTAGTCTCGAGTACGAGACAATGACACATGAAGACGATACAATTACGCCGAGGATTAAAGTTGTCGTAATTATCACGATACTTGAAACTAACAGAACTGCCAGTGCTAATTAACCGTGTGTGCGTGTGGCGTGATGTTTATAAAGTATTTAGCGAAAAGGAACAATAAAATTGTTCATCAAAAGTGGAAATTCAACGTGTCGCCTCCATCATTCTATGAATATTTGGTAATTGCTCATCAAAAGTTAATGAACAGCGACTATTTAACTTGGAAGTAAATTCGTGGACTGTTAGTTATGACAAGGAAGGTTTGGACATACATAGTATTACGACGCAAGATAATTAAGACATCGTTAAAGAGTATCTGTGGATCTCGCGTCATATAGAGCGAACAGTTTTACTTAGCAACGAACAAATAACGACTAATACGATCTGCAATTGAACTTTTTCCTCGCTTTTGGTGATGTGGACGATGCGCATGGGGGAGGATTCATCAATTACTACACTAAAGTGTTAACTGGACACATAATAATTCAACTTAAAACCATAAGCGACAATCAGAGTGCACAGTTTGCGTTAATAAGAAAACTGTGCGGACTCGCAATCAAACTTAATCATTATGCGAGGAACGATTTCTTAAGAGCTATTTAAGATCTTGGTTCTCGTTAACCGACGGAGACATCCATCATCACGCATCGCGTCTCGACTTCACCGACCGAGCTGTAACAGCTGTAACAGCTGTAACAGCTCCACGGCGTCGACAACACCAGCACGCGGCGGAGAGGGGACCATCCACGTGCCAAAGTTAACACCACGACCACGGCAACTACGACTGAAATAGACACATGACCATCGGCGCTGGACGTTGGCGCAGTAGCACAGCGTTCCATGGTGTGATGAATCGCGATACCTTCTTCATGCCGATGAGAGGGAGCGAGCCCGTCGTGTTCCAGCGGAACAGCTCCTTCACACCTGTACTGCGGGACGGAGACAAGTTGGAGGCGGCTCCATTATGCTGTAGGGAACATGCAATTGGGCATCCATCGGTTCAGAGGAGCTTGTTCAAGGCACCATGACGGCCAGGGAGTATTGTACACTGGTTGCAGACACTTGAGCGCGTCATGACGATTACATTTCCAGACAGCAGTGGCACTTTTCAACAAGATAGTGCGTCACATCACAAGGCCAGGAGTGTGAGGAGTGGTTAGAGAAACAAAGTGGCGAGTTCAAACTCATGTGCTTGCCCCCCTATTCGCCAGATGTGTACCTGATCGACACAACTGGGATGTCATTGAACGCGCCGGCCGCTGGTGGCCGAGCGCTTCTAGGCGCTTCAGTCTGGAACCGCGTGACCGCTACGGTCGCAGGTTCGAATCCTGCCTCGGGCATGGATGTGTGTGATGTCCTTAGGTTAGTTAGGTTTAAGTAGTTCTAAGTTCTAGGGGACTGATGACCACAGCTGTTAAGTCCCATAGTGCTCAGAGCCATTTGAACCATTTTTGAACCTGCCAAGGTCTCATTGGTTCCATGTTAGGAGCGTCGCCGCTCTTGTCCATGACAAAGGTGGACACCCCGACTGTTTGGTAGGTGGTCATAGTGTTCTGGCTGATCAGTGTATATTGCAGACGTCAATTAGTCTCTCTTCATTCTCATTCCTATTGCCGAACCCATATTCTCCCGTAGCTCCCTCTTTCATTCCCCCGTAATTATTACATTTTCATCTCTCTTTACATGTTGTACTTCCGTTGAATGTCCTCACGTTCTTCGTGTATCTCTTCACCTTCTGCTTGTGACGTCAGCGGGAATATCTGAACAAATGAGTTGGCGTTGGTTTGCTGTCGATTATGTTGAGGAGAATCGTGTAGCTGAACTGTTCACACTAACTCAATATCTTCCCTACTTTCCTGCTCATTGCGAATGTTACTCCCGTTGTACCATCTTCTGCTGCTGTTGAAATGGTCAAATGCTCGTCTGATCATATATGTACAGCCTAATTTCCTAATTTTGAGCCGGCCAGGGTGGCCGAGCGGTTCTAGGCGCTACAGTCTGGAACCGCATGACCGCTACGGTCGCAGGTTCGAATCCTGCCTCGGGCATGGATGTGTGTGATGTCCTTAGGTTAGTTAGGTTTAAGTAGTTCTAAGTTCTAGGGGACTGATGACATCAGAAGTTAAGTCCCATAGTGCTCAGAGCCATTTGAACCATTTGAACCTAATTTTGATTGCCTGTTGACTACTGGCGTCACTGATACGGTCAAGAAGGATGTATACCAAGATAAAGGACACCAATAGTCAGACTCTTGAAGAAGGGCAGCGAAACACAGAACATCGCTTGTTACTTAGCAATCTTTACAACCAGTTTACTGAAAGCCAAAACTCTTTTCTAATGTGTTACAGGGTCCAAGCATAAATGAGTCTTTTTCTTTTGAACAATACAAGCTTTGAAAGTGGCCTAAGCATGAATGGCTAATTTCTTTAGAACATCGTAAATCTTAACGAACACCAAGCATTAATGTTTCTTTTCTGTAGAACGAAGAAATCTTAAGGAATACAATTTTACTCGAGCCTCACTTTAATCTTCAACCACGCTTCAAAATTTTCTTGTCGCGAGAAGGAAGTAGATCAAACATGAAAACATTACAACGGATCAGGCCGATGCCAGATCGTGGCGCAAGGGCGCTGGCGACACAATAGACACAGAGGTAAATCTCGGTCGTCTGTTCCCGGCCTCAACGGGACAAGAAAAGTAGTGTTATTCCTAAAACACACATAGCAAAGCTGTCTTAGACTATGAAACACACAACAATAAACCTTTGGCTCGCCCTGGTGAAATATTACTTGAGGGAAATACAAATGCAGGCACAGCAAAAATAAAGAAATATCAAACCATTAGACACAGAAAATATTTAAACCATGTAAAAGCAGCCTTCAAAAATAGCCTCCGCAAACCACCAACCACGTTAACAGCCGCTATACAAACACTACTAGGCTAACCTGACAGTGTAGAAGAATTTAAGGCAGCTCAGTTATCTTTAGAACACAGCTACTGCAACAATTCAACCAGAAACGTAGCACATGTTACAATCTACATTAAACAGAATCTATTACCGGCCGTTCTGCAAGATTGCTGTGGTACCATAAAACACAAGTTATGCTAGTATGTACAAATAGCGTGGCTGCGATGAGGCAGAGCGGACCTTTGTTCTTAACTCAAAAGAGTTGCAAGATAAGATCCCACTTAGGGCACAGCCCACACCACTAGGCCTTAAACTCACAACATTAGTCACTGCCACTGTATCTTGAATTTTAGTTAGGCGCCCACAGTTTTCTTGAGAAGAACAAACTCTAATAGGCAACCCATTTGCTCTAAGGGAGAGCCGAGCACGCGTTGGTGGTTCTTTTAGCAAAGAAACAATCGATAACCGTGGGGCCGAAGCGAGGCAGCTACCAAGCTGTTCCAGCACAGCAACCTGCCATCGACAGAGACGGGTTTTTCGAGAATTGTTACAAACGATGCTCACCTTGGAGTAAGCGGCGGCAATCTCGGGGCTCCGTTCACAAGCGGGGCACCCAAATGGTTCAAATGGCTCTGAGCACTATGGGACTTAACTTCTGAGGTCATCAGTCCCCTGGAACTTAGAACTACTTAAACCTAACTAACCTAAGGACATCACACACATCCATGCTCGAGGCAGGATTCGAACCTACGACTGTAGCGTGGGGAACCCAAGGAAGATGCAGGCCTGACGCAGCCCGGTACTGCACTACCACCGACAGGCATGCGGCGACAACAGCCGACAACAGCAGCACCGCTCCCTCTCGCAAGGCCGACTCTCAGCTCCCCATTAGAAAAATCCCTGCGCAGGATATACCTGCCACGCCTTCTGAAGAAACAAGTACATTGGCCCTTGCACGCCTGCTCATACCGACAGCTCAGCGTCGACATGCCCCCACCCCCGCCACCCCCCAACCACCTGTGCCAGACGCCGGAACTTGTCTCTCTTGCCAACAGTCCGCCAACAAAAGATCCTCTCACGAGCAGACTGTTTACAACCTACCATGCGGGAGGTATCGATCACGCCGCACGGCTCACTGGCATGCTGGTATGATGGTGGGCCATACAAAGTCAACATGGCTGCCGCCGGCCATTGTGGCCAAGCGGTTCTAGGCGCTTCAGTCTGGAACCGCGTGACCGCTACGGTCGCAGGTTCGAATCCTGCCTCGGGTATGGATGTGTGTGATGTCCTTAGGTTAGTTAGGTTTAAGTGGTTCTAAGTGCCAGGGGACTGATGACCTCAGATGTTAAGTCCCATAGTGCTCAGGGCCATTTTAACCATTTGAACATGCCTGCGCATCAACATAAAACCATTTATGAATTGTACTTTCCGTAGTCTCTACTACCTGGAAGTTCTCGTGACGTTCAACAGTTAGATGGTTTGCCGAGACTAAAATCACTTTCTGTTACGCTTTGGAAAATTTGAATGAAATAGAGTGGAACGAATTATACCACAGGTAGGTTGGAATTAGACTCCACTATTCTACAATGCACGTACATTTGTAGACACGTTTGGCAGTCGAGGCGTCGGATGCCACTGTGAGATCCTTACAATACTTCAGGCAACGAACAGTGTGAGGTCTCGACCGAGATCCATTTCTACAAGTAGTCCTTCGGAAAAGCGACAAGCAACACACACATTTAAATAACGAGAACTTCCATTCGAGTTCATTGCCGCAGTTGCGGGACACACTCCTTCATTGCTGACGGTCATAGCAGTACATAGAGAACGCATTTCCTTCGAGAAATCCCTTTAATCTCGTGGAAACATCCGACGCCATCGAAAATATGGGCGGCGAATATCTACAAAGAACTATGCGTTCAATTTTACTATCCAGAAAGCAATTTCATGATATTCTCCACAAGTTATAGTTACGTCGCCCAACTGTAGACCTAAAATTAATTTGTGAGCGCGCAGTGATTGTACACGGAATACATTTTCCGAAAAACATAATCTAAATGAGATTTCGCAAAAATATCACCACATTCATTCCACTATAGTTTCTTGAACCCCTCAGGACATGTAATATGTCCTCTCGAGACGTACCCTCATGTCGCTGACAAACGGATAAAGTTCGTTAAGTTTTCGTAACTGGGATTCACAGTCATATGTAATTTCTTGAAAGACATCATGTTTACTCCAGTGACTGTTAAACTTTTTATTCCCCCTTTAGCAATTTCGGTCTTAGGTCATTACCAAGTGGAGATGTTTTGGCTTTAATTCATGTCCACTTTTTACAAGCTGATACATTTATATGTCGTTGTCATTTGCTGTAATATACGGACATATAAATGTGTCCGGTTGTGTAAAGTAGACATGGCTTAAAGCAAAAACATCTGCCCTTGATAATGGCCTAAGGCCGAAATTGCAATAGTGGAAATAAAAAATGTAGCAGTCACTGGCGTAAACATGATGCCTTTCAAGGATAAAGGTCAGTCTGTTAGTCATACAGTCCACTGACGCAACAGCAGAAATTTTTTAATTAGTATTTCTGTCGTAATTTCTAGTCTGTGCTATAAAAAATTATTTCGCACGTTAGTCAATAATTACTCATATCTCGACCTAGGTTTTGGGTTATTAGTCCACCGTATGGTTGCTGAGCATAATGGCACAAACATAAACAGTAGATAATTCACAATGGTCTAATAAGTGTATTGTTGATACTAAATATGGAGAAAATACGTTAGTAATCATACAGCACCAAATAGTTAGTGAAACAAGCTACACTAATTGTTTTTCATGTAATAATGTTTCACCAAGTGCCTACAGTGGAGTCAACAGAAAAACTGATTTTATCCTATGTACCTTATTTCACGTTATAATGTTTCGCTAAGTACCTACAGGGAAATTAACAGAAAAACTAATTTCAGTAGCTTGTTTGTGAACACGGAAGGAAACTCATATAGTTATAAGATTAAGCTAGTAAACACTCCATCCATCTAAAGAGAGTGACACATAATCTCCCAATCACCGGCATTAGTCGGCTCCAACACGTACCTGGTCTATGATGTCCTGGCCGCACCAGCAGAAGTGGGCGGTCTGGTTGATGTACGCTGGGAAAGTCAGCACTTTCTTCAGAACAAGTGTTCTCTTCGCGCCAGGACGGAGAGCCTGGCGAATACAAATAGAAACCAGCATGACATCTGAACTTTTGAAATGACTGTATAAAGACAACGTATGCCATATATCTTAAACATCAGGTTGTTCACGTAAAAATACTGTGGCCAGAATATACGAAAGAGAGTTTTAGGTAACTACATACAGGATATTAAAAATTTAACCTTTACGAAAGTCTCGAACAATAATGTGGAGGACAGGTTCACAATTTTCAATTATAACGATGGCTATTTCTTAAATGAGTTGTATGTGTAATCTGAAACACAATGAGGCTTCTTTTTTGCGGTACGTAGTGCAATCTGTTTTTCTTGCTATTCTCTCCTTCTGCCATCGTGAGTTATTTTGCTTCCTCGATAGATAAACTCATTTATTAGTGCAAGTGTAATAACGTGGCCGCGCGGTCTTGGGCGCCTTGCCACGGCTCGCGCGGCTCTCCCCGTCGGAGGTTCGAGTCCTCCCTCGGGCATGGGGTGTGTGTGTTGTCGTTATCGTAAGTTAGTTTAAGTAATGCGTAAGCCTAGGGACCGATGACCTTAGTCCCAATGGAACTTACCACAAATTACCAAATTGTAACATGTTGTAACGTCATCCACCTTGAAATGAGCAACCAATAACTCATTCCTCCCGGCAGGCAATTCCGATTGAACTCATGAAGTGTGATATTAGCGTCATCATCTTTTCTTCGTTTGAACATACCGACTAATATGATGTGACCCTCCAGAAATTCCTCTTCTGCGTTAGTCTCTTCATCTGAGAGAACCACTTACATTATATCTGAACAAAAGTATTCGTAATCCACTATATAAACCGGACGTGAGCACCAGATATTACGAGAGGTGGATCCTCCAGTATAAAATGTGGCGGGGAGTATTTTGCTCTCACTAGAGAGCCAGTAATAGCGGAATGTGTCGACCAGGCGAACTCAGTATCTTCGACCGTGCACTTGTCATTCGATGCCACCTGAGTATCAGATCCATCAGGAACATTTCAACCCTTTTAAAGCTGCCAAGGTTCACTTTTGGCGATGTGATTTTGAAGTGGAAACTCCAAGGAACAACCAGAACCTGGCAGACCTCACGTAATGACGGATAGTCGAGCACTGCGGAGGGTGGTTGTAAACCATCGCCTAAAACCAGTTGGAAGGACGGCTCACGAGTTCCTAAATGCTACCAGCAGCCCTGCTTGCACAACGACTGTGCGTAGGGAGTTACGAAGAAGAGGGTACGACTGTCAAGCAGCATAAGCGATGCTGGTGGTGGTGTAAAGAGCAACGTCACCCGTCAGTGGGTGACTGGAAAAAAGTGATGTGATGAGTCACGCTATACCCTGTGGCTGTCCGATGGAAGAGTTTGAGTTTGGCGAATGCCTGGAGAACTTTACCTGTCATCATGTGTAGAGCCAACAGTGAAGTATGGAGGAGGTGGTGTTACACATTTAATTCCTCTTGTTCTTTGAATGTGCTCCCCTTATTTCGTTTAAGAAAATACGTTGTACAACTCTGTGTAGTGTTGTGGCGTAGCAAGAGCCACGCCACTCGGAGGTAGCCGAAAGGCACGCGATGTAATGCAGACGGGCGTGAATTCTGGAACAGGATAACTATTGAATGGTAGCAAGAAAAGTACGTAGCTTATAATATATACTTAACTTTAATTCTCTGATGAATACAGCAATCTTCATGATACAAGTGAGACTCATTAAGATACATGCAATGTTACAAACGGCGCCTTGCTAAGTCGTAGCCATTAACTTAGCTAAAGGCTATTCTAACTGTCTCTCGGCAAATGAGAGGAAGGCTTCGTACGTCTAGTCGCTAGCAATGTCGTCCGTACAACTGGGGCGAGTGCTAGTCCGTCTTTCTAGACCTGCCATGTGGTGGCGCTAGGTCTGCAAGTACTGATGGCGGCGACACGCGGGTCCGACATGTACTAATGGACCGCGGCCGATTTAAGCTACCACCTAGCAAGTGTGGTGTCTGGCGGTGACACCACATGTAGTACATAGAGTAGACAAACAGTTCGAAGATGAGGACTGTTTGTATCTGGATGCCAATGCAACCTGTCGTAAGGAAGCATCTGTGAGGTAATAGTTTTCATAACAAAAATTTGATACATAAGCAACCCACTACCTCACTCATTAGTGGGTCCTAATTCTACATACACATTACAATTACTGCAGCTACATTGTTTTACTACAGGATATGTATTCTGTTATGTTATTACTCCACTATGGGCATCTCATGCTGAAGCTATCATTATTCATTCTACATGTCACTTTTTCTACTAAGCTATCTACATGGTTAATACGCTAGTATCTGTTTTCTGATTCTGTACTGTATTGTACAAATACTTAGGAACTAGTCTACACTACCTGCAGCGTTCCAGGTGTGCCAGTATAAGATGTAAACCTATGTTGTCGGCTGTGCCCACCGAGCTAATCCCTGTGGGCATGCCCCTGGCACAGGGCTGGCCCAAAATCTTGAAATTGGTAGCAGTTTCCTTCTAATAATTTATCCGGTCTTAATCTACATCTAACCTAGAAATCGTGTTACTACTGTTATAATTAGTGCGTTGTCTTGGTCGGTGATTTATGCACCCTCCGCTGAAGTCCGAGAGGTGGCGAATCCAAGCCGTAAGGCAGCTAGCCAAGTCCACGCCCCGGCGGTACAGGACAGGTGCATGGTATCTTGAACAGTGTGTTATTTTTTTTTTTTTTTTGGTCATAAGTCTACTGATTGGTTTGATGCGGCCCGCCACGAATTCCTTTCCTGTGCTAACCTCTTCATCTCAAAGTAGCACTTCCAGCCTACGTCCTCAATTATTTGCTTGATGTATTCCAATCTCTGTCTTCCTCTACTGTTTTTGCCCTCTACAGCTCCCTCTAGTACCATGAAAGTCATTCCCTCATGTCTTAGCAGATGTCCTATCATCCTGTCCCTTCTCCTTATCAGTGTTTTCCACATATTCCTTTCCTCTCCGATTCTGCGTAGAACCTCCTCATTCCTTACCTTATCAGTCCACCTAATTTTCAACATTCGTCTATAGTACCACATCTCAAATGCTTCGATTCTCTTCTATTCCGGTTTTCCCACAGTCCATGTTTCAATACTATACAATGCTGCACTCCAGACGTACATCCTCAGAAATTTCTCCCTCAAATTAAGGCCGGTATTTGATATTAGTAGACTTCTCTTGGCCAGAAATGCCTTTTTTGCCATAGCGAGTCTGCTTTTAATGTCCTCCTTGCTCCGTCCGTCATAGGTTATTTTACTGCCTAGGTAGCAGAATTCCTTAACTTCATTGACTTCGTGACCATCAATCCTGATGTTAAGTTACTCGCTGTTCTCATTTCTACTACTTCTCATTACCTTCGTCTTTCTCCGATTTACTCTCAAACCATAATGTGTACTCATTAGACTGTTCATTCCGTTCAGCAGATCATTTAATTCTTCTTCACTTTCACTCAGGATAGCAATGTCATCAGCGAATCGTGTCATTGATATCCTTTCACCTTGTATTTTAATTCCACTCCTGAAGCTTTCTTTCATTTCCATCATTGCTTCCTCGATGTACAGATTGAAGAGTAGGGGCGAAAGGCTACAGCCTTGTCTTACACCCTTCTTAATACGAGCACTTCGTTCTTGATCGTCCACTCTTATTATTCCCTCTTGGTTGTTGTACATATTGTGTATGACCCGTCTCTTCCTATAGCTTACCCCTACTTTTTTCTGAATCTCGAACAGCTTGCACCATTTTATATTGTCGAACGCTTTTTCCAGGTCGACAAATCCTATGAAAGTGTCTTGATTTTTCTTTAGCCTTGCTTCCATTATTAGCCGTAACGTCAGAATTGCCTCTCTCGTCCCTTTACTTTTCCTAAAGCCAAACTGATCGTCACCTAGCGCATTCTCAATTTTCTTTTCCACTCTTCTGTATATTATTCTAGTAAGCAACTTCGATGCATGAGCTGTTAAACTGATTGTACGATAATTCTCGCACTTGTCAGATCTTGCCGTCTTCGGAAATGTGTGGATGATGCTTTTCCGAAAGTCAGATGGTATATCGCCAGACTCATATATTCCACACACCAACGTGAATATTCGTTTTGTTGCCACTTCCCCCAATGATTTTAGAAATTCTGATGGAATGTTATCTATCCCTTCTGCCTTATTTTACCGTAAGTCCTCCAAAGCTCTTTTAAATTCCGATTCTAATACTGGATCCCCTATCTCTTCTAAATCGACTCCTGTTTTTTCTTCTATCACATCAGACAAATCTTCACCCTCACAGAGGCTTTCAGTGTATTCTTTCCACCTATCTGCTCTCGCCTCTGCATTTAACAGTGGAATTCCCGGCGCTCTCTTAATGTTACCACCGTTGCTTTTAATGTCACCAAAGATTTGTTTTGACTTTCCTGTATGCTGAGTCTGTCCTACCGACAATCATATCTTTTTCGTTGTCTTCACATTTTTCCTGCAGCCATTTCGTCTTAGCTTCCCTGCACTTCCTATTTATTTCATTCCTCAGCGACTTGTAAGTCTGGAGTGCCCTGTACCGTGCCACAGTCACACGATGGTGTAGCCCGCATCCCGAACCGGCATACATATGCCGTATAGTGTCCACGTCCGGTGAGAAAGTGCAGCAGTCCTCTAGTTGGTTCGTGAGCTACAGGCGCTCCCTCGTATCCGGCAGCAACTCATAAGTTCTGCGCCCAGTTTCAGTCCCGTTCCACTGCTCCTGCCTTTGGTTCCTCACCCCGTCTTCTTATTGCAGCTTGGTCTCCTACTAGGACAACCATTATTTCGATTATTTTATCTCTTTTATCTCTCTTTGCCCACTACCATGCTGCTTGATTTGTGGAGAGTCGTCCGCTACACGCCGTACGGTGACAATATCCCCAGTTCTCTTGCCCTGCTTGACAAGCCATCGCAGGCTAACTTTTCAGCATGATAACCCCCTCTCACACTTGTCTTCGTGGGTGCCCAACCCTCCCTTGTCCATCAGCGTCGCCGGATTCCTCCTCAGTTGAATAATTTTGAAGCATTATTGGCAAGGCCCTCCACGATTTAAAGCGACAGTTGGACAGAATTTGCCTTGATATACCTGAGGACGATATCTAACACCTGTGTCAATCAATGTCAAACCGAAGAACTGCTTGCATTAGGGGCAGAGGTGGACGAATGCGTTATCGACTGCCTCAATTTGCGAAGTACTCTCTCTTGAATATATTACCCAATATTTCTGAAACCGTTATTATTTGTTTGTACATATCCATCACTTCTACCGATATTTATCGCATTCGCAGTATTCCTTCGCTGTATGAAGTTACTTTGCGTTGGAGTGTACTTCAGTATTCCCTCAAATTACCAATTAATTTTGTCTTAATTACGATGATTTATTTCCAATCAGTTGTTATTTTCCAAAACTATACCTCGGGCTGGTACATTTGGTACCCCACTGTCCATTTCCCACTCTTTGAAACTTCGGACAATAATTCAAGGTACAGTTTTCTCTCAAATAACTAAATAATTTTTTCTGAAACACCTTGATTACTTTCAATCAAATTAAATATTTTTTTTTTGCAAAACTAGATCTTATTTTGGTCAATTTGTTACCATATTTGTCCATTTTTTTCGTTACACTCAAACATTCAGCCAAGTTCAAATGTTGTTAGCGACCAGAGCTACACTAATCATCATGACTGACTTCCGTGTAATTTTTTGCTAGTTACGAAGATATGAATAGCAGCTCGTCTTTTTTAAGTACATCTGTTCGAGGAAGAAACACTATGTACCATTAACGATGACATAACATTAATAGAAACTTAACATTAAGCCGACTTTGACTCTCCTGTCGTAGTTCACAGTGGAGTACCTGGGGTACATGACTGGACTACTTGCTGGAGCTGACAGTAAAAAATTTAAAAGGAGGGAAAATGCATACTAATCATTCAGTCAACCGTCCTCAGTTGAAGGTTTGTGTGAAGACAATGTACACAACTCACAAAAGCCAACTGAAGACGGCTGACGTGACGAGTGCGACCAAATACCACGCACTCCAAAAACTTTTAGCACAGTACGACAAAACATGGAAAGCATATGCAGGGCATGCACCGAAGTAGGAGCTCATCCAGCAGTTTCTGTAAATATACGTTGTTAAACATATAAAATGTAACAGTATTTAATTTTATACACAAATGTTACATGAAGTCGTACAAGATGCAGGCGACCATTATTACAATAATCAGTACCTGTGTATTCAGGCTGTCTGGATACCAATGGTAAAAGTTAAATGTCAGCCAAGGATTGACGTTATTGCTTATATGCAACAAACCTTCGCAGAGTAGTCTGCGAATGTTTCTTTCTCATACGACTGGAAACATTATTTACTTACCTGCAGCAATCGCTCCTGCATATCAGCAGCAGCAGTACTCCGTCTTCAGGCCACAAGCGACCCATCGGGACCATCCGACCGCCGTCTCATCTTCAGCTGAGGATGCGGATAGGAGGGGCATGAGGTCAGCACAACGCACTCCCGGTCGTTATGGTGGTTTTCTTTGAACGGAGCCGCTACTATTCGCTCGAGTAGCTCCTCGATTGGCATCACGAGGCTGAGTGCACCCGGAAAAATGGCAACAGTGCATTGCGGCACGGATGGTCACCCATCCGAGTCCCGGCCACGCCCGACAGCGCTTAACTTCGGTGATCTGACTGGAACTGGTGTATCCACTGCGGCAAGGCCGTTGCCCTTGGATATCAGGTGACGAGTAAATTCCGAAAAGAGGAGTAATGTCATTCCTTGCTTGATATTTGATTTGACTATTCAGCCTAAATGCAGAACTACTGATTATTATAATTTACCATTTAATTCCCAAATAAAATCATTTGGACCCCTTACGGAATTTTGCAATAATCTGACGCCAGGAGCACATCCCAATATTCATGGTGTCAGGCCATAAATACAGGGATTCATATGTTTGGAAACAAATACTTCTTCTGCAAAATTTTAATCAGTATCTATCCAAGTGCACATATTTGTGTCCTGTTGTCACTGCGTTAGAATTCCAGGAAATCTGAATGACGTACTCTACGGACATTGCGAACTGACACAAAATACACTTCTGATCGCACATTTATTGGCTGATAAATGCACGGAGTTGCCAGTTGACAGCAAAGTGAACTAGCTACGGCATTGTAGCAACAGCGAGGATAACAGAACTCTATTTTTGAATCACATCCCGAATGAATTCTTCCAAGGTTATTTCATATACCATAAAACTGGACCGCTTTGTGACACTTTCGACACCTTTTGGAATATAAGGTTATAAAATTACGTACAGAAGCATTTAATATTCGCATATATGGAATTTTATAACCTTTCTTTTTTAATTTTGGATGCAATAAAGACATGTTCACTAAGGTATTCAGAATACGGAATATTAATTGTCATAAAGATATCCCATGAACCCAGGATAACATTGTCACATAAAGTCAAAGACAGGGTAAGTAGAGTTACATTCATTTTTCAAAAAGTAACGCTGACTTAATGTTTATTTACTACATACAGTTATAATTTCGTTACATATCTGATCCGTTTTATGAACTTGGATTTATCGATACATTGAAAAACTGTAAGCATGAAGTTTGCCAGTCTGCTAAGAGCTATTGTATTTGTTATGGTTTTCTTAAAACCAAAATACTCAGAGGCCTATCCTCATTCAAAGAAAGTAAGAAGGAAGAAAAAGTAAATTATACTGCATTAAGTGTGGTAGTTAAACAAAACTATCACACCATTATTCATGCATATTTTCAGAGGGACTCCGTGAGAAAAAACGGGTCACAACACATTTAACACAATACCCTCTACGCAAGGTAATTAATTCGTACTGTTAGACACGTAACTAAATTGTTCTACACCAATATTTAACATAATGTCCTCAGAGCAAGGTAATTAATTCATACTATTAGACACTTACAAGTTGTGTAGTAAGATAAAAACTGGACAAGTGACAGTGGAACTCGCGCTCTAAAGGTTCCGGACAAACATCATTATGTGTATAATTAGCCCATCTGTAAGTTTTGATGAGACAGTTTGCAAATATCAAAACATGTAGTGCAAACGGCCGTATCTTTCGATTACACTTGCTTAAGATCTTAAATTTTTAAGTCCGCGAAAGGATAGTGGACCTTAGTATTTGACATAAATTTCAACCTGATACCTCTAAAAGTTCCTCAAAGAAATGGGTCTTAACGGGTGGCCAGACGGACGGCCAACAAAGTGATCCTCTTTAACGAGTGATGTACGGATCCATAAACCCAAAGACATACATTTAATACATTATTCTGAGCAACAGTATGTTACAATTAGATACAAAATTTATAATGAATAAAACTTTGCCTTCCTTACTAAACCTTTAAAAACGTCCCAAATTTCATTAGTCACATTTGTCCTCTACAGTTTCAGCTGCCATACATTTTTCTGCAGGTATGTACGCTGTCAAAAAGTTGTACCCATAATTCTTCTTCTTCTTTATCGTCACCTTGTCCCACGTCACGTAGGGTCGACGTTGCTCTTCTGAATCCTTCTCCTCCATAGTACTCTATCTATTGCCTCTTCCTTCTTCCATCCTTTCTCCTTTAGGTCCCCGGACATCTTCTCCTCCCTCCTCATCTTCGGTCTTCCTCTCCTGCTCGCTCCTTCAATCTTTATATCTTCAACTCTGTTTCCGATATACTCTTCTCCTTTTCTCTGTAAGTGTCCTTACCACCTTAGTCTGCTCTCTTGTATCTTTTTCCCCATGGGTTCCACTTTCACAGCTCCTCTAACAAATTCATTTCTAATCCTGGCCTTCCTTGTTACCCCACACATCCACTTCAGCATCCTCATTTCCGCCACTTCCATCTTCCTTTCCTGGGCTATTGTTATTGGCTATGTCTCTGCCCCGTAAATCATAGCAGGCCTTACCACCGACTTGTACACTTTCCCTTTCAACCCAATGCTCACCTTCTTGTCAGACAACACTCCACTCATTTTCCTCCAGTTGTTACAACCGCAATTTATTCGGTGTTGTATCTCGCTTTCCAGTCCTTCGTCCCTCTGTATGTACGACCCCAGGTATTTAAATTTGCAGACCGATTTCAGCTCATCATCCTGGATCTTGCAAGACCTCATCTGCACATCCTTCAGTGCTAAATATTCTGACTTTGTCCTGCTAATTTTCATCCCTATTTCTTCTAGTCCTCCAGCTTTACCTCAAGTCTGTCGATCGTCTGCTCACATAGAACCACATCATCCGCAAACATCATATTCCACGGCGCTTCCTTCTTCACATCTTTCACCAGCACATCCATAATCAGGTGAAAGAGGTAGGGACTAAGCGCAGACCCTTGATGTAACCCTACTTTTACTGGAAACCCCTTTGTGATGCCCACATTACTTCTCACCTCTGCCATTGTTCCTCTGTACATTTCCTTCACTAACCTCACATACTTCTCTGGCACGCACTGCTCTCTCAATCTACGGAAATAATTCTTTTCGCTTTCGAATGGCTGAAAAAAATTGTAACATTTAACAGTTACATTAACATCCACATCTACTTGAAACCTCTGCAAGCCACAATACGGTGCATGGCGGAGGCACCCTGCACCACTACTAGTAATTTCGCTTCGTGTTCCGCTCGTGAAAAGAACGAGAGAAAAACGACTGTCTGTGTGCGTCCATACTTGCCTTACTCTCTCTAATCTTCGTGTCCTCTCGCGGTATGTACGTTGGTGGCACTTGACTCGTTCTGCAGTCAGCCTGAGATGGCGGTTCTCTACATTTTCTCAATAGAGCTCCTCGAGGAGATCACCTCCAGTTTCAGTTCCCAAAGCATCTCCATAATTCCCGCATGTTGTTCGAACCCACCGGTAACAAATCAAGCAGCCCTCCTCTGAATTGCTTCGATGTGTCCCTTTATTCTGATCTGGTGCGGATCCCAAACAATCAAACAGCGCTCAACAATGGGTCGCAATAGTGTCCCATATGCAGTCTCCATTACAGATGAACTACAAGTTCCTAAAATTCTCCCACTAAAGCGAAGTTGCCAGTTCACCTTCCCCACTAAAATCCTTACATGCTTATCCCATTCCATATCACCTTACAACGTTACGCCTAAGTGTTTAATCGACATGACCGTATCAGGCAGCACAGTACTAATGCAAACTCGAACGTGAGGGGTCTGTTTTCCCTATTCATCTGCTTTACCTCACATGTTTCCACATTTAAAGCTAACTCTCCATCATCGATCAACGAGAAATTTTATCTGAGTCATCTTGAATCCTGTTACAGTTGCTCAAGGACGACGGGCTTCCATACATCACAGCATCATCAGGAAACAGTCACAGACTGCTGCTCATCCTATCAGTCAGATCATTTACGTTCACAGAAAATGGCGGCGGTCTTATCGCAATTCCCTGAGGCACTCCTGAAGACGCTCTTGTATGAACAATAGCTAACACACTGGGTTCTGCTACTTAATAAGCCTTCGAACCACTCACATATCTGGGAACCTATTCTGTGTACTCGTACCTTCGTTACTTACGCAGAATGGTCTGTAGATACAGCTTACTTATGTGAACTTACATTCACGTAGTCAGCTCTTCAGATTAATCGTCAATAGCAGAAGGTTTGCAAGAAGCCAAAAAACACGTCGTTACACCTGCAATGAAAATGGGTTGATACCAGCCAAAGTGCAATGTACGTACTTGTAACTGCTCATGGAAGCCCTAGATAAGATCATACTGCGACAGAGCTATTTGCTTTATGTTATTTAAGAAGAAAAAGCTACAGCGTGCTGTTGTCACAAACTAATTCCTAAGTGACAAAGCTGCCAGCTTTACGGTATCTTAAATAGTGAGAGTGTAAGAGTTTGACTTCACTGATTACTTGATCACCTTCTGATGAAGTAGTTTCTGTTTTACTCGTATTCTGTATCAGAAATTTTGTGCTTTGTTCCGATGTGGTTAAGTTTAAAGTATAGTTACTCTCTACACCATATTTTAATTCATACACATAACATGCAACGCCTTCCACAATGTAACAAGTAGTGTCATTTGGAAATAAACCTTGGGAAAGAAAAGATGTATAATGCTTATTAGCATATCATTGATATACAGGGTGAGTCACCTAACATTACCGCTGGATATATTTCGCAAACCACATCAAATACTGACGAACCGATTCCACAGACCGAACGTGAGGAGAGGGGGTAGTGTAATTCGTTAATACAAACCATAAAAAAATGCACGGAAGTATGTTTTGTAACACAAACCTACGTTTTTTAATGGAACCCCGTTAGTTTTGTTAGCACATCTGAACATATAAACAAATACGTAATCAGTGCCGTTTGTTGCATTGTAAAATGTTAATTACATCCGGAGATATTGTAACGTAAAGTTGACGCTTGAGTACCACTCCTCCACTGTTCGATCGTGTGTATCGGAGAGCATTGAATTACGTAGGGATCCAAAGGGAACGGTGATGGACCTTAGGTACAGAAGAGACTGGAACAGCACATTACGTCCACTTGCTAACACCTTTTTATTGGTCTTTTTCACTGACGCACATGTACATTACCATAGGACGTGCAGGACGCATTAATTGGCCAGCCCGTTCTCCTGACCTTACACCTCTGGACTTCTTTCTGTGGGGTACGTTAAAGGAAAATGTGCACCGTGATGTGCCTACAACCCCAGAGGATATGAAACAACGTATTGTGGCAGCCTGCGGCGACATTACACCAGATGTACTGCGGCGTGTACGACATTCATTACGCCAGAGACTGCAATTGTGTGCAGCAAATGATGGCCACCACATTGAACATCTATTGGCCTGACATGTCGGGACACACTCTATTCCATTCCGTAATTGAAAACGGAAACCAAGTGTGTACGTGTACCTCACCTCTCATGGTAATGTACATGTGCGTCAGTGAAAAAGACCAATAAAAAGGTGTTAGCATGTGGACGTAATATGCTGTTCCAGTCTCTTCTGTACCTAAGGTCCATCACCGTTCCCTTTGGATCCCTACGTAATTCGGTGCTCTCCGATACACACGATCGGACAACGGAGGAGTGGTACTCAAGCGTGAACTTTAGGTTACAATATCTCCGGATGTAATTAACATTTTACAATGCAACAAACGGCACTGATTACGTATTTGTTTATATGTTCAGATGTGCTAACAAAACTAACGGGGTTCCATTAAAAAAACGTAGGTTTGTGTTAAAAAACATACTTCCGTGCATTTTTTTATGGTTTGTATTAACCAATTACACTAGCCCCTCTCCTCACGTTCGGTCTGTGGAATCGGTTCGTCAGTATTTGATGTGGTTTACGAAATATATCCAGCGGTAACGTTAAGTGACTCACCCTGTATATATAAGGAAAAACTATGAATCAGAAACAGAAGCTTGTGGCATTTGGCCAGTTTGTAGCTCTCCTTATTTATTGCCAATTACGTGTGCGGACAGGAGGATAACAGACGACTCATTGATGGCAAAGACGATACCGTTGGAGGTAAGTGACTGATGAGGAAGTGTACTATTTTTTTTTTTGCTCTACTGCTGCTGCGAGGCACTCTGTGTGACCAGTGTAGTTACCTTATCCACAGTACTCTAGACATGGTGCAGTACTTACGTCTACAAATCCAAGACCTTGTAGGCAGATGTTTATTGAATTTACGGTCAGCATGATGACACTCGATTCGCTCATGATAGATTCCAAGTCGTTGATGATTCTGTAACACCAAAAATACCAAGTGTGTTTCACTCGTTGACGCCTCGTTTCTCAATATATTTTATGTCTTGAAAACAGCAAGGAGAATAGCGACTTAGTACGAAATATTACTCGCTCGATATGTTTCTCTTCACTGTAGAGGAAACTAAGGTTCGTGAAAAACTCCTAGTGAGATACAGCGTGGGATAAAGCACCATAATCTTGTAACTTGTGGTTGAATGGACTGAAATATATGGCTTTTAAATATTTTTGGAGCGTACGGAAATGAAGACTTTCTCGGTGAACATCACTGAATAAATCTTCTCGGCTTATCAATGGATTCCTGGCGTCACGTTGCAAAGATTCGACGAGTTTCCTACTCGAAGCCACGACTCGGCTGATAACCCGAGAACATTTCATCAATCTTTGAAGTGGTTTCGTCCACATATTTTCTCTTCGTGTGCACCGTTTCAGCGCAGCTGTCTCTGGAGCAACAATAGATATTGAAAAACGACTTTCACGGATATCAATGTCAGGCAGGGGCTCATGAAAGTAGATACTATGGGACATTCTAAACCGTATGTATATATTGTTTTCAACTCAAACTTATATTATTTTTTTAAATAGACAGCCCTTGTTGTTTCTTAAGCCATCACTAACATAAAAATCACAAAAGAATGACGTTGTTTGCTTCACAGTACGTCAATTACATCCCGAGAAATTTCAAAGCGAATTTGATGCTTGAAATAAACAAAGCGCGCCGGTGTTGCACATCCAGCGATGCAAATGTGAACCCCATATTGCTCGTAATTGCGATGTGACTGACGTCCGTAATCTTGCTTTCGCTGTTATCACGAGGGCCGAAAGTAATAGTAGAGTTTCCTGCCACAAACACTCATACATATGTAATAGTTTTCCTCTTGTATGTTCTATTTCTCTACTTTTTACAAAAATATCGGTCAATGTACGCTGACCTGTTGCACAACCCAGTACAACCGCTGGCTTCTGCAGCTGTTTACTGAAACGGACTGCAGTCGGCGCCATGTGTGGGAACAACTCACTGCCAAGGAGACTGACTAGTGTGGAGGCAAAGGGCGCTGGTGTACTGTGCACTGTAATTGGTATCAGTATTAGACATGTGTCCTAAATGAACGGCGGCGGCTCCACTTCCCTGTTTATGTGGACCACGCAAGAGCTTGTTTGTGAAAGATTTTTCTCGGTGATGAAAATGAATAGACATGTGAAGCCGCAGCAATTGCGGTTCTTGCGGCCGCTGCAAAAAACTCTCATGCCAGTCTCATGAAATGGAGAGACTGGAGGGAATCCCTCGAACGAGCATGCCGTGCATTCTTCACAAGCATAAATACTACCCGTATCACGTGTAGCTACATCAGGGGCTTCAAGGCCATGACTTTCAAATCCGTCTGACCGCCCGTGGGTTTTCCCATACGGATAAGACTCTGTGCTTAGGGTACTGTTTGATGAAGCCATGTTTACAAACCATGGGAACGTCAGCTTACACCAGGGCCGGCCAAACGCTGCACAGTGTGCAGACGTGCGGAAGTGCTGCACATGTGCGCACGTGTGTGACAGCGAGCGACAGCGACATCTCTTATTAGACACGTGTACTAAATGAACGGCGGCGGCTCCACTTCCCTGTTTATGTGGACCACGCAAGAGCTTGTTTGTGAAAGATTTTTCTCGGTGATGAAAATGAATAGACATGTGAAGCCGCAGCAATTGCAGTTCTTGCGGCCGCTGCAAAAAACTCTCATGCCAGTCTCATGAAATGGAGAGACTGGAGGGAATCCCTCGAACGAGCATGCCGTGCATTCTTCACAAGCATAAATACTACCCGTATCACGTGTAGCTACATCAGGGGCTTCATGGCCATGACTTTCAAATCCGTCTGACCGCCCGTGGGTTTTCCCATACGGATAAGACTCTGTGCTTAGGGTACTGTTTGATGAAGCCATGTTTACAAACCATGGGAACGTCAGCTTACACCAGGGCCGGCCAAACGCTGCACAGTGTGCAGACGTGCGGAAGTGCTGCACATGTGCGCACGTGTGTGACAGCGAGCGACAGCGACATCTCTTATTAGACACGTGTACTAAATGAACGGCGGCGGCTCCACTTCCCTGTTTATGTGGACCACGCAAGAGCTTGTTTGTGAAAGATTTTTCTCGGTGATGAAAATGAATAGACATGTGAAGCCGCAGCAATTGCGGTTCTTGCGGCCACTGCAAAAAACTCTCATGCCAGTCTCATGAAATGGAGAGACTGGAGGGAATCCCTCGAACGAGCATGCCGTGCATTCTTCACAAGCATAAATACTACCCGTATCACGTGTAGCTACATCAGGGGCTTCAAGGCCATGACTTTCAAATCCGTCTGACCGCCCGTGGGTTTTCCCATACGGATAAGACTCTGTGCTTAGGGTACTGTTTGATGAAGCCATGTTTACAAACCATGGGAACGTCAGCTTACACCAGGGCCGGCCAAACGCTGCACAGTGTGCAGACGTGCGGAAGTGCTGCACATGTGCGCACGTGTGTGACAGCGAGCGACAGCGACATCTCTTATTAGACACGTGTACTAAATGAACGGCGGCGGCTCCACTTCCCTGTTTATGTGGACCACGCAAGAGCTTGTTTGTGAAAGATTTTTCTCGGTGATGAAAATGAATAGACATGTGAAGCCGCAGCAATTGCGGTTCTTGCGGCCGCTGCAAAAAACTCTCATGCCAGTCTCATGAAATGGAGAGACTGGAGGGAATCCCTCGAACGAGCATGCCGTGCATTCTTCACAAGCATAAATACTACCCGTATCACGTGTAGCTACATCAGGGGCTTCAAGGCCATGACTTTCAAATCCGTCTGACCGCCCGTGGGTTTTCCCATACGGATAAGACTCTGTGCTTAGGGTACTGTTTGATGAAGCCATGTTTACAAACCATGGGAACGTCAGCTTACACCAGGGCCGGCCAAACGCTGCACAGTGCGCAGACGTGCGGAAGTGCTGCACATGTGCGCACGTGTGTGACAGCGAGCGACAGCGACATCTCTTATTAGACACGTGTACTAAATGAACGGCGGTGGCTCCACTTCCCTGTTTATGTGGAACACGCAAGAGCTTGTTTGTGAAAGATTTTTCTCGGTGATGAAAATGAATAAATCAAGGTTCCGATCAAGCATAAGTGATGAAAATCTCCGCAACTGTTTGCGTTTGTCAATGAGCCGTGTTTTTGCGCCCGATTTTAACTACATCATTTCTCATGACCAGTGATACACGTGTTTGGATTTATTCCTTTCATAATCAAAAATTATTGTTTACTAATTGTGCATTATTGCCTCATTCTGCTCCATGTTACATTATTATCAGGAAAATTGGTCATTAAACCGATTGTTCCATTGTATACGTACATATAGGGGTTTTTATTAATGTGTGAAGGGCTACGCTCAGCTGAAGTCGATAATACATAACATTCATATAATTGTCGGTTATTATGCAGATTTCAGACGGAACTGATGAAAGATATAGCAATAATGGTATTGAAATAACAGATGATCATCGAGAGGTCTGCGGTTATTCTGTTCAGAGGTAACTGAGGACACCGAGAATTAGTTATAGGAAACCTTGCATTAGTTTAATGTTATTTGAAATCATGAATAAGGTTCGTTGGAAGTCGCTAAGTGCTCTCTTTCTTAAATACTAGAGCAAAAACATTACGCTTATTTACGTGCCGCCAGTCAAATAGTAGTAGTAGTAGAAGGGTTTTGTGGGCGCACGACAGCAAGGTCTTCAGCGCCCGCCATCAGTCAAGCTGTCTTAATAAAAACCCACGGTCATTAACTCTATTGCTTGTCTTACTGGGTTAAACTGTTAACATAAAAGTAGGCGTCTCAATGAGCAGACTGTGAGAGTCTTTTAAATGTTTAATACGCGAAATACCTTCCCATGGTTGGCTTGCAAGCTGTGGAAAGAGCACTAGAATTCGCCGGTACAGAGTATCCCAGCAAGTGGATAAAGCGACATCTGTGCGTAGAAACATGCACTACATGAACGCTGACGGCTGCGGCGTGCACGCTGTGACCCGGAAGTTGCACATGTGCAGGAGCACCGCACGCGTGCAGGATTTCTGGACGGCCCTGGCTTACACTGTATGCACTGCTGGTTACCGGAAAAATTAGATTTCCTTCGTCAGGTGGAACATCTAAGTCAGTGGCGTGTCAGTATAAAAAAGTAGGCTGTTTAGGTTTTCTTAGCGCTCTGTATGAAAATCACTGGTTGTGCTGTGTGCAGTCTTTGGTTTTCATACAGAGTGCTAAGAAAACCTAAACAGCCTACTTACACTGTGTGTTATTGTAGGACAACACGTCATTGGTCCACATTTCATTGATGGCACCTTTAACAGGGAGACAGTATGGTCGGTTCTTGCGAGGTACCTCATCTGGAGTGAGTGAAGACCTACCTCTTCATTTGCGTCAAATACTCATAATAAGGTATCAGAACGATGCATACCCTGTGCATAATGTCATGGTGGCGAGAAATGCACTAAACCAACAATTCCCATAGCGACGGTCCTATGGATAGTGCGGGCCAGTCCAGCTCAGAGGTTTCCATCGCGGTCGTCGGACCTAACCACCACGGACTGCTTTATCCGAGAAAAGATGTAGTATATCAGCAGGTTCCAGCAACAATGTACAACATGAAAGCTCATATTACAGTTGCGTGTGCTGTACTAACATCAGAAACACTGACAGCAGTGAGTCGCTAAGTGTTGCAGTATGCACAGCGGTGTTTCAAAGTAAATGATTATCTATTCGAACATACGTCGCAGCGTTTCTGCTTTGAGAAACGTGATTGCATACCGATGTACATTTTCTCTATTTCTGAGAAGATGTATATTTGTTTTGTAGGTACTACAGCATTGTACGTTTAAGTAATCGTTTCGCCATTGCAGAATCTCAGTTGTAACGCTGTCATTAAAAGTGTTTAGTGATATGCCTGTACGTGTCATGTACCGTTATGTCAGTAATGTACAACTACTTGAAACTAGCATTTACCCTTCTGTTAGATTGTTGGTTAGCCATTAATTATGTTTTCCCGGGCCGATGATATTCAGTATTTCGCTAAAGTTAGTCCATTCTAGAACTGTAGTAAAGATAAATAAAGAACGAAAGAGTATACCTTTCACTTACACTTCATTGTGCGTGATTGGGCATTTGTATTGTTTCCAGTCCACGTAATAGTTGTGTAAATCGCAATAAGTCCAGCGTTTGTCGTATCAATCACATTGCAATTATGTCAACGAGGGTTTCACATCTGCATATCAGGGAAATATCGGAGCGTTTATCTTATTTAAAGCATCAACTTCGCTTTGTAATTTCTCAAAATGAAACTGACTTTTTACGATGCAACCAACGCCATTCTTTTTGTTATTTTTCATGTTGTTGATTGCGTGAAAAATAATGTGGAGTGCCCATTTATAAAAGAAAACATAAGTTCGTGTTGAAACTAGCATCTGCTTACATTTTAAAACATCCCATAATATTTAGTTCATGAGTTCAAGTGGCTCTGAGCACTATGGGACTTAACTGCTAAGGTCATCAGTCCCCTAGGACTTAGAACTAATTAAACCTAACTAACCTAAGGACATCACACACATCCACGCCCGAGGCAGGATTCGAACCTGCGACAGTAGAGGTCACTCGGCTCCAGACTGTAGCGCCTAGAACCGCACGGCCACTCCGGCCGGCAGTCCATCAGTCCCTGCCTTATGTTCACACTTGTGAAAGTCGTTCTTCAATTATACTGTTACTGCAAACATATTTGCGCAGAAACTTGTAAATGGGCCACGCAGTGTATACGTATACATTTGGAGTGTTTGTCAGTAGCAAGAAGGTCAAAGCGAAATACGAGTAAAAGCCATGGTGTCTTTTGATATAATCAAGAGTTTGGGACAAACTAACCGCTTATGTCGTTCAACACTGCATTAGAAATGAAAACACAGCAAACATCCAACAATAATTTTTACGCTGATTAAAATGTAGCTATTTGAATGACCTTTTAGAATTCTTTTCTTCTATTTAAGCAGAAGTCAATTATAAAACTTCATAAAAATCATTAGTAGGGTTTAGCAATTGATGCAAAAAGCACACATATTTTACAGCGCTCAAAAGATTTAGGGGAACATGACTTTGCGTGTCTGCCATACTCCACCGAACAATAATGGAGGACTGGATACGTTATTAAACTACATCATTCTCTTTCGCAAAAGAAGTACACAACAAAACTTCATTATATTTTCAATAGGTGTTTGCCCTCCGTGAGCGTTTATCATCGCCTGACACATACGCGCCATGCTCCGTATAAGTCTAAAGAGGTCACCCTGCGATATTCTTTCCCATTCTTGAATGGGAGCCCACGAGAGTTCTTGGAGAGTTTAAGGTGCAACCAGACGATGGCGAACACGCCTGCCAAGCATGTCCCATGTGTGCACGTTGGGACTTTTGCCGGGACTCACCGCCGGCCATTCCATTACTTCAATATCCAGGCTTCGCAGGACATCTCTGCTGCCGCCAGCTAAACAGGCCCTGGCATTAGAAGCAATTCAGAGCCACCCCCGTATGCAGCAGTCACCACATGGCCTAACAAGATCCGTTCGACGTACTGCCTGGCGGTGAGGCGACCATGAAAAAACGACAAGATCCGTATAGCTATCAACACTGCAGCCTTCCCACAACATCACAAAACCTTGAAACCTGTCGATTTCCGGCACAACATTTGGCAGGTATTTCTCATCACTGGTCTCCGCACACTGACACTGCATCTCGTGGGGTCGGAGGATATCTAGACTCATTTGTGTACCACACGTTGCGCCAGTGACGTAGTTGCACGTTGTCATGGGTACAGGAGAACTGAAGGCGAGATGCAAGCTTTTGTCTCTAGCGGGGTACTGGAACAGGACGTCTGAGATGCAAAGTGCGTTTTCGTAACCTGTCTATTACAGTGTGATCGAACACAGAGGCTCCAGTAGCCCTTCTGAGACCGTCTTCCAGTGTTCTGGCGTTATCTCTCTGACGCCGCAAAGCAGAGATGGCCACATATCGTCCTTCACGTGCGGTTGTAACGCGTCGACGACCTATCCAACTCGCCTTGTGTACTGATCTGTCTCCTTGTGGCGTGTCCGCAACCTACGCTTCACACATGGAGAAACTTGGCCATCTGTAGCAACACGAACGGCAGTCCATCCTTTTTGGATCAAACAGAACGTCCTTGAAGCTTTTAATGCTTGAAAATGTCACACTGCATATGTGTGGTCGAATACGACGTCCATAAATGACACCTACCATCCTTGTGGGATACCGGTACTCACTTCCTTCTGAGGGGTCAACTGACACTGTAATGCTTAACAAAGCCAACAGATGGTGAATGATTTTAATTGTTGCCGGCATTGAAACCGAAAAATCTCAAACTATGCAATAAGGCCACAGGCACCGCCTGTATCAAAACAGATTTAACATACCGGACGCTGACATACGGGTTCCCCTAATTCCTTTGAACAGCGTGTAAGCGACCACAATACAATCTGCTGAGCACGGTGAAAAATTTCATAGAGAATTATTTTATATGTAAACTGAAATAAAATTACTGTTGCTCTTCTTATTACGGAAGTTTATTCACTCAGATCGCACAGATGTTTTAGCGAAATTAAATCGGCATCTTCCGATCACTTGTATAGAAAAAACGTTTTATACACGTCTTATGCATTTTAGTTGTAACTATTGTGCACTGTTCTCACAGCTGTTTTATTATTGTATGACGAGAGACGGCACTATTCTATGTCCAACTAACGTGAACAATCGACGAAATGGATTGGCCATGTAAATTTTTATTTATGCCAATGATTTGAAGATAACGATTTAATTTAGCTGAACCTAGTAACCACTGAGTATTTTGGCGAGATCTGGGCGAATAAACTTCTGTAATAAGAAGAACAACTGTGTTTATATTCTGAGATCGCCTCCAAAACAGCTGACAGCTTCAGGTAAATATCATAAATTGAAAAAAAAAAGTTGCATGTACTTTGCTACTGGGGCAAGCTTACGAAGACTAAAATTTGTCTTCCTTTGAGAGTTGCTAAAAGAACAGAATAGTTAGCCACAAACACGTCGCGGAATTGGAAAGCAGCTCAAATCGTAAGACAGAAGGTGGACTATAGAACATGACTTGGCTTCCGTGAAATTCTCTCTTCAGTATTAGGAGATAAGAGACTATCTTCTAGCATCAGCTTACCGTAGACCCTGTAACAAAACCATTTCACGCGACTAGCGGAAGGTGGCAGTCACATCTTCACTGACACTTTGTTGCAAAGTAACGGGACACATACTGCTACTCGCGAGTAAAGCAAGACTATCTCGAGTAGAGAAAAATGACCTCAGCAGCGGAAAAAAGAGATGGAGGAACTTAAAGTGCGATGGAAAAAGTGAATGTCCCTAAAATTAGTGTAGGAAATGGTTGTTTAATCGTCGTAATCGGTAGTAGTTACAGCAATCAAGGTAGGTTAACAGGTATTCATGATTACCGTTTCATCTCTTTCTTTCACGACTGGTCAATTCATTGAACCAGGTAACTAAGGAGTGTAATGTAAATGTCTGTGCCTCTGAAACATGTTCTGTGATTATGTATCATTTTTAAGTGAAAATAATAGAAAACGTCTGCTTAGTCACATACTGTAGCAATTGATGCAAGAAAAGTTGTAGAGAGAAACCCAAATGTTGACTAACGAAGCTACAGACAATCAAAACACAGTAAACAGGTCTCACTGAATTGACTTAAGGAAGCTTGGATTCGTTCTCTGGTGACGACTGAAGAGTGTGTTTTATGGAACAGAGTGGAGTCATGTAACCGCCACAATCTATTTGCCGAGCGATATACAGCCTATATCTTCGAGCAAGTACGTTAGTCTATGGTAGAGGCGTTGTGCGATGTGTAGAAATGTTGGACTCAGGCGATTTGAGCACTTTCAGAAATTTTGTTGCTGAAGTTTCAGCATCAACTTGAATAACAAACCTTACGTTTTAGAACATATATGTATATTATACTTCAGGTTTGTATTTATATTTTCTTTCCCTTAAATTAAAGAACTTTTTTTTAGTTTTTCAAGTCTTTATCGTCACTTTTGTGTCTGGAAGGCACGAATGAAGTGTTAGTACGCACTGATGCCCAAATTCCAAAATTTTCGATACTCCGTTGCATCGCTGGTTACCTAACCCATCACACTTTTAAAGTTTTTCCGTGCCATTTTTGAACAGCCAGTATGATACGCTGAAACCGACGGTTATCCATTTACTTTCGTAGCCCAAATACGTCTTTTCTTACATCAGAGCTGTGCTTTCCGAATTAACTTGGCAGCCCATTTTGTTTCACGTTATAGCAGGTAAATGTAAATGCCGTGTGGCTAGAGCCTCCCGTCTGGTAGACCGTTCGCCTGGTGCAAGTCTTTCGAGTTGACGCTAGTTCGGCGACTTTCTTGTTGATGGGGATGAAATGATGATGACAAGGACAACACAACACCTAGTTCCTGAGCGGAAAAAATCTCCGACCCAGCCAGGGATCGAACGCGGGCTGTTACGTATAACATTCCGTCGCGCTGACTACCAGCTACCAGGGGCGAACATAGCAGGAGATAATATGCGGGACAACGGTGGTTTAAGCGTAGTGATCGCTAACGGGGAGAGCCATCGCATGAACAGTTAGTATACAAAACAAATTGATGTGAACCGAAAACAGAACAAACATTACTCCTAGAGTGACTGCGTTACTTTCAAAAGCGGAACGAATCGAATAACAGGAAAATAAGTGAATGAAAAAGAGGGGAGAAACAATGACAATATTGCGAGGAATAGAGCACCTGCGATAATGGGGTTGCCGAAAAAAGTAAACAAAAGGGTTGTTGAACGGATATTTTGCAGCGCTGTATATTTATAAATGTGTAATTATATGAATTTCCCATTAGGGCTTAGTGTTACCATAAACATTTGCGGTTTCCGATTCAAACATGGTAAGTTCTGAGTTATTTCCGCAGATAATTCGGAAATTAATGACTGAAAATCTAAACGTATTCAATTACTCTGAAATAATTCCCAGTTACGGGAATGAATAAAACTGAAACATTATCCAAGGAATATAACTGCAAAAAACTACGTGTAGATTACAGCAAAAATCAAGTTGTTATTTACATTGAGTTTTTAGGTTCCAAATGCAAGAGTATAATGTCAGATAATCTCTGAAACAACTGTGCTTATAAGAACGCAAAAACTAGGCCTCATTGATTTCAGTCATTACATCTGCAAACAGTAATATTAAAGAGCGATCTTAATAAAAGGAGGTAAAATGGGAGAAAGAAGAAAATAATGAATACGAAACTTACGTGCAGGATAAGAAGCTATACGACTTCATTAAAAAAAAATTCAGGAGACTAAAGAATGAATGTGAAGTTTCTTGTGACTACTTCCTCTACAAGAGAACAATAAAGTGCTATTGACTGCTGGGTAATTCTACACTGCTGGGGAACATTTTGTTTAATTTCAAACACATTTCTGTGCTGTATACCATTCGTGATCCTCTTGTTAAGTACATTCAGTATCTCACGAATAATCTACTACAATCTGAAACGTTGTGAAGGCGGTAAAACGCCAGAGCAACAAAGCTTTATTCCACTGGTAATATGTTTCGGGAGGAGAGTTTTCCAGGCAGATATATTAGAACTTCGGTATCTTAACTGGGGATTTCTGATCATGTAGTAGATAACCACACCCAAGAAAACTGGCCAGACTAACAAACTAGCATTTGTGGAGGACGAGAAAAAATTTTATTTAGTTTAACTTCAGTCATACTTCGCCGCATTTGGTGGTTGTAAAGCGTTGAGGCTGAAAAGTAATGAGACAGAAATATAAGTACTTACGACATTATGACTTGATGGTGCTGAATATTCTTCGCTAATTTTCTGTACAGTTGCGCGCTGGGATCGGTGGTATATGGTGTGGTCGTGGCTGCGTTCTCGTCGTACGGTTCACCTTTCTCTGCTAGTGATTTTTTCCTCTTATTCGTGACTTCCCATGCACCAGATAGCTTGACTCCTTCCGCCGACTTCTTCATAACTCCATTTTCTTTATGCAGTCGCATGTTTGCGATGTTATTATTCAGTATAGCTATATCGGCTGTTATATTGATCATTAAGGAGGCGAAAAAAAGATCAATAAAGACTGTCGCTTGGACAACGTTAACAAGGAGTAAGAGCTGTATAACGTATGTTATTTCGTAGTTTGGATGTGTCTGCGTGTCAATAGGCATCCACATGATCAACGGAGTTTTCCGAATGACTATTGTGGTGTTTTCAGACGTCGTAACCAGTGTCTTGGTCAGTGCGGGTTCCACAAACCACATGGGTACGGCCAGCAGCGGAAAAACCTGCAACATATAGTTCCATATTGAAGATGAGCTTCATAAAGCTGTACTCAGTTATTACACTTCTTGTACTCTTTTGGAGCTATTACCAAAATGAACACTTTTATCTTATGTGAGTCATTAAGTGTACCATCAGCTCTCAGCGCTCCAAAAGCACTGTGAGACAACGAAATTCATTTTAAGAAAATAGTGCAGTATATTGTTGATCTGTAACGTTACAGAACTAAGGCGAATTTTCTCTAGACTCATCCGCGCCAGGACAATAGAATGCTACTGACAAGGTAACTTTTGAAAGGACAATAAAGTACAGTTAGATGCCATCCCGCGAGAAATTTTGGACAGTAAATCGGATAGCTGTACAGCTTTAAACACACCGATTGTGTGTCACTGACAAGCCACCCTTAGACACCTGATGGTCGAGCGCCAAGTTCTGTCCGGCCTGGTTACAAACACAGCCCCCCCTGAATGAGATTTTCACTCTGCAGCGGAGTGTGCGCTGATATGAAACTTCCTGGCAGATTAAAACTGTGTGCCGGACCGAGACTCGAACTCGGGACCTTTGCCTTTCGCGGGCAAGTGCTCTACCAACTGAGCTATCCAAGCACGACTCACGCCCCGTCCTCACAGCTTTACTTCCGCCAGTACCTCGCCTCCTACTTTCCCAACTTTACAGAAGTGCTTCTGTAAAGTTGGGAAGGTAGGAGGCGAGGTACTTTACAGAAGAGCTTTACAAAAAGCTGGGAAGGTAGGAGGCGAGGTACTGGCGGAAGTAAAGCTGTGAGGACGAGGCGTGAGTCGTGCTTGGGTAGCTCAGTTGGTAAAGCACTTGCCCGCGAAAGGCAAAGGTCCCGAGTTCGAGTCTCGGTCCGGCACACAGTTTTAATCTGCCAGGAAGTTTCGTAACAGCCCTCCTGTTCTTGGGTTGTTGTAGGCAGATCATACCTGCCCAATGTGTTTTGATATTTTGGTCTGGAACACGTCTTTTCTACCCGAAAAAGGGGCAAGTAATGTCAACCCACGCTTATATCCATTATACACACTGCATAAATTACGACCAATCCATTGATGTGAATATTCTTCGTTTGAAAATGTCCTTACGTGTCGTGAGTATTGTGGCGATGCACCACCCAATTGCATCCTCATTCTTTTCTGCTCTCTAAATCAACAATTAAGCCAGGCAAATTATGTCACAACGTTTGTAGAAAACTATGTTGATTTGCGTAACTATTAAAAATAAGGGCAATTCAGCCAATCATTGACAAATTCGAAACAAACGAGAAGGATTCAATGATGTTGGTTGTCAACAGTTCTATCCAGTGTTGATCGACATCTGATCAGTAATGAGAGTTGTGCCTCACCAGCATTTTTATACTACCGGCCATTAAGATTGCTAAACCAAGAATAATTGCAGATTATAAACGTGTATTCATTGGACAAATATATGATACTAGAAATGATATGTGATTACATTTTCACGCAGTTTGGGTGCATAGATCCTGAGAAATCAGTACCCAGAACAATCACCTCTGGCCGTAATAACGGCCTTGATACGCATGGGCATTGAGTCAAACAGAGCTTGGATGGTGTGTACAGGTACAGCTGCCCATGCAGCTTCAACACGATACCACAGTTCATCATGAGTACTGACTAGCGTATTGTGACGAGCCAGTTGCTCGGCCACCATTGACCAGACGTTTTCAAT
Source organism: Schistocerca cancellata (assembly GCF_023864275.1). NCBI lineage: Eukaryota > Metazoa > Arthropoda > Insecta > Orthoptera > Acrididae > Schistocerca > Schistocerca cancellata. Next base: position 501,507,030 of record NC_064632.1, on the reverse strand, counting down.
TAGTGAGAGATCTGGAGAATGTGCTGGCCAGGGCAGCAGTCGAATATTTTCTGTATCCAGAAAGGCCCCTGCAGGACCTGCAACATGCAGTCGTGCATTATCCTGCTGAAATGTAGGGTTTCGCAGGGATCGTATAAAGAGTAGAGCCACGGGTCGTAACACATCTGAAATGTAACTTCCACTGTTCAAAGTGCCATCAATGCGAACAAGAGGAGACCGAGACGTGTAACCAATGGCACCACATACCATCACGCCGGGTGATACGCCAGTATGGCGATGACGAATACACGCTTCCAATGTGCATTCACCGCGATGTCGCCAAACACGGATGCGTCGCATCATGATGCTGAAAACACAACCTGGATTCATCCGAAAAAATGATGTTTTGCCATTAATGCACCCAGCTTCGTCGTTGAGTACACCATCGCAGGCGCTCCTGTCTGTGATGCAGCGTCAAGGGTAACTGCAGTCATGGTCTCCGAGCTGATAGTCCATGCTGCTGCAAACCTCGTCGAACTGTTCGTGCAGATGGTTGTTGTCTAGCAAACGTCCCCATATGTTGACTCAGGGATCGAGACGTTGCTGCACAATCCGTTGCAGCCATGCGGATAAGATGCCTGTCATCTCGACTGCTAGTGACACGAGGCCGTTGGGATCCAGCACGACGTTCCGTATTACTCTCCTGAACCCACCGATTCCATATTCTGCTAAAAGTCATTGGATCTCGACCAACGCGAGCAGCAATTTCGCGAATACGATAAACCGCAATCGCGATAGGCTACAATCCGACCTTTATCAAAGTCGGAAACGTGATGGTACGCGTTTCTCCTCCTTACACGACGCATCACAAGAACGTTTTACCAGGCAACACCGTCAACTGCTATGTCGTGTATGAGAAACCGGTTGGAAACTTTCCTCATGTGAGCACGTTGTAGGTGTCCCCACCGGTGAAAACACCGAGTCTTCGATAATCCTAGTTCCGTTTCAGTTTGCCTTGAGCTAATATAAGACTCTAGCTGGACCATTGCAATAACGACTACGCCTTATCATTTCCTCCATGTTCACGACGACGACGTACACGATGTAACCCAATCATCCCGGGCTGAGGTCACTGGACCATTTGGAGAACGGTTGCGACACGATTATCATTTTCGCCATATTCCTGTCCACGCCCGGCTGTCGTCTGTTGGGAAAGCTCTATCATAAAGTGCGAAAGCGCAGACGTAACCCACTGGCACGCTCATAAAATCTCAACCACATCTACGATTTTATTCGGAGTTTAGTTAGCCATTGTAGCTACGTGACTCAACCAAGTAAAGCAAAACAGTAACGCCGTTTTGACGAATTGATGATGCAAATTAGCACTGAAACACGAATAGTGTTCGTGTATGCGGACGTAGGCGACACCTCTGTCTCAACGCGCTCTCCGCGAGGGTCGAGCTCTGCTGCCGCAGTGTCGTCTCGTCCACTCTCCCAGCGGCGCTGTACAAGAGCAGCCAAACAGACTGTGCCACGGTCTTCGGCAATACGACCACATAGTGGAAATTAATATTTACTTCATCTGATTCAAATTTAGTACGTAAACCAGACTATTATGCGCATAAATTGTGTTCCACTTTGAACAGTGGAAGTTACATTTCAGATGTGTTACGACCCGTGGCTCTACTCTTTACCATACTCAATGTGATCAAAAGTATACGGATACCCCAAAAGACATACGTTTTTCATATTAGGTGCATTGTGCTGCCACCTACTACCAGGTACTCCATATCAGCGACCTCAGTAGTCATCAGACATCGTGATACAGCAGAATGGGCGCTGCGTGGAACTCACGGACTTCGAACGTGGTCAGGTGATTGGGTGTCACTTTTGTCATACGTGTGTACGCGAGATTTCCACACTAGTAAACATCCCTAGGTCCACTGTTTCCTATGTGATTGTTAAGTGGAAACGTGAAGGGCCACGTACTGCACAAAAGCGGGCAGACCGACCTCGTCTGTTGACTGACAGAGATTACCGACTGTTGAAGAGGGTCGTAATGTGTAATAGGCAGACATCTATCCAGGCCATCACTCAGAAATTCCAAACTGCATCCGGATCCACTGCAAGTAATGTGACAGTTAGGCGGGAGGTGAGAAAACTTGGCTTTCATGGTCGAGCGGCTGTCCAAAAGCCACACATAACGCCGGTAAATGCCAAACGACGCCTCGCTTGGTGTAAGGAGCGTAAACATTGGACGATTGAACAGTGGAAAAACGTTGTGTGGAGTGACGAATCACGGTACACAATGTGGCGTTCCGAAGGCAGCGTGTGGGTATGGCGAATGCCCTGTGAACGTCATTTGCCAGTGTGTGTAGTACCATCACTAAAATTCGGAGGCGGTGGTGTTATGGTGTAGTCGTGTTTTTCATGGAGGGGGCTTGCATCCCTTGTTGTTTTGCTTGGCACTATCACAGCACAGGCCAACATTGATGTTTTAAGGACTTTATTGCTTCCCACTACTGAAGAGCAATTCGGGGATGACGACTACAACTATCAACACGATCGAGCACCTGTTGACAATGCATGCCCTGTGACAGAGTTGTTACATTAGAATAACATCCCTGTAATGGGCTGGCCTGCACAGAGTCCTCACCTGAATCCTGTAGAACACCTCTGTAATGTTTCGGAACGCAGACTTCGTTCCAGGCCTCACCGACCGACATTGATACCTCTCCACAGTGCTGCATACCTTGAAGAATAGGCTGCCATTCCCCAAGAAACCTTCCAGTATCTGATTGAACGTATGACTGCGAGAGTGGAAGCTGTCATTAAGGATAAGCGTCGACCAACACCATACTGAATTCCAGCATTACTAATGGAGGACGACACGAACTTGTACGTAATTTTCAGCCAGGTGTCCGGATACCTTTGGTCACATAGTGTACATAACCGTTGCCTTCTCGAACTGAGCGTCTTCTGCAAGAACTTCTTCCCTTTGTTCAGAAAACATCACTTTATACGTGAAATATGCCGCTCTTTGCAAAACTTAAATCAATTATTAGGGTTCCCATTTAAGAAAATCACTTTAACCTCCAAATCACCTAGGAAATCACGGCGAAGGTGACGACCATTGGCAGTAATATCTTCCATGCCATCTATGCCATCATCTCTATCTCGAGTTATTCCCCTTCGTGATTAACATGGGCCACTCTACACACACACATCAAAAAAAGTTTTCGATCACCTCGGTTTTGAGAGTTCCGGAACCTGCACAGAAAATTGGAATAGACAACATAAACATCATCTCCGCCCTTTTTATTGCTCATTAAAACCGCTCATTGCATGTTTTACCACCATGCAGCGAGACCCTCAGAGGTGGTGTTCCAGACTGCTGCATACACCGGTAACTCTAATACATAGTACCACGCCCTCTTGCATTAATGCATGCCTGTGTAAGTCGTGGCATACTACCCACAAGTTCATCAAGGCAGTGTTGGTCCAGATTCCCACGCTCGTCAACGGCGATTCGGCGTAGATCCCTCAGAGTGGTTGGTGCGTCACGTCGTCCAGAAACAGCCCTTTTCAATCTATCCCAGGCATGATCGATGGGGTTAATGCCTGGAGAACATGCTGGCCACTCTCTTCGAGCAGTGTCGTTATCCTGAAGGAAGTCGTTCACAAGATTTACACGATGGGGGAGCGAATTGTTGTCCATGAAGACGAATGTCTCGCCAATATGCTGCCGATTTGGTTGCATTATCGGTCGGAGGATGGCATTCACGTATTGTACAGCCGTTATGGCGCCATCCATGACCACCAACAGCGTAGGTCGGCCCCACATAATGTCCTCCCAAAACAGCAAGGAACCTCCGCCTTGCTGCACTCGCTGGGCAGTGTGACTAAGGCGTTCAGCCTGACTGGGTTGCCTCCAAACACGTCTGCGACAATTGTCTGGTTGAAGGCACCCATCGGTGAAGAGAACATGATCCCAATCCTAAGTGGTCCATTCGACATGTTGTTGGGTCCATCTCTACTACGCTGCATGGTGTTGTGGTTGCAAAAATGGACCTCGCCATGGACGTCGGGAGTGAAGTTGCGCATCATGCAGCGTGTTGCGCACACTTTGAATCAAAATATGACTTCCTGTGGCTGCACGAAAAACATTATTCAACATGGTGGCGTAGGTGTTAGGGTACATACGAGCCGTAATCCGTAGGTAGCTGTCATCCACTGCAGTAGTAGTCCTTGGGCGGTCTGAGCGAGGCAAGTCATCAACAGTTCTTGTCTTTCTTTATCTCCTCCATGTCCGAACAACATTGCTTTGGTTCGCTGGTTCACTAAAAGACGCTTGGACACTTCACTTGTTTTGAGCCCTTCCCGGCACAAAGTAACAATACGGACGAGATCGAACAGCGGTATTGACCGTCTAGGCATGGTTGAACTGCAGACAACAAGAGCCATTGACCTCCTTCCTGATGGAATGACTGAAACTGATCAGCTGTCGGACCCCCTCCGTGTAATACACGCTTCTCATGTATGGTTATTTACATCTTTGGGTGGGTTTAGTGACATCTCGGAACAGTCAAACGGACTGTGTCTGTGATACAGTATCCACAGTCAACGTCTGTCTTCAGGAGTTATGGGAATTGGGGTGGTGCAAAACTTTTTTAAGTGTGTAAACAAGATTATGCACCTGCACCTAGCGCTGAGTTCTATGCAACCCAAAATGCTTTCAAATACCACATGTAAGATTGTCATTATTCTCTCGTTTGCTACTCCCAAACTATTAGTCCTTCTTACTGGTTGTGGCCACCATTCTACTTCCTATCTGGACAACATATCAGTGACACAAATTTCTTGCATGATCTCTGTATCAATCACCGTTAACTAATACTATCTATGTTTTACTAGCTGAGAACCAAAGGTTGGAGAGTGAAAACTCACATTGTTAAAAATGTCTTCAAACACAAGACAGCTGTTATTGCGTTCTCTTTAACCTATCTCATTACAACTATTATATTGCAAATGTAGTAGGTCGTACCACCCATGCAACGCACACAATATTTGCGTGCCTGCGGTAGGATTTGCGTAAGACAGCGCTGTTTTCAGTGAACTGCTTCCTCATGTTCAACACGTCCACCACCAGCTGCTGCACTCTGCTCTGCCGTACTAGAACCAACACCACCTGCAATGCAAACGAGGCAACAGGTAAAAACGGTAAATAGAGAACATCTTAAATACAAGAAAGTTGTGAGAGACTTCATGAACGGAGGAGATTAGTAGTGCTTGCATACTTTTACAATCACTGGAAAAAAATTGCAGGATGTATAATCTTATGAAAAATATAATTCGTGCCGCTGCATTAGAGAAGCTACAATAAAAAGTATCATAAACAGACAGTGCACACAGACGTGCAACAAGTATCATAATCAACTTCAATTGTATGTGAAGGTTCACGTCTAATATTCTTTAGTTTTACAGTTACAGCTGAGGTAAGTCATGGGACATTGACGAATAACGCCTACAAATATTCATAGAAATAATTTTATGTAACTGTCTTGCATGGTAACCGCTTGTTGCTGTTGTAAATAATTACTTCAACGGCCGGTTTCGTAGTGAGAAGCCACATCATAAGGTTAGACCTGTTAACTTAGATAAACCGCTCGATACAGTTGTGGTCAAATTACAGTAACAATCAATAGTGAGAAAGAGCAACTTACTTACATATTAAATCATAACATTAAAGTTGCAACACGGAGGTGACCGAACATTCCTTGTCTATGAATAAAGGGTGCACTTTGCGAGTCGTCTGGTAAGCAGAAAGTATGGCTTTCTCCAGCGGGCCGAAAAATTATTTTAAAAGCTATTACAAGTGTCAAGAAATATCATTCCAACCTTTTGCCATTAAAGAGCAATGATAGGCTGGAACACTCAGTCAGAAGTTAAAAACATTAACCTTGCAATTAGAACAGATGACACTAGGCCAAGAAAAACCTGTTAACCATTCGATATAGGGACATAGTCCATCTGTTTGCCTCAAAATTAACGATCAACCTTACTGAAGATTTTTATTTAAAAAATCAATGTTACCTAGTTTGTTCTCATGAATTAGTTCCAGTAGTCCATTTAGGGTTTGCTCGAGACACTGCTTAATGAACTTCATAATTTCCACATCTACAAGAACATTAAGTGCATTCGCCTGGTTTTCTCGATGTAAAATGCACAAATTTGAGACTGAGTCAGTAGCTGTATAACCTTGTGGCCAAAAGAAGGTACTTGGTGCCATTCTAGAACCTGAATCATTAAGATGGTCATTAAATCTTTTGTTAAAACTCCTATAGGTTTGTCCTATGTAACATATAGGGCAAGTCCTACACACAGCTCTGTACAAGCCTGTTGAGTTAAATCTAGCACTTTTTGTAACTGATTTGTGACGTCCTGTACTACATCACATAAAATATATCTCTCACTTTGATTTGGGACTATACAGGATTGAGAGAAATGGATCAAATAGTGACTTGAGAATTCTTCTAACCGTGATGTAAAGTTAATTTCAATGTAACACATGCCTCGATATGACACTCTGAATTAGTCTTGGGACTTGTAAGGGATTCACGGAATATATTAGTAATTAATTTGACGTTAACATATTGTTGTCAGAAATGTTTAGCGGCAATAAGCACTTCATTACTATTAAAGTGAAATGCAATCGATTTTTTGACACATCAGTCTGCAGTCTGCTTTGCACCAGCTGTACAGTAATTTTCTCCAATGCCGTCTTTTCACACTCGGCACCAATGCTCACAGTCACTTACTCCAGTCACTGTCTTCCTATATGATACTCTCAATTACGTACTTTCATTGCTGTCTTCCCACGCAATTTCTAACCTCTGGGGCTTCCATAGAAGTTATTCCCTGATGCTTAACTTATGCCCATCGTTTTGTCCCTTTGTCTGCATAGCTATTATGACATTTTTTCTCGCTGATTAAGCATTATGCTTGTCACACTATATCATTCCATTTAATTTCCAGTACCCCTCTCTGAAACTAAATAAAGTGCATCAGTTTTCCTTTTCTCCCTTTTAGCAAATTTCATGATTTTAGGGCATAAAATGCAGAGTTCAGTGTGTACAATCCCCTAAATTTTTCACTGAAATTAAGGCCTACATTTTACACCAACCAACTTCTGGAGAGAGAAATGCTTCCATTGCCAATATTGCACTGTTTCCTATATCTGCCTTACTTTGGATGTCATGTGTTGCTTTTCTTTCCGAAATAGTAGAATTTCTTGTTTTGCCTACTATATAGTGGCTAATCAGCTAGTTAACACTCCTTTGGATTTGATGCACAAAAACAGGCAACACAAAATAAAATGTACTGTTTATTCCTCGTAGACATCGTTGTGGCTTCTGGCTCAGTTGCTAAGAACATTAGAAAATAGCGAAATTTTAAGTAAATATCGGCAAAGTCATCGAAATTATGACAAAAACATTTTTATCCATGTTTTTGGTAGATTATCAACAAATTACAGTAAAATTGTTATCACACAGATATGAGTAAAATCACCCCCTATTTCACCTATTTTCATCATTTTTCTTGACTATTTCCATCATTTTTCGAATATTTTACATTTTCACTGTTTTTCCAAATTGTGTTTTAATAGCTAATGTTTCTTTCAAAATTTTTCAAATTTTGTGCTGCTTTCCACACCATTTGCTTAATTTTTTTATTTTCTTGGAAACTCCAATCTCTGTATAAAATGGTTTTTAAACAAAAACTCCAAAAAAGTTATAAGCATAAAATACAATAAAATAATTTGCTTTTTGTTCCTTCATATCTCATTTTAATGATTTTATCTGCAAACAATTAAACATCTAACCAAACAATTAAATTTGACAAAATAATTTTAAAATCATTATTGATCCTCATACAAATATTTTCTACGTATATTGTATTCAGGTAATCACAACCGATGATATTACATAAAGCTTATTACAGCTCACTGATTTTCCTAAACGATTGAAGACATACTGGAACACAAATGTAAAGTAAATTTTCTATCTCATTGTTCACTTCAGTTGGACGATAGAAGCAAATAAACGAAATTAACTGAATTTCAAGCAGTTTTAAACAATTTTTACTGTTTTGCGAATATTTCCATAACTTTATGAAACAATTCTGTATTTTAATCGAACATTTACGTTTCATTAATCAAATATTAGACAGCAAAAATAGACAACAAATATTAAAAAGTGTGACACTTGATGAAAATTAAGGAAAATAAAGTAAATGGCTCTAAAAGAATTAAAAATGAACATAGTCAATGAAAAATGAAGGTAATTGAATAAAAATGGTGATAAACGAATATGTAATTGACACAGATCACTCTAAATCACCATTTCACACATATGACAAAAACTGACAACAAAGTGGATGGTAAAAGAAATGTACAACAAACAAAGGAAAGTAAAAAAAGACAATTAAATGGACAACAAATGCAAACTAAAGTACACAAATACAAGTGAATAAAAAAATTCACTTAAATGAAGGAAAAAGAATACAAAATAGAGGTTTATGGAGGTAAATTGAACTTGTGATAAATGAAGGTAATTGAATGAAACATATAGAGAAATAAATAAAAAGTGGAGATAATAAAAAATTGAGGTAAATGGATAAAGAATTAAGGCTGATGAATGAAAAATGAGGTGAAAGTAACGAAAAGTTAAGGTACATGATGACAAAAAATTTTTATATGAGAATCAAAAATTGATCATTAGAAACTATGGTAAATGGAGCTGGATATTTTAAAACGTGAGTTATATAAATAAATAATCAAGATAAATGAAAAAAATCAATAATTAATGAAGGTAAAAGAAAGAGACAAATGTGGTAATTGGAAGACAAATGAAGCTAAATGGATGAAACACTGAGATAAGTGAAAAAAATTTGAGTGAAATGACAGATTGAGGTTAATAAATAAAAAATTGGTGGCTACAAACTCATGGTAAATAATTTAAAAATTATGATGGATGATAATGAATCATGGTAAATAAATGAAAAATGAAGGTAAATGATGGTCAGTGAAAGAAAATGGTAAATGTGCAAACTTAGGTTTAATTATGGGAAAGGAATGTATATAAATGAAAATTTGAGGTAATTGATAGAAAATATGGTAAATGAATTAATCTTGAGGTAAATACATAGAAAATTGAGGTTAATGAATAGAAAAATCAGCTAAAGGAACAATTACAGGGATAAATGAATAAAAAGGTAATGTAAAAGCATGAATTTTGCGGTAATTGCCTAGGAAATTGGGAGAAGTAAACAAAATGTTGAGGTAATGGAATAAAGAGGATAGGTTAATCAATGAATGTAAATGATTAAAATAATTAAATACTGAAAGTAAATAAATGACAAATAAATATAAATAAATGAAAATTGTGGTACATGAAGATAAATTAACAAAAAGTACTGTAGGAACAAACGTAAGGCAGAAAGATATGATGTAAATGAAAGTAAATGAATAAACAATTGAGCTAAGTCACCAGTAAAATGATAAAAAACTGATTTCACTTAAGGTACATGAACAAAAACCCGATGATCATTAAAGGTTGATCAATAAAACCTGATGAAACTAATAAATAAAAGTTTATGTAAATGAAAAAAATGAAGGTAAATTAATGAAAAATTTAGGTAAGTGAACGAAAAATTAAGATAAATGAAACTAAAATGAAGGGAAATGAATAAAAAAGTTAAATAACTGTAAATGATTCATCACCACAAACAAAATGTCATGAACAACAATAATATGAAATGGATTACAATTGGGGCCCCAAAAGTAAACAATAAAAAAACAGACTTAATGTAATGTGTAGAAGCAAATTTCGTATATGGGAGAAAGTTGGGTGAAACAGGATTAATGTGTAAGATTAGTGTAAATAAGTATCACAGCAAGAGATATTATTCCAATGAAGGCAGTGATAACAATGTTGTACAAAATACTGCAGATGATATAAGAAAGTTACTAAAAAGGTGTAGCAATTAAAAGATGGAGAAAAGTATAACAGAATATGGGAAAAAGATAGGGAAACCCAGATCAGTTTGTAAGAAATATTTTCAACAATGTCTATAGTTGTAGATATTTCAAGAAAGTAACATAGAGAATAATGACACTGGCAGCAACCATAATAAAAGGTTGAAAATGTATGTTACTCATGTAATATTATACAGGATTTAGTATATTTTCCAAAACAAGTTAGGGAAGATATAATCAGTCTACCAAGAATGTATAAAATTAACAAGTTAAGCAAATATTTAAAAATAAAAGGATTCTACAAAATTTAAACCATGTCTCTCAGACTGGCATAACACATAATCAGAAAAATACAGTATTTAGTAATGAATCAATGGAATAACACTTATTTTATCATTTAATTATAGAATACTGAGAAATTTGAAACTTGGTATCTAAGGATGTATAACTGTCAGTAAAAACTATATGTTGTTGTGGTCTTCAGTCCTGAGAGTGGTTTGATGCACCTCTCCATGCTACTCTATCCTGTACAAGCCTCTTCATCTCCCAGTACCAACTGCAACCAACATCCTTCTGAATCTGCTTAGTGTATTCATCTCTTGGTCTCCCCCTACGATTTTTACCCTCCACGCTGCCCTCCAATACTAAATTGGTGATCCCTTGATGTCTTGGAACATGCCCTACCAACCGATCCCTTCTTCTGGTCAAGTTGTGCCACAAACTTCTCTTCTCCCCAATCCTATTCAATACTTCCTCATTAGTTATGTGATCTACCCATCTAATCTTCAGCATTCTTCTGTAGCACCACATTTCGAAAGCTTCTATTCTCTTCTTGTCCAAACTATTTACCGTCCATGTTTCACTCCCATACATGGCTACACTCCATACAAATACTTTCAGAAATGACTTCCTGACGCTTAAATCTATACTCGATGTTAACAAATTTCTCTTCTTCAGAAACGCTTTCCTTGCCATTACCAGTCTACATTTTATATTCTCTTTTGCTCCCCAAATAGCAAAACTCCTTTACTACTTTAAGTGTCTCATTTCCTAATCTAATTCCCTCAGCATCACCCGACTTAATTCGACTACATTCCATTATCCTCGTTTTGCTTTTGTTGATGTTCATCTTATATCCTCCTTTCAAGACACTGTCCATTCTGTTCAACTGCTCTTCCAGGTCCTTTGCTGTCTCTGACAGAATTACAATGTCATCGGCAAACCTCAAGGTTTTTATTTCTTCTCCATGGATTTTAATACCTACTCCGAATTTTTCTTTTGTTTCCTTTACTGCTTGCTCAATATACAGATTGAATAACATCGGGGAGAGGCTACAACCCTGTCTTACTCCCTTCCCAACCACTGCTTCCCTTTCATGTCCCTCGACTCTTATAACTGCCATCTGGTTTCTGTACAAATTGTAAATAGCCTTTCGCTCCCTGTATTTTACCCCTGCCACCTTTAGAATTTGAAAGAGAGTATTCCAGTTAACATTGTCAAAAGCTTTCTCTAAGTCTACAAATGCTAGAAACGTAGGTTTGCCTTTCGTTAATCTTTCTTCTAAGATAAGTCGTAAGGCCAGTATTGCCTCACGTGTTCCAGTATTTCTACGGAATCCAAACTGATCTTCCCCGAGGTCGGCTTCTACTAGTTTTTCCATTCGTTGCAAAGAATTCATGTTAGTATTTTGCAGCTGTGGCTTATTAAACTGATTGTTCGGTAATTTTCACATCTGTCAACACCTGCTTTCTTTGGGATTGGAATTATTATATTCTTCTTGAAGTCTGAGGGTATTTCGCCTGTTTCATACATCTTGCTCACCAGATGGTAGAGTTTTGTCAGGACTGGCTGTCCCAAGGCCGTCAGTAGTTCCAGTGGAATGTTGTCTACTCCGGGGGCCTAGTTTTTACTCAGGTCTTTCAGTGTAATCATACAGTAAAGCTGCATGCCCTCGGGAAAAATTACGGCCGTAGTTTCCTCTTGGTTTCAGCCGTTCGCAGTACCAGCACAGCAATGCCGTTTTGGTTGTTGTTACAAGGCCAGATCAGTCAATCATCCAGACTGTTGCCCTTGCAACTACTGAAAAGACTGCTGCCCCTCTTCAGGAAGAAGAAAATAAAAATAAATCTGTGGAAAATGTTATAAGTAATAATGAATGTATTACATTTTTCTTCAAAATTAATCAACAGAAGATAAATCTAAACCATTAGATATAATTGATTATATCAATTTAAACGAGTACTAACTAAATGCAGCTATACAATTCACATGTGGGTGGGTTCCATTGTCTAAATAACAAAATATCTAACTTATTCATGATGTTTTATATTTGATTCATTACGTTGTTTTAGAAAATATGAGTGTATCATCTGAAGATGTTAAAATTACTGAAAATAATTCCATTAGATAAGTAGAAAATGAAAATAAATAAACAAAAACGTAAGCCAAATAGTAGTAAATCAAAATAAAACATATAAACTGAAGGTAAATGAGAGTAAATATATATAAAGCAATAAAATAACAGTAAATGATTATATGAATATAACAGAGGGAAACATTCCACATGGGAAAAATATAAGTTCCAATATCTTTGTTTTTAAGTAAATGATTATAAATCGATGTGGAACAAAAAATGAATATAAAATGCAAGTGATGCTAGTTGAACATAAATGATTGAATAAAAGATAAGTGATAGTAAACATTTATCAACAAAAATGGTGGTAATAGAATGTACATCAATAAAAAATTAAGGTAAATAACAGCAATGACCATATGTCACTAAAATAATGATAAATCAAGATATCAAAGAAAAATGAAGATAAATCATATTTGATGATGTAAATCACTAAAAATGATGGTATGTTAAGGAAAATGTAAGCAAATAAATGTAAATCAAAATAAAATGTATGTAAGTAAATACAAATAAACATAAATCGATGAATCTATCTTTTATATTGTATTTTTATAACCTAAAAGAGTGAAGCACACAAATGTAAAAGAATAAGAACAGAACTGGAGTTGTTTATAGACATTATCAACTATAAATTTACTTGTAATGATCAACAAGTATTAATGTTAATTAATGAAAAAATAAATGTTGGTTTAAAGCTAAAGATGCTGCCATAATGTTTCAATTTTATAAAAATAAATATTATCTAAACATAAGAAGCAAAACAGTTTAGAAACCGATTTACCAAATGATGTAATAAAATTTGTTAGAGAAGAGCATTTTATTTATTATTAAACTTTCTGTATATGTTATTTGAACACTTAACTAAATATGACACATATGCGATATTTATTAAAGAACCAGGTTTACATAGTTTAATTTTATCATCTAAAAACAAAGAAACTAAATATGTTTCAAAAATGGGAAATGTGATATATTAGAATTGATTAGAAAATGTGATGAATATTAAATAGAAAAACAAAAGGAACAACAAGCTACAATATAAGGAAACAAACCAAATTTTGTAACTTGCATGAAAATTACAGTCATAAAGAAAAAATCTTACAAAAATAAATTTCTCTCTTCATCAACAAATATGCTAAATATTTTTTGAATTCATTAAAAATAATAAATTTCGCCATATTATTTAAAAGCACAAGGTTTCCACTGTTTGGACAAAAATGTATTGGTTACTATCGAATTTTTTTCTGTACAGTATTCCAGGTAACAAAAATTTGTCACCTGAAATTATATCAGGAAACAAAACCATCAATAAAAGCATGTTACTCAATATGTCATAAGAAAGTTAAAATAACAAGAGGTTTTGAATGACAGTTATATAATAATGGTTATAATACACATAAAGAGGACAACATTTAAGCCAACCATTAAATAAGTTGACATACAGATAACTGCTGGTATTTGTATGGTTTTGTAGTAATTGTAAATGGTGGACATAAATGCTGGCAGTCAATGTAAATGTCTACCTTCTGGTCTTTTCTATTTAATTTTTAGTTGATGGTAATACATCTTTTGTTCCTGACTTTTACATTTTTTATCTTCTTGTTTGTAGGTTTTAAAATATAAGTATTTGAGCCTGATTCATTAATAAATTTTTTGTTCTTCTTATTATTTATTAGGCCTATCTGATAGATGGGGTTTAAATATTCTAAAATTTTCTTAATTTGAAATAATTTCTGATCTTCTTCATTTTTTTCATTCTTGACAAACATATCGTATCTTTCCACAATTTTTGCAGGACAGTCTAAATTCCACATAATGTATGCAAAGAACATATTTTCAAGGTTCTGTATTGTTGCTGTCTGTGTTCTTGTTTGTACATGAGTAACATTTTTATAGTAACATCTACAAACACAGTCACTGTTGAAACATTTTTTACAAATTAATTTGGTTTATCTAATTTTTCTCCCAGTATTTCATTAGAGTTTTCATCATCTCACATTCAGTACAATTTTTCAGTAATTGTATCATACCATCAGCATTATTCTGTGTGTCACTGTTATTATTGCCATTATTTGAATAATATCTGTTAAGCTACTACTTACTTCTGCAAATCTTACAAACTCCATTTATTTTTTGTTGTTCATTCTTTGTCCATGTGAGTGTTATTTTTTGAGTCCTTTCTTGCTGACCATTTGATGGTCTTTTCTCGTCCGTTTTTTGTAGTAGAATGAGTGAAAAATGAGTAATTTTATTTTTTCATATGTGACTTTATGATATTTTTGGGAAAATATGGTAAATGTGGTTTCATTAATAATTTCGATATTTACATGAAATACCACGATCTTTTTTTTAAGCTCTGCAGTAAACCCCAAACTGTTTCTACCATTCCTTTGAACAGGTCCTGGCATTCTTCCTTATTTCAACAGAAAATTGCAGTACCACTAGCACTGTGAATTTTAACATCATTCTGAGCTGGTCTTTCATTTGTTTCATTTCTTCTTCGATGTAGATGTTAGGGGTTATTTGAGGACAAATATTGCATTCTCAGCTATGTTCTTTTTAATATGAGCATGTCTGTAATTCTTCCCTCATTGTGCTTTTATGTATTGCACAATACGTGTTGTTCTTCATAGGTTCTTCCTATTTTACTCAGAATTTTGTATGTCTTCCATTGCTTTACATTGTTGAATGCTTTATAGTCCAAAAAAACCTATGTGATCGATGTTAAGGTAGTAAACCTTTGCAACAACAAGGATATAGAAATGTGGTTTATGGATAGCTGCGGCCGGCCAAAGTGGCCGAGCGGTTCTAGGCGCTTCAGTCAGGAACAGTGCGACCGCTACGGTCGCAGGTTCGAATCCTGCCTCGGGCATGGATGTGTGTGATGTCCTTAGGTTTAAGTAGTTCTAAGTTCTAGGCGACTGATGACCTCAGATGTTAAGTCCCATAGTGCTCAGAGTCATTTGAACCATTTTTTATGGATAGCTGCCAGGTTGTAAGTAATATCTGCATGTGCTTTATCAGTATAAGAATTAAAAGCATAGGCTGTACGGTAGAAGAAATATGGGACTGCACCACTGGATGAAGGGTGGTTAGTGAGTGATAAACATTTTAGCATTCCATGAGAAGCAACTGGACTGCTTTGCGAACACACAATAAGTATTGTTATTAGTCAGTTGACAGCTACTGTAGAGTAAGTACCTCTGCCTCGGATTTCCCTCTGCTTTCAGACATGATCCTCCATCTTTCCTAATTATATGATATCTCCATCTTCCATTAGTTCAAGATTTTAGTCTTATCTTAACTTTTTGAATCAACGAAAGAAGTGTAGTGTCGTGGAATAGTAAAGAGTTGGAAATGTCAAAGTTTCGTTGCCTATGCCGAGAGCCAGAGGCAGTAGGTTAGCCAAGAGGTAAGAAGGTCTGCACATGTATCGGAATGTGTCGTCACGCAGGGGCAGTGGCCTGGTTACACACGACAGGTGAGAGAGAATTGCTTAGCACGCCGGTTTGTGTTTCACGGAGACTTTTGTAGAGTACAAGACAGAGGTATAGCGTCAGCTGTACTGCATTTCACAACTTCGCATAAGTCTGCCATAACAACACATAACTCTGTCGCAAGAACACCTAAGGGGCGAGTACGACAGATTAATCAGTAGTATAATTGGAACGAATGCGTTCATTACAAACGAGCATTACATCAAGACGTCGCTCGTGCTTCCATTGAAAACACCAGCTTTGATAGCAACGAGGCACTCACAGTTAGACTTGCAGTTGGATGTGTACTGGGTCGCTGCGTAGCGCTCGGATAGGTGATCGACATGTTAATCTTTATTAAGGAGATGTTGCAGTAAGGGCGACCCATCCAGCAGCAGACGTGAGGGGACAGTACCAGCTCTGGTCCTCTCTGATGCTGCTGTCAATCATCAACCCAGGATTAGCAGACATCGCGGCAGACTCGCTCGCCACCAATGCTGACCACATCAGTGAGCCATCATCAAGATCGTGCGGGGCCTAGGCCCTGTGCATCCGCCATCACAACCAGGTGAGCCGAGGACGCTGGGGACCTGCAGCCCATTCCACCCGTCCACTGTGGACGAACCACCAGGTAGAGCAGGGGAGAAGACGGGGTCAGATAGAGTACACTCCGCACTTCGAGAACGCCTCTCGTGCCGACAGCGCTGGGACTCCAACCCAGAGCCTCCAAGCGCAGCGACCTGCTTTCTGCCGTCAAGCCGGCAGGCCAGCTGGACGCCGCCAGCCACGTGCAGCCGGTGTAAGGGCATTCCTCCGCTACGTCACAGCATGCGGCGCTGCGCTAGGAAGACTGTGCGGCCCGGAGCCTTTGTCATCGCTACGAGTCAGTGAGGACTCAGGAAGGTCGTTGATATTACCAAGCCACATTGTACTCGGCAGGAATAAAGGTGTTATGAATTAATAACGTATCTTGGGCGTTTCTGACGCGTCCACAGTCGTTTCCTAGCATCCTGACAACTGGAGAGGTCACCGCTCGGCCTCCAGTCCACCGTAGGCGACCAGGACCACTGGGGTGCCTACAGAAGTTCCGTCTCGTTTTTCTACTTGTCTTTCCTGTCTGTGTTTCATTTTCATTTCAGTCACAGTTACATCTTCCAAACTAATCTGTTCCCTGATGCATCTGTTACCTTTCCTGCCTTTGCTACCAATACCTACCACCAATTTCGTCACAATTCTCTGAGAACTCCTCCAATTTTGAATGTTTTTGGCACAATGCTTTCTTACACCATTGTCAAACTAGTAATACACTCTTTCCTTTTCAGACAGATGGTGATACATGGCAGTTCATTGCCAGCCTGGGGTATTTCATGTACTACTCGTAATCTGATTTAAAATCATTACTAATGGAACTTGGTTCCAAAAGTTAATAAAATTGTTAACGATCGTAGTCATTAGTGTCAGTGATTACCAGGAGTAAACCATCTTCTTTTATACTAATTAATTCTTCTTTTTCTTCCTGGTAGCAGTTTTTCATGTAGTTCGGTTGGGTGGATGCTTGTGGCCTGCCTCTTCAGACCAAAGCACAAGGCAAGCCGACCGCTAATAGCAGCTACCAGACACTGTCCCAGCTTTTGTCTGGGCTAGCGCTGGCCAGTCGCCTTCCTGCAATTTTTGCATACTTCCATGCACTCTGCATGATATAAATGTTGGGGTGCAGTGCTACATTCACATAAGTAGTTAATGTTGCTCCTGCACTCGCAGAGGGTTTCAAGCAGCAAAAATCAAAGCATTCCACAGGGCTCTGTTTTGTGCTGAAGTCTCCCTCCAGGAAAGCGAGAGGACGAGCAGTCGGTGAGATATAAACATTCCGTGAGAAGTACCTGGGCTGCTTTGTGAAAGGAATTCTATCTTTTTAAGGCTGTGGGCCGACGTCCTACCGCTTTTTATGTAAGGTGAATAACGTCTGCCTTGAAAGGTTATCAGCAGTAAACAGCAGTGGAGTCAGGTCAGGACACCAAATTCCATGAAGTGCATACGTGGAGGTAGTCGTATTGACTAAAACATTGACCTGCCTTAAGAGTAGGAGAGTAAGCTAGAATAGTTTAAGAACTGACAGCCCATGTGTGTAATGATTACCTGGAGTTAAAAATTTTATACAGTGGGAAAACTGTTGTATTGCTGACACAAAATATCATTTATCAGCATTTTGCAAAGCTATCTACATTGGCACACGAAAACTGCGTGGATTTGTAGAGTAGAGTCAAAGACACTATTGGTAGAGATCTTTCGACCTCTGTTCGAGACTGAGATGAGTAACACACTTTGGCTTGCAAAATGCTGGAGCCAACCTAGGTTCACAGGTGAAAGATATTATTTCACTTAGGTATTTGGTCTGGCGATCAGATGGAGAGCTAATACGTCACAATCCGTGGCAGTTCGCGGCGTTCACTACATTCCCGCATCTGATTGCTGTATACAGTCAGACTCGTAATTTGCACGAGCAGGGTAGAATAAATGACGTGTATTTTTAGGTACGCTGTTAGGATACGCCACATTTCAGAATTCTATGCTTTCCCGAGTGAATAAGGATTCATTCTGAATCAGTCGGAATGTTAGTTGCATATGTAATTTTTTAGTCTTCTGACTGTTTGAAGCAGTTACTACTCAACAACTACAGCTTCTGTCTTCCGATGATTCATACGTAGTTTACAGTCTTGCCCTATTCTCCCGAACGATCGAGTATTTGTCAGTTTTTTCTCATCTCAGATTCGTACTGACTCATGTTGACAACAGTAACTTTCTTGTTCTCTGCATTTCTTGTGACTGAGAAGACCCTGTAATAGTTTGTTAATCATGTATGCTAGAAGGGCGTTTTTGTAATAAAAAGGGTTCACTGTGTACCACTTTTGCATAATTAGATCAACATTCGGTTTCATATCTTTTGTGAGGTACACCACATGTCTCATATTTGCTAGAGCCACCCGAGTCCTATTAGTTATCTGCTGTGTGACACATTTCTCATTGAAAGCATCATCCAATGCGGGTCATCCTCACACCTACAAGAGTAATTCGAAAGCTCAGTCATGCCAGAAATATAGTCATGGTAACTCTGTTTAGTTATCAAATCTTATTCCTTTGTTGATTTCTAAAGCTGTCCATGATGCTGTCGTGTTAACTGCCCTAAAACACAAAAACTCATTGACTGTCTATGTGAATTCATTGATAATTAGCGTAATTCGCTTTTAGTTCTAATTATACAACATGTTAGTCTCCTCAAACCCACATGCGTCGCCGACGACGCTGAAGGAAGCGTGTGTGGTTGTGCTCGGCTTATAGGTACGTCAGATCGAACCGTTGTGTTAGGAAATTTTCATTGTCAGTATTTGGCCGATAACTGGGGTACAGGTGGTGTCATGAAGTTCATTATCAGCAGTCCCTGCATCATTATTCTGGATTCTCTTCACAGTGTTCCATGAAGTGAGCAAGTGACATTGTTGATGGTGATATTTCTGTCGGATGGGGGGACATTAAGCTCTGTGGCCGTTTAAGTGCTGTTTGGGAGGAATACGCTATGTACCAGAACTGGGTTTCAATTTTTCGTTTCCCTTCATTCATAACAACATAAATCCAACATTCCACTGCATAAGCACTAATCACAGTTATCCACACAACACAGATACATACTTCACCCTAAATTGCAATTCAGTGTGTCAATGGCCAACCACCTCCACTAGGACATTGCGTAGAACGGCAATGAAGGATTCCTGCATCTGCTCACACAAAGTCGTTTCCCAGTATCAGGACTACCCTGACTTTGAGTCTCATCAAAACCGTTTTTCATTCTTGAATGCAAAACTGCTTCATTATGTACTTCCTTCAATTGATGGTTATGAGAACAAGAGGCAAATAGCGATATGTTGCCATTAAACCTATAATGATTTAGGTTCAGCTGATATCCGTAAATTTTCTCTTAAACACGTGAATACTCATTCTATAACGGCAGACAATTATTTTTCCTCTTATGGATTTGCGTTTCCTGGCTCCCATAATCTGTTTTGATTTTTTCCTCTATCCTGCTCAAGACTGGCTAACTTTGGCGGAAACTCGAAATTTAGTGCGGACGTCTATACGAGATGCTTTTAATAGTTTCCACATTGAAACATTGTCTTAAAATATGGTAGAAAACCCTAAGAGATTCTGGTCAATGCAGTACACCAGTGGCAAAAAGCAGTCAATACCGTCACTGCGCGATAGCGATGGCAATGTTACCGATGATGGTACCACTAAAGCGGAGTTACTAAATACAGTTTCCCATAATTCCTTCACGAAAAAAGACGAAGTAAATATTCCAGAATTCGAAACCAGAACAACTGTTAGCATGAGTGACATAAAAGTAGGTACCTTAGGTGTTGCGAAACAACTCAAATCACAAGGCAAGTCTTCCGGTCCAAATGGTATACTAATCAGGTTCCTTTCAGAGTATGCAGACGCAATAGTGCCTTTCTTAGCAATCATATACAACTGCTCACTTGACGAAAGGTCTGTTCCTAAACACTGAAAAGTAGCACAGGTCACACCAATATTCAAGAAAGGAAATAGGAGTAACCCATTCAATTACAGACCCATGTCACTGACCTCCATTTACAGTAGGATTTTGGAGCATTTACCGTACTCCAACATTATGAATCACCTTGAAGAAAATAACTTATTGATACATAACCAAAACGGATTCAGAAAACATCGTTCTTGTGCAACACAGCTATCTCTTTATTCCCATGACGTAATGAGTGCTGTCGACATCTACATCTACATTTATACTCCGCAAGCCACCCAACGGTGTGTGGCGGAGGGATCTCAGATTGATTCCATATTCCTAGATTTTCAGAAGGCTTTTCATACCGTTCCACACAAGCGACTATTAATCAAATTGCGTGAATATGGAGTATCGTCTCAGTTGTGTGACTGGACTGTCATTTCCCTTAAGAGAGATCACAGTTCGTAGTGATGGACGGTAAATTATCGAGTAGAACAGAAGTGATATCTGACGTTCCACAAGGTAGTGCCATAGGCTCTCTGCTGTTCCTGATTTACATAAATGATCTAGCTGATAATCTGAGCAGCCCCCTTAGATTGTTTGCAGATGACGCTGTAATTTACGTCTAGTAAAATCATCAGGTGATCAATTCCAATTACAAAATGATCTAGAGAGAATTTCTGTATGGTGCGAAAAGTGGCATTTAGCACTAAACAAAGAAAAGTGCGAGGTCATCCACATGGGTACTAAAGGAAATCCGATAAATTTTCGGTTTATGATAAGCCGCGGAAAACTAAGGGCTGCAAATTCGACTTAATACCTAGGAATTACAATTACGAGCAACTAAAATTGGAAAGACCATATAGATAATATTGTGGGAAAGGCGAAACAAAGACTACGCTTTTTTGGCAGAACACTTAGAAGATGAGACAAACCCAATAAAGAAACAGCATACATTACACTTGTCTGTCGTCTGCTGGAATATTGCTCCTCGGTGTGGGATCCTTACAAGGTAGATGAGTATGTGCCAAGCAAGATCGTAAGAGATGGAAAAGAGCCACCGTGGTTCAACAACCGAGTTAGAAAACTGCTGCGGAAGCAAAGGGAACTCCACGGCAAACATAAACATAGCCAAAGCCTTGCAGACAAACAAAAATTACGCGAAGCGAAATGTAGTGTGAAGAGGGCAATGCGAGAGGCGTTCAATGAATTCGAAAGTAAAGTTCTATGTACTGACTTGGCAGAAAATCCTAAGAAATTTTGGTCTTATGTCAAAGCGGTAGGTGGATCAAAACAAAATGTCCAGACACTCTGTGACCAAAATGGTACTGAAACAGAGGATGACAGACTAAAGGCCGAGATACTAAATGTCTTTTTCCAAAGTTGTTTCACAGAGGAAGATTGCACTGTAGTTCCTTCTCTAGATTGTCGCACAGATGACAAAATGGTAGATATCGAAATAGACGACAGAGGGATAGAGAAGCAATTAAAATCGCTCAAAAGAGGAAAGGCCTCTGGACCTGATGGGATACCAGTTCAATTTTACACAGAGTACGCGAAGGAACTTGCCCCCCTTCTTGCAGCGGTGTACCGTAGATCTCTAGAAGAGCGTAGCGTTCCAAAGGATTGGAAAAGGGCACAGGTCATCCCCGTTTTCAAGAAGGGACGTCGAACAGATGTGCAGAACTATAGACCTATATCTCTAACGTCGATCAGTTGTAGAATTTTGGAACACGTATTGTGTTCGAGTATAATGACTTTTCTGGAGACTAGAAATCTACTCTGTAGGAATCAGCATGGGTTTCGAAAAAGACGGTCATGTGAAACCCAGCTCGCGCTATTCGTCCACGAGACTCAGAGAGCCATAGACACGGGTTCACAGGTAGATGCCGTGTTTCTTGACTTCCGCAAGGCGTTCGATACAGTTCCCCACAGTCGTTTATTGAACAAAGTAAGAGCATATGGACTATCAGACCAATTGTGTGATTGGATTGAGGAGTTCCTAGATAACAGGACGCAGCATGTTATTCTCAATGGAGAGAAGTCTTCCGAAGTAAGAGTAATTTCAGGTGTGCCGCAGGGGAGTGTCATAGGACCGTTGCTATTCACAATATACATAAATGACCTGGTGGATGACATCGTAAGTTCACTGAGGCTTTTTGCAGATGATGCTGTGGTGTATCGAGAGGTTGTAACAATGGAAAATTGTACTGAAATGCAGGAGGATCTGCAGCGAATTGACGCATGGTGCAGGGAATGGCAACTGAATCTCAATGTAGACAAGTGTAATGTGCTGCGGATACACAGAAAGATAGATCCTTTATCATTTAGCTACAAAATAGCAGGTCAGCAAGTGGAAGCAGTTAATACCATAAATTATCTGGGAGTACGCATTAGGAGTGATTTAAAATGGAATGATCATATAATGTTGATTGTCGGTAAAGCAGATGCCAGACTGAGATTCATTGGAAGAATCCTAAGGAAATGCAATCCGAAAACAAAGGAAGTAGGTTACAGTACGCTTGTTCGCCCACTGCTTGAATACTGCTCAGCAGTGTGGGATCCGTACCAGATAGGGTTGATACAAGACATAGAGAAGATCCAACGGAGAGCAGCGCGCTTCGTTACAGGATCATTTAGTAATCGCGAAAGCGTTACGGAGATGATAGATAAACTCCAGTGGAAGACTCTGCAGGAGAGACGCTCAGTAGCTCGGTACGGGCTTTTGTCAAAGTTTCGAGAACATACCTTCACCGAAGAGTCAAGCAGTATATTGCTTCCTCCTACGTATATCTCGCGAAGAGACCATGAGGATAAAATCAGAGAGATTAGAGCCCACACAGAGGCATACCGACAATCCTTCTTTCCACGAACAATACGAGACTGGAATAGAAGGGAGAACCGATAGAGGTACTGAAGGTACCCTCCGCCACACACCGTCAGGTGGCTTGCGGAGTATGGATGTAGATGTAGATGTAGATGTAGACATCGAAAAAGTGCCAAGAACGGCAGCCCGTTTCGTGTTATCGCGCAATATGGGTGAGAGTGTCACCGATATGATACGGGAGTTGGGGTGGCAGTCACTGAAACCAAGGCGAGATCGATTTTTTTTTTTTTTTTGTCTATTGACTGGTTTGATGCGGCCCGCCACGAATTCCTTTCCTGTGCTAACCTCTTCATCTCAGAGTAGCACTTGCAACCTACGTCCTCAATTATTTGCTTGATGTATTCCAATCTCTGTCTTCCTCTACGGTTTTTGCCCTCTACAGCTCCCTCTAGTACCATGGAAGTCATTCCCTCATGTCTTAGCAGATGTCCTATCATCCTGTCCCTTCTCCTTATCAGTGTTTTCCACATATTCCTTTCCTCTCCGATTCTGCGTAGAACCTCCTCATTCCTTACCTTATCAGTCCACCTAATTTTCAACATTCGTCTATAGCACCACATCTCAAATGCTTCGATTCTCTTCTGTTCCGGTTTTCCCACAGTCCATGGTTCACTACCAAACAATGCTGTACTCCAGACGTACATCCTCAGAAATTTCTTTCTCAAATTAAGGCCGGTATTTGATATTAGTAGACTTCTCTTGGCCAGAAATGCCTTTTTTGCCATAGCGAGTCTGCTTTTGATGTCCTCCTTGCTCCGTCCATCATTGGTTATTTTACTGCCTAGGTAGCAGAATTCCTTAACTTCATTGACTTCGTGACCATCAATCCTGATGTTAAGTTTCTCGCTGTTCTCATTTCTACTACTTCTCATTACCTTCGTCTTTCTCCGATTTACTCTCAGACCATACTGTGTACTCATTAGACTGTTCATTCCGTTCAGCACATCATTTATTCTTCTTCACTTTCACTCAGGATACCAACGTCATCAGCGAATCGTATCATTGATATCCTTCGATTACGAAATTTTAATCACCTACTTTCTCTTCCGAATGCGAAAATATTTTGTTGACATCCACCTACGTAGGGAGAAATGATCATCATAATAAAATAGTAGAAATCAGAGCTCTAATGGAAAGATATAGGTGTTCCTTTTACCCACGCACTATTCGATAGTGGAATGGTAGAGAGGTAGTATGAAAATGGTTTGATGAACACTCTCTCATGCACTTGAGTGTGAATTGCAAAGTAACCATGTAGACGTAGATATAGATGTAAAAGGAAGCTTTGTTTTTCAAAAGGTCATAATTCTGTGTTCTTTAAAATTTAAAACAAATCTTTCACTAGATCTATAAAGTCTCTGTAAAACAGTAATTCACACTCGTTGCCATGTTCTATAATGCTGTCGATGACAAGAAAACGAGGTATTGTGCTGTGTTCTGTTCCAGGGTGTTTCAAATCCTTTGTGTAGTTAGGAATCCCATGTTATATAACAAGTTTTTATTAGTTGAGCTAGGAACTTGAAACTCTAAAGCTGAAATCTGGATGACAAGGATGACTATGCTTTCTTGTCTGTGTGACCTCCATAGCTATAGGCATGATAACAGTCGTGAAAAGGATTGGAAAGACCTGCCATCTCGGCCGCCCTGTGGCACTGGAGTGTTGTGTGGGTAGTATCGGATGTGTCGCAAGTATTATATGGTGAACTTATGAAACATCCCCTTAGAACGATTTCTGAATTACTGTGTTGATAAACCTCTTACATTGTTTGCTTTTC
Source organism: Schistocerca cancellata (assembly GCF_023864275.1). Taxonomy (NCBI): domain Eukaryota; kingdom Metazoa; phylum Arthropoda; class Insecta; order Orthoptera; family Acrididae; genus Schistocerca; species Schistocerca cancellata. The sequence continues at coordinate 501,481,930 of NC_064632.1, read as the reverse complement.
AAACAGCTGAGCAAAACTGAACGTACTCAAACATTCACTAAAGTGACTCACAATACTTTTAGCGCAACGCAATCTGACTTTCAATAATCATTACAAAAGAATAGCCCTGACTAACATTAAACTATACCTTTCACAAATCACTTACCCCACAAAAATCTTCATTACTCGAACTACTGCAATACAGCGAGCGCCACTACTGCCAGCTAAATAAAAGATACAAGCTACGGAAGGCACTAACTACTGATAGGCATAGTTAGCAAATGAAAGATTTTCATAGAGAACAAACAATGTATTTACCTTAATAGTGTTCAAAAGTCATGATGTATATAGCAGTTCATGACATCCAGTCTTACAAATGTACTGTCTCTGATGGACACATGTCCAGATCATCAGCTCTCAAAAATACGCCATCTCACTCCCCACATCCACCACTGCTGGCGGCTCACCTCCATCTGCGCAACGCTACGCGCTGTTCACATCCAGCTGCCCAACACTACAATGGCAGACAACAAACTGGCCACAGACTGCACACAGCACAGACAGTGATTTTCATACAGAGCGCTACGTAACGTTGCCAATAAGAAAACATAAACAGCTTACCTACAAACTCCGTGATCACACTGCTACACCTGCGAGTACTAATGTCACCGCTGCATCTCTGACCTTGCCGCGCTGCAGGGTCTCGCCCAACTTGCCCGCCAATGAGCGCCTGTGGCCACATTATAAATCCAGCTGCGCAGTGGGTTGCCTTCAGATGTGTATTCACTGTGTCATCATATTATTCCCATTATATGACGTTGGTAACAGATTTCTCCATGTGTTAAGTTTTCATTTTTGGATTACTTGTTTGAACTTTGTTATTGTGCCATGCAATCTTTGTTGTCTGTTGTCCTGCCCTCATGTTCACACGTGGCAAAGCTCTGTCGACTACATCTGGCCAATCGGCCAGTCTCTGCTGGTCATTTGAGACATTCTCGAACCTTGCTAGATCCTGGGCATAATAGTTTGTAACAATAAAGTAAATATTGTATAAAAATAAAAGGAAATTAATTTTATTTGCTTCTTTATGTTGTTTTCTTAGGAAAATAAAAATTAAATAGATTGGTACATTATTAGCAGATAGGGATAACATCATTCTGTTTCAGATATGGTCAGGTGAAAACTCATAGAAATAAACCTGAAATTTAACGCGTCTCTCTTATAATTTTATAAACACGTTTAAAATTCGATGAGAAATTTCACACACTAAATGCAGAAAATAATAATACACATTTTTAAATTGATGTAAAATCAATAGAAGATTTTATCATAGCTTCCTACAGATTCATAATCACATACAGATACGTCCGAAAATTTGTGACTGTAAATTTTTAGTAGCTATTAAAATACTTGTATGATTTATAACGTAAATCGTGTAGCACATGCAATACATAACTGATGTGTTAATAGTTCGCCTTCTACGTATTATCTATTGCATAGGAAATAGTGGAAACCGGAATGAGAGGCGTCAGCAGACTTATTCAGAACAAACAATTCGTTCATTTTACTCTTTAATAGTAATATTGCAAGTAAAGTAATTTACTGCTGCTAACCACGTGATAATCTTTTACTTTTGGTACTCGTAATCTGGATACTATCTTGAAAGAGTATCAACAGTGTGAATATCTCTGTATATATGATTTACCCTCCCGTTCTTGTAATAGTAACTCTTCAATTATATTTGTACTAATACATTCGTTTATTGTAGCTATATGTCCCTTAATTCCCCCCCCCCCCCATTAACCATGGACCTTGCCGTTGGTGGGGAGGCTTGCGTGCCTCAGCGATACAGATAGCCGTACCGTAGGTACAACCACAACGGAGGTGTATCTGTTGAGAGGCCAGAAGAGGGGCAGCAGCCTTATCAGTAGTTGCAAGGGCAACAGTCTGGATGATTGACTGATCTGGCCTTGTAACAATAACCAAATCGGCCTTGCTGTGCTGCTACTGCAAACGGCTGAAAGCAAGAGGAAACTACGGCCGTAATTTTTCCCGAGGGCATGCAGCTTTACTGTATGATGAAATGATGATGGCGTCCTCTTGGGTAAAATATTACGGAGGTAAAATAGTCCCCCATTCGGATCTCCGGGCGGGGACTACTCAGGAGGATGTCGGTATCAGGAGAAAGAAAACTGGCGTTCTACGGATCGGAGCGTGGAATGTCAGATCCCTTAATCGGGCAGGTAGGTTAGAAAATTTAAAAAGGGAAATGGATAGGTTAAAGTTAGATATAGTGGGAATTAGTGAAGTTCGGTGGCAGGAGGAACAAGACTTCTGGTCAGGTGACTACAGGGTTATAAACACAAAGTCAAATAGGGGTAATGCAGGAGTAGGTTTAATAATGAATAGGAAAATAGGAATGCAGGTAAGCTACTACAAACAGCATAGTGAACGCATTATTGTGGCCAAGATAGATACGAAGCCCACACCTACTACAGTAGTACACGTTTATATGCCAACAAGCTCTGCAGATGATGAAGAAATTGAAGAAATGTATGATGAAATAAAAGAAATTATTCAGGTAGTGAAGGGAGACGAAAATTTAATAGTCATGGGTGACTGGAATTCGAGTGTAGGAAAAGGGAGAGAAGGAAACGTAGTAGGTGAATATGGATTGGGGCTAAAAAATGAAAGAGGAAGCCGTCTGGTAGAATTTTGCACATAGCACAACATAATCATAGCTAACACTTGGTTTAAGAATCATGATAGAAGGTTGTATACATGGAAGAACCCTGGAGATACTAAAAGGTATCAGATAGATTATATAATGGTAAGACAGAGATTTAGGAAACAAGTTTTAAATTGTAAAACATTTCCAGGGGCAGATGTGGACTCTGACCACAATCTATTGGTTATGACCTGTAGATTAAAACTGAAGAAACTGCAAAAAGGTGGGAATTTAAGGAGATGGGACCTGGGTAAACTGAAAGAACCAGAGGTTGTACAGTGTTTCAGGGAGAGCATAAGAGAACAATTGACAGGAATGGGGGAAAGAAATACAGTAGAAGAAAAATGGGTAGCTTTGAGGGATGAAGTAGTGAAGGCAGCAGAGGATCAAGTAGGTAAAAAGACGAGGGCTAGTAGAAATCTTTGGGTAACAGAAGAAATATTGAATTTTATTGATGAAAGGAGAAAATATAAAAATGCAGTAAATGAAGCAGGCAATAAGGAATACAAACGTCTCAAAAATGAGATCGACAGGAAGTGCAAAATGGCTAAGCAGGGATGGCTACAGGACAAATGTAAGGATGTAGACGCTTATCTCACTAGGGGTAAGATAGATACTGCCTACAGGAAAATTAAAAGAGACCTTTGGAGATAAAGAGAAACACTTGTATGAACATCAAGAGCTCACATGGATACCCAATTCTAAGCAAAGAAGGGAAAGCAGAAAGGTCGAAGGAGTATATAGAGGGTCTATACAAGGGCGATGTACTTGAGGACAATATTATGGAAATGGAAGAGGATGTAGATGAAGATGAAATGGGAGATGCGATACTGCGTGAAGAGTTTGACAGAGCACTGAAAGACCTGAGTCGAAAAACAAGGCCCCCGGAGTAGACAACATTCCATTGGAACTACTGACGGCCTTGGGAGAGCCAGTCCTGACAAACTCTACCATCTGGTGAGCAAGATGTATGAAACAGGCGAAATACCCTCAGACTTCAAGAAGAATATAATAATTCCAATCCCAAAGAAAGCAGGTGTTGACAGATGTGAAAATTACCGAACAATCAGTTTAATAAGCCACAGCTGCAAAATACTAACACGAATTCTTTACAGACGAATGGAAAAACTAGTAGAAGCCGACCTCGGGGAAGATCAGTTTGGATTCCGTAGAAATACTGGAACACGTGAGGCAATACTGACCTTACGACTTATCTTAGAAGAAAGATTAAGGAAAGGCAAACCTACGTTGCTAGCATTTGTAGACTTAGAGAAAGCTTTTGACAATATTGACTGGAATACTCTCTTTCAAATTCTAAAGTGGGCAGGGGTAAAATACAGGGAGCGAAAGGCTATTTACAATTTGTACAGAAACCAGATGGCAGTTATAAGAGTCGAGGGACATGAAAGGAAAGCAGTGGTTGGGAAGGGAGTAAGACAGGGTTGTAGCCTCTCCCCGATGTTATTCAATCTGTATATAGAGCAAGCAGTAAAGGAAACAAAAGAAAAATTCGGAGTAGGTATTAAAATCCATGGAGAAGAAATAAAAACTTTGAGGTTCGCCGATGACATTGTAATTCTGTCAGAGACAGCAAAGGACTTGGAAGAGCAGTTGAACGCAATAGACAATGTCTTGAAAGGAGGTTATAAGATGAACATCAACAAAAGCAAAACGAAGATAATGGAAAGTAGTCGAATTAAATCGGTTGATGCTGAGGGAATTAGATTAGGAAATGAGACACTTAAAGTAGTAAAGGAGTTTTGCTATTTGGAGAGCAAAATAACTGATGATGGTCGAACTAAAGAGAATATAAAATGTAGACTGGCAATGGCAAGGAAAGCGTTTCTGAAGAGGAGAAATTTGTTAACATCGAGTATAGATGTAAGTGTCAGGAAGTCATTTCTGAAAGTATTTGTATGGAGTGTAGCCATGTATGGAAGAGAAACATGGACGGTAAATAGTTTAGAGAAGGAGAGAATAGAAGCTTTCGAAATGTGGTGCTACAGAAGAATGCTGAAGATTAGATGGGTAGATCACATAACTAATGAGGAAGTATTGAATAGGATTGGGGAGAAGAGAAGTTTGTGGCACAACTTGACCAGAAGAAGGGATCGGTTGGTAGGACATGTTCTGAGGCATCAAGGGATCACCAATTTAGTATTGGAGGGCAGCATGGAGGGTAAAAATCGTAGGGGGAGACCAAGAGATGAATATACTAAGCAGATTCAGAAGGATGTAGGTTGCAGTAGGTACTGGGAGATGAAGAAGCTTGTACGGGATAGAGTAGCATGGGGAGCTGCATCAAACCAGTCTCGGGACTGAAGACCACAACAATAACAACAACAACATGTCCCTTAATTATAGTATTGCCTATTTTTGGTTACTGTTAACTCTGTTTGCCTGTGAATTCTCTGCTTTGTATGCAACAGTAGCACTGAAATTGTGACTCTTCTCTTGATTACAATACCAGCTGACCTACTTGGATTAAACTACCATGAACAAAATGGCAACTAGTGTTATTTTAGTGATATCTAATTTAATTACAATCTTTCTCCCTTAATTCTGTACTTACTAAATCTATTACTCTCTGCCGGCACATCGGCCTTCTAAATGATCTTCTTCTGTCCTCCCACCCTAGCTGTATAGCGCACTAATTACTTTTCAACATTTGATACAGATCACCATTCCCAGCCACATTCTGTCACAGCGAATACCCTCTGCTCCCCAATCCTTCGTAATCATTGCGACCTCCACGCTTTGTGCCTCGGAAATGTAACCGACCCCGTGCTCTTCACCTTCTCCAGACATTTAGTGGCGTGTGAACTCCTCCCAATGCCTGCCATCCATCTCACATACCGCGAGGCGCTGTTGGAGTCCACGGCAGCCGTTGTCCCTCCTTGCAGCGTTGTAGTCGAAACGATTCGCGATGGCTTTACGCTACAACTCGTGTATGCAAACGTCCAGTCTTTACCTCCCCGCTTGACTGAGTTCAGGACCTCAGCTTTCATACCGTATTTCCTGTGGAGACTTTGCTGAGGCCAAGTATCTCTTCCAGTTCTGTAAGCTTTGATGACTATGTCCTTCTAAGACATGAGAAGTATAACATAAGAGGTGGCGGTGTGGCTGCATAATACGTCCAAACAGACTCTCCAATATCGCGCTCAGGTCCAAAACCGAGGGAAAAAACCCAAATACATGTTCATTGAAATTAAACCTATCACCAGAAAATGTTGTATTTGTGTAATATGCAAACCACACACAGCTGCATAACTCCCTCAATTTTAATCCGCAATCGCTTATTTTGAATCTTGGTATGAACACATGGCTGTAGCAGGACATGTCAACATAAACTTTATAAACAACCGTTTCTCAGTTTCAGAATTCAAGCGTATACTTCCTTTTGCAAATCTTACAATGTTTCCACCTTGGCCAACTCATCATACAGCAGGCACTCATATCTGTCCCGATATTTCTGCAACAAAGTCTCCATACCGAGTAATTTGCACTGATCAAATTTCTATGTGTATCTTATCCGCTCATGATGAAATATTCATGACTTATTCGCTTTAGTGTCCAGAGAAAAAATCACAAGAGGCCAATTTTAGAGGTTTAAAGAGCTTGAATACGACTCAGTTAGCAGCTGACGTCTGTATCTCTTGGCAGGGAATGACAGGGAATAACTTCAACATAAATTGAAAACTACATAAATTCACTGAGAGACTCAATAATTTACGCTCCGAAAAAAAGTGTGAGAGTCAGGTGAAAACCGGCACCATGGCTAGTCGATCAACTGAAACATCTGATGAGTAACAGAGAAGCTGCACACCAGACTTCCGAGAATAATCTCGCCCACAAGCGACTATGCAACCGAATCATAAACGGAAAACTAAAGTAAGATAACTCGTTAACTAAGGATAACACCCTTCCGTCCTGTGGAAAAATTTACGAAGGCTAGGAGTAGGCAAGCCTCAATCTGCAGCTGAACCTCTAGTTCCTATTAAGAATCTAAATGAGTTTTTCGCCACGCCTACATCTGTACTTGATGTGCTCGCAAGGACGCAACCTATCAATTCCCTTGAAGTAGCTGTGTTCGGTACACACGGAAAAATTTTTCTGCGTGAGGTAAGCGTCAACACAGTCAGGAAGTCAGTTCCGTGATTTCGTTCAGCAGCTGCAGGACATGACAATATTGTAATGCAAACGGTCAGTCTCCTCATCGATCCATTGTGCCCATAATAACAGCGGGTATTTTTAACCATTCTCTGACCTCTAACATCTTCCCAGTGGCCTGGAAAAAGGAATTCACGTAGCCTCTACCCAAAAGTAACCTGGCAAAGAACCTTCTGACTACGGGTCCATTCCCATTGGCATTATACCAGCAGTATCTAAGCCGTTAGAATACATCAAATGGTTCAAATGGCTCTGAGCACTATGGGATTTAACATCTATGGTCATGAGTCCCCTAGAACTTAGAACTACTTAAACCTAACTAACCTAAGGACATCACACACACCCATGCCCGAGGCAGGATTCGAACCTGCGACCGTAGCAGCAGCGTGGCTCCGGACTGGAGCGCCTAGAACCGCACGGCCACCGCGGCCGGCTAGAATACATCGTTCATGATCAGGTTTACAAGTACTCAACATCAGATAACATACATGAATACCAATCTTGTTTTCGAAAAAATCGCAGAACGACGACTGTTCTTCTAAAAGTGGCTGCAGAACAGAGACAAGCTGCGGAGAAACATGAGGCAACTATTATGTGGTTTTTGGATTTCAGTTAAGCATTTGACACAGTCCACTGTGATATTCTACTTGTTAAATTCAAGAGTGAAAAATTTTCTTCAAGTGCCGTGCAATGGTTTGACTCCTAGCTTACTGTTGTGTACATAGTTCCGCGTAGTCAGCGCGTACACAACTTTGCCACCAGAGCGCACCCCACTAAGCACAACAGCGCAGGCGAAGCGCTCGTCCGTCTCCGCACTACGAGATGGCGCTGCCTTAGAGACGGACCAAATTCTGCTTCCGCCAATCCGAGTATTAATAAGTAACGCAGCCAATGAGATTGCTGCTAATGTAGAACCTTTTCTCCTCGTGGATCACACTTGCGCAGTGATACATGAATGCGCGAGGTATTATAATGAGTGTACAGACCTCTGATTAGTCAGTCTGCATTTATCTGCACCTGTCTGTACCAGTCTACATTAGTCTGTACCAGTCTATAGTCAAGTTTCAGTCTGCGCTTAATAAGATTACCGTATTCCTGTACATAGCCATGAAGAGAAATGTATAGAAACTTTGTCAAGCATCAGAGATTTGTGAGAATAAGATTAACGTACCAAGACCAAAGGAACTTCAGATTGTCAGTTGTAAATAGCATCCAGAATCAAGATACGTAATGGCTACGCTTTTTATTATTTTAATAAATGTGTGTGAAAATTAATCAAGTTCTGTTTAAAGTTGGTCACCGTCAATCTGCCACTCTAAGCATGCAAGTGGCATTTCAATCGTCTGACCTAACGGCAGAATATAAACACGCCACGATAAGACCACAAGACATACTGCTGACACTCGCCTACTTCGTTAGAGCGACGAGTCAAATAATCTGATGGTGTGTGTACCGAAGGTCTTACAGTACGCACACCACCCTTACATACCGATGTGTGTAATGATCGGAACGAAGTGGTCATAATGGAATAATGTAGCATCAGGGGTCCAACAAGGATCAGTATTAGGACCGTTACTTTTTCTCATTGTATGATAGTGTTGAGTCGACTATTATATTCCATTCCAAATGGCATTTACACGCTGACGATCTTCAGGTACACGTAAATGCAAGCCCAAGAAATCTGTGCACATCTATTCGGAACGTAAATGCTCACTTAGTTGCTTTGTCAGAATGGGCACAGATCATAGTTTTGAGACTTAACGCATCTAAAGCGCAAGCTTAGTCACTCAAAGGAGACGTTTTAGACTTCAGTTCAGAGTATCTCTTCCTCCCCTAATGCTGAACAAATCTGAACTCACCTTTCTTTTCCTGCAACGAGTTTGGGAATAATTTTGGACTACCCCCTTGATTGATTTGAACACAACTGCAGTCGATAATATGTCAGCATTATTTCATTCATCAAAGGAATATAAAAAATCATTTACTTTCGAGCTTAAAAAGAAACTCGTACAGTCACTAATACTGACCACCTTTGATTATGGAGATCCTGTTCGACAAGGTTCACAAAATGGTTCAAATGGCTCTGAGAACTATGGATCTCAGGTCATCAGTCCCCTAGAACTTAGAACTACTTAAACCTAGCTAACCTAAGGACATCACACACATCCATGCCCGAGACAGGATCCGATCCTGCTACCGTAGCGGTCGCACGGTTCCAGACTGACGCGCCTAGAACCGCTCGGCCACCACCGGCCGGCTGTTCGACAAGGACTTTCATATGAGAGCTCACGGCTGCTGGGGCTGGCAGTGAATAGCTTATGTGCGATACATTCATAATGTACGCTATTTCTACCAAATCATTCCTGTGTATCATCCGTTATCATGAGTACATGATGATAAGCGCAGAAGTTATCATACCCCGTGTTTGCTTTATCCGCTTCTCTATCGTTGCGCTCCTACCTGTTTATCTTCAAAATGTTCAAATGTGTGAGCTCATCGGTCCTTAGATTTACACAATACTTAAACTAACTTAAAGTAACATGTGCTAAGAACAACACACACACCCATGCTCGAGGGGGGGACTTCAACCTCCGACGAGAGGGCCGCGCAATCCGTGACATGGCCCCTCAAACCGCACGGCCACTCCGCGCGGCTGTTTCTCTTCAACCCTCACACTACTATCTGGACAATACAGCAAAAATACTGTTCTCAACAAAGTAAATCCTCTCTGTATCACTAAACACTACTGCCATGTTCTCAAAATCATTTTACATATTAGGAATCCGAGTTTAAAACAATCTTCTTGAAATACATGTTAAAATTCTTTCAAACTTCAAAAGGCAGCTAATAGCCTGCTTTCTATCAAAATAGCTTATTCTTGCAGCTCACTCTCGCCGATCCTCCCTTCAATACCACTTTTCTCTCCCCTTGTCTAAAAAGTTCTGACTTACAATTCTCTCCCTTCGTAGTAAACACTGTCACATTCATTTCAGTGCCCTCCCTTTTATTACCCCTTCCACTTCTTCTAATAAAAACAAGGCTTCAGAAGTGCTAAATTAGTCGATGTCAATCTTTACGCCTCCATTAATTTATTGATATTGTTATTAGAGCTATTATTATCATTCTTTCAAATTACCACTTTTTATTAAGAACGGAAGTTGTTATAAAAGAGTTTCTTATGAAAAAATGAATTAATTTCATTCTTAATTCCGCCATTACTGTATCATAATTATTAAGGTTATTATTATTATTATTATTATTATTATTATTATTATTATTATTATTGCTGATCATTATTCATATTAATAATGCAAAAAATTTGTGTTATTGTGATTGTTGCTTTTTTTGTACGTGTTGTTCCTAGTGCGCTCTAAAAGAGGGCCTTGGGCCCTAATCTGGTCAGGTTAAATAAGCAATATATAAACAAATAAATAAATGTAAGTGTCAAGGTCTCTCAGGGCCTAAAATCGAGACATGGGGCACCCCCTAATTTGCTTTATTACATGGTGAGAAATATTATCAACTTCTTGTTTACTCCAGCTCTATCACTGTGGTCCTGAGAAGTCCTAAACAAATTTGGCAGACCCTATCGAATCATTGAGAAGACAGACGGCGGTGTTACAAAAATATAAAACAAATAATGTCTGGCTCACTCTGAGTCCCCAGGTGAAGCTGCAGGCCATAGTGAAGATCGCCTCTAAGAAGACGTCCAGAGGCGGCGGGTCTATGGCGATTTCCACGAGGCCTCCGACGAGGATGGCGAGATGCTGGAGTAGCAGCAAGGCCGTGATCAGAAACTTGGCACCCGCTGGCTGGCCTCCGGGTGGTTGCCACAGCCCGATTCCGCGCATGACTACGGCGCTAGGTCCCAGAAGCGCTTCCACCTCCTTTGTCGTGTCCCACATCTGCTGCCAAATATAAAGCACAGTTAAAAAAAGCGAAGTGTAGAGACAGTCCTACACTACTGACCATTAAAATTGCTACACCACGAAGATGACGTGCTACAGACGCGAAATTTCACCAACAGGAAGAAGATGCTGTGATATGCAAATGATTAGCTTTTCAGAGCATTCACACAAAATTGGGGCCGGTGGCGACACCTACAACGTGCTGACATGAGGAACGTTTCCTACCGATTTCTCATAAAACAAACAGCAGTTCACCGGCATTGCCTGGTGAAACGTTGTTGTGATGCCTCGTGTAAGGAGGAGAGATGCGTATCATCACGTTTCCCACTTTGATAAAGGTCGGATTGTAGCCTATCGCGTTTGCGGTTTATCGTATTGCGACATTGCTCCTCGAGTTGGTCGAGATCCGATGACTGTTAACAGATAATGGAATCGGTGGGTTCAGGGGGTAAAACGGAACGCCGTGCTGGATCCCAACGGCCTCGCATCACTAGCAGTCGAGATGACAGGCATCTTATCCGCATGGCTGTATCGGATCGATCCCTTAGTCAACAGATGGGGACGTTTGCAAGACAACAACAATTTGCACGAACAGTTCGACGACGTTTGCGGCAACATGGACTATCAGCTCGGAGACGGTGGCTGCGGTTACCCTTGACACTGCATCACAGACAGGAGCGCCTGCGATGATGTACTCGACGACGAACCTGGGTGTACGAATGGCAAAACGTCATTTTTTTCGGATGAATCCAGGTTCTGGTTACAGCATCATGATGGTCGCATCCGCGTTTGGTTACATCGCGGTGAACGCGCATTGGAAGCGTGTATTCGTCATCGCCATACTGGCGTATCATCCGGCGTGATGGTATGGGGTGCCATTGGTTACACGTCTCGGTCACCTCTTGTTCGCACTGACGGCACTTTGAACAGTGGACGTTACATTCCAGATGTGTTACGACCCGTGGCTCTACCCTTCATTCGATCCCTGCGTAACCCTACATATCAGCAGGATAATGCACGACTGCATATTGCAGATCCTGTTGGGGCCTTTGTGGATACAGAAAATGTGCGAATGCTGCCCTGGCCAGCACATTCTCCATATCTCTCACCAATTGAGAACGTCTGGTCAATGTTGGCCGAGCAACTGGCTCGTCACATTACGCCAGTCACTACTCTTGATGAACTATGGTATAGTGTTGAAGCTGCATGGGCATCTGTACCTGTCCAAGCTCTGTTTGACTCAAGGCCCATTCGTATCAAGGCCGTTATTACGGCCAGAGGTGGTTCTTCTGGGTAGTGGTTTCTCAGTATCTATGCACCCAAATTGCGTGAAAATGTTATCACATGTCAGTTCTAGTATAATATATTTGGCCAATGAATACCCGTTTATCATCTGCATTTCTTCTTGGTGTAGCAATATCAATGGCCAGTAGTGTAGTTGATACTGGATATACTCACATTCCAGTTCAAAGTAGTGCACGCTGTTATCCAGCAGTGCGAGCATGGGAAGTCATCACGAGAATATGCTTTACAGGCCAGCAAGTTAACGTCACTAAATGTACTGATGACAAGCAAGACAGAAAGATGACGGAAGTTGCAGGCAATATGTGAGGAAGTTGGTGGTGCATAAATTACAGCAAGAAGCAGTGACGCTGCGCCACGTATCTAGAAGTACATGCCTGGGGACTGATAGGATACTGGCTAAAATCCCAGTGCAACCACAAATATTTCTCAGTCTTCCTTTAACCTTGTCGCCACATTTCAAGGTAGTGAAGAATCGCCGCGGATTCCAAACTAGACTGTAGGTCCCATCTCCCCAGTAGGTTTGCTGTGGGATGCAAGTAACCTAAGAGATACTCAAGGAAGCAACTCCACCGGTCCCTTGAGACTCACAGAGTTATCAGTGTAGTGCACTAATTAAACGTCCGGTTGACCATGTGGGTAAATGCGTTACTACGCAGTGACTTCTTATGTTTTGAACAATACAAACACTAACTTTGCGAAAACTTCACTTTTTTCCCTCACGGAACTTTACTTCAGTACTAGCAAGGAAACAAGGGTCAACTTCTAGTTGTAAGGTATCAGGCAAATCCAACACCTTCCATGAAAATCCTGATATGATAAGCAAATCCGGCAATATGTCACATAGCTCCGAATAAATCCTGACATTAAATTAACCAAAGTAATACGATCAACGAGCGAGCAAATGGAATACCACAGACTAACACAAGAACGCCTAAATGCATGTTATACCTTCCCACCGTGAAACAGACGCAGTTCCAAGGGAAGAAACATGAACAGAAGCCGAGAGCAGAACTGTGTTAAGCTAGAAGGCCCTACGATAAGGGACGGACACCCACGTCGCCAGCCAACCACCAGGACCACCCCCCCAGCCCATGTTAAAAGATAGAGCCCTCCTGAAGAACAGTATAGATCTTACGATAACACTAAAAGGGCCACACCAGCTGCAAGTTTTAGCGTGAGACTTTTTCGCGTCTCTGTTACGTTGCAAACGTTAAAAACATTGCCCCACCACGAAAAGTATAACGTTTCTCATTGGATAGACAGAATTTTTGTAGGCAGAGCTTAAGGCTAACATTGAGACCCTGATTGGTCGGATGAAAACACAGCCAGATAGTTTTCTTTAAACCAACTTCGGTAAATTGTAGTAAGGAGAAGTTAGGAGAGAGATGCTTTCGAGACGGCGAGGTGTGTGGAGCTGTGCCGCCCGCCGCCCACTGACGAACACCGACAAGCTAATCAACGCACGCGATGCCTCATTTTTGAGCGTATAAGGCTTCACTCAGAACTGCAGAAGTCTCATCTGTTACATCCCCTTTTTACGTAATACTAGTGTCGATCGTCAGTTGAAGCTCATGGTATTCACATTTGCTACGTAAGTTAAAATCTTAAACGCGATGATTATTCTGTTATATAGTTATTGAGAAGCCACATCAGCCACTGTAATTTACGACAAGTTAGATAAGTAATTAAAGATAATTGAGAGTCACTGTAGACCATTTTGATAGTTTTCTCGTTTGTGAAACTTAATTTAAACCTAGATTATAGATGTGATATGGCATAGGTCATCCTTCGATCCATTGTAGAACTTGGAAACCCAATCAGGGAATATTCGTTCACATTTTTGTTGAATGCAGTTGGTTTTTATCATCCTGTATTAAAATATTTCCTTTTATCAATAGTGCAATTTATAAACAATGTTTTGTGAGTAGAATGAAATTTCAAATGTTAAACTTAACTGCTTTTTCGACGTTATTTTACCAGCTAACTAAAAATAGGAAAGCCTTGAACCCCTTCCACTAAATTTAGTTAGTATTAAGATTCTTTTACAGGGAGTGCAGTGGAGCTGACGCTGAAATCATTAAGTATTTGGTTATATCATCGCTAGTCTCACTGAACTCTTCTGAACTCTACATGTCATGTGTGGTCTGGCGTCTCCTTACCAGCAACAGGTCCCAGGTTCAAACTAGTCAATTCCCTAAAAAACACGCTCAGAGCGTCGCTGCGCGAAAGTGGGAGGGAGACACGACTTAGAACAAACAGACACCACGCAGAATGTTAGATAGTATGTGTGCAAAAGAGTGTCACAGTAAAAAATTAATATTTTTACGGAAAAATGAAGCATATTTTTAGTAACTGACATATTGCGAGACATAAATATGCGAGCTCTTAAGCTTTTATATAATTATTTATTACCCAATATCACTTGATGATTACAAAACTCACAAAAATCCTGGTTTCCATAATTGATTGCTGCCTTGAGATATTAAGCCACTAACAGTTTCTTCATGATGTACAGGATGTCCCACAAATGATGCAACAAATTTCGACTGGTTTATGAATGTGTCTTGAGGAGCAAATCAAGGATAGGAACCAATGTCTAGAAAATTCATCTCACGACGGTACAGGACCTCGAAGTTATGGGCGCCAGCGCCTGCTACGCCACCACTCATACGGCAGAAAGTGTGACGTTACACGCTGATGGACCGTAGACGGAATGTCTCGCAATGTAGTTTGTGGTTCTATGATGGCAGCTAGTGTAGAAGATGGAGCCAGCTAGCTGCTGCGTAGAAAGGCCTTGTCTCCTATGAAAGAGAGGCTCTGTTGCCTCCGTGGACGACGGTTTCACACAGCGTTTCCACATGCATTTTGTTTTTCTCCAGTGTGACGAAAAAAGTTGCAGATTTTAGAGCGTTCCAGCACAAAAATAAACTGCAAAAACAAAACCCGTATCCGAAATCGTGATCCACCAGGGCAATACAACTTCGTGTTCGTAGTAGACAAGTTCTTCTTACGAAGAAACTAGCTCCATCTTCTGCATTGTCGATCGTAGCAGTCAGTTGTCATCACTGGGTAACAAAGAACATTGCGAGACCTCCAACTGTCGACCAGCAACATAAAAAGTCACGTTTGCTGCCGAAAAAGTGACCTACCGGCAGGCTGCGGCGTCTATATCGTCGACACTCTCCAGCGTCGTTGAATGACGTTTCCGGACATGGGTTCCTATCCTCGATTCGTTCCTCAAGGCACCCTCTAAAACCCCTCGAACTTCGTCGCAACATTGCTCGGACATCCTATATATAAATTCCAGTTCTGCACTCTAACTATCACAAACGAACTTTTCAAACAATTTCATGATGTTCAGAGTGCATAACTGCAATTGTTACATATTATAACGAAGCTGTTAGTGGATCAGTAACACATGAAGATGTCAGTAAAATGCCGAAACTGGTACTGTGAACGAAGTAATTACTAAGCGATTTTGATATTGTAATTTGTTGTACAAATAAAACAATAGTATTACAACAGCCAGCGTTTACTCAGACGAAGTGTGGATTCATGCACTTCACTAGGCGATTAACATTGTCGTAGTGTATGTAGACTATTGAGAAATAAAAGTGGAGGTGAGTACTGAATTTTTGTTCAGTTCTGGGAATCAGTGTACAGACATGTAGCTTTCCTAAAAAAAAATGGTTCAAATGGCTCTGAGTACTATGGGACTCAACATCTTAGGTCATAAGTCCCCTAGAACTTAGAACTACTTAAACCTAACTAACCTAAGGACATCACACACACCCATGCCCGAGGCAGGATTCGAACCTGCGACCGTAGCAGTCCCGCGGTTCCGGACTGCAGCGCCAGAACCCCTAGACCACCGCGGCCGGCGTAGCTTTCCTCTGTAAGAATAATGGAGAGTACGAAGTTAACAACTCGCTCCCTTTCTGCCGGGCGTAAACTCTACAGTGTAGCCATCCTCACCACATATTTAGTTCGCTTTGCCAGTTAGTGTAAGGGCGACAATATGGCACGTGGCCACGAGTGTACACGAGAGTGGCGGCTGCCGCAGGAAGAAGAGCGTTGCAGGCCTGGCAGTCTACACCTGTGATTTGTGCTACCACCAAAGTAAAACTTTCATTTTGTCATAGGGATCACAGATACTTTCCTTCTCGAGTAAGCTATACACGAACCTGTTGTCGGATCAAGATTAGTCTATACACCCATTTCAAAACAAAAGGAAACAACAGACAATGGCAAAGAGGAGTAAAAAAGTTTTTAGAAGTGGCCACTGCACTGTTGTTTTCCAAGGTTGGCAGTGCTGTAAACAAGGTACTTTACAGGACAGACTCTGATGGTATATTACTCGTACATAACAGTAGTTGCCACCGCAATATAGCATCGCTGGTGGTAGCCACACTACCACCCACTCACACTCGAAGGCACTTCGATACGTGATGCTAAGCAGACGTCACCTAGTCATGGCTCCGACATAATCATTCATGCGATAGTATAGAGGACCTTCATTATTGGCATGAGAGCTGTACTCTGTTTCTTGTTGCATTATTTGTAAAGAGTCTTCGTACACTTGGGGGAAATACAAGTTAAGTAAATTTTCTGTTTACTGTGTTAACTTGTTTGCTAATCATTTCTGACCCTGTCTAGCATTCCTACAACGACAGATGTCGCACTACTCTCTAGCCCACCACTCTTTACCATTGTCTACGAAGTCGTACACAACAAGTTTGAAACACCCTGCACCTAAACCTAACGTGTTAAGTGACTGCATCAGTGTCCACTTGAACCTCCTTACTGCCGTCCAGCCTTGGTGCTTTACCCTCTGAATTCCGTCCTCTACCAAATTGGCGATACATGAATGCCTCATTATGCTTCCTGTTCTTTGAGTCAAGTATCTTCCTCATTACATTCAAAAGATCAAGTTTTCAGCATTCTTCTGTTGAACTATACCTTACTAGCCTCTATTATCGTCACGTCTGTATTGTTCATTGCCATTGACCAACGGCATGAGGGCGTAGAAGGCAAAGGAAACCACTGCATTAAAGATACATAAAGTGTATCCACAGGATATGTAACCTGTAATTGAATACATCATGATATGTCCATTGGCAAAAGATCCCACAATATTCCTCCATTCAGATCTCCAGCTGGGAACTGCCAAGGCGCAGGTGGCCATGAGAAAAATATTGAACAACCAACGAAAGGACAACGTAGTACGAGTCGGGGCGTGGAATGTCAGAAATCTGAAAGTGGTAGGGAAACTAGAAAATTTGAAAGTGGAAACGTAGAGGCCCAGAGGGGATTATTGAAGTGAAGTAGAAAGACGTTTATGTCAAGAGCAGCAGAAAATCGTATAAGAGGAGTAGGATCCGTTATCAATAGGAAGTTAGAGCCGAGAGTGTGTTACTGTGAACAGAATAGACAGCTAGTCAACACCGACAACATTGGATCAGATATACATGGCGACGTCGCTAGGAACGGATGAAGAGACAGAGAAACTATATGAGGATGCTGGACGGGTAATTCAGAACGTAAAGGGAGGGAAAAATCTAATAGTCACGGGCGATTGGAATACGACTGTAGGGCAGAGAGCAGAAGAAAGAGTGACTGGAGAATATGGGGTCGGTACTAGCAATAAAAGAGGAGCTCTGTTCAAGGATCACAAGAGGAGGAGGTGCAGTTGGAAAAGGCTGAGAGATACGGGAAGATTACAGTTAAATTACATCAAGGTGAGGCAGAGATTCCGAAATCAGATACTGCATTGTAAGGCATATCCAGGAGCATATATAGACTCAGATCGCAATTTAGTAATGATGAAAAATAGGATGAAATTCTAGAAACTATTCAGGAAGAATTAACGCCCAAAGAAATGGGATACAGAGATGCTAAGGAATGAATAAATAGGCTTGAAGTTCTCTGAGGCTGCGGTAATAAATAGTTCAAGAGGCAGTAGAGCTGAAGCGGAATGGACGTCTCAAATAAAGACAACCATAGACGTTGGACAGAAAAACATAAGTAAAAAGAAGGTAACTGAGAAGGAACCGTGGATAACATGAGAAATAAATCAGTAGATGGACGAAAGAAGATATGTCCAGATAAATTCAGGAATACAGAAATACAAGTCACTTAGGAATGAAATAAACAGAAAGTGAAAGGGAGCTAAGGCGAAATGGGCGCATGAAAACTTTGGAGAATGCGAAAAAGAAATCATAGTCGGTAGGACAGACTCAGCATACAGAAAAATCAAAACAGCCTTAAGTGAAATGAAAAGCAAGGTCGTTAACATTAAGAATGCAATGGCAATTCCTCTGTTAAAGCTGAGGAGAGGGCAGATAGGGGAAGATTTTTCTGATGATGTGATAGAAGAAGAAACAATTGTGGACGCTGATGAGGTAGGGGATCAAGTATTATAATTGTAATTTAAAATATTCAGGGACGAATTAAGATCAAAAAAGGCAGAAGGGATAGATAACGTTCCACGAGAATTTCTGAAATCCTTGGGGGAAGTGGCAACAGAACGACTATTAACATTGATGTGTAGAGTGTATTAGACTGGTGATATACCATCAGACTTTCGGAAATAAGTCATCGCATATGACACCGTAGATAGCAAGAGCCGACAAGTGCGAGAATTATCGCACAGTCACATTAACAGCTCATGCATCCAAGTTGCTGTCAGTAATAATATACAGAAGAATGGAAAAGAAAATTGAGGACGTGTCAGATGACGATCAGTCTGACTTTAGGAAAGGAAAAGGCACCAGAGAGGCAGTTCTGTCGATGCGGTTGATAATGGCATGTATGATACATTGATGTTTGCTGTTAAGATTGCAGCTGAAATACTGAGGCAGTATTTGGGGCTGAAATATTCCTCCAATCAGCAGTTTGACTTCCAGTGAATTCATGAGTTGTGCTCTTGAATGTCAAGTAATGTCGTATATTGTAGCTGTGTTGAATCTGGAATATGTCGACCTAAACCTTTACGTCGGCCACAATCGTCTGGACAAGTACTGGTTATTTTTGTAAAAAAAATAGCAATCATTACAGTACCATATGTCCCGTTCCAAGACAATTCGCATGGTCTGAGGAAGGGTATATTTTTACTTTAAAATATAGGAAGAAGTTATTGTTACTGCAGTTCTTAAATAGATAATTGACAGAACAACCTTGGTTAACATCCTTAGGGAGTTTGGAGCAGACAAGAAAACAGTCGCAATCGTCAAAGA
Source organism: Schistocerca cancellata (assembly GCF_023864275.1). Lineage (NCBI taxonomy): Eukaryota > Metazoa > Arthropoda > Insecta > Orthoptera > Acrididae > Schistocerca > Schistocerca cancellata. The sequence goes on along the minus strand of NC_064632.1, from coordinate 501,462,605 downwards.
AACACTTACGGATACATATGCAAAAGTAAAGTTCCGTGGTGAGGTATCCAGACCATTCAAAATCAGAACAGGATTAAGACAAGGAGATGGGTTGTCACCTACCCTATTCAACTGTGTGTTAGAAAAAGTTATTAGAGAGTGAAGGAAGAAAACGACTGAAGAAGGAATACAAAAAATCAGATTAGGAAGAATAAAGGATGGATTAGAAGTAGATTGCCTCGCTTTTGCTGATGACTTAGCGATTCTGGCAGGAAGTTTGGAAGAAGCAGTCAAACAGATCAATATTCTGAATGAAACAGCAGAAAAAGCAGGACTGAAAATCTCCTTTGAAAAGACAGAGTACCTAACCAATGTAAAAGAGGCACCGAACAATATGATTACAAAGTATGGCCAGATAAAGAAGGTTTCTAATTTCAAATATTTAGGGGAAATCATCCAGCCCAATGCTTCAGCTAAAGAAGGAAATAAAACAAGAACAAGAAAAATGGAAATGGCATTCCAGCTAACAAAGAATGTGTACAACAAGAAGTCAGTACAATTAACGCAAAAATAAGGCACTACAACACTATGATTAAGCCAGAGTGTCTGTATGCATCTGAATGTTTAGCAATGAACACTGACAAGGAAATGGAAGCTATAGCAAAAAAGGAGCGAAAAATCATTAGAAGAGTACTTGGGCCGAGGTTTAAGAATGGGACTTGGAAAAAGAATGAATGATGAAAGGCTGACAAAGAAAATATTCATGTTTTCTAACAAGAACCCCAGAACCCAAATTACCTGGTTCAAAGAAGTCAAAGCAGACTTAGTGGAGATGGGTATAGGAGAAGATGATATAACCAACAGAGACTTAATGAGAGACAAAATTCAACATTTTGAAGGATTTGAAGTGAAGAAGAGAAGAACTGGAGGAACAGTGTGGACAGAAGACCGAAGGGAGCAGCACAGAGAGAGGATGAAGACATATTGGCAGAAGAGAAAAGAGGAGGAGCGCAATAAGAGAAATGTACATTGAAAAATAGTTGTTTAGCGCGGTCCCTAGACGGCCAAAATCGGAATAAAAAAAATGTTAAGATTGTGAACGTACACAGTGAAACAGTCATTCTCTTGTCTGCTATCCCTCATCAAAACCATGTTTATGCAAACTGGATTGTTTGTGAAGCACTGAAGGCAACTTCACAATTTGTGTTACTTCGTTTATGGACCTTCCGAAATTGATCTGCTTTTACATTACATGTTGTGATTTATTCCTTTATTTTACAATAAGAAAGAGTCATCATATTACGTTACGTTATTTTCCTCGCAGCGCACTAATGTAATTTTACTGTTCGAAACTCCAGGCTAAGGACAATAATCCCAATTTTAGCAACTGGCAGTCGTACGATAAACAGAACTCACAATATGTATTATACTTTTTAAAACTTTAACCAGTTGACAGCAGAGTACTCTGTAGCACTTAAATAGGTTCTCTAAAATACATTTCTACCGTCTAGTTTCTCAGAATACCGCTGATACTCTTCGAGCGCTAAATAGTTATAGATAATACGGCCTGTTTTACCCAAATTAGACCATCATCTGTTAAGTGTGATCTAACGGTATTACCTTGAAATACATTTTGATAGTCACACACGTAGACATTCATCAAGTTTATTAATTATTTAATATACTAATCGTTGTTAGAAGTGTTCTGTGGTGTTAAAGGCACCAGCCTTCCAAAATAAAATTATAAAATTAGTTCTCCAAAGAATAATATTGCTTTTTCTAAAAGCTTACATGATGCCAAGTATGCGATCTTTAATATGTTAACAGTTATCAAGCAATCTTGACGTAGTAAATTATTATGTGCAAAACGTTGTGTCGCTTAATTAGTTTTATTTTTTTATTTTTTAGAACAGCTACACAGACTTCGCGGTTACAACTGACAAAAGAATACACTGTTTAAAAAGTACTAACTGCAATTTCAGTGGCGAACAGCAGTGACCAATAAATAATTTGTCAAATAAACCCTATTCAAAGCCTCAAAAAGGGCAACTAATTCAAACATAAAACGAAATAACCATAATATCTGGGAAAGTAAATAAAAATACAGTACACAATGGAAAGAAAATCGAGGAAAATTGACATAAAAGAAATAGAGGAAAGCGGTATAATGCTCTTGTACAGAACAAATATCAGAAGTCGATACCAGGGACTTCAGTGCTAATTAATGAGTTAGTAACTGTACATCTGCAGTTTTTGTTCCTTACGAAGGTATTGGCAAGGCGGCTGTCATACCTTTTCGTCTCTGTACACGTGGGATGTCATCGCCCGCAGTACTGCAATGCAGGTGGGCCTAAGTATAAATGTCGCGGTTAAGCGACAAGACTTGGGACGTGACGCGGCGCGGCGCTCAACTGTTTGCGTCAAAGGGTTGTGGAGCGTCGCAGGCCAGTAAGTACCGGGTCCGACGATATGGCCCTGCAGAGTTCTCCAATCACATAGAGGCACACAAAAGAACTTGTTAAGTGCCCTATTTTGCTGACTGTTAACAAGTGGACGCTTTGAGCAAGTGGAGTTCGGACGTTGATTGGTATTTGCTACAGACTACTGTATTGTCTCCAGATCAGAATTTTATCCCTCGAGTCGTTCATTACTGGAATGCATGAATTTATGAGGCTTTCTCTGGAATGTCGAGTAATGTCGTGTGGCTGTCAGGAATATTTTGTTGCCATGCTGCCCCACCTGTGTTTGAAACTTGGAAACGGAACCCCTAATCTTGAATAATTATAATTTTTACTGGCGGTCTTACTGAAGCAGTTCGTGTACCTTTCCTCTCCCCAGACGTTCCCGGTGGCTGTCACGCAGATGATATTGTTTATGCATGTGAGAAGCTACAAATGCTCTACCGAAATTTCCACAACGAGCACACTCCTTTGCAGCGGCACCAACAAATGCCTGAGCTTTACCGTTGGAATCCTTCACTCGCTATCATACGTGCATCCCAGGAGCGTTAATAACGTCACTGGCAACATACATTGGCTAGGAACAACATAGTATGAAAACAAACAGGTGGTTATTGTGTTTCATGAGAGCTGTAGCTCATGTAATTATGTTTAGGAGATTTTTCGGCAATCGTGAGAAATCACTCTTATCCTTTATCAGTCACAACTGTTAATGAGCAGAAATTTCCTCTTCGCCTGTTAACTGCCTCTCAGTGGGGGAATTTACTTCAGGCGATAATGTTGCTGTCATTATGGTCTTCGAAACACTAGTTTTGTGCAGCTCTCTACGCTAGTCTTCAGGGGAGAGTATATAGCGAGTCGTTAATACAAGTTTAATATATTTTTTATTTAATTTTTATATAAATGTCGCAAAATGTTTGGAAATTACAGAAATTACACCAGTATATTAAGGTTTTCCTAACTGGAAACATAATCCAATAAAATTTAAAAACGTTGCATCCAAGAAAATTTTGTGAATACTGTATTTAATTGTCTGTCTATTACAGTGTTACTCTGCGACACACTGATAATCACTAAATGAAATCAAATTAAACAGAATGGTCCAAAACCAGTTACAAGTAAAATACATTTTGAAATAGAAGATCAATTTTCAGGACAGGTAAAACTGTTAGGACATTAAAGAAGTTAAGATATTAAAGAAACTCGGTTCACTAGCAATTATCACGTGTCCTATGGTTACAGACGTTGTCCTAACTCAAAGCACAAGGTGGTGAACGGCAACGAACTGTCCATATGTTAGATAAATAGACGTACAAATTTCTCTACCAGAAAAATTAATAGTATATTTTATATAACTTTAATATATTATACGGCACTTAAAGTTGTATAATTCGAACATTTACAAATGAAGCCCAAAACACAACCTCATGTCTAACAACACAAGCTGTAGAAAATCGGGAAACTGCTTATGGCCGTCTTTAGTTCGTATTCTGTCATGTGTTTCTAAAATCAGTCACTAGACTAAAGTACCGTCGGAAAACATCATCTGTTTCTTGCTACAACTCACCTACGGTGCAAGTTTCTTCACTCTGCATAACTACTGCAACCCACACATATATGTATATCCTTACAGTACATAAGCCATTGCCTCCCTCTACAGTTTTAAACTCCCATATTTCCCTCTGTTCTCAAACTGATATTTTCTTGACTTATCAGGATGTTTCCTGTCGACCAATTCTTCCCGTAGTACAGCCGTCCCATATATTTCTTTGCCCTCTAATTAGATTCAGTTTCTCTCAATTTGTTATGTGATCTACCCATTTATTCTTCAGAATTCTTCTACAGCACCACATTTCAAAATATTCTGTTCTTTTCTTGTATGAACACTTCCGTAAGAGGCAATATCAGCAACACTACATACAAACAATTTTAGAAAAGACTTCCGAATACTTAAATTTAGCCGGCCGGTGTGGCCTAGCGGTTCTAGGCGCTTCAGTCTTGAACCGCGCGACCGCTAAGGTCGCAGGTTCGAATCCTGCCTCGGGCATGGATGTGTGTGCTGTCCTTAGGTTATTTAGGTATAAGTAGTTCTAAGTTATAGGGGACTGATGACCTCAGATGTTTAGTCCCAAAGTGCTCAGAGCCAGAGCCACTTAAATTTATACGTGTGTTTGCATTGCCATCTTCCGCAGCGGCTGTTAAAGTTAGTTAATATTGCTTATCCCTCTTGAGCTTACTGCAACTTAAATAAAGGGAATTACGCCTTTTTGGTTGTTTTCAGTTAAAACAGCTTTTTGTTTATACAGTTGGCGTGCAAGTGTCTTAAGGTGTTTCTTTACATATTAATTTACACTAACACACACGTACGCACACACACACAAGTAGTTTCACAGGTTCGGAAGACTTACAACGCGAACGGAAACAAAGGAATAGACGCAAACACTATTGATGTGCAGGGTGAGAAACATTTTGCAGAAGTGTAAACAATTCAGCGCAAGCAATATTGCAGAACGGAAAAAACTGGCAAGTGCATATTTGAATCGAAGTCTTTCGACGTCACCCGTTGCTATTAAGGAGGGAAGAAGCAGAATATGTAATGAAACACCGTAAGTAACTTGCTCACAAACTATATAAACAAAACGCTGTTTTTAAACTAAAACAATAAAAAATGTGCAAAACGTATGTATCCAGTTTGCAGAATCAGCACAAAAGATGCTTTATAAATAAAAGAGAAACGCGTCTGGTGTAATTCTCTTTAATTAAATTGCAGTAAGCTCAAGATAGATAACCCATATTCACTGACTTAAACTGAATTCCTTTTGTGAGAAACGCTTTTTATTCTATTGTCAGTCTGAATTTTATGTCCTCCCTACTTTGGCCATCATCAGCTATTTTTTGTCACATTTCCCAGTCTAATTCCCTTGGCATCATCCGACTTAGTTCGAATACGTATCACTCCCCTTGACTTTTTTTTTTTCGTCGATGTTCATTTCATAATGTCTTCCATCCTGTTCAATTCCTTTCCCATCTGTGACAGAATTACGCTTTCCAGAAACTTATAGTTTCTATTTCTTCTCGATGAAGTATAATTTCCTTTTTAGTTTTCATTGGTTTCCTATACAGCTTGCTCAGTATATAGATTGAATAACATATAGTACAGGCCACAAAAATCTCTCCTTCCCTTCTCAACAACTGCTTCCTTTTCACGTCTTTAGACAGTCATATCTTCAGTCTGGTTTCTGTACAAACTGTAGATAATTTTTTGCTCCGTATTTTTTGTCCCTACTACCTTTAGGATTTCATAGTCCGTGATCTTAGCAACATTGTTAAAAGATTTCATTAAATCTACAAATATCCTAAACGTTGTTTTTGTTTCGCAGGGAAACTGAAAACGCGTGAATATTTGTTTGAATAACGCAATATCAACAGCGCGCAAAAATTTATTTTGAGCAGTTGGTTCAGGAGACCACTCAAAGTGCCAATGGTAGCGAAAACTACTTCAGCTCTTGAAACTTCCTGGCAGATTACAACTATGTGCCGGACCGAGACTCGAACTCGGGACCCTTTCCTTTCGCGGGCAAGTGCTCTACCAACTGAGCTACCCAAGTACGATTCAGGCCCCGTCCTCACAGCCTTACTTCTGCCAGTACGTTGTCCCCTACCTTCCAAACTTTACAGAAGCTCTCATTATGGAAGCATCTCCCAGACTGTGGCTAAGCCATGTTTCTGCAATATCCTTTCATTCAGGAGCGCTAGTTCTGCAAGGTTCGCAGAAGAGCTTCTGTACAGTTTGGAAGGTAGGAGACGAGATACTGTCAGAAGTAAGGCTGAGAAGAGGGGGCGTCAGTCGCTCATGGGTAGCTGAGTTGGTAGAGCACTTGCCCGCAAAAGGCAAAGGTCCCGAGTTCGAGTCTCGGTCCAGCACACAGTTTTAATCTGCCAGGATGTTTCATATCAGCGCACACTCCGCTACAGAGTGAAAATCTCATTCTGAAAACTTCACCTCTTACCATGAAATAATTCAGAGTAAGCAGGAAGCATCATGAGAGACGCAGGGATTAGTGGCCACAAGGTCGTTGTAGCAAGACTGAGTATTGTAACATCCAAATCAACCTAAAATAAAGTGTAGATAGGTACTCTTGACGCTTTCCCATGAGAGTCTTCACTCTTTCCAAGCTGCCTATGCAAGCGTAGTCCAGATGTAGTTTAGATTCAATGAAGTACTGTCGACGGAAGTTGAGATGTACATACCGAATAAACTGACAAGGGATGGTACTGATCCCAGAACATGTCTGAACGCTGTTGCAGAACCAACGAAAAAAGCAGGCCAAATAGAAAAGAAAGGAGAATCTCCAAGCTTGGCGATGTTTTACAAAAGCTCGAAATCCAGTGCTATCTTTAATACAAGATGTTTTTAATAGATTCCGCAAGGAAACTCTGTCTCGAAATCTGGCAAACATTTCAAATAGATTCTGGTCGTATGTGAAGTACACCAGCAACGGAATACAATCAATAGTGTGATCGCGCGGTAGCCGTGGTAATATTATCGATGACAGGGACACTAATGCCGAATTACTAGCCATGGCCTTACAAATTTCCTTCAGCAGAGAAGACTATGTATCTATTCAGAATTCTATTCCGAAACAGCCATAAACATGAGTAATTTAAATGTAGGTGTCCTCGGATTAGCAAAAAGGATTAAATCAATTAACGAGGTAAATCTTCTGGTCTAGATCGAATACCAGTTAGGTTTCTTTCAAGGTACGCTGGTACAATAGCTCCATACTTATCAGTCATACACAACAGCTCGCTCGACGGAAGATCCGTACTTACAGCCTGGTAAGTTGCACAGGTCACTCCAATATTCAAGGAAGAAAATAAGAGTAATTCGCTGATTGACAGACCCGTATCTCCAATGTCGATTTGTGGTAGTGTTTGGAGCGTACACTACCTTTGATCGTTATGAACTGCTTCAAAGAAAAGATCTGTTGACAAATAGCACGGATTCAGAATATACCATTCTTGTGAAACACAACTAGCTCATTATTAAGATAAAGTAATTACCGTTACTGACAGGGGATCTTAAATTGATTCCACATTGCTACTCGTGTATTTCCAAAAGATTTTGACACTGGTCCTCACAAGCAACTTATAATCAAATGGAGTGCGTATGGAGTATCGTCCCAGTTGTGAGCCTGGATTCACGATTTTATGTCAGAGAGGTAGCATTTTCTGCAATTGACGGAAAGTGTGTTGTTATAAAATAAATAAAAATGAATGTGAAACTGTCAGAACTTCCACTATAAAGAAAATATGTGCCCCAACATAGGAACCAAAAGTCTTGACAGGCTGTAAGAAAACGTGTGGTAGTTACAAATCTACCAACATAAATGCACCTTACTAACATCATGTTAGACTGAAAAGTAAAAATATTCCACCGATGATAACACAAATAGTGTTGAAACATGTCTGGTAAAAGTAAAACAAGTCAAGAATGTCGTACATGAAGCAGTGTATCTCACCAGTTATTCTCAGCAAGCACGGAATAAAGAGGAGCATTAACATCCAAAACGACATCAGGGGTGAGAGTGTCGCGGATATGGTCGCGACCTGAACTTTCATGAGGTTACACGCATGAATACCACTTTACGTTACAACACACTACAAGTGAAATGAATGCAAAATAATCGCATGGATATTTATATCACATTAATCAAGTGATCTACATTTTTCCTATTACCACCACATCAAACTCATTGGAAAAATCAAAAAAATAAATAATTCATGTAAGTGCTTCTCATTTTCTGAAGCAGCGCTCCAAAGACAAAAACACGCTTCATTGATGCCACAAAGAGGTAACACGAGGAGTTTACACGACTATTCGAAGCTGCCCATTGCAAAGATTATTTCGCAGTTTTAGAAAGTGACAAAAATGGCAGAAGACTTAAAGTGTAATTTACCAAAGAACTTTCAGTTTCTAGCTAAAGGAGAAGGCTGAGTTTGGTTTGTCGATGACATACTGGGAAACGGCAGTATGTCTCCAGAACAGGTTGCTTACAAAAGATTCGTGTCACATATCCTAGAATATTGGTCAAATGTGTGCGTCTCGTACCAACTGGACGTTGGAATTATTTACAGAGGGGATGAATGGCGAGGGATTCATTTTCCTCACCGTAGGAAATGATGAAAAATCTTAGTTGCATACTTTTGAGAACTGGGTTCAATTGTCTCGTTAAAGGCTGTTTTACCAATTTTCAAGAACGAGTGTTAAGCAATGAATCTGAGAATATGCTTACATTACAGTTCCCAATGCATCACTCCCATAGGTAGCGTAAAAACAAGACAGGACAAATTACAGTGCTCTGTACGATAATGGATCAGAAGAAATTGTAATATGTCGTGAATTGGAAAATACCTCTGTGTCATAAAATTCATAGTTTTTTTTTCAGATTGTGGATACAAATGCAGATCGTGAGCTCCGTAAATAAACAGAGACTTGCGCGCACTTGATTCAGATCGCTCATTCTATATAAATCTGTATGTTGTGACAGTAATTCTGCCCTATAAGACGACTATTGGTTTGAAACCAAGGGAACATAGTTTTAATTCGCTAAAAGTAATTTTTATTTTGGTTTGGAAACTACTTTACGACAAGTGATTTGTGATTCGGGAGACATGCCATCTGATGTCAGTTGCCCCTACTGTCCAAGGATCGAGTCACAACTTAGGGTGAGACTTCCGCGATTGCAGCGTACATGCAATAACGAAACCACATAAGATCAGTGAGATGCCGTGGCATAATCAATCAATCTGATTGTGTAAAGTGGGGTCAGATACGAAGCAACCTCAAATGAAGTGATATCGCATCTCGTTGTTAATGAGACTGCTGATCATGCTCCTCTTTTCTAGTTACGAGTTTGTTATTTTTTATTTTTTTATTATTATTTATTTCTCAAGTAAAGACCTGCTGCCTGTCATTATATAGCAGGTAGTACATTGTGTGATTTTGTATGTTCTACCAAACAAATTCAGTTTCATTACTAGTACATTTTTGTTGTTGAAAACTACCTACGAGTGCAAAAAATTCTAAAACATTCCTACACGCACTGCATATTCTCCATCATATTTACAGGTCCATACAAGAAGGTATGGCTGCAGCGTTTCACTCAGCTCTTGACTACTCACGATTGCGCTATTGTGGCGCCACTGAAGAAGGATTGTGGCTCGTTACCAAAGACGATACCGGAGAGCAGGTTCCCTTTTTTTACGGCACGATGTCGCACACATTGTCGAAATAAACTTTTGTAGAAGAATTTGTCCAAGCCGTCGTCACATTTTACGGATTAAGACGCAAATTTTTGATAGGTGTCAAATGGCCATCTATGGGAAGCATGTCAGGGTTACGGACAGTGTGCTCTCTTATTCCTTCCACAGCGTCACCAAAAACTAATGTGTAACCTCTTATTTGTGCCTTGTACAGTAGAATTCGTTTCAGCATGGTTTGGAGTGAACTGTAAATTTAATAAAAAAATTCTGTCTTTCGCTTTTTTACACAGAAAGATATTTTGACTTATATCTTATGACAATTTAAAATCCTTAAAGACCCCTCTGAACAGCTGATATGGAAGGTCCATGTGTTGTGTTTGGAGTCTAGCCTGACACTAAGAGAGCAGACAGATTATTTTTATGTGTAATTGTTATGCAAGAAATTGTTTCGTTTGAGGGTTTAAGACACAACAGTACGGCAACACTATGTTTGATACGAACAGCATGTTATTTCATTTGAGTACTACTGTGTGCTGAAGCCTGAGATACCGATTTTTTAAATACGCTCTTTAGACGTATTCCCTAGAACACTGTATTGAAATAGCTCGCTGGCTATAAGAAAAGTCGATTACAGTTTGCCACCTAATGCATGGTAAATTTCTTTACGCAGGTGCAGTGTTACTGGTGACCCGGTTTATCGAGTACGTCTCGTCACCAGGTAAGAGTAATCGTACAGCATGGAATACAGATTTACGACTGAAGTAACAGTCGAAAGGAAACGAACAATTCTTTAAGGTATAATATGTATGATATTCATATGAAACCCTCTTAATAGTTTAAGCTAAGGTAAATATTTCATATTCTTTCCCACCGTTGTTACGTTAATTCCGGTGGTACGTGAGAAAGTCGATCTCTATATGAGGGGAAAGCATTTAGGTTTATTTATACGGATCAGAAATAAATGAAGAAACCGAAGGGTGAATATTACCTTTCCAGTATATCTTGACTACAGTTTCCCGAAGAAAAAAATCGTAGTCCGAGTATTACCATTCTTGTGTGCGACAATAAGCGGCACATTGTTACGTCAATGAGATGCTATACTTTGGTGCAGTTGGTGTTGGACTTGTCATTCGCCTTGTAGAGGAAACACTTTGTCTTTCTGGAACGACAGACTTTTCTGCGTTTATGTCAAATAACTAGTTATGCAGACTTGCATATTGCAAATATTAATGTATGCCCTTCTTTTCTTTTTTGAGATAGTGAGATTTTTGTATTACAGATCTTTTTTTTTAATTTTAAGTCAGTAGTGAAATGGTCATCTTTGATTATTTTCACTTATCTTCCTCCTCGCAGTTTATACTGAAATGTTAATAAATTTACATTTTCATTGACTGCAAGTTAGTATCGAGTTTCACCTTTGTCAACAGTTTCTCATGTCACCTTGTCTTACAGTTTCCGTTTATGAAAAAACTAATCTTCATTTGTATGTGCAAAGCATTTACCACTAAATAAACAAAATTCATGTTCGTATTTCTAAAACCCATTTCCTTGAATTCGAAAGTGTCATACACAGATTATTTGTGTTTCATGTCAGCTTAATATTAAATTTTAATAAAAGTTTGTATAAAACAGCTAGTGCTGTGAAATCAGTTTTTTTGGTCAGGATGCTAGAGTTAAGGATACTAGAATACTGGAATAACAAATTGCGAGTGACCCAGGCATTGGTTATTCAGATTATGTATTTTTCTGGTTTCCTTCATGATAGGGGCAAGGGCTAGCGAGGCATGTTTCTTTCTTCCTCCGTAACTATCAATTCAGTATTCTCTCAACTGTGGAATTCTGTTTCTCGACTCTTTAAAGTGAAGGACGTTTCTAGATAGCTGTAAACAAAAGGTCACCTTATTATGATTCATCGTAGTTTTTTACGTGTATGTATAGATTTTCTTAGTCTACGCAAAGGAAGTTTGGCATAGCTTGTATTTTAACGGAGAGAAATTGCCAAATGTTTACTGACCACAGAAACTGAACATACATGCCTAATGAAGTCAAAACACTTCATTGTGTAAATAACAATGGAAACAAAAGCAGCTGAAGATGGTATCTGTTGTGGGTTGGCAGGAGAGCCAACACCGGTATGAGAGGAAGCCGAAAGGCACACGTTTTAGCTCACGCAGGCTGGCGTGAGGTCTGGAAAAGGTCAAGGGAATTAGACTTTAGCAAAAGAAGGATGTAGCTGTGGAATACTTAACTTTAATCCATAAATGGTGAACGTCGCTCTTGACGGTACATGTTTTACAGTATCAATAGTAACTGGTAATGGCGCCTTGCTAGGTCGTAGCAAATGACATAGATTAAGGCTATGCTGAACTGTTGTCTCGGCAAATGATAGCAAAGTCGGCTGTACAATTGGGGTGAGTGCTAGTGAGTCTCTCTAGACTAGACCTGCCGTCTGGTGGCGCTCTGTCTGCAATCACTGATAGTGGCGACACGCGGGTCCGACATATACTAACGGACCGCGGCCGATTTAAAGGCTACCACCTAGCAAGTGTGGTGTCTGGCGGTGACATCACAGTATCCATCGAAAATATTTTTCCCACAGTTCCGTCCTATGTGACAGGTCTAAATTGTCATGCGACAGTCTTTATTTGAACAATAACGATGGTAGCTGTTTGTTGTACAGCTAATCCATTATACAATTCAGACAAAACTCAGAAATAGCACATCACAATAAGAATCAGAAGAATACAGTACAGGTCGAAAAAAAAATTGTAGAACCGTAGTTACACTGAGCAACACAAATAAAGGATCTCTTCTTTGACACCCCGCCAATGTCTCCCATTGCAACACAGAAGTTTTAAATCAGCCTCAGAAGTGCCTCCAACCCTGCTCTGTATCGATGAGGAAGTGTGGCTTCCTGTGACGTCGCCCTTGGGCTCGGCGATGCTTCAAACAACAAGGTATCGATACATGAGAAAAAAAAAATATCAGAGCTCGGAAGTTCATGTGAGTTGTAAGGTGGGTTAATGAAGTCCCATTGGCACCAAATTTTACCACAATTCTACTCAGCGTCGTCATGAATGAGTCACACTATGGGAAGTTTGTCACACCTCCTCTTAGCCACATATCACCCCTTCGTTTGATGCCTCTACAGTGGAAGTGAGTACCGTGATGTCTAGCAAAAAAAAAAAAAAAAAAAAAAAAAAAAAGTTCAAATGTGTGTGAAATCTTATGGGACTTAACTGCTAAGGTCATCAGTCCCTACGCTTACACACTACTTAACCTAAATCATCTTAACCCTTTGACTACTGGAGGCGCACGATCCTCTTGGCACGCTGAGGCGCTGCGGCCTGCACTGTCAACCGTATACCTGCGCTAATGTGGCTGACGCTCGAGCGGCCGCCTGGGGCGGAGCGCCCCTCGCTGCCCCACCCGGCCTGTGCTGAATATTTCTGCACTGCCTGCGACTCCACGCGAAATATTGTGTCCTCTCACGGTTGATACAGAATACTCGTAAATGCTGTCACTACGCAGTTCCCCTGCAGGTGAATTACTACAGAATCAAACAGAATCGTCTGCTAAAACTACACTACTGGCCATTAAAATTGTTACACCAAGAAGAAATTCACACGATAAACGGGTCTTCATGGGACAAATATATTATACTAGAACTGACATGTGATTACATTTTCACGCAATTTGGGTGCATAGATCCTGAGAAATCAGTACCCAGAACAACCACCTCTGGCAGTAATGACGACCTTGATACGCCTGGGCTGTGAGTCAAACAGAGCTTCGATGGCGTGTACAGGTACAGCTGCCCACGCAGCTTCAACACGATACCACAGTTCATCAAGAATAGTGACTGGCGTATTGTGAGGAGCCAGTTGCTCGGCCACCATTGACCAGGCGTTTTCAGTTGGTGAGATATCTGGAGAATGTGCTGGCCAGGGCAGTAGTCGAACATTTTCTGTATCCAGAAAGGCCCGTACAGGACCTGCAACATGCGGTCGTGCATTATCCTGCTGAAATGTAGGGTTTCGCAGGGATCGAATGAAGGGTAGAGCCACTCGTCGTAACATATCTGAAATGTAACGTCCACTGTTCAAAGTGCAGTCAATGCGAACAAGAGGTGACCGAGACGTGTAACCGATGGCACCCCATATCATCACGTCGGGTGATACGCCAATATGGCGATGACTTATACACGCTTCCAATGTTAGTTCACCGCGATGTCGCCAAACACGGTTGCGACCATCATGATGCTGTAAAAAGAACCTGGATTCATCCGAAAAAATGACGTTTTGTCATTCATGCACCCAGGTTCGTCGTTGAGTACACCATCGCAGGCGCTCCTGTCTGTGACGCGGCGTCAAGGGCAACCGCAGCCATAGTCTCTGAACTCATAGTCCATGCTGCTGCAAACGTCGTCGAACTGTTCGTGCACATGGTTGTTGTCTTGCAAACGTCCCCATCTGTTGACTCAGCGATCGAGACGTGGCTGCACGATCCGTTACAGCCATGCTGATAAGATGCCTGTCATCTCGACTGCTAATGATACGAGGCCGTTGGGATCCAGCCCGGCGTTCCGTATTACCCTCCTGAACCCACCGATTCCATATTCTGCTAACAGTCATTGGATCACGACCAACGCGAGCAGAATTTCGCGATACGATGAACTGCAATCGCGATAGGCTACAATACGACCTTTATCAAAGTCGGAAACGTGATGGTACGCATTTCTCCCCCTTACACGAGGCATCACAACAACGTTTCACCAGGCAACGTCGGTCAACTGCTGTTTGTGAATGGGAAATCGGTTGGTAACATTCCCCGTGTCAGCACATTGTAAGTGTCGCCACCGGTGCCAACCTTGTGTGAATGCTCTGAATAGCTAATCATTTGCATATCACAGCATCTTCTTCCTGTAGGTTTCACTTCGCTTCTACAGCACGCCATCTTCGTGGTGTAGCCGGCCGCGGTTGTCTAGCGGTTCTAGGCGCTCAGTCCGGAGCCGCGCGACTGCTACGGTCGCAGGTTCGAATCCTGCTTCGGGCATGGATGTGTGTGATGTCCTTAGGTTAGTTAGGTTTAAGTAGTTCTAAGTTCTAGGGGACTGATGACCATAGATGTTAAGTCCCATAGTGCTCAGAGCCTTCGTAGTGTAGCAATTTTAGTGGCCAGTAGTGTATTTTCCGTCACCAAGAATGACATCTTTCTTGCAGTTTTCTTGCACTATTTTTGTAGATTATGCCGAAAGCGACGAGATTCGTTAGATTTACATCAATAGTTTATAGTTCTTTCATGGATACCCGTTTATAATGTCTGCATTTGTCTATGCGTTCCTCACCGTACTAACTCAAGAACGAATAAAATAAGCCCGAGATTATAGATTACTGTACGTTATTTTTGCTGTTCAGATCATCGTATTACGTCGTTTATTGGAGAAAGCGACATACAGATCATATTTCATATCGCACTACAACATCGGAATTTACTGTGAGCCACGGTAAGAACAATTTTACTTCACGTCGTTAAATTCGTATTCTGGTGTGATAAGAAATTTCACATGGCCTACTGTTTGTATCGCTGAATTGCCCGAATATTTGTTGCGCTTTGTAATTACCCGATTATGCGTAATTTTGTTTCTTTGACGAAATTTGTACAGTACTTGTCATTGTTGCACATAAGTATTCAACAGATTTTCCAACATTTGAAAGATGTGAAATCTCTGTCTTTTTGTTGTCACATTGAATTCACTTATAGAGAAAATTCAAAGTCATGAACTGTAAATTGAGGCGTTACTTCTACACCTTGTGAATATGTTTCTCATCCTTCTTTTTGATCCGTGCTTTGGACCGCCACTGGCGAAATTAAAAACATTTTTATTTTGTTCTCATAAGTAACAAAAAGCGGTCTCTTGACATGAGTTCACTAAAAATTGGCGTGTTTAGAAGAACATCTCTGGTCCAGTATTCGCTAATTTTCAGTTTTTTCATGCGAGGCATCAGAAGACAAAAAGCTATGAAACAATACATTTCTTCATATCCAGTATCTTTCCACTTTGAGATTCGAGAATGCACTGATTCGGGAGTATTCTCCTTGGTGAATAAATAAAACCGATTCGTTTCGTCAGCTATATATCTCATCAGTTCTTGTGAAAAGAATAACATGAAAGCTGACAGAATACTTGACTCATTCCCTATTTGACACACATGTCCCGACAGCGTATCATCAAATGCGTGATTAACTGGCTGAACGTAATTTTCTTTCCATATATCACTAAGACGTGCTTTCTTCGCAAGCTTTTTACTATCACTTTCTGATTCTTCAGATTCAGAACGACTAACATCTCTTGTTGAAACATGAGACTGCTTTGACACCCCTGCTGACGTGAACAGTTTATGAATAGAGCTATCACTTTAGTCAAAATCAAGTAGTTCACCCTCACTGTCGCTCCTCGTAAGAATCTCCATGATTTCTTCCTCAGTGCGACCACGACGTCTCGCCATTTTCCTTGTAAAATACAGGACGCGAAGAACACTGATGTGAATTCCGATGAACAGTGAACTGTAGTGCGAAGCCTAGGCTCACAACAGTCAAGCTAGCGGCCAGAATTGCGAAAGGCTACTGAGACATGGGACGGGAAGTCCGCTGTCCGAGTTATCTGCCGGCCGGTGTGGCCATGCGGTTCTACGCGCTACAATCTGGAACCGCGCGGCCGCTACGGTCGCAGGTTCGAATCCTGCCTCGGGCATGGATGTGTGTGATGTCCTTAGGTTAGTTAGGTTTAAGTAGTTCTAAGTTCTAGGGGACTGATGACCTACGATGTTGAGTCCCATAGTGCTCAGAGCCATTTGAACCATTTTTTTTTTTTTTTACCGAGTTATCTCGTCATCAGCACTCAGGTAGCGGCGCGCCTATACTCGTCATACCGAGCGAGGTGGCGCAGTGGTTAGCACACTGGACTCGCATTCGGGAGGACGACGGTTCAATCGCGTCTCCGGCCATCCTGATTTAGGTTTTCCGTGATTTCCCTAAATCATTTCAGGCGAATGCCGGGATGGTTCTTTTGAAAGGGCACGGCCGATTTCCTTCCACATCCTTCCGTAACCCGAGCTTGCGCTCCGTCTCCAATGACCTCGTTGTCGACGGGAGTTAAACACTAATCTCCTCCTCCTCCTATCAGCGCTCAGGGGCCGGCAAGCGGGTGCGACTTAACTCGTCAACAGCGCTCAGGGGAAAATCGGCGGTCGCGACTGTACTTGTCATTGCCACCCAGGGAGCGGCACGCAGCATGACGAGTGAACTCGTCAACAGCAGTCAAAGGCTTAAGGACAAACACACACGCACCCATGCCCGAGGGAGGACTCGAACCTCTGCCGGGACCAGCCGCACAGTCCATGACTGCAGCGCCTCAGACCGCTCGGCTAATCCCGCGCGGCGACGTCTAGCATTGAAACGATTTCGGTTCCTTATGGGTAGCCGAGGGAAACATTCAGACCGCAATGTCTCTCACAATCAAAAAAATGGTTCAAATGGCTCTGAGCACTATGGGACTCAACATCTTAGGTCATAAGTCCCCTAGAACTTAGAACTACTTAAACCTAACTAACCTAAGGACATCACACACACCCATGCCCGAGGCAGGATTCGAACCTGCGACCGTAGCAGTCCCGCAGTTCCGGACTGCACCGCCAGAACCGCTAGACCACCGCGGCCGGCCTCTCTCACAATCGACACGGGAAGACATCAGGAGATGGTATAAAGGGCGACAATGAAACCATCCCTTCCCTAGGAGTGTTTATTTTCACACATTTCGCGCTGGAAAACGACAGTTTGCAGTGCTGTGCACAACATGACGACGTTACAATCCTTTTCTAAGGACACTGCGTGACTGAAACCTAATTGAACGTGTTCTAATCTTCGTGGAGTGTAGAGCGACGACAAGCTTTGCTTTAGTTTACAGAGTAAAACCACCACGTACAGTTGAAAACCATTCGGCGATATTTGTATGTAATTTGAAACAGAAATGGGTTTTTATGCTTCGGTTCCTCCTTTTTCGAACCCTTCTGTGGAGTGTGTAATGGGAGATGCGACATTCAAACACACGTGACTAAACGGTTCGGCAAAAGCATCGGTGCCATCTGCACACTTTTGTTGGGCACTTTTAAAACGTTTCTGTACAGAGACATCCATCTACCGATCTCTAATCGCCGCCCATTTACGCAAACCTTTCTACATCCCTCTGAATTCATATGCAGCAAGCACGTGCTAATGTACATGAGGTTGATTTTCCAATGTGTTGGTGGGGCCCAGTGAATGAGTATTCTCTACCGGGCCAGTTTTAAAGTGCCCAACACAAGTGTACCGGTAGTGCCAATGGTGGTGACGAATGGCCGTGTAGGGGGGGTCTAAAAGAGATCCTTCGTGTTTTATACCTGTGGTCTGAATTTTGCATCCTCCAATGCTCACGCCACAGAAAGTAGCGAGAATGAGGGATGAGAAGCATAAAAACCCCTTTTCTGCTTCAGATCACATTGAAATTGGAAAAGAAAGTTGTCCTGCCGTACCTCGCACTGAAAACTGTCGTTGTCGAGCACAAAATTTGATAAAATGAAGTCACCTAGGAAAGGGGTGGATTCATTGACGACGTTTATGCTACCTCAAAAGGTGTTTTTGTGCCGGTTCTGAGTGTCGGCGTGTTCTAAATATTTTTCTCGGTCACCCATAAGGAACCCACGTTGTTCCAAAGCTAGGCGTCCCGGTTTTCACCTCCATTGCAGAGGCGTCAGACGAGGGGGTGAAATGTAAGCAAGAGTGAGTGTGAAGACCTTCCCATCTTGTGACTCGTCCATAGTGGCGTTCGGCAGAATTACGATGAAATTTGGTTCCACTGTGAGAACAATCATCCACCATACAACTCACATGAACTTCTGAGCTCTAGCCTTTTATTTACACGTGTCGACACCAAATTTTTGAGCCAAATTTCGTTATGAGAGAAAATTAAGAGGCTTCAAAATAATGATCCCTTAATTCTGTCGCTCACCGTGGCTGTTTTTATGGATGGTGGTGGATAATGGCGATGGGAAGGGATATGGTGAGGCGGAGAAAGAGCAAGTATAGGACGCACTTCTTCAAATGTGTTCGGGAATGAGAAATCTTTAGAAGCTGCCTGTATAACATTCCATCATATGCTGTCCGTTATTATTTTAGATTTTGTCTTGGAACGTACTAGGACGCTCTTTGACATGTCACATAAGACGTGACCGAAATATGATTTAGTCGTTCCTACTACAATACAGCAACTCTAGCGAGATACGGCAGGATGTATGATGTATTTTATGGCTCTGAATGCACATGTAAGATTCTATATTGGCAGCGAATTATTAGTGTTAAAGCTCCAGAGTTTCCTATACCGCGCTGGAGGATTATTTTTATGCCCTTTATTGGATACCAGTAGATGATGACAGAAATAACAAGCAGTACCGAAGAATAAGTCAGTTCTGATCTATGTCTATTTTAGAATAATCAGAGCCTCTAGACATTGTAATATTTAATTAAAGAAGACCTGAAGTGCTACTGGAAAATCTCCTACAACATGGTATTGGTATGGGACCAGTAAGCATCAACATCGTCGTTGGAGAAGAGTGATGAACCGCCATATCATAGCCAGATACTTTGCTTGAAGTGTCAGGAGAATGTTCATTGCAAGGAAGTAGAAATATTCACCGTCCTTTAAAGATGATCTTCATTTTCATTTCTAAGGTTGCTACGTTGTTTTTGTATTCGAGAAAGGTGACGTATGCTCTAATTTCATTTGCCGTGTCATGCTTCATACGTGTGTAACGGCTATTTTTCAAACAGACGTTTTCAATAGTCAATATGTTACGTCACATTGGTTCTGAGTATAATCAATGTGATTTTTGGTTGCTAGGAGCACTGTCGTTGCTGTATCATTTTAAGAGAAGCTATTGATGGGTCGGATGTCTGTCATGCTACATAGCGGTCTGGGAACAGCTTGTGGAACAAAGAGACAAAGATGTGGAGGATATGGAATTTTGAACAAATTAATTTCAGAAGTGAAGATTTCCAGATACTGCTGTTGCTGTGCTGCTTGCTTGCGCGTACTTTATATTGTGTTTGGACAATGGAAAGTATTTTTCTTTCCGTTTTGGTCAGCTGTTTCATTATTGAGACATGATTAAACAAGTTAGCTATTCACATGTCTTGATACCATTTCTTTACCATTTGAATAATTTACTTCACGGCGAAGTCGTATTTTAAGTAAGGAGTAATTATTGTAAAGGTGATTATAACCGTCTGACAATGAGCTTCATTATTCAAATTATAGTTCTTGGAAAAAAGGTTTGTTTCTTTTCAGTCATTTGAAAAGTTTAAGTTGTACCACCGTTTCCCCACGAAAGTTTATTTTCTGGTTACGTGTATCGCAGCACTGCACTGAGCGGGATACAATGGTTAAAACTAAAGCATTATGTGCTTAGAATAGTTGCACATCCTTGTTTTGCACTATAGAATGCTTTCTTTCCTATTATCTGGTTTGCTTCTGCGCTATATTTCAGAGTTTATCGCTTTCGCGCCGTACCAAGTTCCCGTTGACACAGATAAGCTAAGGGTGTTACGTAGGTCCACTTTTACGTCACAGTCCGAGCATTCAACTTTAGGTGTTGTTTTTCAAAATCATTGTCAGGTTCAGTTTAAGTAAAGATTAGTTCAGATTTCATTCTTTCATTGCAGAGTTACATTCGTGGGTGCATTATGTAACGTTTGGTATTTTATTTAGACTTTTGGGGTACCTAGAATCACAGGGAATTTTTGTAGAATCATTTTGGGCTATTTATTCTCTCATATTTTGTTTTTTAATTTTATATAACATTTTATTGTGTTAGTTCTGTACGGTCACATACTGTGACGTCTCTCATTGTGGCACTGCTCACAGCACTGCACACTACAGGATTTCAAGGACAGTTTCTTTAGCAAGCAGTGTTACGTTCTCTGATTATTTAGGTAAAGGTACGCAATTTCAGATAGTTTTGGCCTCTCATTTAGTTAGGTAGCGTTTCTGTAATTGCACAACTTGCATGTTCAACATTACAACACAAACGAAGTGTAAAGTAAGGAACCAGTCCACGTTCAGTTCACTGCAACAAATAAACATTTTTTCCAGAAAACTCACAAACTGTCACATGCAGCCGGCCTTTGTGGATGTGTAAGTTGAAGTGGCATTATCTCAGGATTTAATTCCTCCGTGATGGGTTGTCTCCTGTTCAAACTGACCTCAGTATACTGGAGTTGGCATGCTGTGTCGTTTCCCTAAGGCGATTACACTTCATAATTGTCCATTGTGCCAGCCAACCTTCCAGATCGATCACATGTACAGCCACACAATAAGATACGTTAAAGTACAACTAATTGAAAATCACATTTTGCCACTCGGCATGATGCTTATATCACTGTTGCAGTACGAGGCTCTTTTGATTCGGTAATGAAAGGACCTGGAACAATGACTGTGTACCATGTCTCCAGCCCACAGCAGACAGCATCGAATCGTCGGTTCGGACAAGTCCAAAAGCGTTTCTCAAACTTTTTTTTGCCTTGGTCTGATACCCGCTTGTCGCTATGGACTAATCTCCTTCCTCAGTGTTCTGTCACAAAATAATATTTATTAGTATCTCCCTCATTTTCATCATTACCGATATCCAAGAATATACTACTGGATAACGGTAATGATGCCTTCTTTACGAATTACGTTTCTCTGCCCTATTCTCGTTACTTAAACGCTTCAGTTTGAAGAGCTTATCAATTCGTTAATTGGTAGGTCTCTGTTCCTGTTAAAATTATGTCTAGACACCCAGTTGAAATTCATCACCGAACAATTTATTCATTCTCTCGTATCTTACTACCGTTTATTTCCTTTTCATTTTTTGCCACAAACCGCACAAACAGTCCATGTGTTGTAAGCCTGGGAGAGCTGGACCACTTTTTTCCGAAAAAAAATTTGTTTCTTCAACCTTTTTTCACTTCTGGCAGCATATTCACATAGAGTGTCTACCGATTTAAGTTGAATAAATTATTGAGGCACTGTATCTTAAAATACAAGAGATATAATAAAACGAAAATATAGATGAGTGCTCCGTCTTACCTATAAGTGCATGGGTGAGATGTACTGGGAAAAATGAATCACATAAAAATGGCTACACTTAAAGAAAACAGACAACTAAACTTCTGTATTTTCATTTGGAACATGTTTTAGTGAATATAGAATTATACTATTAAATATTTTATCAGTTTATTACAAATATTAATTAAACATTGACTTTTCTAATGAGTTGTTGGTTTTGTTGAAGCATTAGTCTGTCTTTCTCTCACCACAGCACTTATTACCAAAGGTTGGGTAAGACTCATGTGACCATCCTAAACAGGAAACACACTGAATCCAATCGTCATTTTTATTAAATTCGTAATATATTTCACCACTCTCAACACATTCATCTTCATCCTATTCATCAAAGTTATTTTCGTAATCTTCTACAATGCCTCTGGTGAACACAGTACGCTGTTTGCTGCTTTTTTTTTCTTTTCTGGCTTCTTTAGTCTGTCTTCCTCTTCACTAGTACTTCCCTTTGGTGATCTTTTTGTGTCTGTTTTGTGTTTTTATTTTTGTCTTACCTTTCTTTTCCCTTGCAGTTTCAATATTTTTATCAGAGTTTAGTCCTTTGGATAAATTTGCTGCCTTCCTCTTAAAATTCGTTGTATTATCAGTTGAAGGAATGGGCTATATTTCTTCCAGATGTTTTGTCCCTTTTGGCTTAGGAGTAAGACAGTCTTGAGGTGATATAGGGGACTGATGACCATAGATGTTAAGTCCCATAGTGCTCAGAGCCATTTGAACCAACCATCTTGAGGTGATAATCTTGGAAGTTATAGGTCTAGTACAAGTGGAGTCCGACCTTACACCTACACTCTCTCCACATAACCTCCTAAAGAAAATTCAGTTATCTCCCCCCTCCCGGATCATCATGAACATCTCCCTGACATTTACCCAACCTGCTACCTGCATACCCACCCCACCCATTCTACCTCATCAGGGCAACCTCTCCCTCCCCTCTTTTTCCCTATCTGCTTTCTTTCCCCACCCACCTTTTTCCAAAAACTAACTGTCCTCTCTCCTGTCCCAACAGCCACTCTTACCCCATTGATACTACGCACCAGTCCTCCATCCTTATGTTACCACATTCCTACCATCCCCTTCAGCAGTAGAGTCCAAATCACAGGGCAGGTTCTCCCAGTTGTAAGTGCCAGGAAAGTGATTCGTTTATTAGTATTTCGGCATTAAATGATTTTAAATGTTCTCTTACTTTGCCTCATTTTAACTTTTATTATTACTGTTTTAACCATAAGTGCAAAAAGTCCTATTAAGAGGTGGCACACCACTCTCTCACATTAACATTGTCAGTCAGATTAATATTAATATTTTAGGTCATGATCTTGGTGTAGACTTACACACTACTTAAACTAACTTAAACTAACCTATGCTAAGAGCAACACACACACACATACCCGAGGAACGACTTGAACATCCGGCGGGAGGGGCCGCTCAGTCCGTGATATGACACCTCAAACCGCACGGCCTACCAGTTGCAGTTTCCAACTGTATCGACAATGTAACTGCATATAATGTGGAACACATTGTGTGTCACGAGGTTGAGCTTATTTGTCCTGATTCGGTAGTGTGACGTTTGACAAATCCAGCATGAACCAAATGGTTCAAAAGGCTCTGAGCACTATGGGACTTAATATCTGAGGTCATCAGTCCCCTAGAACTTAGAACTACTTAAACCTAACTAACCTAAGGACATCACACACATCCATGCCCGAGGCAGGATTCAAACTTGCGACCGTAGCAGTCTCGGTGTTCCGGACTGAAGCGCCTAGAACCTCTCGGCCACCGCAGCCGGCCAGCATGAACCATCGTGCGTGAGGGTCAAATTGGTTTGGCCAGACCAGCGAACGGGTGCACCTCACACTGATATCTGCCGGGATTACAAGGCTGTGATAGGGAAGTTTCTCGTTTTCTGATAATCAGAACGTCAGACCGAGCAGTTTGCAAATTTTCGTGGACGCGTCAGAAAATTACAGCTGCCGCCCCATACCGCTCCTCACCCACAGGGCGCCGTTTTCTCCCGCAGCCTGGATCTAGGTGAAAGGGTACAATACTGGTGCACTGCCGTAGATTTGTTAAATGCGATTCGCAGCTCCCTATTCTCGGGTAACCATTGTTTGTCGTATATGTGGTCGTAATTATTCTCACTTGAATAGAGTTGGGCTTCACAGTGGATTCAGGTAAACAAAGACTGCGTTGTAAAAGAAACTGATTCAGGGGGAATTTGGTTAACTTCCACACCAATGTATGCATTGAACATTAAACAGTCCTCCTTTTCTGATTTGTGTTTGTCACTTTTGTCTAAGATTTACCACCCAGTTGTACTTACGAAAGGGCTAATAAAACTGGACATAATATTTTCAACTTAAATGCGCCACTGTTATCATTCATACTTCCTCAAATATTCACTGTTTTTATCTTATGGTGGTGGTACACGGCTACATCAGCAATTTATGGTTGAATCTTATTAATTTAATTAATCCGATAATTAATTTGAGTTCTGAAAGTGACCACAGGCACAGGCAATAAAAGCGCCATCAGTAAATCCACTAATTCATACATAAAAATCAAGGGTGACGCTTGCGATTTGAAAATTATTGAGAAGATAATACTTTGCTTTGTGTAAAGACAATAACGTTTAGCATCACTCAGACATATATTTGTGATTAAAGCAAGTAACGGCTTGCACTATCTCTAGTATACAATAACTTCTATTTTACTTTCACCTCTAAAAGGCTTTAAATTCATTGCAACATCTTACCTTTCTGTTTCTTGTTTTTTCGTCTCATTTAATTTTTATAGTCAGCTCGTTGAAGAGCGGGTTGACTGTCCCACTGTCAGCCAGGCCACCCGCACCCCATACGGACCGTGGGTGGGGGAGAAAATTACAATAAATAAAAAAATAAATAAAGGAAAAAGCCAGAAGAGATCAATTCGCTCTGAGTGAATGTCCTGGGCCAAGTGACGATTCTGAAAGACTACCATCGATCACGATAGTCGATTGAGAGCTGCCTTCATGACGTCGCTGTCCTGCACGTCTAACATCTCGACCATGGAAGCTGCCAGTAGTGGACTTACGGCGTTCCTGACTTCCTCACTGGAAAAAAGGGGGACTCTGCCACCGTGGTTGACTTGTGAACATGTAACATTTATTCCTGTCGCACTTTTCAACGACTGTGCGTCATACTTGGTTTCTACTGGACTTCATGCAGCCGATTTGTGGGCGTACGTCGACCCTACATAATGCCACCCCAAAATAACAGGAAACCTCCACGTTGCTACACTCCGTGGACAGTGTGTCTAAGGTGTTCAGCCTGACCGGATCGCCTCCAAAACGTCTCCGACGATTGTCTAGTTGAAGGCATATGCCGCACTCATCGGTGAAGAAAACGCGATGCCAATCCTGAGCGGTCCATTTGGTGTGTTGTTGGGCCCACCCGTACCGCGCTGCATGGTGTCGTGGCTGCAAAGATGGACCTCGGCATGGACGTCGGGAGTGAAGTTGCGGATCATGCAGCCTATTGCGCACAGTTTGAGTCGCAACACGATGTCTTGTGGCTGCACGAAAAGCATTATTTATTATGGTCGCGTTGCTGTTAGAGTTCCTCCGAGCCATAATCCGTAGGTAACTGTCATCCACTGCAGTAGTAGCCCTTGGGCTGCCTGAGCGAGGCAAGTCATCGACAGTTCCTGTCTCTTTGTATCTCCTCCATGTCCGAACAACATCGGTTTGGTTCACTCCGAGACGCCTGGACACTTCCCTTGTCGAGAGCGCTTCCTGGGACAAAGTAACAATGCGGACGCGATGAAATCGTGGTATTGACCGTCGAGGCATGGTTGAACTACAGACAACACGAGCCGTGTACCTCCATCATGGTGGATCGACTGGAATTGATCGGCTGTCGGACCCACTCCGTCTAATAGGCGCTGTTTACACCTTTGGGCTGGTTTAGTGACATCTCTGGTCAAAGGAACTGTGTCTGTGATACAATATCCACAGTCAACGTCTACCTTCAGGAGTTCAGGGAAACTGGGTGAGCCGGTCGGTGTGGCCGAGTGGTTCTAGGCGCTTAAATCTGGAACAGCGCGACAGGTACGGTCGCAGGTTCGAATTCTGCCTCGGGCATGGATGTGTGTGATGTCTAAAGGTTAGTTCGGTTTAAGTAGTTCTAAGTTCTAGGGGACTGATGACCTCAGCGCCATAGTACTCAGAGCCATTTGAACCATTTTTTGAACCTGAGTGATGTAAAACTTTTTTTGATCTGTGTACAAACTTTCTGTTTTATCGCTAACATAAATTATCCATATTTACAGATAATTTTTAACTGGAACAACGTAACCTGTTGCAACATCTCGAATGCGGGGCTACATCTGCTTATTCGTTCGTGTGTTGCGTGGAAGCAGAAAAGATACAGAAACTATAGTTCAAAGCACTATGAAAATGCAGAGCCGAGCAGATATTTTGTCCATCGTTGTATTAATAGTCATTTTCACAGCACGTGTGTTATGGAGTGTGATGCAAATTGTATATGAGTAGCCCAGATTCAGAAGCCTCTAAATGCTTATTTTGTCGATTCTGAGTGGAGCGCACTGCCGCGTGGATTTTTTTCAGTGCCTACACGAAGGAATAGGTTTCAGGATGCAAAACCCACTATAAACGGTTGAAAATGGCTGTAGAAAATAGTGTTCGGTTGCAAAAGCCGCCAAGTGCACGTTGTATTCGGGTGCCAAAGCCCGTCATATATCCAACGTTTGTAAAGCCCTCCAAGTTCAATAGGCATGGCTGTCACCGTGCATGTCCGGATGCAAAGCACGCCAACTGACATTAGACTTCCAATCTAGACATGCAAAGTTACCAGTCAGTTTGTGATGATTAGAAGAGAGATTTTCCTTATTCAGAGTCAGTCTGGCTGCGCTGTAGCGAACGCGTACGCAACAATTAAGCTCTCGCTGCTAATGCGTTGTCGAAATATACGCCGGTAAGCATAGTTCAGCTGGTCAGTAGGATGTTTGTTGACGTATTTGCGTGGGTGTTTTGAAGAAAATAAGTGGTTTTGAGGACGGTTTAAATGCATAAGATAGTACAAACGAAGTAGGAGTAACTGGAATATAGCAAGAAATTCTACAAGAAGTCGAACTAATCTTTGTAGTTGCGAATGACCAGATAGAGACCGAGGGCGACGCCCCCCCCCCCCCCCCGCCCCACCTTCCCCACCACGGAAATGGAAGAGGCGTTCTGATCAGTGGAATTGAAACGTTTCCAAAACAGAAATATAAAAACATGAAAAGTATTCTTAAAGCAATGTTAAGCAATGAAAACTTTGTTTACACTAATTGTTATGACGCACGCGGAAGAATTAGTAAAAGTTTCTGGTAACTGGAATTTCCAGATTCAAAAATCCATGAAGTCGTTAAGTAAATCAGTTTCTCCTGCTAAAATAACGTCACCTTCGTGTTTTTATTTGCCAGTTTCGTGGAATTCTCTTTGAAATGAAACGTATTCTGTTTATATTTGCAATAATTAAGTTCCACATTTCTGACATTCCTAATACTCCATCGAATAGCGGATTTCGCAACCGAATGTTTGTTTTGTAATAGGATCAATACGTTTCCAAAACCCGCCAACTGCATAAATCGGCTGCAAAAACAACTAGGTCAGTATTTTCATTTATGATTTTAACGTATAAAACATTATTGCAAATTTCAACCATTAATACCGTGTAATTAATTATTTTTTACACATTTTTAGAAGAGAAATTAAGTCGTTAATAGTTTGGATGGGGCGAGTTTTTCGCGATTATCTGTTTCGCTTATCATGCACTTGGCGGTTTTTGCATCTAGGCTACTCATCACGTAATTAGTTTATCGAAAATGTTGCTAATAGATGTACTGAGTTTGCTTTGAAATGTCAGCGACAGATTTGCTTGGGGCATCAGACGCATAAGCGGATGTAAATACAGGGTGTTTCAAAAATGACCGGTATATTTGAAACGGCAATAAAAACTAAACGAGCAGCGATAGAAATACACCGTTTGTTGCAATATGCTTGGGACAACAGTACATTTTCAGGCAGACAAACTTTCGAAATTACAGTAGTTACAATTTTCAACAACAGATGGCGCTGCGCTCTGGGAAACTCTATAGTACGATATTTTCCACATATCCACCATGCGTAGCAATAATATGGCGTAGTCTCTGAATGAAATTACCTGAAACCTTTGACAACGTGTCTGGCGGAATTGCTTCACATGCAGATGAGATGTACTGCTTCAGCTGTTCAATTGTTTCTGGATTCTGGCGGTACACCTGGTCTTTCAAGTGTCCCCACAGAAAGAAGTCACAGGGGTTCATGTCTGGCGAATAGGGAGGGCAATCCACGCCGCCTACTGTATGTTTCGGATAGCCCAAAGCAATCACACGATCATCGAAATATTCATTCAGGAAATTAAAGACGTCGGCCGTGCGATGTGGCCGGGCACCATCTTGCATAAACCACGAGGTGTTCGCAGTGTCGTCTAAGGCAGTTTGTATCGCCACTAAATCACGAAGAATGTCCAGATAGCGTGATGCAGTAATCGTTTCGGATCTGAAAAATGGGCCAATGATTCCTTTGGAAGAAATGGCGGCCCAGACCAGTACTTTTTGAGGATGCAGGGACGATGGGACTGCAACATGGGGCTTTTCGGTTCCCCATATGCGCCAGTTCTGTTTATTGCCGAAGCCGTCCAGGTAAAAATAAGCTTCATCAGTAAACCAAATGCTGTCCACATGCATATCGCCGTCATGAATCCTGTGCACTATATCGTTAGCGAATGTCTCTCGTGCTGCAATGGTAGCGGCGCTGAGGGGTTGCCGCGTTTGAATTTTGTATGGAAAGAGGTGTAAACTCTGGCGCATGAGACGATACGTGGACGTTGGCGTCATTTGGACCGCAGCTGCAACACGGCGAACGGAAACCCGAGGCTGCTGTTGGATCACCTGCTGCACTAGCTGTGCGTTGCCCTCTGTGGTTGCCGTACGCGGTCGACCTACCTTTCCAGCACGTTCATCCGTCACGTTCCCAGTCCGTTGAAATTTTTGAAGCAGATCCTTTATTGTATCGCTTTTCGGTCCTTTGGTTACATTAAACCTCCGTTGAAGACTTCGTCTTGTTGCAACAACACTGTGTTCTAGGCAGTGGAATCCCAACACCAGAAAAATCCTCTGTTCTAAGGAATAAACCGTGTTGTCTACAGCACACTTGCACGTTGTGAACAGCACACGCTTACAGCAGAAAGACGACGTACAGAATGGCGCACCCACAGACTGCATTGTCTTCTATATCTTTCACATCACTTGCACCGAGCGGGGTGGCGCAGTGGTTAGACACTGGACTCGCATTCGGGAAGACGACGGTTCAATCCCGCGTCCGGCCATCCTGATTTAGGTTTTCCGTGATTTCCCTTAATCACTCCAGGCAAACGCCGGGATGGTTCCTCTGAAAGGGCACGGCCGACTTCCTTCCCAATCCTTCCCTAATCCGATGAGACCGATGACCACGCTGTCTGGTCTCCTTCCCCAATCCAACCAACCAACCACATCACTTGCAGCGCCATCTGTTGTTGAAAATTGTAACTACTGTAATTTTCGAAAGTTTGTCCGCCCGAAAATGTACTGTTGTCCCAAGCATATTGCAACAAACGGTGTATTTCTATCGCTGCTCGTTTAGTTTTTATTGCCGTTTCAAATATACCGGTCATTTTTGAAACCCCCTGTATGTGCAGCATCTAGAGAGACGGGCACTTGTTCGCAGCATAGCACTTAGTCTCGTTGGGCGTTGCAGCAGAAGCAGGATGAAGTTAGAGTAGTGGCAATCGTCAGTCCATGGCTAGAAGTTGACCATTATGTTAAATATCGTGAACGAAGTATTTACTCTCTTTCAAAGTAAAACTCACTGTAAGAAATAATGCTCAGAAACATGAATTGAATTGTTTCCGTTAACTAATTAATGGTCTGGATCGCCATTGGACAACACATTACGAGCCATTTCTGCTAGGTACAGGCTTCTTCGGTTCTATAACAAAGTAAGTCGAACAAAAAATTTTTCACCTCCAGTAGAAGTCATACAAATAATGTGAAACAGTGCCTCTAACATAGTCTCAGGCATTTAATGTGGAATAAATATCAGGTGAGGTAGCGAGCCAGTCGGGTTGCGACTAGATGCCTAAAAGTTTGAGAAATTAAAACCGTATGCTCTCATTAATGTGACCACCGCTGTTGTCATCTTCGAATACGACTGTCGACAACATACTCATCACGAATATATAGAAGGAAAGACAACACATGGTCACCGAGAATATCCAAATACAGGGTGTTACAAAAAGGTACGGCCAATCTTTCAGGAAACATTCCTCACACACAAATAAAGAAAAGATGTTATGTGGACATGTGTCCGGAAACACTTAATTTCCATGTTAGAGCTCATTTTAGTTTCGTTCTTCCACCTACGCTCAATGGAGCACGTTATCATGATTTCATACGGGATACTCTACCTGTGTTGCTAGAACATGTACCTTTACAAGTACGACACAACATGTGGTTCATGCACGATGGAGCTCCTGCACATTTCAGTCGAAGTGTTCGTACGCTTCTCAACAACAGATTCGGTGACCGATGGATTGGTAGAGGTGGACCAATTCCATGGCCTCCACGCTCTCCTGACCTCAACCCTCTTGACTTTCATTTATGGGGGCATTTGAAAGCTCTTGTCTACGCAACCCCGGTACCAAATGTAGAGACTCTTCGTGCTCGTATTGTGGACGGCTGTGATACAATACGCCATTCTCCAGGGCTGCATCAGCGCATCAGGGATTCCATGCGACGGAGGGTGGATGCATGTATCCTCGCTAACGGAGGACATTTTGAACATTTCCTGTAACAAAGTGTTTGAAGTCAGGCTGGTACGTTCTGTTGCTGTGTGTTTCCATTCCATGATTAATGTGATTTGAAGAGAAGTAATAAAATGAGCGTTAACATGGAAAGTAAGCGTTTCCGGACACATGTCCACATTACATATTTTCTTTCTTTGTGTGTGAGGAATGTTTCCTGAAAGTTTGGCCGTACCTTTTTGTAACACCCTGTATACATGGTTATCACAGTTGAAGTTCCAGTTTCAAAAACGCTGCAAAAGAGAACCCCTACTCAGAATGACGCCAAATTTGAACGGAATATTATCGAAGAAGGGGAAAAGTTATGGAAATAAGAAAAATAACGAAAATTTTCGCACTATATGGAGCTGTAAGCGTCATAACATAAATGGGATCGGCTGCAAACAACACATGAATCCCAATATGGTGGCTATGGTGTGCATACAGTAATCCTACTCACCCATTCACGATATTGAAGGGGCGTGCAAAAGGCTGTCATAGCGTCTACCAGTGATGGTATACGTAACAGGACTCGCAGGACACATCTCCCTGAAAGAATGTTGCCCTACGATTAATGACCCGTCAACCGGCACCATACAGTTACCTTTGCAAAATGAAACGGTACCCGATGATTCGCGAGGGATTGTCCATTGGCCATAGTCTGCTGTTCTGAATACTGACATTTGATTGCAGATGAGAATGGGCTTCGATTGTCCATATAATGTACCGTTATCTTTTATTGCACATTTCCATGCGAGCAAGAAATTCTAGAGCAAACGTTCGTCTTCCTTGGAGGTCTACACGAAGCAACTCCTGAGAATGGGTAATTTGTTTGAGTAGCAATGCAGGATGTTTCGTA
Source organism: Schistocerca cancellata (assembly GCF_023864275.1). Classification (NCBI taxonomy): domain Eukaryota; kingdom Metazoa; phylum Arthropoda; class Insecta; order Orthoptera; family Acrididae; genus Schistocerca; species Schistocerca cancellata. The sequence continues at coordinate 501,430,955 of NC_064632.1, read as the reverse complement.
GGATTTTGTGCACCATGCTTACAGGCATATCAAAAGTTCGGACACATCCCCGTGCACTACATGTTTGCACACCATTGCTCGACCCCTTCTGCAATGCTATGGCCTTATTTCTACTAGCGCTGGATCAGATGTTTTCCTCCCTCTCCCACACTGCACTTTAAAAGAACCTGTCCTTTCGAGTTTCGTAATCATTGTCCCATGACGCTTGGCAGACATCGACACGACGCCTTTTTTTTTTCATACCTTTGACTGTCCGAAACCTCTGCAGAGTTACTGGCGCACAGTAAACGACCTTATAAAAGAGATATATCAGCAGCACGCGATTCTACATTGCGGCAGTCATGCAAAGCGTCTCACGAGGAGAACATGGCAAGTGCCATAACCGGATTTCCCAGAAGCTTCGCTCCGTGGAAGAGGAACTAAAATAAGAAAACACGTGTCTTGGCTTATCCGTAGATACTCGGCCGTTTCTGAAAAAACGACGGTAAAATATTTCGACGTAATTTAGATACGTTGTAGTAGAGAATCAGCTCAGCCCAACTTGCAGCATAGTCGGTATCGTTGCGGCCTCCCATGTTTGCGCCCTGTGTTCGAAATCCGATTATTGGTTTTATTTTATTTTTAATTGATCTGCCAATTTTCGTAGAAGGTTACCACAAGAAGTTTGTTACCAAGTTACGGAATTCAATGGCGTTGTTGTAACTGTAAAATTACACCTGGGTTTGACAGTAAATGTCATTCATTTACTATGTATGTGTGTATGGTATTCTCATATTCTTGTATTTCATTCTTATATCAGTTCTCAGTTCTTATATTTTATTCTTATCCTTATTCTTAAGGAAGATTTGATACACTCCCTTGGATGATACCGGTCGTAGAAACATTGTTAACATAGAAATTCCGAGTACGATGAGAATCATAGTTCTTCCACAGCTACATTTCTTCGTATGAATATCACTTGAGTAAGAAAACGTCGTTAACATCATTGAAGAATAATATGGGGAATTTGGAGGCAAACCACGTACAACTGCTCACTTTTCCGAAAAATGGCGCTTGCAATTGATTATGAATCAAGATAAGCTACAGGAATCTCACCGAAACCAATTTGAAATAATGTTTTGATTCTTTCTTTTTTTTTTAATTCATTCACCAGACATTCAGTTAGAAGACGAATAAGGTCAACGTTATTTCAGTATACACTGGAAAACATTCGTGTAATTATCTTCTATGGACATGGTTACATAAATTAATCATGGAATGGAAACACACAGCAACAGAACGTACCAGCGTGACTTCAAACGCTTTGTTACAGGAAATGTTCAAAATGTCCTTCGTTAGCGAGGATACATGCATCCACCCTCCGTCGCATTCGAGCATGGGGCGCAAAAGTGTGATGCCCGACGCTACCCAATGTGCACCAACATCTGTTGTACTGTTTACTCGCTAAAAGGTACATAATGTTGTGCACGACTTCGCACACAACGGTAAGGAGAAGTGGGCTACAGACTGGTCTGCCAACTGTCGTCGTAGGAAAGCACGACGGAGAGGAAATAATTAGCGAACAAGTTCACACAGTATAAAGAAGCTTTACTTAAATTGTATTTGGCCATGTGTACAAAAACTCATTACATTTAATGCAGCAAGCAATACAGTCCAGCTATCAGTGTCAGTAGGAAAGAGGCTCTGTTTACTAAAGCACAAACGACGGAGTCGGAGCAGCGACAAGGAGGCGTCTGCCCTGGCATTATGTAGCGAAGAGGTTCCAGGCGTGAGTGGGGCGTTTGCCGCCGGCCGTCTTACATTGAAGAGACAAAAAAACTGGTGCAGATGACTAACATCGTGTTGTGCCTCCGCGAGCAGGTAGAAGTGCCGTAACACGACGTAGCATGGACTCGACTAACGTCTGAAGTAGCGCTGGAGGGAATGACACCACGAATCCTGCAGGGCTGTCCGTAAACCCGTAAGAGTACGAGGGACTGGAGATCTCATCTGAACAGCACGTTGCAAGGCATCCCGGATATGCACAATAATGTTCATATCTGGGGAGTTTGGTGGCTAGTGGAAGTGCTTAAACTCAGAAAAGTCTTGCTGGAGCCACTCTGTAGCAATTCTGGACGTGTGAAATGTCGCATTGTCCTGCTGGAATTGCCCATGTCCGCCTTAAAGCACACTGGACATAACTGGATGCAGGTGATCAGACGGGATGCTTACGTACGTGTCACCTGTCAGAGTCGTATCCAGTAGACGGTTTCCATATCACTCCAACTGCGCTCTCCCTACAGCATTACAGAGCCTCCACCAGCTTCAACAGTCCCCTGCTGACATGTAGGGTTCATGGGTTCATGAGGCTGTCTCCATACCCGTATATGTCCATCCACTAGATAAAATTTGAAAGGAGACTCGTCCGACCAGGCAGCATGTTTCCAGTCATCAACAGTCCAATGTCGGTATTGACAGGCCGAGGCGAGGCGTGAAGCTTTGTGTCGTGCAGTCATCAAGGGTACACGAGTGGGGATTCGGCTCCGAAAGCCCATATCGATGATGATTCGTCGAATGGTTCGCACGCTGACACTTGTTGATGGCCCAGCATTGAAATCCACAGCGGCCGGCCGGAATGGCCAAGTGGTTCTAGGCGCTACAGTGCGGAACCGCGCGACCGCTACGTTCACATGTTGAATTCTACCTCGGGCATGGATGTGTGTGATGTCCTTAGGTTAGTTAAGTTTAAATAGTTCTAAGTTCTAGGGGACTGATAACCTCAGCAGTTAAGTCCCATTGTGCCCAGAGCCATTTGAACCATTTTTTGAAATCCGCAGCAATTTGGGGAAGGCTCGCATTTCTGTCATGCTGAACAATTTTCTTCAAATGTCGTTAGTCCTATTCTTGTGGGATCTTTTTCTGGCCGCAGCAATGTCAGAGATTTGTTTTTTTTTCGGATTCCTGATATTCACGGTACACTCGTGAAATGGTTGTACGGGAAAATCCCTACTTCATCGCTTTCTCGGAGATGCTGTGTCCCATCGCTCGTGTGTCGACTACAAACCATGTTCAAACTCACTTAAATCTTGATAACCTGCTATTGTAGCAGCAGTAATCGATGTAACAACCTGCCAGTCACTTGTTGTCTTCTGTAGGCGTTGCCGACCCCTACGTCCTATTATCTTTTTATATATCATTGTATTTGAATACATATGCCTCTATGGGTTCTTCTGGGGCTTCAGTGTATACTGTTGCGGCAGAGGTCGCTTATGGCATCTAGCTGCTGGAGGCATGGCTCCGTGGGTGTACTCCATTGGGTCTGCAGGAACCCACCACAGCGCTATCTGCGTCTGACGGAATCTTACAATTTCGTTTCCAACTGAGACGCCCATGGGGTGGTATCGATACCTGATGCCACACATAAAGTACATCGAAAACTTTGACTATTGTTTTCTCAGAAAGGGTCAAATATCTACGGATAACCCGAGACACAGTTTCGCTTATTTTGAACCCTCTTTCACTGAGCAAAGGTTTTAGGAAATCGAGTTATTGCACTTTCCATGTTTTCATCAGATGGAAACTGAAGAACAGCGATCGACTCCACATCTTTTATTACAAAAATTCAGCCACTTACAGCGCCATCTAGTGGTAATATTTTCGTTTCATCCTTCTTTGGTAATACTCCGCTCTAATTTGACGTCATCTGAGGTGTGGGGTTGATCTGTTATTGTGTTATTCTGCGCAACGGATTAATCTGTGATGTACCCTTTACCATGTGGCTCCTGCAAGATGCAATTTCCACCCCCACACTACTCAGAAGCCAGACAGCCGCTCCTAACGTTCTAAAGAGAAATGCCTGAAAAACTTTCCGCAATAAATACCTTCTGGAGTCGTCCACTGTAATGGAATGACACAAAAATTCACAAAATTTCTTACGTAACTAGTGTGATACTTGGGTACTCGAGTAGTGCTAGTTACTGTAAGAAAAACATGAAACTTACGAAAGTTATTATTAATCTTGCAAAAATTCTGAGAAATCACAATGGCACTTTTAGTTATTAATTTAATAACTTATATCCTGGTTCTTTTCAGAATGCGAAGTTACCTCTCAAGGATAGGATTCGCTAATGAAATTTCTATACAAAGTTTAAGATGGTTGTTGACTTGGCAGAATGGCTGAGAGGCGCGCCTACTCAACTTGAATAATTATCCTTTAGAAAGTTGCTAGGTACGGTCGAGGCTGTCACGTGTGAAATGCAGTGAAGTGTTCTGTTGTGGAGGAAATATGGGGCTCGCAATAGCTGTAGCGCACAATGCCGTAAACTGCGATGACTGCTCGCTCAAATGGTTCAAATGGCTCTGAGCACTATGGGACTTAACATCTTAGGTCATCAGTCCCCTAGAACTTAGAACTACTTAAACCTAACTAACCTAAGGACATCACACAACACCCAGCCATCACGAGGCAGAGAAAATCCCTGACCCCGCCGGGAATCGAACCTGGGAACCCGGGCGTGGGAAGCGAGAACGCTACCGCACGACCACGAGATGCAGGCGATGACTGCTGTCTGTGCCGCTCGCTGCTGACAAATAAGGTAACTCTCGTTCTGTCTGGTTTGACCTTGCCAATCAAACTCTCCCTATGCCTTGATGAAGTCAAGGATTCCTATTCGCCCTAGTCTAACTATTGGCGTTTTACACCGGTCAGGTAACCAGTCCACCGCGATGCCACTCAAAATTCACTCGCAGGCATTTAACTATAACTCTGTCTGTTCACACTGCTCAATAAGTGTGTCGGCCAAACACATTGAACAATGCTTAATCGCAAGGACTCAATATAGAGTAGCACTTCGATTCGCTCTCGACAGAGGTGCGCTCACAGTGAAGTACTGAGGAGAGACTTGTTCCTCGCTGCAATTGCGACAACGGAACGACGCCTCTCCACGCCAGACGGAAGGGGTATATCTTTCGGTCTCTTCCATTATTCCGTCAGCTCAAGACATCAGAAATATCGTCTGCCAATCAGCATTGCTCTTGTAAAACGGGAGAATGACGTTTCGTTTAAGGCGACCAATCTGGAAACCTGTAGCATTGGCGTTTCGCGTTTGCTGTCGCCCTGTGAAAATCTCTGAAACTTCATGCTATGTGTAAAGAATGCGTAGGCTGGCCACTCCCACACAATGTAGCGGAATTTGCTTTTAAGCCGAACATGGGGTTGTTCCCCCCTTTCACTCAGGCCCACACTGTCTGCTACACAGGCGGTCACCGGCCGACATAGGCTGGGTAGTCCTCTGAAGGGACCAGCGTCCCGTTGTGCGGTTTCTCTCCCGAAATAAAAACTTCTGTGACCGTCGTGTCTGGAATGTATGTGTGTACGCCAGCCTCGAGTATTTCAACCACAGTGCGCTTACTTGTTAAATGCATATCGTTTACATGAATTCATACAACATTGACTTTATCTTATCGAGTTTGGGTTCGAATGAAGCGTCTTGATGTACAGAATATGATTGTGGGGGGGGGGGGGGGAGGAATATGTAAGCAATGAAAGTCAGTAGATCACGATGTCTTACAGTCACCATTCTTGCAAAACAGCTTTACCAGCAGTGCACGATCCTGCATTGCAGAGATCATGCCGAGTGTTTCGGATGCTAACTGGAAGGGGGGGGGGGGGGGACACAGATGTATACCCCACATATTTTATTTTTCATATACTGCCACTTACAGCACCACGTAATGGGAATATTTTCTTTAAATTATTTTTGTTTGCACAACGTTTTCCCGTTTTTCGAAAATTCTTTTCAAATTTGTCATCACTCTGAGCAGTCGTTCATTTTTCATAACGTTTTGAACGTTAAACTGTAATATTAATCACCCTACATAACCTGGTTCACCCTCCAGGTAATATGAATGACTGGACCCAAGACAAGTGTGATGAACACCACCGAAGCATCACACAGCTACCTATGGTCCGAAATAAACTTCCTAGTCACGGTGGGTTAAACGCCTCTTTGGGCTGAGGTGCACTTTATACGTTGCATCATTTGAAAAATGGCAAAAATGCGATTCGTCTGCAGACACTACTTGCCTCCGGTCTCAGCTTTGTCCAGTTTCTGATTTCTGTGGCCCACTCACGACGTGCACCTTTGTGCGCCGCCTTCAGTAATGATCTTTCGCAATATAGGTCTTTTCCAAGATACCCAACTATGAAGTCCATCGCATGCAGTGTCCTTTTCATTGTTCGCTCAGAAAGTGATTCACATTAACCTGAGTTCACCAACATCGGCAGTTCCTGTAAGATTTGAAACCTATTGTCATCAGCTGTGCGTGACACTCGTCTACTGCACCTGATGCTCTCGGTTATGATGTTTCCCGACCACTTTTCTTACGCTGTGTTACATGGCTGTGAGTTACCACTTTTTCCTAGGCACATAGGACAGTCCACGTGGGTACATCAACAAATCGTGAAAACTTCATTCACTCTGGGGTTATGGGCACTTCCTAACACGAAAGCTCACTTCTGCCATTCTGTAACGATTCCACGTCGACCCATTATATTACACCAAATCCATACAATGGACCAGCAGATTCCCACCACTTCACTGCCATGTCTTACGCCAGCGTTCGTGGGGGTCACATGACCACCTGCTCAGGAACTCTCGCACATTCAACAATGTGTTGGACAATACTGAGTATAGTCTGGAGCGGTATTGACGGATAGCGTAGTGCATTGAAACAGACTGCAGAGATCTAAAGACATGGAAATTCGCTGTTCACTCAATACATTGCGTAATACGACTTGTGACGTAAGGGGGTACTGTGCAATACGCATTATTTCTTGCCGAAACCTAATGATATGCGGACATGCAAGGAACTGATATAGCGACGGCATATGAGAATGATTACATCAGGAACAGACAGATGAAAAGAATGATACCTTGAAGTGCATACAGGGTAGTAGTTAGATCACGTACAACATGTTACTGGTATAAGTGCAGCTATTTTTATATGTGATGATCCTATTTAATTTGTACACATATTATTGTGTTGGTTGTTTCTTCGCAGTGTCGATCAATCTTACCACACGCAACTCACAAATTTAACTACTTCATGTTTTCGGCACTGTCGTACTGCACCAGTAAGTGCACTATAGGCTCGTTTTGTGTCCATAAGTCCACACTGCAACACCTTGTCTCCTGTCCAGCGGACAATAAGCGACCATACAAACAGTGATGGAATTTTGTCACACCATACACAATAGCAAGAGCTTGTTTTTATGTTTGAGTATAATTCCACTGAGTTTGAGTTAACAACTTTGAGGCAAAAGCTATAGGTCTGTCTTGTGCACCAATTCTGTGCGAAAGTTCAGCGCCGATTCCGTAGGAAGAAGCGTCGACTTGCAAAACTACTGGCTTGGCAGAATCAGAATGCATTAAACACCCGTCACTATGGAAGGCATTTTTGAGTTTCTGAAATGCATCCTCACAATCTTTAGACCACACAAATGGCACACTTTGGTGATACAAGCGCTACAGTGGAGCCGCGATCTGTTAAGCGTTCGGAATGAAACGAATGTATTACGGCATCTTGCCCAGTACTGACTGAAGTTCAGACACGTTGTGAGAAACAGGCAGGTCACGGATTGCAAGCAGATGAGATTGGAGGAGGTGGACATTCAGTTTTCACGTTACCTAAATACTGTAGTTCAGTTTGAATAAGTCAAACCTTTCGAGACGGCATTTGAGTCCTGCTTCGGACAACACTCGAAAAAGAGCACTCAAATTTGCGATGTGTTCCTTTGTTGTACGACCTGAGACAACAATACCGAAAAGGTATTTCGAAAAAAATGGCACTTTTGCAGTCAGCTGTTACAAGTAAAGTTGAAAAGTGCGGGTGCGGAAGCACTGCTGGAGGGTAAACGTAAATATTTGAACACTCCTAAGCGTGTATTTACAACAAACACTTTCTGTGATTCATCATCCAATGGAATTTGCAAATATGCATCAAGAAAATCTATCTTAGAAAATTGACGTCTTGCACCAAGCCTGTCCACGAGTTCCTCAGGGCGAGGTAACGGATGTCAGCTACTGTCTGTGGGTTGACTGTAGACCTGAAGTCAACACAAATGATAATGCAATCAGAAGGCTTAGGGAACAAAACTAGTGGACTTGCCCATTGACTAGCTTGAATGGGACCAATTGCACCATTATCTTGCAATTCTTTCAATTCACTGCCTTCTTTGTCTCTTAATGCAATTGGAACGGAGCGGGCCTGAAAAACTTAGGTTGTGCATTGTCTTTCAATGTAACATGGGATACAAAGTTATTAGTTTATCCATTCTTTAGAAAAATGGTTCAGGAAATTCTTTAAGCAAGCTAGCTACATTGGCTGTCGGATCAAATGCCGATATGAAAAGTACATTTTCTTGGATGATAAGGCCAAACATATCAAAGGCATCTTAACCGAAAATGTTCTCACTGTCTCTAAAAAATGGTTCAAATGGCTCTGAGCACTATGGGACTCAACTTCTGAGGTCATCAGTCCCCTAGATCTTAGAACTACTTAAACCTAACTAACCTAAAGACATCACACACATCCATGCCGGAGGCAGGAGGTTCCAGACTGTAGCGCCTAGAACCGGTCGGCCACTCCGGTCGGCTCACTGTCTCTTGATTTCAACACTTAAAATTCACTGCCCTGGTATGAGATTAGTATATGGCAGGCAAACTACACCGTCCAGGCACTGAAATGTCCTGTCCGTTGTAAGCTGTGAGGTGCTTGCTAGATTTAGAAAGGTGTGGTGAGCCTGTCTCTTCGTACGTGGCACTTAGGCAAAGTGACTGATACACCTGTGCCTAACAGTAAGTTCACACACCGGCCAGCAATGCGTAATGGGACAAACAGTTTGTTAGAATGTCGTTGCACAGCACTAGGGCGATAAGGAGGCACAACCTTAAGCTTAATTTGGTCAGAACCTGTCGTAAGTTTGGAAAACACAACGTTCACAGCATGTGCACGAACCTTTTTTTTTCCGGCAGCGGGAAAAAATTGGCGTGGTTATGGCTTTGCAAACAAACTGCTTGGACATGGCCTTTTTTTTCTACACGTGTAACACGTGGCGTTACGTGATGGGCAATCTTATCTTTTATGGCGAGCAAAACATCTAGGACAAGACTTCACTATGTTCGCAAGTCTGGTAACACGGTTACGAGGCTGTCCGCGTGGCTGTGTACGCGCTCGCTGTTGAGGCTGCTTGGGGCGACTAAGCCAGAGAAATTGGGGCCTAATCAAACTTATCGGCCGCTATGATTCGAGATCCTATGGCACCCAAGTCCTATTGCTTAACATCTGCAGCACTCGAGGAAGTGTAGAATCAGAGCATTTTACGATCTGTTCCCGTGTTCTACTATGGGCTATGTTATAAAGTCTCGAATCACGAGGTCACTATAAAAGTTGCCACAACTAAACTTAAATTTATACTTTCTAGTCATGCCCGTTAATTCTGAAAACCCCTGACATTACGTCTGTTCCGGCTTTTTCTGTAAACGAAAGAACTGATATCTGGCTGCAGCTACTTGAACTTGCTGTTCTTAGTATTTGGTTAATGCAGCGATTACTTCGTCATAACTGAGTTTGTCGGAAGACGCAGTTGGGAATAATTTTTGTATTAACTTGAACACTGGGGACCCTGCAATCGAAAGAAAATATTGTAGCTTCATAGTACCTTGAATGCGATGAACTGCACAATGAGCTTGGAACTGTGTCGGGTATTTTTTCCATTCCTTTTAAGTTATAGCAAAAAAATAAGCAAAGACTCTGAAAAGAGAAATTTGATTAGTTCTGCGGTTCCTCTCGTGGAATATATTCAAGTACACAACCAAAAGTGTGTAGTTAGGAACCCTTGCTATCTAAAACGCAAGAGAAGCAAGCAAAATCTTCTTCACTAAATGTTCTCGTCGCCACTGTTGTCTTCTCTTTAGCCGCTTTTACGTCATCTCGTTATCTCTGTAGAGCAGCGCCATGGGAAGCAAGGAGAGTTGGTTGGTTGGTGGCTGGTATCCTCTTTCTATAATACAAACTGCACGCAATTAATGATTGGGTTCTTTATTCATGAAGAAACTGCTACTTAATTTTCCACGTGCTGTGGTACAAGTTCTCTTCCGAATAGTCCACATCGCCTCAAACGAAGTCCGCTATGTTCTCTATAAGGTGAAGTGCCTGTCTCTGAGCTAGAGGATATGTCTCGGTGACACAATGGAACTCCATGGCGTACGCCAGCACATCATTCTTTCATCGATCAACTGAAGTATTTCTTCTGTTACCACTGGCTCCTTCACAGTTCGTGTCTTGTACTGTTCCTTCCAATTTTTGTGAATGCCCTTTTTGGACTGATGACCACCGATGTTAAGTCCCATAATGCTCAGAGCCATTTCAAACATTTTTTTTTTGCCCTTTTTAGAGATGTCCATTCCTCTTCAACGAGACCTTGAGGCGTATCTGTTCTTTCCTTAGTACTTCTGCGTCCAACTTCTTTGCACGTTATTCTGCCTTACTAGTCTCCTAAACTGCAGCCTACTCTTCATCACTACTAAAGTGTTATCTGAGTCCATACCTGCTCTTGCGTACAGCTTTCAGTATCCGATTTCGGATTCTCCGTCTAATCATGATGTAATCTAACTGAAATCTTCTTGCATCTCCTGGACTTTTCCAAGTATACCTCTAGTGATTCCAGGACAGAGCATTCGCTTTTACTAGAGGAAATTTGTTACAGAACAGAGTCTTTCCCCTCTCTCACTACTCACTACTCACTACTTACGCTAGAACCATATTCCAATCCTTGATGAATGAATTACCCGGTCATTTTCCTCATACACTTCCTCTATCTCTTCATCGTGTGCTCTCATTACCTGTAAATTTTTCGATCCTCAGTTTCAGTTTGTAATTTCCCCCCTCCTTCCTTCATACAGCTACTTGCCCACATTAAACAATGCCCAGTCCAAGTAGTTAATAATTAAAGTCTTCATAAAGATTTTGAGAGGAACGAAAATTACAATAAACTTTCAAGTTTACTTAGCTTATTATATTTAGATGTCTCCATTCTTCTTGACTAGGGGTCTGATTCCTGAAGATGAAAAATCTCACATCAGGTCCTCACGGTTGGTTTAAACTAAATAAATTAGAAGATTGTTGCTGCACAATTTTTTTACGTCAATGTATTTCCTCAAATTTTAGTATATCATACAGTCTTTTCATTTTTCACATTAAGAAAGCCGAAATTACACTGTTAACACCTATTGTACAAAAATACGTCCGATGACATCAGAGACAAGCTTGTGACTCTGACACTCTGCGGAGAAAACAATAATCCAAAGGGTTTACAATTTTTCTTAACAAATGAATTGCCACTAGTTTTCGTTACATTATTAATTTGAATTATTATTTCATAAATGAATCCATAAATAAACACAGAAAACAGTACAGGGTTGCGTAATTAATAATAGAATTTTACGTGTGCAAATATTTCGTAATTTTAAATATTAAAAAAAATTAAACTTTACATTCAGAACTATACTTACCGACTGTAACTTCGAAACTAAAATGTTTTATAAAGTTATTTCTTTTGATATATTTTAGCTTGAATTACAGCATTTTATGTATAAAGTTGTATGAAAGTTTTCAGAAAAGCAACTGAGATAATATTGACCTGCCCAAAATTCGAAAAATAATGCTAGTATCGACAACTACTGTCGAGGAAAAGTAATGCTAGAGGAGGATGTCCCGTTACTAGTTTGAGCTCAGAAAATATACGATTCTTTTTGACAAACTGCGTCACCTTTTCTCAAGTCAAGCCATGAGCTTAAATTGTCATCAAGCCACTGTTTATGGAACATTATTAATAGCGGTGATATAGAGGTAGTTTTGGCTCACATTGAGCACTGGGAATATACACGAAAGACAAAAATTTCCTAGAAATAAAATTAAATGGAATTAACAAAAACTCTTTCGTCTTGACTACAGTTATTTTTAGCAGCTTTCCCATCACCAACATAACATTATATTGAGTCCTTACACCTACTTACATGGAGCTTTTATACAAGTTTGATCTAGTAGCGGCAGATGGAGCCTCCTCCCTATATAACAAATAGCCAAACCTTGAAACCTCCCCTTAGAAAAATTTATGAATGACTGTGCTGATAAACCTCTTACGTTATTTGATTTTCAAACAGCTGAGCAAAACTGAACGTGCACATACATTTCTCTCTTTACTTATTCAGATCATCAATAAACTGACACACAATTTTTAGCGCAACGCAATCTTTCAATAATCTCTACAATAGAATGTCCCTGACTAACAATAACCTATACCTTTCATGAATCACTTACCTCACAAAAACCTTCGTTACTCGAACTACTGCAATACAGCGAGCGCCACTACTGCCAGCTAAATAAAATATTCAAACTACTGAAGGCACTAACTACTGATAGGCATAGTTAGCAAATGAAAGACTTTAATAGAGAACAAACACTGTATTTACCTTAATAGTGTTCAAAAGTCATAATACATATATCAGTTCATGATATCCAGTATTACAAATTTACTCTTTCTGGCGGACACACGTCCAGATCGTCCGCTCTTAAAATTCTGCCATCTCTCTCCCCACATCCACGAGTGGTAGCGGCTCACCTCCAATTGTGCAACGCTATGCGCTGTTCACATCCAACTGCCCAACACTACAATAGCAGTATTCCAACGATGCCAACCAGTCACAGACTGCAAACAGCACAGCCAGTGATTTTCATACAGAGCGCTACGTGGCGTTACCAACATAAGAACCTAAACAACCCACTTACAACGTGTGGTTATATTTAGGGTTCAATCGTCAGCCTTAAATGCTTTACATTTTTAGTTTACCGTTTCTCATAGAGCATTAGAGTATTACATGCGTCTTCCTTTAGATCCATAGTCTTTTCAGAAGTAACTCCTTAATCCTTGAGACATTATTCACCGAAGCCGCCTCACCTGGCGACGCCGGGCCTGCCGCCAGACGTCTTGGCAGCCATTCGTGAACGGAATAGGCTCTGCCGTGAATAGTAGTTAACAAGGCACCCTCATCGCTACCGGCAAATCAGCCAGCTGAGAAGAGACATCATAGCCGCAATAGTGACCCACAAGAAGCGACATTGGGCAGAGAAACCCCGTCCATTCGCCCGGACCCCAAGCACTGGCACTCTCTCAGCTTCTTCACTAACAGACGCACAACAATCAAGCCGCTTCAGTCCCGGGATAGAACTGCATACCACCGTCCAGAAGACGAAGTGAACATGCTGGCGGACGTCTTTGAGGCGATCTACCCGACGTTGCATGACAAGGTGGACTGTGATCGCACGTACATCATCGAACGTGCAGCTAACGCCCATCTCCGGGGCACTTGGTGGAGACCACGATCCCATCTCCCCATCACTGCTGAAGAGGTTCAGGAAGGCATCCAGGCTTTACCTCCAAATAACGCCCCAGCTCTGACGACATCCCAGGTCAAGTACTGAAGCAACTTCCTTGGTCGGCAGTACTACATATGGCAGCAATATGTAACTAAAGTTAAAATCTTCTGGGGAATTAGGCCACGTCATATTTCCCCTAAAACGATCGACGTTTCGATCCCTCTGCTGGGATGTTCCTCACGATCTTGCGACGTCCACTACTACTAGAACGCTGTTGAGAAAGACGACGATACCATGATGTACAAACACAGTTGACAGAATGAGGTCCTTGTGTCCCATCTTCAGAGCGACTGCAATGCCCTCGAAGATTGAGCAGCCAAGGTGCGCATCAGCTTCAACCTGCGAAGTCACTAGCTGTCATCTTCAACCGCTACCCACCACTTGCGTCTCTACAGCATAGAACTACCATGGGCAGTCTCTGTTCGCTACCTCCGTGTCCTCACGGACAAGTGGCTGACTCCACATTGAAGACGCCCGCACCAAGGTCAGCCAACGGATAGGAGCACTATACCCCCTCATCAGTGAAGGATCTGACCTCTCCGTCACCACGGCCTTCTGATTTTTCGTTTGTACATGTGACCATTCATGGACTATGCCTGCGATGTCTGGGGCACTGCTGCGCAAATACACATTAAACGATTGCAATCATTGCAGAACAAGATAGTACGGCGCATCTTCCTGTCCATTCATAGTTTACGCACTGATGTCTACATGAGGCAGCCGAAGAACTGGATGTGCCACGATGGCACCAGAAGATTGCACAACAGTTCTATATGAAGACTGAAGATCCCAAGAAACCCCCTCACAGAGCTCTGGGAGCCCCCCTCCAGACCCCTCCCCCATCCCAAGATCCACAGGGTCACTACAAGACGCCCCTTGCGCTACTTGATCGACAATAGAACGACGATGCCAGAAGCTCTATTTCTCCCCTATAGCCTCCAAAGGAGACTGACGACGATGGCACAAGGTCTAAGTAAGGAATTAAGGTACTGGAGTTCTTGTGGAAGTTTAACTTCTTTTTAAAAAAATTTTATTTCAATAAAATATGCTGAAGGCCACACTTTAAGCAAGAACAGTGTTACGGCTTAAGGCCAAAACAAAGATTTTCAGTGTTAATTCTAAATAAGCTGAAACCCAGCTGAAGGCCGCACATCAACCAATTAATTTAATGGCTTAAACCCTAGGAAGAAGGGCTTTCAATTTAACAGGCTGAAGGCCTCGTACTAAAGAATAACAATGTTATCACTTAAGGCAAGACCAAGATTTTAAATTTTTAATTTAAGAAAGATTAAAACTCGGCTGAAAGCCACATACTAAAGAATAACAACACAAAATTTTGAAATTTTTTAAGGGTGATTAAACTCAGCTGAAGGCCACATACTAAAGAATACAAATCTTATGACCTAAGGGCAAGAACAAAATTTGAAATTTTAATTTAAGAGAGATTAAAACTCGGTTGAAAGCCACACACCATGTCAAAACAATTTTACAGCTTAAGGCCTAGGAAGAAGAGCCTTCAATTTAAAATGGCTGAGGGCCTTAGCTTAAAACATTTCATGCAACTTCGGCTGAGGGCCTCATACCCAAAATAATAACAATGTTATGACTTAACGGCAAGAGCAAGATTTTGAATTTTCAGTTTAAGAGAGTTCGAAACTCGACTGAAGGCCACACACCATGGAGAAAACAATTTTACGGCTTAAGGCCAAAAGAGAAAAAGCTTACAGTTTTCATAAGCTAAAATTCGGCTGAAGGCCACACAGCGTACTTAAGACGAAAAGGAAATCACTATGTGAAGCACAAGGAGCGGCCCTCGGAAGGTTCCAAGGGTCTGTCTGGGAAGTAACACTAACGCACTTTCAGGTGAGACATGCAGCCAGAGCAGCAACCTCTTATCGGAAGCTGGAACGATTTGATCAGTTTGAGTCTCTTTAGGGAAAATGTTGAAGGAAATTCTGTTTCCAGTTAATGACAACATATGATCGAGGAAATTTAATTGACGATTTTCATTTTCTAGTTCACAACTAAACTTAATATTATCATGAAGATCATTAAACAGATTGAAAATGTGGTTGATCCCATCAGGAGTACATTTGTAGACTACTAATATATCGTCAACGTATCTACGGTAGGACAAAATGCCCATATCTGTAGCTGAAAACCACGTAAAGAATTTCCCATCTAACGAATTGATAAAAATATCGGCAACACCCCCTCCCCCCATGAACCATGGACCTTGCCGTTGGTGGTGAGGCTTGCGTGCCTCAGCGATACAGATGGCCGTACCGTAGGTGCAACCACAACGGAGGGGTATCTGTTGAGAGGCCAGACAAACGTGTGGTTCCTGAAGAGGGACAGCAGCCTTTCCAGTAGTTGCAGGTGCAACAGTCTGGATGATTGACTGATCTGGCCTTGTAACAATAACCAAAACGGCCTTGCTGTGCTGGTACTGCGACTGGCTGAAAGCAAGGGCAAACTACAGGCGTAATTTTTCCAGAGGGCATGCAGCTTTACTGTACGGGTAAATGATGATGACGTCCTCTTGGGTGAAATATTACGGAGGTAAAATAGTCCCCCATTCGGATCTCCGGGCGGGGAGTACTCAAGAGGACGTTGTTATCAGGAGAAAGAAAACTGCCGTTCTACGGATCGGAGCGTGGAATGTCAGATACCTTAATCGAGCAGGTAGGTTAGAAAATTTAAAAAGGGAAATGGATAGGTTAAAGTTAGATATAGTGGGAATTAGTGAAGTTCGGTGGCAGGAGGAACAAGACTTTTGGTCAGATGAATACAGGGTTATAAGTACAAAATCAAGTAGAGGTAATGCAGGAGTAGGTTTAATAATGAATAAAAAAATAGGCGTGCGGGTAAGCTACTACAAACAGCATAGTGAACGCATTATTGTGGCCAAGATAGACACGAAGCCCACGCCTACTACAGTAGTACAAGTTTATATGCCAACTAGCTCTGCAGATGATGAAGAAATTGATGAAATGTATGATGAGATAAAAGAAATTATTCAGATAGTGAAGGGAGACGAAAATTTAATAGTCGTGGGTGACTGGAATTCGAGTGTAGGAAAAGTGAGAGAAGGAAACATAGTAGGTGAATACGGATTGGGGCTAAGTAATGAAAGAGGAAGCCGTCTCGTAGAATTATGCTCAGAGTATAACTTAATCATAGCTAACACTTGGTTCAAGAATCATAAAAGAAGGTTGTATACATGGAAGAATCCCGGAGATACTAAAAGGTATCAGATAGATTATATAATGGAAAGACAGAGATTTAGGAACCAGGTTTTGAATTGTAAGACATTTCCAGGGGCAGATGTGGACTCTGACACACAATCTATTAGTTATGAACTGCAGATCAAAATTGAAGAAACTGCAAAAAGGTGGGAATTTAAGGAGATGGGACCTGGATAAACTGACTAAGCCAGAGGTTGTACAGAGTTTCAGGGAGAGCATAAGGGACCAATTAGCAGCAATGGGGGAAAGAAGTACAGCAGAAGAAGAGTGGGTAGCTCTGAGGGATGTAGTGATGGCAGCAGAGAATCAAGTAGGTGAAAGACGAGGGCTAGTAGAAATCCTTGGGTAACAGAAGAAATATTGAATTTAATTGATGAAAGGAGAAAATATGAAAATGCAGTAAATGAAGCAGGCGAAAAGAAATACAAACGTCTCAAAAATGAGATCGACAGGAAGTGCAAAATGGCTAAGCAGGGATGGCTAGAGGACAAATATGAGGATGTAGAGGCTTATCTTACTAAGGGTAAGATAGATACTGTCTACAGGAAAATTAAAGAGACCTTTGGAGAAAAGAGAACCACTTGTATGAATATCAAGAGCTCATATGGAAACCCAGTTCTAACCAAAGAAGGGAAAGCAGAAAGATGGAAGGAGTATATAGAGGGTCTATACAAGGGCGATGTACTTGAGGACAATATTATAGAAATGGAAGAGAATGTAGATGAAGATGAAATGGGAGATACGATACTGCGTGAAGAGTTTGACAGAGCACTGAAAGACCTGAGCCGAAACAAGGCCCCGGGAGTAGACAACATTCCATTAGAACTACTGACGGCCTTGGGAGAGCCAGTACTGACAAAACTCTACCATGTGGCGAGCAAGATGTATGAGACAGGCGAAGTACCCTCAGACTTCAAGAAGAATATAATAATTCAAATCCCAAAGAAAGCAGGTGTTGACAGATGTGAAAATTACCAAACTATCAGTTTAATAAGTCACAGCTGCAAAATACTAACAAGACTTCTTTACAGACGAATGGAAAAACTGGTAGAAGCCGACCTCGGGGAAGGTCAGTTTGGATTCCGTAGAAATATTGGAACACGTGAGGCAATGTTGACCTTACGACTTATCTTAGAAGAAAGATTAAGGAAAGGTAAACCTACGTTCCTAGCATTTGTAGACTTACAGAAAGCTTTTGACAATGTTAACTGGAATACTCTCTTCCAAATTCTAAAGGTGGCAGGGGTAAAATACAGGGAGCGAAAGGCTATTTACAATTTGTACAGAAACCAGATGGCAGTTATAAGAGTCGAGGGACATGAAAGGGAAGCAGTGGTTGGGAAGGGAGTGAGACAGGGTTGTAGCCTCTCCCCAATGTTATTCAATTTGTATATTGAGCAAGAAGTAAAGGAAACAAAAGAAAAATTCGGAGTAGGTATTAAAATCCATGGAGAAGAAATAAAAACTTTGAGGTTCGCCGATGACATTGTAATTCTGTCAGAGACAGCAAAGGACTTGGAAGAGTAATTGAATGGAATGAACATTGTCTTGAAAGGGGAATATAAGATGAACATCAACAAAAGCAAAACGAGGATAATGGAATGTAGTCGAATTAAGTCGGGTGATGCTGAGTGAATTAGATTAGGAAATGAGACACTTAAAGATATAAAGGCGATTTGCTATTTGGGGAGCAAAATAACTGATGATAGTCGTAGTAGAGAAGATATAAAATGTAGACTGGCAATGGCAAGGAAAGCGTTTCTGAAGAAGAGAAATTTGTTAACATCGAGTATAGATTTAAGTGTCAGAAAGTCGTTTCTGAAAGTATTTGTATGGAGTGTAGCCATGTATGGAAGTGAAACATGGACGATAAATAGTTTGGACAAGAAGAGAATAGAAGCTTTCGAAATGTGGTGCTACAGAAGAATGCTGAAGATTAGATGGGTAGATCACATAACTAATGAGGAGGTATTGAATAGAATTGGGGAGAAGAGGAGTTTGTGGCACAACTTGACGAGACGAAGCGACCGGTTGTAGGACATGTTCTGAGGCATCAAGGGATCACAAATTTAGTATTGGAGGGCAGCGTGGAGTGTAAAAATCGTAGAAGGAGACCAAAAGATGAATACACTAAGCAGATTCAGAAGGATGTAGGTTGCAGTAGGTACTGGGAGATGAAGAAACTTGCACAGGATAGAGTAGCATAGATAGCTGCATCAAACCAGTCTCAGGACTGAAGACCACAACAACAACAACAACAACATCGGCAACAATTCCGGCTAGCGGGTTTCCCATGGCTAGGCCGTCATTTTGTTGCAAGTTTCCCATTGCCGCGCAGGATTAGCCGAGCGGTCAGAGGCGCTGCAGTCATGGACTGTGCGGCTGATCCCGGCGGAGGTTCGAGTCCTCCCTGGGGCATGGGTGTGTGTGTTTGTCCTTAGGATAATTTAGGTTAAGTAGTGTGTAAGCTTAGGGACTGATGACCTTAGCAGTTAAGTCCCATAAGATTTCACACACATCTGAACATTTTTTTGAACATTTTGAGTTTCCCATTGAACTGAAAGTAACTGTACTTGACTACAACGGTGATCAAATTCATGAAATCTGTAATTTCTTAATCACAGATATGTTTCTTAAACCTACGCAGATTTTCCTCCACAATCTCAAGGATTTCTTGCACTTGAACATAGGTGTAAAGGTTTTTTATGTCTAACGAAAACTATCTAGTAGCCTGATCACAATCTATATCCTTGCGAACTACAGCAGCACTATTTAAGACAGAATAGCAATAAGTGAAGACAAAAGACTTTTTCAGCCGATCATGTAAAAATATAGAAGTTTATGATAAGCACTGTTCTGACTATTCGAAATCGGACGAATGGGATGGCCAAGTTTATGTATCTTAAATTGCGCTCTTATTTTGGGAGGTTGTGGATTCATGTTAATAAGTGATTTTTTGTGAAATGGCTTAAGCAAGACATTGGCGTTGTTAACAGCTTATCTGATTTCTTTCTGGAGGTAGGGAGTAGGATCGACCTGCAGTTCAGAAATACCATTTTCTTCGGAAAAAGACATGGTTTTCGAAATATATTCTTCATTATATGCAATTACTAGTGAAGAGGCCTTATCAACTTTCGTTATAAGAGCATCATTATCTTTAAGTTTATTATTAATATTTCTAATCCAGGCCTTGTCGTTACATGAGGCATTAGGGGAAACAGCCTGGCATTTACTAAAATATTTGTTACATCATAAGCAATCCTAGTTTGCGCAGCACTATCCATTTTTATGCAATCTAAACCAGTTTTCAGCTCTACAAGGACATTTTGCACGACCTGCTTGTTAGTCAAATTTGGTTTAACATTATACTTAAGCCCTTTTTCTAACAGACTAGTTTCTGCTTCTGTAAAATTAATATTAGTCTTATTTAAAACTCTGTGATAAAAGACATGGTCACTTTTTTAAAATTCTCAGAAGATCTCTCTGGTGGGAAAAAGGCAGAAAAGCTTACTGATTTTCTTTTCATGCCTGTACGTAACACCTTGTTTATAATTCTTTAAACAGTCATTAATCTGTGACCATACAACATCGATATTAACATTAAACAAATCATGGCACAATTTTGTAATTGAAAGATACAGATCGTAAGCCTCTGGATTAAGAGCGTCTTTTTTGGCATAAAGCGATTTTATGTTATTAGAAATTAATTTTTTTACAATAGGCTTGAAGCTCAAACGATCATTTTTACAATTTCTGAAGTTAATGAAAGCCTTTAAATAAGTGTGGATTAATTCCCTCCGTTCACATTGCTTATTAAAACAGATGGACATGCTGGTATTTAACAATTATTTCTTTAAGTCTTTATATTTAGATAAAACCTTAGATATCTGGGCAGGCAAAAATATTAAGGTTTTTAACATGGCTGTCAATCAGCGACTGTTGTATAATGCAAAATTTTGAAAAACACAGCCCTCAGTCGAGAACACAATTAATTTGTAACCTAGGTTTCGGTGTCACAAGGGACACCTTCTTCGGACAAAATTAAAACTAAATGTTCCAGCATAACATACCAAAAAATACGAAAGCTGCGGTTATACCTGACAGCGTCATATAGTCAAATTAAAATAAAATGCAACAGAGGTGCAAGCCACTAGAGACTGCCATGTGTCCTCTGCTACAGTCAACACTAAACTGAAACATCACGTGACTTGTGCGCCACGACAACTTCAAGACAATACCGCCATCTGGTGGCTAATTGGTAAAACAAGCTATTTTGTAAACATCCCTCGTAACTGCAGAGAGGGAAATAAACAAACACCTGAACGGTGTACATGAAGTAATTACAATAGCGTGATACTGCATGATATGAAACATTTAGTTTCAATTTTGTCCGAAGAAGGTGTCCATTGTGACACCGAAACCTGGGTTACAAATTAATTGTGTTCGCGACTGAGGGCTGTGTTTTTCAAAATTTTGTATTATACAACAGTCGCTGACTGACAGTCATGATAAAAACCTTAATGATGTAGATGTTGCTTTCTTTACGTCCCTTCTTTCTCGTATATGAAGCATGATTACTTTCGACGAAATGTCATCCCGTACAGATGTACAGAAGCTTGGCAAGGAAGAAGTTTACAGATTATTACATATGAAGTACAGATAAATGATACAGTTACCCGAAAGTGTAGACATATTTCTCCTTCGATATCTGCATTAAACAGGATGTCATATCAACCACCTTTCAGCTATCTAATTTTCCAAACTTATTTTATTTGGCTACCAGTTTCGGCGGTTTACTACGCCATCTTCAGGCCCCTGAACCACGTGTAGTCAGATTCCACTTCTGTTCTGGTCAAAATAGGGGCCAACATTCAAATATTGGTATCTGTTGATGTCACCTTCCTTATAGCGATCACTTCAGCCATCAATTATCGACCAAATGGCGGTCTGCAGTCCATGGTTGAAGTGATCACTATAGCAAGCAGACATCGACAGATTCCTCTGTTTGAAAGCTGGCTCCTATTTTGACCAGAACAGAGGAGGAATCTTCCTACACGTCGATCAGGGACCTGAAGATGGAGTAGTAAATCACCGAAACTGCCAGCATAATAAAATACGTTTGGAAAATTACACGGCTGGAAGGTGTTTCATGTGACATCCTGCAGCAAAAAGCCGAGGCCCGCAACCGTCTCTGGAAAGATGGACATATAGAGTCTGCATTAAACATTAACAATCACCATGGATTCAACTATTTTGCAACAGAAACAGCGCTTCTTCACCAACATCGTGCAGTTTTGAGGGTATACATTTTATGCACGGGTTATAGACCTGCAATAACTGGTAGTAGGGACCACGTTCGCCCAACTAGGACTGCAGCACATTTCGTGAATATCACAGATCCACATTAGAGCTGCGTTTAAAATACGCGGTTTCTAAGGCCTATACACATGACATTTTTGTTTGTTGCGAGTGGTGGAGACAACTGAGTAACTACCACTGTGAGTGGCGATTTTTAACAGATACTTATTTCAGCCGTTTTTCTATCAGGACCAAAAACATAGTATCTCTTAGCTTTGGTCTCATCACATCAATTTCCTAAAATAAGTGCTATTTTAAGAGCTGTGCACAATCAGTTTCCTAAAATAAATGCTTTTCGTAAGATTTATGCACAATTCTTTGAAAGTGGAGATAGGGTTAAGCTAATGTGTGAAATTAGCTACATCGTCTGGTACTAGTCTCCTAGAACTACAAAAGCGTATTAATCAAACTTAGTCATAGAAGCATCTATTAATGCAATTATATTATTTAGCGTCTGCCATTTTTCATCTCAAACTAAAGAGGAATTAAGTACAATTATGGAATTTTTTACTGCAGTCCATCCACAGCCAAGTCTCAGATTAATTTATTCTTCTAATTCCAATACGGTACGCGCATTTTACCAGTTGTAGGGTGTGGACAACAAATATTCTTTGAATTTTACAATGTGAAGTGTGACCCATTAAATCGGGTGGAAATTGGTATATATTTGTATTTTTCTAGACATGGAGAACTGAAATTACACGAGGGACCTACACTAGCACCGCACTGATCGCTTATAATTCGTTTCTTCTATCCTCGGTAGGCTTACGGTCGCGGTATTGACGCCACTCAGTAATTCGCATTTTCGTGTGAACGCTGACAGAAATCAGTGTCCCCACAATCTGAAACAGTTTTTGTACTTTCAGCTATATTTAACTCGCAATACCGCCTGGTCTATCACGTATCTCGTAGTATGCTATTAGCTATCAAATTTTATCGCTACAGGATTTGTAAATCAAGTGCCCGTAAGTTGCCAAGTAGCGTCATTTCATAATGACTGGTAGGAATTATGATAAGGTACGAGGTTTATTACGAGGCTTAGATGCAAGACTACAATGTGCACAAAAATCAGATTTTTAAGATCATACTTTTTTCAAACTCGATTAAGAAACATTACGGAACGAAAGAATCACGCGAAACGAAAAGCAGCTTTTTCTTTTTTCACCAGGAAAGTAAAGCTCTTAAGGAAAAAATAAATCTACAGAACAAAGATACCATTAGTCTGCGTCTTACTTTATGTGGCCTTAAGCCATAAAACTTTTAGGTTTGTCAGTTGTTTTCTTACAGGTACGTTTCCTATCAGATCTTTCATTATTTGGTACTCCCTGAGACGCCTTCTAGTTGCAAGTAATGGTTTAATATAGACAACGGTTTCCTCTAGGCATACTAGTCTCAAAGTTTGTACTATGTTATTAACATGTTTTTCAATCTATTGAGACAACAATTGTTGGACTGTCCCTTCGTCTCTTTCTGCAAATAACAAAATTATTTGGATTGTTGATGTGTTTCCATTTTCCATTTAGCTGATGTGCTAGATAGACGGCTAAAGTGAATGTATTTGCGATTCAGGCAACATCTCGTTTTCCATAATTTTTCTCTGTGTTATTACGTTGTTGTCTTCTGGGGCGTAATGAGTAGTTGTAGGATGTCACCAATGCTTACGGATTGTTCAGTAATGTTTTGTTTCTTGCTACTACGAACATAATAAAGAGGCAAAATACTTTAGGCAAAATTATAATTGGTGTGACACATAGGTAAAACTTCATCGTAGAGGAGGTAAAGTGGCCTACATGCATGCATGAATACGCGAAGTATACTGCAATACCGACAAAGTGGCGACAGTAAATAACTGTGCGTATATCTCCTGATACGACGCGCTATCGTAATTTTTGGTTGGTGTCATTTCGGCGGATTATCTGCAGATACAGCCATTGTTCATTCGCGAGCAGTTGTGGCACATCCGTGAGTCCATTTTTCAGTAGCCTGTGATGTTATCACGTGTGGAACTGTGATTTATGACTGTGTAAACAGCAGTTATGTTCAATGAGAACACTCATTTTACTGAATAACGATATCACCCGTAATGACGTAATGTCTCTTTCCCCTGCACAATTTACTTCGCTACCACACTGGCCGTCTCAGAAAGATGCTTCAATTCCAAATCCAAATATTGACTTTTTTCCCCTTCGAAACTTCAATATTTAAAAAGTGACACACCTCTGCATATATTCGCTTTCGTTTCTAACGCTGAATTTAATTTGTTAACACCAATGAACAAAGTGAAGTCGTTGAACTGTAAATGCTGCATATGTTTTCTGCATACATCAGTATCATCAGTAACCAGCTCGTTACACATTCAATGGTGTTTTCATGACGTGTTTAATTTGATTGTTTCTGAGATGCTTGGAACAATATCACGGAAAAAATACTCCGCCTGTTATGCAAGATTTGTGGTACAGTTGAAATATCCTCAGACTTCAGGGAAACGTAACTATTCCAATTCCACCGCCAAAAAAGGCAGATTCTGTCAAGTGTGAAGGTTAACAAAGACGCGAGGGAATACTGGGCCTAAGACTTTACTCAGAGTATTGAGGAAAGGAAAATGTACGTTTATAGCTTTTCTAGGTTTATAGAAGGTAGGAGGGAGAGGAGACAGAAAGCTGTCCACAACTTGTACAGAATTGTGATTGCACGTATAAAGAGTGGAAGTTGGTCGAATGTTTAGTTAATAATGTGATGTGTACTTCTTGTGTTTGTTGCTCCAGGACCGTGCAGTTTTCTAGCCCTGTCCAGCTCTACCTAGATAATAAAGTACGTTTATTAGGCTGTAGAGATGTAGTGGCGATGACGATCAGCGTGGAAAATTATGTTTACGATTGTGTAGTGTACTAGGCCTGTTAAATGCAGAAGAGAGAGCGGATGTGTGGAAAGAATACATTGATGGCCTCTATCAGGGCAAGACTTGTCTAATGACGTCATAGAATAAAATAGCAGGAGTCGATATAGAAGAGATAGGGAGTCCAGTATCAGAATTTAAAAGAGCTTTGGAAGACTTAGAATAAGGCAGAAGCGATAGATAACATTCCATCAGAATTTCTAAAATCGTTGGGGGAAGTGGCAAGAGAACGTATATTCACCTAGGTGTGTAGAATGTAAGTCTGACGATATACCGTCTGTCTTCGGAGAAATATCATCCACACAATTCCCAACACTGCAAGACCCTACATGCACGCGAGTTAACGCACAGTCAGTTTAACGGCATATGCATCCAGAAGAACTGAGGATGTGTTAGATGACGATCACAGAGGCAATTCTAACATTGCGGTTGGTAATGGAAGTAAGACTAAAGAAACATCAAGTCACATTTATTGCATCCGTCGACTTTGAAAAGCGTTCGAGAATGCCAAATGATAAAAGGTATTCGAAATCCTGGGAAAAATTGTTGCAAGCTATAGGGAAAAGCGGGAAATATACAGTATATACAAGAACCAAGAGGGTACAATAAGACAGGAACTCCAAGAACGAAGTGCTCGGATTTAAAAGGTGTAAGACAGGCATGCAGCCTTTCACCCCTACTGTTGAATCTGTGCATCGAAGAGGGAGTGACGGAAATAAAATAAAGATTTAACAGTGGAGTTAGAATTCAAGGTGATAGGATATCAATGATAAGATTCAGTGGTGACATTGCTATATTCAGTGAAAGTGGTGAAGAATTACATGATCCGCTGAATGTAATGAAGAGCTTAATGAGTACAGAATATGGATTGAGAGTAAATCGAAGAAGGGCGAAAGTAATGATAACAGTGAGAAACTTAACATCATGATTGGTGACCATGAAGAAGATGAAGTTAAGGAATTCTGCTACCTAGCCAGCATAATAACCAATGACAGACGGATCAAGGAGGATATCAAAAGCAGACTAGCGATTGCAAAAGGGCATTCCTGGCCACAAGAAATCTGCTATCAAACATAGACATTAATTTGAAGAAGATATTTCTGAGAAGGTACGTTTGGATCACAGTATTGTACGGTTTTTAAACATGGATTGTGAGAAAACGGGAAAAGAAGAGGATCGAAGAATTTGAGTTGTGGTGCCACAGAAGAATTCTGAAAATAAGGCGTAGGCTGATAAGGTAAGGAATGAGGAGGTGCTCCAGAGAATCGGCGAGGAAAGAAGTATACGGAAAACACTGACAAGAAGGAAGGACTGGACAGTAGGACATTTGTTAAGACATCTCCATGGTACTGGAGGGACCTGTAGAGTGTAAAATCTAGAGAGGAAGACAGAGATTAGAATACATCCAGCAGAAACTGAGGATGTAGGTTGCAAGTGATAGTCTGGAATGAAGGTGGTGGCACGGGAGAAGAATTCATGGTGGGCCGCATCAAACCAGCCAGAAGACTGATGACTGAAAAGAAATATTGTACTAGACATGTATCAGTTGTTACGACGAGATTGCGGTGACTGATAAAGCTGTAGTGTAGCTTGAAGACTAAGTTAGACTGCAAGGTAATTGTCTATTTTTGTGTCGGTAGAGCCTATGAATGTGTCGTGACACATTTCTTGTTTACATTGCACATTCCATAGTAACATTCATGTTCCATCTCAAGACCCCTGGTTTACTATTATGGCATGATATTTTCAAAACAGCTGCAATCTAGGAACAACAAGAAGTGCTAACGAGATAAACGTATATTAAACACCATTTACGATCAACTGATCAGCAGCAGCCTGTACGGCAATGTTCTTGTTGTGACTTCAAAGATAAAATACTCGTAAAAGCCATATTGCTCTGACATTGGTGTCATTAGCAAAATAAGTGAAAACAACAAAGTGTAAAATGAATTATTGTAATTAAATAATTTACGTACACATTAAACTGTATTAACGCTTTCTGGAAAGTAGTACCCATGACAACGAATAAGATGACGAACTGGTTGACATTTCGTGTGACTTCCATTGATTTGAACAGCCAATACGCCGAGATTAGGGAAATCCATTGCCCAAGTTTTCTGATTAAAGAACATTGAACCGTTGTGACGAATGCAACAAGAGAGACTGAGTTGCGAGCCTTAAAGCTCAAGGCACTTGTAATGCAGAAATATGGTTCATTAGTATTTGTATGAATGGATCAGCATGGGTATAGGCAATGATTCAGGGATATATGGAAATTCATGCAGGGTTACTGCTGCCAGTAATACGAATACACTTTTTGGAGATGTAGTTTATGCTATTGCAGCATTGCGTGTGACTCCTTACGGGGGCCCGTAGCCTTTAGGAAAATGGCGTTACAAAGGGGTGTATTATAACAACGTACAAGTTTGGACAGGCGCAACACAATTACTCAGATACTCTATAAAAATTAGATTGTTAATAGTGACAGTACTTTCGATTTTGGTATCGTGTAACTGAATTAATGACGAGGACTAGAAAACTGTCTACGCGGGGTAGGCAGGGAAGATGTTAAAGTATCAGGAAAGAAGGTGCAGAATGTGTAGTGTGTGTTAGAGCAGGGAAACCGACGAGGGACCGAATGTCAAGACTCGTACCAAAGCATAGAAATTAAGACCCTTGCCCCTTTTCTTACTGAAGGAATAAGTCTTTCTACTCTTAACTAATACTTAATTATTTAAAAAAGAGATTCGATCTTTTGGAGTTATGTTTCGTTTTCTAAACAAAATAATTTATTTTTTTCTTTAACGAATCTTGATTATTTATGATTATATTCTCAGTTTCATATGTCATAAGTCTTAAAGGAGGAAATATATTTGTGATCGCACGTTTAACTGGGGACACAAAATTGTTTAAAGAAGTATATTTTACACTTTTAGCTTCAGAAATTTTAATTCTGCTACTGAAATTTCGGTGTTAAGCTATTGTCAAGCATTTACAAACATACAGTACAACGTACCAGGGAAATATAATTGAATGACTACAAATTCTAGAACAACAAATTCTAGAATCTGCAACCATGCACTTATTTATAAATGGGCAGTATAATAAAAGAAGAAGAAAGAAATAATAATTGGAAATATACTAGATTTAATACTCACGGTAATTTCTTTACAATTTTTGGTGCAGGTTGGAGAGAGTAAGAGAGAGTAGATTTTGAGAACTCCGTTGCGTCGGTTCTCGATTGTGTTCAGGAGGAACAGTGTTTGATTACGCAAAGGTAGTTTGAACCCGATATTTAACCCGGATTGCCTTCTTGTAATCTGATTCTTCGATACAAATAGCTAAGGGACCTAACTGAATATTGAAAGGGAAATATATGAACAAGAGTGGGTAATGCTAATGGTTACCAAATCTGAAATTGAATATATTAGCAGACTCCCGAAAACAACCAAGATACCGCTGTAAAGAGCTGCCCTGTAACATAATTTGCATACAAAGAAGAACACTGAGGTTATTTAAAGAAAAGAACAGAAAGAAAAAGATTTCATTACAACACATCAGTATATTCTGAAATATTCCACATTACCAAGCATGAACAATTAACCAAGGAATACAAAACTTACATTTATTATTTCTTTTTCACATTCCGTGCTACGACGATGTCCTCTCTTGTCGGTCCAATATTCCTCAAAATTAGTTCTCTTGGCATGCGCGTGAATATTATATAGCGTCGCACTGTTTGTTGAAGCTCTCGTTCTAAAATTTACATTTACTGGTTCACTAAAATGATATAAGTTGTATCGATGCTACATTGCACTTCAGCAACGAAACAGTAAAAGGTAATCAAGTCTGTAGAACTATTCATAACAAAAGACAAAATTTTTATGATACATATGTTTCGTATTTTATTAGGATCGAGCGCTGCGGCAGTTATTTAAATATCAGAACTCGGCGTGTCATAGTGTATATTTGAAGCAGTTAATGGTGGACTCGCGTCTTTGTGTAGACGCACATTACAAAATTAGTTCTTTTCCTAACATTTGCGCTGTGATGCGTAACATTTTACCAACTATAGATGGATGGTTGTTCTTCTCTTTTATGACAAATATTTTATATACAGAGTATCCGAAACCCAATAATATTACATTGCTTCCCGCGTGAGGAGGGATGATTCCGATTGGATCATCACGACTCTCGCACAGTCGTAATATTATTGCTTTCGTCAAACAAATAGGGATTACTCTTTAAAATTCTTTACAACAGATTAAATTTTATATCTCACATAAGACATCAAACAAAGTAGTTGACATAAGGGATAACAAAAATGGTTCAAATGGCTCTGAGCACAATGGGACTTAACGTCTGTGGTTTTCAGTCCCCTAGAACTTAGAACTACTTAAACCTAACCGACCTAAGGACATCACACACATACATGCCCGAGGCAGGATTCGAACCTGCAACCGTAGCGGTCATGCGGTTCCAAACTGAGGCGCCTAGAACCGCACGGCCACACCGTCCGGCGCAAGGAATAACAGGTTTATATTTGTACGCATGTAACTGATTATGACTTGTTCATAGGGTAAATACATGACAGTTGAGTTGTATGTCTTCTGGCGTATGTTACTAGGGTAACAAATATTCATTTCTTAGTAAGAGGCGGCAAAATTAGGAATAAAGATACATATGCATAGGTACATTTTTTGTTGTACAGTGACATATTACATCAATAGTTTCGTTGTGGTTTCAACGAAGATTTCTTGCGGTAAACACGTAGCACTTTACTGATTTCTTGCTTTCATGACATGCTCAAAAAAAAAAAAAAAATTATCTGCTCTTGGGTAGGTATGACTTTCACTGGGAGTGGTAGAACTTCAGGTAGAATTGGTAGCACTGCACGTAAGTGGGGAATTTGATTAAACTTCCACAGTGGAGCAAGAGTAGGGCATCACTTTCACTGTGGAGGTTGAAGTGGTTGTCTGGAAGTGATGGTACACTGGGATTACTTCGTGGATCAGGAAATGAAAGCCCAGTTCTGTGGCGAGTTGAGCCGTTTGGTGGCGGTATTTATCTCGCCTGACAAATGTTCGAGCTTCCATTCATGTTCCCGTACATGAAAAATACAGAGTTAATCTGCGTTAGAGTATGTTTAGCTACTAATAACTTAGTCTAAAAGGATATAGGATAAGGTAAGGATAACAATTTTTCTGTACATAAAGTCTTATTCTCTCATGAATGCTTAATCATCGTATGGATTAAGTTCCTTTTTTCATTTAGTTTATCACATTTCGTCATGACTTGCTCTGGTCCATAAATTGATTCTGTCAGTATTTCTGTAGCAATTTCCAAAGTCGAGGTTAAGATTTTTGATTAGTGTCTTTGTGATTTTATAAAGTATACGATTGCTTAACACACTGTCTGATCGTATTTCCCTTTGAAAGTATTTCAAACACATTTGACGCACGCGTCCGCTACACAGAAGAATGCTGATTGTTGAGCGCGCAGCGTACGCAGTAGTGTTAGAGTCGTGCGTCAGAGTTACGTGACTACAACTTGCCTGTTTCACATCGTTGTGTAGACAGAGTGTTTGGTGGCTACCAGCCGTGTTATAAATCTTATACACTTTTGTTGACACGGGAATACAGTAGCATCCTCACACGGCAACTGGTGATACCCGAAGAAAGGTGTACAGTACCAGTTGAGGTACGTACAACACATTCACTTGCACTGATCGGTTTCACATCGGCGTTATGCGGTACAAGTACTTACAGCACTACCTCACACGCGACATTCCAAACGTGTCCATATACACTACTGGCCATTAAAACTGCTACACCACGAAGATGACGTGCTACAGACGCGAAATTTAACCGACAGGAAGAAGATGCTGTGATGTGCAAATGATTAGCTTTTCAGAGTATTCACACAAGTTTGGCGCCGGTGGCGACACCTACAACGTGCTGACATGAGGAAAGTTTCCAATCGATTTCTCATACACAAACAGCAGTTGACCGGCGTTGCCTGGTGAAACGTTGTTCTGATGCCTCGTGTAAGGAGGAGAAATGCGTACCATCACGTTTCCGTCTTTGATAAAGGTCGGAATGTAGCCTACCGCGATTGCGGTTTATCGTATCGCGACATTGCTGCTCACGTTGATTGAGATCAATGACTGTCAGCAGAATATGGAATCGGTGGCGACAGGAGGGTAATACGGAACGCCGTGCTGGATCCCAACGGCCTCGTATCACTAGCAGTCGAGATGACAGGAATCTTATCACATGGCTGTAACGGATCGTGCAGCCACGTCTGGGACCCTAAGTCACAGATGGGGACGTTTGCAAGACAACAACCATCTGCACGAACAGTTCGACGACGTTTGTAGCAGCATGGACTATCAGCACGGAGGCCGTGGTTGCGATTACCCTTGACGCTGCATCACAGATAGGAGTGCTTGCGATGGTGTACTCAACGATGAACCTGGGTTCACGAATGGCAAAACGTCATTTTTTCGGATGAATCCAGGTTCTATTTACAGTATCGTGATGGTCGCATCCGTGGTTGGCGACATCGTGGTGAACGCAATTTGGAAGCTTGTATTCGTCATCACCATACTGGCGTATCACCAGGCGTGATGGTATGGGGTGCCATTGGTTACACGTCTCAGTCACCTCTTGTTCGCATTGACGGCACTTTGAACAGTGGACGCTACATTTCAGATGTGTTACGACCGGTGGCTCTGCCCTTCATTCGATCCCTGCGAAATCCTACATTTTAGCAGGATAATGCACTACCGCATGTTGCAGGTCCTTTACGGGCCTTTCTCGATACAAAAAATGTTCGACTGCTGCCCTGGCCAGCACATTCTCCAGATCTCTCACCAACTGAAAACGTCTGGTCAATGGTGGCCGAGCAACTGGCTCGTCACAATACGCTAGTCATTATTCTTGATGAACTATGGTATTGAATCTGCATGGGCAGCTGTACCTGTACACACCATCCAAGCTCTATTTGACTCAATGCCCAGGCGTATCAAGGCCGTTATTAAGGACAGAGGTGGTTTTCTGGGTACTGATTTCTCAGGATCTATGCACCCAAATTGTGTGAAAATGTAATCCCATGTCAGTACTAGTATAATATATTTGTCCAATGAATACCCGTTTATCACCTGCATTTCTTCTTGGTGTAGCAATTTTAATGGCCCGTAGGGTAGTAATCACCTTTTTAGTTCACACATTACTATTAATTCGTGTCCACATGTATTTGGTCGTTATGTTAAGGTTCACACGCACCAGTTTTATGTGTCAATTAATTCCTTGTCGATAGTCAGTTCACACGTGGCAATTCATACATGTCCATTACATAGTAACTGTTTCATTACTGTTAAGTACAATTAACCTTTCGTATACATACTATGTCTAGAATAATTTACAAAAGAAAAATAGTCTGTGTGACTACAAGGACTGACGAAAAACGTGTCACCTATTCATAAGTAGTGCTTCCATGGGCACATTAGGTTTATACCTAGTGCTAAATCCTTTTATTCTTTTGTTTTTACAATAGTTGCTCTTTTCTAAATTTCAGCTCTTTTATTTTTCTCTCCTTCAATTACTTCGTTATTTTGAAGGCAATGCCAATGTAGCGAACAGTTCATATTCAAGCTTCCACCAATGGAAATTAGGTAGCAAGTCGTTCCCTAATGTGCAGTTGCACACAGCAAATCAAAACTGAATTCGCGGTTCACAGAGAAAGAAAAATCATAGCCTCGCAACAACCAATGTGTCACGACTATCCATACTCACAGCCTGTATGTATCGAGCATTCAGTCAGCCCGCAAAATTAGCTTCTGTACATTGTAAGGTAGGAAGGTAGGGACGCAGAATAGAGGAAAACAAAATAGAACTGAACAGAGTAAAGAATTAGAAGACGCAATGATAGTGATGTATGAAATGATGAGCTTAACATAAATTGTTCTGCTGCGCTAGAGCCCGCAGCTCGTGGTCGTGCGGTAGCGTTCTCACTTCCCGCGCTCGGGTTCCCGGGTTCGATTCCCGACGGGGTCAGGGATTTTCTCTGCCTCGTGATGGCTGGGTGTTGTGTGATGTCCATAGGTTAGTTAGGTTTAAGTAGTTCTAAGTTCTAGGGGACTGATGACCATAGATGTTAAGTGCCGTAGTGCCCAGAGCCATTTTTGCTGCGCTAGTGTCAGTCCTAGACGAGCCATAGTTTCTGTCTCTCTGACAGTAGCTGGCTGGAGTGGCCGTGCGGTTCTAGGCGCTTCAGTTTGGAACCGCGTGACCGCTACGGTAGCAGGTTCGAATCCTGCCTCGGGCATGGATGTGTGTGATGTCCTTAGGTTAGTTACGTTTAAGTAGTTCTAAGTTCTGATGACTTTCAATGTTAAGTCCCATAGTGCTCAGAGCCATTTGAACCATTTTTTTCTCTCTGACACCACATCCGAAGTGAGGAGAAAACCAGTATAAATAGACGGGAAATTTTAGCTAGGGGAAGGGTGTGCCAGGTCAGTCGAGCACCAGGACGGACCTGTGCTGGTCTACGCTTACAGGGGCCAGTTTGGCAGCAATGTTATAAGTATTTGGTGTACACTTGTGATTTGTTCCTGTGTACTTGTTCGGGCTATATTCCGCTCTCCGGGACACAGTACCGGGGCGGGACGAAACGGCAGCCTGCAACTTGCAGATCACACGGTCTGCCTGAAAGAGGGCAGTGACATCGGTCCGCATTGGGTCCAACAGGTGCTCGTTTCCACTCCAGACTAAAAGCCATGTTCGCTTCCCAGTTGGCGTACCGGGTTCCTAGCGAGGCGTACGCTGCGGGGGTCGCAGCAGCGCTGCCACAGTGCCAGGGATGGTGGTGGGTGTTGCCATCCGGGAAGCACCACTAACGGCAAGTTGCGGCACCGCATCCAGGATGGCGCGGGTTCCAGTCCGGTCCTGTTCTGGGAGCAGCGGCGGCCCGAGGGCCACGGGTGATCGGTACATCCACCTTCGTCCCACGGTCAGACAGAGCAGGCCAAACAGGGTGGAGGATGGCGAGGACCAGGGACTGTAGCAGTCTCCGAAATCGCGGGCAGCAGTCCGGCGCAAGACGCGGTTCATTAGTGTGCGGCGTCCGGGGAGAGCGCTGCTGATTTCTAGATGAGCGGCCTTGATGACGGAGCAGCGGCGTTGGCTTACCAGGAGTCCACTGAGCTGGCTGGACTTGTGGCACAGCACGTGGGTGGCACACCAACACTACGTTGCACCCATCGAATACTGTAAATTAGCTGAATAAAGTAATGCTACCGAATACCGCTGTATCACTCTGCACTGCCCCTCAACACTCTTGAACTTGCTTGGCATCCTGACTAAGTATGGCGCGGTGGGTCTTGGGTTCGACCACTGAACCCAGAACAGTTCGTTATCACCCTAGCTTTTCAAGACAAGTAGTTAGAATAATAGGATCGATAGTATTGTATGATTGAGATTTCTAGGCATCACTCAATACACATTTTAAATTACTTAAAGCATGCATTGGCAGTGAGGGTAAACAGAGTCTATTGGCTGTTTTCTGTTACGTGTATTGTAAAATAGTTTTCTGAAGTATCTCACCTCGAAGGCTTGACACAGATAGTTCTGTTACTAGAATAGTTCACTCGCAAATGACCTCTCTAATTATTTCAGCTGCACAGTGTCGTAAATTTTTTCTTTTCTTTTTTAGGAGCGCATGTGATCTTATTTGTTCTGTAACAATAATAATTAAGTCAAGCAGTTCTTTCCTGTTTCCTGGATTGTTGTTGACTTACTTGGATCTTACTTGCTAGGCTGCTGCCGTTATTTACTGTGTTTCAGTGGTGGTCATGTAGAAATTGTCGTTAAACATGCCTTATTCATAAAATAACATTAGCCTTATTAGAGTAAGCATCTATAACTAATGTTCGTATATGAGCAGTCATTCTGGTCCAAATGATCAATTTAATTTATTTCATTTTTGAGGAGAGAGCTTTGCTATTCTTAAAACTAGTTGTAGCTGTGGCACTTAGCACATCCCTAATATATTACTTATTTTGTCGGCTCTTTGGCTGATTCCGTTTATATCCCAATTAACTTAAAACTAACTTACATCTAAGGCAAAACTTGCTCTCCAACCTCATAAATGCATTTCATTTCAGGTGCTCATGCCATTTAATTTTCTCGTTGAGACATGTTGACAACGTACTAATCCTTTGTATCATCTAGTGTATACTTGTACTTTACAGACAGTATGACATATATATATATATATATATATATATATATATATATATATATATATATATATATATATATATATATATATATCATCAAGAGGATGTCGTTATCAGGAGAAAGAAAACTGGAGTTCTATGGATCGGAGCGTGAAATGTCAGATCCCTTAATCGGGCAGGTAGGTTAGAAAATTTAAAAAGGGAAATGGATAGGTTAAAGTTAGATATAGTGGGAATTAGTGAAGTTCGGTGGCAGGAGGAACAAGACTTCTAGTCAGGTGACTACAGGGTTATAAACACAAAGTCAAATAGGGGTAATGCAGGAGTAGGTTTAATAATGAATAGGAAAATAGGAATGCGGGTAAGCTACTACAAACAGCATAGTGAACGCATTATTGTGGCCAAGATAGATACGAAGCCCACACCTACTACAGTAGTACAAATTTATATGCCAACTAGCTCTGCAGATGACGAAGAAATTGAAGAAATGTATGATGAAATAAAAGAAATTATTCAGATAGTGAAGGGAGACGAAAATTTAATAGTCATGGGTGACTGGAATTCGAGTGTAGGAAAGGGGAGAGAAGGAAACGTAGTAGGTGAATATGGATTGGGGCTAATAAATGAAAGAGGAAGCCGCCTGGTAGAATTTTGCACAGAGCACAACTTAATCATAGCTAACACTTGGTTTAAGAATCATAAAAGAAGGTTGTATACATGGAAGAACCCTGGAGATACTAAAAGGTATCAGATAGATTATATAATGGCAAGACAGAGATTTAGGAACCAGGTTTTAAATTGTAAGACATTTCCAGGGGCAGATGTGGACTCTGACCACAATTTATTGGTTATGACCTGTAGATTAAAACTGAAGAAACTGCAAAAAGGTGGGAATTTAAGGAGATGGGACCTGGATAAACTGAAAGAACCAGAGGTTGTACAGAGTTTCAGGGAGAGCATAAGGGAACAATTGACAGGAATGGGGGAAAGAAATACAGTAGAAGAAGAATGGGTAGCTTTGAGGGATGAAGTAGTGAAGGCAGCAGAGGATCAAGTAGGTAAAAAGAAGAGGGCTAGTAGGAATCCTTGGGTAACAGAAGAAATATTGAATTTAATTGATGAAAGGAGAAAATATAAAAATGCAGAAAGTGAAGCAGGCAAAAAGGAATACAAACGTCTCAAAAATGAGATCGACAGGAAGTGCAAAATGGCTAAGCAGGCATGGCTAGAGGACAAATGTAAGGATGTGGAGACTTATCTCACTAGGGGTAAGATAGATACTGGCTACAGGAAAATTAAAGAGACCTTTGGAGACAAGAGAACCACTTGTATGAACATCAAGAGCTCAGATGGAAACCCAGTTCTAAGCAAAGAAGGGAAAGCAGAAAGGTGGAAGGAGTATATAGAGGGTCCATACAAGGGCGATGCACTTGAGGACAATATTACGGAAATGGAAGAGGATGTAGATGAAGATGAAATGGGAGATACGATACTGCGTGAAGAGTTTGACAGAGCACTGAAAGACCTGAGTCGAAACAAGGCCCCCGGAGTAGACAACATTCCAATAGAACTACTGATAGCCTTGGAAGAGCCAGTCCTGACAAAACTCTAACATCTGGTGAGCAAGATGTATGAAACAGGCGAAATACCCTCAGACTTCAAGAAGAATATAATAATTCCAATCCCAAAGAAAGCAGGTGTGGACAGATGTGAAAATTACCGAACTATCAGTTTAATAAGCCACAGCTGCAAAATACTAACACGAATTCTTTACAGACGAATGGAAAAACTAGTAGAAGCCGACCTCGGGGAAGATCAGTTTGGATTCCGTAGAAATACTGGAACACGTGAGGCAATACTGACCTTACGACTTATCTTAGAAGAAAGATTAAGGAAAGGCAAACCTACGTTCCTAGCATTTGTAGACTTAGAGAAAGCTTTTGACAATGTTGACTGGAATACTCTCTTTCAAATTCTAAAGGTGGCAGGGGTAAAATACAGGGAGCGAAAGGCTATTTACAATTTGTATAGAAACCAGATGGCAGTTATAAGAGTCGAGGGGTATGAAAGAGAAGCAGTGGTTGGGAAGGGAGTAAGACAGGGTTGTAGCCTCTCCCCGATGCTATTCAATCTGTATATTGAGCAAGCAGTAAAGGGAACAAAAGAAAAATTCGGAGTAGGTATTAAAATCCATGGAGAAGAAATAAAAACGTTGAGGTTCGCCGATGACATTGTAATTCTGTCAGAGACAGCAAAGGACTTGGAAGAGCAGTTGAACGGAATGGATAGTCTCTTGAAGGGAGGATATAAGGTGAACACCAACAAAAGCAAAACGAGGATAATGGAATGTAGTCGAATTAAGTCGGGTGATGTTGAGGGTATTAGATTAGGAAATGAGACACTTAAAGTAGTAAAGGAGTTTTGCTATTTGGAGAGCAAAATAAGTGATGATGGTCGAAGTAGAGAGGATATAAAATGTAGACTGGCAATTGCAAGGAAAGCGTTTCTGAAGAAGAGAAATTTGTTAACATCGAGTATAGATTTAAGCGTCAGGAAATCATTTCTGAAAGTATTTGTATGGAGTGTAGCCATGTATGGAAGTGAAACATGGACGGTAAATAGTTTGGACAAGAAGAGAATAGAAGCTTTCGAAATGTGGTGCTACAGAAGAATGCTGAAGATTAGATGGGTAGATCACATAACTAATGAGGAAATATTGAACAGGATTGGGGAGAAGAGAAGTTTGTGGCACAACTTGACCAGAAGAAGGGATCGGTTGGTAGGACATGTTCTGGGGCATCAAAGGATCACCAATTTAGTATTGGAGGGCAGCGTGGAGGGTAAAAATCGTAGGGGGAGACCAAGAGATGAATACACTAAGCAGATTCAGAAAGATGTAGGTTGCAGTAGGTACTCTGGGAGATGAAGAAGCTTGCACAGGATAGAGTAGCATGGAGAGCTGCATCAAACCAGTCTCAGGACTGAAGACCACAACAACAACATATATATATATATATAGCAGATATCTTCAATGATTTACTCAGTATTTCATTAAGTCTGCATGGTCATACAGCCATTCCTTTTATTCATCCAGATACTGGTTGGCTAACAGATAACAACCAATGTGCGGCTTTCTTATAGTGATAAATGGTCCTTTTCATATAAGTGCTGCCACTTGCGATTCTTATGATGAATCAAAGATGGTTTGAAGCGTGTATTTAATAGCAGTAGCTTATTTACACCATACGATAAAACTTTACTTATGTGCTTGTCATGTGCCTTTTCTCTTAGCGTGCCGTGGGTGGTTAAAGATACGAGAGTTACTTCTGGGTGTTGTACCTCAGGAATCGGGTCTACCCACTAATTTCTCTCTTCAAACTAATTCGTATGGTGTGAAACCAGTGGATGTGTGAGGTAGCTTATAAACAATCTCTTCAAAGGGTGTGACGAAATCAATCCAGTGGTCTGCTGATTTGGAATATAAGTTTGGATGAAATGACTGAACTCTTTAAAGATTCTCTTTGTGGGATTACTCTGTGGTCTGTATCATGATATCAAAATTTGTCTGATGTTGTGTTGTTGGTAGCAAGAAAATTTCTCCACTCTCTCCTAACAAAAGTTGATGCATTACCACATAATATGGCTTGGGGTTTTCCGAAGTGAGGAAAATAGTCCTTTTCAATTCGTCTGATCAGTGGAAGTGCGTTAGAGGACTTCATAGCACAGAGTCTTACATGCTTCGTAAAAAGATCTAACAAAGTGACCAGGTACTTCACACCTCCTCTTCCCTGAGGAAGGGGACCTGCATAATCGACACTGACGATTTGGTTTGGCCTTTCAGTACATATTGGGTTTAAGAGCAAGGCATTTGATAGGTTAAAAGCTTTCGCCTTCTGACAAATGGAACAATTTCTTAACAGTTTGTGTACTTCCTTATGAATTTTGGGTATTTAACAATAAGCTGAAATTTTACGTTTACATTTCTCCGGCCTATAATGATCCCAGGAGAGGTAATTATACCAGATGAGATGTTCAACATAATCTTCAGGAATACGGACACATCACCTTCCTGTTAAAGGAAATTTCAATGAAACAAAACTCCATTGTGTAGTTTATAGAATTTTGACAACTAGTGATCAGGATTGTATTGAAGAAGTTGCTTAATTTTTAACAATTTTCCATCGGTGTCTTGAAGAGTGTTCATTTGACGGAAAAGATGAAGACAGTGACTCTGATGCAGAGGATCTTTAATGAGAAGTATCTTATGATTCGATATCTGTTCTATTAATTCAGTGGGCTCCGGTAATCCTTCCGGCATACGAGACAATGCATCAGCAATAATGTTATTTTTACCAACTGCAATATGGTCGTGTATACAAACAGTGATTCAGTACTGTCAGATGTTCGTTATTCCAGTCTTTGATCACTATGTCAGTTCTGTAGACGATGACCGGTTTCAGTCCGTAACGACCATCCTCAGATCTACACTCCTGGAAATGGAAAAAAGAACACATTGACACCGGTGTGTCAGACCCACCATACTTGCTCCGGACACTGCGAGAGGGCTGTACAAGCAATGATCACACGCACGGCACAGCGGACACACCAGGAACCGCGGTGTTGGCCGTCGAATGGCACTAGCTGCGCAGCATTTGTGCACCGCCGTCGTCAGTGTCAGCCAGTTTGCCGTGGCATACGGAGCTCCATCGCAGTCTTTAACACTGGTAGCATGCCGCGACAGCGTGGACGTGAACCGTATGTGCAGTTGACGGACTTTGAGCGAGGGCGTATAGTGGGCATGCGGGAGGCCGGGTGGACGTACCGCCGAATTGCTCAACACGTGGGGCGTGAGGTCTCCACAGTACATCGATGTTGTCGCCAGTGGTCGGCACAAAGGTGCACGTGCCCGTCGACCTGGGACCGGACCGCAGCGACGCACGGATGCACGCCAAGACCGTAGGATCCTACGCAGTGCCGTAGGGGACAGCACCGCCACTTCCCAGCAAATTAGGGACACTGTTGCTCCTGGGGTATCGGCGAGGACCATTCGCAACCGTCTCCATGAAGCTGGGCTACGGTCCCGCACACCATTAGGCCGTCTTCCGCTCACGCCCCAACATCGTGCAGCCCGCCTCCAGTGGTGTCGCGACAGGCGTGAATGTAGGGACGAATGGAGACGTGTCGTCTTCAGCGATGAGAGTCGCTTCTGCCTTGGTGCCAATGATGGTCGTATGCGTGTTTGGCGCCGTGCAGGTGAGCGCCACAATCAGGACTGCATACGACCGAGGCACACAGGGCCAACACCCGGCATCATGGTGTGGGGAGCGATCTCCTACACTGGCCGTACACCACTGGTGATCGTCGAGGGGACACTGAATAGTGCACGGTACATCCAAACCGTCATCGAACCCATCGTTCTACCATTCCTAGACCGGCAAGGGAACTTGCTGTTCCAACAGGACAATGCACGTCCGCATGTATCCCGTGCCACCCAACGTGCTCTAGAAGGTGTAAGTCAACTACCCTGGCCAGCAAGATCTCCGGATCTGTCCCCCATTGAGCATGTTTGGGACTGGATGAAGCGTCGTCTCACGCGGTCTGCACGTCCAGCACGAACGCTGGTCCAACTGAGGCGGCAGGTGGAAATGGCATGGCAAGCCGTTCCACAGGACTACATCCAGCATCTCTACGATCGTCTCCATGGGAGAATAGCAGCCTGCATTGCTGCGAAAGGTGGATATACACTGTACTAGTGCCGACATTGTGCATGCTCTGTTGCCTGTGGCTATGTGCCTGTGGTTCTGTCAGTGTGATCATGTGATGTATCTGACCCCAGGAATGTGTCAATAAAGTTTCCCCTTCCTGAGACAATGAATTCACGGTGTTCTTATTTCAATTTACAGGAGTGTATTTTACACCATGTCCATTATGGCCTTATACTTTAGATCATGGTGTGAAAAAGATGTGAAGATGGTCATTACGGACTGAAACCGGTCATCGTCCCAAGAATTGATATTGTGATCAAAGACTGGAATAAAAAACATTTGAATAATGTTATTCCTGCCCTTTTTTATTTATTTATTTATTTATTTATTGTTCCGTGGGGCCACATTAAGGAGAACTCGATATGGTCATGGAACGAGTCAATACATGAAATTATAACACGATTGTAGAAACAGATAAAATGAAATATAAGAAACATATTCAGGTGACACGTCATTAGTTTAAATAAAGAAAATCAAGAATGTAACACTGGAATTTGCTTAATTTTTTAGCTCTTCCAGGAGCTCCTCGACAGAATAGAAGGAGTGATCCATGAGGAAACTCTACAGTTTGGACTTAAAAGCGTTTGGGCTACTGCTAAGATTTTTGAGTTCTTGTGGTAGCTTATTGAAAATGGATGCAGCAGAATACTGCAGTACTTTCTGCACAAGAGTCAAGGAAGTGCGTTCCACATGCAGATTTGATTTCTGCCTAGTATTAACTGAGTGAAAGCTGCTAACTCTGGGAATAAGCTAATATTGCTAACAGCAAACGACATTAAAGAAAATATATACTGTGAGGGCAATGTCAGAATTCCCAGACTATTGAATAGCGGTCGACAAGAGGTTCTAGAACTTACACCACACATAGCTCGAACAGCCCGTTTTTGAACCAAAAATACCCTTTTTGAATCAGAAGAATTACCCCAAAAAATAATACCATATGACATAAGCGTATGAAAATATGCGAAGTAGACTACTTTTCGTGTTGAAATGTCACTTATTTCAGATACTGTTCTAATAGTAAATAAAGCGGCATTTAGTTTCTGAACAAGATCCTGAACATGGGCTTTCCACAACAGCTTACTATCTATCCGTACGCCTAGGAACTTGAACTGTTCCGTCTCGCTTATAACATGCCCATTCTGTCCGATTAAAATATCAGTTCTCGTTGAATTGTGAGTTAGAAACTGTAAAAACTGAGTCTTACTGTGATTTAGCATCAAATTATTTTCCACAAGCCACGAACTTATTTCATGAACTACATTATTTGATAATGTTTCAATATTACACACAAGATCCTTCACTACCAAGCTGGTGTCATCAGCAAACAGAAATATTTTTGAATCACCTGTAGTACTAGAAGGCATATCATTTATATAAATAAGAAACAGCAGTGGCCCCAGCACCGATCCTTGGGGAACGCCACATTTAACAGTGCCCCATTGGGACTGAACATCATTACCACTCTCAATATTGCGGAGAATTACCTTCTGCTTTCTGTTCTTAAAGTAAGAGGCGAACCAATTGTAAGCTACTCCCCTTACTCCATAATATTCCAACTTCTGCAGTAATATTTTGTGGTCAACACAGTCAAAAGCCTTCGTTAAATCAAAGAAAACACCTAGCGTTCGCAGCCTTTTATTTAATCCGTCCAAAACCTCACAGAGAAAAGAGACTATAGCATTTTCAGTTGTTAAGCCATTTCTAAAACCAAACTGTACATTTGACAGCAAATTATGTGAATTTAAATGCTGCAGTAACCTTGTATATACAACCCTCTCGATAACTTTAGCAAACACCGGTGGCATAGAAATAGGTCTATAATTATCAACATTATCCCTGTCTCCCTTTTTATAAAGTGGCTTCACTACCGAGTACTTTAATCGGGCAGAAAACTGACCACTCCTAAAGGAAAAGATACAGATATGGCTAAGTACTGGGCTAACATACATGGAACAATACTTCAGTATTCTGCTAGATACCCCGTCATATCATGAGAGTTCTTGGTCTTTAGTGATTTAATTATTAACTCAATCTCCCTCTTGTCAGTATCATGGAGGAGCATTTCAAGTAACAGTCTCGGAACACTTTTTTCTACGAGCGCTATATGATTCCCTGTTGGGACTAGGTTTCTATTTAGTTCACCTGCTATATTCAGAAAGTGATTATTAAACACTGTACACACAAGCGACTTATCAGTAACACGGACATTCCCACTACACACTGATTCTATATCCTCGACCTGTCTCTGCAGACCAGCCACTTCCTTTACGACTGACCATATGGTTTTAATTTTATCCTGAGACTTAGCTATTCTATCTGCATACCACATACTTTTTGCCTTCCTAATAACTTTTTTAAGCACCTTACAATACTGTTTGTAATGGACTACTGCATTTAGATTGTGACTGTTTCTAACGTTATGATATAATTGCCACTTTGTTCTACAAGATATTCTTTTACCTTTAGTCAGCCACCCAGGCTGCCTGTCTGTGCTAGTATCCTGTTTTGAACGTTCTAACGGAAAGCAACTTTCAAAGATCACGAGAAAAATCTTGAGGAAAGCATTATATTTATCGTCTACTGTATCAGCACTATAAACATCTTGCCACTCTTGTTCCTTAATAAGGTTTACAAAAGTCTCTACAGCAACTGGATCAGCTTTCCTAAAACGTTGGTAACTATATTTAACCTGCGTTGCAGCACAAAAATCTTTTAGAGTTAAAATTTGTGCATCATGATCTGAAAGGCCATTCACCATTCTGCTAACAGAATGCCCTTCTAGTAATGACGAATGAACAAAAATATTGTCTATGGTTGTTCTACTGTTCCCTTGCACTCTCGTTGGAAAGAATACGGTTTGCATAAGATTACATGAATTAAGGAGGTCTACCAGCATCCTTTTCCTTCCACAATCACTTATACAATTTATATTGAAGTCACCACATATAACTAACTTTTTGTATTTCCTATAAAGTGAACCAAGAAACTCCTCTAGCTTTAGCAAAAACGTTGTGAAATCGGAGTCTGGGGATCTATAAATAACAACAGTAAGAAGTTTAGCTCCACTAAATTTAACCACACCTGCACAACATTCAAACACCTTTCCAGTGCAGTACTTTGAAACATCAATTGACTCAAATGGGATACCGTTTTTCACACACATGGCCACTCCCCCACACCGCAAAGAGCTCCTAGAAAAGCTGCCAGCCAACCTGTATCCTGGTAAAGGAAGCCTCTGAATTATCTCCGTATTTAAGAAGTGTTCAGATATACCAATAATTTCAGAGTCAACATCTATAAGTAGTTCACTAACTTTATCTCTAATACCTTGTATGTTTTGATGAAATATACTAATTCCCTCATTAATCGGATACCTAAGCTTTGTCGAAAGTGGTTTCTTTGTTAGAGAGACTTCCCTTAAGCAGGAATAC
Organism: Schistocerca cancellata; assembly: GCF_023864275.1. Lineage (NCBI taxonomy): Eukaryota > Metazoa > Arthropoda > Insecta > Orthoptera > Acrididae > Schistocerca > Schistocerca cancellata. The sequence goes on along the minus strand of NC_064632.1, from coordinate 501,386,538 downwards.
ATGCCAGCTGACTTCAGTCTAAAAAAGGTACAGCTCTAACACCCACAACTACCGGAATTTTCCCATGAGTGATCCCACCACCCCCACCTATGCTGTCACCTATAAGCTTTGCCAACCTCCCCTTTCCATACCTGTTGAGGTGCAGGCCATGTCTAGTGAAACCCGTCCTGCTGATAGACTCCACCAACACCAGTGAAATGTGACTCATGCCTTCTGTCATTAGCGCACCCCCAAGTCTCATGTTATTACGCCTGACGGCTGTATTAAGATGAGGCCGATCGTGACGCTGAAACAGTTCCACGAAATGCACATTCATGTTGCCAGTCTGAGTGGCTATCTTTTCCAGGTCACCATCTATGTCATACTCCCCATCCCTATCAATACTATTACCACAATCACTACCTGATCCTCTTTTGTAAAATCCCTACATAACCCCCCCTATGTTAAAAGTCACCTGAGCCAATCCTGCATTAGGCGTAACAATGCTGGTGACCTGGTACTCACTCCCCAAAACTTCCTGCAACTGCTGGCCTACACCTCTACCATGAGAATTACCTAACAGCAGAACCTTCTTCTTTCTCTTAGACTTTGCAACTGTCCTAGCCACCGTAACTGCTGACGTCTGCTGCACACTTCCTACATCTACAGCTACTAGAGATTCCTCTCCACTAAACTCTGACAGTTGGTCGAATCTATTACAAGCACCAATAGTAAAACTACCTGAAAATCTCCTTCTCCTAGCAGATCTGTTGCCAACAGCCAGCTCCCATTCCCCAACCCCCTTCTCCCTCCTCATCCTATCTAGCTCCTCCTGTGCGTTTTTCAACTGCACCTGAGGGGCACAGATCTTACGCTCCTGCTCCTCTATCAACTTACTCTTGCTACATAACCTGCAGTTCCAGGAGTGGATCTCACCAGAATGCCCACTGGCTTCCCCACTGCATTCCCCCCAATGAAAATACTTCGAACAAGTCTCACACCGCAATCCACTACTCACGAACCTACGGAAAAGCCCACACTTCTCACTCATGGTAAAATTTTACAGTTATTGAAACAAGAAAGCAACTTTATCTAAGTTACGCTACTACAATAAGAAGATGTTAAAAACTGACTACAATAATCACAAACTTGCTCCACAAGGAAAGTAACTACTATTATTGACAGTATTAATCAACAATAAATGAGAATATAACAAAATACTAACACAGAAAGGAAATCAATCGTCTAATTTATTTATTTATTTATTTATTTATTTATTTATTTATTTATTTATTTATTTATTTAACCTGATCAGATTAGGGCCATCAGGCCCTCTCTTACATCGGACCAGTGTTCCACACATGCAGCATTTCACACATCAGAGCTACATCATGAACATAGTTTAAATGAGAAAATTAGCTTACTCTAGTGACAGTATGAATAAAGAGTAGTGACTAAGACCTAATAAAGTAAATGCGGAAGTATTTTTACAACTGGTGCTATACATACAGATTATGATAAAAGCAATAATAATAACAGTAAAACAAAAATCAAATAATAATGATAAACATGACTAAGATCTAATAAAGTAAATGCTGGCAATATTTTTACATCAAGTGCTATACATACAGATTATGGTGAAAGCAATAATAATAACAGTAAAAAAAATCAAATAATAATGACAAACATGAGAAAGATTGGCAATAGTAATGAAGGTTTGTGCAGATGTACATTAATATCTTGGTATGTAAAGTAGATGTTTACTAGTATAGCGAGTTTTGGGGAAGGGAGATTTGAGGAGGGGGAAAGAGGGAAGTAATGAGGTGAAGTGCACTCATGTACAGAGGAAGGCACTACTGTTGCTCAAGTAGATACGTCATTAACTGTTTTTTGAAGCCGGTCATGTTTTTAAGTTCTCTAACATAACGAGGCAGGTTATTCCAGAGTCGGGTTCCCGCTACTGTAAAGGACTTGGAGAAGGTGACTGAGCGATGCAGTGGAACGGAGAGGATTTTATTATAATGGGATCGTGTGTTTCTGTCATGTTGTTCCGACATGAGCGTTAGGGACGAGGAGAGATATGAGGGACAGCGTACATTTATAAGGCAGTAGATGAGACAGAGTGTATGGAAATCTCTGCGTTTGTCTGCACGCAGCCAGGACAATTTTGCATATGCTGGTGAAATGTGATCAAAAAGTCGAACGTCACAGATATATCGGACGCAGGCATTCGTGACCAGTTCTAGGCGTCGGGAATTTTCCTGAGAGAGGCCTTGTAGGATAATATCGCTGTAGTCAATGACTGGGAGTATAAGCGTTTGTACTAATTTCTTTTTCAGATCCAAAGGGAAGAGTTTTTTATATTTTTGTAGGACATGAAGGGATGCTGATGCTTTTTTTCACACTGCAGTTACGTGCTCTGTCCAATTTAGATTTTCATCTATTATTACTCCTAAACTCTTTGCTGAGGGAGAGAAGTTAATATTTGTTCCATTTAGGATAAGAGGTGGTACGGATGCCCAATGTTTTGGGCTAATGAGCTTAGAGTGACCAACAAGTAACGCTTGGGTTTTAGATGGGTTTACTTTTAGACCTATGTCCTGTGCCCATTTTGACAGTACATCGAGGTCAGTATTGAAATTTTCAATAGCTTTCTTGAGATTACTTGGTTTCGCACTTAGGTACAACTGAAGGTCATCAGCATACATATGGTATTTGCAATAGGTCAGGACCGATGACACATCATTGACATAAAGAGAGAAGAGTATAGGACCTAATACTGAGCCTTGGGGGACGCCTGACACTACCTGCCACCATTGTGATTTTATATTCCCAGACAGGACGCGTTGCTGACGAGACGTCATGTATGAGCGAAACCATTGCACTGCGCTTGGTGAGAAATTTAGACCGCTAAGTTTGGCTAGTAAGATGTCGAAGTCGACAGTATCAAATGCTTTCCTGAAATCTAAGAAGCAAATGATAGTCGCTTCTTGTCTGTCCATGGGAAGTTTCAGGTCATCTGTCAGCTTTATCAGAGCGGATGTTGTGCTTCGATGTTTACGGAAACCTGATGACAGTAACGAAACTGAAAGCAGTTCGCAAAAATTTCTTCTGAAGTTATTTCACTGGAAAACACCAAGAACACCGGTTGAAGACTACTGAAGTTCCTAAATAAACTACTATACACTAATTAGTACTTAGCTTTCGATGCGCCGCTACAGCTGCAACTGGTCAGCGCGGAATGTAAACACGGGTAAGAGGTTAAGTTGCTCGATACGAAACTCTCACAAATAACAGGTCACAACACAGGAAAGGCAAAGGTGAATGAAGAAACCACTAATAAGTCACTTATATAGTAAATATTAACACAAAAACCGTTAAAATATATATCTGCAACCTAAAAATATTATAAATAATTTCAGAATCACACTCTTGTAAAAACAGGCACCATCGGGTAAGCCTACGATGGCAGAGTTCGCGGGAGTAAAAACCTCAGCGTTTGATGAACAGAGTATACCTTGATTTTATGTCCATGAATACAGTAATTAAAACGGTGAGAAGCTCACACAGCCGCTAATCCTAATTCAGTTACCGAATACGATCTCTCACACTCGGTTAGGACTCGACTGGCGAAACTGATTATTCTGATTTCATCTTTGTCATCGGTTTTGTCTATCTGAAGCAAACAGGAACCTAACCCTTGAAATGATGCATTGCAAGAAATACAGAAGTCTAAACTCATGTTTGGATGACTTAAGATGTTACTCGTTAGGAGAGCTTCATTAATTTTCTCAAAGGCATTCTGACATTCCGAAGTCCACATCCAGTGGACGTTTCTCTTGAATAAATTCAACAACTCTGGACTGTTCATTGACTAATCTTGAATGAAACGACGAAAGAATGAAATTTTTAATGAACATTTTTAATTGCCTTTTACTGCAAGGTACAGGAAAAATTTTTGTAGCTTTTAACTTGCTGGGATAAAGAGAGATGCCTTTAGTAGAAATTAAATGTTTTAAAAAATTTACTTCTCTTTTGGCGAATTTAGACTTTTGTAAGTTAGCTGTAACTCCGAAATCAGAAAATCTTTGAAAAATCTTTTGTATTAGGGCCAAATGTTTCTTCCAGGAAGCTGTTGCTATAAGCAAGTCATCAACGTAGACGGTTATTTGATCAAGTTACTCCTGACCTAGCACATGATCAAGTGCTGGAATAAAAACACCAGAACTAATGTTAAGACCAAACAGTACTACTCGAAAATGATAGCGACCAGCAAAGATGAATGCTGTGTACATCATGGATGACGATGATAGTTTCACCTGGCAATAGCTACTTCAGAGGTCAATTAAAGACAGGAATTTCACACCATGGAATCTTTGTAATTGTTCCTCCATAGTTTCAGGTCGTGTACAAACTGGTATGATTATGTTATTGATGTTTCTCGCGTCTAACACAAGTCTAAAGCTTCGATCCTGCTTGAAAATAGACAAAAAGGAACTACTCTATGGAGAGCCGGATGGTTCTATATTTTTCCATCTTAGCATCTTACGAATCTCTTGTTTAACTGCTTCCTTACCGGCCTGCAGAACAGAATAGGTCGTTTTACAATAGGTATCGTGGGGCTTCATAGTTGGCTGGAATTCATAGTTAGCTATGATGCCTGGTTTCCTGGAAAAGATATTAACAAATTTTGCTAACAAGGCGTGAAGTTCATGTCTTTGCCGGTCGTTTAGTCCGTCTGTTTCCAAGGTTTTTATACGTAATTCATCTGCAGTTGGCAACAAGTCGGGGTCATTGTCGACGTCATCTGACTCGTCAAACCTACTGTAATACTGCTTACTGTAAGAGAGCTTGCGTACCTTTACTTTGCGTTCAAGGCTGGATATTCTGACTTTTGTGCTCATCAGATGTATGACTAAATTTCGATCGCTGAGTCTTAATGTACACTTACCTTCGTCAAGATCGATAATGGCACGATTTTTACGTAGAAACTCCATTCCCAACAAACATGGAACGGACAAGTTGTTAACCACTAAGAATGTACATGGTATACTGCCTGATTCGAATTGTATCTGTGCTTGTATTTGTATGCTGACTTTCTGTACCAGGGAGCCCACAGTTCCAGATACAGTACATCCTTGAACGGCGAGTGAAGGAATATTAGTAACAGAGCACACTTTGCTATATACGCACAAAGAGAAAGTATTTATGTGGGCACCTGTATCAATTATAGCAATAATAGGTGTGTCGGAAATGTGAATAGCAGTTGATGCCTGGTCATGTGTCATTTCCGTTCAACAGGTCGTCTTCGTACCTAATTACATTGATGTGTCCCTTAATGAAGTTGCCCCCGATTGTTCCGCAGCTGCCCTGAGGAGGCATGAAGAAGCTGCTACTAGTTTCCGGGTTAGGTGCAGGTGAACTTTCATTTTCTTTCACCTCAATAGGATTCTGTGGCATATTCGGTTGAAAATTGGCATTAGTATTCCACGCAAATTGTGATTCACTTAAAGGCGTTTCACTTGACGCGATGTTTGGTACTTGAGTTGCCTCGTGTAAAAGATAGTTGGGTTTCGTGGATTATTCTGGCTTGCTGAAAAGATTTGGCGGATTGTTTTGCGCATTGTTTCTGAACTGTGGATGTGATTGCTGGGGAAGTGTCGTATTCGGACCTTGAGAAAAAGAATTCACTTGTGGTGATGGAGTAAAGTTATATTGCTGATTATACTGTTATTGTCCGTTATAGTTATTACATCGCCTTGCCCCATTGCGATCATTACGCTTCCTGTTATTGTTATACTGATAATTATATTTACGATTTAATGGTGAATTGCCATACTGTTGCTGCGTAGTCTGGTAAATGGGATTCTATCTGTTTTGGTTCTGATATTTATTCTGAGGCTTCCCGTTACGGCGATTAAAGTTATTGTTATTATCATACTGCTGCACGTTATACTGAACGGTGTTAGGTAGGTATGACATTCCATTGCTACCGTTTGCAGCGTGCTGTTACGGAGCGGGCGGTCCGTTATTATAATTGTTCCTTATGTATCATGTCTAGATTATCAAGCATGATAGAAAAACCTCTTGGTCGTCCTCATGTACATTAACCAGCTTTTCTCTGATGGAGACTGGAAGTTTAGATTTTAAAATGATAATGACATCTTTTGTGGAGATGGGCGTGTCCCAATATTGAATTTTGCGCAAATACTTTTGAAAGTAACGCCTTAGACCTTCTCTTTTTGTGTTAAAGGGCTCGGCATTATATACTTCCTTTCGGAGACTTTGCCGGATACCAGAGCTCGAAACTTATTCAGAAAGTGTCTCTCAAAATCGGCAAATGTGTGACATTTATCTATGATGTCTGTACCCCAGATTGACCCTTCTCCTTTGACATATCCTAACGTGAACTGAATTCCTTATTTGTCATTCCAAATTTCAGGAAAATACTTCAGAAATTCTTCAGAAAAGACCATGGGGTGAATGTTCCGCTTTTCCGATATGAACAGCTGGAAAACTCGATGTTTTTAAAACGCTTTCATCCCTCATTAATTCGACTAACGTCAACTGATCATTGTGACCACGTGACGTTACAATTTTGTCACGTGTACTATTTGCTGGTGTGGAATGTTGTACATGATACTCTGGATAATGCTGGTAATCAGGTTCAGGCGGTGAAGAATGCGGACAGTCACTTTGATTATGCTTATATGATTAATGTGGACAATTTGTATTTAAGGATATCGCGTTTATTGCAATCATGAATGGTGGATGCGTTATCATGGAATTCTGCACAAACCTTTCATCACAGGACCCATTTAGAGACGTGGAGTGCGCCAAGATGAGTAAGAAAGTACAATGGCTAATGTGTAATTATCATTGAATACACTGGAATTAAATTGGGGTTACTTATAAGATATGATGTTATTTGATCATACTGATTTGATTGTGTGCATGAAAGGCAGCGAGGAATCGTTATGGATGTATGATATTTACGTACACACTTCCACTAGGAACCTAAAATTCTGTATTTGTGCACCCTAGATGTCCAACACCTCACCTTCTGAAGAAGAGTAAAAGAAGAAGAATGTTAAGTTGGGTTACCAATAATTTTTTCTTAGAAAACAGTGTCTTCTGTTGCAACAGGGGACAGCTGGTGTGTAACTGAGGGCTACTTATCCCCACTGCATGTCCCATGGATTATTCTGTACATAATAGGAGTTTTTGCTGGAAAAATGTAACTGTAAACTTACCTTAAGGAACCTTGGAACTCTGAAGGTACATTTTGTCAGATTGTACTATCCCCCTAGCTTATTATTAGGTAAAGCTGAAGACATTCTGACACATGTATATGATATGTTGCATAGAGGGTATTCGTGTAGCCCTGTTCCAGGAGATGTAGCTAGTAAAAAGGGCAATATTACAGTAAAAAATTCCAGCGATGCTTGTTTCATGTGGTCCCTTGTGGTTTCTGAGAATGGCAGAATTAACACATTTCGATTGAGGTATGTGGCCTGGAGTAATGCAGTCCTGATAAACACATTTCTCAGAAAAACAAGTTCGAGGATTCTTGGACCCTTTCACTTCATCTAGTTTGCAGGTCAGCAAAAAAAGTGTAGATTTGTTACCACATCTGATGATACTAAGCAGTGTCCCTTACTTTTCATAAGGTTCTAGGTGTCTCACTCCATTTTATACCGACCAACAACTGATAGGCCACCAGAGAGAGTGTTCTGCCTAGTACCTGGTACATGTAGGGATGCCCCCAGAGGCGCAAACGATCTTAGTCTAAGAATTTTCTTCACAAAGCCCGACTAACTTTTGTAGTGTGTGCTGACACTGAATGCTTTCTTGTTACTGTGGCACACAGTGAGGAGGAGCCCACTGTCTCACATACAGGTCTCACTGAACAACAAGTACCACTTGTGGCAGCATACCAGGTTGTATGTTTGTATGAGTGGATTCATAATTACACTACCTGAGGAAAAAACTGAAGCACCTAGAAGAAGAGGAGAAAATAAATTGAAACTTTAAAGGTTGTGGGGCCATGTGATGTTATTACAGTGATTACAGAATCATGTCAAATTTACAAATCACTTGGCTGCAGAGCCCACTTTTCAATGTAGCATTTCACACCCAGGCCTGGATTAAAGCATTAATTCTGTTAGGATGGTTGCCATGAAGTCATTGCATCTTCTCCTACGGCAAGCTGCGTCACAACTGTTGTAACTAGTCCTTGACGTCCTGGATACTGTTTCTGGGAAAGATTTGACATCTGAGCTGGTCCAAAACATGTTCTATCAGCGACAGATCTGGGGGTCTTGGTGATCATGGGTGAACCTCAATATCATGCAGACAGTGTATAGATATACATACCATATGTGTACAAGCATGGTCCTGTTGGAAATGGTAACATGATACTTTCACTTGAGAGGTAACACATGATGAGGCAGGATGTCCATGACATACTGTTGTGCCATAAGAGTTCCATCAGTCACGATCAGCTGTCACCCTAAGTGTCTCACACCATGTAACCAGGAGTAACATGTGTGTGCCTCTCCAAAACTTTGGAAGAATGAGACCTCTCCTCAGATCGCCACCATGCTAGCTGATGATGGTCATTTGGTGTAGTGCAGAACCATGATTCATCGCTGAGCACAATTCATCAGCGGTCCAACTTCCTGATCACTCACAACTCCAAATATAACCAATTTACATTGTGGTGTTGACAGCCTTTACTAGACACAGTAATTCACTACCCCAGCTGCTGCTAGTCTTTGACCAATAGTGCAGATTGACACAGAATGTTACAGGAGTAATTTCTTGTTCTCAGATGGCAGGCTCAGAAGTTAAGGGATTGCGATGTCATTGGTACACAGTACGCCAACCCTTCCTTGCAGTGGTCAGACATGGTCGCCCAGAACAATGGCAATGAGTGTACTTGTCCACACGTTCCTATGTCACTGTCACATACGAATTCCCTACAACACTGAGTAGTGCATGATTCGAACAATTGGCCACATGACAGATAAAGTCAGACCTCCTTTTAACATACTCAGGTGCCAATAACGATGTCTGACATGAGTGCACAGCATATCTGTGATCACTCAAGAACTGACACTATTCACACACCTTTGGTACCCTACTAGGTCTGGTAGTAACACCAGACATGACGAACACACTATGGTGGCCATTCTTTCTACCACAGAAAATAGCAACTCTAATCATTTACATACTTGCCAATGGTGTGTATGTGTATGTGAATGATGTTACACTTACGTCTGATCATACTATTCTCCTAGGTGCTTCATTTTGTTTTTCAGGGAGTATATTTTAAATCGTACAACAGACAACATTGTTGCTCTATAAACTTTAAGCACTTGCAGTTGAACATGAGATTTAGCACACTAGCATTTCTCTAAATATTATGTAGGCAGTTAGATCAATGTACTACAAAACAATTGATTATTATCTCTTAGGCTATCATCAGCAAATACCAGGAAAATGCACATTATGCATCAGAACCATCTAACTGCCAAATTTCGCGGTGAAGCGCACAATCCTTGAACCTAAGCTGTAAATTGTGATGTTAAATACAGTTTGAGTGGATATGATGCTCATTTTATATTGGGTACGTGATTGGGTTTGGTTTAGGTTGATTCAGAGCATCAAGAAATATGTCTGATTTTCGAAAAGAGTCGCCAAGAATATTATGCTGTGCAGGGTCTTGTCAGTGTAGCATCCGCATATATATTGACGATGGATGCCACACTGCTGCTGGTAAAAATATGCATCGCATGAGGAAACGCCTCATACACAATTGTCATCAACCCATTGATGTATTTCAGCTTACTGTAGAGTTGATCCCATTCCATTTTTCATACTTAGGAATCTTTGGATGGGGAGGGGGGGCGGATTCAAAAGCATCACTTTAAGTTTCTCAAAGGAACAAATTTTGCCGCCAGAAGCTGAGACATTTTTTGAATCAGCTTAGCCAATAGAGATACTGCAGATTAACACAATTTGTGTAAAGTATAAAAGATTGATTGAAACAGTCTGTTGACTCCACCCTACAACTGGCCCGGAGTATAAAATCTTTGAGATGTCACCGAACTCCGTACACATTCCAGTAACTGTCCAGGCATTAGACGATCTCATAGACCAATATGGACACCTCATCTACATCCCCAGTGTACAATACCGCACTTTGCAGGAGAAACACAACATGTTAACATGAAAGAATAGCCAATGGCTAAAAATCATAGGCTTGAAACCACAAAATGGCATTGCCAATATAACCACCCCAGTCAAATGTGAAGAACGAATTATTTGCCATGAATACTTCTCAAACAGGCCTTTTGCTTCGGCTGTGTGCATTAATATGAGTGACATTAAGTAAGTGACTCAATACCGAGGTGCTTTAACAAATCCAAGTAGAATTTCCTGTACTTACAAGGGAAATTTTTGAAAATGGGTGGAGCTGCTACAGGAACATCTCATCTTAGGCGTAATGCATTCCTATTCCTGTTTTAGAAAATAACATACAAACTGAATGGGGTCAAAACTGAATGCACACATAATGTAGGAATCACATCAACCATAAAAAGAATCACGTCGAAATCAGACTTGAAAGGCTTAGAAACTGCAGAATGGTTTTTTTGAAAAAGCAGCATCTACAGAGGAATTTACATCATTTAGTGTGTGTCTACCTCTGAATGCGCTAATGGGATATTTCGAAGACACTGCATATCTTGTCGTCAATGTAAAGTAGGAACTCATTCTTTTACGAAGCATAACGTACGGTAATCCTTATATCCAGGAAGTGGCTGATCCTGAATGATAAGTTAGTATGGAAAATACTCTATAGCTCATTAACAAATGTTGAGTGCTCAAAAATTTTAAAAATGTGATATCCAGGAATTCTGCTGGAGTTTGCAACTATGGGAATTGTTTGCATATCCTGTGCTACTGACTTGCACCTTCATACCTCACAAAGCTTTACCTGCAGCTACTACAATTCTGAAGTCTAAGTCAGGTGCTAAGCCAACATTAATACGTATCGACGCCTTGCCTGTAAAGTTATAAGCAGTGCTGAAAATCCGTATACCGAGGTGAACTAACTACATAGACGAACTGTTGAACGTCACATACTGAAACCACCTCCCCTGATGGTGGCAGCAGTGTGCGTTCACACAAATGTGGGCATCTGAATCCTTTGTCCGTCCTTAGACTATTCTGGGGGTGAAGGAAACCGGATGAAAGGAGATAAGAAGTAAACCCTTTGTACGTGACCTTGGATTATGCAGTGAGGGAGGAGCAGGGGTGGGGAAAGCCCAGTGAAAGTAATTAAGAGGGGATAGGCTGGGGAAACTGTAAATGCTCAACGATGTCAAAGGGGTGGGGGGAAATTTGTCAAGAGAAATCTGCTAACAGTGCAGGCTGGTCCAGCTCTCACCAAAATACCCAAGTAATAACAACTCCTCAATTGTTCTCTAATGACTGAAAATTCTATAATTTTTACAGTAAACCTCACATGAGAACAGTACAGATGAATGAAATTTTTTAGTACTGTGTTCCAACACTTCTAAAGGTGTCTCTGTATTTTGCGCAATTTTCATCTAATGTACAAAGTAGTTTACCTAGAATGAACCAAAAGTTTCAGTTTCTAGAAGTACCATTGGTTAACACATGGAAGGAAAGGGGTGATTACAGTTAGGGATCTGTGTCTGTTTTATTCAATGGGAATATTATTCAATACAATTAGAGATAAGCGGATGAAAGAAACTAAATATATAACCTATTGAGTAAAAGTTTCTTCTTGTTACTAGATACCAACAATGGAGAGCTTAGAACATTATGTAAATAATATCAGAACATATAACAGACATTTGTACTGCCATAACTCTCTCGCAATCTCTTGTTACTTCGAAGTTTAGAACTAACGTTAAATATAAACGGAGAAGCACTAAGTAAATGCCTGAACGTGTAAATTAACAATGTGAAAAAGTCGAAAACTTGTAGCTCCTATAGAGACGAATCCATTCTGACAAATGAAATACAAACTTTACATATACTCATAAGCAACTGATGTTCAACGACGTTGTTTGGTCTTGAGGACACTTAATGACATGTACTGCTTTCTTCAGTCGTTCCTGTAGAGTCCAATTCGATGTTTGAAGTCATGTGTGTGCTGCTGCGCTATAGCCAA